>NC_089231.1:83959050-86359050 GCF_963924675.1 Phocoena phocoena | reverse complement strand
GCTCATAGGACAGTATTTCCTGAATTTTAGCCAGCTACCTGCCATCTTCGCAATTTTTGCCAACTTCCTGTGCCAAATAATATAATTTACTCATTATATTTTCTTTAAATGCCTCACTTTTCAACCTTAAATATCTTAAATGTCTCATTAGAAGACAATAAAATCCATGAGCTTGATGTACTAACTTTTTCTTAATATACATGAAAAGAAACGACTATTAACTTTTTAAAAAGTCCATCCATGTGCCCCCTAACTTCACGTGGGTACCAGTGGGACACAAATCACAGTCTGGGGAAATCTGGCCGTGGCACATTTCTGCTGCGTCCTGCATCCTAATTAGCTGGATTTAGGACTCCATATTCAGCCAGGAGCCAGCCCACGATGTTTTTCCATGTCTTTGCAGGGGTCTGTTTGAGTCACTGAATTTAGCGTTTCTGCCCGTTTTTTCTTGGCGCCCTGATTGGCAGTTTCCTCTTGCAGCAGAGACCCCGAGAGAAAGGACTTACATCTTCAGAATGATCCTTTCTCCTCTAAGCTGCAAAGAGAGCTCCCAGGTCCTATGTCTTCATTCATTTTAGAAAAACACAGTGCCGCTGAGTTCTTCCTTCTTTCTGCTCTGCTGGCTCCTGTTCAGAGGTGAAATGAAACTTGGTCCCCATCTGAAGAACTTTGTGGTGGACAGAAAATCCTGCAGGGTTTTCCCTGTGGCGGAAAAGATCTGGAAGGGATTCCTTCCTTCTTACAGTGACCTGCAGGAGGCTGTGCCTTAAGCCGGAGATGGTTTTGATAAGGAAGAACTGATGTGTCTGTGAGGCCTAATTTAAAAAAAAAAATTAATCCTTAGGAAACCCCAATTTGGCATCACCTGCTTTCTGGGTGGAATGCTAATTCTCCCCTCGAGACAGAAAGTGGACTGGCTTCAAAGTACACACAGCCTTGCCCTGGGGCTCCTGGCAGGCCTCGGACTCCGTGGGCAGGTTTGATTAAACAAATCTAAAGCCTTCGATATTCTGAGTCTAGAAAGATCTGAGCCAAGTCATACAAACTCATCTGCACAGATTGAAAAATATTGATTCATTGCCCTTGGTTGCCTTTGAAAATGCCTGTTATTTACCATCCCCCTGTCATTCCAGGAGGGAGACATTGGTATGGCACACGGAGGTGGCATCTGTGTGATTATGCCACCCTGGGCTCAAACAGATGGCTCAGCTCTGTAGACCTCTCAGCCTTGTTCCCTCCCGAGAGCCTGGTGTGGAGCCCCCCAGGGCGGGACCTCCACTGTCCTGCCCTGGAGAGCTCCACCCTACAGAGGCAAGCCCAAGTTCACGGATCCCATTGTTGCCGTGTACTTGGTTGTCTCCCCTTCGTAGAAATATACTAAAAGTATCCTCCCCTGAGCCCGAGAGAGAAATTGCTTTGGAAGGCAGTAGTTTCTGGCTCAGTGGTCGCTTTCGTGGCCTCATGAAGATGGGGCTCTCTTCTAGCGAACTGTGGCCTGATCTTAGCAAACGAGAGTGTGCAGATCCCCAGTCGCAGAGCTGCTGTAAGACGTTTCTAGGGGAGCCCAGGCTCCGTGGCAGATCCTGGCGCCTGGGTCAGTTGAGGGGGATTCACTGAATGGCTGTGATGCATTTGTCACAGCTTTTGTGTCAATATTTGTCATAAATTTTGTCATAACGCTAAGATGTACAGCGTCGTCCTCAGAGCTGTCCGCTGGCCTGGGCATCACCCCAGGGGCACCTAAACACATGGATGCTCATTAGCACCCCAGGGAGAGACCCCCTTGGTCTGTGGATTTGTCACCCGGTCACTTCCTCGTGGTGCAGGAAACGCTGTGTGATTCCCCAGGGAGAGTCTTGCAGGTTTCACCAAAGATCGTCATGCGATGGCAATTCTGAGCGTTGGGATGGTGACTTAGGTAAGGGACAAGGTGTAAATTCAGGACGGTGTAAATTGTAGTGATACACAAATTGGCTTCTTCGACTTGGGACCGTATGACATCAGGGGGAATAAATCTGAGGACATAAAGGATTTTGAAGGGCTGGAACCTTGGCAAGATTGGAAGCGATCTGTGTCACATTTTAAGTGGACAAGTACTTCTATGTTAAAAAAAAACACATATAGAAGATGCATATTAACTGCATGTGTGTGTGTGCAAGACACCTTGGCAGTTTTGTTCACAGTGAGATCTGATGAACCAGCTGTGTTTTTTAATTGAAGTATAGTGGATTTCCAATATTGTATTAGTTTCAGGTGTACAGCATGGCGATTCCATATTTTTACAGCTTATACTCCATTAAAAGTTATTACAAGATCATGGCTCTAATTCCCTGTGGAACCACCTGTCTGAAGCGGCTGCCACAGGCTGATATGATTTTTGTTGGCATTAATGGGTGCGTGACCCCAGAACAGAGGTCACAGGTGGGCAGACTGCAGGCTGCATCTGGTTCAGAGGAGTGTGTATGTGTGTGTGTATTTAATTTGCTGCCATCCTGTAAAAATTGGCAAATCACATAGAAATCTGGATTTCTAGCCTCTTATGAAATTCACAAGGTCGAGTAGCCCTGGGCCCACACTGCTTCCTGTGACCCTCAACCCGGAAGTGAGCAGAGGACGCCCCTGTGCGTAAGGCCGGTGCATCCAGGTCACCGCAGTCTCCACCCTTTCCTCTTGCCTCCCGCGTGGAGGTGGAGGGACATTTGTGATTTCTCGTCACACTTGTGCTGCTGGTTTTTTGATAGTAGGTTTCAGAGGAAAGGGAGCTATTTCTTGTCCCCTGGTCTCTATAAGTCAAAGATGATACATGTCATTCGTCCCTCTGATGGAGAATCCTGTGTCTTTCTAGGCATAAGAGGAAGGCTGGAAATTGGATACTATTGGATCAAAGAGTGTCTGAGGGGCTGAGGGCCCTTGAAATCAAATCACAGGAGAAATGATTGAAGGAAGTGTGAGTGTTGAGCCTGGTGGTGAGAAGAAAAGGCCCAGGGAGAGGTGAGGAGGGAAACATGACAGCTCTTTTGAAGTCTTTCAAGGGCCCTCCTTTGGAATGCGGAGTAGATTTGTGCTTTTTAGGTTCCACCAGTGAAAGTTAAAGATGAACTTTAGGCTCCCTATAAAGAAAAAGAATGCGGGGGGAGTGAATTCCTGGTTATGCTTTCAGGCAAATAATGTTGGTTCCAATCCTGGTTCCATCTTTTCTGTTTGACCTGGGGAAAATGACTGAATCTCCTTGAGCCCAGTTTTCTTATCTATACAATGGAACGATAATAGGACAGTGGAAAGATCTGCAGAGGTTTGTTAGCGCATGTAAGGCAGAGCTACCCATAATCAAAGTAATCCTTGAAAATCCTTTAAAGAGCACCTGAGCTTTTAAAAGTTCAAAAGACATTTGGGGTTTGTCTGTTTGCTTGCTTTTGTTTTCAATTTCTTGCACTTGCGCCTCGCAAACTTCCTGTGGCAGTGTATGGCGAGGTCTACCTTTACAGGTGGTGTTGAGGGGAATCTTAGATAAGATTTGGGAGACGTTGAGGATAACTCGAATTTCTCCCTCTTTATTCTAGTCTTTTCTTCCTATCTTCTGATGGATGTTTTGTCAGATGGAAATCTACACTTATTCTGAACACAAATAATTGAATTTTCATTAAATGGTTGAAGTGGTGTGTGATACAATCTCAATGTGGAATTTTGGAGGAGGATAAAATATGATACATTTTTTTTAATTTTTAAAAAATTTTATTGAAGTATAGTTGACTTACAATGTTATGTTAATTTCTGCTGTACAGCAAAGTGACTGAGGTAAACACATATTCGTTTTCTATTATGGTTTATCATAGGATATTAAATATAGTTCCCTGTGCTGTACAATAGGACTTCGTTGTTTATCCATCCTATATATACTAGTTTGCATCTGCTCATCCCAAATTCACAATCCTTCCCTCCCTCACCCCCTCCCACTTGGCAACCACAAGTCTGTTTTCTATGTCTGTGAGTCTGTTTCTGTTTGATATGACAGATATGTTCATTTGTAGTATTTTAGATTAAACGTATAAGTGATGCCATATGGGGAAAATACCATTTTAGAGCGTGACTATATTGTAATTTTTTAAACATTTTATTTATCGATATTTATTTATTTATATTGAAGTATAGCTGATTTACAATGTTGTGTTAGTTTTAGGTATACAGTAAAATGATATATATATATTTTTTCTTTTTCTGATTACCCTTATAGGTTATCACAAAATATTGAGTATACTTTCCTGGGCTATAGAGTACGTCCTTGTTGGTTATCTATTTTATATTATATTGTAATTTTTGAGTGTCTTTCTTGTTAGCTCATGCTGGCGGGCTCTTGTTTTTCTGCGATTAATAACTGTGTTGTTTGTCAATGAACTGTAGTTCCCAGAACCCCAGAAGCCAGTCATTCATCACTGATAGGGGATGAACTCTTTACTCTCGGAGAGAAATAAAAATACAATCATGTGTACTGGTGGGGTGGGCGCACCGTCTCAAGGGTGCTGCCCTCCGTCTTATCCCTGCAACAACTGAGTTTCTCAGCTTCCAGTATCAACTCGACTAGCAGCAAAGAGGCGCAAAAGGACTAACAAAAGGGCATATTCACATCCTAAAGCCTCCCCATCCCCTGGGAGGCATCGTGTGTTCAAACCTGGCCTACCAACGTTGAAGGCAGAGTCTTCTGATGGATGGGCTGTCAGAGGGAAATCAGAATTTCCCTGCTGCTTACAGACACTGCGCGGTTACTAGAGTCCCACGTCACCTCTGGAAGAAATAGCAGTTTTGATAAATCAGCAGAATTTCCTGGGCTAATTTTCAGCAGCTGCCAAGGGGCTGTGGGACGAAGTCTTCCTCAAATTTGAATCTTGAGAGCTATAATATTACAGGGAATATATTTCTTGGAATCGGTGCTCTAGAGAGACATGATTGAACGACACTCATTGCGTGAAACATAGCATTATCCAGTGGGTGGGATTGCACAGCTGTGATAGCCCGTGGGGTCTGGCAGTTATAACTTGAATTCCCTCCCTAGTTATATCTGGGCATTTTGTTTGTTGATAAGGAACAGAAACCCAAATCTCACTTGCTTGAACCAGTAAAGAAAGTATATTGGTTCACGTAACTAAAAGTGGCCATAATGACCTCAAGCAAAATTGGATCAGAAGCTCGTTAGGTTTTGGTTTCTCTCCATCCCTTAGTCCTGTTATCTTCTATCTTGTATTTATTCTCAGATGGACTCTTTCTATACATTTATTTTTTCTTGAAATATAGTTGATTTAAAATATTGTGTTCATTTCTGCTGTACAGCAAAGTGAGTCAGTTATACATATATATATACACACATTCTTCTCATATTCTTTTCCACTATAGTTTATCACAGGATATTGAATATAGTTCCCTGTGCTGTACAGTCCGACCTTGTTTTTTATCCACGCTATATATACTAGTTTGCATCTGCTAATCCCAAACTCCCAATCCATCCCTCCCCCAATCCCCTCTCCCTTGGCAACCACAAGTCTGTTCTCCATATGTGTGAGTCTGTTTCTGTTTTGCAGACAGGTTCATTTGTGTTGTACTTTAGATTCCATACATAAGTGATATCACATGGTATTTGTCTTTCTCTTTCTGACTGACTTCACTTAGATAATTATCTCTAGTTGCATTCCCGTTGCTGGGACTCCTTCTATATATGGCCTCTGACCCCCAGAGGTTTATGTCATTTCATATTCAAGTCCAGAAAAACGAAGCTTCTCTTCCCTAATGCTTCCAGCAGGATCCCAGATGTGAATGGAACTGGCTTGTGTGTCCATTCTTGATCCTGTAGTTCTGTGGCCGCAGAAGAGAATATACGCCTTGGTCTTGCTTCGGTCAAACGCCCACCTGTGGAGCTAGAGGTGGCACCACTTTAGCCGAAAGCACCCGGTCTAGGCATGAGAGAGTGAGGGAGGGTTTATTCACCAGGGATATTCCCGTATCCCAAGAACACTGGACCCCTACCTAGGTCCCCACACAGGTGGAGGCTTTGCGCATCTTTTTTCTGGGCCCATGCTACTTCCTGCGCCCAGCATCCCTCCCCGACTCCCTGCATCTGGACACGCCCCAGCTGTGTCCTCTGGACTCTGGCTCAGGTGCCCCTGGGATCTGTGCAGCCACCTCCTTCCTGCCGTTCTGCATCCCGCCTCCCACACCGGGGTCCTCACCTCTTGTGCTTCTGTGCCCTGTGTAGGTGCACGTATTAGGGACTCAGCATGTCGTGTGTCCCTGTACAGGTGGAAGGTTTGCCCCTTGAGGGCAGGTCCGTGTCTCACTTGTCTTCCTGCCCCGAAGGGTCTGTTAGAAGGAGCAGCGAGAACAGCCACAGCCCACGGTGACACCGTGCCAGACTCTGGTCCACTGGTTCTTTACACATTGCAGCCTCCGACCCGCCCAGCACCCCGACAGAGTAGGTACCACTCTTATGCCCATTTTACAGCCCAGGAAACTGAGGCGGGAGAGGGTTAAGTGTCTGGGCTCAGTGGGTGGTGAGTAAGCATTAGTCTACTGCATGTGCGAATTCATGGTACCGAAAAGTGGACACACGGTCCCTTCCTACTTCCTCTCTCCTGTAAAGACAGAATTAAAGACAGGTGTTTCTGAAAGTCCACATGTTATGTAAGGCGTTGATTGTTGGCAAGTCATCCAGTTGAAAGAGATGTGCAGACGCGTTTTGCCCGGGGGCTGTGGTTCTCATCTTCCACGTGTCCTGCACTGTAGGAGGAGATCAACCTAATGGAAGGTGAGGCCCAGGCACCTGGGGGGTGGGATTGAGGACCTTGTGGGGATCCTGCAGTGTTGATGAAATAGGTTCAGGACAGTCTCTCTGCACTGACTTATCTCCAAAGGGTCCTTGTCTGCTGTGGGCTCCAACGGGCTTCCGGAGAAACCCTCAGACGAGTCCTTAACGTCATTACAAGGAGATGGAGAAAAATCCAGAAGTGGTTTAAGTCCATTTCTTTCTCTTTGGGCAAGGCTTGGCAAACATGCCTACAGAAAACACCGTTCTTCTGTTTCTCGGCATGAATTTCCTCCCCTTCACCCGTCACCAGGAGCCAGGCAGCTAAGAATAAGTTGTCAGGCAGTTTGGACGTTATTGCCTAATTTTGTCCTCCTTGTTGCTGGTAATTTGGACTTGCATTGTTCCATTCTGATGGGAGATGTGTCATATATTTCCTGTTGGCCAGAGGATAGATACTGCTCCATCCCCAACCTTTTGTTCCTGTCAGCATCGTTCAGATTTCAATATTAATGAGATCTTTTGTTCCTTTCTGTCTTTAGCATCTCTGATGAAGAACTAACATTCTGGAATTGTTTGGGCATCATGCAGAGACCTTGGGACTAGCCCGTGTAGATCTGCAGCCGCCCGGCTTCGGGCCCTCAGTTATCAGAGCTGCAAGCTCCCTCCTCCTCTCCGTCAGGCCTGCTCAGGGAAGGGCCAGGGGCAGGCGGTTCCTGGGGTCCTGGTCTGTGACTGTATCTCAAATATCAGGCAGGGTCAACTACGGACACTACGCCTGTGTCCCCTGGAGACATATTTATCCTTTTTTTAAAAAATTGAAGTATAATTGATTTAAAATGTTGTGTTAGTTTCAGGTGTACAGCAAAGTGATTCAGTTATTATGTAATATAATATTAGTATAGTAGAATAGAATATGAATCTATTCTTTTTCAGAGTCTTTTCCATTCCAGGTTATTACAAGATATGGAATATAGCTCCCTGTGCTATACAGTAGGACCTTGTTGTTTTTCTATAGTAGTGTGTATCTGTTAATTCCAAATTCCTACTTTCTCCCTCCCCCTCCTTTCCCCCTTGGTAACCATATGTTTATTTTCTGTCCGTGAGTCTATTTCTATTTTGTAAATAAGTTCATTTGTATCCTTTTTTTTAGATTCCACATATAAGCAATGTCATATGGTATTTGTCTTTCTCCGCCTGACTTACTTCAGTCAGTGTGATAATCTCTGGGTCCATGCAAGTTGCTGCAAATGGCATTGTTTCATTCCTTTTTATGGCTGAGTAATATTCCATTGTATATATGTGCCACATCTCCTTTATCCATTCTTCTATTGATGGACACTTAGATTTCTTCTCTGTCTTGGCTATCGTAAATAGTGCTGCTGTGAACATTGGGGTGCAGAGATACATTTATCCTTGATGCTTTGGAGCTTGGTTCACAATTTCAACTCCTGACCTTCAGCTTTGATGGTGGGTATCAGTTCTCCTGATTAGGGAGTAGAAGAAAGCAACACCAGGACTGAAGCATCTGAACCCCGGCCCAGCGATAGGGCGGGGCAGGGGACTGCTCCATCCGTGATGTTTGTGCCATCAGTTTGGAGAATCAACACCCTCATTTTCCAGTGGAGGAAACTGAGGCTCAGAAGTTAGGCCATCACATCAACGTTGCACGGCTAGAGAGGGATTGACTTGGACATGAACCCAGTCTTAGGTTATCCAGAGTCCTTGCAGAGGGCACTGTGACCTTGCTCAGCTGGAGAAGGGCTCCATAAAGGAAGGTGGACTTGCCTTTGACCAGAGCCTGAGATCAATCAGTGCTGGGCACTTTTCCCTTCATAGCGTGGTCCCTGGGGACCTTGGGCTCCAGCTGACGGACACCTCTGGCCACCTCCCTCTCTGCAGGGCTTCCGGCTGCCTTCTCCCACCATGTATGCGCCTCTTTCTTTCCTGTTCTGCCCTTTCCCGCCACTTCCCATAATCTAATTAAAGTAGTGGAAGTTTCCCCAGGAAATGGCACAAAATCATACAGAATTCAGCCTGTAATTTCAGGATTTCATAGGCCCCTCTTTCTCTCAGCTGTAAATGTCCTCACTCAGTATCTTAGCAGAACCTCTTGGGTGTAACAAAAGAACGAGGGCATTTTAAATACTGCTATTTCCCCCCAAAGTCCAGTTTCAATAAATAAATGGAGAATAGACAAAATCAGGTTTCAGAATATTGGTATAGCTTAACTACTCGCAATGAACAAGTGAATGCTCTTAAATGCAAACGTTACAATGAAAAGATGTGTCGGAGATACAGTTGACCCTTGAACAACACAGGTTTAACTGCGCGAGTCTACTTATACATGGATTTTTTTCAATAGTAAATACTATAATACTATACTGTCTTCCTTTGGTTGAATCCGGGGGTGTGGATACAGATAAACCATTTATACCAGAGCCGACTATAAATTCGATGCAGATTTTCGACTCCGTGGAGGATCAGTGCCTCTAATCCCCCAGTTGTTCAACAGTCAACTGTCCCAGTTTCAAGGGGAAATTGGGTCTCGTGATGGCTGCGAGTTTTAAGTAGCACGATGAAAGGATTTTGCAGCAATCCACCCTGTGTGTTTTGTCACTGGGCTTGCAGCCTCCTTTAGAGACAGATTCAAAAGTGTAATTCTGCCATCTTTCATGAACGTGAGGCGCAAACCCAAACTTCTTGATGTCTCCAGGCAATGTGGTCACTGGATGAAGGAGTCTGGGTCTTCACTCCTGTTGCTCGTGGGGACCCAGCACAGGCTTATGGGAAGCTCCCTAGAAAATAGGAGTGACCTCAGCTGAGCTTGGGGAGCCTTTGCTATGGGTCAGGTGAGCCCTCGAGTGTTTCGCCTGTGTGACACCCTGTAACCTTCACAACGGGAGGTGTTATTGATGAGGAAGCCGAGGGGCTGAGAGATATAGAAAAGTGCATCACCCCCCATCGCAGGGGCCACAGTGGGGTGAGGACTCAGACCCGCTTCTCTTACCCAAGGGTCACCCCGTGAGTCTTCAGGAGGAGGGGAGAGGGAAACACAGCACCTCACTGAGCTGCCGGCTGAGCCACAGGAGGTGGGCAGGGGGCAGCTCCCCATCCTAGAGCCCAGAGGTAGACAGGTAATTAACAGAAGGACCCTGCTGGCTACTCTATTGGCCTGAAGAATATGCCTCCGCTTTCTCCCTGGGATGCAGGGTCCTGGGAATAAACTACCAACTGCCCTGGGATGCAGGGTCGTGGGAATAAACTAAAACTGAGGCATAGGGAGTGGGGCTGGCAGATCCCGCGGCAGACAGAGAATCGGCACCACCAGCAGCCATAGGCCCCTCGCTGGGGTGTGATTGGCGACACCGTCCGTCTTGTTAGCGCTCCCACTACAGTACTGATGACCAGGCGTTTTTGCCGTGTTGCTATTATTCTAACATCATCACTATTGGAAACATCTGTTGTTGAACTCGGCACTGTGTGCAGAGCCTTGCTTGATTGGTCTATTAATTTCATCCATAAATTATGCATTAAAGTGGTTGCAGAAGCAAAGAGGAATGGGGCAGGAGCTGGGGGAAAGTAAGTCAGCCACGGCCCCGCTAAGTTGCGGGAACCATGCTTCTGTTGGCTGATGGCTTTCCCTTAATTTGCATTTTCCTCCCAGCTCAAGACCGATAAAAATCACAGACAGCTAAGGATCCATTAGGAGTCCAGGAAACACCAGGTCCAGGGAGGCTACTTCCCCAGCCTGCACTGTGCTCTGTGCAGATCCACCCAAATGCTGGGTCCTGAACCCCATGGGGAGGGCCCCTCCCAGCTGAGCTCTGAGCTACAGACGTCACACTCAGCATCTCAGTTCATCCCCATGATGCTGCTGGGAGGGACCAGTCAACTCCATAGAATCAGCCACAGACACTTCCCTCCTATTGGTCAAGGCCAAGGACTGGGCTCCCTGCCTGGGTGATGCCAACCTCTGCTGAGTCCTGCAGCCTGCAGACCCAGCCTTGACTCAGGACGCAGACGCCTTCACTCAGGCGTTTTGCATTCCTTACTTGCACTTTCCAAGGCCTTACCCCGCCCACGCCTCCTCCACTGCCTGCTCTGGTCCAGCCTCTGAAGTCTGAGTTGTCAGGCCCCCTCGGCGTTTTGCAGTTCATTTCTGGAAGAAATTCCGCACAGAGCAGAGCTGGGGGCCACGTGCAAAACCAAAGCACCCATTAGCAGCACGTTATGGAAAACTAGGTTTATGGTATCGTCCTCAACTCTATATGGAGCTCCTTATTTATTATGGTACCTTTGTACCGCTGATGAACATACACTGACACATTCTGACCTCCCAAAGTCTATAGGAACTTCTTTAGACTGTGATGGAGTAGCAGCTGTGGGACACGAGCCCCGCAGCGCCTTGCGTCTGACGCAGCGATGAACAGGGTCCTGGGATCTGCACATTTCATCTTAGCGCTGCCTTTTGCATGGGGCATTACTCTCGTTGATGTATCTTCATTTTTCAAAGTGTGGGGTGACAGCCCAGGAGAGAATGAGAAGACAGATGTCCAGCCTGAAGTTCCCATCATGGGAAGGGTTTTGTCCTTGGGAATGAAACCATTAGCTGTGTTTCACTAATTATTAACAGAAATGTTAACTAGCACTAAACCAGGAAACTGGTGCTGTCTGGGAAGCAAACTGTCTTTACTGTTGTCAGAGCAGCAATTCTTTTCAATTTACTACAACGGTATATATCTATATACATATACATACACATACACTTATGTCTACAGGAATAGACAGATAATCAGATAGATATAGTGTACAGGAATATGTATATCTATATGAATGTATATATAGGAGTATATATATATATTTATGTAGACAGATAATAGGAATATATATTAGATACATATTTAGGAATATATATATGCATACATATGTACACATGTATGATACACACATATGTGTATGATATAGGTCTCCCAGACACTGTACATATGACATTATCCTGGAGAAGCTGTGACATGCAGACAGGCACTCATGGAGATGAGTGATGGCTGGGCAGAGGGAACCTTGACCTTCAGGCACCCTGGCCAAGGGACCGCAATCTAAGGTCCCTAGGGAAGCCTCAATGAGCCTTAATGGAAATCCATCCTAATGATGGTGATGATTCCCTCTCTGTGAATGAGTGTGAGAATTTCCCACCACGTGTCAGTAGGCAGGTAACATTTAGGCAGCTGATATGTGATCAGCATTTACTGATCACCTAACACTTGGACCATCTTCTCCCCAGGACCCCCATCCCTGTTGCTCTTAAAAATGAATGATAGTGGGTGACCTGAGGTTTGACGTGGGCAGACGTGGGTGAGTGGCATGGCCTGCAATCTATCTGGTAAACAGTGTGAGATCCTTTCACCGTCCTGTGTAGAAAAGAACATTGTTTTCATTTTAAAAAAAACAGTTTAAATGGATTTTTCCTTATTACAAGGAATGCCTCCACACAAATGGATACAAACATTAAAAATGAACATTTTCATTGAAAAAGAATTTCAGTAGGAAAGTTCTAAAACTAATATAAAATATTAAAATTAAACCGGAATCTAATATAAATAATTCAACTTGATGTGTCTCTACCTTATCCTAGCGCCCAACCCAGAGACAACCGTTGTTGGCATTTTCGTGTGGATTATTCCAGATCTTTATCTGGGCATTTCTGCACATATATGCAGATCATTGCTGTGCACCTATGCTGGCCTTGTTTTTACATAAAACACACAGAGAGCACCCGTCTGTGTTTCTCTCCACCTGGCTCTTTCCACGTGGTGTTAGGAACAGAATTGGCGCCCTCGTTTATGGCTGATTACTTGCCCCAGCTCATTACTTGCCCCAGCTCTGCTGTTTCTGTGAGCACCAGGAGGTGTGTCTTTCCTCCCTGTGTCTTATTCCAGGGCAGGGGACAACGGAGAGGTTTCTTTCTGGAGCAGGACGGTGGAATCACTGGGGAGGAGGCAAAGTGCCTTCCAGGTCTGGGCCTGACCCAGCCAATCAGCTCCATCTTCACTCCATCATCTATCTGCTCCCTCCAGGGGAAGAGGCTGCCCCTGAACCAAATTCTCTAAGGAAGGGCTTGGGTTAAACATTTAAGATCAAAGCACCCTTCTCAGTCACCAAACAGGTTGCAGAGAAAAGAAAAAAACGTACACACACACACACACACACACACACGCGCGCGCGCGCACATTATAGTTATACAGGGCTCCAGGATTAAGAGTTCTGGTAAGGAGGACGTGTGGACCATCTGTCATGTTTCCTCTTCTGTGGTGTGGTTGTGTAAATCGTCCTTGTGACGTCATGTATCATATTGCAATGAAAAATTAAAATGCACTTTCACGGTTGAATCCTGCCCAGTAAAGAACAGCACAACATCTCGATTCTGTGTACCTGCAGGTGCCTCACCAGTAAAGCAAGAATGGTTTTACTAAAGACTCAGGCGAATCTGTTTTGAACTTTTTATTTTATATTACTTTATTTTAATTTTTTTGGCCTCGCCGCACGGCACGTGGGATCTTAGTTCCCCGCCCAGGGATGGAACCCGGGCCCCCTGTGGTGGAAGGGCAGAGTCTTAACCACCGGACCACAGGGAAGTCCCAATTTTGGACTTTTTAAAGTGAAAGGCAAACTATTGCGGGTAATGAATGGATTGAAAAATCACAAGAAACGTTTTTGGATTCTTAATCTTTTCTCCTGCGTGGGGAAGGTTTCTGTGATGCCACAGGCTCCCTGACCTCAAGGACCTCAGTCAGCCTCATTAAATCATCCTTATTGTGAAACAGTTTCCTCGATCACAGCAAACTCTCAACCATGGGGCCAATGCCATTGGCTTTTCCTTGGTCATTTGTCCTTCTTCATGATTAATTTCTCTTTCAACCAAGGAATCTATTATAGAAACAAATAATAAGAGAGACCTATTATGTTGCTCTCTCTGTCCATTTGATTATGAACTTTCCTCCCTTCTGCTACCCCAGTTCACATCCTCAGAGAGCCCACATCGTGGGCACTTTTGAGCAAAATCCTAATTCTTGTTCCCAGGCTTGCAAGCCACTTTTTCCTCCTACGTTGTGCCACAAGGCTAATTTTCTGATTATTATGTATTATTCCAGCACACAAAGGAGACAATTAGGTGAACACGGGACATGGCATGAACAACGTTTAATTATTACTGGGATAAATTCCAGAGCCTCTTCGAAAACCATCACAGAAATGGTGCAAAAGCGGATACACATTGAAGAGAAGAAAGAGAAGAAAGAGAAGTCCCCATCTGTGAATCTTAGCTCGAGAATATGGCTTTCTTACCCACACTGTTCTCTTTAGGTTGGGGTAAAAGCATGGGTGTAATCTTTCTACAAACACTATGGTATGGAATCGTAATAATTTAAATAATTGTCATAATAGGTGAGACCTGTGAAGCATCTTCCTTTGTGCTAGGAGTTTTTTAAATTATTTAAGGTGTAATAATCATACCTAATAAAAGTCGTGGCTCATATGTGTCACCTGCTGTCCAGCCAAGAGGACTCAGGTGAGAAATGAGCATGGCAGACGAATCCTGGGACCCTGGATGACCTCAGGGGGCAGTCACTGACCATATTAGACCCTGATATGAATGAGAAATGAACCTTTCTGGTGTTCAGCCATTAGCTTGAAGCGTTGTTATAGCAATTCATCTAGGTTGATTGAGATCATTATTATAGTCAATTTCCAGATGAGAAAATTGAATATTGAATAGGGTGAAATTTATTGAACCAAAGATATTTATATAGTAAGTGGACGTGTTAGAATTTAAATTTAGGCTCACTTCAATCCAGAGTCCACACTCTACCAAACTTTGAATCTGGTTTCTATGCCAGTGAGTGGCCTGTTTCATTTAATCTTTCACATTTGGGTTATACTATGGTTGCAGATTTGGCCAGTAAAACTACTAGATGCTAAAGTAAATTTGAATTTCAGATAAACAATGCTTTTTAGTATAAGTATGTCCCATGTGATGTTTGGGACATATTTATACTGAAAATGCATTTGCCATTTATCTGAAATTGAAATTTTACTGGGTTATCCTATATTGTATCCAACGATCCTGGTACCATGTCCCATTAATTCTGGTTTCTATATCCCAGAAACTGCTGAATCCAGTATTTGCCAACATTCCTTCCCTGTGGGTGGAAGTGTTGCCAGAAGCTGTGGAGTGGAAACATGGGGCTTCAACAGTTGTGTACTTCTGTTTCCATCTCGGAACCTACTGCTGAGACCTCACTGCCGTGTGGCCTTTTTTGTTTTGTTTTATTTCCTGCATTGCAAATCCTCCACGTCTGCCTAGGGCAGGAAAGAGGGAAACTCCTTTGACTTACTATATCCATATCCTAAGTACCGCCAAAAAATTCCCTTTTGAAAACGATGCCCGCTATAAGCACTCAGATGTTGTTCTTATTATTTTAGATAAACAGCCTTCTTAGGCTGCCCATGAGTTCTGTGCCGTAAATAGGCTAGTGAAGGCACTGTATTTGGTGTTCATTATAGAGGACGTCTGATGCAGATGGTGGCTCTTTGGTACTTAAGTCTTGACGCCCCTAATTGAGACGGAACTTGGGGACAATGTGGACTTTTCATGCAGTGTGGTCCAGCCTAGGATTGCAGCTGCTCTGGTTATTAATAGACAACAGTCACGTGGGGCAGACCCGGGGCACCTATTTGATCAGGAAGAGAGTATGGTCATCAGTTTGTCATTGGTCTTGTCTGTATAACATCTACACAAACTCCACTAATGACAAGCATTTGAACTTGGATTTCAAGAGGTAAAAGATGAGCCGCAGATGGTGTTTAATAGCATCCTGCAGGGGTCGGAGAGGCTGTTTCCTCTCTACCGACTGTCTTTTCCCCCAGCCTCAACCCCCCTCCCCCAACTGCTGCTGAGTGGGTTTCCCATCCAAAAACAGTTTAGGAGGGTTTGAGTGTGGGAAGGGGCATCTCTGGGCAGAAGTGCAGCGGGCAGTTAGGGAGGCTGCCCACAGCTGAGACAGTGTTTCCTTGTCATGCTGCTGTAATGCACCACCCAGACCCTCTCTTAAAGATGGAAGGAATTATTGTCCCAGATGCTGGGTGTGCATCTCTTCCTGGGGAGGCCTGCCTCAGAGCTCCCCATGGGATTAACTGAGGCCAGCATTGATGCTACAAGGTAGCACATCTTCTGCCTCTTCCAAATAATGCCACCATCCTTCTGCAGGTGTTCATCCTGGGGGCACTTGCAGGTAGACTTCCTCTGTGCTAATCTCCACCTGAGAGTTAACTTCCCATGAAACACAACCTTAACAGCTCGTTACTATTTTCTTCAAGCAAAGCTTTTATCCTTTTCTTATCTTTCACTTTTATTCTTCTTGATGCGACTGTAAATGGGATTGTTTTCTGAATTTTTCTTTCAGAAAGTTTGTGATTTGTGTATAGACATGCAACAAATATCTGCATATTAATTTTGTGTCCTGCAACTTATAGAATTTATTGATGAGTTCTAATAGTTTTTGATGCATCTTTAGGATTTCCTATATATTGCATCATGTCATCCTAAGCAGTGACAGTTTTACTTCTTCCATGCCAATTTGGATGCCTTTTATTTCTTTTCCTTGTCTTATTGCTGTGGCCAGGACTTCTAATACTATGTTGAATAAAAGTGGTGAGAGCGGGCATCCTTGTCTTGTTCCTGATTTTAGAGAAAATGTTTTCAGTTTTTTACCATTGAGTATGATGTTGGCTGTGGGTTTGTCATATGTGGCTTTTATTATGTTGAGGTCTATTCCCTCTATACCCACTTTGTTGAGAGTTTTTACCATAAATCGATGTTGAATTTTGGCAAAAGTGTTTTCTGCATCAATTGAGATGATCATATGGTTTCTATTTTTCATTTTGGAGAAATTTTGCTTCTAAGGATGAACATATTAGATGAAAAAAAATTAAGATTTGCAAATGTGCTGGGGTCATTCAGCTTGACACTTAGCACAGACACTTAAGAGGGGTAGTAATTAAATCACAGTGTTGTATATTTATATTGAACAGCTCACACTTTCAAAATCATTTCATATCAATTATCTCATTCGCTGGCACATCGAGGGCAGCGTCTTTATGTCTAATGATGACTCCCTTTCAGTGCTCTCATACCTGCTTTTATGCTGCCCTCCCGATTTCATTACCTGATTTTTACCTGGCTGAAGTAAACAGCAAAGGTATCATGACCTTCGTTTTAAGATGAGGAAAGTGAGACTCAGAGGCTGACTTACTCAGATCAGAGTCCAGCAAGGATTGAACCTGTTTCCTGTTCCCTAGTCAACTGCTTGCCTTCCATCCTGTGCCACCTTCATGCAGATTCCTGACCCTCACACTCCAAGGACTTGGCCAAGGATTGTCTTATTTTTTGTTCCCACTTCAGTCTTACGAGCTGAACAAGCATCTATTTGTGGTGGAGGTTTCAGAGGAGAAGAGGCAGGAGGAAATCATATCCTCTTCTGAAAAAGACTATGGGAGTCAGGGCTTTGGATTCACATCCTCACCACTCCACACACAGTGTTGGGTGAGGCATTTATCCTATCTGAGCATCTGTGTCTTCGCTTGTAGCTATAGACTGTGATGACCACATCCAGTTCAAAGTGCTCTTGGTGAGGATCTGAATGCAATCAGAAAATGAACCCCACCGTTTAAAATACATCCCCCAGTTTTTGAAGCAATGGAATACAAATCACAAAGTATATTGTATAGGAAATCTCTGAAGCATGAACTACACATGGTCAAAGGATGCATTATTTAAAGTTCAAATTCAATAATCATTAATTAAATATAAATGAAAGCAATTACTAGATCTCAATTTATGCTAACCAGATTGCCAATAACTTTACAAAAATGTAAAAGTGCATTTCGAACCTTTTTGTTGGAAGTGCAAATTTCAGGAAAGAATTGGGACAATCTTTGTACCTATAAATGAGCATGCCTTTTAACCAAGTAATTTGGTTTCTTTGGAATTATGCTAAGAAAATAGAGATGTGTAAAGACATGGACGGAAAGCTTATTTGCAGTGCTTTCTTATAACCACGACAGTACAAAATTTTAAGCAACATAAATGTCTCAAAAAAGAGGTTTAGTTAAATATTATATTATTGACATACATACATATCAATTAAGAAAAATAAAGACCTATCTAAATATATCTAGATAAATAGGTGGATAAACTGATAAGTAGATAGAAAGATGATAGATAATAGATTGATAGGTAGATAAATAGATAATAGGTAGGTAGATAGATAATAAGAAGATAGATAGATGATAGATGGATGATAGATAATAGACAGATGGATGATAGATAGACAGATAATAGATAGATATGATGGATGGGTAGATAGATAAATAGATACATAGATAGATAGATGATAGATAGATATGGAAAATTATACCACCACCACAAACAACAGCATGGACCATCAGGTTGTCTTCTAACCTGTGCCCCCATGGCATGACTGTCCCCCAGTGCGTCCTCTGGCCGAGTCACCCAGTCTAAGACCTTTTCCAGAAGCTGCACCCAATAAGTCCACTTATATTCCTGTGGCCAGCTCTCAGCCCCAAACCTAGCTGTAATGGAGGCTGGGAAATGAAGTCTATCAGCTCAGCACAGCTCCCTTCTCACCAAATAACTTTACTCTCAGTTACAAAGGTGGAAGAGGAGAAGGGAAATTGTGGGAACAGCCAGCAGGCTCTGTCCACTCCTCTTTTCTCTGTTCTCCTGGACAATCAACGTTTTCTCCACTGTAGAGACCACCCTTTGTTGTGATGTTCCAGGTTTCTGAGGAGTTGCATTTAAATCAATCATTTTGTTAATCAAATTAGGCTTTCCAGATACCCAAAAGGCTTTAATGAATAAGGATATTCGGCCAACTATATTCAAATTCGCAAATTGAAATCCACAAGTACATTCCCCATAGCCCATTGTTTCTATGACGATTTTTAGTCACACTGCCATTATTAATTTTTTCCAGTAATAAAAGCATATTTTGGATCACTTTGTTAATCTTTGTGGCAGATTCTTCTGGTGCCCTCTTCTGAGTACGTAGCAGATTGATTTCTCCATTTTCCCTACACTCACCGGAGCCCTATCATTAGTTCTCACCAATGGGATGTGAGCAGAGGTCATGTGTGACACCTTTGGGCTCAAGTAATTAAGAGCAGGTCTGACCTTTCCATATTCTCTCTCTCCCATCCATTGGCTGATTGTAAAAGAGGGTGAGTCCTGGGCTTCCCTGGTGGCGCAGTGGTTGAGAGTCCGCCTGCCGATGCAGGGGACGCAGGTTCATGCCCCGGTCCGGGGAGATCCCACATGCCGTGGAGCGGCTGGGCCTGTGAGCTGTGGCCGCTGAGCCTGCACGTCCGGAGCCTGTGCTCCGCAACGGGAAAGGCCGCAACGGTGAGAGGCCCGCGTACCGCAAAAAAAAAAAAAAAAAAAAAAAAAATTCCCAAATTTGTAAAACTGGTCTTCATTCTCCGCTTTTCCACGTCTGCCTTTCCCCACCTTGCCTCTTCCAAAGGCCAGGGATGCCCAGACATTTCTAGTTTTCTAAAAGAAATTTTGCTTGAATACAGACCCAGAATCCTTTATTTCATTTTGCTCTGTGTGGTCATACAGAACTAAAATTTTGGGACCAGTGAGTTAGCAGTGGGTCGCCTGTGCTGAGGTTATAAATATCTCCCACCTGGGTCCCCTATGAGACCTCCACGGAGGGTTCTCTTGATGCATAAAAAAGCAATTCAGTTTTAATTGTTCTTAGAAATGGTTTTTCTGGTGTAGCAGTTTAGAACAAGCTTGTTTATCAAAACCCACTGATCCAAATAATTCACAATCCAACTAAAATTACTTTTTGAAATAACAATGAGATTTTAAAAGAAGAGGTTTAGATGTAAAACACCCATGGGACTGTGATATAAAGCTTATAAACAGTGCCTTTTACTTCATGGGCAGCATCTCTTGGGGCAGAACAAGTGTTTTTGGAGATTATCAGGCTGCTAGCTTATATCCTTTCTATTTCTTAGTTTGCCTGTTCAATTAAAATCTAAAAATCACTCTTGCTACGCCTTCCTTCCTTTTTTTCTCTTTTCTTCATCATTCCCTTCTTTCTTCAGTATTTTCTCATGTTCTAAAAGCCAGAGAGACCAAGATAAACACGTGGTCCTGACTTTCTGGAATCATGTAACTATTTTGCAGGTGACACACAAAAATGGATATGGCTTTAAAAAAGGAGGATTTTTAGCTCAGGTCTTGGAACGTCTGTTGGCAATTTGGATTGCAGGCACAGCTGTATCCAGGGGCTAATGAGACATGGTTTCTCTTGTTCTACCTCCCAGCTCTTCCTTCTGCTGTGTTGGCTCCATTGTCACACAGACTCCTCCAACATGTGGTAACCTGGGCTGTATGCAGATCCAGAATGACCTCTCTCCAGGCTTATGTCCAGTGGAAAAGAAGCTATTTTTTCTTCGCTTTCACCAGCACCCATCAAATTCTGGGTTTCACTCTGATTGCAGTATGGGTCCGGCCTTCCCGGGCTTAGCCCTTCTTAGGTCTTGAGGTGGTGGTGTCTGTCCATAGACTGGGTATTGGAATTAGTTGCAAATCATCTGGGAAGATGTGCTATCAATTAATCAGTGTTCATTACATGTGGGCCATTTAGAAAGATGGTACAGGAAGGGTAGTAAGAAATGGAGGGCTTCCCTGGTGGCACAGTGGTTGAGAATCTGCCTGCTAATGCAGGGGACATGGGCTCGAGCCCTGGTCTGGGAGGATCCCACATGCCGTGGAGCAACTAGGCCCGTGAGCCACAACTCCTGAGCCTGTGCGTCTGGAGCCTGTGCTCCGCCACAAGAGAGGCCGCCATAGTGAGAGGCCCGCGCACCACAATGAAGAGTGGCCCCCGCTTGCCACAACTAGAGAAAGCCCTCGCACAGAAACGAAGACCCAACACAGCAATAATAAATTAATTAATTAATAAACTCCTACCCCCAACATCTTCTTAAAAAAAAAAAGAAATGGAAACTGACCTTGAGTGTTAGATTCTGACAGGGTGGATGAGCAAGGTCAACTTTTGCAGATCTGCAACTAATCAGGGCAGAGTTTTAGGGCGATGGGGCTGGGGAAATGAAAAGCTTAGGGAGCCTCACTCAGGACTCCCTAAAAGCTACGAAGACCTCAGCTTGAACAGTCAGAACGTCCTCACTCCCAGTTCTAAATAGAATGGAAGAATCAAGAAGCCATTCATCGAATGGCTCCCAGTCTGCTGTCTCCTGAGACATGTATGCTTGTGTTCACTGCAGTAAATTGTAAATGCTTTCAGATTTATGCATCGGAGGGCTTATTGCCCCCAAGTTGCCCATGCTGTCCTCTATGGGGTTTCTAGGTCATGTGTTTATCTCTGATCCAATTATGGCGGTCACTAGGAACCTTCAAGGAGATTCTGGGCACGTGTCGTCTTCCCATGGTTCACCCTAAAGCCTGAGTGGTGCCATATTGGAGCATGAATGGGGAGGAGAGCTGTTCTCTCTAAACCTACCCACAAGTCACAATCTGCAAAAGAGGCAATGGATTCTGGGTGTCCAAAACAAGAAGATATCAAATGATTGTAATAAAAAAATTTTAGATGTTATAAGGCAGGCAGGTGTGGCCTTTAGGATCAGGATAAGAGGGAACCAAGTCACTTTGCCATAAAGTGTTAGAGGGGCCTCCCAGGTGGGGTGGGTTGAGGTGAGCCTGGATGGATGACTCAGGATGAGCAAGTAGAGAGAAGTGAAGACCATTTGCGAGAAAGGGACTTCTCTCTCTCTCTCTCTTTTTTTTTTTTTTTTTTGGTTGCGCTGTGTGGCATGCGAGATCTTAGTTCCCTGACCAGGAATGGAACCCATGCCCCCTGCAGTGGAAGTGCAGAGTCTTAACCACTGGACTGCCAGGAAAGTTCCTCTCTTTTTTTTTTTTTTGCGGTACGCGGGCCTCTCACTGATGTGACCCCTCCCGTTGCGGAGCACAGGCTCCGGACGCGCAGGCTCAGCGGCCCTGACTCACGGGCCCAGCCGCTCCGCGGCACGTGGGATCCTCCCGGACCGGGACACGAACCCGTGTCCCCTGCATCGGCAGGCGGACTCTCAACCACTGCGCCACCAGGGAAGCCCCCTGTCTCTTTTTTTAATACTTATTTTCCCCCTTCATTCCTGCCTTCTTTGGAGTTACATGTTCAGTTTTTTTCCCCCAGTTTTTCCATTCACTTATAGGAAGTTTAACAATTTATTTCTGGACTTCCCTAGTGGCACAGTGGTTAAGAATCCACCTGTCAATGCAGGGGACACGGGTTCGAGCCCTGGTCTGGGAAGATCCCACATGCCGCGGAGCAACTAGCCCCGTGCGCCACAACTACTGAGCCTGTGCTCGAGAGCCCGCGAGCCACAACTACTGCAGCCCACGTGCTGCAACTACTGAAGCCTGCGCGCCTAGAACCCGTGCTCCGCAACAAGAGAAGCCACCACAATGAGAAGCCAGTGCTCCACAACGAAGAGTAGCCCCCGCTCGCTGCAAGTAGAGAAAGCCCGCGCGCAGCAACGAAGACCCAACGCAGCCAAAAATAAATAAATTTATTAAAAGAAAAAAAACAGTTTATTTCTATCCTTCAAATGGCAGCGGTTTTACTTTGTTGTGTCTCGTTGTTTATACGGCTTATGAACATAACTTAGCGTCCTTCCAAAAAGCGTCATTTCCTTCTCACTGAGGATCTTTTTGCTGTTGTCTTCCATTTTCTTCAATGCCGGAGCCTTGTAGCTTGAAGAAGTTTTCTGCTTGTTAATTCATTCGTGCCCATTCTGCTTCTTGATCCCCCCAGCTCTGCCCAGGCCAGGCTCTGCCACAGGGCAGCACCGTCATTCAAGAAAGATTTCCATGACACTACCACAAACGACTGGCTTCAGAAATACTTTCGAAAAGTCCTCTGCGTAGAAACTTCCTTTGAAACAAACAATTCAGTTTATGACTTTAAATCAACTGTGGAAAACATCAAAACAAGCCGTAGAAATGTTCCTTTTAGCGGCTACATTTTCTTGCAGTGCAGCAGGGAATAATTTCTCTACTTTGCCTGTCTTTACGTCTCATCATTCCTAGTGAAGAGATTTCTTTGAAGCTTTTGCTGCATTTATATGCAGAATCAAGAACAGTTTCCTCATTCCTAATATGGAATGATTCTTCATGACTGTATCATCAACTCTTTTGAGAGCCACATGACTGTTGGTCTTTGTGCGATTAATTTTATATCTTGATATGAAACCATATTTTTTTAAGGTAGCTTTGAAGTTGATTTTGTTGAAGAGTCCAGGTTATGAGCTCACACCCATGGCTTGATGACTCAGTTTTCTGATTCACTTTTTCATCTTTGAGTCAACTGTGTTCTGACAGACCTTCAATTACCTTAGTGGAGATTCCACCCGAGAAGGGAAAGAGATTAAGAGAGACAGATAAGTTCGTCTGACCCATACAGGGCTTTTCTGGGAGGCTGTTCACATTAAACCCTAATCAACAATAGGAAACATCTTTTATATGATCATGTACGTGAATAGAGCCTTCTTAGTTGAGCAGTGCACAACCTGTACAACTGTTTATGTACAGTTACAGCACCTCAATTTCAGACCCTTCCTCATCATGCTCTTAGTATTTCCTCAGTGATAAAGTGCTTGGGCATTAAATTCATAAGCAGTTACTGAGAACCTGCTTTGCAGTCATCTCTGTGTTGGAACCTAGTGACACAGCCATGAATACAGTATTGCCTCTGACTTTAAAGATTCCCAATCTGTTGGGAAAGGTGGACCAGTCAACAGAAATTTTCTATGTATTATGGTAACAGAATGGTTTATTGGGAGCTTGGACTAAGGTACCCACCCAGAACGGGTAGATAACAGATCCCCCGGTGAATTTTGAGACAGGCCACCATGTGGACGTCTCAAAGTCACTTACTGATGACCAGTGAGATGACTCTCCCTTGTTGGAAGTGGTAAATGGGCCAGGATGGGGTGATGGAGGAGAGGTGGGGAAGGCTCATTTGGACAAAGCTGAACTGTAACCCTAACCCTAACCCTAAGCCCAGCCCTAACCTGACCTGGTGAGAGCATCTGGACTAGGCCACTTGCAGAGCTGGAGGTGTATTCCCTGTGGGGAGGCGCGCATAGTGGACAGGGGTCCTACCCACTGAGAAAGCTGAAGCAGCCTTTGGTGGCAGCACAGAGAGCTGTCCCTGGGGAAGCAGAGGACAGAGGGTGCCTCTCTCTGATGGGGGCTAAAGTTGTACAAGTCCTGGGACCCATAATAGATCACACATGGGGTAGGGATACTAGCCTGGGAACATTTCATACGAGACCCTGCCCAAGGGGGCAGCATGCCCAGGTGAGAGGAGCCCATTATTCTTCCTGGGACAGAGCTGAGTGGGGTTAGGTCGGAAGCGATCAGCAGATAAAAGGCCTTATCTGGTCCAGGGGGTACACGGCCATCTCCCACTGGACCGAAGGAGTAAGGGGCTGACTTACCTGCCTCACCTCTCTGAGTCATTCTGGTTAGCAAGCTGGGCCAGGAGGGGTTTGCTTAGTGGGTCTGTGTTTTGTAGAGCCCCGGAGGGACCTGGTTTGTTGTTTATTTCTTTTTAGGGTCTCCATGAAATAAACTGGGTTTCTTCTTGGATTGCCTCACATTTGGCATTTGCTTTAGTTTCCAAGCTGTGTCCCTCTGAAACCCCTTCTGTCCCTTCTGTCCTTATATATTATATTTGGCCCCAAAAGAAAAATAAGATTAACGTATTTTCCCCTTAATCTTCATTAGGGGAGAAAGTGAAAATCCTGATTCCCTAAAGTCTTCACATTTTTGTTTGAATGATGTCAGTTATGTAGGTGATCTGAAAACAGCACCAAACACGTGAATGTCTAAATGACAGTTTGATTCACTGGTAGTTTCAAGCCTCTTCTTTCAGCTTGTCAGATTTCTTAGATTTTAGTGCCTACTCATCAGTATAAAGTAAAAACAGAAGAAAAAGAAAAGAGAAACAGAAATAACAAAAATTCAAGCCATGAATATAAAGGGAAAAGAAGGAGGAAAAACAGAGCTAGCAAGGAAATAAACTCGGGTGCACTTATTAATTTTCTGCCTAGGCTTGCTACAGTGTGTTCTCTATACACTCCAGTCTGCTAAATGGACAGGCAATTCCGTGTCCAGCGAGCTACTCACGTGACTTTGCTCCCTGGAGGCTGTAGAACAGAGGCAAGGGGTAACTGCCTGTACAGATTGCATTTTCCACCTAAAGCTCAGTTGGCTGCGTGAACTTCTGTGTCAAATAACAATTAATCCTGAAGTCTTCAATTGCTAACACTGGACAATGATGAATGACCCCATGTTAAATAGCAAATATTTGCATGGTCTGTAGAGATTCATCTTAACAGGGAAATAAGATCACATTTGAATATGGAACCTGTCCAGGGAATAAACTGCTCATTTTAGTTGAACAATTCAAATGATTAATTCTCTTGGCATCTTTTAAAGATTTTATTTCACTGCTATTACCATATTAGTGTACTCAATCCATACAGATTTATACATTCCATATAAGATGGTGGATTTGGGTATATTTCATAAGTTTAATACTACATTATTTCAATTCTTTACAGGATTATTGGCTTTTTATTGACAAGATTAAAAGCGAAACATCAAAGGCGATGTATATATTTCTCCCTTATTTCCTCCCACACTCCCCTGCCGCTCCTTTCTTACCGAACACTTAGGTATTTGGTTTTTTTCCATGAAAAACGTAGAAGTAGATGAGAGAGGGTCTAAGGAACCCTGAATACCGTTTTTTATGACTAGTTGACCTTGTGTACTCTAAACCAGCTCTCACCTTTAATTTCTATTTCGGTATTTGAATTTTGGAAAGTCACACACTTTCTCACTCCATCTACTTTACCCTTTGAATACAGCCATGGTCTGAAATTTATTTTCATAAGAGTCACCTTCTTTCCTCTACTTGACTTATTTTTGCAGTGACTGCTTTCTGCTTCCCTGGATAACAGAGAAGCTAATGCAATCTCACACAGTTATGACTAATTGGTACCGATCTGGAGGATGAGGGTGAATGTGACATGAGCCATCCCCCAGAATGCGGTTAGCCGTGTGTCTGTGATGTCAGGCACCTGGGGTTTTAAACATCCTCATCCTGGGATTGGTAATACATCGACCAATCATCTGAATACTGTGCTGACATCTGTGCATTTCGTATGCGTGTCTGGAGCATTACAGAGACAGATCTTAACCCTACTCACATTTCTGGGTCAGGGTAGTTAGCAATGAATGTTTCAGGAAATTCAACGATATTTTACACATTGCAACAGTGGGCTTCTGCCTACCTTATAGCTATGTGTAGTTTATCATTTTAGAACTCTTTTCTGGATAGCAGTGTTGGCACTTAGCTTACCCCAGCCTGAAGGTCTATCCCCAGGTTGCCATGCAGGAATGCTTCTGCTTTTAAAAAGAAGTTTAGTGATTTTAATTCCTAAAGGGAATATGCCTGACTGCCATCTGTTTAATTAAGTTTCCAATTCTTCTTCAGTTATAAACCTATTCCCGGAAACAAGTCCTCAGTTCCTAGGATTTGTTTTCTATTTATACACTTTCTCTGAAATGCCATTACACCCTTTCAGTTGTCTGCAGCACTGGGGCAGGGTGTGTGCGGGCTGCCTTCACATGTATGTTCCTCTGGTCTCAGTGTGCAGGTTTGTGCTTACAGAGCAAACATGGGGCTGTGGAAGGGTCTTCCAACCCTCATCTCAATCTTCCCGTCCTTGATGTGGTGAATCAGTGGACACGATGGTATATCAGAGCCACTGGCCAAGTTGGATGGGCAACAAAAAGTGTTCTAGGTAAAATAGCCATCGACCTGGCATGCCGTGATGACAAAAAGAACCAGACTGTTGTCGGATAATGATGAGAAATCTCCTGTTCCCAGTAAGGTTAAAGCTGAGTGATTCTACCAGTGAACTTATTTACGAAACAGAAACACTCACAGACATAGAGGACAAACTTAGGTGACCAAAGGGGAAAGGGGTGATGGAGATAAATTAGGAGTTTGGGATTAGCAGATACATACTACTATATATAAAATAGATAAACAACAAGGTTCTACTGTACAGCACAGGGAACTATATTCCATATCCTGTAATAAACCGTCATGGAAAAGAATATGTATATATATGTATAACTGAATCACTTTGCTGTACATCAGAAACTAACACATTATAAATCAACTATACTTTAATAAAAAACTGAGTGATTCTATACATATTATAACAAAAGTGAATGCCTTTAAATATTAATCATGTTTCATGGAGAGTCAACCGACTTAAAAGCATTCTACTTCCTTGCCGTCTTAATGGAGGGAGGATTTAAGCTAAATTCAGGTGCAGGACTGAGGGTCACCCCGTGGGCACTGGTGATTGCTGTGACCCATGCAGAAAACACTGACTGTCACTGGAGCCATTGGTCTAAGCCAGCTTGTTGCCTTATAAATGACCCAAAGGACGAGCTCTTTGGAATTTCACCTTTGATGTTTATGGTGTTGCTGCCATCCACTGTCTGCTGTCACTTCTCCCTGCTCCTCCTTGTTTTTTTCCCCATATCAGGTCCTATACTGACTGTCTAATTTATAAACCACTTTTGCCTAGGAAACCACACGACCTCTATCTAGACTGTAAGCTCCCCAAGGAAGAATCTGTGTCCAGCTTGTTCATCCAGCACCCAGTTGGTACAGCACCAGGGCATTTTTAATTAATCAATACATGTTTGTTGAATGAATAGCCCAATGTGTCCCAACTGTGTGTGAAGTAAGAATACACGGGTCTCAAGAATTCAAAGGAGTGCCCTTTGTTCAGAGTTCAAGGGTTCAAGACATAGATTTCTTTTAAGAGGTTTTAAAAACGCTTCTTGATTTTTAGCTCTTTCTTGGGGGCGGGGGATGTGATATTGCACACCATGGGTACCACAACTTCGCTGCACCCTTCTCCTGTTGGGAGCCAAGAAGTTTTCGCCATTAGAAGATGGCCGACATCCTGCTTCTCTTCCTGCTTAATGAGATAAAAGCCCGCGCCTAAAACGAAAGCCCGCGCACGCAGCACCAATGATAATTTGCCAAGTACTTCCCTTATTCTGGATCCCGCCCCCCTTTCTCTGTACTGTATAAATACAGCTACTGCAGCAATAAAAGTTTGAGGCTTGATCAGGATTTTGTCTTGCCTCCATTCTTTCGCGTCTCCTGCCCCTTCTTCTCTTTTCAACCCCTACAGGTTCCTCCTCGGACTCACAAGGATTTGTCCTGCTGGTCGGGACTCCCGGGGACGCCCGGGGCCGAGCACATTCTCCTTTCCACATCTCTTGGGAAATTATTTTTCCCTCTCCATCTATGCAATTCAATACACATCTTCCGCGTCAATATCCCCAGACAACAATTACATTTTCTATGTGTGTTGTTTTGTAGTCAGACTAGGGAGAAACCCTTACAGAAAAATAATCACCCAAGCTTCATGGTTTTTTTTTCCTACACAAAACATGACCTTCGTAACCATTCTCATATTTTAAAGTTTCAAGTATTTTAGTGTCTTATTTGCTGCTAGTTACATCAATTCAAATTTCTCCAAATCAACGGAACCCTCTTGCTTTCTTGCCAGTAATTGTCTGAAAAATTTGAAACTGATAACAACATCAGAACCTGAGTTAAGACTTTCTTGTGTTCTCTTTCAGAATGTCCATTTTCAGCACAAATGTTTTCTGCTAAAAACAAGGCCCTAGAGATAATGGGAAAGTTGCAGACTTGAAAATTGGCATGAAATCCAGCCAGTGTTGCTTTGACACATTGGGCTGAGAGTCTGCTGGGAAAAAAATGGACATTATTTTGCTGAATAGGTTCAGGTTCTGTACTAAAAGATATAAACCTGGAAAACGTTTATTTTTTCCAGAGCTGTTCTTTTTTTTTTTTGCGGTACGCGGGCCTCTCACTGTCGTGGCCTCTCCCGTTGCGGAGCACGGGCTCCGGACGCGCAGGCTCAGCGGCCATGGCTCACGGGCCCAGCCGCTCCGCGGCATGTGGGATCTTCCCGGACCGGGACACGAACCCATGTCGCCCGCATCAGCAGGCGGACTCTCAACCACTGCACCACCAGGGAAGCCCCAGAGCTGTTCTTTTAACCACAAATAGAGACACTTTTCAGCAAGTCCTTTCTTGGGGATGGGGCTGAGGAGCAAAATCCTGGAAGGGATAACGTTCAAAATTCGAGAAAGCCATAAATTAAGCCACTTAACATTGCTGCCAGTGGTTGATGCCAAACAAATGAAATCACACGAAAGGGTGGAAGAAAAATGGACAGTCAAGATATTCAATTATCTTGAAATCATGTGCCGTCATCAAACGAAAATATATACCATGTGTCCCTAATTCACATTTTCAAATGTCATGGTTATCTTGTGAAGAGCATATATACAAAAAAAATATCTCTATGTGTTGAAGGAATTATTTTGGGAAATGTATATATTTAAAATGTACCATGGTTTCTTAAACCATCGATTGCCATTTCTTCATTGAAACATTACCATATTTTCTATCTTTAAATTATTGAAAACATTACTGCATCTTCAAAATGGGGTTGTCCAGACCTCTCTAGACCCTGATATAGAACACAGCTGCTCACTGTGATATAATGTATATGTGTAGACGATGTGGATGTCATGCTAGGAGAAGGTCACCATGAGGATGGGTGTATCCAGTTGCCAGCAACAACTTGACCAATCAACAAGCTGGGTGGGCCCATGTTGATAGCAGCACTATGTACAAAAGCCAAGATATGGAAACAACCTAAATGTCCACTGACAGATGAATGGATAAAGAAGATGTGGTACATATATACAATGGAATATTACTCAGCCATATAAAAGAAGGAAATAATGCCATTTGCAGCAACATGGGTGGACCTAGAGATTATCAGACTAAGTGAAGTAAGTCAGACAAAGAAAGACAAATACCATATGACATCACTTATATGTGGAATCTAAAAATAATGATACAAATGAACTTATCTACTAAACAGACTCACAGACATAGACAGCAGACTTGTGGTTGCCAAGGGGGAGAGGGGTGGGGGAGGGGTGGGTTGGAAGTTTGGGATTAGCAGATGCAAACTATTATGTATAGAATGGATAAACAAGGTCCTACTGTATATAGCATAAGGAATTATACTCAACATCCTGTGATAAACCACAATGGAAAAGAATATGAAAAGGACTATATATGTATAACTGAGTCACTTTGCTGTACAGAAGAAATTAACACAACATTGTAAATCAACTATATTTCAATAAAATTTGTTTTAAAAGGAAGCAGCACAGTGGCCAGGGTTCTGTTCTTCCCGCTCAGCAGGGAACTAAGGACACCTTCCCTCCAAGCACACCATGGAGCACAGCTGGGCAGCCCCTGTGTCCATCAGGCTCAGAGATGCCTGCTGGACCTCGATCCATAGACACAGGCAACCCTGGTCAGAGTCCATTGGTCCCTGTACCACATCCACTTATTGATTCTTGAAATATCTCTCACACAGAAATCAACATATGTTGTGAATTCCATTTGCATTAGGAAGAAGACTTTGCCTATCTTGGAAATGTGGACCATTTCCAACGAATAGAGTATTGACCACAGAAGCTTTTCAGCGTAAAGTTTTAGACTGGTTGAGGCTGAACAGGTTGGCAAGTGACTAGTGAGTATTGGTAACACTCTTATTGTTTTTTAAAGAATATTATTTCTAAGGTCTGAAGAATTAATTGGGAGTTGATCCAATGGCTTCTGAACATGAAATGTCTACAAGTGTAGAGTTGTTTGATCTAGATTTTGCCACTTTAAAGCATTTTCGGGCTGTTTCTATCTAGCTCTCAATGTCTCTAGAGAGAAACTATCCTAGCCATCACATCCCATCCTCCAAAGAGGAATATATTGGTTTTATGATCACATTTTTAATGAGGAAGAACTTGTTATATGGTCTCTGAGGCTTAAATGAGTTGTTTCCTTTGAGTTCACAAAATAGTCAAATATTTTTAAAGGTATTTTTCACATATTTTCAAGGAGGTTAAGTGCTCCAAGGGGGATAACATACATATGTGGTCTCTGTCAACATTGAACAGGTCCCTGGATTGCTACTTCCCATGCCTAGGCTCAATAAATAATTTCTTGGGTTAGAAAGAAAGAATGAAGTCAATACAGCCCTATTTATTCCAAAGCCACAGCAGTAATTCATGGTGCTAAAAATTCCCAGAGCTTTCAATTTACCTATCTGAACACCTGAAATAAATTGCAATTTTTGAAAAAAAATGTTACTCTGGGTCACATACCACCAACAACCATAAAGCTGAAACTAACATCTTTTTGCTGAAATAAGCAATGGGAATTCTCCTTGTAGCTTCCTGTTACTCAGACATGTTTTAATTTTTTTCCTCTAAAAGTTTTTATTTCCCCTGGAGTATTTTTATCTATTTATTTTTATAAGTTTATTTATTTATTCATTTATTTAATTTTTGGCGCGTTGGGTCTTTGTTGCTACGCACAGGCTTTCTCTAGTTGCGGTGAGCGGGGGCTACTTTTCGTTGCAGTGCGTGGGCTTCTCATTGCGGTGGCTTCTCTTGTTGTGGAGCACGGGCTCTAGGCACGCGGGCTTCAGTAGTTGTGGCTCGTGGGCTCAGTAGTTGTGGCTCGTGGGCTCTAGAGCACAGGCTCAGTAGCTGTGGCTCACGGGCTCAGTTGCTCTGCGGCATGTGGGATCTTCCCGGACCAGGGCTCGAACCCGTGTCCCCTGAATTGGCAGGAGGATTCTTAGCCACTGCACCACCAGGGAAGACCCCTCCCCTAGAGTAGTTTTAAAAGAGTGGCTGGCAATGGCCTGTCCTTGGAGAATACCTACCCTCCCCCCTTTATTTTTGATGGAAGTGTGTGTGTGTGTGTGTGTGTGTGTGTGTGTGTGTTTGCATGTGTGAGTGGTCAGCAAATGTTGCCATTTTACAGAATCAAATACCTGTCACGTTTGAAGGAAACAATAATTATGAATTGTGGATCATTTGCAAGAAGCGATACAAAATTAGCTTCTGGGCCTGTTTCCAAAGTTGGAGTGAATTTATGACAAACTGGATATTGATGAACTGTTTCTAAAATCTGTTGAATTTGTCAGCCTAGCCTGTGAATGAGGATTTTTAGGTCAAATGAATGAAATGCTAATGAAATAGATTGTTTCTTTATGAAAAATGAAAATGCATGAGTTCTGGCCATTGTTAATTCTAGATTTGAAATCTCAACTTCATGGGTACTTTTTTTTTTTTCAAATTGTGAGAGATGTGTTTAAGCGCTCATGCCAAGAAGCCCACCAAACCCTGAAGTTAAAAGAGCTACGAAAAATGACAAACATCAAATTCAGGATGGTGATGCACAGACAAAGCGTATCCAAGTGTCTGTATTTGTATCGTTTTATTTCTGAGTCACTATGGAAAGTCGCTACGTTATTCTGACACTTCTAATAGAATATTATAAAGGGATGCTTCAGGGTTAAACAAAGCAATGGGGACGTGAGAACCCCAACTTTCCAAAGAGAGATGCTAGACCATCTTTGTAAAGATGGCGCCTACAAATCTTCAGGGTGCACAAAGAGTGACAGTCCAGGAAGCCAAACATTAGAGGGGATTCGTCTGGAGAACATCCTCTGTTGTAACCCCTGCTCCTCCCTGCGCGACCAGCAGGGGGCACCTGCCTTTCACCTTAAACTGGGAGTCAGATGGATTTTTGCCTCAGTTTGCCCTCCCTCAAAATCAAACCTTGAAACAAGTATTCCAATACAAGTAATTTATGTGGGAGGTGTTCCCAGGAAACATCGGTGGAGAGAGGAGTGACTCAGGGAAGGGAAAGAAGACAAGCAGGGATGCTTTAATAATTTCTTTTTTAAAAACTGAGATAAAGTCACCATTTCATAGGCTTCACCTTTTGAAGTGGACCATTCCATGTGTTTAGTATATACCTAAGGTTGAAACCATCACCAGTATGTAATTCCAGAACATTTTCATCACCCCGCAAAAGGAACCTCACACCCATTAGCAGTCCCTCTCCTCTTCCTCACCCCCTCTGGAAACCACTCGTCGGTTTTCTGTGTCTCTGGATTTGCCGATTGTGGTCATTTCATATGCATGTAATCACATAGCATGTGGCCTTTTCTGACTGGCATCTTTCACGTAGCATCATGTGTTTAAGATCCATTCATGTTATAATATGTATCACTATTTCATTCCTTTTTATGACTGTCTACAATTCCATTGCGGGGATACAAACCTTTGGTTTATTTTGCAGTTAATGGACATTTGGGTTGTTTCCACATTTTGACAATTATGAATAATTCTGCCATGAACATTTATGCACAAGTTTTAGTGGACATCCATTTTAAAATATCTTGGGTAATTACTTAGGGGTGGAATTTCTGGATAATAGGATAACTATGTTTAACTTTTTAAAAATTTAAATATAGTTTAAAAAACAAAAAATAGTTGATGTACAATATTGTGTGAATCTCAGGTATACAGCAGTGATTCAGTTACATATATATTTTTTTCAGATTCTTTTCCATTATAATTTATTGCAAGATATTAAATACAGTGTCCTGTGCTACACAGTAGGTCCTTGCTGCTTATCTCTTTTATGTACAGTAGTTTGTATGTAAACCAAAACCTGTGCTGCATCTACCACCGAACTCTCCTGCTGATCTCTGCACCCCACGAGGCTTTAATCATGATGGGCTTATGACAAAAACCCTAATGAAAGCGACAGCTTAAAACATGTCTCAGATGTCAACAAAAATAACTCCTTCCTCTGTAGGTACAAGTAGATGACATCACCTGGGAGCAAAGGTGTACTTTTCCCTTCCACATGGTACAGTTGAGGCACAAATCCCTACCGAGGTCCAGCCTCAGCAGAACAGGATTGCCTGAGGGGAGACGGAGTCGGCGAGGACAGAAGACACAACACCTCTTAGGATGCAGGAATTCTGACAAACTTTATTGCACACACTATACCTTTTTATACTTTCAAAACAATAAACTGATTTTAGTTTATTACTTTATCAATCATCACCATCATTTTCTCAGACCAAAAAGAACCTTTTACATAAGCATTTCACACACGCAGTTTACATAATTTTCTTATTATGTCTGTAATTGTCCCTTGTGATTGAAAGCAATTGTCCCTTGTGGCTAAAAAACGTCCTTTGTGGTTTCCTCAAAATTCTCAAAAGTCGTCATGTCCTTTTCCTTGGTTCGCTTTGCTTCAGTGCTTTACTCCCACATACTCTGCGTCAACGCCCTTTTCTTTGTACGTTTCGCCTCAGTGGTGCAGGTAAGAAGCCTTGTCACGTCTCACTCTTGGCTTAACCTAAAGACTCTTAAAGCTTTTTAATGTTTAATCATCATTAAATCAAAAGCATTTCATCAAAGCATTCTTAAAACTTCTTAATTTTATTTATATACATTTTCATAAAACACGAAAATATATACTAACAGGTGGACACAATGTATGTGGCCACTCACTACACGTACGGGGAAGCCAAAGCGGTGGGTTTGGGAGCCATGGTGGTAAACATTGAATCTTTAATCTAGACTTTAGATCTTCCTAAAAATATTTACAATAGATCTATTGTCCCTTATACTTATTAATATACAACCCAGGTTTACAGTTTAACTTTAACGTTGCAGCTGTATGTTCCATTAAAAAGTGTTTCATCATAACTTTATTTCTTATTAAACTTCCCTTGTGCCAATACCAATGTACTCCAAATATATCTTGCACTCCCCATTTTGGTCATATATCATCTAACTTTTCCATTAACGTAGGCTGTTGCAATATAAACATTCCTATAACATTACTTTTAATCCAATATGCAGGTCAATAAGTAGGAACAGCTGGTGTAGTTGGAGGGGGATTTTTAGGTTTTTCCCACTTTACTCTATATTGAAGCCTTTCTTTAAATCCCCCATGAGTAATGGGAATATTAGTACTAATACAAGCAAATACTCAGAGCTTTTATTATATACATGGGAAATTGAGAGAATCCACGCTGTGGGAAGCTTTGCTTTCCCATGACGTACATACCCGTGCCTGCCATGCAAGCACTATTGTTCTCAGCCTTGCTGAGGCACAGCAGCACTTTTCAGGGTCTCAGCCTTGCTGAGGCCCAGCAGTACTTTTCAGGTGGCTCTCCACAAATCCCCAAACAGCTCACTGTTTTGGTGTCACTGTAAACACAAGGTTTCTGGAAGATTCAGCTTAGAGAAAAACCAACCTTCCCTGAAAACAGAGAGACATCGATAAAATCGCAAGTGGCTGTTTTAATATTCCATATAGTCCAACATTTCTCTCTAATCCCTTATAAAAATGTGTTGGAGGAGGGGACACCCAAAAGATACAGGAAAAGCGTGGTGTCTATAGGCTATCTTAAAACACACATTAACATCTGAAAATTCAACACTGGAGAATTTTTCCAACGTCCTCAACCTGATACCTGCCTTTCCACAGAGAGTGTATTTTATGATGGAACTACCTACAACACACAGTAACAGAGTCAGTTATGGACCAAAGTGGACTCAAATTATTAAAAATGTATTTAGAATACTGTTCAAAATTGACTTGCTGTAATCCAATGATGAAGTGCCTTAGAATAAAATTTTATTTACTCCTTTGTATTCTAATTAAAGAAAACCTGAATTCCCAGCATCTTAGTCTCGGTCTTCTCAAAGCTATTGATTTGAGAATGGATTCCAACAAAGTACTAAAGGTAGAATTCAGTACCATTATTGGAAATTTTACGGAAAAAGAGTATCATCAATCAACTATTATATCTTCTTAACTATTATAATATATATATGTATATATATATACACATACATATCCAAATTAGGATATGTATGATCAAATATATGTTATTAACAATTTGGATATGTATGGTCAAAATTTTATATATATATACATATATCTGTATATATATAATATGTAATATATATTATAATAGTTGAGAAAATACTCTTTTTCACTTTAGGGTTAAGTGTTAAGGGCCAAGTGTCAAGTCCAGACCTCTTTTCAGGAAAATTAGTGGTATTCTGGGTATCCCTTCTTGGTATTTAATTTAGCTGTTTACTTGACCCTATAGGCAGACATTCATTCCTGGGCTAGAATTGTTTGCTGATTTCATTCCATAAAAGGCCATCAGAAGCATCTTTTAAAATAAAAAGGACCAGGAAACTTTCAATGTGAGTAATCAAATCTTATCAGAAGTCTCCGTATCAGTGTCTCACCCATGCCGCAGAAGGCCCAATTGAACATTCATGAACAGCTGTCCAAAAAGGTTTAGAGATTTGTTTGCAGGCAACATGAGGGATTTTCTCCCACTAGACTCTGTGTGTCTCCATACAAGACCAAACACCTGGGCAACTGCCAAGCCCAGCCATTCTAGAAATCTTCCTCTCGCTCGCTTAAAAAAAATAGTAATGATCCAACCTATAGCAGACATACCGTCTAATTCAGAGCCTGGGCTGCCAGGGTGACACAGGGTATATATTAGTACAGAGAGGCAGTAGGTGTGTTTTTCAGCTTTATGTTTGCGGAAAGGAAACCCACTTTTATTCTCATCTATGAGAGTAAAGAAAGGGTGTGCCACACCCCAACTAGATTGGAACCAAATGTGTATGGAAAGTATAGTCCCTATTCATGAGCAAAGCAAGGGCATCACGGTAGGGAAAGTTGTCCGTGGACAGAGAAAAAATAAGTAACCTTGGTTCTCTCTACTTTTATTTTATCACATATGGCCCTTGGCCAAACTCTTCTGACATCTAAGTATCCATTCTCTAATTGCAAGGGGTGGGCAGTGATGCCGTCTGTCTGTGCAGGAGTCATTATGGGGAGGAATGAGAGGAAAACGTTGTTTATTACCTGTAATACTGGTGGACTCTGAGATCTTCGCTTGTTACTCGTGAATTTAAAGCTCTTTTCAGCCCTGATGGATTGTCTCACCACCCTCTACATTAAATCATTTGCTTGTTAGAGTGATATAAGGGCTCTCATAGGAAATTCGCCTTTGTTAGCTTTTAAAACTCTTCTCTTGCCCTGTCACCACCTTATCAAATGCCCTAGTTGGAAAATCTAACTTCCAGGTCTGATGTTTAACTCAACAGGTACCATTTTTGTTTTTTTAAAACATTAAAAAAAAATTGAAGTATAGTTAATTTACAATGTTGTGTTACTTTCAGGTATACAACAAAGTGATTCATTTATATATATCACTTTCATATTCTTTTCCATTATAGGTTATTAGTGTACAAGATATTGAATATCATTCCCTGTGTTCTACAGTAGGTCCTTTTATCTCTCTTTTTTTTCTTTTATCTCTTTTATATATAGTTGTGTGTATCTGTTCATCCCAAACTCCTAATTTATCCCTCTCTCCCCACTATCCCCTTTGGTAACCCTAAGTTTGATTTCTGTGTCTGTGAGTGACTTTCTGTTTTGTAAGTAAGTTCATTGGTATCATTTTTTTAGATTCCACATACAAGTGATATCGTATGATTACTTGTCTCTCTCTGTCTGCCTCACTTCACTTAGTATGATCATGTCTAGGTCCATCCATGTTGCTGCAAATGGCATTATCAACGTGTATCTTTCTGATTGCCAGATTCTACAGCTTTTAAACAGTGATGATGATACTTCACCTCGTGTGTAGACTGGTGATCATTTCATACTTATCTGAGTCTCTGGAAACATGAAGCATTCTTTAAGAAATGTTCATGCGAGAGCACGTTCTCTTTTGCTACTTATCTCTTAAGGATTGTCATTAACTAAATGCTTCAGTAAGATGCACCTTCACGTCCTATTACAGCTGGTGGAGGGAGAGGAGATGATGAAAGTGGAAGATATGCCCTTTCCTTTTAAAGCTATGACCCAGAAGATGTGTGCATTGCTTTCCATATCCAGAGGACCAGAATTTCATCACATGACTACATATAGCTGCAAGGGAGGTGGGTGAATGCAGTGTTTGTTCTGCACAGCCAGCTAAAATTGGGGATATTGTTAGGGAAAAAGAGAAGACCAAGGATGTGTGTATGATGGGGTGGCAACAAGCAGGCTACCCCAACAATACATCAGCGTTGAGAGCATAGGTGATTGCTGGGTAAATACACGCTGAATGAGATAAATTATTATTATTAATATTATTTCGTTACTATTATTATCTGATACTGGCAGACAATCTCTGGTGTTAAACAAACCAGGAATATTTTTCAAGCCACCCATTAGGACTGCTTACATCTACTAGAAATCTGGATTTCACTGCACAAAAAGTTATCTTCTACATACTGAGAAAGCTACTATTTTCTATTTTCCGCTGGTTAGCAGAAATGGAAGATAGTTTTCCAGCTCATGCTTAATAGAAAGCAGGAAAATTCAATGTGAGTTAATAAGACACAAATTTCAAAATAAGCCGTAGCCTCATTATTTTTTATACACTTTCAACACCACTGCTCTGTCACTGAGGAAGTGATAGGATTTCGGGAATGAGCTGAGTTCTACTGATTCTCATGATTAGAAATGCTTTCCTCAAACTGCAAAATTGCAAGAACGCATAAAGCTAAACATGGAAGATGGTGCCTAACAGAACAAATGGACCAGATGTGTGCTTCCTGGACTTATATTTAGAAATAAGACTCTTGTATCAATTCTTCCATCTTCAAAAGAGACCCCTCTCCCCACCACATAAAAAATTCCATGTTCTGTCATTGTTTGTATGCTCGTACACACTAGTCCTTTTCTCCTTTGAGCATAAGCGCAAAATTTAATTTGTGTGCCAAATTTAAATCTATTTCTATAAATTTAAGTAATATCACTGGAGTGAAAAACAGATATTTTAAAAGAGGACTTAACATCATTTAAACGCAGAAAGAAGTTATTATTTAGGAATTTTAGAATTTATTATATTTTTAGTATATTAATTTATTATATTATTATATATGTAATATATATTATATATAATTGTTAAAAAATTAATTTAGGAATTTTCTGACAAACATGTGACCCTATTTAAAATAAGAAAACAGAGTAACTGATTTGCTTAATCTAACTTACCTTGTAGTTTATCAGATTAATATTTTCCATAGGCTACTTGTTTTCTTTTTTAAAAAATATGTATTTATGTATTTTTATTTTGGCTGCACTGGGTCTTACTTGCTGCATGCAGGCTCTTGAGTTGCAGACTCTTAGCTGTGGCATGTGGGATCTAGTTCCCTGACCAGGGATCGAATGCTGGCCCCCTGCATTAGGAGCGCCCAGTCTTACCCACTGGGCCACCAGGGAAGTCACTACTTGCTTCTTAAAAGAAAGACAATCAAATAATTTTCAGCTTAGGGTTGGGTTGACAAGGTTACCTTTCCGATGAGTTACCTAGGAACATGATTTCATCTATGAACAGCTGTGCAATTACAGTGATAATATTACAGTCGGAGTTGTTAACTGGTGTAGAAACACATCATTAACTGCTCAAAACATGCAGCCTTTGGCAAATATCAGGTAGAACGGCAGTCTCTCAGCTGTATGAATGCCATCATAGCATGCCTTTTTTTTTTTTAGTATTTTATTTTTTTAAAAATTTACTGTATTGAAGTATTGTTGATTTACAATGTCGTATTCATTTCTACGGTACCACCAAGTGATTCAGTTGTACCTGTATATACACATTCTTTTTCATATTCTTTTTTCACTGTGGTGTATCACAGGATATTGAATATAGTTCCCTGTGCTGTACAGTAGGACCTTGATGTTTATCCATTTTATATAATATATAACAGTTTGCATCTGCTCATCCTAAACTCCCAATCCTTCCCTCCCTCATCCGCCTCCCCCTTGGCAAGTACAGCTCTGTTCTCTACGTCTGTGCATCTGTTTCTGTTTCATAGATAAGTTCCTTTGTGTCCTATTTTAGATTCCACATGGAAGGGATATCACGCGAGAGCTGTCTTTCTCTGTCTGACTTCACTTAGTGTGATCATCTCCAGGTCCATCCGTGTTGCTGCAGGTGTGAACGCCATCATAGTATTCTAAACGGGAGTTGAGAAGTAGGAGGAGGAAGGCTCTTGTTCAGCCCTCCCTTGGGCCCGAGAGTCACCAGTCAATCACACCTGCTCTCAGAAGCCCTCTCATCACCTAGCCTTAGGACGAGTGGACCAGAATGTGCCCAGGAACTTGTCCTGACTGCCCGCCCTAGATGATTCTGCTCAGGTTGCCTGCTCTGCCTGTGTGCTTCTTGGCGTGAAAGACGTAACATCTCCCAGATCGTTAGGACACTTCGTGAGAAAAGCATTGATGACAGAGTTCCTTTAACGGAAATCCTTTCTTGAATACAACAGTCACATATATCACCTTTGGAGAAGAAATTATTCATTGCTTTTACTCCCACCACTCACCTGCTGTTGCCATCTCGGTGTCCCAGCTGCCGGTGGGACGTGGTGGGTGAGGGATGATTACTGTGCTCGCTTCGGTGAGGACGGGCTGTGTTATGAATCTCACGTTTCCTTGGGAGAGGTCAACTGTGAGTAAGTAAGTAAAGAAATAAACCAGATGGTTTCAGAGAATAATATACATGGGAAAACAGTAACATGGGGTCATGTGATGGAAAGCGGCTGAAGCAATGGGGCTGCTCTTATGTGGGGTTCTCAGGGAAGGCCTCTCTGAGGAGGGCATTGGAGCAGAGATCTGAAGGATGTGAAAGTCAGATGTGCTAAATTCAGGGGAAGAGCATTTGGGCACAGGGAATAGCAAATGCAAGAGCCTTGAGTCAGCCACGGCCTGATATGTTTTAGAAAGAAGAAGTAGCCTGTTTTCCTGGCCCCAGAAGATGGTCAGGGTAGACAGGAGAGGTTGGCTAGGGTTGATACTTTCAAAGTGTATTGCGAAGCTGTTGATGGTTTCCCAGAAAGAGAGTGAAGTTAAGACACTTTGCAATTTACAGAGATCCCTGTGACCCCTGTGTGGAGAATGGTTTGATGGGACCAGAGTGGACTGTGTGTGATAGAACAGGGGGGAGGCTACTGCACTAGTCCAAGCATAAGAAGATGAGAGCAAAGAGTAGATGGAGAGAGGAGGACCTTTTACTGGTTCAAATGATAAAACTTGCTGCTGCGTTGGATGTGAGGGATGCAGGACTCAAGAATGACCCACAGACAGACAGGAAAGTGGCACAACAAAACTAGAGGGACCTTAGGACATGCTGTGGGTGTATAGAGGAAGGAGCATGGAAGATTCCGTGCCAGGGAATTCCAGCAGGGTTTCTCAAAACTTCATGCTGTGAATTAGGCTGAAATGATGACCAACAGAGACACTGATACACCCATCACAGCACTGATATTCACATTTTAGCCACAGATGGTACTGGTCAGTGTAGGAAGCAAAACTGGGATTTGAAGTAGAATCCCTGAGTGAGAGAAAGGAAGAGCCCTGACCTCTTGGCCACAATGTCTTATCAGCTCCTTGTTGTAGGCTGCCCTGTCCATCTCTCTTCTCTTTGGGCTCCTCAGTCTTTTTATCCTGCTAGAGCCTGGAGGAAAGCCTGTTGGCACGTACCAGCTGAGAGCCTGCTCTGGGGTCCTGGGAAAGATGGTGGGATGGCACTTTAGGATGCCATTCATCTCAGAGGAGGGACCCCAGAGCAGAAGAGGAGGGCAGGTTCCAAGTAAACACCTACAGCCCCCAAGGAGGAGATGAGCCAGCTGTGACAATAGGGAGGAGTGGGGACTGTGGCATCAGAAAAGCAAATCCCCATCTGACTGTGGCCGCTGCTCGCAGCTCAGGATTATCCTGGGAACGTGAGCCCAGAGTACCAGATTTTCCTTCTTTTTAAGAGAGGCCTGAAATATAGATTTTTATGTTAAGCAGTGTGGTTTTCCAATGTTGGCTAATAATTGTCTAAGTTAATACTCATAATGGAATGGAAAACACATGTCACTGGATGACTGAGGACCCCTGAACAGTCTTTTTTTTTTTGCAGGTAATGTCATGATCACTCGGGGACCATATGGCCTGGTGGGCGGAGGGCAGCCCCAGTGTACAGCCACCATCCTGCCGTGGTTACTCAGTGTGGCCCTTTCATTTTCACGAGTGTCCCAGTTTGGATGATGAAGCATTTGGTCATCCTAATGATAAAGTTCTTCCTGAGTCTACCTTCCTCAGTGGGTTTAGCATCATTTGACGAAAGAGGCTTTTCAGAAATGGGGTTTTAGTCTGTTCGGGCTGCTATAACAAAACACCATCAAGTGGGTGGCTTATAAACAACAGACATTGATTTCTCATAATTCTGGAGGCTGGAAGTCCAAGATCAAGATGCCCAGAGGTCCCGTGTCTGGTGAGAGTCTGTTTCCTGGTTGATAGATGCCATCTTCTCGCTGTGTCCTCATTGGGGAAGGGGGCAAGGGAGCTCTCTGGGGTCTCTTCTATAAGGTCACTGAGCCCCATAAGGCGTGGGCTGTGCTGTCACTTGCTGGAGGTGGGATTGCAATCAAGGAAGTCTTGCAGGTGGGGTTGGAGACTAACAGTTGGGGGGAGCGGCGTTAGCGCTGGGGGCTGTTGTATTTGTGCCGGGGTTGGTGTTATCCCTAAAGATGTAATGGCTTAGCCAGGCCACTGGGAGCATCTGCTGAGAAAGCGGTGATGATGGTGGTGGTAGTAGTGTGGGTAGTAGCGTGGGGTCATGCTTCTGCCTTGAAAATGGAAGCTACGCCAATCCGTCCCACTCTCATTGGGGAGGAGAAGATGCTCGTTCCTGCTGTCTACAGAAGTGTAGACGAAGCGGCTACTTCTGTTCAACTCATGCCATGACTTTTACCAACAGCAACTCAGGCCCTTCAGTATCTCTGCAAGAGGATGAGTAATAAAGTTACCAGACAATGGAAGATCTCCTTACCTTTTGTAACCTTTTAGTCAGTGTCATCTACCCATCTAAAATTTCCAGGGAATTCCCTGACGGTCCAGTGCTTAGGACTCGGTGCTTTCACTGCCCGGGGTCCCGGGTTCAGTCCCTGGTGAGGGAACTGAAATCCCACAAGCTGCGCGGGGCGGCCAAAAAAAAATTTTGTTTTCCGTGAAATTTTGCATTTCTTACTATCTGCCTCCATCCTGCACTCTTTAGAAATTTAGAAGTTTCATCTTGGTTTTTGAAGAAGAATTTCGATTATAAGAAAACTCAGGGCCTAGCAGAAGAAAGAATCACACAGTTCCACAATGAAGAATCATAATCTGTCCTTGTTCATAATTTTCCACAAGTGATCTATTTATATATGTGTATTTTTTTCTTTCGAAAAAGGACATAGTTTTGTTATTTTGCTTGTTGGGTTTTCCAGTAGACTGTGCTTACATTTCTGATGAAAACTTTCCAGGATGGAGGCAAAGAAGCACACGGACATGGAAAAAAACAAACAGCATAACTACTTGTATATTAGCAATTTGTTAAAAAGCTGTCAGCCAGGCAGAAAAAGGGAAAAAAACAGGGAAAACTGAATGGATATAAACTGCAGCCACCTGCTTACTCATTTCCAAAGCGTTTGTGAAATACAGATCAATTTCTTAGATGCAATGCTGTTGGAGCTTTGCTGTTTAAGCCCCCATTGCTCACCTCTAACCTGACCCAGAACGGCAAGTGGCCGCCTGTAAGTGGTCAGCTTTTAGGGCCAAAAGGCATCTGACTGAGACCATTTAAAAATAGCATCACATTGCCCAGATGTAGAGAAGCCAGACAGTGCATTGTGTTAATGGGTTACTGATTTCAGTCCTGGGGACACATTTATAAGATGTCGATTTGGCCTGTGACGAATTACAGAACGGCTTCAAAAGCTGAGTTAAAGACGCGTAAAGCTGCAGAGAGCCATGCCTTATAATGCTGCTTCCAGAGATGTAGTTGAGCTCACACAGAAAAGGCAGAGTCGGTCTGTAAAATATGCATTTGTCACATCGACTCCAGCCCAGGACCCATCAGTAGGAAAAGTGAGAAACCACATCTGATTATTTTGTATTTGTGGTATTATTCTTGAAATGCTATTTATACACACCCTTATTTTAGTCACTGAAGGCACCCTGTGGTTACAACACACATTTTATATCCATCCACATATCAGTGAAAAGATTACCGGCATAGAAACATCTTTTCCCCCAGATGGTCGGAATTTAATGATTTTCATTATCTTTTCTAATCTGTGTTTAATGTTATTTTAAAAATAAATGTGTATTTATGTATTAACTATTTTTTAAGTAAGATAAAAATATTTTTCGAAGGAAGGATAGAGGTCACTAATTTGCAGAAGGGAAGTTGGAGGCCTGCCTCTGTGGATGTTCACATCTAATGTCTCCCCTGGAACTGAGACTCATGGGCAAACGATGCTTGCCATGACCGTGATTCATTCAGGTCAATTTCCACCACCCTCACCTGGGCTTATGCTTCCCATGACCTCATTTAAAAAAAAAACTCCCTTATGAGCTTCCCTGGTGGGGCAGTGGTTAAGAATCCACCTGCCAATGCAGGGGACACGGGTTCGAGTCCTGGTCCGGGAAGATCCCACATGCCGCGGAGCAACTAAGCCCGTGCGCCACAACTACTGAGCCTGTGCTCTAGAGCCAGCGAGCCACAACTACTGAGTCTGCATGCCACAACTACAGAAGCCCGCGTGCCTAGAGCCCCTGCTCCGCAACAAGAGAAGCCACTGCAATGAGATGCCCACGCACCACAACGAAGAGTAGCCCCCGCTCGCCGCAACTAGAGAAAGCCTGTGTGCAGCGACGAAGACCCAACACAGCCCAAAATAAATAAAAATAAAATAAGTAAATTTATTTTTTTTTTAATCCCTTAAAAGTTGCAGATACATGAATCACTGACTTCACAACTGTCGCAGAAAGGTCTGAATGAGTGTGATGATTATTTCCTGATGTCTCTCATCAGTGATTTCGCTCTCCCCATAACCACAATAAACTCATCAAGGCTCGATTCCACATCCCATCTGAGTCATCCAGGAAAAATGAATGTGATCCTCCAAAATTAGGACCACCACAGTGCATGAATTTTTGCATATTATTTGTCAGGATATATTTGACTTAATTGCCAAGTTTATCATCATGGTTGTGTTTCCACTTCACAATGAACCACCCTGAACTCCTTACATGACTGTGCTCTATGATTTGTCATGGAATGATCAGAATTAATCTGGAAAACTCAACTGATAATGTAATTACAAATCATATCTGTTTGTTTGAATATAAAATAAAATTTCCCCCTCTGCCTAAAAGTGCTTCATAGTTTCTTGGTTTGCTCAGGAAATCATGAAAGAATTTTATTTGTCCACACTTCAAAATCAAACTTTATCTAAAAAAAATTTTTATCATTTCACTCCCCAAAATCTGACTGCTGCTATAGACTGAATGTCCATATTCACGTGTTGAAGCCCTGTTCCTCACGGTGATGGTTTTGGGAGGTGGGGCCTTTGGAAGGTGATTAGGTCATGAGGGTGGAGCCCTCAGAAATTGGATTAATGCCCTTATAAAAGAGACCCCAGAGAGCTCCCTCACGCCTTCCACCAAGTAAGGACACAGGGGGAAGGCAGCTTTCTATGAACCAGGAAGCAGGTTGTCACCAAACACCAAACCTGTGGGCATATTCATCTCAGACTTTCGGCCCCCAGGAGTGTGAAAAATAAGGCACCCAGTCCATGGTATTCTATTATAACGGCACAAGGGGGCTAAGACAGATGCTAATGGATTGATGTAGCTTTGGGGATCACATTTAATTTGAACAAAGAGCTCAGTTTTTTTAGATGAGACATGGCCAGAAAGGGAACTTCTATGAAAATGCAGGCTTAAATTAAGAAAGCAGTTCATTACCACCTGTATTGTTTTTCTCCTTGAGGGCAAAGAATGACCACAGGCAATGTTTTATCTTAAATGGTGATCATGAATAGCCCTTGTGATAGTTAACACTCCTAAACATCTTTCTTCATCACCTCCCCATCCATCTGGAAACGAAATTGTGTTTAAAGTTATTCAAAGCTACTACCCACCTGTGGCCAACACCCAGAAGCCATTCTTACCTTCTCCCAGTTTACCAAACCCGATCAAATAAATTTTGACATGCTACATTTCATTGTCATTCAGTTCAAAACACTAATGTCTGGTTTGAGTTCGTCTTTAAAATTGTGTTCTTTAATTCCCAAATATCTGGTAATTTTTCATAGATCTAGTATTGATTTCTAATTTAGTTCCATTTTGGTCAGGGAATATAAATCATATCATTTTAAAGCTTTAAAATTACTTGAATCTTTGATTAGGATCCAGAATATGATCTATATCCATAAATCCATCAATACTTGAGAAGACGTTTTCCACTTGTGTCAATCATCGAGTTACTTTTTTTTTTTTTTTTTTTGCGGTACACGGGCCTCTCACTGTTGTGGCCTCTCCCGTTGCGGAGCACAGGCTCCGGACGCGCAGACTCAGCGGCCATGGCTCACGGGCCCAGCCGCTCCGCGGCATGTGTTACCTTCCCGGACCGGGGCACGAACCCGTGTCCCCTGCATCGGCAGGCGGACTCCCAACCACTGCGCCACCAGGGAAGCCCTCTCTCTCTTTTTTAATCTCTGCCTTTCCTGAACCCAGTCCACAGATAGATCTAAATGAGGCCAAAGAGAGCACCGAGTTTAATAGTCTTCTTGTGTAACAGAGATAACTCTTGTGATGAAGCCCAGATTCGTCAGACGCCAGGCCTCTAGACTCTCAGCTCTTTCTTAAACCCACATCCTGAGTGTCAGTCCCCCCTTTTATCTCATTTTCTTCCTAATTTACCATAATGGAGAGTCAAAATAAAAGATTAAATTATTTATCATTATATGATTGAGCAGATTTATGTTTCTTGCTCTTCATTATGAAAACTAATGAGTAGGACATTTTCTAATTCCCTAAGCGTATCAAACTAATTTGATTTTTACTTTTATGAGGTCTATAATTATTCTCTTCATGGTTAATTGTCCACGGTAGGAAAAAAAATGGTTTCTCACACCATTACTAAGTTGCAAAAATCTCATTTATCAATAATCATTTACATTAATATTAATTCCTAGCTTAAATATGCCAGCTTTTACCGGTCTTACGCTAGACTTCAGTAAGCCCATTGCTTCCCAGGACCAGCGACAGGGTAGGGATTCATCAAATGAACTGAATCTAATTTCCTTTATGGACTCTGGTTCTTAGGAGACTTCTTTTATACTCTGATGGGCACTGAAGCACATTTGTAAATATTAAGCGGAGATAAGAAGATGGCTGTTCTTGGATCAGCTCTTGCCTTCACTAAGAAATGTCTCACCTATTGTCGTGGTGCACAGCTGAAACTTCCATTTTTGGAATAATTTACACCATTATTTAGAAAGGTTCACTTTCCTGCTGCCAAAAGACCCATACATGTAGTTTCCTTGCTTACTGTGGCCACATCTGCCCCTGATGGAAGGTGGGACTGAGTTCCCTATATGTTAACGTGTCAACGTCAAGGCTGTTACATCTCCCACCAGAGGTCAGCCTCTGAGTCAGGATTTCTGGGACAGTAAATTGTATGCAAGGTGCGTAGTGTCTTCTCTGAATTCTCAGAGAAGGAGCCTTCCCAGCAACTCTGCGAGGAGTGCAGGGATTGATGCCTTTGCTTTTATCCATCTGTTCTTTCTGGAAGGATTTTCACGCACAACCCTCAGACTGGGGGGGAAAAAGCCATTCTAGTAATCAGATATCAGCACGCATGGATACATAGAAACAGAAAAAATGTACAATTTTCATAAAAGTTCCAGGAGATGGAGTGAAATTCCTTAATCAGGTAAATTTGCAGTGGAAAAGGTTGACAGAAGCTGAAAGGCATTGTCAGTTTCACATGGTCTGTGGGTGTCTGCTGGTGGCCTGGGACTCCGTGTCCTATACGATCACCTCCCCAACAGCAGCGAACTTTCGCCTCATAAAAAGCATCACTTATCTTGGACAGAATATCAAGGCGACTTTCTTTACTTTGCTTCCTTTCTTTCTTTCTCTCTCTCTTTTTTGCCGTGAGGTGCGGGATCCTAGTTCCCCAACCAGGGATGGAACCCGTGCCCCCTGCATCGGGAGGGCAGAGTCTCAACCACTGGACCACCAGGAAGTCCCCAGGGTGAATTTCTTAACTGACCAATGAAGAGGGAAGTAACCTTTGTGAGACTACTGCCTATCATTACATTCAATTAAATTTAATAACACAGTTGCTTCCTTGAATTATTTAACACAAAGAGACACAAAACACACGGGTGCTTAGAGGTGAGGTTGTTCACCCGCGGCAAGCTGATCATGGCTTCATTGTCTCGGCCGCGCTATGATTTCCATGTTACTGCCCTGAAGGGTGATGATCACACCTGACGGAGAGCCAGTGCGTTCCCTGAAGAGCGTGCACCTTGAATATCTTGTCACTGAGCAAAAATGATCGCTGTGCCTATTCCACCGTGGCAAGGTTTACACAGGCTTGCTGTAAAACCAGAGGCATGCCCACCTTTAGGTAATTAGCTAAACGCTGCTTCCAGTGCTCTGTCCATTCAGTCATCAGAATCAGCCCCTGTCCAGTGCCAGGTACCGTGTGATTCCCAATTGATACCGTATGTGCGGGATAGGCATGGGACATGCTTAGACTGAAAATATATTCTCCGTTTATCTGAGATTCAAATTGAGCTGGATGTACTGCATTCTTACGTACGAAAGCCTGCAACCCTAGCCTTCCGTCAGTACGCAGTCTATCGGGGACGGTCAAATTCACAATCGATGTGCCGTGCAATCACCAGTATGATGGCAGCTGCAGGTACAAACTGTCTGGGCCAAGGAGCAGCATCCCTGTCACCTGCGGAAGCAGACGCTCCACTGCCCTGGTGTCTGGAGAAAAGACGACGCCAAGATGAAAGTCCTGGAGCATCTTTCGTCTTCCCGCGCTCGCTGCTCAATCAGCATCGCGGCCTCGCTGCCAAGATTGATGAGATGCTTGGAAGCGTCCCCGCTCCTGCGCCCTCAGTGCCTCGTGCGCTGGCAGCTGCCACCTCGTCCCACCTGTGACCCACGCGCGTCTTCCCGGATCGGCCGAAAACAAACTTTCTCCACCCATTTGGCTTTTTACACAGAGTTGCTCAAGACAATCAGTCATGAATCTCTGGAGGCCTAGTGAGGTTTTTAGGCTTTCTCTTATAAAAGCATCCGATACCAAGATTCTCTTTCTGAAAACGTCAACGTTGCTTTGCATCCAGGAATTAACACCAGGTAACTGTGGTCAGTGAGGAAGAGGGAGGCGACAGGAGATGGAGTGAGTGGGGTCGGGTCACTCAGACCTCAGTGACCACTTGGGATTTTTAAAAAGTCTAAGTGGAATGGTATGTTCTTGAAGCCTGGGAAGAGGGATCGTGGCATGCTGCCATTTCACATTTAAAGTGATGTCTCCAATGAAACTATCTACAAAACAGAACTACAGACATTTGGAGCAGAAGGGTGGTTGCCAAGGTTGTGGGGAGGTATTCGGGGGAGGGAAGGATTGGGGGTTTGGGATGAGAAGATACAAACTATTACATATAGAATGGATAAACAACAAGGTCCTACTGCAGAGCACAGGGAACTCTATTCAACATCCTGTGATAAACCAGAATGGAGAAGAATACGAAAAAGCATGTATATATATGTATAACTGAATCACTTTGCTGTACGGCAGATATTAACTCAACATTGTAAATGAACTATACTTCAATAAAAAAAGAATTTTTAAAAATTAAAGTGATGTCTCTGTCAAAGGGCAAAAAAGGAATCATGGAAACAGATTGGGAGTTCTTATAAATGTCCCAGAAGGGATGATAGCAGTGTGGGCCTGGATGGTGGCAATGCCCATGGTGACATGTAGTCTGATTTGCCAACTATTTTTGAGATGGAACTGATAGGATTTGGTATTTTATTATATATAAGGAAGGATTTAAAGCCTACTCAATGTTGATACATTTAAATAAAATCAACATGTCGTTGCTGTTGTACGACGTGACATTATCAGGCTTCAGAATCTCAGCAGATGCTGACCGGTGACCTGAGGGGACTGTTAGTTGGTCGACCAGTGACACCTGCACACCGTTATTTCCTGACAACCACGATTTATGATTTTGTCTCATTAAGTCTGCTACTCAGAGGTCACCAGGAGGAGCCCCAGCTTTGTCCCTCCTGAAGGTGGCTGCCATGCACCCAAGGTCCACGGCAACAGTGCTGTTCTCTGCTGTTACCAAGACAGGGATCGCCAGGGTACGTCACAGAGGCGGAGTCCTAAGCCCCTGCCCTTCTGGGCTCCGTCCCACACTTGGACAACTGAGTCCTGGGCAGTCAATCCCATGTCAGCTGTCCTTGCAGTTTTCCATTGAAAAACCTCAAACTCACGTTTCCTTGTTTGTATGGTTTAGTCTAAAATATATAATGTTATTTTCAATATAAAAGTGTATTGAGGGGCTGGGGGAGGGATGGCTTGGGAGTTTGGGATTAGCAGATGCAAACTATTATACATAGAATGGAGAAACAAGAAAGTCCTAGTGTATAGCACAGAGAACTCTATTCAATATCCTGTGATAAACCATCATGGAAAAGAATATGAAAATGAATATATATGTGTATAACTGAGTCACTTTGCTATACAGCAGAAATTAACACAACATTGTAAACCAACTAAACTTCAATAAAATTTTAAAAAGTGTATTAAATTAACAATTTAAATGTTTTCAGTAATAACAAATAAACAAAGTGGGAGATAGAAGAAGCAAAGTTTTCATTTTTCTTGGGGGTAGTAGCCCCATTCTTCCTGAACCACATAAACACATCCATAGGCCGAATTCTTTTCAAAATTCCTTTAAGGAATATTATATCTTTATTATCTTTGTTTCTCCATTGTTTTATTGTGGTAAATACACATAACATGAATTTTACCGTCTTAACCATTTTAGGTGGACGGTTCAGTGGTATGAGATACATTCATAATGTGTCTAGAACTCTTTTCATCTTATAAAACTGAAAGTCTGTTCCCATTAAACACTAACTGCCCTTCCACCCTCCCCCCAGTTCCTGGCAACCACCATTCTACATTCTGCCCCTATGATTTTGACTACTGTAGGGACCTCATGTAACTGGAATCATACAGTATTTGTCTTTTGGTGACTAGTTATTTTCACGTAATGTCCTCGAGGTTCATCTATATTGTAGTCTGTGTCAGAATTTCCTTCCATTTTAAGGCTGAATATCATTCCACTGTATGGATAGACCACACTTTGCTTATCCACTCATCATCCATCAATGGACACTTGAGTCCTCTCAAACACCATCTAGACAATCATACTTCTCGTTACCATTTTTGTGACTGTTGATAAAATTCTCACCAGTACAGCCCGCCTTACATTCCCCAAATTTCCCATTAAAATGGAACTCTGTCTCCTAAATTCAATCAATCTGCTAAGGATTACTGAATAGACTATTCCAAATAAATTGCCCTGTTACCAACCCGCCATCTTGGGAATGGAAAAGGGATATTGAGATGATACAATGAATGGATGAGTTTTGATGTGGGAAGTCATTGAGTAGAAAGTTGCAAATATCTCAACTCATTTCTTTAGAAGCTGTCAATATTTTGACTTCCCAGTAAAGTTTTGCTCTGGTTAACATGAAAGTGTGCATGTTCATAAGTGATATTTTGCAAATGAAGGGAATGTCAAAGTACTGGGGGAGCCCCATCCTGTGAGTTCTACCACATGATGTGAATTCTAACCTATGACTGACCCCCTCAGAGTGTCTGCGTTGGATGGTGGAAGAATTTGCACTTGGGTTTCCTTATAAGACCAGATCTTACACAGAATACGATAGCAAATAAAGAGTCCTAGCTTGCAACTGTAAAGCTAAAATTGGACAGGAAGGATTGATATTTTAGCTTTGCATATGGAGGGTCTCAGTGTGTGACTACGTCTTTAACTTTGAACACGAGATAAGAAATTCCTTACACTTGGTGTTGACTTTGGTTTCTTACATGGGCCTTGGGCAAAATTTTACTAACACGTAATGCTCTTCATGAAGCAACAGCTGGAACATACTTGGCAACAGCTGTTCATATAAATCATTCACCGCTAATTGGTTCGAGGGGCACTCCTGAAATGGGATGCCAAATTGGATAATGGGTTGATGGTGCTATGGAAAGTGATATTATGATTATTTCCATCTGCCCTCATTGGTTACAGCAAAGAGAAGGGTAACACTCCATTTCATAAGTCTGTGAACCTGGCATATTCACAGGTTCTGGGGTTTAGGAAGTGGAAATACTTGGGGGCCTTTGTTCAACTCAACTGTACGTCGCCATGTGGAATGCAGGGCGGGTATTGATGAGACTTCGGATTTTTCAAGAGAAGCCAGGGATCTGGATTTTTGCATAGAATATTCTGATGTTTCAAATGTCATCAAGTTTTCTTTTTTGGCAGCAAGACATGGCCCAACATCCTGACACAAAACCAGACCTCGTAACACCATGTTGCTGCCTCTCATTTATAATCTCAGATTATTCTGTTTTGTTCTGGGGAATGAACCTTATCTTCTTTAGCAGAAATTGGGTTCCCTGGAGGCTGGAACAGGCTGGGATGCCCTCTGTGTGTTTTCCTCTTATCCTGACTCTGAATGGGCTTTGCTTGGGGGTAGGGGAGTGGTTATGGAGGGTCTAAAACATTGCTGAACTCCCTCCTGGAGGGGTCCCATGGTAACCTTAGAGGGAAGAGAAGTCCATCCTGATTGACAGGCACCCCTGGAAAAATTGATAAGACAGATGATCTTGTTTTCAAAACTGAAGTCAAACCACCCAGCAATATCCCACAGGACTCCTGTTTGCTTTGAAATATCATGAGGAAGAGGGAACCTTCGAAGATGCTCTCCCAAATTATTGTTTATTTTTATGACAATAGGTGAAAATGTGACTTTTGCAAATACCAGTTGTGGGATTTATGAATATCAGTGAGTCTCAATGTATGCATATACTGTGAAACGATACTTACACAAAAAGCAGTCTTTTTCATAATTGCACAAATTCAAAGTGTGCAGGTAAAGCCAGTTGTAGAGTGTGGTTAAGCCATCACTGCAGGGCGGCACCACTTGGGCAGACAAACAGAAACATCGGCTATTCCTGCACAGAATTGAGAGGTTGGTCGTTCTCCCAGGTGATTTCAGTGTGTACCCAAAGGTAAGAGCCAGTGTCCTGGGATACTTCTAATCATCCCATCCCCTCGTAATTCATTCTTTTACCTAATAATCCCATTGTATTTATATAGGGAGGTTTTTTAAGAGCAGATCCTGTTTAAGATGGTCAATATAAAAGTAGTGGTTAAGAACAGGAACTCTGGAACAAGGCTGCTTGGGTTCAAAGCCAGCACTTGCTCCTAACGTATTAACTAATAATAATATATGTATTAGGAACAATATATTATGTAGCATATTATATAACATTATTATTTATTCATTAGGATATATAATTATAATTATACACATAAGGATATATATTATATAAATATTAGGATATATATATCTTATATATATTAATATGTATCTGTTCTATATATTATATATAATCATATAATTTGTCAAGTGTAATCTTGACAAATTTACCTCTCAGGGTTTCTGATTCCTTCCTGTAAGACAGTGATTCTCCTAGTGCCTATTTGTTGAACTATTAAAAGAATTGTTTGAAGTAATGCTTTTAGGACAGTGCTTGGCACCCTGATCTCTGACTTCCAGCCCCCAGAATTGTGGGAGATAAATGTCTCGAATCCCTCAAACCAGCAGACTGAATGGACATGGAGTGGTTGGCTGTGCTCCCCTCATAATGGAGAGCTGAAAGAAAAAGGCACTCAGAAATCCTGGAAAACGTAGGAGAGTTTTTTCAGACAGCCGGGCACCTGACAGAGATCAAATCCATAAAGAATGTTAGATGATACCTCCTCTCTCTCTCAACATGTTATTTATTTTTTTTATTGGAGTAGAGTTGATTTACAATGTTGTGTCAGTCTCTGCTATACAGCAAAGTGATTCCATTATACATATATATACATTCTTTTTCATATTCTTTCCATTATGGTTTATCACAGGATTTTGAATATAGTTTCCTGCGCTATACAGTAGGACGTTGTTGTTTTTCCATTTTATGTACAATAGTTTGCATCTGCTAACCCCAAACTCCCAATCCTTCCCTCCCCTACCTCCCCTCCCCCTTGGCAACTGCAAGTCTGTTCTCTATGTCCCTGAGTCCATTTCTGTTTTCATAGATAAGTTAATTTTTTTTTTTTTGCAGTACGCGGGCCTCTCACTGTTGTGGCCTCTCCCGTTGCGGAGCACAGGCTCCGGACACGCAGGCTCAGCGGCCATGGCTCACGGGCGCAGCCGCTCCGCGGCATGTGGGATCTTCCCAGACCAGGGCACAAACCCGTGTCCCCTGCATTGGCAGGCAGATTCTCAACCAATGTACCACCAGGGAAACCCTGTGTCATATTTCAGATTCCACATATAAGTGATATCATATGGTATTTGTCTTTGTCTGTCTGACTTACTTTACTTAGTATGAAAATCTCTAGGTCCATCCATGTCGATGCAAATGGCATTATTTCATTCTTTTTGATGGCTGAGTAGTATTCCATTGTGTGTGTGTGTGTGTGTGTGTGTGTGTGTGTGTGTATTTATACATCACATCATCTTTATCCATGCACCTGTCCATGGACATTTAGGTTGTTTCCATGTCTTGGTTACTGTGAATAGTCAGCATGTGGTTGAGTTATTCCGTGGCCAGCCCTGTGCTGGAGGCTGCAGAAGTGAAGGGGCACAGACACCCTCTCTATCTTCTGTCACTCATGTCTACCAGGATAGATCAAAGTCTTACGAGCCATAAAGAGGGCCTGTCAGCCCATCATTGGAGAATAGGAGAAGAGGTGGCGTTTACTTGAACCCCTGCTGCAATGTTTCCAGACTGGAAAAAGGGAAAAGCATCTTGGGGATCTTGGAAGTAGGAAGCAGTGTTTTCAAGGTACAGAAGCAGGAGAGAGTTTATTGAGGGCAATTAAGACACAGGGTCTGCCCTGCGTGTATTTGTCAGGACTCTTCTATGCAAGTGACCAAGACCTAACTCAACCATGAGTAAGCAAACATCAAAATTAAATAAATGAAAATGAAAATGCATTGCTTGCTGTTGCTGAAAAGTGCAGGAGAGAACCAAGCTCTCAAAAATTGTTTTCAGGTAATGGGACTTCCATCTTTTTGGCTCTGTTTTATGCTGGAATTCTCAGGTAGACCCTTCCCAAGTGAAAACAAGATAGGCTCATGCAATTCCAAACTATCCACCTATCGGATGAGAAACTTGAGTGAATTAAGAACAACTTCCTCTCAATAGACCCGTTTATATAGTCTCTATGGGGTGTGATGCACTGATTGGCCAGGTTTGGGTCAGGTGACCTCCTGCAGCCTGAGGTTGCGATCAGCGCCCCCTCCCCCACCCCGCTCTGAACGAGATCCAAGGAGATGCAGTGGATGGGGAAGGTGCATCCCCAGAAGAAATCAGACGTTGGGCTTCCTTGGTGGCGCAGTGGTTGAGGGTCCGCCTGCCGATGCCAGGGGACACGGGTTCGTGCCCTGGTCCGGGAAGATCCCACATGCCACGGAACGGCTGGGCCCGTGAGCCATGGCCGCTGAGCCTGCGCGTCCGGAGCCTGTGCTCCGCAACGGGAGAGGCCACAACAGTGAGAGGCCCGCGTACCGCAAAAAAAAAAAAGAAATCAGGTGCTAATACCAAAAGGGGGATTGGCTATGGGAAGAGAGAAAAACTAGGAACACAAAACCAAAACAAAACAAAACACAGATATCTTCTACAAGCAGGGAGACATTAAGTAAGTAATTTGATGCTCTCTTGTGTTTATGTGCACTGGAGTTTTTCCAGATGTAAGGTATTGAGCCATACTGAAATCTGCAGAAGTGGAAGTCCTACAGGGAGAAAACAGGATAAACAAGGAGCAGTTAAATAGTTCTGCATTGTGTGTGTGTGTGTGTGTGTGTGTGTGTCTTTATTTTGGTTTTGTTTGGGGACGTGTTGTTTTGTTTTCTCTGTAATTAATGAAAATAAAATGTTGAAGCATTTACAGAAACAGCTATGCTTCCTTGGAGAACTGTAGCTTGGCTGAGTAAACTTTCTTTTATTGCCCACCCATTGTTTACAAAACTGCAAGTATAGAAGGGGTTCAGAGAAATATAAGGATGTTATTTAAATAGCATTTGAAATATTTTTTAAAGAAATCTACAAATTGGATGTAAAATTTTAAATGCAGAGGACTCAAACTCACAGTTTCAAAGGAAAAGAAAGGAAAAATGATAAATGGTGTGTATTTGTGCCTGTTATTCTTTACTTTAAAAAAAAAAAAAAAAAAGCTGGTCTTTAGAGCAGTAATGACTAAAACTGTCCCCAATCAGGAAATCCATCCTAGATGAGTCGGCTCTGGACTTAGTGATTTCTGTCACACTCCAGGAACAGATGTTCAGGTTTGTTTATTTAAGCACAGACCCAAAACAAAAGCTAGTGAGTCATTATGTTAAGATATATTAGCGGGTCCCTTGGACACATCTCAGCTGTCTTACTCTGTATAGGAAGGGGATGGGGATCTCCTGCACTTCTTAAGTTGTATCTTTCATGAGAGGAACCTGGAAAGAAGCCGGTTGCCCTCTGATGTGGACTGTGTGATGCTGCATTTCATTCAAGCCTGGTTACTCCTTTTAGGGGATGCTGAAAGATCACTCCCTCATTAGACAACACTGCGCTCACTTAATTCTGGTCATTATCGTTAAAAGGGGAGACATGCTTCATTTTTATTTTATCAGAAATTCAACTCCTTTGTCCCTGCAAATCTTTGATATCCTGCCTAGTTCTTCCATGAGGAGTTTCTTCCATCTGATTGTTCCCCTGAGCTAACAAAACCACCTACTGTGGTCCACAGCTCAGCTGTGAGATCAGCTTCTGAAGAGGCTTATCCATCACTACATGCGCACTCTTACTGGGAGGTTTTGCTTTCATTGGAGAAAATGGCTTGATGGACTAAATCATTTATTGTTGGCATTGAAGACTATTATATCTAAAGGACACACCCACTTTAATTCACTGTAAGAGTGGTCTCAATTGGAAGTGACTTAGATGAAAGTATATATTTGTATTCAATCTGATGACATAACATATTAGGGCAAAACAATCCTTTGGTATTAGGGAGATAGATAGATACATACATACATACAGACAGACAGACATATATAAGGATGGATATAGGTACATAGATAGATGGATGTATGGTTAGAGTAGATGGATAGATAGATACATACATATGGATGGATATAGATTTATAGATATGGATGGACAGGTAGAATAGGTGGATAGATACATACATAAAAACATATACACATACATAAACATGGATGGATATATATATACATGGATGATGGATAGAGTAGATGATAGGTAGATAGGTAGATAGATAGGTAGATATATAGATAATGCAAAGATAGATACATGCATACATACATAGATAAAGATGGATGGATATAGATATATAGAAAGATAGATGGCTGGATAGATAGAGTAGATGGATAGCTAGCTAGCTATAGGTATCATATAGGTATGACATTTATATGTAAACATTCATCAGACTGTACACTTTAAACTAAAAAGACTAAAATGACCTTCATACTCAGGAATACTCTACATCAACAAGAAGAAATTATCCATAACTCCATGTACCATAATTGTTACCGAATTAAGTTGTATGGACCCTGCTTGGGCTCTACCCTGGCGGAGGCGTTTTTTTCCCTTCAGTTTCGAGATCAGCCAAATAAAGAATCAGAAGCATAAGCTTTATTCAGTGGCCAAAGAATGGAGAAGGGGAACTAAGTTCACAGATCAACTTCTTGCCCACCTGGGAAGAGGGATTTCATTTTAAATAGTAAAGACAAAGGGAAGAGGTAAGTAAGGCTTGATCGGGAGGCGTGTGCATTAGACCACTGGGGCAGGGACAGGGCTTTTCAAGGGAGAGGGGTGCCACCCCCCTTCTATGCTTTTTTGGTTCTTCATGTCTGGTCCTGGTTGCTGGTAGGTGTGTCACTTAATATATTAATGTAGTCAAATCAGCGTATAATGACACAGGGTCTGTTGGAGGTCAGGTTCTTCACCATCTTGGTCCCAGCTGGCTCCATGTGGGTTTTTTGCTTGTTTGTAGCTTCCTTTCGTATCTTTGGAGCCTTGAACTTAAAGATTTATGTTAACTCCTGCTAAAGGTGGGGTTGACGGGTTTTGAGCAAAGATCTGGAGCAGCATTGGCAACATAATGTTTTGCAAAAACAGCCAGATACACCTATCTGGCTAACGGGCAGAATCAACCCCTGTTGCTGTTAGAAGTGAGGGTAGTGGGTGTCTTTAAATGGGTGGTAACAGGAAAGGAGCATGGGCCACCCGGGCTGGCCACATGCTATTTCTTGAGCTGGAAGCTGGTCTCACAGGTGCAGTCATCTTGTGAGTTATTCATCATGCTCTAAATACCTGTGATATCATTTCATTGAATTGACCTTCGTTCAATCTTGAATTTTTTTCTTAAATGTTGTTCTGGTTTGTATGTTTTTTGCCTTTTATATCTGTGATGCCCAAATGTTATACAATGCACACAGACACAGACACACAGCACACAGAGCTTTCTGCTGGCTGGGGAGAGACTGGGAAACTTTCTCCCTCCTAACCGTGTCCTGGGGGATGAGGTGTCCCGAGGTTCTCCCTGGATCTCGCAGGAGCCCTCAGCTCTTTGTCTGCAAACTCAAGAGAGACGGCATTGAGCCAGTCTTAGGAAGAGAGTGGGCAGCCCCTTCATACAGAGGCTCTAGGTTTTACCTAGTTTGCTGCCACAAGCCTGTAGTTTTCCAGGGGATGTTAATCCACAAACCCAGGGGACAATTGCAGGAGGACAATTTCTGCCCAGGGTAAAATGAATAGATGTTGAGAAACACTCGTAACAGTACTTTTGGTTGGGCAAATGTATCCAAATGTGGGGAAATCCCAGAAATTCCACTTCTAGAAATTATCCCAGGGTATAATTGGACACATGTTCCAAGATATTGTGAATAATGTAATTATCAAAGACATGCATATGATTGTGAGAATAGGAGCTAGCCTACAGTTTCAACATTATGAAACTAGATACATAAAATATAATCTATTTTCAGTTGAATTCAATTAAGGTATTAAAACAGATGCTGTAGAAAAAATAGTTAATACATTGTACAGATTCATGATTTATTGTTTTTTTATTGTTTAACATCTTTATTGGAGTATAATTGCTTTACAATCTTGTGTTAGTTTCTGCTGTATAACAAAGCGAATCAGCTATACATATACATATATCCCAATATCCTTCTCTCTTGTGTCTCCCTCCCACCCACCCTACCTCACCCCTCTAGGTGGTCACAAAGCCCCGAGCTGATCTCCCTCTGCTATGCGGCTGCTTCCCACTAGATATCAGTTTTACATTTGGTAGTGTATATATGTCCATGCCTCTCTCTCACTTCCTCCCAGCTTACATTTCCCCCTCCCTATGTCCTCAAGTCCATTCTCTAAGTCTGGATCTTTATTCCTGTCCTGCCCTAGGTTCCTCAGAACCATTGTTTTTCTTTTTTTAGATTCCATATATATGTGTTAGCATATGGTATTTGTTTTTCTCTTTCTGACTTACTTCACTCTGTATGACAGACTCTAGGTCCATCCACCTCACTACATATAACTCAATTTTGTTTCCTTTTATGGCTGAGGAATATTCCATTGTATATATGTGCCACATCTTTATCCATTCATCTGTCGATGGACACTTAGGTTGCTTCCATGTCCTGGCTACTGTAAACAGAGCTGCAATGAACATTGTGGTCCATGACTCTTTCTGAATTATGGTTTTCTCAGGGTACATGCCCAGTAGTGGGATTGCTGGGCCATATGGTAGTTCTATTTGTAGTTTTTTAAGGAACCTCCATACTGTTCTCCATAGTAGCTATATCAATTTACATTCCCACCAACAGTGCAAGAGGGTTCCCTTTTCTCCACACCCTCTCCAGCATTTATTGTTTGTAGATTTTTTGACCATGGCCATTCTGACCAGCGTGAGGTGATACCTCGTTGCAGTTTTTATTTGCATTTCTCTAATGATTAGTGATGTTGAGCATCCTTTCATGTGTTTGTTGACAATCTGTATATCTTCTAGGGAGAAATGTCTACTTAGGTCTTCTGCCTGTTTTTGGATTGGGTTGTTTCTTTCTTTGATATTGAGCTGCATGAGCTGCTTGTATATGTTTGAGATTAATCTGTTGCTTCGTTTGCAAATATTTTCTCCCATTCTGAGGGTTGTCTTTTCATCTTGTTTATGGCTTCCTTTTCTTTGCAAAAGCTTTTAAGTTTCATTAGGTCCCATTTGTTTATTTTTGCTTTTATTTCCATTTCTCTAGGAGGTGGGTCATAAAGGATCTTGCTGTGCTTTATGTCGTAGAGTGTTCTGCCTATATTTTCCTCTAAGAGTTTGATAGTGTCTGCCCTCACATTTAAGTCTTTAATCCATTTTGAGTTTATTTTTGTGTATGGTGTTAGGGAGAGTTCTAATTTCATTCTTTTACAGGTAGCTGTCCAGTTTTCCCAGCACCACTTATTGAAGAGGCTATCTTTTCTCCATTGTATGTTGTTGCCTCCTTTATCAAAGATAAGGTGACCATATGTGTGTGGGTTTATCTCTGGGCTTTCTATCCTGTTCCATTGATCTATATGTCTGTTTTTGTGCCAGTACCATACTGTCTTGATTACTGTAGCTTTCTGGTATAGTCTGAAGTCACGGAGCCTGATTCCTCCAGCTCCGTTTTTCTTTCTCAAGACTGCTTTGGCTATTCGGGGTCTTTTGTGTTTCCATACAAACTTTGAAATTTTTTGTTCTAGTTCTGTGAAAAATGCCATTGGTAGTCTGATAGGGATTGCATTGAATCCTTAGATTGCTTTGGGTAGTATAGTCATTTTCACAATGTTGATTCTTCCAATCCAAGAACATGGTATATCTCTCCATCTGTTTGTATCATCTTTATTTTCTTTCATCAGTGTCACAGTTTTCTGCATACAGGTCTTTTGTGTCCTTAGGTAGGCTTATCCCGAGGTATTTTATTCTTTTTCTGGCAATGATAAATGGGAGTATTTCCTTAATTTCTCCTTAAGATTTTTAAAAATTCTTTATTGGAGTATAATTGATTTACAATGGTGTGTTAGTTTCTGCTTTATAACAAAGTGAATCAGTTATACATATACATATGTTCCCATATCTGTTCGATTTTTGTCATTAGTGTATAGGAATGCAAGAGATTTCTGTACATTAATTTTGTATCCTGCTACTTTACCAAATTCATTGATTAGCTCTAGTAGTTTTCTGGTAGCACCTTTAGGATCCTCTGTATATAGTATCATGTCATCTGCAAACAGTGACAGTTTTACTTCTTCTTTTCCAATTTGGATTCCTTTTGTTTCTTTTTCTTCTCTGATTGCTGTGGCTAAAATTTCCAAAGCTATGTTGAATAAGAGTGGTGAGAGTGGGCAACCTTGTCTTGTTCCTGATCTTAGTGGAAGTGGTTTCAGTTTTTCACCATTGAGGATGACGTTGGCTGTGGGTTTGTCATGTATGGCTTTTATTATGTTGAGGTAGGTTCCCTCTATGCCTACTTTCTGGAGAATGTTTATTATAAATGGATGTTGAACTTTGTTGAAAGTTTTTTCTGCATCTATTGAGGTTATCATATGGTTTTTCTCCTTCAGTTTGTTAATATGGTGCATCACATTGATTGATTTGCATATATTGAAGAATCCTTGCATTTCTGGAATAAACCTTACTTGATCATGGTGTATGATCCTGTTAATGTGCTGTTGGATTCTGTTTGCTAGTATTTTGTTGAGATTTTTGCATCTATGTTCATCAGTGATATTGGCCTGTAGTTTTCTTTTATTGTGACATCTTTTTCTGGTTTTGGTATCAGGGTGATGGTGGCCTCATAGAATGAGTTTGGGAGTGTTCCTCCCTCTGCTATATTTTGGAAGATTTTGAGAAGGATAGGTGTTAGCTCTTCTCTAAATGTTTGATAGAATTCGCCTAGGAAGCCATCTGGTCCTGGGCTTTTGTTTGTTGGAAGATTTTTTTTTTTTTTTTTTTTGCGGTACGCGGGCCTCACACTGTTGTGGCCTCTCCCGCTGCGGAGCACATGCTCTGGACATGCAGGCTCAGTGGCCATGGCTCACGGGCCCAGCCTCTCCGCGGCATGTGGGATCTTCCCGGACCGGGGCACGAACCCGTGTCCCCTGCATCGGCAGGCGGACTCTCAACCACTGTGCCACCAGGGAAGCCCTGTTGGAAGATTTTAAATCACAGTTCCAATTTCAGTGCTTGTGATTTATCTGTTTATATTTTCTATTTCTTCCTGGTTCAGTCTCAGAAGGTCATGCCTTTCTAAGAATTTGTCCATTTCTTCCAGGTTGTCCATTTTATTGGCATATAGTTGTTTTTAGTAATCTCTCATGATCTTTGTATTTCTGCAGTGTCAGTTGTTACTTCTCCTTTTTCATTTCTAATTCTGTTGATTTGAGTCTTCCCCCTTTTTTTCTTGATGTGTCTGGCTAATGGTTTATCAATTTTGTTTATCTTCTCAGAGAACCAGCTTTTAGTTTTATTGATCTTTGCTATTGTTTCCTTCATTTCTTTTTCATTTATTTCTTATCTGATCTTTATGATTTCTTTCCTTCTGCTAACTTTGGGGGTTTTTTGTTCTTCTTTCTCTAATTGCTTAGGTTTAAGGTTAGGTTGTTTATTTGAGATTTTTCTTGTTCCTTGAGGTGGATTTTATTGCTCTAAACTTCCCTCTTAGAATAGATTTTGCTGCATTCCATAGGTTTTGGGTCGAGTGTTTTCATTGTCATTTGTTTCTAGGTATTTTTTGATTTCCTCTTTGATTTCTCCAGTGATCTCTTGGTTACTTAGTAGCATATTATTTAGCCTCCATGTGTTTGTATTTTTTACAGATGTTTTCCTGTAATTGAAATCTACTCTCATAGCGTTGTGGTCAGAAAAGATACTTGATATGATTTCAATTTTCTTAAATTTACCCAGGCTTGATTTGTGACCCAAGATATGATCTATCCTGGAGAATCTTCCATGAGCACTTAAGAAGAAAGTGTATTCTGTTGTTTTTGGATGGAATGTCCTATAAATATCAATGAAGCGCATCTTGTCTAATGTGTCATTTAAAGCTTCTGTTTCCTTATTTATTTTCATTTTGGATGACCTGTCCATTGGTGAAAGTGGGGTGTTAAAGTCCCCTACTATTATTGTGTTACTGTCAATTTCCCTTTACGGCTGTTAGCATTTGCCTTATGTATTGAGGTGCTCCTATGTTGGGTGCATAAATATTTACAATTGTTATATCTTCTTCTTAGATCGATCCCTTGATCATTATGTAGTGTCCTTCTTTGTCTCTTGTAATAATCTTTATTTTAAAATCTGTTTTGTCTGATATGAGAATTCCTACTGCAGCTTTCTTTTGATTTCCATTTGCATGGAATATCTTTTTCGATCCCCTCACTTTCAGTCTGTATGTGTCCCTAGGTCTGAAGTCGGTCTCTTGTAGACAGCATATATATGGGTCTTGTTTTTGTATCCATTTAGTCAGTCTACGTCTTTTGGTCGGAGCATTTAATCTATTTATATTTAAGGTAGTTATCAATATGTATGTTCCTATTACCGTTTTCTTAATTGTTTTGGGTTTCTTATTGTAGGTTTTTTCCTTCTCTTGTGTTTCCTGCCTAGAGAAGTTCCTTTAGCATTTGTTGTAGAGCTGGTTTGGTGGTGCTGAATTCTCTTAGCTTTTGCTTGTCTGTAAAGGTTTTAATTTCTCTGTCGAATCTGATGAGATCCTTGCTGGGTAGAGTAATCTTGGTTGTAGGTTTTTCCCTTTCATCACTTTAAATATGTCCTGCCACTCCCTTCTGGCTTACAGAGTTTCTGCTGAAAGATCAGCTGTTAACCTTATGGGGATTCCCTTGTATGTTATTTGTTGCTTTTCCCTTGCTGCTTTTAATATTTTTTCTTTGTATTTTATTTTTGATAGTTTGATTAATATGTGTCTTGCCATGTTTCACCTTGGATTTATCCTGTACAGGACTCTCTGCACTTTCTGGACTTGACTGACTATTTCCTTTCCCATGTTAGGGAAGTTTTCAACTATAATCTCTTCATGTATTTTCTCAGAGTCTTTCTTCTTCTCTTCTTCTTCTGGGACCCTTATAATTTGAATGTTGGTGTGTTTAGTGTTGTCCCAGAAGTCTCTGAGACTGTCCTGAATTCTTTTCATTCTTTTATCTTTATTCTGCTCTGCAGTAGCTATTTCCACTATTTTGTCTTCCAGGTCACTTATCTGTTCTTCTGCCTCAGTTATTCTGTTATTGATTCCTTCTAGAGTATTTTTAATTTCATCTATTGTATTGTTCATCATTGTTTGTTTGGTCTTTAGTTCTTCTACTTCCTTGTTAAACATTTCTTGTATTTTCTCCATTCTATTTCCAAGATTTTGGATCATCTTTACTATCATTACTCTGAATTCTTTTTCAGGTAGACTGCCTATTTCCTCTTCATGTGTTTGGTCTGGTAGGTTTTTACCTTGCTCTTTCATCTGCTGCATATTTCTCCATCTTCTCATTTTGTTTAACTTACTGTGTTTGGGGCCTCCTTTTCGCAGGGTGCTGTTCATAGTTCCCATTGTTTTTGGGGTCTGCCCCCAGTGAGTGAGGTTGGTTCAGTGGCTTGTGTAGGCTTCCTGGTGAGGGGACTGGTGCCTGTGTTCTGGTGGGTGGGGCTGGATCTTGTCTTCCTGGTGGGCAGGCCTGCATCCAGTGGTGTGTTTTGGGGTGTCTGTGAACTTAGTGTGATTTTAGGCAGCCTCTCTGCTAATGGGTGGGGTTGTGTTCCTGTCTCGCTAGTTGTTTGTCATGGGGTGTCCAGCACTGGAGCTTGCTGGCTGTTTGGTGGAGCTGGATCTCAGCATTGAGATGGAGATCTCGGGGAGAGCTCTCGCCTATTGATGTTACTTGGGCAGGGAGGTCTCTGGTGGTCCAATGTCCTGAACTTTCCTACCTTGAAGGCTCAGGCCTGACACACCAGACCATCGCATCAAGACCCTGTCAGCCACAAAGCTTTTGGGAAGTCTGAGGTCTTCTGCCAGCATTCAGTAGGTGTTCTCTAGGAGTTGTTCCACTTGTAGATGTATTTTTGATGTATTTGTGGGGAGAAAGGTGATCTCCACATCTACCATGTTGAACCTCCCCCTCAAAGGTGAGTCACTGAATCACTGCAGAAACATTCTGGAAATGAAGCATGCTAATATCCTAAGCCCATTTAGAAATACCTCGGAGAAGAATCATGGAGTCCCCCCAGTCTGGTTTTCCTTTCTCCTTCTGTCTTACGGCGCTCTGGCCAGTTTGCCCATCTACCTCTCACTCGATTTATTGTTACATGAAAAGAGTGGGCTCTCATTTTACGTACACAGCATGATAAAGAAATGTATGCATTTATACAAATACTATAAGCATACAAGAATATATAATCAATATAGTTATTCTTGGTGGGTGCATGATTGATATCACAAGTTATTTACATTTCCTAAATTATCTGCAATGAATATATTTTTCTTTTGTAGCCATTAAAAAAGTGTATGAAGGTTATTATTTCTGTAACAAAGTTTTTGAGACTATTAATCTGAGGCTACAATTACATTGTATCAGCGGTAGCAATCATAAAACCCCTTCTTAGCTTAACATGTCCACGTTTGTTTGTTTGCTGTTTGGTTTGTTTTGCTTTTAGGTGACTGCCCTTTCGTATATGACGGATTTGAAAGAGACAGTATAGATTTCACGCCATGTTAGTTATATCTCTGTTTTATTTTTGCTGTGCATAAATCATTTTACACAGTTGGACTAAGATATAAAGGTGGTTAGATTAATTTACCATGGTAGTGATAAATCACTTAAAAAGTAAGAAGAACCATTCTTTTCTGGTTGCCATGTGCTGGTGGAACACTGGATAAGAGTCTCTGAATAAATTTATGAAGCTGTTTTCCAAAAGTCAGAAATCCTTCTGGGGACATTGCCTCATTCAGAACCCAGTTTGGTCCCGATGAATCATATAGAAAGAAGGAGTCTTAATCCGGCTCTTGCCGCCAAACCTCAACATTATAATTTAGCTCTTCCATGAAGAGAGAATACAAATCACACTTTCATCATGTTGCAAATATGATGTCATTTGAAACTAAAATACATTCTTTCCATTGCTAGAGTGAGGGTAATGAATACAGTGGCCAGATGGCGTTGATCAATGTCACTTTTCTGGAACCCTGGGGCTGCCCCTTGTGGCTGGCTCAGGTTTTATAAAGTCCCGACTCGGACTATTCAATTGACTCACACTGTCTGGCCAGTGGGAAGGTCAAGCCTCATCTCTAGATTTTGGCTTTCCTTCCTGTTAATCTCCATCCCAGAGAGCACTTTTTTTTTTTTTTTTTTTTTTCCTGAACATTGAGACCTCTGCAAAAACTCACCTGAATAGAGTTCTCCCAGGCTGGAGCCTCGAGGGAGAGCAGCATTGCTAGCGAGCGTGGAGCACAATGGATTGACATGTCACACCCAGAACCCTTGCCTTATGCTGTCAGGTGGCAAGTAAAGAGCTCTGAACACAATAACTGCTTTTTTTTCTGCCCAGAGTTTCAATAGTGTTGTTTTTTTTTTTCTATTATAGAAAGTTAGTGGAAATTGACATGCTACTTTGAGATTTTTCTCTAAAGGGTCACCTGTCCAGAGCCAAGTGAACAGGGAAGGAAGAGTCCATAATTACCTTCAAACCCTGCAGCCTCCTGTGGTTGTATGAGGCCAACACGTGCTTCACGCCCTTGAAATTCAAGGCACAGAGATAACATGGGGCTTCTGAATTCCTGAGACTAATTTCTTGACCTACTTTTAAACCTGGGTAGGGGAAAGAGGGTATTTAGTCTTGTTAAATGTGGAATCTTTATCCTGGACACGGTGTCAGAAAAATGTTATTATTTTCCTCCAGCTGTGGTGCTCATTTGTTGAGTCAGCAAAGTGTTTTGGAGGGAATAATAGACACAAATCCCCAGACATCTGCAGACAAGGAGTTCGGGTGGCTTTTCTTAAGCAAAGTAGGTTAAATCTGATCATGGACAAGGTTTCCTGAAAAGTGACCTTGACTTTCTGCTGGCTTCTGATTCCAATCAAAATGGTTTCTCACGCATGCTGCCTTCTATAAATTAGAAGGAATAAATTGAGGAATCTCCAATATATATATATTTTTTTACATCTTTATTGGAGTATACTTGCTTTACAATGGTGTGTTAGTTTGTTGTGTTAATTTCTGCTGTACAGCAAAGTGATTTAGTTATACATATACATGTTCTTTTTCATATTCTTTTCCTTGATGATTTATCACAGGATACTGAATATAGTTCCCTGTGCTCTACAGTGAGACCTTGTTGTTTATACGTTCTCTGTATCATATTTTGCTTCTGCTCATCCCAAACTCCCAAACCTTTCCTCTCCCACCTCTCCCTCCCACTTGACAACCACAAGTCTGTTCTCTATGTCTGTGAGTCTGTTTCTGTTTCATAGATAGGTTCATTTGTGTCACATTTTACATTCCACATAGAAGCGATATCATACGGTATTTGTCTTTGTCTGAGTGACATCACAGTATGATCATCTCTAGTTGCATCCATGTTGCAGCAAATGGCATTATTTTGTTCCTTTTTATGGCTGAGGAGTATGCAGAATCTCCAGTATTGATGAGGTACTGTACAGGGAAGCTTGAGACCTGAGTGCTGCCTGGGTAAACTTAACATCTCTGGACTTCATTTCTATCATCTGTACATACAGCATCACAGCTTTTGATAATCGTGTCATTAAAAAATAAGCTGGAGGGAAACACAGATCCATTTGGCTCACCTTGATTTGTTAGGGACAGAATGAGGGGCGCAAGGAGGTTGTTGAAAGTAGACATCCCAAATTTATTACATTACCCTACAGGCGAACTGCCCTCAGACGCACTGGGCTGTTTCCTCTCCCTGCGACATGACAGGCTTTTCTGTGCCTTTGCTTATATTCTTAGCTCAGCCATATTTCCCTGGACCCTCCTTACCTGCTTGTAGGATTTCTGCTCAGTTTCTAAAATGAATTTTCAGATTCATTTCAGTAATGAATCTTCCTTGTCGGTCTTCATTCTGTCCTTCAGATTTAACTTATCTTTCCTTCTGCTAGCACTTTGCCTTACAGTATTAAGAATTGTCTTTATATCCCCACCTCTGATATAGTTGTGGGTGGTATGATACCAAAGAGTAGCTTAAATACTTCCATGACTCACCACTGCCCAGCACAAGACCTGGCACACAGTAGGTGTTCAATACGCACATGCTGATGTAACAGGAAACCCTCCTCAGCAGGGATGAAAACATGTGCACAGCTTCTTGGCTCTACCCCAAACAACCTCTCAATAGAACTCTTCCTGCATAGGTTCTGGTACTTTCTAACCTTCACTGAATCTTTCTCTCTCAGTCGATAGCCATTTTACACAAAGAAACCAGAGTTTACATTAGAGCACTTAAAGTAAAATCATTTCTGGAGAGTCCTTGTCTGCTCAGCGGTGAGCAGAGAGAGGAGACGCAGTGAAAGGCAGTGGAGGAGAGTGGGGTCAGGCTGGACCACTGCCAAGGGATTTATTCCTGTATTCAACGCCTGCAGCAGGAGACCCAAAAGTCTTGGATAAGAGCAAATTCCCAAATTACTCTTTCTCACAGTTCCGTGGGGTGACTCAAGAACAGTCTAACTGCAAATAAGTATATTTCACCTGTGAGTACAGAAAGACTAACGCCCTGTTTAACTGCAACTCACATTACTGAGAGCAGAGCTGAATTCACGGAAAGGTCTTAGAAACGCGTGATTGCTATTTCATCTTGACAACAGCAGTGTACTCCACAGAAACAAGCTGTCCATGTGATGCTGGTGGGTTCCCTTTTTATATTCGTGGGTGTAAAGAAAAAATGCTTTCTCTCTTTCATTTACTTTATTTTTAAAAAGCGTTATGGAGGTCTAATTGACATATCAACATTGCATATGTTTACAAATGCATAAATTCTTTGAACAGCCAAGAGCAATGAAAACAGTCCCCTAGGTGGTAGGCTAATTCCTACAGAGTGGAAGGCAATCACTGCTGTAGTTCCCGTAAAGTAGTGGGCTGAACGCTGCAGAGAGGGGTGACAAAAGAGAGATGCGGGCCAGAGCCTGTAAAACTGGGGTCTGCATCCTTAAAATGAACCCTGCATTCTCCTTATCAGCTTAAATAAAAAGTTGTCTTGTGGCTTTCCAGAAACCTGGAAAGTTTTCTTATAAACTTATATTTGTATGTAATAAATATATAATCATGTATTTATTACATATAATAGAATCAAAACAAGCTGATTAGCAATTTAAGGCATTTCTTCATTTTCACAATGAGAGGATAAGAAAAACCTTGAAGGCATCAACTTTAGCCATATAGAAAAAAAGTCAAATATCTATTTCTAACAATTACTTTAGCAAACGAATCACAGAGACGTAATGTAAATCAGTACATGTGGAAATATTGTCTTTTCTGCTGCCATCTTCCGTTCATGTTTTTGACGTCATGTCAGCCTAGAGCACTTTAATGCAGTTTTGAGGAACACAATCATTTTCATGTTTCGCTAGATTGTTTGCAAGAGAGGACATTGGAAATCGGTATCTGAGTTGTCAAGGTGTCTCAAGCTATGCACGCCTGTTTGTGTATGTAGACACGTGTTTCATGCCCAGGAGGCATGCACATACGATTGTACTGCCATCACTCGCCTATTTCTTTCTCTCAATAATCTTTTTATTTTTATGTTTTGGTCTTGCCGCGTGGCTTGCGGGATCTTATTTCCCCCACCAGGGATCGAACCCGTGCCCTCGACAGTGAAAGCGTGGAGTCCTAACCACTGGACCGCCAGGGAAGTCCCAATAATCTTTTTAAAGCTTGTGGATAGCAAAAGCGTTGAATACTTCACAACTGTGAAGTCATATCCCCAGAAAGTACAAACTCTGTAAAATTGCAATCTCTCTCTCTCTCCTCCATCCTTCATCCCTTTCCCCTTCCTTTCTTTCCATCTTTCCTCGCTTTCTTCTCCTCCCTCTTCTCTCTCATCCCTCTCCTCTTCTTATTTGGCCAATTATATTATACGATCTCTAGGCATCTAAACCCCGCATTTAGGTCATTTCAGGTTGAATATTCTTTCTCCACACAGTATTTCTTATTGCTGTCAACTAAGATAAAGTGTCAGAGAACTCAGCCATGTAAGCAGCTTTACAAAGAACTCTAATGTTAGATGCCTCCCTCTTTCTGGAGAGAAATACGGTTTTAGGAAGTAAAATCCCTCAGCATGTATTTTGGCTTATTCTGTGCTTATCACATGTCAACACGTTTTGAATCAATGAGGGGAGAAAGGCAGATGGAAGGCTGATGTGTCCATCCAGTGGGTCCCAAACCTGACTGGTTTCAGTTACTTGGGAAGAGTGTGCAACATACAGATTTATATGAACCAAATCAGAATCCCCCAGAAATTGTTATTTCAGAAAATCCCCCATAGAACATTTCAATGCTTAGCCAGAGTGAGGGACCACTGGTCTGTGCTATAAAGGACTCAATTTTCCCAGCAGAGGCTACTGTTTTCCCTGACAGATGCTCCTGGCTATCTCTCACCTTGAAACTCTCCAAAAGGGTTTCCTACTAGTGTTCAAGTCAGCCCCTCCTTCAGAGGAATTATACTTTCCTGGAAATAGATCCTAGAACAATTACTTCAAGCTGGTTGCTCTCCATGTGAAAAAAGATGGGGATCTAAAGAATGAACCAAAGACAGCAAGGTATTTATGTTGAAAATAAGCAACTAACAGCTCAAGGTAATTCCAGCAATCAAAACTCAAATCAAATAAGCTTGAGAAAACTGAGGACGCCTGTGAAAAACATCTTCTCTCATCCCTTTTATCCCAAGTTATTTCCGGATATGTCTCGATGGAAATCCCAAGAGTGCCTAAAGTACAGCTGGTACCCCTGGGTTCTGCATCCCCAGAGCGTATTCATCTTGTATCTGGAAGCTTTCACAGCTTGCCGTCTTCACCTATTATCATTAATCATTATCTACCTTTAGTCTGGGCATAAAGTAAACTTTAAAAATACCATTTGCTGCTTTATCATTCCTGTTCTCCGTTCACCTGGTGACTTAGAGAAATATTTTTTAGACGACAACATCTGTTCCTCTTTCTTTCGTTAACAGACACCTATGTTTTTGTTTTGTTTTGAAATAAAACTCTCTCCACACTGAATTTTCTCTTGGTGGAAGAGGCCAATAGAGATGTATGTTAGCCAAGACACATCACAGGATTCTGTCCCCTGGAACACAGAAACTTGAACAAAGTTGTGCAAAAATGGAAAAAAGAATGTAAAAAGACTCATTCCTTTGGCATCAACCACAGTCCCAGCTCCCCTTTTCATATCCCCTTTTCTGCATAATGTTATCAAGCTTCCGATTCTGTTACATTAAAAATAAAGAAAAAGAACAAAGCGCTTTAAAGAAGACTCTCTGGGTGGCCTGGGGGTGTGGTTGGAAGTATATGAGATTTTCCAGAAATCGAGAGTAAAATGAAGTCTTCTATTAAAAAAAATAAATTTTATTTATTTATTTTTGGTTGTGTTGGGTTTTCATTGCTGTGTGCGGACTTTCTCTAGTTGCGGTGAGCGGGGGCTACTCTTTGTTGCGTTGCGCGGGCTTCTCATTGCGGTGGCTTCCCTTGTTGTGGAGCACGGGTTCTAGGTGTGCGGGCTTCAGTAGTTGTGGTGCATGGGCTCAGTAGTTGTGGCTCGCGGGCTCTAGAGCGCACGCTCAGTAGTTGTGGCCCCCCGGGCTCAGTTGCTCTGCGGCATGTGGGATCTTCCCGGACCAGGGCTCGAACCTGTGTCCCCTGCACTCACAGGCAGATTCCTAACCACTGCGCCACCAGGGAATTCCTAAAATGAAGTCTTGAACGAATGAACTGAGCATTGCTCTGTAAACATGATCATAAGATTTCACCACTTATACTTTTCTGGTTTTGGAAATGTTTTTGACTGTCCATTGTCACCGTTAGCACCCCCTGGTGGACATAGCTGCAAAGTGACTGGCGGGGGTTTAGGGGTCCATTTGTCTTCTTCACGTGGGGCTAAACCAAGGAGCTGGAGCCTGTGATCCTTTCTCATCCCAGCATCGAACAGACCCCAGAGAGGAAAGGGCATGGCCAAACATCTGTGCTCACTTGCGCTGGGCCAGTGAAGTGTCCTTCCGAGGTGATTCTTTACTGAAGTTTGATTTCTGTTGATAATTAGAAGCATACAGAGAGAGCGAAAAACAAATGCCACACTTAGGATATATATTTTTTTACCTCTGGAGGAGAAGCAGCAGGATGAAATTTGGAAAGCATATACAGAAGGTTTAATTGCACTTGTACTTTTTATTTTTATATTCTTTGAGGTCAGTGAAAAATAACTTTTCTGTTATATTCTTCTTTTTAAAAATTTCATTAAAGTATAGTTTATTTACAGTGTTGTGTTAATTTCTGCTGTACAGCAAAGTGATTCAGTTATACATACATACAGATTCTTTTTCATATTCTTTTCCATGATGGTTTATCACAGGATATTGAATATAGTTCCCTGTGCTCTACAGTAGGACCTTGTTGCTTATCCATTCTATATATAATAGTTTGCATCTGCTCATCCCAAACTCCCAATCCATCCCTCCCCATCTTCTATTATTCTTTATGTCTTTTTGTACACTGGACATTTTTCACAGTAACTTCTCAAAAAGGGATTTGGGGAACAAAGAGAGAAACTTTGTTTGGCTAAGTAGTCAGTAAAACAATATTTTTAGATGGATGATCTTTGCAGGTTCCATTAAATGAATAAGGCGTTTCTGATGAACATAATTTTATTAGAGCAAAATCCTTCAGTCTCTGGAAACACATCCTTTACACTACTCCCCACATATTCAGGAGCTTTGAGTAGGGTTGGAACTTAATGGATGCTTCTGATTTTTCTCAGCGGTTTTCACTTGATCTGAAGCACAGCACTGTCAAAGGAAATGTGTTTCCCACGCATTTCTTGAAAACATGAATAGGCAGGAAGTCAGAGACATCAATACACTTGATTGCTCTTCCCAGCCACCTGTGAGAGTGCAGGGGAGAGACATGACTCACCCCTGCCGGTGGAAATTGGATTCTAAGTGTTGCTGAAGCCAAAAGATAATTTTAAAAGCCAAGTCCATTCCTCCCTTTACAACTGGATGACCTACAGAGGATTTGTAATCACACGTGCCACAGTTTTTAGAGATGGGGTTGTAATTCTAAGATGGGCTACTGTGTTCTTACATTTCTGAGTTTTCAGTTGTTTCCATAATTACCTAAACTTTCATTTAAAAATACCTTAAGTCAACTATACTTCAATTAAAAAAATAAATTAAATAAAATACACCCCCAAAATACTTAACATCATCTTTCTCACAGATACATCTCTTCAGCCTGAAGGGAAACCCCTTGACGAAGAAATTTGCATTAAATGAATGGAAAGATACATATTTGTCATCCGTTTGCAAAATGCAGAGTCCACCTGGTTATATTTGGGTTTGCCTGGCCCCCAAAGGTCTTGGGGATCCCACCGCACTCTCGTTAAGGAATTAAGAGTAATGAGTTGGTAACAGTGAATAAAATGAATAAAAATCTACATTAGCTTTGGAATAAAGTGATCAATAACAGTGGTCCAGGTGGCTGGGACATCCATCAGTGACATAGATCAGTCCGAATCCAGTATCTAGTACCTTCACCCACTGGAAGCAAAATCTACTCTATGCTCGGTGCCTTAGATATAGTAATCAACCTCCTGGTTGCCACTTGGAGACCTTGCACTTTGGTTGGGAAAGCACATAGATAGTGTAGACAGAACTCAGAAACAAGACGGTGTGTGCCGTTTGGAGTCACAAGGGGTCCTTTAAGAGTGGACAGTCCATAGATTCCTAGAGCGAACATTTCAGGTGGAAGAAGTGACAAGAGGGGAGGGATGGAGATGCATTGGTGCGGAGGGCAGCATGAGGAAGCAGCTCACCCAGATGGGTAGTGTGTGCTGGGCACAGAGAGAGGCAGAGAGACAGGGTGGCCCAGGTGGAATCAGGCACATAGGGCTGCCCAGCCTGGCATGAGTAAGAGGCTTACGCTCTAGTGCCCAGGCTATTACAACTTGGCAACCTATATACTACCTCAGTGATATTCACAAGTTAAACTGTTATCCCATGATACATAAGGGTACTTTTAAGATTCAAGGTCACTTGGGAATTCCCTGGTGGTCCAGTGGTTAGGACTCTGCACTTTCACTGCCTGGGACACAGGTTTGATCCCTGGTTGAGGCACTAAGATCCCAGAAGCCACGCGGCAAGGCCAAAAAAAACCAGATTCAAGGTCACCTGGGTGCTGGCTAGCCCAGCAGGCCCCCAAGTCAGAATGTGGACAGGAGCTCAGACTCCAGAGCCAGACTGCTGGGGTCTGATCCCAGGTCTTGCTCCTCCCGGCCCCGTGGACCCCTCTCAGCCTCTCTGCACCTCAGTGTTCTTGTCTGTAAAATGGGGGTGATAATAGCTCCACATCGTCCTGTGACACCTGGGGTTGTGGGACTTTGCCCTGGAAATTCCATAGACGAAGACAAAATTATTGTCCATTTTCCCACCTGTGGTTGTAATCCTTACCTTTGCTCGAGTAGCTGGAAACTTTGTGTTCAGTTCTATTATGATGAAAGTTGATTTTACTTCTTCCAGCCAATACTTGAATTTTCCATAAGGATGATGACAAAAAGCTTTTAGACAAAACCAAGCGTTGCTTTCTCTGTTGAGCTATTTAGATTAACTCCAGCTACAAACTAAGCTCTGTCAGAACAAGCAGCCGTGAGCAGTTTAGAGAAAAATAATCTAATCCCAAGATTTGTTGAGTTTAAAGAAAACAAGCCTGACGTTAATTTGGGTGGGGGGCAAACCCATATTATCAACTTATGATATAACTAAATTTGGGGTATTTTTTATATTTACACGAAATTTGTAATACTAAGAAGCATTCATTTCCTTTTTTTATTGAAGTACGGTTGATTTACAATATTGTGTTAATTTCTGCTATATGGCAAAGTGATTCAGTTACATATATATATATATGTATATATACATCCTTTTTAATATTCTTTTCCATGATGGTTTATCACAGGATATTGAATATAGTTCCCTTTGCTATACAGTAGGACCTTGTTGTTTATCCATTCTGTATAGAATAGTTTGCACATGCTAATCCCAAACTCCCAATCCATCCCTTTCCCAACCCCTTGGCAACCACAAGTCTGTTCTCTATGTCTGTGAGTCTGTTTCTGTTTCGTAGATAAGTTCAGTTGTGTCATATTTTAGATTCTACACATATCAGTGATAGCATATGGTATTTGTCTTTCACTTTGAGAAGAATTCATTTTAAGTGAGATAATTATATTGTGGTTATTTTCAGGTATCCTTAACTTATAAGTCCTTGAAAGTATGCTTACGTGTGTCCTTAGTCATAGTCATAAACTGAGCCATATACTTACGATATATCAAATAACTATTCAAAAGATTTTCAGAGCTCATAAGAACCCATGGTCTCAGCTTATTGCCAAGGTTTTACTTTCTCTGGGAAGACTTATGCTGACCTGACAACTATATTGGGAGTTTAACGCAATATTTCAATTCTCCTACCACCCAGACCACAACCTTTAAGTGTTGAATCTAAACTTTGAGCTTCTCTTCTTCTTGAGAAACTGGTTCCTCCTTAAAACCTTGAGCTACCATTTGGTTTCTGAATACACAGCACCCTAACATTTACAGCAGGCTCAGACTCCCATGTCCAGCTTCCAAATGGGTTTCGGCCATTGTGAGACCCCTTACAGAAAAGTCCTCTGAATGAAATAGCTGAATAGACACAATTCCAGGGCGCTGTGCCATGTGAAATTGTAAGTAGCACTGATAATGTAATTTGCACTCATTTATGACACAGTAGCTCATAATGGCTTCACTTTTCATCCCCTTTATGAGCAAGCTCGTCTGTTTCTCTGATAGAAGCCCGTTTTGTATGAGATGTAGCTCTTTGTTCATAGAGATGCTGGGGAATGTAGATTGATGAGAAGTGGGCACGTGTGGTGTGATGGTGGGATGCGTGGCAGAAGGGTACCCCAAAAGTGTGTTTTCACCCCATCCAGGTAGCAGCAGATATTGTAGGACATGGTGTAAATCTTGCACGCTGATTCACGTGCACTATGCTTGTTTCAGTTGCGGGGAACTCGTGTAATAGATAAATGATTAAATTAGCCACTTCCCCGATCTGCGTGCATCCTCTTGCAGAGGTGAAAGGGAGAGATTAGCCACTGTCCGGGTTTCTCACCAGACAGCAGGTGGGAAATGGCCAAGAAAGTCCATTACTGTGAAGAGACCCTCTTGGTCACTTTTACCTGGAGAAGGCAGGGAGATACACTGAGTCTCTTGCAATCACGTGGTGGGTGGAATTATAACAACTTTACCCTCTGCCACACCTCATTCCAAAATATCTACAATTGATAAGCTGAATCAGATGGTCATGAGGGTGAAAATGGGCAAGCAATGTGAGAAGTGCCAGCTCTCTGAGCATCTCCACAGCACGGCACTCCAGTCCCCCCTGAACCACATCCCTGCCCTGTTTCTTCCCACTTTCAAGCACATTTACTGGAATGGGGGTTGGGGGGGATATCAGGGATGGGATTTTAAGACAGATTAGAGCTCAAATTCCCTCTGCCTGGCAGTTCTAACCCATGCCCTGCAGCTCAAGGTATTTAATTAGAGTTCTGGGAACTTGGGCGAGATCTACAGCAACAGAGGCATCTCAGGCATCCCTGCCGTCCTCTTTAGCAAACCCAAGGATGCACAGAGTTATAACCAAACAAGGTTTTACTGTGGCACTGGTTAATAATCAAATGCAAAGGGAATGCAACAGACTCAGCTGACTCAGTTTGTTCCATGTTTCATTGGCACAGAAATCTCCCTTGTTTACTGCCGAGGAGCCATATCTCAGCCATTGAGGATCTGCTCCCTGGGATGAACCTGGAGATTCAGGATCCCCTGAATTCCTGTCATTCTTCTTAGATTTTCTCGGCCAATGTCCCTACATGAAAAGACATGGTTAGGTAAGGTGTGTGTGTGTGTGTGTGTGTGTGTGTGTGTGTGTTACAGAGAAAGATCAAGGGTTAGGAACACCAAGGCAGAGAGACAGACATAGAGAAAGATTTAGGAAAATGAATTTCCCAAAATATTTTCTGTGATTTTGTTTTTCCTTTATTTACTTCTGTTTTTAAAAGTCCGGTGTTTAAATGCAGCACCAGGGCCTTAGAGCCTGAGTGGGTGGAGGTCGCCGCCTCCCCCTCCTTATAGGATTTTCATATAAAGAAATGAGTAACTTAAAGTTCAACCAGTGCATTTTCGTGGCTATAATTACTCATCCCCTTGCAGTAAGTACCTGCATCCTAGGAGATAGCACATAACCGCTAAAATTTCTGTCATTTTGTTTTTTCCCCACCGTGATCTTGATGTCGGTTTTGGCTTCGACGGTTCCAGGCCTGAGATTTTCATTCTGGAAAGAATGATCTCCGCACTATTTTATGAACAGAATTTGGGGCCAAATCTCTCTTCCCTGGGTCATGGGTATTGCATGTTTGTTGCATGCGAGCCTTACAAAGCGGTGTAGCATCCATTAGGTAGTATCCATAACTTGGTGCAGACTTCTCATACAAAGAAGTAAGGTACTTGATGTCACTGTTAAACTGGATCAAAACCTCACTCACCAATTTAGGAAAATATGTTTATCTCCAATGTGATTTAATCTTTACAGATTCTTAGATCACACGTTCTGTACTGGTTTTCTGGTGCTGTAGCAAATGGCCACAATCTTCGTGGCTTAAAATAACACAAGATTATGATCTTACGGCTCAGTGGGTAACAGGTCCTACACAGGCCTCTCTGGGTTAAAAGCACGGTGCCAGAAGCCTGCATCACTTCTGGAGGTTCTAGGGGCGAATCTGTTTTCTTGCCTCTTCCAGGTGTTAGAAGTTTCCCGCATCCCTGGGCTCATGGTCCCTTCTTCTATCTTTGAAGCCACGGCCAGTTGAAACTTTATCATATTGCGTCTCTTGTCCACATTACTTAAATTCCTTTATCCTTATGATTACACGAGACCCACCCAAATAATTCTGGACAAGCTCCCTACTTTAAGGTCAGCTAATTGACAACCTTAATTCCATCTACTCCCTTAATCCCCCCCTCGCCGTGTAACATAACACGTGTATGCAGGTTCTGGGGATTTAGACATGGACCTCTTTGGGGAGGGGTCATTATTTTGTCAAGCACAGTCTCCTTTTGCATCTCTAAAACAATACAATTTGTACTTCTCAGCCCGATTTCTCAGCTCCTCTATTGAAGATTAGCTCTTGCTACAAATAGTAAGAAGTTTCCCCAGACCCTATAATTGAAGTAGAGCAGAAATCATTGCCACCTCCAGTTTAAAAAAAATAATCGAATGATCCATACTTTTTTATTTAAAGAAATGGATTTTTTAAAATAATTGACATAGACAGAACTGCACATATTTAATGTGTACAATTTGATGAATGTAAACATATGCAAACACCGGTGATACCATCACCACAATCAAGGTAACAGACATAATCAACACCTTGATGAGTTTCCTTTGTCCCTTTGTGTTTGTTTGTTTGGAGCCATAACTTTTTTATTTGAATATCTTCTTTGTCTGAAGTACACTATGTTTCTCTACAACACAGGGGAGGAAATTCTGTTAATATCCGTAACAACATTACTCGGTAGCAGTGAGCACCTCTATTTTACACATAATGCATCTGACATATCAAAAGATTAAAAGAAGTGTCCAAAATCATTTGGCCAGTATCTGCTGAACAGGGACTCAAACAGAATCCTTTCAATTTGGTGGATTAGTTTCCACGTATGTCTTGCTAATTTTTCATGCCTTCTGATATATTTCCCAAATCAGAAACAGTATCCACAGCTGTGACTTTTGTCTAATTAAACCTGAGGATATTTGAGGCAAATATGCCTGAGTCAGTGTCTGACACATCTCCCTGGTGGGGAGTTCTAATTACTATTTGTTCTAGTTTTGAAAAAAATATATTATCCATGCCCAAGAATTGAAATTTTTCTGTAAGAGTGTAAAAGAGACAATTTGAATATTAGAATATATCAGGAGGAATATGCACAGACCCAGGAACACAAATTTTTTAAAAAGGAATATACATTTTGCTATTAAAATTGCCTAGGTGAAACCTAAATTGTGTTTAAAAATTTAAGATTAACCACTAAGCTAATATAAATAAAACATAATTTGAAACCAATGGGAAAAATCAAATTGAATACAGAAAATGTGATGAAGCCATTAGAAATCAGAGAATAAGGAAAAGTAAATATACAATAAGCTTTGTGGCTCTAAGAGCCCAGATCTTCTTCTAGGGTAGTATCTTTCAAACCACAGTCCACAGCACACTAGTGGTGTAAAATAAGTTAATGCATTGGGACCAACATTTATTTTCCAAATCTCATAGAATATCCTAGGTTAGAATAGAATAGAACTGAATAGAATAGGATGTACTTGACAACATTGCAACTAGTAAGGATAAAAACAGTTTTGCGAGATTTTGTTTTAGTACGTGTGTGTATACATTTTTGTGCAGACATGTATTGCTCAAAGTATAAAATGTAGGGCTTCCCTGGTGGCGCAGTGATTGAGAGTCCACCTGCCGATGCAGGGGACACAGGTTCTTGCCCAGGTCCGGGAAGATCCCACATGCCACGGAGCGGCTGGGCCCGTGAGCCATGGCCGCTGAGCCTGCGCGTCCGGAGCCTGTGCTCCGCAACGGGAGAGGCCACAACAGTGAGAGGCCCGCATATCGCAAAAAATAAATAAATAAATAAAAAGGAAAAAAAAAGTATAAAATGTATTTCTTTAGTGAGTTGTGGCCAAAATATTTGAAATCCACCTCTTTAGAACTTACATTGGGAATATTCATACTAAAAGCAAAGAAAACCTATGTGTTGAGTGATGGTGATAACACAGGTTCTTACTGAATGTTAAAATAATAATAACAACCTATAATGATAATAGCAAATATATAAAATTCTCATGTACCAGATTTCTAAGTGCTCTACATATCTTAGCATTGAATTCTACAACTCAACTCTGAGGGGTAAGTCTATTACTATCCCAATTTTAGGGTCAAAAAAATCAGTAAAAAGAAGGTAGCAAGTTGGGAAAACAGAATTCAAAAACAGGTAGAGGGTCTGTTTTTCTTGTAATGTGGCCGTTCGTGCTGTCCCCTTGGCAGTGTTTCCTTCTGTCCCAATGGAGACTGAAGGTTCACTCACTTTTTTTAGGTCTCATTTGTTTATTTTTTAAATTTTATTGGAGTGTAGTTGGTTTACAATGTTGTGTTAGTTTCGGGTGTACAGCAAAGTGAATCAGTTATACATTAATCCACTCTTTTTCAGATTCTTTTCCCATATAGGTCATTACAGAGTACTGAGTAGGGTTCCCTGTGCTATACAGTAGGTCCTTATTAGTTATCTATTTTATATACAGTAGTGTGTATATGTCATACCATAAAAAAGAATGAAATAATGCCATTTGCAGCAACATGGATGGACCTAGAGATTGTCATACTGAGTGAAGTAATTCAGACAGAGAAAGACAAATATCATATGATATGGCTTATATGTGGAATGGAAAAAAAAAAGGGTACAAATGAACTTCTCTACAAAACAGAAATAGAGTTACAGATGCAGAAAACAAACTTATGGTTACCAGGGGGTAAGGGGAGGGAGGGATAAATTGGGAGATTGGGATTGACATAGACACATCATTTTTCACTTTTTTTTTTTTTGCGGTACGCGGGCCTCTCACTGCTGTGGCCTCTCCCGTTGCGGAGCACAGGCTCCGGACGCACAGGCTCAGCGGCCATGGCTCACGGGCCCAGCCACTCCGCGGCACGTGGGATCTTCCCGGACCGGGGCACGAGCCCGTGTCCCCTGCACCGGCAGGCGTACTCTCAACCACTGCGCCACCAGGAGAGCCCTCATTTTTCACTTTTGAAAGTAGAGATGAGGAAGGACTAGGAATGACTTTAACAATCATACTAGCCTCTGATCCATTGGTGTTCTGCAGTTCTCAGTCACAGATATTAGACCTGAGACCAGCAAGGACAGTGTTTTCTAGTCACTAGCAGTTCCAGTACCTTCGTGGTAGCTTCTGGGAGCACCGGGTGAGGAAGAGTTTTCAAATGATAAGCAGACCTAATGGGAAAATGGAATCATGCAAGTGATTAGACATGTCTTCTCTGAGCACAGATAGGAGAGAAGAGATACACATATTCTTCCATTTTTCATTGGTTTAACAAACGTGTGTATCAAGGTCCCAGCCTGTGTCTGGCGTAGTGATGCTGTGATACACTGTGACCCAGAGGGACAAAGTCTCTGTCCTCATAAGGTTTATGTTCAAGTAGGAGAAGATGGTCAATAAAACAAATACCCAGACAAGTATGTAATAACCCCCAGAGGGTAACTGTGCTGTAAAGAAACATAAAGCAGAGGAAAGGTAGAGATGCCTGGAGAGGGAGTGGTCGACCGCTATTTCAGTTAGGGTGGTCAGCAAAGTCTTTGTGAATGCAATATTGTTACCGAGTCCAAGCACGTACTGCTCGCCACTCGACAGGCCAATAAATCGAGAGATGATGTGTTGAGGCAAGGAATAGAGACTTTATTCAGAAAAACAGCAGACTGAGAAGGCGGTGGACTGGTGACCCAATGGCCCATCTTCCCCGAGTTAGAATTCAGGCTTCTTTTATACTAAAAGGGGAGGGGATGTGGCTGGTTGTTGAGAACTTATGGTGTCAGAATCCTTCGTTCTTGCAGCTGTCCAGGTAGGTCTGGTCACCGTGTTCCTATAAACCTCCATCAAGACAAATGTTATTCTCTGTTCTGCAACTTTTTATCTCTATGTGAATGGGAAAGTGTTATACCTTTAAAGGTCAGAGCCTTGAGAATGGGATCTCCTGTGTATTTCAGGCTCGAGGCAACATTTTTAACTTATAGCAAAAGCATTAGAATACAGAGGTCAAAGTAAAAGAAACGGATCCAATATGGAGTCAGATTTGTTCTTCACTATTACAGTATTTTAGCAAAGACTTGAATGAAATGCAGGCGTGGGAGAATAATATATTTCAGGCAGAGGGAAGATCAATCACAAATATCTTTAGAGTATCTGGCATAACACCATATAAATAAAACTTACCTAGCTCTGTTAATCACCTGCTTTTGTCTGAGTGAATTTGGGCTACAAGGCTGGACACTGGAATGCCAGCAGTAGTTATTTTGGGGGGATAAGATGGTGGGGGAAAGAGGAACATCTTTTATTTTCTTTACTGTGCATTTCAAAATTGTTAGAATCTTTTCCAGAAATCACATCAGACTCTATAATAAAAACATTAAATTACTTACTTTATGCATCACATACACTCAGACTTAATGCAACTGGTCTTGAGATTGGACGAACAGATATTTGTCTGACTAGTTTTCCTATGACCAATAGGAAAGCTTCCAGGCAATTTTTTTTTTTTTTAAGGAAAGGAAGCTATTGATTGTTTGCCAACTCAGACACTTGTGTTCCCACATTTCAGTGACCTGTGTGAAATTATTATACCCTGAATTCCTTGCTCCCTGGCTCTGATCTTCTGATGCAGTTGCCATGGAAACACATACAGATTCAGTAGATGTGCAGAAGTTCTAAGGTCTGAGATAAGAGAAATAAGACAGATAGCAAATGGACTGGCATAAATGATGTTGCAGACTGGGTCCTCAGGTGTAAGGATTTTGTCCATCACTTTGGAGGAGGTGCCAGGTGAAGCCTCATTTAAGCATTGGAAATTCTGAGTTAGCAGCTGCAAATCAGAGGATGAGAATCCATCTGGAAGGACCCATATTTTCTCCTTTGGACTCAAGTTCAAAGAAGACACAGTGCATGAGGGAGCTTAGTCCAGAGTCGACGTTAAGCGACCACAGTCCTCATAAACAGGGCCGTTAAAAAGCACAGATGACTGGCTGGGTGGAACGGTGTTTCCTGGGAAATCCATACAAACTGGAGACTTTGGTATTCTGATAACAAGAACTTTGAATCACATATCATTTTGGTAAACCTGCCGTAGAGCCGATCTCTGTTGATTGTTCTGTCTGCTTCTAGGATCATTTTTCTATTTAAGTCTATCATTTCTTTTAAAAATTGATACTGATCTTTCCACCAGTAAAAGAGAGGAGTGTCATCATTTTCAGGGATAGTTAATAATGCTTCAAAATGCTAGAATGAGAGAGTGGAGCAGTCTGATTACATAGCATCGGAGTGTTAAATCTCCTCCGAAAAAGAAGAGCTAATGCACAGGTATGATTTTAGTGATGATTGAAATCTGAACTAACAAGCACTTGTAGGTTAATTCACGTAATGAAAGGTCTTTAAGTATTAGGGACTCAAATTGATATTCGTTATCTATTTTATATTTAAATTCCTTTTAAAATTATTTTCTATCTTCTCCATTTTAAAAGAAATGATACAGGGGTAGAAAAAAATTAAATTTGCATTATTAAACCATTAGAATCTAGAATAAAGGAAGCTTAGTGTAGGGTATATATAGAATCTATTACTTTCCTCTCAGTTTTCTTTAAATCTAAATTTAAACTGAACTCAAATCGAAACTAAACTTTTAAATTTGTTTTAATTGACAGGGTCTGTTTTTAAAAATAAGGTAATTATCAACATGTATCAAAAGATTTTCAAATTCCGTTTTCCAAAAATTTGCCTTACTGATATTTCTAGTTTCCCATTCTCTCCAGAACCTCATGACTCCTCCATCCAGAGGTGGACTCTGTTTTCCTTTCCCCTGAAACTGGGCTGAATTTGTGATTATCTCAAGGAAGAGAAAGCAGGGGACATGACTGTGTGTGACTTCCAAGACTGGGTTGGGAAAGGAGATATGGCTTCCCCTCATCTCTTGCTTAGCTTGTTTGCTCACCCTTGGGACACAGACCTCATGGTGTGAGGAAGCCAAGTAGCCTCTTGTCTGTGGTCCAGCCCCATCCCTGGTGATCCCCAACATCAACGACCAGCATGTGAGGGAGCTGCCCTCAGCCTCCGCTGATCTGAGCCCCAGCTGGCACCAAGTGAGCAGATACAAACTGAGCCCTGCCCAAATTGCAGGGGACTGCAGGAAGTCGTTATGTAGATATATGTACCACATCTTTTTTTTTTTTTTTTTTCGGTACGCGGGCCTCTGACTGTTGTGGCCTCTCTCGTTGCGGAAAACAGGCTCCGGACGCACAGGCTCAGCGGCCATGGCTCACGGGCCCAGCCGCTCCGCGGCATGTGGGATCCTCCCGGACCGGGGCACGAACCCGTGTCCCCTGCATCGGCAGGCGGACTCTCAACCACTGCGCCACCAGGGAGGCCCCCACATCTTTTTTTTAACGTTGTTTTTTATTGCGGTAAAAGTCATAGCATATAAAACATACTATTTTAACTATATTTAGCTGTACAGTTCGGCGGCACTAAGTACATTCACATTGCTGTGCAACTCTCACCATCATCCGTCTCCTGAATTTTTCACCTTCCTAAACTGAAACTCTGTCCCCATGAAACACTAACTCCCCATTCCCCTTCCAACTAAAAAGAGAACTACCATACAACCCAGCAATCCCACTCCTGGGCATATACCCGGAGAAAACCATAATTCAAAAAGATACATGCACCCCAGTGTTCATTGCAGCTCTATTTACAATAGCCAGGACATGGAAGCAACCTAAATGCCCATCACCCAAGGAATGGATAAAGAAGATGTGGTACATATATACAGTGGATGATTACTCAGCCATAAAAAGGAAAGAAATTGTGCCATATGCAGAGATGTGGTTGGACCTAGAGACTGTCATACAGAGTGAAGTAAGTCAGAAAGAGAAAAACAAATATACCACATCCTGTTTATCCATTCATCTGTTGATAGACACTTAGATTGTTTCCATATCTTAGCAATTGTAAATAGTGCTGCTATGAACATTGGGGTGCCTGTATCTTTTCGAATTAGTATTTTTGTTTTTGTTTTGTTTTGTTGGGATATATACCCAGGAGTGGAATTGCTGGGTCCTGTGGTAGTTCTGTTTTTAGCGTAAATTTTGGAATGTCGAGTCAACTAATATGGCAGGCCTGGGAACAACTGCCTTACAACAGCTAAATGATCAAATACTGTAATGGCTTTAGCATCTTCAAGTTGAAATATAGGGATTTACATCATTCTCAGCCACCGGCACATTGCTTCAACAGCTTAAAAACCCTTCAGAATAACTAGAACGTCCCAATCAACCCTGGTGCACACAGCTTCTGATGCATATTAGCTCATGGAATTCAATGTATTTAGACAGAATAATATGTACATCACCAAGCAAAGATGAGTCCCAATTTAATGGGGCTTGAAATGCCTTCCCTGTGTCAAACACAGTGGGAAGTTTCACCTGCCAGCCGTGTCCATTGTTTATGCTTTCAACCTGACTTCGTGGAATTACCAGGGGTTGAAACTGAGACCAGGTAAGATCCATCTGTTATATAACATGCTGTGCAAACTCCTGGGTTTTTTTTTGTTGTTTTTTTTTTTGCTGTACGCGGCCCTCTTACTGTTGTGGCCTCTCCCGTTGCGGAGCCCAGGCTCCAGACGCACAGGCTCAGTGGCCATGGCTCACGGGCCCAGCCGCTCCGCGGCATGTGGGATCTTCCCGGACCGGGGCACGAACCCGTGTCCCCTGCATCGGCAGGCGGACTCTCAACCACTGCGCCACCAGGGAAGCCCCTCCCTGTTGTTTTTTGTTTTTCCCTTTGTAGCACGGATCATGGGTGCAAATAATACACAATTTGTGGAATTTTCTAAGGGTCCCCATCAGCCAAGAAGTGACTTCAATGAATGAATGAAGCAGGTAGACTGCAGTCAACTGGAAGATTGTGCAAACAATACAAGGTGGCTTATAAACATCACTTGAAGATGTGACATGTGCCTGTTTTATAGATAAATAGAAGCTCCAGAAAGAATAACTCCTACTCTCAGAATATTAATACCATATTTCACATGTATGCTCTGTCAAGCAAATCTCTATCTTAAATCATAGTTGGTAATTTCCTAAAGTAGGAAACATATTTTAAGGTATAAATACTCATGGCATACCATACCTATACCCCGTTAGACAGCTAAAGGAGCTTCAACATTCTCTACCTGCTCAGCCACCTAATAAGCGAGGCTATCTATGAAATTCTGATACCATGTATTCATACCCATTAAAATACATATTTGTTACTTACTTGTAATGATTCATATATTTAAATAAGGTGCCAGTAACTCAATATATATAACTCAATCCTACCTTAGTAAACAATGGTACAAAGAAATGCCTATATTTTTCAGGAATTTACTACCTAGGAGAAGGCAAGTAGGTAATTCTACTACAAGGGAAAGAAGTTGCTATAAAAGGTCTTAATAAAATTATCCAGGAGCACAAATAATGGAAGACTCCCTGTTAAGTTGGAATCTTCAATGAAAGTGCCACGAAATAGGAAAAAAAATGTACAGGGCTCTGAAAATCAAAGATAGGGAATGCCATCCCGGAGGTAAGGAACAGTCTATGCAAAGGTGCAGAGGTCAGAAGATTATGAGTCGACTAAGAGCCATGAAAAAAAGAATATTTTTGAAAACATCTCTAATCCACTAAATACCAAGCCACAATAAACTCACCTAAAATAATCATCTTTATTGAATATACTAAGCAAGACAATCACTTCTTTCTACAAATTGAATTATATTAATATTAACTCTACCATTTTGAGTATCCATCCTAGACCAGAATCTCCTTCTGGCCAAAATTTACTTCCGATATTTAGGACACCTCAGCAAGATTTATACTGTTAATATCCTGTTCACAAATGGAAAACAAAACACAATCAAAAAAGAAAAAAAATGAGATTCAGGTTAAGAAACTCGTTCAAAGCCACCCTTATTCTGGTACCTTTGAAATTCAAACCCAAGTCTCCTTAGTACCAAAGCATTTAACCATTTTTAATGCTTCATGTTATTTCATGGTATAAGGGGAAGGAGAAACGAATGACCTACTTAAGAAAAGAAACTTTCTGATGATGCTTTGAAGCAATACTTGACATCAGATTGAAAGAACATTCTATTTGTATTGTTAATCTATAGATTTTAATTACCCTCCCTATGTCAATGGTCCAGCCGTAGCAACAACTGAGAAATATTTGTCCTGCTGGGAATTAGCCAGTCCACTCTGGAAATAGGTAGCATCTGTAGGGACCCAGGAACAATATGTTTAAGACGGAGGGCTGGAGGATCTGTTCATTATTCATATAATTTCTAAAATGAGCTTGGCTTTAGATTTAACAATCATCACTTACTGTCATGGCCAAAATACAGCATCTTTATCTGCCCTGTCCCAGTGGTGAGAATAGAAGTCGTTAGAAATACTTCTGGATTGATGAATTCCCATTGGTAGCATATTCAAAAATATAATTTTCAGAAAATAGATAAAATGGCTACTAAGCCTATGGGTAATTATCAATTTTATAAGAAATCAAGATATGCTAAATAAAAAAGCAACATGTACTCTGTATTTATGATTCTGGGAAGGCCAGTGCTCTCAGTGAAGACAGTTAGAAATAGATGAACAAAAGTAAACAAAGGAATAATTGAAAAATTTCCGTGAATGCAATAGGGCACTAAGACATTAACAATGAACTCCAGGCCTGGCTCCAGAGAAATACAGAGACCCTAGGAGGTAAGCACAGCTTTTCAGCTGTGGCTGGTGACTTTGCCTATCAAAGTGTCAGCCCCAGTATTTATTATACTATTTCGTTTCATTAGTCACCATTAATTGTCTAGAGTGCTTTTCCAAAGTCGTTAGCTGAGATCCTCCACAACTCATATGTGCTTGCTGATGGGCGATTAGTGGGTAGCGTCGAATTTTCTCCTTTCCAAACAGTACAACTAAGTCGGAACAGGGATGATTTATACACAACCAGAGAGGATTTTGTGAACTCCTTTTCAAAGTAGTGGGAAGAATAAAAGATTTAACAGCTATTTTTACATCTAAACCTTCCCGTGGTTTTTAGGGGGAAGGGAAGTCGGTATTGATACGGTACCGATATTAATTTTCAAAGCTCTCTGCATGAAGTTGAGGAGGACCATAATAAAACATTGAACAGAAAAGCAGAAAGAGCCCTGTTGACCACCTTGCAGTTTTCTTGCATAAATGTGAGATGCATCTTCTAATGACTTCTGTGCCTGCCACTGATTCATTCTCAGTAGCAGGCCCTTGGCTATCCAAAGCTATTCTGGTAGAGATCAGAACTGGTAAATTTCCTTAGGGTGGCCAAACATAGAGCAAGACAGTCAGAAGTAGACAAGGGAAGGGCTGAGCTGACCATGTGCTAGTCAGATGGGGACACCAACCTGGCAGCAAGTCAACAGGTAGCTAAATGGGAAGCAGGTCTGTGTAGCTGAGTCACTGAACTCCCGGATTCTGGAAGGAAAACACAAATCTAAATTGAATTCCTGCTTCCTTTACTTATTAACCTCCCTAAACTTCAATTTCTTTCTTTTGTTTTTTTCAGTTAAGATTTTGTTTTAGAGTACTTTTAGGTTCACAGCAAAATTGAGGGGAAAGTGCAAAGATTCCCATATAGAAGAACCAGAGGGGCTTCCCTGGTAGTGCAGTAGTTGAGAGTCCGCCTGCCGACGCAGAGGACACGGGTTTGTGCCCCAGTCCGGGAAGATCCCACATGCCACAGAGCGGCTGGGCCCGTGAGCCATGGCCACTGGGCCTGCGCGTCCAGAGCCTGCTGCGTACCACAAAAAAAAAAAAAAAAAAAAGAACCAGAGAATTAGGGTCAACTTGGTATTGTCCATTCTGTAGATCTGGACAAATGTATAATGACTTTTCTTTTCATCATTATGGTCTCATACAGAATATTTTCACCGCCCTAAGAATCCTCTGTGTTCTGCTTATCCAACCCTCCTACCTCCAAACCCTGGCAAATCACAGACCATGATTAGTTTTGCCTTTTCCAGGATATCATATAATTGGAGTTGCACAGTACGTAGCCTGAAAAGTAGTCTTTTCGGATTGGCTTCTTGCACTTAGTAATTTGCATTTCAGTTTCCTCCGTGTATTTTCGTGCCTTGATATCTCACTTCTTTTTAACACCAAATAATATTCCATCTACTGGGTGTACCACCGTTAATTTATCCATTCATGTTGATTCCGGGTCTGGAGCTTTCTGTTTTGGAACGTTATGAATTTTGATTCAATTTCTTTAATAGTTATAAGCTTAGTCGGAGTGTCTATTTCTTCTTGTTGAGTTTTGGCAAATTGTGTCCAGGAATTGGTCCATTTCATCTAGGTTATAAAATTTGTCAGTATAGAATTGTTCATAGTAATTCTTTAATATCTTTTAATGTCCATGGGATCTGCAGTGATGTCCCCTCATTCATTTCTGATATCCGTAATTTGTGTCCTTTCTCTTTCTTTCTTAGCCTGCTTAGAGGCTTATCAATTTTTTGAAACTTTTCAAAGAACCAGATTTGGGTTTCAACGATTTCCTCTACCGATTTCCTGTTTTCAATTTCACTGACTTCTGCTCTAATTCTTAATCATTTATTTTCTTCCTCTTACTTTGGATATAGTTTGCTCTTCTCTTTCTAGTTTCCTAAGGTAAGAACTTAGGTTACTGATTTTCAGTATATTTTCTTTCCTAATATATGCATCCAGTGCTATGAATCTCCCTTTAGGCACTGCTTTTGCTGTATCCCACAAATTTTGATAGACTGTGTTTTCATTTTCATTTGGCTCCAAATCTTCAATAAGCCCAGCTAAAGTCATGATATGTTTTGTACCAGTTAGCTGTTGCCATAATAATGCTGTGTAATAAGTAATCCCCCAATTCAGTAACTTTAAACAATAACCACTTATTATTATTCATAAGACTATGGGTAAACTGAGCAGTTGTGCTGACCTTGACTGGTATTACCTTAGCATTTCGTTTGTTTGTTTGTTTCCCCAGTTTTGCCTGACATTCATTTACATGCCTGGCCGTCAGCTGACTGTGGGCAAATTTAGGATAAAGTGGCTATGCTTTACCTGGTCTCTCACCCTGAGCAGGTGAGCCCAGGTTTATTCTCATGCTAGAGGCAGAGGTACAAGAAAAAAGCAGAAACATGCAAGCCCTCTTGTAGCTAGACGCAGAAATGGCACATCGCCACACTTGACTAAAATAAGTCACGTGACCACACAAGATTCAAGTTTGGAAAGGGTTGGAAAATATTTATAGATTGAGGGCTTCTAGGAAGGAGGAGTGTTCTTTCCTTTGTCCTGCTTTGCAGCTTTCAGCAGCTAGAGAGTTGGGGGAGAGCCTTCAAGAACAGGAGATGCATAAAGGACCAGTTGGAAGGTGGTGGAATTGATGAGGCAGGTCTGTGGGTGTGGCCCTGGAGGCATCTGCTACACCTCCAGTTTTGTCTGCCCAAAGACCTCCCTTTCTGCCTTAGCTGAGCCTACTTCCAACCAGCCTTGTTCTTCAACATGGACATACTTCTCTAAGAAAGCCTTTCCTCAGCCCTGACGTCCTGATTGGTGCCCCTCTGCAATGTCCCAGGATTGCTTGCACCTCCCATCATAGAATTCATCACCTCGTCCTTTAATGGCTCATTGACTCTATTCCCTACTCAGGCACGAGCTGTTCGAAGGCTGGGATTTTGTCGACCATTGAGTTCCACAGTGCCTGGGACATAATACACATTCGATAAACACTTGGTGTATTTTAAAGAGCCTTTAAACTCAAATTTAAACCTCATTGTATAAACCTGAGTTTGATTTCCCATTGGATCCTGAACAAATAATTTACGTCTTCTCAGTGACATGGCATTCAACACACATGAACTTGGGAAGAGCATCCTCTCTCTGCCAAGGGCAAAAATCACCTTTCAGGACCTCCAAATGGAAACTGTAGCACAGCCAAGACAATGAAGCTGTAATAGGGTTTTTCAGCTGAATAATTGGGTTTTTCCAAATATATGAATATTTTATGTTTCCTTGTATTAATCACTTATGGAAAATAAGTTGCTGTTAAATAAAATAGTGTATATGACAACAGTCAATAGACACATAATGACTTTTCTGTTTCACACTTGGTTAGGTAAAAAGTTTTTGCCATAATGTGCTCTCAAACAGAGGTGACTGCTAGTATTGGGAACAACAACCCAAGACTGTTTCATGCACGCTGCTGTTTGATCAAGGACCAGGGATGGAGTAAAGAGCAGCCTCAGGCACTGAATCTAAACAAGGCGATGACGGTTACCATTAGCTACTGTCCCAACTTAGTCAAAAGCTCTACAGAGGAATTCAGGAAGCTCTGGAGAAGGAAATGTCTCTCCTTCAGCAAGCTGGCCCAGCCTTCAGTCTGGTTTTCCCTCCACTGTGGTACTTACACACACCTTCCGCGTGCCCGAAAGAACTCCCCAGTGCAAAGTCATGCATGATGCTGGGCAGGCCATTAACCTCAAGGCTTTTGCTTCCTATGAGGAAAGGGTGCAGAGAGGGGCAGGTGTAGGGCTTCAGGCTTTTCCTGCAGCAGCAGGAGAGGTGTGCTCCATTTTCTGTTCATTATTTCTTCCATTTTTACTAAGATGTAATTGACATGCAGCACTATATAAGCTTAAGGTGTACAGCATAATGATTTGGCTTACATCATGAGATGATTATCGCAATATGTTTAACAAACGCCCATCATGTCCCATGGATCCAAAATTAAAGAAATAAAAAAAATTTTTTCCGGCTTCCCTGGTGGCGCAGTGGTTAAGAATCCCCCTGCCAATGCATGGGGCATGGGTTCAAGCCCTGGTCGGGGAAGATCCCACATGCCGCGGAGCAGCTAAGCCCGTGCGCCACAACTACTGAGCCTGTGCTCTTGAGCCCGCGAGCCACAACTACTGAAGACCGCATGCCTAGAGCCCGTGCTCCGCAACAAGAGAAGCCACGCAATGAGAAGCCCACGCACCCCAACATAGAATAGACCCCGCTCGCCGCAACTAGAGAAAGCCCGTGCACAACAACGAACACCCAACGCAGCCAAAAAAAAATTTTTTTTTTAATTTCCTTGTGATGAGATCTCTTAGGATTTACTCTCTTAACTTTCGTATCTAACTTACAGCAGCGCTAATTATATCTATCACATTGTACATCACATCCTCAGTACTTATTTATCTTAGAACTGGGAGGTGCAATCTCTGCGTTATAAGATAAATAAGTATTGGGGGTGTACTTGACCAACTTCACCCAATTCCCCCTCCCCCACCCCTCCTTCTGGTAACCACAATTCTGATCTCTTTTTCTATGAGCGAGTTTGTTTTTGTCCCCCTCCCCGACCCCTCCTTCTGGTAACCACAATTCTGATCTCTTTTTCTATGAGCGAGTTTGTTTTTGAAGTATAATTGACTTACAGTACTATGTTAGTTCCTATTACACACCTAGTGATTCTATATTTCTGTACATTTCAAAGGATCACCATGATTAAGTCTAGTGACATTAAATATGTCACCATACGAAGATATTACACAGTTATTGACCATATTCCCCACACAGTACATTTCATCACCGTAACTCACTTATTTTGCACCTGGAAGTTTGTACCTCCTACTCTCCCTCACCTATGTCCCTCCCCCCACCACACCTCTCCTCTCTTGAACAAGCACTTGCTTGTTCTCTGTATCTATAACTCTGTTTCTGTTTGGTTATGTTTGTTCATTTGCTTTGTTTTTTAGATTCCGCATGTAAGTGATATCATACAGTATTTGTCTTTCTCTCTCTGACTTACTTCACTTAGCATAATGCCCTCTAGGTCCATCCATGTTGCCACAAATGGCAAGATTATATATAATACAATATATTATATATATATATATAATTATGTATATATATATATACCACATCTTCTTTATCCACTCATCTATTGATGGGCACTTAGGTTGCCCATCTTGGCAATTGTAAATAATGCTGCAATTAACATAGGGGTGTATATATCTTTTCTAATTAGTGTTTTTTTTTTAACCTTCAGATAAATACCCAGGAGTGGGATTGCTGGATCATATGATAGTTCTATTTTTAATTTTTTGAGGAACCTCCATACTGTTTTCCGCAGTGGCTGCACCAATTTACATTCCCATCAACAGTGCACAAGGGCTCCCTTTTCTCCACACCCTCACCAACACTTTTGCCATCTTTTGGTGATGACTATTCTGACAGGTGTGAGGTGATATCTCATTTTACTCTGGATTTGCGTTTCTCTGATGATTAGTGACGTTGAGCATCTTTTCACTCACCTGTTGGCCACCTGTATGTCTTCTTTGGAAAAATGTCTGTTCCAATCCTCTGTCCATTTCTAAAATTCTTTTTTTTTTTTTTTTTGCTGTTGAGTTGTATGAATTCTTTGTATGGGTTTGCTCTATTTTCACTCCTGCCTTCAACCTTTCTCATCAGAATGCAGAGGAGCATCTGTACAAAAGATCCTGCAGGTGCGTGCGAATTCCCCCATATCCAGGGCAGTTAGAGGTTCCATAACTTCACAGTAGCCCACTCCCAGCTTTGAGCAATTTGTTAAAATTGCTGTTACCCAGTTCAGGTAGCCATCCCTCCCCCTGGAGCTCTGCTACAATAGAAACAGATCATGCCATCCAATTGTCCTTAGCTGAAGGGCTGACCCTGAGCGGACTTTAGGACGTATAACTACCCAACAATATCAGTTCTCTGATAGGTTAGACAAAAGTCGTGACTTTTTGGTGTGGTTGACCTTTTTCATGGCTAAGTTGAAAGCAGTGCTCTTTCCAGTGAGGCAAAACCTCTTTCATGCTTTGAAAGGAATTAAACAGATGAGTGAAGTAAGAGCCCCAGCAAGGGTGAATATAAATTGTTGGAAACTAATTGTAGCCAGGTAAACAGTCATTTTCGATTAGACTTAAATGCAACAGCAAGGAAGGTACATAGTAAATATGTCATTGCTGTTTGACAAGCCTACAGTTTTCTCCTTTCCAAATTAATGAAAAGCCTCTCTCCTTTAGAAAAAAAAAATGCTTTAAAATATTTTTGAAATTTAAAGCATTTCAATTAGGTATCAAATTTTAGAAAGAAATTGAAAATGAAAATTAGAAAATAAAAACAAAATTAAAATGATTAAAATCCTGCCTCCCAAAGGGGAAAATCTATTAGTAATTGGCAAATCTTCCCGTTCAGTAGTAAATGGTTATCTAGGATTTTATGAACGTGGATGTTGGCTTCAGTTTCTAAATAATTTGGTTTCAAATGGCATTTCCAAAATAATGGCATGCATACAAAAAGGTACACTTTCAGGCAAAATGTCACATGGGAAAATTAAAAAGTCAGACATTTCTTGGACTTATTGCTGATGAGTACTGGACCTGAGTTTACAGGATAGATATCTATATATACATATATGTGTATGTGTATAACATGACTACAGCAGGTTTGCTATTCCTTATGTACCCGCATGAAATCATATCCAGTTTTAAAACTTGTAGCTCTCTGAACCTGTATCCCTCTTAACCCAGCTCTATTATAAGTCATACTGTAGTTTTCACAAGCCAGTCTAAGACCTTTGGGGCTTGTTTTTTTTTTTTATCATTCTTTATTTTTTATTAAAGTATAGTTGATTTACAATGTTTCTAGTGGAGAGCAAAGTGAATACATATATATATATATATATATATATATATTCGCTTTGCTTTTTCAGATTCTTTTCCATTACAGGTTATTACAAGACACTGAATATACTTCCCTGTGCTATACAGTTGGTCCTTGTTGTTTACCTTGTTGATATATAGCAGTGTGTATCTGTTAAACCTACATTCCCAATTTGTCTCTCCTCCCCCCTGCTTTTCCCCTTTGGTAACTGTACATTTGTTTTCAATCCAAGACCCTTTGAACCCGTCCTCCTATTTAAAATCAATAACTAATTACCCAATGGCTTCTCTAGCTCCTCGTGGCCTGGGGAGTGGATTTTGCCATTTGAAACGGGGCTGCTGTTTTGACTTCAAAGTCAGTCACAGATGCTCACGTGCTGCTGGTCAGATGTTGCAGGAGCCAAGTGGGCTGGATTCAGGAGATTTAAATAAATGCCTCAGCAACAAAGATGGCCAAGCGACTTTTCTTTCTTACGAAGGAGTTACTTCATTGCGCACACAAAATCATTTCCCTCGGAAATAAGGCAAGCAGGTGGCTGCGATTTATATCAATTAAGTTGTGACCTTGTCTCTGTAATTTGCATTTGTTCTTTCTTAATGATAGCTTTTTATCAAAACTGCTGATGGATAAGCACTTATAAGATTTGATTTTTCTATGTCTGTCTTCGTTTTTGCACTACTTAGAAAAGTTTTAATAAGAAATATAACCACGCTCCAATTGAAACTTAATGAATGAAAGACTGATGCATTTTCTCTTGATTAAAAAAATTGCAGAGCCAAGTAGAGCACTTTTGGAAATGATGAATATGGAAATTATGATTCTGCATGTTGGTCTTGAAAAGTTTCGTCTGAGTGATCATTACAAATCAATTTATTTTTCTTGAAAAAAATTTCCAAACTTGAAATAGAGCGTAAGGCAAGTTAGATAGCAGCTAATGCAAGGAGTTAACGCAAAACTGGATGAGCTGATGAGGGACTAGTTACAAATAATGATGTGAGTTGTTTTTGTTAGGAACTAATTTTCCATGATTTTATTTTATTCTATTTTTCCTGCTGTAGTTATATTGATGTGTCCCAGTACCCTGGGCAACAACTTGGTTTGTGGAAGTCATTAAGGCAACAGGAGGATGGAATGAGAAGCTTGATTTGCAGTTTTGTAGGCATCTGGGATTCATATCGCCCTCCTCTGAGCCATGCAACGCTCCATTTTGCATCTAACAGTTTCGCAGTTTTCAATTTCAGTCAACTCCACCATTAGCATCATCGCCATCGACACGACTTCTTTTTCCTCAAGTCCGCCTAAATCTTCAAAAACCACCAGACAAACAAAGGTAGCCTGACTCTATCGCTAATACAATTCCCGAAAACATTTTAACAACTGTATATACATGTATACACGTAGGTACTTACACACATATAATATGCACGTATATATACAAACATATACCTATATGCACATGTAATATTCATATTTTAAGTATATAATACATGTTATAAATAGACACTCAATAATATGCATACACAACATATCTTTGTACTTTCTTTGAAAGTTCTAAGACTTACGTTCATCCACTCAGACCACAAATATTTCCTGGGGACTATCTGTCTGCTGGCCACATTGTCACATGGTGTGAGGTGTTATAAAAGAGGCAAAAGCCCATCCCTTATGTCACTTGCAGTCACTGACAATTTAGTGCAATTGGATTTTGAGGGGCAAGTGAGGACCACGAAGCAGATAATGAGCGGGTTCCGATGGGAAGGGGGGGAAGAATTACTAATGAGAGCAGTAAATAATAGTGACAGATGGTGACAGTGATTGTGTTTATAGTGATGATGTCATTCATGAGGAAGACTGTTTAGCAGAGAGCTCTGCGTGCCTCCCCCAAACACATGGGATAGGTATGCTTTCTGCCCTAGTGATGTCTGGCTTGACCGTACGTTTACTTTGGCCAGTGCAACGTGGACAGGAGTGGTAGGGTGCCAGTTAAAAAGTATGCCAAGTTTCTGCCAGTCCTGCTTTTAAAAAATGTCATTGACAACAGAGCTTTTCATCATATTTTGATGGGCAGAAAACTGCTGACTTTAAGGCACAGTTTAGGTCGAATGTATTTGCTTATTGTCAGTGATGAACAGGAAAGACCCACAGTAGTGTATCATTAAAAAAATGTTTGCATGGGGCTTCCCTGGTGGTGCAGTGGTTGAGAGTCCGCCTGCCGATGCAGGGGACGCGGGTTCGTGCCCCGGTCCGGGAAGATCCCACACGCCGCGGAGCGGCTGGACCCGTGAGCCATGGCCGCTGAACCTGTGCATCCGGAGCCTGTGCTCCGCAACGGGAGAGGCCACAACAGTGAGAGGCCCGCGTACCGCAAAAAAAAAAAAAATGTTTGCATGTAAAGAAAATCGCTGGTCCACATATTGATTCCACATTTTCAAAATAAAGCCATCCCCTGGTACTGAAATTTGCAAGGTTCAATGTAAAACAGTGAATAGAGTTCATGTATAAGCAGATAGAATAAGAACAGTTTCCCTTTATTTCAGTGTTTCACAGTTTCGTTCAGTGTTCATTCCCTGGTGCCCTGTATACTGTCTGGTACAGAGTAAATTGTTAACAAGTATTTCTCAGTAAAAGAATCAAGTTCAGAAACAGCACTCAGTATTTGATCAATTTGTTCATTCGACAAGTATATATTTGTTGAGTAAATAAGCAAAGCTTAGAACTATTCACAGGTACCATTTCCGGTGTCCTTCTGAGAACACAGCTGGTCATCTGATTGCCCTCTTTTGCAAGGAGGCGGGACCACATGAATTGTCTGAGCTGATGGGAAATGGAAGCACTTTCTTGCTTGGTCTTGACTCTCCACCTCACTTATCTGCCTCCATGATTATGAAATCTTGTTTTTTTTTTTAATTTATTGAAGTCTAGTTGATTTACAATGTTGTGTTCATTTCTACTGTGTAGCAAAGTGTCTCAGTTATACATATATATACATTCTCTTTCATGTCCTTTTCCATGATGGTTCATCACAGGATATTGAATATAGTTCCTTGTGCTCTACAGTAGGGCCTTGCTGTTTATCTACTCTATATATAATAGTTTGCATCTGCTAATCCCAAACTCCTAATCCATCCGTCCCCACCCCCTTCTCCCTTGGCAGCTACCAGTCTGTTCTCTATGTCCCTGAGTCTGTTTCTGTTTCATAGATAAGTTCATTTGTGTCATATCTTAGATGTCACATATAGCGATATCATTTCCTCTTTCTTTTTTAAAAAACTTTCATTGGAGTATAATTGATTTACAATGTTGTGGTAGTTTCAGGTGTACAGCAAAGTGAATCAATTAAACATATGCATATATGCACTCTTTTGTAGATTTTTTTCCCATATAGGTCATTACAGAGTATTGAGTAGAGTTCCCTGTGCTCTACAGTAGGTCATTATTTGTTATCTGTTTTATATATAGTAGTGTGTATACGTCAGTCCTAATCTCCCAATTTATCCCTGGCCCCCTTTCTACCCTGGTAAACATAAGTTTGTTTTCTGTGTCTGTGAATCTGTTTCTGTTTTGTAAATAAATTCATTTGTGTTAATTTTTTAAATTCCACATATAAGTGATATCATATAATATTTATCTTTGTCTGACTTACTTCACTCATTATGATAATCTCTAGTCCATCCATGTTGCTGCAAATGGCATTATTTCATTCTTTTTTATGGCTGAGTAGTATTCCGTTGTATATATGAACCACATCGTCTTTATCCATTCATCTGTCGATGGACACTTAGGTTGCTTCCATGTCTTGGCTATAAATAGTGTTGCTATGAATATAGGGGTGCATGTATCTTTTCAAATTATAGTTTTGTTCAGATATCTGCCCAGGAGTGGGATTGCTGGATCATATGGCAACTCTATTTTTGTGAAATCTTGTTTTTTAATTAAGCCTTCACCATCCTGGGTCCATGAGCAACTACAGAGACAGAACCTCTCACCCCATTGATCCATGTTAGTCATTCAACACATTGGATAAGTATTCTTTTGTTGTTATAAGCTGGTGAGATTTTGATTTGGGGGGCACAGTCTGGTTCACCCTGACTGATAGGGGCTCTTCTCTCTGCTAAACGTTATATTAGATGCAATAAACAAGACGGGCTCCACCCTAAAGATGTTAACACCCAATTAAAATGCCTAGTAGAAAGTGAGCAAGAAACGGTACAGTTGGCAGATGGATGTAGTTGATGTCAATCTACCTGTGTATGTATGTATGTGTATATATACACACACACGCACACACACACACACACATACATCTACTTTATATATGTATATAAAGTAAAGCTTTTATATATATATATATATATATATATATATATATATATATATATCTACTTTATATTTATAAAGAGAGTTGAAGTTTTCCGTTTTCTCTTCCCCGGCTGTGATCTTTTGCTGTAAGATACAACCACCATCCTGAATATGACATTTGTCATTCTCAGAAGCTTTCTCTTTAGCAATCTGGGTGGTCCTGGTCATGAGAGCTTAAAGCAGCACCTGCAGCTTGACTTAAGAGTATCCACGAAGGAGAGATTACAAATGTAGACTTACAATGACCAGAGTTCATGAATATTAATATTTCATAAGGAGTCAATCTCTTTCATTACATTTTACATCGGTTCTAATAAACCTTTTCCCATCAGCAGCCCTGACAAATTTAATAGACTTTAGAAATAATTAGCCAATACCAAACGTGTCATAAATTCACCCCAACTTTGGAAAGAGTCCCAGTAACTACTTTTATGCTGTATTCTTGCAAACAAGCCATAATTCACAATTAACTCTGGTTTAAAATGTGACAGCTATTTGATGCTGTCGAACGACGAGTTTTGCTTAAGTGCCAAAAACCAGTTAGATTCCCTATAATGATATATCTGAAGGATGCTAATTTCAGTGTCCTCTAGCCCATGGCAGGACTTCGCTAAGAATGATTCTAATGAAAGGTACTCTATGGGGGGGCGGGGGGAATCCAAGTTCAGAGAAACAGCTGAAATGTAAATCAGAGTCGCAGAAAGCTGCAGTTCTGTGATCGGTTGTACTGCTTTTTCTTCCATCAGAAATTTGGTAATGTCAACTCTGCAAAGTATTATATTCGCTTCACCTATTGTGTGCACCTCTTCAGTAAATGCAATGTGGTGAGTTATCCTTAAGATGCAGCCATGTCTTTTTTTCTTCTAATAGGAAAAAAAGCACCAATTAAGTTTTGACTTTCAATAAGCACACAGCATCTACATTAAAACGGTTCAATTCTATCTTCTTTACACTCTGAAAGATGACAAAATCTGCCACTATATTATTATTTGAGATTTTCTAGGGAATAAGACAAGAAATTAACTCGTATAAAGCTAAAGGGAAAGACAGATTTTGTCATGTTTTGTTTCTCATTTAAAGGTCAAGCTAGATTTTATTTTAGTAGATTTGTTCCTTTCATGAGATAGAAAACTAGCTCCTAAGCCAGTTTCAAGTTTTTCAGCATTTTTATCCAAATTTTAAAGCTTTAGATTGAAAAAAGCAAATATTCGAGTCGCCATTTTGAAATCCAACTATTCAACTTTAAATACAAGAAATATTTTGACATGTTAAAAGAAAATATTATTGAATCATAAAATCACTTTTCAGAAAAGACTTTTTGGAAAGAATTAATATATTGTTTCAAAATAAGGCAGCAGTGCATTTCTTGTGTTTTCTTACAGGTTCCAGGAAAAGTTTGTGTTTTCACAATAATGTTTTATTGAATGAAAGGGAAGTTGCAAAGATTTAGCTGGTAGAGCTAAAGGTACATAGTACAAGCCCAGTGAGAGTACTGAAAACAAACTGAGTTATTCTCTGGAAATGTGCACACCTTTGCTCCGAATTGTCTACTTTAGAACATTTTAGAAAGCACAGGAACACACGGAAACAACCCATTAGTCTTCACAGTGGTGATGTCATCACACATCACGTAGCCTCTAGAAAATTCCACTGTATTATTCTAAACATCTTTCTGATCTCACTATCTTCCTAAAGTGGTTTTCTGAGACCCTCAAGGGTTTCCCTAATCACATTTGGAGAAGTACTGTCCCAGCACGTGCTGTTTAGAGGGTTTGAATATTTAAAAATGCTTCCTTCCATTTATATGATTTCTGTCCATGTTTTGTCACATCCGATAACTTATTTGCTTCTCACGCTATTCCTGTATTCCTGTAAATATGTAAGGCAGAGATCATAAACCAATTTTTAGGTGTGAAAAGTGAGGTCCCAAAACTTGCCCCACTTTGCCTAGTAAGTCTCTCTTCCAAGACAAAGCTCCCAAGTTTCAGAGTTCTCTTTGCAGCATTTATCACATCCAAGATAGATGCCACATGTGTGCACATGACGTCAGAATCCCAAAATCAGAACAGAGGTATCACAGGAAGAGCCCCCTAAAGCACACATAGAAATGCAAACAGAAAAGTTAGACATGAGTTCTCTTTTTACCTGACTTGAATAAACCCCTCATTCCTTTTCTAACTTCTCTCAGAGCTAATTCACAGTCTCTCAAATTGTTAAATTTTTCAAGTGGTAAAATATTTCAAAATTTTCCTAGTCTGTCATTCCTACCCCTGTAGCCCAAAGCATCACCTACCCATGAAACACTTGCCCCTTCCTACCACTTTTTCTAGCAAATATGCGAACAAGTCCTGCGAAATTATTCCCATCTTAGCTTATGCCTTTCTGGTGTCTTAGAAATGTCAGCCTACAGAGAATGAGATGCCTGGGAAAGATAATTTAAATAACCTACTTCCATATCTGTTGTCTGCCAGCTTTATTCTCAAAGAATAAAAAAACCAAACAGAAAGCAAACATGTAATCCATAACCCAAGGCAAATGCATTTCCTTTGACAAGAAATGGTTTAGAAAACTATAATTTATGAGACAATATTTTAAAAATGATAACACTGAATTATTTGACATTTACCATTTTTGAAGTGAATTTCTCATGGGGTAAGACAAATATAACATATTTAGGGGAACTATCTTAGCAATAGCAATTGTTAGTAAAGCTCGTTATCAAATAAACTATATTAAGATGCTTACTGTACATTTTTAAAGGGACAAATAACTTTGTAGAAGGCATGGAGTTGGGGTCGTCTTCAGTCTAATAGAACTTTAAGACGACTTCTGAAATTGAAAAATTAAATTGAACAAAGTAGATAAGTATAATTGGATTGGACAAAACGATGGAAAGATAATCTTCCTTTTAACAATAAGAATCATCATCACGTTACATCATTGCATTCAAGGTGAGACATCTCCGTTAGTGATATGAAAGGAAAATTCTCCAATAGAATGGAAAGGGTTGGCAAAAGAACCTATCAACTGTCCCTCCATCGTGTGAGCTCTCCATGTTTTCTGTAGTAGAATTGATGCACAGGGTAGAAAAGAAAAAAATGCCAGACCTTGGATTAACTTGCAAAAAAAATCTGCAAGCAGTAACATCTGGGCCAGTAAATTACCCAAACAAAATAAGCGGCTTTGTTGGTGTGGAGAGATTTAAATGGAATTAAACAGCTGTAAATAAGCCAGGAGGGCACTCAGAGAGTTTGGAGAAGTGCAAGGGAATTAAAGTCAAGTGGAGTAGGAAACAGATGCGAGAGGGAATGAGTGTCCAGACCTCTTGGAGGATCGCTCCCCCAGTCAAGTTCCTGACTGGGGATCTCTCACAGGTGAATCATTACAGACTTTTCTAGAACCACTTGGATGGAGAGGAGGAAGGAGAATTCCCCAGAAGTGGGCAAGGATATTTGGATAAAAATAAATACATAAAATAATAATAACGATGATAATGTTAGGAGAATTTGTGACGAGAAAACACACTTCCCAATGGCATAACCAAAAACTGAGATTTTTCAAAAACCCCTTAGAAGCCAATATCGACCCACCAGGTTTGTGTTTAAACTCCTAAACTGTGAGCAAAGTAAAGCCACTTGGACTCTCAGAACTATTTATCCTTACTTTGCACACAACTACAGTGGAATTGGTTATCTGTGAGAGGAATCTTAAAGGGCTCTCAGTATAGCCTAGCTATGTGATAGGTCCTAGATGAGCAAGAGAAAAGAGATCCTTCTTTTTTGGAACTTGTAGAAAAGAAATATTCTCAGGCCAAAGTCGTTTACAAGAAGCAAATTTGCATGGGCCGAACTTTTAAGAAAGCATGTTAAAAGCAATGAAAAATGACAGCACGTGGTGGTAAGACTGGGAGGTGAAACTATAAAAATCCAAGAGAAGAATCTATAAGGCTTGTTTGTCCTAGACAATGGAATAAAGGAACAAGCAGGATTAGAGAATTAGCTCCAGAGATAATCGCTGCATCCAAGCGATTATCCAGATTGCCAGTGTGTATAGTGATGACTCTCAGTGACACACGCACACAGTCACATAGACGCACACAAACATCATCCCATAGTCATAACATTCTGCTTAAAGAGCATGAAAGGAGAACACATTTTGGAAGGATACCCGTGAAAGTGATTGAAATAAAGTTTGGTTGCTTATAGAGTGCATGAATCCCTGAGGTTTAATGAATTATGTGTTTTTAATAATGATGGATGCATGGGTTGTCCTGCCTTTAATTTGACCTCTGTTTTGCTCTCTTGGCTGCTATGACATTCCACATATGGCATTCCTGTCTGACTCAGGTGTACAAAGATATCGAATAGAGCTCACCATGCAGGCTGGTGGGCATGTCAGAAATAAGATCCAGAGGGGAGTTTGACAGGAGGGCTAATACATGAAATCAACTTCACTGTTAGGGTGGATTTAGGAAATAAAATTGCAAATCCCTGGGCAGGATACAGTGCCATCAATGCCAAGAAACCGTAATCCAGCCATTGATTCCTGGCTCCATCACACAAGGTCTGCCTTGATGTTCCCTAGGCTCTCCTAGGACCAGAGGAAATGCATTTGGAAGGATGGCATGAAAGGGCTACTGTCTTCTCAGAACATACTTTTAGATGTAAAATGAATTCTGGTAACTGAAGGATGCATTTACAGAAATAAACTTCCAAAAAAGAGTGAATTGGACATTTTATTATGAGTCTATGGTAGAGAGATGCCATTTGGAACCTGAAGATGCTAGTAATTCCCACCTCTGCAAATTACAAAATACGTCTAGTTCTCTATATCATTTATTGATGCTCCTAAAATCAAGAAAGGTGAGCTGAGTTAGCTACTCTCTTCATGAGACTCTTAAAAATCCATATGAAGAGAACATTTTCCCATCCCAGTGTGAGGATAAATGCTCAGATGTTTAACAGCTCAGATGCTTCCTGCCCAGGTTCCCTCTGGTTCTGAGGATTGCTGTCCTTAGCCCAACGCCTTCAGGTAGATGAAATTAGTCTCCTATGTGTGGGATTTCATCAGCTTCTCTTAACTCCTTTTTAATTAGGGAGGTATATAGCAATCACTGTAAAATTAAAATAGAGATTTGACTTCCTAGTAAATTATAAAATGTGACTCCTAAGACAGTAAAGGAAAGAAAGGCTTTAGGGAAAGGATAAAGTTGATGGAGGAAAACAAAGTGTGGCTAAGAATTTCAAATACTGGATACAAAATTAAAATCATGGCTGATTCATAAAACACAAGAATGAGTTAATTTGAGCTAATTGAGTAGTTTTTCCTTTGGTCATTTCTTTTTTCTCTCTCTTTGTTCATTAAAAAAAATACTAAGGTGTATGTGAAGAAAGAGAAAGAGAAAAGGGGGTGGGGGAGGGAGAGGAAGGAAAGAAGGAAGGAAGAAAGGAAGGGAGGAAGAAATGGAGGAAGGAAAGAAAGAAGGTTGGAAAGAAGGAAGAACCTTCCCTATGACATTGCACTCATAGGGGATTGTGCTCGGCCCCGGGCGTCCCCGGGAGTCCCGACCAGCAGGACAAATCCTTGTGAGTCCGAGGAGGAACCTGTAGGGGTTGAAAAGAGAAGAAGGGGCAGGAGACGCGAAAGAATGGAGGCAAGACAAAATCCTGATCAAGCCTCAAACTTTTATTGTTGCAGTAGCTGTATTTATACAGTACAGAGAAAGGGGGGCGGGATCCAGAATAAGGGAAGTATTTGGCAAATTATCATTGGTGCTGCGTGCGCGGGCTTTCGTTTTAGGCGCGGGCTTTTATTTCATTAAGTAGGAAGAGAAGCAGGATGTCGGCCATCTTCTAATGGCGAAAACTTCTTGGCTCCCAACAGGGGATTTTGCCAATAAAAAGCATATGTCTTTAATCGTTTAGTATGAATCTTGCAAATCATAATAAAATGTCTTTATCCTGTAGAGAATGTATCACTTTCTTTGAAGCTAGTGACAGCTAATAGGATGAAAATAGTAATAGAGAGAAAAATGTGAACAGAGTCAAGTATACAGACATTATTTTAATTTACAAGCTACAGTGGTGCTTTCATTCACTGGGTGAGCTGAATATCAAAAACATTCTCTTATTTCCCTGTTGGGTTGGTGGTATATAGAAAATGAAAACGTTACTTATTCTTTGCAAGCTCATTAATCATGGTGTAGCATTAACATGATAAGACTTAGGGATTAGGTCTAGTTATATCATTACTTGGCATAAGATCCATTCAAGAAATATATCTTTAGAATGAAAATGTGCATTATGAATACATTTCGACCTTTTGCCTGTGCTCCACAGGACTTCAGGGAGTAAAGTTATGGAGGTACCTCGATTAAAATGGATTTTTTAGGGGTTCAGAGCATTGAAGGGCACAAGGAATTATGAATCAAGCAAGTGTAGGCAGGAAAAATATGTTAATATGTTTTTACATTCTTGCTCTTTTTCTCCCTCCCGCTCCATAAAAGCTTGTTTTACAAACAAATTGTACCTACTAGGAGAAAAAAAATGGATTTTGTCATCATGAACCCTCAGTGCTTAATTTTTATGTTTTTTATTGGCACTAAAAGCTAAGAATGTGCCATAATGGAATAATCAAGAAATTGATAGTAATCATAGGGGGCAGAAAATACATTAAAAGTTGCATTGTGCAGACCATCATGATGTGGTCTGTACAATATTAAATTATTCAGATAAAAGTGCTTAATACTCAGTGAATCAGCTTTCAGTAAAACGTGAAAGTTAACAGTTTTTTTACTCCCACACCTTCCCAAACACCACTAGAATAAGAGTATTGGTTTCACCTTTAAGGCATAAATCCAAGAGACAAATGGAAAGGGAGAAGATGTAACAGAAAAAACAGCAGCAATTATTGAAAGTTGATGATAGGAAGAAAGCAGAATCCTATCCTAATGGGGAAAGAGAAGGGAGCCACGCAGAAATCTAATTTATTCCACAGAGCTCTACCTCCTTCCAAGTCCCATGCATCTGGATACTTGCCCCTCCCTGATGCTGGGATTTTCGCTGCAGACAGTCAAATAGAGTCTTGGGCACAGTGAGCATCCCATAGGGGACACAAGCTTGGGCATCTGCTTGTGGAGTCACCCGGGTGGAGTCACAAAAGGTGTACTTAATTCCTCCAGCAACATGTAACAATACAACTGAAATGTCTGCCAGGGAAGCTCATTGGTGACTCATTGCCCAGGTGTTTTTATCGGGGAGCTGATCATGTAGGCATCCTCTGCTTTGCACATACCAAAATCCCAGACTCCCTTAAGGAAGGCAGGTCGTCAGCATGAACTATATTGTCTACATAAATCATTTTGACACAGTGAGCCATTCTTATCAGGGAATGGGGGGAACCCTCCTGAAATCCAACTTTCAACATACCAGCCAAGGACTAACCTTGTAAACTGGCCTTTCAAAGGACAGCGCTCTCAGGACCACGATATTATTTTTTACTTCACCCAAGATATGTTCAAGCTCAGGGAGGAAAAGTAACTTTCATTTCCACTAGACATCGTGGCTGGAGGAGTGTGAGCCTGGGACTTTAGGCAGCCCATATTGCCTTTACTAAAAAGTGTATCTCTCCTTGGAATTGACACAACAGAAGAAAATATTGAGAGATGGAAAAAGAGAAACCACATTCTACTAAGCCACTAGATACAGCCATACCTGCACCTCAAAGCTTCCCTGGATGCCTGTCTTGAAAGCCTATATATTCCCTTGTTTTGTCTAGACCAAATGAATTTCTTTTCACTTGCAAATGAGACATAATTTATTTATCCCATCGAGTCAGGACCTATTAGAATTAATCATGGGATACTGTTTTCTTAGAAAACAGGAGAAGACATTGAAGAAAGGTTTGAAGGAAAGGAAGGAGGAATAAGATGAGTGGTAGAGATGAGAGTGAGAATAAAGCTTAAGTTTTAGCTGAATAGACGATCTGACAACCAGGAGGGTTTAAAGAGGAAGCCTGAAATTCTCTATAGAAATCTTATTCTTCTGCCCCAAAAGATGCCACCCATTAAATAAAATAATGCACAGTCAAATACATTAATATATCTGAAACTAAAACACCACCCTCAAAGCATCGCTATTATGAAAAAGTAAATTTTAATTGGATTATGAATAATACAAAGCAGTAGGTTTTGGTAAAGAAACTTGTTCTAGGCTGATACCCTAGGGAAATAATTTCTAAAAACAATACTGAATTAGATTTCATGCTTCAGGAGAACCCTTAATCAAAGTCTCTTATTGAATCTGAGATGGTGGATATTTATAACCTTAATACAAATGACCTATTCATTGGACATTGGTCCTGGATTTTTTTTTAATTTATTTATTTTAATTATTTTAGTTTTGGCTGCATTGGGTCTTCGTTGCTATGTGCGGGCTTCCTCTAGTTGCGGCGAGTGGAGACTACTCTTCGTTGCGGTGCCCGGGCTTCTCATTGCAGTGGCTTCTCTTGTTGCGGAGCACGGGCTCCAGGCACGTGGGCTTCAGTAGTTGTGGTGCGCGGGCTCAGCAGTTGTGGCTCGCGGGGTCTAGAGTGCAGGCTCAGTAGTTGTGGTGCACGGGCTTAGTTGCTCCCCAGCATGTGGGATCTTCCCAGACCAGGGCTCAAACCCATGTCCCTTGCATTGGTAGGCAGATTCTTAACCACTGTGCCACCAGGAAAGCCCCCCTCCCTTTTTTTTTGGTCTTGCCACACAAGAGAAAAAGAGAGAAGAGTTATGGGTCTGGATTTCAACAAAACTTCTTTTAGGAAAGAAATCAAATGGTTAAGTCATCCCTTGCTTTTGAGTGAGCCAACTTTTAGAAGTGCAGACGTGGAAAAGAGATGAATGAAGCTTCTATGTCCTAAAGTTAAGAAGCATTTAGACTCCTTTTAAAGGTTAGAATAGAATTTTGATATCGCAGGAATAATTCTGTAATTACAAGTAGAGAAAAACCTGAATTACTAGTTATTCGCTGTCAGTCTGTGGCAGGTGTCACAAAGTCAGGAGAGAGAACAGTGAATGGAATTGCGTGAGGGTGACCCTGAGAGGGTGAATGGGAAATTTAATGTATTACAAGGCACTTGCTACTCACCTCCCATCATTAGATGACCCTGATAGCGCCAAACTTTCCAGAGTACTAGAAATCCATATTATATATCAAATCTCTGGACTTTAAAAAATTTGTAACTAATTCAACATTGTACTGACTGAAGAGAACACCTCTGAGGTCCAACCTGCTTCTGAGAGGTTGCAAAATTTATTTTAGGGCATATTTGGTACTAATGTGACTCCAAATAAGATGCCAGTTGGGACATTGAGGTCACATAGGATTATTCAGTTATTGGGGACTGTATGATCTCACTGGATTCGATCAGTGAGGGTGGGTTTTTGCTTACTATAGCTCAGTGTGGGATGGTGGGCATTTCTGCTCCATGCAGTCACTCAGGGACCCAGGTTCCTTCCCTCTTGTGGCTCTGTCATATCTTAGGCTTCATCTTCCTTTGTAATCAACTGATGGAAGAATAAAGGGAAAGGGAAAGAATATGGAATAGCTCTATTACCCCAAAGGTGATATGATTTGTCATCACGCTATTACTTTAATTTCCATGTCATCAATTACTAGTGAATTTACATTTAAAAAATTAATTTTACTGGCCATGTGCCGTTCACCTTTCATGAGTTGCTTATACAATGTACTTTATAATCTGTATTCAGGTTTTCAAATGTGGACTTCATTTATTTTTTCTTTTGAACAATTGGAATAAACTAGCTTGATTGCCGTCAAATCCTCACAAACTGCTTTATGAGTTAAACTTGATCATCACCATCTGTTTTCACAGACGAGGGAAGTGGGGCTCAGATAGGTGACTGTCCTACCCAGATCGTGTAGCTGAATGGGGAGGAGAGGGGACTGGAGCCCAGGACCCTAAATCCAGTCTTTTCCACAGGATTTGATGTGTCTTTCCTTTCCTTCTCCATCTGCAATGCCCACCACAGAAGAGGGTAGGAGGGGGGAGAGGAAAACCAAGAACTCTTGATGGCTTTGTAGCGTGGGAGCAGGGAATGTGTGTGAAGACAGCAAAACGCCTCCAGAGAATTTGAGGGGTGTGTGATTTCAAATCTTGGTCCTATGGCATCATCATAGAAGTAACCCTCCCCTCAAAAAAACTTAGTTCTTAAACCAGAGGTTCTTAACGAGAGAGTGCTTTATCTCACAGGAGAATTTGGTAATGTCTGGAGAAATTTGGGTTGTTATAACTGAATGGAGAGTGTTTGTGGCATCCGGTGAGTAGAGGTTAGGGCTACTTGTTAGCATCCTATAGTGCACAGGGCAGCCCCTACCGCAGGAATCCTTCCCGAAAGCCAAACTTCTCAAGATTGAGAAACCCTGCTTTATACCAGATATGCACAACCCAGAGCCCTCTGAACATTAATATTTTTGTGCTTTGTATTAAACACATTTACGTAGCCTCAGGAAATTCTCCTTCAACTCAGCCATAAAAAAGAACAAAATAATGCCATTTGCAGCAACATGGATGGACCTAGAAACTGTCATACTAAGTGAAGTACATCAGACAGAAAGATATAGATCATAGGATATCGCTTATATGTGGAATCTAAAAAAAAAATGGTACAAATGAACTTATTTACAAAACAGAAGTAGAGTCAAAGATGTAGAAAACAATTTTATGGTTACCAGGAGAAAAGCGGGGGGAGGGATAAATGGGAGATTGGGCTTGACATATACATACTACTATATGTATAATAGATAACTAATAAGGACCTACTGTATAGCACAGAGAACTCTACTCAATACTCTGTAATGACCTAAATGGGAAAATAATCTAAAAAAGAGTGAATATATGTATATGTATAACTGATTCAGTTTGCTGTACAGCAGAAAGTAACACGACATTGTAAATCAACTATATGCCAGTAAAAATTTTTTAAAAATAAGAGCAAAATGAGGCTTGTGTCATCAAGAACTTTCATAACCAAGCACACACACACACCCCCTTCTACCTGCCCCAGTGATTAAGATCTTTGGGACCCCAATAATTCCCAAAGGACAAGAGCAATCCAATCGCCATAAAGCCATTTCGTGGAGGTCCATACTTCGGTCCATTGAAAATGACCAGGAATGAAACACAAATCTGAATGATGCTGATTCAGTTTCAGGAAGGGTAACAACTCACGTGATTGTGGGAATGTGCACCTGTGCCTGCAAGACATAGTCTCGCATTTTGAAATCTATCTGGGCAATAAGGGTCAGGAATCCATTCACTGAGCTCCATCTTCATTAAAGAAAATGGAAATAGGTTCTTTGAGACATTATTGACTATCGCACAAGAGATAATACATACATCTGCATCAGATGACACAATTTGACCACAAGAAAATGACTTGAAATTTTATTTCTTTTGCCAACATTTGGTAAATTATAGGCATTAAATACATGATTGATGAATAAAGGAATGAAGTGTCCCCTATATTTATTCTCAAGTATGACAAATATTTCCATTTTTAAAAAATGAAGCCAGATACCAGGATTTAGAGATGAAACTTTATGATTTGAAAATTATAATTAGGGCTTCCCTGGTGGCGCAGTGGTTGAGAGTCCGCCTGCTGAGGCAGGGGACACGGGTTCGTGCCCCGGCCTGGGAAGATCCCACATGCCGCGGACCGGCTGGGCCCGTGAGCCATGGCCGCTGAGCCTGCGCGTCCGGAGCCTGTGCTCCGCAACGGGAGAGGCCACAACAGTGAGAGGCCCGCGTACCGAAAAAAATATATATATATAATTAAATAAATTATTTAGCAATAATATGTTGCGTGGCTTAAAAAAACCCCAGATTCTTCTGATGGTCAAAGACAGAGTGACCCACCAGTATTAAGGCATGTGTATCTGCTATGTTTGTATTTATTTTCCTCAAAACAAAGGACTATTATACTTCACCACCATTAGTTGCAGAGAAGAGTCACTCTACTTAATTTAATCAGGAAAGGACTTATTAAGGAATACTAGGAGGCTCAAGAATGGTTCCAAGCAAGGGGAAACAAGACGAGGTTCTTGTTTAAGCTTCCGGCAACAACTTTCAGAGACACTCCGTAGAGCCAGAATGGCAAAGAAAGAACGAAGATGGGCCAAGCCGTGAGATGGGAGGGACCATGGGATAGGGGAGCCACCTTATTGGAGGAGCCATAAGATGGAGGGGACAATGGGATAGGGGGAGCCATCCTATTGGAGGGACCATGGGATCGGGGAGCCATCTTATTGGAGGAGCCATAAGATGGGAGAAACCATGGGATGGGAGGACCCTCCAAATAGGAGGGAGCCATCACAGCTATGACACTTGGAAAGCCACCACCACCATTGACCCAAGAAATCCGCCATGCCTGCATCACACCTGTCTCTCCTAATGTGCCTCTCATAACAGAATCTCACAGAAAATTGTCTAATTAACAAAGCCCGAGTCACATGCCCTCGCATTCTGGACAGTGAGGCTGGAAAATAGAGGGTTTTTTGTTTTTTTTTTTCTTTTTAGGAAGTTAGATTCACAATGAACGGCTCCATCAAAATGTGCAATGAATGTGTATCCTACGTGTCTACAATACCGGATTTTTTTCTTCCTTGGGTACACAGGTAAACTACATTTCACAGCCTCTATTGCAGTAAGTGGAGTATGTGACCTGGTTCTAGTTAGCTACATGTGAGCAGAATCCGTATGTGGCAGAATCCCTAGTAGCCTCCCAAATAATTATCTTACCACTCTCTTTCCTCATCCATTGGCCAAAGACAAGGAAGGCAGCTGATGTCTTTGAGATCAGAGAAGATGCTGTAGTCACAAGACGGCAGAAGCCTAGATCCCCAAGGGACCATATGGCGCAGAGCCCCTCACACCCCAGCAGCTAATTAGAGTCTAAATATGCTTCCTTGGGTTGACAATGAATTTATCTGTTACTGCTGCTAGATTGCTTTAATTAATACAGAGTACAATGATTTAATCTAGTAATACACAATTAAACCTCGAAAGAATTAGGATAAACTATGACAGCACTGAAAAGACAATCTCCATCATCCCGCAAGTTTAATCACTAAAGTTTCATAAAGTCGGTGGGGTTCGGTCTTTGTCTTAACGCCCTGTAACATTCATGATACTGTTCATACTGCAGTGGTGACAATCATCAGAAACGCAGATTACAGAATATAATATAACAAAGTCTTAAGCATTCAGTAACCCAACTGCCTCTAAAAGCTTCGTACAATTTCCATTGAGAAAATGCCATAAACTTCTTTTTTTTGCATGCTCTACTAGATATTATATTGTTTGCATATCTATAACATTTTATTGAAAAATAATAATTTTTTTCTTTATGGGTCATTTACTTTACTGTGTTAAACTAAGGAGTGAAACAAATGTCTAAGATGCCATTCACCCTAATATGTCACCCGATACAAATACGCACCTGAGCTGCAGTGGTTTGGTGAAGTAGGCGTGAATTCCAAAATGTGTCTCTCCTTAAGATTCAGAAAAGGTTCTTGGGATATCATGATTATTGACCTTTTCCCGTGATTGACATTCTAGTTCAATTGTTCTATTGTTCTCTAGATAATAATCACTCACCACCTTTTATTCATTAAAGAAATGTCACAGGAGGTTGCGAAGCTGTAAAATGTCACCCATGCGGATGATAATGACCTTTCCTGGAGTATAAACCTCTACAACAAAACCATTAAATCTGAATGTCCCTAAACTTTGATTCCTTGATCTATTTGTATTTGTGGTAAGGTTGATGCAAGGTGGCGAGCTGGATTTACAGTATGTTAATGGATATCTATCTTTGACATAGCTGAGTAGTTAACAGTCAAGTTCTGGATTTAGAGGGCTTGGATGTGACTTGGGGTTCCAACACTTGCTTACTTTGTGACCTTTATCAACTAATCACAGAACTGGTTCACACTCCAGAGGATGTAATATGGACCCACCCCCGTCTCTGGGAAGAGTGGCAAAGATTATGTGACTGTCTTTAATCTAACACGGAGTGTGAGAGCTAAATACCATCATTCCCCCCTTACTCCTCCGGGATGCCTTCATTCAGTGATCAACCTGAACAACTGTTCATTACAACCCTGTCCATGAAAATCCCATGAATAAACATCTCCTATCCTTCTCAAAATGTTTATTCTTTGCAAGTGATTTCCCCCTGACTGATCAGGAAGGAGAGCTGAAAATCACAATATTCTAATCTCAAGTGTGGCCAGGTCAAGAGACATTTGTTCTTATCTAAATAGATTTATACAAGGAACATCTTTTGGCTTCTAGAAACTCATTTTGGATAATGGCATCTAATGAATTTGATGAAATAATGAAGTCCCAGTTGCTGGCCATCCCAATCCATCTTCCCCCCTGGTTTAAGACCAATTTTTACTTTAAATCAGCTGAATGAAACTAATGAGAAACTTCCACATAGATAAAATTATACAATAGAAAATATGTTATGTCTGTGCTAAACAGTTCAAGAATAGAAAACCAATACCAGTCAGATACAGAGTGTGTATGTGTGCTTCTCCTGGGTGGACCCTAGATGGTCTGGTCTCTACTGGCTCACTCAGAATTTCTGGGGTTTTAGAATTCTTGATATTCTCTCTTTACCTACAATGGAAACCAATGTTTTTTCACCAGGCAATGATCAACATGTTAGATTTCTGACATACAAACATTGAGAAATTGACTTAGAATTAATGCCTTTTGGTGACAGCCACAGTGGAGATGGTCAGGGCCATGGAGAGAGTCCTTTTCATTGTATCTGGTACATACAATTTGGTGGTCATATCGCTGAGCATAAACATCCATTTAGACATCACGTTCTCACCTAGATGAGTGAAACTTTCAGCAAAGCTTGGTCCCTGTCGCTTCAGGGTACAGGGTGACTCTCTCAAGGTTCTCTGTGACCTGAGAAACCAAAGGCATATCCCAATGAATTAGAGCCCCGTAGCAAACAGTACAGGAGCCATAATGCTTGAGTGGGTTGAGTGTAGCCCCAATATCAAGGCTGGAATGTCAATCAACATGACTCCATTCTCACCTGGTCTCCATGGCTGGTTGAGGCAGATAACCCAAGGTCATCCTTGCATAGCACTGCCCCGGCCGTGGGACTAGGGTCGGCAAGTAACCCAAACTGGGTCACTCAGTGATTTCAATACTTTTCCTGTACTGAGGGAGGGACATTCGGGGCAATGTGGTTCAGTGGTGCCTGGAATTGAAGCAGTAAAATGGACCAAGGAGGCAGAGCTAAGAGAAGAACAGGGAAATTGAACCAAACCTCTGATCAAGCATCGCCTCTGGCAGCCTTTAGTTTTCCTCATCTGGAAAATGGGCATCATAATTATGTCAGTTAAAATAGGATGAATGAGTCAACAAACCACCACAGACTCTCAATGCAAGAAAGATTTACTTCTTTTTTTTTTTTTTTTTGCGGTACGCGGGCCTCTCACTGCTGTGGCCTCTCCCGTTGCGGAGCACAGGCTCCGGACACGCACGCTCAGCGACCATGGCTCACGGGCCCAGCCGCTCCGCGGCACGTGGGATCTTCCCGGACTGGGGCACGAACCCGCGTCCCCTGCATCGGCAGGCGTACTCTCAACCACTGCGCCACCAGGGAAGCCTGAAGATTCACTTCTTACTCGTGGTCCAGTGTGAATCGGCGAGGGGGTTCTACTCCATGCAGCCATTCAGGAGCCCAGACTCCTTCCATGTTTGGGCTCCTCTATCTCTTATGGGCTACTCAGAGCCCCCCACTGGGTCAGTTGTAGCTGGCCAATCAAAAGGGGAAGAGAGAGAACACGGTGGACTGAGCAGGAGGTTTTATAAATACAAAATGGAGGTGACGTCACTTGCACCTGGATTTCATCGGTCAGAAATCAGTCCTATGGCTTCTGAGAAATATTCTCTGGGTGTGGCCCGGGAGGAAAAGGGAAATGGTTTGGTGACCTTGAAACCAGCCGGAGCCACAATAATATTACCTGCCTCATGGGAGTAAGGGGTGAGAAGATTAAAAGGAGAGAAGGCAGGCCAGGGTTTCTTAACCACAGCACTATTGGCATTTGGGACCAGATAGTTCTTTACTGAGAGGGGATATGCTATGCGTTGTACCATATGTAACAGCATCCCTGGACTCTACCCACTTGATGCCAGAAGCATCTCTCCAGTTGTAACGACCACAACTGTCTCCACACTTCTGCAAATATCCCCTTGGGGGCAAACCTGACCTCAGTTGAGAACCACCTGTGAAGGTGACATGCTTAGTACTGTGCCCGGCATACAGCCTAATAGATACTGTTATAGTCCTTAAGTGTGAGAATTAGATTTGAAAATCTTTGTAGGAGGACTTATAATAAAAGACGATGTTTATCAGTATTAATTATTATGTTGTTGTTGTGGCTATTATAGATCCACTGTTGCTGTATTTACACCATGTCTGATTCAGAAACTTTTTATATAAACCACTTCCTGCAGGGTCAGGAAACCATAAGTAGCAAGAATAAACCCCTTTCTCCCTCCCTTCCTCCCTTCCTTCCTTCTTCCCTCTCTCTCTCTCTCCCTTGCTTTCTGAAATACTTTGATGCTAAGTAGTTTGATATTATTATTTTCTAGAGAGATTATTTAACACAGATAAAGAAATATTTCATTGCAATGAAGGCTCTTCCTGTATCGTAATGCCAGTTCTCTGATCATTTAACAGATCCCAGAGCCAAGATTTTCTATTTTCCTCAAAGCCCAAAATTCTTCACATAGAGCTAATGTATATATAAATAGATAATAGACAGATAGAGAGAGAGGCTAATAGACATTTCTATATCCCAGGGTAACTAACAGACCCAATATACTGAGGTAGTAAAGATGACTCATTTCAATTACTGCATGATCTCACTTGTATGTGGAATCTCAAATAGTCAAACTCATAGAAGGAGAGAGTAAAATCACGCTACCAGGGGCTGGGAGGAAATGGGGCGGTGTTCCTCAAAGGGTATAAAATTTCAGTGATGCAAGTTGAATAGATTCCAGAGATCTCATGTACAGCATGGTGACTATAGTTAACAGTACTGTATTGCATACTTGAAACTTGCTAGGAGTGCAGATCTTAAGTGTTCTTACCACACACGCACACACACGCGCACACACGCACGCATGCACACACGCGCACACACACACACTCAAACTATGAGAGCTGATGGATGTTAATTATCTTGATTGTCGTGATTATTTCACAATGTATATATTTAAATGTATTCCAAAACGTCAAGTTGTACCTGAAATGAGACAATTTGTATTTGTCGATTATACATCGGTAAAGCTGAAAAATAATAAAAGTTTCCTTCTTCTCCAACAAAAGCATCCCATTTACGAGAAGATGCTGTTTCCTTCCCCAGGAGAGAATAACTACTGTTAGAAATTTTAAAAACTCATCTAAAAGTGTCCCCCACCGTCCTTCACATGTCATAGTTATGCAAACAAGGTGAAATGTATGTTACTTGACTGGATTTGTTAGTGGAACTTTGGCACCTTAATTATTGTAAAATCGTATTCAGAGCCAACAGTGACTGAAATTGGATGTCAAGTTTGATTGTGGCTTAAAAAATGAAATGTCCTGTCCTGGGAGGCACTGTGTCCTAGAAGAGGTACCTGAGTGTCAAGCTCCTCACATGGGCAGAGTTCTTCAGCAGGTCTGGGAAAACATGCTGTATGGTTGATTTCATTTACATATAAACAATGGAAAATTGGGCCGCTCCCCCAAAGATCTGACCTAGCCAGACCATAGCATTCACACTTGAGAATCGGAGAGGTCCTCTTCTGCCTGCCATGAAGAGACAGCACGTCTACAGCATCACGGGGCAGTGCCAAGAGGGAAGAGGCAGAGACAAAAACTGCTGGGCTTCCTGAGAGCTTCCCAGTTCCCTGCTTCTGGGGCTACGTTTCAGCTTCACCTGCGTATCCCATGGGACACCCTGTTTCTTATAACTCATTCTCCTTCTGAGCTTTGCTAACTCTTTATGGTCTCTTTTACATGCAAATACAGAACTTTAAGTGGCCAGTGCGTCTTGGATTGGTAATGGCTAGAACCAGATAGCCTGGTCAATTAAAACCAGAGCCATAATAATTTGCCATAGATCAGGATAGTTTGCTTTTCCTTGCAAATTAGAGAGACTGTACACACATCTCCCATAGATTCTAGCTTTAAATACTTTTTGCTTATAAACTTAGGAAGACATTTTGAAGATTATCTATTCTATGAAGTATCCAATTCAGAAGTGCTTTCCGTAATACCTCTCCCTTTCAGGGATGTTTGTCCAGTTTGGGAAGGAAGGCTGCCTTGCATCTCATCAGACTTTCTTTGCAGGGTGAATCCCACCGCATGAGTTTTGATAAAGACAGGGCTCTGCTTCTCTTTGAAGGGGTCAGAAGAGGCCAGCAATTCTCTTCCTCCTTTCTGCCAGCTCAGAAATAGAAAGGGGGAAATGAGACCTGACTCACTGAACATCCTGCCGTGATATGTGAGTCCAGAAGGAGGGATATCAGTGTGGGACAAAGAGTGAGCGCCCAGTGGTGGCAGCTCTATAGTCAGGTCACGCCATGTTGCAGGTGTGATAGAACTAGGCTACATCATCTAACTACCCTCCAGCCCATTGGTCCCTGCTGGTTTCCTGAGTCATGGTGTCTTCTACTCTTGTGGATTCTGAAAGCCGCCTGTTAATTTCAATACATTCATTTTCTATTTAAGTTACACCAGCCCTGTTGCCATTGTTTGCAACCCAATGGCTGATATGATAGCAGGGGGTCATTCAGCCTCCCTGGGTCCTGCCAGAGACTCACAGGGAAGTCCAGGTCATCTGTAGGTAGCTCTTAAGAAGTTCTTTCCCTCACACTCTTTTTTTTTGACTTTCACAAACGTAAAATAAATCTGTAGCTTTATTCATAGGCTGAGGTATGGGGGAAGGAGCATGGAACTTCCATGCCCTATCTGGACTTACCATCCTCCCAGGCTCTCCACACGTTCAGCTGTCATTGTTCAAGAGCTAAATCTTCATCTCTCCAACCTTCCCCTTCCCAGAGGTCAAAGCCCTAACTCTCTAATCACTTGGTATTTCTGGTGATCAGCTCCAACCCGAGGAGCTGATCAGCTCCAAGAACTATAGGTATCTTGGAATTACATAGTCATATATGTACAGGAGAGTGAGAGAGAAAGAGATAGAAAAAACCAACAACAACAACAGAGAAAGAGAAGCCATGGAAGGAGGAATCCATAAAGAGAAAGATGATCATCTAGGTGGTTTAGACAGTGCTACCCACTGACTACGCAGTGAGCAAATGCCCCCAGCTGAGCACAGAGTACATGCAGGGATCCTGCTGTCCCTCTGTTTTGGCTCCGACATCCCTTAGCCTGACCCTTAACATGGCCATTGCATGTTCATACAACATGGTCCTGAAGTGTCAGCCATCCTGTGCATTTGGGGCTCGGCTGTAGATACAGCAATCTGCTCCAATACGGGAGGGGAAACTGGCCGCACTGGACTTGCAAAGAGATTCTCTCGTCCTGTCCTTTTTTTGAGATGCCCAAGGAAAATTCTGATTTTTAGCATCAATGCTGAAACAGTCATGGTCACATGACTCACTCCCTTTTCTCCTTCAAGTCTTTGCTCAAATGACACCTTACCAAAGGGTGTGTGTTGACAATTACTTTGAAATAATAATCCCTGCCCTGGCCACCAGCTTTTCATATGCCTTTTTCTTGGGTAATCTTCTCAAAAGCACATTTTACTATCTGCCCCATCCATACATATTTACTTGCGAATTTTTATGTGTTTTTTTTCCTCTACTAGAATACAAGCTCCCAGAGACCAGACATCTTTTCTGTCTGTTCTGTTTACTTTATATCCCCGGCACCTGAGCAATGACAGTCACAGAGCAGGTGTTCGATAAGCATTTATCATCAGACACATAAACATCTACCTCACAAACCCAACTCACCTGCAGTTTGGGAGATCCACCCTCCCCTGATCTCTCCTGCTTCCAAAAAGGTCCCAATTCGGTATTTATTTCTTCCTGTGAATTCTATTACCTTTTCCAGCTGACTGGTGAAAAGCTTTGATGCAGACTAAAGAAATTGCAGCTTCCATGAGGAAGAGGGGTTGAGGGGGCTGGCTTGAGAAAGCGGTTAGTGGGTGACCACAAACAAAAATATTCTACTAAATCACAATGACTAAAGAGACAGCAGCTTGACTTTCGACGCAGAGCTGCATCTTTAAGAACCTCAAAGAAGTCGAGCAAATCTCCAGGCTGACTTTCGAGGGTTGTTTTGATGGAAATATCACCATTGGTTCAAATCCCAACTCTTTCACTTACTGGTTACGTGATCATGGGCAAGTTAATCATTGCCCTGTGCCTCAGTATTCCTATCTGTAAAACAGGAGTGAGAGTCTACTTCATAGTGTTAATATGAGATTATATGCCTTCCTATATTCTGCAAATATTTATTTAGAAACTGCCATGTTCCAAACATCGTTTCGGTAATCAGAGACACAGCTGTGAATAAGACAGTCCTTTCTCTTAAAGAGCACAGATAAATAAATGACCAGGGTTTTTCAGGTAGTAAGAAGATAACTGGGGATTTCTTCAAATTGATGGCGATTTCTCTTGGGAAAATGATGGTGATTTCTCTTGGGAAAATACGTAGAAGTTAAATTGCTAAGTCATAGAATATGTGTATAATAAGAAATATGTTTGGTCTTTGTGCCCACGTCCTGGCCCAGAGCTCCCCAAACCCTAGGAGTTTCCTGAGTGATAGAAGTTTTTTGTTGTTGTTGTTTTTTGTTTGTTTTTTTTGCGGTACGCGGGCCTCTCACTGTCGTGGCCTCTCCCGTTGCGGAGCACAGGCTCCGGACGCGCAGGCTCAGCGGCCATGGCAATGTATCACGTAAAAAGTGACTTAAACCATCTAATGAAACAAAAAGTCATAATCACATGGACAACAAAATAAAAAGCATTGTCCATTTTACTGTTTGCAAAGTGCTTTATTCCTATGGGTGATGCAAATGTATAAGAAGGTTTTCTTTTTTCCTCTCAGCCTTTGCAGGACCTAAAGAAACAGCCTCGTATTTTGAAAAAAAAAAATTTTAATATGTATGTACATATATAAATATTTATATATAAACACACATATATATATTTCATCTGAAAAACTGACCTAGTGTAGCAACGACATTTTGAAGGCATCTCATAGAACACGAAGATGGTTCGGTATTATGAACTGAAAACGCTATTGCTTTCTTGGACCGCGAGGATAATTACCCGAATGGACTCCAAAGCCCTTGGATCTTCATTTTCCATCTGGAAAATAGTAGTGACCTGACCATCCTGAGTCAGAGTACCCTATAAAAACACCGAAGCCCAGGTCATATTGTCCTGCGAACCTTCTCTTCTACTTAAAAAATCTAAACCGTAAATATACCAGAATAACTTAAATAAATTTTATAAATTCATAGTACTAACACTTCATCCACAAGAAATCTAAAAGGTAGTGCTTGCATTTTGTAAACAAGAAACCCTCAAAATAAAAGGTGTTCATTTTTTCCTGAATGCCATTTTCAAAATTCCACTTTCCCTTCTCTTTTTGGATCCACATTTACTTACAAGCATAGAGACACCTGGTGAGGACTCACTGGTGTCTGTGGCACAGGCCTCCAATGTCCCAGGACCAAAAGGACGGGATAAAGCTGTTAATAGGAGACAATTATAAAAAGTGCTGAGGGCTTCCCTGGTGGCTCAGTGGTTGAGAATCCGCCTGCCGATGCAGGGGACACGGGTTCTAGCCCTGGTCCGGGAAGATCCCACATGCCGCGGAGCAACTAAGCCCGTGCGCCACAACTACTGAGCCTGCGCTCTAGAGCCCATGAACCACAACTGCTGAGCCCGCGAGCCACAACTACTGAAGCCTAGTGTGCCTAGAGCCCGTGCTCCGCAACAAGAGAAGCCACCGCAATGAGAAACCCGCGCACCGCAAGGAAGACCCAACGTAGCCAAAAATAAATAAATAAAGTGCCGAGCAAAAAGGTGGATGGGAGAGAGAGTGGATTTGCAAATCTGGGAGCAATTTGGTTCCTTTCCTGCCAGCCTTTTAGAAGCATGAAAGCATGCTGCTTCACAGGTTAGTGTCACAAAGGCAATTTTTATGTTGTATGTCCATTATTATAGGATACCCGCAAGGTCTGGGGAAAGAGCCGAGCTTGGTAAGCTGCGATAATGAAGACGTATGAAGCTATCCAAACGCTGGATTGCCAGAGAGCGCTCCCTTTCCATAATAACGACAAGGGACGGCATTGACCACGTGGCAGAGATGATGCTGTGATGCTGCCAGGCCCACGAAGCGCACACATGGACAAAAATAGCCCGAGAAGAATTTGCTCAGTAACGTACCGTGATCTGTCAGTTGAAATGTCTGCAGCCATCTTTGGGGATCCAAGCAGAATCCCCAGTAGTCTGGAGGTTTTCTTATCCCTCCAGAGCTCTGCGTGTCTGAGCCACCAGCGCCTTGTCACTCCCAGCCCCACAAGAATTCCCCCGCCCTCCTCTTCCCACAAACAGACGAGACCAAACCAGTAACTCAAAGCAAGAGGGAAAACGGGGTCATGGCCTCATCCATCACTACACCTGAGCGGTAAGGTAGTTTGGTTCCTGGACTGGAACGTGAGAAACATTGGGGCTCTTTCTCTTATCGCCACGTTGGAGCATCTGGAAACATTTGTACCCAGGCTGCTAGGGAACAAAATGAAAGATCAATTTTTGGAGGTGACATTTCTTGGTGCCTTCTTTTTAAAACCTGCGTCTATTATCTCAAGTTCGGAAACACAGGCATTGAACTCTCTGGAAGGAAAGAAATGCGTGCCTAGAAAACTAGTGCCCAATCATATGGAGATTTGCTTTTTCTCATTTCAGGCAGCTGGGAAACAAGGAGCAGAAGCCCAGCTTCGTGATCTCTGAGCGTCTGGATGAAGCAAAGGTCGCCTCCTGTTTCCCAAACCTTGAACGGAGCCGTGAGTATCCACGTGGTACGCGTATTTCATTGACATCTGGAGGGGCGTTCAGTGTTGGATGTAGACCCCAGCACTCACCACAGCAGGGACGGTTCCTTTTTGTCTGAAATTCTGAGCCTCTCCCCTGCGTCCCAAGCTTGTGTGTGCCTCAGGCGTTGGGAGATCAGAGGGGTTTCTCCCTGTCGTGATGTGCTTGTGAATGGCTGCATTTGAAAAGCAAAAATATATGTGGATGGAATTCAATAGAAGAATGTTGAAATGTACATTTTCATGTTAAAAATGATGATTTACCCTGTGGTGAGAAGAGATATTTATCCTAGAAAATGAAGTCACTTTCCAGTTCCATCTACAATCCTGACACAGGCCACACCCTTTCGAGGTGAGAATCCCTGGAATCGGTGCATTTTGTGATGTCCTCATCCAGTACATGTCTTTCCCCCATCAGTTGAAATACTGCAGAGTGGGATGTCAAAGGTTTAAAACACATCGCTTTATGGATACCAGGGGGAGAAGGGACGAGGGGTGGGATGGATTGGGAGATTGGGACTGACATTATACACTACTATGTAGGAAATAGATAACTAATGAGAACCTACTGTAGAGCACAGGGAACTCTACTCAGTTCTTCGTGGTGACCTAAATGGGAAGGAAATCCAAAGAAGAGGGGATATATTTATACGTATAACTGATTCACTTTGCTGTACAGCAGAAACTAACACCACACTGTAAAGCAAATATACTCTAATAAAAATTAATTAAAAATAAAATGTAGGGCTTCCCTGGTGGCGCAGTGGCTGAGAGTCTACCTGCCGATGCAGGGGACACAGGTTCGTGCCCCGTTCCGGGAAGATCCCACATGCCGCGGAGCGGCTGGGCCCGGGAGCCGTGGCCGCTGAGCCTGCGCGTCCGGAGCCTGTGCTCCGCACCGGGAGAGGCCACAACAGTGAGAGGCCCGCGTACGGCAAAAAATAAATAAATAAAATAAAATGTATAGCTTTGCATGATATAATATAAAAATGTAATTATTCCAAGACATACACCTTTCAGTGTTGTCATCCACATTTTGCCCTAACTTTTCCACCACCCATTTAATGCGCCGCTCTTCTGTACAAGGAATGACATGTATTTCATTCTACAAGGTGATTTTCCCAGAGGAATCATCACTTAGTTTAAAAACCTTTTACCCTGTATCAACACAGAGATTGAAGGCGGGGATGTGATGAAATTATTGAAGTGGCTGAAATGAAGAAAAAAACATAACCTTCCTGGTTCAGAACTGTGTGAGGTGTGTGTGTGTGTGTGTGTGTGTGTAGGTGTGTGTGTGCACACGTGCATGCAGAGTAGTTCTAACAGCTACAGCTTACCCTGGAATTCCCAAAATCTGCACATAAAACAGAACAACACCTTTACAAAAGGGTTAAATAAGAATTATGATAAGAATCTGCAATAGCTGGTTTTCAAATAAAGATTAAAACTTTTTAAAAATGTACATAGTCTAAAGATGTGGCAACAAGACAAAAAATACGTTTTTCTATCTGTGTTGATGTTCTCAATTTCCCAAATATTCTGTCTATATGGCATATGGACCTGTGATAAACACATAAAAAGCATAGAAGAGGAAGCATCGCCACGTCACGGAATGCTGCTCTCAAAGGCGTGCCAGTCTCAGCTGCGAGTCTATGCTGCCCCCCGACCTTGTGGGATATTAGAGTTGAAGCATTAGTTACCCATTATCCAAGGTCTCAGGATGTCCGGGAATCACACCTCTTTAGAACCTTGAAGATAATCCCAGGAAACCACTGTTGTCTTCTAGCCAAAACTCCGTCTCTGTACCCCGAATTGAATCTCAGAGACAGATTTTTGGGTGAAGTAGAAAAGAATGGCTTTATTGCTTTGCCAGGCAAAGGGGGCCACGGTGGGCTAATGCCCACAAAACTGTGTGTTCCCCACCCCCCGCCAGCGGGTAGTGAGGAGTTTTATAGCAATGGTTCAAAGAGGAGGGCGTGGCCAGCTCATGGATCTTCTTCTGATTGGTTGGTGGGGATGTAATTGGGAGTTGGCATCATCAACCTTCTGGTTCCTATTGGTCTGGGGTCTAGATGCTTGTGGGCAGCATGCAGTTAACTTCTCCCACCTGATGGGGGTTTCAGTATCTGCAAAACAGTTCAGTGTCTTATTGCTAGGTGCATCCCTCGAGGGGGAACCAGGACCCTGCCCCAAGGCCGCACTCTTGTCTCCTGACTGCTCCTCCCTTGTCTCTGCATCCCCTCCCTCCCCTGTTTGGCAACTGTTTGAACCTGCCCTTTGGAACTCAGGGAAGATCTTGGAGGCTGAATGAAGCCTATTTCCTGTAATCAGAAAATGCGGGACACAGAAAGACTTTTGTGCCCAGGAGCCCCACGGGGTCCTGCTTCGTTTCAGACGGCTTGGTGGAGATTTAAGGAGAGAGGTAAACCAGCTTCCAGCTATGCACCCAGGTCTGTGATGGTTACAGGTTTGCCAGGAAAATCACTGCATCTCAGCCACGATGGAGCTGGAGAGGGAGGGAGAACATTCAAGGTTGAGGAAGAAAGTGTCTGCTTCACATAGTCCTACAAACAAAAACTCCTGAAGCTGAAATTCAACGTGTAAGAAAATCAACCATTATAATCCCATGGATGTTTTATTTTTAATCACAACTTTATTATAACCATTTGCAACTTTGTAATTGATATTTATACCAAAACAGTTTACTAATTGACTGCCAAAAGAACACATTTGCTGAACTGGTTTATTAAAGCATTTCATAATTATCTGATTTCACAGGCCAAATAAAGGATTTCTAAAAAGAACAACCTACTTCATTTTTGGTCTTTGATTCAAACTATAATAACAGTGTCTTCTTTATAAAAAGTTTTGGATTATTTTAGTGGCAGTAATTTAAAAATTCAAAAATAATACACATCTTGGCACAGGGTATTCAAAGTACATGAATCATTACATTAAAAAATGAATACGGGGGCTTCCCCGGTGGCGCAGCGGTTAGGAGCCCGCCTGCCGATGCGGGGGACACGGGTTCGTGCCCCGGTCCAGGAAGATCCCACATGCCGCGGAGCGGCTGCGCCCGTGAGCCATGGCCTCTGAGCCTGCGCGTCCGGAGCCTGTGCTCCGCAACGGGAGAGGCCACAGCAGTGAGAGGCCCGCGTACCGCAAAAAAAAATAATAATAATAATATGTATGCTCAGAGAATGATACAGGTGGAATAAATCTGTTTAAAGGATGGTGTTTAGCCATCGTCTTCTGCTTCTGATTGGCTCAGATATTTATGAAACAACGATGGGCAAGACCTGATGACATTCTTTTTTTTTGTTTGTTTTTTGTGGTGCGCGGGTCTCTCACTGTTGTGGCCTCTCCCGTTGCGGAGCACAGGCTCCGGACGCGCAGGCTCAGCAGCCATGGCTCACGGGCCCAGCCGCTCCGCGGCATGTGGGATCTTCCGGGACCGGGGCACGAACCCGTGTCCCCTGCATCGGCAGGCGGGCTCTCAACCGCTGCGCCACCAGGGAAGCCCCTGATGACATTCTTGAGTGCCCCAGGAAATCACAGTGGAGACAAAATCTTAATCACCTAAAGACATCAGTCCTTTCAATTAAACATCTATTTGCAAATTAATTCTGGAGAAGAAGGCATCACCACTAAACCAGCTTTGGGTAAAACAGACATTAGAAAGCAGTTCAATTGTGGACTAACATTGTACAGTAACTTTTTACTGTTTTATTAAGAATATCTAATATTCAATCTCCAAGCTATTATCCTATCAATATTAGCCAGAAAAGATTTTCAGTAGTATAACAGAAAAGATAGAACATAAGACTCTGGTAATTTTTTTAAAAGTTATTTTATTGACATATAGTTGATTTACAATGTTGTGTTAATTTCTGCTGTACAGCAAAGTGATTCAGTTATACATGTATATTATTTTTCATATTCTTTTCCATGATGGTTTATCACAGGATGTTGAATAGAGTTCCCTGTGCTTTACAGTAGGACCTTGTTGTTTATCCATCCTATAGATGCAAGTTTGCATCTGCTCATCCCAAACTCCCAGTGCATCCCTCCGCCACCCCCCTCCCCCTTGTCAACCACAAGTCTGTGCTCTGTGTCTGTTAAGACTCTCTGGTAATTTTATATTTTGTGCGAAAAATGGAATCTTAAACTTTCAAAAAGTGGGCTCCACTGCCCAAGTCCAAGTACAGCAAAATGGTTCAGCTTCAAGGTTAGACAGTAAAAACATTCAAGGGTTCCCTATCTTTATTCGTAATACACAGACAGTAGAGAGTCATACTGGTGGGAACGTGCTGGCTTCATCTGTGTTGTAACTTAGATTTTCCTGCAAAATGAGGTCACATCACCAGTGTTAGTTTACTGTTTCTAACCACAATCCAGTGGGATGGTACTGGCTCGTGTTATTACTCTCATTTCATTGTTGATGAAGGGCTCAGAGAGGTTAAGGGTTTTGCCTCAATCACCCATCTGACCCATAACCTTGGAGCAACATAAACTCCCCAATTTTTTGAGCCCAAATCTTAAGTCTGCCTATGTCTCCACGTGGCCATATTATGAATTGGGTTCCTTAAAGCTGCCTATTTACTGAAAGTCAGTGGATTCCTCTGAGTCAGTAACAAGCCTGAACTGTGAACCTGTCTGAAGGGCGTAGCCAAGTGCAACCGATGTCTTATACTGACAGCTGCATTCAAGATACTCTGTGTCTTTCTCAAATAAGTGGTTTCCCTGACTAGAAAGGCTCAAGACCCCAGGACACAAAGTTGCTACCTTTTCTTCTCTGCTGCAAAGAGAAGCCTCTCTAATCAATCTCTAACTGTGCAGTAAGCCTACTTATATCACCAACGTAAAACACACCCATGACAAGATAGGCGGTGAATCAGTTTTCTATTCCTGCTGTAACAAATTTCCAAAAAGTAGGTGGCATACATTAACCCCAGTTTATTCCCCTAGAGTTCTGGAAATCACAAGTCTGTCATGGGTCTCACTGGGCTAAAATCAAGGTGTCAGCGGGCCGCGTTCCTTTGTGATGTCTGTAGAGGACAATCTGTTTGTTTGCCGGTTCCAGTACCCAGAGGCCCCCGCATTCCTCCACAGAGGCCACTTCCTCCATATTTTAAAGCCAGCAATGTCTCATCTCTATAGCTGGACCCGCCATCACATCTCTTGCTTTGACTCTCCGCTTCTGCCTCCCTGTTCTGATTTTAAGGGCCCTTGTGACTAGACTGGGCTCCCCTGGATAATCCAGGATACTCTCCTGACTTTAACATCAGCTTATTAGCAACCTTAATCCCATCTGCAACCTTAATTCCCCTTTGCCATGTAAAGTAACATAGTCACCGGTTCTCCGAGTTGGGACGTGGGCGTCTTTGGGGGCTATTATTCTGCCTACCAAGGAGGGAACTAAAACTTTGGATAAGTCATCTCACTTGGCTGAGATAGCAGCGGATGCTGCATACCTGACCTAGGGCCCCAGCCCCTCTTCTGTCATCCAATAAACAGGCTCTGCATACTGAGAGGAGTGGGCACAGGGCAGACCAATCATCGTGTCCACCCCCCTAGCCACCGTGTTTGGTGGAAGTGTTACCAAAAGTGGGGTCTGGCTGCTCACCACTCAAAAGCCAATACTCGAGAGGCAAGCTTGGTGGAAAGGAAAGTTTGCTTTATCTTGGAGGCTGGCAACTGGGGGAGAGGATGGACCCACCTCCAGAGGCTGACTTCCCCCTCTGACAATCAGTGGGCAAGAGCTTTTAAAGGGGAGTTTCAGGGGGGCACAGGCAGAGGAGGGGCTCCATGCAGAACCAGCACAGGCAGCTCCGACAGGCGTCGTGAAGGTGGTCATGTGCTGGTCTGATCAGCGTCATCATGATTGTTTCGAGTACAGTTTATCTTTAGCTCCAGGGTCCATTTGAGGCCAGTTCTCGCAATTCTGGCCGCTTACAGCCTGGTCATCGTGTAGTTCACTTCTCCACCTGATGAGGGTTTCAGCATCGGTAAGACGGCTCCCAGGACACGGCTCAGAATATGATCTCTAGCCCTTGAGGAGGAACGAAAGGGCCCTGGCTTTGCTTAGTGACTAAACTATTATTACTTGGTCTTGTTGGACTGTTTACCTTGCCTTCTGCTTTTTCTAACTTCTCTGATTAAACATATTCTTTGACTAAAGTTTTTCTACAGACGAAAGGCGGGTGGAAGTCATGAGGGGGAAGGACCGTAGGGTCCTGCTCTGTTTCAGAAGGATGGGCAGGGGACCCATGCTGGCTCACTCACTGTCCTCTAGGATTTTCCAATCTGAAGCTGATAGAAATGACCCGCTTGCCCCCCACCCGCCGAACCCTGAAGGTTCTGCTACTATTTGAACAAAGGGCTTCATGCAGTCGCATTTTCCTTAGGTTGGAAAGGGCATGTTTGCGGCACAGAGAATGAAACCAGTTTGTAGAAACGAGGAAGGGAAGAAAGACAAGAGGGAGAGATGAGAAGAACAATTTCTAGCAGTGTTTTAAGTCCCAGAATCCGAGGGAGTGTTAACAAGGCCAGCTCACCTCCACATAGAACAACTTTATGAGGCAAGAAATTACCCGGTTTTGCTTAAGTTGACCTAGTCTAAGCTTTCCTCCTTTGCTACCAGAGTCCTGAGAAACCCAGACAGAATGCCAAGATTATTTCTTGAGGAACATCAGGGTTCCTAGAAAAAGTTGGAGAAATGCTGGCCTGTGGCGTGAAGGCAAAACAGGTCTCAGTAGGGGATTCTGTGATCTTCTAAGAGGGGGAGACATGAAATCCTTCCCACTCACAATCTTGCGGAAAACCTTAGGTAAAAGAAGCAAATATTATTTTCCATCTGGGTTTTGGAAATCAAGGTCAGAGGCAAAGCATCGGAAAGAAAGACATTTAAACCAGACCTAGGAGGGGTCACTAGTTAATCTCAATCCATGAACGCACAAAGAAGCCTCTGCTTCCCTGGAAAGGACAGTTACTAAGAGATTGATGAGTTGAGATTCTCTGAGTGTGAGTTCCGGACCACAAGTTCACGGTTTCAAATCCCAGCCTTTCCTGGAATAGGACAGCAGTGCACCTAAACTTCCTGGGCCTCCATTTCCACACCTGAGAAATGGTGATAATGCCAGAACCTCAACTGAGGGGATTATCGGGAAGATTAACTGAGCGAATTCATGCAAAATACTGCTTAGAAAAGCCAAGTTAGAGCTGACACATTTTCAGAGCTCAGTAATGCATTTGTTTTATCATCCTTATCACCTAAACATCCCCAATGACTGGACTGATCACGAAGCATGTGTCTGTTCTCTTCTATCCTTTTTATTGTTATTATTTATTTATTTATTTATTTATTTATTTATTTATTTATTGCGGTACGCAGGCCTCTCACTGCTGTGGCCTCTCCCGTTGCGGAGCACAGGCTCCGGACGCGCAGGCTCAGCGGCCATGGCTTATGGGCGCAGCCGCTCCGCGGCATGTGGGATCTTCCCGGACCGGGGCACGAACCCGTGTCCCCTGCATCGGCAGGCGGACTCTCAACCACTGCGCCACCAGGGAAGCCCTTGACACAAGTTTCTTTACCGCTCACCCACTCTCTGTTTACCCGAAAGGTAGATACATTCATGCCGTCACTTAAGCTTTTCTCCTGCCTTAAAATTAGATATTCAGCCCCAGCAATCATTGTCTCCATACCTCTCATCTCACTCACCTGCTGGGGAATCCACTGACGCAAAACTGTTTGATTTCTTGAGCCAATACCTATTTCTAAAGCCAACGCAAAAACAACAGCAAAAAACCACGAATCACATATTTCTTTATGGGATTTGGGGAAGTTTTCTTTTTCTTTTCTTTTTTCCCCTCCGGTGTGTTGACATGAACCTACCTGTCTTTAATAGGCTCCCTGAAATAATAGCTAAGGAAATACTATGAGCAAAGTGAATTGCTGTTACTGGGGAAAAAATTTATGACAAAATTAGGAAACAAGAAGTCACAAATGCACTTCAAAGCAGTGAGCCAGCTCTGCTGTATGAGCAGCTGTGCTGTATTGTAGTTTTATAGCCAAGGTGATGGCGTACCACACCAGCCTTCAGGTCAAAGGAGCACCGGGGACCAGGCTTGGGTGCATTTCTTTTTTTTTTTTTAATTTCTTTTTCAACTGAAGTATATTTGATGTACAATATTATATGTTACAGGCATGCAGTATAGTGATTCACAGTTTTGAAAGGTTATCCTCTATTTATAGTCATAATAAAGTATTGAATCTATCTCCCACGTTGTACAATACATCCTTGTAATTTATTTTATACGTAATAGTTTGTACCTCTTAAACCCCACTTCCCTCTCCCCACTGGTAACCCCTAGTTTGTTCTCTCTATTTGTGAGTCTGTTTCTTTTTTGTTATATTCACTAGTTTGTTGTCTTTTTTTAGATCCCACATATAAGTGATATAGTATTTGTTTGTCTCTGTCTGACTTATTTCACTTAGCATAATATCTTCCAAGTCCATCCATGTTTTTGCAAATGGCAAACTTTCATTCTTTTTTGTGGCTGAGTAATAGTCCATTGTATGTGTGTGTGTGTGTGTGTGTGTGTGTGTGTGTGTGTGTGTGTATAAAACATCTTCTTTATCTGTTCATCTGTGGATGGATGTTCCCATGACTTGGCTGTTATAAATAGTGCTGCTGTGAACATTAGGGTGCAGGTATCCTTTTGAGTCAGAGTTTTGTTTCGTTTTGTTCTTTCAGATAAGAATGGGATTGCTGGGTTATATGGTAGTTTTATTTTTAGTTTTTTGAGAAATGTCCATACTGTTTTCCACATTGGCTGCACCAATTCACATTCCCATCAACAGTGTACGAGGGATTTGGGTGTGTTTCTTGCCCTCGCCTAGTGGCAGATGGTTTTTGCTTTGTGCTGGATGAGGATCCAAGCTGTGCGTGTGTTCCGTGCCTGTCACCCGGCAGCATCTGTTCACCACCTGTCTCCATGGACATTCTGGAACACGAGTCGGCTGCTCCAGGTGCTACTTCTTCATTCTTAAGCCTTGGTACCTGAACCACCAAGCGGTCTCCCAGGCACCCTGCCTGGTCCCCAGTCCTTTTCATGAGCACCAGATGAAGACCTGTGAGAAAGAGATGGTCAGTACATGCAAACTTCCCTTGTATGTGGGGCTCCAAGGACTTCTTAGGTATGATGTTATTCCACAGTTGGCCTTTAAGAATCAAGACTTCTCTTGTTGTCTACTTAGAAGCTTTCCCATCAACCTTTCCTCTGTGCTCTGACTGATTGTGGAGTCTGCAATGATGGCGTCCAATTATCTCATATGACAGGAAGTGTGGAGATGCGTGGTTCCATTGGGTTCGGCAGCTCTGTGATGTCACTTCCTGCCTTTGCATTCTGCCATTTTCAGAAAATGTCTTTGTGATATGGAGTTTGTTGCCTTGTGGTTGTAAGCTCCTGCTACAGTCCCATGATACTGATCTCAGCAGATGGATAAAGGGCTCTTTCTGACCAAGGTTCTTCCTGTCCAGGAAGAAGATACTTCCCAGAAGCCTCCCAGAGCTTCCCCTTGTGTTTCATGGGCTAGAAGTAGATTGCACGCCAATCTCCAGACCCACGGAGAAAGGAATGATTAGGACCAGTTACATGTATATATCCAAGAACCTCAGTGAACCAAACAAGATAAACTTAAAGAAAACCACACCCAGACATATCATAATGAAAATGCTGAACACCAGAGATAAACTTTTTAAATCTTGAAAGTAGCTAGGGAAAAAATCACATTACATACTGGAGGTGGGGGAAGGGGGAAGGGGGACTTTAATTATTGTAGCTTTCTTATCAGAAACTATGGAGTCCATATATGTATAACTGAATCACTTTGCTGTATACCTGAAACTAACACAACATTGTAAATCAACTATATTTCAATTAAAAAATTAGAAAAAAAACCCCAGAAACTATGGAGTCTAGAAGACATTGGAATTATGTTTTTTGAAATACATGTTATTTTATTTTTTTTTAAAAATCTGAGGATTGGACCAGGGAGGGATGCTTCCTTCCTTGAGAACGAGATTCTCTACCTACAACTAAGCAAAATCAGAATTTGGTGGGCAAGAGAGAAGTGGAGTAAAATAATATAAAAACAGGCACATGTATACCCTACGAAGGTCAAGAGACAGAACATTAAGGATACGTGGAAAACTCCCGTGTGCCCTTTCTAACCTCGACTCCCACTCTCCTCTCCCAAGCAGTCAGTGATGACTGCCACAACACAGCTAAGATTTTATTAGGAATTTAAAACAGAATCTATGTTAGAGGTAACAAAGAGCTATTTCCCAAGCTTCAGGTTCACCAAAGCTATTCTTGGTCCAGCTGCTGATTCTGAAAATCTCTCAGGTAAGATGCACCAAAAGAAAGTCCATTCAGCTCAACTTGACCATTTTCTTGGGTGTAGGAATCTTCAGTCCCTCTTTGGAAATTTCCAGCATGGAGTAGATAGTGAGACTAAAGTTATAGGTTTTACACTCTGTTCTTTTTTCTTTTTTCCCAGTCTTTTTTCTCTCTGTGTTTCATCTGGAATTACTTTTACTGCCGTGTCTTCAAGTTCACTGGTCTTTGCTGTATTCTGTATTATCTGTTTTGCTGTTAATCCCACCCAGTGTCATTTTCATTCCTGTTAATGTCGTATTCTTCTCTGATAGTTCAACTTGATTCTTTTTTACATTTTCCATGCTTCTACTCAATCCTTACCTTAAACATATGGACTATATTAATAATGTTTTAATATCTTTGTCTACTAATCCTATCATCCATTGCATTCTTTTTTGACAGATACTGAAATTTACATACTTTAAAATAGATTTTTTCTGTAATTATTCTTGAGTTGTGTTATGAGACACACCTAAGCTTATTCAAAACAATGTGATCTTTCAATGCTTGCTTTTTAGCTTTGTTAGTCAGGACCCAATTATCCTTTAGTCTACTCTTTTTCTGCACTTTCCCATAATGTGAGGTTTTTACCTCACATTTATGCACTGTTCAGGCCTGAAAGTTTGAAGAGGACCCCCTGCAGATCCCTGGGGAGTTCTCTCCTCCTGTACTCTGTTCTGTGAGCTCTAGCTTCTTTCTCCTCCTCAGACCTCTATCTCTAACTCCTCAGCTCTGGAAACTACCAGGCTCTGCCTGGAGTGCCCTCTCTGTGCTGGGAACACAGCAACAAGGTAGGGCCATCACAGGACCCAATTAATTTGCATCCCTATATCAGAGATCAAAACCCTGTGTTGCCTTGTCACCAATGTCTGAAAACCATTGTTTCCTGTATTTTTCCCACTTTTTCTCTGTTTCAAGTAGGAGGTCTGATCCAGTTCCTGTTATTGCATCTTGGCCAGAAATGGACCTATCCCATTGCTCTTATAGTTATAGCATTTTATCCCTGGATTTGGACATTAAAACACCATCAACACGTGTTAGCTTAGGAAAGGATCCAAGCACTTCTTATGCATCAAATGATATCCTCAAAAGGGATTAAGACCTGTTTGCCTGGTTAAAACCCAGCATATGGTACCATGAAGCTTCTTGCATCACTCATATTGCTGTAAATATTAAACATGTTTATAGAAACACTTTTAATTACGTGCTGTTTGCACATGTGCTGAAACCACAATCCTAGGGTTCAGAGTTTACACATAAATTTATCACAGGAAAAAGAGAGAAAGATCTGCAGCTTTCGTGTTTTCACACTTCTACCGAAGAGAGGCTTTTAAGGGAGCAGGTCAGAAACACTTGACAAAGAGGCATAGTAAACCTGACTGTAGCCAGGAAAAAGTTGGACGCCCAACTACTTTTCTCTGAGCACCCCAAGAATCATCCCCTCATAGCACCCAGGATTTCCCAGCATAGTACTTCCACAACTTGCAATTATAAACTTAGTTTTGCTTTTATAAATCAGTTCTTAGTGTCAACGATTATGTCTATGAAGACTCAATCCCGTAGCTTTCAACACCAGCATTGTGGCAATCCCTCAGATGCCATCTTCTCCCATTATCTGTGCACATATCCTGGGTAAGACAGAGCCCAGGGCATCCACTCACAGATTTGAGTTTGGACACATAACTCAAGTCTAAAGAATCACGGTATTCTAGTCCCTGATTGATGGGTTCAGGTGTGATCATGTGACCTGAGTCAGATTAATGACATTAAGTCCATGATTTGGGCTGGAACTATTTTGGAGAAAAACAAATAAGCAGTTATCTTTCACTGAGGCCTTCTAAACTGTAAGGGTACAGGTTGGGAGGTGCTAGGAGCCTTTCAAGGTTAAAGATCTTGCTTGAATTCCAAATGAAGGAAGTCATATTCAAGGGGTGGAGACAGTCATATTCTTGGGAACAATGTCTGAGACGCTGGATCAAGCTGTGTCTGAAGCCCTTATCTCTGGAATGTCAGCTGTGTGAGCTGCCTTGTATAAGTCGGTCTGAATTAAATTTCCTGCCATTTGCTACTAAAAGTATCCAGCCTAATGAAAGCTATGTGAAAGCATCGTGCTAGGTATCAGGAAATAGAAAAATATAAACATTGATTTTTTTTTTCCAAATAAAAGTGTCCATCCAAGAGAACCTATATTAATGATCATTAACTACGATTCAAGTTAATGACTGATTCATGGGGCATTTGATAGAAAACTCATAAGTTTCTTGCCTCAGTGGTGGGGAATAATTATCCCATGATCTGTGCTTCCTTATCTATACTAGGCATTATAATATTCAATGACCTAAAAACTCAGGGCAATCTTAAACGTTTCAATTTTACTTCCAAGGGGTATATCCCAGGTAATGATGCTTGTCTATTTTCATGAAAGGAAAGGACTCTTAACTTCTCTGTCTCCACAGAATAGCACTGTTCTCTCAAATGCTGTCAATTACACACACTTCCCTGAAAAATAATCACACCTGGGATTCAGAGGTCAGAAAGAACTGCCGGTTGGAGAAACCTGTTTTATAACATCCTCTCAGTGCCATACAGAGGGAAACGATTACTAAACTGTATTTAATAATAGGAATATTAACTCTGCTAAACTCCTGGGGAAAAGGAAAAGAAAAATGTTTATGGTTACACGAGGGCAGGTCACCAAATGCAGCTCAGCAATTCCCTGTCCATTAATTCTGCCACATCCTAGAGAAATGGAAATAAAAATAAACAACTGGGACCTAATGAAACTTCAAAGCTTTTGCACAACGAAGGAAACCAAAAACAAGACCAAAAGACAACCCTCAGAATGGGAGAAAATATTTGCAAATGAAGCAACTGACAAAGGATCAATCTCCAAAATTTACAAGCAGCTCATGGAGCTCAGTAACAAAGAAACATACAACCCAATCCAAAAATGGGCAGAAGACCTAAATAGACATTTCTCCAAAGAAGATATACAGGTGGCCAACAAACACATGAAAGGATGCTCAACATCACTAATCATTAGAGAAATGCAAATCAAAACTACAATGAGGTATCATCTCACACCAGTCAGAATGGCCATCATTAAAAAATCTACAAACAATAAATTCTGGAGAGGGTGTGGAGAAAAGGGAGCCTTCTTGCACTGTTGGTGGGAATGTAAATTGATACAGCCACTATGGAGAACAGTATGGAGGTTCCTTAAAAAACTACAAATAGAACTACCATACGACCCAGCAATCCCACTACTAGGCATATACCCTGAGAAAACCGTAATTCAAAAGAGTCATGTACCAAAATGTTCACCGCAGCTCTATTTACAATAGCCAGGACATGGAAGCAACCTAAGTGTCCATCAACAGATGAATGGATAAAGAAGATGTGGCACATATATACAATGGAATATTAGCCATAAAAAGAAACAAAGTTGAGTTATTTGTGGTGAGGTGGATGGACCTAGAGTCTGTCATACAGAGTGAAGTAAGTCAGAAAGAGAAAGACAAATACCGTATGCTAACACATATATATGGAATCTAAGAAAAGAAAAAGAGGTCATGAGGAACCTAGGGGTAAGATGGGAATAAAGACACAGACCTACTAGAGCATGGACTTGAGGACACGGGGAGGGGGAAGGGTAAGCTGTGACAAAGCGAGAGAGTGGCATGGACATATATACACTACCAAACGTAAAATAGATAGCTAGTGGGAAGCAGCCACATAGCACAGGGAGATCAGCTCGGTGCTTTGTGACCACCTAGAGGGGTGGGATAGGGAGGGTGGGAGGGAGGGAGATGCAAGAGGGAGGGGATATGGGAACATGTGTATATGTATAACTGATTCACTTTGTTATAAAGCAGAAACTAGCACACCATTGTAAAGCAATTATACTCCAAAAAAGATGTTAAAAATGTATATATAAATGAGATACTTTTATAAGTCAAGGTTTGAGGCTCACAGACACGAACGCCTCTAAATTCTATTTGGCAAGGGAGGGGCAGACAAGCAGATATAGATATCCGATCTAAGTTTAACTGGCTACCAGAAAGGAAGAAAAAAATCCATGCCCTCACTTAATACTTTAATTTAAGGAGTTGGTTTATGCCTTGAGAAGGCATGTGGACCGTGACCAAAGAAAAGAAATGAAGATACCGTGTCGAGTAACTTAGACTGTGTGACGTTCTGGAATCTCACAGACTCCCTTAGTGAACATAATCTCTATTTTCATTTGTGAAGATGAAAATTGGAAATGGATTTCACCAGTGCTGCTAAAAGTGTTGTGTTATAAACTCCACAGAGAGGAAGAAGGTGGGTGACATTATCTCAGGAGAAGGGGCAACGTCCACATTTAGATGAGTGTGGGCAGGTCAGAGAAACACTGTCCCCCAATTTACCCTGATTTCCTTCAGCCTCAAAGACTTGGTCACCATGGACCCAGCTCCAAAAGTGGGGTTTGGGATCCAGATCCCCAATCAATCAGAGCCTGGAATTATTCTGGCCCCTTGTGATTGGTTCAAGAACAGCGTGTGGCTCCATTTATCCAATCAGAATGGGTTTCTTATTGTAACAGAGAAGAGAAAAGCTGATCCATATGGGATCTATTCCTTTAGCTCTAACCCTTGTGCCCTCTTGCCTGTGCCAAGTCATGCTGGCTCTGCACCTTTTGCAAAAGAATGTTGCCTAGAGCCTGAAATATACAGGATAACCCACTCTCAAGGCGCTGCGTCTCAGGCTTGACTGGTAAAAGTATAGCACTTTCCATTCATATAGAGACAAAAAGTTGCAGAACAGAGAATAACGCTTGTCTTGCTGGAGATTTACAAGAACATCTATCTTGACCTGACCTACATGGACAGCTGCGAGAACAATGGATTATCACATCCCCTCCAGGTCTGGCTGGCACCCGGAAGTTAGCAACAACCAGCCACACCCCGTTCCCTTTTAGTATAAAAGAAGCCTGAATTCTAAGTCATTGAAGGTTCTTTGGGACACTAGTCCACCATCTTCTCTGTCTGCTGGCTTTCCAAATAAAGTCACTATTCCTTGCCCCCAACACCTCATCTCTTGACTTATTGGCCTGTTGTGTGGTGAACAGTATGAGCTTGGACTTGGTAATACCATCATTGGCCACCCAAAGGTTTCTGCCCAAGGACAGACCTTTAACCGACACTGCATCACGCCCCCCCATGCCCCACCAGAGATCGCACTATCTGATTTCCTATGGGGATGTTGAAGATAGATCTGCTGGGCGTGCTGCCCAAAGCCACAAAGTCAGAGAGTGACAGGGCTGGAATTCACCCTCCGAGCTTCTGACGGGCTCCAAAGTGTTGTCAATTGTTCAAATATCAGCAGGACCAAATATGTCAGCCCCTGATCCAATTTGCCAGCAAACACAGGGAAGCCCTCTTAACAAGTACTGGCACCAGTTCAGTCACTGTCTAATTTAAAATGGAATCTTCATTTAGAAAGTCAGTTTCATTTAGAGGCAAGAGCACTTCTCTTGGTTTTCTGTGAGCGCACACCACTGGACCTGCATGCACAAACAGCTACCACCCACTCCCTGACCTATTTATACCTCCACTCACCTCCCACCTTCTAATAAGGACCATGCCTTCATTTCCACACGTCACACCTGTCAAACTACCTTCACATCTATGGGTCCAACAACAACCCTGGGAGGCAGGTAGGGAAAGTGCTATTGTAATTACTAGGTGAGCCCACTGAGGATCAGAGATGTTGCCTGGTTTATTCAAAGTCACACAGCTTGTTAAGTATAATCCTGCCAAGGCAGGAGCACCCCTGTCTACATACAGGCATACCTCTGCAACCACCTGGGACTCTTTATCCCATCATTTGCTTCTGGAAAGACACTGTCACTTGCTCATCCTTGGATCTACCCTGGATAAGTCCACATGTCCTCTCCCACCATAGCTACTGTGGGCAGACATCCATGTCAGCATCTGAAACATGGAAGGCAGAGCCCTGAGGTCAGATCTGTCCTAGTGTTTCCTCTGACTCAAGAAATGAGTTTCTGCAGCACCTTCGCCTTTGAGGATGGGCTTATCCAGGGCTGGTCATTATGCTCACAACAGAGACCGGCTGTGCTCTGTGGTCCCAGCCAGGGCTAAGCTGATAATATTTGAAAACATCATAGATTTTCATAAGAAGAAGAGGTCTTATATTCAGGGTTGGAATGTGCACTCATTGAGTATTTTTGCTTGTACCCCTGCAAATTAGTACCGGCGTCACTGCCCTCGTTCTAGGCCACAACAGTACGTGCACATGTGTATACACTCTCATGCCACTATTTGTTCTGTTGGACAACGGTATCATGTAGAAAAGGGTGAAGGAATTTGTAGGCTCTCCGTAAGGCTGCTCCCCAGATGCTCCTTTTGCTTAGAGTAAATCTAGATTCATGACCACAGCCCACAAGGTCTCTCTCATCTGCTCCCTGCCCAGCACACTGTCCACACTCATGCCCCCCACCTCCCTCTGCATCAGCCACCTTGGCTTTCCGTTGTCCTCGTGTACATGAGGCAGGGTATTCGCCTTGGCTGTTTCCACTCTCTGCAAGATTCTCCCCCAGGTTATAGCATGACTGTCTTCATTTTAGTCTTGATTCAAAGGCCACCTGCCAGAGAAGCTGTTCCTGACCACTCACCTGACTTCCCTTGGCAAACTATCATTTTCCTAGACATAACTCGTTTCCTTTTGCTTTTTCAGCATATCTATCAGTATCTGATGTCTCCACTGGCCTCGGGTTTTAGGCACTAATTTCAAGTAAGGATCTAATTCTCTTTCAAAGCACGGCAAGAAAACCCCCCAACATCCTCAGCCTCAAACCTTTTAATACAAAATGTGCAGCGCCTGGCATGTAAGATTGGTTTGACGCATGCATGTTCATTAAGAAGCTCTTATTTTCTTAATGAAAGTACTGCTGGTCTCCTCTTCACTTCTTATAAGCTTCTCACATTTTAAATGCATGTTCCCTTGCCCCTTCTTCTTCCATTCAGATCAAATACTAAATGCTTCAAACTCTGTCCTTAAAGAGTTGAATGCACAAGAACTGTCTCTTAGAACTGGATCTAAGGCTGAATCTCTTTTTTTCAAAGGAAACAGTCCTTCTGTAATGCAAACGATGAACCCTAATTTGGAATTGTAAAGTCTAAATTTTTCATAGCAAGCCAATGAAAACTGGAGCTGCTAAGGGTCTAAGATTGCAGTTGTTTTGTTTTTAAGCCATCAAGTTCAAAAAAATTCAGATTGCAACATCAGGCAGTGTTGATGTTACGGAACCAAACTTGGGTCTGCTTGCCTAAGTACAGTAAAGCCAAACTACTGACACCTGGTTGTCGTGAAGGAAGGGGCAGGATCTACTGCAGGTATGAAATAAGGGGTTTGGACAGCTAGTGCTCAAAAGACCCGAACTCCCTGATGGGTTTCAGGAAGAATTTTTAAAGGCTAGGTGACGGAGGGGGAGTCCCAGGGTACGTGATCGGCCCATGCACAATTCTCTGATTGGGTGATGGCGAGGTAACAGGGGTTAACATTATCAATCTTTAGGCACCAGTAGGTCTGTGGGCTACTTCCTATTCTGCGGATCCTTACCCTATAATTGATAGGACTCTGCTCTGTATGAGACGATTTGCTAAATGGTTAGTTGATAAACTTGGTAGAAATTCAGTTTCTCACAGAGGAAATGAAAACTGTGAGGTTGAGGAATGTGCCCCCAATCATGTACCAATTCAGCCAAGGAGAGAAACATAAAATGTGTCTCCCAGCACGATGCTTGGCATCCCCCATCCTGTCTGCCTTTCCCAAGATCCTTTAGATGAGGGTGATGACTGATCAGTGTCTCTGGAAGATTCAGAAGCTTTGTGCCACTTTTCTCCAGAGCATGGAGTATGGGGCAAGGAGGGGGCTGCTAGCATCCTTTTCCAACTTCTCTCTTCAATGGGGCAAAAAACCCTAACCCTCCCTCCTAAACACTGTGAATAAGCAACTTGACAAAGAAATCCTTAACTCACACAGCGGGGTCTGAAAGGAAGACTGATCTCAAGTTCAGATGGGCACAGGACACAGAACTTCCTCATCTCTAGTGCCATAGAGCCAGGGAGGCAGGCACTCAGAGATGCGTTCATCTTCATTAATAAAGGAGATTAACCTTAACATTTCCTGGCAGCTGTTCCAACAGACTGCTTGTTATCACAGCGAGCATTTTTTAAAAGACCCACAATGATACCCAATATGTCACAGCAGCTGCCAAAGTGTCTCGCATGTAGTGACTTTCTGTGCACATCTCAGAAGGGTTTCTTCTTAGAATCTTCCATGGGGCTCTTCATTTTCTGTTGGTTGAAGGCAACTTTAAAGGGGATGCCCTGAACATAAACGTGACTGACCATTGGTGCTTTATTTCTACATAGTCCAGTCCAGAACACACAGGTGCTTGACTTTCATGTCAACTCAGGTCACAGAGACACCTGAGCTAGTGGTCAGGGTGTCCCCTTGAGAAGGAGTCTTGTAATAGGGAAAAACAAATCTGACTCCATATTGGATTCATTTCTTTTACTTTAACTTTTGTATTCTATTGCTTTTGCTACAAGAATGTTGCCTAGAGCCTGAAATACTCAGGAGAGCCCATTCTCAAGGCTCTGACCTTTAAAGGCATAACATTTTCTCATTTATACAGGGGTAAAAGTTTCAGAACAGAGAATAACATTTGTCTTGTTGGAGGTTTACAAGAACATCTGTCTTGACCTGACCTATGTGCACAGCTACAAGAACAAAGGATTCCTGCACCAAGAAGTTAGCAACAACCAGCCACAGCCCTGCTCCTTTAAGTATAAATGAAGCCTTTCTTACAACCTTCAAGAGCTGAATTCTGCAACTACCTGAATGAAAGGGAAGCAGATGCTCCCCTAGAACCTCCAGAAACACAGCCTTGTCACCACCTTGGTTTTAGCCTGTTAAGACCCATTTTCAAATCTTTGACCTGAAAAACAGCAAAATGATATAGTCATGTTGTTTTAAGCCACTAAGTTTCGGTAAATGTGGTAGAGTCTAAAAACTAATGCACTAGAGGACCTAACTGTCTCAGCCACCCTTGGCCTTTTGTTGTACGTGATTTTATAAATAGCTTAGCAGGGCGATGCAGCAGTGGCCCAAGGGCTTTGCCAGAAAATCACAGTGATATCAACATGGTCCCTCACACCAAGTGTCATGATGGGTGATGTGCATGGTACAGAAATGGAAAAAATGACCACACTTAACAGTTTGCAAAACTGGCCACTCATGGATGTTTGTGTTTGTTTATTGGCAGAAGTCACATTTAATAATGGGAATGTTTCACATTAAAAACAATAGCTCGGGACGTCCCTGGTGGTCCAGTGGTAAAGAATCCGCCTTCTAATGCAGGGGACGCGGGTTTGATCCCTGGTCTAGGAATTAAGATCCCACGTGCCGCGGGGCAACTAAGCCCACGTGCCGTAACTACTGAGCTCTCGGGCCTCAACAAGGGACCCCACGTGCCTCAAACTACAGCACCCACGCCCTCTGGAGCCCGCGTGCCACACTAGAGAGAAGCCTGCATGCCACAACAAAGGGACAGCGTGCCGCAAATAAGACCCGATGCAGCCCAAAAAATAAATATATAAATAACATAAATATTTTTAGAAAGAAAAAAAGGATTATTAAAAAAATAAGAACAACAGCTCAATAATAGATTTCAGATTTGTTTTGAAAGCCCTTGGAGGAACCAACAGTCTTGGGTCACACATGGAAACAAGTGGTTATGTTCTCCAGGTCTCTGTCTCCTTACTTCCTATTTCCTCTCACGCCCATACTTGTCCTTCACTGAGATTACAAGCCTGGTTGCCTGGAGAAATGTTATTTTAAACGCTGACCTATGGCATTCTCAGCACAGAAGGCAAAATGGAAACCCCAGCGAACAAGAGGAACTAGCCAGCCCCCGTGTTTGCCTATTTGAGCTTTCCTGTTCCTTTATACTTTAAGAAATCAGATTGATGTCATTCTTCTTGGTAAATGATGCATTTGAACTTTGACACCTCGTTATACAGTGCAGTCAACACCTTGTAGCAAAGATGGATGCATTTCAGAACACCTTGAGGGACACTGTTCTGAGCACCCGCCCCTCATGTCCCCAGCAGAGACCAAGCTACCAGGAAACAGGAGTCTCTTCTGTAACCAGACCCATCTCATCTCCCTGCAGAAGCCAGCCTGGTTTTACGTGACTAGAGTCTCTCAGCTGGGAATTTTGAGCAGCCCTAGAGGGGACCCCACAGGGCAAGTCAAATGTGGCTGTAAAATCCCAGAGTGGCTGCACAGATCTCCCAGGAATCAGACCCTGTTCTGTTCCATTAGGTTTCATTGGGCTGAGTTACTGCCTCTCTCTCCAAGCTCCCCTCCCCAAGAGAGAGAAGAGAACTTTCCGTGTTTTTATTGAAGAATAGCTGCTTTACAATGTCTTGTTAATTACTGTTGCACAGCAAAGTGATTCAGTTATACATATATATACTTTAGTTTCTCTTTTTTATATTCTTTTCCATTATGGCTTATCACAGGATATTGAATATACTTCCCTGTGCTCTACGGTAGGACCTTGTTGTTCATCCGTTCTATATATAAAAGCTTACATCTGCTAACCCCGAACTCCCACACCATCCCTCTCCCAAGCCCCTCCCCCTTGGCAACCACCAGTGAGAACAGAAGTTTATAATCATCATCTATAAATAGGCTGCCTCATCAGACAAAGGTAACAATTTTCCAGAAGAAGAGATGTTTCTGGGGAGATTGAAAAGACTGGCGTTGGGCTTCCCTGGTGGCGCAGTGGTTGAGAGTCCGCCTGCCGATGCAGGGGACGCGGGTTCGTGCCCCGGTCCGGGAAGATCCCACGTGCCGCGGAGCGGCTGGGCGCGTGAGCCATGGCCGCTGAGCCTGCGCGTCCGGAGCCTGTGCTCTGCAACGGGAGAGGCCACAGCAGTGAGAGGCCCGCGTACCACAAAAAAAAAAAAAAAGAAAGACTGGCAGATCAGCCCTGAGGTCCACAGCAATACCTGTTTCTTCTCCTCCTCTCCCCCCCCTCCCCCTCCCCCTGGTCTCCGTCTCCTCCCTCTTCTTACTCTTTTTTCCTAAATATCCCTCATCCTTCCTTCTTCTGTACTCTGGAAAGAACCCAGCACTTCTCCACCAGATTCTGAATAAATGAAGACACAGTTACTTCCCCTGGGGGGATCAGTGTTTCAGGCTCAGACTTTAATTATGGGATAATCCTTCATTTCTGATTAGAGAAATTTCCTCCAGATAGGAGGACAAGTCTGTCATTGGGCAGGAAACACTTCTCAGTGCACTCATGGATGCCGACAACTGAGTAATAAACGTTGCCCTAGGCTCAGCCTAGCACACAGGCCACTAAGCAATGGTTATTGAACAGATGATTGAATGGAAATACCTTATCATTATATAGCATCTTACTTTTTAGGCACCTTTTGAGATTTCCAATCCAAGACAGTGGATTGAACCCATGGTTTGATCTCCTTTTTTGCCAAATAAAAATGATGGTGAAGGGAAGAAATGATGAAATCCCCCTCTGCGAGTTATTTGAGGGGACTTGCTGAGGAGTCACAGTAGAAAAAGAAAACACCTAAAACACCTCTGGCAGATGGAAAGCAGATGAAGCCAAGGTCAGTGATGGAAGAGGCAGGATAATCTTCATATAGGACTAAGACTTCAGGAATTGGGCGGTTGGAAATACAATACGGTATATAAATGTTATAAACTTTAACAAGTAACACAGATCATAACGATTAGTAATAGAGGGAAAAAATAAGAGGCTGGTCATCCCTTCACCTTCTAAAAATAGGACTCAGTTTATTAGCTACAATGAGCTCAAGACATTGAAGACAATAACAGAACCAACACTTTCAATGGTGGCTCTAGACATTAATTTCACCATAAGCTTTCCCCACCTCAGTCTTACCAGAATGTTTTCAACACCAATATCTCTGGGGTCAACTAACATTTACTTGAAGTCCAGCAATTTCATTTTGGATACTTTGTCTTCTGTGAGACACAAGCAATGCTGAATTTAGCACATATTATCAAACACACACAGAATATAATTTTTTAAACATATATTACATCCTTCCCTCTGTGCATTCATACCTATCTCCTTGTAGCCCTATGTAGTCAAATGATAACTTGCTAACACTACTAATGGTTTTAGGGTGCTTCAATCTGAGAGAATTTTGGGTCTCACCTTGTGATGTTATTTAGAATTTTTTATAATAAAGCATTATTTTAATATAAGTGCTAACACGCCAGTGAAAAATGCGTAAGTCCCCATCTATCCACAAGCTAGAAATGGGATAAAGCAAGCACAGTTAAAACTGTCATCTGGACAGTTTGTAAAATTGTTAGGGAACCCAGCTAGGGTCCGCTCGCCCACGCACAGTAGAGCCAACCTACCGTCACAGGGTGGTGGTGAAGGAAAGCACAGCGACTACTTCAGGGCGTCCAACATGAGGCCAATCAAGGAGCACAGGCAGCTCATGCTTAAAAGACCCAAACGCCCGATGGCTTTCGGGGAAGGTGTTTATTCTTTTTTTTTTTAATTGCTTCTTTTTTTCTCTCTTAAATTGAAGTATAGTTGATTTACAATGTTTCAGATGTTCAGCAAAGTCATTCGGTTTTTCATATACATGCTTTTTCAGATTCTTTTCCATTATAGGTTATTACAAGATATTGAATACCGTGCCCTGTGCTGTACAGTAGGTCCTCGTTGTTTATCCAGGGAAAGGTTTTTAAAGACAGCGTGAAGCAGAGGGTTGCCGGGTACCTGATCAGCTCATAGACACTATTCTGATTGGTCAGTGGTGAGGTCATCAGGAGTCAACATCATCAACCTTCTGGTTCCACCTGGTCTGGGGTCTCCATGCTTGTGGGCAGCATGCAGTTAACTTCTTCCACCTGGTGCGGGTTTCAGTACCTGCAAAACAACTTGAGGATACGGCTCCGAATAGTATCTGTAGCCCCTGAGGAGGAACTAAAGGTCCTTGACTTTGTTTTATGGCTAAACCATCATTATTTTGTCTTGCTTGACTGTTTTCCTTCATTTCTGCACTTTCTCATTTCTCGGATTAAATTTGCTCTTTGGAACTAGGGGAAGCCTAAAGGAGGCTAAAGGTTTTCTACAAACAATAGGCAGACAGGAGACACAGGGGGCTGTCCCGGGAAGGCCCCGTAGGGTCCTGCTCAGTTTCAAAATTAAGACCATGAAAGAAGTTTACCAGGCTCTGGAGTGCACTGTGATTGAAAGTGTTTTGCAATCTTTCTCTGCATCTCTCCTGGGCAGGGCTGATGCAGGACCAGCAGCCACGGTCACAGCTGTGCCACAGGCTGTGGGCTGGGGCCATTTCTGATTGGTCCAAGCTCTGGAATCTTTGCTGATAAATATCTTGACAGGCCCCCCCCCCCGTCCTTTATGAGCACACAGAATTAATAATGCAAGTAATTTCATTATAAATTAACCGTGTTCTCCCTGCATATTGGTCATTTTGCCAAGAGCTATGCCTGAATTACCACATTTAATCCCCCAAATACACCAGTGGGGATATTCTAGTAGGAATTATTTTACCCTGTTTAGAAACCAAGACTCCAGAGCCTGTGTAGGTTCCCTAAGGTCATGGAGCTAGTAAATGGAGAGCTGGGGTTGAATCTAGGCAGCTGAGGACAGTAAGTCCCCTACACACAAACAAGTTCCATTCTGAGAGGACATTCAAAAGTCCAGTTAGTTCGTAAGCCCCATCAAGTTAGCCTAGGTACCCAACTAACACAGTCAGCTATATGGTACTGTACTGTAATAGGTTTGTAATACTTTTCACACAAATAATACATAAAAAACAAACACAAGAAATAAAGAAAACATTTTTAATCTTACAGCATAGGACCTTGAAAAGTACAGTAGTACCAGCTACATCACCACTGCTTTTATACTTGCGTCCGGACATCCTGGGCTCGAAATAAAGGTACTGTACTGCTGTAGTCTATACAGCACTGCATCGTAAAGGACACAAAAGCACAACCACTTGTAGAGGATGCACGCACGTGACAATGTACACCAGACACGTGAACCAGCTTACGTGATTGGACGTGCACACGCACGTACGCATCTTTGAAAGTTCAAAACTTGAAGGTTCGTATGTAGGGACTTACTGTACAGGTTATCAGAGGTCAGCAAACTTTTCTCCATAATAAGCCAGTTAGAAAATAATTTAGACTTGGGGCCCCACCATCTCTCTCCCAGCTACTCTGTGTTGTAGTGTGAAAGTAGCATAGAGAATAAATGGTCGTGGCTGTATGTCAATAAAACTCCATTTACAAACACAAATGTTGAAAGGATGTGTCACTCAATGGCGATTTTTTGAACATATAAATATTTTTTATTGGAATGTAGTCAATTTACAGTGTTGTGTTAGTTTCTGCTGTCCAGCAAAGTAATTCAGTTATATACATACATACCTTGTTTTTTATATTCTTTTCCATGATGTTTTATCTCAGGATATTGAATAGAGTTCCCCATCAGTATTAATATATAGTATCAATAAAAGCTCCAAAAATGTGTCACGTCACATTCCTGCCATAGAAATACCCAGAATCTATCACTGACTAAGACAGACCAACAACGACCAATTTCTTTCCTCACTGTTTGAAACTGGCTTTGTTTTCCCTCTTCCACCTTGAAAAAATATGTGTTAGCAAAGGTTTGTCTGAATACAGGCAGAGATCAACACGCCCCACACCTTCCTGGTTTTTGTCTGTCTTCTCCACTTTGCTGAATCCAGTTCATTCTCTGGGAAAAATCCTTTTATGCTTTTCTATTTTGATGTGTGCTAGGAAATGACAAAACATCTAAACCTTATTATGCGCACATTGACATAATAAGTTTACTGAATACAATCATTAGGGCTCATATACTGAGGCAATACTTAGCTGTAGAGAGTTGGACACTGTTGGAAGATTTGAAGTGTGGCCACCCACTCTTGAACACACGCATAAAAGAACACTTAGAAAGTGCACAGTGTTTAATCTTGTCGGACAAAGGTGGTTATTTCTGGTCATGTGCTCGGTGTACCCAGCGGACATCCACTCTCCTTGACATTTTACAATTGCTCCTTTCAGCTGTGAAATCATTTTTATATAACTGAGATAACAGCTGTTTGCAGAGCACCTCACTCATTCTGGTTTATAGGAGAACATAAAAGCACCACCTGCTTGAAGTTTATTCTGGAAACCCTCCCCCAAACAGCAGACAGACCACTAGATGCTAGACGGCCTCAAAAAAATCACTGACAGCTTGTTTTGCAGCAGAGATGCAGGCAGCATCTCAGTGGTCTTTTGGAGTGAGAGTTAAAGTAAAATAAATTCCAAATATATGAAAACCTATTTCTCGTTTGACACACAGAATTCAGCCACACCACTAAAGGTAAGACTTTCTTATGGTTGTTGATGATCACTGGCTGCCTTTGAAGTCACGATTCTGAACGTTCATTGAGGGACAGGGAAGTGGGTCGATCCCAGAAGCGGATGTAGGAACAGCATGGCAGACACACGGTGCCAGAAGCATCATTGCTCACTTCCTGTGGACGAGGTCAGGATTGCTTATCAATCCTGGAGTTCTTTCCGTTGAACCCAGAGTAGACCTGAGAATCCTTCCAGCCCAAGTGTCAAAGTGCCACCCTTCAGCCAATTTTCTGCCCCTATCAGATAGGCCTTAACAAGACTGCACTGTAGCAGCCAAAAAACTGAAAACAGAAACAACCTAAATGATTATCAATAGGAGAAATCCGAATACATGTTGGTACAACTATACTCTAAAATACTATGCAGCAGGTGAAAAAAAAAAAGGAGAGACAGATCTATTTATACTAGTAAGGAAATTCATCAGAAACATATCATTGTACCAAGACAAAAAAAACAAAAAATTTTTAAATTAAAAAGAGGAAATTAAAGCAAAAAAATCATATCATTGTATGCAAAGAGTAACTCACATAGAGTGACTTATTTTTAAAATGTGCATTATTTTAAAATGTATATTTTAAATAATATACATAATATATTATTTCCAGCCTCTACACAAACAGCTCACTCCTCAGAGGGGGCTTTGCTGCCCCTTATTTACAGCAGTAAATCCTACCCCTTCCCTTGCAAGCCTCTCTCTCTGTGCTATTTGTTTCAGAGCTCTTACCACTATGAGAACCACATTTTCTATCCATTCATCTGTTGATGGTTCACGCCCTAAAAGAATAGGCTCTCCGGGCTTCCCTGGTGGCACAGTGGTTGGGAGTCCGCCTGCCGATGCAGGGGACATGGGTTCGTGCCCCAGTCCGGGAAGATCCCCCATGCCGCGGAGCAGCTAGGCCCGTGAGCCACGGCCGCTGAGCCTGCGCGTCCGGAGTCTGTGCTCCGCAGCGGGAGAGGCCACAGCACTGAGAGGCCCGCGTACCGCAAAAAAAAAAAAAAAAAAAAAAAAGAAAAGAATAGGCTCTCCGTGAGAGTAGGGACTTCGTTTTGTTCATCTTTAACTCCTTCACACCTAGATGCTTCCTGGTACATAGTAAGGGCTCAAGAAACATCGGTTGAGGAACTTCCCTGGTGGCGCAGTGGTTAAGATTCCGCACTCCCAATGCAGGGGGCCCGGGTTCGATCCCTGGTTAGGAAACTAGATCCCACATTCATGCCGCAACTAAGGAGCCTGCCTGCTGCAACTAAGACCCCACACAACCAAATAAATAAGTAAATATTTTTTTAAAAAATCCGTTGAAGGAATGCATACACGAAAATGCACCCAGAGAAGGGAAGGCACAGGACAAGATCCCTCAGCTTGTCAGTGGTCAAGGCACAATTAGAACTGGGTTGTGTTGAGAGCCCAAGGTCCTCCCTTAGGTCCTGGTCCCACGGCCCTGGCCGTAAGCTCGCGTACTTCCCATTTCCTCTGGGTGCTCATAACTGCCCGTTGAGAGGCATGACGCTCTCCTTTAAAATTCCCCCTCAGCAATATTGGGGAGCTTCAGGACCCACAGTGAGTGGAGGCTACAGGTGAAGCATGGAAACTTCTTCCATCGACTTAGGATTCATTCGTGGGAGTTTAGCTTAAGGAGATGACACGTGTCTCAGTCCAAACCACGTTCTTCCAGAGAATATACAGAAGAGCTCCAAGGGGCAAAAGTGCAGGGCAGCATCAATTCTGCCCTAAAATCCACCACCATCCATCTCTGCCCCTTAGCAAGCTCGCTTCCTGCTGTGCCACGAAGTCACCAAAATCCAAACACAGATTCTGCTGATTGATGGGGACATCTTCCCTCAGTCCCCAAGAACTAGGTGTCCCTGCAAGCTTGAATTAAAGCGTGAGGTCCTCTCATTCGTTCATTCATTCATTCAACGAATATTTACAGCATGCCTACCTGTGCCAGGTATCATCGGAGGTGCTGAGACAATGGGGACAGCGCCCCACCATGGGTACAAAACAGCCAAGTCCGTTCCCTAATTGACTTTTACGTCTGGGATGAGGACCCACCAGGAACAAATCTCTTAAAAGAGTCATAGTCATGCAGAGAATAAAACAGTGTAATAAAGTGAAGAGAGCGATGAGTGAGGAGGGGCAGACGGAGCTACTTTAGCTGAGCAGGTTGGAGATGGCATTTCTGCTGAGAGCTTATTAAAGAGGAGCCAAGTCTGGGGAAATTTCGGGAAGCAAGTCTCTGGAAGAGAAAAGAATCAAGTACAACAGCCTGAGAATCGCTTTTGCAGAAGCAAGTCTTTTTTTTTTTTTTTTTTTAATTTATTTATTTAGTTTTGGCCGTGCTGTGTGGCTTGTGAGATCTTAGTTCCCCCGACCAGCGATCGAACCTGCACCCTCGGCAGTGAAAGCGCAGAGTCCTAACCCCTGGACAAGGGAATTCCCTGCAGAGGCAAGTCTTGAAACGTTACCTGATCAGTTTTGATTAGAATGCAAAATGGATCTCGATTCTGGCATCTGACACCTGAGTGATGGCGTATTCATTTCCTAGAGCTGTCAAAACAAGGTGCCATCAACTTGGCGGCTTCGAACAAACAAAATAATGTACTTTCTCACCACCTGGAGGCCAGGAGCTTCAAATCAAGGGATCGGCAAGACCATGCTTTCCAAGAAAGAATCCTCCCTGCCTCTTCCAGCTTCTGGTGGCCCCAGGCATCCTTAGCTGTGGCAGCATCCCTCCAATCTCTGCCCTTGTGGTCACACGCCTTCTCCTCCCTGTGTGTCTCTAACTGTTCTCGCCTCTTCCTGTAAGGACATCAGTTATCTGATTTAGGTACCTCCTTAAGTCCAGAACAATTTCATCTCAAGATCCTGAACTAGTGATATCAGCAAAGATTCTATTTCCAAATAAGGTCACATTGGAACTTCCAGATGGATGTGACTCTGGGGGGACACTATTAACTCTGTCTGAGTAGTCAATATTCTTGCTGATTCCGTTATGATCATTTAGGTTTGTGACCTCATTCTTTGGTCTCAGCCCGGCGGGGCAACACAGGCTAGAATACATTTGGACACCTTTTAAAAGTCACAAAAGGCATTGAGCATGGGGCATTCCCATGGGTTTATTATCTCTGTGACCCATCAGCCCCTTAGGTTTCAGGTTCTGGAACCTCATGCATCACTTTGTTCTCAGATGTGGCCTCTGAGCCTTGTTGTATATGGAGCTTCAACCATGCTTGGGAGAAGAAATCTGGTCACATCCAGGCCAATGAAACAGAAACACAAGATGAACTCTGGGACCCTCTCGATACTCAGCTGGTCAGCTCCCCACAAGGCTCTTTAACTGCATTTGCATTTCAGACTTTTCCATTCCCTGAGAGGCTAGGAGATTCTCAGAGCAAAGCTGATCGCCAAGGGGGCTGGTTTCTTGACTTACAAAACTGCTGTGTCTGCCCTGTGTCCCGAATACCTTTCAATGAAACCATCTTCAGTCATTGTAGACCTTCGTCTTGATGTACATGAAGATGAAGGTCATAAACAATAGGTTCTCTACAGGAGCCAGTTGTGTAGTATCTACAAATGAAAAAGGATTTAAACTGAAGAGCTGTATGGTTTCCAAAGAACACTCATGGCATAAGTGGTAAATGGAGCGCTACTGGAATGTATTTTTCTCGTTTAGACAACTTGCATCACCTACTTGGGAAACAGGAACTGTAAAAGATTTCATGTTTCTTTTAATAATAAAAGAAGGCAAGAGAATCATCGTGATGACACATGCTTTTCAAAGCAAGGATGCATGTCCGCGAATGTTATCTGATGAAAAATGCATAACAGTTGGTTCAGTCATCAGACAGTTCACCTGCCTCCTATCCCGTGGGGGTCCAGGCCAGGCCACTGCTGCTGTCAATTCCTAAGCCCACCATCCTGGTCCTCTGGAAAGGGTCAACTGTTCTGTGTCAGGAGATCAGGTGCCGTAGACATTCTGCCCCTATTCAAAAGGATTGTTATAACTGGTATCCCCTTAATAAATGGAGAGAAAACAGAACTCATGACCCAAGATGCTAAATGACCTCATTCCACCCTAAATATATGTGCCTTTGCCCATGCAGAACACAAGGAATCCAGTCCCCAAATAGCTAGAGGGTGCAGGTCATACATACCAGGGCCCTGTAAGGCCAACAGGAGCACCAGCTCTTCCCAGGACTTTGGGTACCATGTCAGCTGTACAATTCAGCATCCATAGAGTCAGGTGTCAAAGCCAATACTTTCTCAGCACAGATGGACTCAGAGATTTCAGAACTAAACTCTGCAGTTAAGAGCCCCATGGGCCTTGAACAAATGTCTTCCAAGAGCTCTCCCACCCCCAGCGTAATCATACTCTGAACCCTCGGTGGTAACTTCTGAATTCCTCTACCACAGAATTAGCCTGGTAAATTTTTAAAACTATAGTAACAAGACATTGCATAATTACCACCTAATTGCAGCCATTTCTTTGCCAGGAAGTCATATATTGTTTTCCTAAGACATTCCGCTAAGCCTATTCACACAAGATTAAATACTTCTAGCGCCAAATGGCTATTATACTTGACAGCCTGATTAGTAAGTGTAGGGAACTGCAAAGTACAGTCTGAGTAAATTGGATGCTTTAAAATTCACTAGAAGGATGCTTTTCATTACACTGGCATAGCTAGAGAGTCTCTATATATGGTTTCTTCTCAGTAAAATAGATTGTGGCACCATATGCGGTGCAATTTCTGACTAATAATGCTTAATGGAGGCATGTCAAGCCAACAACTTGTAATATTCTCATTTATGTTAAATCATCCCTTACTGGTTTTCTAATTGTTCTCCCAGCTTTATGGCCGGGACACTCTCCTATACCACAACAGAACTTCTGTGTCCAAACGAGCTGAAAATACATGGGCTCTTAAGAATTCAAAACCATGAGGTTAGGAGAACAAGAGAAGGGGTTTCTGATGGGGCCTGACTTCTGGCTTTTCCATTTTAATGCTGACAAAGACTCCCTCCTTGATCAAACTTCAGCCAGACTACTTTGTAAAGGAGTCTTCTTCTCTACAAGTTCTGAACGTTGGCCTTCCATGTCCTGAGGCTGCTAAATCAGTTCGTCAAGGATCTTCACACCCTTGATTTCTGTCTTAGTCTGTTAGGGTTGCCATAATGAAGATACAGTAGACTGGGGGACTTAAACAACAGAAATATGTCTCTCACAGTTCTGGGGCTGGAAAGTCCAAGATCAAGGCTCTGGCAGACTTGGCACCTAGTGAGGGTCTGCTTTCTGGGTCACAGATGGCCATCTCCTCACTGTGTTCTCACATGGAGGAAAGAGGTGAGGGGGCTTTTGAGGGTCTCTTTTTATAAGGGCACTAATCCCATTCACAAGGACTCCACCCCCATGACCTAATGACCTCCCACCAAAGCCACCTCCTACACCATGACATTGGGGGTTAGGATTTCAACACACGACTCTTTTTAGATGGTGGGAGAGACAAACATTCAGTCATTTTCTGATCACATTCCTCTTCCTCCATCTTTGACATCTAGGCCTTTGGCTTATCTTTAGCAAGAATCTTAAGACAGTTGAGCAAGAAGCCCCCTTCCCTTGACTTCCGATTTCCCACCCACTGATCCCCCTCAGCCTTTCCTTCGGCTATAAATCCCCACTTGCCCTTGGTGTGCTCAGTATTGATTTGTCTTTCTTCCCTATTGTCATAAGTTTTTTTTTTAATTTATTTGTTTACTTATTTGTATTGAAGTATAGTTGATTTACAATGTTGTGTTAGTTTCAGGTGTACAGCAAAGTGATTCAGTCATATAGAGAGAGATAGATATATAGATTTTTTTCAGATTCTTTTCCATTATAGGTTACTACAAGATACTGAATATAATTCCCTGTGCTATACAGTAGGTCCTTGTTGGTTATCTTTTTTATATATAGTAGTGTGTATCTTTCTCTCCGGGCTGGGGTAGAACCCTGGGCACTGAAAGCAGACCTTGCACCCCACTGCGAATGAGTTTAACCTACAGGTCCCACCAAGGTCAGAGCCAGGAACCTGCAGACCTTTCGCCCGGTGGCAAGGGAAGTGTTTTTCTCACCTCATGCCCGCGTCCAGGCGTCCCGGGACCCCTGAAGACCCACTGTGAGCGCAGCCTCAATCCTCCCCAGCCCCGCGCTCACCCGAGCCTGAGCGGGGTGCGGAGGGCACACGTGGTCGGCTGCTCCTGGGCGTGGAAGCCGCCTCCTTCCCTACTGATCTGGGTCTGCTCGGCTCCACCCCGGTGCCACGTGTGTATCATAAAAACAGCAAAGGTAATAAGCTCGCCTCTGATCTGGAGATGCACCCACTGCTCCCATCCACCAGCGCCACTGAGCCCCACAGTCCCGACGAGCACCCTCCCAACCGCCTTGGACCCGGGGAGTTGCCCGCGGGGATGATCCCACACCTCGGCCAAGAAGGGGGGGTCTCCCCGCGAGCTGCGCTGGGAGCGCGAGTCATCTCCGAGGGTCTAGGCCGGCTCTCGGGACCAGGAGGCTGGGGAAAGACGGGTTCAGAGACCGGCTCACCCCTTGGATTCCCAGTCCCAGTTTGACATAATTGAGGTGAGAGGCGGATGGGGCCCCGGGATTTGGGGAAAGAGTGCAAAAAACTCGGCTCCCCATTCCGAGTCCCACAGTCCCTCAGAGTATTGGGGTTTGGGGCAAACCGTGTTCAGCACCCCTTCCTTCGCTGCCTTGTACACCCATGGATCAGGAACCGGTCTGCAGGTGGTGTCAGGTAGGGGAGACCGGGTACGCAGAGCCCAATGGAGTCCGCTATTCCAGGGATGGGGCACCCCGCCAAGGGACTCCAAATGGGACCAACGCCCTTGCCAGAGCCCGGAGACTGAACTCAAGTTCAGGTTCTCTCCGGTGCCCCTGGAAGCCTGGAGGAAATTGCCCAGCGCTGGGGGCGGGTGGGGGGTGGGTGGAGGGGAGAGACAGCCGCGCTCCTGCCTTTTGCCTTTCCCCGCGCGCCAGCATCCAGCTCAGCCGCCGGCACAGCCCCGGGGCGCACCCTCGGGGCGCATCCTGAGGTCCCGCCATTCGCATCCCGCCGCTGACCCGCGCGAGTGGAGGGCCCCGTGGCTGAGCCCCAAGCCCGGCAGCGTCTCGGATGCCTGCGCCCCGGTCCCTCGGTGCCCTCGCCGCTGCCCGCGCTCCGCCGCCAGCAACTTTTCTACTGCCGCCGTCCCCCGGTCCCACCCCCGTTTCTGTCCCCGCCCGGGGCCTCCAGGACTATCCCCGGCCCAGGGGTGGGGCCCCTCCCGCGCGGATGCTGGGCTGGAGGTGAGCGGGAAGCAGGGGGAGAAGCGCGCGGGCGGGGATGCAGGGTGCCTTGTGCGCTGGGGAAGTGGCACCGCCGGAGGCAGATGGACGTACCGGGGCGGCTCTCACCGGTGACCCGCACAGCTCGTCCGCGCAAACCGGCTCCACCCGCGAGGAAACTGCGAGTTCGCAGACTCGGTCCTTCGTCCCTGCGGCGCCGGAATTCTGCGCCGGGTACTTGCTACTGTGATGCAGATCCATTCCCCACCTGCCGGCCGTCCCTTGGGGCAGGCGGTGGGCGCCTCCCACTTGTAAATTGCTCTGCTGTCCTGGGAGCTCGCGATTTCTGGAATTAAAAATCCCATTCATCTGATGCGTAACCATCTTCGGCCCACTAAGAGAATACAAAACAGTGAACAAGGGATCTATGCTTATATAGATGGACATTTACCTGTATTTTAGGTGCGCGTGTGTAAAGACTCAAAACATACGTATAGAAATACACCGTTAACTGTATTGGAAGAAAGGTTAACTGTTCACTAGTGACCCTTATTTACTCACGGAGTTTTAACGCAATGTGCTCCAGTTAACTATTCAGGGGGGAAGAGCCCCCTCTCCTGCAGAATTGTTCCCGCAGTAGCATTTTCAGCCCAACTTCCCACCGCCCCTCATCCCCTCCTCTTTCCCCCAGATTTTCACCAGCGACCCGAGCTTCTCCCCTCGCGGTTGCCTCAGGTGCCGCCCGATCAGGTGCTTCCTGTTCCTGTCGGTCTGGGGGTGAGTGGGAGGTAGAGCGACCCGCCTCCTGACAATACACCAGCGCAGAGACGCCCTGCTGCCACTCCTTCCCCGCGCCCCTGGCCCAGCACTGGGACAGCCTCCTTCGTCTCCTCTTCTAGGACAGGGCTCAGGCCGCTCTTCTCTCTCCCGGGAGACCCAGTCCAGCCTCGGAAAGGAAGCCAAGCTGACTGTGCCCTGTGTCACCATCTTTCTGCAACCGAGGGCAACTGAGCCTAGAAAGCTTTTCAAAAGAAAAGAAAACTTAAAATCCCGTGAGTGGATGAGAATCAAAGAGAGAGAAAATGAGCAACTGAAAATCCTTTTGTGTCCCCAGACTCGGACACACGGAGGTGCCAGGCCTCGGGGGAGCTGGGGGTGGGCTGAGCAATGCACTCAGTGTGGAGCGGGTCCCCCAGGAGATCACCTTTGGAAATCTGGACCCAGGCTGGGGTGAAGGCAGCTCACTGGGTCCCCGCGTTGATTCCACTTGGCGGCGGTGGGAGAAGGCAGCCTGGGACACAGGACACAGGCCCGAGGGGTCATAGTTAAATGCCAGTTCTAATAGGTCTGGGGAGCGAGGCTTGTGGCTTTTACTGTTTGCTTGTCTTTGTTTAAAAAAAAAAAGAAAGAAGAAAGAAAACTCTTGCTGATAATTTCCCAAGATTCCTTCCATTTGGCTAGCCTAGATGTGACCTCAGAAGCAGATGCAGTTATAAGACACATGTGGGCTGTCTGGTGCCCCTAAAACAGCAGGGCTGTCTTCTTCTGTATCTGCTTCTGCCACTCCTCTCTCTCTCTCTCTCTCTCTCTCTCTCTCTCTCTCTCGCTCTCTCTCTCTCCAGCCCAAACACACACACACACACACACACACACACACACACACACACGTTTCTCACCTTCTGAATTCATCTAGGAGTGCATTATACCTGGCTGATGCCTCAGGCTGTTCACCTTTCCCTCCTATAAGATCATATGAACAACAAAACCGTAAAAATAGCCCTAAAAATGTACCCAGCTTTCCCCCCTGCCTTTCCCTCTTCTCTGCAGGCTTACAATCTGCACTTCCTGCTTCCCTATCATCTCTAACCTTCCAGCGCTGAATATTACTCTCTCCAAGTTGTAGAACTAACGCAGTTCCCAGTCCAAAATACCACGGGGAAAATAACAAAACCCCTTTCTGACTGTGATGCCCATGTTTATCTTCCTCCTAACGTATCTCACACCCTCTGTTTCTCTCTCTCTCTCTCTCTCTCTGGATAAAGATTCAGTCCATCCTATGCCCCATCCAGTGGTAACTACGATTTACTGAGCACTTGTTATGGGCCTTCCTTGCTTCATTTTGTCGTTCATTTGTTTACTTGCTTATCTGTCCCCAGGGCCACCCGTCCAGCCCTCAATGAAAGCTCCACGGACCGTGACGACTCAAGCTTCCCCAGCTCCTGGAGCCATGCCCGGCATATTGTGTAACTCGTGACCATTTGTTGCGTGAATTATTCTTGTAAAGCTCTGCATATTACCCATTTTACCACTGAAGAAACCGGGATTCAGAAATATTAAATTAAAATGGCCTAGCTTGCACTGGCAATAGTATTTTGGAGCACATAAGTTAGACGCTCTTCTGAGCATAAGGAGTGAGTTGACGCATTCTTTATGCAAACGCTACAAGTATATGCTCCCCTTAGAGCCATTTTACAGGCAAGGAAACAGATGCTTAAATATGTCCAGTCGTTCGTCCAGGGTCACACAGGTGGCGGGGGCTGGAGCTGAGTCCATCCCAGGCAGGAGGCTTCTGACTTCACATTCACCAGGCAGCTCGGTGCCCGGGTGTTTCCAGAAGTTGTGTCCCACCCTTACTGCATGACACGCCGATGGCTTTGTTACCGACCAGGGTCCTTGGACTCTTTAATAACTAGCAATTGATAAGAGGCCGGAAGAGAAATTCAGGCAAGGCTTTATTGGAATCCTGCTGCAGCGTGAGGGACTGAAAACAAGTAGTAGGCTCCCTTGGAGCGCTCGCTCCTCAGAAGTCTGGGTCTCAGCCCCAGAGGGGTTCCGTCTTGCACCCTCTGGAGGCAGCACCAGACCCCGGGTTGTGGTCTTTCTTCTGAGGTCCACACTCGTAGGTACCAACATAACCTCAGGGTTTGGGAAATTAAATAAAATATTTCATGCAAAGAGGCGTCTGTGTCCAGCAAACCCTGGTTCCGTGTCACTCACTGAGGGCCCCTTTAAGAAGAAGTCGCAAGTACTTTATTTTCCGACATTTAAAGCATACCACGGTGTAAAACATTCTGATTTAATGCGAAATATTTGTAGGAGGATCTGAGTGATCTTTACGGTGAATTCGCTGAAAGAGCTATTAAAGAACTTTGTAGAGAAAACATATTCTTCTGCCCATGTAAATGCATCATAATCTATATTGGAATGTAGCAGGGAACTGATGGGAATATAAAATAACGGTCCATTAGCTCTGGTTTTAAAAAGGTGTAAAATTACATAAATAAAAGAAATATGTTGGCTTAAGTGGATATGGGTACAAATCAGGGGAAGAAATGCCACAAAATATTGCTGGTAAATGGATTCTTATATTTTATTTGTGGTATTATAAAAGCAAACGGCAGCACTATGATTCAGAAAATATGGGTGCCTGAAAAGCAAGTCACGATATAAAATTGGATGGGATAAAAATGAATGGCTCTGTTGGCAAGCGAAGAAATTAAGCAAAATGAAAACATACGTTGGACTGAATTCCCACACAGGTTTGCTGGAGGAAATGTTGACAAGCCAATATTTCTGTATAAATCAGTGCAAGACATACAGTAAAAAATCGAGTTGAAGGAAACCCAAGGTCATTCTTACGCATGCAGTAAAAGCCAATATTTTTTTGGCTATTATTCACACACTAACCAGTGGCAGGGGAGAAAAAAAGAATTGTAGTAGAAACTAGCTTGAAACCTAGCTTCAAGAACATCCTAGAAATTCCATTCCTCTTGGAGCCTTGGCTCGTGGTAGTGAGACATTTAAATTTAAATCTCGTAAGGAAATAACCCAAATTCTAGCTCTGATTCGTTGGGTGGGTAACGGGGTGTTACTTAGATAGAAAATCATGCTAGGATGGGAATCTGTCTCCAATCTTTTCTGTGATGTTTGTGTTTCCATTTTTTGCCACTAGAGGTAACGATATTACCATAGTCTGTAAACCCACTATTCCTGTCTCCTTCCCTGCTGGGTTTTCAACATGCTATCTTGGTTCACTAGACATGGGGTAAAGATGTTGCTTTTGGAGAAAGATGGATCTTGCTTGCTGGCAAGTAGAGTAGCTCTTAACAAAATGAGGGATACATACGCTCCATTCAAAGGGTGATCAGAGACAGTGTACGCAGGTAGTAAACAGATTGTTGTACCTTGCTAATTACTAGAGAAATGCAAATCAAAACTACAGTGGGGCTTCCCTGGTGGCACAGTGGTTGAGAATCTGCCTGCCAGTGCAGGGGACATGGGCTCGAGCCCCGGTCTGGGAAGATCCCACATGCCGCGAGCAACTAGGCCCGTGAGCCACAACTACTGAGCCTGTGCGTCTGGAGCTTGTGCTCCGCACCAAGAGAGGCCACGAGAGTGAGAGGCCCGCGCACCACAATGAAGAGTGGCCCCCGCTCACCGCAACTAGAGAAAGCCCTCGCACGGAAACAAAGACACAACACAGCCAAAAATAAATAAATAAATAAAATTAAAAAAAAAAAAACCTACAATGAAGTACCACCTCATACCTGCCAGAATGGGCATCATTAAAAAGTCTACAAATAACAAATGCTGGAGAGGGAGTGGAGAAAAGGGAACCCTCCTACACTGTTGGTGGGAATGTAAGTTGGTGCAGCCACTATGGAGAACAGTATTGAGTTTCCTCAGAAAACTAAAAATAGAACTACCATAGGATCCAGCAATTCCACTCCTGGGCCTATACCTGGACAAAACTCTAATTCAAAAAGATCCATGCACCCCTATGTTCATTGCAGCACTATTCACAATAGCCAAGACATGGAAACAACCTAAATGTCCATCGACAGATGAATGGATAAAGAAGTTGTGGTACATACATACCATAGAATACTGCTCAGCCATGAAAAAGAATGAAATAATGCCATTTGTAGCAACATGGATGGACCTAGAGATGATTATACTAAGTGAAGCAAGCCAGACAGAGAAAGACAAATACCATATGATATCACTTATATGTGGAATCTAAAATATGGCACAAATGAACCTACCTATAAAACAGAAACAGTCTCACAGACACAGAGAACAGACTTGTGGTTGCCAAGGGGTGGGGAGGGGAGGGAAGGATTGGGAGTTTGGGATTAGCAGAGGTAAACTATTATATATAGGATGGATAAATGATACGGTCTTACTATATAGCACATGGAACTCTATTCAATATCCTGTGATAAACCATAATGGAAAAGAATATGAAAAAAAAGAATGTCTACGTGTGTATAACTGAGTCACTTTGCTGTACCGCAGAGATTGGTATGACATTGTAAATCAACCATACTTCAATAAAAAAACTAAATTATAAAAATAAACAGATTGTTGTAAACGAACCCAAATTTCTTTGATTCATTCTGGGTTGAACATTAAATATAATACCAGCGGCTCAAATTTTTGTTTATTTTTCTTATTTTGGTGTTTCTTGAGTAGCAACCTTGGGGACAACTCCAAGAAGCTATTGCCACGATTTTTTCAAGTATGCTATTCATTGGATTGATAATTAGCAAACTGAGGGATAGATAAAACAACACAAGTCACAGGAGTTTAAAACATTCAGGGCTCTTGATTCCTGGTGAACAACTCTTTCTTTGAGCCTGGAGGATTTATAGGGAAACAGTGAGAAATGCGAAATTTTAAAGAGGGAATGGGTTTTGTAAGACGAAGTGTATTACAGTGATTTGCTGTGCCTTTTCGTGGCCTCTTTCTGAGCGGCTGCATCTCCACATGTAAAAAGCAAAGTGATCTTGACTTCAAGCCAGTTTCCTCTCACGCGTGGACTTGGGATGATTCCTCATTTAAGATGCTTCCACCCTAGCAGCCGCACAGCACAGGGAGATCAGCTGGGTGCTTTGTGACCGCCTGGAGGGGTGGGATAGGGAGGGTGGGAGGGAGGGAGACGCAAGAGGGAAGAGATATGGGAACATATGTATATGTATAACTGAGTCACTTTGTTATAAAGCAGAAACTAACACACCATTGTAAAGCAATTATACCCCAATAAAGATGTTTTTTAAAAAAAAAAGATGCTTCCACCCTTCACTGTCATCCTTTACCAACTTTCTTCAGGTGACTGTGATCCACCTGAGAGCTTAGAAGTCCCCTTCATGGATCGGGGATACAAAGAGCAGACACGGATACAGGCTACAGACATGGAAACAGCCTCTGTCCCAGCCACATGCCTGAGACAGCTCAGAAGATGGCCAGCCCATCCCAATTTACTACCACCGTCCTCGCTACTCATAAAAGAACAGCTCAATATTTAACATGCCTGTGCCTTTCCTGGGAATGTTAATAACATGTAGATTCTGATTTGGTAGGTTTGCGTTGGGACCTGAGAGGCTGCATTTCTCATTAATTTCCTGATGGAGCTGATACCTGCATCCCATGCGGTGACCTCTCTTAGCCCGAGGGGGGAAATGAAACGTTCTATCCAGCTAGACATCAAGCACTGAAATGCAGGCATTTTCTGGTCATGAACTGTAACAGCTAGTACAACAATACTGATAACAGCCACCATTTGTAGACTCCGCGTATGTGTGGATATATAACATGAATGCTGTAAACCTCACCCCACCCCTGCATATGATGTTACAGATAATTAAGTACTAATACTTACTGACCTTTCCCATGAGCCAGGTATTTTTCTAAACATTTCATGTGCATGAGTCATTCTGACCTTCACAACAAGCCTATGAGGTAAAGGGTATTACTGTCACCGTTTCAATGGTGGTACTTTGAGACACAGATATTCACATGGCTAAATCTCTCCTTTTCTTCAGGTTTTTGATCAAATATATTCTTTTTTTCTTTTGAAGATGTTGGGGGTAGGAGTTTATTAATTAAGTTATTTATTTTTGCTGTGTTGGGTCTTCATTTCTGTGTGAGGGCTTTCCCTAGTTGTGGCAAGCGGGGGCCACTCTTCATCGCGGTGTGCGGGCCTCTCACTATCGCGGCCTCTCTTGTTGCGGAGCACAGGCTCCAGACGCACAGGCTCAGTAGTTGTGGCTCACGGGCCTAGTTGCTCCGCGGTATGTGGCATCCTCCCAGATCAGGGCTCGAACCCGTGTCCCCGGCATTAGCAAGCAGATTCTCAACCACTGCGCCACCAGGGAGGCCCTCAAATATATTCTTTTTTTTTTTTTTTTTTCTGCAGTACGCGGGCCTCTCACTGCTGTGGCCTCTCCTGTTGCAGAGCACAGGCTCCGGACGCGCAGGCCCAGTGGCCATGACCCACGGGCCCAGCTGCTCCGCGGCACGTGGGATCCTCCTGGACCGCGGCGCGAACCTGCGCCCCCTGCATCGGCAGGCGGACTCCCAACCACTGCGCCACCAGGGAAGCCCTCAAATATATTCTTAAAGACTCTTGTCACCTCCTGTTTCAAATTGTCACCCACTCCCATCACTAGCAACCCGGATCGCCACTATCTGTTCCCTTTTTATTCCCTACTGTACTTATGACCTTTCAGAATTTAACACAACTTAATTACTTCTGAGGTTTATATTTTGTTATTTACCCTTTTATGAAATGTAAGATCTCTGAGCACGTTTCCTCTATTTTTTTTCCACTGATGTATCTTCAGCACCAAGGAGAGCGCTCGCAATACAGTGGACGATCCAAAAACTATGTACTTGTGGAAGGTTGAATGAAGAGGTGAGGAATGTGCGGGAGGAGAGGGTACATCTGGGAACGGCTGTCAGCCATGGCTGCTGTGGTGGGCATGGTGATGTGGGACTCGTTTGGGGAGCACTGCTTACTTGGGTGGAAGCTAGGCTTGGGAAAGATTGAGAGCCACTAGTCCCCCTGAGTGCCACTGGCAATTCTCTCTACATCACATGCTAACATGAAGAAGGTTGATTCCACCAATCCCCTGCAAGGAAAGAGGAAATCGTTTGATTGAGTGGTTTAGCAACATGTAGATCAAAGAAATCAACCATAACATAAATTCCAACCCATTCAGATGGACAAATAACGGAATGCTCTCTGTTTTGGCCGTTTGTTTTGTAGCTACTTGTAGGTCAAAGTGACTTCAAGATATATGGTAAAACCTCCCCCTAAAATAGTTTAACAGTCAAAGGAAAGAGACTGTTGAGTGCCCCCGCCCGTTGCCTAATGTACTGACTCTTGTAAAAAAAATTGATGGTTGGGGGGAAATTTTCATCATCTTCACTAATTAGGGGCTGAGGATCTAAGCTGTTGAAGATGTCTGCTTGGGTGGTTACAATGTGTTCGGATACCTGATTGGAACATCCAGGATCAAAGCACTTGACTAGTGATTGAACATCACAGAGTGTGGGCATCAGTAAACCCCGCACATTATTTGTGCTGATAAAAATAAGAAGTGTTTGATCTGCACATCAGCGGTGCTAATGGAGAAGGATCCCTGGGAGTGAATATCACAGAAGAGATACTGTATCCGTGAGACAGAGGTGGGATTACTATCAGGGTCAACATGGGCACACCCAGAAGGAGGTCAGCATGATTCCTGTAGCCCAGAAAGGGAGTATCTCTGACAGCACATCCTACACGCACAGAATAGTGACAGTGACAGCACCAGCAAATGTGTCCCCGTGGAGGGGATCCTTGACAGACTGGATTTCAGACCTGGGCATGGTGTTTTTGTTTATGGAAATTTGAAATGCCAGAAGGGGAGCCAGTTGAGGTGAGGGGTTCAGACAGAGATGGAACTCAGACAGTATGAAGCCTCACGTGAGAAGGACAAAGCCAACAAAGGCACACTCGGTAAATATTTAGTGAATGGATGGATGGATGGATGGATGGATGGAAATGGCTAAATACAACACTGATTCTACCTTTTAAGACAAACCCAAGGTGGTCGGCATCCTGAGTAAGACAAGGGTGCCCCCGTGCTGCAAATTCTTCAGGCTACTTGCCTGGCCATCGGAGCAGCACAGAACATCTAATTCAAAATAGCAATGGTACAAAAGGGAGTGTATTGGTGTAACTGCCTGTGGGGAGCATTGCATTTAGCCAGGGCAGGGATTGGTGGCTCAAACAATGGCACCAGGACTCATCTTCTCCTCCTGGCTCTTCTCTCCTCCATGTTGATGTAATTGTCAAGCTTCACACGGCAGCAAGATGCAACAGGGAAGGGCTCTGCTTTTCAGCTCAAGTCCTGTTAAAAGCATGTCTTCCTTCCCAAAACCAGCCAATAGGGCTTCCCTGGCGGCGCAGTGGTTGGGAGTCCGCCTGCCGATGCAGGGGACGCGGGTGCGTGCCCCGGTCCGGGAAGATCCCACATGCCGCGGAGCGGCTGGGCCCGTGAGCCATGGCCGCTGAGCCTGCGCGGCCGGAGCCTGTGCTCCACAACGGGAGGGGCCGCAGCAGTGAGAGGCCCGCGTACCGCAAAAAACAAAACAAAACAAAAAAAAAAAAACAACTAGCCAATAACTAAATAAATAAAACAAAATAAAATAGGTTGCTTTGCTTCCTCATCTCATGGGGTCAAAGGCCACCCCTGGCCTTCTGGGGCCATGCCAATAAGATGCTTTGACTGCCTTAATATAAGCACATGTTTACTTCCAGAAAAGAATGAGGTTATTCTCTGTAATATAATTAGATTTTATAATTACTGAGTGATTTTTTAAAAATCTACTAAAATTAGTGAATGTAAAAAAAAAAAAAAAAAGCCTGAATCTAGAATAACAGAACAAACATGAGAGAAACCACATTTGGAAACTAATTATGCTGTGGCCAGAATAACAAATAAGTCGTTCTTATTAAGCTGGGCCTCATTATTAGTCAATCTTGATACTTTTCCTTCTAACTCCAGATGCCCCTTCAGAAAAATCTCAGTACATCTCTGGGCAGTGAACCATGCTTTTGGATTTGTTATATGAACTGAAGTGTCATTGTCATTCTTTATGGAAAGGATTGGAACTTGAGGGTTCAGTGGTTCTGAGTTCAAATACCAGCTCCACCTGTCACCTGCTATCCAGGTGAGTGTATACAGTACAACTCCTGTAAGTCTCAACTTTGTCCTTTGGAAAATAGGGAAAATAAATCTTTCAAGATTACATGAATATATATAAATAGCCACGTTTATAACCCATGCAGTGCTAAATTACAAGCAATTTTCCCTTCCCTCTCCCTAAGAGGTCCTATCTGCACTGAGTGGGAACTCTCTTTTGGAAACTGTAGCCAAACAAGCCCCAGCCTATGATCGAGTGGATATAACTCTCCCTCTGCAATCCAAGTTTGAGGGCTTCAGCTCTTGCAAATCTATTCATTCTGTGCAGTCTTGGGACAAACGATATACTTGGAAGAGCCAATGTGGTTTGGGATCCAATCCATGATTGGAAAGATGCTGGCCAATTCAGTGCAAATAGTCATAAGATTTCAGTGGAAAACACCACCAGTGTTTCCAGTGGAAAACAATGGCACTAATGATGCTGGTTTTCTGAATGCTTTAGAGGAGATGGCAGCCTCCTGCTGTCTGTTTTAGGGACCAGCTTTGCCCCTGGGACACTTAGAAAAAATCAATACCTCCTTGATGAGTTTCTCCTTTAGAGCCAGTTTGTAACTTTCACCTCTGAAGACACACAATCAATCAAACAGGAGCAATTGCTGAAGTCTGAACTGGGCACCGGCTTCTTAGACATCAAAAGTTTGGAGGAATAATTTCAATTCCAGGATGTACTTTCCGTAGCTTGTTCACCTGGAAGGTGCCCCGTTGCCTTTGAGTTGAAATGTTACCTGCCCTGGAATTTGGTAACAATGTTCAATGTTTAATAGAAGTGTGAAATAACATTTCTTTGGCTCATCCAACTTTTATTTGGCAGGTATTTTTGAGTATCAACAATTTTATCAGGCCCTCCATTATGTGTCAGGGGATGAGCAAGACACTTGATTCCTGCCCCCTTGGTGAAATCTACTATCAAGTAAAAAGCCAGATATGAAACAATGAATTTCAAAATTAATCATTTAATTACATTTGAGATAAGACATCAACTAGAAGTGCATGATGCTTTTTTCTTTATTTTTGGCTGCGCTGGGTCTTCGTGGCTGCATGCGGGCTTTCTCTAGTTGCGGCGAGCGGGGGCTTCTCTTTGTTGAGGTGCGTGGGCTTCTCATTGCAGTGACTTCTTTTCTTGGGGAGCACGGGCTCTAGACGCGCTGGCTTCAATAGTTGCAGCACGCGGGCTCAGTAGTTGTGGTGCACGGGCTTAGTTGCTCCGCGGCATGTGGGATCTTCCTGGACCAGGGCTCGAACCCGTGTCCCCTGCATTAGCAGGCGGATTCTTAACCACTGCGCCACCAGGGAAGTCCCTCAGTTGGTTTCTGAATAAAGTTTGGACATTGTTAGCATGAAAGAAGCAAGCAGTCTGACTCTTCTCATAAAGATGAGGAACATAAGTTGCCATACCTCACCACTACCAGCACCAAGTAATTCCTCAAGAAATACAAGCTTCATTAGGAAAGATAACAATTCCCGTCTTGATTTCCTCCCATACTGAAGCCTTCAGTATCCATGGTTGCTTTTATAGTTCAGAAACAATCGTCTTCTTCTAAGTATCAAGCAGAAAAGGAACTGCTGTCGTTACTCCACAGGGCCACAGGGGGCAGTGTTGAAGAGAGGTTCTGTGAGGCTCTGCAAACTAATTCGCTGCTGCTCAGATACCAAGGTTCAGGCCACGGTTGCGTGCCACGGTACCGGTCTTTTTAGTTCATGTGCAGTTTTAGCCATTCTTCTCTAGATCACCATTGTTGTTGAAACTCGGCCTCTGTTCACGGGTGCCAAATAGAAACGCAGAGACAGAGTTTTGGGTGAAGCAGAAAAGAGTAGCTTCTATGGTTTTGCCAGGCAAAGGGAGGCCACAGCAGGCTAATGCCCTCAAAACGCCCTGGAGTGGGTAGTGAGGAGTTTTATAGCAATGGTTCAAAGAGGAGGGCGTGGTCAGCTTGTGAACAGTCTTCTGATTGGTTGGTGGTGAGGTAATCGGGAGTCGGCATCATCAACCTTCTGGTTCCAACCCGTGTGACGTCTACATGCTTGTGATCAGCATACAGGTAACTTCTCCCACCTGGTGGGGCTTTCAAGTATCTGCAGAACAGCTCGAAGGACATGGCTCAGAATATTACCTATAGCCCTTGAGCAGGAACTAAAGGTCCTTGACTTTGTTTAATGGCTAAAGTATTCTTTTGTCTTGCTTGACAATTTTCCTTTCTGCATGTCCTCACTTCTCTGATTAAATTTCTTCTTTGACTAAAGTTTTTCTACCGACAAAAGGCAGGTGGAGGACATGAAGGCGGGGGGTCTATTCTGGGAAAGCCTCATAGGGTCCTGCTAGGTTATACTATCTCTGATGAATACTCCCAGAATCAGCTGTGTGTTTTGTTTTCTTTTGTTTTCGGTACGCGGACCTCTCACTGCTGTGGCCTCTCCCGTTGCAGAGCACAGGCTCCGGACGCGCTGGGTCAGCGGCCATGGCCCACGGGCCCAGCAGCTCCGCGGCATATGGGATCCTCCCGGACCGGGGCACGAACCCGTGTCCCCTGCATTGGCAGGCGGACTCTCAACCACTGCGCCACCAGGGAAGCCCAGCTGTGTGTTATTTTGAAAACAACTCTCTGAATGGATCTGTATGACATTTAGCTGAGCCGGGTCACTGGCTGAGACTTGCATTTTCCGTGAGTTGATTTTATTTTGGGTAAATGTACCCCTCAGAGTAGAGGAATTAGGGTATTCACTTCTACCTGACCAGGAGGTCCTGGATTCCTTATGAAAACGGAGCCCTTTACTTTCCAGAATTAATTTTGTAAACCAAGAGAGTGATGCCATTTTTGCTCGGCCATTAGAATAGAAGCTTTATGAGGGAATACACTCTGTCCTTTCATAACCCCATTTACTGATTCGAGTAGAAGCCCAACCTTTCGATGAAATAAATGGATGATGAATGAAGCGACTTAGACATTTGTTATATGAGGATTTTAAGCAAGTAGATATTTACATAACTAAGAGGGATGGTTGAGCGACTCTTGCTGAGTCTTCATTCCCATGGCTGGGTGAAGTAGGGCCAGTATCATTTTAAATACGCTGTCAGGAGAACCCCTATAATCTCAGTCTTACGAGACATCCTGCTTTGTACTATAACAGTCTCCTAAAGCTGCCATGGGCCCCTAATAAAAAAAGAAAGAAATTTTCTCATTTTAAAATACAAAACACAAAACATAAAAACATCTCAGCCTGAAGCTTGTCATGTGGACTAGCTTACTATCTGCCCAGTAACAATGCTTAAGTCTACGCCTTACATATGTATGTGTAAAACATTCTTGACAACACTCCAGATTCCCTGGCCCTTCTGTTTACAACCTTGAATAAAAATTATGATCTAATTTCTCTGCCTGGATCTAAGTGGCCAGACTCCACTGGGTAAAGTCACGCAATGGGCACATCTTCATCATTTGAAATCAACGTCCTCCACGAGGTACAAAGAGCCCGCCACATCTTCTTCTCCCTCTCGTGCTGAAAATACATTTCCACGTCCCCCTCTATTCCCTTCTATCCTCACGTACCATCTTACATTCAGCAGAGGAATGTGTCTCTTATTTCACAGAGGTAATTAAGCACTTCAAAATGTTCTCCCAGGGCTTCCCTGGTGGCACAGCGGTTGGGGGTCCGCCTGCCGATGCAGGGGGCTCGGGTTCGTGCCCCGGTCCGGGAAGATCCCACATGCCGCGGAGCGGCTGGGCCCGTGAGCCATGGCCGCTGAGCCTGCGGGTCCGGAGCCTGTGCTCCGCAACGGGAGAGGCCACAACAGTGAGAGGCCTGCGTACCGCAAAAACACACACACACACACACACACGCACACAAAAACCCAAAATGTTCTCCCAGGGCTTCCCTGGTGGCGCAGTGGTTGAGAGTCCGCCTGCCGATGCAGGGGACACGGGTTCGTGCCCCGGTCCGGGAAGATCCCACATGCCGCGGAGCGGCTGGGCCCGTGAGCCATGGCCGCTGAGCCTGCGCGTCCGGAGCCCGTGCTCTGCAACGGGAGAGGCCACAACAGTGAGACGCCCGCGTACCGCAAAAAAAAAAAAAAAAAAAAAGAAGGGACTGTCTTCCTTTCTAGAGTCAGTTCCTTCGCCTGTTGGCTGGTGCCCATTCCAGACGTCCTCTCTAGGGCCTTACATGGTCATTCTTTCTCATAATCAACCCCTCAGCTCGATTCTTCCCATGTCCTTACTAACGTGTGTAGTTTTCTCTGTTCAAATCAACCACAAGCAAAGCAGACTTTCTTCGACTCCGTATCCGCCTCCATCACTTTCTCCCACCTGCTCTTCAGTATAACACTTCTTGGCGTGATGAAACAATCTGTCTACATATTTCTGACTCAGCAAATGGTTTTTGAGCTCTTGCCACCTGACTCCCCTATTCCTTCATCGCTCACTCAAAATATCTCTTCATCGTACTCCATACCTGTCGTCTTCCTAACTCTAGTAGGTGTATTTCAAAGCATTTGTTCCAATCTACCGGCTCCTTCTTGAAGCCCTCTCTTCCACTGATTTTCTTGATTCCACACTTCCCTGAGTTTTCTGCCTCCTTTTGGTTTATAACAGGTAAGTCTCCGTTGGAGGCTTTTGACTCCTGTACTCAGCAATTAGATGTCAGAATTTTTCAGTGTTGGTTCCAACATGATCATGAAAGCCAGGAGTCAGAATTCAGAGGCTCTTTGACTCCAAAGACTGGACTGATTAATCTAGAGCTTAATTATTAATTATTACTTAATTAGGAATTAATACTTGCTAGTTATTTGCCTAAATGTTTCTCAAAAGAAAGAATATAACACAACATTGTAAATCAGCTATATTTCAGGGACTTCCCTGGTGGTCCAGTGGTTAAGTCTCTGCCTTTCCAATGCAGAAGGCGTGGGTTCGATCCCCGGTTGGGGAACTAAGCTCCCATATGCCACGTAGTGTGGCCAAAAATAAAATTAAATTAAATTAAATCAACTATACGTTAATAAAAAGAAAGAAGGGATATAATGTCCATAATGAAGCGGCTGTGTCCCTGTGTTCTGTTGGCCACAGGTCTCTTCCTACGTCACTCCCAACAGAAAAGTTTCTCTCTCCAATGAACATTCACAATGGTGCCACTTCCCCCGTGAGTGCTGGGTGGGCTGGGGCCCTGTGAGAGAAAACCAAGGCTGGAGAAGGAAAAGTGAGGGGCACTGTGTCTTCCTTCTTTGGCACTTCCAGAGTAGCCTTGGGGAAACCAGATTAAATTAAGAAGCAGTATACACTTTCCCCTACATTTAGACAAGCTACCTAGGTAGAGGACATAGGGATTTATGCCGAAGTCCTGGCCAGGGATACAGATGTTGCGTAGAAACATTAGGCCAAGTGACTTGAGAATATAAGTGAGACTTGGCAGGGCATGGATCCAACAGGGAGCAGAACCCTGCATACATTTCTGGAGGTGAGAAGAGGCATACAATAACTGAACCTTTTTGTTATGGGCTGAATTGTGTTCCCCAGGCCTTGATATCCCTTCTCTGTGTTCTGTAGCATCCTGTCCTTGTCTCTATTTGCTGTCACAATTTTTTAGGAACTAATTTGGAAAACATTCAGGAAATGCTTACCACCTTTTCTTCACCTGAATTGCTTGTGTATGTCCCAGCCACAATCCTGGACTGTAGCGAACCCTTGAAAATTGGGGCAGTGGCAGTAATCACAGTGAAAAACTTGAACTTCCTTTTTTTTTTTTTTTTTTGGCTAGATGGATTCCCTCACAATTACCAGAACCTCATTAACAGCTACGGTATCATAAGTAAAGAGTTAAAATTATTGACATAGAAAGGTATTGTAACAGAATGCTAGCCTGTGTCATTACTTCTGTACAAAAGCTTCCACAAGTTATACCCATAGAAGTCTCTGCAAACTCTGACAGGCTGATGATCACAGACACAATATATCTTCCACCTGTTACTTTTTCTCCCCCTCCCACCTTCTCTCTCTCCCTCCCTCACTCTTATTTATTTATTTTGGCTTTGCCGTGAGGCACTTTTCCTGTCTTCATTACACTATATTAAAATGAGGGCTATAATGAATGCAACGCAGATACAAAGATTTTTTCAGGCAAGTCATTACACACGCAAGCTGTGATATTGTTTACGCTGATGGGATTCTCCTCTCATTAATAATCTTATAGGAAGGATCCTGGTTAATGAGGAATGGGGCTGAAAAGGAGGCAATGAATGGAATAAAGAAATAAACAAACATGCACGGTGTACATAACATCTTAAAAGCCACCTGGGTTGCACAGCTAGAGGGTCAGCAGAAATTTTGGCTGCAGTAACTGGATCTGGTCGTACACTGGAGTCACACGAAGTCTCCAATTTTCCAGTCCTTTTCTGAATCTAGATGCTGATGAGGGACCCAGGCAAAAGCTGACAGCCCTGTGTCCTCTGGTGCATTTCCACAGCGCTGAGCCCTGTAAACATGCTGGGACCACCTGGGCTTTAGTCTGCATCTTGTGGTTTAAAAAGACAGAAAGCTTCCCCCAACTGCAACCTCTCTCTGGGCTCAGACCTCCCAGTGTGTGCCAAATTGTTTTATAATTTCTTATTAAGTAGCAGTGAAATAAAAACACACAATTAGGACCAATTTTAATTATATGCTGCTCTCCCAAAGAGGACTTAAATTACAGTTAAAAATTAGACAGTCACATAAAACCCAGGGAAATAACAAGGAACAAAGAGAAATCTCCAAGGATCCTGGCACGGAGAGCAGGTTTCAGATAATTAGAGATAAACTCGGGAGATCTGACTGCTTGGCTTTACTTCTAAGAAGGTGATGTTCAATTTAAAACGTAAGTCTGATTTTTTTTAAAGAATCAATAAATACGGGCTTCCCTGGTGGCGCAGTGGTTGGGAGTCCGCCTGCCGATGCAGGGGACGCGGGTTCGCGCCCCGGCCGGGGAAGATCCCACGTGCCGCGGAGCGGCTGGGCCCGTGAGCCATGGCCGCTGAGCCTGCGCGTCCGGAGCCTGTGCTCCGCAACGGGAGAGGCCACAACAGTGAGAGGCCCGCGTGCCGCAAAAAAAAAAAAAAAAAAAAAAGAATCAATAAATCCTTGTAGTGATGGGAAGATATTAAAATAATTCATTATATTTAAATATCAAAATGGAAATTATAGCTTCATGCTAGCAAAAGTAGCATATGATAGCAACATTTACATTCAGGTATGAATCTTTCAAACCTGCTATCAAAAAGTCTCACGATCCATAACAGAACTTTATTAAATTTAACTTTATGAAATAGACAATATTATAGTATTGTAAAAAAAAAAGAAGGTCGACAAAGGAACCCAACATTTGCGTATAGATAGAAAAGAATTCAGCTTCAGATGACTCGTGGAAAATAATGATTTTCAATATTTCCAGCTAATTTTCAGTAAATTATCATTTAGGAATGTCACTGTCATGTTATTTAAATATGTAGATTGGTTCTCTCTCAGCTTATCATGTAAAAAATAAAAATGAGATTGCTTTCTCCAAGAAACTGCAACACTATGTGTTTGAACCCCAGGAGAACATCTCTGGGTTTGCCAGGTTTTAACCAAATCCAGACAAAATCTATAAAGTATGTATTTTCCCTTCACTTCATTTCACTACTTTTGACTCAAATTCATAGATTTTTTAAAAAGATTTCACTGTATATTTTATTAGTACATAAGCACAATTAATAACAAGTATAACAGGTACTACGTGTCAAATGCCAAGAAATCCTGCTTATGGAGCTATCACTGTCCTTCATCCAAAGTCACGGGGTCGCTGAGTAGTGGGGGACAGAATCTGAACCCGGCTGGAGGTGGTTTCAGAGGCCTAGCTCTTTCTATTTGTTTGTTCATTTATTTTTTATTGAAGTACAGTTGAATTACAATGTTGTGTTAATGACTGCTATACAGGAAAGTGACTCAGTTATACATACATATATATATATTCTTTTCCATATTCTTTTCCATGATGGTTTATCACAGGATATTGAGTATAGTTCCCTGTGCTCTACAGTAGGACCTTGTTGCTTATCCATTCTATTTATAATAGTTGGCGTCTGCTAAACTCAAACTCCCACTCCTACCCTCTGAGTTAGTTTCTGCTGTACAACAAAGTGACTCTGTTATACATATACCTATATCCGCTCTTTTAGGTTCTTTTCCCATATAGTCATTACAGAGTATTGAGTAGAGTTCCCCGTACTATACAGTAGGTCCTTATTAGTTATCAATTTTATATATAGCAGTGTGCAAATGTTAATCCCAATCTCCCAATTTACCCCTCTCTTCCCTCACCCCCTAGTAACCACAAGTTTGTTTTCTACATCTGTAACTCTGTTTGTTTTGTAGATAAGTTCATTTGTACCCTTTTTTAGATTCCACATATAAGCAATATCATATGATATTGAGACAAAAGTTTTTGACAATGGGAATTCATATTTTCTAATCATAGGACATATTTAACTACAAAAGGGGGCATCCCTGGTATCATTTATGGCACAGACATTTAAGGAGCCCCTGGTACCGGGGTTAGGCTTGTGACCTTTGAACCTGCTGAAAATGACATGTGCCTGAAGACACACTGTTGGCTTCTTGCTTTGTTCTGTTACAAATTTTCCTGTTCTTGACATTCTACTGATATTCAATGATGGGAAAAAAGCACACAGACCGCCTGGTACTTCTTCCTCAAGAGAAAAGGTGTTAAAGGCAACATCTGGGAGTTTCTCCAAGTATCGTACGAGGGGCTGCGGAGGCCTCTGGGTGTGGCAGTCTAGACTTTCCACGGGAGCCTTCTCGGGATCTTCAAAGCATGCCTCCCGGAGGTGGTGGGAAGTTTTCCACTTGGAGTCGTGTTGAATGTTTGTGTCTGATTCTGGGCAGGCGGCTGGCTGGGACCGCTGTGCGGACAAGGAAGGGCTCCTGCAGGAACACGACTCAGGTGGCTCTGAGGACCCCATTCCCTGTCTGTCAGAGGCTCAAGCCCGTGGCGATCAGGTACAGGAGATGGTCAGCAGACCCGGAAACTGGCATCATCACGGTAAACATTTTGTGCCGTGAGTAAGTAGCACAGACACCACAGCGCGTGTGGAATAAGCCCAGCTCCTTCTCTCTGACTCGAGGAAATGTCAATCTCAGGTACTGTACTCAACCAAGCAAGGCAGGGCAAAGCCATCGAACTAGGCCCCTCGATACAAGGAGAAAAAGATATATTTGAAAACCAACGAAACCACTGAAATGAACTATGGGACGGAGCAGGACTGCCCTGATATCTCACACCTGCTTCCCAGGTCCCCGGCTGCATGGGCTGTCCTGTGTATTAGAAGTCGCGCTAGGAGAGAATATGAATTAAATTTGTTTCCTCTGAGCTGATGACTTGTGTTCTGCAACATGCGCCACCTACAAAATCAACTGAATCTAAAAATAAAATGAACCAATACTCTCATTTGAAGCACAAGATGGATGTAAACAACATGACTATCTTTTAGGCCAAAGAAGGCAAAATCCCTCCCCCCCCTTCCCCTTCTCCTTCCGTTTCCCCTTCTACTTCTCCTTCTTCTTCTTCTCTCTCTCTGCCAATCCACTGGTAAGCCACGAATCATTCATAAAGGTAGCCTCGTTTAATGTCTTAGAAAATGCAGTTTATTTGGCCGTGTTATCTCTAACTTGGGGAAAAGGTTGGACAAATTACAAGTCCCTGGACTCATTTTCTGTAGAACAGGGAAACGAGCTTATTGCCTCCATGATGGATCATCTGTAGATGTCATACATAAGCAAATGAACCCCATATTTATACATAGAGGTTTTGGCGATTTTTGTGCTAGGAAGAGTGGAACACAAAATACATCCATTTTGGAAGATGTGCATTGTATATTTTAATACCTGAAAATATTATTCCACGATCTTCCTAGTTTTGCCTAGAGAGTTTGACTAAGTTGTGCTCCAGTACACTGGGAAGGAAATACTAATATTAAATACGTGCAACGTAATCCAGACTGACAGACGCTCTAATCTCAGGATTACTGGCTGGAAGGGGCCAACCCACCACCATCTCTCCCCAGAACTCATTTAGATTTAAATTATCAACATGTATTTATTTAAAAATTCACTGATTTCTTCAAACGCTTGCTTCTCAAGCAATGCTTTTCTTCTCTAAAGGGTTTTCACAGTTGGATTTGGCTTCCTCGGCTCTAGGCAGCGCCGAGGATGGTGTACACTTAATCATAAATGAATGCATTTACAACTGCTTTAACGGGATTACCGGGACTCCATCTCAAATGCCTCACAGTTGTTCTCACATTCTTATAATTACCTGGAAAGGTTTTTTTTAGATGGCTTGCGCTTTTTATGGGCCATAAAAACTCGACGTAACCTAAACTTTATCTGCCACATTCCATTTATTTCTGTGGTAAATGCAAAATAGAGTAATTTAAGTTCTTAAGCAACGCGTGAGAAAATGAGAAGACAAAAATGGGAACGGCCTGATTTCTGCCTTTTAAAATTCTAAGGAAGTAAAATTAACATCTCAAGTGCACAATATAACACATGCCATGAGAATCAACGCTACATGAGAAAAACATAAGAACATAGATTATTGAAAACCAAAGTAGGTAAGGAAGAATACGAACAAGGCTGGATCGATCTGGGTCTGATTACACTCGATCGGTCATGAGACCGGGTCTGGAAGGAGAGGAGTCTTGGGGGAGCAGCAGCTCAGTTAGAAAGACTTGGATGGAACTTTGTCTTTTGGACGAAGGTGTCTGGATCCTGGATGCTGGGTGAGAGAGTGGAGTAGCCCCAGCGCGGGAACCTTAGCCTGCCCTTCTCCTGCCTTTTCCCATCAGCCTCCTACGCAGAGGCGGGTACTTTGCAGATTCCTGGCCTTTGTCTACCCTCCAGTACTGCCAAAGAAAGAGAACCCTCCTTATCACACACTGGCTTTCGATACTCAGAAGAACGCCATGAAACAGGCGGTCCCTCGGTTTACATACGATTAACCCCTGCAGGGGTGTACCTATGGGAAACGACCCATAATCACATAGCTGGCAAGACACCTTGTATTTTCATTTTGGGAGGAGTCAAAGGAAAGGAGGGCTTTGCCACAAGGGCCAACTGAAAGGCAACGGGAGGCTCTTCCCCTGACTCTTCCATCAGGCTTCTTGGTGGGGCATGAAGAGGGGGGTCTCATCAAGAGTGAGACCCCCTCCTTTGAATCCCATCTCTGCCTCGGGAGAGTCAAGACTCCCTTGTGCCTTGTCAGTAAAATGGGAACAGTAACATCTCCTAGTCTATATGTGTGCGAGGATTAAATTGAATGCTATGGCATAGGGGAGGGGTCTCCTTCAAGGTGGACTCTGAATACATGGTGTGCAGAGAAAAGTTATCGTAGGGGACCCGAGACTGTTATCCTTGGAACAGGATAACGGCTTGCGAGGTTGGCTGGCTTCAGAGAGCTAAGCTGACTCTCAGTGTCGAATGGCTCCTAGCCGATAGTTAATAAAAGGGGCTCACTGTGCCTAGGCTGTCTGTGCAAATGGTATGGTTCGTGCTGAACACCTGCTGTCCTTGTCACTGTCTGGAATTTTGGCCAAGCCAGGCAGATGGTGTCCTAAGTCACCAGCCCCCAGTAAAAGCCCTGAGTCTGAGTCTGGGCAGAAACCCAGCATGCATACTGCTGCATTCTTATAGCCGGGAGCAAGTGTGTCTGTGTGGCCCTCATTGGAGGGACAGCACAAGGGGGCTGCATGTGGACACCCCCAGACCCACCACTGTCCCTTACAACCCCCCTGAATATCATATCTACGCCACTGAGCTACACCTCTGCTGTGCGAACATCTCTCTGCCGATTCCTGTGAGTCTTTCTAGAGGATCTCTGAACATGGGGCTGGTCTTGGGAACCCCTGAAACACATGGGGACCAGCATTACTTCCTTATTTTATTCTTTTATGAATGTCTCTCAATTTTCTAATGGAAAAAAAAAAAACGCTTTTGTAATTGAGCTGAATTTACTTTTTTTTTTTTTTTTTTTTTTTTTTTTTGCGGTACGCGGGTCTCTCACTGCTGTGGCCTCTCCCGTTGCGGAGCACAGGCTCCGGATCCGCAGGCTCAGCGGCCATGGCTCACGGGCCCAGCCACTCCGCGGCATGTGGGATCTTCCCGGACCGGAGCACAAACCCGTGTCCCCTGCATCGGCAGGCGGACTCTCAACCACTGCACCACCAGAGAAGCCCTCTTCCAGTGATCGTTGAGGTGACCTGCTTTATTAGTCCAGCTTCTGCAAAACCTTCTTTGAGACAGAACTATGTCTTCTTGAGTTCAGAGCAAGGAATTGGAGAGAAATTATTTTTATCCTCATACATTGGCCATATCTTTGAAACTCAATATATATGGTGGTGATATTTTTTTACAACTCTGTAAATACATTTGAGTCTGGTGAAACACCAGCCACATTTTTAAAAATTTCTATAGCTTTTTATGATAAGCATTTTTATTGTTAGCATTTTTCACATGATGTATTTCATTTATTTATTTATTATTATTTTTTTTTTCTGTGCGCGGGCCTCTCACTGCTGTGGCCTCTCCCGTTGTGGAGCACAGGCTCCGGACGCGCAGGCTCAGCGGCCATGGCTCACGGGCCCAGCCGCTCCGCGGCATGTGGGATCTTCCCAGACCGGGGCACGAACCCGTGTCCCCTGCATCGGCAGGCGGACTCTCAACCACTGCGCCACCAGGTAACCCCATATTTCATTTATTTTTGAAAGGGCAAGAGGAGAAGCCAGTGTCACCAGAACTCAGGGCTGGAGCCTTGGAGGAGGGATAATCTTCTTCTAGGGGCTGTAATCTTGAAGTGATGGGATTACTGTCAGAGTCTTGTCACCAAATCAGAGAAGCAGGAAAGAAATACCCTGATACGTCTCTCCTCCTGCTGCCTGTGGTCTGGTTGGTGCTTCCCATTGGCCAAACCCAATTGGAAGGCAGAAGATAAAGGTCAGCTTTCTAAGGTTCAGAAAGGCTTCTACACTTCATCGTACAGCAGAACCTAACACAACATTGTAAAGCAATTATACTCCAATAAAAAAAAGAAGGATGTCATAGTTGCAGTGTAATAGAGTACATCTGGATTGGTAAATGCTAAACAATCAGGATTAAAAATCTGACATCCAAAAAAAAAAAAAGACCAGAAAATAGATCTTGTTGAGAATGTTTGGGAAAGGGAGCCTGAGTTTTCCACGGGGTGTTTCCCACTTGTGGGCAGGGAGGCTGGTTCTGAAAAGCTTCGGAGTCACTTCTGTCTGCTTTCTGGTATTTGCTGGCTGAGAATCCCCGCCGTTATTCAACTTCTCTGAGGTCCTGAATACTGGGAATGCTCACCCCAGCCTTGCTCGGTTTTGGGTGTGAAATGCCTTGTATACTAAAAAGGGCTGTGTCTGTTCTAAGAAGATCCCCACCCTCACACGGACCGTTTTCCCCCGGGGTTCAAGTCAAACAGACTCAGAAATTAGCAAGTCACTCCCACTGCTGTTTGTGCATTGCTCATCTCTTAAATGTGGTTTAATGAGTCGATTTAACTTTAACTGAAAATTCATTAAAATGTATTTGCTCTAAGTAAATATTTAAATGAATATAACACACACTAGGGAAGGAAGAGGCTTGTTTAATCCCGTCTGTCTTCTCTCTGGGAGTAATCTTGGTTTTCCTCTTATGGGCTGATTTTTCTATTAACCACAGCATCTCCTGCCCTGGGGGAGCCACACTGAAATTAACCAGGCCCCACCCAGATAGAGAGCATCTGGGTTTGGGATACAGAACTTTGTTGGAATTGGCTGCCTTCCAAGCGTTTGTGGTCCCTCTGTCGTCACACAACTACATCTGTGTCTGGATGATATGAAATATTAAACCAGGTATGCATTTTCCGCACATTCCTTTGCACTTTTGTTTACAACCAGGCAGCTGGGGCATTTCTGGCTTATTGCCCAAATGACAACGGTTATGGAAGAGATGCAAATAAAAGGCAAACAAGTCTATGGCTATAACTTTTGAGATTCATCACAGAAATTTTAAACTCAAGACAGAGCCAATGCTCTCCAGACAGCACAAAGTCAGAGGATGGGGAGAGGGGTGGGCGTTGAGTCAGAAGAATCTCATTCTCTTGAATTTCAGATTTTAGGTTCTGATCTAAGCAGTAGGGAAAGAAGAAAATGTGATTTGTCAGAATGAGTTTCTCTTGTTCACCTGGAATAAGCAATCCACATGCCTGGGGGACGGTGAGAGAGAGTCTGAGAGAAAAGCAAGCAAGATTAAGAGGTGTTCTAAGCTGATGATGGTTGGGTGATGCATCCCCTAAATAGTTTGGGAGCCTGAAAACAGAAGCAGCCTGTCACCCATCCTGTTTGTTCTCCATTCCCACATGGAGTCCCTCATGCCTCCTTCGTACTGAAGGGTAGTAATGGCTACATGTGGGTCTCTGGCAGAGGGACCTGATATAACCCTCCAGCCCTCTTGTTTCCCACCCAAAAGAAGGCACTAAATACTCTCTTGTGTGGCTGAGATTTGCCCACACGCATTAGCAAGAGCTGGAAGAGAAGCCTGGGTCTCCTCGCTGGGACTGGGTCCAGCACCATGGGTGAGGGGTGGTTGTCCTTCCCAATTATCAGGCAAGGAATATTGAAAGTAGAGGATTCACACGGACATAGAGAACAGATTCGTGGTTGCCAAGGGGGAAGGGGTTGGGGGAGGGATTGAGTGGGAGGTTGAGGTTAGTGGATGTGACCTTTTATATAGAGAATGGGTAAACAACAAGGTCCCACTCTATAGCACAGAGAACTATATTCAGTATCCTACAATACACAATAAAGGAAAAGAATATTAAAAAAAAGAATGTATATAATTGAATCACTTTGCTGTACAGTGATAATTAACACAGCATTGTAAATCAACTATATTTCAGTTTTAAAAAATTAAAATATTAAAAAAGTAGAGGATTCAATCCTCTTTGACATCTAATCAAAATGGAAATTCTCTATTATAAGAGTTTACCTGACTACACAGCATGTACTAGGATAACACATCATATATTTTTCTTCTTTTATGAAAATTGCACAAAATAAACTTTATCAGAAAATGCAAAGCCATGCAGCAAATAGCAGACATGTCACATGTATTAGACATCATAAATATCAATGTTAAAAAATGTAGAGGAATGCTTGATTTGTATACATTATACGAAAATTGTATTTCAAAATCATTGTCATGTAAAGAAGCTCTCAAGGAGTACTCAACAAAATATGTATAAGAACAGTATTACAGAGGTGCGTCAGGCCATTACTTAACGATATTGCATTCATTTCCTGAAATGTTGTGACATTTGTGGCATTGATCAACTTTTTACAATATTTAACCTGTTGTGATTTAGGTTCTCTTCCTAAGTAAATATGCACATCCATTCCTGATTTTTATTTGTAGTTTTAATTTTTTTTTTCTTAGAGATGGTCTCTAAAATTGTATACTCTCAAGACTTAAATGAGAGAGTCAATGGGATTAAAGTAGATCCCATTTCTTTTTTTAAGATTCTATTTTCTATACATCTTGGTCTTTAGATTCATATTTGCACCCCTCCTTTCCCAGAGTGTGGTCCTCTCTGTAATCAAAGGAGCCTTACAGTTTCACTTACAGAATTTGGAGATCACTTCAAATGAGACCACACTTTACAAAGTCTGGCTGCTGTATATGAATCTGTTTACTTCTTACCTCCTGGTAATCAGAGCCACAGAGTTGAGATTAGTTAGAGGGATATCCACAATATGTGAGAAATTGGCCTTTTCTGGTGTGTGTTAGGCTGCAGTGATTTGTGGGTTATTTGTTACTCTGTATATGCTTGCCTTTGGTGACTGCTACACTCCCTAAACTCACTTAACCACATAAAGTAAACATAACTAACCTTTGCAGCTACTTAGATTCAAGCAATTACTCAGCTATTATATAGAATAATAAGTTTGCTGTGAAATAATTAGGATGTGCAGAAATAAATGTTATTAATAGAGCTGTGTTACCTATAATAGTGTAATGAACTAATTGCAGAGTTTAGAAGCCTCCTTTGTTTTGAAGTAGTTAAGGTGATGATTTTTAACGTTGTCACTGCCCTGATATAGTCTAGAGATGAAGCAATTTCTACCTCTGGCGTGGGTGTATCCTGGCCAGTGTGCTTCCCTCCATTCTAACTCTATTTTCTAAAATGCCTGTCAGGGCATTTTAAAAAATAAATAGCTTCCATCCTTATGGAGAACAGATTTACATACCAAAAAATTCAGCAAGGCACATACATAAACATCGCGAAACTCAACAAAAGTACCTTTCAAGCTTTTGTCAAGCACAGCCACATTTTATAACAGCGCTTAAATCAAGGGTTTGCGTGGCTTATTTTAGCCTTGGGTTTCCAAGCAGTTGACATTAACAGTGGTCGTAGTATCAGTGTCTGTATTTCCGCATTCTAGATTATTTTTCTTTTTAAAGTCAAATATTCAAAGCTGCATCAGTGAACATACAGACTTTCTGCAAAGGCCACTTAATTATCACTCTCATTGATCTGAGAGTCCTCCCTTAGGGCACCAAGACTCTTTCCTTTGTGTGGCTAGTGAGGGTTCCTGAAAGAGCTGTGCCTTGTTCGTCAATTGCTACTCAGAACCAAATCTTTAGTGTCCGGTGGTTTTTGCATTTCTGAAGAGCTGCCTGTCATTGTACAAGATTATCTCACTGTTAAAATGGGATCACCTAAGCATACTAATCTTCCAAAGTGACTTGTACCTGAAAGAAGGCCAATGAGTGACTTTCTTTATGTGTCAATTAGCAAGTACCAGCTTCTCAGCTGGAAAGATGAGAAGGATGGGGGAATCCAATATGGTCCTTATTCAGCCAGAGAACAGCTACTGGGTGACTTTTACGTGCTGGGAACTACGGGACAAGGGTCCTTGCAGAAGGCTACTCAGGAAAGAGGAATTTTAAAGCTAAGCTTTTGCATTTATTTAATGTTTCCATTTTTCTCCCTTGGAATTTGAAGGATCAAGGGGAAGCCTGAGGGCAGAGACAGCACGATGATGTGTGTTTCTTGCTTTGATCCAGAGAAAGGTAATTTAGAGAGATGTGAATATCAGGCTTCCACGCATGGGAAGCCTTATCATCTCGAGGTCAGAGGTGATTGCTTTCCTTGCCTACTTTGTTGTTTTTCTTAAATTTTCAGGAATAAAGAGGTTTTACCTCTGTCAACTAGAAATGGGCACTCACCATTGGCGCTTGCCATCTCCCTCTACAAGGATTAAATCGTGAGCTGCTGCAGCCGCTGGCTTTCCGCACCCGCTGAAAGGAGTTCCGGGTGGAGAGCAGGAAGGAGGCCCTCTGTGCTCTGGGAAAAACTGGCAGAACAGGTCTTCAGATGTTAGAGATTTTCAGGAGCAGATTTTATGAGCCCAATTCTTGTGTCTCCTCGTATCTAGAAAAGCCCTAAAATCCTTCACGGTGACGACCGCTCCTCGAGACTAGCAGAAACCTTCTGCAAAAAATATGTGCTCAGTTGCATGTATTCCCCCTTCACCAAAATCACATATATTCTGACCTTCTCCCCGCCTCTTTGAGCAGGTCCTCAGAGCTACCTGAAACGCTGTCTCCCGGGCTGCAGTCCTCATTTTGCCCCAAATAAAACTTAACTCACAGCTCTCACATTGTGCATTTTTTTTTAAGTCGACACATCCAAGGTTAAGAAAAAAAGAAAAACAAAATCGCATCTGTATCCTGTAGGATGTTTCACCTATAGCAAATAGAACAACTCAAGCAGTAGTGATTAAGCCATAGACCAAGAAATGTTTCATTTGCAGGGAGCACAGAGGGTGGTGGTTTTGTGACTGTTCAGCCTCTCCTTGATGTCACTTGGCTTGTTTCCTTCCTTTCTTGCTGTCATACTTTCCCAGTTGGCCTTTCATCCTCATGCTGTCGCCTCACGGTAACAAGATGCTGGAGGCAGGTCCACACGTAACTTCCTGACACTCGTGTCTCCTGGAGAAGGGAACCTGAAGACAAAGCGTGGCCTCAGTTTTATCAGGTAGGGGCTGGGTCTCGGCCACTTCCTGCTCTATCTTCTCAGGTCACCTGACCACTGCCAGGAAGGACAAGAAAATGTCCAGCAAAGCCATCTGGAGCGCCATGACTAACCACAGCCAATCAGAATCCACACCCTGAGGATGGACACGTCATTGCTCAGAGGCAGTTAAAAAGGGAGATAATGTTGACCACCCAGGGTCAGCTCCGTCTTCACCAGACGCTTCATCCAGAGACCTGAGGAGTCCAGCCTGTGGCTGTGTCTTATGTGTGTGCTGCATCCACGTGGCACATGAAGCCTTCAGTCTTGAGTCCGCTGGCTCAGCTTTGTCACTCCACACCAATGCTCCCTCCCGGTCTCCATCACAGTGGCTTGGACAGACGGGCCATCAGCTGTGACTCCTGTGTCCTGCTGACCCCTCTGCTATGTCTCTGCCACCTGAATACCTGTGGGTGGACCTTGGAGGTTTAGACAAGTGCCACCCTCCTCCCCCCGTGTTATGGTCTTTGCATTCTTTGGTAAAAGAGAGCAATTCCCCCTGGGCAAGCATGGGGCGCCTTCCCCGGGGGAAATGAGAAATTATGTCTCTTAGCCACGACGTCCACCAGGAAATGCCCTGCTTTCCGAGAACCGAGGGAGAGAGAAATAGCGTTCCCAGCCCCTTCCTGAAGATGAACCATTGCCTTTTCAAGTCTTCTCTTTTGAAAGCAGAAGCACTTCTTATTGGGATCTGGAAGAATAAATCATGCAGGAATACCCTAACATATTTCACGGGTGGAGATGAAAGAGGTTTGATTCCTCGTGGAAGAAATGGGCAGGAAGAGCATTCTGGATACAGTGAGAGGGTGGATAAAGCTGCATCCTGTAGCAGGTCTGGGTTCTAAAGAGGAGAATAAGATAAAAACCGTGTCTAGTCAAAATAACTCCATAAGCCCAGCAGAACCAGGGTTACTGCTAAAGTACACATAGATCATTATTATAATTGTTAAGGGATTATGTCGTATCGAAAATGCAGGTCTTTTCAACATCAAAAATGCACTCGGTGCAAAAAGTGCCTCCTTTCATGATACCCACTTCTGCTGCCTTTTAGTGGACACATCTACAGAAACTCATGGCGCAGGGAAAGTGGGTGCATGCAGAAATGCGGGGACCCATCTATCCTGGCACCAAACGCTGTCTGTGTGTGTGCTAATTGGTTAGAAAGAATATCCCCAAACTAGGGAAATTCACAAACCTTCGATCCCTCTGCAGTTCAGACTCCAAATTTATTTATTTTTTAAATAAAAAGAGCCACTTGTTCATGAGATGGATCGCATTTGGGAGAGTAGCTGTCTCGTGATGTGATAACTACAGCATAATAGCAGTAATTATACTTCCTGTTAACTGGCTTTCATTTGATTGTGGAACAGACCTATTAAGTCCAAAAAAGGCATGCCATCATTTAATAACATACAAGAAAACCGGAACCGTTCTGTAATTAAGTTTTCAGGGCAAAGGTGACTTCAGTAAGTGACCTAAATATTTCTTTTTGACAGAGGAGAATTTTTTTCTCAGCAAACAATTTGGGAAGAAATAGGAGGATTAAAAGACAGAGTAAATTGAATAACCCTGGCAGCAAACAGAGCAGTTGGATTTATTCAACCTGTTGAACAAATGTGATCTTAAGTGGTGCTCACAGAATGCGTCTTGGGATAAGAAAACAATAAAGCCTCTCCTTTAGCCCCATATGATTTAAAGAAATTCCTGCTATAAATTAAAGATCAGTCTATGTATTTGTTTTGACTCAAAATACAAGGTGACAGCCAATGGATTAACTTGACAGATATGCAAGGAAATTGTGTTAGGTTTGCCCAGGTAACATAAAAGTGTTTATTAAGAAAAGTGGTAACATTCTAGGCGACGGTGCTCCCCCCAAAAGCATTGATCTGACAGAATATAACCAACAAGCCCACAGAGCACAGTCATACAATAGCCCCTTCCAAGAGAAGCTGTCTTTTTACCCCACCGAAGCCCCTGCCATGCTCTGGGGCTGGGAAAAACCACATGGAATGAGAATTACAAGAGCCTCCAGAATCGGAGGCTCTTTGCCCCAAATAAAACTTAACTCACAGCTATACATCCTTTTTATACATCCCTTTTTCTCTGGGGACTCAAACGCCTGGGGGATCCAGACCCAAAATATGAGTAAATGATCCCCACTAAGTGATGAGTGTGAAACCAAGTCCCCCTAAAACTGAGTTCCTCTGCTGAGTTTATGATTAACGTCTCTACCCAAAATGTCATTCCCTCTCTCATCCAACACTGTTCCCCTCAAGACTGAGGAGTATCAGAGAAAAGAGGGGAGGGAAATTGCATACAAGCCCCCGTGTCCCTGTGTCTAAAGTAAAGGCTTTTGCTTTGGTCTCCCAGGCCTGCACTGAGTATCAAAACACTGGTTCAAGAGTGAGTGATTAGGAAATGTGAAGATGGGAAAACAAAGAATGCCTGTTGGCCCGGGAAACTGGTAACAATTTAGACTACAAGCCAGCCCCATAGTAGAGTCACTGAGCTCCCAGTTTCCTAAAAGATGGAGATAAAGGTCTAACACACATTCCTAAGTTGTTGTTTTTTTTTTTTTTTTACCTCCACCAGCTGAAAACTTCTGACCGCAAGCACGTAGACCCCAGACGAGCTGAAACCAGAAAATTGGCGATGCTCAAAGCTTCACCTTGATGCCAGCCCATCCGAGAACTGAGCACAAGCTGATCATGTCGCCTGCAGCCCCCTCCCCCTCCCTCCCACTGCCTTTAAAAGCTTTGTCTCCCGACCGGTAACTTGGAGATGGTCTTAGGACATTAGTCCAACATCTTCCCGGGTTGCTGGCCTCCTGGATAAAGCAACTTTCCCTTTTCTACAAACACTTGCCTCTCAAGTATTGGCCTTTCAAGCAGCGAGCATCTAAACTTGGGTTCGTTACCGGCCTCACCAGGTTACAAGTTTATCAAGTAGGGACCATGCACCATCTAAAGGGGAGGGAGACTTGAGACCCAGTCCTGGGTCCCACTGTCATGTGAGAAGACAGACTAGGGGCACCAGATCCTATGATTTCAACAGGATCTAGAAACCTTGATTTTTATGTGATACCTCCCACCCTTATTTTTATTAACTAATTTAAAAATATTTTACCCTGCCCATTGGATCCAGACTATGGGTAACCTCTCTCCATTGCCTTATGGCAGAAGACGTTTTCCGTAAGAGTTGAGAAAGAGGACTTCCCTGGTGGCGCAGTGGTTAAGAATCCACCTGCCAATGCAGGGGACACGGGTTTGAGCCCTGGTCTGGGAAGATCCCACATGCCGTGGAGCAACTAGGCCCGCGAGCCACAACCACTGAAGCCCGCGCGCCTAGAGCCCGTGCTCTGCAACAAGAGAAGCCACCACAATGAGAAGCCCGCGCACCGCAACGAAGGGTAGCCCCCGCTCTCCACAGCTAGAGAAAGCCCGCGTGCAGCAATGATGACCCAACGCAGCCATAAATAAGTTTATTAGAACAGGACAACCCGGTTTAAAAAAAAAAAAAGAGTTGAGAAAGAAAGGCTGTGCTTGCAACTTCACAAGGATGTTGAGGATATCCTAATTCACCCTAATTCACCCCATTCTAGATGTAGCTCTGCTTTTTGACTCAGTTGGTGAATATCAGGAGTGTTATTTTTAAATTTTTTTTTCGGTACGCGGGCCTCTCACTCTTGTGGCCTCTCCCGTTGCGGAGCAACAGGCTCCGGACGCACAGGCTCAGCGGCCATGGCTCACGGGCCCACCCGCTCCACGGCACGTGGGATCTTCCCGGACCGGGGCACGAACCCCCGTCCCCTGCATCGGCAGGCAGACTCTCAACCACTGCACCACCAGGGAAGCCCTGGAGTGTTATTTTTGCCCCAAATTATCTATGGATTCTGTTCCACAGGAAGACAAAGGCTCCAGGTTGCCTTCCTTGCCCCCTGAAGCAGCCCTGTCTTCTAACTTCTGCCCTGTGTCCCCAGGAAGTGTGACCTTGGGTCGGCTGCCCAGCTTCTGGGTCTCCTTGGATGTCCCTCGGACAGAGGACAGACATCTGTCCTCTGCAGATATTTGCCATGTTTGTCTGTCTGAGAAACATAGCAGATATCTGCTTAAGCCACTCAAAATAACTGGATTCCATTCAGCTTTGGAAAACCACATAAAATGAGTTTCTCTAAACACTTCCCATGAACGATGTGTAGAATTCACCATCCTTTGTTTGGTGGTACTGTTGATGGTTCAACGTATGCCATTAGGGCTGAGACTAAACGACCCTGTACATTCAAGACAGTGATAACGGAAAATTAGGAAAAAGCAAAAAACATTTCCTCTCTGCCACCTGCCACCTTCCACTTACATACACTCTCGCTTCACCTCCTGGCCCGAGAAGAGTCTGCCTCATCTATTTTAAGAATAGTGCATTTAAGAAAGTGCATTTTCCACTAAGCTCTGACCAGGGCTATCAGGGTAATCCTCTCAATTTCAGCAATTGCGGAGGTTCTCTTAAGTGCCTGCCTGTGTAAGAGGGTCTTGTAATTACAGATGATATGGCAATCAGCTTTCAATTTTGAACACACGGGGAGGGGGGGAGGGATGTTTTCCACCGTGTCTAGTAAAAGTTTATCAGCTTGTTTATTTTGCTAATGCATTTGTATCCCTAACTACCATGCCTTGTCGGGGAGCTCACTCTTAATTAAGGGAAAAGCTGGTTGGGCAGCGTTAGAAATATTGCTGCTTTTTTTTTTTCTTTTTCCGGAAACAAGCTCACTTAGAGGGTCATCAATGGATGACAATATTCCCAGACCCCAGCTTCTTGGTACTTAAGAGAACAGAAAAAAATTATATCAATTAAAAAGCTTTATGGGACTTCCCTGGTGGCGCAGTGGTTGAGAGTCCGCCTGCCAATGCAGGGGGCACGGGTTCGTGCCCCGGTCCGGGAGGATCCCACGTGCCGCGGAGCGGCTGGGCCCGTGAGCTATGGCCGCTGAGCCTGCGCGTCCGGAGCCTGTGCTCCGCAACGGGAGAGGCCACAACAGTGAGAGGCCCGCATACCGCAAAAAAAAAAAAAAAAAAAAGCCTTATGAAGTAAATTAACCTCCGGAAACTTTAGGAAAATAAACTATTCGTGGAGGTCTCCTGGGAGGCCCCGATGGGGGTGGAGCGTGTTGGAAAACGGCAAACTTTCTGCAGTTAATAAGAAATGGAATGAATGAAGCCGTGAATATTGGCACAAACAACACAAAATGTTACAAAACACTTTCAGAGAAAAGACTTCCCCCTCCAACGTAAATCTGCTTCTGTGTTAGAGTCCATGGGGGTTTTATACTCTAGAAAGAATGGTTACGATATGGACAAAAATAGTAACAGTAGCCAATGTTACTTGAGCGGCATGTGAAAAGCACATTTCTACTAATTTTCATGGACAATCTCATTTGACGTTCTCATCCCTAATACATGTGAAGGAGATAATGATCATCTGGACTTCAGAGATTAGTTACTCCGTGATGTCAAATCACTCAAGGTCTCAGCTAATGAGTTAACATGAGGATGTGAATCTGGGTCTCCTTCACATCCCACAACTCTTGTAGCTCACGCCTCCCCAGGGTTCATATAAATCCATGTCCCTTTCCCGCGGGATCTGTAAGGATTTATGGATGAAGCAACCACCTGTCTTCCAGATCCACATCCCATCAGGGTGGGTCTGGGTTATGGTTCCCAAGCAGTTGCTATTATAAATATGCTTTCAGCTTCCATTCATGTGTGTGTGTGTGTGTGTGTGTGTGTGTGAGACATTTGTCAGCAGGTGCATTTACACGTCTAGCCTACTCAAGCCTGATTGCCTGGGTCCAAAATTAATCATGCACTTTGACTGCCAACAGAGAGATGATATTGAATAATTATAGTAGATTCTTTCCTTAGGTTCTTCATTTTCCGTAAACACCTCTTCATTCAAATTGGGAAGTTTACTCACCCTTCGATGTAACGAGCTCCCGAAATCTGTCTGGGCAAATAAATGTTAATATTAACGACTTGCACCAGATGGCAATAAAAATAACTGCTGTGACTTAGATGACCAGAAAGTCCTAGGACCTTGAGGTTATTGAGAAGATAGCCACTTTGCAGAAATTAAAGCTAAAACCACAAATAACCAACACGCCTAATGTGTGATTTCTATACTGCAGTTTTCTCAAGTACATTTATTTTCTGGGTTTTCCACCCTGTCATGGTACTTGCAGTCATTTCTATGAGTGCCCTCAGGGAAGTTAAATTAGTACGGTTAATAAAGGCGTGATGAGCATTCTCAAGCCGGTTCTTGACCACAGAACCTCCACGACAGCACGTGAGTGTCCAGAAATGAAAACTATCTTTTGACACAAGCCAACTCCACTCCCCAGGACCCTACTCCAGGCAAAATGAAAGAGGAAGGGTCATAGTCTCGAAAGCTCATGCCTCCTGCCTTTCCCTGTCTTTAGATCTGCAGATAACTTCTCTTGTTGAGATGCTTCTGTTGAGACGCTTGTAAGCTCCTCCCTGCTGCCTTGTAACAAGGACAGAAATGCTTGTTCCAAGGCCTTGTGGAGAAAGGAGCCTCCTTCCATCTCCAGCCTATGCCTCTCCATCCTATATGTCCTATACCTCCCAATCACACCAAGCCCCCGGACATCTCCCTCCTCCCAGCTCCGAGTGCAGGAAGAGTCTGAAAACATTGTATTGAATCCTTCTAAGTATCTGGGGTGTATTGGGAATGCAACGGCAGTTCCATGAACATTTGTGGAATTACCTTAAAAAACACCAGTTGTTTTCTTATCTAGTTTGGATAACATCTAGTTGTTTTCTTATCTAGTTTGGATAACATCTAAACATCTATCTCCTTTATCAGATAGATGGTTTGCAAATATATTTTCCCATCCTGTAGGTTGCCTTTTCATTCTGTGGATGGTTTCCTTGGTTGTGCGGAAGCCTTTTCATTTTATGGAGTCCCACTTCTCTATTTTTGCCTTTGTTGCCTGTGAGTTTGGTGTCATGTTATTGCCAGGATAGCTGTGCCGTGACAAGGTTTATTATGTGACACCACTTCCAAGCCTCAGGAACAAAACACAGCAGGAACTGAGGGGGATCCCTATCCAGCTGCCTGGGCTGAGTCAGGACCTCGATTACATCCAGGCTCTTGAAATTCCTGAGAACATTGGAATAGTTACCCCAGTCCCTGCCCCTCAGAACACAGACCCGGTCCCCCCATCAGTGACAAGGGGGCCACACGGTCAGATTTGTGGGTACTCTCGCTTCCAAATGGGCACTTCCTGTGTGTCGTTGGATGCTAGGTCCTGCTGAAATTCACCTGCTCCAGAAAAACCACTAGGAGGGAAAATCTAAATCTAAAACATGAATAATTTTAACGTTTCCTGAAATGTACAGCAAGTGTACAGAGCATTCGTTTTAATTTTGAAGAGCTTCTGTTTATAGGGTAATATTGTATCACATGGACAATTTGAGAAACTCAAAGCTTTGGTGAGATACCCTCTGTTTAAGGTTCTTAGTTTTCTGAGACGCAGTTTCCCACACTGAGGTCATTCACGTGTCATACTCTGCTCTCTACAAGGACCACAGGTTCTATTATTTACCTTGTTCTTTTAATTTTTTTTTACTATAAATTGACTTTTTTAAACTTTAATACTTATTTTCCCTTTGTAATAGGCCAAAACATCTATACCATTATGCATCTGATGTCCCAATTATGCTTCTTTTTATATAGAACAAGAATGAACGTCACCATAATGATGAAATCAAATGTTTATCCATATATCTTAATATCTCTCACACCTCGTGGTATAAATGTCACACTGGGCTAAATGTTCTTTTAAGTTTATGCGTGTCTGTAGAAGTCAGGGTTTTATCAGAGAAGAAGAGATAAAGCAAATGATACAAAATGTAAGACGGATTGTAGGCATGAGATCACATGAGTCCTGGGAACTGCCTAAGAGTCCTGTGTAAGGATTCAGTCCCTGCTTCTTGAGTTTGGCCAGAAGTTGGGAGGAGAAGACACGCATGCCGCTGGGGAGACTCAGGACAGACTAGCTCTTCTGGCTTCCTCTGTTGGGTCATCTGAATTCCTTCTTTTTACATTCTCCAGAGTGATGCTTCAAAGTTGAATTCTGACCTTGACCATCTATTTTTTAAAAAATCTTGAAAGGTTCCTCATCGCTCTTGGCTAGAGTCCAAACGCCTTCTTTGTTTATAGGTCCCTGAAAGATCCAGCCCCTCTTTCCCGTCCTGTCTGGTGATACGCAACTGTTTCCTTTGGAGCCCAGCCTCCAGCCACGTTGAAATCTCCGCAGGTCCTGAGCTAAGTAACTCCCATCTTTGAAGAATGAACATGTCTTTTTCCTCCTGCCTGGTCTACCTTTCACTATTCAAATACATCCCCAACTGTTTCTCCTCCAACCTTAATTTTCTATTATTCAACCTAGAGGTATCCTCCTTAGAGGAATCCTCCCTTGACCCTTCCTAAATTTTGTATTGAAGAGATGTCAAAGTTAAAAATGCTTCTGGGCTGAATAATTTCATTTGTTTGGTCCCAAGGAGATGGAGACAGAAAGTGGTCCAGCGGGGTTACCTTCCACTCGTTTGCTATCACATGCAGCACCCAGACTGCTACCTTCTCCATGGAAGGAGAAACTTCCAGTTGTCGGTCCTGAATCTCTGAGCTGGCTTTTCTTACAGCTGTGGGTGGGAGACAGGGGACACTGCAGCCCACTACCTAAGTGCCGTGGGGGACCCTCTGCCCTGTTGGGAAAAAAAGGAACTTCTTCCTCCAGGGAAGAAGCTGTACATCATTGATATTTGTTAGCATCCTCTAAGCCCAAATCCATTATTTCCTGCATCCATAAAATCCAGTTTCAACTTTCTTTTGCATCATTTGAGACACAAAGGGATATGTCCCTCTCTGATTTATTCAGGGCCACTTTTCTGCCACAAGTGCTTGAACACATCAAAGGAGATTGAAGAAATGAATCGCATCTTATCCACGTGCCCTGTGTGTTGCAACATAGATATTTTATAGGAATGAGTGTGATGAGTTTGACACCATCTATTATCCTCATCTCTTCCCTTGGAGGGGTAAAAAAAAACATAAATAAAAGGCAGATGGGAGTCCAATTTGGGAACTGAGATTTTCCTGAGAAGCCTCCAAATTACATTCCTAGGGATTCCTGAGATACCATGTTCAGGGTCTGGATAAAGTACTCACCGTGTAAGAGAACCATCTCTTCACTAGTCTTTGACCCCAGGAGCTTATGAATCAGGAAACCTAGCCAGCGGGTAATATTAGACACTCAATAAATGCTTAGAGAATGAATGATTGCATGAGATTGTTTAAATTCTTTGATCTGATCAAAGACATAATTTTGTTTTAAGAATGGATGGTAGCTCTAGTTTTAGCTTTTTGAGGAACCTCCATACTGTTCTCCATAGTGTCTGTATCAATTTACATTCCCACCAACAGTGCGAGAGGGTTCCCTTTTCTCCACACCCTCTCCAGAATTTATCATTTGTAGATTTTTTGATGATGGTCATTCTGACCACTGTGAGGTGATACTGTAACTTTGATTTGCATTTCTCTGATAATTAGTGATGTTGAGCATCTTTTCATGTGCTTTTTAGCCATAAAAGAATCTAAAAATGAGTGGATATATGTATATGCATAACTGATTCACTTTGCTGTACACCTGAAACAAACACAACATTGTAAAACAACTATACTCCAAGAAAATTTTTTTAAAAAAGAATGGATGATCTGTGAGTCTCTTGTCTACCCTTAGTTCAAGACCACATTTAGGCAACTCTCGGGTGTATTGTTTTTCCAAGTAATACCCCAAACATTTTATTCTTCCATACATATATATTTTTTTAATAGCAGAAAGATTTCAGTAGTGGCTTCTGTTTATGTGAGAGACGTGTGGGCAGGAGCTCAAGGCATAGGCATCAAAAACGAGTTAAAAAAAAAAACAACAGACAAGTTTTCAAAGCCTATGAAATCCCGTGGAATAAGAAACGTTCCACCCGTCCTGCTGGGTTGCCCGATTAACATTGGAGTCTGATTTAAAAGACAAAGAATCTAAATAAGAGGTTCCTTTGAAAGGGATGTACAAACTCAGGAACCAATTTAAAACCCTTGAAAAATGTGCTTCTGAGCTGTACGTAAGGGGCCTGGAGGGTACCAGGCCACCCTCATTGCACCACTGAGTTGGAGGTATAGGAAGTAATTTCCATTCTTTTCGTCTTATAAAAGGTTCTCGATGAGTATGAAGATAAAATTGCAGTGTTTGGCAATCCCTTTCCTTCAAGGAGCCTGGATCCCTTAGCTGGACCTTAACTTGTTAGGAGCTAATGGGAAATCTGAGGGTGAATTTGACTTATGATGGACTAACTTTTGACACCTAATAAAATCCGGGTTCATAGAGTCTGTGGATGTGAGAAGTGTATCATTTTCATCATCAAACACCTTTCCATTTAATCGATTGCATTCCCTAAATACAATTGCAAATGAATGGGATTCGACCCAGCACATCCATCACCTGGAAATTGGCAGGAGGTGAGAAGGGCAGCATCTCCTTTTTACACGTGGACCAGAAGAAAATCCTCAGTCAGTTTCCACGTAAAAGAGCTTCCATCTGGCTTTGCAGAGACAAGTCACAGCAAGCCTGCGATGGGGTCTGGAAATGTTCAAAATTGTCCTGCAGAAGTAGTCGTTTGGGGAAAATCCTCATTCTCTGAAGTCATTTATGCCACTTAAAGCCCCCAACATGCTTGTGGCTCCTTTGAAACACATAGATAATTTGCGCGATTTTAATTATAAAGGTACTTTTCAAATTTATTGCATTTTTAACTGATTTTTGTTGTTTTTAATTGCAGAAGTCCTACCCAGTTGATTCACAGATATATAAGGAGAAAGTCGCCTGAAGATCATTGGGTCCAGAGCTCAACCAGAGCTTCCAACTCCAGCTGGAAGTACTGTTAAGAACTTCTTACACATTCTTCCAAATCTCACTCTTTCATTCACTCTGCAGCCCACCCGGCCTTTTCTAATAAAGCTCCCTTTCCCTAAATATTTACATCAATGAATTTGATTTCTCATATACAGCTCCATAGCTCACCCAAGTGGTACTTTTAAAGGGTGGATTAGGAAAAAAGAAAAGACAAACAAATAGAAAAACGCCTTTCTCAAGAAAGTTTGCCACAGTCTGCCAGAATATTGTTCTGAGTATTTTGAAAATCTAAGATCACTGTGAATATGAACTATGACCCCCCAGAGTTGCTTGCAACCTGCACAACCGTACGTGGTGACCCTCGGCCAGAACATGAGATGCTCCCCTCCCTGAACCCACAAACGCCCCTCCCCAACTCACACACCCCGTCTGCAAATACCTGAGGGCCTCGCTTCCCCATGGTCACTTCTGTGCACTTCTTCTGTCCGGTGTTTCTCTCTCTTTTCCCTGTGTCAATCCAGACACCAAACTGAGCCTGATTTTCTGGTTCAGTAATGTCCCATCCTAACAAGGATTTCAGAGGTTTAGTTCAGTGGTTCCCAAACGGGGTAACTTCTGCACCCTTGGCCAGGGGATATTTGGCACTCTCTGGAGACATTTCTGGTTGTCGTGTCCTGGAAGGGGATGACAGTAGGTAGATAGAGGCCAGGGATGCTGTTAAACAGCCTACGAAGCGCAGGACAGCCTTCCCACAACAAAGAGTTATCCGACCGCAGATGTCAATAGTACCAAAGTGGACACACCCTTATTTAGTCCGTTTGCTGAGGGCATCCAGGGCTGTGGGGAAACGGCCCATCACTCTGCCTCCTGCCACCCCCCTGGTTCCCACCCCAGCTCTCTCTACCTTCAGAGCTCTCCATTCCCCTTGACCTCAGGACAAATGGGCTCTTTGCCAGAGCTCCCCACTGGGCATCACCTCGCCCTCCCTGAATCTTTACAGCCAGTCACTTAGTAACTGGTCCCACAGAGACGTCCCCAGCCCAAGGGGACTTGCCAAAACATTTCCCTGGGGGCTTCCCTGGTGGTGCAGTGGTTAAGAGTCCGCCTGCCAATGCAGGAGACATGGGTTCAAGCCCTGGTCCGGGAGGATCCCACATACCGCGGAGCAACTAAGCCCGTGCGCCACGACTCCTGAGCCTGCACTCTAGAGCCCACGAGCCACAAGGACTGAAGCTCGCGTGCCTAGAGCCTGTGCTCCACAAGAGAAGCCACCACAATGAGAAGCCTGCGTGCGCAACGAAGAGTAGCCCCCCGCTCGCTGCAACTAGGCAAAGCCCGCGCACAGCAACGAAGACCCAATGCGGCCATAAATAAATAAATGATTTAAAAAAAAAATTTCCCTGGGAAAGGTCTCATGTAAACCAATAAGGGAGCAGAAAACTTCCAGCTTTGCAAATACATATGGAAGTTATATTTTATTCAAATCTGAAACATAGTTTAACCAGTGTGTGATAAGAAATGAGAATTCAATAGGACTGTATTTGAATAACTGGAAATAATGGGTGTCACATAAATTAGTAATAAATCTTCAAGAACCAAGTTATTTCACAGCTGATTGGCTGAATAGATTGTAAACTTAGCTAATGTTACTGCTCCATTATGGTACCAGTTTCACCAGGAAAATAAACACACCAGCAATTTTCAAGTAATTCTCCCTGACATCAGGGTTTGGGATCTGAACCAGAGAAGGGAGACATTATGTGTGAGTCTTTTTAACAATACGATCTCAGTTTATCTTTATGCTACTTGGTGACGTGGGTGTTATGATGGTCTTTATTTTATAGACCATTTAACCCAAATTCAGAGTGGTAAAATCACAGTTTCTAAATCAGTTCATATGATCTCATCTATATAAAATTAAATATTTAAAAATATATAAACATGTGAAAAGAAAATATTTCACCTGAGAGGATCATTCCTGAAAAAAAAACACAGAAACCTACAATTCAGAACGTGAGTAAATCCAAAGTCATCCAGGAATGACTGGAATGTTTTCTTTTTACTGGCTAAATGGGCGCCTCGCTGACACATTTAGCCTCGGGAGGGAGAGAAGGAACCCCTTAGGCTAGATGCGGAGATGAACTCAGAACCTCACCCCAGCCTGGGAAGCCTACAGAATCCTACGGATTGCACGTCAGACTTAAACCCTGTCCCACCTGCGCAGACCCTCACTGAGATGCTGTAGCAGTGAACCCTCAGCCCAAGTCACACCCGCTACAGGCGGCACCACTCTCGTGCCCTCCTTCATTATATCTGCCCTTAAACCTCACAAAGTCCCATTCTCTTTCAACCCTTCCCTGTTTTTCCTGTGCGTTACATCCCTTCATTTTTTTTTTTTTTTTGCGATACGCGGGCCTCTTACTGTTGTGGCCTCTCCCGCTGTGGAGCACGGGCTCCGGACGCGCAGGCTCAGCGGCCATGACTCACGGGCCCAGCCGCTCCGTGGCATGTGGGATCTTCCCGGACCGGGGCACGAACCCGTGTCCCGCGCATCGGCAGGCGGACTCTCAACCACTGCGCCACCAGGGAAGCCCTGTTACATCCCTTCTTGATGAACTTTCTGTCCTCTGTGGATCTCACGAGGAAGCCTCTTAATTACCCTTGTACAAAGACCATCACGACCTGGTCCTCTCGTCTTTCCACTATGCTTACCCAGCCAATTCAAAACTCCTGAGGACTTCAAACACCTACCTAGGCCATACCCATGCCCAGGCTGTCAGGGGCTAGAGGACAATCGCTCCAGATATTCTTGATTTCTCTACTAGTTCCTGGTCTCCAGCCCTGAGCTGACCCCCAAGACCACTCAACTCTCCCAGGACATGAATCCAGGTATCTTCCTCAACAAGTCCCTTTCCCGATCTCTGAATCATTTCCCACACTCCCAGCTCTCAGGGAAACTCCTGTCTCCCAAGTCTTGGAAGCGACAGAGACTATCAGGTGGGATGGCCCTTCATTTCCTGACTCACTCCTTTTCTTTACCTGCTATCACACTCGGGAAATTATCACCTTGTTGGTTTCAATGGACCAGGTCTCACCTCAACATCCTGTCTTCTCCTTTATTCTTCATTCTTCCCGTTCTCACTCTCATGTTTCTTCTGAAATTGCCCCTAGAAGATCACTAATGACCTTCTGATGGCCAAAGCCACTGCCCTTCTTTTCTCTCTTCTCACATATCTTGCTCCCGCTTTATTCTGATTCCTTTCTCTCTCCCCTCCGGACACGTCACTTTGAGAAGTTGAGGGCTCAGACTCTGAGATCAGACTTCTTGGGTTCAAATCCCAGCTCTACTGTTTTCTCACCTGGGGACTTTGGGCAAGTTATTTATTGTCTCAATGCCCCAGTTAGCTCATCCTGGAAGTAGTTGATAATAAGCAGTATCACAGGTCATGAGGTTGACGTGAATGTTGAATTCTTGGCTTTGATGGCTCTAGCCAAGATTTCTTTATCGAACACTTAGCCCCTGGGAATACTGATGTGGACAACTGGTTCCATAAGTCAAAAGAATTTCCTGTCATTAATTTGTCTAAAAACCCAATTAATTAAAAAAAAAACTTTACTCTTACTCTCCATCAAACAGCCATCATGGCTCCTTTATAGATCTTCAAAGGTCACTCCTTTTTCTTCTTCTGCACAAATACTGGGACTCCTTTTATTTTCAAAGGTATATTTGATCTCTTTTAAAAAATATATATTGACCTCCTTTCAAATGCGTATTAAGTTTCATTGCAAAGCCATCTTGCTGATGAATGAAAAGCTCTTTCTTCCCTGAAGATCACAAAGAATCTTTGGAATGAGTCAGGGAATGGGTGACATTTGGGGCAAATTCAGGTGGAAAAGAAAGTCTGCAATTTTGACGTCTTGCGATGTGGATTATGATGGACTCAGCCTGTGGGTGCTGGGGACACGTCTCCTTCTTTCTTACTGTTCAGTCTTTATGAATCAAAAGTGGGGGTTTTAAATTCTGCACTTCCACCATCTATTCCCCCACAAGAGTATAAATACAGTCGTTATATTGTAATATTTGATGTCTCTTAGTGTGTGACAGTCTTGAGGGCCTCCTGTCTGTTGTTGTCACATTTCTTTCTCACCTGGGTTCTCCTCCAACTTTCCAAAGCCCCCCACCTTTTTTTTTTCCACCTGTATTTATCAAGGAGAAAGTTGAGAGGAGAGGAGAGAAGCACCATGATCAAAGACATTTAACGGTGCTTGCCAAGGCCAAGTCTGAATCAAGTCTTCTCCACGCCAAAGATCGTGCTTGTGTTCCGACTCTGAACAAGGGATCGGGGCAGCGGGGGCAGAGAGCAGCTCCATCGTCTAATTTCAAACCAAACTTCGACCCCAGGTCATGAAGGTACAGGACGCACATCCTATTCCAGCAAAGATGAGGGAAAGGAGATTCCGTCACATCTCCCAGCACAAATAGTTCAAGCCTGTGGGATTCCCACTCTGTTGGCGTGAGTGGAACGCCAGTGGTCAGTGACAAAGGTGGTCCCTGCCTCCCCTCTGTCTCCACCCCCAGCTGTGTCTGCTGTAGGCAGCACTCGGGGGACCCTGGAAACAGAACCCCCAAAGCATACAGCGACCTTTCAATCCAGTGACTGAGACTAGACTTTTCATGGTTACCAATCTAGATAAATTTGACTTTCTGGGTTTTTTTAATCCTATTATATTACCCGATATTTTGTTAATTTTCTAAGCTATTCTCTTATATTTTCCAGATCTGCCTTAATAGTCGGGCCCTCAATCCGTAGACTTCTACAAATGTGTTTATCTACACACTCAAATGTTACTGCTTTCATTCACAAAGGCCAGTTATAGCCCAGAAGAGCACTGTCCCTGAGGACTTTGAGAACAGACAGGGAAACAGCTAACGTGGACTTCACTGAGGTCTGGCATGGCACGCTTGCATTTATGCCAGTCGAATTTACTAGACGAAAGAAAAATCAGATTTCTTTGAAGTAAAACACCTTTTATCTCTGGGGCTTAGTTGAAAAAAGCTTAATAGGAAAGAATGTACCAAACGTAGGGCTGCTAAGTTTCATTAAATTGGAAACTGGAGAATTATTGACTGTGTTAAATAACTCACCTTCATTAAGAGGAGAGGGGGAGCATCAGAAAAAGATGTGCATCTTTTCACCCTTGAAATGCATGTGTTTGATTGTGTTTTCCAGGTTAGCGTTTGTACTAAGGCACTTCTCCATCGCTTCTGCAAATCATTCCTGACAAGTCTTTTCCTTCTTTCCACTGTTCTGAAGTGAACTGATAAGGGCACGGCAATGGAAACATCTCCAGCCTTCTTAGAGGGTGACTGGGCCTCCAGCAGCACGAGATCCTCCTTTCTCTGCAAACTGTGGGCCATCCTGCAAGACTTACTCCCAAGAGCGTCTTCACTATGTAACCTTTCCTGTCTCCTTGTGGATATACACACACAGGCAGAGCTAATGTCTCCCATATTTGTGTGCCTATAGACTTTTTGACATACCAACATTTACAGATGTGTTCTATTTCATAATTTATACTGGGGCCCACCAGCTGAATCCAGCTTACAGCCTTCAAGTTTAAACTGGTAAAACAGCTTCTAAGGAAGTCCTACAACTCAATACAGAAAAAATAAATAAATACACAATTAAAAATGACAATTATAGGGGCTCCCCTGGTGACGCAGTGGTTGAGAGTCCGCCTGCCGATGCAGGGGACATGGGTTCGTGCCCCGGTCCGGAAGGATCCCACGTGCCGCGGAGCGGCTGGGCCCGTGAGCCATGGCCGCTGAGCCTGCGCGTCTGGAGCCTGTGCTCCGCAACGGGAGAGGCCACAGCAGTGAGAGGCTCGCATACCGCAAAAAAAAAAAAAAAAAAAAAAAATGACAATTATAAAACGGGCAAAGGACCTGAATAAACGTTTCTCCAAAGACAGTATACAAATGGCCACCAGGTATATGAAAAGGTTCTCAACATCACTCAACACTAGGGATAAAGCAAATCGAAACCAAAATGAGATATCACCTCGCATCTGTTAGGCTGGTTATTATCAAAAAAACAAAGATACCAAGTGTTGGGGAGGAGGTGGAGATATCGTGACCCTTGTGCTCTGTTGGTGGCAGTGTCAAATGGTGTATCCACTAGAGAAAACAGTGCGGAGTTTCCTCAAAAAAATTAAAAACAGAGTTACTGTATGACCCAGCAATTCCACTCCTGGGTATATATTCAAAAGAACTGAAGGGGATCTCAAAGAGAGATTTTACACCTATTTTCATCGCAGGATTATTCATAATAGTCAGCACATGGAAACAGCCCAAATGTCCATCAACAGATGAATGGGTAAAGAAAGCATGATACATACATAAAATGGAATATTATTCACTATTTAAAAAGAAGGAAGTCCTACCATATGTAACAACATGGGATGGACCTGGAGGACATTATTCTAAGTGAAATAAGCCAGACACAGAAGGACGAATACTGCATAATCTCATTTATATGATGTATCTAAAATAGACAAGCTCATAGATGGAGGTGGGGAGGTGGGGGGAGGAAATGGTGACTTATTGGCCAATGGGCATAAAGTCTCAGTTATACAAGAGGAATAAATTCTAGAAAGCTGCTGTATCATGTAGGTTCTATGGTTAACAATACGATGTTGTGTACTTAAAATAATTTTAAGGGGGTAGATCTCATGCTAACACAAAACAAAACAAAACCAAATAACAGAGACAAGAGGAAACTTTTGGAGGTGATGGACATGTTTAATACCTTGATGGTAGTGATAGTGTCATGGGTATATACAGTAAGTCTCCTACATACGAACAAGTTCTGTTCCGAGAGCACATGTGGAGGTCCCATTTGTTCGTAAGTCCAACAAAGTCAGCCTAGGTATCCAACTAACACAATTGGCTACATAGTACTGTACTCTAATAGGTTTATAATACTTTTCACACAAATAATACACTGTACATAAAAACAAACACACAAAAATAAAGAAAACATTTTTAATCTTACATCGCAGTCCCTTGAAAAGTACAGTAAGTGCCGTACAACAGCTGGCACACAGGGGCTGGCATCGCGTGAACAGGCAGGAAGAGTTACTGACTGGAGGAGGGAGAGGAGGTGGGAGATGGCAGAGCTGAAGGATCGTCAGCAACAGGGGACGGAGGGCGAGCTGCAATAGCACTCACGCCTGAGCGCACGTTCGCATGTTTGAAAGTTCGCAACTTGAAGGTTCATATATAGGGGACTTACCGTACATATGTCCAAACTCATCAAATCATATGCGTGACTCATGCACAGCTTCTTTTGTGCATCAATTACACTCAAGAGCTCTGCATGTAAAGAAGTTGCCCCTCCCTCCTAACAAGTAAAAACCTGAACAGACTGAAAAATGAACAACTCTCCTTGAATCCATAAGAAAGGGGAGGACACAGGTCAAACCGCTGTGGCCATCAGGACCACAATGAGGCCATTATCTTTCACCCTGACAAGTGTTCACCACATTCTTGCTAAACATTTCAGTAGTGTTTCATCAATCACTCCAAAAAAAGCGGGGGAAAAGACAGAAATGACAATCCCTATGAAAACATAAAATAAAACTTTTAAAATTCAACCCAGGGCTTCCCTGGTGGTGCAGTGGTTAGGAATCCGCCTGCCAATGCAGGGGACACGGGTTCGAGCCCGCATGCCACAGAGCAACTGGGCCCTTGCGCCACAACTACTGAGCCTGCGCTCTAGAGCCCGCGAGCCACAACTACTGAGCCCATGTGCCACAACTACAGAAGCCCAGGCACCTAAAACCCGTGCTCCGCAACAAGAGAAGCCACCGCAATGAGAAGCCCGCGCACCGCAACGAAGAGTAGCTGCCGCTCGCCACAACTAGAGAAAGCCCACGCGCAGCAACGAAGACCCAACGCAACCAAAAATAAATAAATAAATAAATAAAATTCAACACAAGGAAATTAAGATTTGTAAATAGAAAATAATAAGCCGAAAATGTAACATCCAAGCACTTTATGCCACCGTATTTTATAGCAGGAAGGATTTCGCTCTCTGAACTGTGTCCCTGCTTGGTTACTTCAACTCGTGATGCAACTCTAAGAAAATTAGGAATTATACCAGAAGCTCAAGCGAGTCTCCACTGTGAAAAAAAAAAAAAATTCTAAAACCATGATTTACAAGCCTGTTTGTGATAGTAAAGATTATTCAGCCATCCTTAACTCCGGATAATGTAATAAAAATGCCGGTGAGTTAACAACCATTGAAGACGCCTACATACAATTAAATTCCTTCGATACAGATATGCCTTGCAATAACGCCTGTCTACAGGAAGCAGGCCTATTTTCAAATTCTTATTCTTTAAGCCAGCTTCATGTAGGTACAAACTCTAAAAAGCAGCGCACTATTTGTAATATTAAAATTAAACACTCCAAATAAGTAATTTTATACACCGTTTTCCAGAAAGCCCTTCACCCCGCATCTGACTGTAACCATGAGTGCAAAATAGCATTTTACAATTTTATTGGCTGAAGGAGCAGAACAGATTTAGATACATGCGTAATCCTTCCACATGGTACATATCGTAGCTCCGATTTCTCACAACGGATTTACTTAATTTTCTAACACAAAGTGTGGTTTCTGATAGAAATTGAATTTCCCCATATAACTACGTCTAGCCATATAAACATTTTTAAAAGTTGAGTACAAAGTACGTTGGAATCATTATATCAACTTCATGGGATGGAAGGGGAGCTTTAATCTAACGATACCATAGTCTCTAAAAGAAGCTTTGGCTTTTTGAAAGAGTGAAAATATGGAGGTCAGAGATTGAAAACAGGCAATTTTCAGGTAAACTATAGGTGCTCTATAAAGCCCCGTTTAGGTGCACTGTGGTTAAACTTGATCTTAATTAGTTCCCAGTTTTTTTTTAGAGTGAGATTTTAGATAAACAACAGTATTTCAGCCCTCCTCCTTCTGTTAGATTTCCTTAATCCTGGCAGGAATTCCTATGTGGCAACAATCAGCTGGGTCTGAGAATAAGGACCCCCAGTTCACCCCAGTCCCAATGATTTCCCATGCCTCCCACCCCTTGCTTCTCACTCAGGTATAAGTGTTCACTGCCCCAATAAGATTTTAAATTGTTTGTGGCAGTCTAGGAGTTAGGTGCACTTAGAATCAAACCCGATACAAAATTTGCCTGTAAACTGATGCCTATCTAAGCCTTAGAGAGTATCAGAGGAGAAATTAAGAAAACAATCCCATTCAGCATCACATCAAAAAGAATGAAATACCTATAACAAGAAACCTACCTAAGGAGGCAAAAGACCTGGACTATGAAAACTATGACAGGGATGAAAGAAATTGAAGACGATCAAATGCATATTTTAAAATAATAAATGAGCATGGTTCCTGCTGTCAGTTCATTGGAGAACTAGTGGGAGAGACAAACTAAACAGATAAACGGGGACATTAACAAACTAAGAACAAACTGTGAAAACTTTAGGAAAGATATAAACGTGGTCTCTTGGGAATAGTGGTGTGCTAGGTGGGAGGGCTTCCCTGAGGAGGTGACATTTGGATGGAGACCCGGATGGTAAGAGGGAGACACTAGTTGAAGACTGAGCAGAACGTTCCAGGAAAAAGATGGCACATTCAATTGGTTTTCAGTTTCCATCAAGAGCACCCATTCTTCTGCTCTGAACATGTCCTAGGGCTCCATTTTTCTTTCCATGCAAATGTCCTTCTCTTGTTGACCAGGGAAGACGAAGGCCACAGTGACAGAAGATTCAAAGGAACCTGATAGGTCAGCATGCGAACACACCACTTCAAGCTTCAGAAGACCTTGATTTATACTGACAATTTGAGTCAAACATCTTCTTTTAGAATACAGCTGGGGCTTTTCCAGAAACTCACAATTCATTTGTTCTTGGTCCCCACCTCCTGTTAATTATCATCCCTTTAAGCCATTCTACTGAGCACAAAAATACCTCCACAAAACAAAGATAGATTGTTGACCTTCAAAAGCGAAAGTGTAGAAGTTACCATCTGATTGCAAAATAAACAGAAGCATCCCATCGTGGGGTGAATGACGGCCTCTCTCAGAAAGCAGATTTTACTTAAATGCTGTAACACACTCAGGTCTCCACTGGATGGCAAAACATCACCCCACTATTAGCTGTGTTAGCTCTCCACACGTTATTCATTTATTTTTGAGGGGCGTTGAAGTGCTACATACCTAGTAATTAATGCCAGCAATTCTTTCTGCTATTTCTCTTTGGGCGGTGATTTCACATTTCGCAATAATTCTTCATTTATGTCTTCTGATTGTCTTCTCCCCCCACACACCCATTTTAACGGATGTGTGCCTCCCAAAACAATCAATTGCTTTCGGTTAATGGAATGTTGATAAAGGAAACTGTCAAAATCGAGTTCCATCAGTATTCGCGATCATTTCTAAGATAAGATGAAATCAAATTCACTGAAAGTAGAGATTAAAATTTTTGTTCACTCTTTCACGGGCCTGGGAGAATTCCTTGTTTTACTGTAGGACTCAGTTCAGTGGTAAACACTTTGAGTTGGCCACCTTACAGCCATCCTGTTCCTTCCCTGCCGTTCTTTACCACAGAGACCGGGAAGCAAAAATATTTTCTGGTTTCTCTTGTAACTAGGCGTCATGTGACCCAGTTTGAATCAAGGTCACATACTTGAAATTTTTTAGGGAAAGCAAACCTATTCAAATAAAAAGCAAAGACCTGTGAGAAGAAGTCTGTTGGCACCACCCCCTTTTCTCTCCCTGGAATATAGATGTAAAGGATGGAGATATAGCAGTCATTTTGTGACCATGTGGCAGGAATCACCTGCTGAATTGGGGGGAAAATGAGGGAAGGATCTGGACTCTTTATGACAACATGAATGACCACTTCATCTATAAACTGCCCATATCCAAGCTTCTTATTACACGAAAACCTAAGTTCTTTATATATTTATAAACTGTAACAGGGATTTATGTTACCCAGAGCTGAAAACATCATCTTACCGTACCTCGCCCTCATTAAGAGCCTTGGACTTAATTCTCTGTGTTCTCTCAATACAGAATCTCACCAAAGCATACCTTTTCTTATTATCCTTCTCCATGGTTACTAGAAAACTCCATTTCCTACCTATCAACACAGGAGCAGTGGAAAGAGGACGATAAGTGAAGGTTGAAGCTTCTTATCTGTGTCTCCCTTGCAGTATCTGCCAAGTTTGTGCAAATTGCTCTATTTCTTGGTTGTTCTGTGTCTGTGAAGTCTTATGCAGTGTACAGATCAAGGATAATTAAAATATTCCAGTTCTCTAAGCATTCAGTGTTGCCCTTCTAATCTGCAGCCATTCAAGAAGCATTTCTTTTGATGTGATTTAGCTAAGAAAATGTGAGCTTTCAAGTTGGGGGGGGCGACACACCCCAGGAAGCCCTGTGGTCAGTTCCCCAGGTCATAGCTTTTTGTTCTCTTCCTACTTAGAGGATCCTAGTGGAAATTTCCTAGTGGAAATTAAGGAGTATTACGTGGGAGATAGTAACACACCATGACTGCATGTCAATTACTGGCTTGTGACAACTGCCTCACAAAGGGTCTGTGCTTAAGAAATTAAGAAAACACCCATGTGAACTTGGCTTATCTAAGCTCCTGCAAAATGAGAGTTTTGGAAAACAGTATTAAATTGTCATGGGCCTATTGTTCCCACAATTTCATAAAATAATGGTTTATACATTAGCCTGAGTTAATAAAAATAGTCCCCTGATGGAAAATGTATGTGATGAATAAAAGATGAGCATTTTTAATCAGTTCTTGCTCTTCCAAAAGCCCTAATTACAATTATGTTTTGTATTCACGCAAAGATTTTTATTTTCAGAAAAGTAATCATGGTTTAGTCAACTCAACAATGTTGAACAGTGATGCGGATCATTTTTTTTCAGTTTTGGTTTGCAAAGCATTTCATTAAAATGCCTTTTGCTCCAGGTTTCACCCAGTGAATGGAATTGGTGAAAACAGAATAAATGTGACACCGCCTCATCACCTATTTTAAAAAGAGTCCTTGCATAGCTTCTAGGTGATCATTAAGCTACTTTCTGACTCTGTAGATTTACCTGTTCTAGACATTTCACACAAATGAAATCATACAATATGTGAAGTTTTGTGAATAGCGTATTTCGCTTGGCATCACATTTTTGAGTTTCATCCATGGTGTAGCACGTACTTCTTTCTCTCTTTTTTTTTTTTTTTTTTTGCGGTACGCGGGCCTCCCACCGCCGTGGCCTCTCCCCTTGCGGAGCACAGGCTCCGGACGCACAGGCTCAGCGGCCATGGCTCACGGGCCCAGCCGCTCCGCGGCATGTGGGATCCTCCCGGACCGGGGCACGAACCCGCGTCCCCTGCATCGGCAGGCGGACTCTCAACCACTGCGCCACCAGGGAAGCCCCTTCTTTCCTTTTAATAGCTGAATATTATTCCATTGTATTTTCATTATCTATTCATCACTGGTGGACATTGAGTTGTTTCCATTTTGGGCTATTATTAATAATACTATTATAAGCATTAAGGCCCAAGTCTTTGTGTGCATATGTGTCTTCACTTCTCTTGGGCAAATACTAGGTCATATAGTAATGCTATACTTATTATTTTCAAGAATTGCCAAGCTATTTTCCAAAGCAGCTGTACCACTTTGCATTCCTATCAAGGGGGAACCATTGTTGAGATTCTACCAATTGCTCAACAACACTTGCTGTTATTGGTCTTCTGTTCCATTTATCTGTAAGTTCCTCCCTTGCTTCTGTCCTGTTGTTTTGTATTAAGTCTTGCAATTGAGAAATGTGAATCCTCCAACTCTGTTCTCCTATTTTCAAGGTTGTTTGGCTATTCTGGGTCCTTTGTGTTTCTGTCTGAAACTTACTGTGAGCTTGTCAATTTCCACAAAGAAGTCAGCTAAAATTTTGGTTGTGTTTAATCTTTAGATCAATTTGGGAGTATCATCATTTTAACAGTATTAAGTCTTTTGATCCAGAATCATGGGCTATCTTTCTGTTTATTTAGATCGTCCTTAATTTCTTTCAACCATGTTTTTAGTTTTGAATATATGTTTGTACTTCTTGTTAAAATGTACTTGTATTTCACATTTTTCCTGCCATTATAAATAGGTTTTTTTGGAATTTTATTCTGTTTGCTCATTGCTACTGTCTAGAAATACAACTGATTTGAAACCTTGCTGAACTCATTTACTATTCCTAAGAGTTTTTATATGGATTTGTTAGGATTTTCTATGTATAAGATTATGACATCTGCATGTAGGTATAGTTTTACTTTTCCTTTTCCAATTTTGATGTCTTGTGTTGTATTTTCTTGACTGTATGCCTGAGCTAGAAAATTAATTTCTTTCAACACTTTTTTTTTCAACATCTTTATTGGAATATAATTGCTCTACAATGGTGTGTTAGCTTCTGCTGTATAACAAAGTGAATCAGCCATACGTATACACATATCCCCGTATCCCCTCCCTCTTGCGTCTCCCTCCCACCCTCCCTATCCCACCCCTCTAGGTGGTCACAAAGCACTGAGCTGATATCCCTGGGCTATGCAGCTGCTTCCCACCAGCCATCCATTCTATATTTGGTAGTGTATATATGTCCACGCCACTCTCTCGCTTCGTCCCACCTTACCCTTCCCCCTCCCCGTGTCCTCAAGTCCATTCTCTAAGTCTGGGTCTTTATTCCTGTCCTGCCCTAGGTTCTTCAGACCTTTCTTTTTTTTTTTTAGATTCCACATATATGTGTTAGCATACAGTATTTGTTTTTCTCTTTCTGACTTACTTCACTCTGTATGACAGACTCTAGGTCCATGCACCTCACTACAAATAACTCAGTTTTGTTTCTTTTTATGGCTGAGTAATATTCCATTGTATATATGTGCCACATCTTCTTTATCCATTCATCTGTTGATGGACACTTAGGTTGCTTCCATGTCCTGACTATTGTAAATAGTGCTGCAATGAACATTGTGGTACATGACTCTTTTTGAATTATGGTTTTCTCAGGATATATACCCAGTAGTGGGGTTGCTGGGTTGTATGGTAGTTCTATTTTTAGTTTTTTAAGGAACCTCCCTACTGTTCTTCATAGTGGCTGTATCAATTTACATCCCCACCAACAGTGCAAGAGGGTTCCCTTTTCTCCACACCCTCTCCAGCATTTATTGTTTCAACACTGTTTTGTAGCTTTCAGAGTACAAGTTTCGTGATTCTTTTGTCACATTTCTCTTAAGCATTTTTTTTCTTATGAAGCTGTTGCAAATTGAATTGTTTGCTTGATTTAATTTATATTATTCATTCCTAGTGTATAGAAATACAGTCGATTTTTTTGTATATGTATCTTATCTCCTGCAAGCTTGCTGCATTACTGAACTCTTTCATTAGTTCTAAAAGGTTTTTAAAAATGAATTTCTAAGCAGTTTCTAAATACAAAATCATGCCATCTGCAAATTGCACCATTTCACGCCTTCCTTTTTAATCTGGATACCTTACCTTTTTATTTTCTTGCCTAATTGCCTTGGCTAAAACCTCCAGTACAGTGTTGAAAGGAACATGCAGGAGGAAACTTCTGTGTCTTTCATGATTAAGAAGAAACATTCAGAACCATCAAGTTTGATGTTAACTGTGGAATGTTTGTAGATGATATTTTGTTTCAAGGAAACTCTGTTACATTCTTATTTTGTTAAGCTTCTTATTATAATAGAGTACTGAATTTCACAGAATATTTTCTGAGTCTACTGAGATAATCATTGGGTCACTGACATTTATTCTGTCAGTAGAGTGTACTACATTAATTGGTTTCCAGATGTTAAAATGACTTTCCTTTGCTGAGATAAATCCCAATTGGCCATGGTATATATTATTTTCCATATGTCACTGGATTAGTTTACTACTACTTTGTTGAGGATTTTTGCATCCCTACTGAAGAGATATTGGTCTGTAGTTTTCTTTTCCGGTGAGGTGTTTGCAGGATTTGGTATCAGGTAATCTGGGCCTCAAGAATAAACAGAGAAGTGTTCCTTCCGCTTTAAATTTTGGGGAAAATTTTGTGAAGAATTAGTATTAATTCCTCTGAAATATTTGGAATTCACCAGTGAAGCTCTATGTCTGGGCCTGGACTTTATGAGAAGGTGTTAAATGTATAATTCAATCTACGTAACCTGTGCTCTTCCCTGATCTGTCCTCTCTCCTCAAGCTCTGTGTCCTGGTGACTCAACACCCTCTCTGGTCTCAGTCATTGCCTTTTCCCAGCGCAGAGTAGGAAGGAGATCATTCTAAAAGTTCCCTTTACCTCTGACAGCGTATGTTTTTATGACACCACCTTCCTTTTTAATCTGGATGCCTTACATTTTTACTTTCTTGCATAATTGCTTTGTCTAAAACCTCCAGCCCCTGAACCGACCGGCCATGGAACCCTTTGCCTGTTGTACACTGGACTCATTATTATGTGAAAAGACAAATTTCCTTCTTGCTTCAGGCAGTTTGAATTCAAATTTCTGTTATTTCAATTTTTTTTATATGTGAAATAACCTAAACTTATAAAAGCCAGCATTCTTCCACATACATAGGAAACAAAACTAAACAAAAGTTATGTGTCTAGCACAACAGAGTAGATCTAGGAATTGAACTTAGTTCTGCAGGTGAAATCAGGTCAGAATGAATACCCTTATATAAAATGGTTGACCATATGGACTCAAATGTGCGTTATGTGCTGGGAGAATGGTCAGAAAATGCAGTCATTTCAGGATCATGTTTCTCCAGGGCAACAATTGCCTAGAACTGGGCCCTGCCGTCTTTCAGAAAGGAGCAAATACCTTTAGTTCCACATGGTGTCCACGATTCCCTAATTATGGATAATAACCCCATTTCCCTTCCTTTCATTGCCTTCCCTGGAACCTACTGGCATTTGAGTTTCCACAAGTAGGAGCTATCTCAAGTCAGCAACCTAATCTCTTTCCCTACTTGGCGGGATAGCTACATCCCCGATGTCCTGGATGGGCTCTTCCTCGTTGTGAGCCTGGGATGCCAGCACACCACACAAGGCAAGGCCGAGGTGAAGGCCAGACAGACTGCAGTGATACAGACACAGAGGCTGCATTTAGATTCAGACGGTGTATCACTCACATAGATGGAAAAGGACAAATAGATAGAGTGAAACAAAGCAGGGCCCTACGGTCCTTCCCCGCAAAGTCCTCTGCCTGCTTTTTGTCTCTGGAAAAGCATTAGTCAAAGAATAAGTTGAATCAGAGAAGTAAGAAAATGTGGAAACAAAGGAGAACAGTCCAAGAAGACTAAATAATAATAGTTTAGTCACTAAGCATAGTCAAGGCCCTTTCGTTCCTCCTCAAGGGCTAGAGGTCATATTCTGAGCCGTGTCCTGGGAGCTGTTTTGCAGATACGGAAACCCTACCAGGTGGAAGAAGTTAACTGCATGATGACCAGACTGTAGCCATGACAAAATCTGCCACAGTTCTGAGAACTGGCCTCAAAGGAATGGGAACAAACCAACCAACTGTGCCTAAAACAATCAAGATGACACTGGTCAGACCACCAATGACCGCGTTCAAGAAGCCTGTGGGAGCTTCCTGTGCTGTTTCTGCACGCAGCCCCCTCCCTCCGTCTATAAAAGCTCTTGCCCACGATTGTCAGCATCCTTTGGACGGGCGTCCCCCTCCCCAGGTTGCCGGCATCTAAATTAAAGCAAACTTTCCTTTCCACCAACCTGGCCTCTTTAGTAGCTTTCGAGCAGCGAGGGGCCAGAGCCCACTACCGGTGACAATAAGAGCTAGTTCCCCATAAGCCTGGTCCTACACCTCAAGGGGCCAGGTGACTGCCACCCTGTTCCTGAGGCCTCTGCTCCATTTTGATGGAGGTAGGACAAAATGCCATGGGCGGTGGTCTCAGACCAGACCATACAGGCATCCCACCCTCTTATGCTCTGGGGGAATACTCGGGGGGTCCTCCCAAGCTCTTCCTTATGTGGCCTCTGGGGATAAGTTCACAGATATTCACCACTATGGGGCTGTCCGCCTACAGTAGGCCTGTTTGGGAATATGGTCAAAACATCCATGAGTGTCAAGTTAAACTATGATAGTGAGAAGAGTCAGAATTGGCCTTTCACCGTTTCACTCTAATAGAAAGTTTAGGGAACTAAGGTCAACAGCTGCCTGTCACTTCTGTGAACTGACGTTTTTCACCAAACCATCTCATGGTTGAAAGAAATATTACTATTTGGGCAGGAACGTACAGGTTTCCTTATAATGTTTGATCATCTTTAGGTTTTCGTTCTCTGAAAATATCTGGTACTCGAGGTACCAAGGTTTGGTTTCTTAAGAGTTGAATTAGGTTTTTGCAAAAATTTTCAAGGGACACCTATGGATTTATTTTTTTCTCCTTAACACATACATTTATGGATGCAAAGAACATTATCTGCAATTTAGAGCCCTTAGTGAAAGCTGTCAATCATTGAAGCCTCCTTATTACCCAGACTAATCTTTAAACCCAATCTCAACACTGTCTACACAGGAACTTGGAGATTTTGATTACAAGTCCCTGTACAAGTCGGTCACCCCCTGCTAATTCTTGCTGCCAAGAACGTGCTGAGAAATTAAACTCTTTGCCAAGAGGAACACTTCACTTTTCTCTCTGGGAATGAACAGAAATTTGGTCGTTGTCTCCTGGGAGGGCTTGGAGTAGCGATGACCACTGACGAGAACATGTTTTTAAAATAGTTTTCACCTCATGGAAAGAGAGTGGCTTCCTGATTCTCACATGGTCATGTCTCCCTTAAGTGACAGATCTCTAACATTTAGACCGTTTAGGGCTTCCCAACATGAGCTCCGGACACTGGGCCAGATGGTCCTTTGTTGGGGGCCGTCCTGTACATTGTAGGACGTTGTCAGCCTCCCTGCGCTCTACCGTCTACTCCAAACCCCACATGGGCACGACCAAAAACGCCTTCAAGTTGCCAGATTTTCTCAAGGGGACCAACTTTCCGGGCCCCAGGTGGGAAGCACTGCTTTATATGCTTACTGGTATGTAATGCCACTGATTTCTTTTCCCATTAAATAGCAGTGTTGTTGAACCAAACTTGGGTCCACTCACCCATGCACAGTAAAGCCAATCTACTGACACCAGGTTGTGGTGAAGGAAAGTACAGCGTTTATTGCAGGGGCCAAGCAAGGAGTCCAGGCAGCCAGTGCTCAAAAGACCCGAACTTCCCAGTGGGTTTCAGCAAAGCATTTGTAAAGGCCGGGTGAAGGAGGGGGGTCCCAGGGTGTGTGATCAGCTCATACACAGTTCTCTGATTGGCTGATGGTGAGGTAACAGGGTGTTGTCACAGGGGTTCACGTTTTCAATCCTCAGGCTCCAGTAGATCTGGGGGCTACGTGCTCGTGGTCATCAAGTGGCTAACATCTTCCATTTGGTGGGGGTTTTAGCATCTGTAAGACAACTCAGGAGTGTGCATCAGATACTATTATCAGGGTACTTCAGAGAGGAGTTAAAGCCCAGGATATGGGGGAGGGTCTGTCCCCAGAAGATCCCAGAGGGTCCTGCTCAGTTACAATAGCAGAGTTTAGAGATAGACAATGAGCAAGGTTCACCTTTTTTCAGGAGGCAAGTCCCTCTGGTTTAGCAATTGGAATATCAAAGTGAAGCACTCAGGGTTTTTCTGCAAATAAATTGTACTTCTCACGGAATTGTGAAAGAAAAAGGCAAAACAAAAGTTCTCAATATTGTTTACTGGAAATGGAGAGCTTAAAGGTGAAGCTGAAAGGTGGAGATTCAATAATGGTAAACAGTTTGTGCATGCTTTAAATTAGGAAAGTGAGGGAGAGTTATGAGCTACAGACTTAGAACACAGTGAGTATGAGAGTTAGAGTTGCATATACTAATAACATAGAACAGGAGAGGCTTAAATTAAATAAGACAGACCTGTTTTTTCTTCCTCTTACCTAACATGGAATCCTGCAGTGGGGAGTCCAGAGCTAGTGCAGAGGAACTTCATTGCCATTATTTTTTAGACTCATTCTATCTTTCCACTTTGCCATCTTTATCACCTGCTTTTATCCTCACAGTTGTCTCATTGTGGCAACAGGCTTCTGTTGCACCAGCCATTGCATCAGCATCCCGAGGAATGGGAAAACTATAAAAGGCTAAGTGCCAAATGGAGTCAGCATTCTTTTTTTTTTTTTTTTTTTTTTTTTTTTGCGGTACGCAGGCCTCTCACTGCTGTGGCCTTTCCCGTTGCAGAGCACAGGCTCCGGACGCACAGGCTCAGCGGCCGTGGCCCATGGGCCCAGCCTCTCCGCGGCATGTGGGATCTTCCTGGACCGGGGCATGAACCCGTGTCCCCTGCATCGGCAGGCGGATTTTCAACCACTGCACCACCAGGGAAGCCCAGGAGTCAGCATTCTTTTACGGAGCTTTCCTAGAAGTCCTACTCAATAGCTTCCATTTAAATCTCACTGTCCAAAAATAGTCACCTGGCCGTTTCTGTCTGTAAGCAAGACTGTGAATACTAGTCTTTATTTTTACCTTGGCCTATGGCTACCCCGACCCGTCAGAGCACCTTAAGTATGACACCCAGGATGAATGGACATTGCTTAGGTAACATTGGAGCGTCGGCCTCAAAAAGACTGAATGTTAAGGTAAGACTGGGAGGAATATTAGAGTTAATTTTAATATTTCACAAGCATGTTAATTATGCACGACTTACAGATTTTTGACCTTTTTTGAGTACCACGTCTGTCTTCCTTTTCTTAGTGTTTGCTTTTGAATGTACTCGTTTGTTTAACTTGATTTTATTTGCAAAGAGAACTTTATGTTACACAGTAAATGGAAAACTGCTTTGCCCCTAGGGCAGAGTCACGGCCCTTTACAGATGTTTCCACACTTTACCAGCTACTGTCACAGCTCTATCAGGCCTAGTTTTTCTGACAGTACTATCGATATTTGGGAGCAGATAATCTTTGTTGTGGTGATCTGTCCTAGACAAGGTAGGATGTTTAGCAGCATCCCTGGCCTTCACCATGAGATGCTAAATGCCAGGACCACAAGCAAAAATGTCTCCTGGGGGAGCAGCTGACGTTTCCCTGATTGAAACACGGGTATCACCTCTTATTCCTATAATTGATTCTTATTCTACAATACTCATTTTAGCTATGCTTCTCTGATGGGATTCTGATGGATACAGAAGATAATTGTAAAATACAATAAAATTATTCAACAATATAAAATTCTTGCGGGACTCTTACATAGAAAAGATTCCAAGCCTGAAGTTGCGTCTCTCTTTGCTAAATAAGGAGATTAAAAAGTGTAAAACTCCTGCCAGGACCAAAGAGACCCTCTCCTTAATGGAACCAAAATCAAAAGGTAATTGAAATAGAGATAATTTCTCTCTAAGTGATTTAATGTTATTTTATGCCATGCCAAGTGCCACCTAACACTAGCTTGTATGGTGACTGAGCCACGCTCCTCCGTGCTAGGAAACACTGATCTGATCTAACAAGTGGAAAGGAAGCCCAGGAACGGAAGGAGATTTATCCAAGATTTGGGTGGAGGCGTAACACATTTCCGTAATTTCTGTATTTTCTAAATCTCGGACATCTCTAAATTCACGAACATCCCAATATGTGTTTAAGAGGGTCAAGGTGTTCAGGTATGCGTGACGCTTGGACCCTAGAACACAAGCTAAGAGGCCCCCAGCAACCACAGCACGACATCACTTGAGTTTGGAAACCAGCTACATTCCTAGCATTCGGCAAGGTGATTTGCATTAGACTTTGGTTTATCAAATGGTTTTTGGTACCTGCCCTCGTGGAATGTAAAACCTAATGGTTGATTTGTTTAAAAAGTACAGTGAAACAAGATTAATAATAACATAGCAACCACACAACACAAATTCTTAGTCCACATCAAAGTAAAAGCACGGGGCTTCCCTGGTGGCGTAGTGGTTGAGAGTCCGCCTGCCGATGCAGGGGACACGGGTTCGTGCCCCGGTCTGGGAAGATCCCACGTGCTGTGGAGCGGCTGGGCCCGTGAGCCATGGCCGCTGGGCCTGCGTGTCCGGAGCCTGTGCTCCTCAACGGGAGAGGCCACAACAGTGAGAGGCCCCGTGTACCGCAAACAAACAAAAAAAACAAAACAAACAAACAAAACAAAGTAAAAGCACGTAGCTTACTTCAAATAAAAAAAAAATTGCACTGACATTTTTTTTCTTTTTGTGGGCATTTATTGATGGATTTCAGTCCCTAAAAAAAAGACCATGACCCTCGATTCGACTCAGTCTTTCACTGAGATACGGAATCGTTTTTCTTCTTTGGACATTCGATTGGAACTGACAGAGAACAGTACTTCTTTGAGTTAAAAAAAACACGAAATTACTTTATTCCTTTCCACAGGAAAACAAGTCAATAGATTTTCAAGTCTAACTTGATTTTATTTTCAATGCTTTGCTAAAACATATGCCATGGTTCTATTTAGGATTACAAGAGAGCAGGTGAAAGGTTACATGGGGACAAGCTGAGATCAGCGGCCTCACAGACGGGCAGCATCAGACTTTTGGACCTCATTTGTTTATGGACCTCAGTGGCACTTGCAAATCTTATTCGTTTAATAGGAACTATGCCCACTCATAGGCAAGGAAGCTTGCCCTGAATCTAACCCAGGAGAATTTGTGTACTTACTTAAACTTACTTTTCCCCTATCATTGGTATTCTTATGAAATTTTTAATTCAAAGCTGAGGTTCAAATTCCTTGCAGAGCGGAGACATTAGCGGAGGATGGAAAGACATCCATCCATCTTCAACTGATAATGCCCTTAGTATGCTGGGAGGCTTTGCGCTCTGTGGCTAATGATCAATTATGCACGTTCATTCTTCCACGCCTCCGGGCTCAGATGTGAAGTTCATGTCTTAAGTAGCCGGAGCCCGCCTCTATGGCTTTGAGTTAGGAGGAAGCCACTCAGAACCCACAGCCCCTGGGCCCATCCGGCTGTGCTCACAGCGTCCAGACCACTCGTCTGAAACTATTCCCTGCAGCTCACATCCCGAACCAGACACCGAATCTGGAGGTTTTAAACTGATCTCTGCAGGCCGTAATTTCTCTAAGAGCCGCTTTTTCTCTCTCATAACCCCTTCAGTGTTAGCCTGAGCCATGTTAAAAGTCAAAAGAGAGTTGGATAGTCTGAATTTGAAACTGGGAGATTTCACATTCAACTCTGCTTCTCTTGGAGAAACGATTTTACCTGCTAACCCTGGGACTTCATATCTGCAGAACAACACACCTGAGAAGTAAAGAGACAGTGTCTGTGTCTAGACGGCTGTGGGATGTGCCTCCCCAGGGACCTTACCGCTTTCTCTTTCGTCTGGTCAATTTACTTTTACTTGTCTGGTCCTAGCAAGCATATGGGTTCAAAGTTCTTAATTCTCTATATACCACCCAGAGGCAGAGTGTCATATTCACCTGTCTTATTTGAGTCCTGTTGGGCAGGAAGAAATTTTCCTCTCCCCTTCGAGGTTCTTCTGGCTGGTCTAAGAATTAAATTGACGTGAGACAGGTGAACAGGAGAAAAATCAAACACAAGTTTAATCCCGTGTGTACATGGGAGAGACCCAGGGAAACTGAGTAAGTTGCCAACATGGCCGAGACCCTCACCTTAAATACCAGCTTCAGCTAAAGACCAAAGAAGATGCTGAGGTTAGAGGAAGGCAATTCACATGGAGGTGGAAAAGCAAATGTCTGGTAAATAGATGTTTGCTGAGCCAAGCAGGGACACTGGGACACGGAGGAATTTTAACAAACAGACTGCTGGGTTCCCCGCCGTCTCCACGGCTAGTTCATACTATGGTTACCTATGGTGACGCTCCCTTCCTGGAACAGGTCCTCAATCTACACTCTTTTAAGAAGTTAGGGGGTAGGTCAAAGTTTCTCCCTGAGTCTTTTGGGCCTTGACTGTTTTCGGCTGGAAATCATCCACATGCCAAAACATTCCAGGGTGGCACATTTTGTTCTCCTGCAGCCTGATTACATATTCAATGACGTGAGGTACCACCCTCTGTTTTAGAAAGCGGCTGCCCCTTGTGGTTAAGAGCAGTTTCTTAACTTTAGCTCAAGATGGTATATAGGCCCCAATTACCTTACAGCCAGGGAGTTTCACGTTTTTATGGGGCACCTATACATACAAATTTTCTATTTTTCTCCTGTTACCGTCTTATGTCAATTTAACTATTAGACCAGCCATAGAACCTAGAAGGGAAGAAGGGAAATTCTTTTCCACCCTATCTGGTTATTCTGGAGCCTTTGCATTTTTGCATGAAATTAAGACTTGGTAGAGTGGTACCCATTGCTGCCTAGCACGTTACCAGAGACGTGCATCCTAAAACAGTTCATCTACGGTCCGACAGGTTCTGTGGGTCAGGAATGTGGCACAGGTTCCCGGATCCTCAGCTTAGGGTCTCACCAGACCGCGATGGAAGGAGGCTGCCAGGCCCGGGTCCTCATCTGGAAGCTTGACTAGTAAAGGGTCCACGTCCCTGATCCCTCAGCTTGTTGGCAGATTCACTTCCTTGCAGCTGGCTTCACAGAAGCTTGCTTTTCCGAAGCCAGCAAATGAGAGATCGTAGAGCAAATCTAGGAACTACTACTAGCAAGTAGCAGTAATCTAGCCATGTCTACTAGCGAGATGGAGTCCTACCTAATACGTAATTCAGAGTGGCGTCCATCACTTTTGTTAAAATCAAGTCACTGATTCGATCCACACTCAAGGGGAGAGGACACACAGAGGCACGAATACGTAGAGGACACAATCACGGGGATGTCTTGAATCCTGACGCCACGCTCAGCTTGCGAAAGCCTTCCAGGGCTGTGACTGGATTTCACTGAATGTATAAATCAATTTGGGGGAAAATGGCATCTTAACAGTGTTGAGTCTTCTGACCCCCATAGCACTCCGTTTATCATTTCTCTTAGGGATTATTGTAGCGTTCCTCTTGGATCATAAGCTATAAAGATATCAGTAATGATGATCTGTAACCAACTGCATAGGACTTTTTGAACTTAAGATGAGTCTTTTTTAAATACACATTTTTTTTCTCTTTTGGATCAGAAGCTATAACGATGAAGTTTGGAATTCTCTGAAGACATCACTGCCACTAATTTGAAGGGACTTCATAGATTTGATGCCATCACACAAAAGAAGGCAGATCTGATGATGTTTCTGCCACGCCTCCCTCCCCTGGAATTTAACTTTGCCTGAAGCCTGTTATCACACCTGGCTTTTCCAGTTACATGAGACAATTTGCCTTTTTTGATTTTAAAATTTACTAATATAGTTTCAGTACTAAATAGGATCTTAGAGACCTCTCACTTCATGTACAAGGAAACTGAGGTCCAGCAAGCTGAATTGGCTGGACTAGAAACTCACTCAGCTGGTCCCCTAACTTGCACTCCCTGTTTCTGCAGTATTTGACATGCCACATGGTATGTACTTGAAATTCAGGGTCTCTGCCAGTAGCTGCTTCCCGTTACACCTGAGCTGTGTCAAGGAAGAGAGAGAAGAACTTTTACAAGTAGCTTTAGAGGCAAAATGCATGACTAACATTGTCCCATTCTGCCTCTCCCTTCCCAATGTAAATTCCCAAAGGCTCAGATTTCTCTCTGTTTTAACCTAGAGTTTTTCTGGAAGACAGAAACTATAGGATGAATGTGAATTTCCAGAGTTTGAAGAAGTGGTTAATGAGGCAAAAAGAACAGACAAGTCCCTTTAGCTAAGAGTGGAAATATATTATTTCAAGGACTGAGTCTCCAGATCCTTCCATGGTGTTCACAGTTCGTGTTTCCACAATGGGAGAAATCACAAAAAGGAAGATAGTCCGTTCGTAGTAAGATCTGCCAAAAAAGACACAAACCAGAGTCAACTATTGTGGTCGCCTCCATTTATTTTGCTAAAATACTCATGCTTGAGTATTACTTGAGTAATACTTGAGTATTACAAATACTCCCATTGGCTTGTGTCCTGGGCTCTGCGAAGGCCACCATATTGCCACCAGGGCTTGGACAGGCTTATTGGAAAATGATCCCAGTTTAAACACGATTTAACACGGCCAGTTCAAGAGCTCTTCCTCACACCAGCCTACATCACCGCCCTGTCCGATGGTCCTTCTGCTACTTTCCAGCATCCTCTTTGATGCCGTATTCAAATGTACTCTGATCTCTATGATAGCTATGTGCTTCTTGTAAAATCTCCAAAACTGAGGTATCCTTTGTCCATTTAAACCCGTGACTACATTTTCAGCATGAGTTCTGCCTTTGAACATGTAGTAAAAAAAAATCCTTCCATAGCTATCCATTTCCATTGTGTTTCTGCAGAATTTAAGTATTCTCTACACTCCAAGTGACAAGATCCGTGTTTGTGTGTGTACATAGATACACGTTTGTGTACGCACACACATACATATACACATATACGTGTGCACACACACATACAGAAGAAGCGTGGAGAGGCAGGAGGGCAGAGTAGGAGGGTTTAAGCCTGTTCACACTGTTTTTTCTTTCCTTATTCAGCCATGCATGGCACTGGCTGAAAGCGCATCGAAGAACACCCTCTCTCAATATCCTCCTAATCTCATTTATTTCCTTCAACAGACCTTGAGGTACAAAGGAAGCCTCATCTATTGCTTAAGTTTTCAAAAGAATTGCTATGGTAGCATGATAAAATAGAAAAAAAGCCCCACAGCCTTTTCATAAATATGCTACTATAAACACAGTTTTGAGATTTTAAAACACATTATAAATCTGCCCAAAGTGAAACTCTATGGTTGATTGCTTCATTTAAAAAAAAAATTAAAATGAATGTGTTTTTTGAAGTTTTTCAAAGGTCACCGATCTGCATAGCAGTTGCCAAGCAGAAGCTGGTATCCTACTCTCCCTAATTTTAAGAATAATGGAGATAAAGTAAATAAGTGTTTAAAATGTGTTGAACGTTTATGTATACGCACAAACGTGGAATTATTTCATTAAATCGTGAAAATAATCCTGAGAGATAGGTGCTTTTCCCCTATTTTACAATTAGAAGTTGTAAAGCAACCATACTCCAATAACAATTAATAAGAAAAATAAATAAAATTAGAAGACTGAGGCGATCAAAGGCAGTAAATGCTGTCAGGATCAAAGGCAGTAAATGCTGTCACCTGTTACAAAATTCTGATATTGATTCCAATGATCTGAAATTGGCAAGTCTAATTGTCCCACTGGCACCTTCACTTGGAAACTTTCTACTACATTGACACTGATTTTATGTAGCATGTTTTTAAAGAGTATATGATGTAAACATGGAAAGAACTAATGACCTGTGGTATAAAACCCCATTAGGATAGCAGATTAAATTTACGCGGGAAGTGAAAGTATACCTTGTTTATCCTACCTTTAATGCATATGGTCCTATCTTATGGTCATTGAAATATACACGTGTGCATCTCAGTCAAAAGACCGCAAAGGAGAAGAGAGCTGTGCTGATCTTATCAGTCGCTTATCATGTAGGCAAGTCACCCTTTTGTCCTGATGAAATAAAACTTCATCAAAGGCAAGAGAAAAAACATGAAACAGAATCTTTTCTCTGCCCGATGTGGCCTCCTCCCTCCCCTCCAGTGTGCCGTGTGTGGCTGCAATGTGCATTAACCTGACCTCCCCAGTGGCAGAAATACCTGCTCAACCATAAAGATCAATTTTTCTCCTTCTGGCACCAGCCATGTTAACTGGTTAGAAGATAAGATTCCTCTTTCAGTCCTATAAAGGCTCGTGATGACCCACCATTCGCCTTGTCCGTGCAGACATCTTTGGTGAGCTTTATGTACAATGCCAACAATGTATCATTTCCCTTAAAGACTGGTGCAAACAAAGCAGGCTGGTCAGACGACCTGGGGAGATACTGGGCCACACCTCGTGGAAGTTCTTGGCTTAAAGACTTACTTATGACATTATTAGTGTCACTAGCTATATTCCTTGTGTTCTGCCTCGTTTACAGGATTATTGTTTCTGTTGATTATTGATTATTGTTTCATTTAATAAAACAAATAAAAATAATGATGACTACACAGCTTGGAACAATCGGCCAATTATATATTTCTATGCAATCAATGATTGTAATAGTGTAACTCTAAATGTGGGAAGAAGCAACAAAAGGGAACCATTTCCTGGACCGTAACAGACCAGCATGACAGGTGGCCCAGAGGCCTTTGATGACTGTTAACAGGGGCTTAGTACAGTAAGAGCACACTGCATGGCCGATCAACGGAATCCTCCCCTGAACTGGGAATGAGCATTCCTAGGGCCATGAGACAGATAGGTCCTGAAATGCCTCCCAAACCTTGGTTGAAATTAAGACCAAAAGGGAGGGGATTGTGGAAAAAAGAACGTTGCCCACCATCCAGTTCGACAAGAACCAAGTCGTTAGTCACCGTGTTTGCTGACCTACAAGACACCCCGAAAGGGATTCAGGGTGAAGGTCAGGATGAGACATTTTGTGCTCTGGGAAAATGCAGAATTGGTCATAAGACAGTTAGAAATGCTATGCAGTTTCTTGCATCTTCCCATACCTGGAAAAGCATTAAAAGCACTAAAACCATGAACTAAAATATCTGTTTCTCATGGACATAGTAACATTTTACCAAGATGTGGTTACGCACAGCCCTTGATTAGAGGCACCCCTTCGCCCAAATCACATCTATACTGATCTCCCCCCACCATTTACCTCTTCGGAAATATCCTCAGCGCTTTCTAAAAGGCTGTCTCCCAGGTTATAATCTTCAGGTTGGCTCAAATAAAGTTTTCAATTTCTTTCTTGGATCGGCTCTTGGTTAATTTTTGTGTCTACATTTTTCATGCCAGACGTTCACCAAATTCAGTCATTGTCTTTCCCGAGCACAGGGGGATTGTATCCTGTAGCTCCTGTGATTCTTTAAGGTCCATATGACTAAATTCTAGTCAATGAAATAGGGGCTGGGGTGATACATGTCACTTTCAGGCTTCAAAAATGCATGGGCTGCTGCCCTGCGCTGTCCTGTCTCTTCTGCATGCAGGGTTGGACTGAAGGCTGGTGAGATGGTGGAGCCACACAATAGAAAGAGCCTTATCTCCGAGGCACCACTTGGAAGGGACTGCATGGAACAGTCCCCAGCAGTGTTACGCCCAACCGTGTGCCTGGCAGAGTTCCAAGGCATCTGCCTGCTTTTGCAAAGGCCACAGATCCCAACGGGTGTCTCATTGCGTTCTGGGAATAACGTTTTCCTCTTGCCCTTTAAGCTTTGGAGGACTAACTGCTTCCCACTCTTGCTAGGTCTTGGGGGCTTCATCGTACTTCACTGGTTATCTTAATCCTGTCCACACCCGTTTAAGGGGTCCTGCGTATTAATATTTGATCACCCACTTGTGTATGACATACGGTCTTTCTAGGATCATGACTGTTACCTTTCATGCGTAATTGCAATACGGAGGAACAAATCTCACTCCATAATGGATCTGTTTCTTTTACTTTAACCTTTGTGTTCTATTGCTTTCCTTACAAGTTAATCACTAAAGGGATGTTGCCTATTGCTTAAGGTACGCATAATGGTCCATCTCCAGTCCCCTGCCTCCCACGCCTGAGTGCTAGGCTAAAATATCTTCATTTAAGCTCACAGGAAACATCCTGATCGGGCCCACCTGTGAATGGCTGCAGGAAAGACGAAATTACTGCATCCCCTCTGGAGTCTGATGAGAACCAGGCAATATTTGCAGCAACGTATTTGCCTTTTTCTTTTTCTTTTTTTTTTGCGATACGCGGGCCTCTCACTGCTGCGGCCTCTCCCGTTGCGGAGCACAGGCTCCGGACGCGCAGGCTCAGCGGCCATGGCTCACGGGGCCAGCCGCTCCGCGGCATGTGGGATCCTGCTGGACCGGGGCACGAACCCGTGTCCCCTGCATCGGCAGGCGGACTCTCAACCACTGTGCCACCAGGGAAGCCCCCGTATTTGCCTTTTTTACTTTCCTTCCTTCCTCACTTCCACCTTTTTGTTCTGTAAAAGAAATTAGCATCCAAACCTGGGCAAGATGGTTCTTTGGGACACGAGTCCACCAGCTCCTAGGTCTGAGGGCTTTCTGAATAAAGTCGCTATTCCTTGCCCCAGCACCTCCTTTCTTGATTGATTGGCCTGTCATGCAGACGGCAGGACGAGCTTGGACCCAGTAACACAATGATAACTACAGCTGGCACTTACTTGGCTTACTTCATGCCCTGCTGTCATAAATGCTTGGGAACTATTGATACTACACCCATTTTACAGATGAGGAGACTGAGGCATATAGATTATAATTTGCCTAAAGTCTAGCAAGTAAGTAAGTAGCACATCTGGGATTTGACCTGGGACAATTTGGCTTCAGGAAATTGCCGTTTTCTACTTCTAAAATCCGAAAATGGGGACTTCTCAGGCTAGCGGTTTTTCCAATTGCCATGTCAGTGGTGGAATTTATTACACAATTTACTTTGCATTATCACCATTCACTGTGAGAAGTGCTTGTTCAAAGTCATTTGCTGAGTTCTCCAAGCACCCAGTGATACTTCCAATGAATCCATTAGAAAAGCTTTTGCTGTGCACCAACCAATCTGCTCTTATGAAAGAATAATTAGTGTGTAGCGTCTCTTATCCAGACAATGAAGAAAAACCAGGCAGGAACAGGGATGGTTTATATATAATCAAAGAGGATTATGTAAACCCCTTCACAAATTAATGGAGGTAATAAAAAAATTCACAGCCATTCTTACACCTAAGCCTTCCCATATTTCAAAATAAAGGCAACTTAGTTGGTAAGAATGATATGCTGAAAGCCAGGTCATGCCAGCTTGCAAGAGCTGATTCCCAAGCATTCTGTGAGCTTGTTGTAAATACAACTATTATCAACTAATTTAAAACCGAACAATGATCCGATCCCCTGCAACTCTTCCAAAGGCAATAGAGATAGTTGGCACTACTGCAATGAGCAGTGCTGAAGCTGAAAGAGGTTTCAGTCTAATGAATCTAAATCATTTGAAGGTGAGAAATCATTTCAAGTAGATCACAGATCAGTTACAGTGACAATATGCTTAATGGGAAGAACAGAGTGAGATGCTCCGCCATCAGTCAAGTCATGGTTAAGCTGCAACCATGTTCTGTCTCCTGAGACACAAGACCCACAAAAATCAACAAAAATATTAACTATCAATTAGCTATATGGAATTTACGATAAATAACATCATATTTTTATTATTAATTGTAAATGGTGTTTTACACATATTTTACATCAGAACAACTCATAATAAACTTATATAGGAATACACGTATATATGTTTAACAATTATATATATTTTCTCACTACCCCATAAAAACCCAAAGCATGTTCACTTTATTTAAAAACATGGCCATGTAGACAACAACAATATAAGAAAATTATAAAAGTCGTCGTATCGTCACCTGTTCTACTTTATTGTATCTGTGTAACAGAGTCCACCAAAACTTAGTGATCTGATTGTTTACTACAACTCACAGTGAAAAACACATACAGTCACCCCTCCGGATCCATATCTACAGCTTCCATATCTGTGGATTCTACCAACCACGGATCAAAAAAATTCGAGAAAAGAATCTCAGCAAGTTCCAAAAAGCAAAACTTGAATTTGCCGCCCCATTTACATTGTATGAGGTATTATAAGTAACCTGGAGGTGATTTAAAGTATAAGGAGAATGTGCATAGGTTATGTGCAAATACTATGCTATTTTATATAAGGAGCTCCAGCATCCATTGTATTTGTTATCCACGGAGGGGCTTCCTGGAATCAATCCCCCAGATACACAGACAACTGTGGTAAGAAATATATTTCATGTCTCACTACCCATGCAAACACACACTCTTGTACAACGGAAGCAAAATTTTACAAATCTTTAATTTCTTTGTTACATGCAATGAGCTTCAATATTTTCTTCTTTCTTTTCTGTTCTCTTTTGTTCTGTCCTGTTCCATAATACTGCACGTAAAATGTTGGTTTCAATAAATAAAGAAATACACATACACATACGTACATAAAATGTTGGTTTCAACTCTTACTGAACGGCAGGAAGCCATTATGACCGGTGAGAGATCCACGGAAGAGTGTTCCCCAACAAATAGGTGACAAGAAAAAGTCAGATTTTCATTTAAAATGATACACGTACTATTGCAACAATCATTTCACAGTATATGCAAATCAAACCACCACACTGTACGCCTTAAACTTAGCAATGTATGTCAATTATTTCTCAATAAAACTGGAAAAAATACTCATAGACTAGAAGAGAGATTTAAAAAGAAATGTGCTACAGAGCCATGGCGAGACATGGAAGGACCTTAGAATGTTAAGTGAAAGAAGCCAATCTGAAAGGCTACATACTGTATGATTCCAACCCCTGTCATTCTGGGAAAAGCAAAGTTATGGAGACAGTAAGAAGATCGGTAGTGGCCAGGAGTTGGGGGGGAGAGTGACGAAGAGGTGGAACACAGAGGATTTGGGGGGCAGTGCAACTTACATGTGTGACACTGTAATGGTGGATACAGGGCATTTCGCATTTGTCAAAACCACAGACATGTACAACACAAAAAGTGAACCCTAATGTAAACTACGGACTATAGTTAATAATGACACGATATGAGTTCATCCTTTGTGAGAAATGCATCACACTAGTAGTAGAAGAAGCTGTGTAGAGAAAAGGAGCATATGGAAACTTGCTGTATTTTCTGCACAATTTTTCTGTAAACCAAAGGCTGTCTTAAAAAATAAAATTTATTTTAAATGTAGACTAAGATGGAGATTAAGTGTGGTATTATTTCCTACGGCATTTGTGGAAACGTTTTTTTTTTTGCAGGACTGGCAGACTCCATCTTTACTAGTGGTGATATTTTAATATAATCCCCGCAGTCCTGACTGTGCTGAAAGCCTTTATCTTGACAAGGATGTCTTTCTAGCCATACTTTTAGGTGACACTTTTAAATTTATTTATTTATTAGTTTTGGCTGTGTTGGGTCTTCGTTTCTGTGCGAGGACTTTCTCTAGTTGGGGCGAGCGGGGGCCACTCTTCATCGCGGTGCGCGGGCCTCTCACTGTTGTGGCCTCAGGCTCCAGACGCGCAGGCTCAGCGGCCATGGCTCACGGGCCCAGCCGCTCCGCGGCATGTGGGATCTTCCCGGACCGGGGCACGAACCCGTGTCCCCTGCATCGGCAGGCGGACTCTCAACCACTGCGCCACCAGGGAAGCCCTAGGTGACACTTTTATATACTGCACAGAGAGGTGAAAATTCATTAATGGCTTTCAAACCATCCTCCAGTTTTCTGTGTCTGTGCATTTCCTGCTGATCCTCTAACTGTTTATGTTTTGATGGCTTGTTTGGGGAAAGTTCCAGAACATGAGACGGCTTCATCTCAGATATCTATGAGAAGGAGATTGGATGACAGAAAACAATGGCGTGGAGAAGGAAGTTAAGCCGAACCTTTAGTAAAAGCAACAAAAACTGATTTTGGCTAATATAACAAAAAGTGGGGAGGGATTCTAGGAAAGACAGGAGTTTTGTTGCCGTAGCAGAGTTAAAAACCCAGTGTCCAACGGCACCTAATTTAGCACAGAACACTAACTTGGCTATTTTCTGACAATATCGTGATCTTTCTTGTTCTGCAAAGAGTGCTGTGGTTTCTCGATGCTTTGCCACTTGAATAAGTTTTGCGATAGAGAAGGGGGTCCAATTTAGAAAAATGAACATCCAGATAAATGAAAATTAGTGAACAGGTGACTGTGCCTTGAACAAGATGGCAGGAGGAAAACGAATTCTCCCTGGTCGTAAAAACACCATTATTCATTTGTACTTGAAAATGGGCTTTCCGAGTGTCTAATTAAAAACAGAGGAGCTCATTTTTAATGGTTTCTCTCCTAGACAGTTTGACATGAGGTGCGTGTAATGAATTCATCACAGAACAGCAACTACACTTGTAAACATCAGGCGGAGAGACAGGGGACCTGGCAGCCAGGGTGTGGGAAGGTTAGGGTGGATACTGAAACAAAGGCTCTTAATTTTTCTCTCTAACCTCTAATCCCTCAGGACCCAATTGTCTCAGGAGGACATGCCCTCCCATCATTTTCCCAAGAAGATTTGCAAGAGGAAGTGAAACGGTCTATATTGTCTCCTTAAAACTGACTCTCATTTCATTCATTAAGAATGTCTTACTAGGGGCAAACGGTTCATTCCAAGGCTTTTTTTGTACCTGTGATTTGGAATAAGCCATGAGAGGATTCCCCATCGCATATACAGACACAAAGCTTTAAACTCAATATTGGCCTGCTAGGGAAGGGACATTCAAATGTTTCAAGATTACACAAAACTGCTCCAGAGTCTAACACTGGCAGATTGCTTGAGCTCCAAATATCAAAATGGTTAGCTCACCATTCTCATCTTAGGGATGGGATGGGAAATGTGAAGGCAAAATGTTAGCAGGTGTTTGCTAGCAATTTTTTGGCCGCGCAGCATGCGGGATCTCCGACCAGGGATAGAACCCGTGCCCCCTGCAGTGGAACCGCGAGGTCTTAACTACTGGACTGCCAGGGAAATCCAGATGTTTGCTAGCTTTGAAAATCCCTTCTGATGTATTTGTTGTTGTCCGTATCATCCACAAATATGTACCAGGCTACCATGTGTATTTCAGGCTCCAGGCAACATTCTTTTGCAAAAGGTGCAGAGCCAGCATGACTCAGCACAGGCAACAGCGCACAAGGGTTAGAGCTAAAGGAATAGATCCAACACGGTCACGTTTGCTCTTCTCTGTTACACTTATAATTGAAAGAGGAAACAGAAGAGGGGTCAATGTCACAATGGAATTTGAAATGCTACAGTACTTGTTTGCGGGATGGAGGAGGGGCCATGATCCAAGGAACGCGGGCAGCCTCTAGATGCTGGAGAAGGTGAGACACAGATTCTCCCCTGGAGCCTCTGGGAGAAACTAGCCTTGCCCGACACCTTGATTTTACCCACAAAATGCCCCTTTCATATTCCTGATTTCCAGAACTGTTAGACAATAAATTTGTTGTTTTAAACCACTAAGAGTGATAATTTGTTATAGCACCAAGGAACATCTAATGAACTATGCATATTGGGGAAAATCACAGGGACCTGAGTTAGTCTAAGTGCTCTAATTAGCTGTGGGTATCTGGAGCAAGCCACGTACATTTCCATGGTCAGGGTCGGTTCAGGCCTTAGAGACCATCGAAAACAGGGTCAGCAACTATGGCCTGTGGGCAGCCTCTAGTCCTGCAAAGCCCACGTGCTAAAAATGTTTTTACCTTTTAAATGAATATAGAAATAATTATATAATGTTCTCGAGTTTGCCTTTTCTGGCCCGCCAATAGATTTCCTATTTGGCCCTTTGCGGGGGGGGGGGGGGGGGGGGGGGGAGTGGTGACCCTTGATCTAGAACAAGCAAACAACAACAAAACAAAGCAAAAACAATGCATCCCTTTGGGCTCTTTGCATTGTTTAACCGGTGGCAAAAGCTACACTGAAAACTAGGTCTTCCCATATTTAATTCCAAACACTTCTCGGGAGTCCACCTGAAGACACTTCTGTGTGGGAAGGACGATAGACTGTAAATTTCATAATTGATTTTTCGAAAGGAATAACAACCTAGAAACCACAGACCCCGGATCATCTTGGAATGTGCCAGGGATCTTGAAACTGTGGCATATGCAATTAAAGATCCCTCAGCAGGCCGTTCGGCCGTGAAGTTAACGGCATATTTTGCTCTCAAAATTTGCTTTCTGCTTCTCCAGTATTTAGAATCCAATTTCCACCGGCACAGATGAATAATGACCCACCCCAACCTATATACTGTATGTGGAGAAGAATGACCATCAGACTATTGCTTTTCCTTCCTCCTTCTTCTTGCTTCTAGAGATTGGAGGAAAGATAACCTTGTTTTCCTGGGACCCCACTGCGCTTCAGATGAAGTAAATAATGTGCAACTCCAAGAAGCAGCCGTTAAGTTCCGAAATTAGTAAATATATTTGGGCAACAGTGTACAGCTCTAGGTTTGGGGAGAGAAACTTGGGAGTTTTCAACTAACAAAATGATGTTCAGGAGAGCCCTCTTAGGCATTTATAGAAAATTGGAAAGAACGTTACCCAGTGTAGAAAAGATGTTTTGTATAACTTGGAGCTCGTTTCATTTACTAGTTGCCAAGAATCTTTATGTGTTTTCTCCATTACCTGTTTTAAATCAACTTTGGGGAGTGTAATTAACAGACAATAAGATGCACCCATGTTAAGTACAGTCAGATGAGTTTTGACACGCCTGGGTCTTGGAGTGCAGAGCCCCCCCTTGTCCCCCCCCTCCCCCTGCTCACCTTTATGAGAAAACACAGGGATAACAGAGAGAAACCCCTAAAGCTATACGTGGTACCTGAGTTCTCTACTGGCCAGATAGTGGGAGCCCCTGAGCCTTGGTTTAATAACTTGAGTTTGAATTGAATAAAGCTTCAACCAGTGACACCAAAGAGCACACGGTTTCTGGAGAGTGATATTGATTAATGTGGATAAAGCCATTGTACTAATCAAACTTCTTCCAGCACTTAGAGTAATTAGTTTCAAATACCTTCCACTGAGGGGTACAGCACAACAGACACTTTAATATATATTTTCCTTTAAAGACCATAAATTAAAATGTTGATTTGTGTTTGCTTTGGTGGTCAACCTTCAGTGCAATCCATCGGGATAAAATTGGCCGTTAGAAGCCCAGTGAATCCAGTCTGGATACCTGAACTCAATGACAACCATAAATTATTTTAGAAAGTTCTTCAATATTCCATCACCTGATTTCCTTTTTTTTTCTTTTTTCCCCTCTTTTTAGTCAGAAATATTAATTTTCAGAGCATTTCTTTTTGCTGTGACATAACTACAAAGTTGGACTGTTACATGTTTGTGCAAATAATTTTATATATAACTAAAATATTATCAGTAGAGATGGTATACTTAATACATCTTGTTATTGGAAAGGTCAAAGTTTATTTTTCAATTCTTTTTCTTCTTGGTCATATTTTCTATCTATAACTTTGTTTTTTCCTTTTCCACTTGTTAGAGTTCTTTATCTATTAGACATCAACCAAGGGTTTATAGTCTATACCATATTTGGAAACACATAAAATTCCATCTTAACACAGATTTCATATTTAACAATATGGACATAATATTTCTTACAATGATCTTCTCCTCACTGTAAATGCTCCACAGTTTGAAATATATGACATTACATTCCAAAATACAAGGACACTATTTGAGAATCGGGCCATCTGCGTATGATCAGGGATTTTTTTTTTTTACATCTTTATTGGAGTATAATTGCTTTACAGTCGTGTGTTAGTTTCTGCTTTATAACAAAGTGAATCAGTTATACATATACATATGTTCCCATATCTCTTCCCTCTTGCGTCTCCCTCTCTCCCACCCTCCCTATCCCACCCCTCTAGGTGGTCACAAATCACGCGCTGATCTCCCTGTGCTATGTGGCTGCTTCCCACCAGCTATCTATTTTACATTTGGTAGTGTATATATGTCCATGGCCATGGCACTCTCTCACTTTGTCACAGCTTACCCTTCCTCCTCCCCATATCCTCAAGTCCATTCTCTGGTAGGTCTGTGTCTTTATTCCCATCTTACCCCTAGGTTCTTCATGACATTATTTATTTTTCTTAAATTCCATATATATGTGTTAGCATACAGTATTTGTCTTTCTCTTTCTGACTTACTTCACTCTGTATGACAGACTCTAGGTCCATCCACCTCACTACAAATAACTCAATTTCGTTTCTTTTTATGGCTGAGTAATATTCCATTGTATATATGTGCCACATCTTCTTTATCCATTCATCCGATGATGGACACTCAGGTTGTTTCCATCTCCTGGCTATTGTAAATAGAGCTGCAGTGAACATTTTGGTACATGACTCTTTTTGAATTATGGTTTTCTCAGGGTATATGCCCAGTAGTGGGATTGCTGGGTCATATGGTAGTTCTATTTGTAGTTTTTTAAGGAACCTCCATACTGTTCTCCATAGTGGCTGTACCAATTCACATTCCCACCAGGAGTGCCAGAGGGTTCCCTTTTCTCCACCCCCTCTCCAGCATTTATTGTTTGTAGATTTTTTGATGATGGCATTGTGACCGGTGTGAGGTGATATCTCATTGTAGTTTTGATTTGCATTTCTCTAATGATTAATGATGTTGAGCATCTTTTCATGTGTTTGTTGGCAGTCTGTATATCTTCTTTGGAGAAATGTCTATTTAGGTCTTCTGCCCATTTTTGGATGGGGTTGTTTGTTTTTTTGTTATTGAGCTGCATGAGCTGCTTGTAAATTTTGGAGATTAATCCTTTGTCAGTTGCTTCATTTGCAAATATTTTCTCCCATTCTGAGGGTTGTCTTTTTGTCTTGTTCATGGTTTCCTTTGCTGTGCAAAAGCTTTGAAGTTTCATTAGGTCCCATTTGTTCATTTTTGTTTTTATTTCCATTTCTCCAGGAGGTGGGTCAGAAAGGATCTTGCTGTGAGTTATGTCATAGAGTAGGGATGTTTTATTCACACACGATCTTGCTACTTGCACAGGGTGAATATATCATGTCTCAGTGATAAGAAAAAGCAAGATGAGAAGCATAAACACAAAGCTCTAGGAAAGTACAAAATCAGATTACGGTCTTTTTATGCCATGAAACGGCTCAACAGTCCTTATCTTGAAATTAGCACAAGCATCCGGCTTAGGGCACACGTGCATTCCCAGAACAGCTGTTGCCAAGTTGTCTAAAGTCTGGGATACATTCTTCCATCAGGGATTCTCCGTCTAAGAGACGGGGTTCAGCTTTCTCTTTCTCTGCCTCCTTATACTTTCATGTCCTTGGTTAATAGCTCTGACGCCCCCATGTGATTTGAGGAGACCTGGTGCAAGTGTTCTAACCTCACAGGCTCAGTTCAGCTCATGTGTTAACTACCCAGCCCATTCCCATAGGAATCCACTCTTTATCTTTAGCTGAAATGCTTCCCAAACTCTACCCCAGTCCTTCTCCCAAAGGGGAGCCTGCAACATCATTGCAGCACTGATTTCTGTTGGTGTCACCGGCTTGGTTTTGGTGCATGACGTCATTAGCATGAGGAGGAGGTCTTTTAACTGCGGCCTCTCTAGACAGACGCTTCCGTTCTAGCCAAGGCGTCTGCATTCACCAGATTCGAGTCCAATTACCTATTCGAATCACTTACTTTTTGTCATTAGAAGAATGCAGCCTCCCCGCAGTTGCCTCTTCACTCCCTTGCCTGGGAAAATGTGAATTTTCTTTCTGCACATTTTAATTGTAGTTTCTCTTTTGATTTTTCAGAAGGTGCCAAATTCCATTGAACTTTTTTACGAGTCTTTGTAACAATTTAAAATGCATAAGTGGAGGTTGGGACCCGGCAACACAAAGAAGTTAATTTCAGAAAAAGAATAGCTATACTTAGTTCTTTCTTCTCTCCCCCCCTTCCCCCACCACCCTTGTTTTTCCTGCAAGCTTTTATACATGCATTGTTATAGTCTGGCTTAGAAGCAAATTAAATTACCTTAACGTACAAACAAAATGGATAAGGGGTAAAAATCTTCACTTAAATATACTATGTTCTGGATGAAAAAAGCAGGAGTAAAAATTGATGAGCAATTAAAAAAAAAGTACTACAAACCAAGATACCGCCTTCTAAAAATACTGGTATAATTCAATCTATTTAAAATTATACAGTGTTTCCTACCCTGTAGTATCACATACTAGTGCCCTTGAATCCCTTTAAACACATTCATTGTTTACTAATAACTTAACCTAGATTATATCACATCTTCACAGAAACAGATTTTCCTTCTGTTCAATACTGTCCAGCTTCACACACTGCCATTTCTCCACCTTATAGTCGAACAACAGCCAGTTAAATGTGGTGGCAGGCGTGGGTACGAAGAACTTAGACCAAGCTCTGACCACATAAGTGTTTGAGAATTTTATTCTCTTTCCCTACCATGCTCTTTCATACTTTCATGCCTCTGCCTGCACAAATCTCTCTTGTCCCATATTTTTTGCCAGGCATTCTTATGACCCAATGGGGCGTCACCCCTTCACAAAGCTTTCTCTCTACCCCAAGCTGCACTAATTACCCCTCCAGCAAGCCCCACCATACCCTTTATATGTCTATTGTGTGCATCTCATTATGTAGTTTCTGTATTCGGTTTTCACTTAAAACATAAACTCCTTGAGGAAAGGGAGTGGGTCTCACTTATTCGTGAATTCCCAGTTTCTAGCACAGTCCATGGCACATAATAAAACATTTGCAATCAACTGAAGGGATTCATTAAGATCATTTTTAAAAGCCCTTTCAGCTCTGATATTTTATTCTACCTATTGGGTAAATGGTCAAAGAAGGACCCATTATTCTCAATTTAAGATGTGTGAAGTGTCGGACTTGGGGCTCCAGCTGTATTCACAGTAGATTCGGTAAAAATTTCTTATGATTTATGGAATCTGCTTAGCTCACGTGAACATAATTCATCACTCCAAGCCCAGGGAGCTCCAGCCCTCTGTCAGTTTTGGGAATCGTGCCCTTGTGACCAGACAAAGGCTATTTTCAAGTCTGGTAACTAACATTTCTGTCACCTCTGCAGTCACCTCTGGCTGAAGCACAGAAATTTTATTTCTGGATGGTGTTGACTGAAAAACAGGCATTCCTGTATTTGCTGCAGTGGGCTTGGGAGGAGGCATTCTGGAAGAGGCAGGGTGTTTATCGCCAGAATCACACACACTCTGAAGTCTCAGTGGCTTGAAACTGTACCGGTTGACTCTTCATGCACCTGTGATGCGCCTCTGGCATCTCCTCCCTAGTAGCTGCGCTACTGCAAGTGGTCCACTAGGTCCTCGCAGCCGGGGAAAGAGTGATAGAAGAAACACTGGATTTCAAATACCTCTTCTCAGAAGCCATATATGTTACTTGCCCTCCCAGAGCAAGTCATCAGTCCCAGTGTAGCTGCAAGAGAGGCAAGGCAAGATGTATAGGGAGGTATTTCGATATACGTGAGGCACGTCCCGTCTCTGCCACACGTTCCCAGATATTTGAGATGTCATTCATCAAAGGCATCCTAACAGGCCATTTGGAATAAACCCCATGTTTGGAGAAAAATTCCCTTTTCAGTTTTGTGCATTCAAAATCCACAGTCTGAGAACTTAACTTTCCCTTCCCTAAACAGCAGCTTCCGGCTTCAGGCACAGAAATTCTTGGGCGTGAAGCTGTTATATTATGTTAATGACTTTGGGCGCAGAAACACAATAAGATGCTTGTACGAGAAAACAAGATTCTGACAGAGCTAGTGGTGAACCAACTTTATGCTCTGGTCTGCTGCCTGGGACTAGTGCCCTAATAAGCTTTTAATGACGTTCCCCTGATACCTGGGGGTGAGTCACTCTGCCCACTGCCATCTTTTCCTAGAAGACAAATCAATTAAGCCCCAGGGCTTCCTGACCTTGTCTTTTCTTCTGCCTCATCCTGACAGCACGTGTTTCATTAGCACACTTGGAAAGGCCTCACCCCAATTTGTTTCTCCAGATGTTTTGCTCATCGGATGTCAAATAAGATACATTCTGCCTTCAAACAGCCCAACGGTTTAATGCTAGAGGCTGGGCAGCCGTTTTTTGGATATTGATGACTCCTTCTGGGGGAGCGTCATTGCTGAAGTTCCCAGATGTCTATAGAGCTGTCATGATCTTTAGTGATTTCAGCGTTTCCCACGGGTAGCTCTTCGGGGTCTGTGCATATGTTATTTTAGCATCACTGGGTGGTACCCGCTCACAACATTCATTCCTGTAACATTAGTCTAATGAGGATTTTCCATTTCACACATAGTTTTTGCTTTTTTCATTGGGATTCTACTCTCAGACACACTCTACATTCTACTCTCAGTACCATTAATTGATTGATATTATATCAATTCATGGATACTAATTTTATTCTATGGGTTATTAGCCAACACTGTCATAGTTATTTTGTTGTACACATTGTTCTGGCTTTGAACATTCTGAGTTCCTTCAAGTTGGTTCTTGTAATCTTTTCACGTATTTCTGTCACATTTGAGCACTTCCTTGTACCACAAGATGCTCCAGGTTCATCCAGTAATTCTTCTGCCTCAGCCCTGGGGTCAGCATTTTTTTCCCCAAGAGCCCTGATTCCTATTATTAAAAATTGGTATTAGAAACCAAGATCTGAGCATTAGGTGTTCTCATTGTTACTGGGGTGTCACTGCTTCTAAGTCCTCTTAGAGGACAGAGCTAGGAAATGTTGGTATACATGTGTGTATACCAAGCTATGCACACACATATATCTGTGTGTGTGTGTGTGTGTGTGTGTAGTACTTTATACTAGTACCTGATTCCAGTCTAATGCCACAGGATTTACTCCCATCCTCTCCATTTCCATTTATATAACTTTTTTCTCCAACATTAAGAAATCTGGCCCTGCAATATATCTATGTATTTTTTCAATCCTAGAAAACATAAAAAGTTTAAGAAGTACTTTCATAATTGCTAACCTATACCTCTGTTAAAAAAAATAAAGTTTCATTTCAAAACACATGTATTATATTTCACAGACGCCAAGAATGCAGGGTCCTTGTAAACCATGGTGATATTTTCTAAATTCCCTTTTTCCTCGCTGCTCTCTTCTTCCACACACAGACACTGCTGTGGCTCCTCTATCACCCTAACAACTCCTTGAAAACTTTCTTGTCTACTCGTGCCCCAATACTCCCTGTTTGTCTCACTTGCCTTCTTATTTCCTGCTACAAATCTCAAAGGAGCCGTCTGGCCAGGCTGATCCCTCTGTAGGGAGAGGGTCAGGAACTTAACAGGCCATGTCGGAATCTTCTTTATTTTGTGGGAGTGGGATGGGAAAGACTGGATATTTTTAGAGTAATAATTTTTTAAGTTGAAGTATAGTTGATTTACAATATTGTGTTAGTTTCAGGTTGCAGCAAAGTGGTTCACATAGTAATTGTGTTTATATTATCACCATGGATGATGGATGGAGTTGAACTTCATTAGGGAGGTGGTCAGTAGGTTCACCTGTTGGTGTGAGAGGTTCCCAGGCAAGAAGAGCAAATGATCCCATTGTCTCTGTTCCGGTGCTTTTCTGTGGGAGACGCTATAGGTGTTTGGGGTGCACCATTTTCATAGTGAGGTCCCATTCTGGTCATTTCAGGCTCTTACCATCCCAGGCCCTAAATGCCAAAAGGGTTCCATAGTCAATGCGACAACTCAGATCTCTCCATTTCCAAGTGTCCCATTCTGGGGTGGGAGGGACAGAGCAGGGCATTATCTGGCCCAAGTAGAGTCTGAACCCAAACCTGCTGTGAATCATCTTCTCATATTCACATTTCCCTGCATCTTGGGGTACATGGGTCTTAAAAGCCACACTGTTTAAGCTGTCGACTGACTAGTTCTCTGAAGTGGAGAGGAATGACCTGCTGGGGGTGTTGACGGTACCAGATGGACGCTGTGTCTCTTGTCCTTCTTCAGCCATGCGTGGCCGACCTGCTGGAGTCCTCATCACGGCTCCTGTTTCCTGTCTGTATTTGCAACTTCAGAGAACATAGGTTATTCTCCAGCAGACCTTGTGGAAACGGAAGTACATTTTCTCTTCTTCCTTTTTTTTTTTTTTGATGATTATCTGGTTTTATTTGCAATTAGCAAATTTAACTTCAAAAAGCACTATTCCAGATCTTGTGTAAACATTATTTTAAATTTGGCATTTCCCTCTGTAAGATAAACGAACACCTGATCTCTCTACATTGTACCATTCATTCAAATATACAGCTCCTTTTGGAAGCAAATCTTCTACTAATATATTTCATGCAAAGAGATTTTTAAGTCTAAGGATTTTTAACTATAGCTACATTGTATATGTTCACTATGGATATTTTATGTAACAGTATTTAGTGATACGTTCTTTACAGTTGTGTTTATTTTGAATGAGACATTAACAGATCTCATTCATATCAGGTAGGTTCTCCATAGTAAATAAGACAATATGGAAGCTACTTTTTTACCTACAGTGAATGAGCAATTAGACTGTTGCATAAAGATTAAAACTTACCATGATAGTTTGTTTCCTTACGTGTTCATGAAGTATTTACAACATAAATACTTTTAAGGGAAAAATTCTACTATTTACATTTTCTCTTCTGGATGACCAGAGTCAAAGCAGAAGGTTTTACTTAATTATGTGTCTCTGGAAATAGGACTAGGATGATTGACTTTTAAGAAAGCCAGTGCAGGGCTTCCCTGGTGGCGCAGTGGTTGGGAGTCCGCCTGCCGATGCAGGAGACATGGGTTCGTGCCCTGGTCCGGGAAGATTCCACATGCTGCGGAGCGGCTGGGCCCGTGAGCCATGGCCGCTGAGCCTGCGCGTCCGGAGCCTGTGCTCTGCAACGGGAGAGGCCACAACAGTGAGAGGCCCGCGTACTGCAAAAAAAAAAAAAAAAAAAAAAAAAAAGAAAGCCAGTACATAACCTACCAGACTTAAAAGGAAACCATAATACTATAATATGAAATAAATATAATGTGATATATAATTAAATAATAGTATAATATCATTATTAGTGTTGCTAACTGATAAATTATATAATATAAATGTAATAAATAATTATGCACATACTTTTTTAAAATTTAACTTAAATATAAAGTGGATATCTGCACATTGTATATTAAAACTAATAATCATATAAATTATATACTATTTTGTATCGTTTACTTTTATGTTACGTAAATGGTATTATTTAAGTAAAAGAAGATAAATAAATATAAATAAATAAATAAAGTGGCAGAGTAATTAATATCGGACTAATTAAACAAGTAACATGTGTGAGAACATGTAATGATATTTTGTAATGTCTCTGTTCTCCGAAACAATTTACTTTAACAGCTTTTTAACTCTTTATTGGAGATTTAAATTTTATAGGCTCTGCCGTTGAATGTTCTTAAGATCCCTAAGTGTTAGACTTTCAGAAGTGTTAGACTTTCAGAAAGGAAAGGTAAATGCAATAGGACTCATTAAGCAAACATTAACTTATATTTAATAAAAAATAGCAATGGCATGTTTCTTTCTGCCCTGTGGAATGATAGGATATTTTTATTCTTTCTGCTTCCTTTTCTAATAAACGTTCTCCAATCTGCCTGCAGCCTCCAATCTGCCTGCAGCCTCCAATCTGCCTACAGCCTCCAATCTGCCTGCAGCCTCCAATCTGCCTACAGCCTACAGGCTACCTGCAGCCTCCAATCTGCCTGCAGCCTCCAATCTGCCTGCAGCCTCTGTCCCTTTGACAAGCGGCTGTGTTCTTATCAAGTCTACATACCACTGACTCCTGGTGTTAGTCCAAGGCGATGTTACCAAGATAAATGCACTCCCGACAGAACAGTCTGTGCATGGAACTGAAGGTTTTATTTACTAGAACAGCATGATTTCTGGCCTTGAGGAATTAGTCTCCAACTTTCCCAAAACATTCACCACTTTCTATCTGCAGGCTTGTTTCGAAAGACCAGTGGTTTAGTCAGCTTCTCTGCATCAATATGCCAAGCTACTAGTGGCCTCTATTTTCAACTGAGTGTTGGTGGCTTTGGGGGAGATGAGGAAACTTGATTGATTTAAGTAGACTGACCCTTAAAACACATAGTTTTGAACTGCATGGATCCATACACGGAGTTTTTTCAGTAATAAATACGACAGTAAATACCGCACACTCCGAGGTTGGTTGAATCTGTGGATGTGTAACCTCGGATACAGAGGAACTTGGAATAGTGACGGTCAACCGTAAGTTATACGCAGATTTTTCAACTACTGGGAGGGTTGGCGCCCCTAACTACCCACCCCGCTCCCAGGTTGTTCAAGGGTCAACTGTACTTGCCTGTCTCTTCAAGTATAGTTGATTTATAATGTTGTGTTAATTTCTACTGTACAGCAAAGTGATTCAGTTATACTTATATATACATGCTTTTTCATATTCTTTTCCATTATGGTTTATCACTGAATACAGTTCCCTGTGCTATACAGTAGGACCTTGTTGTTTATCCATCCTATATATACTACTTTGCATTTGCTAATCCCAAACTCCCAATCCATCCCTCACCCAACCCTGTAACTGTGTTTTGATAGGCACTCAGATAACTTGCAAGAGACTTTCTGGCATCTCCTTAAGGTGAGTTAATTGTGTCACACAGGTTTCCGAAGTGGTGGAACTGCAGCAGTTCCAGCTCACTTAATGAAACTGAGGGTGGTCATCAGACCCATTAAACTGTAACTTGCTTAATAAATAATGAATTGTAACCTGCCTTCACTTATCAAGCTAATTTTAATTGTGTTTACAAAAATGTGTGTGTCCTCCAAACATCATGTAGCCTAAACAATAAGATGTTCGCCCAAGCTGTTTTTCAGGAACTTGGAGTCTGCTGGTTCCAGTTTGAGTTGAGCCGGCTAAGATTGGTGGAGACTACCTCAACATTAGAGGCCAAAGCCCCACCCTCGAAACATGCTAACGCCTGTACTTTCTGAACAGGCAGGCCTGTAGCTTAGCCGCACCTGCACAGCGTGACAATGACCTCACCTTCTCCTTACCTCCAATCACCTTTTCCCACACTCCTCACATGCCTCAGACCACCCACCCTGCTTCTTATTTTTTTTATATTGAAGTATAGTTAATTTACAATGTGTTAGTTTCAGGTACACAGCAAAATGATCCAGTTATACATATATTCTTTTCCATTACAGTTTATTACAAGACACTGAATATAGTTCCCTGTGCTGTACAGTAGGACCTTGCTGTTTATCTATTTTATATAGAGCCACCCTGCTTCTTTATCCCATAAATATCCTGAACCCCTCACCTTCGGGGAGGTGGATTTGAGACCTGTTTGAGATCTGTCTCTTTGCTTGGCTGCCTCGTGAATAAACCTTTTCTCTGCGGCAAAACCTTGGTGTCTCAGCATTTGGTTCGTTATGGGGGTAAACGAACTTGGTTCGGTTACATTAGAAGTGTTACTGAAATCATTTTCCTTACGTTAAACTGCAGGGACCCTTATACCTGGTCCAGTATCGTATTGCTCAGCATTTCTCCTTTTCTTATTGACTGCCGAGTACCCCCCGGATACTGTCCATCGATCGGGGTCAAAGGGAGAGACCATCCCATCCATCCTTCACCACTTTCTCTTCACTGACATTCCCAGCCACCATGCTTCAGAAATCTCTTCTTTCCCCGTCGCTTTATGTTGAACCCCTCTTCTATTTTTGCAACTCCCTGACAGCCCTTTCCACTTCCTCTGCCTCCTCGGAGAAGGAAATCCCTGGAACAAAAAATGAGTGAAGGAAAAGTAAACGAAAGCTACAGTCCCCTGGTTTCAAATATTCAACTTTTGCAGTTTTTCTACCTTGTGAATTTTTTTATATTAATTAATTTATTTTTTACTTCATTGGGTCTTCCTTGCGGTGTGCGGGCTTCTCACTGTGGTGGCTTCTCTTGTTGCGGAGCACGGGCTCTAGGCGCGTGGGCTTCAGTAGTTGTGGTGCGTGAGCTCAGTAGTTGCTCGCGGGGTCTAGAGCTCAGGCTCAGTAGTTTGCGGCGCACGGGCTTAGTTGCTCCACGGCATGTGGGATCTTCCCAGACTAGGGCTCGAACCCGTGTCCCCTGAATTGGCAGGCGGATTCTTAACCGCTGCGCCACCAGGGAAGCCCTACCTTGTGAATTTTCTTAATCAGAACCCTAAATACCCTCTGTCAGATGGCCCTGAGTCTCCTGCATTTGGGTCACGCACCAGTGGGGAGGTTTACACACCTGTGACGGCAGCTGTATGCGTGGCAACCTCTGTGCTCCGGTGCTAAAGTAGCCCATCTGCTGGAGCAGAGCGAAGTGCACTGTTGGAAACTTGCCCACGCCACTGGTGCTGAGAACACTGCCCCCAATTGGCTCCAAGACATTCAGAATAAGGACCTGCTGTGCCTTTCTCTCCGAGATCAATCTAGACACTTTTGCAGGAGCATGGCAATGCAACTGGGGAAGAGATCAATGTGAACTGAACGTCAAAACCTCACACTCCAGTAACTCAAAATTGCCTGTGTTTCTCATGTTCCAAACAGGAAAATGACACTCTAATTTTACAGAGGCTGAAGGACGCTAACAAATGCCATTCATCTGAACTTGGGTAAAAAAGATGCTGTCATGTATATGCTTGGTTTTGTTCCCCAAGGGAAGCTGTGACATGAGACTGAGGATGGGCTCCTGGGGTGAGGGAGACCTGCTGTGTTTATATTTTATGCTGTTGACAGGTCACTTGCTGTCCCACACAGAACAAGTAGCAGCAGATTTCATAAAAGAGCAGTGCAGGCTGCAGGGAATTACAGATACACGTTCGCGGCCCTTCTCTGAGAATGGAAGCCATGTGGCCCTTCCTGGACGGGGAAGTATAGCCAGTCTGGTTACTGGCCATTCAGTCGCTAAGGGTTCCATGTTGAAGATTTTAAGACAGACAACAAAAAACAGCCTTGCTGAGCCCGCACCCTGCACCCCGAACCCGATTTCTCTATCTTTAAAGCTTGGTCAATCATAAAGCAAGGTCATTTAAATCATTAGAAAATGCTGAAAATGAACCTAAATGCCTACAGATCACCTATATTTAAGGTAGATGGATGGCAACACAGAGGCCTATTGAAAGAGGTAGGACCAAAGTAGCCTTTCTCTTTTGCCAGAGGAAATTTCTGTAACTGGCAGCTTCCCGCCCTCTCATCCCACTGGGTCCTGAGTGACCACAGGCTGACTGAGCTCCTCAGATGGGCACGGAGGCCTGTGGCTGCACACGGATCAGCAGAACAAGGCAGGCGTGAGCTGCCAGGGAAGCGGAGGGATTCTCTGGAGGTAGCACACAACCCAACTCTCCACCTGGAGATGCACCTCTCCCACCACGGGGGGCAGCCTTGCCCAGCAGGCGTCTGGCTCTGATGCTGGACGTCTGGGTCCCAGGGAAGCCTGGGTCCACCTCCACCACACAGGGGTCGCCTCTGCCAATGGATCAGCCTCAGCATCCACTCTCTCGATGGCCACTGCACTGCAGCCACTCCGCCTTGACGGTGACAAGGAACGGAGGGGTTCTACAGAGCCAGAGAGGATAGGTATAGGGTAGACCCCTAAATCAGAGTGCGCCTGCTTGAACCCGGGGCTGCGAGAGGTCCCTGAGGAATGAATGGGCAGTCTACAACGTCAGCTTGAAGATTAACAAGGGAGTGGCCTGTGTGGTCCTCACACCAGGGACCCTAAGGGGATAGGCTCCTGAACCTCAATGTAGTACTTCAGATCTACATCTAATCATGGGTCGGTGGGTGGCTTGATATTCTGCATACCTGGAGCTTTTTAAATCACAGATAGCCCTGGGCCTGGAGAACACACCACATTTACTAGAACACTGTTTTCTGTGAGTAACACACAGCCACACCGTGATAGGATATTAATGGTATAAAGTAAACAAAGAAATTGACAAAGCCACACAAGGGGAAGAAAGCTTGTCATGGTTACTAATTCCCACTGGCCTGAGAAATAGGTTCTTGTAAAGATTAAATGACAAATGGGAAATGTAATTACAATCTACGTGACATATAGTATACGTACATGTGATATAATTCAACATACAGGGCCAGGAACGAAATTTATTCATTACGTTTTCAAAGTTTGGAATAACAAAGGACCAAAAGCATCGTTGATGGCAACCGATTTCAGAAAGCAAATTTGGAATTCTGTTCTGATTTTTTTTTTTTTAATGTTACTAGGACAGCATCAATTTGATACAAAATTTTATATAATAATTTTGTTCCATGTGAATTAATTCTTCAAAACCTACTATAAAGAAGTGACCCCATATGTGATTTAACATACTTGCTCTGTTTTTTATATAAATCGGTGGTTTTCATCTTTCTTTCATGGATTTTCAGAGTCCACAGAAAGTAAGTCATATTTGGGGAAGGACCTGGGGTATTGGTGAGAATACAGTAGTGAAAGGTTCAGCGTTTCCTGCCTTGAGAGACACATCATTTAGCCAGGGAACCATGTAATGATCTCTTTGGAACAAAGGTAATGGTCTTAAAAATAATACTAACTCAAATAGATGGAGTGGCATATCTGCTAGCTGGTGTTTGCCTGTAATTAACAGAAAACTGAGCTAACAACGGCTTCAAATAGACAGTCATCCTCAAATTGAACATCCATAATTAGTTTTCTGTTGCTGCTGTAATGAATTACCATAGACTTAGTGACTTAAATCAAAACAAATTTATTGTCTTATAGTTCAGGGGGTCAGAAGTCTTAAATGGGTGTCACTGAGGCAGGAGGTAGATGGGCTCCAGGCCAGACATTTACAACTGGCCTCCTGTTCACACTTCTGGGGGGAGAAGAAGATGGGCTCCAGGCCAGACATTCATTACCAGTCCCCTGTTTACATTTCCTGAAGCAAGAGATAAACAGACTCTAGGACTACATATTTATGACCAGACTCCTGTCTATATTTTGAGATCTGCACCTCGATATAAAAACCAGTAAGAGAAATAGGGTAAATAACCTGACATTGGACATTTTTATGGCAGGAACAGAGTGGGACTAAACCCTGTTAAAAGATTAAGAGGCCATACATTTCCCATCCCTGGGGCAAGGGAGACATTGCACATGCGCAGAAAAGCTCTTTGGGGGTCAAAAAGGAGGGGACACCACCCCATAATAGGTGATGCTAAGGCCGTCCCATAGGCGTCTGGGCTGTAATCCATGTTGGAAAAAAGTTGCTCAGGCATGTTGGGGAGGGCCCTAGGGCAGAGCAGGTGCGGAGAAAGAAACCAGATAATTGGCCAGAGGTGAACAGAGACCCGGAAGACCTGCCCTATATAAGTGATCTAACCGCCTCTTTACTGGGGTCCTCCTCGTCAGGGGGGACGCCCACACCCTTGCTCTCCAGGTGTGCGTCTCTGCCCTACTTGTCTTAACTAAACAAGCTGTTTCTCGGTGTGCTCTCCCACTTGTTGTGCTGTGTCTCTAATAATAAACTTTGTACCTGTTTTTACAGTTTTGCCTCCATGAGAAATGCATTTTTCACTGGGGTGCAAGAGCCAGGGGGTGTGGTGGCTGGGATTCCTGGTTTTCATCTAGGCTCCCCACCTTCAAGTCCCGGGCAGGGAATTAAGACCTCGCTTCATGCCACCACTCACTGCTGTCTCTCCAAGATCATCACGGGGCTAAAATCAGATGCCTGCAGAGCTGCGTTCCTTTCTGGAGGTTCTAGAGGAAAATCCCATTCCCTGTATTTTCCAGTGTCAAGCGGCTTCTGGCATTCCTTGGCCCGTGGGCACGTCCTCCATCTTCAAAGACAGCCATGGCCAGTCCAGTCTTTCTCTCATGGCATCACTGTGACAATGACTCCTCTGCTTCCCTTTTTCACATTTAAGAACCCTGTGATGACATGGGATCCACCCTGTTAATCCAAGATAATCTGTCAACAACCTTCATTCCACCTGTTACCTTACTTCTCTTCTGTCGTGTAATGTAGCATATTCACAGGTTCCGGGCATGAAAATGTACACTTTCGCGATTGTTTTGCCCACCCCGGTGGGTGTTCTCAGGATTGACCTGGAAGTAACTGGAAGTCTTCTTTCTTCCTTCCATTCCACAGTTCTTGGTACACAGCCTGTTTTCCAAGGCTCAATCCCTCGTGATCCCAGCATGGCTGTCTCCCATCCAGGTGTCACGTCCTCCGAAACTGTATATACAGCAGGAAGGCACAGAAGGGTGGCAGGAAGCTCTTTACCCTGTGTGGGTATTTTTTATTTATTAAGGAGAAAAGTATTTCCCAGGGCCCCAAGATCACTTCCCCTCCTCTCTCATTGGCCATAAGTGGGTCACATGCTCATGTCTAGACCAATCACAAAGGAGCACCGGGTTGCGATGACTTAGACTAGACTTGATTCATCTCCAGGGTCTGGGAACCGGGCAGCCTGACCAAATCAGGGTCCTGGCAGCAGGGAAAGGAGCACAGCTGTGGAAGAGCCAATAACAGTGAAGCCACAGGAGACCAATAGATCTGAGGGCTTTTCAGCACTAGTTTTCTGGCAGTTAAGGTCAGAGAGAGGAAGAAGTGGGAAAATAGCTTTTGCGAGGACTTTAGAAAAGTTTTTATTGTGTGTATATATATATATATATTTTTTTTTTTAATACACGTAAATTAAGTTCAAAATTGACTTTACTCTCAAGGAGAGAGCATATCGCAGTTAATAAAGACTGCTCCTTAATTTTTTTCGGAACTGTACCCTAATTCTTCCCAAGGTTTATCTTTCTCATTTCATCCAACAAGGAGGGATAAGCTCTTTATCTCAATAAGATGTGACCATCTTAAAGGCACATCAATTCATTAGAAGCAAAAAGCATTTTTTTCAGAGCTGAATTATAGGATTATTGGGGGTCCATTTTGATTCTGAGAGGCAGAGATAGAATTCTTTCAATGTCACTTAGGAAATCCGAGACCCTTCAAAGTGGCTGAGGAGGACTTTATGTTAAGAACAGTTATTACATTGGCACCTCTTTGCGGTTTTCTAGGTCTTACTAAACTTGATCATTTAATGACGTCATATTGCACAGTCATTAAAAAAGTTTCAGGCATTTGTTTCAAGTTGGAAACACAGTCACAATTACACATTTGCCAACTTAACAACTGTATACTAAAAAAAAGAGAACGGGACAAAATTCATGTATTGCGATGGGAGTAATTACGGTAAATATGACATCTGTGTGTCACACACATGCACTACAGATGCACATGCCCTGAAATTCATTCCGTATGAATGTTAATCAAGTCCATGTGAATTCATCGTGGACAGATTGGTGGCTGATCTCTGACTAGGTTCATAAGGAAATGGCCATCATACTCATTCAGCCATTTCTGCCACCAGCATGCCCTAACCCATGGAGGCGCTCAGCAATGATTCATGCCTTCAGTGCATTTCGGGGAAAAAAGTGTGAGTCTGTGTGAGTCATGAGACTAAGGGAAGGTGAACATAAATGAACATGAAGGAAGCACAGCAGTGAAGAGCAGCGTTTTTCCATAGCAGACTGATTTAGAACACCAAGCAGGTGGACAAGAGAATGTACCCATAAGGACTAGCCCGCCGCCTCATTTTCAAACTGATAACGTGCTGTGTTTTAAAATCACCGTTGCATTTTCCCGTAAATACTCTGAATTACATGAAATACCATCGTTTTAGAGTCATCACAACATGCAGATTATTTTTAAGAGAAAGAAGATTGAAAGTCACTAATACCCTGTCACCAAGAGGCAAAAACAGTTGAGAGTTTGGTGACTTTTCTCAGACAAATATACACCTAGAATATAGCGTTATACAGGTTTGTTTGTTTTCAACAATTTTCAAGTACATGCAATTTCAAATAACTCTTCCAAGACACAGAAACATGAAATTTCAACCCACACATGGAAAAGCAATGAGTCAGACGTTTCCCTGGTTGACGACTGAAGGAGTTTATGGGATGGACACGGGTTCCACAGCCCGGCCTCTGCGACCACCTGTTTACATCTCTTGGGTCTGAGCTCAGCCACATCCCAGGGGAAGCCCTGTTAGGCTTGTAGCTCTCTGTGGCTCTGTTTCTCAGACACAATTTTACAATCCGCTGTAAAATCCTCCCGAGGCCAACCTATACCTTCTAAATATGTCTTCTCTATTGAGATCAATAATGCATTGTCCACAGGATCGCCAGCTGCTTTATATCTGGGTGATGCATTGTCATTGTAAGACTGGATGCCTTCTGACTCCCAGAAACGGCCAATTTAACATGACGCCATGCTGATTAGATGGAGCTGTGGAGCAGGCAGGCGTTAGGGGACCTCAGTAAAATCTTGAACAACTAAGACTGCTCAGCAATTTCCCTACCTCTTCCTGTCCTCATACACACCAAAAAAAAAAAAAAAAGAAATTATTTTGTAGAAATTTAAAAATCTCTCTCTTTGGGAGAGGCGGTATTGGGCCAGCAGTTGGCAACAATCTATACCAATTGAATGGTGAGCTTTTTTGTATAAGGTATTTATTCCTTTCTTGCTTCAAATTAATAGTATTTTTAATTTTTATATAATTTTAAAAGGTCACTGTCCATTTACGGTTTTTACAAAATATTGGGGTTATAGTCCCCATGGTGTACAATACATCCTTGAGCCTCTCTGACACCCAGAAATTAAGAGTAGTTTTAAACAGACCTGATTACGTATGGGTATTTATAAATTTGACTTTTCTTTGTTCATCTTCTCCTTTGTCTTTATTATAAATTTTTAAATACGAAATGCAAACTGTATTATAAATATTTTACATCCTTTCTGCATATTTTGACATATTAAAAATCCTTTCTGGCTGAGAAAGGACCACCCCTCCAGGGACTAGGCAATTCTTAGAGATAATAAAGGGCCCAGATGGGAGTTTGCCTCTAATACACAAAATAACCAACCCACGGCCAGACCTACACCCCAGGAGGCATTCTTCCCCTATCTTAATCATCCCAGAGCCAGGTGCCGTAAGCAGGGGACCATCCCTGGAGCACAGAAGTTTTCCAATGAGTCAACCCTGAACTGTTTACTCTGCTGTCTTTGCCTTTCCCCAGCAAACACCCATAAAGGTCATGGGAGTTTCCTGGGGAAAACTTCCCCTCACCGTCTTACACCTCCTGACTGCCCTAGTGTCTTTCCATGTGGTCCTGCATGTTATGTGTGTCTCCCAACTCTAGGACTTGTGAGTATAATAACCTTTGTTTTTGCTGAGTGTTCCCTGTGTCTCCTTTTGTGGCTGCATCTGACCATCACAATAAAAAATATATATACATGCAAAATTTTGCCATTTGCAGCAACATGGATGGACTCGGAAGGCATTATGCTAAGTGAAATAAGACAGAGAAAGACAAATACTGTATGATGTCACTTGTATGTGGAATCTAAAAAATACAACAAAGTAGCGAGTATAACAAAAAAGAATCAGATTCACAGATCTAGAGAACAAACTAGTGGTTACCAGTGGTGAGTGGGGGGGGAAAGATAAAGGTCGGGGGCTGGTGAGAGGCACACACTACTGGGCGCAAGATAGGCTAAAGGATGTATTGTACAACACAGAGAATATAGCCAATATTGTGTAATAAGTGTAAATGGAAAGTAATTTTAAAAATTGTATAAAAAATTGAAAAAAACCCAAAACAACAAACAAACGAAATATATATACACATTATTTACCAGAAACCTAATGAGCCAGAAAAAAAGTATTTTTAATTAGCAAATTACATATCTTAAGTCACGCACTAATGGGAATTCCGCATATGGACAAATTATGATTTTATATCGTTTGTTTGTGTAATTTCCTTCTGAAATTACATGCGTTATCAGAATTCTTTCTCCTGAACAAATGGAGACAAAATTCAAAACTCTAAAGAGAAAAAGATGGAGGCCGAGGCGAGAAGTCAATAAAACGTCAGATGAGTTGATAATACTAAATACATACCCCAAAGGCCGCTGTCTTTCAATAAACATTTGTTTTTCTTTTTCTCACAGATTTTTCCTCTTGCAGTGATACCGCTGCACCTACACCTTGTCAACAAGTGGCCGTTTGTAGAAGCTGCTAAGAAAACACAGGGATGGAATGAGCATCTTTGCTTCCACTCCTACAGGGACCAGGGATGCGTGTTGCTCTTCTCTGAGTAACAGGATGTTCTACACCTGAATCTTCCACAAGTTTCAAGGGAGGAGGGTGCACAGGCAAACACAGCATCCTACCCCTGACCACCACCGTCATCTCCACCACATCTGCCCTTCTTATTCTTCAAGGCGTTCTAGCGTATCACGAACTCAAGCCCGACGGTGAGGGGTGCGGACTTTGCCCCCCTTGGAACTTGGGGAAGCCACACAGTCCCTAAACCCTGACAGCCTCCAGACTGTGAGCTCTAGCCTCTGGATCTGAGACCTGCCCGTTGCTCATGGCCCCATGACCTCAGGCCTGCCCCCAATCCTCCCTTGACCTCTCAATTTCTTCACCTCTAAATTCTGGATCCTGTAGCTGACAATATTCAGATACCAGCTGGAAATATCTATCCTAGTCATTTTTGGTAGGCAATAGCTATAGAGAAAGAACTGGTAAAGTGAGTATTTTAACTGTGAAAGAGTTAACTGGATGTGTCAACATGACTGGGCCATGGCCTGGGTGGGGGACCAGATAAAACACTGTTTCTGGCTGTTTCTCTGAGGGTGTTGATGGGTGAGATTAGCCATGGAATTAGTGTCTCTGTATATGGCCCTCCCCAGTGTCGGTGGCCATCAGCCAATGTTGAGGGCCTGAATACAGCAAAGGGCCCCTTCCTGCCTGCCTAAGCTTCACCTGAGACACCCTATTCCCCTGCCTTGGACTGGACTTACATTTAGGTCCTCAGGCCATCAAACTGTGATCTGAATCACCCCAACTTTCCTGGGTGTCCAGCCTGCAGACCTAAAACTAACCCTAACCCTAACCCTAACGCTAACCCTAACCCTAACCCAACCCTAACCCTAACCCTAACCCTAACCCTGCAAATCTTGGGGCATCTCAGCCTCCACCATCCACCGAGCCAATCTCTCATAGTAAATCTCCATACGTCTATGTGTATCTCCCATTGGGACTGTTCCTCTGGAGAACCCTGACTGATACAAATAGGAATCTTGTACTTCCTTTGTGCACACCAGAAGGGAATAGATATGTATAATACCCACCTTTCTTTATATGTGCAAAAATGAATAAATATACATACACAGATGTCTTGTTTTTTGTAAGTTCTGAGACCATTATTCATTCGTTCCATAAATATTTATTGGGTATGCCAATTAGCTTTTCTTGCATGACAAACGAACAACCAAAGTAGCTTTAAATACAACTATTTGTTTACACGTGATGCTCCAGGCTGGAGATGTGGTCTGGCCTCAGCTGAGATGGGCTTACCCTATGTTGACAGTCACCAGGGTCCAGTGGCCTCATCAGGTGCTTGGCGGCTGGTGCCAGCTCTCAGCAAAGCTGATGGAGGTCACAGGCCACGTGCTGTTCTCATTCACAGGCTCACCCAGGCTTACTGCGGGGTGGGGGGCAGTCAACAGGATTTCCAGAGCCAGAGAGGGCAAGCTTCCAAGGGCAAATGCTCTTTAATCCTCTGTTTAAGCAATATTTACTAATTTACTAACAGGCAGAGCGATCCCCAAGGCCAAGTCCAGACACAAGATGTGAAGAAACAGTCCCACATTCAGTGGGAGCAGTGGAAAAGCCATTTGCAAAGGCGTGTGAATAGCGGAGGTCAAATTTGTGGCCACCTACCTCAATGGGCACCTCTTCTGTGCCCAGCACTCGGTGATGTGATGACAAATGACCCCCCCTCCAAAAAAACAAAAGTGAAAGATAAGCAAAAAAGAAAAACGGACAAAGTAATCCCAGCCCTCATACCGTAGAGAGACAGAGCTTAAACAAACAGACACATAACACATAAATAGGGCTTCCCTGGCAGTGCAGTGGTTAAGAATCCGCCTGCCGATGCAGGGGACACGGGTTTGAGCCCTGGTCCGGGAAGATCCCACATGCCGCGGAGCTACTAAGCCCGTGCGCCAAAGCTACTGAGCCTGTGCTCTAGAGCCTGCGAGCCACAACTACTGAGCCCGTGTGCCACAACTACTGAAGCCCGCGCGCCTAGAGCCCGTGCTCCACAAGAGAAGCCACCGCTCGCCGCAACTAGAGAAAGCCCACGTGCAGCAACGAAGACCCAATGTAGCCAAAAAAAAATAATAAATAAATTTAAAAACAAACAAACAAAACATATAAATAAATTTGTACAGAGTGTAAGAAGGAGTGCCAGGGGAGAACAGCCAGCTAGAACCCTAGCTTGTGATCCTCAGGGCCCTGTCAAGAAGTGAACCTGATGCCACCTGCCCGGGGGGAGGTGCCAACCGCAGGGCACTTCTGGACCCTCAGATCAGGCCATGACCAATCAGGACCCTATGGGGCTTTCCTGGCATAGGACCCCAACCCCTCATGTCCTCCGCCTGCCTCTTGTCTGTAGAAAAACTTTAGCCAAAGAATACATTTAATCAGAGAAATGAGAAAAAATGCAGACGCGATGGAAAATCAGTCAAACAAGACAAAGTAATAATAGTTCAGTCACTAAGCATAGTCAGGGCCCTTTGGTTCCTCCTCAAGGGCTAGAGATCATATTCTGAGCCGTGTCCTGGGAGCCGTCTTGTAGATTGAAACACCTGCCAGGTGCAGAAGTTAACTACATGATGACCGGACTGTAGCCATGACATAAGCTGCCACCATTCCGAGAACTGGCCTCAAAGAAATGGGAATTGACCCTGGAACTGAAGACTAACGGTACCTAAAACCATCAAGATGACGCTGATCAGACCACCGATGACCAAGTTCAAGATGCCTGTCAGAGCTGCCTGTGCTGTTTCTGCAGGTAGGCCCTCCCTCCACCTGTGCACCCCTAAAACTTCCCTTTAAAAGTTCTTGCCCCCTGATGGGCAGTTGGGAGTTGGCTGTGGACACAAGTCCGCCTTCTCCCCAGGTTGCTGGCCTCCTGAATAAAGCAAGCGTTCCTTTCCTACCAACACTGTCTCTTGAGTATTGGTTTTCAAGCTGCGGGCAGCTGAACCTGAGTTTGGTAGCAGGGTCAGTGAAACCAAGTTCCATCAGGGGTCCTTGAAGGAGTTTGTTCTCTCCGAGGACTGATGAAGGGGGGCACCGGCCTTTCGGGGGGAAGCTTGACTGCTTTGAAATGGCCTTGAACTACAATGACCAAGAGGCTTCTTTCTCCCTGTGGCAAAACAGATAGGACAGCATAAACACGGAATCCTCAAAGCTATTAATTACTTTGGGTGGTAAAGAATAAAAATATTAATTTTGTTGCTATTGTTGTTTGTTTTCTTTTTTAAAAAAGTTCTATTGGGGAACATTGGCCCTTACGTATCAGTATATGTCACACGTTTCCCGGACCAGAAGCCTGATAGCCTGGTTGTCTTGAAGCATCCCAGCCTTTAACGCCATGTGTGAACCTCACACCTAAATGATGCTGCCCATAGACTACACCAGCATCCCAGCCTTCACCCTACTTCCTCCCACTCACAAAGCACAAAGTCATATACACAGGGTCAGAGAATGTACCTCTTATTCTCAGCCAAAAGGATTCCAAAAAGCATCTTAAATCAAATGATATAGTAAAACCCCGAGAAAGCAAAGCCCTGAAAGAACCTTATAATTAGGATGGTGACATAACTTATTCCCCACACTTGGACATTTCTGAGTGTGAAAGGAGAGTGCTATAAATAATTAGCTAGGACGATAGGCATAAATAGGTCTGCATCACATGTAGTTGACAGATGAGCAATTCAGTTACCTAGTTACAGATATTTTTATGAGAGAGAATGATTCCGTGCCCATTTAAATGGTGTTACATTACTCTAGGAATTATCTCTTATTTTAAAAAGTCATTTGTCTGAATTTAGGGAGCAACTATGAATAGTATGGAAAACAAATTTTGCATTAACAGTCAAAATTAAAAAGGACTAGGAAACGTATAGGAGCATGGACTTATTGGAAGAAAATACATTTTTCCCTCCATAAAGCAGTTTTTCAGGTCATTTAAGAAAGCAGAGTTGATGGGAAAGTCATATGGAAACAAAACAAAAAGTCCTTTTGCTTTGTGGTGCATCATCTTTCATGTTTTAACTTCCTCCTCTCTTTTGAAGTTTGAAAAAAGCTTTCTTGATAATTGGGCTGAGTGGTACTTTGCTGGTTCCCTAAATCGAATCCTTCTGGGAGTGAAGAATACGGCTCTGCAGTAGCCATGCTGATGGTGCGTGAAAATGACTGGACGATAAGTGCGACGAACCCACTGGGTGTCAGGTGCCTCACTTCTCCATTGTCTTGGGAGCCTGGAGCTCTTGATTAGAATTTCTGTGGGCTGTGAGTCGCTTACCTTTTTTAAAAGGGCGAGCAAAAGAGGTCTCCGGAATGACTAAGGTTGGCATCTTCCCAGGCCATGAGTTGCCCATGTGTCCAGCTTGTGAACAATGGGAGAAAGTCCGCACATTGGCTGAAAAACAAGCCTGTGAAACTATTTGGAAAGCTGTGGATACTCTTTAAAATAGGGCATTCTGGGAATTTGACAAAATAACGATATAGCTGGGATTTCGAACAGGATTTGATTATTATTCAGAGTGACAGGAGTTCCCTCTACAAGCCCACACTTGGGGAATATTTAGAGAGAGGGGTGAAGAGGGTCACTTAGAATGATGCCCTGGTGACTTCTGATGGTGAGTGAATGGGTGCCTATTCCAGCTGATACTTCATTAAAAAAAAAAGCCCCCAACCATTTCTATCTCAGTAATGGATGTCTGGCTACAGGGCCAAGAAAACAGTATGAATATAACAGGGAATACCCAAAGCACCATTTATTTTTAGGAAAAGAGGTGTCACATTTGAATACTTAGGCCTTGACCCATGGCTCTTGAGGGAAAAAAAAAAAAAAGAAAAATTTCAACCAGCTATTGTTAACCTGAAATAGAAAAGATCACCAATATAAACAGTATCAAACCCAAACTTGGGATAATTCAAATAGTTTATAATATCATTTTTAATAAAAGCTCTATCTCTCTGGCTCTATAAGGGGACTACATTCTTAAGCCAGAAGATTCATTAATGCAAAATCTCAGGGAATTCTTATTTTCCTTTAATTAGGATTTTTCATGGGCTAAATTACCAATTTCTTTCAGGAGATTTTTACCTTTTGGTTCCAGGAATTCAATTTACTCAAATTTAGATATTCAGCTTAAGCTAAGTTGACATGTTTTAGACAATCCCTTCTCAAACCTAATTATTTTATCTCCCTTTATAAGTTACTTCCATATATAAAATGTGATATATGTGGAAATACAGAAAATTATGCCCTGGAAAACATTTAAGACCTCTTCCAATGTTAACATTTGTATGATATCAAAACATATTTCAAGATATTTTATTAAAAATGCTCTGCCACCTTCCATTTTCGTCCACATTGTTAAAATGAAATGTAGAGAAATAGAAAGTTAATAATTAGCATTTGGATGGGAAAATCCCCAAAGTTCATGAACTAATGGATGGATAAACAAAATGTGGTCTATTCATACCATGGAATAGCATTCAGTTTTTAAAAGGAATGAAGCACTGACCCAGGCTATGGTGTGGATGGGCCTTGGAAACACGACGCTAAAGGAAATAAGCCGGGCACAAAAGACAACATATTGTGCGTTTCCATTTACGTGAAATGTCCACAATAGTCAAATCCATAGAGACAGAAGATGGGTCGTTGCCCAGGGCTGGATGGGGTGCGGGGTGACGGGGAATGACTGCTAATGGGAACACGGTTTCTCTTTGGGGCGATGAAAATGTTCTAAAGTCAGGTTTGATGATGTTGTTCAATTCTGTGAATATACTAATAAAATGAACTTTGACTTAAATTGTATATTTTATTTTATATATTTTAAAATAAATTTATTTATTATTTATTTATTTTGGCTGCGTTGGGTCTTCGTTGCTGTGCGCGGGCTTTCTCTAGTTGTGGCAAGCGGGGGCCACTCTTCATCGCGGTGCCCGGGCCTCTGACTATCGCGGTCTCTCTTGTTGCGGAGCACAGGCTCCAGACGCGCGGGCTCAGTAGTTGTGGCTCACGGGCTCAGTAGTTGTGGCTCGTGGCCTCTAGAGCACGGGTTCAGTATTTGTGGTGCACGGGCTTAGTTGTCCCGTGGCATATGGGATCTTCCCAGGCCAGGGCTTGAACCCATGTCCCCTGCACTGGCAGGCGGGTTCTTAATCACTGCGCCACCAGGGAAGCCCAAACTGTATATTTTAAAAGGGTGAATTTAATGGTATGTGAATTATATCTCAATTAAAGACTGGACTTAGCCAATGGAAGGCACTGATGCTAGACTGTCAGGCAGGAGGAAGAAAGAGTCCAGGGTGTTCCTCCCCTTTGTTCTTTTCCTCAGGCCAGGTTTGCAGCAGTGGCTGACTCCCCTCCAACCTCTGTCTCCCACTTGACATGTCTTTTGAGGGTCTAGCTCCACTGGGTAATGCTGGGATTTAGTAACACTGTAACTGAGCAGGACCCTCTGTAACCAGGACAGATGCCACCCACACCCATGTCCTCTGCCTGCCTCTTGTCAGTAGAAAAACTTTAGCCAAAGAATAAGTTTAATCAGAGATGTAAGAAAATTCAGAAGCAAAGGAAAACAGTCAAACAGGACAAAATAGTAATAGTTAATGGCTACATTAACAAAGTCAGGGACCTTGAGTTCCTCCTCAAAGACTATAGATAATATTCTGAACTATGTCCTTTGAGCTGCTTTGCAGATATTGAAACCTCCACCAGATGGAAGAAGTTAACTATATGATGCCCACAAGCATGTAGACCCCAGACCAGTTGGGACCAGAAGGTCGATGATGCTGACTCCGTTACCTCACCACCAACCAATCAGAAGAATGTCCACAAGCTGATCACACACCCCACAACCCTCTCCTCAGCATGTAGTCCCTTCCTGTTTTCCCTGTATTATCTCCAAGCGAAATCTGAGGAGTGGGGAGTTGGTTCTTTGGGACATGAGTCCACCTTCTCCCGAGGATTGCCAGCTTCCTCAATGAAGCTATCTTTCCTTTTACCCAACACTTGACTCTCAGTATTGGATTCTTGAGTGACCAGCAACCGAACCTGAGTTCAGTAACAACATCATTGCCTTCCTTTGCCCTTCAATCTACAAAACGTGCAGGGAACTAGGAATGCAATAGTGGAAATAGAGATATCACCTACCCGTGTGGAGTTTACAGGCTAGTCGGTAAATGCCATTCCATTTAGAAGTAAAATCACAGTGGCTGTATAATTCAAATCGTACCTGTGGTCATGCAGTCCTTGACACTGAAAAGTAGTGATTTTTCTTCTTCACAGTCTCTGGGATGTCCAGTGCTCTCCTTAAGATATTTGCAAAACCTCAGTAAATTTATGTTTGTGAGGTTTCTTCTATAGTCACACTCCAGAAGCTGTGATCTCCACCATCTCACATATCTGAATCCCCAGGCTGTCTTCTTTTGTTCTGCTCTAGATCAAAATCCAGCAACTTTTCCATCATTCCCCCAATCTTCCACCCAAAATTTCACTCAAGTCATTTCTAAGTTGAGCAAACTTGAGAAGAGCAATCAGAAGGTCTTGTTGACCCTCAGAGCCAACTTCAGCACACAGACGACTTTCTCCAATGATATGCCCTCTCTTTGGCCTGATTTTCAGAACTCTTCAACTTCAATCCTTTTATATTCTCAAGCTTACTTTATACATGGTAGTCAGCACCTCACTTCGGAAAGTGGGTGTACTTGTTTCCCATTGTTTTCTTGATCCAGAAGAATTCCCACATACAGATGTTACAAAAATAAAGAATAATATAACCAATGCCCATATACACAGGGCAGAATTTGGTTAGAATATTATGAACACTGCTGAAGCCTCCTGGGTGCCCTTCTCCAATTTTATTCTCTCTTTTTTCCCTTGATGGAACTACTCTCCTAAATCTGGTTTTAAGCATCCTCTTGGATTCCTTTAATTAGGAGTTCGCAATTCTCCTTGGCTTTGAACACATCACCTTCAATACCAGGTGAGATGATTCAAAAAGGGGAGATTTCACATTTAGACTGAGGGTTATCAGATCTAATGGATACTAATATTTCATAAAAAGACAATCTATTTCATTACCTTTTTAATTACCTGGTCTGATACATCATTTGCCACCAGGAACACTGACAAATTAAGAGACTTAAAAAATGGTCTATATCGTATCTGTCATGAATTCACGCTAACCCAGATAGAAACACAGAATCTACCTTTGTATTGTTTTCTTGAAAATAATTCAGTGTTCATAATTAATATTACCTTAACATGTGACAAAGTGCTTGTTTCTGTCAAATGAAAAAGCCTGTTTAAATATAAAGAATTTTTTCTCTAATTACAGGTTTTAGTGATTTCTGTGCCCTGTTTTCCAGTCCTACAGTATTGCTAGCAGCGCACTTGATATGGGAAAAGAATTTAAAATACTCTATGGGGGGCAGAGGACAGAGTTGAAATAACTGATGTGTGTGATAAACTCACAGAAAGCTGCAGGGAGAATTCACATTGCTTAATTCAGCAAAAAGATTAACTTGTGTTCTGTAGTGGTTGGTGGCAATAGAACTTATAAAAAATAATGTTTGGGACTTCCCTGGTGGCGCAGTGGTTGAGAGTCCGCCTGTCGATGCAGGGAACACGGGTTTGTGCCCCGGTCGGGGAAGATCCCACGGGCCGCGGAGCGGCTGGGCCCGTGAGCCATGGCTGCTGAGCCTGCGCGTCCGGAGCCTGTGCCCCGCAACGGGAGAGGCCACAACAGTGAGCGGCCCGTATACTGCAAAAATAATAATAATATTTGGGTAAAATCTATACACCTATTTTGTATATACAAGCAGGTAAACTGGAAACTCTGGGAAATGTATAAGTAAATAAGTGTTTTTGTGGGTGTCTTGAGTATAAATGGGATGTATCAGCATTTACCCTTCTTTTTTTTTTTTTGGTACGCGGGCCTCTCGCTGCTGTGGCCTCTCCCGTTGCGGAGCACAGGCTCCGGATGCGCAGGCTCAGCGGCCATGGCTCACGGGCCCAGCCGCTCCGCGGCACGTGGGATCCTCCCGGACTGGGGCACGAACCCGCGTCCCCTGCATCGGCAGGCGGACTCTCAACCACTGCGCCACCAAGGAAGCCCTTACCCTTTATTTTTAACTTATCCAGAAAACGGGGTGAGGAGACGAGCTGTAACACCACGGGTGTATGGCATTGTGTGGGAGGGGCTGTCACATGTCATTCTTGGAGGGAACATTTAACATCCTTGAAGGGAAGTGGAAACATCCCCTTGTACCTGACTGTCAAAGGCCAACATTTATTTAAGCCTCAGAGAATGCAATAAATATTTCATTAGAAAACATGTGATCCTAGAATGAATATCCTTCTTCAGGAAACTGCATGTTGACTGCTTACCTTTGTATAGAGAAGCACTGTTGGCAGAAACTGAGATCCATAGAGTTTCAGAAGAAAATGTTTTCACTCTGCAATAACTGCGTCCGACACTTTCATCTTTAGACGCTATTGTATACTCTGGCCAATTTCTTCTCTGGACCTGGGAAAAATTATAATTTTAAAACACATGAAAGGGATGTCGCCCCTCTAGGGTCTGTTTTTGAACAATCTGTGAAAAAGCTACTCTGGTCAATATTTTACATATTTTGAAGGAGCATCAGAATGGGAGGCATCACCCCTCTCTGATTAAAATGGATTTCACTAAATATAATAACTCTTGAAGTAAGAGATATTACAGTGTTCTGGAATAAATGTGGGGCTGGGATCAGCGCTGTCTGCCACGGCTGTGGGTCATGGCCAGCTGTGTGTGTGCCAAGGGGCTGGAGGGCATCTCTGGGCATCATCTCTGTGCCGCTCTGTCTCCACTTGGTCCTCAGAGCTCAGAGTCCTGAGATCAGGGCTGCAGCACCGGGGTGTGGAGGCCATGCCACTCTGAGTGATGACTGCTCCTCGTCTGCTGTGCTGTTCACTCATCTGTACAGACGCGGTGGTGCCTGCTTTGTCATCAGCCTCTCTAGCCAGTGCCGAGGGAGGCTGTTATCCTCACCCCATGATGGAGAAGAAAGTTCTTGCTCGCGAGAAGATGAGGGTGCTGGGGGCTCCAGGCTTCTGTGTGCAGACACTCCTGCGTTGTTGTGTGGATGTAAATTCAGAATTATATGTGAACAAACACAGAATAGGAAAAGTTTCACCCCACTTCCAGGCACTAGACTTCTTTCACCATCATTCGATCGGATTATCTGTGGATCCCTTTTTTTTTTAATTTAATTTTTATTTTATATTAGGGTATAGTTGATTTACAATGTGGTGTTAGTTTCAGGTGTACAGCAAAAGTGTTTCAATTATAGTATACATATATCCATTATTTTTCAGGTTCTTTTCCATTATAGGTTATTACAGAATATTGAGTAGAGTTCCCTGTGCTGTGCAGTAGGTCCTTGTTGATTATCTATTTTATATACAGTAGTGTATATATAAGTGGGTTTCTTAAGGAATCGGTCCCATCAAAGGTTGATGGAGACCTAGGTGATTCCATTTTGACATAACAAACTAAATTTTTTAACAGTGAGATGCCAAAATCAGATTACAGAAACTGTGATATGTTTCAACTGTTCATATTCTCTGAATTCATACTTTTAACACATGACAATATTTTGACATAGGTTCTTGTGCTAGCTACATACAATGACACCACTTGACAGTACTGATTCACACCACACTGTGGATTTCGTTGTCTGGTACTGTGTGAATTTTAAAATACTGTTGAATTTATTGTATCATGCCTTGCTGCTATCGAGACCCAAAAGAATAAGAAGTCAAGCTGAAAGTTCTATCTATCTAAAAATCCACCTAAAAAAATGCTATCAAGCTGAAAGTTCTATCTATCTAAAAATCCACCTAAAAAAATGAAAAATGTAGTGGAACATCCAGATGGCTGTTCCCAATGTACCAGCCCAGCGTGAGGATATTTACAAATACCAAGGAGTCTGCGCATTGCAAACGCCGCTAACTCTAGTTTCCTCTGCACTCTGTGGATTGCTCATCACTTCACCCAAGTCTTCCAAAGCAGTTGCAATTAATCTCCTTGTGTGAGATTCCATCAGCATGGTCATCTGGTTTTTCTCCTGACTCAATTTGGTGTTTTTTTTTTGGAAACAAGATAGCAATCACTGTAAAATTGAGATAAAATCTGAATCTCTCAGAAAGTTTTCAAGGGCAGCTTGGGAGAAAATGAAAGTAAGGTTGTAGCTCTAGAGAAAGGATAAAGTGGATAAAGTGAAACAATGCTATGACTTGAGAAAATGCAAACCATGGATGGAAAGTGGAAGATGCAGGTGTATAATTCACAAGAGGGAATTAACTGTAAAGTCCAACGTTCCCTTTTTGTTTTCTTGCTCTCTTTCTCTTTTCTTCTTCTCTTTCTCATAAACCTAACACTGAGAAAAAGAAGAGAGGAATGGGAAGGAGGGAGGGAGGGGTAAAAATCTTCCCTCTAATGCTGATTTTCCATTTTCCCAATAAATGATGAACTTTTTTAGTGTAAAAGGTGTAAAAACATATCAACAATCCATCACTTTGTAGATGTAGCCTCTTCCACGAGGTGACTGATGGGGAGAGTGTTTAAAATAATTCTTAGAAGGCAAGGGAGCTAACAGACGTTCAGTAATAATTTGAATTGTTGAGAAAAAAGGATTCATTTATTCACTGGCCAAGGCTATTTCTGTTAGGTTGATTCTGTCCCGAAAAATGTAACTGTTACTTATTTGTCACTGGATAATTAATCAGCATGTGGTATTAGTGTGCTTAGATCCAAGGATTAATTATCATTATTTAGTATAAAAAAATCCATTGAATGAAGTTGTCTTTTAGATGGAAAATGCACGTTATCGGTGGCCTTTTGCCTTGGTCTCGCTAGACTATACAGGTGCTATGCTGTGTGTGTTCCTTGACTGAGATGAATTTTAATTTTTGCCAGAATGAAGGGCACAGGGAAACTTACAGATAGCAAGTCAGAGAAGAAAAACAATATGTCTTTACTTTTATGCTTGCTCTTGGCTTTTTTTTTTTTCCTCTTAGAAACCTTGGCTTGCAATCAAACTCTGACCAACTAATAAAAAAAAGAAAATTAAACAAGGAAGCTATGATATTAAATACTTATGTCTTTCTTCTTTTTTTTTTCTGATTAAAAGGAACTAAAAGGTGAAACTAGGACATCGTGGAATAGGCGAGATTGACAATTAATTTAAGGGGCTAAAAAAGACTTGAAGTTGAATTAATTCATACGAAAAGTTTGAAATTAACACTGCTTTAGAATGCTGTTTACGCCAAGACGTTCATGTAGACAAAATGTGTTAAAAGTCAGGGGATCTGTGTTTGATTAAAGTGGAAGGTGGCCTCCGTGAATTATTTTCACTCCCTCCCAAATTGCTGCAACAATAACTGTGAATTGATTTTATTTTTAAGGAGTAAATCAACAAAGACTAAGAGAGACAAAGGAGACCACAGGAACAAAAACGGCTGGACGCTAAGCTCAATCATATTCCAACAGGGAAGAGCTAAGCGTCCACCCAGTTTATTCCAAAGAACCCCTCAGAGGTTCAGGAATCCTGACACCAGAAGCAGCTGGACAGGCAGGGCTGGCAGCAAGAGGATTTGCTGAAGAAGCTGGATCCCTTCTCTAGCGCCTTTCATCCTTCCCAAATGTGGCAGAACACATGATTTCTTTCCTGCGATGACTGAAAAGGGAGGGGGCTCAGGTACACTTGAAGGTGAGCTATTATACTCAATACCATCAGGGCTTTCTGAACCCTGATGAGACGCACAGCCCTCCTCACCAGCTGGGCTCCAGAGTGATGACTGCCAGACCACGCCTTCCACACCGTGTTCACAAGATCCACCTCTGAGGAATTGCAGGAGCTAACTGGGAAAGACACCAAGGTACTGGCATCAACGGTTCAATGAAATAGCCCAGCCCTGCCTGCACTGGACATTCTCCACCATGTCCCTTACTCGTAAATGGGAGTCAGCGGGGTTCACATCCATGAGGAAATCTTCCAGCCCAAAGGTACACACTGAAACAAGCAAACACATAACGAAAAGCAACCTGAAGGAATTACAGCTTTGCAGAGAGAAGAAAATTCATAAAAGAAAAATAATAAAGATCAAGACATAGGGATGGGGGCTTCCCTGGTGGCACAGTGGTTAAGCATCCGCCTGCCAATGCAGGGGACACGGGTTCGAGCCCTGGTCTGGGAAGATCCCACATGCCACGGAGCAACTAAGCCTGTGGGCCACAACTACTGAGCCTGCACTGCAGAGCTCGTGAGCCACAACTACTGAGCCCGTGTGCCACAACTACTGAAGCCCACAGGCCTAGAGCCGTGCTCTGCAACAAGAGAAGCCACCTCAATGAGAAGCCCGTGCACCGCAACGAAGAGTAGCCCCTGCTTGCCGCAACTAGAGAAAGCCCGCACACAGCAGCGAAGACCCAACGTAGCCGAAAATAAAATTAAAAAGAAAAAGGCATAGGGATGTAATCAGAATATACTGGATGTTGAAATTACTCTAAAAACAAATCACTTAGAATTAGTAAGAATTTGGGGTAAAAAATATAAATAATAAGCCTTATTGAATTATTTGACTCTGTGAGGTTGTACATATCTAACTTCGACTTTTTTTAAACACAGTGATTCATGCCATTTCTTTCCAAGTTTTCTTCCAAAAGTTTAGATTTTCATTGAAAAATGGTTAAGGCGCCTTGTGACATGTCGAATCATTTGATAATCCCTTAAAAGAGTCTGACTTCTCATAGTTCAAATCATCTTATCCATGAATTCACCCTGTTCTGTGGGATTATGGCCAAGACGAGTCCAGATTCATCTGAATACAGTCAGCTCAAAGGTGAAAAAGTGAAATCATAAAACTGCCACACACAGCCAGCTGGTTCGATCCCATTACCGGACAGAATCCATTTCAAAACGACTTCAAGGAGTACAATTTAAGTGTTTAACATGGAGATATCGAATTGATGCAAGGCTAAAGTATTACTGCCGAAACTCAAAGACATCCTGCAGATAAGAAATATTCATGCAGAAAGGAAGTTGCTTTTGATAGAACATTCATTCTAGTACACAAGAATCTTTTTAAAAAATCGCTTAGTACTAGGAATTATGAAATGCAAAGATGGTCAAAGTAGGTAGAATTAGTCCCTGCTGTAGGGCCGCCATTCAAAAGAGTATCTAGGCAAAGGGTTTCTCTTGGTGTTTCCCACAGTTTACTTACAGTCTTGGAAACCTGTGTTCCTTATCGTGTCCCTCCTGCATTCTCAATCCCTTTTGCGTTAGAACACACGTGGCTAGGTGTCTGGGCTGAATATGTTGGGATTATAGGTATTAACACAAAAGAAACAAGCAAACCAAAGCAAAACAAAAAGCATTGTTTGACTGTTCCTCATGAGAAAATAAGAATTGTGGCACTACGTCTAAGATTTAGGGTGGGAATAGAGCGTGTTAGGCAGGGAAGGGCAGGGGAGACACCGAACACGGGCTAGCCCACCGCAGGATGTCGGTAAGCAGAGCATGGGGTGAATTTCTGCCCCTGCCTAGCCTTTCTGCTGGTGCCCTTACGCCCTGCATATTCAAGTTTAGTGGACTTGGCCAAGAGAGAGGAGTCCCATAGATAGTTGGAACAAGGGATTCTGAAGACGTTTCCCTATGGATGAGTAACCAGAGGATGTTTTAAGTGTAGGTTTATGAAGAGATGCCTTACATTCAATTTGCGTGTTTCTGTAACGGAAACCCTTCCTTTGCCTCCTCTGCCCACCACCTCACTTCACCAGATTCTACACAACTCATAAATGCTTTGTGTAAGTAAAGAGGGTGTGAAAATGAAGGAAGGCACTGAGTTTTAAACCTGGGGCTTTCAGCTTGCAAGTGAGAGAAAAGCTTAGAAATAAAAGCCAAAGGGAGACGTGACTATAGGATGATAAGCCTCAGGAATCCTCAAAACACTGGGGGAAGGCTTTAGACGTCCACAGAGAAAAAAGGGACTTTCAAACCATCTTATGCAAATGCCACGGTCCAGCAGATCCCAGCCGAACCCTGGGCAACCTGTATAAGAAACAGGGCAGATAGGGAGGGTGGGAGGGAGGGAGATGCAAGAGGGAAGAGATATGGGAACATATGTATATGTATAGCTGATTCACTTTGTTATAAAGCAGAAATTAACACACCATTGTAAAGCAATTATACTCCAATAAAGATGTTAAAAAAAAAAAAAAAAGAAACAGGGCACAAAACTGCAAAAAAAAAAAAGACAACCCGGATGAACTGAGTTGATCTTACTCGCCAAAACAAAACACAGGCCACATGCCGTCTGTATTCTACATTGCGAATGGATAACAAGGAAAAGATTTCCAATGATGGAAGCCCTGAACCACATTTAATTATATATTTATTTAATCATCTTCATTGAAAAGAACAGGATTCCACAAAATGAGGGTAGTCCTAAAACGGAAGTCTGTTGAAGGGGAGGCTGTGTTGATTCACTTTCTTCTCCGTTTGCCGTTTATTTGGTTGTGACATGTTAGAAAACTTGCGTTATGTAACTTGATGTGCATGGTAACTTTCACCTCTCAGAGGAAGGCCTCTTGGTCTTCAAATGAGGTCTAAGGGTGACTGATAAACTTTGATTAGTTTGGGGAGCTTTAAAATGACCACGTGTTGGTCCAAATAGCCACAAATAAAAACTCATGTTCTGAAAAGTGCATTTCCCCCAATATTCGAAGCATGAGGCTTAGAAAAGAAGATCCTGAGACCTAAGTCTATATATTCCATAGAAGCAATTGTGAGGCAGCTCAGCTGATTTACGGGGCTCTATGCCTCGGCTATGACCACGGACTTTGGTTCAGCCAGAAGGTAAGTTTCACAAAAATGACAGTGAGTGATCTCAAGGTGAAGGTCAAAGTCACACACACATGCATGTAAACACTCACACAGAAACACATGTGCACACAAACCTGCATATATGTACATGCACACACGTCACACAGACACAGCCTACACCCATGCACACACACTTATACCCGCACACACCCGCACACACCTGCATATATGTACATGCACACACAGACACAGCCTACACCCATGCACACACACTTATACCCGCACACACCCGCACACACCTGCATATATGTACATGCACACACGTCACACAGACACAACATACACCCATGCACACACACTTATACCCGCACACACCTGCACAAACCTACATAAATGTACATGCACACACAGACACAACCTACACCCATGCACACACACTTATACCTGCACACACCCGCACACACCTACATATATGTACATGCACACACGTCACACAGACACAACATACACCCATGCACACACACTTATACCTGCACACACCTGCACAAACCTACATAAATGTACATGCACACACGTCACACAGACACAACATACACCCATGCACACACACTTATACCTGCACACACCCGCACACACCTACATATATGTACATGCACACACGTCACACAGACACAACATACACCCATGCACACACACTTATACCCACACACACCCGCACACACCTGCATATATGTACATGCACACACGTCACACAGACACAACATACACCCATGCACACACACTTATACCCGCACACACCCGCACACACCTACATATATGTACATGCACACACGTCACACAGACACAACCTACACCCATGCACACACACTTATACCTGCACACACCCGCACACACCTACATATATGTACATGCACACACGTCACACAGACACAGCCTACACCCATGCACACACACTTATACCCGCACACACCCGCACACACCTACATATATGTACATGCACACACGTCACACAGACACAGCCTACACCCATGCACACACACTTATACCTGCACACACCTGCATATATGTACATGCACACACGTCACACAGACACAACATACACCCATGCACACACACTTATACCCGCACACACCCGCACACACCTACATATATGTACATGCACACACAGACACAACATACACCCATGCACACACACTTATACCTGCACACACCCGCACACACCTGCATATATGTACATGCACACACGTCACACAGACACAACATACACCCATGCACACACACTTATACCTGCACACACCCGCACAAACCTACATATATGTACATGCACACACGTCACACAGACACAACCTACACCCATGCACACACACTTATACCTGCACACACCCGCACAAACCTACATATATGTACATGCACACACGTCACGCAGACACAGCCTACACCCATGCACACACACTTATACCCGCATACACCTGCACAAACCTACATATATGTACATGCACACACGTCACACAGACACAACCTACACCCATGCACACACACTTATACCCGCATACACCTGCACAAACCTACATATATGTACATGCACACACGTCACGCAGACACAACCTACACCCATGCACACACACTTATACCCGCACACACCTGCACAAACCTACATATATGTACATGCACACACGTCACACAGACACAACCTACACCCATGCACACACACTTATACCTGCACACACCTGCATATATGTACATGCACACACGTCACACAGACACAACATACACCCATGCACACACACTTATACCCGCACACACCCGCACACACCTACATATATGTACATGCACACACGTCACACAGACACAACATACACCCATGCACACACACTTATACCTGCACACACCCGCACAAACCTACATATATGTACATGCACACACGTCACACAGACACAACCTACACCCATGCACACACACTTATACCTGCACACACCCGCACAAACCTACATATATGTACATGCACACACGTCACACAGACACAACCTACACCCATGCACACACACTTATACCTGCACACACCCGCACAAACCTACATATATGTACATGCACACACGTCACACAGACACAACCTACACCCATGCACACACACTTATACCCGCACACACCTGCACACACCTGCATATATGTACATGCACACACGTCACACAGACACAACATACACCCATGCACACACACTTATACCCGCACACACCCGCACACACCTACATATATGTACATGCACACACGTCACACAGACACAACATACACCCATGCACACACACTTATACCTGCACACACCCGCACAAACCTACATATATGTACATGCACACACGTCACACAGACACAACCTACACCCATGCACACACACTTATACCTGCACACACCTGCATATATGTACATGCACACACGTCACACAGACACAACATACACCCATGCACAGACACAGAGTAAAGATGTGTTTCCCTGGCAATGTCCACGAGCAAGGTTCAGCAGCCAGAGTTGTGGAAATCTGTGCCCCTTACTGTCACCTCTATATTCCCTAGACTATTACATACCTACCCACTTCTGAGACTGGATTCCAAGACTTTCTAAAGATGGCCCCAGCCTGCATTTCCTGCCCCACCTCTGAGTTCTCCCTCCTACTCCGTCTAAACTGGATTTGTCTTGGCTATTTACAATAGCCAAGACATGGAAGCAACCTAAATGTCCATTGACAGAAGAATGGATAAAGAAGATATGGCATATATATATATATACACACACACACACACACACACACACACACACACACACACACTGGAATATTACTTAGCCATTAAAATGAATGGAATAATGTCCTTTGCTGCAAAATGGATGGACCTAGAGATTATCATACTGAATGATGTAAGTTGGACAAAGGGAAATATCGTATGATATCACTTATATGCGGAATCTAAAATAAATGATACAAATGAACTTATTTACAAAGCAGAAACAGACCTGCAGACATAGAGAAGGAACTTATGGTTACCAGGAGGGAAGGGTGGGGGGAGGGACAGTCAGGGAGTTTGGGATTGACACGTCCACACTGCTATATGTAAAACCAGCAAGGACCTACTGTATAGCACAGGGAACTCTGCTCAATAATATGTAACAAACTAATTAGGAAAAGAATTTGAAAAAGAACAGATACATGTACATGTATAACTGAATCACTTTGCTGTGCAACTGAAACTAACACAACATTGTTAATCAACTCTACTCCAATATAAAATAAAAAGTTAAAGGAAACAAAAACAAAAGGTAAATAAACTGGATTTGTCAACATTTGGTAAATAAGACAAGGCCTTCCCTCACCTCCAGGCTTTTCCTCAGTCCTGCCTAGCCCGGAGCACTCTTCCTTCCATCTCCAACAGGCAGAGTCTAGCCAAGCAACCGTGAAGATGCTTCCAGAGCCCCCTCCTATATTCCCACTTTCTCATAGAGGACTGTGGTAGCCCCCATCCCACCCTGTACCTACAGCAACACTTACAAAATCCCGTGTGAGCCTACGTCCGCTTGGCATTGAGAGCGGAGGTAGGCTGCTCTTCTCCACATTTCCCATAAAGTCACTGACAAGGCCTGCACCACTGCATGAGCCGTACTTATTTAAATTAACAAGGGAAACTTTTTTTTCCTCTGTCGTTTTCCTCTGCCTCCCTAAATATGTTGAGAAGATCCAGAACAAAGTCATAAAGTGAAAATTGCCACAAACATAATAAGATTGGCAGGCCTAATCTGGAGGCTTTTCATCACTTTTTCTACCTGAGGTGCTGTGGCCAACACTAGTCCTTGTAGGCTGAGCCCATCTCCTGCAATTTTGGCTTAAAAATCACAGACACTCACATTTGCAACCTCCTTTGAAGGCACAGGTGAGCAAGTGACTCAATCCTGACCAGTGAGAGGCTAAGGAGCATTTTGGTGCTTCTGGGAAATGTTTTTCTGTCCAATAAAAACAGAAACGCGGGCTTCCCTGGTGGCGCAGTGGTTGAGAGTCCGCCTGCCGATGCAGGGGACACGGGTTCGTGCCACGGTCCGGGAAGATCCCACATGCCGCGGAGCGGCTGGGCCCGTGAGCCATGGCCGCTGAGCCTGCGCGTCCGGAGCCTGTGCTCCGCAACCAAAACCCTTGTAAAACCTTGTAAAACCTCTGTCAAGAAAACGCAGCAAACTCACTTTATGACCTGCTCTATCAGGTATTGAAATGTTTGCATATTTAAAGGTTTTCGTGGTACAGAAAATCATTTCTTCTTCTTTACGGGTCATTTACTTTCCTGCATGTTAAGTTAACAGGAGGAAAAGAAAAAAAAGCTGACATTTCCTCTAATATGTAAAATAAATATGTATGAGTCTCAAATGCATTCCTCCAGGGGATGCAGGGTGTGTGAACCCAGGGTGTTGGTTCCCTTCCGGCCCCAGGAAAGGTTGCTGTAATGTCTCCATAATTGACCCTTCCCCAGAAGTTCACCCTGAAAGCTCCCTGAGCGTGAAATTTCTAGTTCAATTATTATCTTCCAGGTTATCTAAGTACTAATCTTTCACCACATTTTAGGAACCAAAGGGAATATCTTAAAAAGTTGAAAAAATGTGAAAAAGTCACATGTGTAATTGTTACTGACATTTTTAAGACTGGGATCCTTTACGATCCAGAAAACCACTGACTGACTATCGCTCATCTTCTACTCTCTGATTCTTTGTATTTGTCCTGGAAAGGGAAGTGGTGGCATTATGACCTTATTCTGTGTGATGTCGCCCTTGAGATTAAACCTTGTGGTTAAAATCTTGGATTCTGGATTTGAGAAGCCTGGGTCTCAATCCTGACTTCACCACTAAATTGCTCTGTGACCCAAGGGAGCTTTCGTTTCCCCTTTAAGCCTCAGTCCTCACCTATAAAATGATAAAACCGCAAACTCTCACTGGTATGTGCGGGTTGTTAATGAGATAAAATACATAGGATGCACAGGGCAGTGCCCATCACACAGTTAAGGTTGTTTTAATGAGGTAATGTTATTTGTTTTACTTTTTTTAATTAAAAAAAATTTTATACAATTTTTTTTTTTTGCGGTACGCGGGCCTCTCACTGTTGTGGCCTCTCCCGTTGCAGAGCACAGGCTCCGGACGCGCAGGCTCAGCGGCCATGGCTCACGGGCCCAGCCGCTCCGCGACATATGGGATCTTCCCGGACCAGGGCACGAACCCGTGTCCCCTGCATCGGCAGGCAGACTCTCAATATACAATTTTTAAAGGTTACTTTCCATTACAGCTATTACAAAACATTGGCTATATTCCTCGTGTTGTACGTACAGCCTTCAGCCTACCTTACACCCAATAGCTTGTACCCTCCCCTCCCCTACCTCATAATGCCCTCAAAGTCCATCTATGTTGCTGCAAATGGCAAAATTTCATTCTTTTTTATGGCCGAGTAGTATTCCATTGTGTGTGTGTGTGTGTATGTGTGTGTGTGTGTGTGTGCGCCATATCTTTTTTATCCATTCATCTGTTGATGGACACTCAGGTTGCTTCCATATCTTGCCTACTGTAAATAGTGCTGCTATGAACGTTGGGGTGCAGATATCTTTTGAATTTAGTGGTTTTGGTTTTTTATGGGTATATGCCCAGAAGTGGAATTGTTGGATCATATGGTAGTCCTGTTTTTAGTTTTTTGAGAAACCTCCATATTGTTTTCCGTAATGGCTGCACCAATTTACATTCCCACCCACAGTGTGTGAGGCTTCCCTTGTCTCCATATCCTTTTGCCAAAATTTATTATTTATCGTCTTTGTGATGACAGCCATTCTGACAAGGGTGAGGTGATATCTTATTGTGGTTTTGATTTGCATTTTCCCCGATGACTAGGGATGTTGAGCGTCTTTTCTTGGGCCTATTGACCACCTGCATTTCCTCCTTGGCACACACAATTCATGTTTGGTACATCTCGGTTCTTACTTTATGTGGACATGGAAATTATTTTCAATATCCATGTGTGTTTCAATCCCAGAGCTGCATTAGCAACAAGTAGGTCCATTTGTCTCAGTCTCTAGAGAAAAGACCTCAACTTCACTTTAAGGGAAGTTTCATTCATTCTTCCCTTTGACCTGAGCATCCACAATGCTCCAAAGATTGGGCGCAAAATAAAGATACCAAAAATATTGCCCTGGTCTGAACAAGCACTTTGCAGGAGTCTGGGGGAGCTGTTCTCTGTCCCTTTTTCTTCCCATGGCTCACACTCTACCCCAATTGCCCTCAAGATGGCAACAGTAGTCTACAGACCCCAAGTAAATCTATCCTCTTGAAACTCCATCCTCCCTAAAACAACACAAAATCATCCTCTTACAGTTCTGGAGGCGAGAAGTCTGACCTGGGTCTCAGTAGGTACAATCAAGATACAGCTAAGCCTGGATCCTTCTGGACGCTCGAGGGGAAATCTGTTTTTCTGCCTTTTCCCATTTTTAGGATCCAGGGAGGGGGCTTTACATGGAGAGGGGTGGCTCCACGCTTTTCCACTCTCCAACTTCAAGCCCCCTGATTCCACCTTTCTCCTCTGACAGCCCCCAACCATCCTGGTCCAGACCCTGGGATATGGAAGAGAAGCAAGATTAGGAGACACAACCTATGACATGAGCCTCTCAGAGACAGGGCAGAGCTGGGAGAGGTACGAAATGATAGGAGTGATCAGCCATTGACGTCAAGCACATCGCTGACACTCCTGGGACTTGGCCAGATGGAACACAGCGCAAACGGATGCAATCTGTGTCTGACGTGGAAACAAGGCAGAAAGGCAAACGTAGTGATTCTCTCTATTTCTGGTAAGTCCTTATATATGTACAACAATCCGCATATAGACACCAGGACAATAGCAGGGGGTCGGGGGGAGAAGAGGCACCTGCTCTCCAGTTACCAGGTCCCTCCCCTGCCCCACCATGTGCCTTCATCTGAGGGGGGAGGTGAGTTCCAATTCATCCTTAGGCTCTACTTTTGCTCTTACTTGAAATCGAGTTAAGGGGAAAGTGAGGGGGTTTTTTCTCCTATGTTTACTTTCCAAAGTGGATAAACAAAATCTAGACCAATAGGGTCGATTTTTTACAGAAAAAGGGTAGAGCTCATATGTTTCTGTGAAAGTATAGAATTATTAGCCTGAGTGTCTTGTATGCCCCCCAAATGTGCCCCTTTTAGAAATATCAGAACATTTTATATAGAGATACGACCAAGCCCTTGTAAGTACTTGAGATGGACGCCCCTGGCTCACATTTCAGTGTCTTCAGACAAGGGACCCAACACAGACTCCAGTCCAGTGAGATGCAAGGTCTTTCCAGTTTTGCTGGAACATAAGGTTCAGGGCACAGATATAGTGGTGGGCGCACGTTGAGGATGAGGTCAGTGTTAGAAGTTCCCTGCTCTTTCCATTCTTCTAACCTCAGATGAACCAAATCAAGTGTTATTTGGGGATAACTATATTTGAATAAATTGTTGAAATATCATTTGGCCCCAGGACAAATTAAAAATGGCTGCTGTGGGCTTCCCTGGTGGCGCATTGGTTGAGAGTCCGCCTGCCGATGCAGGGGACGCGGGTTCGTGCCCCGGTCCGGGAAGATCCCACATGCCGCAGAGGGGCTGGGCCCGTGAGCCATGGCCGCTGAGCCTGCGCGTCCGGAGCCTGTGCTCCGCAACGGGAGAGGCCACAGCAGTGAAAGGCCTGTGTACCGCAAAAAAAAAAAAAATGTCTGCTGTTAGCTTTCCAGAGGGTCTGGCCAAACTGGTGTTTACTCCCTCTCAACTCTGAGGAATTACCAGTGCCTGGAAGGTAGGAAAATGTATTATCGGAGGCTGATGTCTGTGTTTTATAGTATTTGTTGATAGGCATTAAAGAGGAAGATATAATTAGAGCTGTATGAAAGATGAACTCTATCTGGTGCTTGTGAGGATCGTCTGTTTATTCTGTTATTTGTCAATGTTCATTTCCTCAACAGGCAAGTTTTTTAAAAAAAAAATTACAGATAAAAGTAAAAAGAGAAACACCAAACATGGTTGCGTTGGCTTTGGGAAGCTGTCAGATCCATGGCCGTATTTAGTTAAAAGGCTGTATTTAATCCGCCTTTAATGCTGCTCACAGACAGCTTCTGACTAACATGTCAGCACTAACTTCCCAGTCAGGTGAGTGTCACTTTGGGAGTGGATTTTCCTACCTAGCAACTAACCCCAGTCAGACCTTCAGACAACTGAAGCCCCAGCCCAAACCTGATACCAACATCATGAGAGATGGAGAAGCAGAACGGCTTGATCAAGCCATTCCTGAATTCCTCACCCACAGACACCATAAGTGATGATCAAAGATCATTACATGAAACCTCTCATTTCTGGAGGTGAGTTTTATACAATAATGGATAACTAATATGCTTACTGAGTTTCTTGCAAAAGAAAAACAAGTGCAGACTTTATTCACACATATTCTCACATTCATTTATTCAGCAGATATTTACTGGGCACCAGCTCTGCACTGGGCCCTGAGCCAGAGAGAACATGTCAGCCAGACCCACCACTTCCTGAGTCCCCCATAATTAAAAAATCAGCCAAGCACAGGGGTCACCACATCACGTGGGGCAGGGGCTGCTAAGTCCAAGAACAGCACATTCAGGATGCAGAGGGGCTGGTCCTCAGTCCTGCAAGCCCAGGTGGGCTTCTCAGGGATGTCAATACCTCTCTGTTCAACAGAACTTGCTGGTGATTCTGGATACATGGGAATTGGGGTTATTAATCCTGACTCCAATTACTTAGTAAAGATAGACTGACCAAAAGGTGTGGTTTCAGTTCAGTTTCAGGTTGAGGTGGTACATGGGAATCTGAGTGAAAACATGAAAAATTATTGGCTGTTGCCACCCCTAAGGTCATGAGAATCTGCAGTATAAATCATATGTGATATTTTTAGGAAAAGAGGGGGAGACAGTGTAAAGAATTTTCACCTGATAAGAGAGAATCTATAATTGTCTATTCATTTATTTAAAGATTATGTTTAGGGCATCTGTTATATGTCTGGCATTGTTCTGGGTTAAATGATGACAAACAATAGAAACAGGGTCCATGTCTTTATGGGGTTTACAGTCAAGGTAGGGGAGAAAGAGAACAAGTAAAAAGTAAAGGGGTGGGATAATTACAGAGCATGGTGATTATTTTGAGATGCATGAGATAGGAGAGTGACTGAGTTCCAGGCCATTTTGGAAGGGGCTCTCTGAGGAGCTGCCATTCCAGGTAAGACCTAAGAAATCAGAAAAAGTCAATAAATGTAAGAATCAGGAGTACAAGTATTTCAGGGGGAGAGAATAGCAAATAGCATGTGCTAAGGTCCTGAGGTAGGAATGAGCTTGGCTTGTTGATGAAAGAGCTGGAAGGGCCATGGTGGCTTGAGAGCAGGGAGCAGAGAGGTGGATGGGGAACAGGTCATGCAGAGACAGGTGTGTCCATGAGGTCTAGAGTGCTAAGTGCATAACATATGCAAAGCCCTGGGCTGCTCAGGTGCTCGAGAACACGGGTGCATAGTTGTGACATCTAAGGAGCTTGCACTCCAGATAGGGAAAAACTACGTGAAATTAAAGAAGTGCTGAACAAGAAATGCCCGTCATCCGTCCCCTCTATTACTCCATTTTCGAAAGCTAGCCCCACCCCGGGCCTGACGGAAGCCTCCCTACTCTTATTACATTCTGACCTCATCTCCCGGTCCCAGATGACTGGTCCAGAAATAAACACCTGACCTCAGCCAGGCCAATCAGATGCTGCCTCCTTGATAGTCCATCCATCAGTGACATGGGCTTACTTTGTACCCGGAAACCTCAAAGCCAAGGGGCAGCTGAGAAACCAGACGGAGAAAACGCGATGACAGCATGAAAAAAAAGGATAATAATAACAGTAATAGCATAGACTCCGTAAGCACATACTAGGTCCCAGACTTTATTCTAAGTACTTTAAATATTAATATATTTAATCTTCACAACCACCTGTGAAGTTGGTATTGTTACAGCCATTTTGCAAACTAGAGAAGCGAGGCACAGTTTGGAAATGAAAAACACAGAGAGAGGACAAAAAGATACCATTTGGTCCCAGAGGCAGAGAACGAATGATTAACTGCTAACGATCTAAGATCTCGGTGGGATAAAACTGACACAGCTGGGGCTTGGCATGTGAACGGCGCTCACTGCTCTGTTGTCTGGTTTTCCACGTAAGGCAGCATGTCACAGCCCACCCCAGCCTTTGAAGAGGTTTGTTCAGGAGCTCCAAGCCCTCATCTGAAAGCCCACGGGCCAGGGGGACTCTGTGAAATGACGGCTGAGGGCGGCCCCCGCCCTTCTCTCTCCTCAGGGTCCTCAAGAAGATCACGTTGACTCCTTCACCCAAGGAGCATGCCCTTCCTACTCTCCAGCTGGGCGTAAGGCAAAGTTTATATTCAACATACCTTCCTGTACTATCTAACCCGCGAATGCCAAGCCTCTGTGAAGTCTCCTTTTATGCACACACTCTTCAGCTTGGTTCCTAGCATCACCACCTTGCTTCCTAGAAACCATCGTGCAGCCAGAATGTCATGACGTTATCACTGAATTAATTCTGATCCTGGAGCTCTAAAGTTTGGAAAACCTTGCTGTTGAAGACGGTTTCCTCTAGCAGACAGCAAGACTAATATTACAGTTGGCTGTAGAACGGTCGATTTGCAAGTTGCGGGATGTGGCAAAATCGTGCCAGATGTTGTGCAGGATTCTTTGCCAAGAGGGAGGAGGGATTTCTTGAGGGCCAAGTGGCTCCCCCAAAGGCCATCTTGCCGAACCGAGCAGTGCCTTCTGGGAAAAGCCCATTGAGGGCTTCTGAGGTTGGCAGTGAGCAACCCTGATTGGGCTCCCGGTGTCGCGTTAAATCTATCCACCAAATGTCGATTGAACCCCTTCATGGGGCACTGTTCTAGGCAGGCAGAGGTGGCAGGGAGAAAAGCAGACAAAGGATTCTGCCTTCACGGAGCTTCCGTTTGAGAAGAGGAAGGTAGAAAAGCCAACGAGATAAAGTATATTGTACGTCACAGGAACACAAATACAGATGAATGAAGCCATAAGGGGGATTGGGATTTTTGTCGGTGGAGATTGCTATTTTAAATCAGGTAGCCTGGAAATGCTTCCCTGAGAAGGTGACATTTGAACAGCTTGGGAGTAGAAACACAGAAAAACCCAAATACATTGATTGATGATGATAACAATAGTTACAATAATAATAAACACCTATATAGTACTTAGTGGGTACCAGTACTGTCCTAGCACTTTACCTCATTGAGTCTTCATTTACAGATACACAAACGAGGGAGCAGAGAATTAAGAAGCTTTTGCCCAAGGTCACACAGGCGATAAGCTGCAAAGACAGGCACCGACCCAGCCAATCTGGCTCTAGCGTCCATGCCCTGAAGCACCCTCTGTCCTCCTTATAATACAGTAGAGAATGGATACGTTTGTGTGTCCAGAAACATACAGACAGAGCTCAAGAGTCCTGCCTTGGCTTCCCACTGTCCCCGTGACATGGGAAGTCATTTACTTCCTCCTGCTTCTTTTCAGAACATCTGTGACAATAACAGGACCCGCTTCCCGGGGCTGCCGTGAAGTTAAAATGAGCTATAGATATCCAGCTCTTAAAAGAGTTCCTGGCCCGTGGCAAGTGCTCCACAAAGAAGGTTAGTATCATTGTGATGACTGTTCCCTTTTAAATCATGGGTACGGTGTAGGGGAAAATAAAGTCATCCGTGGTGGAGAGAAGTTCAGGAAACAGTGACCTGTCATCTCTGGGAGCCTTTCACAAGGACCCACCTTCCACGTCTTCCTTTTTCAGCCGATAAACAACGTGTCCAAAGAGATTGGACCTTCTGGTCCTGACCATTGACGGAGATAGATGGGATGTGCAAACAGGAGGAAAGTGGAGGAGAAGGAAATCCTGTGGTTGCCCCATTGGGTCCCACAAGGAGAGGCGTGTGTCCTTGTAACACCATCCCATGGGTTTGGATGCTTGATATTAACAACAGCATTAATATTCCATGATCCTCTCTGTTTAGGGAGGTGTCATGACTTCTCTGGTTTGAAAGATTAGCAGGGCCATCCATCCTGCAGCCTCTATGGGCAATAACTTGTTAAATGCCCACAGAAAGAAAATGCTAGCCTAAGATGGGGCCAGGAGCCCCAAAGAGGAAAACCTAGAGAGTCTTACCTTTATTTTGGACATTCTAGGATCACGAGAGCATCTTTTATTTCCCCCAGGGAAACACATTTTATTTCACCTCTCTAGCTACACTCTGGAATAGTTCCTGCTTTTCTTAGCAGCAGCCTCTGACAAAATTCAACAAACTTTATTGACTGAGAAACTCAGACTCCAACCACTGACGGGCACATGAGAGGGAAGGAAAAGTGTCTGATGCATGGCAGGGAGTGAGTGAGGCTGCACTGAAGGACGGGGAAGAAGCAGGATCTCTCAGGTGTGTGAGCGGGGCTTCTGTGAACTCTAACCACTGTTCTCTCATTTACACATTCCAATTTCCATTCCTTGCGACTCTCAAGAAGCGTAATATGTTACTTGAGCCAATTATCTACGTGCCTTTTGCTCTTCCTCTCCCTCTTGGGCAAAATTCTGATTTAACTTCAACCCACAGGCCAGTTGGGCCCATCACCTTTGAATGTGATTATACAGACGTGAGATGGCTCCATCCCAGATGCCCCCTGTATGTGCTGTTGCGGATGTGGAGAGAAACGTTATGTGTTGTACTTTTAATGTTCCACACGTGGTCTCAAAATGGCCCCCAGGCACCCATATGGATTTGGTAGCTGGGGTTCCGACCTTAAAGCACTCGAGAAATTCTAACTGGGGGACTTTGGGACTGTCCTCCAGTATCTGTGGGATCTCTATCTGTGCCATTCCATCAATATCCATATAGAAGTCAGAACAGAAAGCCAGGCATTCGGGGCATCTGGTCTACCCGCCACACTCCCTCTAGCTCAGAGGTTGCACCTGCCTCTGTTGGCTGTTTGCAGTCACAATAATTTCACGTAGACGGGATGTCTTGCTGTCGGAGTTAAACACATTTGACCCAATCAATAGAGTTATTGTTCCGAGGCCAAAATATCTCTGGCTCATAACCTGACTGTTGTTTCCCATATTAAATGAATGTGATATGACTTTCTATCCCTGCCTTGGTAGAATCCGCCCAGCCCTTTAAGAAGATGAAAGAAATAAGAACAACGTCCTCTGTGCACTCCCCTGACGCACCTTTTCATTTCACCAGTTACACCACAGCAGCAGAACAAATATTACAGCCTGCTGTAATGTTCTGTAATGAATCCAATAAATGGCGGGAGCCTCCTATCCTCAACTGTTCTCATTTGGGATGTGCTTTTCCTCTAATATGTTTCTCCCCCAATTCTTTGTGCCATGGATCCACTAAAGTAAAACGCTTTAAGAATCTGAAATTCACTGGGAGCCATCCTCCACCTACAGCATAGAAATTGCTGGCTCTGGTGCTCTCCGCTCTGTCAGTGTAATCGGAACATAAATGCAGGTACTTGCAGCAGCAGTAGCGGTCACTGACGTAAACCCGTCCAACTGTCAAAACAAACTTGGAAACCCTGCCTGAGAAATGTGCTCACTTTGCTCTCTTTTACTGCTTCTCCTCCCCTTCAGCTCAACCCAGAGGACTGCAGGGGTCCAGTTACCATCTTTCTTCTTGGAAAAGAGTTGGGGCAACCGCCTTCGACCGCAACCTTTTCTAGAATCAAAACCCAGATGCATAGGGCCTTTGCTTGTAGCAAAAAATGATCAAATCACGGGACCTACGCTGTCTTAACGTGGCTGCTCATTGGCAGTGAAACCTGACTTTGACATAAAGACAAAACTTCAAACGGGATAACCAGTCTCCAAATTTCAGATTATTCTCCGTTGTGGTTTATTACATGATACTGAATCTAGGTCCCCGTGCTATGCAACAGGGTCTTGTTGTTTGTCTATTTCATATATAGTAGTTTGTATCTGCTAATCCCAAACTCCTAATTTATCCCTTCCCCACCCCCTCTCCCCCTTTGGTAACCACAAGTCCGTTCTGTGTGTCTGTGAGTCTATTTCTGTTTTGTAAGTTCGTTTGTATCACTTTTTGAGATTCCACATATAAGTGATCAAATATCATGTGATGTTTGTCTTTATCTGATTTACTTCACTTAGCACGATCATCTCTAGATCCATCCATGGTGCTGAAAGGGGCATTATTTCATTCTTTTTTATGGCTGAGTAATATTCCATTGTATTTATATTCCATTATGTGCGCGCGCACACACATACACACACACACACACACACACACACACACACATATATATATCTTGCATCTTCTTTATTCAACTGCTGATGGACATTTAGGTTGTTTCCATGTCTTGGCTACTGTAAATAGTGCTACTATTAACATTGGGGTGCATGTATCTTTTCTAACTAGAGTCTTCTCCAGATATATGCCCAGGAGTGGGATTGCTCCATCACATGGTAGCTCTATTTTTAGTTTTTTTAGGAAACTCCATACTGTTTTCCATAGGGTCTGCACCAATTTACATTCCCATCAACAGCACAGGAGGGTTCCCTTTTCTCCACACCCTCTCCAGCATTTATTATTTGTAGACTGCCCAAGTTGTATTTAATTTATAATTGTCTTCTTCTTACAGTGAGTGACAGTGGTTTTCCAACTGTAGGGTAGATGCCGTTTCCTAATTCTCTGTATTTAAGTTAAATAGGCCTGTTTCAAGGTAATTTTAAGTAGCATTAATACTATTATTTGTTATATTGTGGTAAATAAGGCAAAAGTCAACAATGTGACCGAAAATGCTGAAAGTTAGGAAAAGCTGTAAGAAGAAGACAAAAAGATGTATCTAACAAAAGAGAAACAAACTCACAGATATAGAGAAGAGACCAGTGGGGAGAGGGAAGCGGGGAGGGGCAAGATGGAGTATGGGATGAAGAGGTACAAACTATTATGTATAAAACAGGTAAGCAACAAAGATATATTGTACACAGCATAGGGAGATATAGCCAGTATTTTGTAATAACTTTAAATGGAGTATAATCTATACAACTATTGAATCAAAAAAATTAAAATAAATAATCCACAGTCTCGTGTGCCTGTGTGCATTCCATAATCACTAAAACCACCATTTACAAAGGTCGTGATGAGTAATGCAAGAGTTCATACCCTCTGAAACCTTCTGTTTTGACCTAAATATTTCGTTTTCCTTGGTATTGTAGAAAAAAAATGTTGATTCTACTCACTATATATTAAACAGCATTTCCTAAAGTGTTGGGACTCCCCTGGGTGGTGCCCAGTGTGATTTTAGGGGACCTCCCTCCCCGGCCCCAGACAGAACATTAGAACTGAGAACCACATATTGAGAAATTGTATTCCCTCTTCAATTCTCTTTCAATCCTTTCCATTATAACAAGGGGAAAAAAAATCATTTTGAAGGCAGAAATCCTGAACACCTCTAACATTTGCTAATACTGTTTTTAACCTAGAGAGACCTGGCCTTAAGCCCAGAGCCTTTGCAAGAAGCAGAAGAATCTAACTAGAAAAGTCTGTTAGTAGCAATTACATTTTGTGTCACTGAGGTGATCAGAGTCCCAAGGGACAGAGCCATAATAACAGAGATTTTAAAAAATTCTTCCCATGAGCAGCAGCCTGTGGGGGGAGGCAGGGGGGAGGGGGTCTCCAAGGTTTTTCAGCTCCTGGAAGGTATCAGAGATCTCGGGCCCTGTCTCTGCATTTCTGTTAGTCTGTCCAGAAGGCCTGGAAATGGGTGACTTCAAACATCAAACTCGCAGGCATTAGCCTCCCAAACATGAAATGTGATGGGTAAGGTCACCCCTTCCCTCACTCCCGGAAAGAATTTCTCCTGAAAAGACTGGTTTATCTAGGAGCTTTCCTCCCACCTCTGAGCCCCTGTCTGTCTTGGGCTAGGACTGCATCACATGCCCAACCGTGGTCCAGGCACGGAACAAAGCGGGTGAGGTCACCGTGGCTTAGGGCAACCACGATCCACCCCACGGAGCAGGGGGGGGGCAAGACCCCGGTCCAGCAGGACCCAGGCCTGTATGAAGTCTGCTCGGTGTTTATCTCACTGCCCACCGCCCTGTCTCAGGCAGGAATGCTCTGAATCCATCCCTCCGAGAGCAGAGAACCTCTTCTGTCCTCAGAGGCCTCCTGGGCACCACACTGGATCTGAGGCTGTGTCTTCAGTATGAAACTCGCAGCCAAAGTTAAGCCCTTCCCCAAGACAAAACACGGGCTCATTCCCTGTATCAGGACAGGCTGGAGCACAGGTTACGACTCTAGGATGGACAATTTCCTGTTACCCCTTTACTGATCTTGGGCCTAAGATGAAAGAGGAGAAGACATTTTTCTGGAAGAACTGACGGTGCCAGGCAGGTCTGAGCGTGACTGAATGCAGGGTTCTCTCTTTCTGGAGCCTCGCGTCTTTTGCAAAGAAAACTCCACTACGGACTCAGAAGTTCAGCTAAACCTCTTCAGTGTTAATTGAGGGGAATTTAAGATTCTGTTAAAGTTTGAATTATGAAATTTAGAAAAGAGATATGGTTTTGCTGTCAAATACAGTAGCTAAGATAATTCAAATAAGACCGTTCAACATTAGGAAACAATGAATAATGAATGATGATAATGAATTCTCATTATCCTTTTGGGTCAATAGCCCGTTTTCATCTTTCTTTCCATGATTATTTTCCCTTGGATGTTGTCATATTCCCACTCTTTACCCTTGTTTGTACAACTAATTTGCATTTGCTCACCAAATGTTTTGTTAATAAACTTATAACGTGACCCTGTTCATTACCATGAGTTTTATATCAGAGATACCTTAATTGACAGGCTGATGGCAACCTGAGCAACAAACAGGTGACTGTATTTTAAGAAAAATGTAGCCAGCTTGCAGGCCGCCATTACTAAGCTCCAACAATGCGCCAAGCGTTATGCCAAGACCTTTGGTCATCACATCAGTAATGTGGCCAGAAATACTAGAGGGCATCGATGGGGGCTTCAGTAAAGCTTTTCCTTACTTAAAGAAAAAAAAAAAAAAAAGGAAACCAAAGTTTGCCATCTTCCTGTCTTTGAATGTAAACAAGTGAGGATGTGATTGATGTGAGGATCTCTGGCAGCCATGTTGTGACCACAAGGAGACAAGAGTAAGGATCAACCAATATGCAGTGGGTTCAGTAGAAAGACAGAGGGAACCTGAGTTCTTGGAGACCTGGGAGAACTGCTGGACCTAATCTGAAACTGCCAAGCTTTTTGGTGTGTTAATAATCACTTTTTGTTTGAAACATTCTGGTTGAATATTCTGTTATTGTCACAGGGTAGCATCAGAGGATACACAGAGGAGCTGAGCTTCCAGTGTGAAATTCCAAAATCTTTGAGGTGAATGAAGAAGATAGTCAAGGGTTGGATGTGACCTTTCCTGAGACCCTAAAAATGCAAAAGGTAAAACACTGCCTATGCGTGTTAAGCATGAAATTGACCCTGACACAACAGTCCTGTCTTTCTCAGAGCAACTTCAAAATGCTATCCCCTGCCTGTGTGAGCGTGAACGCTGCTGTGTGTCCTCATGAAACACTTGACCGTGGACAGATACCTCAGATGCTCTTATTCTGACGTGGATGCATAGGGTGGAGAGTCTCAATGAAGACTGCCAGATGCAGACAAAACCATGGGTGTGTGGAGCTGAATGGGTAAAGGAATCTGCCTGACTTCTTTCGATCCCATGTGTTAGGTGTAATCATGCTATACCATCAATTGTCAGAAGTTCACATAGAAAATATACACATGAACACAAAGAAATAGGAAGCTATCCATGTTCAAGTTTTATGTGTTAACATTGTTAAAATGTCCATACTACCCAAAATCATTTATAGATTCCATGCAATCCCTACCCAAATTCCAAGGGCATTTTTCACAAAATTGTAAAAAAACATTCCTACAATGTGTATGGAACCACAAAAGACCCCAAATAGCCAAATCAATATTGAGAAAAAAATATAGCCAGAGGCACCGCACTTCCTTACTTCAAGCTCTATCACCAAGCTACAATACTCAAAACAATATGGTACTGGCATAAAAGCAGACGTATAGATCAGTGGAACAGAATTGAGAGCCCAGAAAGAAATCCATACATATAAGGTCAACTAATATTTGACAGGGGAGCCAAGAATACTCAATGGGGAAAGGATAGTCTCTTCAATAAATGGTATTGGGAAAACTAGATATTCACATGCAAAAGGATGAAATTAGACCCCGCTCTTACACCACTCACAAAAATTAACTCAAAATAGATTAAGGACTTAACTATAAGATCTGAAAGTGTAAAACTCCTAAAAGACAACATATGGAAAAACCTCCTTGGCAATAGTCTTGGCAAGGATTTTTTTGAGTCTGACACTAAAAGAAACAAAGGTAAAAATAAATAGTGGGACTACATCAAACTAAAAAGATTCTGCATGGAAAAGAATCAACAAAATGACAATGTAAGGAATGGGAGAAAATATTTGCAAATCATATATCTGATAAGAGGTTAATATCCAAAATATATAAGGAAATCTTAGAACTCAATATAGCCAAAAAATCTGATTGAAAAACGGGTAAGGACCCGAACAGACATTTTTCCAAAGATGACATGCAAATGGCCAAAAATTACAAGAAAAGGAGCTCAAAATCACTAATCATCAGGGAAATACAAGTCAAAACCACAATGACATATCACCTCACATCTGTTAAAACGGTTATCATCAAAAAGACAAGAGATAAATGCTGGCGAGGGTGCGGAGAAAAGGGAACCCTCGTGCACTGCTGCTGGGAATGTAAACCGATGCAGCCACCATGGAAAACAGTATGGAGTTTCTTCAGAAACTAAAAATAGAGCTACCAGAGGATCCAGTGATGCCACTTCCGGGTATTCACCCAGAGGAAATAAAATCACTATCTTGTAGAGATATTTGCACCTCCATATTCATTACAGCGTTAATCATAACAGCCAAGGCATGGAAACAGCCTGAGTGTCCATCAGTAGCTGAATGGATAAAGAAGATGTGGTATGTACATGGAATGGGACAACACGGATGGACCTAGAGGGTACTATGCTAAGTGAAATAAGAGAGATAGAGAAAACCCAATGTTGCGTGATCTGACTTATATGTGGAATCTAAAAATGTTGAACTCATAGAAACAGAGTAGATTGGTTGTTGCCAGGAGCTGAGGCCCGGTGGGTGGGGAGGGATGAGGTGACGTTAATCACAAACTTCTAGTTCAAGTGATGGGAATCGAATATGCAGCAAGGTGATTATAATTGACAATACTGTGTTGTATACTTGCAAGTTGCTGCGAGAGTAACTTTTAAATGTTATCACAGTAACGACAACAACAAAATGGTAATTAGGTGACACAGAAGATGCGTTACCTTGATTGTGGCGATCATTTCACAATATACCTGTGTATCAAATCATCACATGGTACACCTTAAACTTACACAATGTTATCTGAGAATTGTATCTCAATAAAGCTGGACGGGGGAGCGGGCGGGTGGAGGGGGAAGAAAATACACACATGAAGCTTCCTTTTGTCTGCCTGGTAAATAGACTTGTAAAAAATCCAATCCCCCTTAACTATAAATACAAAAAATATTTTTTTCTTCCAGTTCAGAAATATCCATCCTTTCTCAGATCCCAGGCTGACATCAATCCTGTCTAGACATTTTGTGTGATTGGATGCCCTCCCCTCCAGCTGAGTCTCCTACCGCATCCACCGTGGGCTTATACACCTGTCAGAATGTCATCCGTCTTAGTTTCACTGCTTGATGAAAGTAGAGATTTCATTTAAAAATCGCTGCGTGACAGATTGAGAGGATATAATTTAGGGAGATTAAATAGTCTGGGTTTTAGATGCCTATAAGTGTCTACGTCAGTGAGCGGTATCAGAATAGCTGGGAAGTGATGCATGGCCGACCCCAGGCCATTTCTCAGCTGAACAGCTGACAGTCACCCACACGATGTTCCAAATGTGTGTGTTTCCTCCCATAATGAGGAATTAAAAATAACACTCTCACTCCTTCCTCTGGGTGATGATCAGCCAGCCAACTGCCACCAGGCAGTCCACAGGAGAAAACCTCATTGGATATTATAGAAAGGCTTGAGAATAAAATATATAACCATGTGCATGTTATTCCAATAAAATTTTAATCAATTCAGAACGAGTTCCCAAACTTCCTGAGACCACTCGTGATCATGGATTCTCTGGGCTCTTCTTCCAGCTTGTCCTGTCATGCTAAATAGACTGCATCTGACAATACTGATGGGAGGAAAATGTCTTACTGCTGGACTGTGGTTTAGGGGATCCGTTGAAATATCTTAATTCCCCTCTTCCAACTTCAGTATCTCCCTGCCTCTTTGTCGGGAGGGGTGACGTGGATGGGTTTTGCATACACTTTCTGAGCTGCATGGGAAGTGTCTCAACTCAAGGGAGCTTGAGGTTTTCTTTCATTTGCATCCTTGAAGACAACCCCAGTCCTTCCCCCAACCAAAGCATTTCATGCATGCCACAGGAGTGATGCTGAATCACCACTGTCCTTATCTCCACAGCTTGAGAGCCTCATTCTCTGTTGAGTACCACTCGGGGATTAGTGGAACGATCAACAACCCGAGAGTCTGAGGACTTGAGTTCTGACCAGCGATTTTGCATCAACTCATGGGAAATTTAGGCAAGCTACACCCGCTTGGTCTCTCCACTCATAAAGTAAATGTTAACTCCAATCTGACCTTCCCAAGGGCCTTGCAAAAGTCGCATGAGATGAGTGCGCGAGGCGCTTTTCAAAGTGCTAAATAGCTCTAAGATTTGGCCTCCATCAGGTCCTACTCTTGTGGCCCCAACACCGCAGCCAATCTCAGCCATGCCGTACCCTCGTCGGGATGGGGACTCCCAAGGACAGGATGGACCAGGGAAGGGGATTTGTAACACCATATCTCTTCATATTTCCTCCCAATTCCATGAGTATATGACACACTGAACATAAATAGATATCACGTGACAAAACACAACTTTTCCTCCCCTGGACCTTTCAAATGTATTAAGGGATAATTTTCCCCTGTCCCTGCATGAAAAGTCCAGCAGACCTCATGACGTCTATGCTTACTGTTAGGTAAGAGACCAAACTTTGCTTAATTGGGGTCCTGACCATTGCTTCCATTCATAATTAACACTTCAGGGGAAGATGGAGAAAGTCCATCACAGCTTATTTTCCCCATAGATTACAAGTAAAACCTGGGCAAAATACACACACAAAACAAAAACAAAAGCAAAACAACCTCAAAAAAATAACCAGAGAACTCTGGAGGGTGACTAATATCCTCCCAGTTTATTCTGTCACTACCAGAGCTCCACCAGCCATTTGTCCTGGGCGTCCTGAGCCTTCTCCTGCACATCTGAGGAACACCTGTAGTTCCTGGGCTCTCCTGTCTCCTCCCCGGAGCACCTCCCTGCAGTGAGATGGGGCTGCTAGGGGTAGGTGGTGAAACCAGAGGTACAAGGCAGTTCAGTCCTGATGGAGCAGAACCTGTCCGGAGGAAAACACTCGTGGCTTGTTTTCTCCTGGCAGCCCCTCCAGGGAGTCCTGCGCATTGAATGGAGCACAGCCAAGCAGCCCGGGTGCCTCTCACTGCTGTTGCGGTTATTATGATATAGGATTAGGGACTTCCCTGGCAGTCCAGTGGTTGGGACTCTGTGCTTCCACTGCAGGAGGCGTGGGTGCAATCCCTGGTCGGGGAACTAAGATTCCACGTGCTGTGAGGCACGGCCAAAAAAAAAGGAAATCGGATTGGGCATGTAGCTCACACACACAGCCCTTGGTGCTCAGGCCAGGACCGGGGTGACGAGAGTGAGGCTAGTCTCAGGTGCAAATTTTAAGGGGGCACCAAAGAACTCAGTCATCTAGATAAAGAACATTTTAATGAAATATTTTTAAAATCAAAATTCATCTAAAATATCTACGATGGACAAAGTGTCAACATGTTAAACAAGAGCGGACTCTGAACCCACACTTGCACCATTCTGCACCACTCACCTCACGCTGATTCAGGCTGTGTTTGCCCCACACGCCCCCTAACACACAGTGCTCTGGCTGAGCTGAAGTTTGTAGGACAAACACACACACACACACACACACACACACACACACACACACACGCACATCCATAGACCTCTCCACGACTCAAATTGTGCTCAAGAAGAAAAATGTAAACTTTCCATTAGAGCAAATAATGGTTTTCACAGCTCATCAACCTGAATATTATCCTATTATCAGTTCATAATTATACCTGGCTGTTGGTCCCATGACCCAGGTCTAGAATGTCACAGGGAGCTATGGAAAGCCATTCTCAACGTGCTTTTGAGACGGGCTGGGACCTGGGACCTGGGACCCTCTGCTGCAGGGCTTGCACCTGGATGAACGTCTCCTCCAGCAACAAAATACAAAGAAATTATAAGGGACTAAAAATAACTGCATGCATGCGCAGTTGGGGCAAATTATGGACAAGATACAAAAAGACCAAAGCAAACCAACCAACCGAACAAACAAAAAAAACCCAGCTGCCACTTCTGAAGAGCCACGAGCAAATACAGGGTGTCAGGAGAAAAGCAGGGTACTGTGCATGCCCCCTGCATACCACACCACCAAAGCGGTGGGCAAAACACCTAAGCCATCTCTCTGGCCTGACCCCTGAACCCACCCCTACCCTCATCTGATATAAGGAAACAGCTCGCCACGCCCCTGCCCCACCCCGAGCCAGTGAGCAAGGGAAACTGTCACTGGTTTTCGCTCCCCGCCTGCTGCAGCAGGGGTCCCAATAGAGCCTTGCCTGAGTTTCTTGTCTGGACGCTAATCAATTTCCATTGATTGGGGGAAAGCCAAGAGCCCTGGTCGGTATCACTCTGACATTCTACCTGGCAGTATCAAGAAAGCTGACAGAGCTGGAAGACTTCTGAGCTGGCCTAAGACATTCTATGTGCTAGAGCTACAGGTAACAAAGGAAAAGTTTGTCATTTAAATATAGTTATTTACAAAATTAAATACATCATCTTTTGGTATAGTTGTAAATCTGATGTATCATTCAAAATATATTTGCATGTAAGATGAATGCATCAGCAGTGGTTTTGTGTGATAATATATGTTTGCTATATTTGCTTTAAACGATTGATCACATTTTGAAGTTATTTAAGTCATAAGACAAAATGTCTTTATATTTACTTATAAAGTATGATTTCCAGTGCTCTTAATTTCTTTTTGGTAACTCCAGGTTTCATCTACTTGAAGAACTTTAATTTTTTTTTTTTGTAGTGTAATTCTGGTGAAGAAAATGTTCACCTTTGTTCTGAAAGACATTTTCATTGGGCAAAATTTCTAGGTTGACAATTGCTTTCGGTTTTTGTTTTTTTCCGTGCTGTGAAGATGTTGTTCTCATTTCTAGTTTGCATTGTTTCCAATAAAAAAAAATCTCCCGTCATCTCTCTCTGTTCCTCTGTAGGAACTGTACCTTTTTATTCTGTCTGTTTTTAGGATTTCTGTTTATCAGAGAGCTCATTGCTTTCAAGCAATTTGATTATGATGTGTCTTGGTTGGTGTCCATTGACCTTTTTGATTCTCTAGGTTTATAGGTGGTTTTGTTCTTTGGTTTTTTGCTTTTATAAAATCAGATTTGGAAAATGACCTGCTATAAGTTCTTCAAACTTTTATTTATTTTTCTCTCTCCTTTGTTTCAGGAAATCCAAATACATGTATATTTGGCCACTTGAAAATTTTGTACTGTTTATTAAGGCTCTGTTTATATTTTTCCAAGTTTTTTATTCTTAGTGTTCCATTTTTGAATAGTTTCTACTGATATGTCTTCAACTTCATTAATCTTTTATTCGCCCTCAATATCTACCATTCATCCTGCCTGATGTATTTTTCATCTCAGATATTGTTGTTTTCGTCCCTAAAATGTGATTTTTAAAAAGATACATGAAAGGGTAAGCTGGGACGAGGTGAGAGAGTAGCACTGACATATATACACTACCAAACGTAAAATAGATAGCTAGTGGGAAGCAGCCGCATAGCACAGGGAGAGCAGCTCGGTGCTTTGTGACCACCTAGAGGGGTGGGATAGGGAGGGTGGGAGGGAGACGCAAGAGGGAGGGGATATGGGGATATATGTATACATATAGCTGACTCACTTTGTTATACAGCAGAAACTAACAAACCATTGTAAAGCAATTATACTCCAATAAAGATTAAAAAAATTAAAAGATACATGATTTTATTTAATATGTTCAGTCTTTCCTATAGCTTCTTAATTGTGTATAATAAAGTCATAATATTTGTTTTAATATCCTTCTCTACTAATTCAGTTATTTGAGTCTGTTTTAAATTATTGATTTTTCTCTCTTCAAATTTAGGTTATATTATCCTGTTTTTGGACTAGACAGGAAATTCTTACGATGCATTTTTAATCATGGTGTTACTTGACATCAGTTTATCCAAAATCACTTCAGAAAGCCCTAAGTCTGCTCCAGTCACATCAGAAGGCCAGGTATTACTTGGCTGGTAATAATAATTATGTTTTGCTCAAATGCTATATTATTTCTCTTGGTAGTAGTCTCCAAAGATTTTTGATTGGCCACTCTCTAAGCAAAAAACAAAGTCTGTGTAGAATTCCTGGTATCATTGCTGTGATGGGTATTAGCTGAGTCTACCCTTTCCTGACAAGAATCATGATGATAAGATTATAATTGCTGGCGCCCTGTGTTTATGTGTCAGCGTGGGGTTACTCCTGCCCTATTCATGCGAGCAGATGTTATGTATGCTGTAAGGTAGGGGTGGAGTACGTGGTGGAGAGATGTAATTCGCAATTGTTTATATCACCGACATCACTACCGTCATTATCCCGTCTACGGTGGGTTGGAAAACCCTACACGCTCTGAACCATTTCCTCAGTTCATCCAACTTCCTCTCATACCCTTTCCCCTTGGGTACAGCACTGGATTTTTTATTGTTCCTTGAACACAGCAGCCATGCTCACCGCGTAACCCTGGTGGCGCAGTGGTTGAGAGTCCGACTGCCGATGCAGGGGACACGGGTTCGTGCCCCGGTCCGGGAAGATCCCACATGTCGTGGAGCGGCTGGGCCCGTGGGCCATGGCCGCTGAGCCTGCGCGTCCGGAGCCTGTGCCCCACAATGGGAGAGGCCACACCTGTGAGAGGCCCGCGTACCGCAACAACAACAAAAAAAAGACCTTTGAAATTTTCTTCCCTCTCTTCAGAGCAAGTCTTTCCTCCAGCTGTCACTTGGCTTATCAACTCATTTGCTGGAGGTCCGTGCCCAACTGTCAGCTTATCAGCGACACTTTTTTCCCCTATTTTTTGGCCGCCCCGCGCAGCATGCGAGATCTTGGTTCGCAGACGAGGGATCGAACCCTTGCCCACTGCAGTGGAAGCTTAGCGTCTTAACCACTGGACCACCAGGGAAGTCCCTCAGTGAGGCTTTTCTAATCATTCCCTTTTCAATTATTGTCTCCACCACTGGGTGCTTTCAATGCACCTTTCCCTCCTTTATATTTCTTCATAGACCTTTACCCCACCTGACCTAACGCATTCACTTGTTACGTTTTTATTGTTTCCCTGCCCCTGACACACATGCACACCCATAGCTATACAAACGCCATGACGGAAGTATCTTTAATTGTTTAACATCATGTCCTAATTCCTGGAAAAATGACTGCCACGTGGTAGGTACTCAGTCCATATTTGTTGTAAGAAAAATTAATCAACAGCTAATATACAAACTCAACTCACATTCCAATGAATGCCCTGCCCTCTCTTTTTCTCCCTGTGCTGCTTCCAGAGAAGACATGAATACAGCATTTTCTATTTTCCTTTGAATATCTGTAGCCTTTCCTAAGAGCACTTTCCCTAAAAGCTGGATGAAACTGAAGTGATTGCAGCCTCCGTGAGAAGCTAGAAGTGTGGAATTGCCATAGTAATTGAGCCCCTAAAAGCAATTTCCAAAGAGAAGTTTCTAGTTTGCCTTCCATCTTTTATCAGCGTGTAGCGCCTTGACCCACAATATTCATATAAATACTGTCCTCGTGGATGTGAGTTCAGGGGCTTTTGCTCTGATGCTCAGACAAAGCAAGTTGTCTGTGAGATGTGCCCATGGCTGCCTTTTGGGTGGACACAGTGACATACTGTGGTAGTGATCTTGCCCACTTGTGAATAGACTGGGGTTATGAATAAAACCACCTTAAATATATTTTGCTATTTTATTTTATTTCTTCTGCTTTTTGGATAGAAATCAGTATTTTAGAAGAGGAACAAATGTGTGTGTGTGTGTGTGTGTGTGTGTGTGTGTGTGTATAGTCTCTACCCATCAGTAAATAGATCTATAGATACAGATATACAGACACTGATATAGATACCGATGATATATAGAGAGATATATAGATGATACAGATATAGATGATATACATATGTAGATGTAGATGTAGCTATCATTGGGTTATGATTAGGTCATTCTTTCAACAGCATTTGATTTGGTTAGATTATTCCATAAAGAAGAACAACTTATTAATAAAGAATATTTGTTTCTTCACCAAAGCTTGCCATAAGTACCATACCCACATGAGCAGAAGCCCCCAAGTCTGACTATGTGCGCCCTCCCAAGTTCTGCACCTCTTGAAACATTCTGGGCTCGGGTTGGCTCGAATGCATCCGTGTCCATTAGGACACATGGAGAAGCTCCTGACAGAAAAGAACCAGAAGGGCAGTGACCTTGGTCTACTTGCTACAGTAACAGAAAAGACTCAGAACTCTTGTCACTGTTTATTTCTTCAGATTCCTGGGCCCCTCAGAAGGGCGAGTATGAGACGGAAGGCCACTTGAAGACCTGTCACTGACTCGGTTTCTTGCCAAGAGGCAGATGTGTAATCGAGTCCCCACCTACAGCCTTAAAGAGCAGCCCCTTTTCTTTTTACAGCTTATAACTCACTTTGCATCCCTGTTCCAAGCAGTTGAGACTTGCCTACTTCTTCAAAAACTGGATATCCTTTAAATCTCTTTTAACATAAGACTTATCCTCCATCCCTTCCCTTTAACTCCTTGAAATTTATCTAATGAAGACTCGGAACCCCTTGGCCTGTAAGATTTCCCAGATCCCAGGTTCCTCTTTCTTTTATGTTCCCTGAATATGGGCAGCTGAATCCAGAGACTGGGTAAGACTCAAGTTTTAAGGTCTTTGGAAAAATTATAGTGTTTTTCAAAGTGTAGCTTTAATCTGTTATTTAATCTTAGCAACCAATGATGTTTACTATCCAAACTTATTCACTCCTTGGGAGTTACGGGATGTAAATGCAATATGTATGTATTAATATATAATAATAAATATATTATAAGAACATATTTATATGTTTGTAAATATACTATAGGTTATATAAATGGCATATGCTATTGAATATGTTGATATATGATCTACATTATATAACTATACTGTTCTATTTTATTTTAAAATTAAATGTAACAAGTTTATGTCAGCAAGTGTCACATGATGTGAAGAAAATAAAGCCAGGACCTAGAATAATGTGACCAGTGGTGGTAGATGATGCTACCTGGGAAGCCCTTATGATGAAACTTCCAAAACTCATGGCATTTGAGTTGAGAAATAAATACAATGTAGGCTCAACTAGGCAAAGATCAGGAAGTTTGCACTAGGCAAACAGAACAGCAAATAAAAAGACTCTTAGTTGGGAACGATTTGGGTGTATTTTAAAGCACAAAGACAGAAACTGGAAAAAGGTCCATGTAGCTAAAACATAGTAAGACGGCAACAATATTAGGTGAGATTTTTGACTTGCTGCACGGTCATTGCCTTGCAGGTCACAGTTACTATATTTCAGACGCTATAAATGTCTTAAGTTACAGAGTCAGCCTGAAGCCTGTCCTTCCAATGCAGGCTTTTATTTAGAGACACTCCTATTCCAATGCCCCTTTTAGTGTTTCAGTATATTCCCTACAACGCATACACGCAGCTTTATCATTTATATTTGTGTGTAACTTTCCGCCATCCATTTAAATAGCATTCTTTTGTGGAAAAGATGATATGCATTACATTATACAGGGCTGATTTTATAGAAGAAGGTCCGCTTGGTTTAAGAGATATTTGTGCTGTATCCACAGAAAGAATGAAAAGTAGATTTATTATCTGAGTGGAGAAAAAAACTGTCTCAATTACATGTAAATTCCAGATGGGACAATCCACGGGTATTTGCTGCTCTTGGAACAAGCCGTTCTCCCAAAGACACAGTCATCACTGTGACCCCCCCCCACATTCTTCACATAAAACGTAAAGACATCTTTCACAGTTCTGTGGCTTGCTAAAGAAGCTGTTCATTCCTAGAAAAGAAAAATGTCAAAATTTGCCTTTTCTCCAATTTCATGCAGTTCTGAGTTTAAACTCTGGTACCTTTCTGGGGCCACCGCTTCTCCATCCATATATGTTTAGATAGATTTCTAAAGCAGCATCTCTGGGGCAGGGAATCTGGCCTCACCTATTCCCACGTTTTGGGTGTGGTCTTCTTCTAGAATCTGTACCGCCCATCTTGTGACCTCAGGAAGTTAACTGGTTTGTCCTGTCAAGAGGAATATTAGTACCTGCCTCAGCGTTAGTCTAAGCCACTCCAACCGGTAGAAAAGACAGGATACGTTCTGGGGAGAATCAAATCGATTTTTCCAAAAATAATTTGACATCTCATACGCTAAAAACCCAGATCAATTCAGGGACAGCTACAACTCGGACGCCTAATTAAATTAGCCGGAAACAATTAGAGCCGATCAACATTTAACGACTTTCTGTCGGACTATTACCCGTGCTGATACGGAGACGAGTTAAAAGTTACCCTTATCTCCCACTGATTTTTTGTTTGATCCTCAGACCTGCTGTTTGTTTCTTCACTTTGAACAGATCAAGTTTTAAGAGTAAAAACGGTGACTGCGCTGATACCCGCGTTGCTCTTGGTAACCCTCTCTTATCCATCTCCACACAGCGGTCTTCCCAGGCGATGCATCCCCAGCCCTGTTGAGAATCGTTGCCACCTTTCAGTGCCCTGAGTTGGCTTCCTACAATACGTCATCCACGGGAACTGCTGTATTTTGCACGTGGTTTTAATCACAGCCCCCATCGCTACCTAATTCCCATTGGTGCGCTCCATCTACGATGTGTCCCGCTCCCCAACAAAGTCCACTCTCCAAGCAGAGGTGGCCGGCTGGGCCACTCAGCCCTTATTTTGCTTAGGTGATTTGGATACAGAAGTGGAGTCCTATAATGGCTTTTCCATTCTTGAGGATCTGAATAGAGAAAAATTGAAAACATCTTTTGAAAAGAGCAAGTGGAGGGACTTCCCTGGTGGTCCAGTGGTTAAGACTTCCCCTTCCAATGCAGGGGGTGTGGGTTCCATCCTTGGTGAGGGAGTTAAGATCCCACATGCTTCGCGGCCAAAACACCAAAACATAAAACAGAAGCAATATTGTAACAAATTCAATAAAGACTTTAAAAAAATACTTAAAAAAATAGGGGCTTCCCTGGTGGCACAGTGGTTGAGAGTCCGCCTGCCGATGCAGGGGACACGGGTTCGTGCCCCGGTCCGGGAAGATCCCACATGCCACGGAGCGGCTGGGCCCGTGAGCCATGGCCGCTGAGCAAAACTTTAAAAAATAATTAAAAAAAAAAAAAAAGCAAGTAGAATCACATCTTTGTGGTCCATCCCAGTGGGCTGAGGGCCTCCTCTCCGTTTTGGAAAAGTACATAGATCTCCTGGATTCATTCTCTAGACCAGGGTTTTTCAGCCTCACGCGATTAGCATTTGGGGCCAGCAAATTATTTTTTTATGTTTTTAGTTTTTAAGAGGTGGCAAGGGGCGCCGTATGCTGTAGGATGGTTAGCAGTATTCCTGGTCTTTGCTGACTAGATGCCGGTGGCATCCATTCCAGCTCCCCTCCACCCCAATCCTGGCCATCAAAGATGTTTCTAGATATTACCAACTGTCCCCTGGGGAACAAAATCACCATGAGGTTAAGAAATGTTCTAATCAATTTGAAAGTACTTTGGCTTTATCTGTCTCAGTTTCCAACCGCACTTAAAATATTTTGGAAACAACTCATCCGGGGCTCAGGAAGAAGAGGTATTCTTATTTCAAAACAAAACAAGCGAACAAAGAAAACTGGATCTACATCTCACACCATACAACAAAATTAATTTCAAATGGAATAAGAACTTACATGTGAAAAAAAAGAAAGCTTTAAGAGCTAATCAATGAATTTGGTAAAAGTAGCAGGATACAAAATTAATGCACAAAACTCTCTTGCATTCCTATACACTAATGATGAAGATATGAAAGAGAAATTAAGGAAACACTGCCATTTACCATTGCAATAAAAAGAATAAAATACCTAAGAATAAACCTACCTAAGGAGACAAAAGACCTGTATGCAGAAAACTATAAGACCCTGATGAAAGAAATTAAAGATGATACAAACAGACGGAGAGATATATCATGTTCTTGGATTGGAAGAATCAACATTGTGAAAATGACTATACTACCCAAAGCAATCTACAGATTCAATGCAATCCCTATCAAACTACCAATGGCATTTTTCACAGAACTAGAACAAAAATTTTCACAATTTGTATGGAAACACAAAAGAATAGCCGAATAGCCAGAGCAATCTTGAGAAAGAAAAATGGAGCTGGAGGAAACCGGCTCCCGGACTTCAGACTATATTACAAAGCTACAGTAATCAAGACAGTAATGTACTGGCACAAAAACAGAAATATAGATCAATGGAACAGGATAGAAAGCCCCGAGATAAACCCATGCACATATGGTCACCTTATTTTTGATAAAGGAGGCAAGAATATACAATGGAGAAAAGACAACCTCTTCAATAAGTGGTTCTGGGAAAACTGGACAGCTACACGTAAAAGCATGAAGTTAGAACACTCCCTAACACCATACACAAAAATAAACTCAAAATGGATTAAAGACCTAAATGTAAGGCCAGACACTATCAAACTCTTAGAGGAAGACATAGGCAGAACACTCTATGACATAAATCACAGCAAGATCCTTTTTGACCCATCTCCTAGAGTAATGGAAATAAAAACAAAAATAAACAAATGGGACCTAATGAAACTTAACAGCTTTTGCACAGCAAAGGAAAACATAAACAAGATGAAAAGACAACCTTCAGAAAGGGAGAAAATATTTGCAAATGAAGCAACTGACAAAGGATTCATCTCCAAAATTTACAAGCAGCTCATGCAGCTCAATATCAAAACAAACAAACAACCCAATCCAGAAATGGGCAGAAGACCTAAATAGACATTTCTCCAAAGAAGATATACAGATTGCCAACAAACACATGAAAGGATGCTCAACGTCATTAATCATTAGAGAAATGCAAATCAAAACTACAATAAGGTATCACCTCACACTGGTCAGAAATGGCCATCATCAAAAAAATCTACAAACAATAAATGCTGGAGAGGGTGTGGAGGAAAGGGAATCCTGTTGCAGTGTTGGTGGGAATGTAAACTGATACAGCCACTACGGAGAACAGTATGGAGGTTCCTTAAAAAACTAAAAAGAGAACTACCATATGTCCCAGCAATCCCACTACTGGGCATATGCCCTGAGAAAACCATAATTCAAAATGAGTCATGTACCACAATGTTCACTGCAGCTCTATTTACCATAGCCAGGACATGGAAGCAACCTAAGTGTCCATCAACAGACGAATGGATAAAGAAGATGTAGCACATATATACAATGTGTTACTCAGCCATAAAAAGAACGAAGTTGAGTTATTTGTGGTGAGGTGGATGGACCTAGAGACTGTCATACAGAGTGAAGTAAGTCAGAAAGAGAAAAACAAATACCGTATACTAACACATATATATGGAATCTAAAAAAAATGGTTCTGAAGAACCTAGGGGCAGGACAGGAATAAAGACGCAGACGTAGAGAATGGATTTGAGGACACAGGGAGGGGGGAGGGGAAGCTGAGACAAAGTGAGAGAGTAGCATTGACATATATACACTACGAAATGTATAGATAGCTAGTGGGAAGCAGCCGCATAGCACAGGGAGATCAGCTCGGTGCTTTGTGACCACCTAGAGGGATGGGATAGGGAGGGTGGGAAGGAGATGCAAGAGGGAGGGGATATGGGGATATATGTATATGTATAGCTGATTCACTTTGTTATACAGCAGAAACTAACACACCATTGTAAAGCAATTATACTCCAACCTGTATATATATATATTCCCATTAAAATAGATAAAAGTATTATCTTGTTCAAAGATAGGGACAATTTCTTAGTCCTGCTTCCAGGAGTATTGCTTTATGATTTAAAAGTTGTTTATCTATTTTCCTCAATAGTTAATTTGGATATATTAAGAATGGAATAAACTCTTACCGAAAGGATTTGTAAAGAACTTAAAAAAAAAGAGAGAGAAAGAATGTTTAAAAATATTTAGAAGACAGGAGAATATCTTCATGATCTCAGTTTACAGAGGATTTCTTAAACAAGAAATATAGCACATAATTTGTGGAGAAAAATAGTTAATAAATTCAACTACATTAAAATTAAGAACTTTTGTTCATCAAAAGAACAACCAGCAAGGGAAAAACAAGACACAATAAAATTATATGATGACTGGGATTTGTACCTGGTTCACAAACACAAGGTAATGCCATCAACAGGAGAAAAAAGATCTTCTGGTGTGTCAGTGTCACGAGACTTGGGAAGAGGCCGGTTTGCAGGGCTGCCACCCATGAAAACCTATTACAAGAGGAAGGCTGAGCTCCTCTGAATAGCTCAGTAATCAGTCATTTGGAGTCGCGGAGCCTACTCCCATGACATCCTGATGCTGGAAGCCACTCTGAGTCCTTAATATTCTATTTCTCAGAGATGCCAATGGCCCAGCAGAGGCCACAGTAAGCCACTGGAGGCCAATGCTTGTTTTAGCAGCTAGCCCATCGTGAACAATGGACATCTTGTACCATATTCCTAATCCGGAATCCTTGTTTGCTTAAGACCATTGATGTTATTCTTGCACGGATAGTTTCTATTTAAAATTTTCGCACAGCCCTTTATATTTCTTTTTCCCTTGCGCTTTGATTTGCTATCCTCTGTGTTTTTCACAACGGCTGCTTCTTAAACTTTGGAAGCCATTTGTGTTTTACAACTTTTGAAAATACCCATTGCTTCTCCCCCTTATTGCACAACCTGTAAAGTTGTATCTTTTCAGAGGCACAATTGCACTCATTTCACAGATGGGTTTGTAAGTGCAGGGAAAGAGAATCATCATTCTTTTCTTTCTGGTGTATTGACAGCTTTGATCTGAAGTTATTTCCTAGACCATTTCTCTTTCGTGCTCATCAGTGGTAACTTTTGTTTGCTTTGGGTAATACCATATATTAACTATAAAGTGATTTCATAAATTCAGCCAACTTAATTGAAGCTTTATTCTCCTCCTAGAGATGTGCTCCACTATTTCCCCATCATTTTCCAACTGTCAGAGGACAAAAATAAGCCTGCTGGTGGTTCACAAGCTTCTCCTAAACTTCCCAAACTACATGCAAAAAAAAATAGTTGCTAAAAGGCAATCCTCATTAACAATTAGTGGTTAGATTAATTAGTGGTTTTAAAAATCCCCATTGAGATGTTAGAACCAGAACCCCTAGCAAGCAGTCTTCTGTTTATATATGGGAGTTCAACCAGATGGGCTTATCTCGTGATTACTCTCGGGGTGGCATGAAAACCATACCATGATGGTTTGGTTTAATGATAAGTAAAGATAATAAGAGTTGACAAGCAGTGACTGTTTCCAAGAGTTTGTACATGATTCTGAGTTTTCTTAGTAAATCTGTTTTATGTTAATTTTAGAATTTCTACAAGAAATGTTTAAAATTGCACCCCTCTTGAACTTAAATTTGCATAGAAGTGTTGAAAGAATTGCATGTGCTTCCGAGTTTGACACAGGGACAGATTTTAGACAGAATCTGCTTGTACACTGAGAAATCTGTGTATCTGGCCATGGGCAACTACATCCTGCTTTCTCAGAATGTTGATTATTACTGAAGTAATTCTGTCCTGATGTGACCGCCAATTGTGTTTACCATACAACATAAGGATGACATAAAAAATCCCATTGTCCAATGATGCAGAGGCTTTAAAGAAGAAAAGAAGGCAGGTCAGATTTAAAGCAAGCTTTTTGGATACTGTCTCTAAACACCAACGTATAAAAAAATGGAGCAAACTAAATAAAAAGGATACCTTATATGGTAAGTGCCACCAAACAAACCGCTTATGTAAATCAAACAGATCTCTAAGAAAAGCCTGAACATTTCCCCCTATATATTTACAAGAGAGAAAAAATAGAATAAAAAGTAAATAAATAAATAAAAAAGAATGTCAAAGGCCAGGAGAACCAGATGTTGGCACCTGAACAAACAACACATGTGCTGACCTGAAGTGCCTGGGAAAGATACTTGTGGGAGATTGGTATGCTTGAAAGACACAGTGACCCAAGTATTTTTTTTTATAACTATTTGCTTAAATCTTAAAGATGGAGGGACATTGGAGTGTTGACAATTATTACAGCAATTCGGAGGCCATTAGTTATGCTTGTTCAAGGAGGTGAAACTGAACTCCCCACTATCAAAGTGGTAGACAAAAAAGTAGAGAACTGTAGTCCTCCAGCCACACTCTAGCAGCAGACGGGGCCTCGCACAGATAAGCCCACTGGAAAGCACACGGCACATGGGCCTGTGGTTGGCAGATAAAAGCACGTAAGAGTAAAAGTGACCCGTGCCCACTGCATATGTCTTTCAGAGACAGGACAGACAGGATAAGAAGCAGGAAGAAGCAGGCAGAAGCTTTGAGAATCACCAGTCATAGCTATGATGGCTCTAGATCTCCTTTGCAGGATGTGATAACCAAGAGAGAGAAGAGGTCTCATCTGACGGGGGACAGAGGCCCTCTGGGAATCCCTTTGCAGGATGTGATAACCAAGAGAGAGAAGAGGTCTCATCTGACGGGGGACAGAGGCCCTCTGGGAATCCCAGCTGTGTGGGGCTTGTGGAACGTCCTGGACAACCCCCTGTTGAAATTATGGCTCTTTAGTCCACCCTGTGAGGCTCCAGGGAAAGAGACAAATCGGCCACCAGCTGCACGCCCAGGTTCACGATAGTGATACAGTGGTGTCCCTATGAGGTGGATATTCCTATCAACTCCATTCTGCAGATGAGGCTCAATGCAGAGAGATGATGCATCTTAGCCGAAGACGCAGGGTTAGGTTTACACAGAGGCAGTCTGGTCCCCGCACTCATGATCTTAAACTCTATTCTAGACTATCTTTCTAAAAGATAAGAGAACCTACCAGGCAGAGAGGTGGGAGGATATTCCAGGAAGGGCAACGACACGTGAAAGGACTCTGGAAAAGAGAGAAACTGTGGTCCATCTGGGAACCCAAAGATGGTCAGTCTGGCTGAAGAGGCAGAGAGGGGGCCACGCCGCCAGGTCCCATCAGTTACCAGCTGAGTGACCTTGGGTAAGCCGATCCCAGCTCAGCTTTAGTGTCCTCATGTGTAAACGGAGATAATGGATAATCAGGGCATTTACTGCCCAACCTCATTGTGTTTACGCAAAGCGCTTAGCAGAGCACCTGGCTTCTGGCCAGCCCAGCATCCACGCCAGCTGTCACCATGGTTACTGTTATTTGGGGTGGCGGTGGGGTACTGGAAATGGGGATGGAGAGGTTTGCACAGGCCCGTCTGCTTTGACTCTAGCGTGCTGGAAATGAAAAGCCACTGCAGGATGTTAGGCAAGGGAATGGCGTTATCAGGTTTATCACAGGGAGAGTTTACTCTGGAGAAAGTCAGAGATTCGGGGGCAGGCTGAACCTCAGGAAAGGGGACCAGCTTGGAGAGACATTTAGTGATCATGTCATTCCTACCACGTGCCAGATCTAAAGGGCTGAACGTCGGCGGTGAATGATAAGACAGGGTCTCCCTTGAGTCTTAGACCAGTGGGCCCGTGACCAGGTTTGGACCCTGCCTCTGAATGATGTGACCCCTAACAAGCAATCAGAGGCTCCAGTGCTGAGGTCTGTGGCCACGTGCTTGGAACCATCCCGGCAAACTTCCTTCTGAAGAAGGCCTAAGAGTAAATGCACTAGCCTTTATGAGCCGTGTGGACTCAGACACGACTCTTCAACTCTGCTGTGGTAGCACAAAGGAGCGTGTCTGTTCCAGCAGAAGTTTATTTCCAAAATTTGATTTACAAAACCAGGCAGAGGAAGAGAAGACAAGATGGATTCAGGTGATGCTGAGGAGATGGAATAACAAAATTTGCAGACCAACTGCATATGGTGACTTGAGTGCGGTCCTCAACTAGCTAATGTCCACATGACGAGAGACAAGACATAGACCTTCCTAAAGATGAAGCAATGCGGTGTTTCTCAAACTAGCAATCACAAACCATTCGTGGGTCGTGAACTTGATTGAACCATCAAAAAGATAACATAGAATAGCATGTTATAGTTCATTAGTAATAAAATCATATTTGATGTTAAAGTTAAATCATTTTATTTTAGTCTAATTAGTAAGTGGAATTATTTTCTGTAAGATTTTTAAAAAACCGTGTCTGTGTGTTTTGTGTGATATACGAAATTTTTAAAACATCTTTATTGGAGTATAATTGCTTTACAATGTTGTGTTAGTTTCTGCTTTATAACAAAGTGAATCAGCTGTATGTATACATATATCCCCATATCCCCTCCCTCTTGTATCTCCCTCCCACTCTCCCTATCCCACCCCTCTAGGGGGTCACGAAGCACCGAGCTGATCTCCCTGTGCTATGCGGCTGCTTCCCACTAGCTATCTATTTTACATTTGGTAGTGTATATATGTCCATGCCTCTCTCTCACTTCATCCCAGCTTACCCTTCCCCTTCCCCGTGTCCTCAAGTCCATTCTCTATGTCTGCGTCTTAATTCCTGTCCTGGCCCTAGGTTCTTAAGAACCATTTTTTTTTTTAGATTCCACATATATGTGTTAGCATACAGTATTTGTTTTTCTCTTTCTGCTTACTTCACTCTGTATTTCGTTCTAGGCCATGGCCAGGAAAGTTGAAAAAATACTATACAATGGAAATACTGTAAAGTGAAAAGAGCACAGAGCTACGAAATGCAAAGACTAGGTAGGTTTTAATCGAATTTCTGCCATTTTTTAGATTTGCAGAAAGATTTAACATCTCTGGAACTCAGATTTCTTATTGGTAAAATTAAAACATTCTTTTTTTTCTTTTTTTACATCTACTCATTGTTCTAGTCACTGGAAATACAAGGATGGGCAAGCTAGGTCCCACCCTCAGGAAGCTAACATCCTGCTGGGGGAGATACATACATAAACAAGCACATGAAGGAGGATGACAGTAATGGGCTGAGAGGTTATGGGAATGATGGGTTATGGGAGCGGGTGAAGGAAGGCCTGGCTGGAAAAGCCATGGTGATGTGAGAGTCCCGGTGAGGGGAGTCAGGCAGTGAGAACAGCCCGGGGAGAACTGATGGTGAGGCTCAGAGGTGAGCGAGTCCCTGACCTAAATCAAAGTCATCCAATTAACAGTGGCTTTGGATAAACTTGAACACGGGTTTTTAGTCCAAATCTCAAATTCTGCATCATTCCGCTGCTTCAACATGGATGTGTTCCTCAAAATTGCCTTTCCTTACGTAAGCTCCTGGATGGTTTTAAATAAATGACAACAAGCTAACCTTTAATGTGGTCCACGTATTAGAGGTCACACTTTACCAGCCGCCAGACTCAATTGACACCTTTATGTACTGCAGCCTCGGTTCTCCTTCTCAAGCGGGTGATTTCCTGATTGGAGAGGCATAAACACACCCCAGTTCATAGCTGCCATTTCTTCCCTGCTGCAGATAGGAGTCTCCACTCAAACTCTGCCCGTACAACAGTCTACAGATAATATCACCATAAAACATGCCTTTTCCTTATCCTGGTTTGGGCTGGATTTCCTTGAGATGCAATCAAAGTCTTAACTACTTCAGATGCGTTTTCCCAAACTCTGTTAGGCTGAATGCGAATGGAGCCTCTTGCGGAAACCAAGTGTTCCCGGGCACAGTTTAAACGTGAAATAAGTCTCAAGGTGTGAGCGCGTCATCTTCAGAGAGCGGCTGCGTGCCCCGTGACTGCTGCCCTGTGAATATCCCGAGTAAAAGACAACTTCAGAAAAGGCTGAAGGAAACACCAGAGGTATCTTCTATAACCAAGGCCAGAGGCAAATCTATGGGCAGAGAAAATTCAAACAAGAAATAGGAGGGGAGACAAAAACCCACAGAGAATCGGGAGCTCACGAATAAGCCTCTGATCTCCCTGGAAAGGTCTGTTACCAAGAGACAGGACGATTCGATGCCCAACAGCTTGACTTCACATCCCGTCTTTACACAGCTCAACGGACGGTTTGGGGTAGAATATTTCAGCTATCTGCTCCAGACCCCCGTCTGTAAAATGGGGCTAATAAAATATTAACTGCCTGAGGTTATCGTGACACATTCAATAAGTTAACACAAATAGAGGACGTAGAAAGACCCACAGGGTCAGCTCTTGGGAAAATCTTAGCCTTTATCGTAACTGCCCTTCCTTCCTTGTTCCGATCACACACCACCTGCAAGAGGCAGCAGAATCCTGCAGTACAGAGGCAGGCAGCCCATCACTCACAGCCTCAGGAACGTCCTGGTCAGAAAGCATGACCCTTCTCTCTTTCCTTTTATAAGCTGAGCAGCTGTCAAAGCTGAGGGATGCGCAGAGCAAACATTGGCAGCAAACCTCGTCTTCTCAGAGACAGCACCATCCACATAAGGAACTCGAAGACATTATTCAGCCCAGAGCGTCTCTCGTTTAATTCACTCTGTTGTTGCCCAATGGGAGAGCAGACTGCGCTTCATCCCCGTTTTTCTTCCTGCCTTGAAAATCAGCCATTGCTCCCGAGGCGGGCATCTTCTCTCATTATGCCCCCATGCTGGGGACTTCGCTGCCTCAAAACACTTGATTTCTTGAGCAGATAACGATTTCCAAAACTAAGTAAGAGAAAACACTTACATCGGATGGTGCTTGGGGAATTTTTTTTTTCTTTTATTCCTAACGTGTTTACAATGCATCTGTCTTCCATAGGCTCTCTGACACATTGGTTGGGGAACTGGTGCTATAAAGGCGAATCGCGGTGGCTTTAAATTGTTTTATGGCAAAATGAGAATTGAAGCCACACTACCCCATCTGAGTCACCCCCCCGCCCCAGCTTCGAGCTCCAACCCTGAGGTGACGCCCTGCCGTGAAAGGTAGGTTGTAGCCAAGGTGATCAGTTCTCTGGGTGAAGGGGATGCACGAGTGCAATAATCTGAGTGGGACAGCCTGGCCTGAATGCTGTGCTCTACCCACACCTTATTCCTCCATCGCCCGGCTCTGCAGCCTTCCTGGGCTCTGCTGTTCTATGGGACCAGGGCTCCCAGTACGTGGACTCTCCCATTTGTTAACCAGGGACATATATCTATCTATCTATATATATATAGCTATATATAACTGTGCCCCGCCTTCCACTGCCAATGCAACCAGCTCTAAACTGGTCACTTTCCTGCTTTGGGGCACAGCACTCACCTTCTGCAAAGCGGGACTGTGACTCTGGACTCACATCCATCCCATATGCCCTCCAGATGTGCAGCATTTACTAATCACAGAGAAGAGGAAGGGCACACACCCTGGGTTTTATCCCAAGTGCATCCCCTGCCTCGTCCTAAGAACTCCGCTGGGGTCCTGGGTATGCAAATGCAGCAGAAGTACAGGGTGGATGAGATGTGGTCACCCAGCAAGAGGCCAAGGTTGGAAGAAGGAGTCCTGAGTGCGCCCATCAGGACTCTATCCCTGCTGCTTTAAAAGGCAAAACAACAGAAATCGACCCCAAAAACGTTCTCTCTTAACATCCATACACATGACAAAAATGAAGTCATTATTTTCTAGGTAAGTCCTGCTCGACCCGCTTCTCCACTCACTGAGAGGTTTGGATCCTAGAGAAGGATGACATTTCATAGGATGCTGGGCCTGCAGGAAGGCATCTTCACCCTGAGACCCCAGTCTCCCACCTCAAGCACAGAGTCCATCTTCCCTCCCCTGCACAGAGCCGCAGAGTCCACCAGCCAGTGGCTGCTACTCCATGAAGGGGATGCTTGGAGGTTTGTAGCATCCACCACTGGTTGGTGGTCTGGAGGACACTTCTGTGTCTCCCAACAGCGTTCTCTTACCTGTTCCATCCCCCCCCAACAAAACCAACACACACTCATATGCATGCGTTTGTATTCCCAATTGAGGCAATCATCCCTGCTTTGGGCACTTTCATGATCACATTTGCTTTAAATTTTTTTTTTTTTTTTTTTTTTTGCGGTACGCGGGCCTCTCACTGTTGTGGCCTCTCCCGTTGCCGAGCACAGGCTCCGGACGCGCAGGCTCAGCGGCCATGGCTCACGGGTCCAGCCGTGGGATCTTCCCGGACCGGTGCACGAACCCGTGTCCCGTGCATCGGCAGGCGGACTCTCAACCACTGCGCCACCAGGGAAGCCCCAATATTTTTAACCTTAAAAATTTTTTTAAACCTTTTAAAACTTTCTACAAATTAAAAAAAAAAGATGTTTAGGTTTTCTATATCTCTTTGCTGCATCTTTATTTCCAGCTCATTCTTTTTTTCCCCAGATAAAACCATCTGTTACTGCTAACCCACTGCAATTGACAGGGAATGTGCAGACAGCTGCAGTGTTTCACTCGGCTTGGGTGTCCTCTCTGTGGCCATGGGTACTTCCCCCTGGTTCCACATCCTTTCCTGACTCATTCTCCCAGTCTGGTCACCCTAATTCCTCTGGATAAACTCTTCAGTGCCTCGTCAAATGCAAGGATGGGCAGAGCCCTCAGCAAGTTCACTCCCAGAGTTAAAGGTGTATTGGAAAATAAGTCACTATTTTCTGACACTGGCAAGGACATTATTAATGGTATATTTCTTTTCTAGAAGGTATAGACATGATGCATGTAGGCTTTGAGTGAAGGAACCGTGATTTATTCATTGGTTTATTCCTATTGGGGCATCCCACAGTGGTTTGCTCTTATAAACAGCTAAAATATTTATTTCTGGATGAGTAAGTCAGTGAATATTATAAAACAAAAAGGAAAATAAAAACAAAGACTGTGCAAATCAGAGCACAAGAATGACAATCACACGAGAAAGGGCACAGTAGGAAATCACAAAAATATTACTCATTTCTTTTCTAAATGCTGGGAAGAAGAATGTTTGCCGTAACAGTGTCATCCTGGGGTTGAGTGGGGAAACATTTTCTCCATGGGAAGCTCAGCTCTGGGACAAATTGTGGAGGATCCAGTGATTTCCAAATCTTATCATTACCAGGGAGAATTTTCTGAAAAATCTCTCATTTCCAGAGCCCCAACTCATACCAACTAAATTAGACTCTCTAAGGGATGAGGTCATGGAATTTCCATTAAAACAAAAAAGGCTTTTCAGGTGGTTGCAACGCAGAAACCCTGGTCTAGTTGGTGGGACAGAAGATTCTAAGACAGAAGACCTGTTCGGATGCTTGCTTCTATCACTAACTAGCTGTGTGACCACGGCAAGATACTGCACTTCTCTGAAACTATTCCATTCCTATACCTTGTAAAGGAAAAGATAACAATGACCATCCCTTGCCTATCTCGTGCCTGTCCTTAGCATCAAAGAAGTCAACGTGTCAAGTCTTTTTATGAACTGCAGAGACGCGTAGAAGAAGGTCACTGCTGTGATTATGACTTGCGGTGGGGAGGTGGGTAATCCTTTATACTCAAAACTAAGAGTTAGCTCAGTCCTTCTTTATCTGGGGCCAGGGACCCATCTTTGTGCTCTAGGAAGGAGGGGACCAGAGAAAGTGAAAGGAGAAGAAAACCAATATGCAAGGGGTGACTCCATTTAGGCAAGCGTTTGTTTGTTTAATTTCAATCAGCCCCTTTAATTGCATGGCTCTTGCCAATAAACGGTCATTTCCGGTTCAATCCAGACGAATGCATTCCGTTGGCATTTCTGCATCCTCTCTGCAGCCCCATTTCCATCTGTTCCTTCAACTCTGTCACTTCCATCTTTCTCCTTGACTTCTAGCTCAAGAGGTTCGAGTGACTCTAGGCTCCTTCTGGAAAGTCCCCCATAATGTACCCTCGCACCCCTAAGGGCAGCGTTTCCGCTGTGCCCACCTGCCCCGGCCCCTCCTTAGGCAGCCGGGAATCACCCGGGGATCACAACGCATGCTTTGGCGGCGGGAAGAGGGGCGGCCTGGGGTGTCCGGCAGAGCCCCCCAAGCCCCACCAGGGCGCCCGTCCCCCGACCCACCACCTGGTCCTCTGGCTTCTACTTGTTCATCAGCTGACTGCTCTCCCTTGTCCTTGAAGAATACTTGAATGTCAGGGGGCCCCGTGAACTAGGGGGGGGCTTCAAGCCCACTCCGTTACAATGGACATTATGGGCTCAAAAGACTAAAATTGAGTTCATGAGAGTTGGAGATCTCAAAGGCAAGTAACAAATCAAGGTCCAAGAGCGTGGAGTGAGGGATAAGACGCGGCCCCCGCAAGAGGGGCTCAGGGCGCAGAGACCGGAGGACAGAGGATGCAGGATGGCGGGGCGGGACCCGTGACGATATCACTTAGCAGCTGTGCAGCCTCAGTGACACCTGTGAAAGTGGGTATTGATGCCTAGCTTTACAAAGCTCTTGGAACTCAGGGGAGTTTGGAAATGGTGACTTCCTAAATAAATATCAGGCCACGCCCTGCTTGGAGCGGTGAAAGCAGAACAAGCTTGATTGACACAAGGGGATTAACAAATCGAGAGCCAGGTCTGGGGCATCCCACGCTGCGACACCAGGCGCTGTAACAAGGGAACCAGTCACTATCTATAGCCGAGGAAAGATCTTCGGGATAGATAGGTAGATATTGAATATAGTTCCCTGTGCTATACAGTACGTGCTTCTTCATCTATTTTATATACGGTAGTGAGTATATGTTAATCCCAAACTCTTAATTTATCCCTCCCCTGTCCCATTTCCTCTTTGCCAGGATGTATTATGAAGCGAAACAAAGTACAGAAACGTGTACAGGATGCTACATCTTGTATAAGAACCAGGGGCTGGGGATATAAGGATAAGTACATCCCTATTTGCTTTTATTTGCATAATAAAACAAAGAGACTATATATGAATTAATAGATGTACTTCCTTTCAGATGGGAGACCATAGCGTGGGGATAAATGGGATAAAATAATATTTCCCAATGCATATGTTCTTATTTTGAGTCAAAAATCTTAAATTGAGTCTCAGAAACATCAAGAACCATATCTTCTTAAATCCTTCCCCTTTTCAGGCTGTAGATCACATTTTTCTCCCCCATAGATCACATTCTTAAACACTGCCGTGTCAGGGCACAGAGAAAATATACCTGCCTAGACTCTTCAGGATCAAACCAAATTAAGATGATTCTCTTCTACTGCAGGTGGATCGTATTCATCGAATACCATTGTGAAAGGTTCCTCTTCAAGGAAAAAAATCTCCTCAGTTCAAGAAACAAAAATATTTTCTGAGCTGTGTTATTCTGAGGCCAAGTTGCTGAATATCTCCAAGTGCCGTGAAAACAGATCATCCTGTAATTTGTGTTTTATCTTTTTTTCCCCAGACCCTGAAGTGTTTTTTTTGCCTGTAACACACACTGACACACCTCACCTCACACATGTATTACATATACAAACAAATATGCATGTATATGCCTCTAACATCTACTTGAATATGTAGTCTTTGATATATGACTTCTATATGTCAGATAAATACAGATACATTGTAAGCTAACAAAAGTAGCTGGAAATCTGTTCAAAATGAAATTCTGTGCACAGAATTTCCACGAGCACACATGCACAGATATTTCATGATACTAGTTTCAGGCATTTGTCTGCACCAGGAGTTGTCAGTGTGTTGGGTCCACGGATGTATCTTGCCCATCAGTTTGTTTTGTTTATACTGAGCAGTTCAAAAGTATTCGAGAGAATATTTTTAAATTGGCATCTTTCACTCAAAAATTCAAAATGTTAGACTCTCTTGAAAAAGTAGAATAATTGGAAGCTAAATCAGCAGCCCCACATGGCACCAGCTGGCTGGAACAGATACCTGTCTGTTTTAACATGAGGGCCCTGGGGTCCTGATGGGGCTTCACCACTGAGCTGTTGTTTATCATCATGTTAGTTCTGTATCCACACTTCCCTCAAGTGTGGGGATATCACAGGTAACCACACAGGGATGTGTTTTAGAAGAAAAACTGTAGGGTTGACATAGTGCTTTATAAAGTGAATAATAGGTCTCTTTTTTATGCAAAAATAAAGCAAAGCAAATGGATCCTTTTCATCCAATGTGCTATCCCCACCCCAACTCCTATAGGCATCAGGCTTTGGTGATCTTTGCTCAATACTTGTTCACCTGGACCTGGGACAGGGGACCAGGCACCGAGGAAGAGTAACATCTAGCCCTTCTCCTATAGGCGTTTATGACAAAGATGTGAGGAAGAATCGGAGAATAAGACAGACAGTGAATCAGTGGGATTACAGTTGCGGTAGTCGAATCTATGGCCATCAAAATTGGCTGGGGTTTCTTGAGATCTTAAAAAGATCCCATTTCTATGACTATTAACCCTTGAACAACTTGGGGGTTAAGGGCACTGACCCCTCTGTACAGTCAAAAATCAACGTGTAACTTGTAGTCAGCCCTCCTTACACACAGTCCTCTTCCTCTGTACTCGAGGTTCTGCTTCCAAGGATCCAAATCGACCTCAGGCCGTGTAGCGTTTACTATTGAAAAGTATAAACGGACTGGGCAGTTCCAACCTGCGTTGTGCAAGGGTCAACTGTATAAAGAGAAACGACACCATTGAAGAAATTTCTCCCAAACAAAATAGTTCACATTAAGACAGGAAGAGCCTTCTTAAACTGATGATAGCACAGCTCCGGGGAGGAGCAGTTATTAAAGCAGGAGACTCTGGAATTCCTTGAGTGTTTTCGTCACGAAGAAAGGCATACAATGCTAATAAAGAGGGTGGGAGGAGACTCTTGGAGGCGATGGACATGCTTAAGCATAGATTGTGGTCACGGTTTCAGGGATGGACACTTAACTGCAAACTCATCTGGGTGTATACATTAAATATGTACAGCATTTTGTATGTTAATCATACCTGAATAGAGTGGGATTTTTTTTTAAATCAATTACTTGAAGATTCAGCGTCTCCTAAAGCTATTTATCAGAGTAAAGAAGATGTGGTACATATATATCCAATAGAATACTACCCAGCCATAAAAAAGAATGAAATAATGCCATTTGCAGCAACATGGATGGACCTAGAGGTGATTATACTAAGTGAAGTCAGTCACAAAGAGAAAGACAAATACCATATGATATCAGTTATAAGTGGAATCTAAAACCTGACACAAATGAACTTATCTATGATACAGAAACAGACTCACAGACATAGAGAACAGACATGGGATTAGCAGATACAAACTATTATATGGATAGTATATAATACTATCCATATATCCATATATCCATCTTGATGGATAAACCACAAGGTCCTACCGTATAGCACAGGGAACTGTAATCAATATCCTGTGATAAACCGCAATGGAAAATAATATGAAAAAGAATGTGTGTGTGTGTGTGTATATATATATATATATATATATAACTGAGTCACTTTGCTGTACAGTAGAAATTAACACAACATTGTAAATCAACTATATTTCAATAAAATTAAAAGTTTTTAAAAGAATATTATCAGAGGCTATCTGAGAAAGAATTCAATTCTCTCCTAGAAAAAAAAAAAAGAACAAATGGCGTCTGTCAAACACCAAGGCCAATGATGCAGTACACGGGTGTGGGTTTTCCTAGATTTGCAGTTACATAGGTTTCCTAGAAGCAACTTACTGTCAAATAAAACCTGGTCGGGTCGTTTAAACACCAAAGGCTGTGATTGGGAGTGAGGCATTCATGAACCTTTCCCGTCCCCACTGAACACCTCTCCCGACTCTCCCATCCCTCCCTTTGATGGCCATTATTTAAAAAGAAAGAAGACAAATGACCAACCACGTAAATCATATGGCGCTGAAAATGTCATGCTAACAAAGCCTGTAGCTGCCTTTTAGAGTGTGTTTGAAGGATTTAAAACCTCATTATTGTGGCCAGGATTGTAAAGGGGAAATGTTAACAGGGGTTTCAATAAGAATTCAAGGCAGAGGAGCTGACTATTTTCTTGTTACATTAACAGCACATGTTGCTGACACAACGGGGAGCCCAGGTGCCATTGCTTCAGGTACTGTGCGGATGTACCCAAGCAGGACCCTAGGGGACCTTCCCCAGACAGACCCGTCTCCCATATCCTCTGCTTTTGCTCCTTTCTGAAATACCTTTATAATAGCATCTCATGCATATTTCCTGAATTTTTCAGATGCTAAAACCACCACCAAATGGAAGAAATTAACTACTTGATGACCATGAGCGCGTAGCCCCCCCAAGACCCACTGGCGCCTAAGGATTGATAGTGTTAACCCCTGTGACACTGCCCTGTTACCTCACCATCAACCAGTCAGAGAATTTTGCATGAGCTGATCACATATCCTGGAAAGTCCCTCCCTCATCTGGCCTTTTGAAATACTTTCCTGAAACCCTTTGGGGAGTTTGGAGCTTTGGGGAGCATGAACCACCCATTCTCCTTGCTGGGCCCTGCAATATACCTTTCTCTACCCCAAACTCGAACGTTTTGGTTTGTTTAGCCTCACTGTGCATTGGTCACATGAACTTGCACTTGGTAACAGGGAGACTGAGGACACCCCATTAGGGCATCCCTCTCCCTCTCTGGAGCCTGAGCTGGGAGCAGCTGAGCTGATGACACCTGCTTCAGATGCCAGGACTCAGGGTTCCATCTTACCATCATCTTCTGTCCTCACCTACCAGTGAGACGGGCTTTATGTTGATGAAATAAAATGTTATCACAGGAGTTCTGCCCCTCACCTTCCCCTCCTTTTCAGGTTTCATCATCTATTTCTAGAACTTTCCCCTCCCTAGGAATACTGCCTATATTACTTCATTTGAAGGATTTCTCATTCTTATTTGCCCCTGTATGTTCCACGTCTGTTTACTTCCCCCCACAAGTTCCTGATTCATGTCTTCCAGCTTTATTGGGGTATAACTGACAAGTAAAAGTGTGTATGTGTATGGTGTGCAGTGTGATGAGTTGATGTATGTATGCATTGTGAAATGATTACCACAGTCAAGCTATGTGATACGTCCATCATCTCACCGCTGATGTGTGTGTGGTGAGAACATTTATGATCTTAGCAAATTTCAAATGCCCAAGACAGTATTATTAATATGCTGTAAACTAGATCACCAGAACTTATTCATCTTATAACTGGAAGTTTGTACCTTTTGACCAGTATCTCAAGGCATTTTCATTCCATCCCATAACTATAGGATCAGAGCCAGCTTTGAAAATCTTTTTTTAGATTAATTTTTATTGGAGTATAGTTGATTTACAATGTTATGTTAGTTTCTTCAATACAACAAAGTGAATCAGTTACACATATACCTATATCCACTCTTTTTAGATCCTTTTCCCGTAGAGGTCATTACAGAGTATTGAGTAGAGTTCCCAGTGCTATACAGTAGGTCCTTATTAGTCATCTATTTTATATGTAGTAGTGTATATATGTCAATCCCAATCTCCCAATTTATTCCTCCTTCCCCTCTTTCCCCCTTGGTAACTGTATAAGTTTTTTTTTCTACATCTGTGACTCTATTTCTGTCTTGTAAATAGGTTAATTTGTACCATTTTTTAGATTAAGCTTTGGAAATCTTAAGGCTCATTTTATACAAAGAAAATGAAAGCCTTGTTAGAAGATACCACGTTCAGTGGCATTTATTATTAGAAAGACTGGTTAAAACCTCTACCTGTAAACGTTCTTGTTCAACAAAGCTGGAGAAATTAACCTCCCATAACAAAATGTAAGAGTTCCTTAATTTGAAAAGTTCTGATATGGGAAAACCTGAATTTGCATGAGAAGAAAAAAAAAGGCAAAACCAAACCAAAACAAAAACCCAAACATCACAATTTTATCTAATGTATCTGTAACAGAATTCACTTACAAACTGCCATTTATCCATTCTCGGAACCCGTATCCAGGAATATTTCATGAGATACTATTAAGATAATTAAGCAAGAACCAAAGCATAAAAGATAATAACAGAGAATGCCATCAACTGTGGCAAACAGGAGTGAACATACTGCCAAAGGGACAGCCACTGATCGGATGAACTGGATCGCTGCCAGGCGGGAATGCTGACACAGTGTTTCTGAATTTTCAAATTTTTCAAGAAAAACAAGAGATTGATAATCTATTTTTTAAAATTATCAGTAGGTAATTAAATGTTTTTTAAAGCAAATCTTGAGCCGTATTTGCCTCAACAGACACTGCATTTTAACCTCTGGCCTAAGGTTACCCTGATTGTGTGATCCTGATTCCACTGGAAAGGCTCTGAGGTGGACATGTTGTTTTTCATCTGTTTGTTTGATTGTTTTAAATATATAAAACTTTGGGGTACAGATATTGGTTGGCCTCTTTTGCATCATTAAAAGCTCTTTCCAGCTCCAGATCTTTATCCATTCATCTGTTGATGGACACTTAGGTTGTATCATTCTCCTGCAAGTCTCATTGTGAAGGCCATTTGATCTTCTACTTACTTTGAGAATGGATAAGTTCCTCCTTGCCCATTTGTTCTGGGAGGTGAGTTACAACGACCTCCACTTATTACCAGGACAGTGTATTAATTCACTTCTACTTCTAATTCTGAAGGTCATGCCCTGCGTCTGAATACTCTGCTCTCCCTGGCGGGGAGAATAAACATTGTCAGGAATAAATGGTGTCACCTCACGGTATCTGTACTACAAAGGGGGAATATTTTGCTTCATGTAAATTGGTTTTCATTTGCACATTGCTTACGCTGGAGCAAATGTCAAATGCCTTTCTTTCATCCCCTTATTTCGTTCCTATTCTTGTAGTCATTACAGCCCTATCTTTAGAGTTAAATCTTTGAACTACAGGGACCATTAGGATCGACTTTCTGAAATAACTCTATTAAGGATTAACGTTTTGTTCAGCTTAGAAATGTGGGCCTATTGATTTAACTTTAAATATCACATTCTTCATTTAGAGTGGATGTTTACTTTTCTACAATCTGCAGGGTCTGTGCTGTCTAAGAGGCATCGGTCACTAAAGTTCTATAGATTGGTGCGAATCACCAATTACTTGATTTTCTAGTGAACCAGTGAACAATGCAGAACACGTAGAGATTCCCATTAGTTCAAATAAAAAGCACGTCTCCTTTAACAAGGAAACATCTCTGTTTAGTTTTCTGTGTAATTAATTTCAGCAAAACAGTAAAATGCAATTGCTCTATGAAGAGAATAACTCTGTCTTGGGTGTGGTCCAATATATATGTTTGTTCTTCCCCAGTCTTTTTGAGGGAATCAAATTCTCATTCTAGAGCTGTGATTAGTCACAGCACACATGGGTACCGCAATCCAGCCTTCATTGTAAAGCTGTTGTTCAGCTAAACTTGCTGGGTCCCTCCTATCATCTCCACACCTCAGAGAGCACCCCCGAACCCCAGTGAAAATTCCTTGAGCTCCATCAACTCTTTCATGAGTTTTCACTCTTTCAAAAGTTTTTTAGAACATATTATGACCAGCATCACACACCCAACAGAACACATGTCCTGGGATAAGGTAAACCCAAAATCAAGATCCATTTCCATTAGACATTAAACTTCTCTAAGCCTTCAGCTCCTTGTCCGTAAGACAGAGATGATATTACTCATTATAAGGACTTTCCCACGAAACAGCCTACCCAGAGGACATTCTAGAAGTGTCAAGCACCTGGAAGATATTCAACAAATTTGAGTCTCCGTTCTCTCCTGTTCTGAATGAAGGGGGTTGAGGAAGAGCGATACGAAAAGGCGGAAAGTGGGACATTTTCAACAAATAATTGTTAATAAGGAAATTGACAAATTTGGATTTAATATATTATATGGACCTAGTACTTTACTACAGACAATAAAAAAAGTGTTGGTCATGGCCCCTGCTCTCTGATCACAGGATAATGGTATGATGACGATGTACAACCGTAAAGGTCTTTTTCTTGCAATTACATGATAGCACACATTTTGTGTGGGGAGATGAAGCCTCCTCGAAGTTCTGGAGATGGTTAGGGGCCGTAGGAATGGACCAGATACTACCACTACTTTTTGGCAGAAGAGTAGACTGAAGCCAGAAATGCTAAGTGTCTTGCTGATGGCGGACAGCATCCAGGTGGCAAAGGAGGTGAAGCATCATCTCCTGACAGCCTGGTCTCTTGCCTTTTCCACCATCCGTTTATAAACACATCCACATGGAAACAATGTGGAACGATAATGATGAGGGGGAACAAATATTAACGGTTTACCACATGTCAGACGCTGTAATAGGTCTTTTTAATATACTTTTGTGATGGTTCATTTTATGTGTTGACTGGACTGGGCTAAGGGGTGCCCAGAGAGCTGGTAAACATTCTTTCTTGGTGTGTTTGTGTGGGTGCTTCTGGATGAGATTAACATTTGAACCAGTGAACTGAATAAAGATCTCCCTCACCAACAGGGGTGGGCATCACCCAATCTGTTGAGGGCCTGAATAGGACCAAAAGGCAGAGGAAGGGTGAATTTTCTCTCTCTGCTTGAGCTGGGACATCTATCTCCCTTTGCCCTCAGACATCAGCACTCCCGGTTTGTGGGTGTTCAGCCTGGACAGGACCTTACACCAGTGGCTCCCCTAATCCTCAGGCCTTTGAGTTTGGACTGGAATTACACCACCAGCTTTCCTGGGACTCCAGCTTGCAGACACAAGATCATGGAGCTTCTTAGCCTCCATAATCGCCTAAGTCAATCTCTCATAATAAATCTCTTTCTATATAGCTACCGAACACGTATCCTATTGGTTCTATTTCTCCGGAGAACCCTAATACAATTGCTTATTTTATCCATCCTGTTTATACTGCCAAACATTTCTGGTACAGACCCAATATGCTAGACCACAGTTCCTTCTGCCCCAGTTGTAGCTATGGAGAAAGGAAGGGTAACTATAACTGGCAAATCTGCAGTTCTTCTCTAAGCGTTATCACCACCCCACAGGGTTGTCTATAAGGAGTATGGGGAATGCACAGTCCCCCAGAGTGGGTTTTCAGATACAGAGAAAACTCAGAAAACGGATGACTAGTGTGTTTTTCCACAACTGTACCCCCAAAAAAGTTAAGATAGTGGCCCAAGTATTCATTGAATGAGGCACTCAAAGGATGTTGGGTAGTATTTGGTTTTTGTTACACTGAGTTTGGTAACATAGTTCCTGGGAAATTGTAAGATAGAAACCCTTAGTTAATAGGAATCGCTTTTGGCAGGAAAGACCATAGAAAGTTGTCTTTACTGGGCGGTGCTTGGGGTCCCTGCTTTAATTAGGAAAAAACAAAAAATCATGCAGGGCTTGGAAAACTTGCTTCTAGAAGAGACCAATAACATAAAGACAGTTTACTAGCCGACCTTTTTATTTTGCTGGGAGAGGTGAATCCTTATGAAAGTTAACCTGATCCTACAGGGAAGAAAAGTTAAAAATAAGGCAGCACATTGGAATCTGTGTGAGTTTCTTGTCCGTGTAGCTTAGCCCATACGTGGCAATGCGACTTCATCGGTAAATGAAATCTAAACAGCGGTTTAGAAGATGTGATTAGAAAAGAATGGATAAAGGATATGAACAGAAATGATCATTGGCTGGTCGTCCCACTTGCCAATAAAACCGAAAGAGAGAATTTCTTCCTTGTTTGATGGATGAGTTGTGTAAATCTGAATCCTCCCCTTGCTCGGTAATCTCATGGGGTTCTCAGTTCAGCCATGATTTCTGCTTCCTCGAGCTCCTCAAGCCAGGAATTCCTTTCGAGCACCCGTATTATCCAAGTGAGATACATCAGTAAAGAGCCATTCAGTCACTAAATTCCCTGCAGATTAGGGGGGCAATACGATTTAATCAAAAGAATTCTCTCATCTCTGCCTCTATCGGTGCAAATACCTTCTGACTAGAAAAGAATTTCAGGTTCTTCTTCGTGGTGTTTCTTTGTGTGTTCCTTAATTCCTAGTATAAGCCAGTATATATTCATTCATTTGCAATGGTTTAGGGAAAAAACACATTTTCATCTCTGACAGACAATAACTTTCAACTCTCACATCTTACTTAAAACAAGTCATTTTGTAGACAATCCAAAAGCAAGAAAATAAAAGGAATAGGAGTGTCCTCGAAATAAGCATCATCTCTCTTCACCTTGGGCTGTGTTTTGTGGAAAACTGGAGTGCTCTCTTCACGTTACGGGTAAGATCACACGCTCTGGAACTCAAACCCCTACTCTGCCCCTGGCCATTTGGGTTACCTGTGATAAATGACATCCCTTTTCTGTGCATCAGTTTTCCCATCTATAAAATGGGTTTCATAACAGTATTACCCCCACGGTGCTGTGGTGAGGATTAAGCGAGTTCAAACATAGGAAGCAGTGAGAACAGTGCCTGGTACACTGGCATACGCTTAGTGCCCAATCAGTGCAAACCATCCTGGATATTGTTATATACAAAGGGGGTCTCTGAAGCTCACTGTGTACAGCGGATCACATAATATTCCTCAGAGGGTGATGACAGAGCAAAGATTAGAACTGAGGTCAACTTACCTCCAAATCTTTGTCTTCTTCCCATAATTAGGGGTATAGTTTTCTGGGATAAATATACTTCCTTAATAGATCACACTGAACCGCTTAGGATCAAGGACCTCATCTGCACCTGGACCTCGTGTCGATCCCAATGTCTTGGATTTTGAGTTGATGCTGTGAAAGGGTGAGCTTTTCAGGAGATCTTGGGAGGTGAGTATTTTGCACAGAGGAAGAATAGGAATAATCTATGGCCAGAGGGTAGACTGTGGTTCTTTTAAAATATGTTCACAAATTCTTAAACTCTCCTCCCCTCTAATAGGTGGAGACTAATTCCCCTGGCATTGAGCGTGGGCTGAGTTAATGACCCACTTGTCATGAACGCAACATGTGAGAAGGGACAGTCTGTGTCTCTGAAATTAGGACATGAAAATCACTGCGAATCCCACCTTCCCTTCTCTCTTAAATCCCTCACGTTGGGGAAATCCAGCTGCCGTGTCATGAGGACAGTTAAGTAGCTCCATGAAGAGGCCACGGGGTAAGGAACAGGGGCTCCTGATAACACCCAGCGTGAACCTGACAGCTCCGTGAGGGACCCATTCCGGAAGGGGATTCTCCAGCCCCAGACATCACATCTTAACTGCGAGTCCACTGGAGACCCTGGGCCAGAGGCATGCAGTGAAGCCACTCCCAGATTCCTGACCCACAGAAGGTTTGTTTAAACACACACTTATTTTTCTAAGTTGCTAAATTGCCGGTGACTTGGGATGCAGCAATATATAATAAGCACAATTAGATACTCAGTAAGTATTTAGTGGCTAAAGTGTTTCTCCAACAGTTTGCAGATGTCTCTGAAGACTTGCCATAGTGCCTGCCACATGGTAGACTTTGTATCAACACTCTTGACTACATTCTTCCTAAAAGAATGTAGGTAATATTCATAGGGAGTCTTCATGGGAAACTTAATGAATAATGGTCATTCTTTGCCTGTCCGGTCCGTATCTCTTATTTGTTGTTTTCTCAATTTTACCCTGAGGATGAAGAGTTTGAACTCTCACTCCTGGCTGCACATTTGGATACACGACTTAAATATTCACAATACGTCCAGGGTGCTACTCGTTCAGGGATGAACACAAGAACCAAGTCTGTTCAACAAGGGATTCTTGGGAGTTCAGTATTTTTGAGGACGAGCCACCCATTCTCCTTGCTCGCCCTGCAATAAACCTTTCACTGCTCCAAAAAAAAAGGGGTGGGGGTGGAATTCTTGGTGAAATGTCTGGGAATAAAAATCTTTCCATCTGCTAGATTTGAAATTAGAAAGATATAAACCCTGAAACTGTTGGGGGCCACCCCACAGTAAGAGCCTGACTGGGTCTGAGCACAACACAGAGGAAATCCGTATTGAGAAATGGAAAGAAACAAAGTCCTAAGAATGCCCTCAGTCCAACTTTTCAGTATACCATAATGGCCCTTTTCAGGTGCATGATCCAACTAATTGCCTTATTTGGCTTAACAAATTTTGACTTGAGTTTTCATAATTTGTAACCAAAGAAGTCCAATGAATGTAGGGATGTGTGTGAGACCTACCAGATCCTGCCGACCGCCACACCTGCCCACGTTCTCCTAAACCTTCAATGATGCCTTTGACTCCATTATTGCAGTTCCAAGTGTCGCCTCTAGAGGCTCCCATTCAGAAACCATGCACCTGCCATCTTCCCCTCTCTGTAAACCCAACCCTTCCGGAAACCTTGGTCAACGAGCTCTTTCTAGATGCTGTGCCTTAATCCAGGCAATGCAGATGCTATTTCAAAGCCAAAGATTTTTTGTTTTGTTTTGTTTTCTATTTAGGAGCCAGTTTGTTACACATTTCTAAGCAAGGAGCAGGACAATTTTAATTTTCCAATATGACAGCCCATCCATCAGAAGACACTGCCTTAAGCCAGATTCACAAAGTGCTTCCCTGAGGCAGGAGAGACTTAAACATATTAACGTCTTTTTATTAGGTCATTAACAGCTCACTATTGTCTAGTCCAGCTGAAACCAGAACCCTGGGCACAATGATTGCAGAGATAAGTTGGTGGGCACTATTTCTGTGCCAGCATGGATTTATTTCCATTTCTTTTCCAAGAATGAAATAGCTAAGCGCCTGCTAATGATGTGGGACAGGCTTCTGGGGTCCTGGAAGCCACAATTTATGGACAAACATTGTAATCACCAGCCCATAAAAGCATAAACCCATCATTTTGCCAGAAGGAGAAACGTGAAACGATGACCACCCCAGAAATATATGTTTCACGCTTCCTGTGAAGACCTTCAAAGAAACTTGGCAATGAGAAGAAAACATGCTTTTCAGGTGAAGTGGTTGAAAACAGCAGTGTGTATAAAATTCAGAAAAGCTCATTATCCACCAGCCAACCCTTCAGATGGAGAAGCAGTAGGACTAGTACTTTGCTACAGCTCCTAAGACACCCCTCTCGCCATGTTGTTCACAGCCTCAAAGGTTGACAAAGCGATAATGCACAGGGGTTAGGAGGTCAGGCTCAGAGGTGGTTCATAGCTGGGAGCCCTGTGTCTCCACCACCCACCAGCTGGGTGACCTTGGGGAAGTTATTTACCCTCTTACCCTCTGATTCCTCATCCGTAAATTGTTTTAAATGTATTTATTTTTTATACGATTTTTAAAGGTTACTCTCCAATGACAGTTATTACAGAATATTGACCGTATTCCCTGTGTCATACAATAGATACTTGTAGCCTGTCTTACACCCAATAGCTTGCACCCCTACTCGCCCACCCGAATGTAAATAGTAACTACCTCTCTTAAAGTCTTGTCTGAGGCATACATAAGTCGATACTGACAACGTGCTTATAATAGTGTTTGGCCGATAATAAAATTTAGCTACTGATATCCATTATCAACACTGCAAGCTACTAAGGGCAGAAGCCAGAGGATTCCACTTTTGTAGCTCTCTAAATTTTACGAGCATTACCCTGCACACAGATGTTCAGTGAATACGTGTGGAATAAACGCACTCCATGAGAACCAAAGAAAACTGAGGTAACTACTTAGATCTAAGTCTGCACCCAGTGAAAACCCATTGGACTAGACAGGTTCCATATTCCTTTTCTTACCTCCAGTGAAAAGGAATTCACAGGAGTTGTTCCAGAAAACACACAGCATGCAAGCCACTCCTTCCATCATTGGATCCTTCCTCCCTTCCTCCTTCTCTTTCTTCCAACTATTTTCACTGAATCCCTGCGGTGTTCCAGGCACTCTGCTAAGCCGTGGAGAGTCCACTACTTAATGTAACACAGTCCAAGAGTCCATGAAGCTTCCAATCCAGCGGATGTCACAACGTACGATATACATACAAATACCCACATACTGACGGTCAAACATTGTGAGGTCCTTTTACAAACACAATCTTACTTTGTTCTCCCCCAATGGCATTAAATGTGTGTGCATGATTCACACATGTAACATGTGACGATTCAATTATATACGCTGAGAATAACAGAAAGTGAGAAAAATAGAAAACCTATGTGTGATTCTTCCTACACCCCCTTTTATTTTATTTTATTTTTTTGCGGTACGCGGGCCTCTCACTGTCCTGGCGTCTCCCGTTGCGGAGCACAGGCTCCGGACGCGCAGGCGCAGCGGCCATAGCTCACGGGCCCAGCCGCTCCGCGGCATGTGGGATCTTCCCGGACCAGGGCACGAACCCGTGACCCCTGCATCGGCAGGCGGACTCCCAACCACTGCGCCACCAGGGAAGCCCCCTACACCCCCTTTTAAACCAGACTTTGACCTATAAGGACCTAAGGAATAAGCAACAGTGAAATGCAAGGACAGAAAAGAAAATTAGTTCCTTGGTTTTGAGATTCAAAGTGCTCAAGTCCTCGTATTTTAAGTTTAACTGAAGGAATTTTGAAGGTTCATTATGATTAATGGTAGTTTAGGCCGTAAGCACTCTGATTTAGAACTAACCTCTGGATTAGGTACAAACCACTAGACCTTTAACATCTCCATGTTACACATAAGAAATTAAGATCTCAGGAGGTAACATAACTTTGCCAAAAGGTTAAATAGCTAGAAAGTGATGACATCACATTCGAACCAATGTCTAAAAAATTTAGCCATCATAAAACCCTGCTTCTGAAATGTCTATTTCTTTATAACGAGCTAAAGTTGGTTTCCTTTGAGTTTCTACTTTAGAGACCCAGAAAGAAAGAATAATTCTCCTCCATCATCTACACAATGGCCCTTTCAGTGCTTACAAAAAGCTCCCACGCCTCCCCCATCACTCACCCCTGGGCCCTTTTGCTTTCCCCTCAGTCAGCTGAGCGCTTGTTTCTTCTGTAATCTGATTTCAAGGACCCTCAGCCCCCTGGACACTCTCTGAATGAGCACATTGAAATTTCCCAGTGTGACTTTTATAACCTGGAATGAACAGAATTCTAGGACACAGTGGCGGAGGGAGGGCTATTCATTATTTGCCCGTTTTATAGAGACCAGTGTGCGCTGAGTTTCCATTCTTCCGTGAACTCTATTCTTAGAGAACAAGCAGTGCGAGTGGGAAGAGAAATGACGTGTGTCCCCCAGCCTTCATGCGGGAGAGACTAGAGGGCCTGGTGGGGACTGAGGTCAACTGGGTGCTGTGTAACAGGCTCAGTGGCTATTCAATCCCAGGTGACGTCACCAAGCAGGAATGCAAGCGTAACTCAAGCTTCTTGAGAAAAGCAGAAATGGAGTTTTCTGTTTGAAATGGCCCATTTGTATAGGTCGGCTATCGAAGCTGTCTCTGGTTCAAGGTGCAGCCTCCTTCAAATGCTTCACCCTGAAGAGTAGGCTGAAACAGGAAGAAAACATCTCCTCCCCCGATCTACTATAGGAAGGGAGCTGAAATTAGGCTTTTATTTCTATCTTAAAGATCGATTTGGCTATGACTGAGCTAAGTCTAAACTCAAGTGTTGTGTTAAGAGCGGGTGGATCATTTATGGTAACAGAACTCAGAATTGTTCTGATTTTCCTAAAATGAATTAATAGATTGGAACTTAAGAGATTCTTTTAACACCTTAAAGGAGGACAGGTGATACTGAAACCTCAACATTTCCCCCAGATCTTTTAAGGGCAAAAGGAAAACTCCAACCAGTGTGTTCAAAACACTCAGAAATGTTTGGGGTTCAAGCAGACTCCTGCAAATAGCATGACAGAGCCAGGGACGGGATTCTGGCCTATTTGTAGACATAGCCAAATAGAATTAGAGGAAAAATTAAGATTTTAACTAGCCAACTAACAAAAAGCAGAAAGTGCTTTATAGGAAGTTTGCCAAACTATGGAATTTTTAAAAGAACTTATGTAATTTATTTACTTTTGGCTGTGTTGGGTCTTCGCTGCCGCACGCGGGCTTTCTCTAGTTGCGGCGAGCAGGGGGCTACTTTTTGTTGCGGTGTGCAGGCTTCTCATTGCGGTGGCTTCTCTTGTTGCAGAGCACCGGCTCTAGGCGCACAGGCTTCAGTAGTTGTGGCACATGGGCTCAGTAGTTGTGGCTTGTGGGCTCTAGAGCGCAGGCTCAGTAGTTGTGGCGCACGGGCTTAGCTGCTCCACAGCATGTGGGATCTTCCCAGACCAGGGCTCGAACCCATGTCCCCTGCATTGGCAGGTGGATTCTTAACCACTGAGCCACCAGGGAAGTCCCCAAACGATGGGATTTTTAACGCCGGTAATACTTAACATTATTTTAGGTGATGCATAGATGAATTTGTCTTTGGTTTCTTTTTTTTTTAACTTTTAACATTTTAATGTGTATTAAGAAATATAACACACGAAACTCATGTCTTCATGGATTATAGATTTGGAGTGTGGCTAAATATAGGGTGTTTTTAAAGTCTAAAAGGTGAATTAATTCACCATTTACAACAGCACAGATAGATCTGGAGGGTATGACGCTTAGTGAAATAAGTTAGACAGAGAAAGACAAATACTGTATGTTATCACTTATATGTAGAATCTAAAAAATAAAACAAAGTAGTGAGTATAACAAAAAAGAACCCACAGACATAGAGAACAAACTAGTGGTTACCAGTGGGGAGAGGGAAGGGGGTAGTGGCAATCTAGGGGAAGGGGAATAAGAGGTACAAACTACTATGTATAAAATAAATGAGCTACAAAGGTATATTATACAGCACACAGAATATAGCCAATAGTTATAATAACCATAAATGGAGCATAACCTTTAAAAATTGTGCGTCACTACGTTGTACACCCGAAACTTATATAATATTGTACATCAACTATGCTTCAATTAAAAAATAAAAGGTGAATTAATTAAAAAAATAATAAGTACACAAAGGCACAATGTTATGTGCAATCCAGTTGGCAAAAACTGTGACGGTGGTGTGAGAATGCATTATCCCCCGAGAGGGTTTTTTCTGCTCGTGTGCAAGCTGTCTACTCCAGGGGGAGGGAAGCAGCGTCACCAGCTGCAGCCCCTCCCGATCCCAGGCGGGTCCCTGTCATCACTCACTCTTAATCGGGGCCAGCTTGGCCTCCAGCCCTTTGGAGCCTGGGATGCTCAGATCAAGACCCTGGACAGAAGAAGGCGAGGGGGTGGAGAAAACAAGTAAACCATTAGATCTGTAGATTAACAGAGACAAACAGCTACAGACTGACAGAGAGAGAAAGAGAGGCTGAAAGATGCTCAGAGGCAGAGACACAGAGAAAGAGACTTGAAGTAGAAGGAAATAAAGACAAAGGAAGGCAGAGAACATTCTAGTGTAAACCTGGATCTAGTTCACCTGTGTTTCTCGGACCTGTGCTTCCAACAATTCAGTCTGGTCTTCACACACCCCGGCTCCAACCGCTTAACAATAATTACCCAAGTGCTTACTTTTCATTCCTTCCCTGTACCTGAATCTCTTAGCACTTGAGCAAACTCTGCTTCATCTCCACTGTACCCTATTAATAGCATTCTTTTGTTGTCGGAAGAAATCTTCTTACCCAGTTTGGGCTAAATTAAAATTTCATAAAACATCAGGTTGTCATAGGACTAACAAGCACATGACAGCTGTTTAATTAAAATTTAAACTTGATTAGTTGGCTCTACAGAGAGAAACACTCCAAAGGGAAAGCATAAAACTGTGAAAAATCAATCCTTGAAATAAAGACTTTATTTAAATAAGTAGTAGAAACTGTAAATTGGTCGGTGCCATGTGGGTTCCAACGGCTAGTCTTGGGCTGAGACCTCTGCCGCTCACACAGGCCCCGTCTCTGTCTGCCTCTTGCCTGCACTGGGAGCCCCTTCAAGGTAAAGAATGGGTATAAATTAATTTTGTAAGTCGGAGCGTAGTAAAGGGCTTCAAAGTGAGAGGGAGCTTCAAAACAAAACACAAAATGTCACAGCAACCTCTCATTTCTCACAGATTCAACTGTCTGAGATTGAGGTACTAAGTGGGAGTAACTTGGCGGAAGGACAACCCCTGCTGTCTCCTCCTTTAAACCTGGACCTGCCACGGTGACCCAAAACCCGACATCTAAGATGCATCTTAGATCATGAATAATGAAAAACCATTTGCGGAATAAACTACTGCAGAAAAGCAAAGCAGAGCAAAGAAGACAAAACAAAACAACGTCCTTTAGGGAAAATTTGAGCGAGAACTCTGATCCCTCTCATTCCCCCAAAACAATTTAATTTCTTTCTTTTAAATAAGAAAATGGTAAAGACACACAGATAGCCGGCCAACAGGTACATGAAAATGTGCTCAACGTCACTGATCATCATGGAAATGCAAATCAAAACCACACTGAGATACCACCTCACATCTGTCAGAAGGGCTGTCATCAGACTGTAATATCAAGTGCTGGCCAGGGTGTGGAGACAAGGGAACCCTCGTGCACTGCTGATAGGAATGTAGATTGGTGCAGCCACTATGGAAAACAGGATGCAGGTTCCTCAGAAAATTTAACATAGAATTACCAGAGGATACAGCAATTCCACTTCTGGAAATATACCCAAAGGAAACAAACACTCTAACTCAAAAAGATACATGCACCTTCATGTACATACCAGCATTATTTATAATAGCCAATACATGAAAACAACCTAAGTGTCCATGGATGGATGAAAGGATAAAGAAGATGTATACCCACACACACACACACACACACACACACACACGATGGAATATTACTCAGCTATAAAAATAATAAAATCTTGCCATTTGCGACAACATGGATGGAACTTGAGGGCATTATGAAATAAGTGAAATAAGTCAGACAGATAGACAAATACTGTATGATCTCACTTATATGTAGAAACAAAAAACCTCCAAAACCTCAAGCTCATAGATACAGAGAACAGATTGCTGGTTGCCAGTGATGGGGTGGTCAGGGGTGGGAGAAATGCGTGAAGGGGTTCAAAAGGTAATAAACAAACAAACAGATAGATACATAAATGTAAGTGTTGGGCTTTGGGAAATGAAGTGTGTCCATTTTCCGCTAACATGGACTCAGGCAATTACCAAATTCAATGGAAAACAGATAAACTGTGTCCAACAGAGAAAGTCAAAGTACATGTAATAAAAGAATGGGTGGGTCAAATGTCACGCTCAAATCTTAAAAGACTGCACATACTTCTGCAGTAAATAGACACAAAATTGGATTTTTGGGGATGGGCGAATATTTGAATAGGATAAGGAGTTTCCATGATGTAGAATAACCAGGCCACTTACACTTTTTAATAAAGCTGTAAAAAAAGAAAGAAAAGAATAAGGAACAAGATTCTTTGAAAATTATACTCTCAATAAATTATATATAATTCTATACTATAAATTATATAGCTATTTCTTCCTCATTGAACTCACCAAAAGGAAACACGTGAAGTTAGGAGGAGCTGGACAGATCAGAGATACTATGCCTCAGCTAAAAATAAAAATTATGATGACGATGATGACAAGCATTTTTTTCTGTGCGATAAATTATTCACTACCTTTTCCTCCAGATAGAAAAGTAAAGCACTATTAATCGGGTTAGCCAGCTTAACATATAAATCACATGCTTTGCCAAATTATTATAATTCAAAGAAGTTCTGACGTGCTTTTCATACATTTACACATAATATTTCAGGACATAGATACATATTAATGAAATTGGCTTTTGCTGCAAAGCTGTTTTCATTTTCCCACATCACATCAAATCCAACCCTATCATTTCTTAAGTCTTAGAGCGGTGCTGCCCAATAGGACTTTCTGCAATGATGAAAATGTTCTAGACTCTGTTTATCAAAGCAGAGTTGTGGCTACTGAACACCTGACACGTGGCTAGAAGGACTGAGAAACAAAATTTTTAAATGATTTAAATGTAAATTGCCACATGTGATCAGTGGATACTGTCCTGGATAGTACGGGGGGCGGGGGGGGGGGGGGGAAATGCCCACTCTTTCTAATTCTTTAACAAAAGAGAAGGAAACCATTGTTTTGTTTGGTTGCTTGCTTTTCTTATTTCACAAAGGAGTCTTAAAATGCAGAAGGACGGATTGTCCAATGCAGGTGTCTCTTTTTCTTAAATGGGAATCATGGTATTCAGCAGTTTACAAACCCTTAGTAATCTGGAAGGTTTTACTATTGCTTTCAAAGAATTTATGCTGGAATAGGATGCCTGTCTACTTTTATAAGAGAAATGGACCATTAATTTAGCACTGTCCAAGAAGTAATTCTTGCCTCTTCGATACTAATAATCACATGCTCTTATCTAAAAGGCGCCACCAGCTGGAATGCAGGGGTCAAAAGGAATTGAAGGCTTTAAATACCTTTGTTTTGGGGTGTGTGCCAGCTGTGCGAGCCTCTGCTAGAGATGGAAATGAGAAGAAATATTAATTAAATGGGGGCAAGGTACCAAAAGCAGTTTGGCAATTTTTGTCAGGTGTGTAGCTCATGGACACGAACTCTTGTAAATTCCATTTGAAGCGGGGACCTCAGGCCAGCAATTTTAGTTACTTTATTAGAGTTGATCCTGCTACTGGACAGGGCAAAAAAATCCATGCTCTCACTTGATACTTCAATTTATTTATTTATTTTTAAAATTAGTTATTTATTTATTTAGGCTGTGCCAGGTCTTAGTTGTGGCATGCAGGATCTTCACTGCAGCATGCAGGCTTCTTAGTTGTGACATGCATGTGAGCTCTAGTTCCCCGACCAGGGATCCCCTGCTTTGGGAGCGCGGAGTCTTACCCACTGGACCACCAAGGAAGTCCTGATACTTCAATTTAAAGACTTGTGTCAGACATTGGGAGGCAGTGGATGCATGACTGAAGGATAGAAGCAAACTTACCAAACCTAGTGATTAGGGTGTATAATGCATGCTCGCCTTGTGTTCAAACTGCTGACATTCACACAGAATCTGTCTTCAAAAAACAGACAAACAAAAACCCTATCCTTAGAAAGAAGAACAAAGTTGAAGAATTCACACTTCCTGACTTCAAAATATATTACAAAACTATAGTAATCAAATCAGCATGGTGCTGACATAAGGACAGACACATGGAACAATGGAACAGGATAGAGTGCTCAGAAATAAACCCATGCGTCAGTCAACTGATCTTTGACAGGGGAGCTGAGAACACACAACAGGGAAAGGATAGTCTCTACAACAAATGGTGTTGGGAAAATGATATCCACATGCAAAAGAAGGAAATGCAACCCTCATCTTCCACTATACACAAAAATCAATTCAAAATGAAATAAACACCTAAACATAAGACCTGAAACTCCTTGAAGAAAATATAGGGGACAAGGATGACCTCAGAAAGATGGAGGCCAGGAGGTCCCTGTGCTCATTTCCCTCACAAAAACAATAAAAATGGTAGATAACCATAACCAACAAAAAATAGCTCTGGGAAAGCTCTGGGTTACAACAAAGAAGCAGTAGAAATGCTGCAGAATTCAAAACCCAGAATGGCTGTGTAGAAAAGCCAAGGAAGCATTTTACCTGTGTCACCCCAACCCCAGCCCAGTGCCGCTCAATGCCAAGAGGGATTCCCTTGGAGGGATTTCACCCACAGGGAAAAGGGGGAAGGGGAACCCTACCAGTCTCAGCACCATGGACATTTGTGGCCTTTGCTACCGAGGACCCACCAAGGCCCCAGTCCTCACCAACGCTGAGCCCAGATGACAGAGCAGGTGAGTCCCTGCCTCTGCATCTTCTCTCTGGGGCTGGAGCTGGGGCTGTGCTGGGACCTGCCCACAGAGCCCCAGAGGCTGCTGTGCCCCCCTCCCCAGGATTGGGATGCCATGGCACACTGCCACCTGTGGGACCTGAGCTGTCACTGCTCTGTACCCCACTCCTTCACCACCCCCGGAGCCCAAGTCTGATCTGCCCCTCAGGGGACCAGCTGCTTCTTCTCTGCACCATTTTGGTACAAAAATAAATAAAAAATAAATATCAGAAACAATGAAACCCTGTAAATGTGTATGTGTGTGTGTGTGTGTATACACATATATATACAGATGTCTGCATATATTTCTCTTTTTTTTGAACTTTATTTATTTTTTATACTGCAGGTTCCTATTAGTTATCTATTTAATACATATTCATGTATATATGTCAATTCCAATCTCCCAGTTCATCCCACCACCCCCCCCCCCGCCACTTTCCCACCTTGGTGTCCATATGTTCATTCTCTACATCTGTGTCTCTATTTCTGCCCTGCAAACCAGTTCATCTGTACCATTTTTCTAGGTTGCACATATATGAGTTAACATACAATATTTGTTTTTCTCTTTCTGACTTGCCTCACTCGGCATGACAGTCTCTAGATCCATCCACGTCTCAATGACTCAATTTCGTTCCTTTTTATGGCTGAGTAATATTCCATTGTATATATGTACCACATCTTCTTTATCCATTCGTCTGTCAATGGGCATTTAGGTTGCTTCCATGTCCTGGCTAATGCAATAGCGCTGCAATGAACTTTGGGGTGCATGTGTCTTTTTAAATTATGGTTTTCTCTGGGTATATGCCCAGTAGTGGGATTGCTGGGTCATATGGTAATCCTATTTTTAGTTTTTTAAGGAACCTCCATACTGTTCTCCATAGTGGCTGTATCAATTTACATTCCCACCAACAGTGCAAGAGGGTTCCCTTTTCTCCACACCGTCTTCAGCATTTGTTGTTTGTAGATTTTCTGATGATGCCCAGTCTAACTGGTGTGAGGTGAAACCTCATTGTAGTTTTGATATGCATTTCTCTAATAATTAGTGATGTAGAGCAGCTTTTCATGTGCTTCTTGGCCATCTGTATGTCTTCTTTGGAGAAATGTCTATTTAGGTTTTCTGCCCTTTTTTTTTGATTGGGTGGTTTGTTTTTTTAATATTGAGCTGCATGAGCTGTTTATATGTTTTGGAGATTAATCCTTTGTCTGTTGATTCATCTGCAATTATTTTCTCCCATTCTGAGGGTTGTCTTTTCGTCTTGTTTACAGTTTCCTTTGATGCACAAAAGCTTTCAAGTTTCATTAGGTCCCATTTGTTTATTTTTGTTTCTATTTCCATTACTCCAGGAGGTAGGTCAAAAAAGATCTTGCTGTGAGTTATGTCAAAGAGTGTTCTTCCAGTGTTTTCCTCTAAGAGTTTTATAGTGTCCGGTCTTACATTTAGTTCTTTAATCCATTTTGAGTTTATTTTTGTGCATGGTGCTGGGGAGTGTTCTAATTTCATGCTTTTACATGTAGCTGTCCAGTTTTCCCAGCACCACTTATTGAAGGGACAGTCTTTTCTCCATTGTATATCCTTGCCCCCTTTGTCATAGATTAGTTGACCATAGGTGCGTGGGTTTATCTCTGGGCTTTCTATCTTGTTCCATTGATCTATGTTTCTGTTTCTGTGCCAGTACTATATTGTCTTGATTACTGTAGCTTTGTAGTATAGTCTGAAGTCAGGGAGTCTGATTCCTCCACCTCTAGGTTTTTCCCTCAAGATTGCTTTAGTTATTCGGAGTCTTTTGGGTCTCCATACAAATTTTAAGATATTTTGTTCTAGTTCTGTAAAAAATGCCACTGGTAATTTGATAAGGATTGCATTGAATCTGTAGATTTGGGTAGTATAGTCATTTTCACAATATTGATTCCTCCAATCCAAGAACATGGTATATATCTCCACCTGTTTGTGTCATCTTTGATTTCTTTCATCAGTGTCTTATAGTTTTCTGAGTACAGGTCTTTTACCTCCTTAGGTAGGTTTACTCCTAGGTATTTTATTCTTTTCGGTGCAGTGGTGAATGGGATTGTTTCCTTAATTTCTCCTTCTGATCTTTCATTGTTAGTGTATAGAAATGCAAGAGATTTCTGTGCATTAATTTTGTATCCTGCAACTTTACCAAATTCATTGATTAGCTCTAGTAGTTTTCTGGTAGCATCTTTAGGATTCTCTATGTATAGTATCATGTCATCTGCAAACACTGACAGTTTTACTTCTTCTTTTCCAATTTGGATTCCTTTTATTTCTTTTTCTTCTCTGATTGCCATGGCTAGGACTTGTTGAATTCAACTATGTTGAAATTCAACTATGTTGAATAACTATAACATAGTTATTCAACATAGTTTTGGAAGTGGTGAGAGTGGACATCCTTGTCTTATTCCTGATCTTAGAGGAAATGCCTTCAGTTTTTCACCATTGAGAATGATTGCTGTGGGTTTGTTGTATATGGCCTTTATTATGTTGATGTAGATTCCCTCTATGCCCACTTTCTGGAGTTTTTTATCATAAATGGGTGTTGAATTTTGTCAAAAGCTTTTCTCTATCTATTGAGATGACCATATGGCTTTTATTCTTCAATTTGTTAATATGGTGTATCACATTGATTAATTTGCATATATTGAAGAATCCTTGCATCCCTCAGATAAACCCTACTTGATCATGGTATATGATCCTTTTAATGTGTTGTTGGATTCTGTTTGCTAGTATTTTGTTGAGAATTTTTGCATCTATATTCATCAGTGATATTGGTCTGTAATTTTCTTTTTGTAGTATCTTTGTCTGGTTTTGGTGTCAGGGTGATGGTGGCCTCCTAGAATGAGTTTGGGAGTGTTCCTTCCTCTGGTCCTGGACTTTTGTTTGTTGGAAGATTTTTTTTTTTTTTTTGCGGTACATGGGCCTCTCACTGTTGTGGCCTCTCCCGTTGCGGAGGACAGGCTCCAGACGTGCAGGCTCAGCAGCCATGGCTCACGGGCCCAGCCACTCTGCGGCATGTGGGATCTTCCCAGACAGGGGCACGAACACGTGTCCCCTGCATCGGTAGGCGGACTCTCAACCACTGCGCCACCAGGGAAGCCCCTGTTGGAAGATTTTTAATCACAGTTTCAATTTCATTGCTTGTGATTGGTCTGTTCATATTTTTTCTTTCTTCCTGGTTCAGTCTTGGAAAATTATACCTTTCTAAATATTTGTCCATTTCTTCAAGGTTATAATCTTGGAAGGTATAGCCTTGGAAGGTTATACCTTTCTAAGAATTTGTCCATTTCTTCCATTTTTATTGGTATAGAGTTGCTTGTAGTAGTCTCTTATGATACTTTGTATTTCTGTGGTGTCCATTGTAACTTCTTTTTCATTTCTAATTTTATTGATTTGAGTCCTCTCCCTCTTTTTTTGATGAGTCTGGCTAAAGGTTTATAAATTTTGTTTATCTTCTCAAAGAACCAGTTTTTAGTTTTATTGATCTTTGCTATTGTTTTCTTTGTTTCTGTTTCATTTATTTCTGCTCTGATCTTTATGATTTCTTTCCTTCTGCTAACTTTGGATTTTGTTTGTTCTTCTTCCTCTAGTTCCTTTAGGTATAAGGTTAGATTGTTTATTTGAGATTTTTCTTGTTTCTTATGTAGACTTGTATTGCTATAAACTTCCCTCTTAGAACTGCTTTTCCTGCATCCCATAGGTTTTGGATCATCGTGTTTTCATTGTCATTTGTCTCTAGGTATTTTTTGATTTCCTCTTTGATTTCTACAGTGATCTCTCGGTTATTTAGCAACGTATTGTTTAGCCTCCATGAGTGTGTGTTTTTTACGTTTTTTTCCCTGTAATTGATTTCTAATCTCATAGTGTTTTGGTCGGAAATGATGCCTGATATGATTTCAATTTTCTTAAATTTAATGAGGCTTGATTTGTGACCCAAGATGTGATCTATCCTGGAAAATGTTCCATGTGCACTTGAGAAGAAAGTGTATTCTGCTGCTTTTGGATGGAATTTCCTGTAAGTATCAATTAAATCTATCTGGTCTATTGTGTCATTTGAAGCTTGTATTTCCTTATTCGTTTTCTGTCTGAATGATCTGTCCATTGGTGTGAGTGAGGTGTTAAAGTCCCCCACTATTACTGTGTTACTGTCGATTTCCTCTTTTATAGTTGTTAGCAGTTGCCTTATGTATTGAGGTGCTCCTATGTTGGGTGCATATATGTTTATAATTGTTATATTTTCTTCTTGGATTGATCCCTTGACCATTATGTGGTGTCCTTCCTTGTCTCTTGTAACATTCTTTATTTTAAAGTCTATTTTATCTGATATGACTATTGCTACACCAGCTTTCTTTGAATTTCCATTTGCATGGAATATCTTTTTCTACCCCCTCACTTTCAGTCTGTATGTGTCCCTAGGTCTGAAGTGGGTTTCTTGTAGACACCATATATATGGGTCTTGTTTTTGTATCCATTCAGTGAGCCTGTGTCTTTTGGTTGGAGCATTTAATCCATTCACGTATAAGGTAATTATCGATACGTATGTTCCTATGACCATTTTCTTAATTGTTATGGGTTTGTTTTTGTAGGTCCTTTTCTTCTCTTGTGTTTCCCACTTAGAGAAATTCCTTTAGCATTTGTTGTAGAGCTGGTTTGGTGGTGCTGAATTCTCTTATTTTTGCTTGTCTGTAAAGCTTTTGATTTCTCCATTGAATCTGAATGAGATCCTTGCCAGGTAGAAAATCTTGATTGTAGGTTCTTCCCTTTCATCACTTTAAATATATCGTGCCACTCCCTTCTGGCTTGTAGAGTTTCCGCTGAGAAAATCAGCTGTTAACCTTATGGGAGTTCCCTTGTATGTTATTTGTTGTTTTTCCCTTGTTGCTTTTAATAATTTTTCTTTGTCTTTAATTTTTGTCAATTTCATTACTATGCGTCTCGGCGTGTTTCTCCTTGGGTTTATCCTGACTGGGACTCTGTGCTTCCTGGACTTGGGTGGCTATTTCCTTTCCCATGTTAGGGAAGTTTTTGACTATTATCTCTTCAAATATTTTCTCGCGTACTTTCTCTCTCTCTTTTCCTTCTGTGACCCCTATAATGTGAATGTTGGTGCATTTAATGTTGTCCCAGAGGTCTCTTAGGCTGTCTTTATTTCTTCTTTTTTCTTTATTCTGTTCCATGGCAGTGAATTCCACCATTCTGTCTTCCAGGTCCCTTTCCATTCTTCTGCCTCAGTTATTCTGCTATTGATTCCTTCTAGTGTATTTTTCACTTCAGTTATTGTATTGTTCATCTTTGTTTGTTTGTTCTTTAATTCTTCTAGGTGTTTGTTAAACATTTCTTGCATCTTCTTGTTCTTTGCCTCCATTCTTTTTCCGAGGCCCTGGACCATCTTCACTATCATTATTCTGAATTCTTTTTCTGGAAGGTTGCCTATCTCCACTTCATTTAGTTGTTTCTCTGGGGTTTTATCTTGTTCCTTCGTCTGGTACATAGCCCTCTGCCTTTCCATCTTGTCTATCTTTCTGTGAATGTGGTTTTTGTTCCATGGGCTGCAGGATTGTAGTTCTTCTTGCTTCTGCTGTCTGCCCTCTGGTGGATGAGAGGCTATCTAAGAGGCTTGTGCCAGTTTCCTGATGGGAGGGACTGGTGGTGGGTAGAGCTGGGTGTTGCTCTGGTGGGCAGAGCTCAGTAAAACTTTAATCCACTTGTCTGCTGATGGGTGGGGCTAAGTTCCCTCTCTGTCGGTTGTTTGGCCTGAGGCGACCCAACACTGGAGCCTACCTGGGCCCTCTGGTGGGGTTAATGGTGGACTCTGGGAGGGCTCACGCCAAGGAGTACTTCCCAGAACTTCTGCTGCCAGTGACCTTGTCCTCACGGTGAGCCACAGCCACCCCCCGTCTCAGGAGGACACCCTCCAACACTAGCAGGTAGGACTGCTTCAGTCCCCTGTGGGGTCACTGCTCCTTCCCCTGGGTCCCGATGCGCACACTACTTTGTGTGTGCCCTCCAAGAATGGAGTCTCTGTTTCCCCCAGTCCTGTCGAAGTCCTGCAGTCAAATCCCACGAGCCTTCAAAGTCTGATTCTCTAGAAATTCCTCCTCCCATTGCCGGACCCCCAGGTTGGAAAGCCTGACGTGGGGCTCAGAACCTTCACTCCAATGGGTGGACTTCTGTGGTATAGGTCCTCTCCAGTTTGTGAGTCACCCACCCAGCAGTTATAGGATTTGATTTTACTGTGATTGCGCCCCTCCTACCGTCTCACTGCAGCTTCTCCTTTGTCTTTGGACGTGGGGCGTCTTTTTTGGTGAGTTCCAGCATCTTCCTGTCAATGACTGTTCAGCAGTTAGTTGTGATTCTGGTGCTCTCACAAGAGGGAGTGAGCGCACGTCCTTCTACTCCGCCATCTTGAACTAATCTCTCTGAATACATTTCTATAGACATGAAGAAAATTACAGAAGGATATACATAGGGTGGGATACATTGCATATGTGGGGGATTAGAAAAACTGGGAGAACAGAAACAACAATAAACGAAAGAAACAAACCATCTGATTCAAGCTCTCTTTTCCCAGAAAAGGAAATTGAGGCCCAGAGACAGGGAGTATTTCACCCAAGGTCACACAGCAAGGTAGACAGGAGTGCAGACCTAACAGAAGCGCTGGTGGAAGAGCAAAACACCCTCAGAGTGAATAGGGCACAGCCTCCCTCAGCCACCAGCCTGGTGTCCTCACACCCTCCGAATTCCTGTTAAGCAGTGTGTTCCTTTCCAGGACAAGACCTCTCACCCTCACCCAGCACCTACCACTGTACCTGAGCAGGTGAATGTTTATCTTCTGTGACCCCCGACCCCCCACCCCAGGCCTGGATGGCTCACCTCCGGCTGGGATGAACCCCGTGGGAGAATGCCGGTGCTAAGAGCAGCAGCGCCCCCTGCATGGGCTTCTTCATCAGAGCAGGAAGCCTGGAAAGAAAGCTACTGAACCACCGCCTAGATTAGGGCCAGGCCATCCTTGAGGTGGCATCCGGGGAAGGAGCTTTGGGAAGAGGCTGGATTTTCTAAGCAGACACCACCTCAGAGAAGCAGCCACACCTAGGCTCAGCCAGCTTCATTGGCTCTGTATGCACACAGCAACACCTCCCTCACCCCGGGCATCCACGTACCATTCGCAGCTCTGCCGTCACTGTGCGGCTACTCTTACCCACATCGTATTTTCCTCTCAGTTGCCTTCTTTCTTTATTTGCACTTAAATAAACGTATTCTTAAATAAAGTCTCCCTTTGCATCAATGGAAAATGTCAGTATCACTTGTCACCGATAAAAGAAACTCGAATTTCACGAAAGAAGAACAGGCCTATTCAGTGGAAAGTGGGTCCTGTCGCTTATCCAAGACACTTAAGTAAGCAGCTGTGACTCCTTGAGCTAACAACCAGAAATGACAGGGAGCAGAGTTGACAGTGGTGGCTAAATAAGGTAGGCTCACAGACGGTAGCAAAAGCATCACTCTGCTGTAGATGTCGAAGGTCGGGGAGACTGTGTGGTGTGTGTGTGTGTGTGTGTGTGTGTGTCGGGGGTGTATGCAGGGACTCTCTGGACTTTCCATTCAATGTTGCCATGACCCTAAAACTGCTGTAACAGTTAAAATCTGTTAGAGAGAAAGAGGGAACTGAAAGGGCACTTAACTCCTCTTACAGAGTCCTTGACACAGTTTAAAGCATTGTAGTCTGCGTGGTCCCACTTGGAACGCCACGCGGCACCCTGTCCCGGTGGTGTCAGCAACCGTGGAAACCTCAAAGTCCATGGTCGCTCAGCATATTTGGTTCCTCAACAGCATTTTGATGGCGGTACAAGCACCCCCATTTGGTAAGCCCACGCTGTATGCCTACGCCCGTGTGGACAGTCTGATCACGCCCCCTTCTCCCCTTAGCTCAACCCACCCTGAACACCGACACCTTTGCCGTTCTCCCAACACACCAAACGTGACCCACACCTCAGGGCCTTTGCACTTCCTGCTCCCCCCCTGGGAAAGGCTCCCTTCCAGATGAAAACATTGCTCACTCCTTCACTTCCTTCAGCTCTCTGCTCAGGTACCACCTTATCCGAGAAGCTCTCCAGGACCACTTTCGTAAAGTGCCACCGTCACCCCCATCACTGTATCCCCCCTTCCTGCTTTATTTGTATTTATAATACTTTAAAACCCTGCTATTGCATATATTTTTTATCTATCTATTGTGTACCTCTTCACACTCTAAGGGTTATTAACCTGAAGACACCTGGGAGCCCAGGAATGGATTTCATAATCTTGGGTGCAATAAAAATGATAATTTTATGTCCATGGACTTCTACTGTAAATTTAACATCTCCCTCAAATATTCTATTATAAATATAGGCAACAAAACATTGTAGTATTATCAGTGTCTGTGACTTTGTCACCAGGAGAAATTAAAGATATTTTCATATCGTATTACAGTTATAACAGATGTTTCAAAATGTCAGTTATAATCACCCCTACTTCAAAATTATAGTAGCTATTAGACCTGCCACTAGAGCTTGTTACTAATATAGTAACATAGTAATAAAGAAGTACATGTTTTACTATTTCACAGATTTTGATAGCTACATCCTAGTACAATTCATTCCCTTTGTAATGCTATGTGCTTTATTTTATGCATTTAAAAGTATTATTGTGGGGCTTCCCTGGTGGCACAGTGGTTGAGAGTCCGCCTGCCGATGCAGGGGACACGGGTTCGTGCCCCGGTCTGGGAAGATCCCACATGCCGTGGAGCGGCTGGGCCCGTGAGCCATGGCTGCTGGGCCTGTGCGTCCGGAGCCTGTGCTCCGCAGCGGGAGAGGCCACAACAGTGAGAGGCCCGTGTATCGCAAAAAAAACCGTTAATGTGAGATTAGTCTACAGCTTCCATCAGACACCAAAAGGATCTGCAGAACAAAAAGGGAGGGTGGGAGCGAGATGCAAGAGGGAGGAGATAAGGGGATATATGTATACATACAGCTGATTCACTTTGTTATAAAGCAGAAACTAACACACCACTGTAAAGAATTATATTCCAATAAATATGTTTAAAGAAGAGAAAAGATACTACAGCACTGAGCTATTAGTTCTGTGAGGTCAAGGACCACATTTGTTTTGTTTACTGCTCTACCCACTGTGCCTAGGACAGCGCTTGGATGTCATAAGGACCCAGAAAGCATTCACCGAATAACGTACTTAATGAATTCTGTCAATGAAGAAACTGATGCTTGAAGGATTTGGGTAACTTCACAAGGACACCACAGCTGGGATGTAGAAGAACCAGGATGCAAATGCCTGCCTGGCTCGTCCCACAGCGTATGCTCTCCCAGCCTGAATTCTGCCTGTCAGGGACCACGGTGGGGCCCCCTTTCATCAAGCTCGAGCTCTCACAGGATTGCACGCAGACACAGCAGCTGTTCTGTATGAAAAGCATGTGTGTTTGAAAACTGCAGTCTGGATGCACCTACGATCAGACCTCCCTGCTTTAACCCCTTCCTATCGCAGTGGTGGATGATAAAACTAGAGATACACAGGGTCTCCCCAGAGCACAGATTTAGCTAAGGCTCGTGTGTGACCCCAGCTGCCCCATTCAGAGCTCCTTCCAGGGAATCGGGATGCAGACAGCATCTTCAGATCATATACTGTGGATTAGGCTCGCGACCCTGTTCTGAATGTAGAGACTTTTCCTTAAGGAAGGAGAGTACACCACACTCTCACTCTCACTGTGTCCCATCCAGCTGTGACAGGCTGTGATCACCGTGCAGAGGAAAGACAGGCTTCCAGCAAACGGACCAGAATACGACTAGCCATTGTGATCTGCAGTCATCCCCACATGCTAAGCCCTGTTCTGGCCCTCTGCCGGCATTAACTTTGTGAACGCTGCTGAAGCCCTCTGAGATGGTAAATCAGACAGGTAGATAAGACACGCTGCTGGAAGAAAAAATCCCTACCATAGCGGTGGCTTGAAACAACAACGGTTTCTTTCTCGCTTATGTATGTGTGGATCAGTTTAGCTAAAGGCTGTCTCTCACACAGACACACACACACACACATAAGAGCGCACGTGAGGTCCATAAGTCAGGAACCAGGCTGATGGAACAGCCTCTATCCAGAAAGTTGACCTTCACGTGGAAACAACACTGTGGAGTTTCTGGCAATGGCAAAAACGCATTCCAGCCCAGAAGTGATAATACGCTTGACGTCTGGTCACACCTCAATCGCCCGTCACACTTCATGGGCCCCCACCTGAGAAATATTTGTGAAGAGCGCTGATGACTGTCGCATGTAGGTTCCATCATTAGCCCTGTTGGAGGATGGGGAAACTGAGGCTCAAAGAGGCTCTTTATCTATCTATCTATTATCTATCAACTACCATCCAACATCTTTATCTATCTGTCTATTATCTATCACCTACCATCCATCTAACATTTTTATCTATGTATTATCTATTATTTATCACCTACCATCCAACTAACATCTCCATCTATCTATCATCCATCTCTATCTCTATCTCCCTGTCGACAACCTCATCTGTAACATGCTGGTCCCCACCGTGCGAGGTTGTTGTCGTCCATAGTAAATATTCCTGTGTGCTTGGCTGGCCTCCGTGTCACTGTGACCAGAGGGCACGTGCCCAGTCAAAAGGAGGCAGAGTCTTCTCAGCCCCAGCTGGTTGTTGACAGGGAGTCGAAGCGCTCAGACTTACCAGACCTTGAAATAGCTCAAGTCAGAAATCTCAACCACAAGTGACATTCCTAACCTCCCACCCCGGAAATGAATGCACGAAATGTAAATACGCTGAGTGGGCCAAATAAAACACACCTGCGGGTCCCACCTGCCCCAGAACCTGAAACGCACACCCCCTGCGGTGAGGCAGGCGCGTGCGCTTAGCGAAAGCCTGGCAACGACACGGCTCCTCCTACAATTTATCCTGTTCACTAAGCACCAGGGGCTCTGACGTGCCCTCTGAGCCGGGCAGTATCACCCCCGGAACCGGGTGGGAACGTTGAGGCTCAGGGAGATGGAGAGACTCGCCCAGTGCTCGTAGCCTGGAAGGGGCAAAGCAGGCACTTGAAGCTAGGTTTTCCCGAATCCCAAAACCATCCTCTTAAGGAGGGGCTGCAAGCCTCTCCTGCTTCTCATCCAGCCTATCTGCTCTTCAACCTGCCCTGCCCAGACACAGACAACAGCCGCAGTGACAACCGGGCCCGATGTCGCCATCGGGCCTTAAGCAGCCCCGGGTAGGAGTATCTGCTTCCTAACCTGCCTGCCTCTGCCTTTAGCACAGAGAAACAGCCTGTAACGGAATGACCGAGCTTTCAGCAGCCTGTGCTGGCCATGTGCCTGCTAAGTATTAAGTAAAAGCTGTTGTTTCCCCTACAGACATCTCTGTTTGGATCTGTATACATCATGTGCTACATCCATGTTTAATTAAACACAGTGAGCTGGCTCAGAGCCTACCGAATGACTGCAAGGTACCATTTCCCTTCCTCACCCGCTTTCCTGCTGGAACGTCCCAGGAAGGTGCTGGCTGGGGCAGATCCTACTCACCCTGTCTGCTGTTAGGACCTGAGGATGCAAGGGCTTTCTCTCTCCTTCTCTCTGTTCTTCATCCCTTCTTCCTTAATAGAAAGAATCGAAAGTGGCAGAGGCATCACTGGCTTTTGTATTCACTCAACAAACCTCATCACTTATCGCTTATTTTGAGTTCTGGCTTTTCCGTGCTCCTTGAAAAAGACAAACACACTCTCTTTGGGCTTCACTTATAAGGGTCAGTGGTCATGAATGGGAATTGCCTGCCAACTGAAAACGTTATTTCTCTATCTTCAGAGACACTTGTAGAGAGTATGTGAATGAAAAATATTGCCTGCCGTATTGGTAAACAAAACATGCTGCAGGCGTCAAGCCATCACACGACAGCTGCCCCAGTGGTGAGCCCTGAGGGAAGTCAGCATAGAAACAGGATGCCCTGGGGAGTTCCCTGGTGGCCTAGTGGTTGGGATTCCAGGCTTTCACTGGCATGGCCCGGGTTCAATCCCTGGTTGGGGAACCGAGACCCCACAAGTCACGGCCCAAAAAAAAAAAAAAAAAGGAAGAGGATGCCCCTCCACCAAGCCCTCAGCCACTGCAGTCTCCCCTTGACATGCACCCTGAGGAGACTCCGGAGAAGAAAGCACCTGGCCCCAGAGAGCTGAGGTGCACATCAAAGGAAGGATGTCAGTGAGCCTAGACTCTTGCATCTTCCCATACAAAGAAAAGTGCTAACTTCCTTAATGTGAGATATCTGATTTTCTTTCCTGAACAGCAATCTTCCGATGTTCCGATGACCTGGTCTTTACCGCAAAAACCCCTGCACATCCTGATTTCCCCCTGGCCTCTTCAGAGCCGTCCCTCAGAGCTCTCTGAGACGCTGTGTCCCGGGCTTACGTCCTCAGTGTTGTCTGCCAAAGAAAACATGAGTCTCAACTTTTAGGCTGTGCTTTCTTTTTTTTTAGTCAACAAGTATTAAAAAGAGACTGGAGCCTTCTCCTCGAAGCAGTGGGCTCAGGGTCGCCATCTGAAACACCTCTGGAGAGACAAGGAGCCTTTCCGAGACTCACTCTTAGCAGGACAATTATTCATCACCACAGCAGGGCTCAGTCCCAAAGAGGAAAGAACGCTAACAGATTTCTCCTTCTCTCAGCCCCAGCTTCGAATGATTCCCTGATTGTTATTTGCATGGACGTGCTGGTGGCTCAGCAGGCCGCAGGCAGAGACTGTCCTGTCTCCTTTTTTATAATTTCCCTCCAGGCACATATTACAACCCTTCTTTAGGTCTAGAAAACTTCATTAGAGGATTAAAATTAGCTGGCTTTTCAGAGCTATTTTTTTTCAAAGAATTATTTTCTTAAGATTATGTCCCAAGTCCATACTTTTCAGAAGGTGGTAGAATTGGTAGAAAAAGGAAGAAATATCCGCTTTCTCCCCCCAAAGCTAGCTTGTGTCCAGAGGGACATGGCCTTCCTTACAGGACTCTACAAAGTCGGTCCTTATCTGAGCTAAAGTCAGAGAGAACTTCACCCTGCCACCCCGCTCCTCGGGTACTTCACGCTGGAAGATGCCTGAGGATCTGCCCAGTGATGCTGAGAAATTCCACAAAATAGTAAGATTTTATCGTGTTGTTATCTTGATTATTCGCTGGCAATTCCCCTGACGAAGAACTTGCCTTTAGAAGATAATGGCGGTGATGAATAAAGAGCACATACTGAGCATTTTCCAGCACTGTTCTAGGCACTGCAACTAATGTCATCTTTGCAACCAACGTGTGAACTGAATATTAATACCGATCCCATTTTGCAGATGTGAAAACGAATACACAGGCATTTTGCAGCTTCTCCAATGGGAGAAGCCTAGTAAGTGGTAGCCAGTTGTCTGTGCACTGAACCTCCAGGCTAGAAAAGTGGTCCAGGCTCAGCTGGAGTGGCTGAAGGAAGAGTCAGTACAGTGTTGGCCGGATGGAAACTGGAACCGCTACTGAGACCCAAACCAGGCCATCGATGTCCACACTCCTCGAGAACAGGATCCATGTTGGAACTCAATGGAAACCTCTTGACACTAAAGAGAAATTAGCTCAGCCCTTTGTGGAAGGAACAATGCAGAAAGCAGCTCACGCAAGCTGGAGGTCCACAGACTGATTCCAGCCTGTGCAGATACAGAATGATCCAGACAGTTTCTATAGCCCCCTCATCAAAGGGCTGAATTCATTGTCCTCACCGAGCTCTACTTAAAAACCTGAATAAACACTTACACGAGGTCGCTGTATGCAAATTAACCAGAGTGACCGCAACATAACACGGTCCTGGGATGACTGGGGCAGACTCTCTTCACCTGTGTGCCGCTGACCTCTGGGGCCAGACGCGATTCCCTGTCATGAAGGGCTGTCCTCTGCAGGGTCGGGTGCTTGCGTGGCCTCTACCCAATGAGTGCCAATAGCAACCTCCTCACCCTTGGGGAGAATGCCAAAGACGTCTGCAGACGTCGCTAAGCCTGATCTGGTGGCAGAATCACCCCAGTTGAGAACTTCGATACAGGGGTTTATCATTCTGATAAAGCCACATTCACAGAGGGCTTTACAATCAGAAGAATCCATGAGGTCCAGTATCAGGGAGGTCCAGTCTCTACAATCTGTGAACCCATCTTGATACTGAGCAGGACCCTGTGGGGCTCCTGGGCACAAAAGCCTTTCTGTGTCCCCCATTTCTTCATTACAGGAAATAGGCTTCATTCAGCCTCCGTGACCTTCCCTGAGTTTCAACGGGCAGGTTCGAGCAGTTGTTAGTTAGGGAAGAGATGGGATGCAGAGACAAGGGAGGCGCAGCCAGGAGACAAGAGTGCAGCCTTGGGGCAGGGTCCTGGCTCCCCCTCAAGGGATACACAGAACAATATCTTTGAGCCATTTTGCAGATACTGAAACCCCCATCAGGTGGAAGAAGTTAACTGTCGGCTGCCCACAAGCACATAGACCCCAGATCGGTTTGTAATGCACCCAGCTCAGCTCCTGGCCCACAACAGAGCATATATAAAAGTTTTCTCCTTCGTAACAATTTCAATTTGTTTTATAATTAATGTAGTCACGATAATACTTCACAATGTTCACTGGCAAATAATAAGTATTTAGATTCATCTGTTCTAGGCCATGAGAAAGGGCTTATAATTAATGGTACTGTTGTGGGAGAAATGTTCGAAGGAATATTAATCTAAACTCTTAAAAATCTGTATTAAACTGAAAAATATTTGGTTTTTTCTCTATAATGTATTAATCTTTAACTATTTTTCTTTACAAAAGTATTGCATGACTACATTTGTGTTGTAAAACGCAAGCATTACAGATGAAGTCAGTCTCTCCTGACCCTTCTCCTTCAGTCACTGTCACTTCTGGGTAAGCAGTGTTGTCAGTTTAACGTCTGTCCTTTTAGATGTTTCTTTTCACTTATGCACAGAAGGTTGACGATGCCGACTCCCGATTACCTCCCCACCAACCAATCAGAAGAAGGTCCACGAGTTGACCATGCCCTCCTCTTTGAACCATTGCTATAAAACTGCTCCCTGCCTCCTCCAGGTTGGGACCCACAGTCTTGAGGGCGTTAGCCCGCTGTGGCCCCCTTTGCCTGGAAAAGCAATGAAGCTATTCTTGTCTACTTTACTCAAAACCCTGTCTCTGAGATTTAATTCGGTGCTGGGGTGCAGAGGCTGGATTTGGCTTCAATCTCAGCACATTGGGTTCCTCTCATGAACTTCCTACAACCATCCTCAACGTTGGGAGGACGCTGTGGGCAGCCACCCACCAGCATTGCCTGCAGTGATGCCCTGGGGCCAGCACGTGTTTCCTTGGGCCCAGAGACTATTTCACACCCTCCTTTCAGCTGTGCAGTGGCTCAAGTGCCCTGTTTCAATGTCTCGGTCAGTGAGGGTAACAGACCCTCAAGTCTCAGCCAGACCAGGTCCCATCTGTACAGGATTTTAAAACAATATGGCAGGACCCTGAGACACGTTTACAGATGCTGCAAGGACCCTGCCAACCCCTCCCTGGGGACCCCCAAACCCAGTCCTCGCGGTCCTACACTTAGCATCGTTGTAGCAGCTCTGGAGACTTCAGAGATGAAAAAAACAAACAAAAATGCATAGCCAGTGCTCTCTAAGAGGGCTAGGATTGACAAATAACCACCCCCAAAGGTTGCAAATGTACTTATTGTTTGTTTGCTTGTATGTTTGTTGGACGTTTTATAAATGGCCAGTTGGTTTTTGCTTGTCTTAAAAAAAGAAATTGGAGGGTCTGACCATCCTGCACTCCCATCCCCACATGTAAACGATCAGTTGGAATCAGTCCTGGTGCCTCTTTTATTTAAATGGAAAAGTGTTCTCTAGGTCATCTGTCTCTGTTATTCCTTAAAATTTCACTTACGCCCCACCCCCTTCACTCATCCACCTTACGCGCCTGATTCTCAGGAAATTTTATTGTAAGATTCTTGCACTGACGGTGTGCGAAGCCTTGTGCTGAGCACCATGAGAATTTGATGAACATTTGACCACGGTCGCGCCCTCGGGAGCTGATGGTACAGGAGACCCAGTAGTGCCTTAGAAATCTATAGACCAGTGTTCCTCTTTAGTTGAGTTTCACTGCCCTTTACAGTGTGGGGATTCAGAACGGTGAGTCCTCCCTGGAGATCCTCTCTCTCCTAAGTTAATCGCAGTTTCCTCCTACCATAGACTCATCACTACGCCGACCAGGGTCGGTCAGCACACCCTCCTAGAGATGAAAGCTGATGCGGCCACACCCGGAGAGGCCAGAGCTCTGGGACCATTTCCTCAAAACTTGGCAGGTCAAAGGAATAGAAAGGTGAGAGCCAGCTTGAAATTCAGCACCAAGGACAGCCTTCTCATACCCTGTCCCAACCCACTACTCAAAAAAAATCTGACTGTTTTGCATGGCTACATCTGCAATGTAAATACTGACTAGGCTCGTAAGGGAGATTCACAGGCAAACTCTGATGTGGACATAAAATCACAGTGTGGAGGCCCCTTCCATCCTAGGAGATTAGACGTGTTCTGTCCCATTAGGTTCCCTCTGCCAAAAAGGCAGGTTACTGTGCTAATTTACTGCTTCCAGCTGCAAGTTCTCCTCTCCCCCTTGGAGACAGAGCAGGACCTTATAATCATCACTTAGAACGATTTGGTTTATCAGCCAAGGGTGGAAATGTTCCAGAGCCAGAGATGGTTCATGGGAAACTGGGAAGGTTGACAAGTCGGCCTGGAATTCCACACCAGCTTTTCTAAGCAGATTTCTTAGAAATGGCCCTACTCCTAGTACTATCCATAATAAAAGCTCTAAGAAAATAGGAATAGGATAGGATACCCCACCCAAAGGAATGGAAATGGTCAGTTACGTTACATCTTAATAAACATCAGACTCAACGATGAAAGACTGAGTTGTTGCCCGCCCCCCCATCCCCCCCACCCCGAGATCAGAAATAAGGCAAGGATACTTGCTCTCACTACAGTACTTTTATTCAACATTGTTCTGAAGATTTTAGCCACTGCAAAAAAAAAAAGAATTATTCTATTAATTCTAAAATAGAGTAGAATAGAATAACTTAACATAATTTAAAAATACAAAATAGCATAAAATAAAATATCATAAGGAAAATCGGTCTGGTGGTCAGCAAGACATGAAATTGTCGGGGTTCCCTGGTGGCGCAGTGGTTGAGAATCTGCCTGCCAATGCAGGGGACATGGGTTCGAGCCCCGGTCTGGGAAGATCCCACATGCCGCGGAGCAACTAGGCCCGTGAGCCACAACTACTGAGCCTGCGCATCTGGAGCCTGTGCTCAGCAACAAGAGAGGCCGCGACAGTGAGAGACCCGTGCACTGCGATGAAGAGTAGCCCCCGTTCGCCACAACTAGAGAAAGCCCTCGCACAGAAACGAAGACCCAACACACCCAAAAATAAACAAATAAATAAATGAATCTATTTAAAAAAAAAAGACACGAAATTGTCCCTATTTACAGGTGATAGAAAATCCCAGGGAATCTACAAAATGGTTACTACATTTTTAAAAAGATTTTTGCAAGGTTGTGGATACAAGGTTAAAAAATAATCAGTTGGATTTACTTGCAGCAGCCAATTGGAAAATGAAATTTTTTAAAAGTCATAGAAGACCCAAAATATAAAATACCTAGGAATAAGTCTAACAGATACATTTGGGACTTGGATCCTACAAAACACTGCTGAGAGAAATTAGAGAAGACCTACATAGGGATTTCCCTGGTGGCACAGTGGTTAAGAATCTGCCTGCCATTGCAGGGTACATGGGTTCGATCCCTGGTCCAGGAAGATCCCATATGCCACGGAGCAACTAAGCCACAACTACTGAGCCTGCACTCTAGACCTCATGAGCCACAACTACTGAGCCCACGCGCCACAACTACTGAAACCCGCATGCTCTAGGGGCCACGTGCCGCAACTACTGAAGCCCTCACACCTAGAGCTCATGCTCTGCAACAAGAGAAGCTACTGCAATGAGAAGTCCGTGAACCTCAATGAAGAGTAGCCCTCTCTTGCTGCAACTAGAGAGAAAGCCTGGGCCCAGCAATGAAGACCCAATGCAGGTAAAAATAAATTTTAAAAAAATACTAAAAAAAAAAAAAAAAAAGACCTACATATATAGAAATGTATACCATGTTCATTGAGGTGGAAAACTTCAGTATGATTAAGATGTTAATTCTCCCCATACTGATCTATAAATTCAATGTAATCCACATACAAATTCCAGCAGGCTGTTGGTAGAAATTCACAAACTGATTCTACAATTCTCATGGAAATTCAAACAACCACAAAACAAAACAACCCAAATCAGAGCAAAGTTGGAGGACTTACTTGATTTCAAGACTTACTCTAAAGTTACGATACTCAGGGCAGATACATTAAAAAAAAATACATATAATCATCAACATCACAGGATAGTACTCAGAAATAGATCCATCTATGAATGGTCCTGATTTTTGACAAAGGTGCCAAGAGAATTCAATAGAGAGAAGAAAGTTTTTTCAACAAATGGTGATGGATCAACTAGCTATCCATATTAGAAAAAAAAAAAACCTTATTTCATACCACAGATAAAACATAAATGTATCATATAACTAAATACAATCTGGTAAAGGTATAAAATTTCTAGAAGAAAATATATGGCATTTTGGGGGCAAATTTGGCTATGGAAATATTTCTTAGATAAAACACTAAATGTATGAATCACAAAAAAAATGTATTAGACTTCATAAAAATGTTAAAGTTTTGATCTTTTAAAAATACCATTAAGAAATCAAAAAAGCAAGCAACCAACTTAGAGAAAATATCCACAACACTTGTATCAGATGAAGACAATCTATAAAGAACTCTTAAGGGCTTCCCTGGTGGCGCAGTGGTTGAGAGTCCGCCTGCCGATGCAGGGGACACGGGTTCGTGCCCCGGTCCGGGAAGATCCCACATGCCGCGGAGCGGCTGGGCCCGTGAGCCACAGCTGCTGAGCCTGCGCGTCCGGAGCCTGTGCTCCACAATGGGAGAGGCCACAACAGTGAGAGGCCCGCGTACCACACAAAAAAAAAGAGCTCTTAAAATCAACAACAAAATCAACAAAAGAAACAACCCAATAAGAACGTGGACAAAGAATGTGAAAAGACACTTTATAAAAAAGAAACATGAGTTGTCAGTGAGCACAGATGTTCCAAGTCATTAGACAACAGAAAAATGCACATTAGTATCAGAACAAGGTAACACAGCAAACCTATTCTCGTGGCTAAATTTTAAAACAAACAAACTGACCTTGCCAACTGTTGGCAAAGATGCCATACAAGTGGAACTCTGACATACTGCTGGTGGAACTATTAAATGACCAGCAACTTTGGAAAACAGTTGTTTTTTAATGTTAAGTAAATATATAGCATACGACTGACATATTCCTCTTCTTTACCCAAGAGCAAAAAAGTGCACATGCCCACAAAGACTTGTTTATGAATGTTCATAGCAGCTTTATTTTTGAAACCAAAAACTAGAGACAACTCAAATGTCTATTGACAGATGAATGGAAAAACACATTTTGGTATGTCCATATAATGGAGTATAATTGGCAAGGAAAAGGAAGAAACATCGGTGAGTCTCAAAATCATTATACTGAGTGAAAGAAGCCATGCAAATTAGATTTCATAATGCCCACTGGTATAAAATTCTGGGAAAAGCAAACCAATCTAGCTTGGTATCTAGCTACTGATACCAGTCTATCAGTAGCTGCCTGGGGATGAGGCTGGATGAGTAAAAATAGGTATGAGGAACTTCTGGGGGCAACAGAGATATTTCTTATCTTCGTTGCGATGATGTAGCTTTGGGTGTTTACATATGTCAAAACAACAAGCTGCACACATTGTGCTTGTTAGTTCACTTCAATTTTACTTCATTACGGTTTAAAAAATCATCAAGAAAAGATCGTGACTCTCTCAATTTTCATAGTGCAAGTATAAACTAAGAGGTACCTAAAAGCTCACCAAAGTCTAGTTGGTAAAGGGACATAGCCACTTTAAAGCATAAGTTTTTAATTATGTTGCATAATTAGTGTTAGTTGTATAACACCTAGAAAGCACAGAAAAGTCAAAAAGAAGAAATGCATTCACACTTCTGCAATTCCGAGAAAACCATCATGTTTCCTACTGTGCAAATAAAGGGAAACCTCACTGAGATGGAGTCGGAAGACCAGAAAGGGGAGCTCTCATGCACATACCACTAAATGTCAGTACAGATCCTAAGAGGAAGAGACAAACTCTGCATCTCCATCAGGAAATGGCACTACGTTACCACCTGCAGCAGGAGGAAGAAAAATTTTCTCTACGCCTGGCAACAGCTCAGCCAATGAGAGACCATCACAATTCAGCCAATGAAAAGCCACTATACATCAATCTCCCAGTTTCCTCCAATGGACTTTTTGTTTAGAACAGCCCCTCCCAACTTCCCCTGTCCCTCTATAAAACAGAGGACTCAATGTCTGCTTCATTCCTTCTCCCAAAGTTTCATAGGCTCCTTCCCTCCCAGTTGTGTCCTCTTGCCTCTCTTCAATCAGCTCCCACACCATGAGGACTGACCCAGCAAATGGGCGCCCGTGTTCTGTAAGTCGAGCGTTCAGGACGCATCACGAGAGGACGCCATTACTAGCAAAAATGGTTTGATCCTCTGTGCCAGAAATTTTATCAGGATAGTCTTCTCCCTGGAACAGGAATAATCTCTCCAAAAGCCTGATGCTGAAGAGCTCTGACGTACTCAGCCCTGCCAGCCCTGCCAGCCCCTCTCCCAGGAACTTAACGTGTGTAACACGTCTGCCAAAACCTAGAAAAATGCTCACGAGGAAAGAGGATTCAGCTGTGAACATGTGCCAAGATGAAAATGTCAGGCATTTTTGGAGACGATGTAGAGAAGAGGAACGCTCACACATTGCTGATGGGAGGGTAAATCGGCATCACCCTTTGGGGGTACAATTTAGGAATATGTAGTAAAGTTGAAGCTGCGCTTGTCCTGCAAATCAGAACTCCTACTCCTGACTGTCTGTATGTGGCTGTACATATGTGTGTACACATACAGATACACGTATATGTATCTATGCGTACACATGCACACACATAAAACGTAAGAATTTTAAAGAGAAAGCCAATTGCAAATGGATCATCACAGTATAATAGTATAATATCAATACTATTACCCCAAAACCATAGGGTTGGGATGATAGCTTTCTATTTATAAATACAGCATTCTCTCTCTCTATATACATACATTCCTCAGAATGACCAAGTTTGGAAGAATAGCTACCTCTTGGGAGGGAGATAAGAAAATGCAGTCAGAATTGGTATGTTAAGGCTTCAATTTTATCTGTCGTGTTTTCTTTCTTTTAAAGAAACTACGGGACATTTGACAAAGTATTAGGATTTGACAAACCGAATGACAGGTCCATGGGTGTTTGTTATGCTCTGTTCTTTAGTATTCTGTAAACTGGAAATATTGAATTTAAAAATAGAAAGCTATCATCATCCCAGCTCTCTGTGGTTTGGTGGATTGCACTGGTGTTGTTTGAGTCTAAACAACATATTTTTACCAGAAATTCTCCAAGAAAACTCCTATCTGACTCCTAATGCATCTCATAATCTTTTATAACCATAGGAAAATTATTGGGGGTTCTTTTTCTTTTTCTTCTCCGTTTTATTTTTTTCCATTAAAGAAGCACCTACCTTGCGGATTGGTTTGAGTGACCTTATTTTTGCTGAGCTAACACTTCTGCAGAATCCAAAACAATAAATCCCAGTAACGAGCAAACGTCAGGGGCTTCAGTTTTCTCTGCCAGATCTACAACTGTTTCTCATACTAATAGCTCGTCCTCACTTCCAGCTCACGCGACTGTGTAGAAATCACCGTGACATGTCTGGGGACATCTTAGACAACTGACCCAATTATACAGTTTTTTCTGTCTCTCTTTGTCTTTGATGATATCCCCAACCCCTTCTAGAAAATGCAGGTACAGAAAGCATCTCGCGCTGATTCCCTAAATGCAGACTTTAGGAGCTGTTCTTCTCTCCATTCTCCACGTTAAGGTCCAAAATGAGAGCTCTTATCATGCATAATAATTTGTTTCCTCTGTAAGCAAATGCTCCCTTTTAAGTCTCCTAACATAAAAAATGAAACCCATGCCTATCGGCTTATGAAAGAATGGGACAGATCCTCACAATATCCATAATGGGTGGGTGTGACTTCAGTGGTTCTCCTCATTATCCCAGAGGTGGATGTTACGGGATTTGTCTGAGCCAGGTACCTTGGGGATTTGCATTTTGATTTGTTTCATTTAATGATATTTCAAATAAATAACATATTCTCACATGGTGAGAAGCTCAGAAATTACACAGTGAAAAGTTTGCCTCCCGTTCCTGTACCCTAGCTCCTCTACACCCCCCCTTCATGTCCACAGTGCTATTATCAGTTTCTTTAGGAATCTGACAGAGATAATCAGCGCATCTGAAACAATGGTGTTGACTGTACACATCTGTAACACTTGGACTGGCCCAAAGGCAGAAGGTGCCCTGGCAGTTCTCCACACAGACCAAGGAAAGCCCTGGCCTGGAAGTGATGCCCATCATTTCCACGACAGCCTCATCAGCCAGAGCAGCCACATGACACCTTTGACCACAAGGGAGCCAGCAACTCAATCCTACCATCTGTCCGGAAGTGAAAAGACCAGGGATGCTTGGCGAACAGCATCATTAACATGAGGACACCAAGGCTTAGAGGAGCCAGAGTCCACAGCCTTCTCCGAGGACTCAGAACCTGATCGTAACTCTCCCGTCACCGTTTCATGGATTTCCCTTTTATTGAGAACTCGGCCCCATCTCAGTCATGGTAGCACATACAGTTAAGGAAGCAGAGCACCCTCAACTTTTCCAAAAATGTCTGCTTCCACATGACGCGATCCTCTGCTACGTTGAGCAAGGTTGCTGTGCCCCGGCATTAGGAAGGGCCTCACTAGCTCTGGTACCTTCATCACCTAGAGGGCAGGCTGGCTTCTCCAGATAAGAACAGCTGTGGCCGGAGTACCAACTCCTTTGCATGCTGGTTAGCTAGCTTCTCCACAGAGACCTTGGAGGGTGACCAAAACGCCAGCCACCTGCAGGCTATGCTGGTCACCAGGGGACGAAATAGCAGCTGCATCTGACATCAGTACCAATTTGTTCTCACCCTTCACCTGCCCTGGCATCTCAGCATCAAGATCTTCACACACAAAGGATGACACTGCAGTTTCAAACTCGTTCTTACCAGACAGGGTTTCTCAACCTGGGCACTACTGATTCAATAGACTAGATCATGATTTTTTGTAAGGGGGACTGTCCTGTGCCTTGTAGGATATGCTGAACAGTTTTCCTGGCTTCTACCGACTAGATGCCAGTAACATCCCAGTGTGACAACCAATGATGTAGCCACAGATTGTCCACTGTCCTCTTGGGGACAAAATGCCCCCCTCTGCAAACTACTGACCTAGGACAATTATTCTAAAGTAATTCAATCTAACCACACAGTTAGAAGGGACTATGGGGATACAGCTTTTCTTACTTGTTCTTTGCTGGTTACAGCCATTCAGACGCCCCTGAAATATCATCCGTGGGACTGTGCTCACACTTCCATCTGCAGTCGTTTTATTCGGAAAAATGCATTTGTTCTGAGTAATTATGAGGGAAAGGCCTGTATGAGGTGATGGCAAGTAGGGATAAAAAGTAATACATTTCTCTTTTGTCCCTTAAGACTTGCTCATGGCTCCAGTTATGGGACATGAAAACAGAAAGAGGCTCAGTATAAGGAACGGCCTCCATGTTCATTACTTGAGGAGCTGTTTTTCTGGATCCCAGGAGAGGGGAACATGAATTCACTCAGTGCTCCGGAACACATAAGAGAGCTGCTAAAGATGGATTTAGAGATAGCATCAGTAGTGCCTTTTCAGATGACAAGAATTCCAGGTAATAACAAAATCCGGATGGGAGTCAGTCCCAGGCCAGATTCTGGAGGAGGAAGGCCCCGGCATGCAAGGTGATGTCCCTTTTCATGGGTGAGCTGGGCCGGCTCTGCCCACGCTGCACTAGTGAGGGGCTGGGGGCCATGTGATGGTCCTCGGGAAGACCGACCTTTGCCATTGTGAGCACGCCTCCCCTTTCTGCCCAACTTGCTGTCGCAGGGGAGGGTCAAGAGTGCCCTGGAAACAAGCTCAGCCCCCTGGGGCGTTGAGTCTCAGGCCCCAAATCTCAACAAAGAGCCAATTTCTACTCCAGCTCTGAACATTCGAGGTCAGAGCCCTGAGAGACCATATTTTTGAAAACGGTTGTGTCCCAGAGCAGAAACGTGTCCTTCTCTCTGATCTAGGGGGGGGCTGACTCACCTTAATGAGGGGGATTAGAGTCTGGAAACCATGCTCCTTGAATACAGAATCAGAACACGTGGTCTATTAGGTGGTACTATTAAAGAAGCATCATATTTGAAGTTAGGATAGTTCTAGAAAGCCCAGGCCAACATCCCTAGGATGAAACAAGACACTGAAGACACACAATCACCAAGGCCAGTCTACACATGCATGTGCCTTGGGCAGACACACATCCAGTTGACACACAGCCCATCTTGAACAGCTACTGCATGTCAGGCTCTGTCCTAGGCACTGAGTAGACAGCGGGGAACAAGGCAAGGGTGGCTGTGGGCTGTGTGTACAGTTCCTTATATACTAGTGGGAGGAGACGAGTAACCGTAGTGAATGGGACAGACTTGAGTGCCCTTCTCAGATACCTTCAGCTCCCAGCCTGCTCAGCACACGGCAGGAGTGCACTTCCTGGCCCCTGTGGTTGGGTGGCCCTGGGACTGGTTCTCTGACCACTTTATGAGCAGAACTGATGTGTCTGTTGCCGGCAGGAGCGTTTCATTGCTCGTACAAGACCCTCCGAGGACCAGTGACGTTCAATATGGCGGCTGCTGCTTCAGCCTAGTTCCCTGGGCAACGACGGCCATCAGAGTCGTCCAGCTGACCTGATACGCCCCCGTGGCACAAGGGAGAAATAAGCCTGTGTTATTCAAAGAATTTAAGGTTGTTTGACATCTCAGCATAAACTAGTCTGTTTAACTGATATAGAGACGATGCAAAGACAAAGATGTGAAGGAGAGAAGGATAATTTAGATATAGTCGTGAAGGGAAGCTTCTCTAAGAGCCTGCGACTGGAGCTGCAATCTCAGGGCTGGAGACATGGGAACATCAGCAGAAAAGGTCCTGGGGTAGGAACAGCATGTCATGTCCAAGCAATCCGTACACACACCCTTACACAAAGACTCGGATGGAAAGAGACAAGAAGGAGGCAGGAGGTGAGGAAGGGCTGCCCTTGGCCCCCCTGCAGGTGCATCTAGGAGATCCAGTCCATTGGTGGTTAAGTCAATTTGGTAAAACGTTGCACCATCCAAGCACTGGCTGCATTTTCCAGGGGGCGGGCTGAACTCTGGTCCTCCTTTGGATGCAGAGATCTAACACCTTGTAACTGACCATTGGCACAGATTAATAGCAAGATACATCTCAACTACTAAAATAATGAGACAACCAAGAATTGTGCAGGTTTCCCCCATCAGGTGCTATTTACCACTCCAACGAGGGCCCTGAAACTTAGTGTGTTAAATCACATCCCTCTGTATCCCCCAAGTAGCTGGGCAAGATGCCTTTTTCATTTACGTCTCGAAAGAACCCTCTGAGGAAGCTACTATTACAATCAAATGGCACAAAATGAAATTGAATTGGAAAAGTTAAGTGGCAAGCCTAAGGTATCCCAGTCAATAAGTAGTTGAGCCAGGATTCAAAACAATTCTGACTTCAAAACTCAGGTTCTTTCTACTGCACCACGTTACCTCTGAGCTAGAACTGCATCCGCTTTGGGGGCTTACTTCCCTGGCACCCCCGAAAACAATACAGGATCTGCATACCTTCAGATGAATTCAACCAGTAGATTTCTCTCATCCCTCAAAAGTCGGGTGTTAACCCATAGCAGGCAGCACCTCCTTCCATATGCAGTAATTCTGACAGTGCTATGTGTGTGACGTGTCACCCTTCCCTCTGATGGAGCCATTCTCCAGAGTTCCAGGAATCCAACTAACTCCAGCATAGATGAAAACTCTTACTGTACTCCTGCTCTAACATTTCAAAGCATCATTGTTCTTCTTCGGGAGGAGTGACCCCTTGGATATTTACAATTCTCAAGCCCAAACTCATCTATGACTTCCCTGTTCAAAGTAAAAGCGAGAAAAATAGTAAATCTCCCTGAAGCATTCCAGAATATCCTGACCTTGATTTCCTCCCTAGTTCACCCTGTTCATCTGTTATTTTGACCCGGGACACAGTTATGACTGAAGACGTTCCCCGAGTGCAGGACAAGATGACTTTGATTTCTTGTATCTGTGGGTAGCCAGCTCTTTGCTCCCATCCCAAACTCTTGTCATTGTAGTTCCCATGTGAGTGGACAAATGAAAATAAGACACAGAATATCTAAATGATGGAAGCCCAACCTTAATATATCTTTTTGCCTTTGTTCATGCAGAATACAAGAAATCTCAACCCAAAATAGTCAGGACAGGGAGAGGTGCAGGTGAAAGTCTCCAGACGTTAGCAATACAGTTTGGGGAGTTTAAAGCCAAGGGAGTGTTCGTCTTCCCAGGAAATGTGCTAATGTTGCTATCAAGCCACCTATGGAGTTAATCCAGTCGGACGCCAATGCTAACGTCTCCTGAGCAAGAAAGGACTCAGAGCATCAGGACTGAACCTCAGAGTGAAGGAGGCTTGCCCTTTTGCAGTGATTAGTGCCCTCTAGGGCTCCCCTTTCTCCTCCAGGGAATCAAGTCTCAGCAGCTAGAACGTGAACTCTGAATGCTGCCCTCTGAGCTCCTCTACCCAGGACCAGGCAGCCAGGCTGGTGTGTAAACCACAGGGTAAAAAAGATGACTGCATGCAGATGGCCTAATCTCAGTCATTTCTCTGTCAGAAACCCATGCCATTTATTGCCGATACATGCTGATAAACGCCTTCAAAACGTGATTAAACAACACCAGCCAAGAATGGCTATTATGCTTAACAGACTTAACTAGCAAGAGAGGGGAGCTGCAAACTACACGTGGAGTAAATGCGATCTTCTAAATTACACTAGCTGATCTATCGTCATTTTGTTTTTAGTGCAACGGATTGTTACACATATAACTAATAATGCTAAGTGGTAAATGTCAAGCTTCAACTCTTAACAGCCTCATTTAAATTAAATTTGTATTTATTGTCCTAATTACTTGCCCAGCCATCTGACCAGGACACTTCCTTACACCATAGGGAAAGGGCTATCATCTCCCTACCATAGGGATAATTAAAATACACTGGTTCTTGAGTCAAAAAATTGCAGAATGGAACCAGGCGATAGACATACTGCTGAAGCCGAACTTTTTCTTTCTTTCCAAGGTCACATTTTGCAAATAGTTTAGAAATTGCAAACTAGTCGCTTACTAGTTAAATGGTCACGAGACCGTAATTTTAATTATAAGCACCACCTCCACATGAACAGTGTAACTGACAGGTCCTCCTTCCAAGGCATCTGCCCAGGTTCATATAAAAACTCACCGCTGCCACCTTCCTAGGCAGCTCTCAAGGGTCTCTGTTTAGACTCGTCACAAGAAGTAAACAGTTCCTGAGCATCTGGGGACGAATTCTCCCAGGCTGGAGGCAGTTGCCAGGAATGAAACTGCTCTACACTAGACGTATATCCATTTATAAATTGTGGGTCACATGTGTTACTGCAGGGTCCACTAGCTGGGTTCCCGAACAGTTCTAATCCCAGCCCTGCTCTCTTCCGTGTAGTGTGGATGGAACTGACCCCCCTTCCTAACATAGGGAGGGCCACATGGCCTCAGCCAAGCACATCAGATCATCCCATCCACCTAGGTAGAGGAGCCCATGAGCCCCTATGGGGACAAAGCACCACGTGCAGGACGTTAAAAGAAACTTTTAGGAGTTGTTGGTGAAGAACACCTCTCTGTTCTTTTGGGATTTAGAGCTATAGGCACCTGAGTCTGGAGCTGCCAGGTGTTGGTACGTGAAGAAAGTCTGCCAGAGACACAGAGGAGGTATGGCCCAGAGATGGTTAAAAAGTTGGTCATGTTGTAAACGTCTGAGACCCTCGACCCATTATGCCTGGGTTTTAGTTTTTTAATAGACTTTGTTTTTTAGAGAAGTTTTAGACTCACAACAAAATTGAGCAGAAAGTACAGAGATTTCCCAGCTACCTCTGACCACACACGTGCACAGTCTCCCCCCATTAGCAACATCCTGCATTTGTTACAGTCGATTTGTTACACCTACACCGACTCATCACTGTCACCCAGAGTCCACAGAGTTCACCCTTATGGTACGTTCTGTGAGTTTTGGCAAATATATAAAGATATGCATCTACCGTTACGGTATCATACAGAGTAGTTTCACTGCCCTAAACATCCTCCGTGTTCTGACTCTCCATCCCTCCCTGCCGGCTCCTGGCAAGCAGTGATCTTGTAACTGTCTCTGTAATTTTGCCTTTTCTAGAATGTCATAACGTTGGAATCACACATTATGCAGCCTTTCCAGATTGGCTTCTTTCACTTAGCAACAAGGTTCCTCCATGCCTTTTCATGGCTCGAGAGCTCATTTCTTTTTAGCTCTGAATACCATTCCAGTGTCTGCATGGACCATTTATTTCTCCATTCACCTACTAAGGGACATCTTGATTGCTTCCAAGTTCTAGTAATTCTGAACAAAGCTGCTATAAACGTCCTTGCGCAGGTTTTTGTGAGGACGTAAGTTTTCAACTCATTTGGGTGCCTGGGCTTTTTAGTTCCCTGAGCCTATAATGATCTTTACTACTCAAGCCATTAAGAGTTGGGTTTTCTGTCATTTGTAATCATGGGAGTCCTGATTGCGCACTTACTTCCCAGGTTATACGTGATTTAGTCAGAAACTACCTACGTGACCTCGGATGGGTTACTAAACTTCACTTAGCCTTGTCTCACACTCTTTAAGGAGGGGTAAGAATATCCTTGTTCAGCATCACGGAATTATCGACTTCAGAGACTAGGACAGAACGCAGCAACAGGCGATGTTCTCAGCAGGCGGCATCACAGAGGCTGTGGCTCTCGGGGTGTTAAACACGCCCCACACGCCTGCATCCTAGCGCCAGCCCTGATTACACGTGGACTGGGGTGCCCTCTCCATGGCTCCCAGACACCATCTGAAGGGTCTGGGGAATTGAACCCAGGCCTTTCATGCTGCTTCATGACAGTCACAAGATTTGTCCATAAAAAGGGGATCGGTATACCAGACCAGCCTGAAACAGGGGAACTGGGCCAGATGATTATGCGTTAAGTCCCTTCTTGCTAAAAAATAAGTAATAAGCTTCCATGGCCAGTGGCTACCATGTTCAACAGCACGGATATAGAACATTACCACCATCGCAGAAAGTTTTATTGGTCAGGGATGTTCTGGAGCATCATGGTATCGTTTGAAACATTGGTTAAGCTTCTCTTAATGTTGCTACTGTTGCCGCTCTACACCTGTGGGTATAAACATTGTTGTAAAATTCATGCTGGCTTTTAAGTTGGCCTCAGGTGCTAATGTAATGTCACATCAACTCTGCACATGTAATTACATCACCATACGTTTTAGTGAATATCTGGGGAAAGAAAATGATAAAAGGGGGTAACAAAATAAGAAAAACATATGATACGCAGTGTAAAAGAATGAAAGATAAGATTTTTTTAGTAGTAATAAAACAGTTGCTTAATTCAGAAAGGTAACACAAGTTGGAACATCTGTCTCCTAGGAACCACTACTATTTAAAACTTGGCTTTCTCACACATGTAGCTCTGTGGAAAGGAATCTAAAATTTTATTCTAATTTCATACATCATGGTGAGACTTGGGCAAAAAGGTGTGAAATAATTCATGAGAAACATCATAAAACCAATCTTCCTCCCCACACCATTTTACATTTGGGGGTGGAGGGGAACTCACTCGATGTGGAGTGTTGAGGGCGTTTTGGAAGAGGATGCTTGGTCACTTTTTTTAAAAAAGTTTTTTACTGAAGTATAGTTGATTTACAATGCTAATTTCTGCTGTACAGCAAAGTGATTCACTTATACACACACACACACACACACACACACACATATATAATACATATACACATTCTTTTTTATATTCTTTTCCATGATGGTTTATCACAGGATATTGAACATAGTTCCCTGTGCTCTACAGTAGGACCTTGTTGTTTATCCATTCTATGTATAAAAGCTTACAACTGCTGACCCCAAACTCCCACTCCATCCCTCCCCCAACCTCCTCCCCTCTGGCAACCATCAGTCTGTTCTCTATGTCCATGATTCTGTTTCATAAATAAGTTCATTTGTGCCATATTTTAGATTCCACATATGTGATATCATATGATATTTGTCTTTCTCTTTCTGAATTCACTTAGTATGATAATCTCTAGTCGTATCCATGTTGCCGCAAATGGCATTATTTCATTGTTTTATACGGCTGAGTAGTATTCCATTGTCTATATGTACCACATCTCGTTTATCCATTCATATGCTGATGGACACTTAGGTTGTTTCCATATCTTGGCTATTGTGAATAGTGCTGCTATGAACATAGGCATGTGTGTATCTTTTTGAATTAGAGTTTTGTCTGGATATACGCCCAGATGCCTGGGCACTTGCAATTAGACTAAGGAAACAATTCCGATTCTATGCCAGCTCTATTAGCACCAAGCTCTCATCTACCCCACACAAATGATAACCTGTGTCTTCAGGGCCTGTACACATTTCCTCCCACTGTGTTTCAAATCAAACTCAAATTCATACCCCTTTTTTAAGAATACTATATATTATACTTTCACTTAGGGGTGTGAGAATGGGTCACCAAAAGTAGCAAACTCAAAAGCAATCATGTCCTAATTTTCAAAGTTTATCAGAAAAAAGAAAATGAGCTGACCAGATAGCAAAGTGGTAGAACTATTAGGATTTATCGGGCAGATTCTTTGTGTCTCACTTAGCCGACGCTCTGGCCTCATGAGAGAGAATTCAGCAGAAGTATTTCTCTAGGGGAGATCATTCGTTATTCACCTTCTTTTTCTTTCTCAGTAAAACAGATACATTTGTTTCTAGGACCTTTATTATGGTTCTTACTGAAATAAATTTTATTTAGCTTTGGGAAACTTACATTCTTTCAGTTTTAGTTAATGTTGATCAGCTGTTGACGTATTTGGTAAAATTCAAACATAATTAACTGGGTATTTGGGATTTTAATTTGCTTCTTTCTTACAGTGGATAGCATGGGCTCTGTTTTTGTGCGCTGGGCTGACTGGAGCTCTAGGTAGAGCTTCGACTCTTATCTGGAAAGGGGCTGTTACCTTGAGAAGAACACAGCACCATCACAGCTAGACTAAGCAAAGCACAGGATTTGTTGACGGTATGCTGGGCTCGCTTATGAAATCGAAAGTTGTAATAATAAGGCCAGAAGTTTACCCAGCTCCAGAACCCGAGAGGAAAGGATTCCTTGACCTCCCTCCAACGCTCTGCTTTTAATAATGACCTGGCATTTCCACTGCAGTCCATCGGCCTCTAATCATAATCTTGAGAGGGGGCATCAGACTGCCTCTCTCTCTCCCTGACGCCATTACGGGTAAGATAAATGCGATATTTAAAGCAGAACTATTGTAATTTGCTAAAATGGGAAGGTTTTCTCTCAGGCCAACAGTTCAGCTCAAAGGAAAACTCTAAGGGCAGCTCTCAGAAGGGCTGTGAAGTCAAGAAATACATCAGAGTGCCAGAAAAAATGTAAGAAAAGGGTGAAAATTGGCCAAAGAGGGGTCATCATCTTGTTAAAGAAAGTGGCCATTTGGTTGCCTATATTTGAGGTCTGTGGTCTTTCACCTTGCTCTTCTCTCTCCTCCCCCGACCCTGGAGCCGGGGATGGAAAGGTTTCCTTTGGCACATCTGTCACAACTGCTTTTTGGCTCATTAAGTTCTTGTGATGGCAGCTCCCTTTCATCTGTCTCACGACATCCCTTCCGATGGCTGCTTTTAAAATTTTTCTTCGTGTCTTGAAGGACTGTCCTCCAAATATTGTTTCATGCCTTTTAGACAGCTAATTAGAAGCATCTGATGTCTGGCGGAATAAGGGTGAATTCATCTCTTCAAACTTGTCTTCCACCTTTAGACGAAAGTCTGGGCTTGAGAGGAAGAGGAGGAGAGAGATTTTTGACGGTGGCTTGATTTGTTTTAGACTCTGGTGCAGCTCCTCAGTGACTGTCACATGAGGCCCTAATTATGTTTGGAAGGTTTTGCAACGTTGGTACAGGTCATCATGACTGATTCACCTGTGAACCTCACGCACAGAGATAGGGACCAATGGGCCAGAAACTACCCCGCATACAGGTTCACGTGTAGGAGTCCATCAGTCCTCTGACCTACTAGGGGAGCTTTTAATGGAAAACCATCAATACACCATATTGGTACATTCGTGTACTCTTTCATGATGTTATGTTCCCCCAAATAGGCCTTGATCCTTGACGGTCTCATTATTTGTAGAAACATTCTTGCATGAATTTCTGGTCTTCAGTTTTCCTCTTTGGTCTTGTAATGGAGGGTATGTTAAGATAAACAGTTGTGTTTTTTTTTTAACTTTCTACATAGATCTTTGGTAAAGTAGGCTAATGTCCTTGACCTTATGGGATTCCATTAGGTTTAGCATTTTGAGAAACCACCAAACCGCTTCATTTTTTCCCCAGTATTACTGAGATATAATTGACGTACGATACTGTATAAGTTTAAGGTACGCAGCATAACGGTTTGACTTGCACACATCGTGAGATGATTATCACAGTAAGTTTGGCGAACATCCATCACTTCCTATAGACGCAGAAGAAAAGAAAAAAATATTTTGCCTTGCGATGGGAACTCAGGAGCTGCTCTTTTAACAGCTTTCACATGTCATGTACAGCAGCGTGAATCAGTCATGTTGCACGTAGTTATTTACCAAGCGCTTGTGCCACTTGACATTCCCACCAGTAGCGTCTGAGAGTTCTTGCCCTTCTACATATTGGCCAATGCTTGATACGGTCAGCCTGTTAATTTCAGATGATCTAATGGATGTGTAGTGGTATCTTACTGTGGTTTTAGTTTACATTTTCCTAATAACTCACACTGTTTATTTTTCTCATTGTTTGTAGCAGGAGGGTAAGCTAGACCCAGTTATTTACTTACTTAGATAGATAGATAGATAGATAAAATATAGATAGGTATATAGACGTAGAAGCATACAGATGTAGGAAAAAGCATGACCTTTGCAGTCAGACTTGGATTTGACACTTACCTCCCATACCCTACCCAATCCCTGTATGGCCTTAGAAAAGTTACTTCACTTCCGAAGTTTCAATTTCCACATCTTTAAAGTGGGAATAAGGTTAATGCCAACCTTAATAGGAGGTTGGAGGATTCAACTGAATTATATACATGATGCCCTGAGCAAAGTGTAGACCAGATAGCATGTGCTCTAAAAATCCCACAGGGTAGAATTTTCCCCTTGTGGGTACATAATTTCAACATACGCGACCATCTGCACATAAAATTATGAGACCGGCCAGGGACTCTTTCAGCCAGGCCAAATGATCTCTAACAGTGAAGCAGCCCAGAAGCCTAATGTATCATTCTCTCCATGGTACAGACCCAGCAGTTAGTGCTATGATAATTTCTACCCAAAGTAAGGCACCATGATGTATGCCGATGTGACCCGGTTTGAGGGCAGAGTTGTATAGCGCAGGCCTACTCAGATGTAATGGAAGACATACCGTTCATCTGATGACTTGTCTGCAGAACTCACCACACCCCAGAGCGTACGGGGAGCGGAATGACTGAATTATAATTATGCTACGGAGTAGAAAATGCAGAGACAGCTGTAACTCTAGGATCATCTTCATGATTTCTATCAAAGAGAAGTCCTCTGAACACTTACTACTAGAACGTACTGCACGTGGATGTAACTGGGGGCCCCTGCACTGGTGACCCATATGATGTCATCTGGCTTGGCGTGAAGATTTCACCACAGCTCTTGCAATCATGCTACGTGAAAGGCTAAGATCTGCTTCGGACAGTCTGATTCAGTCCTCCATAGAAGAAACCCCATCCTTAGTGCGTGCTCTGGGGGCTTGGCAGCCGCGTTTACGCTCAGTATCAAAGGAAGATGCTACCTTTGCCTCTCAGGGACGTCCCATTTCAAAATATTCCCCACCTTCAAAAGAAGCAGAGGAGGGGAAAGGAAAACTGACAAAGAGCTTGCTGTCACCCTCAGACACTTCGATGTCATTCAACCTCACCTCCAAGTAGGGAAACCATCAAAATATTTAACAAGGCACAGCCGGGCATGAGTCTACTAGCTCAAAACCGTAGCTTTTACCTTCCAGCCAGGACTGCAAAGAAAGTATTCAGGTTGACAGCTGACGGCGGTAGAAGGAGGGCCTTCCATTCAATTTTACATCTGTTGGACAAGAGTACATCTTTCTCCTTTAATTCATTCTCCATGAAAAGGAGCATCTGGAGAAACTGTCATCGTAAGGGGTGACTGGCTTCCAAAAGCAAAAAAAAAGACTCCCAGAGGAAAGCGCAAACTTAAAAGTTGTCAAAGGACACAAATCATTTTGTTTCTGTCTTACAAATAATTAGTAAATCTGGAGAAGGAGCTAATCCCCCAAATGAGACCTCCCCCATCATAATTCATTTTCAAAATGGCATTAACAAGCATCTCTTATTTACAATTTCTCTCTATTTCTTGCTCTACAAATTTAACAACAATAAAAGACGATGTTTTTCAAACTTTTTTTTTTTTTTTTTTAATTTTTTTGGCTGCGTTGGGTCTTCGTTGCTGCGCGCAGGCTTTCTCCAGTTGTGGCGAGCGGGGGCTACTCTTCCTTGCGGTGCACGGGCTTCTCACTGTGGTGGCTTCTCCCGGGACCACGGGCTCTAGGCACGTGGGTTTCAGTAGTTGTGGCTCGCGGGCTCTAGAGCGCAGGCTCAGTAGTTGTGGCGCGCAGGCTTAGTTGCTCTGTGGCATATGGGATCTTCCCAGAGTAGGGCTCAAACCCGTGTCCCCTGCATTAGCAGGCGGACCCCCTACCACAGTGCCACCAGGGAAGCCCCCACATCTACTTTTTATTGAAGTATAGTTGATTTACAATGTTGTGTTAGTTTCTGATGTACAGAAAAGTGATTCAGTTACACTATATACATATGTATAATATATTGATACTATATGTATATTCTTTTTCATACTCTTTTCCATTATGGTTTATTACGGAATATTGAATATAGTTCTCTGTGCTCTGCAGTAGGACCTGTTGTTTACCCATCCTATATATACTAGTTTGCATCTGCTCATCCCAAACTCCCACCCCATCCCTCTCCCACCTCTCCCACTTGGCAACCACAAGTCTGTTCTCTATGAAAAGATGCTTTTAAGGTGCATTTCATAAAGAGCCTTCATGCAGTAGCTCATATATAAGAGATTAGAGGAGAAAAAAAAGAAATTTGCTATTAGACCCATTTATACAATCCATTTCACAGGAATGTAACTCGGCCATGGGGTGTTCCCAGCTCTAACCAGCAAACTGGGACTTTTAACTTCTGCATGCCTTCCAGAAATGACGATCAAAAGATACAATAAGTTGTATTTTAATGCTGGGGACTTATGAAGTCATCCCTGTCTTGGCTACTCACTACTGCTGGAAAATGTCTCCCTGAGCAAATATGGCTGCACCGACTCCACAGAAGCTCTTATGGGAAACACGGAGGAAAGCTCACAGCTGTGAGGCACAGTAAATGCTGCTGAGTTCTTGATACCAACACACTAACGCACAATTCCCGCGTGGAAATAAAAGAAAGGAGAACGTCCCTTTCCCTTTTGCACAAACTCCTCAACATCCAGACGGTCATTTCATTAAACAGTTGCAGTTGGAATATTTCTACAAGCAAATGATGTGAAACAAAACAAACAAACAGAAATCTCATCGTTTTGAAGGGAAGATAAAATAGGGAGAGCAACCCCTATGAGATTCTGCCCCGGACTCATAAAACCTTGTACAAGTCACTGTATGTTTTCCTGTGGCTTCTTATGTCAGGTTCCTGTCCCACTCCGGTAGGCAAAATAATGGCCCTTTTGGGCCATTATTATTATTAGATTAGCCCTACCCCTATCGTAATCCCTGGGACTATGAATAGGCTAGGTTACATGGAAAAGACGAATGAAGGCTGCAGACAGAATTAAGGTTACCAATCAGCTGACCCTGAGATGGGAAGATGGTCCTGGATTGTCCCAATGTAATCTTAAGGTCCTTAAAGGTGGTAGAGGGGGCAGAAGAGGAACCAGGGCAGGCAGTGTGACAAGGACTAGACCCGCTATTGCCAGCTTCAAAGATAGAGGAAAGGGCTTCCCTGGTGGCGCAGTGGTTGAGAGTCCGCCTGCCGATGCAAGGGACACGGGTTCGTGCCCCGGTCCGGGAAGATCCCCCGTGCCGCGGAGTGGCTGGGCCCGTGAGCCATGGCCGCTGGGCCTGCGCGTCCGGAGCCTGTGCTCCGCAATGGGAGAGGCCACAGCAGTGAGAGGTCCGCGTACCGCAAAGCAAAACAAAACAAAACAAAGATAGAGGAAGGTGAAGAAAGGGAGCAGCTTGCAGAAGGTGAAAAGGGGAAGGACATGGGTTCCCACCAGGCCTCCAGAAGGAATACAGTCCTGCCAATACCTTGCTTTTAAGCCAATGAGACCCTTATTGAGTTCTAGCCTACAAAACCGTAAGATATTACAAGTGTGCTGTTCTAAACCACTAAGTTTATAGTAATTTTCTACAGTAGAAAAGGAAATGAACATATCCAAGTATCACAAGAGGCTCTAGGTGACGGCAGACGGTACACACTGAAGAGAGAAAGCTTTAACAAGCTTTAATACTGTCGTAAACTAATATCCATTAGTGACTGACACTAGGCTATAAATAAATACCTGTTGACATGTAATGAGGGTAAGGTACTTTGTTTAAAAAAGAGAGCCTCTCATGTAACTATGAACAATTACAAACAATTTTGCACTTGTCAGGGGTGGTCGATGATGGTACCGCAGGCTCCCTACACAACACGTCTGTACAGGAGGAGGCGTGGCCTAATCCTGACCAATCAATGTGAAGTGCTATCCACTCGGGGCTATTTACTAGAACTTTTTATATATTCTCTCTCCCGGATACTAAGCTGGTGGGAGACAATCTACAGATACTGGTGGCTGTCTTTCAACACACGATGAAACTGCCTTAAAAGGAAGGTAACACAGAAAAAAGCAGAGCTCTGAGATGGACAGAGAGTCAGAATCTTAAAAACATTCCTTGGGCACCTGGGTCTACCTGTTCATGACACTGATGCAATCCCCTCTCGCTGTCCCCTGAGGCACACACTGTCACACCGTCACCAGCACCCCTTTGGGAGTGAGCATGATGAGGAAACATAGAAAAGTCTTCCTGAAGAATGGAGGCGCAGACCTACTGGAGAGCGGACTTGGGGATATGGGGAGGGGGAAGGGTGAGTTTTGACAGGGCGAGAGAGAGTCATGGACATATACACACTAACAAACGTGGTGGGGTGGATAGCTGGGGGGAAGCAGCCGCAAGGCACAGGGATATTAGCTCGGGGCTTTGGGACAGCCTGGAGGGGTGGGAGGGGGAGAGTGGGAGGGAGGGAGATGCAGGAGGGAAGACACATGGGAGCACATGTATATGTATAGCTGATTCACTTTGTTATAAATCAGAAACTAACACACCATTGTAAAGCAATTATACCCCAATAAAGATGTTAAAAAAAAAAAAAAAAAAAAAAAAAAAAAAAAAAAATAAGCTACATGGCTATATTGTACAACACAGGGGATACAGCCAATATTTTATAGTAACTATAAATGGAGTACAACCTTTAAAATTGTGAATTTCTATATTGTACCCTGTAACTTATATAATATTGTACATGAACTCTACCTCAATAAAAGAAAAATAAATAAAGAAAAAAAAAAAAAAAAAGAAAAGTCTTCCTGAAAATGAGCTTCAAGAAGGAGGCACCGAAGGCAGTCAGAGATGCTTGAGCCACTGGTCTCAATGGAATTGAGACTCCTACAGTTGTGACCTGAGGAATTAGTCTGGAACGTCAAGGGGGACTCCGTTCAGCCCCCTTCAAGGATTCTGGGTTTTTCTGCCTGAGGTTTAGTCCAATATCCGTTCTCTACTTTCCTACTTGCTTATGTATTTAACAGGACAGTGTAGTGAGTTAAGATAAGAACATGAATTCAAACCCCAGGGCTGTTAGTAAATGCAACTTCAGTGCATCAGTTTCCCTGCCTGTAAATGGGATAGTAATACTACCTACCTCAAAACCCTACAGGGCAGGAGGCTCGGGCTCAGCACACAGTAATCCCTGGATGCATGCTTTGGAGCTCCCAAAATTACAGAGAGGGAAAAAAAGCAGGAAACAGACCTCCAAATATTCACATTTATATATTTCAACTTAACACAATGATTAAATCAAATCGTTCTGAAACCAAAAAGCTAATTTGGAAATTTAATTATTTTGAAGGACAGGTCCCCTATGGCTTACTTATTCCATGATGTTGGAGTGGGGAAAAAAGTTAATAGCTTTCTAATTATATCAATTTTCCATTTAAAAAAATCTGGTTCTCATTTATTAGTCTGTCAAGGGATTATCAAGCTACTTGATTTACGCGCGTCACTCACAAGGCAGGAATAAATTGGTGCAAATGTATTAGATCCTGTTCCCTTAAATTTCCCCTCTTTAAGTTGCATCCGTTAAGCTCTCTCATTTTTGTGGAAGTTGTTCATAAACCTATTTATCAGAAATCTGACTTTATTAAGTTTAGTCAGTAGTTTTCATGAAACAACCTAAGGAATACTGTACACTCGCTACCTCAGATCTGCACACCTGACTTCAAATGACAGAAAGAGAAACAAAAGCAAAAAATAAAGAGTTCATCCAAGTTGTCGCAAACGGCAGGGTTTCCTTCGTTCTCCTGGCTGAATAATTGCACTTATATACAGAATCTAAAAAAAACCAAACTCACAGAAACAGGGAACAGATTGGTGATTGCCAGAGGTGGGGAGATGGAGAGAGGGGAAAGTGGGTGAAGGAGGCCAAAGTGTACAAACTTTTAGCTATAAGACGAATACGTGCCGGCGATGTAGTGTACAGCATGCGGACTACAGTTAACAATATCGTATTGCATATTTGAGAGTCGCTAAGAGAGTAGATTTTAAAAGTTCTCACCACGCAAAAAAAAAAAACTGTAATCATGTCAGGCAATAGACGTGTTCAATAATTTTATTGTGGTAACTATTCTGCAATATATACACATATAAAATCACTGCACATATGATGTGTATCACATAGGATATCGCTTATGTGTGGAATCTAAAAAAATGATACAAATGAACTTCTTTACAAAACAGAAACAGACTCACGGACAGAGAAAACAAACTTATGTTTACCAAAGGGGAAAGGGAGGGGGAGAGATAAATTAGGAGTTTGGGATTAACAGATACACACTGCTATATATAAAAACAGATAAACAACAAGGACCTACTGTATGGCACAGGGAGCTCTGCTCAATGTTATGTGGCAGCCTGGGTAGGAGGGGAGTCTGGGGGAGAATGGATACCTGTATATGCATGGCAGAGTCCCTTTGCTGTGCACCTGACACTATCTAAACATTGTTAATCGGCTATGCTCCAATAGAAAATAAAAAGTTAAAGTCACCGGGGGAAAAAAGTATCTGAAGATGAGTAGATATATGTATGACTAGAAAAGATTTTGTACACCTACAAAAACCGCAATATTTTAAACCAATTTTACTCCAATAAAAATAAAAATTAAATAAAAAAGAATAGGTGTGTATATATATATATATATATATATATATATATATATATCATGTATAATTGAATCACTCTTCTGTACACCTGAAACTAACACAACATTGTAAACCAACTGTACTTCCATAAAAGAAAAAGAAAAAAATCACTGCATCGTATACCTTAAAATTACATAGTATGCTAATTATATCTCAATAAAGCCAGGAATAAAAAGCTGAATGTGATAATTATCTGTGAGATAATTTCAAGTCATTATTGCTCTGAATTCCAGCCTTCCTGTGTGGCCTTACCCAGCCACGTCACAATAAAATGTCATCGGGGGCTTCCCTGGTGGCGCAGTGGTTGAGAATCCGCCTGCCGATGCAGGGGACACGGGTTCGTGCCTCGGTCCGGGAAGATCCCACATGCCTCGGAGCGGCTGGGCCCGTGAGCCATGGCTGCTGAGCCTGCACGTCCGGAGCCTGTGCTCCGCAACGGGAGAGGCCACAACAGTGAGAGGCCCGCGTACCGCAAAAAAACAAAACAAACAAACAAGTCATCTGATCTGATGACGAGGCTCATTCATTCAATGAATGCTTTTTGAGTGCTAACTCTGGTCCTAGAAATGTTCTAGACTCCAGAGGTAAGGGGTGGAGAAAACAGCGCCTGCTTTTATGGAGGTGGCTTTCTTGTGGAGTGAGAGGAAACCTAAACCCACCGCTCTCTACAGGGTCTGGAACCTAAAGGTGCCAAGAGAGTTTCATGGAACATGGATTAACAAGGAGAAAGAACTCCACGGCTGGCAACAGGGTCTGAAATGACAAAGACCAGAATCTAAATTTTGCTCTTTTTATATTCAGAACTGACTAAAATAATAGGTAAATGATATCCTTTCAATTCCATCCATTTTCTTGGCAATTCCAAGTTACTAGGAGGAAAGCAAGAAATGGCGATCTCTAAGAAGGTGTGATTGGAAGAATTTTTTTTGTTCTGGTCACAGTGAGTAACTAAGAGGGATGGGTGTTGTCAAAGAATGATGTAAATGAGTCCAGGAAGCTGGGCTTAAAATACCCGCACACACACACACATTTATTTAATAATGAAAAATCTAAGCCCAAATAAGGACAATAAAATAAAAGCCATGTAAAAGGATGACCTAGAATATCACTGACTAACCTGGGAAAAAGATGAGACACTATTCTGAAATGCCCTGTGTGGGAACCATTGAATTTGATCGCTTGATGTCACTTTAAGAGATCAAAGAACTATCCTGGGTTCTGTCTTAGGTATTCCCTCATCCTGGAATGTTCTTCTTAGGAAACTTCTAAATCTGACTCCTTTTTATTATTCAAATTTCTGCTAGGAGGCCAGTACCCTCAAGAAGCTTTCCCTGGCCACCCTCCTGTAGTAGGAATGCCCAAGTATTTCTCAGTGGAATTACCCAATTTAATTGGCCTAATAAAATTATACCTAGCTTGAACTATGTCAGGTATACATTCAGTTAGAAGCTTATTGTCTTTCTTTTCTACTAGAAAATAAGCTCTTGGAAGTCAGAAGCCTGGTCTAGCCCCATTTGCTGCTGTATTCCTAGTGCCTAGAAGAATTTGGAACAATCTAGAAATATCTGTTGAATCAGTGAATGAACCTAGTTATGCTATAGAAAAGTAAACTGGGGCCCAGAAATGTGAAGTATCTTGATGGGGGTCGCATAGATCAGGGGTCCCCAACCCCCAGGCCATGGACCAATACCGTTTAGGAACCGGGCCGCACAGCAGGAGGTGACCATCCCCCCACCTCCACCCCCATCCGTGGAAAAACTGTCTTCCATGAAACCGGTCCCTGGTGCCAAAAAAGTTGGGGATCGCTAGCATAGATCACTAGTGGCAGAGCTGGGGTACAAAGGCATGACCCATGACCTACAGCGTGCTGGGGTTTGCGAACTCTTGGTGAAAGAATCCTCACATTTGCATTCTTTCTTTCATCTGGATCCTTGCTGCTTGTAATAACTTCAATGCTGATGATGTGGAGACACAGAGAGATGTCAAAAATGCCTTTTTTTTCATACCGTAGAGGCCTGCCAACCCGGAAGAAATTAACATTGAGGAGTCTCTAAATCACTAACATTTCACGTCCATGAGAGGTTTTGGGAAATTTCCTCTCCCGCAAATGACATTAGCCATTTAAGAAACAATTTAAAACAAAAGGGCATTTCAGAATATTGCCAATAACAGTTAGCAAAGCTCATTAATGAGATACTCTAATGTGGAAATCACCACAATTCTTTTTCGCTGCAAAATGCTGTAATTAAGCCGTTGTGTGTGTGTGTTATTTAGCAAATGAATGATTGCAGTATGCCCTTGAGACTTCCTGCTACTTTGGAGCATCAGGCTAATACCCTTGCAGTCTTGTCTGGAACTCAATTTAATGAGCAATATATTCTGAGCCATTCTCAGGTCAATTGACTGCTTTATACAAGAAGATATTAGAGCCACAGCAAAATTACCCAGTGTGCTGCAGGCCATAAAACATGAAGGATGGCTGATATTTACTTAGACGGCGTTTAATTCTGAAAAACAGACCGTTGTTAATTCTGCAGTGGTCACTGAGAACCTCATATGTGACAGCCTGTGTTCGAAAGTAGGAATATAAGGACGACACAAGATGCTGAGAGGTCTGTTGTCTGTTTAAGGGCGTTTACAAAACATCACAACATCCATGCCATTGTAAAGCAATTATACTCCAATAAGGATGTAAAAAAAATGTATATGTATAACTGATGCACTTTGTTATAAAGCAGAAACTAACACGCCACTGTAAAGCAATTATACTCCAACAAGGAGTAAAAAAAAATGTGTATGTATAACTGATTCACTTTGTTATAAAGCAGAAACTAACACACCACTGTAAAGCAATTATACTCCAATAAAGACGTAAAAAAAAAAAAAGTCACAACATCAACTTGGAAAAATGACAATATCATCCTCTATGCCACCTCTAACTTCTGCTCTTCCCCCAAATCCAAAAGTTAACGCTGTACATTACTTCACCAAGAAGACGTCTGACATCGTGAATCCAAGAAGACTTGAGTCAGACCCTCCATCACTTTTGCAGCTGCCCGAGCTTCACCCCATCTCTTCCCAGCCTAGAAGACCCTGTGGTCAGAAGGAGTCCAGCTGGTTTCACATTAACACCATTCACCGGTTGCATTAGCGCAGCCTTTTAAACAACTGGTAACGTCAAGTTCTTCTGAGAGAGACCTAGATTGGATTTTATTAAAATCATGGTCCGGACCTTTCTTGGTGAATAACTTGCAGGTGACGCCAAGTAGCTTGACCCCAGTGGAACGGGTTTCCTTCAAATCCTGTGCCAGTGGAAACACTGACTAACAGCACTGGCCCCCAAAGCAGCTCTGGAATCACCTTGCAACTGCTGCTCCCCCGCTGACTCGTGGCTACAAGGGGAAAGAAGTGGGAGACACGGTTCTGTCCAAGACTGAGGCGGATTGTACTGGAGGAGGGACCGTGTGTTTGATTCAGTGAGAAAACACATGTTTTCAGTCAATCTTGCAGGTCGACTCTTGGCCAGTGAGACACTGGAAGAACGTGAGGACAAGAAGAAAGCTACAGAGTTTGCACTCCTACGACCTCCGGAGTGAGAGAGCCAGGATTAGCTCGGATGGCTTGCTAAGTGTGGAAGGAGGCTCCAGTCTACCTGAACTGCAGGGTCTCCAATGCCCGGTACCCAAGCCCTTATGTGCCCTCCTCCTTCTAACGACACTACGTTACATGGTCATGTTTGAAGTAAGTAATTAGGCCTGGAGCCCCAGGATGGCTAGTTAGTCTCACATAAGCACAAGATAACAGAGGCGTTTGGGAGGAGGGTGTATAACAGACAAAAGATGAATTTATCAGAAGATCGACCTGAACTGTTCCTAGAAGAGGGACAGCAACAAGCCTTGTGGTCTGTAGCTCAGTATCCATCCATCTCTGTAGTGTGTTCTAGGGATTTGGGGGCCCATCAAGTGAAATGTATAACCACGAGATGGCAGCAACACACAATGCGTTTATTTGGGCACTAGGACAGGATGGCAGGTAGGGGAAGTCCCTCTCAGTGTGAGACTTTCCTGCTGAAGAGCAGGGCCCACCAGCCAGGAGAGGAAGGCTGGAGTAGAGGGCAATTGGGAAGGACCTCACATTTCTAGGCAATGTCTCTCAGCGCCTGGCGGGGAATCTCTGAATCAGAGAGCTCCTAAGGGCAGCAATGGCTTAGGGTCTTATCTATGGCTAGCAGAGGCTGACCGCAGTTTTGTGAGTTATGCAAAGCAGGCAGGCACTAGGTGGCTAAAAATCTGTTTATTTGGTAACAAATGCTGGAGAGGGTGTGGAGAAAAGGGAACCCTCCCACACTGTTGGTGGGAAGGTAAGTTGGTGCAGCCACTATGGAGAACAGTACAGAGGTTCCTCAGAAAATTAAAATAGAGCTACCATAGGATCCAGCAATCCCACTCCTTGGCATTCAGAAAAGACACATGCACCCCTATGTTCACAGCAGCACTATTCACAATAGCCAGGACGTGGAAACAACCTAAATGCCCATCGACAGTTGAATGGATAAAGAAGACGTGGTACATATATACAATGGAATACTACACAGTCGTAAAAAGGAATGAAATAATGCCATTTGCAGCAACATGGATGCAACTACAGATTATCATACTAAGTGAAGTAAGTCAGAGAGAGAAAGACAAATATCATATGATATCACTTATAGTGGAATCTGAAATATGACACAAACGAACTTATCTATGAAACAGAAACATAATCACGGACATAGAGAACAGACTGATGGTTGCCAAGGGGGGAGGGGGCTGGCGGAGGGATGCACTGGGAGTTTGGGATGAGCAGATGCAAACTTGCATCTATAGGATGGATAAACAACAAGGTCCTATTGTATAGCACAGGGAACTCTATTCAATATCCTGTGATAAACCTTCATGGAAAAGAATATGAAAAAGAGTGTCCACATGTGTGTAACTGAGTCACTTCGCTGTACAGCAGAGATTGACACAACACTGTAGATCAACTATACTTTAAAAAATGTTTTAAAATATGTTTATTTGGGTTATATTTAAAACAACTGCATGTACAGAAATTCGATTTGGGTGCCAGCAGGCCTTATAGCAAATGAATTTAGCTGTGAAGAAGTAAGCAACAGAGGGCCAGTAAACAGGGGCCCTCTGGCTTTTCTTATGTAACAAACCTCCTAAAACAAATGTTTGTGAATCTGCATTGTCTGGTCTGTCCTGCCTGATGTCAAGGTAGCACGGGAAATAACATTAATACAGCCAGAATAAAGAGATAGCAGGGTTTACTCTCCCGGTGAGGTGGCCTTTGTGAATTGACTTGGGTTGCCAGCAACAGTGGGAATGGACTTATTACCTCTTCCCAGGTCTTGGTACAAGAAGGGGAAGCAAAATCAAATGAGTCCACACACACACACACCCCCGCCCCCAGCCTGTGTCCCGAATGGTCCTTTGCACCGCAATATAAGGCTTAGTTCCTTACAGGAAGGGAGTTAACAGTCAACCGTAATTCTCATGTTTTCTGCGGCGTGCTGGATCTTAGTTCCCCCACCAGGGATTGAACCCACACCCCCTGCAGTAGAAGCGCAGAGTCCTAACCACTGGACCTCCAGGGAAGTCCCGTTTTCTGCCTTTTAAAAAAAAAAGGTTTCTGAAGCCAGTATGGCAGAATGTTAATCTGTAACAAAGCTAGAGTGTATATTTAAGTATGGTTCAAGTAATTCATAACTTTTTTTAAAAGTTAAAAACACAATTTCTACTTAGTAGAAACCTTTGTTTCCAAGGCACACCTATGAACCCACAGCATGGTTGAAAGTAACTATCTTTTTTTTCTTTTTCTATTTGCTTCCAGTTTTGCTTTGTTTAACAGTAGATGGTTTTGCTTAGCTTCCCTGGCTCTTTAAGTGTTGCACCTGTCTGAGACTTGAGCCGGGCTTGTCTCCTATCTGTAGCAAACCCTGTTAAAGTTTCCTATTAGACTAACGACCCCCATTGCAAACCTAAAGCTCCCACACCTATTAGCTTCTGTTAAAGAGTATTGCCTTCTCAATTTTTTAAAATAGGTCAAATTCTTAGAAAGTCTTGGAAAGGTAGGAGAATGGATTTGAATCTTATGTGAGAGTTTAACCCTTACATGTGCATAAGGTAAAAAAAAAAGGGGGGCCTACTATTTCCACTTCCTTTGAATATCCCTTAAACTGGGCGTAATGCACCTAATTTGTAGTTTTTACTAGGAAAGGACCACACTTTTTTTTTTTTTTGAGAACTAGGTTTTAAGTAACTAGCTTATTTGTAGACTCATAAACACCAGAATCACACATGTGGGGAGAAGCGGGGGCCGTGCACTTGCTGGACAAACTGAGGTTAAACAGGGGAAGGACAGAGTCACTTCCTCACCCTACACCAATTCTACAGCAGACGCCTCTCGAGTGGAATGGTGGTGAGAACTGGCTGCATCGTATTTACCTTATTATTTTAGTTTCTCTCTTTTCGGCAAGTGTTTCAGATTAAACGTGTGAATGTTAAATGTGTGTATACTATGAGTCCTCTGTATACTTAATCTGCGTGAGAGTAGCAGAGCCCAACACGACAGAACTGGAGTTCTGATGTGAGAAAGCCCTCCAGTGGAAATGCCCCAGATGGCGTGGTCCTTCCCTGGTGAGATCACTTTGAATATCCCAGAGACCTGGGACCGTGTCACAGACGCAGACATCTCTATGTCGGGTGGGTGGGGAAAGAATGAAGGGTGACGAGAAGACACAGAAGAGAGTAAAAGCAGGAGGTACTGAGTGCCTTTGATGCCGCCAGAGACTGGTTTCTCTGGATTAACTCTCTTGACCTCCATCAGAAATCCTTGAGTTTGTCGGCATGAGTGTTCTCGACTTGGATTCCTACCTCGTGGGATGTGTCACAGGAGATGTTACATCAAGCCCGTTCTCAGCACAGGGCTCTTACTGCCTGGAATCCATCCAAACGTTCCACATGGCCTCCGGAGTCTCATCCTTAGTGTTTAACCCAATGGTATCTGCATCATCTAACTGCTTCTGAAATTTACGCCCACCCTCGTAAGGGAGTGATTAATCCCCTCAAAGTAGCCCTCCCTTCCACGCCCGCTCTCCCCAGAAGCTCCATCCCCAAAGGCTCCATTACCAGCCACTATCAACGCTTTCATTGCGCAAAAAGCAGTGGGTCTCAAGTTAATCAGCAATGTGATCCTAGCCTCCCCTCAACTGCTTCAAATATTTTGCTGGACTAACACCCCTACCTACGCAAACAGAAACCCCTGAAAGATTGGTTTTGGATTTCCAAACAGGAGAGCAGGGAGAATATGCCTTTGGTCTTAATCGTATCTTGCGTTGGGATTATGACAGAACAAAGTGGATGGGAATCTTTAAAGGGTTCTGCTATTCTTCTAGACCATAAAGCGGCACAAACTTTTCTTCCTGGGGTGGACCACTGAGCTTTTCAGTCAGTCTCTATTCCCATTGTTAAGGTCAAGTCAGGCTCTGTAGGATGGTTTCTGGTCACATAAGAAGATGCAGTTTACTTCCTTTGAGAATTGCTTCCCAATGACACAGACAACAGCCGTTCAGCGAACAATGCCCTGTGCGTACCAGCTGGTGGCACAGGGTCTCCGCAGGACACGTCCCCTGGGTGGCCCTGCATCTCCTTTGGTCCCATGTTACCTGTCAGAACACTCTGAGCCTTGCTTGCTGTCTCTAATCTCTTCCACTTTGGCAACACTGCTCTTTACTACGTGGTTATACTTTCATTGCTCACATCTCTTCACAATGAGTCCATAAAAATATTTCAAATGAAGAGTTTTTTCTTTTTCTTTAAACAGCATCCACCAAGTCTTTCCTTATAACACTCTTTTTTAATCAGTAGATTTTATTTTTTTAGATAAATTTCAGGTTTACAGGCTAAAAAGCAAGAGCAGAAAATGGAGGAAATTCTCATCCGTGACCACTCCTCACAACACTTGAAAAATTCTTTCAGGCACTTTGCACTTTATATTGTTGTAACCACACTGGGTCCAAGGTTGAGACAGAATGCAGAGATGCAGCTTTTTGTGCTGTGCTCTCTTGGGAATGTATTCATATCCACCCGGTCTGCAGCCCAGAACGTTCATTCTGTGGAACACCACGTCACACCTCGTTTGATGGCATCATCCAATGACAACCAACAAAAAGAGGCAATTACTTATTCACATGTTAAATGGATTCTACAGGGATATTAGCCAGGCATAAAATATCATTCGAAAGGACAAAAAAGCACTTCTTATGGCCCAGGTGGGCTCAAATAGGTAACAGGAAGAAGGCGAAGAAAGGGTATTGAAATGCTAAAGGTCTCATATCTATGTTACTTTGCTTAAAGGTTTCTTTTTCCCCTCACATAACCTTTTATCCCAGCTAAAGAGAATAAGAATTGATCCTCACAAACCAAAATGACTTTACACTACTCTTTCTTTTTAAAAATATTACAACTCAGTCAGTCATATAGTCAAATAAAATACATATTTTAAAAAATTTACAAGTATTTATTCTGTGCAGGAGTGCACAGATATCGATTACAACATTATTGCCCAGGCGAACAATTAGGAAATAACCGAATTATGGATTTCTTTTCAAAGGTAATTTTCATATTGTGGGAAGTATTTTCCTCCATGGTTAAATATGAGATGCTTGAAGACAAGGTCCTCTCTTGCTGAAAGAACTGTGTGTGTTTGTGATGTCTGGAGGCTCTGCAGCCATCTTGAGATCATGAGGGAGCCAGCCTACTGATGTGGTTGAGTGGAAAGACAGAGAAAGCCTCTGGGTGGCATGATTTGGCTGCAGAATCAACCAACCGTGGAACTACCTACCTCTGGACTTATTATGAGAGGTAACAATCCCCTCTTGTTTCAGCCACTGTTAAGCAGGTGTTCTGTCTCATGCAGTTGAAAGCAAACTGCTGAAGTAAGGGCTCTTTCCCATGTATTTATTTTTTTTTTTAAAGCCTGAACTCCTTCATACAGTTCAGCACGGCCTTTTTATTTATTTTTTTATTTTTGCTGTGGTGGGTCTTCGTTTCTGTGCGAGGGTTTCCTCTAGTTGCGTTGAACGGGGACCACTCTTCATCGCGGTGTGCGGGCCTCTCACTATCGCGGCCTCTCGTCGCGAGGCACAGGCTCCAGACGCGCAGGCTCAGTAGTTGTGGCGCACGGGCTTAGTCACTCCGCGGCCTGTGGGATCCTCCCAGACCAGGCCTCGAACCCGTGTCCCCTGCATTAGCAGGCAGATTCTCAACCGCTGCGCCACCAGGGAAGCCCTCCCATGTATTTTTCACTTGAGGTTTGAAACTCTTCAGCAGCAAACAGAGATTTCCCAAAGCACCATAGTTTAATTGAGGTGGCAGACGGCCAGTCTCTTTCAGTAGCTGTAATGGATGCTGACCTGGATGTAGATCTTGAAGTAGGAGGCATTGGATTACTGGGTCACTTTTTCCATTGAAATAAAACTTGAAAAGAAGGCAGAAGACATCACTGGATAACGTTTGCTTCAGTCTTCCAAGAATGTAGTGTCCCTGTCTATAGCCACTGGAAGAGGCGAGTTCTATCCATCATGCAATTCCTCATTCATTCAGGCAGTCAGTGGGTCATTCACACAAAATAGTTTATTAAGCATCTCTTTGTTTCCAACACTGTGAATTTAAAAGTGGTTATTCTCTAGGGACTTTCTTGGTGGCGCAGTGGTTAAGAATCCACCTGCCAATGCGGGGGGGCACGGGCTCGAGCCCTGGTCCTGGAAGATCCTGCATGCCACGGAGCAACTAAGCCCATGAGCCACAGCTACTGAGCCTGCGAGCCACAACTACTGAAGCCTGCGTGCCTAGAGCCCGTGCTCTGCAACAAGAGAAGCCACCGCAATGAGAAACCCGCGCACCGCAGCGAAGAGGGGCCCCCCACTCGCGCAACTAGAGAAAGCCTGCACACAGCAATAAAGACCCAATGCAGCCAAAAAATAAAATAAATAATAAAATTTTTTTTAAAAAAGGTATTTACGGCCTAGAGAAGAGGAACAGATAACAAATTGTAACAAAATATATGGCGATAAGCACCAAACCCCAAAGCGAATGGCCTGTGAGTTGACGATGATTTGAAAGCAGGGGAGGGCCTAGCCCAGAGTGGCTCATTGGCCTGACCGCTTGAGCAGCCCCTGGGAGAGGCGCTCAGTGAATGGGAAGCACAAGAGGATCGGGTAGATGCCTTTTGCAACAGGGACCACAACTTGTTTTGCCTATTGGATGATGCGCAGCTACCATCATGACCTTTTTCTGCTTCCAGGTGACCCCCGTCAACTCCAAGAATGACCTTCAAGACAGAGAAGAAAGGATGCCCACCAGAAACGCAAAGCTCACCTGGGTCACTATTCTGAAACCGTGAGATATTTTCAGTCTCACTAAAAAGGCAGGACGCACCCAGGTGCTCAAGATGCAGGGTGACAAGAGTAAGCCCAAGGGGCCAATGACCCCACAGGGGCGCCACCCCAGCTTTGCACATCAAGGTGTGCGCCTTTGCTCTCAGCTCTCTAGCCGTGTCTAATTTTTCCATTTCAGTCCTCAACTCTGTACTGCCAAACAGTAAAAATAACAAGAACGACAGAGTGGCATGGACATATATACACTACCAAGTATAAACTAGATACCTAGTGGGAAGCAGCCGCATAGCACAGGGAGATCAGCTCGGTGCTTTGTGACCACCTAGAGGGGTGGGATAGGGAGGGTGGGAGGGAGACGCAAGAGGGAGGAGATATGGGGATGTATGTATACGTATAGCTGATTCACTTTGTTATACAGCAGAAACTAACACAACATGGTAAAGCAATTATACACCAATAAAGATGTTAAAAAAAAAAAGAACGATAAATTTTTACAATATCGTTACCAGAATCTTCCCTATGACAAACGTGAACCCAAGTAACTCTTGCCACCTTAAATCAAATTAAGTCATCTGCGTATAAAAGGCCAAAGAATGAAAAGCCTCACAGGCCTGCCACGGAGCCATTCAGAAGCTGCAGGACGCAGCTGTCTGGTCACATCGAGGGGCATTACGCTACAGAGGTGCAATGATGCATCGTTTTGCTATCAGGTCTTGCGGGCACCCTTGAGGGCTTCAGCTGCTCTCTGTGTCTGGACGGCAGCCACACAGGCGAGGGATGGCGGAAGACAGTTCTCTAAATGCAGCTCGTTTCTGTTTCCCAGGATCTCCCACTGGCCTTCTTTGCTGACTTTTACAGAGACGTCTTTACTCCTGCACTTTAGTGTGCTCGTCGGAAAATGTATCCAAACAGCCCTTTGGTTCTAAACAGATGGTGAGGCAAGAGCTGGTCCCTAGGGAAAGACCAATCTATGTCTCCCCTTTCCTCTGGAGATACGGGCAGGGTGACCAAAGATGGTTTTGTCTTTGAAAACGTCCTTTTATTTACCAACACCCTGAAGTAGGAGCTCCAGCACTTTGCCATGTGTGTTCGTTTTCTGTTTAATCGGAGTCTGAGAACCAAATCACTTTCTGCTTCAGAAAAGTGATGGAGATGAGACGGATGTGTCTGGCAGGCGTGCATGGAATCTGGGGGCCGGTTCTGCCCCTGGGGATGGGAAGGGCCCCCATGAGGTGGGAGGGTCTGAGAGGCCACAGGGGCCGTGCAAGCCCCGGGGGTGGCACCATCCAGGGGACTTGAGGGGGAGGCGGGCTGTGCTGACCACACTGTGAGACAGACCGAGGTACCTCCTGGGGCTACTGGGACTGCTTTACTTCCCTGATAAGTAAGACGAGTATCAGGGGTTGGCTCTTTCCATACTACTTCCTGCCTTAAATGTGGCTGTGATGCTCGGAATTCCAGAAGCCATCCTGCAACCAGGAGGGAAAGTCAGAGCCCACCATATGGACTGCAGGCCTAATATATTTGAACCACTAAACTGACACCAGCAGCTGCCTAGATCCAGACATCTTGCTAAGTCAGCAAAATCAAGCACGATCTCAAGTAGGTTAAGCCACTGGAGTTTTCTTTTACTTGGCAGTGAAAGCATTTCGAGCAGACATTAGCAGTGTGCGCTGGGTTCAGATTATCTCAACACTCTGAGATTTTATCACCTGAAATTAAAAAGAAGATCAGATATCTCTTGTCTCCAGTAGCACCAAAACTGATTCTAAGGCAATTTCCCAGTGTGGCAACTTGAAGGAGGAAGAAGAGATTAAAACACACGGCTACAGAGAAGGTGCTTTAATTTCGAGGCCAGTCTGGCTAAAAGTCAGCCTATCACATTCTCTCTCTCCACCGACCATCACTATGAAATAGTTCAGCTACAGCAAGAAAACCCTATTAATGATGGAGTGTGGAGTGCGATCTATACTTCTTAAAAAGAGGTGGCAGCCACTAGCTGCCCCTTCCTCTCCTGACATTAATTATGTAACAAAATATATATATATATATACATAATTTTGGAACTAATTACTTATATAACTAAATGACACCCACATACTTGAATCCTGGTCTTTGGATTTCCGCATGGCAGTCCATTTTCTTTAGAATAAAAAAAGCAAAGAACAATGCGTCTCTATTCTATGACTGGCTATAATTAACTCCAGAAATATCTGTCCTTCACTCACATACAGCACTTTTTACAGTCACTGTAGACATCGCTGATATACTATACATTGGCGCTGCATTCTAAGAGCTATTAATAAGACACGGCTTAGATGTTTCCTCTCCACTCAAAGTTCATTCCCCACCTCCCAGCCTGTGAGTGGCTGCTGTATTTTTAACTGAGCTCAATCACTGTGATCAGAGATTTGAGATCGGAGATTGAGTTTCTTCCAGAAATCCAGGATGAGCTGGGTTTTTCACATGCCCATATACACACAGGCTGTCTCTTTTCGGGGCTCAGCTCAAATATTATAATGCATTGTGTTCTAATTGCAATAAAGTTTCTGACACAATGTCCATTATATGCGAAATTTACATACACGTGGCGTACAACTGCTGCTTACGCCTTGGTCTGTGGATCAGCAAATCCTATTAGGGGCTTTATTAACGTTCTCAGTGATGGAAATGCCATATCCGATCCTCTGGATTCCAGCTGTGCAATCCAGCCCTGCTGCAAAATAGAATCTAACTCCTCATGGCTTTTTTTTTTTTTTTTCCACAACAGGAAACCGCCAAAATTCAGTTATTGAATTTATGCTGTAAGAAGCATTGGAAATATCCACCCAGTGTCAATTTCCATCCACAAATGTTTTCCTTTCTTCCCTTCATTCCGGTACCTAATGATCACTGGCCAGGAGCACAAAAAGGTACAGGTTGATGAATTAAAACTTCAAAATACTGGCCAGCAGCAAGTCTAGGCCAGAAAAAAAAAAAAAAAAACAGATGGGCCAGGGGGCCTGGAACTCTGCAGTAGAAGCTGCATTAGGGAGCCTTGGATGAACAGCCCAGAAACTTCCTTCGGGAGATAATCTTCCCTCCTCTCTCTGAGTTTCAGGGTGAACCCTGGCAACCTAGACTAGGACTCACAGAATTGATAAATGACTGGCACTGCCAAGTCACCAGCACCTTTAAGACCAGCTGCCTTCAGTGGAATTCAAGGTTCAAAAGTTAGTTCAGGTTTTTCGGAGAAATTTTATTTACTTATTTTTTTAATAAATGTATTTATTTATTTTTGGCTGCGTTGGGTCTTCGTTGCTACACGCGGGCTCCTCTAGTTGCGGTGAGTAAGGGCTAAGCGTGATTCTTAGTGGGACCCAAGCTGGAGTCTGCGATGAGCCTCCTTTCCACTGAAAAGCTTCCAAATGCCTCCACATAACCAGACCTGGAACAGAGGGTTTCTTCTATTCTGGATTGAGCATCACAAGGGCTCTGGAGAGTTCCACGACTAGCTTGAATTCCCATCAAACCAAGAATTCAAATCCAACACTTTTGCTCCCAGATGAAGAGGAAACATTTTATCTCGACGATGGAGGGACCAAACAGAACCCATTTGCCCACAACCTGTTTCTAACAACTAAATCTCTGATATCATTTGTGATAAGTGAAGGTCAGACAGCTGTTCAGAAACCCAACATCACAATGACAGGTGCCCAGATCTGGGAGCAGAAGCTAGGCTCAAGAACCCTCCTGAGGGTCCCAGAGAAGTAGCAGGGACCCCTGGCCCCTATAACAACAGAAACGTTACAAGCAAAGATTTTCACATCTGGCCGTGACGAGACGCCACTCAGCCACAACCTAAGCTGTAGTATTAACGCAGCTGGCCAGTGTGTTGGGTCCAGAGGGAGCAAGCCTGTTTGATCATGACAACCGCCTTCTGCCAGGGATCCAGGGATTTTGCCCGGCGTGCCACCTGCTAAGCTGAGAGAGAGCTGCTGGACCAGGAGGAAAAGTAGTGCATGGTGAGGATGGATGCATAGTATAGGAGGTGATGCTGGGCCGGAATGCACACGGAGAGAGGGTCAGTGATTTGCGGAGCTGGAAAGGAGGAAGGACGTAAGGTGTAGATCTGATGAGCTCCAGAACCCCCCTTGAATATCTGAACTATGTGCACCATTCCATGGTGTGTCGGGATCACTGAGACAGAGAATTGATTTCCCCAGGCAAAACGCCAAGGGATGTCCCCGGAGACCCTGTGTCCCTGTCAAGCAGGACCACCTAAAGGACCCGTGATGCACAGACTGCGGGACTCGGGAAGAGCAGGACACGATGCCGCTTATCATCCACTGATGCTGTGCTGTGCTGTGCTGTGGACACCCGTATCTGGCCCGAAGTGGCCCTTCCCCTTAGCTACACCAGAATGGCCTCGAGGCTCTGCGATTGTTCTGTGTGAGCAGAAGGTAAAGCAAACTTTTCTCCAAAAGCACAGCCAGGGACAGTGAAACCTGGCGGGTGAAGCCGTGCAATGGGCTGGCTCTTGTTTCCACGGCTCAGTATTGAGTCGGGCTGATGTTGCCTAAGCTTCCGGCCAAGGGACAGCAGGGCGGTGAGAGCGTGTGTGCGCTGGGTCAGGTCCCACCAGCTTCCCGCCTCACAGGACCTGCCACAGCAGATCACCCATCCCTGGCTCTAACCGCTCTGAGGACTCTGCCCTGCTCTCCCATTTGTAAACTGTACCATCGAGATGACGTTCTCCTGACTGTGAGTCCAAAATACTTGGCTGTGCTTCACCAACACATTCGTCTGTGTGTCCTTCTGATGTTGATAAACAAGGAAATCCTTCTCTACTTAAGTCTTTAAATGCTAGAGATGACACAGATGCCAGCCCAGAGAGACTTTGAAAGGGCACAGACAACACTTATCCTAAGGGAAGGAGGGGGAGGGTCGACTGGCATCTTTGACGTCTCGATTTCCATAACCATGAACGTGGAAGTCTGTGACTCCAGGTGAAAGGAGTCAAACCAAGTGATGAGAAATGATCATCATACATGTTCTTTTCATTTGGCTGAAATCTGGGGAAAAAAAGAAGAATCCCATTGGGTTCCACTGTGTCATGCAGTTGGAAACCCTTGTTTCATTTTTGTTTCAAAAGAAGTTCCAGAAATTAACCTCCATGTTTAAATAACAAGACAAGGACATTTGTTTATTTATTTTTGATTGTATCGGGTCCTCGTTGCTGCACGCGGGCTTTCTCTAGTTGCAGCGTGGTGCATGGGCTTCTCATTGTGGTGGCTTCTCTTGTTGTGGAGCATGGGCTCTAAGCACACGGGCTTTAGTAGTTTAGCACGCGGGTTCAGTAGTTGTGGCTCGTGGGCTCTAGAGCGCAGGCCTTGCTCTGTGGCATGTGGGATCTTCCCGGACCAGGGCTTGAACCCGTGTCCCCTGCACTGGCAGGCAGTTCTCAAACACTGCGCCACCAGGGAGGTCCCTGGAGAAATTTTTTAAAATTTATTAACCCAATAAAAAATAGCAATAAACCGTTAAGTGTTAATATAAATAACAATTTAATTAAAAATGACTACTTTTCGGGCTTCCCTGGTGGCGCAGTGGTTGAGAGTCTACCTGCTAATACAGGGGACATGGGTTCGAGCCCTGGTCCGGGAAGACCCCACATGCTGCGGAGCAACTGGGCCCGTGAGCCACAACTACTGAACCTGCACGTCTGGAGCCTGTGCTCCGCAACAAGAGAGGCCGCGATAGTGAGAGGCCCGCACACCGCGATGAAGAGTGGCCCCCGCTTGCCACAACTAGGGAAAGCCCTCGCACAGAAACGAAGACCCAACACAGCAAAAATAAATAAATTAATAAACTCCTATCCCCAACAACAACAACAAAATGACTACTTTTCAAAACAAAAAAAAATGTGAGAAGAGTGGCATAGCTTTGCACGTTTGCACATCTCTCGTGCCTGGCTTAATAGAGGACGGCTGGGTTCTCATATCAGTGTCTGCATTCAATCTGTTGCAATATCACATATCATGCAGCTTCTGGAAAATTCACAGTACACACAGGAAAGAACAAACGTGAAAAAGCAAATAACACCTTGCTTCTACTGCTGGTCATGATGAAAGAGTCTTAGGGACTCCAGGGGTCCCTGGAGCCCACATTGAGAACCACTGCTTTATCTATTTATTTTTATTGACGTATAGTTGATGTACGATATTAAATAGGTTACAGCTGTACAATATAGTGATTCACAATTTTTAAAGGTTATACTCCATTTAGAGTTATTATAAAATATTGGCTATATTCCCTGTGCTGTACAATACATCCTTGTAGCTTATTTTACACACAAGAGTTTGTACATCTTCATCCCATACCCCTATACTGTCCCTCCCCACTTCCCTCTCCCCACTGGAACCCACTAGTTTGGAGAACCACTGCTTTAGATGGACATCATTGCATCGATGAGTACCATCCTCTGAGTATAAAAGGCCAGTTATCAGTGGTCTCACATTTGTGATGCGGGAAGTCTTTCCTAAGAGGCTCTGCTTGACTCAGTTTCACGTCACACCCTCTGCCTTGTATCTTTCGTCCAACCCTCCGGCAACTTTGCCAAAAGAAGCAAATGGCCTATTTTTAGTGTCTCTAAACTGGCTCCACCAGATCTTGGTATAGGAAGGTGCAGAAACTGAGGCTCAAAGAAATTGTGTTATGTCCGAGATCTAACCACTGGTAAGTGGAACCAGAATACAAGCTATCCAGTCAAGTAAGATAATCACAGACAAGTCTCCACCCCTTAAGTGCCCTCCTGATGGTTTGGCTGAACTGGGTGTGTCTATGGCTCAGGCATTAATTCTCTTGACCTTCCCTAACAGAGGGAGAGATCCTGGTATTTCAGATTTTAAGGAAGAAGTTATTCCAGGGAGACGAATTTCAGGAAGTGAGAGGATCACGAGAATACCTTTCTTTTCTTGCTAACAATTTCTTCCACACCCATCCTAAAGGAAGATCCCTAATTAGGAAATCCAAAGACCAGGCGGGGAGCCTCCGCCCAGCAGAGGCACCAACAAGTCGATCCATCTCACAAGTAACATCTGCCCTCCGGAAATCGTCAAACTGGTGAGGAATAATTACGAAAAATATGGGTTAGATGGACAGGACACGGCCAGGGGCTCTGACTTGGAGAAACTTGAACTTGATAGGATTTATGAAACCGTATTTTCTTGCTTTCTATCACAAGGTACCACAACACATGAGCTGATCACGGATTACTTATCCCACAAATATTTACCAAATATTTACATGTCAAGCAGTGTTCTTAGCCTTAGGGAAAACTTCAGTACTTCAGGCACCGTCCCTGCCTGCACAAAGCTGACGTCATGGTGAGAGCGCCACGGACGCTAAAGAAATAAATAGGATTATTTCAGGGAGTGATGAATGCTATGGAAAAAGTAAAGCTGGGTAATGGGAGAGAGTGACTGGATGAGTCTCTCTGGGATGGCATAGGAAGGCTCATTACACTCAGTGATGATGAGAGACCAGCCATGCATTCTAGATGAAGAGCAGAAGAACAGAACGTCTTGAGATGGGAACCAGCTTGGTGACCCATGGAGCCCACAGAAGGCCCACGTGGCTGGAGCACAGGAGCAAGGAGGGGGGCTTATGGGAGCAAGTGAGGGCGGATAACAATGTTTGGAGAAGTATTCGAGTTTCTGAGCCCTGGGTTTGAATTTTCCTCATGTTCCATCACCACTCATCTGTTCACAGCCAAATCTTTCTCAAATGGGCAGAGAAAAAAATCGGCCTCTCTATTTGACACCCAAGCCAGATTTCCAATATTCAAAACTTCCAATATTCAAAACAAAAATGAAGTCGGATCAAGCAATTCAAAATGATCACTTTGCTGGCTCAGTAGAATTTCTCTTTCCTCCAGGGAAACAGCTCCTATAACGTTGATCCCGACCCCAAGGGCAGGTGGAAAGAATCTTTAGCCAAACCCAGCGAAGTACAAGTATGGTATAAAAGTTCTGATTTCCATTTAGAGGGAAAGCTCCAATATATCTATTAAGTCTGAAGTGCAAGCGCATTGCTATGGTGAGAACAAAATCACCACTGAGGACCCTGGAGTTTCATGCAAGATTTTTAACACAGTATTTCAAATTTAATTCAATTCAGCAAATATTTAATGAGCTCTAACAAGCTGCGAGTCTTGGGCTGGGGATGTAGAAGCAACCAGTCAGCAACTGTCAGCAAGGAGCATATAATCAAAGGATGACACAAATTTAGATAATAAGTTCTAGTGTTTTGAATAAAATATAAAGGGAACAAAGAAGGTAGTGTGAATAATTATTTGCAAAGAGCTTTGTGGATTTCGGCTACATGGCTCAAAAACTGTGCCAATTACCATAATTAAAATATCTAATTTCATAATTAGGGATTATAAATTATAACAATATGGAATACATTATCTTCTTCTTTTGGCTCATTAAGTGGTCTTTGAAGTCCTGTCTGAATGACACTGAACGACAGTCAACCTAAAACACAACAGAAGTAGAGGGTTTTTTAAATGAAGTTAATAGAGATAAAGGTATATTCCACTTATAGAAGAAATCCAATTCTCACCAAACAATACCCCTCTAATTAGGATAAAAATCACAATATGTGCCTTATACCCCCAGTAGCGCTATCCCTTTGAATTTTTTTAGATTGTTTACTGCACAAATCACTGTTAAGCAACCATGAAACTATAAAAAGTGGGAGAAACAGAAACAGAAACAGAAACAGCTATCTACACAGGAACCAAAGGCAAAAATGTAATAGGTCGATTCGGCAGACCACTGGCTTTTGATGTTGCTATTTTTTTAAGTAAAAAACTCTCAAGTGAGCAAAAAGAAGGGTTTCCTGGAAATGCACATGGAAAACTGAGAAAGCCTTCTGAGGCCCTCAGGAAACAACCCTGTCTTCACCTGCAGGACTCTGGAATTCAGAGCCTCACTTCTGCCTTTACGCAGAGGCCGGTTTTTTCTTTCAGCAACTGTGAAACAAAAAAACAAAATCCAAATTCGATGTTTGGTCTCTCCACTTCTTCCCATGAGTGGGGGCGGGGCAGGGGGCAGGGGGTGGGGCATTTGCCCCTTTTCTGTGCTCTGAGCCTCTCTCATCTCCCTCCTCACACGGATCTCTTGGGAAACGCTCCTGCCTCAGGGCCTTGACACTTCGTGGCTTCATCTGTAATCCTCTCCCTGGAGCCCTCCGTGGCTGGCACCTTCCCACCTGTTCAGTTCTCTGCTTCATCCCTTAACAGAGCTTCCCTTCCTAGATGACGTTTTCTGATAAGCTCTCCTCCCCACCTAAGCCCTGCTTATCACTCCATTCACAGTACTCGGGCTTAGTCTTCAAACTGCTTTCTACCATTTGAAATCAGCCTGTGGATTTCTGTACAACTGTGCTTAGATGCTGACTTTCCCGCTACAGTAGAAACACCTTGAGAGAAGGACTCGATCAGCCTTGGTTAGCACCATATCCATGTGGCCCAGAACCGAGCCTGAAAACAGAGAAAGCCCTGGAGTCTCCCCACACTGCAGAAGAAACCAAGGCAGAGGAGTTAGGTGGCTTGTTCTGAGTTGCAGAGCTGGAGAGTATCGTGCTGGGATTCCTACCCAGACAGTCCTAACCAGCAGGCTGCACCGCCCCTTTGTTCACACCCAAGTGCGAAGGCCCTCACAGAGGAGTTAGGGGGCCAGCCTCGCCGGGCCAGGCTGGGCTCTTTCTGTGACCCAAGGGAGAGGGCACAGAAATACACCTGCTCCGTTAGCAGCAGGCTCCCAGTACGTACGGGAGAGATCAGGAGGACAGAAGCTCACATCAGTGGGGGGGACTCCGGGACCTCAACCTTCCACTCCGACCCTGTCCATTCGTGATCCTTCAGCATTCTGAGGCTTTTGTGGTAGGCAATGTCCTCCCAAAGATGCCCCTGATCAAATCCCTGAAACCCGTGAATATGCTACATCCTATGGCAAAGGATCTTTGCAGACGGAATTGAGGTTAGGGACCTTAAAAAAGGGAGGTTATTCTGGATTATCCCTGCAGCCCCAATATAATCACGTGAACCATTAAAAGCGGAAGAGGAAGGCCAAAGAGTCAGACACAGAGATGCCGTAGAAGAAGAGGCAGAAGATACCGGAAGCATGGGAGGGACCAACCCACCATGACTGGCTTTGAAGATGGACCAAGGGGGCTCTGAGGCGAGGAATGAGGGCATCCTCTAGAAGCTGAGGACAGTGGACGGCCCGCCAAGAAACGGGGACCTAGCCCACAACCATAAGAAACAACCTGAATGAGCAAAAAACCGTATTCTCCCCGAGAGCCTCCGGAAGGAATGCGGCGCTGCCGACACCTGGATGAGACTCACATTGGACTTCTGACCTCCAGAACTGTGAGGCAGTAAATGTGTGTGGTTTTCAGGCACTAAGTCCGTGGTCACTTGTTACGGCAGGAGCAAAGGACGACTGCAGATTTAGAGAGAAAATACTGTTTTGCCTAGATGACAGGGCTGGTCAACCTTTCGGGAGACTCGTGAATCGGTAAGTGTGCCTTTGTAAAGAGAGCAGCAGGGGTTCTTATCAGATGTCTTCATCAATGAGCTGCAACCTGATTGGCACGCCAGGAACATTAAAAATAGACAGTGCATGGGCTTCTCTGTCATCTGAGTGCACTGCAGCAGATGGGGTGTCCTGCCTCGGAGACGTCCCAGGCACACGCATATGTATGATTAACCATAACATCAAAAGAAAGCACCCCGGAGAAGGGAGCCCTTTACGTCTCCTGTGAGCCCAGGCTCCTGGCATGCTATTCCTGGAAACCACCCAGCCAGGAGCCCAAGACGGCAAGCACAAGTTGAGCAAGGAGTTCTGGTTCAGAATGTGTTTCTGAAATAACAAGGCAAAAGGAAAGGCTGTGGTGAACCTCAGAGAAAGAGCCTGGAGATCATGTCAGCGGCATCTCACCACGAACATCTAGTATCCTCCACCGTTCACGGAAAAGTCTCCTACTTTCTTTCTGAGAAACCAGCCTGACTTGATCCAGCCCGTGTGGTTTGACTTGAGCCCACATTTTCCAGGGGTGGACGTGTGACCAGGCTTAGCGGACGTGTGACCAGACTTAGCCAATCAGAGTATCCCATCTTTTGGGTTTACAGTCATTGGCTCAGAGATGAGCTTCTGCCTCAAATCAGGCCAATCAGAGGCAGCCTCAGGCTCTTTGCTGCAACCTCAGGGTTTAGGACAGCGGCTAGCACAGAGTAGGTGCTCAACGAATATTTAATAAATGAAAAATAGATATGTGTTATTTTATTGCAAGCAAATCAGATTTGGCAAATATACGTATGTATTTTGGCAATGGTTTAACTAATGTCCGTACTGATTATCTCTATAGGTTTGCTTACTTTGGAGGGAGGAGGTGTTTCCCCTGATAGAGTGTACGTTTCCACCAGGGCAAGGGTCACATTGCTATTGTTTCCTGCTGTAGCCCCAATGCCTGGTAGAATTCCTGACACGCCGTCAGCACTCAGGGAATATGGACTGAATCGATGAATGGCACTCCCATTCCCAGCTTCAGTACTGTTGTTCTTCCTGGATCTTATGTTTGGAGCTGAGTAGTTAGTTTGAATTCCGGTTCTTTGATTTGGGAATAGTGAACACAGCTGTATACCACTCTCTCAGTCTAATTCCATCAGAAACAAGCACCAAGAACAGACTCATTGTACTTTGCCTCTAAGAAAGCCTCAGCCGACGGGTGGGGGTCCCTGATGCAGGATTCAGGCCAGTGGATCAAATAGTTGATGTGTATTACATGCAAAGCTGAGCCAAAGCACGTGTAAATTCATCTATATGTCTCCAACCACTTCAAGTTCCTCGTCTCAAAGTCCACAGAAAATGTGCCAGTGTGACCACTATATGGCCATCGCTTGAAAATGGTTAAATACGTCAGGCGGCTAAATACTGCAAATACCAACCATTCTGTCCCACCACCTAGCTTAGGAAGTAAGTCTCAGAGAGGCCCTAAGGTTCCCTGGGGACACCCACCTCATCCCACCCACCCCCTGCCGTCCCCAGAGACAACCTGATGTTTATATGTATTATTTCCATGCATATTTTTTATTTTCTACTTTTACCACATACATATGTACTCACAGAAATGCACGAAATTACTTTGCATGTTTTAAGCTCGTGTGGTGACATCTTGGTCTAGGCACACTCTGACAACTTGCTTTTCCGTTTTTCTATTCAGTCTTATGCTTTAAAGGCTGGTCCAAGTTGAAACACGCGGCGCTAATTACTCTCCATGGCTGGTGAATGCGTCCTTGGATAAACACAGGCGCACCTGCATCTCCATTCGCCTGCTGGTGTGCATTCGGGCTTAAACGCCCTGTGATGCGCTCAGAGTGCGAAATCAGACTCCGGGGACGGAAAGACCTGGCTTCAAACCAGCTTCCTTAACTTTGCTCTCTTGTGAAAGCCACTTCACTCTCCTGACCTTCCTTTTTCTCATCTGGAAAGTGGGGGGCTTTTTCATGAGTACTTCTGAAAACTGTTGTGAGGAATTTAGACGGGTGGACGAAAAGTTTTTAGGAACTTTCAAGATGCTGAAACAGGCAGAGTTGACATTCCAGGGAGTAGAACTTCCAATCCCATTTTACTAATGCCCCACAAAGAGCAGTGGACCTTCACCAGCTTGCATTCATCAAGCCAAGCCCCACCCATCCTCCCAAGCCTCCTCCTCCAGGAAGGCTCCTCTGGTTTTCCACCTGGACTTCACTGTCCTCTCTCTTCTCTTTCTCAGGTCACTTCCTCGGGGGCTTGAACAGCAGCTTGTATGGTCAGAGAACCCCCAGCTCAGAGGTTTCCGTCTCCCTTGAAGCTGCCACACAGGCCTCCGTAGTAGGTACTCTGCTGACTCATGTTGATGGACAGTCTTCTTTGGTTCAGCAAGAAAATCCTGATGCCTTCTGCAGAAGCTCATCAGTATTGCTTCATCTCATTCTAGAATTCCTAAATGGAATGTTGAATTCTGCTATCATATCTATTTCTGGTTTCATTTATTCAATAGCTACATTTTTGCCTAGGGAAGAATATTTGTTAATTTACACATTTGCCTTCTCTCTACCTCTAGAGAGTCTGTGAGTTCCATGAGGGTCAGGATTATTTATCAGAAAAAAAAAAGAGAGAGAGAGAGGAAGGGAGGGAGGGAAGAAGGGAAGGAAGGAATGAATGAACGAACAAACCAATGGATGAACAAACTAAGAGAGGTAGGGGGGAACTTAACCAGAATTTGCACATAAGAGATGGTCAGAAAATACCTGTAAAACGAAAACTACATTCTAGCCATCTCTAGAAACTACAAACTACAAACCCTGAAGGAGTCAACTAGATTTCTTGAGTCTGAATCAGGGATCTTGGACCACTGAGGCTGACCACCAAGGGGCTGACTTGGGTACATCTGAGCCTCATTTTTTTCTAATTTCTGAAGATGAAGAAATTGTGGGCCAGTTTTTCCAACGCCTGACATTGCTCCTGGTTCTAGATATGGTTTGATGCACAGACCAGATCTTAAATAACATCGAGTGACCGAGTAAGACAGCTGTCTCCTTCAAGTTCTCCTGCAACCCTCTGTACTGAGACGTCAAGGAGAAGTCTCAGTTCAGTGCTAACCTTTCTGTAACACTGACTCTTCTCCTTTGAAATAGAGAGAGCAGGCCTCCAGCTCAGGCCCTTCTATAAGTAATGGTACCTAGATGGAATTCAATATTGTTGCTTTGCATATGTGGTATTCATATTTATGATAACCTTTTCTTTATCACAAGTCAGTTTTCTATTTATGGTGGTGGATGTCAAGCTTCCTTTTTAGATGAATTTATATGTTTTTTAAAGTGAGTTGACTTAAGTTGTGAGTAAATGATTCTACATGGGGTGCATATCATAGTTAAATTCATGAAGATGACCGATCATGATGGATGGACAACAGGTCCTACTGTATAGCACAGGGAACTATATCCAATGTCCTGGGATAAACCATAATGGAAAAGAATATAAAAAAGAATGTATATATGTGTATAACTGAGTCACTTTTTGTACAGCAGAAATTAACACAACATTGTAAACCAAATACACTCTAATTAAAAAAAAGAAAACAGATATGACAAAAAGTGAAGTCACCAAAATGGTAGGTGGTTGGCATTATGGAAACACAAGACAAAGCATATATACTTGAAATGATAAATCATCTCTAATGTCAGGCAGGAGGAGGAAACCTTTCCCAGAATTAGACAAATGTCCCTAAAGGTCCTAACCTTTCATACCCATTACACTTTTATTTGCTGTGTCACCCATCCTTCTGGCGTTGACAATCCCATACACTTCATTTTCGGATCAGAGTCTTACACTACGTCTAAGTTCAACTGTTCCCCCAACAAACATGCACTGACCACCAAGAGGACACATGGCAAGCCCAAGGTTGCACAGGTAGTTGGGGGGTGACTGGCATTCACACCCATGCAGCTGGGATTTAGTCCTCACTCTTAACCTCTCTGCCCCACTGTCCTATGAGGTTTCTCAGATCTGAAGGGTCCCTCTATGCTGGGAAGAAGGACTGCCATTAGAAATCGGGAATGAACTTCCCCAAGATCTCTTTCAAACCCTCTTGATATCAAGACCAGTCTGATCCCAATGCAATGCTGCCCAGCCCTCAGCAGCGCACACCCTCCAAACCACATGTCACGGCCACTGCTGAAAGTTTCTCAGGGCACTGTCAGATTCAGGTACCAGTACTTAACCTGAAACCAATTACATGTTTTTGAACAAGAAATTGAATTCCCCCTGAAATCCGCACTTCTCAAACTCAAACTGAAACAGCAATGTAACTAACATGTGAGCAGAAAATTCACGAGGTACAAAGATGGCCCGCAAACATAAGAAAAAGGGTTCAGACTGACTTATAATTAGATGCAATCTGAAACAACACTGAGATACCATTTCTCACCTAACAGACTGGCAAAAATTAAAAAGCACCCCAACACATTCTGCTGGCGAGGCTGGGTGGAAACGTTCTCGCATATGGATGGCGAGAGTCCAGACCGGCACCGCCCCTCTGGAGGGAAACTTGGCGAAACTTAAGAAAACGTCATACGCACTTACATGTTTTGACCCAGAAATCCCATTTCTAGGAAGCCACCCTGAAGATATTCCTCCAAATACATAAAAATCCGTGCATACAAGTTGACTCCTTGTAGCACTGTTTGTAGCTGCAAAATAGTAGAAACAATAAAAAGTATCTCCACATAGGGGAGGGTCTGAATAGCTGGTGGTGCATCTATAAATGAAGCATTACACAGGTATAAAAAAGAATGGGGTGTGGGATGTTAACAGTAGGGGAAGTTGAGACACGTGCGGGGGGTAAACGGGAACTCTCCGTACTTTCTGCTCAATTTTGCTGTGAACCTAAAACTGCTGGGGTTTTTTTGCTGTTGGTTTTGTTTTTATGGCTGCACCTCGCATCACGTGGTATCTTAGTTCCCCGACCAGGGATTGAACCCGCACCCCCAGCAGTGAAAGTGCGGAGTCCTAAGCACTGGACCACTAAGGAAGTCCCTAAAACTGCTTTAAAAAACAAAATCTATTTAAAAGGGGGATGAAGAAAGAATGAGGACCCGAACTGGAGGAATTTCCACGCTATACTGTTAAGTGTACAAAAGTGTATCCATAATACACTCTCGTTCATGTCAGAAAGAAGATCTAAGAAAATGCACGTGTATCTACTTATTGGTGCAAAATCATTAGAGGAAGGAAAACCAGAAACTAAAGAGATTGGTGTGGAAAGAAGGGCGGTATGGGAACGGGGGAGTAGGGATGAAGGGGGAAGGCGCACCTCTCTGAGCAGACAATTTGTATAGCTCTGACTCAGAACCATAGCAGCGTTTCAGATATTCTAAAAGTAAACACATGATTTTTTAAAAATCAGGATGTAGGACAACCCAAAATGGAATATAAATGGTAATAATGAGCTAAACTATAGTACAAATGGGCAACCTGACACCCTAAAGGAAGCGAGAAAGAGGATCTAGTCTAAGTAACTTCACACACTGTATTGATTGGATAGTGTCAGGCTATAAACAACTAGCAATTCTGAAACCACATACACTAGGATCGAAGAAATACGTAAATGTATGAGAACATGAAAACCAGGTTTCTCACCGTCAGAAAAAGAAGTTAAAAATAAGGAAAGGGAGAAGGTTAGCGTGAACCCTGGTGATTTATTGGAATCAGTGTTATCAATATGAATCATGTTTTGGCGGGGGAGAGATGACGGACGGATGAATGGATGGATGACGGATGGGTGGATAGATAATGGATGAATGGATGGATGGACAGATGAATGGATGGATGATGGATTGATGAATGGATGGATGGATAGATAAATGGATGGATGGATGGATGATGGATGGATAGATGAATGGATGGATGATGGATGGATGGATGATGGGTGGATGGATGGATGGATGATGGGTGGATGGATGAATGGATGGATGGATGGATGAATGGATGGACGGATGAATGGATGGATGATGGACGGATGGATGGATGATGGGTGAATGGATGGATGGATGGATAGACAGACAGATAGATGGATGTGTGTGTATGTGGATACAAGGGCTAGTATGCATATGTACATTTCGTAGCTCTCTTTACTAAGTTGGCTTACGAACAATGATACCTCAGTGGCAACCAGCACGCCTAGCACTGAGACCTTGAGATGGAAGTATAGGGCTAGGCAACCTTCCTTAAAAACCCTGCTGTAGCACAAGAATATTTTCCATTTGAAGGGAGCAGACACACAGCCAGACAGACTTGAGACTAAAACATTCAGATTGAACCTTCTAAGTAGATCTTTAAATTCTCCTTGTGTTTCAAATACAGAAAAGGCAATTAAAGGAAATGCAACTCTTGAGTAAGCTTTAATTACAGACAGGTTTATGACATCTCCTAAAGATCGATTTACAAAAAATTTAAGGCTCTGTCCTCTCTCTCAATTCGTGTGGCAAATCCTTCTGGGAATTCTAGGAGGTTTAGACTTCTGACCCACCACACCTCAAGCCAAATGGAAGGCAAATTTTGTCTGAAAAACTTATATTGAAAGTCATAAACATCCACTGGCAGATCCTCATTTTGTCCCAGAGCCAGCTGACCCCAAAATGCTGTATCAGAATGTAGGAACATGTCATGAAGCCACAGGGACGTGTACTGACAAATGCCTCGTGCTCGGACAAGCCATCCTCCCTCCGTTTAATCTCAAAATTCAGTGCAGTGGTCAGTCACTCAGTGGGTGTTACAACCGACGTCCATGTGCTGAATGAGAAATGAAGCTCTATTTGGTCCCATATTTCCTGAGATTGCTTTCCCACCTGACCCTTGTCACTACCCTGACTAGGAGCCCAGGAGAGAACTAAGTGCAGAGTTTGGAAAGACAGCCAGAGTCCATGGTGTGCACCGGGCAGAGAGAAACTTCTGGGCGAAGATCTCCTGACCTGGCAGTGCCAACAGACACTGTCTCTGGGGGAGGCCCAGAGACAGCTTCAAGGGCAACACTCATCTCATGACCTTCTGGAATCCAGCAATTCACCACCACCCCAAATTCTTGGTGACCAACAATTTCCTCTCCAGCTCTATAAACCTGTCATTTCAAAAACTGTTATATATGGGGAAACATAGTATGCATGGCCTTTTTGGCCCTTTTGGGGTGGTTTTTTTTCACTCAACCTAAAGCCCTTGAGATCAATTCAAGCTGTTGTATCAACAGTACCTCCCGGGACTTCCCTGGCCGTCCAGTGGTTAGGACTCCGCACTTCCACTGCAGGCGGCCAGGGTTCGGACCCTGGTGGGAGAACTAAGACCCCCGCATGTCCCAACGCTCGGCCAAATAAATAAATATACATACACGTATAAATTTTAGCTATCTTAACAGGTGTGTAGTTATTTCTCATCTCGTCTTGGTCTTAGTTTGCATTTCCCCAATTGCTAGTAATGTAAAACATCTTTTACATATGCTTACTTGCCATTCATATTTTTCTTCAATGAAATGTCCTTTCTTGTTATTTGCCCAGTCTTGCCAAAATACACCTTTTTTAAAATATTATTGAACTTTGATTTTTTTTCCATCAGATATACTGTCTGCAAATACTTTCTTTCAGTCTACAATTTCTTTTCACCTTCTTAACAGAGTCTTTTGCAGGTTGAATATCTTTAATTTTGATGAGGTCCCATTTATCTTTTTTTTCTCTTTTATGCATCAAGCTCTCAGTGTCAAGTTTAAGAATTGCTCACCAAGTCTTAGGTCCTAAAGAGGTTCTAGGTTTCCTGATAAAAGTTGCATTAGTTTACATTTTACATTTAAATCTGTGATCCATTCTGAGTTAATTTTTGTAAAAAGTGTGACATTTAGGTCAAGGTTCATTTATTTTGCCATTGATGTCCAATGACCCCAGCACCATACATTGAAAAATGACTGTTTGCTTTTTAATTAAGACATGATATACCTCTGCTGAGTAATTTTCTTGTGGACAGCCTTCTGTTAGTCTGCCACTGTCATGTCACCCTAATAATTGAGACTTTCCCAGGTTTTAATGTGCTAACACCCTATCTCAACAAGTAAAAAGAAAAAGTGTTAGTCTCAGCGTTTTTTTAACCCAGAATGTGATGTCAAAATACTTATATCTTCTTCTTACACCCTCTTGCTGCATGCATTCGACCTTTCATCTAGTATTCTCATTTCTGCAAAAGAAGGTGACAGCCTCCTCCCCTTCAATGAGAACACAAGGTCTAAGTGGCCATGTCACTGTCCTGTCTTTATACTGGTATCCCTGCTGGCCCACTCCCTCCCTTTAGATTTAGACTGTATTTCTGTGCGTGCACATGATTTGTCCTTCAGTCTCACGCCAAAGGCTTTCTGACATTAGAAACTAGTTTTTCTCTTCCTGAACATATATCTCCCGAGCACTGGGCAAAATCTCACCTGCTTCATGCCTTCAATCACTGGCCGACCCCAGGGCAAGTATCTCACAATGAACAAATCAGTGATAGTCATGAGGGCACTGACCACCACGTCTTCTTGTTTGGCAATGCCCCGATGACAACTTTGTCTCCAACTACAGCCCGCTGAGCTGAGAATGTTCCTGGGCCCCATAAAGGCCAAGGGTGCCAACCTCTCTGCAAGTGGAACATGATTTCATCCAGCCTCTCCTTCCCTAGCTGGATGGCACCGTCCATCCTGATATTAATGATGGCACAGTGGTCACCTAGTTGCATTTGGAAATGAGCCTTCAAGACTCCCTTCTGATGGGTCCACAGACATCTTAAAGCAACCCCTGTGAGAAAACTGAAGCTTCTGGACAGGAGCCGGTATCCTCATTTGAAAAGAAGTTCCAATCCCGTGACACAGTTTGACATCCCTGAAAAGCATAGCAATTTTCCCATGATGCTTGGTCTTCCTAATCTATTTCTTCAGTGTAGAAAATAATCTGCACTTTGGACCAGCTCAGGCAAATTACACACCTCACATGAACTTTTGAGTTCCTATTAAAATGAAACTAACATGTTTGCCTTCAAAAGCTTAAATCCAGCATTAATCCCCCAAAAAGAAAGTATTCTCCAAAAGAAAAACACTAGCCCATAAGGATAGCTTGCATGTAATACTGGCAACCAATTAGCTTTGAATATAAATAATGACTTACCTCTGCACTGTGAACTTGAGTTCCTCAGAAAACACTGGTTTCTTCCAGGAAGGTGATATCTGCTCTGAGGATGTGACCTGTCACAGGAAGAGAGTTCACAGTGAGAACAATCTTTGTATGATGTCAATGGCCTCCTTGGTCTTCTATGGCTAAGTAGGAAGACGAAGGAAAGAAAAAGAAAGATGCTGAGTTAGATCAAAAAGCAGTTTACAAATGAAGTAGAGAAATCTGAGCGGCACTTCTTTAGTGATGTCATATATCTGTGAAAGGAATCTGTTCTGTAATTTGCAGGAAATGACTCTCCGTGGTACACGAGTAATGTGGTAGCATCCTTGGAAAGAGCCTGCACACTACATACGTGTGTAAAGTGGAATTTACATGAGTGACCACTTGCATGTGGCTAAAATGTATACGAATGGTCTTTTATATCCTCTTCTCTCACTCAGAGTTCACTTTTGGTGAGCAGCCAGGACCCTGGGCCCAAACACCACTTCTTTTTAACTTTCATGCCCCTTCCTCCATCCTTGGGTAAGTCTGCCACGGAATCCAGGTCTCTGCCCACCAGGAGACTCTCAGCCTCCTGGCCTCAGAGCTGGGATCCATTGAAGTCCAAGTAGTACAAGGGTTTGGGCAAAGTCAGCCCGACGTGACCATAGAAATTAATTCAGGGATCCCCATGCAACCCACAGGGGCAGGAAACTCTGAGGAAACCTGATGCTAATGCAAGAAGCTGGGAGACCAAGAACCCAGGGGCTGCCCGAGCTGTCTACGCAAGCCCGCACCAGAAGGGAGAGAAACCCACCCAGACCGTGCAGCCTTCTCACAAGCCCTGGGGTTGAGAGGCGGCCTCCCCAGGCCCAGCGCGTCTTCTGTGCCACGCTCTTAGATCGGGGACGCTGGGCTTCCCCCAGAAGCCCCGCCCCAGAACCGACACTTGCATCTCATTGGGCATATTCATGTCATGTGACCATTCCTTTCTGCAAGGGTGTCTGGGAAATGTAGTATTTTTTTATCCTGAGCTGGGCATACTGGGTTGCAAACGCAATCTGGATTCTTGAAGTGAAGAAGGAAGGAAAATGATTACAGATAAAGTAGCATTAGAGTTGGCCACATTGATAAACAGCCCTACTAGGAGGCGATGGCCAAAAGAAATAAAAAACAAAAACTGATAAAGAGTTTTAAATGGCTCCCCTTAGGAGCAAGGCTAGAAATAGGGAGAAATAGAGAAGGACAATTTTGCTTTTTAATATATGCCTTTCTGGATGATCGATGTTTGATTCTAAATAAATCACATGTAGTCCCATGAGCTGAGAGAATTTAGCAATCCTTCCATTCAATGTGCAGTTTCCTCATCCCTGATCCCATGTGATACTCGCACTTGACATAGTTGCTCCGGTTACACAGCTATTTCCTTTGATCTGGACTACTGGTTGGCTTGAAATAGAATCAAAGTGTTTCTTTTTTTCTGTACAGTCTCCTTGAATAAGAATATTTATCTGCACTGGAAGTGGGAGGGGGGTTAGAATAGTGATGAAGACAGAACCTTCTCAAGATGAGGACTGTTTTATACGCTGAGTGTTGGCCCAGTTGTGGAGTGACTCTTTCAAACAGCAGATCTTAGAAGATTTATGTTTCACCTGATGTTGGCACCTTAGTTTTTTTCATGGAAGGGCCTGCTTAGTTAAGCATAAATTACAGGGACGCCACAGGCTCCAGTTTGTTTAAACAGCTTGTTAAAATCTATCCTCCTCATATGAGGATGTCAATTTCTAAAGTCTGCAAGTATGCAGGCAAGATTATGCCTGAAAACCACCTTAAATTGCCCATAAAGAACAGAACAATTCCACCTCTTAATAAATCCAGAATAGGCAGCTTTTTCTGGAGTGTTGCGTCAGACTATTGTTTCTTTGGCCCATCTCTAGATGAACTTGAGTTTAGGCACATTTAAAAAAACAACAGCAGGGGCTTCCCTGGTGGCGCAGTGGTTGAGAGTCTGCCTGCCGATGCAGGGGACGCGGGTTCGTGCCCCAGTCCGGGAAGACCCCACGTGCCGCGGAGCGGCTGGGCCCGTGAGCCATGGCCGCTGAGCCTGCGCGTCCGGAGCCTGTGCTCCGCAACGGGAGAGGCCACAACAGTGAGAGGCCCGCGTACCGCAAAAACCAAAAAAACAGCAGGTATACATACACACGCACACAACTTGTGCACACACACACAGAGACTGAAAGCTGTCTCAAGACTAGACTGATAGAAGGAGAATTTCAAATTTCAAGGAAGGTGGATTTCTGAAGAGCAAATGCAACTTTTTAGCATCAGTTGGTGGTGTGTCTCAGTATCTATCAAAGTGCATCAAGCCCAGCTTAAAGAGTCTCAGGAAGGAGAGAAAAAAAGATTCCCATTGAATTGGATTTAGTTTTTGACCGTCAGCTCAGGCAGGGGCTGGGGTGGAACCTGGGCAGGGAAGCAAGACGCAGAGATGCCCTGGCCCCGCTGCCAGTGCCTTTAACCCATGCGGCCCTGCAGACCCTTCGCTACTGCGCAGGCGGCAAGACAAACACATTTTCGCTTTCTGTCCTCCTGCATCCGCACCCCAGGACGCTGGCAGAAGCCGTGCGCCGCCGGCGTCCCTGCGGGGCTGAGGCCTGGCCCCTCGCAGGTCCCCAGGGCCACCAAAGCCAGTGCTGGGCGAGAAAGGGCGCTTGATGCCACCTGCGCCAGGAGCTTGGAGACCACTCTCCCGCCCCACCCGCCGAGTCGGCGCGGTGATCTCCGCCCCAAGTGTGCACAGTGAAAATAACAGTAGTCGTATCACCAGCTGGTCTTCTAGTGAATGCTCCAGGCGCTGGGCTGTGTCCGACGTGTCCAAGACATTCCCTCCACTCCAAGAGGCCGCGCGTTCCCCTGGAGTGAAAGGCTGCAGGTAGGGGACTCCTGGGAAGCCCGGTTCTGTTCCAGAGACTCGCACCCACCAGCGTCTCTGGGCCCGACAACCACTACCTGCACCCCCCAAATCACATCGGACCGAATCTGGGGTGTCAGGGGGAGTCCCCGAATTCTGCCAAGCCCGGGTTTGCTGTAGCTGCGTTGTGAGCGCGCCTTCCTCCGTGATCCACGAGCAGCTCTGGGACCTGGGGTTGGGCAGAAGGGGTGCGAATAGCCAGGCTCTCCGCCAGTTCCAGTTTGACAAGGTGCAGATGGGGGGTTGGAGGTGATCCTATGCTTGGCGGAAAAGGGGTTCACATAATCGGACCCCGCTTACTGGATCCCAGGTGTCATAATGTGTTCAGTGTGGGCTGGGGGGTAGACCCCACGAAAGCCCGAGTGGGCTGCAGTAAACGCATGCCCTCAGCCACGCCCCCTCCTTACTTCCGGATCAGAACGCAGTCCGACTCCAGGTGCTTCAGATGGCTTCAGGTCGGGGTTCTGAAGATCCTGGAACGGACACGTTTGCCCCAGCCCCCCACGAGGCTGCCCCAAGGTCTGCCCATCCAGGGAAGGGGCCCCGCAGAGGCGCTGCCGGTGGCAGCAGCGCCCTCTCCAGATTTCCCCAACAAACCCCAAGTTCAAGCGACCCCCGCCCAAGGGCAGGCGCGACAGACGCCCCCGCCCCTGCCTTACCTCTGCCCGGCAGGGTGCCCCGCACAGCCCCGGGGCCCTGTGTTTGGAGCGCATCATGCAGCCCCCGGGTTCACGCCTCCCGCCCGCGGCCCCCGCGGCTGCCCCCGACCCCGGCGCTACCCGGGCAGCCGAACTGGGCGGGTCCGGCTGCGTCTCCGAAGGTCGTGCCGGATCCCCGCTGGGTGGTCCTCGCCCCGGCGGCTCCGGCTCTGGCGGCGGCTGGGGCTCGGATCCCACAACTTTTCTCCAGTCTCTGGCCTCCCAGGCTCCGGACCCTCGGGACTCCCGGCCCCGCCCCGCCTTTGGCCCCGCCCCTTCCCGGCCCCGCCCACAGGCGCTCCGCCCGCCCCGGCCCCGCCCCGCCGGAGGTGGTGTGAGAAAGTGCGCCCACCCGCGGGAGAGCATCCCTCTAGGCCGCCAGAAGCTTCGGGAGAGAAGGAGAGAAGGGGAGAGGGGCGGTTTCCATAGGACCTTCAGAAATTCGCTTCTCTGCCGCTAAACCCTACTTTGTGCACCTTCTTGCCTTACCTCCCCGCTGCGTAGCCCTGGTGAGTTCTGATACGGCTCACCAAGTCACTGCGGGAGGGGGAGGGTGGTCGACACTCTTTGAGACGTTCGGATGTCTGGAATTAGGATGGGGTAAAAACTCTGTGTGTGCGTGTGTGTGTGTGTGTGTGTAAAAGCACACAATTCTATGTGGCCACACAGCCCTGGGAGATAGCGGTTGCTTCAGGAAGGGGACGGGACGGTTGAGATTGGGGAAAAATTAATTCTACTTGCCGGCCAGGAGCAGAGCGCAGCTAAGAAAACGCTTCCAACCAAAAAGGTTAACTCTAAAATACTGATTCTTATAGTTCTAGATGCGAGCAGAAAATTAATTTTTCAACGAAGTACGCTAATTCCCCAGTTCTCCACTTCATGTGGAGAAGACTCAGTGGATGTAGCTGCCCGTGGCCACACGTAGCAGCAGGGATGGCTCTTCTTTCCATGGTTTATCACAGGCTATTGTATATAGTTCCTGCTGTACAGTAGGACCTTGTTGTTTCTCCATTCTATATATACTAGTTTGCATCTGCTGACCCCAAACTCCCAATCCATCCCTCCCCCACCCTCCCCTCCCCCTTGGCAACCACAAGTCTGTTCTCTACCTCTGTGAGCCTGTTTCTGTTTCGTAGATAGGTTCGTTTGTGTGATATTTTAGATTCCACATGTAGGTGATATCATATGGTATTTGCCTTTCTCTGTGTGACTTGCTTCACTTACCATGATAATCTCTAGGTCCATCCAGGTTTGCTGTGGGGATTGGAGCTCTGAATTCAGATGTGCTGTAACGGGTAGAGGAGGGGATGAGAAGATGAGTCATTAATGTGAGCTAGAAGGAGCTGGGCGACGGAGCTGCGACCCCCTGACATGGCTGGGAAAGGGATCCTCATTTTCATCTCCCCCCGGATGTGCCCTTGGACGCTGAGAACTCAGAAGCCCGGGAGAAATTGCCTCTCACCGCCTTCTCCATCTCTGATTAAGGAAGCAAGTGTGCCTTTGGGGTGGATTAGAACATTCATGGAGATCAGAAAGATACACAGGGCTAGGGTATGAGGTAGGATGGGGCAGAGCTAGCAGAACCAATTATTAGAGTTAGCGTAAACAAGTAAGCGTTTGTTTGACTCACATAACAAGGAGTGTGGAGGTAGGGAGCCCAGGATTCGGACAATGGCTCAGTTCATAAGAACCCAGGACCGTTCCATTTTCTGCCCCCATCATTAGCAGGTTGGCTTGTCATGTCACCATGGTGAGATGGCTGTTGTACCTGCAGGTATCTTGTCTGTTTTCCAGGCAGGTGGAGGGGAGCAGGGCGCAAAGGCAGCAAGCCTGCCTGTGGAGCTTGGGGGTTTATTTAGGAAGGGATGTCCTCCCCAGCAGACGTCTAACCAGACCCTGGGTGGCAGGCCCACCAGTGCCTACATCCGGGGTGAGACCACCGTGATGTCTCAGCAGGCTGTTACTAGGCTGTGCAAACCGGGGGTGGGGCTGGGCAGGACCCAGGGGAAGTGGGGGAGGTGGGAGGGAGGAGGGGTTTTGCCAAGCTGGCCGCTGTCTGGCGTCCAGCAGGAATCATTGTTCCACCCGTGGCGCCGGCTCCTGAGAGGGGGCGGGAAGGAGGGGGGCTGAGGCCGTCCACCGTGAAGGAGGAAGGAAGTCGATTTCATCCCCCACCACCTTCCATCGGTCATAGTTTCACCCTGTGAGCGTGAACCCTTTGCACGCCCGTTGTGCACCTGGATGCCGAGCGGTCCTCAGCCCTGCAGCATCCTTCATCTCCGGCCAACAGGGGTGCCCGGGTCAGGGAACAGGGACCACACCTCATGGCTGTTCCGGAAGGTGTGCCAGGCTGTGGCCATGAGGCAGGGCCTGGAGGAAGTCAGATGGGTTGCATCCTCATGACGTCAGTCCAAGTGCTCCAGGGGCCAGGTGACATCCCTACACCCAGATTTCCCTCCATCTCACCACTGACTCTCTGGCACCAAACAAACTCCAAAAGCAAAAATCAGATGACCTACAGTATAGCACAAGGAACTCTACTCAATAATTGTAATAACCTATATGGGAGAAGAGTCTGAAAAAGAGTGGATATATGGGGACTTCCCTGGTGGCGCAGTGGTTAAGAATCCACCTGCCAACTCAGGGGACACGGATTCCAGCCCTGGTCCGGGAAGATCCCACATGGCGCAGAGCAACTAAGCCTGTGCACCACAACTACTGAGCCTGCGCTCTAAAGCCCGCGAGCCACAACTACTCAGCCCACGTGCCACAACTACTGAGCCCAGACGCCTAGAGCCTGTGCTCTGCAGCAAGAGAAGCCACCGCAATGAGAAGCCCTCGCACCGCAGCAAAGAGTACCCCCCACCCGCTCGCCGCAACTAGAGAAAGCCTACGCGCAGCAATGAAGACCCAACGCAGCCAAAAATAAATAAAATTTAAAAATAATAATAATGGGGGCTTCCCTGGTGGCGCAGTGGTTGAGAGTACGCCTGCCGATGCAGGGGACGCGGGTTCGTGCCCTGGTCTGGGAAGATCCCACGTGCCGCGGAGCGGCTGGGCCCTTGAGCCATGGCCGCTGAGCCTGCGCGTCCGGAGGCTGTGCGGTGAGAGGCCCGCGTACCGAAAAAAAAATATATATATATATGTACATGTATAACTGAATCACTTAACTGTACACCTGAAACTAACACAAGTTTGTAAATCAGCTATGAATAATAATTAAATTTAAAAAATAATAAATTAAAATAATAATTAAATTTAAAAAATCAAATGAGTCCAAAAAGATCAGCCTTTGGTTCCCTCCCCATGTCAGACTATTTGACATATTTGGTTTTATTTAAAAACAACAACAACTGGATTTTGAAATGGCCATTGTCTGCCTTTAAAAAATACACACAAATCCCATTTCTTCCCTCGGAGCTGCCTTTACAGTGTATCTCAAGTGTAAATTTGAATACATTGACACAAGCCAAGCATTTGCATCAACTTTTTTTTTCTTTTACTTTGTACTCTTTTTTTTAAAAAAAAACACCTTTATTGGAGTATAATTGCTTTACAATGGTGTCTTAGTTTCTGCTGTATAACAAAGTGAATCAGCTATACCTATACATATATCCCCATATCCCCTCCCTCTTGAGTCTGTCTCCCTCCCACCCTCCCTATCCCACCCCTCTAGGTGGTCACCAAGTTAACGATTTAAGAGGACATTTGAGATTAACATTTGAAAGATGTTCTCTTCACTGCTCAGTGACTGTTCCTGAAACTGGGCAGGAGTGACAGGAGTTAGATTTTTTAATGGATTGAAATTTCTGTTCAGATCTGCTCTAGAAGGACAAACCAATAACATGTCTGCTTCTTTACGGTGTGTATTGCTTCTTCACAGAACATTCTGGGGTTTTGAGTTTCAACAGACTAAAAGTCCTGGTTAGGGAGAAAAACAAAAGCATTTTTTTTCTATCCAGCGCTTTTAAAAAAGAGGAGACATTTGTAACAGAAACACTGATAATTGGGTCCATATGTCCCCGGGGAATAGAGTCCTCCACTGAGATCAATATGAAGAGATGCTTGTAATAAAAACGTCAGCAGGAGATGTACTGAGAAATTAGTTTGAAAACTAATTAGTTTGAAAACTCCAAATGCTTTCACAAATGCGGGCATCAGCCGCTGGGTCACCAACATTCTCCCTAGTTTTAATTTATTAAAAAAAAAAAAAAATTCCACCAATTCAGAAAGCCCTCAGGGCTCCGAATGTGTGCTTCCTGTACTCCATTCTGCACTCTTGCAAGCTACTTGGTGCCATGTCCAATTGTAACTATCCTTGAATTAGAGATTCAAGTTTTGTCTGGGGGGTGGAGATGTGTACTCAAATGAATCACTCCCCAGCTGGGCCCAGCTTTGACAGCACTTTGAGCGTGAGAGCTGGCGTTTGGAGGATTAATAAATACCGTGATGCTTATTCACAGTCCAATGAAAGATTCCCTTTCTTTCTTTCAGTGTTAGCACTCCTGGTCCGCAGCATTATATTTGCTTACGGATCATGAGCTATATAAAAGTCTAGCCCTTTGCTGACTCTTCATTTGGAGCGGAACAGGATTTAAAAGCTGGCTTGTGCAAGCATGAGCAGTGTAAAGCTGACATGTTAGGTTTGCATTGAAGATTCAAAGACACAGGTGATGTTTTCTGTTAATTTTAGAAAGAGGAATAAGATTTATCAGACTTATGTCCCAGTGGCTGAAGGAGGTGTCTGTGACGTGAAATGCCTTTTGCCTTCTCTTTGAAAGGAACATGGATATTAAAGAGAGCCCTGTCCCCAGGGGCCTCCTTTTTTCCCTCCCCTGCAACAGGTAAATTCTAGCAAACTTTTTTTTCCTTTGCTCTGGACCTTTATTTATTTATTACCATTTTTTAAATTAATTAATTAATTTTTTAATTTTTGGCTGTGTTGGGTCTTCGTTTCTGTGTGAGGGCTTTCTCTAGTTGTGGCAAGCAGTGGCCACTCTTCATCGCAGCGCGCGGGCCTCTCACTATCGCGGCCTCTCTTGTTGCGGAGCACAGGCTCCAGACGCGCAGGCTCAGTAGTTGTGGCTCACGGGCCTAGCTGCTCCGCGGCATGTGAGATCCTCTCAGACCAGGACTCGAACCCGTGTCCCCTGCATTAGCAGGCAGATTCTCAACCACTGGGCCACCAGGGAAGCCCCTATTACCATTTTTTAAGTGTAGTTAATTTGCAATGTCATGTTTCAGGTGTAAAGCAAAGTGATTCAGATATACACACACGCATAGACATGTTCTTTTTCAGATTCTTTTCCATTATAGGTTATTACAAGATATTGAATATAGTTTCCTGTGTTCTACAGTAGGTCCTTGTCATTTATGTATTTTATATATAGTGGTGTGTATCTGTTAATCCCAAACTCCTAATTTATCCCTCATCCCCGATATCCCCTTTGGTAACCATAGGTTTGTTTTCTATGTCTGAGAGTCTATATTTTGTAAATAAATGCATTTATATCATTTTTTAAAGATTCCACATATAAATGAAATCATACGATATTTCACTTTCTCTGTCTGACTTACTTAATATGATAATCTCAAGGTCCATTCAGGTTGCTGCAAATGGCATTATTTTATTCTTTTTTATGGCTGAGTAATATTCCATTGTGCATATGTACCACATCTTCTTTATCCATTCATCTGTCGATGGACATTTAGGTTGTTTCCATGTCTTGGCTATTGTGAATAGTGCTGCAATGAACATTGGGGTGCATGGATCTCTTTGAATTATGTCTTTCTCTGAGTATATGCCAAGGAGTGGGATTGCTGGATGATAAAGTAACTATTTTTAGTTTTTTGAGGAACCTCCATAGTGTTCTCCATAGTGGCTGTACCAGTTTACATTCCCACCAACAGTGTAGGAGGGTTCCCTTTTTCTTTGCACCCTCTCCAGCATTTATTATTTGTGACTTTTTAATGGTGGTCATTCTGACCAGTGTGAGGTGACCTCATTTTAGTTTTGGTTTGCATTTCTCTAATAATTAACGATATTGAGCATCTTTTCATGTGTCTGTTGGCCATCCCTCTGTCTTCTTTGGAGAGATGTCTATTTAGGTCTTCCACCCATTTTTTGATTGGGCTGTTTGTTTTTCTAATATTAAAGCTGTCTGAGCTGTTTGTACATTTTGGAAATTAGTCCCTTGTCGGTAGCATTGTTCGCAAAGATTTTCTCTCTAGGTTGTCTTTTCGTTTTGCTTATGGTTTCCTTTGCTGTGCAAAACAGGGAGCTCTTTTTTTATTGGTGGTGGTCCCAAGAAAAGTGGAGGAACGGGTGGAGAGGGTGGGGAACCTCTCACAAGGGTCTGGGAGCCGCTAAGGAAATATGAGGTCTTCTTCAGCCCACCTTTCCCCCTTCCTCCTCTGCTTCTTCCTTCCCCAGCTCCACACACGGTATGGCCTCAGCCTGTGTAACTTTCTCCGTTGTCAGTGTGTCACCTCAAAATTATTTCACACTCTTTACATGAATCATATTTTGGCAAAAACCCCTCTGTTGGAAATATCCCCCTAACTGGAGATAGCCTGCTGCTAGAGGGGACCTTGGGCACCTGCCCTCCATCTGTGAAACAAGGTTGGCGAGTGAGGCGACTCCCAAGATTCCAGCGTGAACGTTCTGTTATTCTAATTTAGAAGTCCATAATCCTATGCTCTATAAAGTGAAGATAGTCTTTATTTTGCTACATTTTCAGACATAAGGGGCAATGCTATGAATACCCTCATTTAAAATCTTAAGCTTCCAAGTCTTTATTTTGGAAGCTATTTCAAGTTTCCCACATTCTCCAAAGAAATCTCTTCTTTAGTGAGGAAAAGGGATATAGAAGGGGAGGAAAGAGAAAAAAAAAATGCAAGTTGGGGCCAGACAGGGTTGTCTGAGGATAGAGATACCAGATTTAACAAAGAAAATAGAGGACACTAGTTCACTTTGAATTTCAGATAAGCAATAAGTAATTTTAGTTAAGGATATCCTATGTAATATTTGGGATATACTTATACTAAAAAAACCCAAAGTTGTCATTTCTATGAAATTCAAATTTAACTAGCTGCCCTATGTTTTACAAAAATTCTGTGCTTGGTAAATGCTACTGTCCTGTTATTCATTCAGTATGCCTTGCAGAAATAGTTTATTTTCTAGTCCATAAGACATAACCGAGTATAAAACACACTCATTTCTTTAAGACAAATATTTATGGTGGAAAATCCAAGTACTTTACATCATACACGGTTGGGAAATGATTTTAAAATTGTTTTGTAGGAAAAATATATAACGTTGCTCATGTAAATACAATATGCTGTATATTATATATGAGGAAATACATGAACTTAAATATGAGTTCTGGAGTTGAAATAATAGCCAACCAGTGCTGAAAAATTATAAAATCACATAGTTAAAAGAAATACATCAGCGAATAATACTGGAATACAGCAGAAGAAATACCACAGCTATGCCAGTGAAATGGACCTATTCCTTATATGTATGATTATGATAACAAAAGGCCAGTATGGTAGTTCATAGAATACTGGTAACTAAAAAGCAAAGTACACTGTAAAATAAATGACATTAGTATGAATTCCTATACTGTGCTTGTAGTCAGGGTAAATCAAGCAACAAAACCAACAAAAATATAAATTTTGAATGAATTCTCACCCAGATTGTCAGATTAATGTAGACAAAACCAGTATTTCAGTAGAAAACGCAGACAGGGAATAAAACCCAACTGGATGAAATTCCAAGGCCATGCTCATCCATGCAGAAAAAATATTTATCTCCCCAAAAATATATATTTCTATTAGTATAGAACAGGCAATAAGGGATCATTAAATGAAATCTGGGAAAACTAGCTTGATCAAGAACTTGCAAGAATTTCTATTACTGTTTGAGACATACATTGCAGCAGTAATAAATATAAAGCAAACACAGACAGGAAGTAACCCAAATGCTACCTGTAACTGTCTGGGTATCCCAGGTCTTATTATTTATGTGAAGCAAACCAGCCTAAGATGTGGGGTTGCTGTCTTTACTCTGACGTTTTGGGTTTGCGTTCTTGGCCACAGGGAACTAGCAACATGGCTGCCACTTTGAAATCCACTATCCAGCTCATATCAGAGTTGGGAGGGAAATACTCGCTTTCATCCTGTAACATGGGTTGCCTGGATATACGGTAATTTTTAGATGAGTTGCTTTTGAGAAAAAGCTAGCAAACATATCACAACTTGAACGAAGTGGGAGGTGAAAATATTTGATTAGAGAGGTTGATCAGCAACAAAATGTAAACAGAAAAAACTCTTATATGTCAACTGCAATTATATGTCAACTGCAAAATTCTTAATTCAGCCATGATTAAAAGGAAAGACAAGAGGCTTCCCTGGTGGCGCAGTGTTTGAGAGTCCTCCTGCCGATGCAGGGGACGCGGGTGCGTGCCCCGGTCCGGGAAGATCCCACGTGCCGCGGAGCGGCTGGGCCCGTGAGCCATGGCCGCTGAGCCTGCGCGTCCGGAGCCTGTGCTCCGCAACGGGAGAGGCCACAACAGTCAGAGGCCCGCATACCGCAAAAAAAAAAAGGAAAGACAAAACCACAGAATTGTCTAACAACTTTCAGAGAAACAGAAGCTATTGACATGAATATTTACATAAATAAAAGGAAAAGCTAGCCAACATTTACATTCCACCTTTATCTTAACATTTAAATCAGATTTATTCTTATTCTGTATCATGTCATCATAAATTTGAGTTTGTTTCTAAAAAAAGGCAAATGATGTTCTTGTAATATTGATATATGTATTTGTATTTAATGATTAAAAGGACTGTTGATTTTTTTTTTTTTTTTGCTGTATGCGGGCCTCTCACTGTTGGGGCCCCTCCCATTGCGGAGCACAGGCTCCGGACGCGCAGGCCCAGCGGCCATGGCTCACGGGCCCAGCCGCTCCGCGGCATGTGGGATCCTCCCGGACCGGGGCATGAACCCGTGTCCCCTGAATCGGCAGGTGGACTCTCAACCACTGCGCCACCAGGGAAGCCCAGGCCTGTTGATTTTTAAGCATGAACCTGTGAGTGCTGTTACTGACAGCTATATTTGGTAGACAGTGTTTGGAAAACAAACAGATGAGTTGACTTTTATGATATAAACTACGTTTGCCAAAGGCATTGACTTTACTCAAGAACTTAGGATAATTAAACTGTTGACTCTGATCTCACAGATCTAGCTCTGGTCAATTCAACCAGGATGAAAAGACTGAACAAAATCCACCCCCTCTCTTTTTTTGTGACCCAGGCCAACAAGAGCGCGGTCCAGGTAGACAGTGGAATACTGAACGGTAACATTGGCCTATTTCTGGATGATTCAGGAGGCAAAGTCTTTCAAGTATTTAATCACCTAACACATCACCCCAGAGAGCTAATTACACTGAATTTAGACAACTTGCGAACTTTTATTTTCATTTTGCAGAAGGAAAGAGTAAAGGTCAATTGCGATTGCTCTATGCCCCTACGTTACTGCATTGTCCTCCGTCTAAAAACTTCTCAGAAGCCTTTCGTGATCCTGACTGACGGCCCTTGCTCGAAGCATTCCCCCCACCCCTATCCTCCAGCGCCTTCCTCTCATTCTGGAACCTAGGAGCAACATACATGTCTTCCTCAGTGCCTCTCCAGCGCCCTCTACTGACAAAGCTTCAGTGTCAGCTGGTAAAGGGGGAAAAAAATAAGGGCCCAGATTCATTTTTGCAGACTGTACTGTACAGGGTTCTCCAGAGACACAGAACCAACTGGATATACGGAGAGATGTATAGAAGAGGAGATTTATACAGGAGTTAGCTCACCTGGTTCCAGAGGCCTAGAAGTCCCACTATCTACCATCTGCTGGCCGGAGAACCAGGAAAGCTGGTGGTGTAATTCAACCCAAGTCCGAAGGGCTGAGAACCCAGAGTTCCAATGACCGAGGGCAGGGGAAGGTGGATGTCCCAGCTCCAGAGGAGAGAACTTGCCCTTCCTTTGACTTCTGTTCTATTTGGGCCCTCAGAGCAGAGCGGGATAGCCGTCCACATTGGTGACAGTGATCTTCTTACTGTCCTGAATCAGATGCTAATCTCTTCCAGAAATACCCTCACAGACAGACACAACAGAAATGATGCTTTGCCAGATCTCTGGGCATCCCTTAGCGCATTCATGTTGACACCTAACATTAAGCATCGCATAGTCCAAGCAAAAAGGGTGAATTTATGACTGGGAGGCAGAAATCAAGTCAAAGTGGCCGTATCCCATGAAAGCCTCAGTGGAGCAGGAAACGAGAGTTGAAGTTAGAAGAGAAACCAAGAATCTAGTTAGGCACCGAGTTGGAAATCACCGGAAAATCTCCTCTGCGGTGAAAGACCCACGATGCAGGGGCTCATCTGCCTACTGTGTATGCTACAGGGCCTGGAATGGAACCTGGCACACAAAAGACATTATGGAGTGAATAAACGAAATGAAATTTAATTCCCTTAGCACGCATGGAAATTCAGAGTGAAGATAACGAACTCTTCTAAAGATGTGGAAAAGGGGGGTTAGCTAATTAGCTAAATATCAAAGGTCAGTCTGGCTTTAGCTGATGTGTGTGCGTGCGCGTATGTGTGTGTGTGTGCCTCCACTTGCGAAGAAAGAGGATGAGATGTGGTTCATTAAAACATGAGTCGGCTACCTTTAAGTAGTCTATTTTCCTGTATATTTTTTAGTTTTATCTTTTCCCAATGAATGTGATTTTATAATTTAAAAAATAATATCCATTGAATTAATAAAAGAAGACGCCGCCAAACTACGTGACGAGTGAGCCATAAACAGATGGGATATTAATCCTCAGGCCACAAGCTTTGGCCCTGAAGTGATTTTCATTCTTCAAATCCCAAGCCTGGATTCATACTATAACCCCCAAGAACAGGTAAGAGTAAGAAAAATGGGACAAACTGCATCATTGCTTCTTGGGTAATGTATATCCGGGGCCTGTTCTGATACGGAAGACCAGCAGCATCTAGTTTCAGCATCTGATCACGGTCTCATAGCTTCCCTTCTCTCGGGCCTTCACAATTATGACCCCAATCGGCCTCCCCCATAAGTGTTTCTGCTAGCTGCCACCCGAGGAGGAGCTTAGGCACTCAGATTCCTTTTCCAAGGGGAGGCCCCAATGAGCTTAGAGGACCCTCACCAAAATGATAGCTCTTTCTCTGTAATTTTGCCCAGAAAACAGTGTCTCACCTCTGGCTTATGTTACACTCCAGGGCTTGGGGTGTAATGACAGAGGCCACCAGGGGTGGGAAACAAAGGCGGCCTCTGGGAAGAAGGATGCCCCTGTTACCAAGTCGGATCTCTACTGCTCACAGGACCGGCCAATAAATGGAGAGACGAGGTGCAGGGGCAATGAATAGCGACTTTATTTGGAAAGCTAGCAGACCGGGAAGATAGTGGAGTAGCGTCCCAAAGAAGTATCTTACGCGAGTTAGATTTCAGGTTTCTTTTGTGCTGAAAGGGGAGGGGTGTGGCTGTTTTTTGCAAACTTCTTGGTGCAGGGATCCTTTGTTCTTTCAGCTGTGTGTGTAGGTCAGGTCACCATGTTCCTATAAACCTCCACAAGACTACTGTCATTTTCTGTTCCGCAATTTTTTATCTTTATGAATGGAAAAGTGTTACACCTTTAAAGGTCAGAGCCTTGGGAAAGAGCTCTCCTGTATATTTCAGGCTCTAGGCAACATTCTTTTACAAAAGGTGCAGAGCCAGCATGACTCAGCACAGGCACAAGGGTTAGAGCCAAAGGAATAGATCCAACATAGAGTCGGGTTTGCTCTTCTCTGTTACACCCCTACCCACTGGGCATCAGAGGAGGGATTGGAGAGCCCAGTGCAACACACCATGTAGGATGGCCACTTTTCCAGCCCAAAGCTTCACTTTCCTCTGGGAAGTGCCCCCGCCCCTAAAGGTGTTAGACCCAAACAGTCTACGAAGGATTCCAACTCGCCCAGGAACCGCCAAGAGTCGAGAGCCGTTGCAACACGCAAGAGGTTTATTAGGAGCCGATGCACCGGGGTTCCCTGAACCTCACGCAGGAGGCCGATGGGGAACCCCTAAAAGCGGAATCACATACTTTTTATAGGTTTATTTACTCATAGGGCGGGTATATTCTCACAATGATTGGGTAAATGTGGTGACTTTTGAATTCATTGGCTTAGGAACTTTTGTCCCACCTTCTGGCCGTTATAGTTGTTTGCTCATTGTGGCGGTTAGGGCGTATACCTGTTACGGGCAACTGGAAAATTACCCGCTGGCTGGCAAGTCCCCGTCAACTGAAAAACTCCAAGAATTGGTTTCGATAGGGAGAAGGAGTGGCGCACGATAGGGAGAAGAATTGGTTTACGGGAACAAGTGAGGGGGTGGAAAGTCCCTAAAGGCCCCACAAAGGGAGTTAGATGGACCATCTTTGAGAACCTTGTGGCAACCGCAAAGCCTGAGAAGCTGGATATAAGCGGCTGAATTTACCAATGTCCAACACTGCAGGGAGAGTGCTGGGTAGGATTCAAGCCTCTGTAATCCTGTGAGGGAGCTGAAGTACCTTCAGAACTTGCTTAAAATAGAGGGGGAAATCATTGTTCTTTTAACGTTAAAAGGAGCTCGCATATCCGGGGAGGAAGGAGACTGAGAAACGGCACCTGACGGTGTACGGTAAGCAGTGTCCGTGATGGGAATAAATATGCAGATAATTATCTGTTCCAGATAAACATGCTAACAAGGGTTCATACAGTCCCTGGGCAGCAGAAGTCTGCTTTGCTTGTGTGATTTTCTTTAAGAAGCAACAGATCGTATACAAAACATGCGTTAGTGCACCTTCACGCATGCGTGTTCCTTTAACGTGAAACTTCATCCCAGGCAAAAACCTAGAGGTTGCCGTCCCCCCAGGGCTGTTGCTGAGCATAGTCCTGTCCCATCAATCAGTATCCATCGTGCATATCCCCAGCAGGAGTCTGTTCCCTTAAGGCATGGATGAGATGCCGGTGGTCCACAGACAGATGGTTTGGGGTTTTCCTTGGGAAAACGGATGCTGTGGCACCACTGGTCCTACACGCCCACTGAGTAGCAATTGTCACGCATTCTCCACCTGACTACAGTCCCCATCTCTCTCTATCGTTCCCTGTCGTAGAAACTGAGCATCAGTGCCATTTATCATTGCACCTGAGCTGTTATTTTCTTACAGGAGACCTGAGAGAAGCATGAAATATTTCATGTGTCAATGTCCCTATCCGAGTGAGAAATTTTAAAAATGGAGTGGCCCGTGTGTTTCCGGCAGAAAGGAAGGGAGCCTTCTTTGTGGCAATGACCACTCTTTCTTCACGTCTCTTGGGCAAATCGTGTCTGTGCCACGAGGGGCCTATTCTGCTACTCTCACTGACTTCCCAGGCTGGCCTGAGGTTATTTCTGCTTGGACACCTGCTATAGGGCTCTATGTTATGTCAGAGGACCTGTTAGAAGGAGGAACAGTCATGTTGGGAGAGGAAACACTTGCTGACTGAATGATTGATGGAAGACTTATGCTGAATAATAAAGATCCGGACAGGGATGTGTAAAATTGGGCTTTAAATTGGCTGGTTCAGAACATTCAGAGATGGAAGGAGGCAATCCAAGCTGGAGTAGAAAGGGAGCCTGTTGGAAATGATGACACTTTCTAGGTCTTGAAGGATGACCAAGGTCAGGAACAGCTGGTCAGCTTGTGCTTTTCAGTTTCTTTATCATAATCCACAAGGAGAAATGCATTTTATATTGGGACTCACCACACACACACACACACACACACACACACACAATTTAAATGAAAAATTTATTTGAAAGAATATGTACCTTTGTTCCAAGAATATACTCTGATTTTTAAAAATTCTATTCTATGCACTTAAAATATGACAGAACTCTCTTAAATTAATGTCGGAGCTCATTAAGAGTTGACCCGTGGTTTAGGAAATAGAATGTCCACGGAGTTGGTACTTGCAAATGAACGTTCTATAATCTAGACACATTCTAGCTCTAACCATTTTCTCCTTGCCCATTTTCTGAGTTACCACTGTCCTGGGCTCTCTAAGCCTGCCCAGATGGGAGGACACCACAGTGGTGCAAACGTCGATTTTGGAGGAGTCATTTTATTTGTGTCTGATTTTTCCAGTCAGCCCATGAAATCTCTCCGAGCTGTGGCCTTCCCATGGGCAGAAGCCATTTTCTGCCTAATAGTGTCCAAGGAAGGGTCGATGCCTCTGGTCTGGCTGAAGTGAGGTGGGAGAAGCTTTTTGCCTTGTCCTAAGGTGGAAGTAGCCTCGGGCTCTCCCTGGATCAGGACGTCCCATTCAGGGTCATTGGGAAGGATGCCAGTGTGGGGCCTTTAGGGACTTTCCACCCCCTCACTTGTTCCCGTAAACCAACCTCTTGCGCCACTCCTTCTCCCTATCGAAACCAATTCTTCTCCCTATCGAAACCAATTCTTGGAGTTTTTCAGTTGACGGGGACTTTCCAGCCAGCGGGTAATTTTCCAGTTGCCCGTAACAGGTATACGCCCTAACCGCCACAATGAACGAACAACTGTAACGGCCAGAAGGTGGGGCAAAAGTTCCTAAGCCAATGAATTCAAAAGTCACCACATTTACCCAATCATTGTGAGAATATACCCGCCCTATGAGTAAATAAACCTATAAAAAGTATGTGATTCCGCTTTTACGGGTTCCCCATCGGCCTCCTGCGTGAGGTTCAGGGAACCCCGGTGCATCGGCTCCTAATAAACCTCTTGCGTGTTGCAACGACTCTCGACTCTTGGCGGTTCTTGGGCGAGTTGGAATCTCTCGCAGACCGTTTGGGTCTAACATCAGCAGCCTCAGGCCACTGGGCTGGTCTCTAATCTCAGAGAGAACCCAACCTGAGGCTTTCCCCAGAGAGACTACACATCTTCTCTCTTCCAGATTTAATGAGCATCCGGCAGGAACACCTGGCGGACGCCACCTTAGACCGGAAAGGGCTGGAGTGAACTGCTTGATTCTATGATGTGACTGTTCAAGACACTGCCTTCCAAGTTGTGCCTGGAAAGGAACTGCTAATTCGCAAACTGAAACTAAATAGGAAAAATCAAGGCTAGAAATGTTGGTGCAATTAATTAAGCCTTCATGAGGAAACAAGGCCTATGACAACAGGAACTGTCTTCTGACCCAAATCGGACGAGCCCAAGGCAGGCTTAGCCCAATACGGTTGGATTGTGGCAAATGTCAGAGGCTGGCTGACATTCCATATGGCAGAGGGCTCCTGCAAGGCCTGTGGGTGCGCAGGGATGCTTTACTTCCCATGTACCTTCACCCCTTGGCAAGTGGTCCCACAGCAAGTGGGACTCTGATGGGTCACACGACCACACTGAGCCAGTTACAGTTGCCAATTTGATGGACTACTTGGATTGGCTCTTCCTGGGTTACAGTCCTACCCTGGAGGGCATCTGGAGTCCCTGTGTGATGCGGATGGTCTTGACCATGGAAAATCAGGAAGCTGTTTCAAGAATCAGGAGATTGAAATCCAAGGAAGAAAAAAATCATTTGTTTCAGTTACACAGAAGTGTCGGATACTTGCAAATATTTCTGAATTCTCAGAAGCACTTCCCAATCCTTAGAACCTAGTTTCTGGATGTTTTTAATACACACTGGAGTACAATGTAATAGTATGTATCATTAGATTAAAAATAATTTTTACGCATTTACCCCGTAGAGTACAATATTCCTTTAGGAGGGAAACCACACATGCACAGAATGACGTATGTTCACACACAAAGTCAAATAGTGGTTCTCTCTCTCTCTCTCTCTCTCATACACACACACACCCACACACAAACACACACACACACACATGCAGCTTGAGAAAGCATATATTTTGCAAACCCAGACACTTACTCTAAAGCTCTGACCCTGGTCTCTTGGGACACACTATGTAAGTACTGTTTAGCTATTTAGCCAACACAAGACTCATAACCCTGGCTCTGAAATGCCAAAAGTGATGAAGAGTTGATGAGAAAAGATTTATCCTAAGCCTCCTGCACTAAAGCCCCTTTCAGAATGTTAATTGCTCCTTTTTGGTGTGTGTCCTTGAACTGAGTTTACTTTTATTGTTTTAATGCCTGTCATTTATGGGCAGATAATAATTAGTTCAGAGACAGACTTATGGCAAGCATGCAACTCACAAGTGAGTCATCTTTGCTGTGGAGCCGCCCTCCCAGCATTGCTATTTTCAGGAAGGCAAATTTCCCTCATCTAGTTCCAAAATGAGCTCATTCCTGGCCCACTTTAAGGATCTCTCTCTCTCTCTCTTTCTCTCTCTCTGGATTTCCTGGATGGAGCTCAAGATCACAGCACGGTGACGCTGAAAGCTGAACACTAAATATGGGACAGTTGGGAATTAGGGCGTCGGGAACCTGGGTGCTTTCAGGTTCTCTAAGCCATGGGAGGGGGCGCTATGAACACCATCTTAGGACAGCAGGCATGTGTCAGCACTGCCGGGGCTAAACGAGATGTAGAGACATCCTGCTAAGCAACCTTTTCCCCTGCTTGATCTCTTACTGTTCACTCTCCTTGGATGTCCCTCTTCTATGATTGAGCCCCATCCAGGCCAAATGCCACCTCTTCCATGAAGACTTCCCATGCTTGATTGACACGGGTCCAGGGATGTCTCAGTCTTCAACTTACCTAACACTTGGCCTCCTGGAACACTGATGTCATGGTTGACTTCCATCCCCTTTGTGTTGCTGGAAACAGAAACCCAACTCAAACTGCCTTAGTCAAAAAGAAAAAAAATGGGGCTAAGACCTGGGTCTCTAAATGAACCGCTTTGAGTATCGGTTTAGGCACTGCTTGATCAAAGGACTCAGTTAAGGATTGGAGTCTCTCTCTGTTCTCCTATGTGTTGGCTTCAATTTCAGGACCTCTCCTTTGGAAAATCAGGGCTGTGGCACCACTGGGACCTCGTGCCCACTGAATAACAGCTGTCCCCCTTGGGTGGGACACATTCTCTTCCGCATTGCAGTCCCTGCCTCTCGTGTTGGGGAACCTGGGGGTTGGGAAACGTGGGTAGAGGATGTGTAAATGGTGGCAAGCAGGCGTGGAGAAGAGATATCAGCCACGCCAGCCCACCCTTCTGCTGAAAATACGGCCCAATGGGCTGAAAAGAGTGTTGTGACAAGAAAGCAGGAAGCCACGACCAACGGTTCTTATTCCTTGCAAATTCCTTCTCCGTTCAGTTGAGGGAAGTAATTGTCATTGGACAACTCCCTTTTTTGAAGCCAGCGGAGGGCAATGGAATAAACTGTTTTATTAACACTAATATTCTTCCCCTGCCCATTCCCTGATAATTCTCTTTGCCCGGAAAGAAGGCAGGAGGCACGTTCAAGTCAAGCCCGCTGTACTTAACGACATTAATCTCACGGAACGATCGGTATTCATGGCAGAGATGTCCTTATGTCATGATACCCTTCGTCTGTCTTTGAGCAAACAGCGTAATCTCCAAGGCTTCGGAGCCAGTGCAATTCTTGTGTGCGTGCGCGCGCGCCTCTTTCTTTTTCCTTTTTGGAACTTCTTCCCCTCTGACCACGACGAAGAGCATTTTCTATGAAAATAGCTGAAAAGGTGCAAGGTCATGTTTGGCTTACTTATGAGTCGTTAGCGCAATGATCATTTTCTCTCTCGTTGTACATTTTAACTTCCTGAAATCCACTTAGTGGATACGTTTAGGACCTAAATGTCACATTCAGCTCGTTCACACTTAACCTTCAGCCACTGGGCCGGAGAAGCGCTGTCTTTCTCTGCTCCTGTTTCACTTCCCTCCCAGGGATCAGCGTGTGACCCCATACTGCACCCACTCCTGGAACTTTCTAGAGGACACGATGCTGACTGTTTGTCCACATGGAGCCTGGAGATGATAAGACCCAGGGTTCCGCATCCAGCAGCCAAGACTCTTTTTTTTTTTTTAGCGATACGCGGGCCTCTCACTGTTGTGGCCTCTCCCGTTGCGGAGCACAGGCCCCGGATGTGCAGGCTCAGCGGCCATGGCTCACGGGCCCAGCCGCTCTGCGGCACATGGGACCTTCCCGGACCGGGGCACGAACCCGTGTCCCCTGCATCGACAGGCGGACTCCCAACCACTGCGCCACCAGGGAAGCCCTCAGCAAAGCATCTTTAAAGGCCAGGTGAGGGAGGGGCATCCCAGGGTGTCTGATCAGCTCGTGTACAATTCTCTGATTGGTTGATGGCGTGGTAACAGGGTGGTGTTACAGGGGTTCATATTATCAATCCTCAGGCACCAGTAAATCTGGGGGCTACGTGCTCGTGGCAATCAAGTAGTTAATTTCTTCCAATTGATCGGGGTTTTAGCACCTGGAAAACAACTCAGGAAATGTGCATGAGATACTATTATCTAGGTACTTCAGAGAGGAGCTAAAGCAGAGGATGTAGGGGAGAGGGTATGTCTTAGGACAGCCCCATAGGGTCCTACTCGCTTACACAGGTAGAGTGGAAGAGCAGCTGCTCCTTTAAATGGGGCTCCCACTCAACTCCCCACCACTCCCTCTTGTCTCTTTCACCTAGACTGCTAACTATGTGTCACACCTGGTCCTTGAAAACCTCTGGTTGCGTGACCCCTTCCCATGTTCATTCATCAACAGTATTTAACCACCTACTATGTCTCAGGGTTACCGTACCAAGTCCTGGAAATGCAGATGAAGAGAACTCAACCCTTTCCTCAAAGAGCACAGAATCAATCACAGAAAAGGTGTAGCCAACGGTCGATTCCAACAGTGATGGCCATCTCTTAGAGAAATGGCCGAAGAACTGTGAGAGCCTAAAGGAGGGGGTCTTAATGCAGACTGTGTTGGTCAGGGGTCAATTCTCAGGGTAAATGATGCCTGCAATGAGCAGAAATGGTCCAAGCAAAGACGTGAGGATCTCCAGTCCAGGAATAGGTAACAAAAGTCAGAACACCTTCAGGAGACCACAAGCGTTTCCCAACCACTTAATGATTCTTTATGTTGTGAACACGGGATGGCTCAGGCCCAGTTTAAAGACCTTCGTACTCTTTATGACGACCTGATTAAACCCCCGATGAGCCAATGATCTTGTGTTCACTCATCTCAATTTTGCAACACTGGACTGTCCAGGTGACTACAAGTTCCACGTGCGAGGGGCCTGTCTTCCTCCCGTTTTATATTCTCCAAGTGTCCCAAAAGTTCCACGTGCGAGGGGCCTGTCTTCCTCCCGTTTTATATTCTCCAAGTGTCCCAAAAGTTCCACGTGCGAGGGGCCTGTCTTCCTCCCGTTTTATATTCTCCAAGTGTCCCAAAAGTTCCACGTGCGAGGGGCCTGTCTTCCTCCCGTTTTATATTCTCCAAGTGTCCCAAAAGTTCCACGTGCGAGGGGCCTGTCTTCCTCCCGTTTTATATTCTCCAAGTGTCCCAAAAGTTCCACGTGCGAGGGGACTGTCTTCCTCCCGTTTTATATTCTCCAAGTGTCCCAAAAGTTCCACGTGCGAGGGGCCTGTCTTCCTCCCGTTTTATATTCTCCAAGTGTCCCAAAAGTTCCACGTGCGAGGGGACTGTCTTCCTCCCGTTTTATATTCTCCAAGTGTCCCAAAAGTTCTAAGTTCATGAGGGGGGACAGTTACGGCTAACACAGGAGGCATGGCTGCTTGGCTGCTCGTGTCAGCTGAGAGGAGCGTTTGAACGGCAGTGAGGACACAGCGAAGCCTGTGCCCTGGGATGCACATTTCCCCAGTCCTCGACTATAACTCTCATCGTCAGGGCTCACACTGTCTCTTCTTGAAGCCACAGGCTTGAGCTCAGTGGCAGGAACAAATCAGGGACCCTTCACTTTTTGTTGAATGAATCAATCGACACATGAAAGGAAGGGGGAAATTATTGCTCAAACTGAAAGGAAGTGAGATTTCGGAAACCTTTTCCCTAATCTAGAAGTTGGCAAACTTTTTCTGTAAAGAGCCATATAGTAAACAGCTTAGGTTTCTGTGGTACAGCCCCGCTGTTACAGCACAAAAGTAGCCATAGACCAGCCATAAAGGATGGAGCCTGGCCGTGTCCCAATAAAACTTTATTTATAAACACGGAAATGTCAATGTCACATTACTTTCGAATGTCACAAAACACTATCTTCTTTTGATTTAATTTCAGCCATTTCATAATGTAAAAATCATTCTTAGTTCATGGGTCATGCAGATATAGGTGGAAGATTGGACAGGGCCTTCAGACCACAGTTTACTGACCAGCGGCCGAATCCATACAAGCATATTCCGAGCTCCTGCAGCTCAGCTGTGGACCAGCCATCCCCTGCTGAAGGTAGACTTCCTGTCTTTCATTAACAGGAGCTAATATATATGGAGAAATCAATCTGTTTTAACTTAATCTAATGTAGTCCTCAAATGCTTCTCTCCCTTTATTATCTAATACAGGAGTGCAGGCAATAAAATTCTACACCGGCTCCATTAGGAAGCCAAAGAATTAAACAACTAGGCAATCAGTGGAATAATGAAAAACTCTTCATTACTTGGAGCCAAAGGCATCTGCTCATACAGATGCAGACAGGGCGCGGGGAGCAGTGTGGGATTACCTTCGGCGTTCTAGAGAACTGATACGCAGGTGGAAGCCCAGGGATGCCAGCAAGCAATTTCGTTGTTCATCAGACCCTTTAATTTTCATTGTCTCTGACAACTTCTCTGAAACTCCCTCTCCAACTGTCCCTAAAAAGGAGCTGACAGACCACGTGCTGCTGTGCCCCTCCCATCACTGTCACTTCTTCGGAATATAACTTTTTCTCATTATAACATCTTCACTGTGAGAACAGGAGATGCCTGTTGCCGGGGCAACCCGGTGTGATGCTTCGGGATGTGTCTCACTGCAGACTCTGCTCTGAGAGTTGAGGTAATATACAAATTCCAGCCCCTCTGTTTTCTGCGGCAGATTCTTCCAATGTCTTCCTGGACGATACGTAGTTTTCTTCTGCATTCCCTTATGTGACGCTCCTCAGTTTAAAAGGAAAGTCAAAATGCCTTCTATAGAGCTACAGTTTTGCAAAAATAATAACCAAACCTCCTTTATAGGCTCATTCTATATAACAATATACTTTCTCAGCTTCAGTCTGATAGGTTGACCTTCTGGTCAATACTCTCTGTCATATCCAGGGAGGAAATGACCCCACGGCTGCGGCTGCCAGCCTCATGTTGACATTTGAAATAAATGATGGAGAAGGTAATAATAATAATAGCGGCAAGCATTTGTACCACGTTTACTGCAAACCAGGTACGTCTAAATACTTTATTCACCAATCTTACGGGACGGTATTATTGTCTGAATTTTACAGGTGGGCAAACTGAGGGATAGTAAAGGATATTCAACATAGGAGGAAGGTTTGGAACAAAATAAGGTGCAGAGGTCAGAATATTCTGGTGAACAATTTTTTTTTTTTAATCCAGGCGAGTTAGAAGTGCGTGGTGGGGCAAGGGAGGTTGAAGATCATACACTGGGAGCCTTGAATAATGCAGAGGTGATTTATTTTTTGCTCTCCTGATTTTTCTCTCCTGGATTTCATGAACTAATTTGGGGGTCATAAAGTATCAGTGTCAATTGTAGGTTCACCCTCCTGTACTTTGCCATCAAATGTTGGGACTTCTCTTCAATGCCACGCCTAGAATCTCATCTCCTTTGTACTTTGTCTCTAGAAAATCCAGCCCTCTGTGTGGGCCAATTTTCCCCATGTTCTAACTGCACAAACAACCTCATTTCTTTTTTTTTTCCCCAGGAAACACATCTCTTTTTATACTTATTCACTCATTGGCATGATTATTTGATTAATAAAGAATTGTCAAATAAATACATAAATAGCTTATTTCACAACTAAGTAAAATCTTATTCAAAAAATAAATTTTCTACTCACCTATATTTTCCCCCTGATAGCTTGAAGATGATGATGGTGATGACGGTACCTAACACTTATTGAGCTCTCACTATAAGCTAAGCTAAGTGGTCCATTCGATTTCCACAATACCTCTGCAACACAGGTAGTACTGCTATTTTCATTTTATAGAGAAAGAACTAGGGCTTACTTTGTTTAAGGACCTGCACCAAGTTCACAGGGCCAGCTGAGTCATGGAGCCAGGATCTTTGTTTAAGGACTTGCACACCAAGTTCACAGGGCCAGCTGAGTCATGGAGCCAGGATCCTGAGACGATGTGACCCCAGAGTCTGGGCTGATGTGCTCCTACATTCTGCCTATCGATTTTTCAAATCCTCTATCACAGGAGTGAGTATGATTTCCATAATTAAGTGCCCCTTAGTCTCTTCCCTTCTGTTGGCTTCAGTCTCTTCTCCTCCAGTGCCACTGTCGTTTCTCAATTTAAGTTCTTGTGAGAAGCAGCAGACTTGCTGCCCTTTCTCTCCCCGTGCTTATATCCCATGCAAACAGATTATATTCACCGGGGCTGCAAAGAGCCCTTTTATATCAGGACCGTGGTGAGAGCAACAGGGAAAACAATTTTTTTAACTCGAACTTCCCATATCTTCCAATGAAATGTTCCGTTTCCTGAAATGCCCTTCCTAACCTGTAGCAATGGTTTTCAGAGTAGTCTCTGGACAAGCGGCATCTTGCCTGAGGTACAAATTCTCAGGTCCTAGAGCAACCATATCAGAAACCCTGGGGTCTCTGCTTTCACAAGCCTGCCAGGTGGTTCTTATGTTGATGACCATTGACCTGTAAGATCTTCATAAGTGAATCATTAAGATAACAGCATACTAGAAAGCATGTTATGGGTTGCTCCTTTACAGAAACATCTGTAGGCAAGTTCAAAGAAGGTAGCAACCTCTGGGGGATCATGTACCATGTTGATCTCAGAGGCGCTGTCATTTTCAACTGGCACTTCCTCCTGCTTGTGTACGTAAGGGGTGAATCCTTGCCTTGAGCAGACTAAATTAAAACAGGTGCTATAATGAATGCCTCACACACACAGACATGACATTTGCAGGCAAGTCACTAAGCCCGCGTGTCCTGATAATGTTCATTCAATTCTAATGAATTCTCTTCTCATTTATCATCTGGTAAGAAGGACCCTGACTCATGAGGACTAGGTCTGGATGGGAAGGAGAAAAAGAAGGAGAACAAAGCAGATGTTTTTGCAATGTTGCCAACAGCCCTGAAGACCAATAGGGTCAAAGAATTGCCTTTCAATGTGATCTGTCCATGGAGGCTTGGGTTGTAGACACCATCACTGGGTGTCCATGGAGGCTGTCATTCTGAAGAATTTCTAGGTGCTCATGACTGGTCACACTGGATCGGGGTTGGTCCTAAGTCTCAGACCTCTCTCTGATTTTTCTGGCCTTTTCTGAATGTGAAAGACTAGGACACCCCTCTGCCTTGTTTTCTCTCCTACTTGTACTCTACCACGTTCCAAACAGGCTATCGTCATTGGAACTCTTGTCTGCAGGAAGGAAGTTAAACGAAAAACACACTGTCCCTAAATAGCAGGTGTTCTCTGGTCACTCATCTCCCGGCAGGGACCAAATTGTTTTGTAGTTTCTCATTAGGCAGCCACTAATCAACAACCTGTAACTAGCAATCATTTTAATTATAAGCTACTCTCCCAGTAAGGACTTAAAATACAGTTAAAATGGAAGCAGTCAGACACAGGGATTACCAGGCAAATACAAAATAACTAAGAAAGGTCTCACCCAAAAGTCATTACTGTAGACAGGTAGAAGGTTGCGGATAATGAAAAGACAAAGTCGGTGTGTCTGCCCATCAGCTTTACTACTAAGAGGCAAATCCTTCTTTATAAAATTCAACATTGATTTTAAAAATCAATACATCATTATACTCTTGGGAAAAAATAGAATACTTTCTCACATCTGAATATGTAAATAAGCAATGTCAGCTCTATGCCCATTTGGAGTCAGGAACACATTTTCTTAACCTCGTATCAGAATGGTTTCACTATCATAGCAAGACACTCCTCATCTAAACCTGTAGGAAATAAATACTATGTCAGCGTTGTAAAAAAAAAAAAAAAAAAGGCTCAGGGATCTTACATTTGCATATAAATAGAAAATAACTCGGATCCTGACTACAAGAAGAAAAATAATTTCTACATTTTTATATCATTCCCTGGAAATTCGCTCTTACAAATATCCTGTCCTTGGGCTTCCCTGGTGGCGCAGTGGTTAAGAATCTGCCTGCCAATGCAGGGGACACAGGTTCGAGCTGTGGCCCGCGAAGATCCCACATGCCGCAGGGCAACTGAGTCCGCGAGCCACAACTACTGAGCCAGGGTGCCACAACTACTGAAGCCCACGTGCCTAGAGCCTGTGCTCCGCAACAAGAGAAGCCACTGCAATGAGAAGCCTGGGCGGCGCAACGAAGAGCAGCCCCTGCTCGCCACAACTAGAGAAAAGACCGTGCACAGCAACGAAGACCCAATGCAGCCCAAAATAAATAAATAAATAAATAAATAAATAAATAAACAAACAAATGTCCTTGTCCTTTTATTCTAAAATGGAGGTTAATTTCTGGAACTTCTTTTGAAACAAAAATGAAACAAGGGTTTCCAACTGCATGACACAGTGGAACCCAATGGGATTCTTCTTTTTTTCCCCAGATTTCAGCCAAATGAAAAGAACATGTATGATGATCATTTCTCATCACTTGGTTTGACTCCTTTCACCTGGAGTCACAGACTCCCACGTTCATGGTTATGGAAATCGAGACGTCAAAGATGCCAGTCGACCCTCCCCCTCCTTCCCTTAGGATAAGTGTTGTCTGTGCCCTTTCAAAGTCTCTCTGGGCTGGCATCTGTGTCATCTCTAGCATTTAAAGACTTAAGTAGAGAAGGATTTCCTTGTTTATCAACATCAGAAGGACACACAGACGAATGTGTTGGTGAAGCACAGCCAAGTATTTTGGACTCACAGTCAGGAGAACGTCATCTCGATGGTACAGTTTACAAATGGGAGAGCAGGGCAGAGTCCTCAGAGGGTTAGAGCCAGGGATGGGTGATCTGCTGTGGCAGGTCCTGTGAGGCGGGAAGCTGGTGGGACCTGACCCAGCGCACACACGCTCTCACCGCCCTGCTGTCCCTTGGCCGGAAGCTTAGGCAACATCAGCCCGACTCAATACTGAGCCGTGGAAACAAGAGCCAGCCCATTGCACGGCTTCACCCGCCAGGTTTCACTGTCCCTGGCTGTGCTTTTGGAGAAAAGTTTGCTTTACCTTCTGCTCACACAGAACAATCGCAGAGCCTCGAGGCCATTCTGGTGTAGCTAAGGGGAAGGGCCACTTCGGGCCAGATACGGGTGTCCACAGCACAGCACAGCACAGCATCAGTGGATGATAAGCGGCATCGTGTCCTGCTCTTCCCGAGTCCCGCAGTCTGTGCATCACGGGTCCTTTAGGTGGTCCTGCTTGACAGGGACACAGGGTCTCCGGGGACATCCCTTGGCGTTTTGCCTGGGGAAATCAATTCTCTGTCTCAGTGATCCCGACACACCATGGAATGGTGCACATAGTTCAGATATTCAAGGGGGGTTCTGGAGCTCATCAGATCTACACCTTACGTCCTTCCTCCTTTCCAGCTCCGCAAATCACTGACCCTCTCTCCGTGTGCATTCCGGCCCAGCATCACCTCTTATACTATGCATCCATCCTCACCATGCACTACTTTTCCTCCTGGTCCAGCAGCTCTCTCTCAGCTTAGCAGGTGGCACGCCGGGCAAAATCCCTGGATCCCTGGCAGAAGGCGGTTGTCATGATCAAACAGGCTTGCTCCCTCTGGACCCAACACACTGGCCTGCTGCGTTAATACTACAGCTTAGGTTGTGGCTGAGTGGCGTCTCGTCACGGCCAGATGTGAAAATCTTTGCTTGTAACGTTTCTGTTGTTACAGGGGCCAGGGGTCCCTGCTACTTCTCTGGGACCCTCAGGAGGGTTCTTGAGCCTAGCTTCTGCTCCCAGATCTGGGCACCTGTCATTGTGATGTTGGGTTTCTGAACAGCTGTCTGACCTTCACTTATCACAAATGATATCAGAGATTTAGTTGTTAGAAACAGGTTGTGGGCAAATGGGTTTTGTTTGGTCCCTCCATCGTCGAGATAAAATGTTTCCTCTTCATCTGGGAGCAAAAGTGCTGGATTTGAATTCTTGGTTTGATGGGAATTCAAGCTAGTCGTGGAACTCTCCAGGGCCCTTGTGGCGCTCAATCCAGAAAAGAAGAAACCCTCTGTTCCAGGTCTGGTTATGTGGAGGCATTTGGAAGCTTTTCAGAGGAAAGGAGGCTCATCGCGGACTCCAGCTTGGGTCCCACTAAGAATCAGGCTTAGGCACATAATGGCTCCCAGAGAGAGTCCCATCGCGCCTTCTGCTGCTTTGCCACATGGGTTTGAATTGGTGGGCACAACGGAGGGCAGACTTGAAGCAAGTCTTGATAAGTAAGCTGTTAGCTGGTTCACAGGAACAAGCATCTAAGCCATTTGCGCTTTCCCCAGGACTGTGTAACACAGGGAGAAGGAATCAGCAAGGTTGGGGCGTATTCCCTCCCATTGCTTCTTTAAGTGGTCTTTCTGCTTTCTTCATTTCCGCTAATGCAGGAGTTTAAGAAACTGAATGCATCGTGTACTAAAGTGCAACACGTATGACATTTATTATTTTTCTTAGTGCCACCCAGTTCTGGCTCTGCTCCATCCATCTGGTTTGGCGAGAAATCAATCCTGGTAATTTTCAGGGGGCTCTTTACCCCATCTGTCATGGAACTTTCTAGATTCCTGGAGCTTGCAGAAATTAAGGAAACCCTCTGGCCTTCCATCCTTCGTGGCTGCTGCTCCTTGGTGCCTCCAACCTAGGTTCACAGCATCTGCTCAGAGACATCAGCTCCCTCCCTTTAAGCCATGCTGGGGCAAGAGAAGTTGTGTCCGCCCTGCCTGGTAAGGTCCCCACTTGCCGACCCTTAGGATGCTGTCCTTGAGTTACAAGATAGAGTGACCAACCAGCCCAGTTTGCCCAGGACTCTTTTATTTTAGCACAGAAAGTCTCACTTCCCAGGAACCCATCAATCCTGGGTAAACCAGGACAGCTGGTCCCCTAAATTACAGCTCTTCCTCCTACAAATTGCGTCACTTGCCTTGGTAACCCTCTAAATAGGCTACACCCCCTCTGATGGCACACCTAGAACTCTCTTTTCTAGGGAAAATTCAGCTAGCCACCAGCGAGAACTCAGACTTTTGAAATCCAAACCTTCTTCTCTATTCCCTGACACAAGGGAAATGTAGATTTCTAGGAGAGAAACCTACAGTGTAAGCTTTGTTCTTGAAAGGGGGATAAATATACATCTTCCATCGTTTGGAAATGGTTCTCAGCCCTGAGTATGTTAGAATTATCTACGGAACTTGAAAAATTCTCCCATGTCTGGACCCCACTCCTGGTCAATTCAATAAGAATTTATGACACGTGACCTGGTCATCAACAGGGCTAAAACCCATTTGTCAGTGGGCAGTGGAGGAAAGGTTTTGTTTTATTTCAGTTGTGGTTGTAAGAAGTTCAATAAACAAACACAAGTGGACATCTGTGTCCATAAACTATGACCCTTAAAGTCTCAACTACTGACCCACGAAAGTCATAGAAATATAGCTCATGTAAAACAAAAGGTGTCCTACAGGCTGAAATTTACTGACAGTGAAAATTTCTCGATTCATCCCATTTTAGATGCTCCAATTCTCCTTTTTATGTTTTTTATTGAGGTATAGTTGATGTACAATTATTATATGTTTCAGGTGTACAACAGACTGATTCACAATTTTTTAAAGTTATACTACATTTGTAGTTAATGTAAAATATTGGCTATCTTCCATGTGTTGTATAATATATCCTTGTAGCTTACTTATTTTATACATAGTTCTTCTGACCTCCATAAATATTAAATACAAAACCCAATGCTTGGGGCTTCCCTGGTGGCCCAGTGGTTAAGAATCTGCGTGCCAATGCAGGGGACAGGGGGTTCGAGCCCTGCTCCGGAAAGATCCCACATGCCGCGGAGCAACTAAGTCCACGTGCCGCAACTACTGAGCTCGAATGGCACAACTACTGAAGCCCACGCACCTAGAGCCCATGCTCTGCAACAAGAGAAGCCACCCAATGAGAAGCCCGCGCACCACCACAAAGAGTAGACCCCGCTCACCGCAGCTAGAGAAAGCCCACGTGCAGCAGTGAAGACTCAATGCAGCCAAAAATAAAATTAATTAATTAATTTTTAAAAATATATTAAAAAAAATCCCAATGCTTCACAGACTGGGCTGAAAAATCCTATAATCTCAAGATTTGGGAACAGAAAGATGTCCACCCTTCCCCATCTTCTCCTGCAACCCAATTGAACTCATATTATCAATATTATTATTATTGTTTTAAATTTCCTGATCACCTTCAAAACCTTGCTTAGCCAACTGTGACTCTCATCTCAAAATTGGATTTTGGTTATGCCAGCTCTCAAGAGCTGGGTGTGTATATCTCACACAGGGGTGTGTATATTTAAGCATATATTTAATTGTAAATATAATCGTTTACAACCACTTTTTTTGTTTTTGTTTTTGCGGTACGCGGGCCTCTCACTGTCGTGGTCTCTCCCGTTGCGGAGCACAGGTTCCGGACGAGCAGGCTCAGCGGCCATGGCTCACGGGCCCAGCCGCTCTGCGGCATGTGGGATCTTCCCGGACCTGGTCACGAACCCGCGTCCCCTGCATCGGCAGGCGGACTCTCAACCACTGCACCACCAGGGAAGCCCTACAACCACTTTTAAATGCTTACTCTCGACTCGATCTCAAATGCCATGCTTTTACACATTTTGACACATTTATAATTGGCTGGAAGTATTTCTCAGACAACTGACATTTTTATTGGGTCAGAAAATCTTGATGTGACCTAAATTTTATATAGGACTATTTATTTCTGTTGGTGATGCAAAATATTGGAATAATTTAAGATCCTGCTGAGTGGAAAAATCAGAAGAGGTAAATGGCATGATTACTGCCTTTTAAAATTCTAACTAAATAATTCAAAGAAGTTTGAATAAAATATATGATACAAAATAAAACTACCTGGGAAATGTTCAAGATCGTCTATTATTTAGAACCAAAGTACGTTGGTAAGAATATCAATGAGTGTGCCGATCTGGGTCTTTTCAAATGTGGCCACTAATGGGAACAGGCTTCAGAAGTGTTGAGTCTTGAATTAATAAGTCCGTGGCCGGAAACTCCAGACGAGAGCTTCTCTTCTACGACAGTGTGGCTAGAGCCTGGAGAGTCCTGGGACCAGTGAGGACAGACCCCAGCTCAGAGACTTAAATTCCTCCTTGGCTCTTTTAAATGTACATACACTAAATGAAAGTAATTTAAAGAAAAAACTAAAACAAAATGAGAACATAGTTTCGAATTTTAACCTTATTTTGTATTTCTTATTTCTTTCAAGTCTATTTTGAAGCTCAAAATTGAAGGAACTTCAGTATTGGATGAGGGGGTGACCCCTTAATGTCCCTTCCTGCTCTCAGACACTGTGTCCAAGGAGATGAACACTGGGTGATATCTAGGGCTTTCTTGAGGCATCGTCCAGAGTAAGTTCACAAACAAAAGGGCCCACACTTCAGTATTCCTCTTTGGCCTTCTGGCTATGTTCTGGAATTCCTTTTTAAACTTCTGTTATGGGGACTTCCCTGGTCGTCCAGTAGTTAGGACTCCGTGCTCCCAATGCAGGGGATCTGGGTTCCATCCCTGGTCAGGGAAGTAGATCCCACAAGCTGCAACTAAGTTCAGGCACAGCCAAATAGATAGATCGATTAATTGATTAATTAATTAATTAAAATTCTCTTATGGAGACACCCAAAAGAAGGCAGAGCACGACTGATTTGCAAGATACCTAACTGCATTAAGGATCCAACTCCTCTTAGTTTTTCTGGGACTTTCCCAGTTTAAGCACTGAAAGCCCCTTGTCCTGGGGAAAAAACCCGGTCTCAACCATACTGCAGGGGTCGCCCCCCCTCGGTTTAGAATATTTTTGGTTTGGCTTTCTCGTATTCAGACACAAAAAGCTAATGTCTACTGCATGCAGTTCTCTACCTGGAGGATGTGCAGACCACGAGAATGGAACTGGAACTGCTCAAAGGAATGAACCCAACCTGGTTTATCTGTACATAATCAAAGTCAGATCAGAGGGTGGATTTAAAGCACATGAGTTCATACAGACATAAAGAATAGACTTGTAGTTGCCAAGGGGGAGGGGAGCAGGGGAGGGGTGGATTGGGAGTTTGGGGTTAGCAGATGCAAACTACTACATATAGAATGTATAAATAACAAGGTCCTACTGTATAGCACACGGAACTCTGTTCAATATCCTGTGATAAATCATAATGGAAAATTATAGATAAAGAATGTATATATACGTATAATTGAATCACTTTGCTGTACAGCAGAAATTAACACATTGTAAATCAACTATACTTCGATTAAAAAATATATATGAGTTCATTATGGTTGGGGGCACTGAAGAAGATGGGGTCCCTGGTCTTCAAATCAAGTGTCATGTTTTGAAACAAAATGTCACAGTCCTTTTGCTGTTTCTGGAACTGAAAACAAAATCCTCCTTGATCTGAGCCACATCACAATGAGATTTCACAAAGGATCTTTATCAGAGGAGGGGAGAATATTAATTCAGCCATGTTAACTATTATGGTGGAGACCGGGTGCATAATTCAATATTTATCCCATTCATCTTGTAGGTACTCTTTACAGCTGTCACGACAGTTAGAAATATTCATGGGAATTACTAGGAATTATCATCTCCTAGTAATTATATGAGAAAAGGTTGGGGGGAACTTTTTATGTTGCATTTTTCTCCTCCCTGACCTCTGTTTCCAAGCTGCTGGAGAGAAGCCAGAGTGTGCCAGAGGCTTTCTGGACGATGCGAATGATGCAGTTCACAGCACAAGTGATTCAGAGTTAACTAGTTGGGTGTCTGGGATGGGCTGACAGAATGCAACATGGAAAATTAGACTGGTCAAACAGCTAGAAAATTTGAGTCACAGCATCATAAAAACGCCAACAGACCAGGAGCAATAAATATCACAAGCAGCTGAGAACAGGGCCAGTTACCATATGCACAAGCCTGGAAACACCGTTCCCTTTCCTAACTTTCTTGTTGCACTTTTAATTAAGCCAGCTCTGAAAGAAAAGTCAATGGATTGAAAAGAATGGAGCCCCCATAGATGGTGGGGCAAATGTTAACCCTGAACTGACTTTCTATTTCTTTGAATCAAAAAATCTGCAAAGACGGAGAAGCAGTAATGACTGAGTTCACTGTTTCCCCAAATAGAAGTCAATTCTTGTTGTCCGTGATGGTTGTGTTGTATACAGTCATCGTGAACATTGAATTAGCGAATACGGAGCTAGTGATTCTAGAGGAAATACAGATATGGATTCCTGGGCGGTTCTTGTCATTTCTCTAGCTGCGGAGAGCAAGGGCTACTGTTTGTTGCGATGCTCAGGCTTCTCGTTGCGGAGGCTTCTCTTGTTGTGGAGCACAGGCTCTACGCACGCGGGCTCAGTAGCTGTGACTCACGGGCTCTAGAGCGCAGGCTCAGTAGTTCTGGCGCACGGGCTTAGTTGCTCCGCGGCATGTGGGATCTTCCTGGACCAGGGCTCGAACCCGTGTCCTCTGCACTGATAGGCAGATTCCTAACCACTGTGCCACCAGGGAAGTCCCATAACGTTTTAAAATGTGTGTTTATGTTTAAAGACAATTTATTTAATATATATTGTTAATTCATTAACATTGAATTCTCGGTGTTAGAACTAGCACCAAAACTCATCCTTATCTATTGATGATTCTCTTTAAGGCACATGGCAGTACTTCAGCTCTAAGCACTATTTAGGGTCCATTTTAAACCAGAAATCATCAACAAAAATGCAAAAAGAAAACCCAGTAGCAACACATAGATCATGGGAAGGATGCTTGTTTACAGTAAGAGAGCTGAGACAGAAGGCAGAGTGTCACCTTATTCGACCTTACCTGGGACCCTGCACATTGGCGACTTAGATTTTTTGCTGCTCTGAATATACCCCTGAATGACCCTGAGAGTACTGTGAGTAATGATAATAAATTCCCTAAATCCACTGAATTGATTTATTTACTGCTTGTGAAAATGCATAAAAGGAGACTTCAACTAAAACTGTGGTTGGAAGGCCCGTAGAGAGAACTCTCAAATCCCAGCACCCATCAGCAACTACCCCAAACAGGAAGACATCAGTTACTGACACCATCAGGAAGAGACACCGGCACTCCTAAACAGGAAGTCCAACTACTCGCTACCCCAACAGGAGGAAGGAAGACTTTCTTCCTTCCCAGCCAATAGGAAATGCCGCAGCTCAGCCAATGAGAAGCCGTGGTCACCTGAACTTCTACTTTCCTCCAATGAACTTTCATTTTTTTCCTCGCTGATGACTTCCTTTCCTTGTCCCACCCTTCTTACTATAAAAGCCTTCCATGTTGTGCTACCCCCATGCCGTTTGCTAGATGAGATGTTGCCCAATTCATGAATCACTTAATAAAGCCAATTAGACCTTAAAACTTACTGTTTTGTTTTTTGATACCCTGAACAGTCAAACTGTTGTTATTTTGAGAAGACTGTGCAAAAACAATAAAAAGGCATATAGCACAGTGAGGATGCCATTAGAAGAGAGAGCCTTACGTCTACCTCAGCCCTGGAGAGGGTGGACCCTCATCTCCACATCCAGTTGCGGACCAATATCACTTCCTTCTCTTACTGTTTTCCAAATATGTCCAGAGACGGACTCTCCATGAGCCAGATCCCTTTGCCTGACACTGCTGAAGACAGGTCATCTGTTTCAATTTCTGGTTTGTACCGAGGGGAAAAAGCAACCTATCATCTCTTAGGGGAGACAAAGCCATTTGGAGGAATCTATTTTTGTACGGTCAAAACAGCACTACTGGCTCTTGGGGAATATCAAGTAATAATAGTGGAATGAAGGAAGAGGAGAACGAGAAGAGAGAGAGAGGGAGAAGAAGGAAGAAAGGATGGAAAGAAGGAGGCGGGGGAGAAAAAGAATGTTCAGTCGCCCATAGCCTCTGGACACTCCAAGTAGTCAACGCACAAATTTGTTTGCCTCTTTTCGCTTATGAAAAATCAAGCCACATAAGTAATTTTTCACATAAAATTTCATTTAAGGCACCAGAACATAAGCGCAGAGAATGAAAATTCCCTTGGAATTTTCTCACATTATTTTGTGGCTAAAATAACATTCTGCAATGTTACCATTTTGTAATAATCTTCTCCTCGGAGTTTCTCTTTTTTCTCCCCTTTGCTGTTCACCAGAGGCAGCCCTCTGTTCATTGCTTTTTTGGAAGGTATGAGGCGAGTGGAAAACAGAAGCCAGAGAGGCACTAGGTGTCTGCATGGCTGGTGCTTAGGGGATGATGACGGTCGCACATACAGAGCACAATGTGCTGGACACTAGACTAAGCTCTTCACATTCATTAACTTATTAACATGGGCCGTAGCTTTAGCATCATCCCTGTGTCACAGAACAGAAAAATGAGGCCATGGAGGTTGATGACGTCGCCCAGGTGTGCACAGCTAAGAAGTGGCAGAGCCAGGATTTGAACACAGGCTCCTAAGTCCCTCTGGACCCCCCGGCTGCAGGATTTCACAAAGCCACAACGCTTCACAACGCAAAACCGGCATAGATTAAACATCATCTACCATGACAGCTACTCAGTTTCCAGCAAACCCTCCAGAATAATGTAGAACTATTGTTTTCGGTTTATAAATCGGTATGTACAGCAATAAAAGCTGTTGACAAGATCCCTCTTGCTTGCAATAAATTAATCAGGTAATGGCAGACTTTATAAGGATCACTCGTTTTGAAGAAGGTGGCGCGTTTAACCTTCCATGTGGCTGCCCAAGGGTGTTCCAGCGGCAAAGCAATTTCCACCATCAGCCTGGATCTACCTTGGCCAAATGTTCTTTCTATTCTAATTGCCTAAAATGTCCCTTGTTTACATTTGCTAAAGAAGCAGCCTCCATCCTTACCCAAGCCAGATTTACATAATAAAAATTCAACGATGCACATATATAAAAGTTAACAAGTGTACACAAGCACGTTTTAAGCTTTTGTCAAGCCCCACATTTTCCTAAAAGAGCCTCAAAGTAAAGGATTGGATGTCTTTTGGTAGCAACACATTTTAAGTTTGATTGACATCAAAAGAGTCAAAGACAATTCTTTAAAATCCTTTTTTATTCTCCTTTATGTGTTTATATCTTTTTAAAATGAAATATTCCCCAATGCATCAGTGTGTATCTCAGCCTTCTGACAAGGCCATTTAATTATCAGGGGCACTGACTGGAAATCTCCCCCTTATCAGCACAGAGGCCGCTTTCTTTGTGTAGCCAGCCGGTCTTTGAAAAGCTTTACAGAGCTAAGTCCTAGTGCTAGGAGATTTTCACCTTTCCGAAAGTCCGCCTGTCATTGTGACTGGATTATCTAGCTATTAAACTGTGGTCCCTTCAGTACGTCAACCCTCCACAGAGATTGTGCTAGAAACTCAAGAGATAGGCAAACAAGAGACTCTAAGTAGAGATAAGCAGACTTCAGCCTTACTCCTGGGAAAGACTGAGATTCCAAATGCGCCAATTATTTAATCTGCAAATAGCTAACCCGGGTACCCTCTCTACGCTGGAAGCTGCAGGATGGCAACCTTTAGAAGAGGACTTTAAAAGTTAGGTCGGTGGGTTAAGTTGGGTTTTTTTTTTTTTCTTTCTAGTTTTGGAGTTGGAGAATTGGGGAAGTAGGGGATGAAGGAGACAGACCAAAGCCTAAGTGTGTTTCCCGCTTCATCATGGGGAAGGGGGGATTGGTACAACATGAATTGTAAGCAAAACAGGACTGAAAGGAAGAAATACTTAATCATGATGAGATTACAGCTGATGGGTCCCATTGGCAGGTGAGGTTGCTCTGCGTTGTTGCGGTCCACCCTGCCTGGTGTCTCGCCCAAGGCACAGACCCCGCAGTTACGCCCCCATTGGGCATCTTCTCTCACTTTCCACCCTGATTGAGGACGGTGTCCCCTGTGGGTTGCCTATAGATTTGGGCTGTGGACTTATAAAACTTCTTATACAAGTCTTTCTGAAATACACTTAAAGGCATCTTCTTGCACACCCTCATTCATTTACTGAAATCCCTCGTTTGCCGATTTCAAACCTCAGTGGCACAGACTTTAAAGACAGTGAGTTCCTTATACTCACTAGCCACTGGAAAAATTACCTTGTCCCATTATTGGTCGTTAAATTATACCCTTTAAAAGGGTGGAGGAAAGATCAAAGGGTCTAATCAAGGGACTGTTCTAATTCTAATTTCAATCAGCTATTAGTATCCAAACTATAATTTAGGTGGCCATGAAGGACAGATGGAAAGTATTTAATTCTGTGGTTCAACACTGCTTTTTTAAAACCATTTAACAATATATAGCCTTGTTGGCACACATAAAAAATAATTTTGCATTTGTAACATCTAAGCGGCTAAGGTACACTCAGGTTAAATATACTATTTTGAGTGAATCATAAACGGTATGAACTAACAAAAGTGCAATTCACATTTAATGACATCTCATCACCAATCTTTCTTCACAGCCGTTGAAGGCATGCAACCAGGCAGAGCGGCGTCCAATGGTAACGCACATAGTCTAGGACCTTAGCATCCACTTCCCAGGTGTATGTCATCGATTCACTCATTATCTGGGTATTTTGACAGAGGTGAATTTCGTGCTAAATAGCCAGGTGTTTGGTTAGGTTCACTCATATTTGTTTTTAAGTTTGCATATGTTTTGAATCATCATTTTAGAGAAGAAAAAACTAAAAATTATAAGAGTTGAAGTAATTTGCCCAAGAAAACTTCCAGCATAAACCTGAATCTTGATCTGTGGCTTCCTTTGCCACTCGACTCCCATAATTTTATTTGATTTGATTTATTTACTATTTTTTTGTGGATTCTGTCTCCCAAATATTTCTTTTTTTTTCTTTTTTAATTTTATTTATTTATTTTTATACAGCAGGTTCTTTTAGTTATCTATTTTATACATATTAGTGCATATATGTCAATCCCAATCTCCCAATTCATCACACCACCACAATTCCCTCCCACCCCGTTTTCCCCCCTTGGTGTCCATACGTTTGTTCTCTACATCTGTGTCTCTATTTCTGCCTTGCAAACTGGTTCATCTGTACCATTTTTCCAGATTCCACGTATATGCGTTAATATACGATATTTGTTTTTCTCTTTCTGCCTTACTTCACTCTGTATGACAGTCTCTAGGTCCATCCACGTCTCTACAAATGACTCAGTTTCGTTCCTTTTTACGGCTGAGTAATACTCCATTGTATATATGTACCACATCTTCTTTATCCATTTGTCTATCAATGGGCATTTAGGTTGCTTCCATGTCCTGGCCATTGTAAATAGTGCTGCAATGAATATTGGTGTGCATGTATCTTTTTGAGCTATAGTTTTCTCTGGGTATATGCCCAGTAGTGGGATTGCTGGGTCATATGGTAATTCTATTTTTAGTTTTTTAAGGAAACTCCATACTGTTCTCCATAGTGGCTGTATCAATTTACATTCCCACCAACAGTGCAAGAGGGTTCCCTTTTTTCCACACCCTCTCCAGCATTTGTCATTTGTAGATTTTCTGGTGATACCTCATTGTAGTTTTGATTTGCATTTCTCTAATAATTAGTGATGTAGAGCAGTTTTTCATGTGCTTCTTGGCCATCTGTATGTCTTCTTTGGAGACATGTCTATTTAGGTCTTCTGCCCATTTTTGGATTGGGTTGTTTGTTTTTTTAATATTGAGCTGCATGAGCTGTTTATATATTTTGGAGATTAATCCTTTGTCCGTTGATTTGTTTGCAATTATTTTCTCCCATTCTGAGGGTTGTCTTTTCGTCTTGTTTATAGTTTCCTTTGCTGTGCAAAGGAAAAATCCTAGCTCATTTGCTAGGATTTTCTGGTTTTTTCCTCCCTCTTCTCTTCCTCTTTTCCTTCTGATCTTCCTATTTTTCTCCCTCCCTCCCCTCCTTCCTTCCCTCTTTTTCCTTCTTTCCTTCCTCCCTTTACTTTTCTGTTTTTCTTTATTTCTTCTTCTCTCTGTTTAAGCATCCATGAAACAGGTTATTCTTCAAAGCTAGGCTGAATTTTGATCTTCATAGATCTTCCTTCTTGTTCCATTTCTTTTTTGGGAATACTACAATTTGAATTAAAAAGAGTTCTTTCAGGTCGATATTTTGCCTACATGAAGCAAAACATCTCTACTTGTTGAAAGCCTTATTTTAAAATTCCAGGTCTACTCTATAACTGGTGATGTACGCCTGAATCTCAGAGGAAAGTTTCAGCCTGGGGGTACCTATTTGGCAGTCATCATCATAGAGACAGTAGTTGGAAGAACCATAAGAATAGGCAAGATACCAAAACATCAGCCCATTTGCCAAGCACCAGTGCCCACTAGACCCTAGATTCTGGTGGTCAACACTAACTCAGCCAAAGGAATCCAGCACTTATTGGAAAGTGGCTGATTCTAAGCCCTGGGGCAAAAATGAGGTCAGCAACTTGCTGTTGTTGCCAGAAAGCAAGAATATTTTTAAAACATGGGAAGGAATTCTAAAGGGGAAGAGATCTTTAATTAAAGGCTCATGCTGGCCCAGTTGTGAAAATCTTGAGCATTAAAAAACAAAATACTCATAGTAACGGTTTATGGTTAATTGAAATAAATTGAGTTTGCGAAAGGCAATGAGTTAAATTTATTCGAAGAAAAACTGATTCAAAAGGAAAAAAAATAATAGGACATTTAATTTATTTTTTCACTTTTTTTTTCTTTTTTTGGCTGTGCCACAGCATGCGGGATCTTAGTTTCCCTAACCAGGGATCAAACCCGTGTCCCCTGCAGTGGAAGCATGGAGTCCTAACCACTGGACCGCCAGGGAAGTCCCTAATAGGACATTTTAACTTAACAAGTACCCAGTATTTGTGTACACACATGCATGTGTATGTATGAATTTCATTTATTCTATTAATCATTTGTCTGTATATATGTGTAACTAAATTAATTACATCAGTTATACGGTGTTTTAGAATATGCTGAAGTATAAGTAGAGTTATAGGGTTTTTTAAAATAAATTTATTTATTTATATTTATTTATTTTTGGCTGCATTGGGTCTTTGTTGCTGCGCGCGGGCTTTCTCTAGTTGTGGCGAGCAGGGACTACTCTTCATTGCGGTGCGCGGGCTTCTCATTGTGGTGGCTTCTTTTGTTGTGGAGAACGGGCTCTAGGCGTGCAAGCTTCAGTAGTTGTGGCACGCGGACTCAGTAGTTGTGGCTCACGGGCTCTAGAGCGCAGGCTTCAGTAGTTGTGGCACATGGGTTTAGTTGCTCCGTGGCATGTGGGATCTTCCTGGACCAGGGCTCGAACCTGTGTCCCTTGCATTGGCAGACAGATTCTTAATGACTGCACCACCAGGGAGGTCCTGGCCATCGTTTTTTGTTTTTTTTTTTTTTGCTGTACGCGGGCCTCTTACTGTTGTGGCCTCTCCCGTCGCGGAGTACAGGCTCCGGACGCGCAGGCTCAGCGGCCATGGCTCACGGGCCCAGCCGCTCCGCGGCATGTGGGATCTTCCCAGACCGGGGCACGAACCCGTGTCCCCTGCATCGGCAGGCGGACTCTCAACCACTGCGCCACCAGGGAAGCCCCTGGCCATTGTTTTTTAAACTATTTTTCTGCCCCCACTTTCCTTTGGGGGCTCTGACTATATGTATATGAGGCTGCAGGGAGGGGGAAGGGGCAATATAGGGGTGGGGGCGTGGGAGGAATAAACTATTTAGTATAAAATAGGCTCAAGGATGTACTGTACAACATGGGGAATATAGTCAATAATTTTGTAATAGCTGTAAATGGAAAGTAACCTTTAATTTGCATAAAAATGAAAACATTTTTTAAAGTTGTTTGAGGTGTATACAGTTAGTTTAGTATCTGCGTTTTGGATGCAAAGAACAGGATTCAGGAAGTAAAGAAATACACAAAAAGAGCACAGCTTGTAAACAATGGAGGCAGGGTTTGAACCCAGACAATCTGTCTCTGGAACCTGTGTTTTCATTGAATAATGTTCTGTCCTGCCTGGACCAGGATGGGGTGTATCAACCATGATGAAGGATTATTTTCAAGGCAACACCTAATCGTGATCTTTCATAACAGTAAACCTCTTCCTTCAACGTATAACCGCGTCACTGCAAATCTTCTCTCTTTTAAAGGGGACAGCAGTTTCCTGTCCTTGCCTGGAGACAGATGAGCTGGTTTATGCTCAAAAAACCTCATGGCTACGTACATGGCTTAGCAGTGGAGCAGGGGGGGCCGTGACTCAGGGGAGGGAGAGTGGAAAGGAGTGCTTTCAAGTCCCTTCACCAATTACATGGCACTGACTATGTGCTATTCTTAGAACTTTACATGGTTACATTTCACCCTCACAGTGACCCCAGGAAGTGGGTTCTCGGACTACCCCCATCTCGAAGATGGGAAGGCTGAGGCTCAGAGAGGTTGATTGTCCAGGATCACACAGCCAACAGCTGGTGAAGGTGGGACTCACCCTTAGGCCGTCTGCTCCAGATTCCCCATTCTCAACCAAGAACTTCCCTTGCCCCCCAAGCAAGTGATGTGAATTAATCATTTAACCCTCCCAAAAACCCTGTGAGGTAGGAACTATTATTATCCACAATGTACAGATGAAGAATCAAAGGCACAAAGAGTGTAACTGATTTCCCGGGGGAAAAATTTCCTGTGCATTCGACCTTACCGATGATAACAACAGAAATAATGATAACCAACATTTACTGAGGGTTTATTATATAACAGACATCATTCTAACCACTTTATCTGTATTAGGTATGTTTGCTTATTAAATAGTTTCAATCGCTTCATGATATAGATTCTGTTATTCACTTCAACACATGAGGCCACCCAAGCATGCACATTTGAAGGGGCTGCTGTGGTTCATACAGGTGACTGGGGAAGAAGCGAGATCTCCCCACGGGGCAGGCTGGCTTTGACCCTCACTCATGACCCCTAAGTTACAGTGTCTCACACATACACACACACAAATACGCACACACATAGGCACACACGTCTATAGAAACATGCACACACTCTACACAAAAGCGTGTACACACTCATATGCACGTGGGCGATGTGCTTAACATACACACGTCCACATGCACAAACGCACACAAATATACCCAAATTCAACACAACATGCACACACGCTCATACACGTATTCAACACACATAGACACACACACACATAATCACATCAAATGTCATAGTCAGCTATATTCTTTATATATATCATCTTATTCATATTCTTTCCATGATGGTTTATCACAGGTTATTGAATATAGTTCCCTGTCTTATACAGCAGGACCTTGTTGTTTATCCATTTTATATATAGTAGTTTGCATCTTCTAACCCCAAACTCCCAATCCTTCCCTCCCCCAATCCCCTCCCTCTTGGCAACCACAAGTCTGTTCTCTGTGTCTGTGAGTCTGTTTCTCTTCCGTAGATAAGTTCATTTGTGTCATATCTTAGATTCCACATATAAATGGTATCTTATGGTATTTGTCTTTCTCTGTCTGATTTAACTTCACTTGGTCAGATAATCTCTAGGTCCATTCATGTTGCTGCAAATGGCATTATTTCAGTTTTTATGGCTGAGTAGTATTCCATGGTATATATGTACCACTTCTTTCAGGTATATTCTTAATTACTCTACAGTGATTCTCTGCGTTAAAAGTCAAATCATGAATCCCTCCAAACATAAAAGTTTAGGATCTGCACTCTTCAATCCATACACGTCAGGTTTAGAAGCTTTAAAATGCTTCTGGAAGGGCTTCCCTGGTGGCACAGTGGTTAAGAATCCACCTGCCAATGCAGGGGACGTGGGTTTGAGCCTTGGTCTGGGAAGATCCCACATGCTGTGGAGCAACTAAGCCTGTGCACCACTACTACTGAGCCTGCGCTCTACGGCCCGCGAGCCACAACTACTGAAGCCGTGTGCCACAATTACTGACCCCGTGCTCCGCAAAAAGAGAAGCCACCGCAATGAGAAGCCCGTGCACAGCAACGAAAAGTAGCCCCCGCTCACCGCAACTAGAGAAAGCCTGTGCGCAGCAGTGAAGACCAACGTGGACAAAAATAAATAAATTAATTTAAAAAAATGCTTCTGTAGCCACTTTTGATCATCCCTCACACAAAGAGAACTCTAAGCCAATAAGAGTGAAAGGCTTTGGACACAGCATCTGTCTGATGTGTATTTGCTGTTTATTCTTGTATTAAAATGAAGTCCTGCCCTGAGTAGGCTGAGGCAGGGGGTGATGAATTGCTGGCATTGGGGGGGTTGTCAGGTTTAGTAAATAAAAATACAGGACTCTCAGTTCAATTTGGTTTTTTTTGGTTGTTTTTTGGGTTTTTTTTGTGGGTTTAAAAAATTTTTTATTGGAGTATATTTGATTTACAATGTTATGTTAGTTTCAGGTATACAGCAAAGTGCATCAGTTATGCATATAAATATATCCACTCTTTTTTAGATTCTTTCCACATATAGGTCATTACAGAGTATTGAGTAGAGTTCCCTGTGCTATACAGTAGGCCCTTATTAGTTATCTATTTTATATATAGTAGTGTGTATATGTCCATCCCAATCTTCCAATTTTCCCTCCCCTAACTCTCTCAGTTCAATCTGAATTTCAGAGAAACCACAAATAATTTTTTAAGCCTAAGTATTTCCCAGACGGCAACCTATCCTATATCTTATCTGAGGACTCCATTTTTAGTATCAGTATATCCCAAATTGCATTGTATGTTCTATACTTTATCTGGTAAGCCTGAACCCAGGGAAAGTAGACTGAAATCTCACACAGTGTTAGGTGAGGCTGACATGTAGTTTTGGAATTTTTGTCAGAAATGGATTTAGTAGGACTTCCCTGGCAGTCCAGTGGTTAGGACTCCGTGCTTGCACTGCAAGCGGCGTGTGTTCAATCCCTGGTTGGGGAACTAAGATCCCACATGCTGCCTGGTGTGGCAAAAAAGAAAAAAAAAAACAGATTTAGTTAACACAGGGGTCTCCTGAGCCTATTATTTCAACTTCAGAACCACCTGACTGCTTCTGTTGGTTGCTGTGTGCCTCGTTTCTGTTCCACCGGTTACAGATAACAGACCTGCAGGAACTTATGTCCCCAGGGAAAGTGGGTGTCTGCAGGAGCAGTGGACAAACTCTTTTGTTTTCGCAGAGAATTCATGAGCTAGAAACTCACCCCACCTGAGATTCATCTTTCCTGAGTAGCAATAGTAAATTATAATAATTTAAACACACAAACCTCAGCCTACAAAATGAGTTCTATTTAAATGGGGCAACTTGCTCATGAAATGAACCACCTTTCAGGATGTGAATTTTTCTCGATAAGATGCCTAACGTGTGTGGCAATAATTCCCAGTACTCTGGCTCCACTTGGTTGTGTGGACAGAGCTATTATATTAAGTAAATGGTGTAGGGTTACTTAATAAAGGAGTTTTAATCCATCTGTTTTTCAGGGATTAAATGACTTGATCTAAGTATTTCTTTTTGACAGAGGAGAATCTTTCTCAGCTAAGAATGAGGAAAAAAAATCACAGGTTGAAAAGGCTGAGTATATATTTAATACCCTTGGGAGCAAACAGAGCAGCCAGTTTTATTCAACTCACTGAACAAATGTGATATTAAGTGGCCTTCACCAAGTTCATCCTGAGATAAAACAAAGTCTGTCTTTTAGTTCCCTATGATGTAATGAAATCCATGCACCACTGCTTTGTTATAAATTAGAGATTAGTGTCGTTTTTTGGTTCGGTTTCAAATACAAGGCGACAGAGATGAATTAACTTTACAGATGTTCAGAGAAATTGTATTAGGTTCACCCACGTAGAACAAAAGGGAGGTAGTTATTAAGGAAAGGGATAAAATTTGAGACAGAAGCTCTCCAAAAGAAGCAATGATCTGCTAGGGTGTAACCTACAAAGAAGCTCCAGAGCCCACTTATGAATTCACACATCCAAGGGGTGCCCCTGCCAGGCTCTGAGTCTGATGATTCCAAGGGTCATTAGCCAGGGCTGGGCTTTACTAGAGCTTTGAGACAATCGAAGGGATCAAAGGATCAGAAACAGGCCATTTCCTATCTTCTCCTTTTCCTGGCTTCTCAAATTCACATGCATGCAGACGCCAGACTAGACATTTAAATAAGGACTTCAGGTGAAAACTGTGGGCCTGGGGAAGGTAGGCAACGTTGAAAGTCATACATCCACCTGGCCCCAGCTACTTGCTCCCATGTGGGAATAGCTCTTCCAGTTTCAAGGGACTCTAAACATCTAGATTTTTAAATTTATTTTTTAAATTAATTTTTACTGGAGTATCGTTGATTTACAATACTGTGTTATTTTCTGCTAGATTTTTAAAAATTTTATTGAAGTTTAGTTGATTTACATTACATTACATTACATTTACATAATTTCTGCTGTACAGCAAAATGACTCAGTTATATATATATATATATTTTTTCATATTCTTTACCATTATGGCTTATCACAGCGTATTGAATACGGTTCCCCACGCTATACAGTAGGACCTTGTTGTTTATCCACCCTATATATACTAGTTTGCCAATCCCGAACTCCCAGTCCATCCCTCCTCCACCCCCCGCCCCCTTGGCAACCACAAGTCTGTTCTCTATGTCTGTGAGCCTGTTTCTGTTTCGTAGATATGTTCATTTGTGTCATATATTAGATTCCACAGATAGGTGACATCATATGGTATTTGTCTCTGTCTGACTTACTTCACTTAGTATGATATCTCTAGGTCCATCCATGTTGCTGCAAATGGCATTATTTCATTCTTTTTTATGGCTGAGTAATATTCCAGTGTGTGTGTGTGTGTGTGTGTGTGTGTGTGTGTATCTATCTCACATCTTCTTTATCCGTTCATCTGCCAATGAATGTTTAGATTCCTTCAATGTCTTGGTTATTGTGAATACTGCTGCTATGAACATTGGGGTGCATGTATCTTTTCATTATAGTTTTCTCTGGATATATGCCCAGGAGTGGAATTGCTGGACCATATGGCAACTCTATATTTAGTTTTTTGAGGAACCTCCATACTGTTTTCCATAGTAAAACATTCCCACCAACAGTGTAACAGGGTTCCCTTTTCTCCATACCCTCTCCAGCATTTGTTACTTGTAGACTTTTTAATGATGGCCATTCTGATCAGTGTGAGGTAGTACCTCATTTTAGTTTTGTAAAAATCTAGATTTTTATGTGAAAATTTCCAAGTTTTTAATCTTAAATACTAATCAACTAATGTTTAAACAAACAAACAAACAAACAAAAACACCATCGTGTGGAATAGGAAAATAAGGCTGCAGGTAGATCCAGGCAGTCAACCATTAATTTGTTACCTGTACACAAGCTCATGGAAGAAAGTATTTTTTACATAAGACTTATGAGATGCTGTGCTTGCAGTGTCAGTAGGAGGTGGGGGCATTATAACTTTCCTTGTTCTAGAAAGTTCTACTCTGACACAGCCAATTAGCATCGGGTGCCATAAGTCTTACGCATGAATTCTCCTGCCTGGCCAGACCCAGGCTCTTGGCTGCCTTCCTTGTCTCCTGGAGCTGCCCTGAGTACTTATACACACCTCCATGTTCCTTGTAATATGACTTTGAGCTGGCTTTCTGGATTATCTGGGTCTCCATTGTCCTTGGAAAACAAGACAAAATATTTGTCCTAGACCCAAACCAAGGGTTTATTTATTTGCGGTACACAGGCCTCTCACTGTCGTGGCCTCTCCTGTTGTGGAGCACAGGCTCCGGACACGCAGGCTCGGCGACCATGGCTCACGGGCCCAGCCACTCCATGGCATGTGGGATCTTCCCAGACCGGGGCATGAACCCGTGTCCCCTGAATTGGCAGGTGGGCTCTCAACCACTGCGCCACCAGGGAAGCCCCCAAACCAAGGGTTTTTAAGTGACCTAAACTGAAGGATCTCTCTGGAACCTCATTTATAAGGGCACTCATCCCATCATGAGGGCTCCACCCTTATGACCTAATCACCTCCCAAAGACCCCATCTCCTAACACCACCACCTTGAGGGTTAGGTTTCAATGTTAGTTTGGGGGGAATTAATTTTCACTTGAGAAAAAAATACACAGACAGGCACCTATGTAGAAAGATATTACCTGTTTACATTGTCTACCTACATTGCACCTCCGCCTTCAAAACACTGTGTGTTGCTGACCATCTACGGCGAACCACCCCTTGCTAATTTCACTGCACCCCGTTCCTTCGGTTTATATACTCTTCTTCTTTCGGAATGCCCTTCTCTCCCCACTACCCTCTATCTTAGTCAATTCTAACCCTGCCTGTCTTTTCAGACCATATGTCGCATCTAATATAAAACTTGCCCAGATTCACTAAATCAGAACTAAGAGTCTCTTTCCCATCTACTCTTTTTGTTTTAATTTTTCTTTTATATTGGGATATAGTTGATTTACAATGTTGTGTTAGTTTCAGCTGTACAGCAAAGCGATTCAGTTATTCATATACATACGTCCATTCTTTTTCAGATTCTTTTCCCATATAGGTTATTACAGAATAATGAGTATGGTTCTCTGTGCTCTACAGTAGGTCCTTGGTGTTTATCTACGTTATATAGCAGTGTGTGTATGTTAATCCCAAACTCCTAATTTATCCCTCCCTCCCCTTTCCCCTTTGGTAACCATAAGTTTGTTTTCAAAGTCTCTGAGTCTGTTTCTGTTTTGTAAATGAGTTCATTTGTATCGTATTTTTAGATTCCACATGTGAGTTATATCAGATGATATTTGTCTTTCTCTGTCTGACTTTCTTCACTTAGTATGATCATCTCCAGGTCCATCCATGTTGCTGCGAATGGCATTATTTCATTCTTTTTTATGGCTGAGTAGTATTCCATTGTGTATATGTACCACAGCTTCTTTATCCATTCATCTGTCAATGGACATTTATGTTGCTTCCATGTCTTGGCTATTGTAAATAGTGCTGCTATGAACATTGGGGTGCATGTATCTTTTCGAATTATGGTTTTCTTGGATATATGCCCAGGAATGGGATTGCCGGATCATATGGTAGTTCTATTTTTAGTTTTTTAAGGAAACTCCATTCTGTTCTCCATAGTGGCTGTGCCAATTTACACTCCCACCAACAGTGTAGGAGGGTTTCCTTTTCTCCACACCTTCTCCAGCATTTACTGTTTTGATTTATTGACTTTTTGATGATGGCCGTTCTGACCGGTGTGAGGAGGTACCTCACTGTAGTTTTGATTTGTGTTTCTCTGATGATTATTTTCCAGCTACTCTTATTGGATTTGTTCTGAGATGTCATCAAATACCGATCGTTGCAGCAGGGAGGCATTGAGTGCCAGCTCTGTGCAGGGCACTGTGCTAGGCACAGGGATATTCGGTCGGGAGGACATAGGTTCTCAGTCCCCCAGAAGCCATTGGTCAACTTGAACTTCCTCCCCAGGACCCCAAGCCCCAATACCTCACAGCTCGCAGTCTGAGCTCTTCGCTTCTCTGTGCGCCACCTTCCCTCTTGCCCTCAGCATCTGTCACCTGGATTCCAGGACCTGCCTCCTGTCTCCTGGACTTTGGAACTTTCTTACCCAGAGACCCCCCCACTGCCACCGCCATGTTCCTAAGAGACATCGCCTGGACACATAAGACCCCTCTCCAGAGTTTCCTTGTTCTCCTCTCTTTCTGGGTAGTGGCTGCCACACCACAGCCTCTAGACAGTTTCATGAGGTGGGTGACTTCTGTCCACAACCTTGTCAGTGTCCCCCAACTAAGCCCATTGTCTGCTACTGCCACCTTGTGGTCAAATATTTTCCTTGCTCAGCCCAGCCCGGAAATCGCTCAAATTCACCACAACTCCTTAGATTGTCCCCCAGTGTAAATCTATTGCCATCACTACTTAGGAGCTGAGGGACATTCTTCCATCATCCCAGTGTACAGAGTGGATTCTCAATCAGTTCTTGTGTATGAATGAATGGATGGATGAATAAATGAATGGATGGATAGGTGGGCAGGTGGATGGGGAGACGGATGGATGGGTGTTTAGATGGATGGTTGGGTGGACGGATGGATGGGTCTCACTTTACTACTCTGTGATCTCCATGAAGCCTGGATCTGCTGTCCCCACTAGGGTATCCCCCATTGAAAATCCTCCGCCATCATTACCCTGCATCCCTGAGCCAAGGTCCCACTGGCAATTATATACGATCAGTGCTTAATGGATGCTGTGAACTGATCGATAAGAAGAGGAAACCACCTGCATCCAGGTGATCCCTGATTTTTGGTAAAAGAACATTGCTTGAACCACAGCATCAGCTTCAAGCCCTAAACATAGATACCCAGACCCACATGCCTGTCTCTGCCCTGGAGCCTCATGACACAGGAAGCCAGGGCCTCCCAGCCTTAGAATTAAGCCCTTTGATTGATAAAGGGTTTAACTGAAACTCAGAGCAATCACATGATGTTTCTGAGGTCAGGAGGGGTTAGTCAGCGAGTCAGGGCTAGATCCCCCGGACCAAAGGCTCCACCATGCTGCTTTCTTCCACGTGCCCCGACGTTTCTATCATTTCCTCCGGTTTCTGTATACATCCCGATGTGTGAGCACCATTGAGGAAGTCTGAAGTCTGTGCTGTGTGCAAGGGATACCCAGGTGAATGAGGCACCATCCCCAGCGCCTGCTTCAAGCACTAGGCTGCCATTGGAGCATCACTTCACATATTTATTTACAGCAACTTGCTCATTACTTTCAGATCTGATACGCACAAAATAGAGCACACTGGACGCTGTAAGAAAGCTGCCTTAAAACCAGTATGAAGTCCTTTAGACTTCTTTTTCCTTGAGAAAAATGAATGTCAATCATCCCAAAATTTATATCCTCAGAAATGAATGCTTGATTTCTAGCATTTGGGGAAAATAAAATAGAATACTCCCCCGCTCTATGCTCCTGACTTGAATTACTGTCTAATTACAGAACGCAGAGTTCTTTTTGACAGTTTGAATGCGTGAAAGCAATCACATCAAATGATATAGCTAGAGTGACCCGTTGAGGCTGGTGAGAAAACGTTCCTGGCCAGGCCTGGTTTCCCGTTGCGGAGGGAGGAACTTCGATCAATTAGGCTTTGTATATTTAAGGAGTAGGCATTATCTATGGCCGCAAATGAATAGAAGGTGTCATTGTCCGAACGCCCTGGGCACAGTAAAGATGAAGTTGTCCTGTGTGGTAGGATCTGATGCTATGAGTGACTGCCAAGGTCAATACCACGAGGACCACTGCCAGCCGCCAACACAGGTATGAATCAATGAGAACTTGGAAAAGCATTTCAGATGCCCAATCCCTGCTTCGCCCAGCTTCCAGCTGTGGACCTGCTTATACTACAATACATGAGACATTCGTTAAAAATAGATAAGTCCCCATCTGATTCTAACTGGAATCTCCCCCAAAATTACACTGTATTCTCTCGAGGATACGCTTTTGTTTTGGTTTGGTTTTTTTTTTTTTTTTTTTTTTTTGCGGTATGCGGGCCTCTCACTGTTGTGGCCTCTCCCGTTGCGGAGCACGGGCTCCGGACGCGCAGGCTCAGCGGCCATGGCTCACGGGCCCAGCCGCTCTGCGACATGTGGGATCTTCCCGGACCGGGGCACGAACCCGTGTCCCCTGCATCGGCAGGCGGACTCTCAGCCACTGCGCCACCAGGGAAGCCCAAGGACACGCTTTTGATCTAGCGGAGTTATGTCCTTTTTTGGCTAATGCATTTTTTGGCTGTGACCCATGGATTTAATGTGGGTGAAGTCCATTTTCCTCTCCGTGGGCATTTCAACGTGGTGGCCAGAGAGGTAATTATTTCTCCCTTCAAGTTGAATTAACAATTTTAAGAAGATGTCACTTTTGTCTTTGCAGGAGGAAAACCAGCTTCCTCATTATCCTTGAACCCTGGGACCCTTTCCCATGGTGTCTGTGTTAGATTTCTTTATTTAAAACTCCCCTACTGCATTAACACAAGAGAACCATCTGGATGGATACATTCCGAGAGGGGCTTTGGCAGGAAACAAGGACTTAAGAGCTCTACCATATAGAGGAATATGCAACAGAAGTTATATAGTCAATGCAAGAGTCATACAATAACCAGGTTTCCTTTTTTTAGAAACTTTCAGAATTCAATTTAATGTGATCAGTGATTTGGGATACGGGAAGGGAGGAGAATGAACTCATAGAGGCTTTTGCCTCATTTTACCTGGTAATTTAAGTATAAACTTTACTTCGAAGTTTATCCAGAGGAATTTCCGTACCTTCTATTTTATCTTCAGCCACCAAACAGCATGCGCACCAGAAACATCCCAGGTGGGACAAATTCCCAGTCACCGGAGTGGGGAATCAGGGGGAAGAAAGAAGGTAACAGGCAGAATTCACAGGAGACACTCTTCTCCTGCAGGACCCCAGAAAGTTAGACAGTTGCTGTGAGCATCCATGTATTTCAAGGGAAAATAGGTAGGCAAGCTTCAGAGGTTCCCAGGACATTCAGATCCCCTCCCCCCAGATCTGCTCTTTAAGGGGAAACACCCATGTACCTTCTGGCAACACAGCACCTGTCACAGTAGATCAGGCATGTGCTGGTGAAAATGTCCTAGTGACTTCCTTTTGGGGCCATATGGCACCTGCAACCGAATGGCCTTTTCCTGACACTGGAGGTGAATTTGCCAACAATCCAGGTTTTCTATGCTTTATTTTCTTTCCCTAAGTTTCGTTCGAGTGATACCCCAAGATCCAGAGAACCATGGGACTCGGCCTCATCATGATACAATCCACAGGGAAAGGAGAGCTGGGCTTAGTTCCATTTATCAGTTGTGCTGTAAAGACAAACAAGCATGTTGGTACCCGGTGTGGAAGTGTGTGTTCCCCAGTAATTACCTCTGAGAAAAGCCCCTGGTACTATGAGGCAATGTCCCAATGATATTATTTTCAACAGTGAGGTACGCTCTGGGGAAGACACTTCATCCTGAATCAAGCTTGGCTGGTGCTGGATTTGGACATTCATGAGGTCAACTGAACCAAACGGTAAAAGAGAGAGAGGCAAGTCATTCAGTAGAGGCTTTGCTATCGTCCTTGGTGTCTCACCCTCACAATTGCCGGCCTTGGGGATTTTCTATGAACTTGCAATTTCAATAGGCCCTGAAAATTCTGTCCAGTTGAGACAGGCTGGGACCTGGGACCCTTTGCTGCAGTGCTTGCACCTGGACACACCTCTCCTTGAGCGACAAGATACAAAGTCCCGGGCTTCCCTGGTGGCGCAGTGGTTGAGAGTCCGCCTGCCGATGCGGGGGACACGGGTTCGTGCCCCGGTCCGGGAAGATCCCACATGCCGCGGAGCGGCTGGGCCCGTGGGCCATGGCCGCTGAGCCTGCGCGTCTGGAGCCTGTGCTCCGCAACGGGAGAGGCCACAGCCGTGAGAGGCCCGCGTACCGCAAAAAAAAAAAAAAAAAAAAAAAAAAAAAAAGACGGTATAGCGGACTAAAACAACTGCGTGTGTGCCGTTGGGGCAAACTCTGGACCCAAGAGACACAAAGAGACCAAGAAACCCAACTGCCACTTTTGAAGAGCCTGGAGCAAAAACAGAAAGTCAGGAGCGAAAACAAGGTGTCGGGAGCAAATGCAGGGCACTGCGCATGCCCCCCCCACACCACACCACCAGGGGGGTGGGCAGACCACCTAAGCCACGCCTCTGGCCAGACCCCTGGACACACCCCTCCCCTCACCCCATATAGGGAACCAGCTCGCCCCCCCACTCAGGGAGGGAGGAAGCAGGGGAAGCTGGTGGGAAGCTGGTGGGAAGCTGCTGTTTGTTCTCACTCTCCTCTGCCGCAGCAGGGGCCCCAATAAAGCCGCGCCTGAATTTCTTACCTGGCCTCTAGTCAATTTCTATCGATTGGGGAAAGCCAAGAACCCCGGTCGGTATCACAGTGATTGGTTCCCTTGCAGTTATGCACCTCCAGGCACAAAGAAACAAGGATGACTGCCCTAAAGGAATGTTAGCGGCACCGTGGCCGTGATCCCAGTGCATCACGGGCTGCTATTTCTCCAATGACTTAGATATGAAAGTGAGGCCCTTAAAAACTGAGCTGGATGAGGGCAAGGGTGATGATGAAGACATTATTAATGTCAAAGACGTTTATGAAGAATGCTAGTTGAATTCATGAATTGTGCACATATAGATGAATATATTATTTTACATATGGCTTTAGATACACAGGTAGACCTAAGTAAACTATTAAAAGGTATATCTATCTATATCTCAAAAAATGTGTATAATTAAATTGGCAAAGAAAACCTTTTAGAAGATCCTCTCAGTGGACAACTGTAGCTGATCACCTTAGGTTTGTGGTTAGAGTGGGGATTTTGTTGTAATCTGTGGCACTCATTGGAAATGTGTCAGATATTTGAATGATTCGTGGCATGTCAGGTGTGAAGGGACAGGTGAAGTCGGTAGCATGGTCTGGGTCAAAGGTTGCAAGTGTGACCTAGGCACTGGATTTGGCTCTCAGAAATGACCCCTTTGTTCTTGTCAGTGTTCTAACATGTTTGAAGATTTTACGTTAAATATAGGATAGCTGCATTTCAGTAAAATAACTGAAAATGTAATGACTGAGTCCACATACCCACATAGGAGTGATTAGCGGGAAGGGAGGAAGCAGACACTGCCTGCTTTAGGTGCCACAGTCCCCATCTCTCCCTATTGCCTCCCAGGGGGTCATGTCCCCCATAGAGACTACATGCCCCTGGTTCCTGTGGGCATTTGTTTGTTTGTTTGTTTTTATCAGGGTAGAGTTGCTTTACAATGTTGTGTTAGTTTCAGGTGTACAGCACAGTGATTCAGTTATACATATACATATATTCATTCTTTTTTAGATTCTTTTTCCATATAGGTTATCACAGAATATTGAGTAGTTCCCTGTGCTATACCGTAGGTCCTTGTTGGTTATCTATCCTATATATAGTAGTGTGTGTATGTTCAGCCCAAGCTCCTGGTTTATCCCTCCCCTGCCCGGCACCCACGCTTCCCCTTTGGTAACCATAAGTCTGTTTTCGATATCTGTTAAGTCTGTTTCTGTTTTGTGAATAAGTTCATTTGTATCATTTTTTTGTTTTTGTTTGTTTTTGGGTTTTTTTTGCGGTACTCAGGCCTCTCACTGTTGTGGCCTCTCCCGTTGCAGAGCACAGGCTCCGGACGCGCAGGCTCAGTGGCCATGGCTCACGGGCCCAGGCGCTCCGCGGCATGTGGGATCTTCCCGGACCAGGGCACGAACCCATGTCCCCTGCATCGGCAGGCGGACTCCCAATGACTGCGCCACCAGGGAAGCCCCATTTGTATCATTTTTTAAATTAGATTCCACATATAAGTGACATCATATGGTATTTGTCTTTGTCTGACTTACTTCACTTAGTATGATAATCTCTAGGTCCGTCCATGTCACTGCAAATGGCATTATTTCATTCTTTTTTATGGCTGAATAATATTCCATTGTATATATGTACCACACCTTCTTTATCCATTCATCTGTTGATGGACATTTAGGTTGTTTCCATGTCTTGGCTATTGTAAACATTGGGGTGCATGTATATTTTCCAATTATGGTTTTCTCCAGATATATGCCCGGGAGTGGGATTGCTGGGTCATATGGTAGCTCTGTTTTTAGTTTTATGAGGAACCTCCATGCTGTTCTCCATAGTGGCTCCTGTGGGCATTTGGACTGGAGACTCCATGTCTCATCATACTTTCTATTCAATCCCAAAAAAGACTGAGTTCTTCAGGATCTATGGGCTTCTAGGCCCAGTTAAGAAACTTGACCCTGTAAACAGAAATCATCTAATTAGAGACTCAGATGCATGTTTACACTCATCGGTTTGTGGAATTTTCTTTTAAAATAAATTAATTTTTTTATTGCTTAAAAAAATGTCCTGTACGCAGGGTACAGGGTTGAGTTGACCATACTACTTGATTTGTACCCTTTCTTTTTTACTTTAATTCTTTAATTCCATTCATTTTTTAGTCAAAGGCACCACCCTAGCATGTTTGATATTTGTCTAGATAAACTCACATATCCTTGTAATATACGTTGTGATATTTTGAAAATAGGCATTTTTCATCTACATATATGTCACCATGCCCTAACTCTCTGTTTCTAGTACTACCCTCTCAACCCTGTTTATGACCTGTCCATGCTGTTTGTGATTTATTCTAAAACCTTCAAGCTGCTCATATATAGTTGAACACAAACTGGTAAGTATCTGAAAAACCATCTTTGCCGACTATTTCCTGAATCCTGAATAAATGAGAGTTATGGTTGAATTGCAAGCCTAGGCTAGGACTGACCCCCTCACTTTGTATCTGTTCCAAATTCAGTCTTCTTTGGGGGCTCAGATCAGCTCAGAGTTACTCTCTCTTCTCCCTAATCCTGATGGATCCTTTTGAAAATTGATATATAGCTGATTTACAATATTGCCTTAGTTTCAGGTGTATCGCAAAGTGATTCAGTTATATATATTTTTTCAGATTATTTTCCATTATATGTTATTACAAGATACTGAATATTATTCTGTGTGTTATATAGTAAATCCTTCTTGCTTATCTGTTTTATTAAAAAAATTTTTTTTTAATTTATTTATTTTCTTCGGCTGCACTGGGTCTTCACTCCTGTGCGCGGGCTTTCTCTAGTTGCCGTGAGCAGAGGCTGCTCTTCGTCGCGGTGCACAGGCTTCTTACCGCAGTGTCTTCTCTTGTTGCAGAGCATGGGCTCTAGGTGCACAGGCTTCAGTAGTGGCAACACGCAGGCTCAGTAGTTGCGGCACGCGGGTCCTATAGTACGCGGGCTTCAGTAGTTGCGGTGCATGGGCTCAGTAGTTGTGGCTCGTGGGCTCTAGAGCGCAGGCTCAGTAGTTGTGGCGCACAGGCTTAGCTGCTCCGCGGCATGTGGGATCTTCCCAGACCAGGGATCAAACCTGTGTCCCCTGCATTGGCAGGTGGATCCTTAACCACTGCACCACCAGGGAAGTCCTGCTTATCTATTTTATATATAGTAGTGTGTATCTCTTAATCCCTTACTCCTAATTTTTCCCTCCCCGCCCTTTCCCCTTTGGTAACCATAAGTTTGTTTTCTGGTTTTCTGTGTCTATGAGTCTCTGCTTTGTAAGCAGATTCATTTGTATTAATTTTTAGATTCCACATATCAGTGATATCATGTACTATTTGTCTTTCTCTGTCTGACTTGCTTCACTTAGTATGATAATCTCTAGGTCCACCCATGTTGCTGCAAATGGCATTATCTCATTCTTTTTTATGGCTAAGTAATATTCATTGTGTGTGTGTGTGTATCCATACATATATATATATATTCCATTGTGTATGTACTTATACCACACCTTCTTTATCCATTCATCTGTTGGTGGGCCCTTAGGTTCCTTCCATATCTTGGCTATTGTAAATAGTGCTGTTGTGAACTTTGGGGTGCATGTATCTTTTTGAATTAGAGTTTTCGTCTTTTCTGGATCTATGCCCAGGAGTGGGATTGCTGGATCATATGGTAACGTTATCTTAGTTTTTTTAAGGAAACTTCATACTGTTTTCCATAGTGACTGCAGCAATTTACCTTTATCTGAAGTATCCTTTTCATTCAAACATCTCACTTCCTGATTTTAAATACTCAGAACGTAAGTCATCTCACCAAAACAGAGTTTTGGTCCATGGTGTTGTCTATTACCAGGAATGCTATTCCTTTCCTCTTGACACAAACATCCTTTAAGACCTGATTCAGACATCACCGTCCCCAGATACCCAGGTCATTCCCACGTCTTGTGGGCAAGGCTCCCACCCCAGAGAATCTGTGGCCCTACACCTGCATCTCATCCCCCTCCTGACCTGCGTCTACCTTGGACAGCAGCTGTTTCTATGTGCACTGTGTCCTTCTCCTAGAACAAAAGAAATTCCAGGGCAGGGGCTGTGTCTTAGTTTATCTCTGACCCCCTTTGCCTATCAAGGGCTTGCCTGAAAATGCTCAGGGAAATTTTGCTAAAAATAAACATCATACCTTTTAGATGAGAACCACAGGGCACTTTGCAGTCCTCCCTCCCTCCCTCATGTTCACATGTGACGACTTCAAAATGATGATGTGTTTTGTGTGATATAAACACACACACGGAAACACATGTATGTGAGCTTTCATATCTGCCATGGCAGGTGTATCAGGTATGTTTGATCACTTGAACAAAGCTTGCAAGTTGGAATTGGAGGTTAAATCAAAGCTGTGAGACATTTCTTCTTTCCATAATAGGATTACAAAGAAAGATAACATGTAGAGTAAAGCATGAGAATAGCTACAGGACTGAACCCTAGGTCCTCAAAGCTGTTTGCCTAACAATGAAAGCCACTATTTTATCTGCGGCTAAGAATACAAAAGTAGGACAGGCTATAGGAGGTAAATTTTAAATCATCTGAAGCTGAATGTCAAGGGAAGACATTTTTGAGGTTCTTTTGAACTGGGATAATGTATGTTTCTTCCATGGCCTTTTAATAAAGAGAAAGCTGGCCACCTGCCTTTTTAATACTCCCTGATATCATGCTTTCCACAAACGTTACCATTTAAACAAATTACAAGCCGTTGAAATTGTTTTATTTCAGAATATGGATGTGAGTTACAGTGGTTTCTTATGTATATGATGTCTTTACTAAAATAAGACAGTTTTTAAATTGTGTCATTCACTAACTTTTCACCCTGCTGGAGGAAAAGTAAAGTCCTATTCTACTTAGGAAAGAGAGCTTTTTGGAGTTCTCGTTTGGGAACTCTTTATTGGAAATTTTACATGTAAAATAAAATGTTTCTTAGAGAAAGTGGGGAGGGGGCAAGACTGGCAATTACACGCAATGTCTTCACTCCTCACAACTCCGTGGGAGTTCATTACATTAGACCCATTTTACAGAGCAGGAAACTGACCACGAGCCTAAGCATCATCTTCCAGAAAGAGCCTCCGGCACCTGCTGACCTGCCTTGTGTGGCCTGGGTGCCCTTAGGCCTGGTCACAGCCGCTTGGGTCTCCCCTCACCCCAGGGATCCTCAGGACCCTCTCCTGTGCTGAAACCCCCGTTTCCCGCGTGTTTCTCTTTCTTGCTTTACTCCCTTGTTTGGGCGGAAACCTTAGTCCAGTAGCTTCCTAACAAGAGTGCAGGACTGATCATTTGTGAGATCATTCTTGAACCACATCTATGTGACACTCTCCGAGGTACCTAGAATAGCCAAATTCATAGAGTCAGAAAGTACATTGGTGGATGCCAGGGGGGCAGGGGCTGGCGGGGAGGGGGAATGGGGCGTTAGTGTTTAACGGGGACAGAGTTTCAATTTAGGGGGTGTGAAAAGTTCAGGAGACGGATGATGGTGAGAGTTGCATGACAATGTGAATGTACTTAGTGCTGCTGAATGGTACAGTTAAATATGGTTACAATAGGATGTTTTATATCATGTGACTTTGACCACAATTAAAGAGCATTTTTTTAAATAAAAAAAAACAGACCCTAATAATTCACTCTCATTTCAGTGTCCACATGAGTGCTGGCAGCGTGCAAGTATTCTCAGGGACACAGATTTTATTGCAGCTTTGCTCAAAGGAGGGACCTTGAGTAAGTGAGGCTGCAGCCGCAATGATCTGCACCATTCTTTCAACATGAACGAAGCCCTGTGGAGTGACCTGGGTGGCGAGAGTGACAGGAAGTGTCCACATGGAGACGGACAGTGAGAGTCCGTGTATACAGGTGAGGATGGGCAGGCTTTCCAGCACTTCACACCAAACACATTTGAGGACGAATCCGAGATGCAGGGTTTTCCCCTGGGCCTTAGGAAGCTGGTTCAGCACAAGGAAAATTGTACGCAGTCTGGGGAAATAAATTAAATATGCAAAGCTACTAAATACAATACCATTTATATAGAAGATAAAAAGGCACGTAATTTGATGAAGCGAAACATCAATGCCTTCCTTCTGCTTCCCAATTGCCACTTCTTTCTTCCCACCAGAGTGGATCATTTTTATTGTGACAGCCGTAGTTTATGGAAAGAAAAAATAATCTGTATTTATAATGGGAAATTGTTTGCATATATCATCTCCACTCTTCATTGTACTGTTCACCCTTAACAGAAGTTAATTCTAACAGCTGTGCGTGAATCTGTTTAAGATAATCTGATATGTATGCACTTTTTTGGCTAATGGAGAAGTCTCTTCCAAAGAGAGAGCTCAGACTATTAGATAAATATTTTATTCTAATGCTGATCTGTCTTCTATATAAATATCATCTTTGCCCCCCACTGCTGCCCCCCAATAAAGCAAGAGAATGTTTTCCTGCAAAAGAATTGAGAAGGGCTGCCTATTTTTGGTCCAGGGTAATGGAATATATTTATTGATGCAGAATCAATTATGTGAATCAGGAGTTCAACTGTGGAGGGTCTCATGGCTCTTACTAATCATATAAAGATGAAGCATGCTGGGAGTCTAAATAAATGAGACACATCTAGTCCTTTAAAGCACATTCAATCCATAATTTTAACCCAGTGTTCCTGCATTTTTCAAGGTCAATAGCAAAGTGCTATTCCTCCCATCTATTTGGTCTTTAGCCATCTCGTCTTCGTGGATCAGAATCTCATCAGGGAAAAGGAACTAAAGGATAAATCAGCATAATTATAAATACTCTCTGCTCGCAGCAAAATATCTAACCTGATCCAACTTGTCCCTCATCCATTGTTCTGAGGGACCAGGAGAAACACAATGCCAATTCCGTAGACAAGAGAATGCCTGCCCGCTAGGGCTCCAGAAAGAGAGTGGTTCATGCTATTTGAGATTTGATGTGAGACTTCTTTCCTCTCACGTACATTCTGAGAAAATAATACTCACCATAATCATATTCCCAGTAACTCATGCAAATTCATCAGTGTTTACGGAGTAGTCGCAAGATACAGAGCACTGAATAAATTACACAGTGTGGTCCAAGATTTTTCACTTAAAATTGGACACCTGCAATACAATTTTTGAAAGTTTTAAAAATTAAACTGTAACTGATCTTCAAAGTACACAAATCAGAAGAGAATAGCTTGATGAATTATTACATAGGGAACACAGATGTACAACCTTCACCTGGGTCAATAAATAAAACATTAGAAATGTCTCCAAGTTCCCTGTGGTTTGCCTTCCTGGTCCTTTTATCCACAATCACTGCCCCAGGTCCCACATCCCAACACCCTAGGTCAATTCTATCTGTTTTGAACTTTTCATAGATGGAATCATCACAGTATATGTTCTTTTACTGCCTGGCTTCTTTCATTCCGAATTCACTCGGTAAGAGCCGTCTCTCTTCGGAGTATATCAGTGGTGTGTTCATTTTCACTTTGTACATGATGTATTTATACTCAGCACCTTTTATCTTTGGTATATTTGAAATACACCAAAATGTATTTTAACCCATTATACTGAGCATTTGGGTTTGTCTGATTTGGGGATATTTTAATCATCCTGCTAATAACATTCTTTTTTTTTTTTTTTTTTTTTTTTGCGGTACGCAGGCCTCTCACTGTTGTGGCCTCTCCCGTTGCGGAGCACAGGCTCCGGACGCGCAGGCTCAGCGGCCCAGCCGCTCCGCGGCACGCGGGATCTTCCCGGACCGGGGCACGAACCCATGTCCCCTGCATTGGCAGGTGGACTCTCAACCACTGTGCCACCAGGGAAGCCCCTAATAGCATTCTTGTACATGTGTTTTGGTGCACATGTGAAATTGCTGGGTTAGAGGTTATAAATACGTTTCATTTAGATATAACACCAAATGGTTTCCTACAATGCTTGGACTAGTTTTGATTTCCACCAGTAGAATATGAGAAAACCCGTTACTCAGAATCCTCACCAATACTGAATATTTGTCTGGCTTTCAAATCTTCAGCTATGTTGATAGGTTTTAACTTGTATGTCATGACAAATGAGGTTGAAAACATTTGATATATTTTTTGATTGTGGATATCAACCACCCACTCCCCAATATTTAAAAGTGGCTTTTCAAGTAACAACAAAAAATAAAAAAGAAACAACAACAAAAACAAACAAAAAGAAAAAACAAAACAAAAACAAAAGTGCCTTTTTAAGAATTCTGCCATTTTTCTCATGGGTTTTAAATGTCTTTTGCTTATTGATTTGTAGAAATCTTATATGCCTCAGATATGAGTCTTTGGTTGATTTTATATGTGCAAATATTTTCTCTCACTCTGTGGTTTAACTTTCCACGTTCTGAATGTGGTCTTTTAATAAATAGAAGTTCCCAGTTTTTATGTCGTCTAAATCATCGATGCTTGTGTGCATTGCTTATTATGCCTGGCTTAAGAAATCTTTGCTTATACAAACAGCAGGTTTTCTTATAGAAATCCTGTGTCTTACCTTTTGCCGACAGCTCTACAATTCACAGGAAACTGATTTTTGTATATGGTGTGAGGTAATGATCATGATTTTTTTTCTAGATGCTATCTGAAGAACCCAACACCGTTGACTGAAAAGAGTCCCTTTTCCCACCACACTGCAGGGTCACATTTGCCACCAGTCAAGGGTCCCTAAAGGTGCAGATGTGTTTCCAGGAGCTCTGTTCTGTTTCATTGGTCTGTTTATCTTTCCCTGCACCAACACTGTTCTGTTGCAATAACTAAAGCATTTTATTAAATCTGATAGAGTAGTTTCTCCAAAGTCACCTGTTTTCTTAAAGATTTTCTTGCCTATTCCAGGTTCCTTGTAGTTTCACATAATTTTCTTTTAATTTAAAAAATTTTTATTTATTTATTTGGTTGCACCAGCTCCTTAGTTGCAGCAGGTGAGCTCTTCAGTTGCAGTATGTGAACTCTTGATTGCAGCATGCATGTGGGATCTAGTTCCCTGACCAGGGATCGAACCTGAGCCCCTTGCACTGGGAGCGCAGAGTCTTATCCACTGTGCCACCAGGGAAGTCCCCTCACATAAATTTTAGGATCAGCTGGTTAAACACCCTCTGGGATTTTGATTGACATTATATATAACTGCATTAACATGTTTGCAATATTAAGACTTCAATCCATGGACCATGGTACATCCCATTGGACATCCCTTCTTTAATTTATCTGAATGATGCTTTATAGCTTCCATCGTAGAAGTCTTGGATATCTTTCATTAGATTTAGGCTTCATTATCTTCTCTCTTTATTCTATTTTAAATGGAAACATTTAATTTCATTTTCTAAGTGTCTGTTACTGTGATACAAAAACATGATTGATTTTTTTATATTGATTTGGTATGCAAGTTACCTGACTAAATTTACTTATTGATTTTCTTTATTTTGGGCTGTGTTGGGTCTTCATTGCTGCCCACGGGCTTTCTCTAGTTGTGGTGAGCGGGGACTACTCTTCAGTGCAGTGTGTGGGCTTCTCACTTTGGTGGCTTCTCTTGTTGTGGAGCACAGGCTCTAGGCATGCGGGCTTCAGTAGCTGTGGCTCGCAGGCTCTAGAGCACAAGCTCAGTAGCTGTGGCGCACGGGCTTAGATTCTCCGCGGCATGTGGGATCTTCCCGGACCAGGGCTCGAACCTGTGTCCCCTGCATTGGCAGGCGGATTCTTGACCACTGCGCCACAAGGGAAGCCCCTACTTATTGATTTTTTTAAATCTCTATATTCTTTTAGCTATTCTGCATATACAATCATGTCATCTGCAAATAATAACAGTTTCATTTCTTCATTCAATCCTTAAATATATTTTTTTCTTTTTATTTATTCATTAGATTGGCCAGGACTTCTGCACAATGGTTAATACAAGTGGTCATACTGGGCACCTTTGTCTCATTTTTCAGACACAGAAAGATAGCTTTCAATATTTTGCCATTAGTTATGACTTGCTGTAGGTTATATTTTGTGGATATTCTATCACAGGTCAGTATACTTTCCTCCTATTTATGGTTTTACATGTTTCCTTTTTACATCATGGACATGCAGAAATTTGTCAGATTTTTTCTCCATCTATTAAGATAATTATAAAACTCTCTCTCTCTCTCTCTTTTTATTTTTATTTTTCCTTTTTGGCCGTACTGCATGGCATGTGGGATCTTAGTTCCCTGACCAGGGATTGAACCCATGCCCCCTGCAGGGGAAGCTGGGAGTCTTAACCACTGGACCACCAGGGAAGACCCCCAAATTTTTCTCTTTTATTTGCTGATAATTTTCTGTCCTTTTTCCCATTCAATATTTTAGAAAATATTTTACTAATATTATAAACTAGCCATAAATATTTTTTTATTTTTTTTAATATCTTCACACTGAAATATTTTTAATGAAAATATGAAATCGTCCCTTTTCTCACAATTCCACCCCCAGAGGTTTCCATTCTTTATCTTCTGGTGCAGAATCTTCCCAACCTTTCCCTATAGGGGTCCAATTTTAAAGGGAATTATTAAACATATGATCTACTTTCTTCTTAGCATAGTTCTCCTGGAGGATATTACTGTAGCTAAATCTATATTTGATCCCCTGATAGAGAAAAATATATTTTTAGTTTGTGATTTTTCTAGATTTAGTAAAGACCGTTATATAAAAAGTTATATAACTATCTGGCAAAAAACCAAATGAGCTCTTGAACAAACTCATCAATCGGTTAACTTAATACGAGTCAGCTGAATCTGGTAAATTGATATTTTTAGCCTCCAAACGGAAATGCTTTAATAGATTGTTTTAAAACCACAGACATATTCATTGGATCAGCTAGAAATTTAATGCAGCATAGAGGAAATAGCGTGGGCCCTGGAATCTTTCATTTATCCATCTTTCCAACTGGTGGTGGGCTACACACCACGTGTCAGGCATCTGGGTTGCTGGGGAGAGAGGGGTGAACAGGACAGGCACCCACCTTCACAGAGGGGAAGACAAAACTGAACCTCAGCAGTGCCAAGTATTGTTAGACTGATCTGGGAGCACACGGCACACACATTCGGGAGGGAAAATGGCCTTAGAGTAATGGGACCTGGAAACATAGTGGGGCTGGGTCCCGGAGGCTCACGTTACATCTGGATTTTGTCCTAACAGCAGTGAAGTTGTGCAAGCCCATCTTACACAGGGCAATGGTGCAGTCACGTTCCAGTTTGGAATGGACCGAGAGTCCCTTCCCGTTCTCTGGGGCCATTGTAATAGGCCAGGTGACAAACAATGGAGCCTGGATTAACGTTAGGGCCACGAGCGTGGTGACGAGAGAAACACGGCTAGGAGGTGGAATTGACTGGACTTCATGATCAGGTAGAGAAGCGAGGAGAGAGAGAGAAGATCAAAGACGACATCCACATCGTTCCCATGAAGAGCTGGGTGTGTGCGAGATCCGGGAGCGGCCTTACGGGGTCAGCAAAACCTGCTTGGAGAGGGCCTTCCATCGCGGGGGCAGGGCGGTGAGCTCCACAGCACCTGTGAACCCTTCCCACCACCCAGGGCCATCATCATAACCAAAACTAGTCTCAGAAAACACGCCCTATCCACCTGCTACTTCTTTAAATGCTTAACCAAAGCGAACTCAGGTATTCCTGACCGTGATCCCATAGGACAGGAACAATTTCCTGCCATTTTACAGATAAGATTGCTGAAGCACCCAGCTATTGCGGGATGACCCAAGGGTGCCCGGTTAGCCTCTCTGCCAAGCTGAGCTTAGAAAGCTCACAGCAGGTTATATACCTTCCCTGGGCTCCAACCCCTCTGCTGGAAGGGAGGGTCGGACCCACCATGGAAGATGTGAGGATAAAGGGAATCTAATAGTAACACTGGCCTGAGACCATGGCTGTGAACATTAGATGAATCCACGCCCAGAACAGGGTGGGCGCCCAGGGAAGGAAGCCTCATCGTCGTGCACTTCACCTTGGAGTGACCATACCCAGCACCCGCAGAACATTACAGAGGCTCCTGCCAATGGTAGGTCCCGTGGGAATGCTGTGGAGCTCCCACACCTGCCAAGGGACACTAAGGATGTGCCTTTGCACCGCTGGGCCTCAGCTTTGCCACCTGTAAACTGGGTTGCAGCATTCCTCCTGCTTAGGGCGGCCGGGGAATTTAAGTAGGTTCCCGACCTAACACTTGGAGCCTGGAGTAGGGGCTCAGTGGCTGTCAGTCACTGTGGACTACCCTGGGCCAGCAGGGACAGGTGAAACACGCTGAAATGTAGGACCAGGCCTTGCAGCCACCCTCAGATAAGGGGGGACAGGGAGTTAACAGCTGTCCTAATAGTTCTTCTTTAGCTCGAAGAGTCAGTGGTTACTTCTGCCCTTTCTTTGCCTGAAACTGCATGCAGGTCAGGTGTGATCAAGAACTTGTCTTTAGCTGCCCAGAGGCCTTTCAGCTCCAAATGAAGTAGGTTAGGGGGGTAAAGGATTAATTCACAGTAATTAGTTACAGACAGATTTTTTTGTTAAAGGAGGGCACAATTTAAGGTTGAGGAAACATATGGAGTGACATCACACTTAGTTTCTGGAACTTTTACATAATATGAACCACCTTCCAGGGTCAGGACAAGGGTGAGGCACCCAGGACTCAAAACTTAAGGAGGGGGCTTCCCTGGTGACGCAGTGGTTGAGAGTCCGCCTGCCGATGCAGGGGACACGGGTTCGTGCCCCGGTCCGGGAAGATCCCACATGCCGCGGAGCGGCTGGGCCCGTGAGCCATGGCCGCTGAGCCTGCGCGTCCGGAGCCTGTGCTCCGCAACGGGAGAGGCCACAACAGTGAGAGGCCCGCGTACCGCAAAAAAAAAAAACAACTTAAGGAGGCACCCAGTGTTCAGTCGCCTGCCTGTACCTGCCTAGCCTGAAAACAAGTGACTCCTTAAATTTTGCACCCTGGGGTGTGGAGAAAAGGGAACCTCTTACACTGTTGGTGGGAATGTACATTGATACAGCCACTATGGAGAACAGTATGGAGGTTACTTTAAAAACTAAAAATAGAACTACCATAGGACCCAGGAATCTCACTCCTGGGCCCATACCCTGAGAAAACCATAATTAAAAAGATACATGTGGCCCAATATTCATTGCAGCACTATTTACAATAGCCAGGACATGGAAGCAACCTAAATGCCCATCAAAACAATGGCTAAAGAAGAGGTAGTACATATATTCCATGAAATATTGCTCAGCCATAAAAAGGAACGAAATAGTGCCATTTGCAGAGACGTGGATGGACCTAGAGACTGTCATACAGAGTGGAGTAAGGCAGAAGGAGAAAAACAAATACTGTATAATATCGCTTATAGGTGGAATCTAGAAAAATGATACAGATGAACTTCTTTGCAAAGCAGAAATAGAGACACAGACGTACAGAATGGACGTATGGATACTGGGTGGGGGGGGGCGGGGGAGGGGATGGGTGGGATGAATTGGGAGAATGGGATTGACATATATATACTACTATGCATAAAACAGATAACTAATGAGAACCTACTGTATAGCACAGGGAGCTCTACTCAGTGCTCTGTGGGGACCTAAATGGGAAGGAAATCCAAAAGAGAGGGGATATATGTATGCGTAGAGCTGATTCACTTTGCTGTACAGCAGAAACTAACACCACACTGTAAAGCAACTGTACTCCAATAAAAATTAATTAAAGACAAACAAAACAGAAGAAAAAAATCGCACCCTGAGGACTTGCTTGCTGGCCCTAGTCTGACCCCGGCCACCGTCATTGAGTTAAACTTGCCATGTGATTGGTCTCAGGAAATTGCTCAAGCTTCACTGCTGCCAGGAGGAGAAATAAAAAGTCTTACCTCACCCCCTTGTCTTGGACCAAGACCGAAGGCCTGATTCTCTCTACCTGCTACTATCTCCACGATGCTATCCACGGCTTTTCTTAGATCCCCCCTCAGTGATTTTCTCACACTGATCTTAGTAATAGCTGCTGACGTGCGCGCCATAAAATGGCAGAGCGGATCCCAAGCTGTAACAAGGTCCTATTCTTCTTTGCCTGGTGGAAGGGCTTGAACGATGAAACCAGCTGAGCTCTTTGGATTCGCAGGGTTTCCTTGTGGAGAGGACCCTTTTCCTGCGAGACACTTGGCATTGGAGACCATATCGCTTACAGCTGGGTGACAACTTGAAACTGATTCCGCCAGGGTCAGAGTCACCTTGATATGTGTATACTTAGACATGGAGTCACCATGCTGACGGTATCAGTAAAGAGTCCAATATGTGACCACTTTCTATGGGGCAGACACTGGGCATGTTCACTGTGACCATGACCTTGGGTCCAAAGGGAGGTGCTACTATTATTGCCATATTATAAACGTAATAGCAGCTAGCCAGTATGAGAGAGAGAGAGAGAGAGAGAGAGAGAGAGAGAGAGAGAGAGAGAGAGTGTGTGTGTGTGTTACTATTCTAAGTACTTTATGTCTTTCCATTTATGGAAACTTCGTAGCATCCAAGGAGGTGGGCGCTATCACTATTCCCATTTCACAGATGGGATTGAAGGAGATACATGCTTGATAATCTGTGGAAAAGTCAAGGATTGCGTTTAATCATCTGTATTTTTTTCACGCTATAAACAGCTTCATATGTTTCCAAATTCTTTTTTTAAAAATTAATTTTATTGGAGTATAGTTACTTTACAGTGTTGTGTTAGTTTCTACTGTACAGCAAAATGAATCAGCTATGCATATACACATATCCCCTCTATTTTGGATTTCCTTCCCATTTAGGTCACCACAGAGTATTGAGTAGAGTTCCCTGTGCTATACAGTAGGTTCTCATCAGTTACCTATTTTATACATAGTATCAATAGTGTATGTGTGTCAGTCCCAATCTCCCAATTCCTCCCACCCCCCTTTCCCCTCTGGTATCCATTTGTTCTGATTCCCTTCTAAATTACTCAAAAATAGGAGCGTAAGAATCAGTCCATATGCAAACATTAGAGCTTTGTAATTTTGCAATTCCTATAGCATCATTATTCTTTTCCCTTAATAGGGAAGGTGATCAATGTTACCCGGAAGGGGAAGTTACTGTGCAGACCCTCCAAGAGGTGTGTAATCAGTCACGTCAATGGGATAACATCACAGACGTAGGCAGGCCTCAGTGACAACCATCCCGTGTTGGGATAAATATGTAACCATAAACCTGTAGGGATTGGTGCCTAAATCAGTGGGCAGAATGAATGGTGGCAGGGATTCTTTTTTTACACGGCTGTCTTTTATGAGCTACCACAATCCTCAGCGTCATATCCCCGTAGTGAGTGGAAAAGACATGAGATGAAGAGATGACAAAAGTAATGGACAGGAAAAGAACAGGGGAAAGTGGACAAGGAAGTGAACGCAAGGTTGAGAAAAAGAAAATGACCCCAACCCACCCACACGAAATGCAAAACCCTCGTTAAATTTCCTACAATAAACGTCACCACGCTTTATGTTAAGCTGTGGTTAACGAGGATAAACTGTAAGTGCTCTCACTACCAGAGAATCATAATTTGAGATCTGTTCCAATATATTATTCATAAGTCCCACTTCAGCGAACTGAATATATTTTCTCTCACAAACATAAACTCAAGGGCAGAAGAATGTTTAGCTGAAGACCTCGGACGCTCTCGTACTGAGCTGAAGGATTGCCACATGACTAATGGGCATTCCTGTTTCACATGGGAAATTTCTAAGACATGTGCCCTGCCATCTAATTCCCTTGTGCCTCTAAGTGAGATCATGTATGTAATATATAACATCTGTCATATGTTTTAAGCCATTAAATTTGCAGTGATTTTTCCCAGCAGCAATAGAGAGCTACGGAATACAGCACTAAGCCCTCTAAGAGGCTGATCGTAGCCCGACCTTTAACTAACATCACCGCAGACACCAGCCATCCCACAGTGATGCCTGAAAGCCGAGTAGGGGAAATCAACAGGAAAATCCATTGTCAAAAGTCATTTCAATTTTATAATAAGTTCCATTTATATGTATGTAACCATAATCACTTATATGTCTATGTGGCTTCAAGATGTTCTATGAGCTTTTAGACACAGGATTATAAATACATTTGCCAAGGTATAGAAGCAGGGATTTTTTTTTTTTTTTTTTTTTGGCGGTACGCGGGCCTCTCACTGTTGTGGCCTCTCCCGTTGCGGAGCACAGGCTCCGGACACGCAGGCTCAGCGGCCATGGCTCACGGGCCCAGCCGCTCCGCGGCATGTGGGATCCTCCCGGACCGGGGCACGAACCCGTGTCCCCTGCATCGGCAGGTGGACTCCCAACCACTGCGCCACCAGGGAAGCCCCAGAAGCAGGGATTTTAATTCTTATTTTGCAGGTGAAAAGATCAGGGCAATGAGAAATTAGGCATTGATAGTTTCTAACCACAGTCAATGTATCCTTGGTTCTCAAATAGGCTACTTGCTTTGCACTTGCTTCTGCCTGGATCAGGGTTTCCCCAGGTTTTGCATAGCTTGGTCTTTCTCAGCCCTTGAGTTTAAAATAAAATATCACCTCCTCCTGCGGACCCTCCCTGACCCCCATCTTCATAAAATCACATATCCTTCACTCACTCCTGATGCCCTAGAGACGCTCTGTTCCATCACTGTGCCTTCTTGTTGGAACAGTACATCATTCGTTAAAATTATTTATGTGTTTATCACCATGTACCCACAATATTGGAACATGTGCTCCTATGGGCAGGGATCTTTTTTTTTTTTTTTTGGCTGTGTTGGGTCTTCGTTGCTGCGTGTGGGCTTTTCTCCAGTTGCAGCGAGTGGGGGCTACTCTTCGTTGCGGTGCGCAGGCTTCTCATTGCTGTGGCTTCTTTTGTTGCTGGAGCGCGGGCTTCAGTAGTTGTGGCACACGGGCTCGGTAGCTGTGGTTCGTGGGCTCTAGAGTGCAGGTTCAGTAGTTGTGGCGCACGGGCTTAGTTGCTCCGCAGCATGTGGGATCTTCCCGGACCAGGGGTCGAACCTGTGTCCCTGGCATTGGCACGCAGATTCTTAACCACTGTGCCACCAGGGAAACCCTGGGCAGTGATCTTATATGCTGTGTTCACGATTGCCTCTGTCACCCAAAACAGATTCACTGCAAGAAGATAAGGCCGGATAAAAGACTTGTCAAAATGCGCAAGAAGGCAGACGTTCACGCATTACCTCTGTCGAGCACAGCAAATGCAGAAGAGGGAGACGGGTATAGGCTCTGCAGCCGGGCTGCTGGGTTCCCTTGCCAACTCCGCTTGCCAGGTCTGTGCAACCCTGGGAATTTGCGTCAACTCTCTGAAGCTCTGGTTTCTCATGTATCAGTGGTGTACACTTTGTACCTAGCTCCCAGGTTGGCTGTGAGGATACCCCGAGATAACTCTCATGCAACGTGCTTTGCACAGTGCCTGGCCCATATTAAAGTCCAAGGTGACCTCTTGCCACTGCGGGCTGTTGCTTACAGAGAGGGCTCATGGAGCTAGAGAGAATAACACACGGCAGCTGATTGGATCATTATCCAAATGCCCCCCTCTGTCTGTATTTATTATGTACACTCTCATCCTTTGCCTTGTGGCTTTGAAGTCCCCCCTACTAGAGGAGGACCATATTTCTCCACCTTACTGATGCCAAGTTTGGCCATGTGACTTGCTTTGGCGGATGGAACGTGGACAGGAGAAGCAGAATCCCCCGAGCTGGGATGAAGCTCCAGGAAGCAACCCCACTCTCTTGCTCTCCTGCGATTACTAGGAGAAGAGCTTGCCGTCTTTTCCTCTTTGGGCATTTATTGCGCCTTGACTCAAAAAGTTTCAGGAGACAAGTCTAATGAAAAACACCTGTTCTGGAATGGACTTCAATTATTTTCTGCATTTTTATGTTTTCCTATGTGAATTATACTCATCAGGTCTTTTTTTTTTTTAAGATTACTTTTTAAAAAAATTTTTATGTATTTATTTTCTTGCACCGGGTCTTAGTTGCGGCAGGCGGGCTCCTCAGTGGCAGCTCGAGGGCTCCTTAGTTGTGGCATGTAAACTCTTAGTTTCAGAATGCATGTGGGATCTAGTTCCCTGACCAGGGATTGAACCCGGGCCCCCTGCGTTGGGAACACGGAGTCTTAACCACTGTGCCACCAGGGAAGTCCCCATCAGGTCTTTTGTTGAGAGTGGCAAGCCCATCTCAGATGTGTTCCAGCAAAAAGGGAAAGCCTTGGTTCATATGCTGAATGAAAGAAGTGGTTCAGAGAAAGTCATTGCTTCAGGCGTGGCTGGATCCTGGGCCCAAGGGATAGAAAATGTTCTTTTTCTGTCTCTTCATTTCTTAGCTCCCCCCACCCAGGCTACAAAGACTGAGGGGGAAGTGGGAGGAGGCCTTGAAGAAGCATCTCCGTGGTATTGATACAAAGGGAGCAGAGGATGGGAAACAAGATGGTGAGAAGCCCAAAGAATAGGTGCTCTGTCTACTCCTCAGACCTGGAGAGGCCTGGGAAAAAGAAACCTTGCTGAAGGAAAATACCATTTAGATTGCTAAAGGAAATTTGCGCCAGCAATCGTGCGGTTCTTTAGAGGCAGAGTAAAAAGAGAGGTTTTTTTTGCCATATGCAGTTGTCAAAAGAGAGTGTCTTCTCGGTTCCCTTGCAGGTGAGTCCATTGCAAGGACAGTCTGCAGTTCTGTCCTTCAGGTCTTCAGACATCCACATGCAAGAAGCTTTCATATGTGACCAGCTGTTATGGGCTGAATTGTGTTGCCCCCAAATCCATAGGTTGAAGTCGTAACACCCAGTGCCTCAAAACGTGACCATATTGGGAAATAGGTTCATTGCAGATGTAATTACTTAAGATGAGGTCATTAGGGTGGGCCCTAATCCAATATGACTGGTGTTCTTATAAGAAGTGGAAATTTGGAGATACACACACACAGAATGCCATGTGAAGGTGAAGGCTGGGGTTGGGGTGATGATTCTACAAGCTAAGGAATGCAAGCGATGACTAGCAAACCAGCCTCTGGAGGAGAGGCCTGGAACAGACTCTCCCTCGGAGCCTCCACAGGAAACCAACCCTGCCCACACCTTGACCTTGGACTTCTAGCCTCCAGAACTGTGAGAGAAGACATTTCTGTGGTTTAAGCATCTGTGGTGTTTTATCACAATGGATCTCAGAAACTAATGCACCAGCCGAGGAGATATGAAGCTGGATGTGAGATGAACAGACTCCCAGGGTCAAAACACTAAGGATAAACCCAGGGCCCATCACCCACTGCCATTGGCCTTTGTCTGTCCCCTTGAAGCATCTCAGTGGAAATTGGATAGAGGGAGATTATGCTACAGGAGCTGGCAGCACGTAACAGCGGCATGCGAACCGCTATAGCTGCGTCAATTGTCCTCAGAAATTTTCTGTGATTAAGAAATCAACTTGGGGAAGTCAGCTGATAACGAGCAGCTTTCAAAACAAAGGTTTTGCAAAATATCATTAAATTGTCACAGGCTAGCTGTTTCCACAATTATATACAATAATTCTGTGATGTTAGCCCAAACCAGGCAAAGTAATCTCCTCATGCAAAATGTATGCGATTAATAAAAAATGAACATTTCTATTCGGCCGTTCTTGCCCTTCCAAATACTAATTGTATTTATTCCTTTTTATTCACGCAAAGTTTTGTTATATAAACGTAATCATGGTTTAGTAAATCCATGACTGTGTGCAGAACAGTAATGCTGATCACATCTCTTCAGCTAAGACTTGCAAAGTGTTTCATCAAAATGATGTTCTGCCCCAAGGTCCACCCAATAAATTGAATGTGTGACAATGGAATAATGCCACATGCATACCAGGTACTTTTTCCAAACCTCTTTGTTTATTATCAGCCAATGTTGCTGGAGAATGCCCTTGTCCCCAAAGTGATGGGGTAAGGGGGTCGGGATGATGGCGAATACAGAAACACCTCAAGACAGAAGGCACGAAAGTCTTTGTTCTAGATTTTTACTTTCTGGCTTGTACTGGGAAACAAGTAATGAAAGCAACAGCCTTGCAGAAATAGTGTGCACGGAAATGTAAAAATTGTGTCAAGGAAAATGGGCTCCACAGAACTCTTCTGTAGGTTTCTTTGCAGCCATCGGGCTGGAGGCAATGTACTTAAACTCTCCCCTCCACCAGCACATCCCAGTGAGCTTGGCTGGAGAAAGCACCAGGGGAGAAAGCAGGGAGGGTTGTTCAGGGATATTCACGATGCACAAAAGACCCTGTGGAGGTGAAAGGTTCCGCTGTAGCATCTTACAACACACACTGCATATGCGTGGAACTGGAGGGAGGAAAATGTAACAAGGTATCCAATTTCCCTCCACATGAGAAAATCATTTACAGTTAATCCCATCTCTTTGACTTTATTCTTTCCAGAGCACCACATGGTGCAAAAGACTCACCAAGAAAGATGTGGGTGATGTGAAAACTTGCAGGTGAAGGAAGAGGTTTGTCTTTCGGTGTAAAGGGTGTGGCGGGGGAAGGCACTAATTTGCACTGATTTTTAGGAAAGCGTCTGTCAGCGTCACAAGGATTTACACACAGGTCTATAAAGAGAAAAATCCAGGACAAAGGAGATTTCCTTTTTCTGGTTAAAGGCAGGTCATTCGCGTAGTAGTGAAGTTTAAACACGAAGTCAGGGAGATACAGGGCAGGTTAATGATGAAACGCCTGGCTTACGCCATAGCACACCTATCACATTTTTCTATAGCAATCATCTTAAATGCATTTTTTCCCCACAAACATTTATGACCTTAATATTACAGATCAGCAGATCTAGACCTACTTAAACAAACTTTTTACTATTCAGAGAATGTACCTGCCCTTTTGAGTAAGCAACCTTAGAGAACAATTCAATTTTATGTTGGTGGGATATAGACCAGGTGTAGGTATAATCTAAATTTTATGGTAGCTGCTGTATAAATACGCACCAACATTTTCTTTTTTATTGGAAGCTTTTTATTTGTGGGTAGATTTTTTTTTCCTATTCCTTGGCCATGCTGCTCGGCATGCGATGCGGGATCTTAGTTCCCCGCATGGGGATCGAACCCGCGCCCCCTGCAGTGGAAACACAGTGTCTTAACCACTGGACCTGCAGGGAAGTCCCTCGCCAACATTTTCTTTATCTCTCTAAGGTGGTGTGAGGTCTAGTGCAACATTCTCTCCTGTGTGAAGAGAAAACATGGCAGACCTGAGACCACGCCGCTTAGAAGCTCTTGGTTGGTGTCTGGTAAAGGTATTTCCCTATGCCTACTAAACTGCAAATCTTATCATTTACGTCGAACACTGCTTTCCTTCTAGGAGTCTGGAATTCCGACGTCGAACACTGCTTTCCTTCTAGGAGTCTGGCATTCCGACGTCGAACACTGCTTTCCTTCTAGGAGTCTGGCATTCCGACGTCGAACACTGCTTTCCTTCTAGGAGTCTGGAATTCCGACGTCGAACACTGCTTTCCTTCTAGGAGTCTGGAATTCCGACGTCGAACACTGCTTTCCTTCTAGGAGTCTGGAATTCCGACGTTGAACACTGCTTTCCTTCTAGGAGTCTGGAATTCCGACGTTGAACACTGCTTTCCTTCTAGGAGTCTGGCATTCCGGTATGTGTCAGGCAGAAGGTGCCTATGTGACCAGCCCAGCCCCCACTAAATACCCCAGGTGCTGAGCGCCCAACGAGCTTCGCCGGTAGTCAACTTCTCACTCGTGTTGTCATAAATTGCTACTGGAAGAATTAAGCACATCCTGTGTGACTCCCCTGGGAGAGGACTCTGGAAGCTTGAGCCCAGTTTCCTCCAGATACTTCCGTGTATCTTTTCCCTTTGCCGATTCTGCTTTCTATTGTTTTGCTGTAATAAATCACAGCCATAAGTTATATGCTGAATCATGTGAGTCCTCCTAGTGAATCATGAAACCTGGGGGTGGGCTTAAGGACCCCCCCAATACATCTCTTGTATCTGATCCCGGAGGGAAGTATTCGGTTTTTCATCATTTAATATGATATGAGTAGGTGAGCGGTATGGGTACTCACGCTGTTAGTATGAGTAGTAAGAGTGTCCACAGGTCCGCAAACCTACGATATAATCCTAGCACACATGTGCAGGGTACCTTACAGTGACAGGAGTGAAAGTCTCTGGGGTGAACTTTGTTGGTTGCCTTCCCAACCATCATCACTCTTTCTTGATGGAGTGGAGTCCCAGTCTTGTCCAGATGACACAACTCCAGTGCAGAGCCATAAGCTCCATCCTCCTCTAGCTCCGGAGGTACAACTAAGGTGTCATGGTAAATGGTTTCATTGGCATTGATCGGTTCCTCCATTGACATGTGACTTGACATTTGCCAAGAAGAAGGAAGTTCTACTGGGAAGTCCTTGGTGAAGAAAAAATGCATTGATTCCATAAAAAGCCATTGGAAAGAAAAGGTTCCTCTTTTCCCAGTGAATATTCTGTCTAGATGCAGTTATGTCTAGATGCTGCTACAGCAGTCTTTCTCCCTGCTTGAGGATGAAGGGAAGGCCCGGGATGGTAGACCAGAGAGACAGAAAGAGCCTGGATCCTGGACGACATCCCTGAGCTTCTGAATCCATCAGCTCTGTAGCCTGTTGTCAGCTGGGCTTCCTGCTGTTGAATAAGAGAAACTTGCTTTTTGCTTAAGACAACCTGAGTCAGGATTATATACTTTATTTGAAATTATGGAAACATATAAAAATTGATATCATCCTCACTGATGAAAAAGAATCTAAGATACATGCTGGATACAACATAGCTTGTCCACAGCAGAGCTAGGAATTCAACTTGGGTCAATTGGGCTCAGTCCCTCCACCATGAAATAGAGACCGTTCTTTCTCTGAACATGTTAGCGTCTGGAACCAGCAGATTCTAGTAGCACCTGGAATTCGAAAAAGACTGGCCTCATTTCTGTCCCTGGAGGATCAATGGACCTTCAAGTCCAATGTGGTTTTCTCCTTATTTTATCACTAAACAAACTTCTTACGTCTATTTAGGATGACAAGACATCACATGAAACATTAAAAATATCCTTAACCTAATACACAGACAACTTGTGTATTCATGGACTCTGTTTGCGTATATGTTTCATTGGCTTAAGGGGCAACACATCCACGCATCATTACTGGATCATGGCTTCCAGCGTTTCTCAGGAGAAAGGTTTATACCGACTTTGCTCCTATCACTGGTTCCCTTCCTAAATTTGTAATGCAAAGCTGAGGCTTAAATTCCTCGCAGAGCTGAGACGTTAGCAGAGGATGGAAAGACATCCATCCATCTTCAACTGATATTGCCCTTAATATGCTGGGAGGCTTTGTGCTCTGTGCCTCTGGGCTCAGATGTGAAGTCCATGCCTTCAGTAGCTGGAGCCCATCTCCATGGTCCTGAGTTAGGAGGAAGCCACTCAGAACCCACAGACCCTGGGTTCATCCGGCTGTGCTCACAGCGTCCAGACCACTCATCTGAAAAAACTCCTTGCAGCTCAAATCTCAAACCAGATTCGATGCTGGGGGTCTTACCCTGATGTCTGCAGGCTACATTGCTTCTCAAAGGTCTGTTCTGAGCCTCCCTTGCTTCTTTCAGTGTGGACCTGCACAATATTAAAAACTAAATTACATTTGTCACCAACATAAAAAAACAGGGAGATTTTCAATCAATCCAGATTTGTGCCTCCTTTCCTGCATACCCTCATAGCAATGGCCCGTTTTGTGGCTTTTGAGCTTCCGGGCAACCGGGAAGAGCCTAGAAACCCAGCACCTGCAACTGTGTATTTTTATGACTATTTTAGGAGTCTGAGATAAAGTGACTTTATCTCGTTAGTCTCTTATCCAGATCACCCCTGATTTGGGGCACCACCCGCTTTCTAGATTCCAAAATGTCCCGAGGTTAGAACAGTAAAATCTGTTTCTGTTGAATTCAAGCAATGGGGAGAAGACGACTGCAGGTGCCAGAATCCGTAAAGGAATTTGTCTGCAAAGCCACTTGTGAAATGTCTGGTCCCTTCTCTCTGTCCCAGACAGACCAGATGTTGAGTGGAAAAAGGAAAGGCAAATGGCAGAAAGGGGGACACCTCGTCTACTTTCCCTGGTCACCCCAGCTTCCTCCACTCCTTCCCTGCTCGAGAAAGTTCAGGAGTGGCAGAAAGAATTCTGAATTGCAGGCGCAGTGAGGTCACCACTCAGTTATATGACTCTGGGGGCAACCGTCACACCGCGTTTTACGTGAAGGGACCCCCTCAGAGCTTGGATTTTTAAGGACAGGGGACCACTTGGGAGATTGGAAACCTCAGGGTTTCTTGACTGCTCACGAGCTCATCCATCAGAGCAAATACATTAAAAAAAATTGTCTTTAATCATATTGAAATATGTTTCTCAAGTTGTCAGTCCTCCTAGAACATGCCTTGCACGGAGGAGGGATACAGTAAGTAACTCTGGTTTGATCAAGCGGCATCAGTAGATAGCTAACAGAAGACATAGATTTGTTCCTGGCGTGGCATGTTTACTACAGAGAGGAGAGGTCGGTGTGGATTGGGCCAAGCACTGAGCTTTGCACGCATTTTCTCACCGAATGCTTCCAACAAGGCTCTGCCATCGGTGTTACTAGTAATTCTCTGTATCCATAGCAATCTGAGGCACGGTGAGGTTCACTGATTGTCTCATAAGTGATGGAGGCCAGGGCTGAATTTAAACATGTAACCGCCCACGCCTATCCAGCCATCTTCTGGTCCATTGCCTGGTCAGTTTCTCCTCATCAACTTTGGACATCCTTATTCCAAAGCTGGCCACTCCCGTGAAGTCCACCAGTTCCAATACCTTCCATAACGGTCTTGGATAGCAAAGAGCCTGTTATTGGAGAATGAAAGAGGGGTCGATATCCAAATCTAGCACAACAAGGGAAGAAGGACTGGGGGCTCAGAGTTACGACAGCTTGTAAAACAAGACATCCCCACTGGAGGGAGAGGCGTTTGAGTCCTATCTCAAAACTTGTAAGGTTTGATGTCTCTTATCAGAGGCAGCCGCACTCTTCCAAATGGCAAAGCTTCATAAGAGAACCATCGAACCCCCTGAAACCCAGAACAGACAAGACCGATACATGATGCTGGGACATGAGAGGGCAGCCCTTATCTTGTAAACGTCACTCTCTTGGTGACTTCCTATTCAGCGTGGGCTTTGGGGAGGTAATTCACAAAGGCCATCACTGCCCCGACAACCTGATAAGAGGATACTTTGGCAGCGCTGAGAGAAGCAGATGGGTTCAGAGAAATCACAATTCAGAAGTACCGAGCAGCTCATTGAGTCTCTGAAATGACCCGAGAGCAGATGATATGGAATAATTGCACCAGATTTTTTTTTCTACGTCCATCTTTTTTTTCTCACTCCTCGGTTCTTTGAAGGATGGATATTCCCAAGCATCTTTGTTCACATAACTTACCACTCAGGGGATTCAGCGGTAAACTCCCCAGCAGCCACTAGATAAATGTCTATCTGAGCAGGGAAGGCTGTTTTTCCTTACGTAGAAGTGGATTTTCCAGCATCTCAGTTTAAAGCAAAATCTGGCAAACGTTTTAAGAGTGAAAGGAAGAGATGGCCCTTTAACAAAAACTGTTAAATGTTATAAGGGCAATGACATATACAGAATTCTGCTGCTGTTTCCGATTACCTGAAATTGGCTACTGTCCTTGATCTTCTGGCCTCCCCACCTGGGGAAGTACCTGCGCAATTAGCTTTGGTTCCATCAGGCGTGTGTTTAGAGAGTATTTTGAACTAAATATCATAAGAATCCAGTACAGCTTTTAGCAATCCCATGTGCATGGAGAGGCAAAAATTGTCTTCACGGTGGCCAAAAAAAAGCCGGCACTGGAGGGGCCATGATCTTGAAGAGAAAGAAGCACAGAGAAGTAAATGCTACCCTCCAGTTTTGTTCTCAAAGCATTTGCCAGACCCTTAAATGCACCGTGGAGAGCGCCCTGCATCGAAACAACCAACGGCTGAAAAGCAGAGCCATTTACAGCATTCTCAATGTACCGAGAAGACAGCCTTACGAGACAGGCATTGTTTATCCTATTATACAAAGGAGGAAACTGAACCTCAGAGAGCCTGTATCACTTGCTCAAGGGAGCACAGCTGCCTTTTGGCAGAGCTGGGATTTGAATCTGGGTTTGATTTTGCCTAAAGCACTCTTCCCTTGAAATGCTGCTGCCCTCACTTCCATGAAGCTTCTGCTGAAATGTTACCTTATCAGAGAACGTCCTCTGGAGTCTTCAGTATGGGATGGCCATCTGTTCCAATCCATGGCGCTTCTCACCTCCCTTGGCCGGCTTCTCCGCAGCTCTTACCATCAGCCGGTGTGTCTCTGTGGAACCGTTGTATTCATCACCTAAGTCACTGGATGGTGCCCCGAGAGATGGGATTTATTTTGTTCACTGCTGTGTCCCAGTAACTAGGACAGAGCCTGCTCCCCACTGAAAGCCCTCCAAGCGTGTTGCTGAATCAAGGAAGGGGAGGCATAAATTTGAGATCTTGTGCTCTAAAGCTAGGTCTTCAAATCATCTCCATGAATTTTCTAAAAAGACATAGGTTAAAATTACACAATAAGTCATGGCAGTACTACTATTCACAATGGCCACAAGATGGAAACAACCCAAATATCCATGAATGGATGAATGGATAAACAAAGTGGGTCGTACCCATACGATGGAATATTATTCAGCCGTAAAAAGCAATGAAGCACTGGGAATTCCCTGGCAGTTCAGTGGTTAGGACTCAGGGCTTTCATGCCAGGGGCCCGGGTTCAATCCCAGGTTGGGGAACTAAGATCCTGCAAGCCGAATGGCGCAGCCAAAAAAAAAAAAAAAAAAAAAAAATGAAGCACTGACACCTGCTACAACATGCGTGAAACTCAGAAATATGACGCTGAGTGCAAGGAGCCAGATGCAGAAGACCACATATTGTGTGATTGCATTTACATGAGATGCCGGAATAAGCAAATCTATTGAGACAGAAGGCAGTTTGGTGGTTTCCGGAGACGGGCGAAGAATGAAGAAATGACGATTTAATGTGTACGAAGTTTCCTTTGGGGCTGATGAGAATGTTTCAGAGCTCATTAGAGGTGATGGTTTGCACATCACTGTGAACATGTTCAATGCCACTGAATTATCCACTTTAAAATGGCTAATTTTATGTTAGAATAATTTTACCTCAATATCTCTAAATTACGTGAGTCTTAGCCCTAGCCAAAGAAACTCTCCATGCTTCAATTTCTTCATGTATACATGTTTCTGAATATTTAACTGAGACGATCTCATTATGAGGCTCAAGAGTGAGTCAATACACGAGAGCAATTTGTAAATTACAAAGCATTACAGAAATGCTCCTGCTGTTTCTAGTCTCCAGCTCTTGAGAGGATGGTCACCAGTTCGGATTCTAGCTAGACCACAGGAAAGTGATTTAAAAAGGGAGTGATGGTGACAGCAATATTTGTCCCTTGATCAGCTCTTAGCAAAGAGAGACATCACTGTATAGGCAATATTTCCTCCATTTCTTCGCCTTGAGTGTCTATAGCAGCTGACCTTGAAGATAACTGTCCTCTGGGTCGGGTAGTTCCCATTCACCCCTCCGGATGCACTGCCCATCCTTCCCATCCCTGCCCTGTTCTGAGCTCAGGAGCCTAGCCTCGCTGTACCACGTCCCCTAACCTCCCTGCCCTCTGACTTCTGTAGCCGATAGAGGCATGGGCAGGTGTGCCAAGGACGAGGGCAGAGAGAGGTCGGGGTATTTGCTCCCCTCTCTGTCTTCCTGCCATGGTTCGGTGGTGTCTCTGTTACTCCAGGGAAGAGTGTGCCTCCATTGGTGGGTCCTTCTCCCATGGCCACAGCTCTCACTGGGTCTGGTAAACACTTACTTTTCTTCCCTTCAAGGCTGGAGGTGGAAATGGCTATGCTTGTGCATAGTCCCAGGCGCTGTGCCATGTCTTATTAGCTCCTCTGACTTTGTCCACCCTTCTTCAAGTATTTCCTGTATTAGCTCACTCCAGTTTCTCCCTTTGAATGTGCTATTTGTCTCCTGCCAAGAACCTGACTGATACACTCTACCTAATGATACTAACAGCACGTGCGTGACCCTATGTGCGAGGGTCATACTATTATCAGGAACCGTATTTTACGCATGAGAGAGTTGAGGCCCAGGGAGATTAAGTAATTTACCCAAGGTCCCTCAGCTAGTAAATGACAAAGTAGAGGCATGACCCCAGGCCATTTGGCTGCATACAATAAAAGCTTTATCCCGTGTTCAATACTGTCCTAATCTAGGGACCTCTCATTGGTGCTGCTTCCAAGTTCTAAACTGAGGACTATTCAGGCCAGTGAAGTTCCCTACCGTAATGTCAGCAGTGGGATTTACTGCCCTATTTATTTTTCATTAGTCACTACTAATTGCAAGAAATGCTTACTCAAAGTCATTAGCTGGTGTCCTCTAATCACCCAGTGATATTTCCAATGAAGCTAGTAGAAAAGCCCCTTTGTCACACCTAATATGTGCTTGTTAATGTGCTGTCAGTGTCCAGGGTCCAGTGGTCTGTTTTCTGGATGATGCAAAATGGGGCAGGAGCAGGAATGGTGTAGACACAGAGTGGATTATGAAAGCTCATGTTTACGTTAGTAGGAATAAAAACGTACTTCCCTATGTCGTGTTTTAGAATAAACACCGGAAGATACATAGTTATAGATGATACAGTTATAGGTACAGATATGGATGTAGATATAGAAAGGCTACCTGCTGTTTACATGCAGTACTAAGGAGTTAAAAGACACAAAAAATACTAAATGAAACAGCCACTGTTCATCATTCTGCATGTTTCGTGTATGCATATGAGAAACACATAATATTGTACAGAAAATAACATCCTTTACAAGAACTCGATTGGCTGGCTTTGGCTCACAGGCTGAAATTTAATAATGACCAACACCTAATGAGGGCTTGCTATGGGCAGGGCACTGTTCTAAGGTTCTGTACATCTTAATTCATTTAATCCTCACCAGAGGCTGGTGAAGTAGGCTCTAGTAATAGATGTATTTTACAAACAAGAAACTAGAAACGAAGGCCCACAGATGTTATTCCACTTGAATAAACTTGGATGGACTTCAAAGCCCACGCCCATAACCTGGTTTTCTACTCGGTGGCACACTTGTTTTTTTTTTTGAAGTATAGTTAATTTACAGTGCTGTGTTAGTTTCAAGTGTACAGCAAAGTAATTCAGTTATACGTGTGTATATATACTCATTTTCAGATCTTTTCCATTATAGGTTATTACAAGGTATTGAGTATAGTTCCCTATTCTATGCATTTGGTCCTTGTTGTTTATCTATTTTATACATAGTACTATAATCCCAAACTTCTAATTCATCCCTTCCCCCTTCCCCTTTGGTAACCATAAGTTTGTCTTCTATGCCTGTGACTCTTTTTCTGTTTTGTAAATAAGTTCATTTGTATCATTTTTAAGATTCCACATATAAGTGATATCATATGATATTTGTCTTTCTCTGTCAGACCTACTTCACTGAGTATGATAATCTCTAGTTGCATCCATGTTGCTGCAAATGGCATTATTTCATTCTTTTTTGTGGCTCAGTAATATTCCATTGTATATATGTACTGCATAATTCTTTTTCCATTCACCTGTTGATGGACACTTAGATTGCTTCCACATCTTGGCTGTTGTAAAGAGTGCTGCAATGAACACTGGGGTGCATGTTTCTTTTTGAATTAGAGTTTCCTCTGGATGTATGAGTGGCCCCCTTTCTTACTTTCTAATTTGACTTGAGTGTCAGCTCCGGGATTCACCAGCTTCAGGGGCCAAGCCGTCCTGTGAACTTTCTCAGCCTTGAGTGAAGACACTGTCCCAAGTGACCAGGCTCACCTTCAACTTGAAGTGAAATGGCCAAGAACACAGTCCCCTTCATCTTCCCAGGCGTGTCAGGAGTTCTCACACAGCCCACATGCCGGGCTTCCAAACAGAGCCCTGAGTCACCAGATGCAATTACCCAGTGAGAATCACAAAATCAACTTGTCTGAAATATTTCCCTCCCTGTCTCATTTTTAGGACAAACTGAGAGAAAACAAAATCCAGAGCATTTAAGGAAAGGGGATCCTAAACACAGCCTCTAAGATGCTTCCAGAGCTTCCAGTCAGAAGAAAAAAGCATTGGCATCAAGTTCGCAGCCTCAGCGAAACATCCACAGGTGGCAAGATGGCACCACGACACAGTCAAGTCTTCTCCGGGTGGCTCTGGATAGGAGAAGGTACTCATGGTTATGGCACAGACAAGCCTGGATCTGCCAGTGTAAGGAATCTTACCCCACTGAGTAATGGCAGTAATAAATTGTGGGCTGCTTTCCTGTCTTCCACTGCCTTTCCTCAGAGGTGCTCCAAAGGTCCAAGGGGGGATTTATGACCAATTCATGCACTGTCGTTAGTTTAGAGGAGTGACAGTCGAGGTCTGGGCATGCTTTGCTCCTATGAGGAAACCATGGTAGAAATAGAAAGTCTCGTAAGATACTAATCTTTCTCTTTTGTTCTTTGAAAAGTAGCTTTTCCACAATATTTTAATTCCATGACCGTGATGATGAGTAACCACAGGTAAATTTGAGCACTTATTTTGTGCTAGGCTTTGTTATTCTAGTTATACGTATTTTCTCCCTTGACCCTGTAACAACCCAAAATAGACCAGTTATACATATCTAAATATATCTATACAATATATAATATATATTATATTATATATTACTATAGTAATATTATATATTACTATCTATATATTATCTATATCTATATAGATATCTATCTCTCTATCTATATATCTCATGCATATATATATCTATATCTGCAGAAACACAAGAAGAAAGAAAAAGAATCTGCAGGCAGCACCCAGAAAGACCACTCTTAACATTTGTCACGTGATTTCCCAAACTTTCTTTTTTCTCATGATGGTTTGCAATCCCACGTGCATGTGTGTCTACCTGTCTGGATCTTGACAGTGTTGAATTTTAAGTGAGACCTGTGCTCCTGGAAAACAGTGATGGTCAAGAAATATTCCCTACTCTTATGTATCACTGCAAAAACTAGAAGTCACCCTTCCCCATATGACTTAGATAAGACCCAAAGATGACCCCGTGTCTACGTAGGACAGGCCAGACACAGGCCCTCCAAATTCCCATTCACTGTCTGGTGAATGATTAGCGGAACTGTTTGTTCCCACCAACCAATCTGGCCAAAATTCCCACTAGTTCAACCTGAGCAAACCTGAATCCGGCTTCTCTCCTTTCCCCGAGCCCCTAAAACTTGTCCCACATTTGAGCATTAGAACAAGGAATAGCCCCTCCTAACAACCACCCCTGACAATCAGCTGACCTCTGGGAAAAACAGTCCTGATCAACTGTCTGATCCGTCCCTGGGCTTATTCCACTTCTGACACCAGATCCTTCCTAGCCTTGTGGACTCCTCCCTATAAAAGAAAAGCCCCTTTTCTGCCCGCACTTTGAGAGGTTTGCTGATCTCAGATTGGAACATTCTCCCCATTACAATAGCTCCTTCCCCTATCACAGTGGTTCTTCTCCCCTGTTTCAGTAATCACTAGGCATAAAGTCTCTCCTTACCTAAGTCTAGATCTGTTTCTATCTATCTAGGAAAAGCAAAAGTTAATGAAAGGGGATTGGGCTTGAGATGCTGTCCTTGAGAAGGAAAACCTAAGTCTGGGTCACATTTTCTCCTAAGATGCTCCCTTCCTGACCCAGATACAATGTGGGGGGAATCGTCAAGGCCCCATCCAGGTATTCCCAAACCCTATTCCTTTTCCCCCTCATCACACAGCTGTGAAATGAACCTCTCAGGCTCCAGTACATCCAATAATTCCTCTGAAATTGGCCTCCAGAGAGGTAAGGAGGTCTCAGAATCCTGGATCACCATCCCCCCGACCCCGGGTCTCTGTAAAACTCTAGATACTAGCTTGGGAATTCTTTGTTAATAAACTTTGGCTATCATTTGCATTCACTCTTTTTTGTTGTCCTCAAAGAAAGGGTTCATTACCTTAGAATGATCGCAGAATTACCTAACTTGCCATGACTGAAAGTAAAACTTTTCATTATTCTTTTATTTATTTTCATTGATTCTCCGGTCAATGATGAATTTTTTTTCATGTGCTTATAAGGATTTTTTTTATCTCTTCTTTTGAGAATTGCCTTTTTGATATGATACCAATTTAGAATGAACAACTCCCGAACTATTTTAACCCCTTGTTTTTCATCTCTGAATGAGTGCAAATACAACAAAATTATTTGGGCCATGTCAGGAAATGTTGATTATGAAACATAAGTCTAAGCTCCTTTTAGAAAAGGATACAAGCTTCTTAAATACTGGTCATTCCTCTGCTTTGGTTGCTGGGTGTGGACAATGCTGCTTGTCTTCCAAGTGAATTACACAGAAAAGTTAATTTTCGTTGTGGCTGTTAGGAGAGTATTAATACAGCAAATTCAAATGAAACCTATTTCGTTTCAAAGCTCAAGCTATATACTTAATACTCTTCTGTCAGCAAACTATTGAAATAGCTAACAAGTCCTAATGTTGATTTATTTGGGGTTTTGCTTCATCTATAAGGTCAAAATATTAAAAGTAAACTATCTAGAGGGTTAAAAGGAAGATAGATTCTATGAAGGGAGCAGGTTTTAGAACAAATGTCAAGAGGACCCACTTGTAAATGTCTACTCAGAAAATCCAGCAAAGGCAAGTTTACAGATCAATAGCCTACCTGGGTGCCATTTGCCTAAGTGCATTCAAAGCCTTTTTGCAATTGATCCTGACCTTTAGATACAGCATCCCTTTTTACAGATAGAAAAATTGGGCCTGCAGTTAGGAAGTGGACAAGGATGACACAGGTCCCAATAATCAAACTGCAGACATTTTTCTCCTTATAACCGGAAGCATCTGGACCCCTTGTTCAATGGTGAGGCACGTTTCCTTCTAGCCCTCTCCACCAGTTCCTAGCGGTGCCATTTACAGGGTAATCATCATTGCGATTTTTTGACAACGTGATTGTTCTATGGAGAAGACTTTGCTCCCTGACAAAGCCAGTAAAACATCTGCCAGGATGCACCTAACCCAGGAGTATTCTTACCCGTTTGGGTCTCACTGAAAGGATATCAGCCACTACAAGGCAACCACTTGGTCCCTGTTAGGACTGTCTCAGGACATCAGATTATCATGTAAATTCCTCCTGCTGAAGCCAAATCCAATCTCTGTACCCCAGCACCGAATTGAATCTCAGAGGCAGAGTTCTGGGTGAAGGAGAAAAGAATAGTTTTATTGCTTTGCCAGGCAAAGGGGGCCACGGCGGGCTAATGCCCTCTGTTCCATGGCCCCTTTGCTAAGAAGACATCGACGTTTCTGATATAAGTTTGGTTAGCACTTCCCTAAGAGCTGTAGGAAACAAAAGGTACAACACTAACAGTCATGGGCTCTACCATCCATTTTCCAGAAGGGGCTGGATGGAAGGAGGTAATTTTCTGATATGAACCTGTTCTCCCCCATGATTTCAGAAGATATGAAAAGCGACAATGATGCAATGGCGACGTTTCCTCCTCCTCCTTAGCTCTCACTGTGGGAAGGATCATAACATCCTCGGGATTCAAGGTGGTAGAACACTGCTGATGGTCACTTTGGGACAAGTGGGCCATAGGTAGAGCGATAAAATCCCCAGGCACCTAACGTTTAGGGGTTGTTGACTAAAAATAGTACACAACCCAGAAGTTGAGAGTTATGTTTTATTCAGTGGACTTTCTGAGAACTTCAAGCCCGGGTGGCAGCCAGGACTCTCAGATAGCTCTGAGGGACTGTTCTGAAGAGGTAAGGGATGAGCCAGGATACATAGGGGTTTTTGCAATGAAACCAGGTAGTCAGAACATCAAAAGATGACTGTTAATTAAAGAAAACCAGACACCTCAAGTTAAAGGATTTAGTGCATTTTTAAAATTTTATTTATTTATTTTTGGCTGTGTTGGGTCTTCATTGCTGCATGCAGGCTTTCTTTAGTTGTGGCGAGGGGGGCTACTCTTTGTCGCGGTGCGTGGGCTTCTCATTGAGGTGGCTTCTCTTGTTGCAGAGCACAGGCTCTAGGCGCACGGGCTTCAGTAGTTGTGGCTCACGGGCTTAGTTGCTCCGTGGCATGTGGGATCTTCCCGTACCAGGGCTCGAACCCTGTCCCCTGCATTGGCAGGCAGATTCTTAACCACTTCACCACCAGGGAAGTCCCATAGTGCATTTCTATATATGGGACGTTGCAAAAGTCTAGGCTCATTGGAATCGTTCCTTTGATACGCACCTTAGCTATCTAGGGCCAGTCTCCTCAGGGTGCACTGCTTTGGGGGTGCTGGCTGAAGTGGCTGATGGCCTGATGACGGGGCATCCTGCTTCTATCCTGAGTTTCCTTAGCACTCACTGTAGGGGCAGCTGTCATGCGATGGCTTGATGGCTGCAACACCCTCTGTTTGCTGATGCAAGGGCAACATCTTTTCATTGACTGTCTAATCGGGCTTTTGTGAAGACAAAGTGGGGAGAAGTCCCCTTCCCTAACTGGCACTGCATGTAGCCAAGGAGATCCTGGGGTCCAGCCCTGTCCACCAGCTCCACCCAGCAGCAAGAAAGAGCCAGCACGGTCGTGCTGTGCGTCCCTGTGCCCACCCAGCGCCGCCAGCCTGGGTGCAGCCTGGTCAGTGGGCCCCACCCAGCACCAAAAACCTGGGCCAGCCCCCAAAATAAAATAGGCAGCTCTTTTCGGCAGCAAAATGGGTTTACTGAGGAATAGCAGAGAACTGCGACTCAGGACCGGCCAGCGATGGTGAGTCGTAGGTGGGTCTGGAGAACGAAGGAGGTGGGCTTGCTTTTGTTAGGTTTTAGGAGGAAATTGGGGAGGGTTGTCTTGAACAAACGTTTATTGGAGAAGAACAAGAGTTCAAGGCTGTGGCGGTCCCTCATTGGCTGCAATTGGGGGTTAGTGCCTTGTTGCTGGGGCAGGAAGGGATCTTCCTCCCTTTTTTTTTTTTTTTTTTTTTTTTGCGGTACACGGGCTTCTCACTGTTGTGGCCTCCCCCGCTGTGGAGCACAGGCTCCGGACGCGCAGGCTCAGCGGCCATGGCTCACGGGCCCAGCCGCTCCGCGGCACGTGGGATCTTCCCGGACCGGGGCACGAACCCGCGTCCCCTGCATCGGCAGGCGGACTCTCAACCACTGCGCCACCAGGGAAGCCCCCTCCCTTTTTTTGTTTTTTAAAAGCAGGAGATAAAATTCCTATGTGAAAAATGTCTTCCTTTTTACCAATAGAAGAGTAATATTCTTATGTCCTTTCTTCCTGCCGGTTATATAGGCTGCAACAAGTTGTACGGGTGAGTTTCTCCTTCAGGGCGTCCTGACTCCATTTAAAATGAGCTTTCCTATATTTATTTTCACAGGTGCCCACCCTTCCCGGCAGGAGCCTGGGAATTGGAGGCCTGAGGACCAGCCTGCCCGGCACCACCAAGCAGCAAAGAGGAGGTGTTCCCTCCCCGACAAGACCCTGCCCCCAAGGAGCTATTGCCAGTCCAGCCCAAGTCTGGGGAGAGGCCACAAAAAAGGGGTGCCCCGTCACTGGTCACTGTCCCCAAGGTGCTTGAGGGGCACACCTCTTTCTCTTGGCCACTCCCGTCTCTAGGTAACTGTCTCAAAGAGGTATGTCTGACCGGCTCACCCATCCAAGTACGTGGGGCAGAGCTGTGTGGACGATAGCACCCCCAGCCCTAGGCGACAGAGGCAGAGCCCACCCTCTCCCCACCGGGAGCCCTTTCCCCAGGCCCTTCCCAGTAATGGGAAACCATCCAGAGGCAGGGCCGCCTTCTCCCATCCAATGGTCTCCTTAAGAACTGGGGCTGCAGAGACCCCCAAATCATGAAGGTGCTGCTTAAATGAGTGGAGTTAAGAAAAACCTCTATTTCGCCTTCCCCCATCTTGTACAGTCAGCCATCAGCAAATATTCCTTGAACAAGTGAACGTGTGGTCATCCTGCCTGATCGTCTTTATAAACTCCCAGCCACAATTCAAGGGCAATGGGACGGTTCCCATGACTTGGTGGGGAAACGGAGCCTCAGGGAGGCCAGCCCAAAGTCACTGAGCCAGCAACGCGCAGTCGGATGCTAGGACCTGGATATGCCCTCTGAGAGAAGGAAGGAGGGATGGAGGATGGGAGGAAGAAGCAACTTCTATGGCTTAATCCCTGTGGTCCACCACCACCAGCTCCAGTTTTCACTCACAAGCCCGTGAAGGATCAGCCCCACAGCGACAAGATTCCGGAGAAGAAGGCTGACACCACAGCAGGGGAAGGATAAGAATGACAGTAAAGGTGATGCCACCGCATCAGGTTATAGGTCGAAAAAACACTGACGATCTTGCTGGACAATTTGTCTCTGTTGGCATGGGATTCACAGGGAGACAGAGGGCTGGTGATCTGGGAGCAGGCTGCCAACAGCAGTCCCGTTGCAAAACCAGGTCTGGGTTTGGGCAGGGGTCGGGGGATCGAAATGGACAGAGAGAGCAGCCAATCCCAGTGTGTCTTCCAGCGGAACCTCTCTGGGAGCTCGTCATTGATGGATTCAGACCACATCCCCATTTCTGGGCTTTGGTTGTGCGTTTCTCAGCCTTCCTTTGATCTCCTTTTCCAAACAATAAATGATGTCCAATGGAACGAAAGCACTGACATTTACACTAATGACATTCTTGTTCCTTCAACGTTTTTGTGCAGGTTTTGATTCGTGACACACTCATCCATGAGGGGCATGAGTGAAAGGCTTTTTCAAAATGTCTGATGAATGGAAACCAAAAGAAGCCAATGACCCTTCTTCTCTAACCTCGAAATCCCAAAGATTGACAAAGAACTCTGAAAAGGTGCTCTCTCCACCTGGGTGGCTTTTGAAAACTGAGTTGTCCTTCCTGAAACGGTGCTCCATCCACAAACTATATGCCCTTGTCTCATAATAAGAAATTGAAAACAAACTCAGAGGAACTTAGAAATAACTCTAAGCGAGCCATAGTTAGAAATAAATGGCATTTCCTACACTTCTCGACTCAGGTAAATAGCATTCCCTGCCCAAGGATGCCAACGCTTTGCATGGTGGTTTCTAGTTTGTCAGATACGTTCATTGAATAAATACAGGTTGGACCTCTTTTCTGTGATCCGGCTAGTGTCTGGAGATGCTGTAGGTCTTTCTCCTTTTGATCTAGGGGACCAGTAGTAAGACAGACATTTGTCTTCTGCAAAGTGACAGCCCAGGGGCCATCTGTTTGCCTGGCATGGTGTGTATCCTTTAGTTAAATGAACATGTTACATATCAGAATGTTGCAGGTAAAAATAGCACCTCCTTTTTCCCACTAAAATATGGAAGAGTAATTAATTAGGGTCCCGTTTCTTGCATGGAGACGGCTGACTGGAGGTGAGTGATGGCTGTTCTCTTTAGTTGGGGGCACACTTGATAGTTCCCCATTGCTCTTTTATTGAATTCACCTTTCCAGCTAGTATTATACGGAGGGGTACGACTTTGCAAAGAAAAACCAACTGCACAAATGATTATCTCATTCCATCTGTAGTCCGTGCTCCGAAGGAAAAGCTAAAGAGTGTGTTATATGTAATGGGGAGGGGAATCTTGCCTATTCTCAGGTTCTGACCCCTGAGACTTCTCCAAATTTACGTCGCGGGATGAAGCCCAGGCAGGGCCAGGCAGGTAAGACCACACCGAGCTTTACAGATTGAAGTCATTTCATGCTCCATTGGAGAGCTATTCGTCTTTGCCCAGTCACATACATATGAATCTGGCTAAATACGTCTGTTACCGGGTGCCGGTCTGCTTCAAGAATTCTGCGGACAAGGTCTAGAAGACACTGTCGTATTGTTAGGATTTTAAAGCTGTTGAAAAATAATCTTGTGGCAAAGAAAGATGTAAATCCTGATATTTTAACCATAAGCGAGATGCTAAGCTAGGGTGGTATTCCATTCTCTAAATGCTACAATGCTACAAGGCAACTGTTCCCAGGTCTGACATGTTAATCCACTTGACATTCAACCAACGACATGGTGTTTTTATAGACTGACACCCACTGAAGGAGGCGAGGACTCATGCCATGCAGCCTGTCCCCTGCCTGCCCTGAACACCTCCATTAATTCAACTATTACTGATATAAAGGGGACACATTTAAATGTTTCAAGAAGAGAAAGTACCTGTAGCTTTCAAAAGACATACCTCAAGGGCAGGGAGACACACAGAAGGATAAATCCGCCTATCCTTTTATTCCATCGTCAGGAGGTGAATTTTGGAGCACTAATAGAATTACTTTATCCTCAATAAATTCCAGCCCATAGTGACTTCAGGGCCAGGTACACCTTTTCTATTAACCTTCTTTTATGAAAGCAAAAGAGCGACGACAATGGGCCGTACAGCTGGTCTTCACAGAACCACATGTGAGTGTCTGTGTCCCACATAAAAACCTCTATCATGACCAAAATGTGTTGCTCAGATCCAAGTGTGAGGTTCAGGGAGGGATCATGTCCATAGCCCCTCATCAGCATCCTCAAAATATTAGCACCTAATTGATAAAGTGTTTGCCACCTTCAGACACGGCTTTAACAAACAGCGCACGGGGCATGTCATTGAACACTCTGGGCAGCCCTACCGGGCAGCTACTTACTACTTACTTATCGCCCTTACTACTTATTAACTCACGACTTTTACTAACTTTACCAATGAGGTGACTGAGGTAACAAGAAGTTAATGTGCCCCCAGATCAAACACTTAGAACTTTAGAACTAGGGAGCAAAGCAGGAGTCGATGCAGGGGGTCAACATCACGGCCATGTCTGTGCCACAGAGGACGCCCTTCAGAGGGCAGCAGCCGTAACTGACAGCAGTCATGGAAGAGATGCCTGAGAACCCGTGGGCAACAACCAGACCCAAGACGGATAATAAATGATAATTTTAAGCCATTGTTTTGAGTAACCAGTTAATTAATAATCTAGATTTACCAATGACAAAACCGAGGTTCCGGAGAGTTTATTTGCCGAAAATCAAAGACATTTTGATGGAAGATCCAGGAAAAACTTCCAGGTTCCTCTGACCCAACTGCTCTTATTAGTGCGATATAGTTCCCTGTGCTATACAGTAGGACCTTGTTGTTTATCCATTCTATGTATAATAGCTAACATCTGCTAACCCCCAAAATGCCAACCCATCCCTCCCCCAACCCTCTCCCCATTGGCAACCACAAGTCTGTTCTCTATGTCTGTGAGTCTGTTTCTGTTTTGTAGATAGGTTCATTTGTGTCATATTTTAGATTCCATGTATAAGTGATATCATATGGTCTTTGTCTTTCTCTGTCTGACTTACTTCAGTTAGTATGATAATCTCTAGTTGCATCTATGTTGCTGCAAATGGCATTATTTTGTTCTTTTTTATGGCTGAGTAATATTCCACTGTATATGTACACAACATCTTCTTTATCCATTCATCTGTTGATGGACATTGAGGTTGTTTCCATGTCCTGGCTATTGTGAATAGTGCTGTTCCGAACATAGGGATGCATGTATCCATTTGAATTGTGGTTTTCTCCAGATATATGTCCAGGAGTGGGATTGCCATCTCATATGACAACTCTATTTTTAGTTTTCTGAGGAACCTCCATACGGTTTCCCATAGTGGCTGCACCAATTTACATTCCCACCGATAGTGTAGGAGGGTTCCCTTTTCAAAACACCCTCTCCAGCATTTGTTACTTGTAGACTTTTAATGATGGCCATCCTGATGGGTGTGAGGTGGGACCTCACTGTAGTTTTGATTTGCATTTCTTTAATAATTTCTAGCTTACTTTATTATAAGAATATAGTATATAATACATATAGCATACACAATATATGTTCATCAGTTGTTTATGTTACCAGTAAGGCTTCCAGTCAATGGTAGGTTGTTAATAGTTAAGTTTTGGAGAAGTCAAATATTAAAAATGAAGGCTTCCCTGGTGGCGCAGTGGTTAAGAATCCGCCTGCCAGTGCAGGGGACACGGGTTCGAGCCCTGGTCCGGGAAGATCCCACATGCCGCGGAGCAACTAAGCCTGTGCGCCACAACTACTGAGCCTGCGCTCTAGAGCCTGTGAGCCACAACTACTGAAGCCCGTGTGCCTAGAGCCCGTGCTCCGCAACGAGAGAAGCCACAGCAGTGAGAAGCCCACACACCGCAACAAAGAGTAGCCCCCGCTCGCCACAACTAGAGAAAGCCCACACGCAGCAACGAAGACCCAACGCAGCCAAAAATAAAATGAATAAGACAAATAAATTTACATTAAAAAAATTAAAAGCAGATTTTCAACTGCGAGGAGGGTCAGCACCTGTAAGTCCCCATTATTGTTCAAGGGTCAACTGTAATTTGCTTTCTTTCATTTTTTTTCTGTAATTTGTTTTCTAATTCGAGTTTATCACACCTGTTTATGTAGAATACTATAAAATCAGCTCCCCGATGCTGATAGTAAATGAGGTCAGCACACACACTGTCCTCCATGGGTCTCCAAACAGCTGCAGCAACTGAAACTAATTTTGAAAACATCCATGGATTACAGTGGTTTTAATCTTCAGAGCAGGGATTCGTTTTCTCCATAGAGTGAAAAATCTTGTCTCTCTTCAATTATCGTTAAGAATAAACGGTCCATGGTAGAGAAGCTAGGAGCACACATACTGCAGCCCGATTCCACTCCAGCTCTAAGAGCTGTCACTTCTGTCTGTGACTTTGGACACCTTTATTTTTCTTTTTAGAGTAACATCGTCATTGAGATATAAACTGAATACCAAAAAGAGTGCCCTCTTAAAGTACACAATTCAGTGGTTCTTTTAGGATATCCACAGAGTGGTGCAACCATCGTCACTAATCCCAGTGATGATGGTTGCTAATCATTTTTGGAACTTCCCGAAGAAACCCCATGCCCAGCAGCGGTGACTCCCCATCCCCCTTCCCCTAGCCTGCAGCTACTAATCTCCCTTCGGGAGATTTCATTTAAGTGGAAGGTTATATAAGTGCAGGAACCTCCGTATGGTTTCCCATAGCGGCTGCATCACTGGAGGGTTCATATAAGTGGAATCATACAATATTTGTCCTTTTGTGTCTGGTTTCTTTCACTTAGCATCATGTTTTCAAGGTTCATCATGGGGGAGCGTGCGTCCGAACTTCATTGATTTCGTGGCTGAATAATATTCCAGAGGACAGGTGTACCACGTGGTATTTATCCATTCATCAGTGGATGGACACCCGGGTTGTTTTCACTTCTGGCTCTGATGAATAATCCTGCTGTGAACGTTCCTGTATACACTTTTGTGTGAAGATATATTTTCATTTCTATCAGGTATATTCCTAGGGGTGTAATTGCTGGGCTGGATGTGTTTCTTAATCTCCTGGTGCTTTTGTTTCCCCATCTATAAATGGGCCCAGTGATAGTTACTTCTTCGTGGGATTTCTGTGAAAATTAAATGAACTTAATCTACAGGAAGCATTTAGGACATGTTTCTATGGCAATAAACATTCACAACATTTCATTATCAACATGTCCTTATCTCCATGTGTTCCCCAGCCAGGAATTTCTACCAAACCCCTCCTTTTGGATTTTTAAAAAGACTTTATTACATAGACATTATCGATTAAATCCTTGGTCGTTTGTAGTTGATTCAAACTCCAGCCCCCCTACTCTCCCAGGAAATCAGGGGGTGGGACTGAAAGTTCCAACCCTCTAAATCTTGGTTGGTTCCCTTGGTAACCAACCCCAATACTAAGGTGTGGTCCAGAGGCCACATGATCTGTGGATGATTAAAGATTTCTATTATATGCATTCGTTTGATACTGTCCTTTACTTCAAGTTCCAGTCACACCTAAAAAGAAATCTTGGCATTAGATTTTGTTTGTTTGTTTTATTGTTCAATAAAAAAGAAAAAAATTATGCCTTGTCTTTGGAGAAGCCTTAACCCTTCAGCCTACCTGCCTGGATGATGACTCACATGTTCCCTTCAGCCCTTGAAAGAATTACTAATACTCCCTGAAATATCCATACTTCTTAGTTTTAACTGACAAGTTGTGAATATCAAGAAGGAAATGGCTTATCAAAAGTAAGAATAATGTTGACTAGAAAGAACAGAAAGTAGAAAATGGCCAAAAAAAAAAAAAAAAAAACCAAAGAGATTGCTTCAATGGCAAATTTATGAAAAAGAGAAATAACATAAAATGCTCATTATCAAATGAGCAAACTCTCCAGATCTTTCTGAATTTCTACAACACATTTCCATCCCACCGGAATCATCTGTGCTTCGAAGCATCCTATTTGCTCACTCAGCGGTATCTCTGGAGCCAGCTCTGTATTCAAGGAGCTGCATCCTCCTTGAACTTGTGCAAAAACAAACACTCCGGGGTCCTCCTGGATGGGTTCTCTCCCCCACCTGGCAGGTGATAACCCAGGAACCATGACACCGGGGGAATCTTCCCTCCCCCCGGTTCACAGATGGGTGAAAGACTCACAGAATCACTTCTCAAGTGCCTCTATGCCCCTGTTGCTTGCTGTGTGTCTTACTTTCCTCACCCTGACCTTGAACCCTTGGCACATCTCCCAGACTTGCAGGTGGGCATCACCTTGTTTTCCTGGGAATCCACCTGTCAACCAGGGCAGAGACAAGGGGTTCCCTGTCTATTTGCCTGTGATGAGTTTCCCTGCAGCACTGAAACTCAGACCTGGTCCTTTCAGCACCCCAATCCATCCTTCCCCAGTAAAGGACTCCTTACTTGGGGTGCAAGAGCCCCCAGGTGCCAGCTCCCAGCTACGAGGACAAAGACCCCATCTTGTCACCTTCCACAAGGGGAAGAAGGCATCGGCTCAGGGGACACGCAGCATCTACACTGGGGGCGGGGCCGGGGGGTGGCAGTTACACGGCCAAGCCCGTTCCTGCTTGAAGATTCCCAGCATGAATCCATCATTTCAGTGATGGGGGAGGAGGTAGACCCCATGCCCATATGTCCTTGAAAAGTAGGGGAGAACAATGAAAACCAGAAGTCCCACTGCTGGGCATATACCCAGGGAAAGAACAGAAAATAGAACAGAGATAACAGTAAATAGTGCCGCAGAAATTTCACTGCAGCACTATTTACAATAGGCAGGACATGGAAGCAACTTGAGTGTCCATCAACAGAGGAATGGATAAAGAAGATGTGGTCCAGGGCTTCCCTGGTGGCGCAGTGGTTGAGAGTCCGCCTGCCGATGCAGGGGACACGGGTTCGTGCCCCGGTCCGGGAAGATCCCACATGCCGCGGAGCGGCTGGGCCCGTGAGCCATGGCCGCTGAGCCTGCGCGTCCGGAGCCTGTGCTCCGCAACAGGAGAGGCCACGACAGTGAGAGGCCCGCGTACGGCAAAAAAATAATAAATAAATAAATGTTTAAAAAAGAAAAAGAAGATGTAGTCCATATACACAATGGAATATTACTCAGCCATAAAAAGGAACAAAATAATACCATTTGCAGCAACATGGATGGACCTCGAGATTGTCACACTGAGTGAAGTACCTCAGACACAGTCAGACACACAAATATCATATGGTATCACTTACATGTGGAACCTAAAAAAAGGGGGTACAAATGAACTTATTTACAAAACAGAAGTAGAGTCATGGATGTAGACAACAAACTTACGGCTACCAGGGGATGGGGGAGAAGGGATAAATTGGGAGATTGGGATTGGCATATACATGCTACTCTATATAAAATAGATATACTGTGCCACTGTATAGCACAGGGAACTCTACTCAATACTCTGTAATGGCCTACATGGGAAAAGAACCTAAAAAAGAGTGGCTACATGTATATGTATAACTGATTCACTGTGCTGTACACCTGAAACTAACACAACACTGTAAATCAACTTTACTACAATAAAAATTTTTTAAAAAAGAAAAAGAAATCAGAGATGGGAGGTCTGCAGAGAATGTGAGTTTGAAGAGCGTTGAACGCTGTCTTCTGCAGACTCTTCTAGGACCTCTCTGTCCCACGTGGCTGGACCAACAGTTTAGCCTTGAAATGAAATTTTGGAGTCTGAAGTCCTGCATGTGGAATAAATCAATCATGAGTGTGTGTGATAAACTTTAGCCTTTGGCATGTCACGATTTCAAGACTTTTATTGCACCAGCTGTTTCTACAGTTTACCTTCTAAGTTATTTGTGTTCCATTTATAATTTGTGGAAACGTCTTGCAAAGGGAGTTTTACATAAACTCCTGATTCTGGGAATAGGACTGAAATTTTATGATCTTTGCTATACATAAATTACATTCGGATTTTGTTCAATATTTTTTAAATGATTTCATTTTTTAAAACTTTATTTCTGATAGAAAAGATGTTATTTAGTTATTCTTTAGTAAGCACCTTGGTATGTGAATTAGCCTAAGAAGCTCATGATCATGTAAACATTTTTTTCGCAAAATCTTTAAAAATAAAATGTACTTTCATATTTGTTTAACCGTGATTAACATGTGGGCAGAGGACTCACATAGAGAATCCATAGAAGAATTAAATATACTGAACAAACTTATACTAGAATCAGTCTTAATTAAAATCGTATTTAAAATAATAATAATTTGTCTTTTTCCTATAAAGTAAGAATTATAAAAAAATTATTGCTAACTATTGGCTAGAAATATTAACATTTTCAAATTATTCATCACTGGTGTGAGAAAATAATAATATGAATACTAATAATGAAAACAACATAAGAAGTACATGCATCTCTTACAATGTCCCAGGCTCTTTGCAATGTTCTGAGTTCTTTATATAATAACTCATTTAATCCTTGCAAAAATCCCATGAGAAAGGAATTCTTTAATCTCTAGGTTACAGATGAGGAAACTGAAGCAAAGAGTAGTTAGGTAACATGTCTTAGGATCACAGAGTTAATAAGCGAGAGAATAGGTATTTAAATCCAGACAGAGTTGCTCAAATATTGTTCTCACGACCTCAAAATGTGCCCAATACATCTAGAAAATTGTGCCATTACATATCAGGAGCTTGACATCATCATCACCATCCTTTTGCTATTTTAAATAATGCCACCACCTCTTGAATAATACTCTTTGTGCACAAATGCAGGACTACCACTAGCTCATGCAACATGGTGTACAAATTGAGAAAGTGTCACTTTTTCCATGCTTCTGTCAATAAATTTTCATATTATGCTGATTTTGTAAGAGTGGGACTTTTTCCTACTGTCTGCTGGAAAAGAATCTGAATAAATAACATACAACTGTGACTACTTTCTCTCATATATAGTCCAGTTGTGCACTGTACAACCTGTACGACTGTACATGGCAGTCTGCTCACTGGGTTAGATCTGTTAAAACATAATGGCCAGGTACAAGGATATCTCAATTGCAACCCTCAAATTACCTTGCGTAAAGTTATAACTGTGCACATTTTCACCAATATGGTTACTCTAAACCTGGACATTACTACATTTATTTTTCCTGCCAATCTCGGTAAATATATTTATTTCATTTTCTTTTAGTGAGTTTCCCTGATGACCTTCGAGATTGAGAAGGATCGTGTAAAGATCCTCCTGGAAACCTGATTCAAACGTGCCGAAGGGTAAAACAGTCATTGAAACAATCAGGGAATTGAACACTGACTGACGATCAGAAGACGCTAAGGAATCACTGTTAATTTCGTAATGATGTTGCTATAGTTATGCTTTCCTTAAAGTCCTTTTTAGAGATGCAGCCCAAAGTACTTACTAATGAAATGCTTTGATATCTGGAATGTTTTAAAAAATATTCCAGGTGGAGTGAATGCAAAGAAACAAGATTAGCAAAACAGTAATAACTGTTAAAACTGCGCAAAGAGTATTTGGAAGTCCATTTACATATTGCTCCATTTTTTATGTTGATGTATTTTGAAATTTTCCATAAAAAAGGAGCGTTACATTTCATGTTGTTAGAATAGAATGAAATAACCCTAGGGAACTAATGCAGTAGAGACAAGAACATTAGAATACGTGTAATAGAAGTTAAGTTTTCCTTTTAAAAAACTGTGGACATCAATGGATCTTAAATGTCATCTATAGGTTGACATTTAGAGAACATGCCTGGACAGGAACAGGAAACTCCTTCTTACGCAGAATATTTTTTAATGCTCCTCTCTTAGCAGTGAGAGGTTGATTATTTTATACCCTAAAGGGTTTCTTTCCTGCCACTCTTTTATGTGGAAAGAAAAAAAGGACACAGAGAGGTGGAAATTAACTGATACCTTTATTCCCCAGGTTTCCATGGGCCTGTGTGTTTCCATCTGATCTTATTCTATTTAAGCTCTTGATTGATGTTATATTTAGAGCAGGATCAAAAGCCCAGTTAGAATTAATCTGGGGGCAGATCTTTCTCATTCGATTTTTTTTTTTTTTTTTTTTTTTTTTGGTTTTCGTCACAGAATTTATCTCATGTTCATTGTGTTCCAGGCATTGTGTTGGTACTGGGGCCACAGAGCCAGATCAGAGAGTCTCTGCAAATATTTCAGAGTTTTTTGTTTACTTGGTTTTGTTGTTTTTTAATCAAAACTAATTTGTGAATAAATAATAGCGTTACAGAATTGGTCAACCGGACCAGTAAGAAAGCAGCACCCCAAGCATGATTCCTCTTGGCTTGATCAAGCTGAAAGGGTGAGCATTAGAAAGAAGGAGCCTCGTTCTTTCAGACCAAGTGGTGCAAATTTGTCCCGTCGAGTGTAGGTGTCAGCAGTCTCTCAGCATCCTCTTCTTCCCAAAGAGCCACGACAGATAAAGCTGCCCCCCAGGCCGGCAGCTAGGGGCGGGGGGCTGTCCACTTCCTGGGCTAACACAGCAGGCGGCTCCCCGTACTGCCTGACATGGAGCAGGGAGAAGTTTATCTCATAAAGAGGCACCAGAAAGGCAGAACTTTGTCTTAACCAACTTCCATCAAAAGAGGACTCCCACAGGAATGCAGGAGAGGAGGGGCAGTTCCATCCCAACAGTCCCTGCGGGAGGGAAGCGCCTATCTCATGGTCCAGCAGGAATAGGCCGCGGATGCTGGCTGGCAGACGACGAGCAGACGCGATGTTTTTAGAAAGATGAACAACACCTGGGATCCGAGATTTAACATAGCAGAGCAGGGCTTCCCTGGTGGAGCAGTGGTTGAGGGTCCGCCTGCCGACGCAGGGGACGCGGGTTCGTGCCCCAGTCCGGGAGGATCCCACATGCCGCGGAACGGCTGGGCCCGTGAGCCATGGCTGCTGAGCCTGCGCACCCGGAGCCTGTGCTCCGCAACGGGAGAGGCCACAACAGTGAGAGGCGTGTGTACCGCAAAAAAAAAAAAAAAAAAAAAAAATAGCAGGGTAACTGGTAGAGCAGAGGATCCTGAGTAATCACAAAAAAATTGAAATTGATCCATGAACAGGTCCACAAGCAATATGGTACTTGGCTGTACGTTTCTCCCCCTCTTCCCCCCCCCCTTATTATTATTATTATTTTATTGGTGGTGGAGGGAGTCTACTTTAATCATTTATTTAATGTAAGAATTCCTGGGATCCAAGCAAGCAAAATGCACATGTTAAAATAAAGATTCAGGGGCTTCCCTGGTGGCACAGTGGTTAAGAATCCGCACAAGGGTTCGAGCCCCGATCTGGGAAGATCCCACATGCCGCGGAGCAACTAAGCTCGTGCGCCATAACTACGGAGCCTGCACTCTAGAGTCCATGAGACACACACCTACTGAAGCCCGCGAGCCACCGCTACTGAAGCCTGCGCTCCTAGAGCCCATGCTCCGCAACAAGAGAAGCCACGGCGATGAGAAACCCACGCGCCGCAGAGTAGCCCCCACCCGCCGCAGCTAGAGAAATCCCGTGCGCAGCAACGAAGACCCAACACAGCCAAAAATAAATAAGTTAATAATAAATTAATTTAAAAATTAAAAAACAATAACGATTCACCCAATCTCACAATACCCACTGCTCTCTAGCTGCCATGAAAACATACTTTGGGGTACCACTCTGCCACGTTCCCACCATCAGCACCACAAATGCTCACTTCTCATCAGTCCACACTCCCAGGCATCTCTATGAGCAAAGAGCTGCATCTCACACAAAACAAGCTTCTATCAGAGAAACAGATGAGCTTGTTAATGGAGGGGATGAAACTTGAAGCCATAATGAGCTACTGTGTCATAAATGAGTGCAAATTACATTGTCAGTGCTATTTACAATTTCACATGGCACAGAGCCCTGGAATTATGTCTATGCAATTATTCCATTCAGAGAACTTTTCAGTAAGGGATTCTCACCATGGCCAAAACGCATTTGGAAGCTTCTGTGGTGTGTGGAATTTAGAACCAGCTCTGAACGGATTCATCACTGCATATTCGGAAGAAAAATTGTGAACAAAGGCTCTAAAGATGGGTCTGGACCTAATAAAAAGAAGGCCCAGGGCTTCCCTGGTGGTGCAGTGGTTGAGAGTCCGCCTGCCGACGCCGTGGACATGGGTTTGTGCCCCGGTCTGGGAAGATCCCATGTGCCGTGGAGCGACTGGGCCCGTGAGCCATGGCCGCTGAGCCTGCGCGTCCGGAGCCTGTGCTCCGCAACGGGAGAGGCCACAGCAGTGAGAGGCCCGCGTACCGCAAAAAAAAAAAAAAAAAAAAAAAGAAGACCCAAAGTCTGGAGACAACATAGATGGCAGTGGACTGTGTGGTCATGGGGTCAAAACACTGGATCGATTTCCAAATATTCACATGGTCAGGTCAGCATAAGCAAAATCTTGGACCTTGTCTGTGTCCACATGTTTCTGCCACCTTTGAAAATCCCTTCACAGATAGATTGTTTTGCATCTAATCTGTAAATATTTGAGTACACTTTTCTGAAGGATAGCAACCATTTTTAAACGTGATCGCAATACCGTGTCACACCTAAAATGATGTACAGTGATTTAAACCCTCCAGTACCTCATAAGCATTCATTTTCTCCAATGTACGGACCTGTTTTTAAATCCCCGCTATAGCATGTGTGATTTTGTTTTATTTCCATAGATTAGGATGTCAGCCTTTTCTTCCACTTTGGTTCCATGAAAAGTAGCAAATCCTGTCATTAGATTCACCTTCGCCAAACTGCCCACGGCTGCTGGTTCCCTAAACTGTTCTACCAACAAAACACGGCTTAGTTTGTTCTAAAAGATGAGTTTTCTTACCATCCTAGTGGAAAATTAAAGCACTGATTGAAAGAAGTAAAATCAGCTTTTGTCATAATAAAAGTAAGCATGAAGCTTCCAGCTAGTATAACAAAGGTAAGAATTACAGCCGCAGGGGAACAACAGTGCACAATAGGGTTGCCTTAACCTATGTAATTTCTAGGGAAATGTCCCCCTATCCCACTATCACGAGACAATGCCATTGATGTGCCAACATGAATGGCACATGTCATACAGCATGTGACAGCTCTGGTTCTGTTCTGTCACAGGAGTTAAGAACATGGAGTCTGCACCTGGGGATTCTTAGAGAATCCTGTCTGGACACAGTGCCTTCCATGCGTCCTTGATGTGAGCGGGGCACAGATTGCTTAAATGAACCACAGCTCACATCCTGCTGCGATCTGGCTAAGAGATAGTTGGAAAAGAACAACAAACCAAAGCATTTCCAAAGACCGTCCTCTTTCCTCGATAGGTCTGGAATCGCTGCCCTCAAAAGCTGTCTCATAGGTGGTCTGGTTGACACGTGGTCAAGTGGTCAACAGTCACACCCTCGGGACCCCAGGCCTGTTTCTGTTCCTAGAACAAGCTGAGCTGGTTCCTGCCCCAGATGTTGCCCCTGTCTGTCCTCTGCCTGGAGCTCCTGCCGAGGTCTGGCTCCTTTGCATGCCCCCTCCTGGAGGACAGCATCCATCCCCTACAGAACCCTTCCTGGACCTCTCTGACTACAGCTGCTCCATCCCTCCATTCCAGTCTCTCTCCATCAAATGACCCCGTTTACTTCCTACCTAGTAGTTTCTTCCCAGCTAGAAGTTGTGTGTTTATTCGTTTTCGTGCGCATTGTCTGAACCGTCCCATTGTGTGTGAGCACCGTTGAGGGCGGGGACTCAACTTGTCAAGGTGACCAGAATCCCCCAAGGACTACATCCGTGTGTGGCACACGGGAGGATAAAGGAGGCGTGGATCCGGGCGTGGAGCCCCTGCGGATGGAGACCAGGCAGACCCGCCTTCCGCTGAGCCCCCAGCACAACCCGCATGGCGGAGGTGGTCCCAGTAACCTTGTCTTCGAGGAGTCGGATCCTTGGCTGAAATCAGGGAGAACATGGTGGGGGGGGAAATTTTGCTCTTTGATGTCCAAGTAAGGACAACCTCAAAATAGCAGCACGTTTAACTTAAAAGTAAGGCTGGGGTGGGGAATGTCAAGGTAACCCAAGGACGGAGCCATGTAACAACAATACAACACGACATCTCCTTCTCGATTTCAGTGATGACGTCAACCAACTTTTGGATGCTTCCGGCTCATCACAGCCAGATGCAGGGGCTGTGTCAGATCTCCCTGTGTTGGAAGTCTCACAGTGTTTTATTTGAACTCTCATATCTGGCCTCACACACATAAAATTCAGTCCTATTGAAACCGAGCAGGACCCTGTAGGGCTCCTGGGCACAAAAGCCTTTCCGTGTCCCTCATTTCCTGCGTACAGGAAATTGGCTTCATTCAGCCTCCGTGACCTTCCCTGAGTTCCAACGGGCAGGTTCAAGCAGTTGTTAGTAAGGGAAGAGATGGGATGCAGAGACAAGGGAGGAGCAGTCAGGAGACAAGAGTGCAGCCTTGGGGCAGGGTCCTAGCTCCCCCTCAAGGGATACACAGAACAGTATCTTTGAGCTGTTTTGCAGATACTGAAACCCCCATCAGGTGGGAGAAGTTAACTGCATGCTGCCCACAAGCACATAGACCCCAGACCAGCTCTAACCAGAAAGTTGATGATGCCGACTCCCACTTACCTCACCACCAACCAATCAGAAGAATGTCCACGAGCTGACCACGCCCTCTTTGAACCATCGCTATAAAGCTCCTCACTACCGCCTCCAGGTCGGGACACACAGCCCTGAGGGCATTAGCCTGCTGTGGCCCCCTTTGCCTGGCAAAGCAATAAATCTATTTCTTTCTTCTTCACCCAAAGCTCTGCCTCCAAGATTTCGTCTGGTAGCGGGGTACAGAGGCCAGATTTCAGCAACACTTCTTCCTTGCAGCAGGGTCTTTGTTCCCCGTGCTGAAGCTCTTGGGCCTCACGGTGGGTCTCATATGAGCTACATTTAATCAGACACTCCTCCAGCCTCATCCAGAAGACACAAACCCATCCCGAGAATGTTTCAGCACAGTTGCCTGTAAAGTAGGACCAACGGGAGACAGTGGGAATTATATTACCTAAAACAGCCAGAAAGAGAAAATAGAAGGAGGGGTGTGTGTGTATGTGTTTGTATGTGTGTGTTTGAGGAGGTGGGAGAAAAGGATCATGGGATTACTAGGAATCGTCTAAAAAATTATTAAATATCATCTTTGCATGAAGAACTGTCCACTAGCATCCATGTACATTTTTTAACATTTTATTTTATTGAAGTGTAGTTGATTTACAATGCTGTAGTAGTTTCTGCTGTACAGCAAAGTGATTCCGTTTTTTATATATAGATAGGTAGATAGATACACACACATATATACACATATGTATATAGTCCTTTGTCATATTCCTTACCATTATGGTCCGTTACAGGATATGGAATATCGTTCCCCGTGCTGTGCAGTAGGACCTTGTTGTTTGCATCTGTGTACATATTAAACACACTCCATTCAGAAGTTATAAATTTTTTTTAGGGTACATATTTAGGTGATTTATCCCATTGGGTATGAGTGTCAGGCACTGCTCCAGGAGCTAGCACCATCTTCATTTGACAAACAAGAAAACTGAAGTACAGAGGGGCTGAGAGCCTTCCTGCCAGGGTCCATATGGAGGGGGGAAGCACAGCTGGGATCAGACCCAGGCAGCCTGGCTCCGAAGTCTGAGCTCTGTCCATCCATCCTCCCCTCTCTCTGCACCCAGCTCACAGTGTCCCCGTGGTGAGCTGCCTCCTTCCCCACCCCCCTCTCATGCATGCTCCCTCTTGATCCGTTTTTCCTTCCACCGCCATGTCCCCTCTGGGAGCCCATGGATGCCCTGTTCTCAAAGGGGCTCAACAAGTTTTAGCGCACATAACCACTCTTCTCCTATCCACATAACAAAATAGGTCAGGAGACCAGGGGAGGGAGATGCATGTGGTCAGGGCCAACCTTTTCCCTCTCATGGATTTCTGTGGCTTGAATTGCCAAGGATGTGAAAACCTGAGTCTGTCTTACAAAGCAGCAGAGGCCACAGGGCTTAAGGAAATAATATCCTCTCTCCTGGCTCCCATGGGCAAGATGACACTTTACGGAGAAATCTCCAAGTAGCAGAGACATCCGTGCATCTCTCATCCAACTTTCCGTGTAGAAAAACAACAGGTCAGTCGAACTCGGGGCAAAAAAACTTTAAAGTGCAATTAGGATGCTTGGCATTTTCCCCTTGTCTTCTGGTGGCAGGGGTGAGAATTTCAGGTGTCACGTGTTCATTCATTTTGCACCAGCACCGCTATAAAGGCTACCGGAGGGAACCTCCAGCCTGAAAGTTTTTGTCCAGATGTCTCTTGTGAGATCCTAAAATAAGCAAAGCGATGCTTTAGGGATTCAGAAAAATGGGAAGAAAATTCCAGACTCACAGGTGTTGTTTGATTTTTCAGGGTTTTTATAGTTCGGCTTGCCTCACCCAGCAACAACAAACTTCCAGGAGTTCTGGAAATACATATGAACCAACATAATCAGTCCACAGTTCTAATTAATTTTACACTGACAACTAAGGGGACAAAAGGATTTAGTTTAAAATGACTTCCACTGGGCACAGTGAAACATAATAAACAGTGCGATTTATAATCGCTGCTTCTGGTTAAATTTATTTTAAAAAAATCTATTTTGGAGATTCAAATATTAAGCTTTGGTGACAAAACTAGCATCAAATACAATCTCTGTATGCGTCCCTTTTGGGTAAATACAGCTAGATTCCTGAATTCAGAATGAAAATGAACAGATTCATTCCTTCAGAAACCTTGTCCCTGATTCTCAACCAGCTAACGACTTTCCCTTCATCTGCCAACTAAAGACTGTGGTTCTCAAAGCATCTTTTGTCTTCACTCACTCGTGATCCCCAAGGCATGTCAATCCAGCTTGTACTGTGTTTGCCTCAAATATTGGTTAAATTCCAGTTATGGTTACCCACAACAGCAGTAAAACAGGGATATAATTAATAGGGAGCAAACTCAATATTATTTCATTCAAACACATCAGCTGGGGAGGATCCTTGCCGCATAAGCCCTTAGAAACCTGCGCTTCGCAGTCTGTAAGATCCTTTATTACGTCTGATCCCAGCTCAAGAGTATGCTAACACTTTCTTGAATAAAGCGGTAACTTTTTTTTCGGACTACAAAAGCAACATATATGCAAGGTAGAAAATTCAGGGGGAAAAAAGGGAAATCGTTTGCAGTCTTATCAATTCTACCACCCATGCTGGTTAGCCGTACTTAGTGTATGTCATTTCAGTCTTTTTGTTTTTCTCCTTAAAAAAACAGACACATTGAGGGAACTCCCTGGCGGTCCAGTGGTTAGGACTCTGCACTCTCACTGCCGAGGGAGCGGGTTCAATCCCTGGTCGGGGCACTAAGACCCTGTAAGCCGTACAGTGTAGCTGAGAAAAAAAATTTTTTTAAATAAATAATAGTAATAATAAAAAAAAGAAAACAGACACATTGACAAAAGCACTCCACACGTGGGAATTTAAAATGGTACGGCCGCTCTGGAAAACAGTTTGGCAGTTCACTTTAAAACTAAAAGTGGACTTAACATATGACCCAGTAATTCTTGGGCATTTATTCCAAAGAAATGTGAACTGATTTCTATGTAGAAAATGTACACTAATGTTCAAGCAGTAGCCCCAAACTGAAAAATCCCTGGATATCTTTCACAGATGAGCAGCTAGATAAACGGTGGCCCAGCCTTACTGAGGAATACGGCTCAGCAAACAAAAGAATGGACCACTGACGCACACGTTGCCCTGCGTGAACCTCAAGGATATTATTTTGAGTGGAAGAGCCCGTCTCAAAAGGATACATGCTGAAGATTCCATTCATATAAGATTTGTGAAATAACACAGTTATAGCAATGAGAACAGAATAGTGGCTGCCAGGACTTTGGGAGGGCATAAAGGGACGGCATTAAGGCGCTTTGTGGCAGGGAGAGTTATATACCTGGCTTGGGGTGGTAGCTACACGAAAGTACACGTGTGATAAAACTTCAGACGTACACACAGGAATGCATGTATAGTCATCCCTCAGTATCCGCAGGGACTGGTTCCGAGACTCCGCATGAATACCAAGACCCGCAGATGCTCAAGTCCCTTATGTAAAATAACTGATAGAGTCGGTCTTCCATACCAGCAAGTTCTGCACTCGCGGATTCAACCAACCGTGGGTTGATTTGAAATCGCAAATACAGAGAACTGTCTGTACAACCAGTAAAATCTGAATAAATTCTATAGATTGGACCACTGTCATTAATTTCTTGATTTCGACCTCACAGTTTTGCAATATTTTTGATATTTGATATTACAGTTATACAAGATGTTAATTTGGGGACAGGTTGGGTGAAGACTGCATGGGATCTCCCTGTGTGTTTCTTTGTAACTTTCTGTGAATCTGTAATTATTTTAAAACAATTTTTTAGAAGAATAAGGCAGTAACCTTGTTCTACTAAGAAATGATATATAGCTTTTCATTCTTTTTCCTAAAACCATTATCCCGTTCCAGGGCAATTTTAAGATTAAAGTATGAATTAATATGATGTATGAAGAATATTCTCTATTTCACTCAAAAATATTAAAGTTGTTATAGATTTTCTTAAAATAGCATATACAGTGCACGCTGCTAGGTTTAATTTTCACTGTACATAATTGTCATTTTCCCACATCATTAAGCACCTTTTTCTTTTGCACCATCATTTTTTAAATGCTTTCAGTGTATTTCAGTGTGTGGCTAGGTTCTACACAAGCAGTCCCCTGTCCCTGGATATTTAAACTGTGTCATACATGTCACCATTACAAATCTTTTTCGATACCATGATTCATTGCTTTCCTAATTATTTTGCAGGAGAATTTGCTAGAAGTAGAATTTTGCAAGATGCATAAGGCTGGGAATGAACACTGGCCGTTTCCCCCATTGCAGGAGGCTGTGCACGTGTTTATGAGAAACTGGGGTCACACCATCTGGGATGTTGTCATCCTCCACCATGAATATACCTGGCCAGAAGTTTTCTCTCCAGCTGCTGCCTTGATTGCAAATGAGCATGCGCTAAACTCCACAGGCTGTGAGGACCCGTGAGAAGGAGCCCCCAGGGGGCACTTGTTAGAAGTCAGCCCTGCCCTCGGCTGCAGGAGGGGGACTCGGGTTCCTGTCGGATGGATGATGAGACTCACCTGAGCACCGTGAACACCAGGAAGGCTTGAAGACAGGAGAGAACTCTCTCCATCTTCCTTCTCAGCAGAGCTTTCCCTTCTCTGCGCCACCTGAGTTCACTGTAATAAAACAGCCATGAGTCGTTCCAAGGTGAGAATCGGTCTACCACCACAGGAAGAAAACGTTATTGGGGGAAGACGTGAACAGCAAATAAAATATAATTATTTGAGACATCACTGAATTTCCAAGAAGGGAAACAAAAAATAAGTACTAAAAGGAGACTTCCCTGGTGGCACAGTGGTTAAGAATCCACCTGCCAACGCAGGGGACACGGGATCGAGCCCTGGTCCGGGAAGATCCCACATGCCGTGGAACAACTGAGCCCGTGCGCCACAACTACTGAGCACATGTGCCACAATTGAAGCCTGCGCACCTAGAGCCCGCGCTCCGCAACAAGAGAAGCCACCGCAATGAGAATCCCGCGCCCCGCAAGGAAGAGTAGCCCACGCTCGCCGTAACTAGAGAAAGCCGGCGTGCAGCAATGAAGACCCAATGCAACCAAAAAAAAATAAAAGTACTAAACGAAGTTGAAGAAGAGGAAGAGCAGGACGTATTGAAATCAAGTCAATCAATTAAATTTGTAAAAACGTTTCATTGAAATGCGCACACATGGAAAGCGAATATATGATTGCACAGCAGGATAGGGTATCACCTGCACAGCAGAAGCTCCCTTGTCCCCCTCCAGCCATGTTCCCCGCAAGGGCAACCACCTTCAACAGCATGGACTAGCATTGCCTGTTTTTCTGCCTTAAAGAAATGGGATCCCTTGGTAACGTGGGCTCATACAAGTCAACGTTATATTTGTGAGCTTTGTTTCCACTGCAGTGCGTAGCTGAATATTGATCATTTGCACTGCTGTAGAGTATAATTTATTAGTTCACTCTCCATTCTACTCCTGATAAACATTTGGGAAGTTGCCACTTTCTGACTTGTGCAAACAGCACAGCTAGAACATTCTAGCACCTTTCTTTCAGTGATGTATTCACACCTATCCATTGGGTATATGCCTTAGGAATATCTAAAGTTATATATTTGTTCAGATTTAGTAGATTCCGCCAAACAGTTGTCCAAAATAGTCGTGCTCATTTCAATTAAACTTTTTATTTTTCTTTCATTTGTGGTTTGGGGAAATGTATAGACTACAAGATATAATTTACTCGGCTCGGATATATGGTTCTTTCTAAAAGGGATGAGGCTGAGTCCATGCCTCTGCTCTCGGAGCTGTGTTGTCAGAAGACACTAATCTCTTCCGTGGCACAGCCGTCTGGACCCAAACCCTAGCCTGCGTCCGAATCCTAACTCTGTTACTAGCTGTTGACCTTGAGCAAGCGACTTCACCTCTTGTGCCTCAGCTCTGTCATAGGTAACGCTGGAATGTGAATCGTTCCTGTCCCGCAGGGTTATTATGAGGATTAAGCTAGTTATGATATATAAAGGACTTGGAAGGGTGCTGGTCCACTGAAAGACTGTGTGTGTGAGTTACTCTTACTTTTTAAAGAAAGAATCTGTTGACATTTACTGTGCTCCGTGGGCAATTAGAATTTTATATTCAGGGCATACATGGAGATGTTCAAATTTCAGAAGCTTTGCATCTTTTAAAGGATTCTCATTGCAGAAAGCAAAGGGGAAGCCTGGTATGTGGTTAAGAACCTGGGCCAGGAGGTAGGAAATGTGGCCATCGAGTCTTTGTACTGGGACTTTGAGTTCCAAGATGGTGGTCCTAGCCCCAGGGGATGGATCCAGTATCTTAGCAGGAATATTAGTGCTGAGATCCAAGTGGAGGGAAGGAGGTGGTTTTAGGAGGCTACGGTGGAAGGGCTGATGGGGAAGAGAAAACTCTGGGCTCAAAGACCCCAGGAGGGAGAAAAACTCACATCTCTGAGCAGCATAAGGAAGGTCAGTGTGGCCCGAGAATGGATAGTGATGGAGCTGGAGAGCGAGGCAGAGTCAAATCATGGCAACAACTTTGAATTTTATTCTCCACGTTAATGGTAGCCATTGACATGGGGCGGTGGCCTGATCTCCTGGACTGTGGGTTTCTGATTCATCTTCTCATCAGCTGAACCCATGATGCAAAGAAAGGATTAAATACACAGGCAAAGAGAAGAATCAACAAAATTTAGCAGGTGATGCAACTGGAGATTTAAACTATTAATAAAGTTGCTTCAAGAATTCTCATTCTGGGCTTCCCTGGTGGCACAGTGGTTGAGAGTCTGCCTGCCGATGCAGGGAACACGGGTTCGTGCCCCGGTCCGGGAAGATCCCGCGTGCCGCGGAGCGGCTGGGCCCGTGAGCCATGGCCGCTGAGCCTGCGCGTCCGGAGCCTGTGCTCCGCAGCGGGAGAGGCCACAACAGTGAGAGGTCCGTGTACCGCAAAAAAAAAAAAAAGAATTCTCATTCTACCCTGCACATATATCTAAAGAAAGCCATAATTAGAAAAGAGACATGCACCCCAATGTCCATAACAGCACTATTTACAATAGCCAGGACATGGAAGCAACCTGAATGTCCATCAACAGAGGAATGGATAAAGAAGATGTGGCACATACATACAATGGAATATTACTCAGCCATAAAAAGAAACAAAATTGAGTTATTTGTAGTGAGGTGGATGGACCTAGAGTCTTTCATACAGAGTGAAGTAAGTCAGAAAGAGAAAAACTAATACCGTATGCTAACACATATATATGGAATCTAAAAAACAAACAAAAAGTGATCATGAAGAACCTAGGGGCAAGACGGGAATAAAGATGCAGACCTATTAGAGAATGGACTTGAGGACACGGGAAGGGGGAAGGGTAAGCCAGGACTAAGTGAGAGAGTGGCATGGAAACATATACACTACCAAATGTAAAATAGATAGCTAGTGGGAAGCAGCTGCATAGCACAGGGAGATCAGCTCGGTGCTTTATGACCACCTAGAAGGGTGGGGATATATGTATATGTATAGCTGATTCACTTTGTTATAAAGCAGAAACTAATGGACTGTTGTAAAGAAGTTATACTCCAATAAAGATGTTTAAAAAAAAAGGAATGAAATTGGTATATATACACAATAGAATATTACTCAGCCATAAAAAAAGGAATGAGATAATGCCATTTGCAGCAACATGGGTAGACCTAGAGGTTATCACACTAAGTGAAGTCAGCCAGACGGAGAAAGACAAATATCATATGATATTGCTTATATGTGGAATCTAAAAAAATGGTACAAATGAACTTATTTACAAAACAGAAATAGAGTCACAGATGTAGAAAACAAACTTATGGTTACCAGGGGGAAAGCAGGGGGTGGGAAGGGATAAATTGGGAGATTGGGATGGACATATACACACTACTCTATATAAAATAGATAACTAGGGGCTCCCCTGGTGGCACAGTGGTTGAGAGTCTGCCTGCCGATGCAGGGGACACGGGTTCATGCCCCGGTCCGGGAAGATCCCACATGCCGCGGAGCGGCTGGGCCCGTGAGCCATGGCCGCTGAGCCTGCGCATCTGGAGCCTGTGCTCCGCGACGGGAGAGGCCACAACAGTGAGAGGCCCACGTACCGCAAAATAAATAAATAAATAAAAATAAAATAAAATAGATAACTAATAAACACCTACTGTATAGCACAGGGAACTCTTCTCAATACCCTGTAATGACCTATATGGGAAAAGAATCTAAAAAAGAGTGTATATGTGTATGTGTATAACTGATTCACTTTGCTGTATACCTGAAACTAACACAACATTGTAAATCAACTCTGCCCCAATAAAAACTAAAAAAAAAAAAAAAATTCTCGTTCTCTTAGACAGCATCCCTGAGCCACGGTGACATCATGGGGAGAAGGGCTGAGGGGTGCCCAGATGCTCGCCTGCATCTCGGGAGTTCATGCCCCCAACTCTGCCACTGCTGTGGCTGAGAGTGGTCCAGGATGCCACAGGTCACACTAGTGGCCCCTCTCCTTAGAAAGGGCTTTGGAGGCGCAGAAAGCACTTATACGAGATTGGAACAGACTTCTGCTGTCTCCGTTTGTTTTTCAGTGAAGAAAAAAATTGACAGCCAACTATGTATTCCCGACAGAATGCATTGCTAACGCACTTTTTCTTTAAAGATGATATATAAAGATACACTTTGCAAAAGGTGATTCTTCACTCCCAGGCACAGCTGGTACATCTTGCCTCGGGCCCCGGGGCCCGTGGCCTCCTGCCCACCTGCTGCTGCTGTGTTAAGGGCTTCCCACTTCGCTCCAATCTATCGCTCTGCTCCCTGGGAATTTGCTCTCTTGAGGACAGCTGCTTCTGAGTAATTATTTCCTAGTTTGCATGTTTGTTTACCTTGAACAGCGTGCTACATGTTAATGCGTTGCTCGTCCTATGTGTACTGCATTCTTATGTTTAGTCTAACGCGAATGTTTGTTTTCTGGGGTGGTCTCTGTTTGAATTAATAAAGTGGTCATCTAAGGGGAAAATGCAAAGATGCTTTCCTCTTGAGCGTAAAGAAACGATCTGTAATTGTCAGTTAGGGGCAGCTTTTGCCGCTCACGCATTAGACTTGAGGGATGTGGTTTACCCTCCGGAAGTGTGAATTTGTTTTCGGGCCAAGGAGAACTTACATCTTCAGAAATGCCTCCACCTGTGGGTGTCCTCAACATAACAGATGCTGGGGAGACCTTCCTTCTACCTGGGCACTTTCCCCAAGATCCAGCTGTGCCCCATGCCTCTAGAGAGAGCTGGCAAATACTTTCTATCCATCAATTCTGATTCCTATTCAATTCCTATCAATTCTGATAGCTGGTGTCTTTGTAGAGTGGATTCTGAAAGTTTGTACAGAATCAGTAAACTGTACCACGGGCAGGCTCGTGGGAGATTACACCAGCACTGCTAGATTAAAGGAGATGGAGATGACCCCCCAAGTTCCATGGATAGAGTCTCAGTGCCCAGATAAATGCCGGAATATTGCTGCCCATACACTGGACCAGAGCCAGACCATTTTTGTTAGTGGGGTATAGGGTTAGGGGTGCTTAAAACATTTTTAGCCAGAAGCTACACGTCTTAACCTATTAACCCATTTATTTACTCAGCATGTGTGATGATGTCCATTATGGCTCCGGCACTCTCCCAGGCCATTAGTTAATGAGAGAGTCTGATACCAGCCCTCAGAGAATTTCCGCTCAGAGGGGATGCATCAGTTCCCCATCTGTTGTAACAATTCGCCACAGTCATAGTAAGTCAAAAGAACACAAATTTATTATCTTGCGGTTCTAGAAGTCAAAAGTCTGAAATGGGTCTCACTGTGCTAAAATCGAGGCGTTGACCAGTCTGTGTTCCTTCTGGGGGCTCCAGGGGAGAATCTGTTACTTGCCTTTTCCAGGTTTAGAGGCTTCCCACATTCCTTGCCTCATGAAAGTATCCTTCCAACTTCTGCTTCCATCCTCACATCTCCTCTGATTCTGACCTACCTCCCTCTTTCACTTATTAGGACGGCTGTGATCACACTGGGCCACCTGGATAACCCAGGAGCATCTCCCCGTCTCAGGGCCCTTAACTGAATCAAACCTGCAAAGCCCCTCTTGCCACATAAGGTAACATATTCACACATTGTGGGGATTGGAACGTGGACATCTTTGAGGCCATTATTCTACCTACCACTGGAATGGTACAACATCAATTAATTATGACGGTGGAAATGCAAGAAAAGAAGGATGGCTGGGTTCTCAAAATCTACATTAAAGCTTATGTCAAGTTTCTTTCTTACAACAAGGAACATGTGCTTTTATCTGATGAATGAAATCAATTTACTTTCTACCCTTCAGTTTGATCTGATTTTTATAGGAATGTAATCTATCCCTCAGCACTCTTGTTGAGTGTATGATGCTTTTTTATCCTGTGTATTAAGTAGGTAAAAGTGCTGATAAATTTTATTAGTGAATTTTCAATGAACAGCTCGTGGCTTCAATGTGGCTTTTTATGACTGGGATACAGAATGCACCATGCAGTTGATGATATCAATAACCTTTTGACGTAGTAAATCAAAGGGAAATTTCTGGAGACGGCAACTAGGGAACTGAAAGAGAAAAGTGCCCCTTTTTGGTTTACGTGTGGGAGACACCCATAATGAGACTATATGTCCTCAGGACGATGGAAGGTAGAGGGGATATAGCACAGGTCTTAGAGTCCTGACTCCATCACATTCTACCTGCAAGAGCTGAGACAAGCTATTTAATTCTTCGTTGGTAAGCTGGGCATGATGACAGTTATAGCTAGCTCACATAATCAGTGCTAAGTGTTAGATATTATCATTACTAGTATCCTGTTAGAAAATGCTAAGGGAAAATTAAAAAGCAAAGTTAACAGATCGCAACTTCTTGGAGGTCGCGTGGAGGACCCCAGGGCATATCCTCACAGTGACAGGAACATCTGTGTTTTGGGCCCCTTCCTGCATTTGAAGCCCCTTGCTATGTTTGGGTGTCTTCTGACTTAGGTGAGATATGCCTCCTCCCACTCTAGAGGCATAATATTTAAGAAGAACCCCAATCTCTTAGCCATTGGGATGCTTCAAAGCCAACCTGGGATGAGCCATCACCCATTAAAACAAATGTGTTTTGCTAGAGTTTGGAATGTGTCCCTATCAGAGCAGTTGGGAAGGTACGTCTTGGACTGTTGCCCTGATGGAGACCTGGGTGCCATCCAGAGGGTGCTTCCAGACTCTTCTTCAGGGAGACACCCTGCTGTTTTCTTTTTATTTTATGGAAGAAAAGGCAGGTGAGTAATATTTCCCCAGCAGAGTGCACCCCTAACAACCTTTGTCCTTAAAGGTGAGCGGTAGAGGTAGACTCTCGCAAGATGCAATTTTTCACCCTGAGGCAGAGTGGCTGCCTCGGGCTGTGCAGCCTATGATCTCTTCTGGGGATGCTGTTATGTTCGAGGTTTCTTTTCTAACTGGGACCGCTCACTTACACTCCTCGTGAATCTGTTCTTATGGTGGCACCTGCATCTGGTTACTTATTTCCTGTTGATCCTTTTTGATTGCCTCTATCAGCCTGCCACATCGCAATGCCTTACTCGTTTTACTGTGCACCAAATACTTACGGTAAATGGAGGGAAATTGTTTTCTGGATGGAATTTATTTGAGTCAATAAAAAGGCAATATATGAAAAAAAGTAGTCCTCTCTCTAGTTAAAGAAACAGTCTGTGATAACAATATTGTGGCACCTGCTTTCTCGCCAGTCCCAGGAACATGGTTTTTCTTAGGGAATTGCAAAGTGGTTCAAAGCAACGAAGACATCATCTTGCAGGGTGATTCCAATGGCAGAGGTCCAAAGCACAACCAAAAGGTCCCACACATAAACAAATGGGATCTAATCAAACTTAGAAGCTTTTGCACAGCAAAGCAAACCATTGACAAAATGAAAAGACAACCTACTGAATAGGAAAAAGATATTTGCATATAATATGACAGACAAGGAGTTCATATCCAGAATATTTAAACAGCTCATGCAACTCAATAACACAATAAAAACAAACAACCCAATTAAGAAATGGGCAGACGTGAATAGACATTTTTCCGCAGAAGCACAGGAAAAGATGCTCTACATCACTAATCATCAGAGAAATGCAAATCAAAACCAAAATGAGATATCACTTCACACTTTTTTTTTTTGCGGTACGCGGGCCTCTCACTGCTGTGGTCTCTCCCGTTGCGGAACACAGGCTCCGGACGCGCAGGCTCAGCGGCCATGGCTCACGGGCCCAGCCGCTCTGCGGCATGTGGGATCTTCCCGGACCGGGGCACGAACCCGCGTCCCCTGCATCGGCAGGCGGACTCTCAACCACTGCGCCACCAGGGAAGCCCCAATGAGATATCACTTCACACTTTTAATTAAGGTGTGTACATTGTTTTTCTTAGACATAATGTTATGGCACACTTTATAGACTACAGTGTAAATATAACTTTTACAGGCACTGGGAAACCAGAAAATTCAAGTGACTTACTTTATTGCGATATTCTGTTTATTGTGGAGGTCTGGAACCCACAATCTCCCTAAGGTCTGCCTGTAGTCCTCTGGAATCTTCTGAGCAGTTACTTAACCCAAGGCCCCCATCCCACCAAATTGTTTAATCTCTTCCATTGGGAAACACCTGAAGCCCCCGGGGGACGATCCCATGAGGCGACATTTAGAAGACTGCCTGGCTATAAGGTATTTTTGTTTTGCTTTAAATACCCACTTCTAAGTGCAAATGTGCCAGCCAGCACGGTACCTTGTGTGGGTGAGTCATAGACTGCTCATGGCTCTGTAGCTCTAACACATTTCGCTAAAGGGCTCCACACTGTGTATCTGTCAGAACTGTGTCTTTTCTGCCAGCAACATTTGAGCTATTTAAGCAAGTGACAGCATACACCTAGGAGAACATATTCAAGGAAATGTGCACAAAAGATCATAACGCGAAATGCATGGACCACTTAAACACAAAACGTGGAAGGGCTGTGGGCTTCTCTCTCTGAGGGGTATAGACCGAGGGGCTCTGGTTTAAATGTGCAGAATTCTCTATGAGCTCCTGCATTAATGTGTCATGAGCCAACCCAGGAAGGGTCAAGTGCTGGGCTGTGCACATTTTGCTTCTGTTTCCCCTCCTAAACCCCACCCAGCTGCTAATCCTGTTACCCATCCCACATACTCTCTCACGGTTGGGGTCCCCTTGTCCTGCTGCAGGAGCCCCTGGACAGTCCTCAGCAGGGCTCCGGACTGGTTCCCTGTCCTGCATAGGCAGGATCACCAAAAGCCCCTGTTTGCCCAGGGACATCATGGTTTCTGCCTCTTGCCCCAGCATGGCTGTTAATTGTAACTAGTTTACTCAAGAAAGTGCTACTGAACCAAAGTTGGGTCCGCGCACCCGACACACAGCAAAGCCAATCTAGCGACAGTGGTGAAGGAAAGTACAGTGTTTATTGCAGGTGCCAAGCAAGGAGAACAGGCAGCTCATACCCAAAAGACCTGAACTCCCCGATGGCTTTTTTTTTTAAAGACAAAATAAGGGCAAGGGTCATGGGGCACGTGATCAGCCCATGGACAATTTTCTGATTGGTGGGTGGTGAGGTAACCAGGTGAGGTCATGGGGGTCAACACTATCAGTCTTCAGGCTCCAGCGGTCTAGGGTCTAAGTGCCTGTGGTCAGCATGCAGTTAACCTCTTCCAACTGGTGGGGTTTCAGTACCTGCAAAACAACTTAAGGACATGGCTCAGGATATTATCTACAGCCCTTGCAGAGGAACAAAGGGTTCTTGACTTTGTTTTATGGCTAAACTTATTATTTTGTCTTGCTTGACTGTTTTTCTATGTTTCTGCATTTTCTCACTTCCCTGATTAAATTTGCTCTTTGGAACCTAGGGAGCGCTTAAGAGGCTACAGCTTCTCTACCAACAAGAGGCAGCAGACACGGGGTTGGGGGGGAGGGTCTGTCCCTGCGAGGGCCCCACAGGGTCCTCCTTGGTTTCCAAAGTGCCCCTGTTTGGACATAAACGGCATGATTGCCTAAGCCTGGCCCACACCTGATCATAAGGATATGCAGCCTCCCAGGTCTTAACTCACTCTGGACGTGTCAGCCCCTCCCCCCAGAGCAGCCTTGACAGCACCTCACCGGGGCAGGTAAACGGGCCCGTCTGAGACCTGTACACATCCTGGGTGGGATTCACATCACTGTTCACAAAGTCTCCAAGTTCCAAACTCCCCAGGTAGAGGTTAGAAAGTGGTAGGATCAGGATTCAAACTTAAGAAGTTAGTTCCACAGTCAAATACTGGGAACAGAGATGCCTACCAGACACCCACCCAGGGAGTTTCAAAGGAGACCACCAAAGTGGGAAATTAGGGGAGGCTGCGTTGAAGCCAATACCTGAGCTCAGCTTGGCAAGATGATGACAAAAAAGTGGCAAAGAGGGTGCTTCCGGGCAGAGAGAACCCCATGAGGTTAATGAGCAACACAATAGGCTCTCGGTGTGGGATCTGGACTGGGGGCAACAGGGAGCCTCACCTCATTACCTCACTCATCCCACAAACCTGGCCGAACATCTCATCTGTCACGCTGTTTTCTAGGTCCTGAAGCCGGAACTGGCACCATCTGTATGTTCAGGCAACTAACATTTTAGCAAGTGAGACAAACAACACACCAATAAATCATCGCTATTTTTTCAGACGGTAATGCATCTTTTGAAGGGCAGGAACCAGAGCGACCTGGTGTGATGGCAGCATGAAGATACATGCCTAGCACACCCCTCCTTCCCTCCCTGAGGACGTGCGTCCCCCTCCCCTCTGCGTGCACGTTCATCTCCCCCTCACCCTGGTCTCTCTCACTTCTTGTGTCTTTCCTGATGACGCTGTCCAAAGTGACGGCTAGAACCAAGTTCCACAGACGGGGTGGCTTATAAACAACAGGTATCTATTTCTCCCAGTTCTGGAGGCTGGGGTAGTCCAAGGTCAAGACACTAGCAGGTTGGATGGCAGCTGAGGGTCTGCTTCCTGGCTCACAGATGGTTGGGGCTGAGGTGGGTGCAGAAAGAGAGAAACCCTTTTCCCTGCAGTCTTCCAGGCTGAGACCAGCGTTGACGTTCCAGCATGTTTAGAATTTTGATTAATAGCCTAGATGGGCTGTTTTCGTTTAGGCAGGACCACCGGACTATTTTTTACCTGGTGGTGGAATAGAGAAAGTTTTCAACCAGGTAGAGGGAGGATTATCCGCTAAACACATTTTTAAAAAGTGTTTTGATCACGTCCCAGGGGCTGTTCCGCCAACAGAACTGCTGCTCAGGTGTTTTTTCCTTCCTTCACTCCTCCTCCTTCTTTCGGAAGAGATTTTTAAATTAATGGAGCAATCATTCCACGGAGGGAGTACAATTATGAGAAATCTCAGCTTAACATCTTTCTTTGAAAGTTCAAAACATTACCTCAAATGCTCCCTTTTAGTCGTTTTGATTTTTCTTTTGAATAGAAATGTTTCCTATGAAACATAGGCTTGATTACATACAGGAATAGCAATAAAGCTATTCTTTTCTACTTCACCCAAAACTCTTGTTTCTGAGATTCAATTCGGTACAGGGGTACAGAGGCCGAATTTCGGCTATAAGCCTGGTACAGGGACTTCCCTGGTGGTCCAGTGGCTAAGACTCCTCGCTCCCAATGCAGGGGGCCCGGGTTTGATCCCTGGTCAGGGAACTAGATCCCGCACGCATGCCGCAACTAAGAAGTCCTTATGTTTCAACTAAGAAGTCCGAATGCCGCATCGAAGATCACACGTGCTGCAACTAAGACCCGGTGCAGCCAAAGATAAATAAATATTAAAAAAAAAATAATAAAAGACTGGTACAGTTCCTAAGATGCTCCCAGAGCACAGGGTCATGTCTCTCTTCTGATCATCAAAATTGCCTTGCACGCAGCTTTGAAAATGATCGACGTTCAGAAGATACTGGTTGAATTTCATTCTATTTCGCAAGATTTATCCAGTTTTGCTGTAGCAGAAACTTAGCTGAGACACCCCCATTATGTTAGCCCTTATTCGGCCCTTATTCTTTCCGCCCATTCAACCGATCTCCTACTGAGGTTTTCCCCCCCTCCTTCTTGCTCGATTGCACCCTGAAAATGATTGCCCCCTAGCTAAAGTTGAGCTACGCACCAGATGTTTAGTCCTCCAAGGTAACACTCCTTTCCCTTGTGAGCATTGTTCATTCCAGAAAGAAGGTCATGGAACAATGACCTCGAGCACCACCAGAACCTGATCTGGAACCACCTGATGCCAGACCTAATGATCTCAGTGTTTCAGGGCGGAAAGAAGGATGCAAGACTACCTCGGCCCACGTCCTTATCTGCAACCTTATTTTCCACACTGAAACTATAAGACCCCTTCCTGTTTCCCGGGAACTGGGGCACAGTCTTGAGAGCATTGGCCTGCTGTGGCCTCCTTTGCCTGGCAAAGTGATAAATCTACCCTCCAAAGCTCTGTCTCTGTGTTTCTGTTCTGCACTGGTGAACAGAGGCCGCGTTTTCCAGCAACACAGCCAGACACAGCTAAGAACTGAAGTGGTGGTTTGAGCACGTGTGTCTGGTGGGGGCATCTCATGGACTTGGAGGGAAGAGGGGACAGCCGCGGAGCCAGCACCTTGGGGTGGGAAGAGGATGCAGAGCTGTCCTCACTCTGCCGGTCAAGTCCATCCCTGCTGAGACGGCCTCTACTCTCTCCCAGAGCAGACAGGCCTTTACCATGAGGGGGAAGCCAGTGCCAAAGGTCCCAACCTCCTTCTTCCAGCCCCGAGACATCAGAGCTACAGCTGCTTCTCCAGCTGCAACTGTAAAGTCTCAAGAGAAGGACTCGGAGAGGCCTGGCCTGGGTGTCATACTCATAAGATTGGTCGCAATGAGGCCACGTGTCCCCTTTGGCTAAGGGCAGGCAGGAGCGGCTATCTTCCCATGAAAGCAGGGGAAGCCAAGCTTTCTGAGTAGACGGAATAAAGTGAAAATGAAATCTCACAGGTTTCAGCTCTAGGTCTATACCCACGAAAACTGAAAACAGCCGTCTACACAGAAACCTGTGCATGCACGTCTCATAGCAGCGTCGTTCATAATAGACAAAAAACGGAAACATTCCAAATGTCCATCAACACATGAAGTGATATATAAAATAGAGCATATCCGTCTAATTGAATATGACTCAGCCGTATAAAGTAATGGAGTTCCGACACATGCCACAGTGCGGATGAACCTTGAAGTCCTGATGCCGAGTGAAAGAAGCCAGACACAAAAGGTCCCACATTGTATGATTGCATTTATGTAAAATCTCCATAACAGGCAAATCTGTAGAGACAGAAAGTAGATTGGCATTTCCCTAGGGCTTGAGGGAGAAGGGAATGGGGAAGCCACTGCTAATGGGATGATGAAAAAGTCCTAAAATTGATGGTAGTGATGATGGTGCAACTTTGTGAACAGACTAAAAATCATGGCATTGACTTTAACGGATGAATCTTAGAGTGTACAAATTATATTGTGAGAAAGCTATTGAAAAGAAAAGAGACAAGGAAAGGTAAGAATGGAATATGGGGCAATGAGATGGGAAAAAATCAAGCAGAACCTTGGCTAATGCATTCCACAAGCATTGGACTATCGGCCGGCACCATCATAAGCTAAGACGTCAAGAAAGACCAAGATGTGACACTTCCCCTCCGAGTGTGCAGGCTCTGATGAGTACAGACCTCTTACCCAACAATCAGAATCACCCAGGTAAGAGCAAGACAGGGAGAAATGGGAGGTATCGCAGCAGGTCAGGAGAGGGAGTGATGAACTGTGCCCTGGGGAGGGGAGATCAGAAAGGACTCCCAGCAGGGACTTCCCTGGTGGTCCAGCGGTTAAGACTTTGAACTCCCAATGCAGGGAACCCGGGTTTGATCCCTGGTCAGGGAACTAGATCCCGCGTGCATGCCGCATCTGAGACCTGGTACAGCCAAAAAAATAAATAAATAAACATGAAAAGAAAGAAAGAAAGAAAGGAAGGAAGGAAGGAAGAAAGAAAGAGACTCCCAGCGGAGATCATGCCTGAGGGGGGGCTATGTGTCCCAGTTGCAAAGTGATGGCGACAAGAAAGAGCAGGGTGTACTACGGCAGCTGACACGTGGGTTTGGGGAGCAGAGGAGGGACGGGGGAAGCAGGAGAGTCACAGGAGCCGCCACTACCAAGGGCCTCCTCCACCATGATGAGAGGGAGCATCTGATGATACTCTTACTTTTTTTTAACCCAGACCCAACTATATGTGGCTTTATTTACTCATTCATTGGTCTCGCCGTGTGGCTTGTGGGATCTTAGTTCCCTGACCAGGGATTGAACCCGTGCCCCCTGTAATGGAAGCGCAGAGTCTTAACAACTGGACCGCCAGGGAAGTCCTCTTTTTTTTTTCTTTTTTTTTAAATTAATGGAAGAGTTTGAAGATTGTTATGAATGAGAACAATGCCTCACATCAGCGAGGCTCTTCCCTTGTGTGGGGCTCTGTGTGGCCTTTGGACTGGAAACACAGCATCAGCTCTCCTGGTTCAGGCCTCTGGACTCAGACTAGAGCTCAACCATCACTTCTCCTGGGTCCCCAGCTTCTGATTCATCCCGCAGGTCTTGGATTTTGCCACCTCTGTAATTGCATGAGCCAATTTCTTATTGTAAATCTCTTTATAAATATCTATGTATATAAATGCCTTGTCTTAATTCAGACTTTGTTGCTCCCAGACATCTAAATATGCAAAGAGCCAATGAAATGTGAGGAATCTCATGTGATAAACAGGTGTTCCAGGGGGTAGGGGGCCGGGCTGGATGAACAGGAGGCTCAAGGGTGCTGTTTGGCAGGAAAAGAGGAAATGACATTCTAATAGATGGCAAAGGCCAGCCCTGGATAATTACAGTCTGCCTCAGGTTCTTCTTAGGCTATTAGTACTGCGGGAGTAGTTTGCATCGAAATTAAAGTTGGACTTCAAAGCGGTTGGAAGAGCTTGCATGTCTAATGATAGAAAAATGTCACAGACAGGTTACTAATGACTATGGAGTTCTGTACCAGTGGCTGAGGAGAGGGGAAAAAAGAAATGATGATAATAATAAAGCAGGTGAGGGTGCCCTTGGCAGAAAGTACAGGAAAAAACCAACTGGATAATCAGAAACAGACCCCTGTAATCCATTATTTTTTGTGGCACATTTTGGATATATAATATGTATATATGTGATCCATATCGGACATATAATATGGATGTCTGTACTATATATTATGTCACTTTTTACATTCCTTTGTGAAATATTTATGCAACTATAGAACTAATTAAAATCAAACAATATAAGTTAAATAATAAAATAAAACAATAAAAAATAAAAAAAATAAAACAATATAATTAAAATCAAACAATATAAGTGAGAGCATGAATCTCTGATAAGGTGAAGATTATTTCTGTAAAAAGGGTAAGTCTTTCCAGATTTGTGCCTTAGCTGGGACTGGCACAAATCATTTTTTTTCTAGAATTGGTCTCCATTGTATGTTCCATTTTCTTTTCATCTCTGATTTTTGTTTTTTAAGCACCAAAGAAGAGGTTTGCCACCTAAACTGAAAAAAGGTAGATAACAAATTTCTGTCTTGCTGTATCAACAATTCTTTAAGGTCCTACAAATGCAGGTAATTATTACCAAAAGACTTGCATTATAAGGGAAGAGGAGGAATCGGGCATACCCCGACGAGTGCAGGGACTCTGGAGATCCGGGTCGCTTCACAGCCTGGGTAAGGTCATTCCTGAGGAGATAACATCTGTCACAAGAACTGAGAATTGGTGGCAGTCTGATGGGTGGCCTGACCAAGGGCCAGTGTCTTCCGTCTCAGAAGTTGAGATTGTCCCAGAAAGCTGGTGCCACATGGCTGCCCACGGCACAGCTCAAAGAAGCCCTTTGCTGCTGCAGACAGCTTACTAGGTGAACCCAGGGGTCTGTCAATCATTTCGCCTTTCAGTTCCCTCCCGCTGCCCACTCTCCTTGGACCCCAGAGTTTATCACATTGATTAAAGCAGACGTTCAAACAGTAAAAAAAAAAAAAAAAAAAAAAAAATATATATATATATATATATATAATATTGAAACTCTACATATAAAACACGATATACAGTGTATTTCACAAGTTTTGGTAAAGTGTATCTATTACACATGTGCTATACATGTTATATTTAATAAACGGTACTACTAAGTGTAGAACACATATGTAATACACAATGTATATTTAAATATATTTGCATGTATACATTTACATTTACTAAATTACATATACATAGCCTTCTTTTACAATTCGTTGCCGAAGTTCGTTTAATTTCTCCATGATGACAAAAGAGATCGCCCCAAAGAGTGAGCTTACTAGCCACACGGCTTTGGTTGAGGGCTTCCCTTTGGTGTCTTGCTTTTCCATCCTAAATATTCACGGGGTCATGAGTACATAAACCTGTCCTCACCAACAACAGGACATGGCGAGCAAGATGCTGAGATCGACTTTGGCCTTAGAGTCCTAAAAAAATTTCTATTTTCCGTTGTTTCTCTAAAATAAGAGATACAATTATGGGAAGGGAAACAAATGCCTACTTGACTTCAGTCCTGCCCAGAGTTCTTCACTAATGATGCTTCCCAGTTTCCTTCCCTGGTGCCATTCTGGGCGTCCCCAGGGTCGTATTCCTTCCTTATGGGGTTACCCTAAATCTGCTCCTCTGCGAGCAGACGGGCTGCCTGGGGGCTTGATTACTCGTTTAGCCGCACGGCGTGATCACCCTGCATTTGGAAAAATCCGTTTAAAGAATGTGTGAGGACCTTAGAGAAGCATATTTGCTGGTGAAAGGAGGGTCTGCGGGGGCGTGCAGGAGAGCCTTACAGACCTGTCCCAATAGAGATCACACCCATCCTCCCCTTCTACTTTTTTAAACCTGGGAAATCAGATACATGGAAGACAGTTCCTCCCTCTGCTGGCTGCACCTCTTTCCCACTTTCCTCAGTTTCCTGTACTTAATTCCTTCAGTTTCTCAAGGTAGATGACAGCCAGAGGTAATATTTACAGCAATATGACAAGAATTATAAGTCTCTCTCACTTTTGCCCGCCAGGACTAGCCTTGTTTGTGGACCCAGACTGTCTAAAATTTTTTTTTTTTTTTTATGGCTGTGTTGGGTCTTCGTTTCTCTGCGAGGGCTTTCTCTAGTTGTGGCAAGCGGGGGCCCCTCTTCATCGCGGTGCGCGGGCCTCTCTGTCGCGGCCTCACTTGTTGCGGAGCACAGGCTCCAGACGTGCAGGCTCAGTAGTTGTGGCGCATGGGCTTAGCTGTAGTCCTGGCGCATGGGCTTAGCTGTTCCGCGGCATGTGGGATCTTCCCAGACCAGGGCTCGAACCCGTGTTCCCTGCACTGGCAGGCAGATTCTTAACCACTGCGCCACCAGGGAAGCCCTAAAATTTATGTTTATTTCCTTTAGTAAATCTTTATTAAAAAGAGGCTCTTTCCTCTGTATTCACAGGGTGCATTCTTTCCATTTTATTAATTAATTTGTATAACCCACGTCATGTGTGTGCGTGCACGTGTGTGTGCATGCATGTACATGTGTGTGTTCTGTTGACTCATCCGTGAAGGAGTGAACACACTTGGAAGATGCGGATCAGGATAAATGTCTGGGAATTCAAAGGCCTGGGAGATAGACGAGGATCCAGGGTTCTAGGTGGTCCTGAAAGGGCAGTTTTGCCTCTGTGATGCGTCCTCCTCGTGCTTGGTGGTTCCACTGCAGTCGTGTTCAGCTGTCTGTATCTGGTCTCCCGTTCGGCCTCCCTCCAGGTTGCACAGACCACGTGGCCAACCTCTTCCTCAGGCTGCCACACAGGGTGGGGTAGGAAAACCGGCCACATGCTGCTGGGCCCTGCCTGATATCAGAGCTTACCACCAGGGCTGCTCTACAGCCTGTCGATTTTCCAAGGACTCCCCAGGGATGTGAGCTCATCTGCTGATGGTCTTTCCTCTCCTCATGTCCCTCCCCCAGGGTAGGACAGGTTGGTAGCTTCTTCCAGAAGCCCTGCGCCAGTGGCTCTCCTCCTGCTTGCAGCTATCAGAAAACCCACTCAAACAGGATTCAGCAAAAAGTGGCTCAATGTAGTCTGACACAAATACAATGTTTAAGAGCAGAGCTGGCTCTGCTGGGATCCAGGCATTCAAGCAAGTCATCAGTCTCCAGTTCCTCTTAGCTCTGCCCTCGGTGATGACGGTTTCCTTTTCTGATCCACCCCCACGGTTCCAGGCTCTAATTATCCATATGGCTTTCTGTCCCTGAAGTTAAAAAAAAATATGTTTCTCTGATAATTCCTGCAATAGTCCTGAAACTTGTGTATTTTGCACCAATTTGCAGCCCTACTACTGAGGCCTTGGGGGGCTGGGTGATGCTACATGACCAAGCGCTGTGGGTTGAGTGATTACATTGGATTTTCATTCTCTTCCATCTGAAATGTGCAGAGAATTTGGAAATAAAGCCACTCGGTCACACTAAAACCAGTCTCTTTCTTACTTCAGAACCATCCCTAGACCTGCTCTACACATTCTGGGATTCGGGCCACGCACTGGTGTTTATTTTTAAAATTGACCTACTTTCGATGACTGAAGTGGAAAAAAAAACTATCGGGGGCAGCTTGCCTCTGCAGCGTCGGAGAGAAAGGCCATGGAGCTGATTTTGCGGGTGCACAAAAATGTCGTGCCCTGATGGCAGCTGCCTTTAGAGCTTTGTGAAGGTATAAAGGTACCTCGCAGCCAATGGGGACTATGAAACGTGACTGGGGATTCGGCACCATCTTAACAGCAGTGGGTTGAGAGAGAGAAAGTCTTTCAGAGAAGATCCCTTATTGTAACCGGGCCTGAGAAAATAAAAGTCTATTTCAAAAAGGTTTGGTCTGAATAAAACAACGCCTTCAAGATAGACTTCAAAACACAGAAATTTGCAGCCAAAAGGCAGTCACCGGCGTATCCATCAGGAAACGGTACTTTTGAAGAAGACAGAAAGACACTGATTAATTAGAGCTCTCTCTGCCCTCCATGTGTCACAGATTTTCTGAGCAATAAAAAGCCACTTTCCTAAGAATCGTCCCCAGCTCTGCTAAGAGGAAAGTACACATTTGACCTGAGTGTGCAAATGATTTTGTTGTCGGTCACTCAGGCACCAGAAGGGAGCTGGGCTGTGAAGAAAATCCGATGGTCACATAGGGTGGTGTTCCATTTCTAATTATAGCCACCGAGACTAACTTTCCCGAGATTTGGATATCACGGTCTCGGAGGGCACACAGGCTGGCACTCATCCAGAACAGAATACAAAACCATTATTTTCTCAAATTCCCTCTTATGTGCTCTTGCATTTTGATCATCATCTGGGATGACAGAACAGAGGAGACTTTTACTGAACACTGTCCATAGCCGACTCTGATAATGATTTGCTACCTTTTGGATAATGGAGAAAGAATTCAATATTTTTTTTTTTATTATCTACAAGGGCATTTAATCGCTGGACTGCCATATTTTTATTGTAAGATTAGTTCCTATTTTAATTAGAAAAATGAACTCTGGAGAGCGCTTAGGCTGGAAACAATGGCTTTTTTCTTTTTTTTTTTTTCTGTGCTTTGGTTTCGCTGGATATTGGCAGGTGGTAACTCATGATTCCACGCGTGTCTCTTTAACTTTGTTTCAGAAGGAACGAGGTTCTTTATGGTTCTACGTCTGTGGGTAACGCAGCAGCTGCCGGTTATGCTAATTCCTGCTTGCTTGCAAAGAGGCCTGTGTTTATTTTGTGCCTCGCCAGCTGTCAACAAAGACATTTTAGGAATATTTGCCATATTTAAAGGGAGACTTCATTGCTGCGTCCTGCTGCGGGCCCTCCCGGCAAAAGGACCATCAGAGTTTTGTGTTGACGCTGGAAGGGCAGGCACAGCCCTGGGGGCGGCAACCTTGGCCGGGTTCCCCATCACCTGCCCACCTTACCTGTGCGGGGAGCCATCTTCACAACAGAACGAACCCTTGCCTTGCATTCCTGAGAGGAGATTGAAATGCTGGGTTTGGGAAAGAGCTCATTTCATGGTGGTTAGGGAGGCTGAAGTTTTCATCGCTACATCATCGATGTCTGAGAAAACTTCCTCTCAAATTGGAAATTCCAACGATCTTCAGAGAGCCTGTTTTACGTCTCAAACCTTCGAAATGCTTTCTCACTTAGCGATCAGAATGGAAAGCAAAGGATGTTTTTTGAGCAAATAATTGTGTTCCTGATCTTACATCAGGGTTTTAGTTTATTTATATGTTATAGTCCATATTTTATCTTATCTTATGAGAGAAGTAGAGGAATTTTTAATTGGCTTTTGCAATTCATATTCTTTACGACGAAGAAGGGAAAGGTCAGTAGATGAAAGCACGTATGATTTCCATTACCTTTTTCCTAACCATTGTCTTATTTCTGCTCAGACATCTTTTCAGTTAATAAACAAATTCAGACAAAATAATTTTTGCAGAAGAAATGCTTTGACACTCCTATCTGTAGCTGTCTGTGGAAATAGGCCTCCATTCTTCGTTGTTCAGAAGGCTTAGTTCACCATTGATATTACTCTTAGGGGTGGGAGAGTGAGAGGTACAAGCTATTTGGTGTAAGATGGGCTCAAGGATGTATTTTACTACACAGAGAATATAGCCAATAATTTTGTAATAAATGTAAATGGAAATAACCTTTAAAAATTGTATAACATTTCGGGGGCTTCCTTGGTGGCACAGTGGTTGAGAGTCTGCCTGCCGATGCAGGGGACATGGGTTCGTGCCCCGGTCCGGGAAGATCCCACATGCCGCGGAGCAGATGGACCCGTGAGCCACGGCCACTGAGCCTGTGCGTCCGGAGCCTGTGCTCCGCAGCGGGAGAGGCCACAACAACGAGAGGCCCGCGTACCGCAAAAAAAAAAAAAAAAAAAAAAAAAAAAAAAAACTTTCAAAAATTTTATAAAAATTTAAATTATATTCATAGGTTTCTTCTCAATTACCCCAAAGCACAAGGTGAGGACAAGAAGAATCCTATATGCTTGAGGTTTCCTTGAATAATACCCCCAAATTCTCCATCCCTCAGCAAACATGCAGCTCTATTAGGCTCCCCGAGGGCGGGATTTTATTTCTGAATTCTTCATTTCTTCCAGAGCTCTCCCATGCCACTTGGACCTAACCATAGATGGCAATGTATTCAATATCTAAGCACTGCTCTCTGTGGGTCCGCCTTGTGTTAAACTCTGGGATGACAGGGGTAAAAGAGCCTTCTTTAACGGAACTAAGGGATAGAGTGAAAAAAATACAAATAAGTAACAGTGGGTCTCAGTCTTCTTTGGGGTGAGTGGAAAGGCAGCTGGGGAAGTTTTGGGGTGCGTGGGGCATAGCTGAGCCTTCACAGCACCCTGCACCATGAGCACAAATGGGGATAAATGGCCAATGATTCGATCAATCGTGCCTATGTGGTGATGCTGAAAGAAGGGGGACCCCTTCCAGGGCACGAGAGTGGGCTCTTTCTAACACTCGGAAATGAATTGTCCTAGGAGACACATGTGCTGACAGAGCAAGAAACTTGATTGGGAAGGGGCGCCGGGGCGGAGCGCAGCAGGGTAAGGGAACCCAGGAGGACTGCTCTGTCGTGTGGCTCGCGGTCTCGGCTTTTATGGTGATGGGGTTAGTTTCCAGGTTGTCTCTGGCCGATCATTCTGACTCAGGGTCCTTCCTGGTGGCGTGTGCATCGCTCAGCCAAGGTGGATTCCAGCGAGGAGGATTCTGGGAGGTTGGTAGGACATACCAACTGGTGTCTGTATCCTCTCTTTTTTTGACCTTTCCCGAGTTCTCCCGGTCGGTGGTAGCTTGTTAGTTCCATGTCCCTTACCAGGACCTCCTGTTGTAAGATAACTCATGCATGTGGCTACTATCATGCCGGTCCAGGGCAGGCAGTTTTTGTCAGTGGTTCCCCTAACAATGAGGCCTCCACAAAAAACACAAAAGGACGGGGTTTGAAGGTTTCTGGGTTGGTGAACACGTGGACAGTTGAGGAGCATAGCAGCTGGAGAGGGCATGGAAGCTCTGCCCCTTTTCCCTATACTTTGCCCTGTGCATCTCTTCCATCTGGCTGCTCCTGAGTTATAGCCTTTCATAATAACTGGTAATCTAGTCAATGAAATGCTTCTCTGTGTTCCATGAGCTGCTTTAGCAAAGTAACTAAACCCAAGAAGGGAGTCTTTGGAATCTTCCATCTATAGTGAATCTATCAGAAGCACAGGTAAAAACCTGGAATTGTGATTGGTACCTAAAGGTGGCAGGTGTGCAGTCTTGTGGGATCAGATGCTAATTCCAGGTGAATAATGTCAGAATTGAATTGAATTGTAGCACGTCCAGCAATTGGAGGGTTGCTTGGTGGTGTGGGAAAACCACACACACACACACACACACACACACACACACACACACACACACACACAGGAATTGGTACCAGAACTTTACTTGGTGTCAGAATCAGAGGTATAATCCTGCATAATCACTTATTCCCAAGATACAGACAAAATTATCATGTTCCCCATTTTCTTTCCATTTAATTTTAGAGTGGAGCATCAGGTCCAGTTTATAGAATCTTTACTACTAATTAGCATGACATCAGATGGTGATGAAAGAGGATAATGTCACATTTGCATTCACTTCACGAGTAATGGCTCCGTTTAGCTGATAGAGCATTTTGTTTCTTGCTCATCAATGTAGCTTAAAAGTTTGTCTCTGTAAAGCACAGATGCCAGATGCTCTCTAATTGGTATTTCAAGCTCTATAGTGACCACCCCCAAGCCATGTCCGTCATTCTCCACTGTAGGGGCCTTGACCCCTTTCTCTAACCCATGCAAGCCTTTTCTTCTGACCGTCACAGCTGCTGGCTTTGTGGACCAGCACTTGTGAGGCTATTTTCAGTATCTTCTATTGGATATCAGATTGCAGCTACATGGATGGCAGGTCCAGAATCCCTGAGATTAAACCTTGGAAGTGGCCCCTTGGTTCCAGGTTGTAACAGTGAAGCCAAGCAGGACCCTGTGCCCACCTCCCACCCCCCGTACAAATCCTTTCTGTGTCCCCTGTTTCTTGTTTGTAGGAAATAGGCTTCATTCAGCTTCCTTGACCTCCCCTGAGTTCAAAAGGGCAGATTCAAACAGTTGCTAATCAGGGGAGGGAGGGGATGCAGAGACAAGGGGGGAGCAGTCAGGAGACAATAGTGCCGCCTTGGGGCAGGTCCTGGTTCCCCCTCAAGGGATGCACAGAACAATATCTTTGAGTTCTTCTGCAGGAACTAAGACCCTCACCCAGGTGGAGGATGGTAACTTCAGGCCGAGCACAAGATTCCTGGAGCACCACCCTGTTACCTCACCACCAACCAATCCAAAGAAAGTCATACACTCTGCAACCTTGCCCCAAATTTTGCCTATAAAAACTTCTCCCTGAAAACCAACAGAGAGTTCAATCTTTTTTGAGCACAAGCCACCCATTCTCCTCACTTAGCCCTGCAATAAACCTTTCTCCACTCCAAACGCCGACGTTTCAGTTTGTTTGGCCTCACTGTGCGTCGGGCACACCAACTTGCGTTCGGTAACACTTGCTGCTCCTCCAACAGGAGCTACTGGTCTTCGATAACAAGCTCACCTTCCAAGACAGGGCAAGAGTTGGATATGGAGGCTCTTCTCTGGAAGCAACAGCACCATCCTTGGCACAGTTGTTTTGTACAAATGTGTAAGTCTTCAGGACTGTTTGGACATATTTTGTCTTTCCTTCTGGGAATGAGCGCACTATTAGTGACTGAATGCTTGTGTCCACCCCCCCCCCGCCCCCACCCCGCCCGCCAATTCATATCTTTAAGCCCTAAACACTAACGTGATGGTATTTGGAAATAGATGCGATGGAATATGTGCAATGACTTCAGAAACTTGGCCCACCTCACCTCCTGCAGTTAAGAACAATGACGGACGTAGTGCAGTGACTGACCCATGGACTCTGGCATCGCCCTGGCCACCAGCCCCGTTTATCTCATTTAATTTCTACAACAGCCCCCTGTGGCAGGAGTTATAACCCTCTTTTTGAAGATCAGGAAATGAAACTCCAAGAAGTTAAGCCATTGCCCAAGGTCACAAAGCATGGAGGTGGCAGAGCCTGGAATCTCACCCAGATCCATTTATAGCAAAGGGCAGTGACCTAACTCATTCACCCTCCCCTTCCTCCTATCTGAGAGCTGAAGCCATTCAAGTCCTCCTCTGGATATTGAAGCCACCCTGGGCCTCAGTTTTATCACCTGTGGAATAGGACCACAGTAGTACAAAGACTTGAATCACTAGGGTGGTTGAGAGCATCTTGGTAAATATGCTGAACTCTCCTTTTCTCAACAACAGGAAATCTAGCCACAGGAGTTCTTGGAACTATTACTAGTATAATAATAAAAATTCCCAGAGACAGGGGGACTCAGAGGGGGGCACCAAGGTGCACTGATGACAGCACTGTTCATTTTGTTCCTGGTTGGGTGAGAATCATCTTGTCATAACCAAGCAGAACCCTATGGGACCTTCCCGTAGGGAAGGGGACAGAAGACCCCTCCCCCATATCCTCTGCTGTAGCTCCTCTCTGAAGTACCCTGATAATAGTATCTGATGCACATTCCTGAGTTGTTTTACAGATGCTAAAACCACACCAAATGGAAGAAATTAACTACTTGATGACCATGAGCGCGTAGCCCCCCCAAGACCTACTGGCACTTAAGGATTGATAGTGTTAACCCCTGTGACACTGCCCTGTTACCTCACCATCAACCAATCAGAGAATTTTGCATGAGCTGATCACCTATCCTGGGATGCCCCTCCCTCACCTGGGCTTTGCTGAAACCCATCAGGGAGTTTGGGTGTTTTGAGCACTAGCTGTCCTGGACTCCTTGTTTGGTGCCTGCAATAAATGCTGTACTTTCCTTCATCACAACCCAGTGTCAGGAGATTGGCTTTACTGTGCATTGGCGAGTGGACCCAAGTTCGGTTCAGTAACAATGTCTCCTGTATGGGGCTCAGCAACCTCCCCACTCCCCCCAGCCAGGGCGCTATGTGTCAATCCTTCTGGGACTCATGGAGAAATGTGGTAGAAAAGATAAAATACATATTCTGAGAGAGGTCCTGGATCTCTCGTTTACCATGCATGAAACTCAAGCAGGTAACTTAACCTCTGTGTCCTCATCTGTAAAACGTGTACCAACGGTACCGCCTTCCAATGCTTCTTTAGAGCAGTTCTCATCTCTGGAATGTAAACCTCAAGGAAGACAGCACCCTTATCTCCCAGTTTCTGTGGGATGGGAGTCGTTCAACTTTGGCAGGTGCTTCCCTCCCAAGACCACCCCCTGTCATAAAGTTGTGAAGTTTGTTTTTTCTCTGGAGAAAGCCAATTAGATAACCCAATGATCAGGTAAAGTTAGGACCAAAGCCGTGTGAAAAATGGGTGTTGCAAAGTCCTCTCACTTGAGGACACGCGTATAATGGGTTGGCTTTATACGAGGGTGAGATTATTGTTTTCCCAATCTCTTAGCTGTTAGGCAGTACCCTGTGGTACACATTACATTCTGTTTTAAAGGTTATTCAATACTAAGTCTGTTTTCTTTCTCTACTGCGTTTGTGGAGAGGTTTTTCTGGGTTGGGAGAGGATTCTGTTTTCACTTATATTCCAAAACTCCCCCAAAACTAGGAACGTTCTGTACTGGGGACGAGTAGTTAAATGTGACCAAAAAGGTAAAAATGGGGCTGACCCAGACTTAATCAATAATTACTTGAAAATATCAGAAAAAATAAGGAAAAAGTGCCAATTTGTCCCTTTCTCTGCAACCCTTCCCCCCTCCACAAACTCAGCCTTGCCACAGTGGAAAACAGTGATATTTCACTTTGAAAGGGGAATTCTTTTTTCCCAGAATGTGATTCTTAAAAATGCTACATCCATATATGTTCAAAGAAACTTAAAAAAATTTTTTTATTGAAGTATAGTTGGTTTACAATGTTGTGTTAATTTCTGCTCTATAGCAAAGTGATTCAGTTATACATATACATACATTCTTTTCCATTATGGTTTATCACAGGATACTGACTATAGTTCCCTGAGCTATACAATAAGACCCTGTTATTCAAAGAAACTTTTAAAACATTGTCCTGATCCGTCCCACGCTCTCTGCCAACCTGCAGGCCCTGCTACCACGCCCTCACCCACCCTCGGCCCTACTACTGCGCCTGCGCTTAGAAGCCGTTCGGCCCTGCCCCGCCAAGCCCTCCACAGCCGCTCTGCGCCTGCGCGCCCTGTCCTCCCGGCGGCTCCGACCTCGGGAGGCGGCAGGGGCGGGGCCCAGGGGCCGAGGGGCGGGGCCACTCCAGCCACTTGGTGGGGCCGCAGAATCAGGGCCCCAGAGCTGCCGCCCAGTGCCAGGACTTCAGGTGACTCCGCCCCCCTTGTCATGAATATATGTGCGTTTGACACCAGCGCCCTACAGTCTTGGGCACCCTCAGGACGTGGACTCTCAGGCTGTGGACTGATTGTGAAATGACATGACAACGTGTGGGCCACCTGGCGTTCACGTGGAGGAATAATCCGGCCCATGAGGTGTGGAAGGTGTAGACCCACACCGGGTACTGCGATGCAGACCCACACGTTGCGGGTGGTGTAGACCCTCTCCAGGTCCGGCGGTGTAGACACGCGCTGTCTCTCCACAGTTGAAGGCCCGCCTTCCTGGGGGGCTCGCACTTTAAATGGAGAGAGGTCGAGGCCACAGGGCTTCAGACACCCAGTTAAGTCATCATCCAGGAGTCCCGGAAGGCATCGGCTTCAAGACCATCGTGCATCCGCTTTCCTTTAAGGAGCAAGTCCCTCCCAGCACCCCTGTCTGAGCAGAACAGAAGCTCCAGGATGCGGGGGATCCCAGTAGCACAGGCGTCCGTGGGAACTCGCGGAATCTCGGATCAAGACCGGACCTTTCCGAGCGGGGTCGCTGACCGAACGATGTCCTGACACGAGCTACTTCCATTTCGCCAACAGTATTGAAGCAGCCGAGGTTTTCCCCAAGCTCCCACCTGCCTGTGACTGCATCCGATGCCTTCCCCCGCTACAGCATCTGGGAACAGGCCAAGCTCCTATTTCAAGATCCCTCCGCCCCCAGATGAGGTTGCATCTGTCCTCACCTGTTCGAGGAAATAGCTCCAGCAATTCTCCCTTTCGTCCCCACACCTCCAGCTATCCCCTCTTTTCTGGGTCACTCCATCAGGGTGTCTAAACATACACATATTTGACAGCAGTGCATGGATCCGGATCCCTGTACGTTGAATGTATTTTATGTAAAAAGTCCTCAAGCACAGAAACACAGAACCCCAAACGAGTCTGATCTTCTGAAAACACTCCTCCTGGGACAAAAGGGCTGTTCCATTGATAGAAAAATTGCTTCTGCCACATTTTTATTATTACATTTGTTCCTGATGTTTCTCGGCCCCAGTATTTGACAATTGTCATCATGCAAGGACTTTAAGAAGAGGACCTGGTTGCCACCCGTTTTGTGCTGAAGCTTTCTTAGGGGGTTAGTTTTCAATTCAGCACGTAGTACTCCTAGAAGATGGTCAATCTGAACTGTGAACGTTTTCACTATTTCTCTCGTTATAACGTCTTAGGAAAACTGAATTCTGTCCTGTATTTAGGTATTGTCAAAAGTTTCTTTGCTGTATTAAACACTGCCAAACGGAAAGAAACATTAATTGACATACACACACACGTATATATGCAATATATATCCACGTTTACGTATGTAGCCATTATTCAGAAAGAAAAAAAAAAGCCAGAAATACCAATGGTGGTGTTTTCTCAGTAAATTGATGGAATCTTTGAGGCAATTTCAAACTGGTTTCCAAAAGTTTTGCATTTAAGAATCGTAAAATATCATTAGATAATACCAAGTGACAACCAAAGGCAAACATTTTGTGTTTTTCCTTACTCAAGTCATTATGTAGATTATTTTGTCCCAATAGTATGTTGTATTTTAACCACGAAAATGAAGAGGAAAAACAACTAAAAAATAAACATTGATCTGAATACCAAGTAACTTCACTTCCTTAAATATCTAAGCCTTCCTTTATGTATTATCCATTGCAGGTAATTTGAAAAGAAATAGTAACCAATACATGCAGAGAGAAGCCATGATCCGAGCCCATTTCAGGCCCACCTAAGGAGGGAAGGGAACAGACATGCTTCAGAGGTTTATTTTATAAATTACTCTGACTTGGGCAATCCTTGTTTTATTTGCAAGGAACAGCACCTGCTTTGCCTTGCGGAGGCAAAGAGGGGGTTTACTGGAAAGACACAAGGATTCAAAGAGTGATCATTCCCAATAAACAAGACAGCTCCTCTCTTTATCCTGTTTCTAAAGGCTTCTGACCTCTCTTCTTCTGCTTCTCTCTGACCATCTGCCCCTTTCTTTGCCCTCCTGCAGGTAGACTTTCTCTAGTCTGAACCATGGCCCCTCCACTGTCTAACAGAGACTGAATAGAAAATCTGTGTCTCAAGTCCAGAGTCCCGGGAAAGAGGTTCTGAGTGGTCCAGCTCTGGCCTCTGTGCTCACTCTCCTCTAATCATCTTGATACCAGGTCAAATCACTAAACCCACCACTCACTCAGTAAGGCATGAGGCAGCAGAGTCTCTGAAGGCAGCCAGGCGAGACAGGCATGTGGAATAATTAAAAATGGTGCAGTAAAAATACACCAGAGCTCCAGCATCTCCAACGGTGCAGGGCTGACCTGACGCCCTTGATGAACACAAAATGCTATTCAGGGCCGGTTTAGCTGAAAACCAGTCCCAGGAGTTCCAGTTACTCAAAGACCCAACCAGAAATTCTGATAACATTGTTTAACTGCAGCCGGGTTGCCAGCTGGTGATCTGAAGATGGTATCATGCACAAGAGAAGAGAGGTTGGTCTTTTTTTTTTTAATTAACTTTTATTGGAGTGTTGTTGCTTTACAAGGCTGTGTTGTGCTTATTTTTGACGAAGAGGGGACAACAAAAGATTTATTGGGCTGACACTTACTGTGCTTTGCTTATGCCCCAGAAATTTAAATAATTTGATGAGTAGGGAGGTACCCACTTGCTCCAGATTTTAAGATGAGATGACAGGTATTTACTGTTCTCCTGTCATATCTGTTCACAACACCTTTTGAAGAAAAGACATTTAATGCACATCCAATAACAAAATTAAGTAAAGTTTAAAAAGAAATCATCCCCCCACTTCATCACTCCTTGAAGCCCCCAGCGTCTTGGAATCCCAATGAGTGATTTCAACAATGTTTACTGAGAACTTACTACGTGCAGTGAAGAATTGGGCTAAGTTACTGGGGAGACAGGAATCGAGAAATAAGCTCTTCTTCCAAGGGCTCAGGATCTAGACGTAGCCAAGTACTCACACAACTAACTCCTGATACAAGGCGGAGATTAATGGTGGTAGAGTCAAAAGATTAAATAATGTAGAAAAAATGAGAGAGAGAAAACAATTCTGACCTTATCTATACATTCTTTATCTATTCATCTATCTATCTATCTATTATTTTAACAGCATCTTCTGCACTTGACTCTGAAAATAAAATATGAGATTGGTACATAGGACCTCACCAATAGCCTGTTATATTGTTCTGGATGGTGATGTGGAGTTGGGGGAAACATGTAAATGGGAGGATGCAGGGCTCTCTTAACTCTGTAATTTATTTCAACCAGGTTGACCAAGATGACACACCAGAAAAATCAGAAAAGTACAGATGTAGCTTTCTTCACAAAACACATTTGAGTTTTTAAAAAAGAATATATAGAAATACAAATAATCACGTCATCAAAACCAACGCCATTAACAATTTAACCCACTGGCAATACTTTTGACACAGATTCAGTCTGTAGTAATCATATCTTTAGGACTTCCCTGGTGGCGCAGTAGTTAAGAATCCTCCTGCCAATGCAGGGGACACGGGTTCGAGCCCTGGTCCGGGAAGATCCCACATGCCGCAGAGCAACTAAGCCCATGCACCGCCACTACTGAGCCTGCGCTCTAGAGCCCATGAGCCACAACTACTGAGCCCACGTACCACAGCTACTGAAGCCCGCGTGCCTAGAGCCCATGCTCCACAACAAGAGAAGCCACCGCAATGAGAAGCCCGCACACCACAATGAAGAGTAGCCCCCGCTCGCCGCAACTAGAGAAAGCCCGCGCGCAGCAACGAAGACCCAACGCAGCCATAAATAAATAAATAAATTTATATTAAAAAAATCTGTATGTCATAAAACAACCTCAAAAAAAAATCTTATCTTTAAATACCAGAATCCATGGCCAAAACTCACGTTGCATAATCCCAGTGGCCAGTGATATAAACACATCCCTGAAACCTGTGGAAAAGCATGTATTTTTCTTTGCCTATTTGAAAGTGAGCAGGAAAAACTGGTCTGGCTACAAAAGTATATCCCTTACAACCAATCATGGTTTTGCCCCATTCATCAAAAATAGCACTTCCAATCATAAAATCTTTTCCGGAGAATGTCCATTCTCACAGCTCAAATATTTACACATAGCAGGCTTGAGGTGATTTATTTCCAGTTGCTTTTCATTTTTTTCCTGGGACGTTTCAGATGGAGTCACAAGTTGTTGTTAAATTATGTACAGGTGCTGCACTGTTACCAAATACTCAAGTCTGATGAGGTCATTAAATGGTGACAATATCAGTTGCCATAGCAACCACGCATCAATCCATAGTCTGATTTATCCTATGGGCTGAAATCTTTTATGGCTCTTGAAAACTCAGGCACGATGCAAATCAAACATTTAGCTGCTGAAAGACTTGGAGGCCAGACACCCATCGGTTCTGACTGCTATTGAATCATTGTCGGTAGTCAATAGTGAGCAGCACAGGTCATTTCTTTTGCACTGCCCAGGAGTTAAAAGACCTGAGTGTACGTATGCAGAGTAACTTCACCCACATGGCACGCCTCTATGTCTGTCCTAAGCGGGCGACATTCTGAGAATTGATTGGATGAGAAGGAAAAGTCCCCGCCCTAGAAAATGACGTTCTACTTCACTTGTAAATTTCTTTTGTCTCACCCATAGAAATGACATCTTCGTCTCCTAGTCATTAATATGAATCAAAGCAGAGTGAGAAGACAGAAGCCAAAACAAGGGACTATCACCAGCACCACGGACGGAATATATAACTAAAAATATATGAGGCATAGGTAGAATGTGCTTTATCCTGCCCTTCTTTGACAGGCATATAAATCTCTGGTTGCTTCTCTCATCCAAAGCCAAGAGCTAAAAATACGAGGTGGCACCTCTGTTGTCAAACAGTGTTTTATGACAGCAGTGGCTTGAGGGGAACAGTGTATTTTTGGTTGAGGAGACTGTGCTGTCCCAACAAAAAAGGGAGGGGGGATCTAGATTCGATGTCATTTGGAAAGCTTTTTCTAAAGCACACCCTGAGTTCAGTCTTTTCTGTATGTGACTGCGAGCAAGGATATGGTATAAGTTTTTCGCTCAAATTCCCTGTTCGCCAGAATTGCCTCTGCATCAGCCCTCCTGATCTCCTGGCCCCTGAGGACCAGGTAAATGGAAGATCAAAATGTGAGACACTGTTGGTCCTGAAATACACCAACTCTTGAATCTTCTAGACAGGGATTTTTTGTCTTAAATAATCTTATTCCTCTAAAAGTTTAGAATAAAAACGACTTTAATGGGATCGGCTCAGACAGGTTGGGGGACTCGGTCTCCATCCCATTCTCCAGGGAAGCGGCAAGACCACAGAGTGCAAAGATTTGTTCATTCATCAAATATGTTTGGAGCTCCTGTTACTTGTCGGCATCATTCTAGACTCGGGATTCAGGAGGGAACAAACCCCAGATTCCGCCTTCCTGGTGCTTACATTCTTGTTGAGGAGGTAATAGCAGAAATGGGGAAATATGCTAGGTTATAAGAAAAAGAAAGGCGTCAAGGACAATTTCAAGGAGTTTGACTGAGAAACTCCATGAATGATGACGCCTTTGAATGAGATAATGAAAACGGCAGGAGATGCACTGAGAGGATGAGGATTAATCTGGGAGGTGTTCAATCTGAAATATATTTTATACGCGTACTAGGAGATGTTAAGCTCAAACATGGGTTTGTGGCCTTAGAGTCAGAGGGAAGACCTTGAGAGACACTAGTGAAAAATGGTATTTAAAGCCACAAGACTCAATGAAGTTACCCCGGGAAAGAGCATAGGAGAAGACGCTCAAGACCGAGCCTTGAGAGTCTAGTATTAAGAGGACGGAGAGCAAAGAGGAACTTTTAAGAGAAATAAGGAGAAATCCAAGAGCAAAAGGTGTTCCCAGAAATGAGATTGGTGGCTGATGGCAGGTGAGCACGAGGCGTCCATGACATAGATGAGTGTGTCAGGTGATGACACAGGCACAGAGGGACGGGCTTGGAAATGGTGTCTCATTTAGGCAAAGAATCCTGCTTTCTGTGGACTATTGAGTCACGGAAAGGTGGAAGAATAACGAGAACACAAAAGGCACAGACAAGTAAGAAGATCTCAGACTGGGACCACTTCCCTGGCTGTCCAGTGGTTGGGACTCCACGCTTCCACTGCAGGGGGCACAGGTTCAATCCCTGGTCGGGGAACAAAGATCCCGCAAGCCGCACGGCACAGCCAAAAAAAAGAGAAGATCTCAGACTACCATACTAGCTTCCCCAGCATATACCTCTACTCCACTTGTGAACAAAATACAGCTTCAAGAATATGGCACAAGTGGTAGAAACGTATTTTTGAAATACGAACCCATGTATTAAACGTTGTCTTGTGACTCGTACCCACATCTAGGTAGCAGTAGCGCATTCTATGTTTATCGCCTCAAGGAAGGTAGGACGTGATGGAAAAAGAAAAGTAAGAGTATCCCCCTGATTTTGGCGGGGGGCGTTGAAAACTCTAAACTCTCCATGGAGATATAAACAAGATGATGAAAGAAATTTGGAAAAATGCATATTGGGTCAAAGGAATACTTTACCTCTCTCTTACCCCACTAGGAAAAAAAAAGAAGCCCTCTGATTAGGAATTCTGGGACTTGGGGAAGCAGGAATAGACATTATTGATCCCTGAGGAGCATGGGACATTAGGGGTCCCCAGGGACAGAACCGCAAAACCTCAGACAGGTTGGGGGACTCGGTCTCCATCCCATTCTCCAGGGAAGCGGCAAGACCACAGAGTGCAATGCCTGCCTGATGTTCTAGGAGGAAATATCAAAGGGTTCCACCACGGCCCAGAGAGTCCAAGAAGCAGTGGGTAAATTCTTCCACAACTGAGAGCAGCTGTAAAGAAATAGCGTGGATTGAAAACAGCACAAAGATCCCTACGGCCTGCGTGGAAGAAGAACGGTAGGAAGATCTGCTGTGCACACAGAGAGCGCAGGAATTACTGAGCAGCAAATCAGACCCAAAACAGCTTATGGCGATGACTTAGCCATGACCTACGGAGTCCTGAATCCACGCACCAACGGGGACTTCTCCACCGATGCCATTTGTGGAGCTAACGTGAAGATTTTATAAAAACACACATACGGGGACTTGGAAAGGTTCTTGGAACACACTGGGTGCCTAATTAATGTCAGCTATGATTCCAACCCAGGTCTTTTCGCCCCTTCCTCACTGTCTCCCTGATCGATGGGTACCCAGAAGATTCAGTGTCAGAAAGACTATAGAATCCAGTGAAACACATCTTGAGATATACACCAGGGCAGCAAGAAGAGTATTGGGTTGCCCAAAAAGTTTGTTCAGATTTTCCGTAGGATGTTACAGAAAACCCAGACAAACTTTTTGGCCAACCCAATAGGTCTCCCACCTCTGTGAATATATATGGGCATCCAATACTCACTAGAAAACACAGCCTCTCTGACTTGGAGTGATATTTTAAGAATCCAACCTTGGTCCAGATGGTGAAAAAACAAGTGTCTCTTTTTCCCATTTTAGGTCATTTCAGCACAGAACACCACAACAAAGTAGACACGAAATCTCCCACAGTATTACTTTCACCTCCACTTTTAAGAAGAGCCCAACAACATTCTTTAAGAAAAAGGAAACCACTGGTGGGCAAAACTAACTCCGTATGGAGCTTCTGGGGCAAAGTGCTAGCTTCTTTGGGACAGTATTTGCCTGTAGCTGAGAGGCTCATGGAAATTCATGTCTTCTGAAAATTTTCCCTGTTTTTCTGGGTGAAAAGATCAAGACCCATGACTTGAATACAGTGAAAGGCAGGGGGTAGAAGGATGTTGGGCAGATTTTTATGGGGAGGAAGCTTTTGAAAATGGGGATGGGCTTTCATTACATGGGAGGGATGGGCTGTAAAAATCAGAATACTGAGGCCTGGGCCTTCGGGTAAAATTTCTCCTTTGCAGTGGCCTGAGGTGGGATGTTTTCCCCCCACTCTGATATGCCCCTCCCCACCCAAAGTCTTATATCAGAATCCAAGACAGCGACCCTTTTTTCTCTTCCAGCATGGTGGCTGCATCCACACTGCCTTCTTTGAGGAAGGGAAGTGGATCTGAACCCACCAAATGCGGCAGAGTGATCACCTTGAAGTAATACACGGGGCTGAGCCAAGGTTGGCATCCGAGAGCCTGCACTGGTGGTGGCTGTGCTGGACCCTGCCATTCCTCCCCCACTGCCCCCAAGGAATGAACATCCTCCCTCCGTTGGAAGCCAATATTGTAATGAAATGCCAACACCTGGGGAAGGGGCCTAAGTGGCAAGATAGTAAATGTGGAAAGAGGGCTCCCCGACCAGAAAACCAATTCCCACCTACACATGATTTGGAATTAAAAAAAAGGAAAAGAAGAAGTCTTCAGTCTGGGAAAATCAGGAGTTTTCAAACTATAAATGGAAGCAAAGGTGAGACTGTAAATAGCCCCTGGAGGCAGAATCTGAATACACAGGCGCTTAAAGTAACGGAGAGCAGAAACTCAGAGCAGGTCTGATGCATGCAGGGGGTCGGAAAAGACTGGAACTTCCTTTGGCAACAACTGTCTGCAGAAAATCCAAGGTATTTTTCTATACCTGGTTCGAGTCTGTTCCCCAGTCTTCTCGTAGATTCTTTTTTTTTTTTTTTAAGTTTATTTATTTTTGGCTGTGTTGGGTTGTCGTCGCGGTGCGCGGGCTTCCCATTGCAGTGGCTTCTCTTGTTGCAGAGCACGGGCTCCAGGCGCGCGGGCTTCAGTAGTTGTGGCACGAGAGCTCAGTAGCTGTGACTCACAGGCTCTAGAGCACAGGCTCAGTAGTTGTGGCAAACAGGCTCAGTTGCTCCGCGGCATGTGGGATCTTCCCAGACCAGGGCTCGAACCTGTGTCCCCTGCGTTGGGAGGCGGATTCTTAACCACTGCACCACCAGAGATGTCCCGTTCTCATAGATTCTTGCAGTCACCTGACATTTCTTCCAGATACTTTTCTGATTGCATCAGAGAGCCAGAGGTGATTTCTGTTGTCTGGACCAAAGAGGCTTAATGCTTCAAGTAGGAACATCCATCATCCAGTCAAAACAAATAGCTCCCCAGTCCTAGACATTCGTTTGACATTTCAAGGTCCAAAGTTCTCATGATACTGCATGAAGTGGAATTGTCAGTTAATAAACTGTCCCTAAAACCCTGAAGAGCAAAAGCAAAGCTGGCACAGAGCCGTCATGCTCCCAGGAAGAATGAGTTGGAGATTTTCTGCTTCCCAGTGGGAAGAGCTTTCTAGAAGCTTCATGGCCCCAGGTCACACTGACTGAGACGTGTTCCCGTCTCATCGTGGAGGCAGGATTAGCAGCCTTTATGCACGTGGTAAACACTGCACGGCCAAGAACAAAGGCAGATCCCCTTCCATCTGGAGAGCAGCTGCTTTGGCCCTGGGTCTGGTCCCTAACCAATGAACTTCTGTCTCAACCTGGCCACATTCTTTAACCTCCTGAAGCCTCCATTATTTATGTATAAATGAGGGGTCACGACAGGACGGACCTCCCTCACACAGGGGTGCTGTGAACATTAGAGATCGTTAAAGTACAGAGCTTCACGTATGGTCCGTTCGTGATAAATGCTCAGTTAACATGGGTCTTATTATTATCGGGATTATGGTTATTAAAAGGCCACACAGGACCTCCCTGGTGGTCCAGTGGTTAAGACTCTGCGCTTCCACTGCAGGGGGCGCGGGTTCGATCCCTGGTGGGGGAACTAAGATCCCGCCTGCTACGCAGGGCAGCAAGAAATAGAAATAAATAGCAGCATAGTACCGTGGTTAAAAACTCAGGATCTGGGGCTCGACTTCTCACGGCCAAATCTTGGTTCGTCCCCTTACAAACTGAATGAACGCGGACATGTTTCTTAACCGCTGCATGGCTGGGGTACCAGATCTCTAATCCAACAATCCCACCCCTAGGCATTTATCCTGGAGAGAAGAAAACTTGTTTTTCCACGGAAAACCCTGCACAGATGTTCATAGCAGTTTTCATTGTAATAGCCACAGACCGGAAACAATCCAAACGTCCATCAAAATGTGAAAGGATGAATAAACTAAGGTACACACTTAGGATGAAATACTAGCAATAAAACAATGAGTTACCGATATACAAAACAATTTGGATGGCTTATAAGAGCATCGTGTTGATTTTTTTCTTTAAAGCTAACCTAGAAGCGTTACATGCTGTATTATTTGAATGACCAAATTATAGTGACGGAGAACAGGAGTCAGAGTTGGAGAGAATAGTAACACTAGCGAGTTTCCTGGGGTGATGGGCTGTTTCTGTTTCTTGATTGTGGTGGTGGTTATATGAATCTATAGCTATGATTAAACCTCATAGAGCTATTCACACTCAAACACACACAAAGAGTGCATGTAAAACTGGTAAAAATCCAAAGGAGTCGTATAGGTCAGTTAAGAGTAACGCAGCAATGCTGATTTCCTGGCTTTAATAATTGCACCATGGTTATGTAAGATGTTATTAGGAAAGCTGGGTGGAAGGTACACAGAAACTCTCAGTACTATTTTTGCAACTTTTATGTGAGTCTAAAATTATTTCCAAAGTTTTTAAAAATAGCACGCATGTAGAATTGAACAATTCAGTAAGCAGATGGCAGATGGTGGGAACCATATTTCTGACCGTGGGAGTTGGAATTTACAGATAAACAAGAAGAGGACACTGGAATAATCCCTGTGGTAATGGACCAGAATTGGAGACATCACTATGAATTCACGTGTACTTTCACATAGATACAGACAGCCACAGATAGAAATATTTATAGATATGTGTTAGATATACAAGGGTTAGTATACCTACATATATCTCCTTGCTTCGGCAGCTGAAAGGGCTTAAAAATAATGACACCCAGTAGCCGTGAGCATGCCTAGCATCTAGATCTTGGTTTCTAATATCATCGTCCAACACAAGGAGCCAGGGTTCTTTTGAGAAAGGCTGATGCTAGGACTGGGGCATGAAAGACACAAGATGAGTCTGGAACATCTTAAAGTGCCAGAAACGAAGGAAATGCATTTTAAAAAATCCACATTGATGGTGGTTTGTCACTGGAACACAGGAGCCAACTGAAAGAGCTTCCAGTGGGCAAAGTTGGAACACTTGGAGCAAAGATAAATAAATAAATGAAGCAGTATTGGATTATAACGCCAAGCATAAAATAACTGTCCATGAGTCTATACTGATATAAATAAATGATGACTAAATTAATAAATGGGGTGAGGAGAAAATTTTCCATGCAACGAGAATTCCAACTAACTTATGTAGACATTCTGCCCTCAAGGAGGATGAATATGACCTGCATCTCCCACCCCACTCCTTCCGTGTGGGCTACACATAGTGATTTCCTTCCAAGGAGGACAGGGTGGAAAAGGGGGAATACAAGTAATTTACAGCGTGGAGCCCAGCAAGGTGATCAAGGTCAGCTCATATGATAAGTCGCGTTGGTGGCGCGTACCCTTGGTATGACATGGTAGCAGATGACGCCTTACCTCTGTGGTCTCCTTCCCCAAAATCTATAACCCCATATGCAAACATGAGAAAAAACATCAGACAAGTTCCAGCCCTGGGGTATCCTGCAAAATACCGAGGAGTATATCTCAAAACCATCAAAGTCATCAGAAATAAGAAAGTCTGGAACAGACATGGAAAATGAACTTACAGGGGAAAGAGGGTGGAGGAGAATAAATTAAGAGTTTGGGATAAGCAGATACAAACCACCATATATAAAATCGATAAACAAGGTCCTACTGGAGAGCACAGGGAACTATAGTCAATATCCTGTAATAAACCATAACAGAAAGGAATAAGAAAAAGAATATGTATATATATGTATAACGAAATCACTTTGCTGTACACCAGAAAGTATCACGACATTGTAAATCAACTATACTTCAGTTTTTAAAAATGAATATAGGGGAATTCCCTGGCAGTCCGGTGGTTAGGACTCCGCGCTTCCGCTGCAGGGGGCACGGGTTCGATCCCTGGTCAGGGAGCTAAGTTTTTTTTAAAAAGTTAAAAATAAATACAACAAAACAGAAACTGACTTACAGATATAGAGAACAAACTAGTGGTTACCAGTGGGGAGAGGGAAGGGGGAGGGGTCAGATAGGGGGAGAGGATGAAGACGTACAAACTACTATGTATAAAATAAATAAGCTACAAAGATATATTTTATAATAACTATAAATAGAGCATAATCTATAAAACTATTGAATCACTATGTTGTACACCTGAAATTAATATAATGTTGTAAATAAACTATACCTCAGTTAAAAACTATGAATATTCACCCTTAAAAAAAGGTAAGAAAATCTGAGAAACTCCCACAGCCAAGAGGAGGCCACGGAGACCTGACAAGTATGTGTAATGTGACATCCTGGATGGGGTCATGGAGCAGCAAAAGGACATTAGCTGAAAACTTAGGCAATCAGAATAAACACTGGACTTTAGCTAATAATAATGTATCAACATTGGGTCATTAATTGCAACAAATATATGGTACCAGTACTATGCAAGGTAGAGGAAACTGAGGCAGGGTCTATGGGAACTCTCTGTGCTATCCTTACAATTTTTCTGTAAGTCTAAAGCTGTTCTAAAACAAAGTCTATTAAACACAGCACCTCCCTCTGAGAGGTACGATGAGGATTCTAGGAATTATTAATCCCAGATTCTTAGAACAATGCCTGGCACTTGGAAAGCACTCAGTAAACATTAGCTGTTACTATCACTGCCAGTTTTTCTTATTATAGTAATGAGATTGAAGACATTCTAGATAATCATTTTTCTTTTTTTTTTTTTTTGCGGTACGCGAGCCTCTCCCTGTTGTGGCCTCTCCCGTTGCGGAGCACAGGCTCTGGACGCGCAGGCTCAGCGGCCATGGCTCACGGGCCCAGCCGCTCCGCGGCACGTGGGATCTTCCCGGACCGGGGCACGAACCCGTGTCCCCTGCATCGGCAGGCGGACTCTCAACCACTGTGCCACCAGGAGAGCCCTAGATAATCATTTTTCTTAAGAGGAATATTGTTTTTATGTGAAGGGGTGACATTAATCCAACGTCTTTGTGTACGACAGGCATCTAAGGCCCAAATTTCTTCCTGAGGGGAGGATATTCATGTAACTGGAGAATTTGGAGCACCTTGGGTGGGGGAAGGCGAGAACCTCTGAGGTGGAGCTGAGAGGTAGAGATGGGGTGGGAGATAAAGTGAAGCTAGAAATCAGGGGAATTCTGTACCATTTAATCAAATTCGGGTAACTACCCAAATCTTCAATATTCTTTTTTTTTTTAATTTAATGTTAGTTTATATTGGAGTATAGTGGATTTACAGTGTTGTGTTAGTTTCAGGTGGACAGCAAAGTGATTCAGTGATACATGTACATATTATCCACTCTTCTTCAGATTCTTTTCCCATATAGGTCATTACAGAATATTGAGTAGAGTTCCCTGTGCTCTACAGTAGGTCCTCGTTGGTTATGTATTTTATATATAGTAGCGTGTGTATGTTAATCCCAAACTCCTAATTTATCGCTCCCCCCAGTACATTTCTGTTATGAGTCGATTTGCTGTGGAGTCTGAGAGGGCGGGACTTTGCAACTGGAGTGATTTGAGGAGAAACTAAGATAACACAGAGGGATCCAGGTGGAGAGGTCGCATCAGACATCCAGATGGCCTTATGTCAGGTTATTGATTTACTGATGTACATTGACATATATCAGGTTACATTGCTATTAGCGGTAGATTATTATTGTTGTCAGATTGTCATAATTCAACCGGGTCTCCTTTGAGTAGTAAAAGCCCTCACTCCTCAGCCCTCTGCCCCTTGGGATAAACCGAAAATCTCTTGTTCCTAGAGACTGAGGATCCAGATTGGTTCACTCCCTGTCGCCCACTGGTCTTGCCCATCAAGTTGCTGAAAAACCTACTATCTTCCCGGGACCTGTGACCTTAGGTTAGCACAGGCAAATGGATCTGGTGCGAAGTAAATTAAAGCCATACGTGGCCATGTTCATTTCAACCAGAGGCACAAGCAGAGAGGAACACAAGGAAAGCGATGTCTCCGAGACGAATGGCCCTGGGGAGCACGACACACGTGGTCTGCAGCAGAATTGGTCAGAAGGACCTCAAGGCTCATCACAGGCTTCTTGTCCAACCCAGTGATTTTAAGCACAGCAAACAGCAATAAGGAAAGGGTGTGGACTCAGGTGGCCTCACCTGTTCTGTCACCACCCGTGCAGGGAAGAATGCCCTAGAGTGGTGGGTCTCCACACTGGCTGGGTGTAGGAATCACGTGGGGAGTTAGCGGGCCTTCCCCCAGGGAGTCTGACGAATTGGTCTGGGTTGGGAGCTGAGCACCCCTGGCTTGTGAAGCTCTCCAGGTGAGAGGACTGTGTATCCAGTGTTGGTAAGTGTGACCCGATCAGTGCTACTCATACTTATTTCCATGCCATGGGGATATATGAAGAATTTCCACCCCAAGTTCTCAGAAGGGACTATTCCCAGCCTGTATCAGCAGTAGGATTGTTCACCACTCTTTCCAGATGGTTCTGTTCCTCTGCCTCGGGGAGCTGCTGAGACACACAGGCTGATGAGCTCTCTGCTGAAGGCTCCCGGAAAACCCTCTGCAGATCTCCAGGCCCCCCTCCCTCGGAGCTGTCCTCTCTTTGATACCCTGTGAACTCAAGCCGCCTTGTCCCCGGGGAATCTCAACTCCATCCCTCAAGTCAAGACTTCCACAGGCTCCACCTGAATACCCTTCCTTGCACTGTGGCCAGAAAACTCTCTCTAGGCCCTGAGCCAGTGAGATCATAGCTCTCACCTCACCTGTCTCCTGTGTCTCAGGGATGCTCTCTTCTGTGGTCTGATGCCTTTAAAAATGTTGTCTCACATGTTCTATTTTCTTTTGCCGTCGTTTTTTAGGTGGGGAGGAGGTGGGAATCCAGTTCGTGTTACTCTATCTTGCCCAGAAGTGAAAGTTTATGCTTTTGGTTGCTGTCTAGTATTCCATTATATGAATATACATTGTGTTGTTTCCAGGTTGGGTTATTATTAATAAAACCGCAATGGAAATTTATAGCCATGTCTTCTGTTGGATATAGGCACGTGTTTCCCTTGCGTGTACACCTAGGAGCAAAGATGTTGGGCTCGAAGGCAAGGGTAGGTTTAGCTTTCCGGGACACCACCAAACCCACTTCTGCTTCCAAAGTGGCTGCATCTCCGCACACTATTGGCTTTAGCTCACCAAGAGTGTTTACTATCGCAAGATTTTTTTCCCCCCCGACTTTAAACCTCAGTATCATTGCTCTTGGTAAAATATTGTATATCACAACTATGACTTTTTGCGGACTGCAGAATAGCCCGGGTACCATCCATCTTGCGTGGATCAGAGGAAGAAAACCTGCCCATCCATTCTCACTGTTTTTTCCTCTCATTGGAAATCCTGGTTGTCCTGACTGCGTGAATGATCGATTCTTTCCTTCTCACTTTATTTTGAGTCTCTATCCTATTTCTGCGTCTCCCAAACATCCATTCTCGTGCCCTCTGCTTTGCTACAGAAAATAAAATCCCTTGACGGAAACAAAAGAAAAAGGAAAAGAAAGAAAAATCTACAGATGCATCATGGGTGGATCTCAGTCTTTATAACCTCCATCTTTTGGAAAGCTCTCTATCAAGGATCTGATAATCCTCTCCCAAATGGCCAGAGTTCGTGTTTCCGGTGTGCTCACCACTCCCTGGGGATTTGCATTTTCAGAAAAGATGCTTCGTGCACTCACCTGCACCGTTACAGCGTCACACGGGATGGAATGAAGTGTCTTTTGCGGGCTCACCAACTGCACTGCTGGCTGAGAGCAGGGAACCTTAACTGGTCCTAAAACGGTCAAATTAAGGACATGCTGTGTCTTCCCTCTCAGAGATCAATCCAAGCACTTTCCCAGAAGCACGAAAATGTTCCTTGGGGTGAAATAAATGTTAAAAGAAAGTCAGACTATCCTCGCCACCCCTCCCACCCTGCAAAACAGCTCAAATTCATTTTGGTTTCTAATGCTCTAAAGAGAAAACTGACATTCTGCTTCTACACAGACCAAAGTCTGCTAAGATATGTCAACACTTTGAACTTAGCAGAAAGGATGTTGGGATGTGTTTACTGAGCTTTACTGCCAAAGCAGAGCTGTGAACGTGACTGTGGGTCTGGCTCTGGAGGAAAAGATGTCAACTTTTTTTTTTTTTTTTTTTTCCGGCCTCACCACGTGGCTTGTGGGATCTTAGTTCCCTGACCAGGGACTGAACCTGGGTCCCAGGCGTGAAAGCACCGAGTCCTAACCACTGGATCGCCAGAAGATTCTCAAAAGATGTCAGCTCTTCAGGGACTGTAGGGCATTTTCTTCTTCTTGCTAATTTAATAGCAGCCCCAGACTGGGGTGAAATTGCAGGCACAGCTCACAGGGCTTCTTAGAAAACAGAAATAATGCAGAGGTCTCCTGAAGACAAAAATATGAACTGGCCTGTGCATTAGCTGCTGGTCTCCTATGGCTCCTACCCTAAAGAATACTAAAGATTTTAAAATAAATATTAGAGACCTCTCTCTTCTCTCTCTTCCCGCAACCCGCCCCGTCTACCTCTCCCCCCCATCTCCTTATGCAAACTTTGTCAGTCAGAGTCAGAATATTTTAAATCATGAGAGAATGCCGGAAAGGAGCCCAAATGCTCACAAGCTGTTTATTTGTAAAGGGGCTGGGTCTCAAAGGTACAGACAGGGCATGGTCTGCTGTCAGCATTGCAGAGATACTGAAGAAAGCACGAGAGCTGCAGATCTTACTGTACAGAAGACATTCCCATAACTGGCACTTCCTGTCTTCTTCTTCCACAGACAGTGACCCTGACTGACCCACAAGGCAGAGAATGGGCACCTCAGACAGGCATCAAGTGCGGCTGCTACACGTGGACCAACGGGACATGGCCGTTGTGAGCTGCAGAGGAAAGACACGGGAGGATTCTCCAAGGTCAGCACAGCCACCCAGCTGTCCAGGCTGACAGAGAGCGACAGGGACACAGCAGCTGTAAGATCTAGCTTCCCAGGAGGCGGTCCCTTCTTGTGGCTGGACACCCATCCTCAGAGGACCACTGTTCCACTTCCAGCACATCATCACTATTTTTACCAAGGGTTTTCATCGGCCGATTTGATGGAGTCATCATTGACTATGTCAACTGCAGCCATACCCACTCTTTGGAAAACTCTAGAGAATGCACAGGACGTAAAGACATTCGTGGACAGCTTGCCAACTGCATGTCAATCGTGGGTCATACAACTTCTGAACTTGTCTCCTTAGGGACTGTGGTGTCACAGACACCAATCACCATTTTCAGTGTGAGTAGGTCTGTAAAGGTAATTCATTTTCTTTCAAACTCACTTTGGAGCCGAGCAAGTTCTCAGGAATTCCCTGAAGCTTAGCCTCAAAGCTGCCCTCCCCCTCTAGAACCACCCGATAACTGACGTATGTAAAACTGTCAGCTCCTCTGTCCCATCAAGATCCCAGTGGCTGCAGAGAAGGGACAATTTACACACACACACCCCAACCCTGATGTAACTCCTCCTCGATATAAAAATCATGAGTGGTGCATTAGGGTCTTATCCCAATGGTATTTGAAGGACCTTAATTCAATACCTCATCTTAAAGTCGGTTGTTACCAAATACATTATATTATGTTATCAAATGGAATGAAAATATACCATTTTAATGAAGTCATTGTTATTTGAGGTGGGTGGACTTTGGATTTAATCTGAAATGCTAGCCATTGACCATCTAATTACAGAGGCATTTTGTCCTCATGAAAGTGATGCTATTCGGGGACGGGACACAGAGTAAATGAAAAGTTGTGACGGAAAAAAGTTGCTCTTATTGAAATGACCCTTCAATCATAACAGGTGGAACTCTTAACTCTGGGGAAATACTTGGGAGGCGGAGTTCTCTAAACATTTGGCCTAATGAAGAAACTTGGCAAAATACATCAACACTTAGTGGGATAAAGCAGTTGGAACCTTGATTAAATCACAGGTGCAAAATTTCCCCTTTCCATCGCTATTCATCAGAATTAAGCAATTATGGCGTTGACGAATGAGAAATTGACATTTTTAGCATCCCCTTTTCATACAAAGGAAAGGATTATTCCAGCCTTGTGTGAAATACAGCATCCGTCAGCACACAGAGGGTATCCAACTCCCTTCATCCTTTCTCACGCCTGAGATACAACTATAGTAGAGACGGGGGCAGTCTTTGCCCACCCGGAGTAGGAAGGATGAGATGCATCTGTAGGACCCACGGATATACTTCAAACCAGTGATCCAGGAGCTTGCTTTCTTGTCTCCTCCTCAGTTAAATACTCAGTTCCTTGAACTTGGTGTTTAAACACAAACACCAAGACCAGGACTGAGATATCCAAGGAGTGACAGCCCCCCAGCCTGGGCTAGAGATTGTTTTACCCTACTGTTCAGAAGAGAGGCAAGCCATCCAGTCAGGGCATCCATGCTTTCACTCCTTCAGAGACTGCAGGTCTGAGTACACGGAGGAAGAAGCGGGTTTGCTTTCTCTCTCTCTCTCTTTACTTTAAACTGTGCGTTTAGGTACACCCCTCCCCTCCCCTCCAGACACACGCATCCAAAGTCTTGGCTCTCGTGTATAAACTTGCGGACAAATAAAAACGTCCCATCTCATTTTTATTTTAAGATGTTAGGGCTAGGAGTTTATTAATTAATTTTTGGCTGTGTTGGGCCTTCGTTTCTGTGCACGGGCTTTCTCCAGTTGTGGCGAGCGGGGGCCACTCTTCACCGCGGTGCACGGGCCTCTCAGTATCGCGGCCTCTCTTGTGGCGGAGCACAGGCTCCAGACGCGCAGGCTCAGTAGTTGTGGCTCACGGGCCCAGTTGCTCCGCGGCATGTGGGATCCTCCCAGATCAGGGCTCGAACCCGTGTCGCCTGCATTAGCAGGCAGATTCTCAACCACTGCGCCACCAGGGAAGCCCCCCATCTCATTTTAATAGCACTCTAGTAAACAGTTCTTGTAGCGTTGGAAACAGTGGGAAGACGATAAAAGCAATATTTCTGAGCCAAGCTAGAGTTTTGCTCCAAAGAAAGGAAATTGTTTCTTAAATTGCTTCAGCATTTTATTTATTTTCATAACAGAGGAAAACAATAGAAAGAGAACTATTTGTCTGGCCCTTGGATGTCCTGTTTCTTATTTCTCCGGCTACATTCCTCCCAGCTTTCAATTTAGATGGCAAGGCAGCCCCAAATTTTTCTCCAATTTCCTCTTCTGACAACCGCTTACGATGAGCACTTGATTCCCTGCTTTCGCCATCTCTCTCTTTCTTGAGGTGAAATAGCCCTTCCCTACTCTGCCTCCGTCTGGTCCCACTGGGGCTGACCTACCCCCAGCCTGCAGGAAAGCATCGGTTCCAGACCTGACACGCAATGCCGTGGTGTTGGAAGGGAGGGCTTTGGGGAAGTAGAGGAGAGGAATTTTCTTTGATGCTTTTCCCAGTACAAAGAGTCTTCACCCGTTCCCTGGGGTGGAGGTGGGGTAGCGCTTACTTTCCTTCCCTCACAGAGGCTTCAGGGTTTTGTTCTTTTTTTTTTTTTTTTTTGCGGTACGCGGGCCTCTCACTGTCGTGGCCTCTCCCGTTGCGGAGCACAGGCTCCGGACGCACAGGCTCAGCGGCCATGGCTCACGGGCCCAGCCGCTCCGCGGCACGTGGGATCTTCCCGGACCGGGGCACGAACCCGCGTCCCCTGCATCGGCAGGCGGACTCTCAACCACTGCGCCACCAGGGAAGCCCCAGGGTTTTGTTCTTTTGAGGAGAAGGTTATTAGGTAGATTTTCCTTGGGTCACTTCAAGAACTGGCTCTATGACTCACTGACAGTATAAGTGTAGAAAAATTGCTAGAATAGATACATACATATGTATAACTGAATCACTTTACAACAGAAACTAACCCAACATTGTTAATCAATTATACTCAAATATAAAATAAAAATTTTTAAAAAAGAAAGAAACATTGCTTTTGCCATCTTTAAGGCTCCGTGTCCTCACCAGTAAAATGGGGAAAGTAACGTTTCCCACCTCTAGGATGATCATTGGCGTTAATTCAGATAAATGCTTACAAGCATTTAACAGAGATTCTAACAGAGAGTACTTGCATATTAAGTACTCAGTAAAAATCTGTTCTGTTAGGAGGATTTGAAAATAATCCACCTACCTCTAACTGCTTCATCTTTTTGCAATGAGCCAAGGCTTTTTGCAACCATTCAGTGTTTATCTGTGGCAGGGAGTACCAAGGCTTTTGTGTCGTGGCCTGCTTTTAACACAGAGCAGGGCTATTTTCTGAGGCGAGTGCACTCCTGGAAATGGAAAATAATTCAAAATTTGCATAATTCTCATTTGATCCTCATAAAGAGCGGCAGGTGTATCTGATTATTAGTCAAAGTGGTGTTACCACTGTAATGACTGAATCTGCACGTCTTAGAGCTCTACCACTGTGAGTGAATTATTACCTTTATGGCAAAACTGCTATTCGAAAACGGGCACATCAAGTGAGATTGGATTCATCTATTTATAGCTCACTATTACGACTATCAAAGTTGCACCGAACATCAAATTCCATGGCAAATCTGCCTCCCGACCGACTTTGCCAGAGGTTTTGATTCCAGGTTTAAATAACAAGGTGTTATGCTTTTAAAATGTTTTCCTAGCTGCCCCTACACTTGGAAGAACCTTCCTTCATTTCCCGGCTGTCACAGAACCATGTCCAGGAAAATGAGGTCCTTGGTTTCTCTTACTTGTTCCCAGGCTAACGGGGGCTTGGCAAACCTTGAGTCCTAAGGAAGTTCGGAAGTTTCCATCCCACACGAACTCCCACCCTCGCCTGAGGAAGTTCATTTAGAGTCAATGTGACACTTCCTGGAGCTTCCAAGTCTTTCGAGCAGCAACTTAGTTTTTTCAAACACACACACAGACACTTATACACAGATACTCACACACCGACACATACTTACACAGACACACGCTTATACACACACAGACACCCACTTACACACCTACTTACACACCCACACAGAAACCTGCTTACACACCTACACCAATTTACACACACACACATGCTTATACACAGACACACACACTCGCTTATGCACCTACACCTCCTTACACACACAGACAAACACACACGGTTGTACACAGACACCCGCTTACACGCCTACACCCACTCACACACATACGTACACACACAGACACACACTTATACACACACACTTGCACACCTACCCCTACTCACACACACAGACACATACACGTTTTGACAATATGAACCCTCCTCTGTTCCTGACATTTTACCCCTGAGATTTGTACCCAGGGAAGGTCTCCAGCAGGAGAGCATCTTTCCATCCTTTCAAACTCCCCTTCTAAAGCTCAAAACATTGGTACTATCCGTTTTGCTTAGGGCCTGGGAATAAAAGGCCTTCTCGCACCCTTCTGATGGGGATGCAGACTGCCTAACCTTTTGAAGGCCTTTAGACGACATCTATAAAAACTTTCCAGTGCATAGCAATCTCCTTTCAGGAATATATCTAACTCATACTTTCACCAGCCACCAAAACTACAGGCACAAGAATATTTATTGCCGCATCATTTGAGGGAAAATGCCATCGGAACAGGTGTTTGCATAAAGCAACATCAGCCATTCAGAAGGAATCATGAATATTTATTATAGTGTAGGCACTATGGCCTCATTCATTCCATCAACAGATATATTTATTGAGGACCTATTAGGAGGCAGGAACAGTTCCTGTCATCGGCATTACTTCACTGAACAGGACATATATGATCCCTTCTCTCTTGGAGCTTATCTCATAACGGGAAGAAAAAGATAATAAACAATTAGCAAAGAAACAATCATTTCAGGTAGAGATAAGTGCTATGAATAAGATTATGAAGTGACATAATAGAAAATAACTAGCACTAACATGCCAAACTTTGGCCTCTGTACACCCGAGGCGAATTAAACCTCGGAGACAGTTTTGGGTGAAGTATAAAGAAGTAGCTTTATTGCTTTGCCAGGCAAAGGGGACCACAGCGGGCTAATGCCCTCAAAATTGTGCGTCCTGACCTGGAGGGGGTTACTGAGGAGTTTTATAGCAATGGCTCAAAGAGGGCGTGGTCAGTTCATGGACCTTCCTCTGATTGGCTGGTGATGAGGTAATTGGGAGTCGGCATCATCAACCTTCTGGTTCCAACCGCTCTGGGGTCTATGTGCTTGTGGGCAGCCGACAGTTAACTTCTTCCACCTGGTGCGGGTTTCAGTATCTGCAAAACGGGTCAAAGACCATGGCTCAGAATATTATCTATAGTCTTTTTTTGTTTTGTTTTATTTTTTGCAGTACGTGGGCCTCTCGCTGTTGTGGCCTCTCCCGTTGCGGAGCACAGGCTCCGGACGCGCAGGCTCAGCGGCCATGGCTCACGGGCCCAGCCGCTCCGTGGCATGTGGGATCCTCCCGGACCGGGGCACGAACCCGTGTCCCCTGCATTGACAGTCGGACTCTCAACCACTGCGCCACCAGGGAAGCCCTTATCTATAGTCTTGAGGAAAAACTAAAGGTCCTTGACTTTGTTTAATGGCTAAAGTATTATTTTGTCTTGCTTGACTGTTTTCCTTTCTTTCTGCGTGTTCTCACTTCTCTGATTAAATTTCTTCTTTGACTAAAGATTTTCTACAGGCAAAAGGCAGGTGGAGGACATGGGGGGGTGTCTATTCTGGGAAGGCCTCATGGGTCCCTACTCCGTTATGCTAAGAAAATAACTAGCACTAAGGCTAACCCCACTTATATCTTATATCATCTTCTGGGCCCCTAATGGCTTGGAGCTCACACCCTGAGATGATCCAGGGTGTTCCCCATCTGAATAGTCTGCCAATGGAGCCAAGATGAAGGAAGAGTCTGCAGCAGTCAGGGAAGGCTTCCTGCAGGCGGAGAAAATGAATGGATCATGGCTCTGTCGGGTAGAATTGAGGATTTCTTAAAAATATCCTTCAGGTACAGGAGAGCCTATTTTTTTAACCAGTTACAAAGCTGAGATTTTGATTCGGAAATCTTTGCAAGGAACTAGAAATGATATTGTTCGAACTCACTTCTGTTTAAGCTGCCTGCTGACCACAAATGAAAATTATAAATTGGCTTAAAAACATGCCCATGTTGTACGTAGTCATTTTTTCTATTTGCATTTACATTTTCATTGATTCCAGGGACACATCAAATTTTCCAGCATAATTGTGCTTTGACCTTATGAATCCACTTTCAAATATTACTGTGTGTCAGGTCCAGCCTTATAGAAAGATGCTGAGACAATAATAAAACAATAATAATTAAAAATGAACAGGAGCTCACAAGCTAAGGGCAGAGAAGACAATAAGCAATTGGTTACTTGTATAAGGAGCCCGTCACCACTGAGTTCAGTAGTTCAGTTCTGGGAAGAGAAAGGTCTGTGGGAGTCTCTTTGTGGTTAATGAGTTCTAATGTAAGGAGGGGGTGAGAAATCTGGGGTAGGTGACAGTCCTAGAAAAAAGGGTTTACCCTCATCTCTCAGAGGCTGAATCACACCCAGACCAGGGGCTTATTCTAAGTCTCTATGTCTATTAAAGTTTCTAGAAGTAAGGTAACAAAAATCATGTAAAATTTTAAATGCTTAGAAATTAATGTTCTTTTAAATACTTGCTCCCAAGTAGAATGACGGTCTTTTGAGATAAAGTGATATGATTATATATGATGTCTTATGTGGGTTTCAGACCTGGATAAATGTCCTCTCTGGGCTTCCCTGGTGGCGCAGTGGTTGAGAGTCCGCCTGCCGATGCAGGGGACGCGGGTTCATGCCCCGGTCCGGGAAGATCCCACATGCCGCGGAACGGCTGGGCCCGTGAGCCATGGCCGCTGAGCCTGCGCGTCCGGAGCCTGTGCTCCGCAACGGGAGAGGCCACAACAGTGACAGGCCCGCGTACCGCAAAAAAAAAAAAAAAAAAAAAAAAAAAATTGCTGATTAAAATCAGATTCCCAAAGAAAGGGAATACGTCATCATTAAATTAAAACAGTACCATTCTTACTCAGAGTGTAAAGACCACAGAACATGGGATTTCTTTGAACATCTGTCCATGACTGATTCATAGATGAATCAAAAGAAGCCCAGGTCTTCTCTCTGCTACAACCCGCAGAGGTGGGGTAGGAATAATAATCCTCACATCATCACTTTCCATTACACCATCATCCTATTACTCCATGTGGCATGTCGGTTTCAGAAGCACGTCTGTAATCAGTTAACACTGAATTATTTACACTGACAGCAGTTGCCAAGTGTTTCCCAGATGCCGTTTCATGGGAGACGTCTAGTACTTTTCAAAGGTTGTCCCAGGCCCATGTTAGTAACCAAATTCAGTATCTCAATGAAGGGGATTGTCTTTTCCCTTTTCCAAACATAAAGCGGTGATCAGGGTCCCTCCGCATGGCAAACGGAAATACCAATCCCTGCCGTCTAATTTCACCTGTAAACTTGCACGATAGGACTCTTGCTCGCTCCTGTGTCCTGGTCTAAAGTATGAATATAGCAGTAACACCCATCCCACCATGCCCAACCCAGGGCACACACGTTGAGAGTCAGTCATACGTTAGAATTCATCACTTACACAGGCAGAGTCACAGAAGGATGACACTCAAATACATGGATGTCTCGCTTCTCTTCTGAAGTGCCACTTAGGGACATACACACTTTCCTATTAATCAAACCAAGATTTTACCAGGAAGCCCAAATCATAACACCGTCAAAGAAGTGAGTTGAGATCATTTGGACTTTTCTTCTGATTCCCGAGCCCATCAAAACCCATTCAGCGCCTCATCTCTTTCATTCCCAAGATGACAGCTCGGTAACAGAGAAAATGTTTCAGATAATATGTTCAGGATCGACGGGTTGACCGAATGCAGATGGCAGATTTTCATGTTAATGAGCCTCTCTCAGAATGAAAAAAAGCAACTCTGAAGGAGGCGACTTTAGGAACAGTTGCAGTCGTGTCCTTGCATTACCTGATGACTTCAGGCAAAGGACTGTAGTCATCTTGGGCTCTTTGAGGATGATGTCAACTGGAGAGCTTCTCCAGACACGCCAAGGATTCTAATCCCACGCTCCACAAGGCTTTTCAAAGTTTTCTCACCCCGTCTCACCCTCATCCTGTTTGAGGTTGCTGAGTAGGGGAGGGAAGAGTGAGAAACTCATCAACTCACAATGCTTTTTAAAAATTTTTTTACTTATAGTTGTTTTTGTTGTTTTGGTTTGGTTTTTTGGTCACACCGTGCCACATGCAGGATCCTAGTTCCCCAACCAGGGATGGAACCTGTACCCTCTGCAGTGGAAATGTAGAGTCTTAATCACTGGTCCACCAAGGAATTCCCCATAATCCTTTTTTGTTTGTTTGTTTGTTTTTTAGCGATGCGCGGGCCTCTCACTGTTGTGGCCTCTCCCGTCGCGGAGCACAGGCTCCAGACGCGCAGGCTCAGCGGCCGTGGCTCACGGGCGCAGCCGCTCTGCGGCATATGGGATCTTCCCGGACCGGGGCACGAACCCGTGTCCTCTGCATCGGCAGGTGGACTCTCAACCACTGTGCCGCCAGGGAAGCCCCCCATAATGCTTTTTAAATTGCCCTGGATGGTTTCAGATCTGGGAGCTAACGCATATCTTCCGGGGAAAGTCAGAATAACAGCATTGCACGTGCACACGCCCGCGCGCGCACACACACACACACACACACACACACACACACACTGTTCTCCTGGACTCTCCTCCTGGGACTCTTTACATTGTCCACACTACCCAGGGCATCCTCATCTCTGGGTCCCCTACCCTCCATTGCAAGATCTCCAACCAACTGTGTATTCGTCAGGGGTCTCCAGGGAAACAGAACCCAGAGGACAGAGATAGATATACGCAGGAAGAGATCTATTATGAGGGATGGGATCACGTGATCGTGGAGGCTGAGAAGTCCCAGCATCTGCCCTATGCAAACTGGAGAACCAGGTCATAGTTCCATCTGGGTCCAGAGAGAAGAAGATAAACATCCCAGCTCAAGTAGAGAGCAAGTTTACCCTTTCCCTGCCTTTTTATTCTCTTTTGGCTGTCAAAGCCCTCACCCCCCATCCGCATCCCGCGTACACACACACACACTGGTGAGGACAATTATCTTTACTCAGTCTACCAATTCAAATGCTAATCTCTTCCAGAAATAATGTTTTACCCGCTAGGTGGGCATCCCTTAGCCAGGTCAAGCTGACAGATCAAATTAATCACCACAAACAGCAAAACCCAACAGCACAGAGACGGTACCTCAGCAATCTAGTCCATTGCCTGGTGTGGAGACAGAGACTCTTACAAGCCCACCCAGAGCATCTCGGCGTGTCTTCATGCTTGCCATGCCCTCTGTCTGGAACACTCTTCCCTCAAGTATCCAGATGTTCCTTCATCCCCTTCAGGTATCTGCCCAAATACCCCTGCATTATTTTCCTCCTCCAAACTCATCACTTGACATATTGTGTGGTATTTAAACACATGTTTGCTGTCTGTCTCCTCTCATTACCTTGTAAGTTCAGAGCAAGCAGGGATTTTATCCTGTGACTCCAGAATGCTGCTCCAGGGACTTCCCAGCATTGCTTGGATCTGGACGTGGTGTTTCCCCAACTGGTAATGTATGTACTTTTATCTCTCTAGGTATTACTTCTTCTCCCAACTTGGTGATGCAAATTCTCCCAGGTTAGTGATGCTGCTTTTTTGTCCCAATTTGGTGACGTATGTACATTTATTTCTCTCTCTCTCTGTACATATATATATATATATATATATATATAACTTGTCCTTATTCTAAACTTACTACTAATATAATAAATTTCCTTATTTCTTGCTTACTAAAGTGTGGAGTGGTTATTTTGCTGGTGAGTTCTCTGAACCTGAAGCTGAAAGCAGGTCTTTCAGCAAAACAGGGTGATAAACAAAAGTAGGCAAATTATAAAGGATATTGGAAAGTGGTAAGTGTTATAAAAATACATAGTAAGGCAGGGCATGAGGGTTGAGTTCATGTAGGTGATTTTAAATTACAGGAAATGATGCCCTTTCCAAACAAATTATAGCTGTTATCTCTGGGAGGGTAATTTCTATTTTATTTTAGAGTAGTTTTCTAAATAATCCACAACATGGTATATTAAGAACTTATTCTCTGAGGCTAATATTTTTCAGAAAAGCCACAAGACAAAATAGAAATGGTTAGTCTTATCTGGGCACAGAACGTGGTTCTACTACTTATTAGCTGAACCACCATAAATAACGTTAATATTGTCCTCTGTAACAAGGGGCACTATTTAAAGATAAAATGATACAGCATTTGTGTATCCGTAAGAAATGCTTTTGGTTACAGGTAGTAAAACCTGACCACAGTGACTTAAATAATAAACAGGTTTATCTTCCTTATATGACAAGATGTCTAGGAACAGATGACTTTAACTCAGGGGCTTAGTGATGTCTGTACCAAAAGATTTGATACTTTTGGTCCTTTGACCCATAATCACAAGATGGCTGCTGCAGCTCTAGACATCACAGCTGTGTCTACAGCAGGAAGAAGAAGAAAGACAGAAGGGAGGCGGTGATTATTAGCAAAACAAATGCTTTTTACAAAATCCTCTGGAAGAGTTCTACTTGTACCTCATTGGCTAGAATCTGGCCACTGCAACTCAAAGATGATCAAGGAGAAGGGAGTTAGATAATGGATGTTGCATTATCCAGTAACCGCTTTTTTCCACCCTGAACACTAAAGCACTGTGCCTGGTACAGAGGAGGCCATCTATAAATGCTGGCTATTACTATCATCGAATATTTTTAAAGAGTTTGGTTTCAGAAAGACAGTTTGTGGAGGTACCATGCTTTAGGAAACACGGTCTCCTTTGGGTACCCCAAGGCAGCTGGTTATCCTTATTATTTTCTAGTTATCAACACTTGAGAATGGCTAGGCTCTGTTCAGTGTGCTCACACTCCAGTTTTCATCAGCTGAAGCCATTTTCCCAGGCATGCCCACCTGCTCGGCTAAGCTGGGAATATCTGGGGCTAATCTGCTAGAAGCCACGTGTTCCTGAGGGCTCCCCAAGGAGATTCAACCCAGAAAGATCTACCACCTCTATCACCCAGACGATCGTCCAACCCATGTACAGCAGTGGGGACAGAACCACAGCTACTAAAGTAGCCTACACATTCCCAATCGGCAGATCTGTCCACATCTTACCACTTCCTTCGGCACCAACCTTGTCCACACACCATCTCCTCCTGTGTGGGCAGTTAAAGAGCCCCTAGTTGCCTTCCCGATCCCTCTCGTGTCTTTTGTTTTAAATAATAAATCAGACCACACCACCTTTCCACTCAAAAGCCTTCAACAACATCTGCCACGTTGTTTTTTTTTAATTGACAAATAACGTCGTATGGATGTCAGGTGTACAACGTGATGGTTTGATATTTGTATAAATTGTGAAATGATTACCACAATGAGTTTAATTAACATCCAGCATCTCACATAGTTACAATTTTTCTCTTGTGATGAGAACTTTTAAGGTCTCCTCTCTTAGCGGCTTTCAAAGATACAATATAACTATAGTCACCACACTGCACATTACATCCCTTGAAATTATTTCTCTTATAACTGGAAGTTTGTACCTTTTGGACACATTCTTTATGCAATTCTTTGTATAAAAATTGTATCCTAATAAACAAATGGGACCTAATGAAACTTAAAAGCTTTTGCACAGCAAAGGAAACTATAAACAAGATGAAAAGACAACCCTCAGAATGGGAGAAAATATTTGCAAATGAAGCAACTGACAAAGGATTAATCTCCAAAATATACAAACAGCTCATGCAGCTCAATATCCAAAAACACAAACAAACAAACCAATCCAAAAATGGGCAGAAGACCTAAATAGGCATTTCTCCAAAGAAGACATACAGATGGCCAAAAAACACATGAAACGATGTTCAACATCACTAATTATTAGAGAAATGCAAATCAAAACTACAATGAGGTATCACCTCACACCAGTCAGAATGGCCATTGTCAGAAAAATCTATAAACAACAAATGCTGGAGAGGGTGTGGAGAAAAGGGAACCCTCCTACACTGTTGGTGGGAATGTAAATTGATACAGCCACTATGGAGAACAGTACAGAGGTTCCTTAAAAAACTAAAAATAGAACTACCATATGACCCAGCAATCCCACTACTGGGCATATACCCAGAGAAAACCATAATTCAAAAAGACACATGCACCCCAATGTTCACTGCAGCACTATTGCATTAGCTAAGACATGGAAGCGACCTAAGTGTCCATCAGCAGAGGAATGGATGAAGAAGATGTGGTACATATATACACTGGAATATTACTCAGCTACAAAAAGGAACGAAACTGGGTCATTTGCAGAGACGTGGATGGACCTAGAGACTGTCATACAGAGTGAAGTAAGTGAGAAAGAGAAAAACAAATATTGTATATTAACGCATATATGTGGAACCTAGAAAAATGGTATAGAAGACCTTATTTGCAAAGCAGAAATGGAGACACGGGTGTAGAGAATAAATGTATGGTGGATACCAAGGGCGAAAGGAGGGTGGGTGGGATGAATTGGGAGATTGGGATTGACACATATGCACTATTAATACTATGTATAAAATAGGTAACTGATGAGAACCTACTGTAGAGCACAGGGAACTCTACTCCATGCTCTGTGGTGACCTAAATGGGGAGGAAATCCAAAAAAGAGGGGATATATGTATATGCATAGCTGATTCACTTTGCTGTACAGCAGAAACTAACACAACATTGTAAAGCAACTATATGCCAATAAAAACTAATTAAAAATTTTTACCCTAAATGCAGTGGGAGAGTAAGGTAGGGATTAAAGAATGCAAAATGATTTATCGTTCAAACTGTCCATAACCCAACCCTGGACTAATATCACTTCCCCATAGGGTAGTGTGGGATTTCCCCATAGGGTAGTGTGGGATTTCCCCATAGTGTGGGATTTCTGATAATGTAGTGAACATAACAAACTTGTTACCTAAAGAATTGATAAAAAACAAAACAAAAAATTACATTATATATATAGAGAGAGTGTTTATGTAAAGAATCCCAAGAGTGGTCATCGAGACGCGGCATGAGCGGACCCCAGCTCACTCACCCACCTTCCTCTGGGAGCCCCTCCTCCTCGCTGCGCACAGTGACTGGGGTTATTTATCCGACGGATGCACAGAGACATTCCACCTCCAGGAAAGCGGTCTGGTTTTCAGACGCCTTTAAGCTCCTAACTGAGCGCACAGACTTGATTGGCGTTGCTGATCGACTTTGAGAAGAAACTCAAATGGGTGGAGAAAGTTTGGTTTTGGCCGTTCCGGGAAGACGCGCGTGGGTCACAGGTGGGACGAGGTGGCAGCTGCCAGCGCACGCGGCACTGAGGGCGCAGGAGCGGGGACGCTTCTAAGCAGCTCGTCAATCTTGGCAGCGAGGCCGCGATGTTGATTGAGCAGCGAGCGCGGGGAGACGAAAGATGCTCCAGGACTTTCATCTTGGCGTCGTCTTTTCTCCAGACACCAGGGCAGTGGAGCGTCTGCTTCCGCAGGTGACAGGGATGGATGATAAACAGACGGAAGGAACTCGCTGATGGGGCCTCTCTCTTCCTCTCCCTCTCCACCGAGGCTATACAATCCAACACCCATGACACAAAATTCACTGTACGGAGGGATGCACGCGAACCTCTATTCAAATGAAGCAGGAGAGAAGCTTTCAATGACATTCATCAGGGGAGCTGTTTAACAAGCCATGAGCACTGCACCCGGGGGCGGAGAGGAGCACGTAGCAGGGCCCTTGGCGACGCCCTGATGCCCGGGCACAGCCTCCATCACCTGCCATTCCCCGCGTGCTGGGGGGAGGACCTGGTTGCATGGTGAGCACAGATGGCCTCACGACTTATTCATGTCACCCCTGCACCCCGTGCCAGGCAAAGAGCAGAAGGAACCCTCCACATTGCAAGTTTATGTATGCATTTAGCTATGCATTTAAAATCATTTAACTATGATTTCTTGAGCATCTATTAGCTGACAGACTGGCAGGACTATAGCAGTGAGCAAAGTGGACGGAAACCCTGCCTTCCTGGAACTTAATTCTTGTGCCGTGTCTCGAAAGAAAAATGGGCAATGCTGGTGTTCATAACAAATGGTCACAGCAGAGTGTATCTCAAATTTTCTGTCACTGTCACACTTGAATGTGGGAGAAATCCTCCGTAGCCTGTCAGGACATGGAGCTGCCCTGACACACATTCCAATCCAAATGATACATCATCCTGGCAGAGATCACAGAAGTTGGTCAGTGATTCTCAGCTCTGTCTGCACATTATAATCACCCTAGAAGTTGTTTAATAATGTCATCCATCAACTGGGTCTCATCTCACAACAATTGAATGAGAGTCTTTGGGGCTGAGTCCCAGGCATGATTATTTTCAAAAGCTCCTAAGATTATTCACGCCACTAGGCAGCCAGGGTTGAGAAACCCTAATTATATCAAGCGAAATCAACCAAAAGCATACTTGCGCAGTAAGTGGATTCAGTTAATAACAGTGATGCGTATTTCAAAGGCTTGTTCTTTTGTTAATGTCAGCTGTACCCACTGACGTCATTCCCAGGAAGGTAAATCAATATGGAAAGCAAAGCTACTCACAAGGTTGTCTTTGGCTTTTGCCACCTCCAAGAGTTAGAGACAAGACAGAAATAAGGGGCAAGGCTGCCGTACCAAGGAACGCCAGGCTCCTCCTCTCTCCTGGCGCCTTCTCTAGGTGCGGCGTCTTCTGCAAGGACACGATGACCTACAAGGGTGCCATCATTTCTTAGATGGTGAACACCAGCAAATGCAAGTACTAACCATTTGGTTGAAACAAAAGTTCTTCAGACTCAGCCTAAAGACCTTTCACTCCACCCCATGCACAGAAGCCAAGGGTGCCTCGTGGATGTAATCAGCTCAAGCTTGAGTGTATGGGGGAAAGAAATTTTCCCTCTTTTCCCACTCAGTTCTTTTGGCTGGCAATTAAAACGACATAAGGCAAATTAACAGGAGAAGATCAAAGGTATTAACATGTGCACGGGGAATCCACGTAATGATGAGGAACTTGAAAGACAGCCAGGCAAGGTGAGGTATGTGTCAATGAAAAATTAATCAGTCGATCTAAGAAAAAATTGGAAAGTGTTATTCGAGCCAAATTAGAGGGTTACAACCCGGGAAGAGCATCTCAGAAAGCTCTGAGAACTGTTCCGCCCATTAGAAGTCAAGACATAGTTTATATGAGTTTTTTTGAGGCAGACGGCTGTATATCAAATGACGTATATTGACAGTTTACGTAATCCAGATCTAATTGCCATTGTGGTGGGTCATGTGACCCCTTACAAGATCAGGAAGGAATGTCATCTTTTTTTTTTTTTTTTTTTTTTTTTTGCGGTACGTGGGCCTCTCACTGTTGTGGCCTCTCCCGTTGCGGAGCACAGGCTCCGGACGCGCAGGCTCAGCGGCCATGGCTCACGGGCCCAGCCGCTCCGCGGCACGTGGGATCTTCCCGGACCGGGGCACGAACCCGCGTCCCCTGCATCGGCAGGCGGACTCTCAACCACTGCGCCACCAGGGAAGCCCAGAACGTCGTCTTTTAAGGAGCTGTCTTGTTGATGCTGGGAAAATGTTGTTCTTTATGGTTGAGCAGGTATTTATCTGACGGGGGAGGTTTGGTCAATGCCTAATGCAGGTACGCAATGCACAGTGCAGGAGAGAGGAGAGGGCAAAGGGCAGAAAAGAATTTTTCACGTTTAAACTTTTCTTGTCTTGCCATAAAATATAAATTTTATTTCACATATGTGTATATATTCTGGACTAAGGAGAAGGAGGTAGGGTCTGAGGCTGAAACCAAGCAGGACCCCGTGGGACCCTCCTGGGCACCAAAGCCTTTCCAAGTGCCCCATTTCTTATTTGTAGGCTTCAGCCGCCTATACCTTCCCTGAGTACCAAAGTGCAGGTTCAAACAGTTGCTAATTAGGGAAGGGAGGGGATGCAGAGACAAAGGAGGAGCAGTCAGGACACAATAGTGCCGCACCCAGGTGGGGGATGGTAACTTCAGGCTGAGCACAAGTTTCCTGGAGCACCGCCTGTTACCTCACCACCAACCAATCAGAAGAAAGTCACGTACCCTGCATCCCTCACCCCAAATTTTGCCGATAAAAACTCTCCCCAAACCATTGGGGAGTTCGGGGTTTTTGAGCACAAACTCAAACAGGAGGGAAGGGGGCAGGGCACAACCTTAAGAAGAATGACGTAGCTCTCGGACACAACATAAACTTATCAGAACCAAATGGGTCCAAGATGGCAGACGAGTCAACTTCCACTAGACCTTGAGCCTCAGTATACGCTCATAGTAACACATCAGCTAAATGACACACCCACAGGCACCATGACAGTTCCAAGATGACCATAAAAGTAAAAAAGTGGGCAGTGGCCCAATTTCTGAAAATCCCCGCCCCTTGCCCAAAATAGCTGGGATACGCCTCCCACTCATTAGCCTATGAAATTACCCACTGCTCTAAAAACTGACAACCCTATACCCTGGCGCTACTTTCGCCTTCTGAGATGGCCTACACTCTGTCTGTGAGTGTATTTCTCTCTAAATAAATCCACTTCTTACCTATCACTTTGTCTCTCACTGGATTCTTTCTGCAATGAGACATCAAGACCGGAACTTCATTAAGTCCTGAGACCAGGTGTGTGATCTCAGTTAAAAGACCGTAGGTTCAGTCCCAGTGCATTGGTTCAAGTCCCAGTCGGAGTTCCACGGTTTCAAAAGCACCCGTTCTCCTTGTTTGGCCCTGCAATAAACCTTTCTCTGCTCACTGACATTTCAGTTTGTTTGGCCTCACGATGTGCCAGGCACACGGACTTGTGTTCGGTAACACTGGTACTTCCCCTAAGCACTTCTGCTTCCCTTAGATGTCACATGGGAGTGACGTGTGACGTGCCGAGACTGCAGTTAAGGAACCCGCTCAGGCTGGTCCCACGCACTCACGAATCAGGTCTTTCAGCTGGTCAGGGAAAGGGCAAGGTGTTCTCTTTATTGCCTTTTGCCTTCAATACGGGCATTTCAGCTGGAACGAAGACCGTGAGAGATTTCACAGATGAATTTGGCCTCCGTTGACAGAAACATTCAATTACGATCCCTCTTTGGTCATGGAGTATTTCATGCATCTTGTGGTTGACTCCGCTGGCATTAACAGAGGCTGAATGAAGATGGCTGGCCCCTCTTGCTTTTGTGTTAAACTGTTTTTTGTTTGTTTGTTTGTTTTTTAAGACGTTGCAGGGAAAAGAACATCAAAAGTACCTCCTTTCTCTCTTTATACATGTGAATTGAATTTTTATGCACATGCTACATCACTTCTTCCCTTTAGCTTCCCTATATACATAAAAATATATTGCCCTAAGTGTGTGTGTGTGTGTGTGTGTGTGTGTGTACACAGAGACAGAGAGAGAGTTTTCTGTAACTGAATTTCATTTCTGTGATGAACTCGTAAGTGGATGAAACTTAATCTCAGCTTCTGCTAACAAGTGACTTAATTTGTATGGTACCTACTTACACCCCCGATAAGAAGCAATTTATGACAAATCAATAGTAATGGCAAGTTAACTGTCTCTGAGCTTTGGACTAAGAATGAGATGTAGTAATGTGTTTACCCAACCTCAAGTAATGCTAATATGAAAAATCAACGAGCAAAGGGAGGTCAAAATTCCTTTGACTTTCCCTTCAACGGTGAGGGATTGGAGTCTTGTAATGCAAATAATATTTGCCCCCAGAGGACTAGGTGCTTTGAGTTGAAAATTAAAAAAAAAAAAATTATACTGTATGTGCTGGGCATTTCTTATGTATTCATTTCTCCATGTGGTTCCCCCAGAATCAGTTGCTCTTTCTTAACAATCCCATATTTATTTGCATAAGAATTCTTTTTCAGCATCGGATGCATTCTATTCAGCTGGTCACTGTGAGTCGGGCTTGACCAGTTACACCCCTCTCCCCACCTTGAACAGTGGTACAAAGAATTGAATATAGCTTGTGTTCCATTTCACCCCAAAAGTGGCTTGTTTTCTAGTCCCTTTGTGCCAAGGAAGCACTAATGAAGTCCCCACGACCCGTCTCCCTGGGCTGCCTTGAGCTGCCATTCCTGAGCCAGTATCAAGCTTCCCACTAGTTCCAGGAACCCCCTAATCTCTGTCCATTAAATCACCTTTGGCTTAAGTTAACCCAAGTGGGTTTCTTTCTGCTTACAAAGAAAGAAGTCTCGTCAGTATACCCACATATTTTTAAATATTTTTGATTTACTAATATAGCTACTGAGTACCAATTCCGTGCATGGAGTTTGACTGGACAGTCGGAAGAATATGTAGAATCCTTGCCCATCAAGAACACCCAACCAGTCCATGGATGTGAATTGGGAAGATCTCAGTAAAGGGAAAGAGGAAGAAAGAAATTCTTTCCCACAATGTGGAAAACACTGCATGTCTTTATATTTTGAAACAAAGTAAGAATCGTTTTTTCATTTTACACACACACACACACACACACACACACACAATTTAACACAGGCATCAAAAGGTCAAACAGAGCATTGGCTCCGAACCAGAATACCTGGGTTGGCGAAGACACAGACAGTGACGGCATGGCTACCTGTTCATCAAATGTGCCTTCCTGGTGCTCTTGCTGGAAGCAGTCGCTCATCCCACAACTACATTTCCCAGCATCCCTTTCCCATCATCTAGATGGAGTCATGTGACCAGACCTTGACTAGGCAATATAAGCAGATACTAAGTGTCTTAAAGATGCAGATGTGCCTTCTCTGCTTATTTTTTCCTTTTTTCCATCTTGTCATGGGATATCACATCCATTTTATTTATTTATTTATTTATTTTTTGGCCACGCCGCGTGGCTTGCAAGGTCTTAGTTTCTCGACCAGGGATTGAACCAGGGCCCCGGCAGTGAAAGTACCGAGTCCTAACCCCTGGACCGCCAGGGAGTCCCTCACGTCCACTTTAGAAGCTTTGTGCTGACGTTGCCGGAGCCACACATGGAACAGATTACTGCTTTGAAGGGTTCTAGTCAAAGATTCAGAAAAACCACATGGAGGGCTCTAGCTGTGAGAAATAAACTTCTACTGAGTTTGAGCCATTTTATATTTTTCGGTTTATTTTTTCAGGGTGATTTTTAAAGCTTTACTGGGGTATAACTGATATACCAAAAAAATGCACATATTTAATGTACGCGTTTTGATGAGTGCGGGCACATGCATACACCCAAAACACCATCACCACAATCAAGGTACTACGTGTATCCATCATAGTGTTAGGTTTCTTCGTCACAGCAACCAGCATTATCTTCAATAGCACATTCAGATACACACCCACCATGACAATTTCTGTTTTTACATGACTGTTTTGTTTTGGACACTATGTATATCCATGCCACACATTACTGAAATCCTATCATTTGCTAAGTATTCTCCTAGGACCTATAGTCTAGCATGCAGTCAAGTAATAATAGACTTTCCATTTGTGTCACATGTAATATATGAAGTCATTGTCACCTCCATTAACTGACGTGACTCCCACAACTTTCCTTTAGTGTGTGCAAGGTGGAGATCGTTACCCCCATTTCAGGTGTGAATCCTGGTATTCACAAATAAAGTTCTCTGGATTTTCTTTTAATAAAGTCAATAAGAACCAGAACAAAAAGGAACGTTTCAATAAAACGTACTACTTAGAACTATAGAGATAAATGCCCCAAATGTAGCAAAATAGAGTGGTTGCCTCCAGCAAGGGAAAATGGGCAGGGACTTCCCTGGCGGTCCAGTGGTTGAGACTCCACACTTCCACCGCAGATCCCTGGTTGGGGAACAGCCCACATGCCATGTGATGTGGCCCCAAATAAGGGGGGTTGGTGGTGATGACTGGGAAATGGGCAGGTGGGACTGTTTTGTTTTTGTTTTGTTTTGATTTGTCACAAGTCTGCTTGAAATGCATGATTCTTTATGTCATGCAGGGCTTTGATATTTTTCATGCAGTGAATTTTTACAAATTTTCTTTGTAGTTTTTCTCCCAAACGGCCCATTTCTTAAAAGATGAAAACAGCTCATACACACCGGAACTTCTGGTCTTCCCTTCAAATGAGAGGGTATCTTCTAGTTCAGTTCGCTTGTATGCATTTAACACCTACTGCATAGCTGATTGAAAAATAGGTCAGTAAGTCATGAAGCTTATACTCCTCTAAAGCCACGTTTATAGAAGTGTAAAGCCTGGTCTGAACTCACACAACCCCCAGACTCGCTGGAGAAAGAAACTGGGAAGACATCAAAGCCTTAAGTGACTCTGGGCACTTCATACATTCTTACATGACATCTTTTTCAGTTTCCTATCACTTAATTTCAGACCCATCTTACCATCCACAGTGTTTTATCATATGCAGTGTTTGCTTTTTAGTGCCATGTAAGATAATGTTCCCTTTCAATGGAGCTTGGTGTTTTTTTGTTTATGGAATGTGTAATTAAAGATTAAGTTGTTCGATACAGACTCAAACGGGAGCCTAGGCACAGAAGCAGGCAGGGGAAACTCTTCCTGAAATGCAATCTAATTAGGCCACCTCCTGCTGAAAACTTTCCAGCAGTTCGTCACTGCCCTCAGGCTAAAGCCCCAAACCCGTGCTGGGGTAAGGAAGTTTGTCCTCATTTGGTTTCTGCCTGATATCAGGAGCCCTCACCCCACACCGACCCGCCCAAGCATCCAACGCCATCCCCTTCCCCTCCACTGACCGCGGGCAACCATATAGATCCCAGAATGTGTGAGGTCTCCACTCACCTCTAGGGCTGTTCCCGGGGTGTTGTGTTTCCTGGATGTTTGGCTGGTCTCTCCTCAACTTGAAGTCCTCTCTTAAGAGACAACACTTCTGGAAAATGATACAAAGGAACGTATTTACAAAACAGAAATAGACCCACTGACACAGAAGACAAACTTATGGTTACCAAAGGGGAAACGGGGGGGAGGGGAGGGATAAATTAGGAGGTTGGGATTAACAGATACACATGATTACATCTAAAATAGGTAACCAGGGACTTCCCTGGTGGTTAAGAATCCGCTTGCCAAAGCAGGAGACACAGGTTCAAGCCCTGGTCCGGGAAGATCCCACATGCTGCGGAGCAACTAAGCCTGTGCGCCACAACTACTGAGCCTGTGCTCTAGAGCCCGCGAGCCACAGCTAGAGAAAGCCTGAAAGCAGCAATGAAGACCCAATGCAGCCAAAAAATAAAATAATAAATAAAAGATAAATAAAAACATAAACCTCACCTGAGGGTGACGCTGCCTCAGGATGGAAGAAAACATGTCTTCAAGAGAGGATGAGGTGCTTTAGGGATCCCTTTGTTAATTCTCCTGGGTTTTGTGTTTTTGTCTGATTACAAAGACAAAATTATCATTGGATGAACTAACATTGACCATGACCATAATCACTCTGCCTGATGGAAGTTTCCCCTCTCCTTGACATCCCTTATCATTTACACAGTTTTTTTTTTCATAACAGCAGCAACTCACTTACAAGATGAGGGTGCCCCGTAAAGGCCAAAAAAGCCCAGCTGATTCCTTTCATTTTTTTTTAAAGAGAGATGCCAACACAAGTTGACACAAACTGTGGAGTACTGTAAATGTTGACACTTTCTAAATAAATACTGTCAACACAGGCAAAAACATTGTGACATAATGGTACTAGTCACAAGATAATTATGGCATTTATAAAAATGTTAACTTACAGCCACTGCCAATCTGTTTTTGGCAAATGAGACAGAAGCCTGAAATGGTTTAGTGACCATCGGACGCCTCTCTCCCATCCTCCGGTGGGACTCCTGTGTCGTCACAGCCTTCCTTGTAGACGACGCTTAAGGTCTTCACCTGAGGCGCTTGTGGAATGGGGGCCGCAGGCAAACTAGTCCTGCAAGCACCCCCCTACTCACCCCCATCCCATGGAAAGGCCACTTGAATGGATTCATCTTCACTGGTGACCGGCATGGCTTTGGAGTCAGAGAATTGAGTTTCATTTCTGACTCTGATACCTAGTAGGCGAAAGTCATCTTTTAGGAAATTTCAATTTCCTCATGCATAAAACAGAGGTCTGCTGGCTGGTTGGAGAGACCATATGAGATACAAGATGTAAAGTAATTACACCACTGTGGTCTCTCAAGTATACTTCTCAGTAATCACTATCATCATTATGAAATAAACTATTAAAAATTTTCAAACAGCAATAGCTATTAAAAATAATTTTACTCTGCACTTTTGATGTGAATTTGAGGATGAAGGGCCGATGTGGTTCCAGTCATGGGTCCTAGGACAGCACTATTCATGGAGATGGGGCTTGGTGAGTATTGGAAACTTGGGATCAGAGAACGAAACATAATAGTCTACCCTCCGTATTATGTCTTTAAAAATAGTTACCTGGCCAAAAACAAATTCTTATAATTATCTAATAAAAATATATACAAAAATTTAAGTACATTTTCACTCCAAACTAAACGAATGCAGTAGTTTTGGCTGACTGCAAAAATGGAAAAATATATATTTTTTTGTTATCAAATATAATGCTTCCATATCCTTCTCTCTCTCTCTCTCTCTCTCTCTCTCTCTCTCTCTCTCTCGCTCTCTCTCCATCCCTCGCTCCTTCTCCCAGGTCTTGCCACAGACCAATTCAACCACATTGTCTGGGGTGGGACTCAGAGGTCGGTTATTTTCAAAGCCCCCCTCCCCTGGCCAATGACTGTCAGGCACTTTGAGAACCGCTGATCAGTGGTTTCCAAACCCTGCAGGTGATTCTAGTGATGCTGAGGTGAGAGCCCTTGACCTTGGTCCTCCCAAGTGTGGATGGGGGATTTCTACGGCCTCTCCTTCCTTACTCACCAGAGCATGGGCATTTGGGCGAAATGTGAAAAGACTCTTGGGCAAGTAAAATAGAAATGATAAGTACCCCAAATGTACTAATTCCCCAAGGCCAGGTCATTTAAACCGACCACCGGGGGCCATTTGGGAACCGGTATGCTGCTTCCAAGGACCAGTTAATTCAAAGGGCTTTTATCTCAACGTCTGCGATTCACAGTAGATGGTGAGTCATTCCCGGGGGCTAGAGTAATGAGTCTCCATCTCTGTGGAATGTGGATTTCCCCAACTGAGCAGTTACTGTTTAAAGGGTATGGAGTTTCAGTAGGGGATGATGAAAAATTCAGGAACTGGATCTATCTATCATGCGATGGGAAATTAATTGGGTAGCAAATGAAAGATGAATTGGGACAGAGGCAAATGAATGTGAGAAGTTCAGTAAAGAGGCCACATCACAATAGCCCAGTTCCAGGACATAATTCTTGCATCTTAAAAGGAAAAGAAGCAACCACTATGGAGAACGGTATGGAGGTTCCTTAAAGAACTAAAGCTAGAGCTACCATATGATCCAGCAATCCCACTCCTGGGCATATATCTAGAGAAAAACCATAATTTGAAAAGATACATGCACCCCAGTGTTCATTACAGCACTTTTCACAGTAGCCAAGACATGGAAACAACCTAGATGTCTGTCGACAGACGAATGGATAAGGAAGATGTGGTACACGTATACAATGGAATATTACTGAGCCATAAAAAATGAAATAATGCCATCTGCAGCAACATAGATGGACCTAGAGATTACCATACTAAGTGAGGTCAGACAAAGCAAGACAAATATATGATATCACTTGTATGTGGATTCTAAAAAGATGATACAAATGAACTTATTTACAAAATAGACACAGACTCAGACATAGAAAACAAACTTATATGGTTACCAAACGGGAAAGGGATAAATTAGGAGTTTGGGATTAACATATACACACTATTATATATAAAGTAAATAAAAAACAAGAACCTACAGTATAACACAGGGAATTCGACTCAATATTCTGTAATAACCTAAACAGGAAAAGAATCTGAAAAAGAATGGATATACATATATGTATAACTGAATCACTGTGCTGTACACCTGAAACTAACACAACATTATAGATCAACTATACTCCAATATAAAATTTTTAAAAATTAAAACAAAAACAGATGCAGGGAGAGTCAGGAGCTAAATTCAAAGGAAAAGTTAAGTGACTAGATATGGAATCAAGGAAGCCAGTGAGATCACAGATGACTGTTACCTGACCTTGCTTTCACATGTTAAAACTTAGGTGTCTTCAGGAAATATGATTAAATACCTAGAATGAGTTACCCACCCCAGGTATAAAAGAGTCTAGGAAATACAGTATGTACCAGAACCTGGGTACAGGTCTCACAGAGCAAACATTCCCCTATACATGAAATGAGTGCAGGAGAAACAGAAGATAAAGCCCTGAGAGATTAAAATCATTTAAATAACCTGGTGGCTTACTTTGTAATAGGAGAGAAGTCTATGAATACTTTTTTAAAAGCGAGTCCACTGGAATCTTAGTTTTTATTTATTTTTTTTTAATCTAGGTAAGAATGGCCATACGGGCTCTACAGCACAGACTCAGTAGTTGTGGTGCACGGGCTTAGTTGCTCTGCAGCATGTGGGATCTTCCCGGACCAGGGATCGAACCCGTGTCCCCTGCATTAGCAGGCAGATTCTTAACCACTGCGCCACCAGGGAAGCCCCTGCTTAGGCCTTTATTAGGCTCAAAATGATCACTTTTTTATTAAATGGAAAAGGACTGTTCAGTTCCTGCGAACAAACGTCTCAATCATGTTGGTTTCTATTTCATCCCATGATGAATAGTAATTAATTACACGTTGATCATTTTCATGCTTGGGACCCTACATAATGCCAATGCGATCATCAACTAGCAAAAAGGGGTTGAAATGCCTTTGGTTTGTGCCACATTGATGGTTGATTGGAGTTTTGTTATGCAAATAAAGCTCCCCACTGAGAGAGGAAAGATGAGAATAAAAAAGTGTTCTATCCAACGAGGTGGATATTCCCTGCATAACTTGTGTGTGTGCCCTTCCAGTTTCTCTTCCATAACATCACCCTTTTTCTTTCAACAGAATTACTTTTTATTCGTGGAACAGTTCTTTAGTAACTCCTAAAATTAAGGACTTACTTATTTTAACAATATTTTGCGCTGTCTTGACATCTGGGGAAATCAGGAGGGTCTGGAACTGCTAGTCTCCACCCCTAATCTGCTGTTACAGCCGCCGTTTGCATTACATTGTGCATTTCCGTTTTCTACACGACTGGTTAAATTTAACAATGTATATACTGATATTCATCTGCTCCTACAATAAATTTTTGTTTTAGTCTGACTCTGTGCTAAGTATTCACTAGGAGCTATGGATGAGACAGTGAAGAAGACAGCTCTGGTCTCTGATCCTCCAGACTTAGCATCTAAAAGATACAAATAAGGTCGTGCAGTCCCTGACAGTCTCTAAAAGAGACATCCATCAAGGCATCTCATTCCCAGAACATCGCTAGAAAGTTGGCAAGACAGAGGCTGTTGGCTCCATTTCCAAGTGTGACAATTGAGGTCCAGCAAAGTAGGGCACGTGGCCAACATGGGGCTCAGGCTGTATGAATTCCTGAGTCCGAATCCAATGTTCCTCCTTTCACCTCCTATCTTAGGCAAGGATGGCACCACTCGTTCATCTATCAGGATCTCTAAGATTATCCCAGGGAAGGAACCTGTTAGGCAATGATTAAAATGCAATCATCACCCTATGACATTAATTCTACTATTTTTTCTATCCTGATTTTTAAAATAATTTTTATTTTTAATGCAATTTTAAAGGTTACACTCCACTTACAGTTATTACAAAATATTGGCTATATTCCCTATGTTGGACAATACATCCTTGTAGCCTATCTTACTCCCCGTATTTTGTACATCCCACTCCCTCCCCACTGGTAACCACTAGTTGGTTCTCTATATCGGTGTCTACTTTTTTTTATTGTTATAACCACTAGTTCGTTGTATTTTTTAGATTCCACATATAAGTGATAACATACAGTGTTTGCCTTTCACTTTCTGACTTATTTCACTTAGCCTAATGCTTCCAAGTCCATCCATGTTGCTGCAAATGTCAATTTTTCATTCTTTTTTTTTTTTTTTTTTTTGCGGTACGCGGGCCTCTCACTGCTGCAGCCTCTCCCGCCGCAGAACACAGGCTCCGGACGCGCAGGCTCAGCGGCCATGGCTCACGGGCCCAGCCGCTCCCCGGCATGTGGGATCTTCCCGGACTGGGGCACGAACCCGCGTCCCCTGCATCGGCAGGCGGACTCTCAACCACTGCGCCACCAGGGAAGCCCAAATTTTCATTCTTTTTTATGGTTGAGTAGTGTTCCATTGTACATATACACCACATCTTCTTTATCCATTCATCTGTTGATGAACACTTGGGTTGTTTCCATATCTTGGTGATTGTAAATAATGCTGCTGTGAACATTGGGGCACATGTATCTTTTGGAGTTAGCACCTTTGTTTTTTTCGGATATATACCCAAGAGTGGGATTGCTGGATCATACAGTAGCTCTATTTTTAGTTTTTTTATGGAACCTCCATACTGTTCTCCATAGTGGCTGCACTAGTTTACATTCCCAGCCACAGTGCAGCAGGGTTCCCTTTTCTCCACACCCTCTCCCGCATTTGTTATTTGTGTTCTTTTTGATGATCGCCATTCTGGCCGTTGTGAGGTGATATCTCATGGTGGTTTGGATGATTAGCAATGTTGAGCATCTTTCCATGAGCCCGTCCTGATTTGTTAATATACCTTTTATTCTCATTTTCACCAAGCTATGTTGTCTCCCTATGTTGAATCCCTGTAGATGTGAAATATATCACTCATTCTTTTCTCTTCCTTACACGTCCCTCCCCATCACCTATCTCAGAACTAGGGTTGCCAGGTGACATAAGGGACATCTGACTAAATTTGAATTTCACATAGGTTATGAATTTTTAGTATAAGTATGTCCCAAATATTGCTTTGGATATACTTACATTAAAGTTATTGATTATCTGAAATTCAAATTTAACTGGCGGTCCTGCATTTTTATTTGGTAAACCTGATCACTACGCAGAGCATGTCTCTCCTCCTCCTTTTTCTATGAAGCATGTACGGCGTCTACATAATTATTTCCATTTTACTTTATGCTCTTTTTCATCTTTAGAAATCTCAATTAATAAAAGAATTGGATGCTGGGGGGAAATACTTTAAATAATTCCTTTCTACATTGATTACTTACACTTCAAGTCTCAAAGGAAAAAGAAGCAACCTGTAAAATGCATGCATAATCCAAAGGCCCAATGCAAAATCCTATTCATTCCCTTTAATACACAGCAGTTTTCAAAACTAGAATTTATAAGGAGGTGATATATTTTTACAGGCTTTGATATTCTAATGCAGGGTTTGATATTTCCAGCCTCAAGGAGTGAAATTCTGATGGAAAAATGATAAAAGCTAGAATCCTTTTGTGGAAATATATAATCAGAAGCATTTGATACTAGTACTTATTGACATGTTTACTGTACATTTTCCAAAGGATAAAGATTTGTGAGGGTCAAGGGAACATTTGTGGAATTTTCAGTAGCGTATAGTTCAAAAAGATTTCTAAAGGTGCAAGGTTATACTGAACAAAAGAAATAATTCGATTTTGTAATAGGCAAAAGGGTTTTAAGATTGCCTCCTTTTCAGCGATGGAAATAGGGTAGTTTGCATTACCACGGTCAGGGTGGGAGTGATCTGGCTCGTACCCCTCACGATATTAAGAACATGAAAAGGGAATTCTTTTCTCAGTAAAATAAGTAGAATGGTCAATTTTGCCTCTTAACTTCCCCCCTGGGGTTGCAGGGGAGTGATGTCAGGGTACATGGAAAAGAATGCCCACACTTAATATTGATTCTTTAACCAAATACCCCACAGGGTAACATCTGCATCAGTTCACTACCAGGGAAAAAGCAACTTAGTCTTGATGATTTGGAGATATTTAAATCTCCAAATTTAAATCTCCAAACAACTACTGAGCCTGTGCTCTAGAGCCCGTGAGCCACAACTACTGAGCCCTCGTGCCACAACTACTGAAGCCCGCGCGCCTAGAACCCGTGCTCCGCAACAAGAGAAGCCACCGCAATGTGAACAGCTGCTAATAAAACAGGATAGCACTCAAAGAATTTCAAGAGGGGTGAAGTAAGTAAGCGAAAATAAGAAAAAGTTATGGAAGGAGTGATTGTGGTCATCTTTTTAATGGGGTTGTCCTCCTAGTCTGGCCACACAGCAAAACCCAATGAAGTACCTGGTCTGACCACAACAAGCTATAGTTGACCCTTGAAGAATGAGGGGTTAGGGGTGCTGACCCTCCAATCCACGTTTAACTTTAGTTGACCCTCCGTATCCACAAATTCAACCAACCATGGATTGTGTAATACTCAAGTATTTACTATTGAAAAAAAAACCCCACACGTATAAGTGGACCCACGCAGTTCAAACCCAGATCGTTCAAGGATCAGTTCTGTATCGTGTGAAAGTATCTTCTAGAACAGAGCTATGAACCACCTGCCTGACCCTCTGTGTCAGGTCTAGCATGAAACACCACAGAGTAAGCTATATTTTCCTATCCTCTATTGTCCTGGTTAGGTGACTGATCTGGGCTAATACAGGTTAAGGATCATTGCAAGATAGAGAAAGTAGAGCCATAAAATTTCTGCAGACAGCGAGAGAGTATCACCCTATGACCTGTACCCAGTCCAACAAAACCAGCTGCAAAACTGTTTCAAGTGGTCAAACAACAGTATGTCAGGCTTCCCTGGTGGCGCAGCAGTTAAGAATCCACCTGCCAACACAGGGGACACGGGTTCAAGCCCTGGTCCGGGAAGATCCCACATGGCGCGGAGGGACTAAGCCCATGTGCCACAACTACTGAGCCTGCGCTCTAGAGCCCGTGGGCCACAATTTCTGAGCCCTCGTGCCACAACTACTGAAGCCTGCGCGCCTAGAACCCGTGCTCCGCAACAAGAGAAGCCACCGCAATGTGAAGCCCACGCGCCGCAATGAAGAGTAGTCCCCACTTGCCACAACCAGAGAAAGCCCGTGGGCAGCAAACAAGACCCAACGCAGCCAAAAAAAAAAAAAAAAAAACAGTGTGTCACATCAAGATACAAAATTAATAACACAGAAACAGGAGAATGAATGTCAATTCTCAAAGAAGTAGACCATAATTTTGGACAAACATTAGATGCTTCATTCTAACGCAAGTCATTTTCGATACAACGTTCTGAAACATCCGCATTTAGGGGCAAAAAAACACATGATTATCAGAAATTATTCAAATGGAAGACAAAGCAGAATGCCCCACCACCCCCTGCTGTAAAAACACAGTAGAGAAGCTATTATAAAAATAGCCCTGCAAACGGTTGAGTTTTAAGATTTTCACAGCTTATTGAAAGTCATAAATTGAAGCCTTTGTTTCAGAGGAAGCAAAGGAAGTATTTGCACAGGGAGCTGTTCCAAAACAGCTCTGAAATCAACAATCACGTGGAGGGTGTTGAGGAAAGCCCGCAGCAGAGCCAAGCTTTGCCAGCTGGGATGGCCGAGAAGAGGACTAGAAATGGAGCAAAGGACGAAGCTAAGAATATGTCTCAGACATATATACACTAACAAACATAAGGTAGATAGCTAGTGGGAAGCAGCCACACAGCACAGGGAGATCAGCTCGGTGCTTTGTGACCGCCTAGAGGGGTGGGATAGGGAGGGTGGGAGGGAGGGAGACGCAGAGGGGAGAGATATGGGAACATATGTATATGTATAACTGATTCAGTTTGTTATAAAGCAGAAAGTAACACACCATTGTAAAGCAATTATACCCCAATAAAGATGTTAAAAAAAAAAAAAAGAATATGTCTCAGAGAAACAGGGGGTTCGCACATGGCTGGGAACACAGGGGAACCCCAGCAAGTCTTCTTCCTCTGGGAGGATTTCATAGCGCCTCATAAGAGTCCTGACAGTCAATGAATTATCTTCAGAAGATATATTCACAATTAGGTATAACAAGTTGAAACGTCAGCCACTCATTAAAAAAATGCAACAGAACGGAAAGTGGCCAAACCAGTAAGTGGAGGAAAAGAATAATGGCCCAACTCAAATCATGCAGGAAAGGAAGGGGAAACTAGGCATAAAAAAAGGCAGAGAGCAAGTGAAACAAAGTGAAGTGTCCATCATCTTAACATCAGGTGGCAGATCTGTAAGGAAGGAGACCCTATGCTTGAAAGATATATGCAGAGGCCATTTGAGGGGAAAACAGAGCTTTTGAGTGTAAAACAATCAGAAATAGTGTTTTTAAGAAGGGTGGCGGGAGGGATGGGATGTTTAGAATTGACATGTACACGCTGCTCTATTTAAAATGGATAAAACAACGGGGACCTACTGTACAGCACAGGGAACTCTGCTCAATAGTATGTAACAACCTAAACGGGAAAAGAATTTGAAAAAGAACAGATACGTGTATATGTGTAACTGAATCACTTTGCTGTACACCTGAAACAAACACGATATTGTTAACCAGCTATACTCCAGTATAAAATAAAACGTTTTTAAAAAAAAAGAAATAATATTTTTAGCCATTCTTCATGAGATAATGAGAGGGATTTATTACTAATCTAATAAGATGAGCAGAGGGGAGGGGTCAGAAGGGTAGGAAAGGAGCCAGGGCAGCTATTAGCCCACAAGACCCCTGTGTGCGTTACCAGGGCTCCGTTCCTCTGTCCCAGAACCTGGTGGCTAGAGCAGGAGCTGCACGCCGGGCCCTCCACCCCTTCCTTCACCAGGCGTCTGCACACGGCACGTCTTGCAGGTCTACAGGGAGTGGTCGCGGTGGGGACAGGAGTCAACTCAACAGGCTCCGAGGAAATGGCCCCATGCCTGAGGACCCAGCCTCACTGAAAGCCCAGATCGAAGAGTCGGGATGCTTTACACTCCACGTGAAGTCGTCTGCATTGCTGTGGTGTAATATCACCTTGCTGCCCTTGTCACTCCCACCCTCCTCCCATGTTCAGTACCGTCTCTTGGGCCCGCAAATTCTTGACATGAACAATGCCACTGTGCGAATCGAGGAAGGGGCTGGGCCGGTGACTCATCCACATGCTTCCAGCCACAGTGGTTGTTTCGGGAATGGACATTTCAGCCCTGTAGTCCCACGAGGTTAGTGGCCTGCAGGAAATGAGCCTTCTGCCGCATAAAATCTTGCAAGAAGCGCAAACAGTCCACATTTTAGGAGACCTCAAGCTGGGGGCTGTTTGGCGATGACATCTGCCCATCCATGCTGAGGTCCTGTCGGTTTGGGGAGTAAAGGCTAACCAAGTTTCTTATTTCCCCAATGACGGCATCCAAAAACTCTGAAACGACGACCTGGTGCATGTGTAAAAAGTGCTTTCACTAGCAGTGCCATCTTACCCACGGTCCACAGATCACGCAGCGATGGCTGGACATCATACCTGCCCAGCTGCTTTGCAACTACGTACAACGTCTGTTCTGTGGACAGGAGCCATCAGCTGCCTCAGAGGGGCTGCATCCAGAAAGTCCAGCCAGGACCCTCCCCCACCTACCCAAGCTGCAACCAGCGTGCACCCCAGGGCTTGGTGGGACCTGTTGAGAAATGATATGCTCTTTTCTGCTGCATGTCAGCCTGGAGGGACGGGCAGCCCCTACCGTCCCCATGAGGGAACATCCTGTCTGACAATGGCACACACACAGCAGAAGGCAAGAAATGAGGTTAAGAGAAACTCTATTCTGATGAGCTCCTGGATCCAGCTGAACCTGCAGGCCAAACTGCCCATTAATACTTTAGCAACACAAAATGTAATTTTTTGTTGTTCGTTTAAGCCACTTTGAATTGGATTGTCTGTTACAAAAGAAAGAGGCCAACCTGATACATATCATAAATTCAGGACCATGTATTGTTAATCTCAGTCTCCCTACTTGGCTGTAGAATAACATCTACAGCCAAGTGGACACAGGAGGGAAGGGGAAGGAAGAGGGGAGAGAGAATTGGAGTGGAAGTTTTAGCAGAACGGCCAACCTGAGGACTAGGGCGGGTATAAATGGGTGGTCTTAGAATCTCCACCCAAAGAATTGTGTCCACGTGGTATTACCCATGAAATGAAATGCTCTGTGAGGCTTATCTGCCTCTCCAATGGGTGCCTTGTAACTAACAACCACCTTTAAACAGTATACTATTTTGAAAGAAAGTAATTTTAGTTGGATGGTGAATTACTTGGACGAGTAGACTTCAGTACACAAGCCTGTTCTAAACTGATACACTAGAAAAACTACTTCCAAAACAATTAATACTGGATTAGACTGTGTGCCTCAGACCTCATCTGGTATCCAGGATGGAGGATATCTATACCCCCGAACAGACGACCCTCCCCAGATAACCCCAATGGCTCCAACCTCCCTCTGAAAACCTGCAATTTATAAGAGCTTGCTGATCCAGAAAAGCCACATTGGCCAAGCTTTCAGAGTTTGCTTTTCCTGGGGAATGAGCAATGATTTCATATACAGGCGCACAAAGAGCTCCGTTCAATGCTTGAAAACTTCCATGTCCACAGAGGAAAAATCTGCCGCTGAAATGTTAAGGCTAATTGTGTTAAGGACGATGTTTGTCGTAGCCCTGGAATACTGCTTCCTTTTGGCCACACAGCGAAACAGTAGATGTAGAAGAGCAAAATATGTCACCCCAATGTGGACCACTTGGGCACATTGATTATTTGGAATTAAAGTTACTAAAGAAACGGCTGGTGTAAGAAGGATGCTCTGACCCTCTTTTGTTCCCCAAAAAGCAGGAAATAAATCTCCCACATGAAAGGTACCTCCCTGAACTGGGAGATGGAAAGACCTCCTTATCACCAGAAACAGGGAATTCAAGGCTGAGAAGATGGTATAAACAAACCTTGTCACTTCTTCACTAATTTACTATGCCAAGCCCTAATTTTTTTTCATGTCAATTCTTCACAACTTTATTGTTTCTTTGTCGAAAAGGTACAAAAGCTGCCTGCTTTGGTCACTTCTTTGAGTTTCTTATTTTTATGGACTCCCGCACGTATGAAATTAAATTTGTTCTTCTCCTGTTACGCTGTTTCATGTCAATTTAATGATCAGACCAGTCAAAGAACCTAGAAGGGAAGAAGGGAAAAGGTTTCCTCCCCTGCATAGACCAGAGGGTGTAGGACTGCACTAAGACAAAACTTACGTTTGAAAATCTGAAATGTCTTAGGCATTGTTTGCTTTGGAAGAGAGCAATGTTCAGAAGTGAGGGGAGGGAGAATTTCCTAAACATGAATAACATTCCGCTTGTTACTAAAGATTAAAAACAAAGCAAAAAATCCCACTACTGGGCATATATCCTGAGAAAACCATAATTCAAACGGAGACATGCACCACAATGTTCGTTGTAGCACTATTTACAATAGCCAGGACATGGGAGCAAGCTAAGTGTCCATCGACAGATGAATGGATACAGAAGACGTGGCACATATATACAATGGAATATTCCTCAGCCATAAAAAGAAACGAAATTGAGTTATTTGTAGTGAGGTGGATGGACCTAGAGTCTGTCATACAGAGTGAAGTAAGTCAGAAAGAGAAAAACAAATACCGTATGCTAACACATATATATGGAACCTAAAAAAAAAAGTTCTGATGACAGGAATAAAGACACAGATGTAGAGAATGGACTTGAGGACACGGGGAGGGGGAAGGGTAAGCTGGGACGAAGTGAGAGAGTGGTATGGACATATATACACTACCAAACGTAAGGTAGATAGCTAGTGGGAAGCAGCCGCATAGCACAGGGAGATCAGCTCGGTGCTCTGTGACCACCTAGAGGGGTGGGATAGGGAGGGTGGGAGGGAGACGCAAGAGGGAGGGGATATGGGGATATATGTATACACATAACTGATTCACTTTGTTATACAGCAGAAACTAACACACCATTGTAAAGCAATTATACTCCAATAAAGATGTTTAAAAAAAAAAGCAAAAATCCATCTTATCAAATCTCAAGAACTTTTCTACAGATCACTCTGGAAATACACCGAGTTAAACACACTCTAGGGCAGGGGTCCCCAACACCCCCCCGCCGCAGACAGATACTGGTCATCTGCCTTTAGGAACGGGGCCGCACAGCAGGAGGTGAGAGGGGAGCTCGCAAAGCTTCATCTGCCACTCCCCATGGCTCCCCGTCACTCGCATTACCGCCTGAACCATCAACGCCCCCGCCCCATCTGTGGAAAAATTGTCTTCCACGAAACCGGTCCCTGGTGCCGAAAAGGTTGGGGACCACTGCTCTAGGGCACAGTCCTACATTGCAAGGGGACAGAGGGAAGATAAATGAAGTCATATTGGATTAGAAGCCCACCTACGTCAGTAGGACCTCACCTGAACTGCTGACCTCTGTGATGTCCTTATTTCCCAATTTCCAGTCATCACTGCATAATCTGTGCATGGTAGGAAAGATGGCAAAGCTAGCATAGAAATCATTGATGGTGGATCCGGACAGCTAGTCTGGCTGATGGCAGTTTTTATAAATGTATCAGGTAATCATTTCAGGTTTTAAACAGCTCCTACTTAGATGCAGGTGATTTTTGTGCCGGGTTGAAATGGGTCTCGTTGTTTGCCAGATTTTTCAAGCAACACCAAAAGATACAGATTTTTATGTGAAAGTTTCAGAGTTTTAAATGTTGGCTACTATGATGATTCTGAATTATTAGGAGACTGCTTGCCAAAGGGACCCCTTCTGGGGTCCAGCGTATATACAGGCAGACCTTGGAGATATTGTGGGTTCGGTTCCAGGCAAATACAATAAAGAGGATATTGCAAAAAAGTGAGTCACACAAATGTTTTGGTTTCCCAGTGCATATAAAAGTTATGTCTACACCATACTGTAGTCTGTTAAGCGTGCAATAGCATATGTCTTAAAAAAACATGTACATACCTTTATTTAAAAATACCTTACTGCTAAAAAGTGCTAACCATCGGCTGAGCCTTTAGCAAGTGCAGTCCTTTCGTACTAGTCACATCAAAGATCACTGCTCACAGATCATCATAACAAATGTAATAATAATGCAACAGTTTGAAACACAGAATTACCAAAATGTGACACAGGGACACAAAGTGAGCAAATGCTCTTGGAAAAGTGGCACCAATAGACTTGTTCAATGCAGGGTTGTCACAAACCTTCGATTTGTAAAAAATGCAATATCTAGGGCTTCCCTGGCGGCGCAGTGGTTGAGAGTCCGCCTGCCGATGCAGGCACACGGGTTCGTGCCCCGGTCCGGAGCAGCTGAGCCCATGAGCCATGGCCGCTGAGCCTGCGCGTCCGGAGCCTGTGCTCCGCAACGGGAGAGGTCACAACAGTGAGAGGCCCGCGTACCGCAAAAAAAAAAAAAAAAAAAAAAAATTTGCATATTTAAACCTTTTCTTATTAAAGAAACCCTTTCTTTCTTCTTTATAGGATATTTATTTTCTGGTGTATTAAGCCAACAAGAGAAAAACTGATCTGCTGTTTACTCTTATATGTGATTTAATATAAATATGCATGAGTCTCAAATATATATTTTTTCCTACAACGGCAAGCCCAAGTGTTTCTCTCCTAAAGGCTCCAGGAAAGATTGTTAAAATAGCTTTATAATTAATCCTTCCCTGTATATGAAATTTCTCATTCTGTTGTTCTCATTACAATCCCCATGTTAATCTCTTACCACATTTCAGTAACCAAAAGAAATTTATTGAAAGGTTGAAGAACGGACCAAAAATCACTTGTGCTGTTAATATGAACACTCTAGGAAGGAGATCCTCTAAAGGCAGAGAAATACTACATCTGATTTTCTTTAACCTTCTACTCCCTGAACCAATACTGAAAGGCTGAAGAACTGGCCAAAATCACCCCTGAAATTAGATCAATATTATAAGAAAGAGATCCTCAAATGCAGGAAGCTGATACATTTGATTTTCTTTAACATTCTACTTACTGATCCTTTGAGTGGAGGGCAGTGGCTGTTTAAATGTAATGTACGTAATATCCAGCCTGGGTTCAGCCTATTGGTTATGAGCTCAGACTCTGGATTCAGATGCCCTGGGTATACACCCAGCCTCCACCTCTTCCTTGCTGTGTTCTATCACCTTAGGAAGTGTACTGCAGAACTGCAGCCGCTGTGAGGATGTAGGCAATGCCAGGAGGATCAAGCTAAGAGAAACTCAGCTTAGAGTTTCACAGAGAGATTAAATGACACCTTGATCAAGACTTGCCTGAAGGCCACCCTGCTGCTGTTCTTTTTCATTTATGAGAACCAATAAATTCTCTCAGTTATTTAAGTCAGACTGAGAATGGATTTATGTCACGGGTCACCACAAGTACCCTAGCCTATGCTGGCCCACAGTTAACCGCACTTGGCCTTTCTGACTGATTTAGCCTCTTCTGATGGATGGGCACAGGCCTTAATGCATAACTGATCATGTATTTTCTGTTCATGTCACATTACAATGTGCTCTGAACTTTAAGTCACTCTGCACAGAGAGGAGGAAGAAGAAAAATGTGAAAACAAAGAAAAAGTTTTGCTCAAAAACAATAGGGAGCCCAAGGGGGTTGTAAACGCTCAGCGCTTGAAGAACAGACTATGTCCCATGTCAGCAGCCTCCCTGGATGTCTTGCCCAGTCTCCTATTGTATTTCTTCCCAGAGAGGCCCTTCCCACACTCAAAACTCTTCCTAAATTATCTGTGGTTAAAAAAACTTCCCAGTCTGTGCGTGTTCATGGCTGGGTGAAAGGAACACAGATAATGAATGGGTAGAGAGAGAGCATCTTTCCCCAACTCCTCCTAAATACCTGCTAGGAAGAAAAGTGTTAGCAGCAGGCTTGCAAACCACTCTCTTCCTCTACTGGGAGCGCCCTGGGAAGGAAGAAAGACCATGCATCCTCACTTCTTAATAAACAGGAGATGGCATTGTTGCCAGATGAAATACAGGCTGCCCAGTTAAAGTTGATTTTTCAGGTAAATTATTTTTTGGTATGAAAATGTCCCCAATATTGCATGGGATACACTTATACTAAAAATTTATTCCTTGTTTATCTTTTTTTTTTTTTTTCTTTTTTTGGCCATGCCATGTGGCTTATGGGATCTTACTCCCAACCAGGGATTGAACCCAGGCCCCCTGCATGGGGAGTGCAGAGTCTTAACCACTGGACCCCCAGGTAAGTCCCTCCTTGTTTATCTGAAATCAACATTTAACTGGGCATCTTGTGCTTATATACGTTAAATCTGATGATCTTATCAGGAAGCCTTCTGGGAAACACAACAATGGTATTTGCTAGCAGGAGATGCCTTATTTGTTAGCATGATATACTTGGTCCGTCTAGTGGGCATATGGTAAATATATCTGGAATCCAAGTATGTATAAGACATGACTGCCTGAAAAATGACCCGTACGTTGTGTAACTATTGAAAAATAAAGGTGTTTCATAACCAAACACCAACCTTTGGGGACCAATCGTGACCACATATTTGATGACCACATACGTGGCCTACTCACGTCTCCTGCAGAAGGGCCTCCTTCATGGGAGCAGAGCTGGGTGGCACACTCCAGCTGTGACACCTGTGACTCCACTGTAGCTTCATCTCAGGCCATGAGTCTCCCAGACTGCCCCCATAGGCGGGGAGCGTGGCGTGGTGCTGGGCCATTCCTGCCTGACGCGGAGTTTCTCTAATGGTCATCTTTGGCTCGGAGACTTCCTAATGACCTGGCCAAGACCTTCTCGGGACTGCCCTGCCTGCTCGGTCCTTCCTTCCCCCTCTCCTTTCACAGGTGTCAGCCCTGCTCCACGGACTGAAGGCTCTCCTTGCCTTCCCCTACCCCACGGGCATCTCCCCCAATAAATCTATCCCGTTGAATCCCCTTTGAGCACATGCTTTGAGGAGGACAAAAACCTAGCACAAAAATGCATCACTTGGAGACCTCATTTTGCTAAATCTGATCCATGATGAGTCCAAATTAGTCAAGAAAGGACCTGGAGAGCTGGGCTGACGGTGTTGGACCACTGCCTGCCTCACCTCTGCCTCAGAATCACTTATGTCTTTGAAATTATTCGTAAAGCTTGCTGTTGGGTATTATCAGTGGTTCCCAGGAGTCCAGTTTGACAATCCAAAGCTGTGTGGTATCTCATCTGCTTTTTTTCTCATCCCTCCCAACCAGGATCCCACTAAATAAATATCTGTAGTTTATATACTTATATATACTGTAGATTATATATATATATTTATATATATATATATATGTATATATATATGAAAACCAAAGGCTCAAATACTGAGAATTTAACACAGTCTTTATGAACACTAGACAAGGACAAACTGAAAAGTCATGATCTACCCCTGGTACGTTGGGTGACGGATTTCTCTCCTGTGTGACTACATTCTGTTAATACCAGCAGAACCATCGTCCAAGGTTGGGCCACCCTGCCTGTTATGGTGGTGACTTGTGTTCCACAAAATTCATACATTGAGACCCTAACCCCCAACATCACTGAATTTGGAGATAGGGCCTTGAAAGAGGTAATTAAGGTTAAATGAGGTCATAAGGGTGGGGCCCTAACCCAATAAGGCTGATATCCTTATAAGAAGAGGAAGGGAGATCAGGAACGTGCTTGCATGGAGAAAGACCACATGATACAACAAGAAGGTGGCCGTCTGCAAGACAAGGAGAAAGACCAATGCTGCCGACACCTTGATCTTTGACTTCCAGCTTCCAGAACTGCGAGAGGACGAATTTCTGTTCCTGAAGCCAGCTGGCATGTGGTAGTTTTTTTATGGCAGCCTGAGCTGACTAAGGCACTGGATTAATAGGCAGACAAGTGTCTACACTCATGTTTTTATGGTGGCTCCATGGAGTCATTCAGGGACCCAGGCTCCTTCCAGCTTATAGTGTTTGGCCGTCCTCTTCATCTGGCCAAGAGATGAGGGAAGGGGAAGTGTGAAGGACTGAGCAGGTTGTAACGTGGACCAGGGCTAGAAATGTGCACATCACATTCCATTGGCCAGAACTCAGTCTAAGGATGCTGAGAACATCGTTGAATTAGGTGTCCAGGAGGCAAGGGCGATGTCTGGTAACCAAACAGGCAGTTTCTGAGACAATAATATTCTCCATCCTCGAGCATTGTTGAGACCTGAAGGAGACAATGCAAGTGCAGATTTTGCTCTATGTCTGGCTCATGACCTAATAAGTATTAGCTATTCTTTTATTAGGTGTGCCGATTAGACCTGAAAATAATTGCAGATACCCAATAAGCACTGGCTGTTATCATTATTACTATCAGGTCATTGTTTCAGAGTTGTATGTGAGCCCTTTCTGTAAAGCCAGTGAGCCTGAAGTGGATGGAAGTCCTCCTCCTAGAAAGGAAAATGGGTACAAAACTACTTGACATCATTTTTCTGGAGACAAACGGATATGAAAAGTGTACTCTGTGAAAAGGCAGCTTCCGCTGGAGCAGCTTCCTCTGAGCAAACAATGGAGCCCAGAGACCCAAGATTTCCTGTTTGCCTCGAAGCTCTAAACCATTCCTGTGGGAGTAGGCTAAAATATCCTTACAGGTAGAGCGAAAAAAAAAAAGAGAGAATTCAATTCAGATGCCGGAGGGACTTTAGAGGTAATATAATACCCTTTCCTTCCATTCTCAGAGGAGGAGAAGGCAATAAAAAAGGTTATGAATGTCTAGAGCTATTGGCAGGAACAGATTTTAAATAACACATTTTGATTCATCAGCTTTGATCCAAAATCTTTATTATAGCAAATGGTGGTTATTAGATAAAGATGCCTCATGTATCCTCAACAAGGGAGCAATGGTACTTTCAACCCATTTGAGCTGGTTAAGCTTTCATGGATTAAAAGCCTTTTAATAATATCTGCTGAAAAGTATGTCTCTCCCAGTGCCGTGCAGTAACAAAAGTCATTGTACAACCATTATGTGAAGCTTGGACCGGAAAGATAATTGTCTCGGTTTTATAAAGTTAGAGGGAGTGATGGATTATGCCCTGACGTTTCAGCAGTGCAATTCTGTTCAATAAGCACTCAGAAATCCAGATGTTTATCTGAATTTCGGGACCTACAGAGACATGTTTCTGCCCGTCGGCTTGTCCAGGAGCAGTTTTATCTCTTTTTGATCCTAGGGAGCCCAGTCAGGTGGCTCAACAAGAGAACAGGGATGGAGAGAAAGGACCAGGCTTTTCTCCTCTGGCACACACACCAGAGATGGGAGTGGAAACCAGACGTTGTACTGCTTTCAGATGAAACAAGAGCCACCCCACCTATGGCGCCTGCAAACCTCCCTCTCTTGGGGACTCTTCGGGACACCCAGGACCCTGAAAGAGGCACAGGGCAGCTTTTCAGGGCAGGCCACATGCTGACATTGCCCTGTCTTCCCTGGATCCAGGTGAGCAAACGTCTGTCCAGCTTTGCCTTCTCTCCAGCACCTGAACCCACACTGAGAACCTGCTAGGAGCAGAACCCTTCTCCAGCAGAATCCATATCTCACTATCCATTAGCTTACTTTGCCTTTGAAATAATTTAATTCAATAAACCCCTTTCTCCTTCCCTCCCTTATCCCCTTCCTCACCCCCTTTCCACCTCTTTCTTTCCCATTAGCCCTCAACATCACATTCTCCTTTCTGTATCATTTGTACACAATCAGACTTGAAGTTGAGGTCCTTTGCGACTGTTCCTAAAAGATCATACAAATGTGTATCTTTTACCGGGATCGCTACTCTGTGATCATAAACCCTTTCTGATCTCCTTTTCCCCCCAGTATCAGGAGCCACTTAGCTTGCATCTAGAATAACGGATGAAAAGCAAAGCTATACACCTGCCATAGGTCAGGACTCCCTTGTACTAAGACACACACACACACACCCCTACCTGAGCCTGGGTAGCAATTTTTTTCCACCTAGCATCTGACTCCTTTCAATATCCACCAAAGAAACGAAATGGTGCAAACCATTTGGGACACTTTGTAGGAAGCTTTAACCTAAAGGACATTCATAACGCTGTTTTTCCAAAAGTGTTCTATTTAAGTGAATTCACCAGAGAACATAAAGGAAGTTTTCCCCTTCTTGATCAAAAGGTAACCTATTTTTGAGAGTGTTCTTTATTTTCTCGTGGAAAAGAGCCTAATATTGTGGCATATGCGAACAGATTAAAACAACCCCCCCCCCCCCTTCAGAGGCCAGAGATAGTAAATTACACATCCTAGGAGAAAATATGGGCTGCCAGCGGAATGTGTTAGTTTCAATTTGGTAGAAAATAAAAGAGCATCCCTTCAGTTATTGTAAAAATGCAGTTATAAAAACGAATAGGGCTTCCCTGGTGGCGCGGTGGTTGGGAGTCCGCCTGCCGATGCAGGGGACGCGGGTTCGTGCCCCCGTCCGGGAAGATCCCACGTGCCGCGGAGCTGCTGGGCCCGTGAGCCATGGCCGCTGAGCCTTCGCGTCCGGAGCCTGTGCTCCACAACGGGAGAGGCCACAAAGGTGAGAGGCTCGCTTATCGCAAAAAAAAAAAAAGCAGCAACCCTAAGGGTTCATGCGGAAAGTCAGCTTTGCAGTTTTGCAGCTGTTGGTGTTATAGGGAGCAAAGAGAAAGTGAGGATGCCGACCGACCTCCCTGTTTGCTTACAGATGATACGGGAAAGAGCCATTTGGATCATCTATGATTCAGGCAATGTGTCCTCTGAAGGATAAAACCAGACCTCCTCAGAAGTCCCCGAAACCCCCTGTTGAACTTCGTAACTGTCATGTTTTGAACTGTGTTCCCCCAAATGTGTGTGTTGACGATCTTATCCCCAGTACCGTAGAATGTGCCTTTATTTGGAAATAGCGTCTTTGGAGATTCAGTTCGTTAAGACAAGGTCATTCTGAAGCAGGATGGGCCCGGATGAGGTATCCAGTATCCGGGGCTGGCCTCACTGCACCTCCACGGGCTAAGAACAAAAACTGAGTCGATACCAGAAAAATTAGGAAGTGATGCTGTCCATGTAAACAAATTGTAACCGAGCAGGACCCTATGGGGCCTTCCCCGGACAGGCATTCCCCCCATATCCTCCGCTTTAGCTCCTCTCTGAAGTACCTAGATAATAGTATTTGATGCAAATTTCCTGAGTTGTTTTGCAGATATGAAAACCCCCCACCAAATGGAAGAACTGCTTGATGACCATGAGCCCGTAGCCCCAGGCCTCCTGGAGCCTAAGGACTGATAATGTGAACCCTTGTGAGACCACCCTGCTGCCTCGCCATCAGCCAATCAGAGAACTGTGCGCGAGCTGATCACACCCTGAGGCGCCATCCCAACCCCCCCACCCCCCCCAGGGCGGGTGCACTCACCTGGTCTTTAAAAACGCTTTGCCAAAGCCCTTCGGGGAGCTCGAGGCTTTTTAGGTCATGGGCCACCTCGCCTCCTCGCTGGCCCTGCAGTAAACCTTTCTCTGTTCCGAACGACGACCTTTCACTTTGTTTGGTCTCCCTGTGCATCGGGCACAGGAACCTGTGTTAACAAAATAAATATGGCCGCCATACACCCATGTATTCCTCTCCTCTGAGCTCAGAGGAGACACCCACTGGGAAGATTTTCCTCCTTATTTCCTCTTTCTCAGCGTTTCCACACTGCTCTCTATACGGTCCTATTTTGTACTCAGACCTGTCAATACACACGTTTGTTTGTTTGCTTTTTTATATTGGGGTACGGTTGATTTACAATCTTGTGTTAGTTTCAGCGTACAGCAAAGTGAATCAGTTATACATATACATATACCCACTCTTTTTTAGATTCTTTCCACATATAGGTCATTACAGAGTATTGAGTAGAGTTCCCTGTGCTATACAGTAGGCCCTTATTAGTTATCTATTTTATATAGAGTAGTGTGTGTATATCAGTCCCAATCTCCCAATTTATCCCTCCCTCCCCTTACCCCCGGTAACCGTAAGTTTGTTTCCTACATTTGTGACACTATTTCTGTTTAATACACACTTTATTTCAATTGTCATTCATATTCCTGAGGTCAGTGGTCAAATCCTACCCATCCTTCTACCTCTCATACTTAGAATAGAACCTGGCGTATTAATTCACCCATTTATACATTCAACAGGTTTACTGCATGCCTACAATGCCTGCTCCCAAGATAAAAGCTGGGACTATAACGGGGGTGAAACCAGACCTGCCCCAGCCCCACGAGGTCACACAGTTCCAGTGGGGAAACAAATGTCAATCAACTCTTCATGAAAAGGTGTATAAAACGACCCCTGGGCGAATTCAGAGCTCTGTGGTCCTGCTATCATGTAAAATAGCATGTGATGGGATCCGGGCTACAAAGAAAATCCACGTGGTTGCCTAAGAACGTAGAATGGTGTGGTTTGACCTGCTTTTGTAGAATCAAAGCAGTCTTCCCTGAGAGAGTAGAATTCGAGAGCCGATACCTGGAGGGTGAATAGCAGCTAACCAGGTAACAGCAGGGGAGGAATGTCAGAGCACAGGGAAACCGTGGACTAAAGGACATGGAAGAGGACGGCTGCGCGGGGGCTCCGGGGGTGGGAGGCTGGAGGGTGGGCAGGGCTCGAAGGCGCCTGGCCTTGACGGAAATGTTTAAATATTTGCTTTTATTCCAAGAACAGTGGGGAGGAGGAGGTTGGTAGGGAAAAAAGAATAGGATGAGATTTCCACTTAAAATGACAGAGAATGAATCTGAGGGGCGAAGAGGGGACGTGGGGGACCAGTTAGAAGGCTCCAGCCCATCAAGGGGTGTGGCCTACGAGTCCAGGGGGAGTGAGCAAAGCTGGAATGAAATGGGGAGCAGGGAACAAAGCATGAAAATGGAGGGACACAGCGGAACCTGGAAAGATCTGTACCTACACGGATGCCCATTTACATGAATACGTGGTAGGTTATTATCTTAGGCGTCTCTTAGTTCTCGTGAGAACTGTATGGATGATGTGAGACAGGTGAATAAATGAAAGAGTTTGGCAAATTTAAACAGGTTTCCTTATTGCTAGACATTAGCTTTTATATCCTGGCGCACCTCGTAAGTCACTTAGATAAGCTACTGTTTAAGACTTCTACGAAATAATTTGGCTGTGAAAGTATTTGTTTTCTCAGAAGCACATCTTTTTTTTTTTTTTTTTGGCCGTGCTGTACAGCTTGTGGGATATTAGTTCCCCTGCCAGGGATCTAACCCATGCCCCTGGAAGTGAAAATCACTGGACCACCAGGGAATTCCCAGAAGGACATCTCTTAAGAAGTGTTCCATACAAAACAGAATGGGGGGAGATTCCTTGGCAGTCCAGTGGTTAGGACTCTGCACTGTCACTGCTGAGGGCACACGTTCAATCCCTGATTACAAGCCGATGGCCCAGCCAAAAAAAAAAAAAACCTGAATCGAGAAGACAACCCAGCTGTCTCATTTTGCAGGAGGGGAAGTGGGAGGGTCTGGAGAGGAAACGGTTTCCAAATTCTCATCCTGGGAGTAGAGTCAGAAGGAGAAACCTCACCATCACCACCTTTAAAAGGGGGCACTCTGGGTTTATTCTAGCCCTGGTACCAATTCTCCCAAGGATCCAGAGCTCAGCCTTTGGAGAGCCACCCCTCTGCTCAGGACTACTTGTGCATTTGATCAACACCACTGTCACCTACAAATTGGCACTTGCCATCTACCTCTACAAGGATCAAATTATGAGCTTCTGCAGCTGCTGACTTTCAACACCCCCTGAAAGGAGTTCAGGGTGGAGGTCAGGAAGGAGGCCCTCTGTGCTCTGGGAAAAAAACTAGCAGAACAGGTCTTCAGATGTTAGATATTTTCAGGAGACGATTTATGGGTCCAATTCTTGCATCTCCTCGTATCTAGAAAAGCCCTAAAATCCTTCATGGTGACGTCGGCCCCTCATGACGAGCAGTAACCTTCACGAGACTGGCAGCAACCTTCTGCAGAAAATATGTGCTTGATTACATCTACTCCCCCTTCACCAAAATCACATATATACTGACCTCGCCCCTCCCCGCCGCCAGCTCTTTGGAGCAGTTTCTCAGAGCTGTCTGACAGCTATCTGCTGTCTCCCGGACTCTAGTCCTCATTTTGCCCCAAATAAAAACTCACAACTGTCACGTTGTACTTTTTATTTTTCAGTCGACACTACCATTCCTCAACCCTAAACAGAAAGCATCCTGCCTGCAAACCACTCCAGAGCTGGCTGTGGTCCAGCTCTGAGACGCAGTCTGTAACTTTTCCACTCATTCCTTTTGCGTGCATACACCTTTGCACTTAAAAGTTCACGGGCTCTCTACCCAGATGCCCCCTTAAGCTGCTCTGGCGTGTTCCCAAGCGGTAATAAATGCACTGCCCCTGCCAAGAGCTGCCTTTTTCTGTGCTGAAATAGAAAAGAACCAAGAACTAAAGCTTTTGAGAAAGTACGAGAAGAAAAAGAGGCTTTGCCATCCTGGGAAGAGTCTTTAGAATTTTGCGCACGACAGATCCACACGGAGTTCTCAGAAGGCAACTGAGGGAGAGAAGGGCAGGAGGAAACATTCCCAATAAACAGAATGCAACATCAAAGGTGTCATTTTTTTTTTTCTGGGGTGGACTTTTGGGGTGAAAGAGTTGTAATTAATTGTGGGCAACGTCTATGTCCCAGCAGAAGCCGACGGCAGTGGCCTCAGCGGTGGGCAGCCTGCTGGAAGTTGACCAAAGCCGGTCACGTGCAGTCTTGTTCATGTTTGAGGGCTTATTCTCACCTAAATGTGGTACCTAGGAGATAGGCAGGTTAGCCTGGCAAGATGGAGAGCCATTGACAACGCCCAAGGTGTGCACTTTTCCAGAGAAGGTGCTTCCCTGTCTGTGCATCCGTTTCTTACCCTGGATGGTGGCCCTTTGCAGGCAGAGATGGGGATGGGATTCATTTTCTAGGGCAGCCACACACATGCCCCAAACTGCTTAGAACAGCAATCCATTCTCTCACAGTTCTGGAGGCCAGAAGACTGAAATCCAGGTGTGGGTGAAGCCACACTCCCTCCGAAGGCTTCGATGGTACACAGGCCTCTGACATTAGAGACACAAGTTTCTATGCCCATGACTTTCTTCCTTCCCCCAACATCCTTCTCTCAGTACCTGACACCACAGTGCATCAACCAGGGAGGCATCCTCCTTCTTCCTCTTTCTCTTGCACCCTACGTCACCTACGAGTCATGTCAACTCCACCTTCAAATCACAGCCCAATACTCCGTCTCACCCACCTTGCCCACCACTGCCTCCTGCTCATAAACTCCGTTAGGTCTCATTGTACCAAGGTCGCCCATCAATTCCTCAGCATGCCATCCCATATGACCTGACCCCATGGTCTCTGGACCTTGTCACCCTCCTCCTGTTCATGTCTACACCCCACCAGCCCCTCTCTCTTCCTTGAACCCCCCAAGCAAGACATCAAAACATCCTCACAGCCTGCTCTTTACATTTTTGTTCAGATTTCCTCCTTTTTAAATTTTTATTTATTTATTTATTTTTGGCCACACCGTGTGGCATATGGGACCTTAGTTCCCCGACCAAGGATCGAACCCGCAGCCCCTGCAGTGGAAGCGTGGAGTCTTAACCACTGGGCCACCAGGGAAGTCCCTCTCCCCCCATTTATACAACAAGGTCAGCAATTTTTTTTTCAGTAAATGCTCACATGGGAAATAGTTTTCACTGCGGGAGCCCTGTGGTCTCTGTTGCCCTTGTCACACAAAAGTGACCACAGAAAATACTTAAACAAATGACTGTGCTGTGTTCCAATAAAACTTTTTTTATGGACCCTGAACTTAGAAATTCAAATCACTTTTATTAAAAACATTTTTTTACTGAAGTATAGTTGATTTACCATATTGTGTTAGTTTCAGGTGTATAGCACAGCGATTCCGTTATACATATATACATGCCTTCTTCTGCTTCACTTCCCTTATAGGTTAATGCAAAATATTGAGTAGAGGGCTTCCCTGGTGGCGCAGTGGTTGAGAGTCCGCCTGCCGATGCAGGGGACGCAGGTTCGTGCCCTGGTCCGGGAGGATCCCACGTGCCGCGGAGCGGCTGGGCCCGTGAGCCATGGCCGCTGAGCCTGTGCTCCGCGATGGGAGAGGCCACGACAGTGAGAAGCCCGCGTACCACACAAAAAAAAAAAACCCACAAAAAACAAAATATTGAGTAGAGTTCCCGGTGCTCTACAGTAGGTCCTTGTTGGTTCTCTGTTTTTTTTTTTTGTGGTACGCGGGCCTCTCACTGTCGTGCCCTCTACCGTTGCGGAGCACAGGCTCCCGGACGCGCAGGCTCAGTGGCCATGGCTCACGGGCCCAGCCGCTCCACGGCATGTGGGATCTTCCCCGACCGGGCCACGAACCCGCGCCCCCTGCATCGGCAGGCGGACTCTCAACCACTGCGCCACCAGGGAAGCCCGCTGACGTCGATTTTGTGAGCCGTGCCGTTATTACTGTATAGCCCGCAGCCTGGGCGCTCTGCAGGCCGCCCCTCGGCCACAGGAGCGGCATCTGAGGCCGGGCTCATCCCTGCTCCACATGCCTTCCCCTCCCTCCACAAAACAGCAGCCCTTTCCTGATTCCACCAGACGAGGGCCACGCCCAGCGGAGAGACAAGGAGTAGCACGAGTGCTGGAGGGGCAGCTGAAATGCCCACCGGAGCTAGGAAGGTCCAGGCGTGAGGAGTGGGGGACGGCGGTACCCAAGGAGCCCGGGCCTGGCCTGACATCCCCTCCTAGTGCCCCGCCCCCAGGATGTGGACCCACTGTCTCTGGTCTTCTGTATTTTTCACAGGAGGCCCCAAATCCAGATCTTTATATGATCCCTCTTGAATCTTAAGGTGCAAGAACGTATACATTATTTCTGCCCATTTCTACCACAGCAGGTCAGTGTGTTGCATTCAGGCCAAGCCCCCTGCCCCGATTCTGTACATCTTTTTCCTTCTGACTTATGGCTGAAGGCCCTCCCAGGGGACCCTCCCCACATCCCACCTCATCCCATGCTCTACTGCTTCCAAATCCCTTCTCACGCCTCATCAGACCTGAAGATGTTCCCAGAAGGAAAAGGAGATGGTAAATCAATGCTCAAAGAAAATAATGACCGGTCACAGCTTGACCAGTAACCTCTCCCTGGAGGAACCCGGATTCAAAGGCCTTTTCTGGGGCAAGGATGCCCTAACTGCCCACCAATGACCCCCTTCTCTTCATTGCTGGCAGCCCACATCCCATAATAGATACTGGATACTGAGTTACTTTCTCAGGCTCTTTGGAGATGACATGTGACCCAATGTCGGCCAAAGGAGACTTGAGAGGACACTGATGGGGGCTTCTGTAATGTTCCCTTCTTAATAAAAAGAGACACACAGGATGGTTCACCTCTGTTGGAGCCAGGCCTCTCCTTTCCACCCTCCCTGCAAAGCTTGCCTCCTGCCTGCCTTTGGATGTGAATGGATGAGGGTGTGATGCTAGGAGCTCTGACAGCCATCTTGTGGCCATGAGGAGACAAGACAAAGAACCACCTGAAATGCTGAGGAGGCTTCTTGGTATGTGAGATACTAAGTCCTCTGGTTTAAAACCTTCCAGCTGAAGCTTCTGTTACTTGGCACTAATACAGGGTAGATCTAGGAGGCCCAAGAAACTGAAATTCTATCTGTGAAATTCCAAGACCCACAATATGTATATGAAGACTATTTTCTGGGATCAGGTGTATTCTTCCCCAAAGCTCCAACGATACAAAAGGTACAGCATGGCTTATGTCCCTTTATAAAATTAAGTGGAGCACAATGGCCCTGTTTTTTTCAGCTCAATTTCCAACTGCTGTGAGTCTATGTGAGCTCTGTGGTATGTTCACACGACCCACTCATGAAAGTGGACAGGCACCTCTGATACTTTTACTCACAGTTCAGAGCTCTGACCTAGACTTATGGGATGGAGAGTTTCCATCAAAAAGACTACTAGTTAAACCAGGGTATGTGGAATACAATTATAGGGGTCCAGCAATCTGGCTGACTTCTTTCCATCCCACGTGAGAGGTGCAATCTTCCTACACCACCATCTGCCAGAAATTCACAAGGAAAATATTCACACGAAACTTCCTTTTGTCGGACCGGTAAGGGACCCCACAAAAAACTCCAAGCCCCATTAGCCAACTGTGAGTACAAACAATTGCTTTCCAGTTCGGAAACATTCATCCTTGCTCAGAACCCAGACTGACACCAAGTCCCAGACGTTTTCTGAGTTAGGACCCCCTCTCCCCAGCTGAGTCTCCTGCCGCATCCACGGGGGGCTAATACACCCACCAGAATGTCATCCGTCTTAGTTTCACTGCTCGATAAACATGGAGATTTCATTAAGCGATCGCTCCATGACAGACTGACCGGATATAATTTAAGGAGATTAAATGGGTCCCATTTTAGACACCTATAGAGTTGACGTCAATGAGCAGTATCAAAATAGGTGGGAAATGATGCCTGGCCGACCCCAGGCCATCTCAGCTGAACATCCGATAGCCGCCCCCCTTAATGTTCCAGATGTGTATGTTTCCTTCAACAGTGGGGCGTTAGAAAAGCACTCTCACCTGTTCCTTTGAGTGAGATGGTCGGCAGGCTCACTGCCATCAGCCCACCTGCAGGAGGGAGCCTTGCGACTTACCTGGGAGACAACCAACAGTAAAATAAGTAGCCTGTGCGTATTATTCAAATGAAATTCCAGTTAATTCAGAACTTGTTCCCAAACTTCCCGAGACCGCTCATGATCACGAGCTCTCTGGGCGTTGCTGCCCCCAGCTCCTGATGTCACACAAAATGGCCTGCGTCGAAAATGCTGACGGGAGGAAAATGCATTCGTGCTGGACTGCGGATTGACTATGTGGTTTCAGGACCAGATGCGATATCATGATCCCCCCTCCCGACCTCAGGGCCTCCTCTCCCTCCCTCCTGGTTGGGGGTGAAATTGATGGGTTTTGCCTAAGCTTTCAGAGCAGCTTTCAGAATCTTTCAGAGAAGATTCTCATCTCAAGGGAGTTTGCGGTTTTCCTTTCATTTGCATCCTTGAAGACAGCCCCAGCGCTTCCTCCACCTAAGTGGTTCATGAATGGCACAGGAGTGATGCTGAATTATCCATTGCCCTTTGCCCCCAACATGACAGCCTCGTCTCCTGCACTCAGGGCACCAGGGGTCTATGATGCCTTGAGAGCACTGGAGTTGGCAGCATGGCCCTGGGGCTCAGAGGATGGAGTCCTACTCTAGAAATCCTGCCAAATAACAGCACCCTTGCTGCCATCATACCTGCCTGATTTCCCCATCTGTAAAGTAAAGGTGATGACACCTGTGCTACACACACCAAAGTAATGATAAGTTTGTTTTCTACATCTGTGGCTCTGTTTCTGTTTTGTAAATAAGTTCGTTTGTACTGCAGTTGCCTTTTTTTAAGCAGGTTCTTTTTATTAAATTAATTAATTATTATTATTTTTTATTTGGCTGCATTGGGTCTTTGCTGTGCACGGGCTTTCTCTAGTTGCGGTGAGCGGGGGCTACTCTTCATTGCGGTGCACAGGCTTCTCATTGCGGTGGCTTCTCTTGTTGCGGGGCACGGGCTCTAGGCGCGTGGGCTTCAGTAGTTGCGGCGCGTGGGCTTCAATAGTTGCAGCACGTGGGCTCAGTAGTTGTGGCTCACAGGCTCAGTAGTTGTGGCGCATGGGCTTAGTTGCTCCACGGCATGTGGGATCTTCCCGGACCAGGGCTCGAACCCGTGTCCCCTGCATTGGCAGGTGGATTCTTAACCACTGCGCCACCAGGGGAGTTCGCAAATGCCCTTATTGAGGGGAGGACTTTTGCCTCTCTTTCTCACTCAGTGTGCTTGTGTTTTCTCTCCTCAAAGCCCCAGCATCTACCCCCCATTCTCCTTCTCAGCTGACCGTCGTGCCCCCTCTTTTACTAATAAAATGGGCACAACCGAGGAAATAAATGTCTGCCTCGTGGTAGATGCTAAATTAATGTTTGTTCCATGAAAGAGGAGATTGGAATCATCGTATCATGTCAACTAGAAATGGGCACTCACCGTTGGCACTTGCCATCTCCCTCTACAAGGATTTAATCGTGAGCTGCTGCAGCCGCTGGCTTTCCGCACCCGCTGAAAGGAGCTCAGGGTGGAGAGCAGGAAGGAGGCCCTCTGTGCTCTGGGAAAAACTGGCAGCACAGGTCTTCAGATGTTAGAGATTTTCAGGAGCTGATTTTATGAGCCCAATTCTTGTGTCTCCTCGTATCTAGAAAAGCACTAAAATCCTTCATGGTGACGTCTGTTCCTCCTGACTGGCAGAAACCTTCTGCAGAAAATATGTGCTCAGTTGCGTGTACTCCCCGTTCACCAAAATCACATATATTCTGACCTTCTCCCCGCCACTTTGAGCAGGTCCTCAGAGCTACCTGAAACGCTGTCTCCCGGGCTGCAGTCCTCATTTTGCCCCAAATAAAACTTAACTCGCACCTCTCACGTTATGCATTTTTTTAAAGTTGACAATCATAAGGAAAATCTGGGTTTTCAAAAACATTTTTTGAACACATCCCTGGTCACTGTCTCCGAGCAAACCGAAAGGAACAGGTAAAGAGGATCATGTGTGTCTTTCCTGACAGTAACAGGATGGAGCTGGGCTCTAGGAACCTGGCCAGTGAGAAACGACACTGTCCCCACCAGAGTCAGGGATGAAGATGAGCCAACTGAGGGGCTCAGACCGAGAACATTCCAGCTCCCTCCATACTGCAGCAGCGGAAGGACATCACCGGGACGCCTCCAGCATGATGCAGACATCCTCACGGTCAGCACTGACCCCTGAGACCTGCTGAATAAAATGCTCGTTTTCATTCTTCTGCTGATTTACTGATGGACACGGCAGTTCGAGAGAAACAGTGGAACGGCTATTGTGCTCATCGTCAAATGCCTCATTATGGGAAAACGTTCCCGAACGGTGCAGTGGGGTGACCAATCTACCCAGCCTACATCCTGTCAGCGGACAATGAGGCTGGTCGATCTGGAATTATGTGAAAAGAAGTACATTTTTGTCCTGCCAAGGTTGCATTTTCAAATGGTCCCAAACCAAATGTCAGATGAAAACGTTTGCCTTCTCGCACATGCTGGCCGTGTATCAGCTGCTAAATGCGTTCATTAGTGGGGCGCCATCCCCATCACGGCCATGGGCTTCCCGGGGTCACTTCCTGCTCAGGGTCCCCAGGAACCCTGAGGTGCTGTCACTCAGCCTGTCTGGTGTCCTCTAAATGCCCATCAGAAGTGCAGGCTGCCCCTGGGCTGGCAGAGAAACTCAGCTCCGCTCACTGGAGGGAGACAGCACGGGGGTGATTTCTCCCCAATGTACCACAAGGTCTCCTAGGTCCTGCCTGGCTGCATACACAGGAATAAGCATGGCTCACAGAGGCTGATGTATTTCATACTTCAGGAAATATAAGCGAAGTTGACAAGGGCACCGTCCTACAGGATATCAAAGATGGGAGGATGGGTCTGAAAGGTGTCGGCATTGAAAGCCTCTCTCCATCATCAGAGCAAGAATTTTCCTGTGACAGATACGTGAGAGGATGCAGGGCTGAGTGGACAGCCTCTGACCCCTGTGAAGGAAATCAGAGCAGGTGAGGGGAAGAGAAAGTAGCCAACAGGGAGATGGACCGAGTTCCAGCCACTTCCCTACAAGGGAAATTCTAATGGCATCTCACTATCCCCCAACTCCTGCCACATTGCTCTCTGCTTCTGCATCCACTTTAATCCATGATTTATGAGTGGAATTAATAGAAATCAATCGGGCATGGCTGTGCCTACAGTGCCGTGTTCAACGACAGATGTTTCCCAAGGTAATTACGTTAGGATAATAACAACACAGAAGAAATGCCTGGTCATCAGCTGTGCATCGTGAGCTCTAAAAAGATCGGCGATTTCACCAGAAAACACTGCCAGCCAAGGAAGTGGGAGAAAAGACACAGGTCCAGGGCTGGCCCAGCCGTCTTTGTGTCTTGAAATCCGTCCTTCCAACTTTCTGTGCCTACATCTCCTCCACTGGAAAACAGGAAGAAACCTCGTTCACTGTCTCAGTTGGTCCTGCCAACACATCGGGGCAAAACCAGTCTGGAAGACGGAAACAGCCCGTGGCCCTCCCAAGTAACAGACTGTGTAGTATAGTTTGTTTGCTTGGTTTTTTTCATGCTATCTTAACCTGGTTTTGAGGTCTCTGTTAGAGGAGGGTCCATTCTCCTTCTCGAGCAGCTGATTAAGTCACCCCCCAGCCACTTGCCTTATGGGGCTCCCAGCCACAATGTACCTCCCTAAGTGCCCTGGACCAGGTGCCACTCGGGACAGCCTCCATGCTCAAGAGCCCATGAAATTATTCAAATTGCCAATCCACAGGGGGAGCTCAAAACTTAGCTACGCCCACCCTGCTTGCTGTCCCCTAGAGCCCAGCTTCTGTTACCTGTCTCCAGGTGCAACGCCCTGTGTGGCCCTGCTGGCAGCCTTCTCTCATAGTATAACCCAAAGTGGGGTCCAGCTGCTCACTGCTCAAAAGCCAATAAAGAGGCAAGGTTGGTGGAAAGGAAAGTTTGCTTTATTTCAGGTGCCGGCAACCAGCGGCGGAGGGGAACTCCTGTCCAAAGGCGAACTCCCCACCACGCCCCGCTGACAATCGGGGACAACCGCTGTTATAGACAGAGGCGGGGTGGGACTCCACGCAGAACCGGCACAGGCAGCCCCGACAGGCATCTTGAAAGTGATCATGCGGTCGTCTGACCAGCGTCATCTTGATTGCTTTCGGCAGAGTGAGTCTTCAGTTCCAGGGTCGGTTTGCTCCCATTTCCTTGAGGCCAGTTCTCGGAATTGTGGCAGCTCATGTCATGGCTACAGTCTGTTCATCGTGTAGTTCACTTCTCCACCTGGTAGGGGTTTCGGCATCTGCAAGACGGCTCCCAGGACACGGCTCAGAATATGATCTCTAGCCCTTGACGAGGAACGAAAGGACCTTGACTATGCTTAGTGACTAAACTATTATTATTTAGTCTTCTTGGACTGTTCTCCTTTGTTTCTGCATTTTCCCACTTCTCTGATTCAACTTATTCTTTGGCTAAAGTTTTTCCACAGACAAAAAGCAGGCCGAGGACATGGGGGTAGCGGCACGGACCATAGGGTCCTGCTCCGTTTCAACAGGAGCTGTAAATAACAGAGTTCTTGCCTTTCATCTATCTGAGGGTCATTGTGTTGTGTCCCTCTGTCAGAAGCATCTTTGAATCTTAACAACCACTGTAGCATTTGGGGTCTAGAGGTGGGGACTCTGCACCCTAGCCAGCCTTCAGCTGTCCCCCCACCGTGTAACCCAGCTTGTTCCCCTTCTGAGTCCCAGTTTTCTCCTGTACTCCTCATGCAGAATCGGGATAGCTCAGGAGTTACTCTTGACCAGATGTCCCTGGGTGCAAGTCCTCACGCCCCTCATGCTTGTATAACTACATCCCCGTGCACCCCACTCCCCTCCTCCAAGAAAGGGGGTCAGTCATCCACCTCCTTCAGGGACTGCTATGAGACAAGTCCAGATGCACATCACACACACTCACTAAGGCAGCCACTGCTGTTACCAGAAGCCTTAGGAAGCTTCCAGGAGTGGGGGGCACTCAAACACTCACTGGGCCCGCACATGCCCAGGTGCTGGAAACGGGAGACAGAAGCCAAACGCTTCCATCAGGGGATCTTAGTGAGGGGTTAAGAGCAAATATAGCGAGGGGTTAAGAGCAAATATAGCTTGGGCTCGGTCTCCACGTTCTTAAAGCAATCAAGCTGGGCATGTTGATGTCACATCCAAAGAAAGGTACACATCCGGTGACAGAGCAAACGGCCCTTCATCACACCAGTGAAAACTTCTGTCTGCATTTCCTGAACTGTGCTGGGAATGTTCCCAAATCCTCTAAGTATCTTGTGCATTAGGTATTATACCTTTTGCAATTTAAAAGCACTTGCTTATTCAAATGTGAACACTGAAAACATACCACCTATTTGGAAATTCCATGTAGGCTTTATTTGTATTAAGTAAAGAAATCTGGGGGGGGGGGGGGAAGAAATTTAAATGGCCTGATCCTCTCTTTAAAACAGAGGGCCTGATACGGCCAGGACTCCTGTGAATGACCTTCGGAAAGGGCCTGTGATCCACAAAAATTTGAAATTTCCAGCTGCATCTGTACCCTTGTGCAAGAGGGTTCACCGATTCAATTAGATTATTAGAAGTGGCAAGAAAGGGCAGAACAGGAAAGAAAGAAAGAAAAGAGAGGGAGGGAGGGAGGCAGGAAGGAAGGAAGGAAAGAAAGAGGGAAAGGACAGGGACACATAAGCAGCGGGGTAGGCTGCGCCGTGAGGTTGGGAGGGAATTCGCCTCCGATGCCGTGGCCGCCTCTAGGTCCTGGCGCCGCGCGGTGCATTCCCGCCCGCCGACGCTAGAGGGCGCGCCCGCGCAAAGCCCGCCCCGCGCGGAACCCGGAGACGCTCCAAGGGGCCGACAGGGGGCGCTATATATGGACGGACGGAGCCCAACCCGGAGACTGAACCTGGCCACCTTCCCGGTGGAGGGAGGCTCCGCGGCCCTGGGGCTGGTGGGCGGGGCCGGAGGGAGGTTTTCCCTGCGCACCAGGGGAAGAGACCCCACCTCTTCCAAATGCCGAGGTCGCCTTTTGCTTTGGGGTCGCTGGTGGGAGCTTTGCACTGAGTCCAGTGACCTTTGCAAAATCGTCTCGGGGTGTCTCGGAGGCAGGTGTCCCTGGATTAGAATCTCAACTCCTCCCTTCGCTGTGTGACCTTGGACAAGGAATCTACCTCTGTGAACCTCAGTTCCCTCCACCCCTAAAATGGGGATAATGACATGCCCAGATGGTACAGCCGGGGCGAGAATTAAATGAGACCCTGTGCCTGCAGGCACCCACGTAGCAGGGCATCTGGTACACGCACGCGCAACACGCACGTAAAAACCCACTCTCTGCTCTGTGAGCAGATGCTGTTCTTGAAGAGAAATGTGCACTTTCCCTTAAACCAAATAATGAATCTGCACAGCTAATCAGCCTGAACCTCATTCCATTATTTGTTCGTGATTAGATCTGGCCATTAATCCACTTTTCCAGGTCTAGAATTAGACTTTAACCCTGAGCTAAGCAGAGTCGTTCTCCGCGGCTCCAACAACTTACCTGGCAGCAGAAGGACACCTGGTGTAGTGAAGGGTTCCTCCCCATTGGCCTCGAGGACACCAGGAGCTAAAGTTACAGGTGGCAAAGGAAATCTAATTTTCCCCCAAGCCCTAGGTAATTAGAGGATGTCATCACTGCCTGATGAGTATTTACCCAGCAGAATAAAACAATGTGATGATTCCTGATCCCTCCAAAAGCTTAACTGTCATCTAAATAGGGCATGGTATTTAAAATATTAATTTCATTATCTTCCGGTTTCTTATCATTATACATCTAAAGCATCACACAGAATATATTTGCATGTGTAAAGAATCCATCATTATTGTTTCCCCATGGCAGAAATGGCTGTTGGCTTGACTTCTGAATCTGAGCATCGGGAAAGCAATGATATAATGTGTTTTTCTGCTATAAAGCTTGCTCAATGTTGGAAAAATATACAACACAGGGGATGAAAGGATAGAAGGGCAGCCGGACAACGGGACAAGGTGGAAATGTCACATCCATCACCTGTGATGGCTTCTTGACCTCTGTGTGGTTTGACGACTTCACCTTTTTGCTGCCGAGTCAGCCACCAGAATGAAAGTCCCTTCAGAGTTGCCCAGAGTTCAACACCAGTCACAGCCAGAGCCTTGGAGATGACCTGACTGCAAAATTCTCAGGCTGGAATTCCTCTTAGTTCTTTGAATCATTTTGATTGCGTACTTGTCTTAGTAAACATCTTTGCGCTCACATCCATAAGATAATAATTCTACAGCAGCTGTCAGTCCTGCTTTGCAATAGGCTTCTAACTCTCAACCCCTTCCGTGTGGGTGGGGCCATGGGACTAACCCCGTGAGCCCCGTGGGCTGGGAACAGACATGACGTGTTACAAGGGAAATTTGTTTTCGGCAGGCAAAAACACCACTGCTTATGTCGCCTGTCCCCTTCCAGAATGTTCCAAGCCCCCGTGGTTCCCACATGGGAGCCCTTTGGTCAGTGTCACTGCTGCTCTTCCCCTGGTGTAGCTCTGGTCAGCTTTCTGGACCTCAGATGCATCAGGCGTGCATTAGGCTTGGGACCTTCGCAATTGCTGTTCCTCTTTCTGGAACTCCCCTCCCCCAGATATCCCGTGGCCTACTCACTCACTTCCTTTAGTCCACGCTCAGATGTCAGCTTATCAGTGGGTCTTTGTTGATTATTTCTTTTTCAACTCCCATCTCCACCACGAGCCACTCGCTATGCCCTCCCCTGCTGTGCAGTTCTCCATAGATCTTTACCCCACCGAGCCTACTCTATAATTACCTATTTATTTGTCTATTATCTGTCTCCTGCCTCAAAAGTATAAGTTCAGTTTACCATCACATCCCCAGTGCCTGGAACAACGGCTCTCATAGAGCGGGTCTCAATAAATATTTGTTGGAAGAAAGAAAGAATGAGTAAATGTTCACCACACACGTGGGCCGGCTGGTGGTCCCTTTCTCTACCCACACCTGTTTCTAGAGAGTTGAAATTCTACTTCCACGTTTTCAAGAGAAGCAAGGGAATTGGATGCCTTACAATGCAAAACCTGAGTTTTCAAGTGTTAGTCATAAAATTCTAAAGTATAGAAATAAGTGCTCCACGGGCCAAATAAAGACCCCAGCGCTTCCTCTCTTCCATGTCCCAGCTCAGAGCTCATCTTAGAAAAGTTCCCCCATAAACGGGATTCTCATGGCAGTGACAACAAAGGGAACAGCTGGCAGGGTCTTGCCCTCTGTGTCTGGGTCCTGACCTACAATTTTATAGCTGGATCATCTTCTGAGCTGGCTGCACTGCTGTATGGCCTTACACCAGAGGCTTCACCTCTGTGAACTTCCGTTTCCTCCTCTCGAAATGGGCAGGATACAACCAGTCTGCAGTCCGTTGTTAGGACTGCCCCCCATATTTGCAGATTGCCTGTGTCTGACACAATGACTGGTAGAAGGCCATGTTGGAGAGATAAACACTTCTTGCTTCTTGGTCCCATCCTAGCACGGTAAGCATCTGTTGGTGGTGGGGAAATGGTCCGTTGGTAGGTGTTTTCTGTCCACAGACTTAGACCCCTACCGTTGGCATCTACCATTCAGACTAGAAAGAGAGCTGAGCCCGGATCTGGGGGGGCAGGTTTTATTCTCTAGCCCACCCACTCACAAGTCTGGCTGACCTCCTTCCGTGTGCCAGGAGCTGCTCTACGCTCTAAGGGCACAACAGTGGCCAAAACAGGGACCCGCCCTCGTGAGGCTGAGACTCCAGAAGGGGGAGCAGTGGATTGGAGGGCATGGGAGACTATGATGACCGCTCTGGAGAAATACAGACCAGGAAAGGGAGACAGGGAGTGCGGGGATGCAAGGAGTGAGAGTGTGGTCAGGAGAGCAGGGACCTCCGGGGGGAGGGGAGGGAGCCCAGCTTCCCTCCGGGGGGAGGGGGAGGGAGCCCAGCTTCCCTCCGGGGGGAGGGGAGGGAGCCATACACTCACTTCCTCTGAAAGGTGAGGGGTGCGGTGCCAGGGTTAGATCTTTGCAGGCAGAGGAAGAGAAGTGCCAAGGCCCTGAGGCAGGAGCCATCCTGGTGTTTGGGAATAAGTGGGGATAGAGGGCCAGCAGCAGAGCTAGTGAGGGCGGCAAATGAGATCAGAGAGGGCAGGAGACCAGAGCAGGGGTGTCCATATGGGTGTTGGTGAGGATGTTGGCTTTTTCCCCGAGAGAAGAGAGCTCTGGGGTTTGGGGACATACTATGGTACTAAATGTAGCGTGAGGCCGTCGGATTCCCTTTGTGACTCACTTTCTTTCGAGGCCGATCATGTCCTATGCAGAATTAATATGCCTGCACCTTTCCTACAAACAGCCTCATATTCTGGGGTAACGACTATGTTTTCTATTTCCAAAACTACTGGGTAATTTATTCCTGACTTCTCCTTTTTCCTCTCCCGTTGCGGAGCACAGGCTCCGGACGCGCAGGCTCAGCGGCCACGGCTCACAGGCCCAGCCGCTCCGCGGCATGTGGGATCTTCCCGGACCGGGGCACGAACCCGCGTCCCCTGCATCGGCAGGCAGACTCTCAACCACTGCGCCACCAGGGAAGCCCCTGACTTCTCCTTTTTCCGAGGAAACCAGACTTGTCAATTTGTGAAAGCTAAAGGGTTCTGGGGGTTTTTTGGTTTGTTGCTTCATTTATTGCTTCTAGTCTATTCGGTGTCACATTGTACACAAGGATGAGCTACTGACCGCATGTAGCTAGCTTGTCGGTGTAGCCATCAATGTGACAAGGAACAAAGTCGGGGAAGGGACGACGGGACATCCAGTTTTTATGGAAGAAACCGGGACACAAAAGCAGATGTGGTCTCATTTTGCAAAACAGAGGTGGTGGTCTGCAAAGCAGCCTGTTGAAAACTTGCCCAAACGGGCCACATTTTCTGGCAGATATGACTTTGATTTTTGAGTTGCTTTATTTTCATTTCTCCTTGGTTTTCAACGGACGGAGCCGCCTGACGATTCAGCTCTAAGTGTCTCTCCTCACCATCCTTTAAGGAGTTCGCTTTGCACAGTCAAACCTCCCTTCCGGGATGTCGCGGTGAAATTGTAAGCTGACCCTCTTTGCGATGTGTCACCTCCACTCTCTGATACACTTTGCGATATGTGGGGTTTCCCCCAAACTGGGGGACCACACAGTACACACAGGGTGGAGAATAATGGGCTACACGGAGTCTGGAGGCCTGGGCTCAAATTCTAGATCTGTTACCTGCCTCTGCTGGTTTGTTTTAATGTCTAAGCCTCAATTTCCTCAATTGCAAAACTCAGAGGTACATAGGATCTCAGTTATCGGGGAGGATTAAACTAAGTCAGTGTATGGCAGCTTTTATCATTGTTAATAGAAGTATCCTGGAAGTTCTTCTTCCTTCAGATATTCAGGCAAGGCTTGAAAGATCCCCCAAGTGTGCAGCCAGATGAGACAGCTGGCACGATGTGTAACGTCAAAGGTCGTTGTGATGCCCTGACCTGGTCCCAGCGTTCCACCAAGGGACCAGCATGGATGTCATGGGTTGTCTGCGTGTGCTCATTGAGGGTGTCATCCAGGACAGGGTGGCCTTAACTCAATCATTTAACAATTATATGTTGAGTCCAACCGTTGGCAAGACATAGTATATACACAGAAGGAAAATAAGATGGATTAAGTGTCAACCGTCTTGTCTCATCCCATTTAATTCCCGACCATAACCCTACAAGGGAGGGAGTCCTCTCCCCATAAACAGATGGAGAAACAGATCAGGGAGGGCAAGTCACATCCAACATTCTGCACCGTCTGCGTGACCATGGCTGGATTCACAATCGTGGTCTTCTGATGCCACAGTCCATGGTGCCTCAAAACACACTCCCAGCCCTGGCTTTCCCTCTTCTGAGTTTGGAAGATCCAGACCCAGGGCACTAGATTTGTCCGTCATCCTACTCGGTCCTTCCCCACTCTGTTCCCAGGAATAACCAACCTTGTATCTCCACCCTCGCCCTCATTCATTGTCTCCAAAGCCACCACTTCCATGAAATCTCAACAACGTCCTTCCTCTGACGCGCTGCAGGCAAAGCCAACTGCACAGGTGTGTGACCTGGGCAGGTGCATGGGGCCCCAGGCTAAGAAGGGCCCCATGGTTGGTTTAATGCTCTGGTGTCACCATCTTAAAATTCTTAACAAGTTTATCTTTGAACTTGTGTTTATAAAGGAAGTCAGCTGAAGCATCACGCCACACGTGAGAGCAGAGGACATACATGTAACGTGTGTGCCTGCTATTCCCTGCTGCCCCATTCTCATACGGCAGCCGTGATACCGGAATGCCGGTGGATCCATCTTCAGATGACAAGCAGTGTCACTGACCGACCCTCTCCCTCACTTTCCTTTTGAACCTGAACTTGCTCTGAATGCAAAAAGCAGCATTCTAAGAAGCATGAATGACCAGAGAACTCTACCGTGGACTTTCCAACTCATGTCACTCTCCTACACTGAGCATCCACTGACCTGAAAAGGATGACCTAGAAGAAAAGAAAAAAAAAACAATCTAGAGTTCCTTTCCTTTCCATCTCTCCCTTATTCATCCGCAAGCTGAAGGGAGAGATTTTTCATAGAATGTGTGCATCTCAAGACGTGAAATAAAAGAGTCGAGTCGGTTTTGTGCAACATTTCCACTGTCCTGGCAAGAACAAAATACATATGCATTTAAAATCTATAAAATGCATGTTAAACGCACTGATATTTGATGATTCTGAATACAGGTTAAATGCACTGGTATTTACATCTAAAACTGGTCTTGCACAGTATAAAGATTAATGGCAAAATTTGTTCCCATTATTTAAAATTTTTATTTACCTAGAAAAGCACTAAATAGCAAATAAGAAATACCATACGTTGAGAGACCACAAGAAAAAGCTTAATATTTTGTTACCTTGGTACTTTTATCTTATTTTTTTTTTTTTAATCCCGCCTCAGATTACACAGCCAGCCCAGCCCACAGGGCTGTGTGTGTTCCGTCCTCCATTTACACTTCAATCGTGACCTCATTCTCAACCGTAAGGCTGGTACCTAATCAACTTTGTGACACCCCCAGCAACCAACACGAAATTAAGTCCACTAATAGGTGCTCCTGCTTGTTTCTTGTTTTGGCTTTAGAATGAGGAGGTGGGAGTGGGTGTTTTCACCAGTGGATTGAAAAATGGAGACATTAAGCAGGAAACTAGTCACGCAGCTTCTGAAAATAACTATAAGGTTGGTTTCCGCTTCTTATTCACTTCTCCTCCATCACAAATAAATGTACTTTTAAAATCCTTTAAAGTGCCTCTTGGCTACACACAAAACATGCCATTCGTCCCTGTCAGCTGGAAATCTCTCCATTGCAAATAAGAGGAAACTGCACTCAAAATGGCTTAGAAAATGAAGACAACTTGTCGATTCACATAAAGTTGCACAGTGCACCTCGGGGCAGCTCTGTCCAGCAGTTCCACAGTATCTCCACGGCCCCGGTGCTCTTCTGTTCTTTGTGCTTCTTCTCCACACCACCAGCTAGCTACATCCTAGTCACACCCACCTCATGATCACAGAATGGCTGCCAACAACTTCCAGGCACGGGAGCTTCCTCGTTTCTGTCTCTTTTTCCAATTACATGTGTGTTTATGGGGACTGAGCTGGCAGAAAGTCATTCTAGATCAACTCGGGTCCTTATCTGCTAACGATGGAGAAAGCTTATCTGAAAATGAGGTCAATGCAGAAGAAAACATATCTGAGAGATGAAGAAAGAGAATGGGTCGGGGGGGCGGGGCTTCAGATTCTTAGGACTAGTGATTGAGCAGCTGGGTCAAGCTACGCCTGAAATCATATCCCTGACTTTACACTTACGAGGGCCAATAAATTCCTTGGTTTTTTTGTTTTCTTTTTTGTTGGTGTTGTTCTTTTTGTTTGTCTGTCTGTTTGCTTTTGGGTGTGTTTTTTTGCTTGTTTGATGGATTTCAGTTACTGTCGATCCTGAGAATCCTGACAGAATCAGAAAACTCGTCCATTCAAATATTCATTCACCAACTGTCCTCAAGCACTCTTCTGTATCAGGAACTGGTCTCTTCTTTTTTTTTATTATTATTTATTGGGGTATAGTAGCTTCTGTATCAGGAACTAGTCTCTGCTTTTTGGAGCCTGCAATCCAGAGAAAGAGGATATACCCCAAGCAAACATCTGGAAGGGATTAATCTTATATTCGTGAGATCTGGACATGTCATAAACAGCTTGGGCGGTAGCAATACCCCTCCTCCATGAGCCACCTGTCAGTTTCGACTTCTAGGAGCCTAGTTGGAGAGAGGGCTGCAAAATGCTTAGATAATATATAAGTACAGGTAAACTCCTTGCACTTAAATGTTCAATTCCCTGCCCCAACCCCAACATCTAATCAAAAAGGCAGGCATAAAATAATATGTCTATAAATTACTTTCATTATAGATGGTATTTTTTTCTACTGAACTTGTGCAGTAGAGAGAGGAAATAAATCTAGCAGTTTAAATGCTCAGTTTTTCATCGCGTTCATTCCTCCAGCTTCTGCCGAGTTCTGTATTCGAACAGCAGGGGCATAAGAACCTTTTGATAAAAGCTCTGATTTAGGCCACTCCAGATAATTCGTGTCTGCCATGAACTTTGTTTTTCTCTACGTCCCTGTGCTTTCTCGTGGTGCTCAGGGCCACCAGCCAATTCTCTGAAATTTCTAATCTCTTAAATAAACGGACGTCGACAAAAGAGACTGCTTCCTTCCTGATTCTACATCTTCTGAGGGGCGTGGCTGATTTTTTTTTTTTTCATGCATTTTGGCAAGTTTCTTCTCTATCCCCAAGTGATTCATCTCCTCATGTAATTTTCTGTAGAGTTTCATCACATGCTGTTGGTATAATTCAGGCTGCATTTTAATCTTCTACCGGAGTTTAAAATTTTCCCTTTCAGACAGCACTCTGACTACAGAGATCCTGGCTCCCGTTTGGAGAGTGTAATTGGATGCTGAGTGCTTTGTTTATTTGATTCCCTCCTGGTAGCTTGTATATTTCCTAACTTTCTCCTTGCACTAACTTAGCTGCATAAAGTGTGGTTTCCACTAAGCAGCTTTGACGTGATGAATCGTTTTCTGATTCGTTCTTTGTATTCAAGTTGCCACTCCTCGTGTACCTTGTTGGAAAACAGGTGGTTCTGCCATCCTTGAGCTGACCCTCGCTCTGACGATTCTCCGTGCACAGCGTTGCTTGAGTATTGGTCTCTGTTCAGTCAGACCCCTTTCTCTTATTTTCCCTCCTTCTGCTTCCCACGAAAGCTTAGACTTTCCCGAAGGTCAGTATTTTTCTCCCAAATCATCTATTGGTGATATCAGAAGCCATTGCCATTCATCCTAAAGGGTTTAACCACTTGAGATTTTTTTGGCCTTCAGTCGCTTGAGATTGGAGATCGTTTGTTTCTAGGGACCATGATGAATTCTATGATGTTTTAACTTGTGCGGAAAATCTTCACGCTATCATTTTTTCCTTCCTTAAAATAATTTGTGTATTGACGACAAAAGCAATCGGCAGTATTTACCACCATCTCCCAAAGGAAACCCCAACTAGGACCTGTCTCAGAACCTCAGACAACACCATAGACATCCTGCCCAGCTTTTCCAAGACGAGTTATGATCAACAGGCTGTGGTGGTCAGTGCCGCAGGGCCCTTTGGGGGCCAGTCCCCTGCTGGGCCACGACAGGCCACACGGAACCCCATGGAATATTCCACGTGGACCCCAATCAAGAGCCTGGCCCAGGGACTTCCCGGAAGCCCAGTGGGTAAGACTCCACGTGCTCCCAGGGCCGGGGGCCAGGGTTTGATCCCTGGTCGGAGAACTAGATCCTGCATGCATGTTGCAACTGAGAGTCCGCATGCCGCAACTAAGACCCAGGGCAGCCTAAATAAATAAATATTTTTTAAATATAGATATAGATATAGAATTTCTTCCAAAAAAAAAAAAGCCTGGCCCAGGGAAGACCATTCATGAGGCTGAGAGGAGGCCAGAGGTGCCATAAAGAAGTGTGGTCCCACCTTTCTCTGCCAAGGCACACACATGATGAAAAAGGTGGGAATGAAAAAGGATGCTTGAAGCCAGAGGTGACCAGCCCGTGCAGGTCCCACGGGAAACCAAGAGCGTCCCAGTTAAGCCGGTCTCCCACGCTCTGCACCTGGGGCTCAGGGCATCAAGGTGGGTCCTTCCTTTCTTCATTTCAGGTCTTCCTCCCTCCAAGCCCGAAATCTGGTCCCGCCCACAAAGGTCAGGGAAATCTCCCTCTCCAAGTTTTCCTGATTGGTGTTCTTTTGGTTTTGTTGGGGGTGGGGTGGGGGGGGTGAGGCGGGAGGAGGGCAAAGGGGAGCAATTCTGAGACTGGGGTAAATCTGGCCACAAGTAGGGACAGAAGCAAAAAGGTCCTCACCAGGGATATTTGGGATTTGCTCGCTTTGATTGTATTTTTTGGAAGATTTTTATTTCATGACGTTATTTTGAGTGTAATTTGCACACAGTTAAAGGGACAGGTCTTAAGTGTATAGTCTGGTGAATTTTAAAAAGGCCTTTACCGGGCTTCCCTGGTGGCGCAGTGGTTGGGAGTCTGCCTGCCGATGCAGGGGACGCAGGTTCGTGCCCCAGTCCAGGAAGATCCCACATGCCGCGGAGCGGATGGGCCCGTGAGCCATGGCTGCTAAGCCTGCGCGTCCAGAGCCTGTGCTCTGCAACGGGAGAGGCCACAACAGTGAGTAGACCCGCGTACCACAAAAAAAAAAAAAAAAAAAGGCCTTTACCAATGTCAGCCAGTCCCTGATCAAGACAAAGAAGATTTCCATCACCCACGTTAACGCCCCTACTGGTCAACACACACCACAATAACGGCAAACACTCCTCTGATTTCTACCCCCTTGGATTTTTTTTTTTTTTTTGCCTATTCTTGAACTCATGTAAGTGGAATCACATAGTAAGTACTCTTATGTTTTGCTTCTTTCATTTCACTATGCCCATGAAGTTGCATACATCAGAAGTGTGTTCCTATTTTAGTAACATCCCACTGTTTGAAAAAGACAATTGTTTATGCATTCTCCTGTGGATGGCTGTTTGGGTTATTTCTGTGGTTGGTGTGTATTATGAATAAAACTGCTATGCACATGTCTTCCTGTAGAATCGTGTTTTTATTGCTCTTGGATAAACACCAAAGAGCTCTATTCCTAGCTAATATGTTAAGTATATGTTTAACTTAACCAGGAACTGGCAAGATGTTCCCCAAAGCAGTGACAGTATTCTACAGTCCTACTAACAATGTCGGAAAATGTTTCCTCAACACGGTTGCCAACGATGGGTGTTTCGTTCTTTTTAATATTAGCCACGATAGATGGTATGCACTCGTATCGCGTCATCATTGAAACTGACATCTCCCTGACAGCGAACGGTGGAAGGTACTCATTCTTGTGCCCATCACAGATCTTCCTTTGGGAAATTTCTGTTCAAAACTCTGACCCATTTTCAACTGGGCTGTTTGTCTTTCTATGGAGCTGCAGGCATTCTTTGTATATTCTGAATACAAGTCTTCTGCACCGAGAACACTTTCACCCACTGCGGACTCTGCCTGTTTATTTTGGTCATGATGTCTTTTGAAAAACAGGTGTTTAGTTTTGATGAAGTCGATTTTATTGATGTTTTGCTAAATGACCTCGTGACTTGAGATTAAGAAAGCTTTGCCGACCCCAAAGTTGAAAGGAAAATATTCTCCTACGCTTTCTTTGAGAAGTTGTAAATTCTAGCTTTTGTATTTAGGTCTATCCAGGTGTATTAGGTGTACCAAGATTAAGGTACATCTTAACCTTGAAAGCATTGTTCTGAGTGAAAGAAGCGAGTCACAAAACCCCCATGTTGTGTGATTCCATTCATCTGAAATGCCCAGAAAAGGCAGAACTATGCACACAGAAAGTAGATCAGTGGTTCCCTAGGCTTGTAGATTGGGAGACTTGGGGAGTAACCTGGTGGTGGGACAGGGTTTCTTTTAGACACGATGAGCATATTCTGAGATTGATTATGGTCAAGGTGGGAATATACTGAAAGCTACTGAACTGTACACTTGAAGTGAATGAATGGTGTGGTAGGTGAATTCTATTTCAATCCTGTTTGTATAAACAAACATCAAGGAACAAGTAAAAGCAGCTGGTTTCAGTTTTCTAACGCGAATGTCATCTTAGTGTTTGGCCTGATATGAGACAGGTTCGTTCTTATAAAATGGACTTTTTTTTGTGTGACACGTGGGCCTCTCACTGTTGCGGCCTCTCCCGTTGCGGAGCACAGGCTCCGGACGCGCAGGCTCAGCGGCCACGGCTCACGGGCCCAGCCGCTCCGTGGCATGTGGGATCTTCCCGGACCGGGACACGAACCCGCGTCCCCCGCATCGGCAGGCGGACTCTCAACCACTGCGCCACCAGGGAAGCCCCATAAAGTGGATTTTTATAAAAAGCATTTACCTTCTTTATCGTGCTTAGCTTGAGCAGGACCCAAAGTTTCTCAGGCTAAGCAACCACCAGCCATCCCTGACTCCTGGATGGGTCTTGTGGTTTGTCTTAGATCCCAAAGCTTGCCTGATCCCAGATCTGCCTTTTAAGTACAGCAAGGAATGAATGGGATCAAGACGGAAGCAGCTGTGCTAAAAGCATTCAGCAGCCGCCTCCCCAGCTGCCCTAGCCCTTCAGCACGTTGGTACATTCATTCCCTGAACGCTGGGAACGTGAAAATAATGTAGCATCTGCTTTAACAGGATTGCTAGAAGGCTCTAAAGCAGCGTCCTTCGAAGTGTACAGTGCAGCCTGTTAGGGTTTTCATCAGTTTTAGGCAAAAACAGGCAAATAATAAATAATAATTTATTAAAATGGAAAACAGAAAAAGAAAACTAAAGTGAGTAACTTACAGAAAAGGCAGGTTGAGGAATCCTTCAAATGTATGAAATGTTTCTTCACAGGCAGACTTCTCAAAGCCTTAAAAGTGGCCTGAAAATCTTCAAAGGGGAAGATTAAAAAGTGTTTCCCGCGGCAGGATGTGCTCTTGGAATGACTGTGTGTGTGTGTGTGTGTGTGTGTTTGTTTCCGTTTTTCCCACCCTCTAATCTGGCCAGCTTTCTTCATTGCAACACACTTGGAGAAATGCTACACTTAAGAGGTTACTACCTTACAACCCAAACATGTCTGGTCGGCCATATTTTACTTCAAATCTACCCTCTTAGCCCAACAATACTTTTATTCATTTAGAACTTTCCAGAATTTGGGCAGCTTATGCCCGGGCTCCCCACCTTGAGATGTCTGTGAACACTTTGGAATAAGAAATATACTAGCACCCCAGACCCAAATCTAGAGCCCTGTGTGGCTGGTATGCCTTAGGTTTTTTGGGGTTTTTTTTGCGGTACGCGGGCCTCCCACTGTTGCAGCCTCTCCCGTTGCGGAGCACAGGCTCCGGACGCGCAGGCTCAGCGGCCATGGCTCACGGGCCCAGCCGCTCCGCGGCATGTGGGATCTTCCCGGACCGGGGCACGAACCCGTGTCCCCTGCATTGGCAGGTGGACGCTCAACCACTGCGCCACCAGGGAAGCCCCTTAGGTTTATTTTTAAACTACAATTCAGGTCACATCTCTTGCCTGCTGGGGGCCTCTGACGCCTCCCTGCGAGAATCATAGTCCCAAACGCAGGCTCAGCCGTGAGGCTTCCCAACCCAGCCAGGATCCCCTGACCCTGAGGGTTCAAGCACATGGAACTGGCTGCCTTTGCATGTTCTGTTCCCTCCACCTGGAACAGTATTTCAATTTTACATGCCCATAACGACACCACCCACAGTCGCTACTGCCAGTACCCTCTCCTGAAAGTGTTAGGGACCCGCAGACACGGAGTTTGATTGCCTTTTTGTCGCATCCATGAACCTGGTAACAAAGTTAACATTTTTGACCCTTTACTGTCACATTAATCAAGTGAGTGGTTATTTTAGCTCTTTACTGGGCATTTCATATGAATGGAAATATTCCCCTTGACATGGAAAACAATCTGGAGTTTTCTTGCTTTGCTCTATAATTTTATGTTAATGTCCAGTAAAGCATTTTGGTGGTTTTAATATCTAGAATATTGAAGGCTAAGGTAACATACGTTTTTAAAGAGTATTTAATAATTTCCCAACTACAGGTTCGTTATCACAGATAGATAAAATGAAAAGTGATAAAATGTACCTGAAACAGAAGAAGGCCCTACGGTCCTTCTCCCCCGTGTCCTCTTTCATCTGTGGAAAAACCGTGGCCAAAGAATAAGTTGAATCAGAGAAGTGAGAAAATGCAGAAACAAAGGAAAACAGTCAAAGGAGACCAAATAATAACGGTTTAGTCACGAAGCATAGTCAAGGCCCTTTAGTTCCTCCTCAAGGGCTAGAGGTAATATTCTGAGCCGTGTCCTGTGACCTGTCTTATAGATGCTAAAACCCCTACCAGGTGGAGAAGTGAACTACACGATGACCAGACTGTAAAATGACACAAGCTGCCACAATTCCGAGAACTGTCCTCAAAGAAATGGAAACAAAGCGACCCTGGAACTGAAGCCTAACCGTACTTAAAACAATCAAGATGACGCCGGTCAGACGACCGCTGACCAATTTCAAGATGCCTGTCAGAGCTGACTGTGCTGTTTCTGCATGCAGCCCCTCCCCTCCGTCTATAAAAGCTCTTGCCCACTGATTGTCTATCTTTGGACAGAAGTTCAACCCCACACACCGGTTGCCAGCATCCGAAATAAACCAAACTTTCGTTTCCAATAAACTTGCCTCTTTATTGGCTTTTGAGTGACGAGCAGCCAGACCCCGCTTTCGGCTACGTACCCTCAGTTCCATAATTTACTAATAGGTCTCCTGTGACTTGTGTCTTCTCTGAACACACGCCTCATCACTGGGAAGAGAAAATTCCAGATGGTTGGTCCCCGGAACCAGGGTTCTCTCGAGGGCTCAGGAGACACCCCAAATGTCCTTCCACCTAGAGGTTCTACTCCAAGGCATCTCGAACATTTATAATAAAACCACATGGAAATGTGACAGGTAATTCTTTGATAAAATGATTATTTTGCCTCTGAAAACATCTAACTTTAAGCAGCGCATTACTGTTTACAATGGGCTACAATTTCTTGGTGATCATTATACGCCTTCAGAAATTCTCGGAACGTTATCTCACCCGTGAGTTGTTTTCAAAAGTCACGAAAATGTTATGGGTTCTAAACTTCACAGAGAATGGAGATAGCATAATATTATCTTGCAAGTCATTTGGGGTTCGGTAGTTCCCTCTTTGCATTTTAAATGTTGGGTACAGAGGTTAGGACTGCCCTAGGGCTGGGGCAGGTCTCCCAAGGTCAGACCTGGATTTCAGATCACTGAAGTTTGGACAGGAAGTTTGGAGCCTCCCTGAGAAGCAGAAAAAGATCAGGACCAAAGACCTCATTAATTTAAAGATCCTTCAGGCTTAGAGCAGCTACTTTCTCCTCAAATGAGCTTTAAAGATAGCATTTCCCGGTTAAGCAGGAAGGAATCTCTCCCCAGGTAGTTCTAACCCATGTGGGATAACAGACGAGCAACAATTATGCTCCATTCCCTGGTTCTCTGATCACCTTCCCAATGCACACAGTAAAGGACGTTATTCTTTCAATTGACAGGACACCATAAACTGTACAATCCAAATTACATTCTGATTTCTGCTGAAAGGGACAAAGCCCCTAGGTCATAGATGGTCTTAAAATTTTGATAAATAAAGTAAAAAAAAAGTACAAGCTCCCCCTGTGTTCTATGAAAAAAATAATACTATTAGGGAGTGTCAACTTCCATACCGTCTGTTGCTAATCTTGCCATTTAATATAAGAATATCTGCATATACGACACTCAAGTTCATGTGAACTATTTTTAGGTCAAGCATCATTTAGAAATTTGGGACGCAAAAAAATCCATTTTCAACAGCACTGAGGCATTGTGGAGCAAGCAGCTGTCTCCTTCGTGTGCGGTTCAGTCCAGATCCCCCTGGAAACTCACCTGGAGTTTCTTCATGTCCATCAATCTGGCTCCAAAGTGGCTTCAAACGTCTTGGATAGGCTGCCTCCTTGAGTTCTGCTCGACCGCGTTGTTTAAATGAGAGTCAAGGCAAAGAACCTGTGTTTGGGGACTTCCCTGGTGGTCCAGTGGTTAAGACTCTCCGCTTCCACTGCAGGGGTCATGGGTTCGATCCCTGCTCTGGGAACTAAGCTCCCGCAAGCCCCGCAGCCCAGCCAAAAAAAAAAAACCTCAAAACCCGGAAAACAAATAACCTATGTTTGCAGCCCAGTCATGCTTTGTTCACAGTCATCGCCCTTTGCGTGAAGGGAAGGGAGTTTTGTAAACACCTGGTTGAAAAGCTGCCATCAGCCCCTGTAACTATCGCAGTGAACTTGGGAGCACGGATGTTGGATCGAGGTTATCACAGCTGCCTGAGGCAGCTACCCTGCCTCTGTCCTGGGAGGGCACTTGCTTTCCTAAAGCTGAATTTTGACAGAGGATTCCTCAGCCATCCTTTTAGTTCAGGCAATACAGCTGTGGAGCCAATTATCTGTAGAGGGCATGAGTGTGGTGTGAAGAGAGTCCTTTTCCTGATTAAACTTTATAGGGTGGAGGAGACCCAATGTACTGAAATGTGTAAGTTGTCCCGGAGTCAAATGTAGCACGTCCCAAGACAATGAATGTGAATTGGAATGTCTGATGCCTCACTTAATTTTCCTGGGACTTCAACTTTATAAATAGAATTGACTTCCACCTGGCTGGCAGGGACAAATCTGAATAAACCTTTTCTGCTCACTAAAATTTAACTTTATAAGCCTTAAGGAAAAATGGACTTTTCTTGGCTTTCTCCAAGAACTGAGTTTGCCTGTCTGCGCTACAGAAAGTCACCACTGTCATCTTTCTGGATCGAACCTTCTTAATGTAGGGAAAGTTAGTTCAACTGGCTGGTTAGCCAGAGTACTTGCCCTAGGGCACAAAAGCAAGCCTCTTTCCTTCAGAATCTTGTTCTCACACTTAAATACACCATGCTTTTCTCAAATTCTCAAGGTCTCGGCCAATGACTGTCCTCAAAACCCTGAAGACAGCTGCCCCTACACTGAAACTAAAAACTTCTTAATATCTTCCTTTGAACAACTATGAGAGGATGAGATAATTTCCTGGAGCTTACCCATTGATTGTTTTACTATGACAAGGAATCATCCAACACATTTTATTTCTTCATTTTCAAAATGTTTGGAAGTGCCTTTACAGATAGGTTAAATATACTGTGGGACAGATACAACGGATCCATCATACTGAAAGCCGTGGGTAGTATGACACGGGTTCATTACACAACCAAAAAAGTATAGAGAAGCAATGCTGTAACAGCATGCTCTGTTTATAAGAGCTGGTGTTTACCAGGGGATAAGAATTGAACTCAGAAGAACGGAGATAGAAGATCACACCCCCCCCCCTTTTTTTTTCAAACGCCAGACAGAATTTGTTCCCACTGTGTTTGTGGCCTTGAAGCCACCCAAAAGTTTAGAACTGGCTGGGTGATGTGGGTCTGGTCAGCCCAGATGGGATCCACCCGAGAAGAGTCTGGGGCTGGGAACTGATGGCTGAGGATACAGATTTAAATCGTCAGCCAACAGCATGCCCTTCAGACACGTGTTACAGATAAACAGCATTGGAAAAATTGTTTGCCATGGGGAGACACATGTGACTCCCTGCAAGAGCACGGATCTGCCGTACAATATTCATCGGGTGCCGGGGAGTGGCAGAGCTACTTCTTTTTTCCTGGCTTTGATCAGTTGCTTATTATTTCATTCTCCACTCTCAGCCCCTGTCTTTCATAGTTTGGGCGTTTGCTTAAACCTGCACTGACGTACCTAGAACACCAACTGTCACGGGGTTCGGGCAATGGGTTTGTTCTTGGAATCCACGTTGGGTTTTAAACTGATGCCCTTGCTAGAAGTCCAGAAAAAGGCTCCCAGTGGAAGACAACTACAGGAAGAGGGAATCACTTGCTTGGTGGTCTGTGCCCAGAGGAAGCACTTGGGTCCCTCCGTCTGCCAGTCCTGGCATCTTTTGGCACATAAGCTGGTGGTACGGAACAATTCATTGCTCCGGAGTAACTGATATGGTAGCAGATCTGATGCAAATTTTCAGATGCACCAAGTGGCATTACAACCAACCAGAAGAGTAAAGTAAAGCGTTGAAAACCTGGAAGGATGTGCTTAACAACGCCTGGAGTGCGACCCTTGTCAGCCTAAAATATTTATGGGAATAAAGCACGCTATGTGGGAATATACATGGGTTAAATGGAGATCCTACAGTGATTACAACAGGGGGGAAAAAGGCACACTAAGGAAGCATCTCTAAGTGAAAAAACTGTATCAAGGGGAAGTGTCTACACTGGCTTTTTGGGTTATTTCCTTCAGTGACTCAGATCCCTATAAGACGTAACAATAAAATAGCAGATTATTTCAGCTCCAACCTTATCAGGGAAAAATAAAACGTTGCTCACGTTCTTTGACCAATTGAAGTAAAGAAAGAAGTTTCAGGTCAGAAGCGATTTAAGCCATCTTAGAGAAGTAATGTTGTCTAGGGGGTGGAAAAGTCAACATCACATGGACCCTGAATCCCAAAGCAATATCCATCCCTCTGTTTGTAAAGTGCTTTATTCCAGTGGGCGGTGTAGATGTATCAACTGACCTCAGTTGCTGCAGCTCCTAAAGAAATTGCAGTCCTCAAGCTAAATGTAAAGGTTTCATCAGAACACTGACCGAGAGCCATAGAAATTATAAAGGCATCTCATGAAATGGGAAGATTGTCAAGTTTGTCAGTGGATGGCATGGCTGCTTTCTTGGACAGGTAGCACAATTTCTCTATCAGACTTGAATTGTTACTTCCCACCTGGAAAGTGATCATGTCCTGCCATCTTGACTCATAGAAAAGGCTACAAACACTGTAACCGGGTTAGAATGTTTCTGCACTTCTTTGTGTTTTAAAAAAAATGTTTAAAGCAAACAACACAAAACCTCTGTAAGTGATCTAAATTATATAAACCAATAAACTACCTGTGTAACTGATCTAAATTGTATAAAACCATCAAGACACTAACGGGCATTAAGCATTTCAATATCAAAAAGTTCGCAATGCAGTGTTTGCATTTTGCGCACACAGAGGTCAAAATCTAAAGGGTTCGCTTTTTTACAAGCCTCATTTCAAACTTTCTTTGTTCCCTCTTTCAGAAACCGACTTTACTAAACTGCATACATGCACGCTGAGATCTGGGGAGAGCCTTCGGGGTCTGTGGCTCTGTCCCCCTCCATTCCAGGAGGAAAAAGAAGAAGGGGCTCTTAGTGGGAAACACTCACCCAAAGTGTGAGAAATCCTGCCGATGGGGGCATGTGTGGAAACTGGGAAAGCATTTGGGCTCATCTGAAGCCTGTGCCTCTGCAGATTTCATTTCACGAGGCCAATTCCTAGGTTGACACTCACTTCCTCAGATGATGTCTGGAGGGCCCAGTGAAAGATCAGGCTCGGGGTGGGGCATTTATTATGACATGTCAAGTTACTGCCATAGAGACATCCCTTTTCATCCTGACAACAAGGAGTGCCATTTGCCAAAATGCCAAAGATGATGCTGGCAGCGTCAGAAAGGGCATACAAGCCACAGAGAGCCGTGGGGACTCAGCAATGCACCCGGCAACCTTTCAGCTGAGACATCATCAGCCTTCCAAGCAGGATCCCCGACTCTCTTGTGCTTTTCTTACACGTCTAGAGCTCTACCTACTCTGGGCTCTCAGCACCACAAGCCCCTGCCCCAAATACGGAAACACGAGTGAGTCACAGATAAGTAGAGACCAAAAGGGAGAAGACGGCAGGGCTGATGCATTACATGTCAGCACCGAGTCCAAGACAGTTTGACCCTGGGCAGGGACCTGCAAAACAGGAGTCCTCCTTCTGAAACATCAGGGAAGAAGTGTCCCCCAGTCTGCTAGGACAACACATGAAAAGTTTACCTTTTTCAAAGGTCAAAGTTATTTGCAACTTTCAAGAAACATTTTCTTTTGGTTTCCATTTACTGCTGTATCAAAGGTGTTAAAATCTCCGGCTTAAAAAATATATATATATAAAGATAGTCAAATCATAGAGATGCTGCAAGTAAAAGATGTGGATAAAATAATGAAACCACTGGAGAACGTTTAAATGTTTATTTTCATGTTAAAAAGGATGAATTACCCTGTGGTTAGTATATACCTTTATGCTGGAAAAGGATGTCACTTTATTTCTGAGATATTTCCAGGAAAAAAAAAAAAAAAAAGAAAAAGGAAAAAAATCCAAAAGTAAGGAAGAGTAAGATCAAAATGTTCTGGCAGATTCCATCAACAACCCCAACAGAAGTCATGCCCTCTAAAGGCTGCACCTTTAATTTAGTGCATTTCACGATGTCAGGTTCCGAAGTTTTCCCATAATCAATTTAGGTATTTCTGAGCGGGATGTCTGTACATTTAAAAGCTATAGCTTTGCATGCTCTTATGTTAAAACGTATTTATTCCAACACGCCTTTCAGTGTTTCAGTGTATTGCCTATATTACATACAAAAATATCTGCTATATCCATATTTTAGCGTAACTCTTCCACCACCCATACTGTTCCTTTACACAACAGGTGACACGCAATACATTACACGTAATATAATTTTGAGGGAGGAGATGGTCGCTGGGTTTATAAACCATCTATCGTGTCATTTACAGAGACTAGAACGGAGAATTGAGGCCATTTTTGAATTGACAAGAGTAGAAAAACAATGGTGTCAACGGTAAAGGAAAGATTCAGATGAAACCACCCTCTGTGGTCCGTGGAGTTGGAATGAATGATCTTCTCAGACACTTTACTGTGGTCCCAACATCCCAACATTGGGAAGACACCCTTCTAAAAGAGTGAGACAAGAATGGTGATCAACACGCACAAGGGCAGACTTCCTAAAACTTAAAATTATCCAGGTACAAAATACTTCATCTACAGATGTAGCAAAGGGACAAAAATTAATCCATTTTTTCCCTGCAATCTTTATAAATAAAAACTCTCTGCCTACAGTTTAAGGATGATTGTAGTCTGGGAACTCAGGCTGACCAGTGTGCAAAAGAAAAGAGCCAGGAAGTCAGTTATTCCCTTTTGGTTCACACAGAGTACCCTGAGGTCTGCTAGCCAGTGTGTCCTTTGGGGGAAGTTTCCAGGGGAAACTTCCAGTGTATTTTCTTCTTTCTTTCTCTCAAACGCAACACTGTTGGTTTAACTCCAGGACGTCTGTGTGGCAGCTGCTCCTTGATAGCTGTACGCTGGCCTGGAAAGCAGCCTGTTTGGCCCCTGGAGACAGTGGTCTCACATCCTCCACGGGTGCAGGTCACCTGGCCCTCATGCGGCATCTGAATTGCCCTCCGTGTGACTCATGGAGCTCGCGGCCTGGTGTCCCCTCTAGAGGCTGCTGGTGTCTGCCTCAAGGGGAGTCTGAACATCCCATTCTCACGGGAGAGGAAGGGACTCTATTGACATCGTTTCTTTCAGGTTATTGACAACTATCCTTTGGATATCTCAGCCGTAAGAACCTGCCCCCAGCGAACCATATTTCAAGCCTTAGCAATTTACGTCATTTCCCCCTATTTTATTTATTTATATTTTTTTGGCTGCATTGGGTCTTCATTGATGCGCGCGGGCTTTCTCCAGTATCTCCGGCGAACGGGGGCTGCTCTTCGCTGCGGTGCGCGGGCTTCTTATTGCGGTGGCTTCTCTTGTTGCAGAGCACAGGCTCTAGGCGCACGGGCTTCAGTAGTTGTGGTGCGTGGGCTTCAGTAGTTGTGGCACGCAGGCTCAGCAGTTGTGGCGCACGGGCTTAGTTGCTCTGTGGCATGTGGGATCTTCCAGGACCAGGGATCGAACCGTGTCCTTGCACTGGCAGATGGATTCTTAACCACTGTACCACCAGGGAGGTCCCATGCCCCCCCCCCCACTTGAGCGGAAATATTTTGGAGGTATAGTTCCTATTTGCTTTAAATTGACTAGTTGGAAAACAAGCCGATATAACCCATAGTTTCTAGTCAGCAGGGAATATTTAGAGCAGAAAGAACTTCAGTGACATTCTGTTAAGCTGAATAGTGTCCACACCAAATCTGAGAACAACTGACAGTGTTGATTCCCACAAAAAAACTGAATTTCTGATTCTTCACTGTTCACACACACACACGTGGGTATAATACGTATGTACGTGTGCATATATGGGAGTGTGTGTGGTATGGTAAAAGGGATCTCTGCCCTGAAACCTCCCATTTGATCTTTATTTTGAACTGACTGAGTCTCAACGGAAACCCGCAAAGGTGGTTTATGCAGCCTGCATCACTCTGGGTGACGTTAGCTTACCCAAGGGAGGCGTCTTCAGAACCACGGTCAGTTCCCGGCTCCGCAGAGAAACCCCTGGCCCTTCCCGATTCTCCCGTTTGCTTTCTGCGTCACGTCAAGCACTCGGACCACAGGAGACGCTCTAATTTGTGTGCCCCTTAATAAGGCTCCCCGTGACAATAGTAACTTCCTTTGTCCCCTCCCGAATTATACCCACGGGAAGTCTCATTTTACCAGTGCGAGGCAGCCTGCTGTGTGTGTGAGAGAGACTCACCCCCTGTATCAGTTGAGGGTCCTCAGCTTCAGAAATGACATCCCCACCCTGTCTGGAATGTCCAAGACCCAAAGGGAGAGAAAATGGAAAATATCTGATAGGAGAAGCAGGGCTCGCGGGGACAGCTATGTTTCAGCGAGTGCCTGAATCCCTCTCCAGCCCTACACAGGTTGGCTTTGAGCTACCTCCTTGCCAAGCCCTTTGAAAAGCAGAGGCGGCTTCCTCTGGCCACCAGAGGAGCTCTTCCTACAAGGTGCCAGCCATCTCTTTGCAAACTCCTTTGGAAGCTGCTGCCTGGGTCTCCTGGTTTCATTCCCCAAACTGGAAGATCTGGGGAACCTTAGCAGCTTCAGCTCCTAACCCCCATTTTAAACACAAGAGCAAATGAACACCAGCCTCTGAGGTCAGGCAGCGTTATCACTGGTAACTTAGGTGCCGTTTACAAACGTATTGTAGTCCTGTGGGCAAGAGACACAAGGAGAATTCTGTGTCTGCCATGTCGTGGTTGGAGACGGCTGGTTGTCACACTCCTGTCCACGGAACCCTAGAAGAGAACCACGGAAGCACACCCTTTTGAATAGCCCAGTCAACAGCCATCAGGAGTCAAGAAACTGTTTCAACACCTCCTGCAGGTCCTTGACTGTTTGGGCCTTTAAAATTCTACCTCTCAGAGATGCAAATGGCTCAAGAAAGCTCAGAATGAGGCATATACTCATCCAGTGTCTGATTTTCCAGCTAGCGCATCTTCATAGAACGTTGTCATGGTTTCCTAATCTGAAATTCTTGCTTTGCTTGAGACCAGGCATGCTGTTCTTTGAAAAACATTGTTTATTTAAAAATTATGCAGGAATCATGATTTTTTTTTTTTTTTCTCTCTTGCCACTTCGATTTCCCAATAGCTCTATGGTTTTTCACCACAATTGCTTCTCAAGCTTCTGGAAGTCATTTATTTTATGAATTTGGGGGGTAAACCCACTGCTGTTCTCCATTAATGGACACCCTGTATAGGTTTTATCTCTGCCAGAGTCATGACTGAGGATAGATATATGCTTTGGGTTTGTTTGGTTTTTCTTTTTGGCGGTGGGTGGAAGTCACTGTACGGGCAGATTTCTACATATTGCTACGTTGGAACATCATTTCATTTACTATTTTTAAAAAGTTTTGTTCTGGTAAGAGAAAAGTTTAATCTGAAGATACTTTCTATGCAATTTCCTTTCTCTGCATATCATTTTTAGATTTTGATTTCAGTTTGGATAACAAATGGTGTTGACCACAAAGCATTAGTATAAATACAACTATTTTGAGGACTTTTTTTTTGTCCTCAGAAATGCACCCCAGGAAGGAGGTCCTCATGACTCCCGCAAGCAGAAGATAAAAGTAAAGGTTCACTGTCCACAACTTTTCTCCAAAGTTTTTAAGCTTCATGTAGAAAACTGTAAAGAAGACGGCCCTCTCTTACAGCGTATTAATATTTTAAGTAAAATCCCATGTCCCCGTCTGATACAAGAAAGTTCAACAACAAAAAGAAAGAAAGACGGCATGAGGCTAAGCTTCTCAGACATTGCCCCTAAGGGATGCAGTGAGGAAAACTGGAAAGACCCTGAAAGCCTGCACAGACACCCAGGAAATAACAGGACGTGGCACATCACAGGGACTAAAATTCATATGTAAATCAAACAGATTTCAGAGAAAAGAATGAAATTGCTTGTCTTCGTGTTTCAAAAAGAATTGCAGAGGTCAAAGGAACCAGGTGCAGGTGCAAAGATATATAAAAATAATGAGCAGTGCTCGTAACAAATATGGGCGGCTACATTCAGCATCTTTCACGTATGTCCAATCTCAGGCCAAGGGCAAGAAATGTCCACTGTGCTTTAAAAGGTCTAGGAGTAGAAAAATCAAACCCAAGTCTTTTCTAATTCCACACGGCTGTTTTGCCACGAGATGATTAACAATGTCTGTGGGGTCTGGTTTATTATATTTGAACTGAGCTAGTACCAGGCAGCAGAGAAAACCGTGGTCTTAGAATTTCTCCAGGACCCCCTTGTAGCTTATCTGGGGGCACATCCTGGCTTCAAACCCAGCTGCCTTTGCTCTCCCTGATGGCTGCTTCGAAAGGGATCCCGCCAGACCTCCACAAACGAAGCTTTGTTAACTCATCCCCTATTGCTGGTCAGACTCAGGCTCCACCATTCAAAAAGCAGAAGGCATAAAGGTGAATACAGACATGAGAAAGGAGTTTACATCTGGTCCTGCAGCCTCTCCATGTACTCTCTGAAGCCCTGGGACGCCCCCAGCCCCATGTCCGGGCACACCCACTGGATGCTGTCATCACTGTCAAACGGGATGGAGTTGGTGTACGGACCGCCGTCCTCCGGGAGGATGGTGGTGTAGGACGTAAACTTGACCCTCTTCCTCTTTGGGCCGGACGAACTCAGAGGTTCGTTTTTCACGTCTTTCTCATAGACAAAGTCAGAAGGTCTGAGCAGCTGACTAGGGAAAGTCTTCTGGGAACCGCCATTCAGAAGGAAGTTCCTCTCCTCGGACTGCAGCCCCCTGTCGATCATGGTCGTGCACTCCTCCGACGGGAGGGTCACGTCCACCGGGTTCTCCAAAAGCTCCACGTCATTCCCCAGCCAGACCCAGTCGTGGGAATGGGGGATGTCGCCTTGCTCGCTCACGGCGAATCTTTTGTGTCTGTATTTCCAGGCAAACGCCACACAGTTAATTAAGAAGACCAAAATGGCCAGGCAGAAGACGCAGAGCAGGGCGTACATGCCGATCTCCAAGTCGGTCAACCCCCTGGAGGTCACCGTAAGGTCACTAGGATTATGGGGCTCCGGTAACTTCCCTTGAGTGGGGAAGCTTGTAAAGGCGTCTGGACCACCACTCTTGAGCAGCTTCTTATCCTTTCCTTCCATGGGAGACTGCGGGGCTGTGCTTTGGTTGGTACTTTCCCCGTGGCCGCCAGGGGCGCCATGTTGGAACCGCTGCTGCACTGCCCTCTCCCGGCCTCCTTCGCGCTCTATGCTGTTCCTCACGTGGTCTTTATATTCCCGACTGCCGCCCTCAACGTCGTTGGTGCCTCCTTGGTGCTCACCAGTATTTGCTTCAAATTTGACCTTGACGTTCCCTTTACCCACGGCAAGAACGCTCTTCCTCTTGGTCTTCTGACAGGGCTCACTGATCATCATTTCCAGTTTAATCAAGGGCCCTTGCCCTTCCCCCTCTGCAACGACAACCGGCCATTTGGACTGAAGGTTTGCCTGGACAGACACCACCATTTCATCCAATGATGAGACAGTAACCGAAAAATCCTTGGGATCGTAAATGTCTAAAGGTGTCACCGAACCGTCACTGAACAGAATCCAAGAACTGACTATTGCTTCCTAAGAAAAATGAAAGCAAAGCAATCTGTTATAATCAGGTTCCTTCAAACCTGCAAATGTAAACGCGATTTCCTATGTAATATTATTTAAACATACAACCTGAGAAAAATGGATTTCTACGTTTTATCATCGTGAATAGCTCTCGCCACTGCCTGGAAGCGGCATCGGCCCTAAGCTATAGCTATAGTTGATGTGAGAAACAAACAATACGCTTTAACAAGTGCATTGAAGTGTATGTTAATTAATTGCATGCCAGACAACAGAATTTGACTTTGACCTTTGTGAAAACATTTTGAAAGATCAGACAATTTATCTGAATGATATTCAGGTGCAACTAGTCAGGTACCTGCTCAAGAGAATATCCCTCGGAACATTCTTTATTAGGAAGCCCGGGCTGATCGCTGGAACATGCACTGGCTGGAAGCACTTAAGGAAGGATGCATTACGAGACCCGCTGGCTTGAAAGGCACAGTGCCCTGGTATCTTTATCAAAGACACGTCAAAGTTTAAAGGTGGGGGAGAGTTTGAGAGTTGGCAATAATTGTCAACAGTGGTGACTGGGTGCCCGTTAGCCATGCTTGTTCAAGCGGCTGAAATGGAATTTCTGAGTACAGTAAAGTCCCCTACCTACGAACCTTCAAGTTGTGAACTTTCAAAGATGCGAACGTGCGTGCGCGTGTCCAATCGCGTAAGCTAGTTCACGCGTCCGGCGTACATTGTCGCGTGCCTGTCTCCTCTGCAAGTGGCTGTGCTTCGGCGTCGTTTGCTGCATAGGACTGTATAGACCACAGCAGTGCTCTACCACCTCCCTCGTCCCCTCCTCCAGTCAGTAACTCTTCCTGCCTCTTCACTCAACGCCAGCCCCGGGGTGCCAGCGGTTGTACTGGACTACTGTACTTTTCACGGTCCTGCGCTGTAAGACTAAACACGTCTTATTTCGGGCTTCCCTGGTGGCGCAGCGGTTGGGAGTCCGCCTGCCGATGCAGGGGACGCGGGTTCGTGCCCCGGTCCGGGAGGATCCCACATGCCGCGGAGCGGCTGGGCCCGTGAGCCGTGGCCGCTGAGCCTGCGCGTCCGGAGCCTGTGCTCCGCGACGGGAGAGGCCACAACGGTGAGAGGCCCGCGTACCGCAAAACAAACAAACAAACAAAAAAAAAACGCTTATTTTTTGTGTTTGTTTTTTATGTATTATTTGTGTGAAAAGTATTATAAGCCTATTACGGTACAGTACTATATGGCCGATTGCGTTAGTTGGGTACCTAGGCTAACTTTGTTGGACTTAACGAACGCACTCTCGGAACGGAACTCGTTCATATGTAGGGGACTTACTTACTGTATCAAAAGGCACCTGCTTTGGCAAAAGGGAAAACATGTGAGCCTTTGGTCTAGCAGCGGACTGTGCCTAAAACAGATAAGGCTGCTCTAAAGCAAGCAGCCTTTGGGCTTGTGGTTGATGGATTAGAAACACAGACGAGGAAAATGTATCTAAGCCACTGAGTACTTTTCTCAGAGACAGGACAGACTGGATAAACAGGAAGAAGCTTCAAAATCACCAGTCCCGGCTATGAGTGCTCTCTCTACGGATCTCCCTTGCAGGATGTGACTGAGAGAGAAGTGGTCGCAAGTGGCCAGGGACGAAAGGATTCTGGAATCTTACTTGCTGTGGGGCTTGAAGCACATCCTGGGCAGCTGCTGTTGAAATGATGGCTCTTTTGTCCAACCTGTGAGGCCGCAGGGAAAGAGACAAGCCGGCCACCAACTGCACGCCCAGGTCCACGATGGTGACACGGTCATCCAGGACGGTCACCGTCTTCTCAGCCAGGATGGAGTCAGAGAGAGGCGACAGGACCTGCAGGGTCAGCGAGACACCTCAGTCTCTGCCCCTCACACCATTCAAAACTCCTTAACTGGTGTTTCCACCACCGTGTTCTCCCAGGTTTCCCGACATGAGTGCACGTATGGAAATTGTGTGTGTGAGCGTTACGCCCCTGTTCAATTATGCTCTCCAAGTGAAGGAGTTTTACAAATATCATCTTGGTCCATTTTCTCTACTTTGATTCACATCATGATAACGGCACTGTATTTTCCAAAAAAACCCCAAACAAACCATGATTTAATTTAAAGGCAGTAACTAAAAATTGCCCACCTGGGTACCAAGCACCAAAGAGTAACATCTTTCCAACAACTAATATTTTGGTGTGAAAATGGCAGAATTGTGGTAAAACTTTAAAGGATTGGTGCTCGGCCATCTCTCCCTGCACTTATTCTTTTCAGTGGGCAGTTAGATGTCCACTACGGGCCATTAATCACCATTGCGTGGGCTGTTGCATCATCATAGGGTAAACCAGGAAAGCAAAGTGGGAAAGAGAATCTTATTCTCCTTCTAGGAAACCACTCCTAATGCATCATCTAGCTTGCAAGCGGGGGTGACTAACAGATGGAGAGGAATATCTAGTAGGCAGAATTTCTAGACCTGTCCTGCCCAAGAGGTCCTGCTTAATCTCTCAAACCTGTGACTATGATGAGAAATCACCCTCCCAACTATGTCATAGGATATGGCACAGCTGGCCTTAGAATAGAGAGGTTCTGCTGGGTTAGCCGGGTGGGTCCCCTGTAATCACACGGGCAGAGTGCTTTCCCTGGCTGGTGGAAGAAGGGAAAGTCAGAGAGATTCAAAGAGTGAGAATCTGGTGATGGAGAGGCCCCATGAGAAGGAAGGCAGGTGGCCTCTAGGAGCAGAGAATGAGTCCTGGCTGACAGTCCACAAGGAAACAGAGTCCTCAAGCCCACACTGCGAGGGACTGCATTCTGCCAGCAACCTGAGCTGGGAAGCAAATCCTTCTCCGAAGCCCGCACAGAAGCCTGGCGCACACCTTGACCACAGCCTTGTGGTACACTTGGCTTGGTACTCCAGGCTCACCTGGACTCCCGAGCTTCAGAACTCCGAGTTGATAAATTAGTGGTGCTTTAAGTTGGGAGACTGGTGGTGATTTGTTACACAGACACAGAAGAGTAATGAAAACATAATGCTGAGTACAGCTTTGTCAAAAATTAACTTTGGCAAAACCTAAAATCTGACTTAATTAGCTCTGAGCGTTTAACAAATTAACATTTTAATTTGTTATTCAAAAACTATGTTGCACTCTTTCTGCAGAATTATCCTGTCAACGTTGGCTAGAAAATAGTTTTACTATTACTACAATAAAATGGAGAGTGCTTTTTATTAATTTTAGTGCAATACGTTTTATTTTTTAATTTTTTGTCCACTGTTAAGGTAAAACATAGCTCAATGTTTAATCCTCAAGTTTAGGAAAATAAAACTAGCTTTCACAGGTTCTACTGTCTTCTATCAGTGATACGTGAGAAGTAAATTATCACATTGGGGGAAAGATTACTCAGACTGTGTGTTGAATTCAGCTTTGGTCAAAGAAATGAGATTTTCTTCTCAACACGAGATATAATTTGAGTCTAGATTGTTAGAACCGACGAACCCTCTGTTACTGCCCATGATTCTCTGACACAGGCGCACACCGCCCTGCACGACAGCATCTACCTGGACCCTTATCAATACAGACCGGGGCTGTGGGAGGCGGCGAGGGGCGGGTGCCTGTACCTGCACGGTGGTGATGCCCGGCTCCCGGCCCACCAGGATCCTGCCGTCCTGTAACTGAGCGATTCTCGGCTCTTCCGCCTTCATGAAATCCATCACGAGGTCAGTGACGTCAAACTGCCAGTCGGGGCCCAGCATGTAGCTCAGCTGACCCGAGTCGGGTGACTCGGCCACGAACTGGGTGAGGACGCGCACGAGGGCGCGCTGATGCTGCAGAGAGCAGCCTCTCCCCTTCCTCTCCTCGTCTTCTTCGTCCTCGCTGTCTCTGGCGGGCCTGGGACACACACACGGCAGAGCAAACGTCATCGCTGCGGGGAGGTGTCTCGCGCCCCCCTTTGTCCTCATTCCCCGTGACTCTGCCCTGCTTGGTGTGAGCTGCTCACCATCGGGTCACCCGCCGTCTGCTCCTTCGTTCATTCCCCGGGCACTGTCTAGTGGTCACCGAGCGCCACGTGTACTCTCACGTGCTCGGAGCACAGAAGCCCAGCTCGGCCCCTGCCGCGCCCACCCAGCACCAGGTGGGGGGACCAGCCCCACACGGGCAGAGGCTGCATCTCTGTCCTGTGTTCTGGAAGTCTGCAACTTCATCACGATCCCCCGTGCGGGGATGAACTGGGGCTAGAGGAGGGAACGGGAGGTCTGGGGTCAGAAGAGCCGTGTGGAGGCTGGCCTTGAGCCATCCGTCACTCCCACATGGGCACCTCGCCTTGGGAGTGGAGATGACAAGGACCCCCCCTTACCGCCCTGCAGGTGTGCTTGAGGAGATGCAGGCCAGGTGTGACGACACCTGAGGGCGGCCCTCGTGAACCATCACCTGGGGACGGTGCCCACATCCAGCCCCTTCCCCGGATCAGGCCCTTCCATCTCTACAGAAGCGGCTTCCTCTGAGCTCCGGGCCCTAAGGGTGATCAGGGTAGAGCCTCCTACCTCCCATCCGCCCTGATCTGAACGGTCACCGACCCGCAGAGGTGTTGAAACTACTGAACCACGTCTGGCACCTGCGTCCTGGCTTCTCCCCCTTCCTCCTGTCCCCCTACTCGCCTACCCACACCTGCCCTGAGAAACCCTCTCTGGCTCGGCCATTCTAGAACCTTCTCCTCGAGATACACCTGTCCCGTGTCCTTTACGAAAGGACCTGGTTTGATGGCTGCTGACTGGTCTGTGGCCCTTGGTGGATGGGTCTTGGGTCAGGGGAGAAAGGGGCAGAGACTTATACGCGCTGGGTTAGACCTAGCGTGTGCCGGGTCCTGCCCTGCATGCTCCTGTGAAGAGCTGACGTAAATGGGCCATGTGCCACCTGCCAGCCACACACAGGTGACCCACGTCATCTGCACAGGCCCCCAGGAAGAGGGTGTTCTAGGAGCTGCTCTCGCCGGTGAGGAAACCGAGGCACAGCCACACAACCGGTCACCTCGATGCGGAGTCCAAGCCTGGCCGCTGTCCCTCTACTGGTGTCCTCTCCCTTTTTCTAAAAATTAAAAAAAATTCTTTTTGGCTCCACCGCACGGCTTGTGGGACCTCAGTTCCCCAAGCAGGGATCGAACCCGGGCCCTCGGCAGTGAAAGCGTGGAGCCCTAACCACTGGACCACCAGAGAAGTCCCCTTTTCTCCCTTTTTATAACGGACTTCATTTCTCTTCACAACAGCCCTGAAGCACACTCCTGTTTCTACATGAAGAAACCAAGGATCAGAGCAGTTAATGGGAGGCCCAGAGAGCTCGTTATTAGCGGTTTGGGACGAGCACCATGTCACTTCTGAAACCCACTTTCTTAACAACATGTCATTCCACCTCCCTGAAAGGTTAACCCTCAAGGTTAGAAAAGTAAAACTAGCTTTCACAGGTTCTCCCATCTTCTATTAGTGATGTATATAAAGTAAGTTATCATACCGGGGGGAGATTGCTTAGACTGAGCTTAATTCAGACTTGACTGGTAAAAGAAATGAGATTTTTTTTCCCTCAACACTCTTTAAAATGGAAAAATTAATTTGAGTTTAGATTATTAGTTACAGGAAAAAAATTTCACCAGCACCTAGCAATTTGAGTTTCCCAAAGTGAGGGGTAAGTATCCTTGCTGTTAAGTGAGATGATTTTGGGTGGCAGTAAACACACTGACTGACATACAGAAAGGTTATTTCCATTTTATTTTTCTATCATTCTGATTATATCCCAGGGAACGTCTCTGTTTGGTGCCAGGCGATCTTTAAGGGCTCTCTGATACCTGCTAGTCTCTCCCAGCTCATAAAGACAAATTCAGACAAAAAACTGTATCTACTCAGAAGTTAATAACAATATTTTATTTTCTTTGCATTCATTTTTACTAGTTGGCTATTTTTTGATAGTGATGTGGAGTTTCTCTTAAATAAACAGATAAAACTGAAAAAAGAACAGTAGTAAGTGTATTCTAGGTGGTACTCAAAAGTTGGAGTCTCATAAAAGTGGTGAGTGGGGCTTCCCTGGTGGCGCAGTGGTTGAGAGTCCGCCTGCCGATGCAGGGGACGCGGGTTCGTGCCCCGGTCCGGGAAGATCCCACACGCCGCGGAACGGCTGGGCCCGTGAGCCATGGCCGCTGAGCCTGCGCGTCCGGAGCCTGTGCTCCGCAACGGGAGAGGCCACAACGGTGAGAGGCCCACGTACCGTAAAAAAAAAAAAAAAAAAAAAAAAGTGGTGAGTGAATAAATGAAGTTTTAGAAATAGCATAGTAATAAAACAATTGCATTCTGTTGTGTTAAAAAAAAAAACTTTAAATTTCGAGGTCATTTCAAATTCATTGCAAGTTTAAAAGATCATACAGGGAGGTCCTGTACACTGTTTACCCAGACCCCCAGATTTAACGTCTTGCATACCTGTGGTACAATACCCAGACCAGCAAATTGACGTTGGTACAAACCACAGAGCTTATTCAGATTTCGACAGGTTAATGAATACCCATTTGTGTCTGTGTATATGTAGTTCTATGTGATTTTTATCACATGTAGATTCACGTAACCATCACCATAACCGAGATACAGAACTGGTCCGTCACCACAGGGGTGTCCTGTGTACTGCCTTACACTTCTACACCATCTTTAACTCATGGCAACCACTAATCTTTCTCTTTCCTATATCATCATGAATGGTACCACACTGCAGGTAACCTTTTGAATCACTGGTAAGGATGTGGATGTGTGTGTCACTGGATGACTTAACACACTGCTGGTGGGAATGAAAAATGGAGCAGCCTCTCTGGAAAATAGTCTGGCAGCTTCCTTTAAAACTAAATATGCCCTGGGGCTTCCCTGGTGGCGCAGTGGTTGAGAGTCCGCCTGCCGATGCAGGGGACACGGGTTCGTGCCCCGGTCCGGGAAGATCCCACATGCCGCGGAGCGGCTGGGCCCGTGAGCCATGGCCGCTGAGCCTGCGCGTCCGGAGCCTGTGCTCCGCAACGGGAGAGGCCACAGCAGTGAGAGGCCCGCGTACCCCCCCCCCAAAAAAAAGTAGCATAAGAGCTCTTCCCTTAAATGCCAGGCCTTGTGCTAGGTGCTTCTTATGAGTTGCATCGTTTTACTGAATCCTAGCAACTATTCTATGAGGTAGAGATGATTATTATCCCTATTATAATCGCCTCCTGTCAAAGTAAGTACCCAAGTCAGATCCATCTGGACTCCGATCCCACTATTACCCACTGTGGATGCAGCTTCCCTAGGGCCTGGGTCCCTGAGGACGTTTGCCTCAGATCGGAGCCCCAGGAACCTGAGAACCACAGTCCTCGATGAACTTCATTCCCCCAACCCCTTGGTTCCTCACCTTCGGTTGGAAGCCACTGGGATCCTCCACCCTTTGATCTGGCTCAGCTCCGTATCCGAGATGTCGACCTGCAGGGGGAGTCTGGGCGTCCAGACGGTGACCTCTAACTGGGAGGTGAAGTGCTGGTGGGTGAAGTTCACGATCGTGTCCACTTTGCTCTTCATCTCCTTCCCATTCACAAAAATCGAGTCGCAGCCGTTGGAGACCTTGGGGGAGGGGACAGAATCTCCAGATGCATCAGCAGGAAAAAGCCCGTGCAAAACCTGACAATGAAAGTTCATGAACTGCAACAGCTCTGATTTATGAGACCCAAGACAACCAGGAGAACATGACTTGAACAGAAGGTAATTTGTAGGCACTAATTAGGGACAAACACTGAGAAACAGACTCCAGGAAAACCCTTTTGTATTACGAACCACTGACAAGTAAAATCATAAACATAATTTAATGGAGTTCCATAACCTTTGTTGCCTTTTGTGTGTGTGTTTCTCCCTTTACCTCACCTCCCTAATGTACTCAAAGCACCGCTAATCGAACCCCACTTGCAACACATTTCACTCTTGCACCGTATGTGGAGATGCTTGAAAAGGTATCTACATGTTTCTAAAACAACACCTGAGTCGAGCCATAAAGGGGATTTTTTTCCCCCCCGAAAAACCAAGAGAGCTTTGTACTAGATTAAAACCCTTGCAGGAAAATACTCATGGAATGCGCTAGAAATGTGGACGTAATTATTTTTGCCCCATTACACTATAATTTTGCAGGATGGAGGTGAGGATGCAGCATTTTGTTACGGACTTCTGACCCAGCACGTGGAGGAACCCTCGAGAGTGCATGCATTCGCGGGTTGGCTGTTAGACAACGTAAGCCCCCATTTCACTTCACGTCCTCTGGATAAGCAAGGAAAACGTTGATGACTTTCTCTCCTGGACCACCAGGAGAATGAATGTCTTTTACGTATGTATCTGGGTGGGGCGGGGGGAGGGAGCAAAGGTCACGTTATGTGCAGACGGCACAAAACCAACACTCAGTTCAGCACAGAACTACAAAACTGCCCGGGGTCCACAATCTCATTTTACAGATGAAGAACCTGAGGCCGGCAATGCGACGTCACTGGCTGGAGGTCACACACTACTTTGAGGGGTACCGTGTGGTGCTGGGCTGCCGTCAGGACTCCCCAGTTCACCTGGAATGCCACCAGGCAGCCCGTTTTGCAAGCCACAAACGAAGACTGCAGTACCTGCAGCCCAGGCCTCCCTTCCAAGCCCCAGGTGCACACGTCCAACTGCCCCCTCCATGTGAACAGGTGAACGGCTCAGAGCGATGTCAGCAGTGCCGAGGTCGAAACTCAAAGAACAAACCTCCATGTTGTTCGGGACAAATGATCATCTCCTCCCTCCTCCCCCCAAAAAAAGGGCGTGAATGTGAATTTTCTCCCACGAGAAGGAAAAGATGAGCCTGGTTCACTGTAGAGTGAAATCAAAGACTGAGGAGAAGATAACTAACGAGATGCTTAAACCCCTTCCCGCATCAGCCTCGCAGACACAGGTCCCTGGCATTGCCACCTCACAATGGCACCGACGTCTTTGGGAATCTTTAAGCATAATTAACCAAGGCCACTAATGGGACGACGGGCAGAAATCACAGTGACACTGACCTGATAACCCTGGGCCACAAAGCAATGAGCAGCCGTGCTGGAGGGAAACTGCATCAGGCTGGGTTCATCTGGGGAGCCGCTTCCCATCCCGTCAGAACTTAGCCTTCCACAGCCCCTTGCCCTCCAGGTTCTACTACCCTGAGCAGCAAATCTGCCCGCAGATGGCAGTGGAAAGTGGCAGCTAATGTGTTTCTCCCCTTGAAATTCCAGTGGGAGTTGAAAAAAGACAATTCAGGGGCTTCCCTGGTGGCGCAGTGGTTGAGAGTCTGCCTGCCGATGCAAGGGACGCAGGTTCGTGCCCCGGTCCGGGAAGATCCCACATGCCACGGAGCGGCTGGGCCCGTGAGCCATGGCCGCTGAGCCTGCGCGTCTGGAGCCTGTGCTCCGCAACGGGAGAGGCCACAGCAGTGAGAGGCCCGCGTACCGCAAAAAAAAAAAAAAAAAAGCCAATTCAATCACTTTTCGAAGCTTAAAAGAATCTACTTCGCCCGTCCCCTCTCTTTGTCTGCTTTGCTTTTTAAAAGGGAGAAGAAAAACCATGAGACGAGCAAATCAGCTGTCTTTTAGGGCATGTTCGAGGGATGTAAATCTGCATTATTGTGCCCAGGATTGTAAAGAGAGCAATCAGAACAAGATTTTCTATTAGAGCAGAAAATGGAATGGAGCGCCATGTTCTTATTTTCAATTCCTGCGATGGGGACCCAGGGCTGAGCCCGACTGCCCTTCCTTAAGTACTTAAAAAGGGGTGGAAGACCCATTCTACAGAAACCCCTGCCTTCCCTCCAGAGCACTGCCCCGGGAGACATTCGATAAGACCCCTAAAAATCCCTGCGCTCAGTGTCTACATGCAGACCTATCTCAAGAGAACAAGGTTCCTTACTGACAGGAACTCTACAGCGGATGCAGCAGGGGCTTCCGCCCTCAGCCTCCCCTGGCTCAGGTGGGCATCTCCTATTGCTAGAACTTTCCCCATCCTACCTTCTACAGTACAGACCTCAACTGTCCTGAATTTTCAGGATTATTATGATCTATATGAGATGTATGTATGTGTGCACGTGTGTACTTCCTCTCGAAGGAATGGTTTAGTATTTGCTAATTCAGTGTTTGCAGTGACTTTATTAAGACATAACTACTGCAAATAATGAAAATTAACTGCAGTAGGTATCTCTTATGGTGTGGCACCTCACTGCCTGCCCCTCTCAAAGCCTGAAGCCCCACAAATAACTCTGTGGGGCGGGCATCATTTTACCTGGACCGAATCCAGTGTAGAGAAAGGGAACATCACTTCCCAGGGCTTCACCTGCATGTGTAATGATGCCCGCCAGCCCCCAGGACTGCTGACGCCTGGCCCAGTGCTATACCCCCTGCCTGTTCGCGTCAGTCCCCGCCAGAGACTTCCCATGGTACACGGGGCAAAGTCCAAACTCCTGATCACAGCTTACAAGACCTAAGGACCTGGTACTACCTCCTTCTCCAGGCTCCCTTTGCGCTTCCCTCCCTGCCCACCCTGCACAGACTCCCCACCAGTCCCCCATGGGTCTTCTCTCCCACGGCTCTCCTGAGCTTATCCCCCTCCGGAGGCCTTAGCGCAATCTTCCTGTAACTGAGACCTGCCTGTCATTCAGGTCTGAGGCAGACATAACTGGCTGTCTACGGGCCACTCAATCACACACCAGCACCGCTGCCCCATCACATACACACACGCACATCTTCCTCCTTTCTGTCCAGCCAGATGCTCCTGGCCAGCGACTGGCTTAGGGAAAGGCATGTGACACAGTTCTGGCCAAGGAGGCGTGAGGAGCCTGCTGGGGATTCTGGGAAGGGCCTCCTGGCTCCGAGATGCCCAGAAAGTGGTCCCTCCTTCTCCCACTGGATACTGCCACATGGGAGGTGACAACAGGAGCTGCAATGGTGATCTCAGAGCCTTGGAGGGCTGGCCAAGGACCAGGCTGACATGGCGAGCATGGAAGGAGAGAGAGACGGAAGGAACCACACAGCCTCAGTGACCACCTGGATGGACCACCGGACCAGCCCACCTGGAACCACCTGACTTTTCAACTTCTTATCGTGTGCTTTTCTTTCTGTTGTTGTCAAAGCCATTTGGGTCCATGGTATTTTGTTACTTGCCACCGAAAGTGGCCTAAATGATGTAAGAACTCAGCTCAAATGTCACTTCTCAGAAGGGATTGCTTGAGTCATTTCTAATGTAAAGTTGCACGCCCCTCACCTGGCCACTCTACTACTCTCCTCTATCTAATTTGCTGTGTGTGCTACTATGTAAACTACATTTACACTATTTCTGTGTTACTGACAGTATATTATACTATTAATATTGCTTAAGTCATATGGCTTACACTATGTTAGTTACACTGGATTGCTCTACCCGTGTTATATTTTATGATTTACTTTTCAATATTTACCACTCTCTGCATGCTCCTGGTTGTTTACTTGTTTCCTATCTCTGTTCTCCACCTGGAAGTGATCTGCTTGAGACCACGGACCTATCTCCTCTTATCTCCTGTGTCTCCAGTTCTAGTGCAGGGATGGCCCACATAAAGTGTTCAATACATAGGTGTTCAATGTGAATATGACACTGGTTTCCTCTGGGTCCCATTCATTCTTGTGCCCCAGGAGTAGCCTGTGTCTGGGTTAGAAGTGGGAGAAGGTAGCTTAGGCAGTGTTATGCTCTGGATATCATGAGAGGAGATAGGCTGGTAGAAGAAACCTAGTCCAAATCCTAAGGAAGTCTGAGGTCAGTGAGATGAGAAATTTGGATTCCCCGTGGCGGATTTGGCCTTCTGGCTAGGAACTGAGAGACCTGACCTGTATCATGTCACACGGTGAGGGCGTGTGTGTTTTTGGAAGAGACAGCTAGACACTGCGAGGTAAAGATTAGGGTCAGGTTCCCACCACTCGACCAAAAGATACCTTCAGGGCTCTCTGAGCCCCCAGAGGAAGCTGGAACAGCAAATGCCGTGAATCCTAATATAAGAAGGGCTGAGGACAGGTACGTGGAGATTGAAAATGACGTTCGTGCCAGGTTAATCTGTGAGCATGTACCAGATGGCCTGTCAATGTCATTTTAGGAAGGCTGCCTTTGGAGGTTCGTTGTTTTACTGTCAAATTACACTTTCACAGTTTCAGTGCTTTAGAGTAACAGAGGCAAACGGTGGTCTCCCGATGTGAATATGTTTCCTTTGGGGATCTTGTGAGATACAGCATTCACTTCATTTTCTATTTAGGAAAGAAGCAAGTATTGAGTCTGTGCCTCAGTGCCCTCCCTCTGCGTCCGCCAGACGGCTGAGGCACCTGTGTCTGCACCATAGGAGCTGCCCCTGCTGTACAAGGCTTCCCTCTTAATTAACCCCTTCCCGTCCTGAGAAATGTGTTAGAAAGAAAAAAGCTACATCATCACGGCAACAGGAGCAGTCTCTCTCCTAGGCAACTTGGCAAGAGAAGTTAAAGAAGGGTAAATGGTGTTTGTTTAAGCTGAATTAAGTGAAGGGAGCCTTCTGCAATGTTCGTAACGAAAATAAAAATGAAACAATGCCTGGTTCAATAAATAGCAGTGCATACAAATGAAACACTATGAATCCTAGAATAAATTTAAATAAAATTTAAGAGAAAGGAAAAATAATCATGATATAATATTATATGGACACACTTATATAACTGAATCACTTTGCTGTACATCTGAAACGAACGCAACATCTTAAATCAACTCTACTTCAATAAAATTAAAAATTTTTAGAATTATATGGACGCGTTAATACTCATTTTATAAATATATGTTACGTGTGTTTGTGTATTAGTGAAGAATAAAAAGATTTGAGGAACGGGGGGGGAAGCTATATAATCAAAGAGTATGTTTCTCACAAATTCACGATAAACGCTGAATTACATATTAAGATAGGCAAAAAGAAACTATGTAAAGAAAAAACACCTTTCAATTCAATTATCAAATCAAACATTTTGTGTTTATTACCAAGTTTAGCAAGTACATTTTGTCTGAGGAGCAGTGGGTACTCAAAAAATATTCATTTTACCTTAAGCTTTTATATCCCCAAGAAGTACAAAGAGCAAAAATAATAGCTATCATGTACTGGGTGGTCGCTATGCATTACGCATTGTTTTTAAAACTTTACATAGAACGACAGCCGTTAAGTCCTCCAGATATCCCATTCGTTAAGTGTCTTGTCCCTATGTCGTAGATGGGGAAAATGAGGCCCGGGAGAGACAGCTTGAGCAGAGATCACAGCTGGTGAGAGGCAGGGCAGGGATTCGCACTCAGGTCCTCTGAATCGGGGGGACAGGGGGTCCTCAAACTGTGTGTTACCCCCTCCGTACAGCCCACAGAAGGAAGACCTGATTGGGAAAGGCAAGACCTAAATACATACGTTGGGATTTTTTAAGTGAAACTCATCAAGGTGTAATTTCTGTTCAATGCACCGTATCCGTTTGGAGGGTACAGTTGGATGAGACTGACGGTGCATACGCTGTGAAACCACTGTCATGCTCGGGAACAGAACACTCCCATCCTCCCGAAACATCCCTTGTGCCCCTTTCTGGTCCATTGCCCCCTCTGCCCCTGGCCCCAGGCCACCCCTGAGGTGTCAGTAAGCATCAACTAATTAGAGGCCAGCTTGACAGCTAGTACTCGAGACCAGGCAGAAGGAACTGGAAGCAGCAGCTCGGTGCCTCAGCCTGAGGTCCAGTAACCTGGGTCCTTGTCCAAACTCTTCCCCTCATCATGCCTGAATAAGTCACTCTCCATCTCCGGGCTCAGATCCTGCATCCGTGAACCCATGGGTACCCGAAGTTTCCAGCTTGGACTCCCTCCCATCCTATCATTGGAGGATGGAGAGAGCAAGCTCAGGGTCCCAGTGTATTCTGACATAGCTTTTCTCTGCCACAGATCCCTCATCTGTAAAATAAGAATAAATCATTCATTCCTTCAATAAATATTGATTTAATGTCAATTAAGACCCAGGAACTGTCCTAGGTGCTGGGGATAGAGTGATGAACAATAGTCTGACTGTGGAATGGGGGAGACGGACAAACTCAACACACACCTAGATATAAATGTAATGTCAGGTAGCGAGATGGGCTTAAAAGGAAAATCAAGCAAGGTAAGAAAGCAGTGATAATGGTTTTAGTTAGAATGGGCAGGGAAGGCCTCCCTGGAGAGATCGCATTTCATTAGAGGCCTGAATGAAGTGAGGGAGTGAGTCATGAGCACATGCAGAAGATCAGGAAGTGCAAAGGCCCTGAGACAGGTGTGTTCTTGCCATATTCGAGGACCAAAAAGGAGGGCAAGGGAGCACAAAAGTAGCCAGGGGGGCTGGATTGTACTCCACTGTGTACATATAATGAGAAGCTGTGGGGTTTGCACGCAAGGAAGTAGCATGATTGGACAATATAACAGAATACCTCTAGCAGGAGTGGCAGAAGGGGAGCCCATGCGACAGAGACGTGAAAGAGGTTCCCATCAGGGTGGTGTGATGCAGGGAATGAGATGTGGTCAGGGTCAGGATGCCTTTGAAGGCAGCCCTGGCAGGAGCTGCTGCTGGAGTGGCTGTTGGGTGTGAGAGAAGGAGAAGCCACAGATGACTGCTAGGTTTCTGGCCCGAGCAACCAGAAAAACGGCATTGCCATCCCTGTGATAAGGGAGGCCTGCAGGAAGGCAGATGTGGAGAAGAGAGAAAGAATCTGGAGTTCCATTTCAAAAATACTAAATGTGAAATGTTTATCAGACATCTGAATGAAGACGTGAGGTAAGAAGTTGGAAGCACAAGTGCAGAGTCCATGGAGAAGGGCTCAAGCTGAAGAAATAAACTTGGATTATGCCAGCAAACGCAGTATTTAAAGCCAGGAGATTGAATCATAGCCCACATTTCAGCCTTGAACCTGCTAACCCTTAGAGCTCATGGATATAAGGACCTGACAATATGGGGCCAATTTGTTAAAAAGGAAAAGCCAGGGAGACTTCCCTGGCGATCCAGTGGTTAAGACCCCGTGCTTCCACTGCAGGGAACTCGGGTTCAATCCCTGCTCAGGTTCGATCCCCGCTCGTGGAACTAAGATCCCACATGCCGCGCGGCATGGCCAAAACATTTTTAAAAACTAAAAACAAAAAGAAAGAAAGGCCAGAGAGAGGATGGTATCTCAGAGGTAAGTGGTGAAGATTCTCCGAAGACAGGGTGGGATTGATATGAAACACTGAGAGGAAGTCGAGTCAGTTGTGGACTCAAAGCTAACCGTTGGAATTGGCCGTGAACCCTGGAGACCCTGACAAGGGGACTTCAGTGGAGAAGAGGAAAACCTCTGATGGTGTGGGTTCATGACAGAATGGGAAGTGGGGGAGTGTGATACGGAAAGCTTTTGCAAGGACGCTTTCCAGCACGGGACAGAGAAGTGAGACAAGGGATGATAATTCCTGCCCTAAGTGTTAAATAAGATGAACCACAAAAATCACTTAACAGACAGCCAGTGTTTTCTGGGTGCTCATCTTCGGTCCAGCTCTTCCATGCTAAGTCGACACAAGAATTTCCAGCGTGCATTATACAACCCAGTGGCCCCGTACTAATGCCAAACTCACCAAATACCCACTCTGAGTTCGGAGACTGAGATGAGAGAAGAAGTGAGTTGCCTGTCACCTGCAGCTTCAAGCAAAAAACAATCAAAGAAAATCACCATTTCTCGGGCTTCCCTGGTGGCGCAGTGGTTGAGAATCTGCCTGCTAATGCAGGGGACACGGGTTTGAGCCCTGGTCTGGGAGGATCCCGCGTGCCGCGGAGCGGCTGGGCCCGTGAGCCACAACTACTGAGCCTGCACGTCTGGAGCCTGTGCTTCGCAGCAAGCGAGGCCGCGATAGTGAGAGGCCCGCACACCGCGATGAAGAGGGGCCCCCGCTTGCCACAACTAGAGAAAGCCCTCGCACAGAAACGAAGACGCAACACAGCCAAAATAAATTAATAAATTAATAAACTCCTACCCCCCCATCTTCAAAAAAAAAAAAAAGAAAACCACAGCTTAAAAAAAACAACAAAACACCATTTCCTGAGTGGTCACTAAATGTAAGTCACTGATATAATACTGTCTTCCAACACCCCTGACCAAATACCTGTTGTGTAACAAGAAGGTAAAGTACAGAAGAGAACAAGTCGTGTCTACAGAGATTTTTCAGTCTAGTTACAAAAATTGGAAACAGGAAAAAATCAACATATACAGACATGCAAATTAATAGACTGCATACTGGCAGCAAAACAGAGGGAAGTCTTTCTCAGAAATAAGGAGACATTGGGCTTCCCTGGTGGCGCAGTGGCTGAGAGTCCGCCTGCCGATGCAGGGGACGCGGGTTCGTGCCCCGGTCCGGGAAGATCCCACGTGCCGCGGAGCGGCTGGGTCCGTGAGCCATGGCCGCTGAGCCTGCGCATCCGGAGCCTGTGCTCCGCAACGGGAGAGGCCACAGCAGTGAGAGGCCCGCGTACCACAAAAAAAAAAAAAAAAAAAGAAGGAGACATCAAGGAACATTTTCGGGACCCAAAGGTGAAGATAAGTGAGGAATTCTCTTACATATGTATGACCTTTCTCTTCAGCCCATGGCAGGGGGACAGATGGGAAGGAGGAAGGAGGGGTACACCTTTAAAGACAAAACCTGACACATACAGCATTTTACAATTTATCCCACTTGACAGTCTCTCTCTCTCTCTCTCTTTTTTTTTTTTGGCCATACCACATGGCTTGTGGGATTTTAGTTCCCTGACCAGGCATTGAACCTGGGCCCTCAGCAGTGAGACCACAGAGTCCTAACCACTGGACCACCAGGGAATTTCCCCCTCCACCTGACATTCTCGATTGCGTCATGTGGTACATTTCAGTGCCATACCCAACACTGCACCCTCACCCTCTGCCTTGTGAATTTGTGGTTCCCCCCACCAGAGGTAAAATATGCTTTATCTCAACAACGTTGGGTTTGGGCAAATGACTCCTTTTGCCCAGCAGAATTTTAACAAAAAATTCTCCATAAAATACTGAAAACACAGAACAGGGAACTCTGCTCAATATTATGTAACAACTTAAATGGGAAAAGAATTTGAAAAAGAATAGATACATGTATATGTATAACTGAATCACTCTGCCGTACACCTGAACCTAACACAACATTGTTAATCAACTCTACTCCAACATAAAATAAAAAGTTAAAAAAAAAACCATAATTAAAGGATTGGGTTTGCCCTCTTGGTGTCTGCAACCTTGATGAGGTGAACCCCCAGCTGATCTGAAGACCTGTGAGCAATAAAAAAAGCTCGTGGTGGCATGTGACTAAGATACTGGGGCTGTTTGTTATGCAGGTGTAACTAACTGACACAGTCTATGACAATGTGTTTCAAATGGTGTTTGAAGCACAGCCCACATTAGAAAATACATCTTACATTAGGACCAATACATAAAAAGTATACATAAAGGCAAAAGCCAAAGTTTCATGAAAAAATACTTAACCTCATTACTTGCAAGTCACTCTGCATTTTCTCTTCTGTTTTATCCCATCCCATTCTATTCCACTCCACTCCACTCTGTGCCATTCCATTCCAGTCCATTCTATTCCTTCACTTTTTACAAAATGCTGGTGAGATCCCATAAAAACTGGCCCTTAGTCTGAAAAAAATCCTGCACTGGAGCATTGTGGGAAAGTTATCCTTTACCCATTTTACAGATGAGGAGATTAATGCTCAGTTAGGTCACCTAGCCAGTAACGGAGGGCCAGTGTCCCAAGCGGTGTACTCTGACCCAACACTGTCCTTTTGTATTGGTCAAACAGCTGCTGCAGTAACCGCTGATCCCTTCTCTATATTCAGTTCATCCTTAGTTTTCACTTAAAGTATTCTTAAAATGAGGGGCCTGGCTTATCCTCTGCTTGATAAAAATCACAGACAAAATCAAGTCAGCCAAGTTCTAGTTTCAGTTCAGAGAGGTAGATGGCTGACAAGAGCACTTCTCTTGCCCTTACCAAACTGCAGATTAAAAGCTTTTCTTAAACCCATCAGAGAACTGCTGATGCAGGGCTACAAACTAACCTGGAATCTGGAGACAGACACATGCCCACAGGGAGGAAGAGAAATCGAGCGTTTGCTTCCCCAGGGTGGACCCTGCTGGATGTCATATAAGCTAGAAAAAAAAGAATCCAAGGGAAAAACTGTACTGACTTGCTAAAGGCCCCAAAGGGGCTGGTGTGAGTGTGAAGCTTTAGAGCCTGTAAACAACGGAGCTTGTAACCCCCGGGGCTTGCTGTACGAATCCCATTGGGCCCTCAAGGGAAGAGCTAGCAGCATCCCCAGGACAGCTGGCTCAGGAGGGGGACAGCAGCCACTGCGGAAACTCTACACAGTTCCATATCCTCTGTCTCCCCTATGGGGCAAAAGTCTCAGTCTTTAGGCAGAAGTATAATAAAAACTGCCATTTAGGGCACTAGGGGGACTCCGTCGTATCTAAAGTAACCAGTTTGAGTTAAATTTAAGCTGCTTTATTAAAAAGAGGCCTGCCTGGGCTTCCTTGGTGGCACAGTGGTTGAGAGTCCACCTGCCGATGCAGGGGACGCGGGTTCGTGTCCCGGTCCGGGAGGATCCTGCGTTCCGCGGAGCGGCTGGGCCCGTGGGCCATGGCTGCTGAGCCTGCGCGTCCCCGCAACGGGAGAGACCACGGCAGTGAAAGGCCCGCGTACCGCCAAAAAAAAAAAAAAAAAAAAAAAAGAGGCCTGCCTGACTCTAGCAAACAGCTATGTGCTCCTGGTGACTAAGTTCCCTCATTAAAATTTATACAATAAGATTTATACAATAAGAAGCTCTAGGACATAACAGCTCTCCTGTCCCCAGTGGGTCCCCAGACTATGCTTTCGCTGGTCAGAGGCATCTCCCTCTCTGAGTCATGACTGTCTACCCCTTCCCTTCGATATGTAAACATACCACCTCCATTATCACCTACACCTTCTGTAAAAGTATCTTCCAGTTCTTCTAACATTTCATTAGTCAAGGGTTTCTTGGAGGCCTCAGTTCAGTCTTTAATGTCTTCCTGAAAGCAAGAGGTCATTGAGACCATCACCACTCACTTGCTTGGCCACCAGAAGAAGGTATCACACATCTGGAAGATGGGGAGACTCTTGCCATTGTGCTCAAGCGCCCCCCACCAGTTGTGCCAATATACACTGACGAATACTTTACCAGGCAGAGGAACAGAGATAACCAGATTAAAAGATGCACAGTTTCTACCCATATATGTGTATATGTATGCATGTAAATGTAAGGACACCGCGTTATTTTGGGCCAAATGCATATAGTTGAATTCCCAAGAGTTAAACTATTCATGTGATACAGCTCCAAGTCCTTTGGGCCCCTCATACAATCATGGACACAAATCCAAACATGAGAACCGAAATCAAGTGGCAGTGATTGGGTCTACTGACAATGGTGCGTGCTGCTTACACAGTCTATAGACTATCATAAAAAACGGATATGCGAAGTCAAAGGATTCTCATGAAGATTTCTAGGAGCTAAGTCCCTGGATCTTGGCTCGAGGAACCTTCTATCCACCTTTGTACCTTCACAGACTATGATTTAATATAGTAATGCTTACTTCTCTGCCCCTCCCAGATGATAAGGCAAGCCTTTAAGGACAAGCATGTTTGCCTTATTTGATTTTCTGCAGCTCAGGCTCGTGGCACAAGGCCTGGTACCTCGTAGACATACGGGAACTACGCAGAATCAATGAGAGAGGAAGTGCTCTGCCCAGGATCGTACGACCAGGAACGGGAAGGTCTCGTGAGCCCCTCCCGCCTCCCGCATCCATCAGGCCCATCACTACACTGAAAGCTCCACTCTAAGGAGATTCCTTAATTCACCGTCAAGTTCTGATCGCGAGGCTTTGCTCTCAGGCTCCTTTCTTCTTACCAATTCTTTCTTCATGCAGATTGGTCTCACCTCCCTAGCTGGACCACGGCTGGGATGTTATTTCTTCCTCGCTCCGAAGCAGTGTGCCAGCACCCAGCCCGGAACTGACTGATCGTCCAGGCCTCCCAGCAAAGGCAGATCTCGGGGCCAGTGTGGGCAGAATGGAGACCACTGCGCTTCTTCCCTTCCTAGCTCATCCAAAACACATGCCTTCCTTAGAGAATCTTAAAGTCTTGGTGCTAAAAAGACCTCAGAGAATGCAACTCTTGCACAGCCCACAGAGGACGAGGATCCATCTCAAAGGCACAGAGAGGTCACAGCGAGTCTGAGGTTAACACTCAGTGGTGATACATGCTGGGTTCCCGGCAGGGCTTTGAGGACATAAAGCAAACCCAAGTGTCTCTGCCCTCGAGGAGGTCTTTGTGGAAGAGACAGACTCCTGTGCAAAATACTGTCAAAAACAGTGACTGGGGGCTTCCCTGGTGGCGCAGTGGTTGAGAGTCCGCCTGCCGATGCAGGGGACACGGGTTCGTGCCCCGGTCCGGGAAGATGCGGAGCGGCTGGGCCCGTGAGCCATGGCCACTGAGCCTGCGCGTCCGGAGCCTGTGCTCCGCAACAGGAGAGGCCACAACAGTGAGAGGCCCGCGTACCGCAAAAAAACAGAAACAAAAACAAAAAAAAACAGTGACTGGTAGAACAGTAAGGTTTGTACGGTGTTTACAAGATGGTCGGGCCTCACTGGCTGCCTCCGGCCCACCAGACTTCAACTCACCTTCGTCCGAGATGTTCAGGACAGCCCTCCACAACAGACCCATGGACACCCGCTCCCATCCAGCCTCATCTCCCCGCTCATCAGCCAAGCATCACCAGTCAATTCCTGCATTCTGCTTGTTGGGTCACCTCCATGATAAATCCCCGATCAAATCACATTCAGCAAGGTGCGATTCTACCCTGATAGACAAGTGCCTCCAAAATCATGCCCCCTATCAAAACCACGCCAGCAAATGAGGCCCAAGATTATGGTCTGTTGTAAAGTTTAGCATACGCTTACCTGGGAAATGTGTTCACTTTAGCTTTTTACCCCTCAACATCGGGAGATTTTCAAAGCACCACGAACGCTTTTGAATTTAGGAAAAGATCCAAGCACTTCCTAGTCATCAAACGGTGGCCCCGGAGGGATCAAGAGCTGTTCATCTGGTGAGAGCCCAGCATATCGCGCTGCCCAGCCTCCTGCACCAGCTCTGACTGCAGACACTGAACCTGGTGGAGAGAAGTGCTGGGAACGAGGCTCCATGGGCGCAGGTGCTGGAGTCACAAGCTTAGGTGTTCGGGGGTTTGCGCATCAATTAGTCACATTAAAAAAAGGCATTGTGGCAGGAGGAGCACTTTCTCAGGGGAATGAGGGGTCTGCAGGGTTTGTGTTTTCCAAACTTATCTTGAAAGTACTTCTGAAAATTTCCCTAAGAAAAGAAACTTTTCTATCAAAGAATGCTGTGAACTGAGACCTCAAGGTATAAAAAAACCCCCGCAGCTGAGAGTTTTTTATCTCTGAGGCTCCAGGGGAAGGGAAAAAGAAAAATGCCAACGATGACCTCACCAATTTCTCCAAAATCAGAATGTAGAAAAGAGGGGGGTTGAAAGGCGCAAGCTAAGATCTGGCAGAGACGAGACTGGCTCAGCCCTGCCAAGAGAAGCCTGGGCGTCCAGACTCACACTCTTGGAGATTTCCAGAGAGACCAGCGAATCATAGCCCAGCCAGGCTGAGCCAGTCACAGAGGAAGGGAGGAAGCACAGCAATGCCCCAGCAGCACAGAAGTCCCTGGAATTCACCCCCTTGATCAACTTGGAGTCCTTGCCAGTGTGATGTGGGCTAATTAAAATCCGGGATATAAAATTCCAGTCTGAACAGCTTGAGAAGTAGCCCCCGTGGTGAAATTACAGCTGTTCTTACACTAAGTGACTCTGCCTTGTGAAAACCTCTACCTATGTTAGCAATGAATTAAAATAATTGCATCTAATACATTGGTCTCATCCATCTCACTTAATACAACTAACTTATCTAATATATTTGTAATAGATTTCAGTTTACCCGTATAACTCACCCAGATTTTTTTCAGCACAATTGGCTAGGGATGGTGGAACTTCCAGGGATTGACTCAACATATGAGGAGGGGGAAGGGTAAGCAGTGACAAAGTGAGAGAGGGGCATGGACATATATACACTACCAAACGTAAAATAGATAGCTAGTGGGAAGCAGCCGCATAGCACAGGGAGATCAGCTCGGTGCTTTGTGACCACCTAGATGGGTGTGATAGGGAGGGTGGGAGGGAGACGCAAGACGGAGGGGATATGGGGATATATGTATAGCTGATTCACTTTGTTATAAAGCAGAAACTAACACACCATTGTAAAGCAATTATACTCCAATAAACATGTTTAAAAAAAATAAAATTAAATTAAAATTACAATAAAACAAAACAAAACAAAAAAACACAATCAAATCCCTCCTGGCCCAGGGAGGTGACATAAATGGGGAAGGTGGGTCTGCTGTGAAGGTCAGGGAACTTGGGGATGGTGAAAAACTTGAGGGAGCACCCCAAACCCTGCCCAAAGGGGACAGCAGCTACTACCTTGAGCCCACCGCTGCCACTGCCCTGAGCCCACAGCTGCCACCTGGGCTGTGTTCAGAGACCTCTGGACTTCGCGAGAGAAACGGAATTCCAGAGCTCTGGTGAAATCTACTAATGTTTGAATGTTGGCATCTAAGTATATACATTTTTAAAGTACTTTGCTCTGTCTGGGGGCATGTCTTGGGGTCTGGATTTGCCTCAAGGCCTATCATTTTATGACCTTTGGCCTAAGGACATCCTGATATGGATGATAGGATGCAGAGCGATGGCACAGAAATGTTGTTTTGGGTTTTTTCTCCCTCCAATATATCCAACTTTGAGGTCCACGTCACGGCCTCATTAGCATAACTCATCAATGCTTAACAAAACTTTTGCTAGTTCCCCACAGACTTTACCAGCAATAGGAAATATGTTCGTCTCACTTGCCAATGCAAATCACTTCTTGGCTGCTGCTCAAGGGACCTCTGCTGGAGAAGGAATCTGGGCTGTCGAAGGAAGGAGTGCTAGGATTGATTAGTGATGTCTGGATTGGCACATGCCAGGAAGTGGGGTCCTATCACAAGTTTGTTTTTTCTATATTATTTATATCCTATTTATGAAACCAAAATGCTTTGGCCCAGTATCCTTGACCAAAGTCCCTTCTGTCCCAACCCAGGCCACGGGGCAAGCACTGGTATCAGAACTGGAAAATCCTTCAAGATCCTCAGTATCAGTCTTTCACTCAAAGGGGCTGTCAAGAAAGGCACATGGAAATCTACCGTCCTTATGAGTGGGCTTCAGACACACAGACAGTCTCAGCATACGGCCACCGACTGCTCTCCCTACAAACTCTGCTCACAGGAAAAGAAGTCAGAGTGTAACCCAAATATTTATTAAGTGTCAGACACAAAGGATGTCAGGAAGTCGTGGATAAATTCATCTCTCTGAAAGTATTCCCTGGGGAGTGACACGACTGAAACCCTTGATGACGGAAACTGCTCTGTTGTCCAGAGCATTAAAAGATGACTATAGGGCTTCCCTGGTGGCACAACGGTTGGGAGTCCGCCTGCCGATGCAGGGGACACGGGTTCGTGGCCCGGTCGGGGAAGATCCCACATGCCGCGGAGCGGCTGGGCCCGTGAGCCATGGCCGCTGAGCCTGCGCGTCTGGAGCCTGTGCTCCGCAACGGGAGAGGCCACAGCAGTGAGAGGCCCGCGTACCGCAAAAAAAAAAAAAAAAAAAAAAAAAGACTATATTAGGGCAATCGCTTCGGGCTGAGGCCTTTCATTTTAAAAAAGAGCCTGTTAAACTGAGCTTCAGAAGTGGTCAAAATGATCTGAAACATTTGCAGAGGGGCCCTTTAAGAAGGGTGAGGCAAGCTGCAGGAGGGAATAGGAGTGGAAAGCAGTGCTTTGTAATCTGAGACTGTCTCTTTGCATTTAAACCTGAAATGTCTCCAGGCAATAATCCAAGAGTAGTTTAGAAGGAATACACTGAGCATATACATTGAATATAAATGATCATTGCCTGCTGGAAGCCCGTCCCTCTTGAAAATGAATTAGAAGAGATATGAGCCCATTTGTTTAATAGGTGGCTACGTAATCCAGTCCATCCAGTCCCAGAAAAATCTTATCCCGTTGTTTTTGACTGAGACAGAATCTGTATTTCCACCTGCTGCTAAAGGCAGCATTACTTTCTCAAAGTCCATCTCAGCGTAGCGATATATATCAATAAAGCATGAATGAATTGCTCATGGAAGACTCCTGCATATTCCGGGGAAAATGGGTGAGATTCTCTGAAGACTTCTCTCATCAACGCTCACTGAGTCTCTGCTATACGAGTGAGTCTTGGCTGAAGAAGTCAGTTCTAGCTCTTTGTGGGATTTCTTCTTACGTTCACCAGTTCCTAACATCACTGAATGTCCCTCTAGACATCTGAAATGTTTCAGAGAAAAGAGGGCTACGTTTTTATCTTTGGAAAGTAATCTTAATCTTAGGATATGTATAAAATAAGTCAGTGTACGGATAATCCCGAAGTAGGGGGGAAAGAAGCCTGCCCCTGAAATAAGCACCCTAAATTCACAGGGCTAAGTTCCCTGTGAAATTGGGATGCTCTCTGTAAAGCAGGGGCCGAGAGCCAAGCTTCCTGGGGTCAAACCCCAGCCCTGGCACTTAGCAACTGGGTGACCTGTATTTTGGCAACAATAATTAAAGGCCCTGTGCATCACTTTTCTTAGACAGTTAACTTCTAAAGTTTATTTAACTGAGGGGGAGGGGCAATATAGGGGTGGGGGAGTGTGAGGTACAAACTACTGAGTATAAGTTCAAGGCTGTATGTACAACATACATATTCTCATACATGGAGAATACAGCCAATATTTTGTGATAACTGTAAATGGAAAGTAACCTTTAAAAATTGTATAAATTAAAAATTTTTTTAAAAATAAAGTGTCTTGAAATGATTTGAGTTTCTTTAGGAAACTCAATGAATTTGAATACGAAGCTGATACATTCTGCCCACCATCAAAGCTCACGGAAGGAGTTTAAATTGTGAACGAAGCCCCAAAACATCAAGGATAAATGTGCCAGGAGACAGAGGAACACTGGCCGTAGTTGACCCTGCCTGATATTCGAAACACAGTCACAGACCTGATACTGAGCAGGACCCTGTGGGCTCCTGGGCACAAAAGCCTTTCTGTGTCCCCCATTTCTTCATTACAGGAAATAGGCTTCATTCAGCCTCCGTGACCTTCCCTGAGTTCCAACGGGCAGGTTCAAGCAGTTGTTAGTAAGGGAAGAGATGGGATGCAGAGACAAGGGAGGAGCAGTCAGGAGACAAGAGTGCAGCCTTGGGGCAGGGTCCTAGCTCTCCCTCAAGGGATACACAGAACAATATCTTTGAGCCGTTTTGCAGATACTGAAACCCCCATCAGGTGGGAGAAGTTAACTGTCGGCTGCCCACAAGCACGGAGACCCCAGACCAATAGGAACCAGAAGGTTGATGATGCCGACTCCCGGTTACCTCCCCACCAACCAATCAGAAGAAGGTCCACGAGCTGACCACGCCCTCTTTGAGCCATTGCTATAAAACTCCTCACTACCCCCCCTCCAGGTCAGGACACACAGTTTTGAGGGCAATCGCCCGCTGTGGCCCCCTTTGCCTGGCAAAGCAAAGAAGCTATTCTTTTCTGGTGCGCCCAAAACTCTGCCTCCGAGATTTAATTCGGTGTCGGCCCAAGACCTCAGTAACACCATCTCCCCAGTGCAGCTCTGATAACTGAGGGCCCGAAGCCCGGCGGCTGCAGATCTACACGGGCTAGTCCCAAGGTCTCTCTGCATGATGCCCAAACAATTCCAGAATGTTACTTCTTCATCAGAGATGCTAAAGACAGAAAGGAACAAAAGATCTCATTAATATTGAAATCTGAACGATGCTGACAGGAACAAAAGGTTGGGGATGGAGCAGTATCTATCCTCTGGCCAACAGGAAATATATGACACATCTCCCATCAGAATGGAACAATGCAAGTCCAAATTACCAGCAACAAGGAGGACAAAATTAGGCAATAATGTCCAAACTGCCTGACAACTTATTCTTAGCTGCCTGGCTCCTGGTGACGGGTGAAGGGGAGGAAATTCATGCCGAGAAACAGAAGAACGGTGTTTTCTGTAGGCATGTTTGCCAAGCCTTGCCAAAAGAGAAAGAAATGGGCTTAAACCACTTTTGGATTTTTCTCCATCTCCTTCTAATAACATCAGGACCTGTCTGAGGGTTTCTCCAGAAGCCCGTTGGAGCCCACAGCAGATAAGGACCTTTTGGAGATAAGTCAGTGCAGAGAGACTGTTCTGAACCTATTTCATCAACACTGCAGGATCCCCACAAGGTTCTCAATCCCACCCCCCAGGTGCCTGGGCCTCACCTTCCATTAGGTTGATCTCCTCCTACAGTGCAGGACACGTGGAAGATGAGAACCACAGCCCCCGGGCAAAACGCATCTGCACATCTCTTTCAACTGGATGACTTGCCAACAATCAACGTCTTACATAACGTGGACTTTCAGAAACACCTGTCTTTAATTCTGTCTTTACAGGAGAGAGGAAGTAGGAAGGGACCGTGTGTCCACTTTTCGGTACCATGAATTCGCACATGCAGTAGACTAATGCTTACTCACCACCCACTGAGCCCAGACACTTAACCCTCTCCCGCCTCAGTTTCCTGGGCTGTAAAATGGGCATAAGAGTGGTACCTACTCTGTCGGGGTGCTGGGCGGGTCGGAGGCTGCAATGTGTAAAGAGCCAGTGGACCAGAGTCTGGCACGGTGTCACCGTGGGCTGTGGCTGTTCTCGCTGCTCCTTCTAACAGACCCTTCGGGGCAGGAAGACAAGTGAGACACGGACCTGCCCTCAAGGGGCAAACCTTCCACCTGTACAGGGACACACGACATGCTGAGTCCCTAATACGTGCACCTACACAGGGCACAGAAGCACAAGAGGTGAGGACCCCGGTGTGGGAGGCGGGATGCAGAACGGCAGGAAGGAGGCGGCTTCACAGATCCCAGGGGCACCTGAGCCAGAGTCCAGAGGACACAGCTGGGGCATGTCCAGATGCAGGGAGTCGGGGAGGGATGCTGGGCCCAGGAAGTAGCACGGGCCCAGGAAAAAGATGTGAAAACCACACAGAAGAAGGCAGAAATCAGAGAAGGAGAGAAATCGAGTCCAGCTGTGCCTCTGGATCTAACTCCGTCTACAGCTGCACGAGTCCATATATTTCCCCTTTCCGGGCTTAAGACAGTTGGATTTGCGTTTCTGTCACTTGCAACCAAAACAAAAGAAAGCTCACCCATACAGGATTTCACCGCAGGCCTGCCAGATCCCACTGCCCCCTACACCTGTCCAGTCCCCTCCACCTGAATCGTGATGTCTCTGGCTCAGTGACATCAGCTCTCAGATGCCTCTCTAAGGACCATGTTCAGGACACGCCCACCTTCCACCTTATCCTCTCTGTGAATCCAACCACTTAAGGAAAATCGGGTCACACGGCCTTTTGCAGGGGCTACGTGATGACCCAGGAAATGCAGCTGCTCTCTCGAAGCTTCCTGCGTCCTCCAGCGGTGACAGGGCTCTATTTAGTGACCCCACACAAGCGGCAGAAACCTCTGTGCTTTTTTTCCAACAGCACATCTGCTGCCTACCCTTGCCCTTCACAGACGAAGTTTGGAAATAAAGACCTTCCCTGGGGCAGAGAAGGCTTTAAAATGTTAATACCCTTTTAGGAGGCCTTTAGCATCTCATTATTTCAAGTCCGGCTGATACCGGAAGGCTGAAAACTTAATTATTGCAGCCAAAAGTTGGAGGGTACCCTCATCAAGACAGCATGAGTTTACACTGATTTCTCTCCAAATGTGAATGAGTTCATCCCCTGCTGGTGACGTATGCCGGGGCTTCTGTGGTTCTGGAGACTGCAACTCACTGACCAACAGTACAATTACCAACACATTAAAAACAGAAGGCCATCACTTGGTCGGCAAGATAGACACTCAAAGATTAAATCACAATTACAACATGGAGATTGCGTTTTTCTTCCTCCCTCTGAAGACCTTGAAAGACACTTAGCAAAGAACCACAAATGTGCTGCTGCTGGCAGCATAAAGACCCTCAAAGCTGTCTAGATCTTAATCCCCCAAACCTCTAATATGTCACTTTACATGGTAGGTGGAACTGTGACCCCAGAATGATATATCCAAGCTCTAGCCCCTGGAAGCTGTGAATGTGACCTTATTTGGAAACAGGGTCTTTGCAGATATAATTAACTTAAGGATAGTGAGATGAGATCATTGTGAATCAGGGTGGCCCCTAAATCCAATGACGAACGCCCTTATAGGAGAATAAGGCCACACGGAGACAGAAGAGAAGTGAAGACGGAGGCAGAGACGGGAGGGATGCGGCCACAAGCCGGTGACACCTGGGGCCCCCAGAGCCTGGAAGAGTCAGGGAAGGATCCTCCCCTAGAGCTTCTGGAGGGGGTGTGGCCCTGCCAACACCTTGATTTCAGACTTCAGGCCTCCAGAACTGGGAGAGAACAGGTTTATGTTGTTTTAAGCCACTGAGTTTGTGGGAACTGATACGGCAGCTCTAGGAAACTAATACATGTGGCAAAGGGACTCTGCACATGTATTTGAGATAAGGACCTCGAGGTGAAGGGATTATCCTGGGATAGCCAGGTGGGCCTGATGTAATCACAAAGGTCCTTATTAGGGAGAGGCAGGAGGCTCAGAGCCAGAGAAACAGAGGTGATGATGGAACCAGAGGTCAGAGAGAGAGAGAGATTTGAAGATGCTACGATGCTGACTTTTAAGATGGAGAAAGGGGCCACAGCCCAGAAAGGCAGGCAGCCTCTAGAAGCTGGAAAAGGCAAACAGATTCTCTGCTAGAGCTTCCAGAAGCAACGCAGCCCTGCCAACCAACCCATTTTAGGGTCCTGACCTCCAGTACCATCAGATAATAAATGTGCATTGTTTTAAGCTACTAAATTCACATTCATTTGTTACAGCAGCAAGAGGAAACTGACACACGTGCCTTCCAGGTCATGGGGGTGGAAACAAAATTCCTTTGCAAATTCAGAAAACTTTATTTATCAACTGACTCTCTGATGGGAAAGCCATAGGAATGATACTTTACTACTAGCTCATAAAGGTGCTCCCCCACGGAGTCAGGATTTGAACTGCCATCAGCTGTTTGGAAGCCTACCCCCGCCCCCCAAACTCACTCCCTCTGCATTCTTTTTCTTTATGTTGAGCTAGAGTGGTTCCCTTTTGACTCCCACTCTTGAAATCTAAAAAGTACAAATCTACCCCATATTCCGAAGGAGGGCTCTTGAAAGACTTCAAAAGAGCTGTCATGTTTCCCTCCTCACCTCTCCCTGGGCCTTTTCTTCTCACCACCAGGCTCAACACTCACACTTCCTTCAATCATTTCTCCTGTGATTTGATTTCAAGGGCCCTCAGCCCCTCAGACACTCTGACAGAATACGATCCGATTTCCAGCTTCCACTTATGCCTAGAAAGACACAGGATTCTCCATCAGAGGGACGAGTGACATGTATCATCTTTGACTTATAGAGACCAGGGGACAAGAAATAGCTCCCTTTCCTCTGAAACCTACTATCAAAAAACCAGCAGCACAAGTGTGACGAGAAATCACAAATGTCCCTCCACCTCCACGCGGGAGGCAAGAGGAAAGGGTGGAGACTGCGGTGACCTGGATGCACCGGCCTTACGCACAGTGGCGTCCTCTGCTCACTTCCGGGTTGAGGGTCACAGGAAGCAGTGTGGGCCCAGGGCTACTCGACCTTGTGAATTTCATAAGAGGCTAGAAATCCAGATTTCTATGTGATTTGCCAATTTTTACAGGATGGCAGCAAATTAAATACACACACACACACACACACTCCTCTGAACCAGATGCAGCCTGCAGTCTGCCCACCTGTGACCTCTGTTCTGGGGTCACACACCCATTAATGCCAACAAAAATCATATCAGCCTGTGGCAGCCGCTTCAGACAGGTGGTTCCACAGGGAATTAGAGCCACGATCTTGTAATAACTTTTAATGGAGTATAAGCTGTAAAAATATGGAATCGCCATGCTGTACACCTGAAACTAATACAATATTGGAAATCCACTATACTTCAATTAAAAAACACAGCTGGTTCATCAGATCTCACTGTGAACAAAACTGCCAAGGTGTCTTGCACACACACACATGCAGTTAATATGCATCTTCTATGTGTGTTTGTTTTTTTTTAACATAGAAGTACTTGTCCACTTAAAATGTGACACAGATCGCTTCCAATCTTGCCAAGGTTCCAGCCCTTCAAAATCCTTTATGTCCTCAGATTTATTCCCCCTGATGTCATACGGTCCCAAGTCGAAGAAGCCAATTTGTGTATCACTACAATTTACACCGTCCTGAATTTACACCTTGTCCCTTACCTAAGTCACAATCCCAACGCTCAGAATTGCCATCGCATGACGATCTTTGGTGAAACCTGCAAGACTCTCTCTGGGGAATCACGCAGCGTTTCCTGCACCACGAGGAAGTGACCAGGAGACAAATCCACAGACCAAGGGGGTCTCTCCCTGGGGTGCTAATGAGCATCCATGTGTTTAGGTGCCCCTGGGGTGATGCCCAGGCCAGCGGACAGCTCTGAGGACGACGCTGTACATCTTAGCGTTATGAAAAAATTTATGACAAATATTGACACGAAAGCTGTGACAAATGCATCACAGCCATTTAGTGAATCCCCCTCAACTGACCCAGGCGCCAGGATGTGCCACGGAGCCTGGGCTCCCCTAGAAACGTCTTACAGCAGCTCTGCGACTGGGGATCTGCACACTCTCGTTTGCTAAGATCAGGCCACAGTTCGCTAGAAGAGAGCCCCATCTTCATGAGGCCACGAAAGCGACCGCTGAGCCAGAAACTACTGCCTTCCAAAGCAATTTCTCTCTCGGGCTCAGGGGAGGATACTTTTAGTATATTTCTGTGAAGGGGAGACAACCAAGTACACGGCAACAATGGGATCCGTGAACTTGGGCTTGCCTCTGTAGGGTGGAGCTCTCCAGGGCAGGACAGTGGAGGTCCCGCCCTGGGGGGCTCCACACCAGGCTCTCGGGAGGGAACAAGGCTGAGAGGTCTACAGAGCTGAGCCATCTGTTTGAGCCCAGGGTGGCATAATCACACAGATGCCACCTCCGTGTGCCATACCAATGTCTCCCTCCTGGAATGACAGGGGGATGGTAAATAACAGGCATTTTCAAAGGCAACCAAGGGCAATGAATCAATATTTTTCATTCTGTGCAGATGAGTTTGTATGACTTGGCTCAGATCTTTCTAGACTCAGAATATCAAAGGCTTTAGATTTGTTTAATCAAACCTGCCCACAGAGTCCGAGGCCTGCCAGGAGCCCCAGGGCAAGGCTGTGTGTACTTTGAAGCCAGTCCACCTTCTGTCTCGAGGGGAGAATTAGCATTCCACCCAGAAAGCAGGTGATGCCAAATTGGGGTTTCCTAAGGATTAATTTTTTTTTTTAAATTAGGCCTCACAGACACATCAGTTCTTCCTTATCAAAACCATCTCCGGCTTAAGGCACAGCCTCCTGCAGGTCACTGTAAGAAGGAAGGAATCCCTTCCAGATCTTTTCCGCCACAGGGAAAACCCTGCAGGATTTTCTGTCCACCACAAAGTTCTTCAGATGGGGACCAAGTTTCATTTCACCTCTGAACAGGAGCCAGCAGAGCAGAAAGAAGGAAGAACTCAGCGGCACTGTGTTTTTCTAAAATGAATGAAGACATAGGACCTGGGAGCTCTCTTTGCAGCTTAGAGGAGAAAGGATCATTCTGAAGATGTAAGTCCTTTCTCTCGGGGTCTCTGCTGCAAGAGGAAACTGCCAATCAGGGCGCCAAGAAAAAACGGGCAGAAACTCTAAATTCAGTGACTCAAACAGACCCCTGCAAAGACATGGAAAAACATCGTGGGCTGGTTCCTGGCTGAATATGGAGTCCTAAATCCAGCTAATTAGGATGCAGGACGCAGCAGAAATGTGCCACGGCCAGATTTCCCCAGACTGTGAGCTGTATCCCACTGGTACCCACGTGAAGTTAGGGGGCACATGGATGGACTTTTTAAAAAGTTAATAGTTGTTTCTTTTCATGTAAATTAAGAAAAAGTTAGTACATCAAGCTCATGGATTTTATTGTCTTCTAATGAGACATTTAAGATATTTAAGGTTGAAAAGTGAGGCATTTAAAGAAAATATAATGAGTAAATTATATTATTTGGCACAGGAAGTTGGCAAAAATTGCGAAGATGGCAGGTAGCTGGCTAAAATTCAGGAAATACTGTCCTATGAGCAAAAGAATGGGAAGAGAATTGTTTCCGCTCAAGATTAAGAACCGAGGGAAGGAAGCAGCACGGCGCGTGCAGCCTCCTCTGATTCCAGGCGAGTCCCTGCCGTCACTCCCTCCGTCCTCAGCATCCTCATCCCGGTCTCAGCCCTTCGGAGCCTGGGATGCTCAGAGCAGCCCCGAGACAGAAAGGGAGGGAAAGGACCGAATGCCTGGGTATCTGGAGGTAAAGCCCGCGGTACCTTGACGACGTCTTCATCCGCAGACCTGCATTCCACAGCCTCCGACACGTCCACCACCGAACCATCCTCTTGAACGGCCACGACCTTGACGGGAACCGAAACAACCTTTCCGGTGAGAATGGCCGTGTTCAGAACCTCCGTGTCCTGTGCGGGAGAAAAGAGGGCGCGTGTCAGCCACAGGCACGCCCGTGAGCCCCGGGAGGGGTCGCCAGCAGGCTACCTCCGACCTTAGTTGTTGTTCTACAATTTACAAAACTGTCTGTGCCCTACAGACACACCTCGCACACGGCGCAATTGTTCTTTTCGATATTTGCCAAATCTTAGCTCGAGGTTCATTTGGTAAACGACGGCCTATGTTCAGGGCTTATTCACATAGTGAACACAGCCTTCGTTTTGGTTTCAAATTAGGAAAGACAGCAGCACAGAGAAGAGAAGAGAACTAGCTGCAGGTTATAAGCCTCCGCGCTCCTGAGCTGACCACCAGCGCCCTCTACCCCCAAACCTCCAAGCGCCCCCTCCTCGGGATTTCCCAGCCAAGCCTGGGAAATCACAATCCCTGGCCCACAATCCCTGCGCTAGCTATTGTGAAACTGACATCATGTTAATTTCTCTCCTCCTCTGACATCCTTCAAAGTTCTGTAGGTTTCATCTTCCTAATTTATCTCCCATCGGTCAAATTCTTGTCATCCCCAGGACCAATTCCTCCACGGAGGGAGAATCCCCCCCACTTGGACAACCATGACGGCCCCTAACTGGCCTCCCTGTGTCCACTCTCTTCACAGCAGCTGTAAGCTAATCTTTTTTATTTCAATATAATTCAGATGATTTCTCGCCTAGATTAAAACTCTTTGAAAACATCCTAGGGTTCTTAGAGATGAAGTCCAAACTCGCTGACCTGGAGGGACCTAACCCTCGCCCACCTCTCTAGCTCCTTCTTGCCCCTTCCTGCTGCCCCCCATCACAGTCAAGCCTCAAACAGAGGACTTTTTTGTTCTTCCAACAGTGAATCTCATTCATGCCTTCCGCTCTCTCATATGCAGAGCTCTCTACCGACAACACGCCTCCCTGTTCCTTCCATGCTTCAGATCTCAGCGTAAATGTCCACTTCTTTGGAGAAACAGGGCTTTTCTGCCTGTCCACAGTGTGTGTTAGCACTGCATTATTATTTCTCATAGCACCTAGTCTGTCCTGCATGTTAGTAACCACAAGTGGTCACTATATATTTATTTTGTGTTTATGTTTTAATCTCTGACTGTTCATGAGATTGTAAACTCCCCAAGGGTCAAAGCCATCATTGCTCTGACCTCCACTGCACAAAGAGAACCCGGGACAGTATCTGGCATGGGAGAAGCAGTGCAGAAGAGAGCATGCATGGGTTCTGGGACTGGACTGTGTTTGAAACTGGCTCAGACTCTGATTCGGTGAGGATCTGCAGTTACAGAAAATCTGGCTCAAATGAAATAACCCAACACGGGTTTATACGCTTCACTCATAACCAGAATTCTGGAGCTATGTGTCTGCTGGCTCTGGTCCAGTGACTCAGGGAGGGGAGGGCTACTACTTCTCTGCAGCTCTCCCGGCCACTCCCTCAACATAGCAAGATGGCATCTATCACACCAGCCATCTCCATCCACTGTCTAAGTGGGGGGAAGGCTGAGGGGGGAGGGGTCACCTGCTGCACCGGCTCCTCATCATCAGGAAGTCCAAAGCTTGTCACACGGCCAGCCCACCTGTAAAGGAGGCTGGGGAAGTGGGCTTTGATAGTGGAGCTGGTCATGGAGGAGGGCTTTGTAAATGGCTTTTTATAATCCATTAACAGCATCTGCCACAAGATATTTCCCCATGTGCCAGGGTTCCCTGATCTGAAATCCAGGGATAATAAAAGTACCTACTGTGTGGTGACCTTATGAGGATATAACGGGTCAATCTATGTACCAGATTTAGAACAGAGATGGCACATAATGAGCCACAAGAACACAATATAACAGATTACAGTGGATGCTGTAGAATATGTACTTCACGAATGAATTAGAGAACCACTGAGTGGGTTCACAAAGGGACTGTGGTGGAGATACTACTTCCACACTCGTCTGAAGAGAAGAAGTCAACTAGGGAAGCTGGTGGACGCTGGGCAACTCAGCTCAGTAGTGAGATTCACCAAACACTCAGCAACTGGCTCCACCAGAATGGACCAAACAGACCATCATTTCAAGTGTTCCTTTCACTCCTCGGAGCCCCTACTCTCAGCTCATGCACTGCATGGGTCCCACATTCAATATTCTAAATCAGCCCCTCATTCTCCACCCCAAATGTGAAAAAGGGTAAGAGATGCGGTTGAATAAGAAGGAGAAGGAGGAGAAGGAGAAGAAGAAGAAGAAGAAGAAGAGGAAGGGGAAGAGGAAGAAGAAGGAGAGGAGGGAGAGGAAGAGGAGGAGGGGGAAGAGGAAGAAGAAGAGAAAGAGGAAGAAGAAGAAGAAAAAGGAAGAGGAAGAGGAGGAGGAGGAAGAGGAAGAAGAGGAAGAGGAGGAGGAGGAAGAAGAAGAGGAAGAGGAATAGGAGGAGGAGGAGGAAGAGGAAGAGGAAGAGGAGGAGGAAGAGGAGGAAGAGGAGGAAGAAGAGGAGGAGGAGGAAGAGGAAGAAGAGGAAGAGGAAGAAGAAGAAGAAGAGGAAGAAGAAGACGAGGAAGAGGAAGAAGAAGAGGAGGAGGAGGAAGAGGAAGAAGAGGAAGAGGAAGAAGAAGAAGAGGAAGAAGAGGAAGAAGAAGAGGAAGAAGAAGACAAGGAAGAGGAAGAGGAAGAAGAAGGAGAAGAAGGCGGCAGAGGAGGAGGAGGAGGTGAGTTCTGAGTACTTTACATGTAATAATTGCTCATTGACTTTTCCCAACAACCCTCCTAAAGTAATTACTAGTACTGTTCCCAGTTTATAGACTGTTTTTCATTGATATTAAAGCTGAAAATAGTACCTACTTGTCAATAGGAAACATCAGCTTTGTAATGAATGTTTGAAAACAATGCCAACCCAATCTACGAGAGATGAAAAACTAAGTTGTTGGCTGTTCTTTTACATATTTCTGTTCCTCTAGATGGAATCTCAAGGAGCTACACCCAAAAGAGTATAAATATAGTCCATGTTCCTGAGGATCCCATAGTCACCAGGGAGATGAAATTTATGTACTTTTACATGTAAGCTGTACAGCGAGGACAGGAAGCAGGAAGCAGTGCAGAAGCTGAGATGAGAACCTACCAAAGGCGGGATAATGGTGTGGAATAATCACAGTGTGTGTGAAGAACAGAGACAGAACCACGGTTCTAGAACAGATTGCTAAATTCAGTTCATGATACAATTGGAAAAATCAGTGTGGGTGTTTTCTGTGTGTAATAGACAGGCATTAATTTTGCTTGATGCACATCCATGGATACTGAACATCCACCCATCCTTCCTCTTTCTGAAACGACATTTCATTTTTTCCTTTGGGTATCACCCCACTCTGCTATCAATGAATGTGGCTTGGATGGCACCGACCCAGGCCACCCAATCAGGCTTCACTCACGAGCAGATTAACCAAATTGTGGTCCATCAAGGTATTCCATCTCCATGTCCACAAAGACTGATTCAAGTGAAACCCAAACAAAAGAAATCAGACACAACGGTAGGAGGCAGACAGATTCCCAGGAAAGATTTCTGGGTTCCTGAACCCAGCTACATCTGTGTCTGTTATCTTTGGAAATTTAGAGATATAAAATAAACTGTTTTACTTAAGCCACTTTTAATTGGGTGTATGTCACCTGAAACTGAAGGTCTTCACTAATGCACATGAGATTAGACAACATGCTGGGCTCTAGGGAAAGAGAAAATACAAAAATAAACATCCGTCTCTACCCTGAAGAAGCTCACAGCCTTTAAAGAAGACACTGTCATCATTTTCCCAAACTGAGCTTCAAGGGAGGTGACTTTATTTTTCATAACAACAAATCACAACCAATCGGAGCTTGTCGATTTTATTTCAAATACACTTGCGACCATGTTTCCTTCTGTAGCTTTTTCTGTGTGTGGCTGAGATTTTTGCAACAATGGTTTCCAGTGTCCACCAACAGCTTCTCAAAAATCCCAAAGGCAGTTTCGACCTGCCTCTGGCACAATGAGAAAGCAATTTGTCATATTAAATATTACATTTAAATCATCCCCTGGTGCCAGAGACTGCTAAAAATTCACCATCTATCAAAATACAACCCTTTTATTGTGTTCCTGTTTGTGCCAGCTCTAGGTTTTATGTCTTGAAACGTATTTATGTTCCTTTATGAAGATGTTTCCATTAACAATTCACTTTAGTGTGGCATCTGTGAAAATGGCAAAGTAGGGACATCTGAAAATTCTCTCCTCTGTAAAAGCAATGAGGAAATTGGCCAAAAAAAAAAAAAAGAGTCAAAATCAACTTTTCAGAACTCTAGAAATAAAACAAAGGCTTGTGCAGCCAGGAGAGCATTTATTCAAGAAAAATGGCTGAATCTTGGTAAAAACAGAGAATTTTGTGGCATTTTAACTTGATTCACTCCCATTCCCTACTCTCCAGCTCAGTAGTAGCTTTGAAAAATAACAACTCACATTCACAGAAAAAATACCACAATCTGACAGCCACAGAGAGCAGATCGGGGCTGGAGATCTTTCAAAACTTCATCCCCAAAGAATTGCCATTATCTGACTTGTCTGCTACTTCCCTGGAAGATCCCACTTGGAAAGCTGTCTGTATATGACCTGACTCTGAACTCACCCGGTGGGAAAAGCTTTTTATGTAGAGGTATTTGTTTAAAGCAATTACAGGCAATTAGTTAACTTCACAGCTAGCTGCCTGAGGCAGTGGATAACAGTTGTGACAAACAACAGACTAATCAAAAAGCTTAACAGGAAAAGATGAGGAATGGAATGTCCAGGGGGCTTTGAAAGGTTAATACATATTCTGGGGAATCTATAAGACCATGCTTATACTTAGGACTGTGTTGCATGCCCAGGACCCCTTCATACTCAAGGAAGACCTGAGAAAGCTCTAAGCTCTCAACTCTGGTTGACCTTGAAGTTCTATGGAAGCAGGAAGTGAAAGCTAAGGCAGAGCTGTCTAATGCCTGACTGAGGATTGAAAGCATGTGTGAACACACTCAAAGAGACCCTTGGTAGTTTGGGATGCATTGATTTCAGATGCCTAAGGAAATCTCTGTCCAATCACTGGCTGACCGCCAACCTAACCAAACAGAGAATCAGTGGCCATGTGCAACAAAGAATAGAGACTATACAGAATTCATTCACAGAAGTCACTAAACAAACAAACTACTACCACTGCTGCTACAGACAACAATAAAAACAAACCCAAGGAAGGGGACATCATCTAATTTTCAGTTGCTACCTTATATTATTTAAAATGTCCACTTTTCAACAACAACAACAACAACACATTTAGGAGACAGGCAAGAAAACAAAAAAGCATGGTCCAGCCACAGGACAAAAGCTATCAATAGAAACTGTCCTTGAAGAAGCCCAGATGTTGGATCTACTAGACAAAGATTTTAAATCAGCTATTTCAAATACATTCCAAGAACTAAAAAAAAAAAAAAAAATCATGTCTAAAGAACTAAAGGAAAGTATGAGAAAGATGTCTCCCCAAAGACAGAATGCCAGTAAAGGGCTATAACTTATGATTAATTATGATAAAAAGAACCAAATGGAAATTCTGGAGTTGAAAAGTACAACAACTGAAATGTATCTTCTCCAATAAGTATGGGAAGAAAGTAGAAAGACATAAGAGGAGGAGATGTAGGAAATCCACAAACAAGTGAAAATGTAAAAGCTTCCTTTTAAACAACCAATTGTTCAGAGAAGAAATCACAAAAGAAATTAGAAATCACGAAAGAAATTAGAAAAATGCTTTGAGGTGAGTGAAAAAAACCCACAACATACCAAAACTTATGAGATGCAGAGAAAGTCATACTTAGACAGAAATTTATAGCTGTAAATGCTTGTGCAATAAAAGAAGAAACATCTCAAATCAGTAACCTAGACTTCCACCTTCAGGGACCAGGAATAAAATAAAAAGAGCAAACTAAACCCAAACCCAAGCAGAAATAAGAAAGAGTAGAAATAAATAAAAGGAATAGAAAACAGTATAATCAGTAAAAATAAAGCAAGAGTAAGCTATTTTGAAAGATTTAAAAATGGGCAAAGCTGTAGTTAGATTGATGAGAGAGAGAGAGATGGAATACAGACTTCTAAAATCAGGAATAAAAGAGGGACCAAGCTTATGGAACAAAAAAATCATAGAGGCATACTAGAGCAATAGTATGCTAAAAACGAGATGCAAAAGAATAAATCCCTAGCGAGACACAAACTACCAAAACTGACTCAAGGAGAAGTTCAAATTTTGGTAGACCTATAACAAAGAGATTGAAGTAAAAATCAAAATATTTCCCACAAAGAGAAGTCCAGTACCACATGGCTTCACCAGTAAAGTCTAAAAAAATGCTTAAAGAAAAACTGTCTCCAATTTTCAGAAATTCTTCCATGAACTAGAAGAGGAAATAGTCCCCAATTTATTCAATAAGTTTTTGTCTTTTTCAGATATATGCCCAGGAGTGGGATTGTAACTCCAATTTGGAAAGACACATGCACACCAATGTTCATAGCAGCACTATTTACAATAGCCAAGACATGGAAGCAACCTAAGTGCCCACTGACAGATGAATGGATAAAGAAGATGTGGTACATATATACAATGGAATATTACTCAGCCATAAAAAAGAATGAAATAATGCCATTTGCAGCAACATGGATGGACTAGAGATTATCATAATGAGTGAAGTAAGTCATACAAAGATAAATATTATATGATATCACTTATATGTGGAATTTAAAAAATTAACACAAATGAATTTATTTACAAAACAGAAACAGATTCACAGACATAGAAAACAAACTTATGGTTCCCAAAGGGGAAAGGGGAGGGGAGGGATAAATTAGGAGCTTGGGATTATCAGATGCACACCACTATATATAAAATAGATAAATAACAAGGATTTACTCTACAGCACAAGGAACTATATCCAATATCTCTTAATAACCTATAATGGAAAAGAATCCAAAAATATATATGTATAACTGAATCACTTTGCTGAACATCTGAAACTAACACAATATTGTAAATCATCTATACTTCAATTAAAAGAAAAAAATTCCTTATCCATGTACAAACATTGAAACAGAATTTTCATGTAAATCACAAAGAAAATTTAATGGACTTACAAAAACATCTAATGTTTTCTTAAATAAAGTTTCTCATCTCACTGTTTAAAAAAAGAAGAAAAGTTCACTGTTTTTAGCTATGAAAATCTAGGGGTAGCATGTAACCTTTTTTTTCAACATCTTTATTGGAGTATAATTGCTCTACAATGGTGTGTTAGCTTCTGCTGTATAACAAAGTGAATCAGCCATACATATCCCCATATCACTTCCCTCTTGCGTCTCCCTCCCACACTCCCTATCCCACCCCGCTAGGTGGTCACAAAGCACCGAGCTGATCTCCCTGTGCTATGCAGCTGCTTCCCACCAGCCATCCATTCTACACTTGGTAGTGTATATATGTCCATGCTACTCTCTCACCTCATCCCATCCCACCCTTCCCACTCCCCATGTCCTCAAGTCCACTCTCCATGTCTGCATCCTTATTCCTGTCCTGCCGCTAGGTTCTTCAGAACTTTTTTTTTTTACATTCCATATATATGTGTTAGCATATAGTATTTGTTTTTCTTTCTGACTTACTTCACTCTGTATGACAGACTCTAGGTCTATCCACCTCACTACAAATAACTCAATTTCGTTTCTTTTTATGGCTGAGTAATATTCCATTGTATATATGTGCCACATCTTCTTTATCCATTCATCTGTTGATAGACACTTAAGTTGCTTCCATGTCCTGGCTATTGTAAATAGTGCTGCAGTGAACATTGTGGTACATGACTCTTTTTGATTTATGGTATTCTCAGGGTATATGCCCAGTAGTGGGATTGCTGGGTAGTATGTAGCTCTATTTTTAGTTTTCTAAGGAACCTCCATACTGTTCTCCATAGTGGCTGTATCAAGTTACACTCCCACCAACAGTGCAAGAGGGTTCCCTTTTCTCCACACCCTCTCCAGCATTTACTGTTTGTAGACTTTTTTGGGCGTCAGACTGTTGTGGCCTCTCCTATTGCGGAGCACAGGCTCTGGACGTGCAGGCTCAACGACCATGGCTCACGGGCCCAGCCACTCCACGGCATGTAGGATCTTCCCGGACCGGAGCACGAACCCATGTCCCCTGCATCGGTAGGCGGACTCTGAACCACTGTGCCACCTGGGAAGCCTTGTTTGTAGACTTTTTGATGATGGCCATTCTGACCAGTGTGAGGTGATACCTCATTGTAGTTTTGATTTGCATTTCTCTAATGATTAGTGATGCTGAGCATTCTTTCATGTGTTTGTTGGCAATCTGTATATCTTCTTTGGAGAAATGCCTGTTTAGGTCTTCTGCCCATTTTTGGATTGGGTTGTTTGTTTTTTTGATATTGAGCTGCATGAGCTGCTTGTATATTTTGGAGATTAATCCTTTGTCAGTTGCTTAGTTTGCAAATATTTCCCCCCATTCTGAGGGTTGTCTTTTTGTCTTGTTTATGGTTTCCTTTTCTGTGCAAAAGCTTTGAAGTTTCATTAGGTCCCATTTGTTTATTTTTATTTCCCTTTCTCTAGGAGGTGGGTCAAAAAGGATCTTGCTGTGATTTATGTCATAGAGTGTTCTGCCTATGTTTTCCACTGAGAGTTTTGTAGTGTCTGGCCTTACATTTAGGTCTTTAATCCATTTTGAGTTTATTTTTGTGTATGGTGTTAGGAAGTGTTCTAATTTCATTCGTTTACATGTAAATGTCCAGTTTCCCCAGCACCACTTATTGAAGACGCTGTCTTTTCTCCATTGTATATTCTTTCCTCCTTTATCAAAGATAAGTTGACCATATGTGCATGGGTTTATCTCTGGGCTTTCTATCCTGTTCCATTGATCTATATTTCTGCTTTTGTGCCAGTACATTACTGTCTTGATTACTGTAGCTTTTGTAGTATAGTCTGAAGTCAGGGAGCCGGATTCCTGCAGCTCTGTTTCTCTTTCTCAAGATTGCTTTGGCTGTTTGGGGTCTTTTGTGTTTCCATACAAATTGTGAAATTTTTTGTTGTAGTTCTGTGAAAAATGCCATTGGTAGTTTGATAGGGATTGCACTGAATCTGTAGATTGCTTTGGGTAGTAGAGTCATTTTCATAATATTGATTCTTCCAATCCAAGAACATGATATATCTCTCCATCTGTTTTTATCATCTTTAATTTCTTTCATCAGTGTCTTACAGTTTTCTGCATACAGGTCTTTTGTCTCCTTAGGTAGGTTTATCCCTCAGTATTTTGCTCTTTTTGTTACAGTGGTAAATGGGAGTGTTTCCTTAATTTCTCCTTAAGATTTTTTGTCATTAGTGTATAGGAATGCAAGAGATTTTTGTGCATTAATTTTGTATCCTGCTACTTTACCAAATTCATTGATTAGCTCTAGTAGTTTTCTGGTAGCATCTTCAGGATTCTCTATGTATAGGATCATGTCATCTGCAAACAGAGACAGTTTTACTTCTTTTTTGACTTGGATTCCTTTTACTGCTTTTTCTCCTCTGAATGCTGCGGCTAAAACTTCCAAAACTGCATTGAATAATGGTAAGAGTGGGCAACTTTGTCTTGTTCCTGATCTTAGAGGAAATGCTTTCAGTTTTTCACCATTGAGAATGATATTGGGTTTGTCATATATGGCCTTTATTATGTTGAGATAAGTTCCCTCTATGCCTACTTCCTGGAGGGTTTTTATCATAAATCAGTGTTGAATATTGTCAAAAGCTTTTTCTGCATCTATTGAGTTGATCATATGGTTTTTCTCCTTCAATTTGTTAATATGGTGTATCACATTGATTACTTTCCATATATTGAAGAATTCTTGCATTCCTGGGATAAACCCCACTTGATCAGGGTGTATGATCCTTATAATGTGCTGTTAGATTCTGTTTGCTAGTATTTTGTTGAGGGTTTTTGCATCTATGTTCATCAGTGACATTGGCCTGTAGTTTTCTTTTTTTTGTGACATCTTTGTCTGGTTTTGGTATCAGGGTGATGGTGGCCTCGTAGAATGAGCTTGGGAGTGTTCTTCCCTCAGCTATATTTTGGAAGAGTTTGAGAAGGACAGGTGTTAGCTCTTCTCTAAATGTTTGATAGAATTCGCCTGTGAAGCCATCTGGTCCTGGGCTTTTGTTTGTTGGAAGATTTTTAATCACTATTTCAATTTCAGTGCTTGTGACTGGTCTGTTTACATTTTCTATTTCTTCCTGGTTCAGTCTTGGAAGGTTGTGCTTTTCTAAGAATTTGTCCATTTCTTCCAGGTTGTCCATAGTATTGGCATATAGTTGCTTGTAGTAATCTCTCATGATCCTTTGTATTTCTGCAGTGTCAGTTGTTACTTCTCCTTTTTCATTTCTAAGTCTATTGGTCTGAGTCTTCTCCCTTTTTTTCTTGATGAGTCTGGCTAATGGTTTATCAATTTTGTTTATCTTCTCAAAGAACCAGCTTTTAGTTTTATTGACCTTTGCTATCATTTTCTTCATTTATTTCTGATCTGATCTTTATGATTTCTTTCCTTCCGCTAACTTTGGGGTTTTTTGTTCTTCTTTCTCTAATTGCTCTAGGTGTAAGGTTAGGTTGTTTATTTGAGATGTTTCTTGTTCCTTGAGGTAGGATTGTACTGCTATAAACTTCCCGCTTAGAACTGCTTTTGCTGCGTCGCATAGGTTTTGGGTCATTGTATTTTCATTGTCATTTGTTTCTAGGTATTTTTTGATTTCTTCTTTGATTTCTTCAGTGATATCTTGGTTATGTAGTAGTGTATTGTTTAGCCTCCATATGTTTGTATCTTTTACAGTTTTTTTCATGTAATTGATATCTAGTCTTACGGCGTTGTGGTCGGAAAAGATACTTGAAATGATTTCAATTTTCTTAAATTTACCAAGGCTTGATTTGTGACCCAAGATATGATCTATCCTGGAGAATGTTCCATGAGCACTTGAGAAGAAAGTGTATTCTGTTGTTTTTGGATGGAATGTCCTATAAATATCAATTAAGTCCATCTTGCTTAATGTGTCATTTAAAGCTTGTGTTTCCTTATTTATTTCCATTTTGGATGCTCTGTCTATTGGTGAAAGAGGGGTGTTATAGTCCCCTACTATGATTGTGTTACTGTCGATTTCCCCTTTTATGGCTGTTAGCATTTGCCTTAGGTATTGAGGTGCTCCTATGTTGGGTGCATAAATATTTACAATTGTTATATCTTCTTCTTGGATTGATCCCTTGATCATTATGGAGTGTCCTTCTTTGTCTCTTGTAATAGTCTTTATTTTAAAGTCTATTTTGTCTGATATGAGAATTGCTACTCCAGCTTTCTTTTGATTTCCATTTGCATGAAATATCTTTTTCCATCCCCTCATTTTCAGTCTGTATGTGTCCCTAGGTCTGAAGTGGGTCTCTTGTAGACAGCATATATACGGGTCTTGTTTTTGTATCCATTCAGCCAGTCTATGTCTTTTGGTTGGAGCATTTAATCCATTTACATTTAAGGTAATTATCAATATGTATGTTCCTATTAGCATTTTCTTAATTGTTTTGGGTTTCTTATTGTAGGTGTTTTCCTTCTCTTGTGTGTCCTGCCTAGAGAAGTTCCTTTAGCATTTGTTGTAAAGCTGGTTTTGTGGTGCTGAATTCTCTTAGCTTTTGCTTGTCTATAAAGGTTTTAATTTCTCCATCAAATCTGAATGAGATCCTTGCTGGGTAGAGTAATCTTGGTTGTAGGTTTTTCCCTTTCATCACTTTAAATATGTCCTGCCAGTCCCTTCTGGCTTGCAGAGTTTCTGCTGAAAGATCAGCTGTTAACCTTATGGGGATTCCCTTGTATGTTATTTGTTGCTTTTCCCTTGCTGCTTTTAATATTTTTTCTTTGTATTTAATTTTTGACAGTTTGATTAATATGTGTCTTGGCCTGTTTCTCTTTGGGTTTATCCTGTATGGGACTCTCTGTGCTTCCTCCACTTGATTGACTATTTCCTTTCCCATATTAGGGAATTTTTCAACTATAATCTCCTCAAATATTTTCTCAGTCCCCTTCTTTTTCTCTTCTTCCTCTGGGACCCCAATAATTCGAATGTTGGTGCATTTAATGTAGTCCCAGAGGTCTCTGAGACTGTCCTCAATTCTTTTCATTCTTTCTTCTTTATTCAGCTCTGTGGTAGTTATTTCCACTATTTTATCTTCCAGGTCACTTATCCTTTCTTCTGCCTCAGTTATTCTGCTATTGATTCCTTCTAGAGAATTTTTTATTTCATTTATTGTGTTGTTCATCATTGTTTGTTTGCTCTTTAGTTCTTCTAGGTCCTTGTTAAATGTTTCTTGCATTTTGTCTATTCTATTTCCAAGATTCTGGATCATCTTTACTATCATTACTCTGAATTCTTTTTCAGGTAGACTGCCTATTTCCTCTTCATTTGTTTGGTCTGGTGGGTTTTTACCTTGCTCCTTCATCTGCTGTGTATTTCTATGTCTTCTCATTTTGCTTAACTTACTGTGTTTGGGGTCTCCTTTTCACAGGCTGCAGGTTTGTAGTTCCCGTTGTTTTTGGTGTCTGTCCCCAGAGGGTAAGGTTGGTTCAGTGCGTTGTGTTGGCTTCCTGGTGGAGGGGACTGGTGCCTGTGTTCTGGTGGATGAGGCTGGATCTCGTCTTTCTGGTGGGCAGGACCACGTCTGGTATTGTGTGTGTCTGTGAACTTACTATGATTTTATGCAGCCTCTCTGCTAATGGGTGGGGTTGTGTTCCTGTCTTGCTAGTTGTTTGGCATGGGGTGTCCAGCACTGGAGCTTGCTGGTCATTGAGTGGAGCTGGGTCTTAGCTTTGAGACGGAGATCTCTGGGAGATCTCTCGTCGATTGACATTATGTGGGGTCGGGAGGTATCTGATGGACCAATGTCCTGAATTTGGCTCTCCCACCTGAGAGGCTCAGGCCTGACAGCTGGCCGGAGCACCAAGACCCTGGAGAAGATGGGCTATGAGTTCGGTGTCAGCCACTGCCCTGTTGTAGCTGTCTCAGCTGTCTCCAAAGGTCCCCCAGATACATTGGGTTATTCCACCATTCCTCAGAACTTGCACATGCCAGTCTGGGATTTGTAGATGTCCTCCTGATACTCTTAATTGAAATACCTTTGCATTCATGGTGGTGAGAGATACGCTAATAGTCTTGGTTCTCTGCAGTTCAGAGGCTGGGACAGTCTGAGCCTTCATGTGGCCAAGTCAGGAGCAGCTGGCCACTGGTCCCAAAGTGATCACATGTCAGATTCCAAGAAGGCTTTCTGTAGCGCCCGAGCAGTGGTCCCAAGCAGCCGCTCCACTCAGCTGCAGCACTCTGACCGGGGAACTTGGTGGGACCCTCAAACGAGGATTTCTGCTGGCCCTAGAGCCTGACTTGCCCACCCAGGCAAGGAGCTGAGGAGAGCGTCTCCCGGCCCCATGTCACCAGAGCGTGGACACCTGGAAGCTGCGCGGCCAACAGCGCGGGAGCTGAGAGGTGGGTCTGCGTGTAACTTTTCAGCATATTATTTTGACTACATACTCTCAGGCTAAAGATAAAAGTAACTTTCAACACATTGAATTCTATTTAGGTTGTTTTCCACAGCAGTATGGGTTAGCAATTCCAAAACTACTTTAGTGTGTTCTAGGATGGAGCAAATAATATATGTTGGTTAATGAGAGCTGGGTTTCTCACTGCTAGAGAAGTGAGTTTAAAAATGGAAAGTAGAGTGCACTCTGTGGTCATGAGTTGGAATTAGAAACACCAGCATGAACTCCTGGGGGAAGGTGGGTGTAGGCGTGTTTATATGTGTGTAAATGTAGGTGTGTGTGTGTATGTATGTACTTTCCTAGTTCCGTTCGGTGAGAGGGCTTAGATACAGACAATGGTGCCTTAGTAATCAGCACACCTAGACCCAGATTTTAGTTCTAAACACCATTCTCTAAGAAAGGAAACAGAGCTCCTTAGAGAAATGGCTGATTCCAGGGCCGAGGGCCAGAAAGTACAAGATAAAGAGCCTAAAATATATTGTGGACCCAGAAGGTAACAAAGTGCTCGAACAGGTGTCAAAAGGACCCAGGAGACAGCTTGAAGGAGCTCCCACTGGCCAACCTGGGACAATTTTACAACACTACAAATAACTGTAAGTGCTAATAATATAACATAAGATATATAATATATTATATGTGATACACAATAAGCTTCTGAGTCCATACTGATACAAACAAACGAACAGAGGAGAAAGAAAACTTCATTCTTAGGGTAGAATTCCAACTAATAAATGTAAGACAGAATGATGAAATTAGAATACCATCATCTGGCAGCCACCATTTATGACTATAATTGTTTCAGGCAGGGATCATTATGGACGCTGCTAGTGATTAAAAGTACGATAAGAAGGAGGATATTTGTAGAGTGTCAGCGTACCTTTGTGCAAGAGACTTATTAATTTCAAAGAGAAAAGACAGTAGGTTTATGGTACCAAAAGCTAGCATACATCACATTATCCACGTGATCAAAGATAAAGCCACTAGTAATGGGATAAAGAGGCATCACATGTCCTGAAAGAGGATATAACATTTTCTGAAGTGTTCTCCCTCACCACCCCCAACAAAAAAAGGGACTCTGATAACGAAGAAACATCAGACAAACGTAAATTATGGGGCATTCTACAAAAGCGTTGGTCTCTACATTTCAAGTACATCATAGCCTGAAAGACAAGGACTGAGAAACTTCCAGATCAAAGAGGAATAAGAGACATAACAAAGGTGTGTGTGATCCTAGATCAGATCCTCAAACGAGAAAAAATACTTTCCTTTGGCTTTCATGACTGTTGGTGGGACAATCGATGAAGTTTGAACAAGGTCTGGGGATGACATAAATCTTAGTACCAGTATTAATTTCCTGATTTTGATAATTTCACTCTACTTACGGAAGGGCTTGGGGGCAATTCACACTGAAGTATGTACAGGTAAAGGATCATTGTGTGTACAACTCTCAAACATTTCATAAAAACAGTAATAATGTGTGTTTGTGTAGAGAAGATGTTAACATCTGGGGAATTTCGGTGGAAGTATTTGGCAAATGCATTTATTCAGATTCATGGGAAATTTTTAAATCACATGAAGAACCAAAAGAACCTACAATAAAAGCAAATCAATGAATAAATGAACAAAGATAGAAGATATGGTACGTCCTTACTGAACGTAATTCATGACAATTCCTTAAACACTTAGATAAGTGTCTGGTACCATGCTAAGTGATTTACATGCATTACCTGTTAATAATGAATAATTATAATAAATACAGTATAATTTGAATTAACATCTAACAACAAAAAAAGCAGTACAGAACGGGGCCTGGTATGTCTTGATAAATATTAATTGGTTTTACTAATCTCATTTAATCCTCAAACATCCCTATTGAAGGATTACTAGTTTCATTCTCATTTTACGAACGGGGGAACCAAAACTGACAAGGATTCCTTAATCTGGCCAGAATCACTTTTCTGCTAAGCCGCCCAGCCAGGGTGTGGATCCAAGCCCGCTGCCCTGGCTGCCGTGCTAGCTCTCCTCCCAGCCTCTCACCGGTAAAATGGACCTAACAATCTACTTGGTCTCACTCAGAAGTTCTAAGGATATGATAGATTTGTAGAGGCTTTGATTTTAAAACCGATAAAAAGATGTTTTACAAATGTGAGGATTACATTTTAGTAGAGATGGCCAAGTAGTCCCCAAGCCCCAAGCCATGACCACATGTGGCTTCTGGTATGTTCCATTCCAGACTGTCCCCCAGCCTGTGAAGTTCTGGATCTGCAAGACAGCTGTAAACTTCGCTCAGACATAAGCAAGATGTTGGCTCCAACTGAAATAATGGCTCTCAGTCCCACTGTTTGTATTATATAACTGCAGTCAGCCCAGTTCTTTCTCTCTGGGTAGTTATTTTTGGATTCTGGTCATTTATTATACACAAAGCAGTAAGTGATTTCAAAACTCAGCTCTTTATGAATCCTTGAATAACACGAGGAAAGTTTTCTCAAACAGGATAGCACTGCGAAAATCCTATCCAGACGTCTTAGCTTTGAGGGAAGAAGCAGAAGTTATTCGGAAGGAGTTTCCATCAGGCATCACCAGTGCCCTGGGCAGGCCCATCACTGTGGGTAACCACGAGCATGAGGGGGAAAATGCTCCTTAATGGACATGATTAGGGGTCACACACAGGAAAGATGGCTGTGCAATGGGCCTTAAAGTCAAATTTATCTCCAGGGCCGACACGACAGGCTACATGGGTGAGTCCCTACACCTCTCTGTAGGAAGGGAGGTTCTACAGGGAACGAAGGCTGGGCCAATGAAAGCCATGAAGAGACTGAACTCCATGGGGACAGGGACCAGGTTTCTTTTCTTCCTGTGACCCCCGCACTGCCTGGGATGCAGTTAAGATCTCAAACGTAGCTGAAGCCATCCAACTGTGATGTGAGAGTCAAAGACAGAGAACACACAGCTTTAGAACAGAGCAAAACAGAGAGGGGGGAAGACAAAGAAAACACACAAGTTTGACAAACGCCAGTCAGACAGAGACAGCGTGAGACAGGGGCAGAGAGAACAACAGAGCACAAGAAGCTGAGACACACAGAGACAGTCACAGAGGCAATGTGAAAGGTGGAGAGGCAGAGCGACAGAACCCACAGAAATTAAATTCCACTCCCAGGCATTCCTGTTTCCTCTGCTTCCCCCAATTCAGGTGGGTCCAGTTTATCCACACCTCTGAGCTCCAACACTGAATAATAATTATACATGTTTTCTCCAATTCATTCCTCTACTTAACTATTAGCACTTCCTTAATTACAACTGTAACCTGTAAATAGTGTTTTTTGTTGTCTGGGGAAGGGGGGTGACACCTTCTCATCCAGCTTGAAGTAAATTAAAATTTAACACAATTTTCAGTTGCCAGAGACTCAGGAAGCAAGTGACATCGGTTCAATTAAAATCGAAACCAGATCTGATGGCACTAATGAGAGAAATTGTTCCCGAGGAAAAGCTCAGCTCTGTTGAAACCCAAGCCCACAATAATAACTTTATTTTAATATGGCTAAGCCCTCCTGTGCAGTGACTGTGAACTGGCTGGTGCTTTGATGAGTGCAATGACGGGTTAGATGCTTGGCTGGAGGCGTTGGGCTGATTCTCAACGCTTAAGTCAGACCCCATGTGTGGAAGGATGGAGAAGAAAGGGAGAGAGAGGGAGGGAGATGGGGAGGGAGAGAGAGAGATGGAGAGGAAGAAGGGAAGGGGAGGGAGAGGAAGAGCTTCTAGTCCAAAAGAGAGAGAAAGAAACACTGAGAACTTAGGGCCCTACACAGAGAGAAAGAGACAGAGAGCATGAAACAGACAGGGAGATAGAGAGAGAAAGACAGATTGGGTGAGAGGACACAGGGACACGGACAAATGGGGGAGAAAGGCAGAGAGCCAGCGAGTCAAGAAATGAAGCCAGGCCATGATTGGCAGGAAGGAAGACAGGGACAGAGGCAACGGGAAAGAGAGGGAAAAAAAGACCTGGAGCTTGTGAGTCACAGCGCTTTCTGCTACGAACAAACAAAAGTGGCTCAGTGCACGTGCTGAAGGACTCACCTGCCCCAGGCCAGCCCTCTCCACCTTTGCACCCTGGGCCTGTTCACCTGCAGCTGATCCCACCCAGCTCCAGATCGGAGGATCATTGTCACATGCTGGGACAGTGGGCAAAATGCCCCTGGAAATGGGGTGCACCCACCAGGGTTCTCAACATGGTCATACCCACCAAGTCTTCCCAGTAGAGCTCAACACAGCTAAAAACGCTTGTTCAGCTCAAGGCATGGTTGGGCATAAAAGTAATCGAAAAGCAACAAAAATTAGCAGGCTCTGTGGAATACTTACGATGTGTGGGCTCCATGTATGTAATAGGGAAGAACAAATCGGACCATACGGAATCTGTTCCTTTTACTTTAACCTCTGTATTCTAATGCTTTTGCTACAAGTTAAGAATGCTGCCTCTAGCCTAAAATACACAGGAGAGCCCATTCTCAAGGCTCTGACCTTTAAAGGTGTAATACTTTCCCATTCACATAGAGATAAAAAGTTGCAGAACAGAGAATAACATTTATCCCATTGGAGTTTTATAGATACATTTATAGATACATTCTTGCAGATACAGCTGCAAGAACAAAGGAGTCTGACACCAAGAAATCTGTAACAACTAACCACACCACCTGCTCTTTTAATATAAAAGAAGCCTGAATTTTAACTCAGGTAAGATGGTTCTTTGGGACACTTGTCCACCGCCTTCTCAGTCTGCTGGCTTTCCAGCAAGGTCTCTAGTCCTTGCCCCAACAATTCGTCTCTCTACTTATTGATTTGTCGTGTGGTGAGTAGTAGGAGCTTGGACTCGGTAACATGTACACCTTACATAGCTTTGTTCGTTTAATTCTGAGAGTGAATCTATGAGGAGGAACTCTTATCATCCCCATTTTACAGATGAGAATGTGGAGGCACAAAAAAGCACACCAGAATTTATATCACTATATATTTGATTAATATAATAAATATCTCATTGTACTATTAGAAATTATATTACTAAAACCCAGAAAGTCTCACTCTAGAGTCTGTGCCCTTATCCACTGTGCTATTCTGCTTATTAAGAATAATATCAAGGTGATGGGACTTCCCTGGTGGCGCAGTGGTTAAGAATCTGCCTGCCAATGCAGGGGACACGGGTTCGAGCCCTGGTCCGGGAAGATCCCACATGCTGCAGAGAAACTAAGCCCACGTGCCAAAACTACTGAGCCTGCGCTCTAGAACCGCGAGCCACAACTACTGAGCCCGCGCGTCACAACTACTGAAGCCCGCGCACCTAGAGCCCGTGCTCTGCAACAAGAGAAGCCACTGCAGTGAGAAGCCTGCGCACCACAATGAAGAGTAGCCCCCGCTCCCCCCAACTAGAGAAAGCCCGCACGCAGCAAAGAAGACCCAATGCAGCCAAAAATAAATAAAATTTATTCTAAAAAAGAATGAAGAACCTAGGGGTAAGACGGGAATAAAGACACAGACCTACTAGAGAATGGACTTGAGGATATGGGGAGGGGGAAGGGTAAGCTGTGACAAAGTGAGAGAGTGGCATGGACATGTAGACACTACCAAACGTAAGGTAGACAGCTAGTGGGAAGCAGCCGCATAGCACAGGGAGATCAGCTCGGTGCTTTGTGACCGCCTAGAGGGGTGGGATAGGGAGGGTGGGAGGGAGGGAGACGCAAGAGGGAGGGGATATGGGAACATATGTATATGTATAACTGATTCACTTTGTTATAAAGCAGAAACTAACACACCATTGTAAAGCAGTTATACTCCAATAAAGATGTTAAAAAAAGAATAATATCCATATTAAAATCATAAACGCTCCACGCCAGTAGAATGCTGAGCGGTTTGCGTATTCTAGCTCATTAGTACTGAGAGGGAGGGTCTTTTTTGATTCCTCTCTCCCTTGCATTATTTCTACACATTATCTTATTTTATAGGAATTACCACAATTTGGAAATTTTCTACTCCTTTACTTGCTTTTGATCTACCTCACTCATCAAAGCTTAATTCCTGGGCTTCTGTTTCCACTCATGACCCAGAACTGCTCCATCCGCTATAACTAGAAAATCAGACAAAATACATGAAACAACTGTCTTCAGACACTAGAAAATGGGCAGAAATTGAAAACAAAAACAAAAACGTAAGGTGAGTCCCTTGGTTATCTTAATAAGAGTAAATCGAAATAAAACTCCACAGTTTTGTTGAGCCGGGAAGACAGAGACTGGCGTTCAGGGAGGTTAAAGCAACTAGAATTCGTGAGGCAGGTAATCGGAGGGGAGGGGGCTGCTGCAGAGAGAAAGAATCCCTAAGATCTGCAGAGGAGCCTTGGGGTCTCTGACTCACTACGTCATTCCTCGGGATCCACAGGGGATTGGTACTCCCCAAGGGCACCAAATCTGCGGATGCTCAAGTCTCATATAAAAGAGCAGAATGTTGGCATATAAACGTCTTCCCATATACATTAAATCATCTCCAGATTAGTTATAATACCTAATACAATGTAAATGCTATGTAAATAGTTGACAGTGTGCAGTCAGTTCAAGTTTTGCTTTCTGGAACTTTCTAGAATTTTTTTTCAAATAGTTTCCATTCGAGGTTGGTTGAATCCAGGGATGTGGAACCTGCGAATATAGAGGGCTGATTGTACTCATCTGTGCATGCAGGACCAAGGAGAAAACCTCAGAAAGCAGCAAGGTGAACAATTCCAGAACTTACACGGGGCTGAAAAGGGTCCACATCCCCACCGGTCAGGCCGGAGAGGTTGCAATACAGGGCGCGCTGGATAGAATGCTCAGAGGGGTCATGCCGAAACAGTAGGGCTAAATTAGCCCAAGTGAAGGCTGCTCTAGACCTGCCCTAACAAAGCTTAAAGGCAGCCTCAAAAGGATCAAACCTATCTGCAAGAAACAACCGCATGCCAGAACGAAGTCAGCATCACGAAAGGAATGTACCAAAACCAGCACTCAACAAGGTAAAAGTCACCATGTACAGAAGGAAATCAAAAAGTAACTAGGGGGGCTTCCCTGGTGGCGCAGTGGTTGAGAGTCCGCCTGCCGATGCAGGGGACGCGGGGTGTCCGGGTCCAGGAAGATCCCACATGCCGCGGAGCGGCTGGGCCCGTGAGCCATGGCCGCTGAGCCTGCGCGTCCGGAGCCTGTGCTCCGCGACGGGAGAGGCTGCAGCAGTGAGAGGCCTGCGTACCGAAAAAAAAAGTAACCAGGAGGAAAATCAATCAATAGGAACAGACCCAGAAATTGTGGAGATGATGGAATTATGTCTATGGGGTAGGGGGATTGCACAGACAGTAAATATTCAAGTTAAAAGACAATGGGGTGACTTTTGAGTGCTCACCCAAGATAAATGAAAACTTACATCCCTACAGCAACGTAGAAGCTTTACTCATACGAGCCAAAAGCTGGAAGCAAGCCACGTGTCCATTAACTGGGGAACGGATAAACAGATTAGGGCAGAGCCATACGATGGAATCACACTCAGCAATGAACTACTGATACGTGCAAAGGTGTGAATGAACTGCAGAACAATTACGCTAATGAAAGAAGCCAGAGTATACACTGTCTGATGTTACTAACATGAAATTCCAAACAACGGCAAAATGATCGTGAGAGAAGGTAGATCAGTGGTCACCAAAGACGTGCTAGAGAGAAGAACGGTTACGAAGAGGCAAGAAGGGGCTGACGGAAACGGTCCGTATCTTCGTGATGGTGGTGATCCGGCTACTCATAAACCCATCAAACTATAAAATGGGTAAATTTTACTGAACATACACTATATCCCTCAGTAAACATAACAAAAAACTAGATCTCATTTTCTGATTGTTCATTACTGCATCCCTAGTATATTCCATTCAATAAACAGGTGTTAGAAGAAAAGGGAAGGAAGGAGAAAGGATTCAGGTGGGCCCATTTACCAATGGTCAGCCCGCTGCTGATCCTACTGTGTGAAGAAGCCGAAGTTCAAGGTCCAGTCACTTCCTGGCAGTGCAACATACTGTCCTTGGGTGGATAAACCTCCTATACTCTCCTTAACTACTCACGGGTTGCCAGCTTCCCCTTTTCCCACGTTGCCCCCTTCTGCCCAGAGAGCTGGCGGTGTGGTGCAATGGTTCCAAGTTAGGCTGGGGAGCCTGACCCCCTGCTCCCCGTCTGGCCTGTGTCCCTTGGGAAAGTCACTGAAACGCACTCTGACTCAATTTCCTCATCTGTAAGAGGTAGTCAATAACCCCCTATGCCTCAGAAAGCAGCCATGAGTGATAATTAAGGTAACGCATTTAGAACACTTGGAACACTGCCTGGCCCACTGTAGGTGTTCAGTGAAGGCTAGTTATGGGTTTTATTACTCCTACCTCATCTTTCTTTTTCATGGAAAAACTCCACTCATCTTTCAAGACCCTACTAAAGTGTTATCTCTATGCAAAGCCTTCCCAGGTGACACTCCCGCAGTCAAAATTAACTGCTTCCTCAAATATGTCCCCATAGCACCTTATAAATAAATGCCCCCTTTTCACACACGGCGCCATAGTTTGCGCGGCCTGTCTCTTGGGTGTGCTTTGGTGTGTGCTTTGAACGCCGCGGAGTCATTAAAGATGCCTGGAGTCTGGAGCCTGGAGTCATTAAAGATAGCCTGGAGTCATTAAAGATGTTTGAACAAACTTAACAAATACCGATTTATTTGGTGTTTACCAGAACTCACACAGACTATACAGGGTAGTAAGAAGTGCCGATGACATGGGGGATAAAGCAGGAAATCACCTCCTCAGAAAGACAAAACCCAAGTAGTTTTGCAGGCGCTTTAATCCTGGGTCTAGCATTCTCCTTTCAAGAATGAAAACCCACCTCAGAAGAGCTTATCTAACTAAGAAATCTTCATGAAGTCTGTCTGTAAAGAAGACGCTGCATGGCATCACAAGCAAACCTAACCAAAACCACCACACTTTTTTTGCTCAGAGCATTTTAGAATTTCTGTCTTAAGAGGCTGAAAGAAGGTAGCAAGACTCAGAACTCAGTGAAAATTACGTCCTATTCTCTATTTTTTCCACATTGAACCTGACAAGGGGAAATGTGTGATGTCAGGATAAAAGCTATCCTTCCAATCTGTTTGATAAATTATTCACCATCTTTCCCTTAGTAAATGTAAGTATTAAGATTAATATATATAGTAAGCAAGTTTACTATATTATTATAATCCAAAGTCACTCTGCCGTGTTGCCCCAGCATTTGTGAAATCGTGCCCCAAGGATTCAGATTAATGGAACTGCTGGCTGCAAACCTATTTTTGTTTCCACAGCTGTGTTACATAAAATCCAACTGCATCCTTTCTTTGCAGGAATCTTTAAGCACATAGTTGGCTTGTATTCATTTTCTAGGGCTGCCATAACAAATTACCACAGACCTGGTAACTTGAAATAGCAGAAATTTATTCCCTCACAGATCTGGCAGTCAGAAGTCTGAAATCAAGGTACTGGCAGAGCCACACTCCCTCCAAGGGCTCTAGGGGAGGATCCTTCCTTACCTCTTCTAGCTTCTGGCAGCTCCAAGCATCCCTTGGCTTGTGGTAACATCACTCTGACCTTTGCCTCCATCTTCACACGGCCATCTGCTCTGTGTTTCTCCTCTGTATCTCTGTGTCTGAAGTCCCCTTCTCTTATTTTCCCCATAAGGACATCCGTTTCTGAATTTAGGGGCCAGGATGATCTTTTCTTGAGATGCTTGACTTAATTACATATGCAAAGACCCTATTTCCAAGTAAGGTCATAATCACAGGTACCAGCGGGTAAGAACTCGGACATCGCTTTTTGGGAGTTACCGCTCAATCCACTACCTGGCTTGTTTTCCAGGACTGTATAAGGTAAGGCACAAAGTGACCAGCCCTGACCTTTATGTTACTAGGAAAACAACGACAAAACTCTGGCCTTCACCTGTATTGAGAGAAAAGCTCGAGCTTTCTCGTTCTTTAACAAACAAATCCCTCACTACTTTGGGGAAACTAGTGGGGTGGTTTTTTCTTCCATTTTCATAACAAATTTCATAACAAATTCCAACTGCAAAACAAGGAACTGGCCATTGCCCGTACCCCCTCACCCGTAAATAGGGATCGTTATACTCAGTATACACACCCTGGAAGGTCAAAAAGTTTCGGTTTTGCTTTCAAAGAATTGACCCAGAAAACAATGCTGGGCCAGTTCTAAGAGACAGGAGTAGTGTTAACTTAGCTGTCCCCGGGAAGCCACCCTCTCCTCTCTGATGAGGTCAATGACACACATGTCTCTAAAACATGTCACTGGCTGGGCCACAAGGTCTAAGCAGATGGAAGGTCTGAGATGCTGTTTTATAGCACCCTGCTCAGGTCGCGCACAGGTAGGGGTTACCAGGGAGTGTGGATGACGGGCTGGATGGTGGCTCTACCCACCTCCTCCAGAAAAGAAAAACGAGCATAGTTATGGCTACACGGGAGTCATTTCCTTCAGGTTTGCCACCTCATGTAAATTCCCCTAAATTCCTTTTGAAAGACGGGCCCCACACAAGCAGTTTTCAGTATTTGATTTGAGCTAATCCTATTACTAGACAAAGAAAAAAATCCATGCCTTTACCTGACACTTCAATTAATGAGTTTTTTTTTTTTTTTTTTTTTTTTTTTGCCACACTGCACAGCATGTGGGATCTAGTTCCCCAACCAGGGATTGAACCGGAGCCCCCTGCATTAGAAGCATGGAGCCTTAACCACTGGGCCACCAGGGAAGTCCCTAATGAGTTGTTTTTGATTTGGGGAAGGCAGGTGAAGCATGACTGAAGCAAAGAGACAGTTACTGAACCCAGTAATTTAGATCGTGGAACGTTCACTGAAGCCCAGAGTTAATCTAATGTCTACACTGATATGTCATAATGGATTCTGGAAACTATTTTTGAAGGGCCATCAAAACCCCAAAGAGAGAGAGGATAGAACGACACTATTTCCGCAAGTGGAACACTGGCCACGCCCAGACTCCTATGGTCAGGTAAGCACTGGCCCCAACTCGGCGCTGATTCTCTTCCATCCTGGGAACTTGACCCCTGATCCCTCTCAGCGGTCGTTGCTCCCGCACGGCGGATGCCACCGCTTGTTCCAGAAATGCATTCTGGGACTCAGGACTACAGCCTATCAGCCTCTGGCATCCCTCTTGCCCCAGCGATTGGTTCAAGAATTGGCACGTGACCCTGGCTGGTCCAATCAGATCAGGCTCCTGTAACTTGTAAACAGCAGCCTCCTGGCTGACCCAAAGGCTTTACAGATGGGGCTCTAAACCTCGCTTCGTGCCTCTGAGTTGCGGCTGACTTCCTCGTGCTGTGTTTAAGAAGCTGGCAGGGCTGGAATGCAAGTCCTTTTCAGTGTCTCCTTAAAGATGGAGACACCACATGCCCCTGACGCTTACCTGATTTGCAGGTAGACTGAAACAATGTAGAGTCGGTACTGGCCTAAATCCAGTGACTGCCTAATTAAGAGAGCAATCATCGCTTAGGACGTCAGTCTCAATTAGAGACCAAACCAACACTCCCGTGTATAACAGAGCCCCGGGGTCACCACGGTGTGTGCTCAGTGGGCTCTAATCAATTTTTCCTCCTAATTACACTTGACACCTACCTCCCCTGAAAGTAATTGTGACTTCACTCCCACAGCACCCATGCCATTCACGCCACCTTTATATCAAGAGATTCACAGAGTTGGACTTCCCTGGTGGTGCAGTGGTTAAGAAGCTGCCTGCCAATGCAGGAGACACGGGTTCAAGCCCTGGTCCGGGAAGATCCCACATGCCGCGGAGCAACTAAGCCCATGCGCCAGAACTACTGAGCCTGCGCTCTAGAGCCCGCGAGCCACAACTGCTGAGGCCGCACACCTGGAGCCCGTGCTCGGCAACAAGAGAAGCCACCGCAATGAGAAGCCCGCGCACCACAACGAAGAGTATCCCCTGCTCGCCGCAACTAGAGAAAGCCCGCTCGCAGCAACGCAGACCCAATGCAGCCAAAAATAAATAAATAAATTTATTTTTAAAAAAAAAAGAGAGAGAGAGATCCACAGCATCCCTGGGAGGTAAGCAGGGAAGATAGGACCATTCCCATCATACAGAGGAGGAAACTGAGGCTCCAAGAGGGCACATGGCCTGCCCAAGGTCTCAGAGCTGGTTATGAAATCTTCTCAGAGCAGGAACCTATGCTGTCTATCTTCCAGGGAAATATTTCTACTGGGGCAGTTTTGTTATTACTTATTTTAGTAAGGGATTGAACATATCTGCAGTGTGGCAGTACACTGTAGATATATTCTACATATACAGTATATGTGTATATACTGTAGTACAGGGAAGACTGGAGGGTCTTTCTTGACCTGGAATGCTGGACCTTCCACTCCCTGAATGGACTTAGATAAATGACTTATTTTCTCAAAGACCCAACTTACTGAATTTCTGCCTACTTGTTCTAGCAATTACTGAGGGAGAACTATTTAAACCTCCAACTACAACTGTAGATTTATTTATTTATTTCTCCTCTCAGCTGTAGAAACTTTCACTTTATGTATTTTGAAACTTTCTTATTGAGTGTTTACAGCCTTTAAAATAAAGAGGATTCCAAGTGTAAACACTGGACTCCATAAGTTGCAGACAGAAATCTCAAATGCCTGTTTTCTTCAAGAGCTGTATGCATCCTTCTGTCATAGCGAAATAGACTATCACTCCTCCCTCCCCTGAGACTTTGGCCATGGAAGTGCTCAAAGGGGAAATTCCTAATTGTGACAGGAATTATTCCTCTGGCCCAAAAAGACCTAGGTGGATAAAAATTCAACTCAATGTGTTATAGCTCCACAATTATGTGGAATCTTCTCAAACACCCCTTCTTTCTTCACAGATACGAAGTTAAATGCTTCAAAGGATGTGTTGACAAATGTTTGACAAGATCAAAATAATGGCTTTTTAAGGAACCAAGCCCAAATCCTTTTTCAAAGGAAAGAAACTTTCTGTAATGGTAAACAATCAACCCCATCTTGACCTGTCCATGTCTGAATTTCCCAGGGAGAATTACAGAACATTGAACCTGCTAGACGCCTACGAAATCAACTCCTCCACCCCCCAATCATGTTGCCAACATCGTCAAGAATGAAAATATACTGTGCTGGCAAAGAAGAGACACAACGGACCCTTTCATATGCTGCTGATGGGAATATGAGCCTGGAAATATCATTTATAATGAATAATCCACAGTTCTTTGATCCAGCAATCCCAGTAATAAGGATCTGTATAAAATTTATTTGTTCCGTTACTGTTTGTAGTGCAAAAAATGAAAGGAGGAGAGAAAGAAAGGAAGGAAGGAAGGAAGGAAGGAAGGAAGGGGGAGGGAGGGAGGGAGGAAAAACAATCGCTTCTTTTGTGTAACGAAAGAAGATTGATTAAATCAAGTATGCTCATCCTATGAAATATTATGTGGTTATTTAGGAAGAAAAATGTTTGGGGTCTCTACATATCAGCCTAGAGATATGTCATGATTTTACAAAGAAATGTGCATAGAATAATCCTGTATTTCCCTGTGGGGCTGTATATTTAGACCAGGCAAATTGGAGGAAGTGATGATGGGAACCAATAGCTAGATTTGCCCAGGACAGCCCCGTAGGCAGTATTTGGGGGAAGAGAGTAGCGAAAGCCGTCTATATTCCACGAGACGTTTCCTTAGGGAGCACAACCACTCCTGTGTTCAGCCACTGGTACCCAAGCAGCACTTCCCAAACTACAGTCCTTCATGCACGGTCCTCAAAATGTTTGCTATAATCATGGGCCATAATCAATATTTCTTTGAATCAATTCACATTTTACAGGATTTTACTTAGATACTTATACATACATATTTGTAAAAGACTTTTTAAAAAATATTTATTTAGGCTGTGCCAGGTCTTAATTGCATCATGCAGGATCTTTTTTTCTTTTTTTTTTTTTCAGTTGGGGCATGCGGACTCTTAGTTGTGGCTCGCATGTGGGATCCAGTTCCCTGACCAGGAATCGAACCTGGACCCCCTGCATTGGGAGTGTGGAGACTTACCCACTGGACTACCAGGGAAGTCCCTAAAAGACGTTTTCTTTCTTTCTTTCTTTTTTTAATTTATTTTATTGAAGTATAGTTGATCTACAATGTTGTGTTAGTTTCTGGTATACAGCAAAGTGATTCAGTTATACACATATATATATTCTTTTTCATATTCTTTTCCATTATGGTTTACCACAGGATACTGAATAAAGTTCCCTGTGCTCTACAGTAGGACCTTGTTGTTAAATCTATTCTGTATATAATAGTTTGCATCTGCTCATCCCAAACTCCCAATCCATCCCTCCCTCACTTCCCTCCCCCCGGCAACCACAAGTCTGTTCTCTGTGTCTGTCAGTCTGTTTCTGTTTCATAGATAAGTCCATTTCTGTCATATTTTAGATTCCACATATAACTGATATCATATGGTACTTGTTAAAAGACATTTTCTGTAGCATACATGGTAAGGGTCAGCATTACTTACCACAAATAAAAAGAAACTTAAAACTAAATATTCAGAACTGGAATATAACATTTAAAAATTGTGAATCACTACGTTGTACACCTGAAACATATAATATTGTACATCCACTATATCTTAATAACAAACAAACCCTAAATATACAGGCCGTCCTCGCTTTGCAGAGTTCTGCCATGCACAGAAGTCAGTTACCACAATGCAGTTAAATAACACAAATCTTCCCCTACAACGCAGTTCAATTTTCAGTTACCAAGATCTACTCTATTCACTGAACTATCTAAAGTACAAACTTCGAGTAAATATATAAAGTACAAACTTCTAGCTAGCTCTTCACATTTGCTAGCTCTTCAGCCCACAAGTTACTATGTGAATAAAGAGAAGTGACCAATCACATCAATTACTTCACAGTCTGCTGGTGACTGATAACTGTGCATCTGTTATTCAGTTCACACCCAGACGGCAAAGTATGAAAGTGTGTTGTCTCCTTGTCTCTCAGTGATAAGACCACCTGCCAAAACGGAGCATCGAATGGCGGGATAGGCCAACAGAGTTGAAGATGCAGCAAAGAAATGAAAAGCGATGATGCTGAAAGTAAAATTAAAATTAAATGTGGATGGAGTCATAGCAGAATAGCTGGCTGGTGGAGCAAATGTTGACACTATCAGAGTTCAGAGACTACAGCTCTGGAGTTAGAGGAACTTGACACAGGTGAACTCATCAACATAAATGAAAAAAAAAAAAAAGTGGTCGTAACAAAGACACCAAAGATGTCCCAGAGGAAATGACACCAGCCAACCAATCCCACATTAAAGAAATCCTCGGAAATCTTTCACGACATTGAACGTACAAAGGATAAAATGTGAGAAGCTGATTCTAGATCTAAAGAGTGTGACAGTCTGCCAAACCATGGAAAAGATGCTCACTTCCCATCACAAGTTAAACAATGAGTAGAAGATAAGCGCTGTTCAAAATGTTCTTGATAAGTTTTACACAAGGAAATAAAATACTTTCTCAATGTTGCTACTGTTTTAAATTACAACTTTTCCAAATCAGTATTAGTTTTACTGGTTTTTTCATTTCCCTATACATTTTATAATCAACAGTGAGAGAGGTTTTAATGTTCTGACAAAACTTTTTAAAGGTCACAAAACAAACCCAGTTTTTCCCATTGATTAGTAAGATTGCTTTGCATGGTTTTGGTCTGCAGGGTCATTGACGTGGTCTGACACCACCATGCAAAGCCAGGGCTACCTGTAATTAAAGCACTATTATTGAATGATATTTGGATTGCCTGTCCAAGGCTTTGGCAAAAGGCTCACTAGTTCGCTAGTAAAAATGAGTAAATGTTTAGGAATTGTTAAAAACAGTAGAACCCAAGAGAGACTTCGTTCTTGACCTAATCAAAAGGTTGAAAGAGAATGAAAGGAAAGCATTTTGTCCCGATGCCGTTCGGTTTTACTTTACACAGTGTTCGTCCACTGTGTAAAGTCATCATACTTGCTCTGTAGTGTCTCCAGGAAACCCTAAGCCTTCACAGCTTCCTTCCTTCAGACACCCCCCCGACACTGTCCAACCTCACCTGCCACCATGGTCCTCATCGACCTTCAGAGCCTCCCCGGGGCCCTCAGCAAATCTGCTCACTCCCCACCCCCTGCTCTCATAGCACCCCAGACTCGCCCATTATAGCACCTCCTGCAATTGTGATCACATAACCAAGCGTGTCCTTGGCTTGTTTCACAGGTGACTTCCCAGTTAGAATGGAGGGACTAGGCTTTTTGTTCCTTTCACTCTCCATTGCATCCCACGGGCCTTGCCCTGGGACTGGCATATAATAGGTGTTCATTTAATATTTGGTTAAGTGTCGAATGAATGATGACTCTGGATCACTGCAGGAAATAATACGTTCCCTAAAAAAAATTCTATTCAGGAAAGCTATTGTTAGCTCATTGCAAATTAGAAAATGGTACCTCTTCCATCCCACAGAAAATTGTCATAATATACCAATTTTGTTAGAATGAGGCACTTTATTGCCATCTGCTATACAACTGTCCTACTTAATTCCCAACTCTACAATGTCTGGAGTGTGGCTGACATGGCCGAGGCCATGCCCATGAGCAGTGCACAACCTGGACAACCTTACTTGGCAGTCTTGAGCACGCTCAGGCAGGAGCGGAGCTTGAACCCTCTTCTGCAGCCTGGATCACCGCGTGCTCCTCTCCTTACCTCTCACACAGCAGTGTGCCCTTCACCCCCAGGAAATATTCGGATATTTCCATCGATGGACACAGTTCAGACTCTAAAGCCACAGAAAGGGATTAAGAGGAAATGAAACGAAGCAATGAAGCCACTGATCTAGAAGTTTATCTACATCATGAGGTTAAACCACTGTCCAAGAAACAGGTACAGGGAACCTTATAGAGAAATAAAATAGTGACATTCTAAGAAAAGGGAGCTGAGAAAAGGGAAGGGGACCCATCTGGTGGGGCCTCTAAGGACCCAAGGGAGGGCCTGGGAGAGTGACGAGGTGGGCTTTGGATGTGTGACCCTCGGTTTTCTTGCAATGGGATTACATCACACGAGGACTCTCAGGGGCCCGGTTACACTGTTCTGTCTGGACTAGAGCTTGAAAACATGCTGACGACAGGAAGTGGTTAAAAAAACGGAGCCAGGCAAAGGGCAGGGCCACATTTACCCACATCAAGCCTCAGCCCAGAGGTCCCCTCTCTCCACCTCTGCTGAAGAAAAAAATCCAGTTCCCCCACCGCAGGGAGACCCGTGAACCTCCAGAGTCCCAGGCGCCTGCATTAACCCAGACTGGATTCTCCTCTTCATTTCCATTTCTGTGGGAAGTTTAAGCTATTCAACACTTTCACTGGGAGCTTAGAGCCCGCGTCAAATAGAGTGCCATGATCTAATAACATAATGATTATTTTTTCCGCATAGTCAACTGTGAAGAAAATTATACAGGTTATTTTATCAGATGGTGTTTTAAATGAGCTTGAGTATAAATAGATAACGCAAAGTGACAGGAGCTATTACTGAGAGGAATTCAGGAGAAAGTGAGAGCGTTTTTCTCCTTTGCATATAGGAGGCTGGGGCGAGGCGCAGAGAAAGAAAATCATTCGTCCTCTTGCGGCAAGGAGGCCAAAGAAGCAGTGTTCCTGTTCTCAGCCCAGGCTGCAAGGCACTGCATGCATTTCTGCTTGTCTTTTTTTTTTTTTTTTAATTTATTCTATTGAAGTATAGTTGATTTACAATCAATGTTGCATTAATTTCTGCTGTACAGCAAAGTGATTCAGTTATACATACATACAGATTCTTTTTCATATTCTTTTCCATGATGGTTTATCACAGGATACTGAATATAGTTAGTTCCCTGTGCTCTACAGGAGGACCTTGTTGTTTATCCATCCTATGTGTACTAGTTTGCATCTGCTAACCCCAAACTCCCAATCCATCCCCCCAACGCCCCCTCCCCCTTGGCAACCACAAGTCTGTTCTCTATGTCTGTGAGTCTGTTTCTGTTTCATAGATATGTTCATTTGTGTCCTATTTTAGATTCCACATATAAGTGCTATCATATGGTATTTGTCTTTCTCTGTCTGACTGACTTCACTTAGTATGATCATCTCTAGGTCCATCCATGTTACTGCATATGGCATTATTTCCTTCTTTTTTATGGTTGAGTTTGCTTGCCTTCTTGTGTGTCGACCATGGCCATGAAAAGAACAGGCCCAGGCTGGTCCCAGGAGAAGGATGAGAGCCAGAGGCACCCCATGCGACCACCCCAGCTGAACTCCGCCACACTGGCCCAGTTGCCCCAGCTGCCCAGCCACCGCATGAGTGACCCTAAATGACTGTGGCTTTAGGCTGAATTCTATGGAACTTTATCATGCAACAGTAGCAAACCAGTCCAACTATAAAACAAATAGATGGAGAGATATACCATGTTCTTGGATTGGAAGAATCAACATTGTGAAAATGACTATACTACCCAAAGCAATCTACAGATTCAATGCAATCCCTATCAAACTACCACTGGCATTTTTCACAGAACTAGAACAAAAAATTTCACAATTTGTATGGAAACACAAAAGACCCCGAAGAGCCAAAGCAATCTTGAGAACGAAAAAAGGAGCTGGAGGAATCAGGCTCCCTGACTTCAGACTATACTACAAAGCTACAGTAATCAAGACAGTATGGTACTGGCACAAAAACAGAAAGATAGATCAATGGAACAGGATAGAAAGCCCAGAGATAAACCCACGCACATATGGTCACCTTATCTTTGATAAAGGTGGCAGGAATGTACAGTGGAGAAAGGACAGCCTCTTCAATAAGTGGTGCTGGGAAAACTGGACAGATACATGTAAAAGTATGAGATTAGATCACTCCCTAACACCATACACAAAAATAAGCTCAAAATGGATTAAAGACCTAAATGTAAGGCCAGAAACTATCAAACTCTTAGAGGAAAACATAGGCAGAACACTCTATGACATAAATCACAGCAAGATCCTTTCTGACCCACCTCCTAGAGTAATGGAAATAAAAACAAAAATAAACAAATGGGACCTAATGAAACGTCAAAGCTTTTGCACAGCAAAGGAAACCATAAACAAGACCAAAAGACAATCCTCAGAATGGGAGAAAATATTTGCAAATGAAGCAACTGACAAAGGATTAATCTCCAGAATTTACAAGCAGCTCATGCAGCTCAATATCAAAACAACAAACAACCCCATACAAAAATGGGCAGAAGACCTAAATAGACATTTCTCCAAAGAAGATATACAGACTGCCAACAAACACATGAAAGAATGCTCAACATCATTAATCATTAGAGAAATGCAAATCAAAACTACAATGAGATATCATCTCACACCAGTCAGAATGGCCATCATCAAAAAAACTAGAAACAATAAATGCTGGAGAGGGTGTGGAGAAAAGGGAACACTCTTGCACTGCTGGTGGGAATGTGAATTGGTTCAGCCACTATGGAGAACAGTATGGAGGTTCCTTAAAAAACTACAAATAGAACTACCATATGACCCAGCAATCCCACTACTGGGCATATACCCTGAGAAAACCAAAATCCAAAAAGAGTCATGTACCAAAATGTTCATTGCAGCTCTATTTACAATCGCCCAGAGATGGAAACAACCTAAGTGCCCATCATTGGATGAATGGATAAAGAAGATGTGGCATATATATACAATGGAATATTACTCAGCCATAAAAAGAAACGAAATTGAGCTATTTGTAATGAGGTGGATAGACCTAGAGTCTGTCATACAGAGTGAAGTAAGTCAGAAAGAAAAAGACAAACACCATATGCTAACACATATATATGGAATTTAAGAAGAAAAAAAAATGTCATGAAGAACCCAGGGGTAAGACAGGAATAAAGACACAGACCTACTGGAGAATGGACTTGAGGATACGGGGAGGGGGAAGGGTGAGCTGTGACAGGGCAAGAGAGAGTCATGGACATATACACACTAACAAACATAAGGTAGATAGCTAGCGGGAAGCAGTCGCATAGCACAGGGATATGGGCTCTGGGCTTTGTGACAGCCTGGAAGGGTGGGATAGGGAGGGTGGGAGGGAGGGAGACACAAGAGATATGGGAACATATGTATATGTATAACTGATTCACTTTGTTATACAGCAGAAACTAACACACCATTGTAAAGCAATTATACCCCAATAAAGACGTTAAAAAAAAAAAAAACCCGAAAGGGTAGAACGTAAAATAAGACCATCTCTTGTTAAAGACAAGACAGGTGCACAGAAAAGAACCTGGAATTACACGCATCACAACGTGCCTCTAGCGAGTGGGAAAAAAGATGATTTTTATTTTCTTCTCTACAGGTGTCTCTGTTTCACATTCTCTTCGATGAGAAAAAAAATATTTTGAAAACTGAAATTATTTGCCTGACTCGACTTCCTCATCCTGTGTATGAAAGAAACAGAAAGGAGGTTTCATTCTGTGCTAGAACAGCAGTGTAGTGGAAAGGAAATGGGGTCTGAGATCAAAAGCCTTGGGCTTGGTTTCTGCCCCGAACCAACCCCTCACCTGCCTACAAGATACTTCTTTGAGCCATAACGCAGTAAAATGAAATCAAGGCATTTAACAGGATGGTTGTGAGGATTAAGTGTGAAAAATATACACAGAAAAGGCCATTTAATGGTAAATCAGAGTACTCAGCCTCTAGACGCGAGGCGTAAGAATCCACATTTTAAACTAGCTCCCCTACTGAGTTGAGATGCAAGTGACTAGTTGACATAAATGTTGTTTTATAGGCATTTGATTAAACATATATTACTTTAAAAAAAAAAAAAAACTAGCTCCCCACATGATTCTAGAACTAAAGAGTAAGAATCTCCGGTCTAAACCATCAAGTGTTCAGAAAAGAAATGGCATGATTACTTTTCAGTATCTGTAATACTCTAGTAAGCTTAAAGAAAATTATGCTTTCATTCACTGAAAAGGTAGCCTGAAAGGATCCTGGGGAAACATATTTAAACATGATCAGTCAAATCAGAACTCGTTATGGGAAATAACCGCTAATGTCTCTTGATGTTAATACATAACCATATATGGTGATATATCAGTTAAGAGTCCAGTCAGGAGACGGAAACCGCACCAGTCATTTGATCAGGAAAAAATTACGATGGGAATTTCCAACTAATGAAAGGTGGGTAACTAGGAGAGAAGAAAAGAAGTCTAGAGAATCTAAGAATGGCAAACGTGAGCCCCAGTGACCAGCTCTAGGGCTGGGGCGGAGTGCCCAAGAAAGGATAAAACATGAAGCGCATCCTCTCCCCAAGGCTGAGGTTCAGACTCACTGCAGAGGACGTGGCTGCGGCCCCGTGCTGATGGAGAGTACGCTGGGGGCCATGGGCAAGCTGGTCCCCAGCAGGTGAGCAGGAAGTCACCCACCTGCGGGCCAGTGAAACTCACTGGGTGATGATCACCACAGTGTCTTCGCATGCTGTTGGGAGCTGTGCCACAGGGGACAAAAACCAGACCACAGTGAAGTCAGTAAGAAAATCCTGGCCCCTGCTACATCTTGCCCTGTCTCTCCAGCGGCCTCTGCTGGAAAACTCCAGCAGTGCACCAGCTGACAAAGGAAAAAAATGTTTGCAGGGTCCAGCTCCAAGATCCCACAGGAGGAAGAGAAGGGCAGAGTGGGAGCTGACAGGCAATAAGATGACAACTGGCACAGCGCTTGTTAAATGTTCTTGAAGGTTCGGGAGCACCTGTACTCTGAAATTCCCTCCATATCCTAATACAAGAATACAACACTCTACGGCGTTAACTTTCCCTAGTCTGGGTGTTCTAAATCTACGATCAGTGAAACGTGAACCTATCTGAAAAGGTTTGCTAGATGGTTACAATAGTTCGTTTTAGCAGAATCTGAATTTTCAAGAAAGGAAACAAAAACAGAGATGTTAAGGAAAAAAGCAAAAGAGGAATGAACTAAAAAATAAAACGTATCTCCCAGGCCAGTGCTGAAGACCTTCCATCACATCTGTGATCTTTAGATCAAGAAAATAGAGTGACCAAGTGTTCCTGAGAGATATAGAAGCTCTCTGCCATGTTCCCACCGAGCATAGAGAGCTGAAATCCATTGCCAAGAAGGGCGCTGCTGACCTGTTTCCCACCTTCTTGCCTCGGTTGAGCAGGAACAAGCATAATTAGCTCCCACCTCTGGCGCCTGTGCCATGAATAAGCACCCTCTCCAAGAACACCTTGACATAGAGCAGGACCTGAAAGGCAGGCTGAGACCTCAGAGTGTGGGCGCAGCCACAGAGCCGGGAAGGCAGACTCCCGGGGAATCAACCGCCTTCGTTAACCTCAGAGATTAACCCGTTAAACACCTGGCAGCTGTGGTAACACACTGCTTATTGTCACAAGAAGCACAACTTACCTCCACGACGATAAACAACACAGCACAACAGCAGACAAAGTCTGCCTCATGCAGTAACACTTTCAAACGCAGCTGATATCCAATCACCTATTCTTAGAAACTTCCTTCGGGCTAACCATTTCCTATTACGTAGAGGCAAATTTAAAGGGGATCTCTGGTAACAACAAATGTAGCTGATGATCAAGACTTTATTCCTAATTCATAATGAAATCCAGAATCCTCAAATGGTTTTCTTGCAGGGCAGAAAAGGAACCAGCTCGAAGGCTCCCCATCAAAAAGCACACTTGTGGGCTTCCCTGGTGGCGCAGTGGTTGAAAGTCCGCCTGCCAATGCAGGGAACGTGGGTTCGTGCCCCGGTCCGGGAAGATCCCACATGCCACGGAGCGGCTGGGCCCGTGAGCCATGGCCGCTGAGCCTGCGCGTCCAGAGCCTGTGCTCCGCGGCAGGAGAGGCCACAACAGTGAGAGGCCCGCATACCGCAAAAACAAAAAACAAAACAAACAAACAAAAAGCACACTTGCAATTCTGCTCCTTGATAATGTCTCAGCGACCTTCAGTGTAAGTCCCATCCCGTCCTGCCTGGACCATTGCAGTAACTGTACAGCAGATCTTTAGAATTTATTCCTCTTGCATAACTGAAATTGTACCCCTGTTAAATAGCAACCTCCCGTTTACTCCTCCCTCCAGCCCCGTTCTACTCTCTGCTTCTACAAGGTTGGATATTTTAGATTCCTCACTTAAGTGAGATCATACAGTATTTGTCCTTCAGTGACCGGCTTATTTCACTTAGCAACATGTCCTCCTGGTTCATCCTTGTCATTGCACAGGACAGGATTTCCTTCTTTTTTAAGGCTGTGTAATATTCCATTGGATGGCTCCATCACTTTATCCATTCACCTGTCGAGAGACCTTTAGACAGTTTCCAGTCTTGGCTACTGTGAATACTGCCGCAATGGACATGGGAGTGCAGGCATCTGTTAGAGATCCTGCTTTGGGTTTTTTTTTTTTTGCTTTGTTTGGAATTTTCCTCTCTGGGTTCTATCACATGTACCTTATCCACTGATGTCAGGGTCTTTCCTTCAGATATAAAAATCATGACCCAACTGGCTCAAACCCAATCGCACTGCATTTTGGAGACTGGGACTAGGGAGATGAGCGGAACGAGCCTGTTCTCCTGTCCCCGTCCTTCCTCTTTGCTCTCACGCCCACCACCCACCGATCCACATGCGAACCTGGTCCTGGAGAGGCTGATGTTAAGCCCGGTGACCTGTGGTATCTGCAGCACTGCAGGCACCGCAGCGTTTTATAAACGTGTGACTGTGTGCCTGTCCTCAGGAGGCTTAGGATCCCAAAGATAAGAACCCTGTGGAGCTGCCGGGCGGGGGGACCCGGCCACGTGCTGTGCCTCGCGCTGTTTCCCTGGCCCTTTACCCTTTTCACCTGGGAGATGCAGACTGATGGCCTCCTCCCTGGGGACGATGCCTCCTCATTACCAGCAGCTTCGCTTCGGCTCTGACGTGTGACCGCCCCGAGCGGCAGCGCATCCCCCCACCCCGAGCGGCAGCGCATCACCCCCCCCCCCCCCGCGAGGAGGACGTGGCAGGGTTGTCCTCGGTTTATTTCATCCTTCTCTAAAGCAATTCCACACACACACACACACACACACACACAGAATTCTGTTCCTGGGCGCAAAGTCCTTTTGACATCACTGATGCCAAGAACTGTGTCCTTCATCCGTCCTGGTTCCCACCCCCGTGCCTGGCACACGGGCAGGTGTGTGAAGGAATGACCGACAACCTACCCCTTAAACCGGAACCGCGCGCTACAGTCTCTAAAGAAGGTTGGGATTGTGGTGGATGAACCACTGGACTAACCTCATTTATCCTCGAGATCACATTACGGTGGGAATAAAGGAATTCAAATGTAATCCCCCAACAGCACCAAAAAAGGGCCATCGGCAGATGAAAGGCATGCGCCATCTCTGAGGAGGGAAAGCAGCAGATGGCCGGGGCTAACGGATGAGGCAGATGAAGCAAGCAGGACCGGCTTCCCGTAGTCAGAGAGCTGACAGTGAAGGGACGTAGCAACTAGGCTCCACGGAGGGCATCGACGTTACAGACTTTAACAACGTAAAACGTGCAAAACCAATAAATACCCGGATGGGGGAAATGGCAAGAAATCTCAGCGCGCCGTTTCTTCTGCTTTCAAATCAAGGAGCCGACGTCACCGGCTAAAATTGTGTCATGGAAGAAATAGAGACAGTGTGGCGATGGACGTGGAGGCGACCATAGCAGCTATAGTGACAGTAATAAGAATAATAGTAATAATAATGATCGTTCCAAACCTTGGTTTGTTTTTTTCCACAAACTTTTCTTTCTTAAACGTACCAAGGTATTTTAAAAATAAAAATCTCTTCTTGTCAGCTAGTTTTCCTATTTTTGCTCATTTCTTTTATGAAATACAACTCTGCTTCGGATTCTTTGTCCTCTTTATCGATAAATAATTTAACACCTTCACGAATAAAATACAGCTTTAGAGTAGGATTTCGTTGCTATAAAATATGGTGTCCAACCACCGTCTACTTATCCAGCCAGCCACTCCTCTCGCTGTGGATTCAGGGATGTAGACCGCCCCAATGATGATTCTCCAATATAACTGTCATATGGGGGGTGTTGGGATTTGGGCTTTTTTATTATGTTTAACATTTTTATAATGACTATGTATTGCTTCACATTAAAATGATAAAGCCTTTCGAGAAAAGCAGCCACTCGCAGGCTCCATCCAGCCGCAGGGCGGGCGGTGATGCTGGCGGAGAGGCCACACCTGTCCAAGGGGCAGGAGGCCCCGGGCCAGGTGCGGGCCAGGTGCGTCTCAGGTGCTGTGCTGAGCGCTGGGTGGGGCTGCGGGAGGGGCCTTCATTTCTCACACTTGAGGCGACCGGGACTCGCAAGTGAGCAAAGGGCTGGATGAAGCAGTCAGCTGATTGGGGAGAAGACTGGGCCCGGGGGGCAGGTGTGTTCGGGAGCCTTCTGGGGGAGGGGAGCGCAGGCCCAGCGCGGCCACGAGCCGGTCGGTCTGTGAGCGCCATCTAGTGGGCACCCCGGGGACTGCCGCCTGTGGTCCCCTCTCCTCGGAAAAAGAGTTCAAGCCAATCAAAAACGCCATCTTGGCAGTTTGCAAAATTAAAGTTATTTAGAAAAAGATGTGCTGGACTCTGCGATAAGCTATGCAAAGAAAAAAAAACATTGCAACATTTATTTGCCGTTTCTCTCAGGCGAGGCCGATGTACAGCTGGTGTGCGCTGGGGGGAGAGGAGGGACTTCGACAATTACTTACAAGCTGCATCTAGTCCCATGGGTCACGTGAGGTCAGTGACCATGCCACACTGTTAGGAAATATTTTTAATTTCACCACTATTCTTAAATGTCTCCCATTTAAGCATGCTGGGTTACTAATAAAAAGAAGTTGATGACATCTATCGTATTCTTACTTTGTAACAAGAACTGCACATATAATGTTGCCTCATTTAATCCTCAAAGGAACCTGTTGAGGTTGTCCTAGCAGGAATTATATTACATACCCCTTTTGCAGATAGGATGACTGAGGCTCCAAAGGCCGGCTCAGATCACAAACTTTAAGTAAATGGCAAGTTAGATCCAAGCTGTGGCAGCTTGACACCTCTTAAGCACACACGCCTCCACACCTCCCCAGCTGTGGAGAAGGGGCTGTCCCTTCACTGACCAGCACACAGGTGGGCAAAGTCCTCTTGTTTGCTAGGACTCTGGTTTGTCATTTCAAACAGGAACCTCATGGATGGACCTAGAGTCTGTCATACAGAGTGAAGCCAGAGAGAGAAAAACAAATACCGTATGCTAACACATATACATGGAGTCTATAAAAAAAGGTCATGAAGAACCTAGGGGCAGGACGGGAATAAAGACGCAGACCTACTAGAGAATGGACTTGAGGACATGCGGAGGGGGAAGGGTAAGCTGGGACAAAGTGCGAGGGTGGCATGGACATATATACACTACCAAATGTAAAATAGCTAGCTAGTGGGAAGCAGCCGCATAGCACAGGGAGATCAGCTCGGTGCTTTGTGACCACCTAGAGGGGTGGGATAGGGAGGGTGGGAGGGAGGGAGACACGAGAGGGAAGAGATATGGGGATATATGTATATGTATAACTGATTCACTTTGTCATAAAGCAGAAACTAACACACCATTGTAAAGCAATTATACTCCAATAAAAATGTTAAAAACAAACAAACAAGCAAACAAAACAGGAACCTGAGTCTCAGAGGAGGCCCCTGGAGGTCAGTACCCAGAAACACTTGCATATGGGCAACTCCATCTTGTGACAAATAATCCAGTTCACCCGCCAACAGCAAAGAGATTTTTTTTTCAAAAAGAAATTTATTTCTTCAGAATACAGCCTCCGTGTTAAACAGAAGCACAAACCCTTCACCTAATTGATCTCAATTTTGTCATTCAGGGCTCATCACCCAACAGAACAGAACAATTCCCGAGCAGGAGTCTTTGCTGGATGTGCTGCCTGACGGAGGTTTTTGGTAAGATAGATAGGTCGTAAGTATTCACGGTATTGACAGAGCCTTGGAAATCTGTCATGTCACATTACTGTAACAGAAACACCCAGACTTCCATCCCTTCATTCCCTCAACTGATAGCCACCAGTTTCATCCCTAGGCTTGCTTCTTGGGTCTGTTTTTCCAGTTCATCTTCAGATATTATATGTCAGCAAAGGTTTGCCAGAAAGGCACGGGTCAGTGGAACCAAACATCTTAATGGGCTTTTTCCTTCTCCTTTTCCACTTAGCTGACTCCAGTTCACTCTCCAAGGGCAATCTTTTTTATACTGTTATTTTTAAGTAAGTTAGGAAATGACAGAACAGCTACAGCCAGCTATGGCGCCACTGCGGCGATAGGTTCACTGAATATGCTCACTGGTATCACGTGTCAGGATAACGCTCGGCTGTGGGCACTTGACCTGCATCCTGCAATTTGACAGGTGCCTGTGGTGGCACTTACAAAGTGTGTGGCTTCAATCTAACCAAAATGGTTATTTCTGGTCATTTGTAAAGTATGTCCACTGGACACACCTTCTCCTGGACAATTCAAATTGCTCCTTTCAGCTGTGAACAGGTTGGCTCAATCAGGTGAAACTCTGACTATATAGCCAAGGGAACAGCTGCTTGCAGACCACCTTGCTCCTTTTTTATATATAAGGAAAGCCTCAAAGACAGAGCTGAGTCAGGCTTACCCTGGATTCCTATAGCAAGGTGTTGTTACACCGACTCACTAGCTTTGGTGGAAGAAGGGGGACGCAGGTCATGTGGATGGACTTTGGAAGTCAGGGTTCCACAAACATACCTTTCAGAGGCATTGGAATCGCTTTCTTTTCCTGGTAAGTGGAGTCTAATCAACACTACAGAATGTGAAGGCTTTGTAGCTGATTTAATGACTAAAGACCTAATAGGCTTTTAGAGTCATTTTCCAGAACATCAAATCGCACTGAAGATGTTGAAGGTGTAGGAGGCCAGAGTTCTAGAAACAAGGTATCAGCAGGGCTGTGCTGCCTCTGATGACTTGAAGATTCTAGGTTCTCCCTTGCCTTCTAGCTTCAGGTGGCCCCAGGCATTCCTTAGCTTGTGGCCACATCACTCCCATCTCAGCCTCTGTCATCACAGGGCTGTGTGTGTGTCTGCGTCTCTGCGTGTCCCCTCCTCAACAGTACACTGGGCGTTGAATTTAAGCATCCAGTATAACCTCATCGTAACTAATCACATCTGCAGAGACCCTTTTTCCAAATAAGGTCACATTCTGAGATTCCAGTGGACATGAATCTGGGCGGGGGAGGGACACTATTTAACCTACTACAGGGGTAAGAAGCGGGGAGGGGCTGCACATAGGCCACCGACCTGCCAACACCTTGTTTCTAGAACTCTGGCCTCCGGAACGATGAGAGAATCCACCCCTGTTGTGTTAAGCCATGCCGATGGTGGTAATTCTTCATGACAGCCCCAGGAAAACTCACAGACTATTGACTGATCACCAGTTTCACTCTTGCCTCTAACAGCCCCTACACCTTGGCACATGATCTAGAACCCACTTTTCACCTCTAAACCAGGTGGAGCTTTACAAGATTCATGGTAGTAGAAGAAAAAAAAAAGGGAGAGAGAGAGAGAGAGAAAAAAAAGAAAGAAATAGAAACCACCTAAATATTCATCAGTAGGGAAATAAACTATGGAATAGCCTACCACAGACTACTAAAGAGCAGTTTTTAAAAAAATGAACGAGGCAGCTCTATTCACACGGGTATGAAAAAGCCTCCGAGACACAGTATTGGCTGTAAAGAATGTGATACACAGCACAATGCCCTTTGTTTTCACACACAGCCACATATAAAACAAAATCCTTTGTTGTCTGCAGCCACATATCTGTTTATGAAGGTAGATACAAAGCCCTGGATGAAAAAAATAAAAGGATAAAATGGAGTTCATTTAGGGAAGGGGGTTGGAATTGCGGGTAGTCCGTGAACGCTTGAGCCTTATCCGTAAGATTTTAGGAGGATGCATTCAAGCGCTATTCAGTTCGATTTTACTTTTAAGTTTTAAACAAAACAAAAGACAAAGGACAGGGGAAAAAGCTATCCACAAGCCTTCAAAGCTTTCTGAATTACCGACTTAATTACTTAAGACCCCCTGGAGCTGTAACAGACCCCAAGAGGCCCAGGAGATGCCTGCTGGACCTTGCCTGGGGCAAAACATCCCTCCTTAGAGCTGGATCTGGGCTGGAGACTCCCGGGACAACGTCTGCCCCCTCTGCATCCTGGGCCACATGCAGAGCAAACGGGCAAAGAAGAAAACAGCCACAGAGGGAGGGAGAGAGACGCCCTGTGACATGAAGCAGGAGCTTCACGAGATTTAAGTCCCTGATTGTTTTGTGCCACCAGGACTATGATCCCAAGAAAATACAGGGTGTACAGAACACTTGGAATTTCAACAAGGCAAGCGGAGTGAATTGCAGCCGCTGGACTGGCAGCCTGGACCCAGACAGCAAGGGAGCAGAGTGCCAACAAATCAATATGGTTTCATATGGCTTTGCCCTGGGCGGCCGGGATGGGGAAGCGGGAGGAGGAACGCCTCCCTCTATGGGAGCAAGAATCGAAGAAAAAGAAAGGAAAACATCTTTCAGAGATATAGCTCCCCACCTGCAAGCTAGAGCCAGAATGCTTATCAGCCTGGGCTCCCCTGACACGGTCCCCCTCCGGCTCTGCAGGCTCCCACCGTGAAAACTCCTCTCTACACGTCACACCTGTGTCTTGTCTAATCCAATGACCTCAAAATACCACGGTGACAGAAGTCCCTTCTCTTGTCCACTCTGCGTGCTACTACCGTCCTGAGCTAACGGCCACCACTCCTATTTCGGACAACTAATTTAACGCCAGGCTCTATTCTGGGAAATTCCCACATGCGACTTCACCACAGCCCTGGGCCATTTTCCCAATGGGGAAACTGAGCCATCACAGAACACTTAAGTCACTTGCCCAAGGTCACGCAGCTGCGGAGGCACTGCCTGACACAGAACCTGTGAACATGTGACCTTACACAACCGAGGGGCTTTGCAGATGTGATTTAGTTAAGGATGCTGAGCTGGGGAGAGTGTCCTGCGTTATGCAGTGGCCCAGTGTGATCACAAGGGTCCTTACAAGAGGGAGGCTGGAGGGTCAGCGTCAGAGAAGGAGACACGGTAACAGAAGCAGAGGTCAGAGTGATGTGTGACATGGGGTCATGAGCTAAGGAATGCGGGCACCTCTCAAAGCTGGAAAGGGCAAGGAAAAGATTCTCCCCTAGAGCTTCCAAAATAATGCAGCTCTGCCGACACCCTGATTTTGTCCTCTAGACCCGTCTCAGAATTCTGATGTCCAGAACTGCAAGATAGATTTGTGTTGTTTAAAGCCACTGTGTTTGCGGTAATCTGTTACAGCGGCAAGAGGAAGCTAATACAGACACCAGTAACTGGACACCGGAAAGCCCATGAAAGGTTATCTGGTACTACCAAGGCCTGCAAAAGCTGCCCCTGGCTTCCTCTCCAATCTCATCTCTTTCCCCTGCCTCCCCCGCTGACCCCCCCCTTGCGGTCTACATTCCAACAGCCTGGCCTTCTTTGAGTTCCTCGAATAAACCAAGTTTAATTCTGCCTGAAGATACACACTGCTCCCTCCGCCTGAAATGCGCTTCCTGCACAGCCCTCCAGAGCTGGCTGCTCGTCAGTTAGTTCTCAGAGCAAACGCCAGGTCCTTAGACAGACAGCTTCCTGATCACTTAGCACTGCCCGCCTCCATCCCAGGGTCTCTGTTCTGTGACCCAGCGTGAATTTCTCCACAGCGTACATCACTGTCTGAAGTGATCAGATGTACTTGTCTCTTATATTCCGTGCTCTCCTCTCCTAGAATGTAAGCACCGGGAGGGCTGGGACTCTGTGTGTCTGTTCATCGTCATTCACTAGAACACAGAGTAGACCCACAAATATTATTTGAAATAAAGAAGCATTTGTGCCCAGGCCTTGCTGTAAAGTTTCAGGCCAAGACGGCTAAAGAGGCATCTGATTATCTCTTGCTTTTTCCTTGCTTGCGTGCCCAGTTGCTTAGAAACTCACCAAGCAGGTTCATTTGTTGATTCCAACGTTTTGAAAGATAATGTGTTTCTGAGCTGCATGAGGAGAGCTGGGCTTTTTAGTTTTAAGAACTGTAGTGGAATGGTGGGCTGCAACCCTAAACCCCAAGCCACCCACGGAAATAAATCTCTAAGCTCAAAGTTCGGTAATTGCACATAAAACTGCAGAGAGTTGAAAGGGAATGAAGGACAGAGTTGGGGGGGGGGGGGTGGGGGAGAAAAGAAAACTCATGCTTTCATAAAGAAAAGAAGGGCTTTTCCTTATGAAGGGAAGAGAAACAGGCACAAAGTTGGCATTTCCCAGCCATGGAGGGGGCAGCACAAAGACGATTTTTAAATTTTAGATTTTAAAGATGATGCAGAGAACATCGTTATTGCCCTAGGTTGCAACACTCCTCTTTTCTGACTGCCCTTTTTAAGATGGGATTTTTGAAGGTGTTGACCATCTGTGCTGTCTGCTAAAATGGAAACATGAGACACGATGGTTTCCAAGGCCTGGTGATCAACTCAAAATTTCCATCAATTCCATTTTATCCCTTTCCATGCACCAAAAAGTAATGAATCCACCACACAGTGTATGCTAAATAAGTGGTCAATTGTATAACGATTGACCAGATGGATGGACGGATGGACGGATGGATGGATCGACGATCAATCGATGGATCGTTCGATGGATGGATCGATGGACCATCGGATGGATGGAGGGATGGATACATGGATGGATGGGCAGATGAATGGACAGACGGGTGGACGAATGGACCAAGAGATGGATGGATGGATGGATGCATAGATGGATGGATGGGTGGATGCATGGATGCATGGATGCATGGATGGATGGGTGGGTGGATGAGTACATCACCACTCTCTGTCCTTCTACAGACCCTCCTGCCTGGACTATTGCATCAGCCCCCACCCTGGCTTCCACGCCTGGGGTCTCTTCCCAGTTTTATCATGATTTCCCCTAAAGCTGCATATTTACCTTCTTGAAGTAGAGGTTGGTTTGCTACCCGAGGGGTGTCCACAGCACCCCACACTACACAGGGTCACACACTGTGGCAGCAACCTTCTAAATCGTAATACTGGGGTTGAAGCCCAAGATAGCAGTCCCTCCTCAGAGGAGGCTGTGAGGTTGAGTGAGATGTTCAGGGGGCAGCAGCCGCCTTGACTACCTACCCACCATCATCATTCCTCTCCATCCTGCACCACAGCTGTATCTGATTCATCAAATCGAGCTCTTTCTTTCCTCTAGGTGGAGAATCCACCACCCGTACCGAGATTGAACTTCTGTTTGACCTTCACCCAAATCTGACACATATATTCACACGTGGTCAGACAGCACAATGGTGATGATGAAAACAACGATGGCTAAATATCATTGAGTGTTTACAATGTGCCAGGCCAACGTGCTCCTCTTTTTTTTTTTTTCCACAATAGGCACTTGAGTTTGTTAAATAATTTGGGTTAAGCAAGGGTTGAGGAGTTCCATGGAATTGGGGGTGGAGGGAGTGGATCTCAAGGAGAGTTTGGGGTCCTCTCCCTCCCCTGGATTTTTGTCAGCTGTGCTCCTGCAGTACATCTTTAATCCTCATAAAACTCTAAGAGGCAGGCAACCTCATTTTTACATTTTACAGATGACGAAGGTTGAGTTTCAGAGAGGTTAAGTGACTTGCCCAAGATGACAAAACTAGTAAACACTGGGGTCCAAATTTCCATCTAGGCAGGCTGACCCAAGAGCCTGTACTCTTGACCAAAATATTTCCTTGACAACTAACTCAAAGGAGAAAACAATTGAAAATTTTGTCAGTATGGACGCCCGTCCCCCCAACCAGGTAAATCAATAGGATAACAAAACTGGCAGAAACCCATTTCAGACTTGTGACCTCCAGACTCTTAAGATAATAAATTTGTGTTCCTTTAAAGCATTAAGTTTGTGGTGATTTGTTACAGCAGCAAAAGGAAACTAATACAGCAGATGAGGGCTATCCAGCTAGTGGGTTCAGGTTCTGATGGTAAATATGACCATTTGCTCATTTGCTGAGCAGATACTGTGTATCAGGCACCACGTTTGGTGCTGAGAAAACATCTGGTGAGCAAAACAAACAGGGTCCCTCCCATCGAGGAGCTTGTGATCCAGTGGAGGAAGACAGAGAGTATTCTGGTCATCAATTCAGTGCCTCTTGGCTCCAACCAAATTCACCCCTCATGACCTGCTCTGGGAAAATGGATCTGAGCCTTTAACAGTTGTCCTTTGCCGATGGGCAAGAGTTACGCTATGTCAGTAGGGGGCGCTGGAGAGACACTTGAGTAGGAAAGTGTGTGCTTTCTGATTCTGGGGCACTCTTCCAGCACTGGTGGCTCCCCCCGCCCCGACCCTTGTGTCCACCTCCTGCAGCACCCAGTGCCCTGCAGCTTTCACCAGCGTCCACTTTGAGTGGTTTGGTAGCAAGCGCTTCTGAAGAGACAGCTCCCTGTGGACAGCTGTCCCCAGACTTCCAGCCATTTCCACTGGTATGCTACCTCAGCAGCTTCTCCTCATTCAGTGGGCTGTGAGTGCACCCTCTCCAGCGAGGTCTAGATCTCAGAAGGTTGGGGGAAGGCCTCTGGCTCAGATGCCCTAACTCCACCCCAGGGCAGTGGAGGCTCCTGACTCGGCCATTCCCATATTCTTCAGAGTTCTCTTCACTTCTTAGCAAGCAATCTCTCATCACTCTAGTCCCTGTTATAATTAACGGTCCTTTACATCAACCTCTCCCTGCTCAAATTCTTTCTCGTGACTGGAGCCAGACTGAGACAGGCAGTGCACGAAGCATCACGTAAATAAGCATGAATTATAGACCAAAGAGAGAACGAATTTGGCTGGAGTGGCCGGGAGAACCCTCTGTGAGAGTTGGCTTTGAAGGTGAAAGAGACAAGAAATCAACCAAATGGAGCGCTCTGGGCCAAGGGTGAGCCATGAGAAGACGTGAGCAGGACCGAGGCTCAGCGTGGCCAGGTGCTGAATGCACAGGCTTCTGGGACACCTTGGGACCTCAGACTCACATCGTACAACAAAAGGGCATCGGCCGGAGCCTGTCTGCCCTCAGATCCATTCCCAAGCCTTCCCCTGATGGGTTCTGGCTCCCAGAGGCGCTGACCCCAAAGACGGTGTTCCTTAGGGGACCCCATCCCTGGGCCCCAGGATCACCTCCTCCTGCCTCCCAGCACAGGGGTGGGTAGATTCCCACTCCGGCTATGGTTCCTGAGTCTCCTGTGTTCTGTTCCTGGCTTATCATCTGTCCTACTTCCTGTGTACCTGAGTGCTAGTGCTTCCACTTCAAGTTTTTCTGTCCTAACTACAAAAGTGGCTTCCAGCCCTCAGCAGACTGATACAATAACAAGCCCAATTTTGTTTGAACATTCCATGGACGAGTAATCTAGCACCCTCACATCACGCATAAGTGGTCCAGGGTTAGTTGCCACTGAGAAGAAGTAGGAGGAGGGGGAGGGGGATGAAGGGAACGGAGAAGAAGGGGGGCGGGAAGGAAGAATTACATAAAAGTTACTTACACCCTAAGAGCAGTAGGCAAAATGCTCCCCTGAAGGCCACTCTGCGGCAGTTACGGGTTTGGAAAGCAGCTAAAACAACTGATGAAAGAGAAAAGATGAACTACCAACTCTGGTTCCACCGCAAACTTTACTAAATAGCTCTGGTCCCTTGGAAGCATTTCAGAGCCACTCTTCACAGGGATGCAGGAGGTGCGCTGCGATACATGACACCACTCAACCATCCAACCCTGGCACTTCCCAGCCAGTGGGAATTAAAGCCAAATGCGAGAAACCATCCCTAAGTAAAGATCAGCCAGATGGGGAGACACTAATCGTCACAGTCCTGCGGTGAGCACAGCAAACAGACACCAGCCTCCTCGGAGAAGCCAGGGAGAAGCAAGCAGCTCAGACGGCTCCAGCGGGGGAGAAGCTGGGGGATGGCGGAGCGAGTGCCACAGAGAACAGACCAGCGCCGGCAATGCAGCCAAAATGAGCGCACCGCTCGCATCCGCTGGACCCCTCCCAGGGCTGCAGCAGGCACCTGTCACTAATACAGGAACAGCACAGAAGATGAGCCCCATGGGGGAGTGTTGGCAGCCGAGGAAAGGTTGTCCGAGCCAACCTGTATCTTGCCCTCCTTTCCTGTTCTGCCAGGCTCTCCATCCTCGCCCACGTTTCACCACCTCCTTCTGCCCTAGGTTCTGTCCCATCCCACCATGTGCCCTGACCCAGTGACGAGCACCCCGCTCAGACCAGTGCCATGAGTTAGGTTTTCAGGCAGCATCGTGACAGAAGAGTTCACCTCTGGCCAAAGAGCATTGGAGGGTCTCACCAAGCAAAGGTCTCATTGGGAAAGGCCACACCAGGAGACAATATGCGCTGAAGCCCTATAACAACAGAATAATAGTCCCCATTCACCAGTATTCTCCTTAGGTTACTTTATTACAAGATGCTAACATTAAAGTTCTGACCAAGGATACACTTTCTGTCCCAGATGCTCACCTCTGCCATCACGGCGTTAAAGCAAACCTAGACAATTCAGAACAAATGAACAGGCTGTGTTCCAATAAGACATTTTCTACTAACGCAGGCGGCAAGCTGGATTGGTCGGTGGGCTGTACTGGGCTGACTGCAGGTCCATACCCCGTCCTGGTTCCAGCCTCCTGGCAGGTCAATATACATCACTTTCTAGCTCCTCTCGGAATCAACACCTGCCCACAAGAGAAAGGCACGACGCTCATCCTTACAAGAGCAGGAGGCTGCAGAAGCCCCAGGGAACTGACTGGTACTCATGAGACATACAGCAAAATCCTAAGGACTTCGAGTAAAGAGATAACACAACCTCAGCCAGATATTGGTCGATCTGGAGAATTGACAGAAAAGGTCCTGGGAAAGGGAACATAGGACTGTCTCACTCTGTCCCTAAATCCCCATCCATCCACCTCTGCCCCTTCACGGGGCTCTTTCCCACGGAACTGTGGCCGCCCTCAAACCAAAATGCAGATCACTGCTGGTGTAGATCATCTCCAACCGTGTAGCCTTCAAGAACTAGATGATCCCGGTAGCTCCGATTACAGCACGGGATGCAGTCATTCACTTGACAGATCGTAAGTGCCCCAGGCATTGTTCTAGGTGCTGGGGACACAGCTGTGGACAAAACTGATGGGAAGCCTACCGTCATGGATCTGTCCTTCTGGGGAGGAACACAGATGATGAATCCTAAACCTCAAACACTGATAATATCTATGAAGAAGATGGAAGAGGATGAAGATGTAGACAGAGAGGGATGGGCAAGGGGAATGGAGAGCCAGCTTGGCTTCCCTGGTCAGGGAAGGTGCCTCTTAACAGTCGAATCAAGAAGGAGCCAGATATGGGGAGACGTAGGGAAAGGGAGTTTTGGGGCAAAGAGTCAATAACACAAATATGGGGATTGCGGAATTAATTGTAGGACAGAGGGTTTTATGTGCAAAGATCTCACCCCTGGTATCCAACTCTGAGTAGGGAAGATAGAAGTGCCCCCAGACTGTCCTAGAATCGCTCGGTGTGGACCCCCATGCTTTGGTCCCAGACAGGAAGGTCAAAACAGTGCAGAATGTATTTGGACATTTCCAGTGTGGGAAAGGGCATTAGCAATATTGCACTCCCAGGGTTTATTATCCCTGTGACCCATCGGCACCACCTTTTAAGGTTCTGGAACCTTGTCCACGACACTGTTCTCAGAGATGTTCCCTGAGCCTGACTGTGAATAGAGCTTCGGCCAAGCTCAGAGGAGAGAGCTGGTCACCCCCAGGCCAGAAACAGAAACACGTGTGGTTTTATGGTCTCTGGGACCCTATCCAGGTTCATCTGGTCAGTTCCCAATAAGGCTCTTTCGGTCCATCTGCATTTTAGAGTTTGCCAATCCCCAAGCTACATGGGAACTCTCAGGGCAATTGACCAGGGGCTGCTTACTCAGCATATAGAGAGGCCGTTGCCACCACACACTCCTGACGCACTTCAATGCAACCGTCTTCACCCAGGACAACACTCGGTCCCGAGATGCACACAGGCTGAGCCAATAAAAAACACGGGCTCCCCGGGACACGGTTCAGCAGTACCCACAAAGGAAGGCGGATTTACACAGCAGGCCCTAGTTTCCAAGGAGGCGTTACAGAAAGCAAGTAAATAAAATATAACTTAAGTGTATTTCCCCTGCTCAAGCAACTTCAAGGTGCATAGAAAACAGCAGATTATAAAATGCTCACGTTTCTTTGAATATTAAAAGTACTCAGGGAATTCCCTGGCGGTCCAGTGGTTAGAATTCCGGGCTTTCACTGCCAGGGGCCAGGGTTTGACCCCTGGTCGGGGAACTAAGATCCCACATGCCACACGGCGAGGCAAAAAAAAAAAAAAAAAAAAGTACTCAAAGAAAACATCTTTGTGACACTGATTCCGAAGCCCGACATCTCACCATTGCGAGCGGGACGATGCCCACGAAGGAGGTGTGGCTGACAAAGATCTCAGAGACAACCAGCTCCCTCGTGGCGTCCTCCACCGGGTACTCCACCTGCCAGGTGATCTGCTGGGCGCCAGCCGGGCCACTGCTGTTGTCAATTCCAAAGTCCACCTGCAAGATCTCATAGAAGGAGCCATTTGTTCTGCAAAACAAACACACAGTAAAGGGCAGTTTAACACCTGAGACTCGGCAGAGTGTCAAGAACGCGATAAATTGCCACATTCCTCTTTGTCAACCCAAAGAAGGATCACCAAGTCCAACAGGTCACAGGCGGTGTCGACAGAGCCTGATTCACAGGCTGCCCACAGACGGCCCACACCTCCGAGTGGACAGGCCATCTGTCTTCAGGGCCCTGTCCTTCCCTGAATGAGGACCTCAGACAGCACTGCATCTCTGGGCACTGTCACCGCTCAGTCCTCCCCAACCCCACACCTGCGGACGCCACGATCCAGGCACCACACACGGGACGTGGCCCGACACCTTCATCTAGGGCCACCATTTCTCCAACTGTGAGGCACAGCCTGGATTCTGGCTGTTTCTACGTCTACTTGCTTACCTGTGTGGCTGTGGACCCGTGGTGCAAACTCTGAGCTTTAGAATTTGGGGAGAACATTGGTGCCTACGTGGGCTTGTGAAAGCATTGTGAGACCAAGGATGGGAAAGGACCCCATAAGGTGCCTCGTCCGTGACATCAACTATGAGCTACATGAATAAGGAGCTACGCCGGGTTCTTCATGTCCTCAGCCTGCAATGGGATGGGGTGGGATGTAAGAAATCCCCACCTGCCTTCATTCATGGAGTGACAACATTGAACACTGCACATTGTTTGGAGGAGGGGGACGAAAGTGGACGGGGCACACATAAGTGAAAAGGGCAAGTGTCATGCTCCGCATCTTTCTACACAGGGAGAGCCTCTCATAAGGACATGAACTTATAAATTATAGGCTGACTATTGCACTGATGCGAGAAGCTACTAAACAGACAGGTAAAACAAAGAGCCGTCCAGCATGGGATTTGTGGACGACTTCTGTTCCATAAGTCTTTGACCATCACCCTGAATCTAGCTGTATCTGGATCCAAGCAATATGACAGCAAAGTGAAGGATTCACAGCTCCGAAAGCCTGAGTGACCCCAACCAACCTGTTCCTTTACCAACAATGGGCCTGCCGGGACTAAAATGAGCTGGGAAGCCTCTTCCCTGCCTTTGGGGATCTAGGGCAAGATCTGCAGCCCAGACACCGAACTCACAACCTGTAGGGAAAGAGTTTTTTGTTTTGTTTTGTTTTGTTTTTTGCGGTACGCGGGCCTCTCACTGTTGCAGCCTCTCCCGTTGCGGAGCACAGGCTCCGGACGCGCAGGCTCAGCGGCCACGGCTCACGGGCCCAGCCGCTCCACAGCACATGGGATCCTCCCAGACCGGGGCACGAACCCGCATCCCCTGCATCGGCAGGCGGACTCTCAACCACTGCACCACCAGGGAAGCCCAGGAAAGAGTTTTGAAAAAAAAGCCTGTTGCCTGTTGCTTGCCCAACAGAATCTCCTACCGTGGACAGTTCCTCCACCCCGCAACCACGAAGACTTAAGAACAGGGTAGAAACCACAGTATTGACAGACAGCTATAGTAAATTTGTTCTTTAAATCTTCTAGCTCCTTGTGAGAAAGACAAATATCATATAATATTGCTTATATTTGGAATAAAAGAAATGGTACAAATGAACTCAGTTACAAAACAGAAATAGAGTCACAGATGTAGAAAACAATCTTATGGTTACCAGGGGGCACTGGGGAAGAAGGATAAATTGGGAGATTGGGATTGACATATACTCACTACTGCGTATGAAATAGATAACTAATAAGGACCTACTGTATGGCACAGGGAACTCGACTCAATACCCTGTAATGACCTATATGGGAAAAGAATCTAAAAAAGAGTGGATGTATGTATATGCATAACTGATGCACTTTGCTGTAACCTGAAACTAACACCACATTGTAAAGCAACTACACCCCAATAAAATTTTTTTTAAACAGCCACAGTATAGCTATAGTGTTGGCAAAACTAAGTTACAGTGACCTGTCTGATACGGAACTCTACCCCAAATAGAACTACATTAGAATTCATCACGTCCAGCGTTTTCTCCATTTAGTCAAGGTTTTAAGAAACTCTCTGATACTGCTCTGTCCAATACAGTGGTTACTGGCCAGAAGTGGCTATTTAAATTGAAGTATAAATTTATTAAAATTACCTAGCCAGGTTGTCCTGGTGTGGGTACCCGTGAGCTATGAATCACCAAGTTATCTATTTGCACATGCTGTTTTGCACGGGGAAGGGAATGTGTGTTGAATAAGGGACCTGGCCTCATGAGAGGATGACAGTGGGCTCACATGGGAACAGGGGACCCCTATTTCCCGGGGCCCTGCGAGAGGGATTTCAGGATCTTAGGAACTTGGGCACTCGGTTCTCGGCTTCGGTCACCTCCCTTTCCCAGCCACCACACCCCAGCCTCAAGTCACTTCTCTGATCACAGGGATTCTCCACGTATCCACCTGTTAAGTCTCCTCCTGTAAGAGATGCTCGGCCCTGTCAGATCAGATCTTCAGTTTCTCTTTAGTCGGCACCGTGCTTGTAAGCAGATCTAAGGAGCTGCTGCTAATGCCTCCTGGGTCTCAGCACTCAGTAAACTTCAGAAAAACTACCGCCGAGAAAGTGAAAATCCAGCAGGAGAAGAAAAGGACCGTAACTCTGTTATCAGCAGTTTAATCCTGCTAAACCCGCACTCCGGTCTTGGGGTGCAGAAGTGGCCAGTCTTTGGGCAAAGGGGGCAGGGTCTGCGTGGGAAGGCAGGCCCTCCCTTAACTGTGGGTGGCTTCTTCTCCTGTGGACCTGCTACCGGAATCTGCCCAAGACCAGCTACAAATGGAATAACAATCCAGTCAGAGTCACTTTTATGCATCAGTTTTTATTTTAAGTCATTTCCCTCAAACCAGAGGAAGGGGGTCTTTTACTTCTCGGCAGCTGGCGTGCCCGCTAATAAGTCCATTTCTATGGAAATGGGTTTATAACTATCAACTTTACCCGTTCCTGATCTATTCTTGATAAGCCTTTCCACTTAGAAAGTGTTCCATGATTCTCTCAATTTAACAATTACCAGCTGCCTTTGGGGAACCAGGGTCAGTCATGAGATAATCATCAGATATTTTTCTTTTCCCTGGGGTGGAGAAGTGTGTGTGTGTGTGTGTGTGTGTGTGTGTGTGTGTGTGTGTGTGTTGGAAGGGGTCAAGCAGGAACACTGCTTGGCTGTTTCTACCCTCAAGCTAGAACACACAGCCTCCTCCCAAAAGGACTTGCTTCCCAGAGACCCTGTTTCCCATGGAAAGCTGTCCTGTGATAAAAGCTAAGCCCCTCCATGTGACCGTGGGACAGCTTTCGAGTGCACAGCATGGCTGCAGCTCGGACACGCCAGCAAGAGGGAGGCGGAGAAATGGGAGCAGGGGAGATGGATGGGCCCCAGTCCAGCAGCTGGTCCCCAGGAAGCGCACCCTGCCATTTCTCAGCAGATCCCTCACGATGACAGCGATGACTGTTTTGCGGAGGGAGGGTGGTGGCGAGGGAAGGCAATACGGGGGGAGAGAGCAGTAAAGAACGAGGGAGAGTTCAAAAGCGTGAACTGCTCTGTAGCAGGTTGTACCATTTACCTAAACTATCTTTTCTCCCCACAAACTCCTAGATAATTCTGAGCTACCAGGTGGAGATGCTTCCCCCATATGAGATTTTTTTCTAGAAATGGAGCAAGAGAGGCTGTCTCTGGTCTCAGGGATTCTGCTTTTTTCTTATGAGCCTTTTTCTGGGCATTATTTTAAAAGATGACCAAAAAGCCAGGTAAATACTGGACGATGATTACACTGAGCAAACGCCCCAGAGTAAGCCTGCTGGTTACTGGCGGTAAATACAATGAGACTGAACTCCGACGTCCTCTCCTGACTGTTGATGCCACCAGGACAACAGTGTACCTGTACAGTTGCTGCTCTGACTGTGGCAGCTGGAACGGGGCCTGGAAAAGTGTAGGAGTTCCATACGTATTTGTTTAAGTCTCTGAACACACTCAACAGACCAAGTAGGACACCCTGTCAATTTGTGTGTAGGGGGTGTCATATGCATTCTGGGAGACGAGAAGCTACCAGTCAGCTGGGGTTTTTTTTTTTTGTTTTTGGTAATTTATGCATTTATTTTTGGCTGTGTTGGGTCTTCGTTGCTGCACACAGGCTTCCTCTAGTTGCGGCGAGCAGGGGCTACTCTTCATTGTGGTGCGCGGGCTTCTCATTGCGGTGGCTTCTCTTGTTGCGGAGCACGGGCTCTAGGCACGCAGGCTTCAGTAGTTGCGGCGTGTGGGCTCAGTAGTTGTGGCTCGCGGGCTCTAGAGCACAGGCTCAGTAGCTGTGGCGCACGGGCTTAGTTGCTCCGCGGCATGTGGGATCTTCCCGGCCCAGGGCTCGAACCTGTGTCCCCTGAATTGGCAGGAGGATTCCTAACCACTGCGCCACCAGGGAAGCCCCAGTCAGCTGGGTTTTGAGCCCTATTCTCCTGCCTGCCTGGTACGTATATTGATATTCTCTGCTTTGATAAGATGGGTCTGTCTCTACTACTAGAATGTAATTTTGTTTTAAAGACTTTATTTTTTTAGAGCAGCTTTAGGTTCACAGCAAAATTGAGGAGAAGGTACAAAGGTCTCCCACATACCCCTTTCCCCCCATACACACAGAGCCTCCCCCATTATCAGCATCCCCCAACAGATGGTACATTTGTTACAATCAGTGAATCTACATGGACACATCATTATCACCCAAAGTGCACAGTTTACATTCCAGTTCACTCTTGGTTTTGTATATTCTGTAGGTTTGAACAAATGTACAGTGACACGTCTCCACCATTATGGTCTCATACAGAGTATTTTCACTGCCTTAAACATCCTCTGTGCTCTACCTGTTCATCACTCCACTCCTCAATCCCTGGCCGGCCACCACTGATCTTTTCATTGTCTCCAGAGTTTTGCCTTTTCCAGAATGTCATAGAGTTGGAATCATATAGGATGTAGCCTCTTCAGGTTGGCTTCTTTCACTGAACAATATGCATTTAAGGCCTCTCCCCGTCTTCTCATGGCTTGAGAGCTCATTTCTTTTCAGCACTGGATAATATCCCATTGTCTGAATGGACCACAGTTTATTTATCCATTCACCTACTGAAGGACAGCTTGGCTGCTTCTAAGTTTTGACAATTATGAACAAAGCTGCTATAAACATCCGTGTACAGGCTTTTGTGTAGACATAAGTTTTCAACTCCTTTGGGTAAACACCAAGGAGAACAATTGCTAAATCTTATGAACGTAAGTTCTCAAAGGTCAAAACCTATCATAACACCATGGTCACTACAATCCCTGGCATATTCATTTATTCAGTGACATTTATTAAGCAGTGAATATGTGTTAGCCATGGAGAATTCACTGGTAGACAAAATAGATGCGATTTCTCTCTTAATAGTCAGGTAAATAAACAAACAAGGTAAGCCCAGGTCATGATAAATCCTATCCTAAAAATAAAACAGAAGAATGAAATTTCTTTTTAAAAAGTTAAATAAGGTTTTTTTCAGTTAAAAAAATACAATTTTATATTTATACCACATGACCCAGCAATTCCACTCCTACGTCTATAGCCGACAGAACAAAAACACTAATTCAAAAAGAATTCCCTGGTGGCACAGTGGTTAAGAATCCACCTATCAATGCAGGGGACACCGGTTCGATCACTGGTCTGGGAAGATCCCACATGCCACGGAGCAACTAAGCCCATGCGCCTCAACTACTGAGCCTGCGACCCACAACTACTGAAGCCCGTGTGCCTAGAGCCCGTGCTCCGTAATAAGAGAAGCCACTGCAATGAGAAGCCCGCGCACAGCAACAAAGAGTGGCCTTCGCTTGCCACAACTAGAGAAAGCCCGTGCACAGCAACAAAGACCGCTTTCATTTCTTGGCACTTGTAAGTAATGCTGCTATGAACACTGTGGTACATGAATCTTTATTTTTAATTAATGTAATTCATTTTCAAATTATTTATAGTTTATAGAAATACAATTAGTATTTACTTATTTATTTATCTATCTATCTTTGGCTGCATTGGGTCTTCGTTGCTGTGCACGGGCTTTCTCTAGTTGCAGCGAGCAGGGGCTACTCTTCGTTGCGGTGCACGGGCTTCTTATTATGGAGGCTTCTCTTGTTGCGGAGCACAGGCTCTAGAGCCATGCTCAGTAGTTGTGGCACGTGAGCTCAGTAGTTGTGGCTCGCGGGCTCTAGAGCGCAGGCTCAGTAGTTGTGGCGCACGGGCTTAGTTGCTCCGCGGCATGTGGGATCTTCCCGGACCAGGGCTAGAACCTGTGTCCCCTGCATTGGCAGGTGGATTCTGAACCACTGCACCACCAGGTAAGCCCCGAAAATGTTTTCTTTATTTTTTTGTGTTTGTGTTTTATGTATTATCTGTGTGAAAAGTATTATAAACCTATTACTGTACAGTACTATATCGCCGATGGTTTCAGGTGGGTACCTAGACTAACCTTGTCAGACTCATGAACAAACTGGACTTACGAACGCGTTCTAGGAACGGAGCTCGTTTGTATGTAGGGCACTTAGTGTATAACATACTAAGTAAGTTATTTATCTGTTATGTTGACTCTCTCTCTCTCTCTCTCTATGTATCTCACACATACACATAAGCACCAGGAAAGCAGGGATTTCAGCCTGTTTTGCTCACTACTGTGTCCCTAGCCTGGGACCTAGCTGGTGCTCATTAAATACCCGTTGAAGGAAGCACTGAATATCAAACAACAGTCTGAGCGAGACCTCAAAGGAATGTGTGCTTAGTGAAGCCAGAGAGGCTGTGTCACGGTGTTGGCAGGAGAGAGAAACTGGCAAGTCAGGGAAGGCTTCCTGGAGGAGGTCGGACTCAGGCCGATCTTTGCAGAATGGGCTCAGACAACAGGCAACACTGCTTGGGGCCCCTCATCACACCCTCTTCCCCTCCAGACGTCCTTCCCACTCTGTGACTCCCCCTTCGCCGACACCAGTCCTCCCAGAGAGGAACGGCACAAACCCCTCTGCTCACCAAACCCATCAACAAGGCAGAGGGTCTTTATTTTTTTTCTTAATTTTTTTTTTAACTGGAGTCTGATTGCTTTACAATGTAGTGTTAGTTCCTGCTGCACGATGAAGTGGATCTGCTCTACGTACACATGTATCCCCTCCCTCCTGGGCCTCCCTCCCACCCAGCTATGTGGTCACAGAGCACCGCATTGAGCTTCCCGTGCTTTATAGTAGGTTCCCACTAGCTATCTATTTTACGCATGGTAGTGTATATATGCCCATCCCCACCTCCCAGTTCGTCCCACCCTCTCCTTCCTCGCCGTGTCCACATGTCCGTTCTCTACGTCTACATCTCTATTCCTGCCCTGCAAATAGGTTCATCTGTACCATTTTTCTAGATTCCACATATATGCGTTAATATATGATATTCATTTTCCTCTTTCTGACCTACTTCACTCTGTATGACAGACTCCAGGTTCATCCACATCGGGAAGAGGGTCTTTAGTCCATCTCTCTGCCTGTCACGCAGCTCTTTTCGTCATGACCTCATGACCAGCTCTAAGAACCTGGCATGAATAAATCATCTCCTGCAATTTCACAAGATCCAGGCACTGCCTTCTCATGTCTGCTTTGACTGCTCTCTCTGAGCTGGCTGTGGAAAGAATGTTGCAGGTTGACCAATCAGACTGTAGTCGGCAGGCAAAGGTCTAAAAACATTTAAAAGCCCCTAGTTTAGAGCAGGGACTTTTGGACTCAAAACCTTCTCTCCTCATTGGTTTAATTTCAAGACTTCTCATTCAATTGCTATCTAGAACCTTTAAAAAATTCTAAGACTGTGTCAGATGGGAATAGTCCAAGAACAGGTGTTCGTTTATTGCATTTCTAGCAGACTAGGAAAGTTAAATAGAAAACCCAGAGGTTACAACGTGGTACCTGTGCTGCATGTGGCTAGGGCCATAGTTATTAATCACCTCCACTACTGTGTTTTCACGAAATGTGACTTGGGTGCCAACGGTTTTAAATGCAGAATATTCACACCAAAAAAAATTTAGTATTTCTGGCTTCTTGGAAAAATTGGAAGAGCAGGCAACACTATCTATCCCACATTCCCACGATCAGCTAGAACTGCAGGATGGTGTTCACACAAAGTGGATCAAAGACCGAAGTGTCAGAGCTAAAATTATAAACCTCTCAGGAAAAAGCAGAAGCAGTAATCTCTGTGACTTTGGTTCAGGCAATGGTTTCTCAGATATAACACCAAAAGCACAAGCCCAAAAAGAAAAGAAGAAGAAACAGAATTTAAAACTTTAATGCTTCAAATACTATCAATAAAATGGAAAGACACCCTATAGAATGGGAGAAAATATTTGCAAATCATATATCTGATAAAAAAAAATCAGTATCCAGAATATATAAGGAACTTTTACAAACTCAATAGCAAAAAAAAATGGGGCAAAGCATTTGAATAGACATTTCTCCAAAGAAAATATAAAAATGGCCAATAAGCACATGAAAAGATACTCAACATCATTATCCATTAAGGAAACACGGATCAAAACCACAGTGAGATACCACGTTCAAACCGTTAGGATGACTGTAGTCAAAAAGATAGACAAGGGGCTTCCCTGGTGGCGCAGTGGTTGAGAGTCCACCTGCCGATGCAGGGGACGCGGGTTCGTGCCCCGGTCTGGGAAGATCCCACATGCCGCGGAGCAACTAGGCCCGTGAGCCACAGCTACTGAGCCTGCGCGTCTGGAGCTTGTGCTCCGCAACAAGAGAGGCCACGACAGTGAGAGGCCCGCGCACCGCGATGAAGAGTGGCCCCCGCTCGCCGCAACTAGAGAAAGCCCTCACACAGAAACGAAGACCCAACACAGCCAAAAATAAATTAATTAATTTTTTTAAAAAAAGAGACAAAAATATGTGGGCAGAAGTGTGAAGAAATCGTAACCCTCATGCATTGTTGGTAAAAATGTAAAACGGTACAGCTGATTTGGAAAACAGCTGCGCAGTTCCTCAAGAAACTAAACAGAGCGTACCACGTGAACCAGCAAGTTCACTCCTAGGTATCTATGCAAGAGAAATGAAAACATACGTCCACGTAAAAAGTTGTGCACCAGTGTCGACTGTAGCATTATTTTTTTTAATCGAAGTGTAATTGATTCACAGTATCGTGTGTTTCAGGTGTACAGCAAAGCGATTCAGTTATATATTTTTTTTGGTTTTCATTATAAGTTATTACAAGATATTGAATATATTGTGGTTCCCTATGCTACACAGTAAATCATTGTTGCTTATCTGGAAAATGATCTGAAATATATATATGTGTGTGTGTGTGTCTGTCTGTCTGTCTGAGTCACTCTGCTGTACACCTGAAACTAACACAATACTGTAAATCGACTACACTTCAATAAAAAAAAAAAAAAAGAAAGCCACCATCATCAACTCTCCCTTGCTTGGTTAATTCTCATTTTGTTGAAATATCAAATCCATTTTTCTGCGGTACATACTCCCAGAAACTCTCCACCTAACTCAAACCAGCTCATGGTAAGTCGACCGACTCATTGCCCCACTTTCCAACCACAGAAAAAAAAAAAAAGATATTAAATTCTTCTTCCTTTTTCCATTTTTAAATATTTCAAAGTACCTCACAGACTGGTGTGAGGTGCTGCTTACCAACATTTTCCCAGAGCTGAGAACGATCAATCTTGATAATGAGCGAACACCATGGGCCCCTCCACCCTCTCAGGCTGCCAGGTCCTGGACTATTTCTCACACTAACAACTCACCCTCACTTGTAGCTTATTTGATTCTATCAGCATCACCATGGCAAGCCCAGAGACAGCGAAGACAACTGCCGCAGTTAATTTCCCCCCCTCTGCCTCTGTCTTTCTGACGACATTCTGAAAACCTTTGTAGGACGTGAAGGACCAGAAATCACCTCCCACCGACTTCCTGAATACAGCTTCTCAGAGTTGTCTTCTCTCTGTTTCTTCCTGCTACCAACCTTGAGCGATACTCTTGTTATGCACGATGACTCATGGAATCTACTGCTGTTTGGTTGTTTGGGTTTTTTTTTTAATTTTTATTTTATATTGGAGCATAGTAGATTAACAATGTTGTGTTAGTTTCAGGTGTATAGAAAAGTGATTCAGTTACACATACACGTGTATCCTTTCTCAAATTCTTTTCCCATTTAGGTTGTCACAGAATATTGAGCAGAGTCCCCTGTGCTGTACAGTAGATCCTTGTTGGTTATCTACTTTAAATACAGCAGTGTGTACATGTCAATCCCAAACTCCCAATTTATCCCTCCCCCCACCTTTCCCCTTTGGTGACCATAAGTTTGTTCTCTAAGTCTGTGAGTCTGTTTCTGTTTTGGCAGTAAGTTCATTTGTACCATATCTTTAGATTCCACATATAAGTGATGTCATATGGTATTTGCCTTTCTCTGTCTGACTTACTCCACTTAGTACGATCATCTCTAGGTCCATCCATGTTGCTGTAAATGGCACAAAGTTATTCGTTTTCTCATTGGTCCTCCAGAGATAGTCCGGGCACCTACGAGCCTGAACATGAGTGATTCTCTGCTTCGTTTTTACACAAACAGAGCACTTTGTACACTCTGTTCTGCCTCTAGAACATTTGATCTCTGACCCAAAGGGAAAGGAGAGCTCTGGTCATTCTGTCCCTGACAATGAAGTGCTCTGGTCTGGAAGTGAGAACGGAACCAGTCACATGGCCCCATCTGACCAGGGGCCTCAGCAAGGACCATCCTCCTCCAAGTCCGATGGAGGTACCGATGGAGTCTCTGGGGTTCACCACCGGTCTGACTCCAGAGATCATGCCGGAGGGAGAGTAAACATCACACTCACTCATTCATTCATGCTGGCACGTTTATAGAAAGGACCGTGTCCCCACCTCTGTCCCAGGCCCAGTGACATATACAAGCAGAGGCACACACAAGACTAATTATCTTTCAAAGAGTCTGTTTCTCAGTGAAAGCCTCTTTCCTGTCGTGTTGCACAGGATTTCTCTGCACGTACACTGGGAAGGGCCTCATTATATGCGGATCCTTCTGCCTATGGGGCAGGTGGCTCCTCCAAGGAGAGCAGCTGCTAATGAGGCTGGGGTCCCCAGGTCGCACCCCGTGTGTGCTGGTTTAGCTGGACTCCTCCAGGTGGCTGTGGAGGGCATCTATGAGTCCAGCATCCTGCAGGCTACCCTGGTCACCAGGGGCCAACTGGCAGCTACAAGCAGCGCCAATTTATCACCTGTCCTGGTGTTCTCCCTGCTGAGATACGGGAGCGAGATCCTGCACAAAGGATTACACTGGGCTCCCCATGAAGGGGACCGCAACAATTAGATGACTGGGGGAATGTTCGTGGCCGACCCAGCAAAGATCAGGCCGAAGATGAGCCGCCCGCAGAATCCTAGATCAGAAGAAAGCTCACATTCACCTACAGCATCATTTAAAGACCACAGACATGTGACAGTAAAGCACTTGGAGGATTCACGGCCCTTAAGGGGTGGAGGCAAAAGGGGCAAGAATCGCGCGGTTCACAGACACAGAGAACAGACTTGTTGTGGTTGCCAAGGGGGAGGGAGTGGGGGAGGGAGGGAGTGGGAGTTCGGAATTAGCGGATGCAAACTATTATCCATAGGATGGATAAATAACAAGGTCCTACTGTAGAGCGCAGGGAACTATATTCAATATCCTGTGATAAACCATCATGGATATAAAACAAGAATGTACATATATACGTATAACTGAATCACTCTGCCGTACGGGAGAAATTAACACAACATGGTAAATCAACTGTCCTTCAACAAAATACATTTTAAAAAAAGAAAGAGGATCGTGAGGTTAGGACTTGTCTCCCAAATTCCAGACTCGGATCCAACTGCCTATTCAGCAGCTCCACTTAGGGGTCCAAAAGGCACCTCAGATGTGACACCGAACTTCTGCTCTTCCCCAAGGCCAAGACCACACCCGCATCAAAGGTAAGGCCATCTATCCTTCCAGTTACTCAGGTCAAAACCTTGGTCATCCTGAGCGCTTCCCCTGCCTTAATAGCCAGCATCTGTGCTGTCCAGAAAGCCTGTCACTTCCACCTGGGAAATACAGTTTTTAAATACCTTCACTCTCTCCATATCTACTACACCTACACTGGTCCAGGCCATTATCTGCCTCTCGCCCGGTTACCGTAATCACCTCCTAAATGATCCCTCGCTTCCGCCCTCACCCCCAGCCCTCTATTCTCTCCACACAGCAGCCAGAGTACCCCTGTTAAATCAGAGGCAAATATTTTCACTGTCCTGTTCAAAACCCTTACGGAATTCTCATCTCATTCGCATAAAAGCCCATTTCCTTACAAGAATCTATAAGGCCCTCCACAACCCGGTCCCCCTGCCCCAACGCCTGTTATTTCCCTGAACATCTTTGCTACCACCGTCCCCTCGGTCACTCTGTCCGGTCCCTCACTGTTCCTCCAGCACCAGGCATGCGGCTGCCTTGAGGTCTTCCCGCTGCCTCTCCCTCTACCTGGATCCCCTTCCCTACGACATCTGTACAGCTCAACCCTCACCTTCAGGGAAGGCCTGAAACGCTGCCTCCTAAGTGTTGTTTCCTTAGGTGACGCTGCTGAAAGACCCATCTCCTCCACGGGCCAGCCCTCTCCCCCCTGCCCCCTGCTTTTTCTCACTTAACGCCATTGAACATACTCTTCAGTAAGTCCCCTACATACGGATGAGTTCTGTGCCGAGAGCGTGTTCGTTAAGTCCAACATAGTCAGCCTAGGTGCCCCACTAACACAATCGGCTATATAGTACTGTACTGCAACAGGTCTATAATACTTTTCACACAAATAATACATAAAAAACAAACACACACAAAAAATAAGGAAAACATGTTTAATCTCACAGCACAGGACCTTGAAAAGCACAGCAGTACAAGAGCTGGCATCCAGGGGCTGGCGTCGAGGGAGCCGGCAAGACATAAACATGCTGTACTGCTGTACTCGACACAGTCCTGTACAGTAAAGGACACAGAAGCACAGCCACTTGCAGAGGACGCACGCACGTGACAATGTACGCCAGACACGTGAACTAGCTTATGCGACTGGACACGCGAACGCACGTTCGCATCTTTGAAAGTTCACAACTTGAAGGTTCATACGTAGGGGAGTTCCTCTATTTATTTACTTGCTTTCGCTATGGGCTGTTTCTGTCTCCTAGGTTGTAAACTCAATGGGGGCAGGGATTCTTCTTCATGTTCCCTGCGATACTTCCAACACCTAGAAAATACCTGGTCCATAGGAGGAACTCCGTAAATACATCATGAATGAATGAGCTGTCAATCTCGGAGTGCACCCTTCAACCCCACACCTCTTTGGCTTCCTCAGAGTGTAACATGTGGATCCCTGAGTGTGAGGTCCCCCCAGTCCGTCCCTAGCTGGGTCCATCCATGCATCACTCATTCCCACTCTCTTCCAATGTACATATTCCTCTGTGGGCATCTTTATGACAGCATTGAGAAAGCCTGGACTTTCTGAGTTCCAGCTCCCTGCCTGGGGCCTTCCATCAGTCTGGAAGTCATAAAATGTGTGATTCACTCACTGCTGTTCCCTGGTGCCAGGTGTCTGCTTCTTTTGGTCACCCTCTACAACCTTCAGGTATCTGGGTATTTTTGCACCTTCTGCAGAGTCAACCGTGAGAGTATTAACGTGATACCAACTCCTCAGCCATTACTGGACTTGGAATCACCAATGCTATTTTTTTCATCGTGGTAATAAGAGCATTTAACACGAACCTACCTTCTTCACAAATTTTAAGTGTATAACACAGTATTGTTAACCATAGGCAGTGTTGTACTGCAGATCTCTGGAACTTATTCACCTTGCATCTGATGCCAATTTTTCTTTTTTTAATTTACTTAGCAAGCTCTCCATACACGGACTTGCCTGTTTTAAATTTCACTTCCATCCATTTTTTATTTATTTATTTATTTATTTTGGGCTGTGTTGGGTCTTCATTTCTGTGCGAGGGCTTTCTCTAGTTGTCGCAAGTGGGGGCCACTCTTTATCGCGGCGCACGGGCCTCTCACTATCGCGGCCTCTCGTTGCGGAGCACAGGCTCCAGACGCGCAGGCTCAGTAGTTGTGGCTCACGGGCCCAGCTGCTCCGCGGCATGTGGGATTCTCCCGGACCAGGGCTTGAACCCATGTCCCCTGCATTAGCAGGCAGATTCTCAACCACTGCGCCACCAGGGAAGCCCGATGCTAATGTTTTGAAGGCAGGTACTGTTACAGTGGACTCGCTGATAAGTAAGGATAATAGGGACCACTTTTCCAAGGAGTATCACAAATACTCGTGATTTTTACCAGTTTAATCTAAGGAGGTAAAATACCTACCTTTGGTTCTAGCATTCTCGAAGCACCTCCAAATCACCTGGAGTGATTTCAACATCACAGGAGCAAACAAAACAATTAAAGACAAGCCAGACAGACACTGGGGTGTTCAAAAACAAACCCAAACAGAATCTATAACCTCATTAACCTTGAAACGGAGTAGAGTTAAGAGAATCCCACAAATAGACCGACATTCTGAATTCTGAATGCCGTCTGGGTCGAAAATCAGATTAGAATTCCTGTAACCTTCCATTTACCTGGCAGCTTTTCAATAAATGTCAGCTGGGCAGAAATTCAATGCAGGTGATTTGCAGGCCCCTCTAATTCCCACAGCGTGTAAATCTCCCTAAGAGAGAAGCTCCCCTTCAGGAAACAGGAATTCCCCTGTCACCGATTAATTAAAACCCAATGATCCCATCACATCTCCTACTTGGCCCGTTGTATTAATTACAATAACCTCAAAAAATCTTTCTTATAGGCCAATTACTCTATAGAAATTGGGTCTCAAGTCAACCGCAGTTAGAAAGGATTATGCGCGTGTAACTTCTTCAACTTCCCCTTTGCTGATTATATCTATTCAAGCAATCCTGAAATTCTTTACATAGAATTGAGCCTATCCTGCCATAATTTAAGAGACTAATTTGGTCCAGAGGAGCAAGTATGAGCCAGAATCATGCATGAAATAATAGGAAACGGTGGTTAAAAGTTAGATTTTTTTGTTGTTGCCGTGCAAGGCTGTTCATATACCCCATTACAGGATGCAAAAATAGGATGTTCCAGGACAGGGAAAGACCTCTGTGTATAGGTTCCAGGGACGGAGACATTGAGTTCACGTAGGATTCCTGTACCAGCACCTTGAACTTGCCCAGTACTCACCCTACATCAGTCTCATTTCCCACCTCTGTATGTTCTCAAGGAATGAAAATGACTCCAGAAAATGATGAGACCCGACGGAAGTCGGCACCAGGTCAGACCCTCGGAGGAAGACGACCACTAATTGGCCTGAAACCACGGGATGAAAGGTAACATCTGTTCCGGTGGCTGAGCCAGACTGCACTAATGAGCGGCTCTGTGGCCTCGCGATGGCCATTCGGCCAGATGACCTTTGGCATCCTGAGTGCGTCCCCATGCACCCTCCACCAACGGGGGTGGGGCGGGCAGGAGTGTGCTGGGAGACTGAGCACAGCTGGGTGAAAAGGGCAAGTTTGGACATCCGAGCAAAGAGAAATTCCTACTTCGCCTCTGAACCTTCAAGGTCAGTGCCCGCGAAGCCAGTTTCCTTGGAAACTCTATTCAGTCTTAAGGGCACAGTCTGCTTCCTCTGATGCACACTGGCTGGATTCACCCTCCTGAGAGATGCTAGGAGTGGGGGGACCACGCTTTCTGAGCACAGAATGAGAGCATGTTGCTGGAGGTCTGTGAGCCTCTAATGGGAACCAAACGTCTTAAGTTAAGACTGTCCCAGAACATCACGGTCAACGTGCCTAGGAAGACATAAAAAGAAGCTGTAGTCTATACCCAGCTTCTAATCCTGCCAGGGTTTCACAAACTTATACTCTTTGCTGGGTCTCTTAAGTTCTGGACTATGTAAGTCATTCATTCAAACGTCTGATAAAACGTGTTAGCATCTCGTGGGCGCCAAGCTCTGTTCTCCGCACTGGGGATCAGTTGTGAGGAAGGCGGGGGGGATTCCTGCTCTCCTGGAGTTTATATTCTGGTAGAAGGAGACTATTACAAAGCAAATATAAAATTAAACGAGGCCACTATTAAATAGTGAATTTGATAGTCATTAGCGACTTGCCCTAAATACTTGCCGTTTCCTATGTTCTGGCCCACTAGAGGTTGGATGGAGCCTGACCAACACATTGTGTGTCTCCCTTCTGGGCAAGTATTTCGTCACCAGTACAAGCCTCTAGTTCAAGATGAGGCGCCGTTTGGGCCGCCTTCGAGATTGTGATGGTCAGAGTCCCAGAGGCTCACAGTGTGAGTGCAAAATAAGCCTTTGTTGTTGTCGTTGTTTTGTTTTGTTTTGTTTTTTCAGTACGCGGGCCTCTCACTGTTGTGGCCTCTCCCGTTGCGGAGCCCAGGCTCCGGACGTGCAGGCTCAGCGGCCATGGCTCACGGGCCCAGCCGCTCCGCGGCATGTGGGATCTTCCCGGACCGGGGCACGACCCCGCGTCCCCTGCATCGGCAGGCGGACTCTCAACCACTGCGCCACCAGGGAAGCCCAAACCTTTGCTGTTTTAAACCACTGAGACTTGGGGGTGGTTTGTTATCACCGCATCAACAAGCCCATCCTGACTGATGCAGAGATAACACAGAGATGAAGATAAAACGGGGTAAAGAGATGGGGTGAGGGACCATTTGGACAGAGTTGTGAGAAGAGGCCCCTCCGAGAACAGATACTGAAGATACAAGATTTCACTGATGGAGGACATGGATGGAGGACACAGGGCAACAGCAGGGGTGAAGGCCCTGAGGCGGTAGTAAGTTTGCCACGTGCAAGCACGCACGTCCTGCACACACATGCACTCACGGGCACACATGCACAAACACGGCACGAACTCACGGAGGGAGCAGAGGGTAAACGGGTGGCTGCCTTGTGGTCCATCTGCAGATACCTCCACGGACCAGCCTTCAGCCCTGAGAACCAGTCAGCACTCATGCAGGCTCTTTTCATAAAATCTCACACATCCCACCAAGAGACAGGGCTTTCCAGAAACCAGCTGCCATTGTAGACCCCACCCCTGGCTACGGAGACCTAACCCCGTCCAGTTCTCTATCAGCATAAAGTGAAAGAAAAGAATTCCAAACAATGAGACGACCATAGACGTAAGGGATGCTACGGTTCTGCAGTTGGGTTAGCTTTCTCTCTGAGCCAAGGCATGAGCCCAGGTGTTTTATAACAGCACCCCGCCCGGTACCTGGCATGTACCAAGCACTGTGCCAGGGCCTTCATTACTTAAATCTCACCACGGCCCTCCGAGAGAGGCTCTATCATTGCCAAGTTACACACGATGGGACAGTCTCAGAGATGCTGTGTGACTTTCTCACAGTGCCACAATTAGGAAATCATAGAAACAGGATCCAAACCAATACCTGGCTCCAAGGTCATGACCGGAATATGCTTGTTAGGAAAAGAGCTGAGACCTAATCCATGCTACGGTCCACAACCTAAAGAAAGTCTGCACTAACAAACAGAGTGGTCTTTGCAAAGCACAGAAAGAAATGGGGTGGAGGAAACTAGGAAACTTGGTCTCCTTAGAGAGCAGATTCTGAGCTGGTAGAATTCAGCTCTCAGCCTATAAAGAGCACCTGCCTGAGAATGCAGGCAAGAGGATGCCGACGCCGAAGAGGTGACGGAGGCGGGAGCAAGGGGGAGAATTACAGCTTAGGAGGTCCTAGAGCCAGCCAAGGAGCCAGATTCACACCCTGGACTGTCCCAGGACTAGAGCCAAAGCATTGTCTCTGATATTTGGTTAGCCGATTTAAGCCCCTTCTGCTTGCAACTAAAAAAAACTGATATAAATATGATCGCATTCAAGTCTACCATGAGATGGAGATGCGGTATTTCACGATACACAAGTGGCATTATTTACTTGCCTCATAATTTCGACTCTGGTGACTTTTCACTGGCATTCAGCCATATTTCAGCTGATGTATGGGGAGAGCCGAACAGAGCAATAAATCAATATCAAGTGCTAGCAAACCTCCTTTCTTAAAGTCTAGCATTGCCTGCCATGGGCACCCTCATATTTCCAGAAAATGGACCCAAACGCCAGTATGAAACCTCCTTAAAACGCCTAAATTACTAACACCTACAGTGACACATCTCCCAACCCCATTCTATAAGCTCATCTTGAAATCTAGGGAGATCATTTCCCGGTTTATTTTTTTCTGTTTCAAACTCTAGAGCTAAGTGACTAGCATCCATCATAGCTCAACAAGTGAAGAACGCACAGAGTTGACGATAATATAGTTTCAGGAGGACGGGGTACTGTGTTGTTACAACTCAAATGGATCAAAACGAACTCAGCGTCTCTCGCAGCTTCTCGACCGTCTTGCACTAAAGTGCATTTTAAAATGTTCAGGCTAGTCTCTCAAGCAACGGCAGTCAGATATTAAGCCTTTTTTTATTAAAGGACTTTGTATTAAAAGACCAAGACATATTCAAGAACCTGCCACCAAAGGAATGCTCGACATCCTTCCAGCCCCAATATTATTCAAAACGCAGTAACCCCAGCACACGTGGGATATGGCAGGGGATGGTCTATCCCATCTGCCCCTGTCCTCTGCAGGAAGACATCAGCAAGCCCAGGCACACTGCTCACTGCTTCACTCACGGTGAAGTCTCAGGGGCTGTTGCCTCGTGCGCCTGTAGTGGTCCCAGCAGGAAGCAGGGTTCCACTCATATTGGTTTAATGGAATCGTATGGGATGAAGGGAATATTTGCAGAGGAACAAGAGGGGATAAGAGAAATAACAAGGAATGTTGGAAAAGCCAGAGGCGAGTGACAGCAAAAAGTTGTCACTGCCCTGAGTTTGAAGGGCTATGGGGGGAGTGGAGGAGAATAGTGTTGCTGGAGCCCCGTGAGAGCTGGTGGATGGGGGGCCATCTAGCAGGAGCTGTAGCCCGGCGGGGGAACACATGCAGGAAGGAACTTTCTCTTCCTTCCCTCTGGTCTCCCACTAAGGCCTCCCACTGGCTGAACCCGGCCAGAAGCCAGCGGCAAGGGAGCCCAGGTGACTCGATCTGTTGGCATGAACCCCCAAATCACACAGCAGAGAGGAGTGCAAGAGTGCCTGATGGCCAAGAGAGAATAAGTGGTGAGCCTGTCATGCGAGGTTAGCTCTGGTGGGACCCATAGGACCCTCCAGATGTGTGCCCCATGCCTGCTGAGGTGCCGGCTCTGCAGAGCGCCAGCCTGGCAAGGCTGAATACATCTCCAGCACTCCTGTGTCTGTTTCCAGTTAGGCTGGACCACCAGAGAGCTTCCGGGGGATTCTGGAGGGCAGAAGGGGGGCATATAGAAATATGGATCCATTGCAACTTTTACATATTGCAAACGTCTTCCCAGATGTCTTTTGTGCCATAGCTTGAACCGACTGACGGACCTAAGACAAACTGTCTTGTGACAAAACACTTCAAGCAGTGTGGTCAAGGTCCTCGCAAAGCTGAGCCTGGGGAGGTGAGGACCTCACTGTGCTGTTGAGAGGATTAAAGGAGCCCATGTGTGGAGCATGTAGAAAACTGCTCTGCACGTAATTATTATCACGGTCGCAGATTTCCACCTGCAAAGACAGGACTTCTCTGCCCCGCATGAGTCCCCTCCCTTTTACTCTCTCTCTCAGAGCTCACTGAACTGTCATTCACGGCACACGCCGCCATCCAAAATTAGGTGCTTATACACATTTACGGGTTCATCTTTTTCTCCCTCACTTGAATATAAGCTTCAGAGGGCGGGAACTGTGTCCTTTTTATTCACACCATGTCCCCGGGACACCCACAGCGTCCGGCACCTCTCAGGAGCTAAATGAAATCTTCGCAGGACTGAGTGAAGGACAAAGGGGGTTCCTTCACGTGATTGCCAAGAAACAGGACCAGAGAAGCCTGTGTCCGCCTAAGGTGGTGCATTTTTCTCCGGGCGCTGCCCCATCCATCCCTGCAGTGATTGGCTGGCTGAGAAGGGAAGCAGGGATGCTGATGGTAGGATCACGTTAGCCCTTCTGTCACTCTCACAGAGTCCCCACTACCTCCAGGACCCCAAGGACCCCATGGCCTGCCCAGAGCATCACTCGTAGAGCCTGACCTGCGTCCACCAAGTCCTGGCCGCAGGTCCCCATGAGGTCGAGAAACTTCAAAGGATGATGGGAGATGGACTTGGAAAGGCCATGGGGGATGTGGGGTGCATAGTACCCAGTAATGGGGAAGAGGCAAAGCTGCAGCCCGCATTCACACCTGCCCCGCCAGACGTGGGATACATGCAATTAGCTGTGCAAACAGCATGAAGCAGTATTTGGAGGACACCGCACAGAGCAGCAAAAAAGTCGACCAGCAGTCACGCCAGGAGACAGACAAAGGCTGAGCTTCAGATCTGAACTGAACCTAGAACAGTCTGCACAGATGGTCAAAGGCCCCATTTGCTCCCCAGTCCTGTGAGGCGAGGAGGGAGGGGAAGCAGGGTGCTCTCAGAAACCCACGGAAACCCAGGTCCCCATGACCCTGGACCACTTCCACTTGAAAGGGTTATTGGGCCTCCTGGATGAAACGCTCCCCTTTTCTAGGAATCTTCCTGAAAATCCAATTGATTAACCTGATTTAACTGTCAATCTGACACCTGGCTTTGCAGACTCCTTTTTACCCCAACCCTGTTTCCCAGAGAAAGAGGTTGACTTTTCCATTCCTGCCCATTCACAGTGGCCTGTTTGAGACTCACAGACTGAGAAAACGAATTTATGGTTACCAGGGGGGATGGGGGGGGGGAGGGATAGTTAGGGAGTTTGGGATTGACATGTCCACACTGCTATATGTAAAATGGATAACCAACAAGGACCTATTGTATAGCACAGGGAACTCTGCTCAATATTACGTAACGACCTAAATGGGAAAAGAATTTGAAAAAGAATAGATATATGTATATGTAAAAAAAAAAAAAAAAAAGTGGTCTGTTTTAAATATTGTGCTATGTCTTCCAAGGTGGCCTCAGGTAAAAGCAGAAAAGAAATCCTCAGTCTTTGATGCACTGAGAAGACTGGCTGCATTTTCTGCCCAGGTCAGACCCCATGGTTGAGTCAAACAAGCAAAGGTCTATCGATCCATTGAGTCTGTGAGTCATAGGGACAACACAGTAAGCTCAGCTGGGTCCACATGGGTAGTGTCAACTCACAACAGAATATCCCATTCTCCTGTGGGCTCACAGGTGTACAGGCAGCCACACTGGAGAAGGTGAAAGGCTAGGTACAGGGCTCTCCACTCTTGCAGAGGTATCACCTGAGACCTGTGTACCCCAGTGGCCCACAAGCAGCATCGCCTGAATGTTTAGTGAACGTTATGACATTTGGTGGGGGGGGAACCAAGCTACCCTCATTGAGTTGTGACTTTGAGGGGAACTTGACTAATGCAGCCCTTAGCAGCTCAGGGTTGGCGTTCACTCAGACAGGCCTACCTGGGTTCATGTCTACCTTGGAAGGGCTTGTATTCAGTTATTTAGTGCTGCCTAACAAATTATCCCCCAATTTCGCAGATTAAAACCATGACCATTTCTTATTTCACAGTTCCTATGGATCAGAGGGAGTGAGGTGAGCCGATGAGTTCTTTTTGTCTAACTTTTCATTTTATATTGGCGCACAATCGATGAACAATGCTGTGTTAGTTTCAGGTGTACAGCAAAGTGATTCAGTTACACATATACACGTATCTATTCTTTTTCAAATTCTTTTCCCATTTAGGATGTTACGTAACATTGAGCAGAGTTCCAGGGTCACTCATGAGATGGCAGTGAGGATGTCGGCTGGGGCAGCATCATCTAAAGGCTTGACGGGCTGAAGGAGCCACTTCCAAGATGGCGCCCTCACATGGCCATTGGCTGGGGACTTCAGTTCTTCACCACACGGACCTCTCCAAAGAGCTGCTTGGGTGTCCTCATGACATGGTGGCTAGCTTTCCACAGGATGCAAGATCCAGGAGAGAACAAGGAGGAAGGTGTAATAATGTCTATGACCTGGTCTCGGAAGTCACACACCATCACTCCCACCACCTCCTATTCCTTAGAAGTGAGTCACTAAGTCCTGCCCACGCTCAAGGGGAGGGGAATTTAGCTCCACCTCTTAAAGGAGGGAGTGTCATAAGAATGTATATACCTATTTTCAAACTATCCCAGGCCTACTGAGCAAACATCAACAGGAGTTGAACTTGGAACTTGGAGGCTAGACAGACTTGGGTTTGAATCCCCCTTTTTTCTGTTTTTTTTTTTTTTTTTGCATCTCACTGTTGTGGTCTCTCCCGTTGTGGAGCACAGGCTCCGGACGCGCAGGCTCAGCGGCCATGGCTCACGGGCCCAGCCGCTCCGTGGCATGTGGGATCCTCCCGGACCGGGGCACGAACCCGTGTCCCCTGCATCGGCAGGCGGACCCCCAACCACTGCACCACCAGGGAAGCCCCCAGAACCATTATCTTTTTTAGATTCCATGTGGCATAGAGGTAACTTACCTCAACATAATAAAGGCCGTATTTGACAAACCCACAGCCAACATCATCCTCAATGGTGAAAAACTGAAACCATTTCCTCTAAAATGAGGAACAAGACAAGGTTGTCCACTCTAAGTGCTAAGTTTTTAACAGGGTCCTACAAATAACAACATGATATAAGGTCACTGATGTCTCCAAGACATACTGAGTTGTACTAGGACACAACCAATGTTCAAATTTCATAAAAGTTTTTAAGTAGATTCTGCCTTCAAAAGATGCCAGAACCAATTGAGGGTTCTACTTTTGTCCTCTTCCATCTAGGATCATTCCCATTGGCTGCCTCTTCTTTTAAGTGGACATAAGTCAGAGAATTGTGACAGATATTAGAAGAGCATTGACCCCAGCATCAAAAAGCCTAGCTTCTAATATGATACTACTATTTCTACTGATAACACATACTTTCGCTCTACGCTAGCTGTGTGCCCATGGACCAGTCTCTTAACCTCTCTTAGCCTCAATTTTCTCAACCATAAATGAAGGTAGTGAATACCTGATTTCTCATGTTCTGTCAAGTGCTAACCATCTTCGATTTCTCTGAATGCGTCTGCGGGTGATATCTGAGACTGGATAACAAGAAAGCTTTTGCAGACAAACCCCGAGATAATTAAAGGGATCGTTGCATATGCAAATGATGATTGCAAGTGCATCGCTTGAAGAAAAAAGTCTCTCAGGATCAACATCTGGCCCCCCAAAACGCTGATTGGCATACATATGCTTAAATGTGATAAAACCAGTTTCTTCCATGCAGTATTGTTCCTAATACTAAGATCTTCTTAGTAGACTAGAATATCACCCGCAGATAATGAGCGTGTTGTCCCCTTTCTTCTAATTGTATCAGTTAGGTTTCTCTGTGAAACGAAGCATCCCAGCTTAGTGGCTACAGCACAATCAGCTATCCAGCAGCTGGCCACCAGTACAAGAGAGAAGTCCATTAAAAGAATTGCCCAGCCGAGCCCCACCAGCACTGCAGCCTCGCATAATTACCCACTAAGTAAATGGTTGTTATCTTAGACAACTTCGTTTTAGGGTGATGTGTTTTGCAGCAAAAACTGATACATAATCTTTATAATTTGTTTCTTTCCCATGTGTTACTGTCTTGGCTAGACAATCAGTACAATGTCAGCCGTGATACCAACACACTTCCTCCTCTTTTGCCCTAACTTTGATTTCCTATTAAACATAATGTTTATTGTAGGGTTCTGAAAGATACTGTCTATCAAGTTAAGAGAGTTCCTTTCTATTTCTACTTTGCTAAGAGTTTCTGCATAAATTAAGAGTTAAAATAGGCACTGCTCTCGCTCTGTAGGCACTAAGCAGCAACCCCTTCCAGACAAATGGAAAACTCCTTCGGAGCCGAGCCGACCACTTTGGGAACATTTGGAGCAGGTGATGATGGGAGAGACAAGACTGAGACACAGAAACATTCAAAGAGTTAGACACACAGCATACAGTCAAATGACGAATACGAAAGATATAAGGTCAAGTTCAACAGACATCCAGAGCGGAACATGAGTGTGACTTTCAAAAAGGAAGGAAGGAAGGAAGGAAGGAAGGAGAGAGAGAGAGAGAGAGAGAGAGAGAGAGAGAGAAAGAGAAAGAAAGAAGGAAAGAAAAAAAAAGAGAGAGAGAGAGGGAGGGAGGGAGGAAGGAAGGAAGGGAGGGAGGGAGGGACGAAGGAAGAAAAGAAAAGAAAACAAGTAATTCCATAAGAAGAAGACAACCTAAGGGTGGAAAACGGCAAAATCTACTTGACAAGTGCATCAAGGCTATATCACACGTTCACCTCGCTGTTTTTTCTTCTTGGGCAAATAGAAAGGCTACTCTTGCCAGCCTCCCTTGAAGCCCTGTCTCTGCCTACTGACCAATGAAATGTGGAGAGAAGTAACATAAGCCACTTCCAAACCTGGCCTTTGAAAACACCCAGTGAGATGTTCCAGGGTTTCCATGGAAACTTCTAAGGATGGCATGGCAACAAGCACAGTTTCCAGATGGCACAGCACAGGACAGAAGCAGTCCCTGACCACGGCTTGAACTTGGATGTAGCTCAGAAACTCCATCCAGGCCTCGCTGGACTGTGTTATGACACTGAGATACAGGGTTATTTGTTACAGCAGCTGACATCAACCATCTTAACCAATACAAACAGCTATGATGGGCTGCGTTCAAAGAACCTAACAACTGGAATATCCCAGTGAATTCCTTAGAGACCGTCATCCTGTGCTAGACCCACCGGCCTGCAATTCTAGCCTTCACCTTCCATTTTCAAAGACAGCCTTCATTTCTGGAGCTAAGGAAGAAAGAACCTTATTGATTTTCCTGCGAAGAGGGAGGTACCTGTTGTCATAAACCTACTTCCACCTAGGCTGTTGAATAACGGGGTCCTGAAAGATATGCTAAATAGTATTACAAAGGAAAAGTTAGAAAACAGACTGAGGCATTCTCTTCCCGAGCAGACTGGGGAGTTAGCGCCTGGGTAACGCAATTCAGACCTCCTGTGGTTTCAACACAATCTCAAAACAACAACAATCCAGTAAGGAGAAACAGACAAGGCTACTCAGGGATGCACACTGTCTTTGGGAAATTTCATCTTGTTCAATTCCCACGTCATCCCCTTAACTTTTTTTTCAATTTACTTTTTATTTTATATTATAGTTGATTTACAATGTTGTGTTAGTTTCAGGTGTATAGCAAAGTGATAAAGTTATACATATACATATATCCATTCTTTTTCAGACTCTTTTCCCATATAGGTTATCACAGAATATTGAGTAGAGTTCCCTGTGCTATACTGTAGGTCCTTGTTGCTTATCCATTTTATATATAGTAGTGTGTATCTGTTAATCCCAAACGCCTAATTGATCCCTCCCCTCCACGTTTCCCCTTTGGTAACCATACATTTGTTTTTGAAGTCTGTGAGTCTGTTTCCATTTTGTAAATAAGTTCATTTGTATCATTTTTTTTAAAGATTCTACATATAAGGGACTTAGCTTGAGAAAACAAGGACTTCAAATAGCTGAATCAAAGGCAGTACCCTGCTACTTGTATTTTTTTTTTTTAAATGTGGGCAACTCAGTTTGTTTTTTGTTATTTATTTATTTACTGGCTGTGTTGGCTCTTCATTTCTGTGCGAGGGTTTTCTCCAGTTGTGGCAAGCGGGGGCCACTCTTCATCGCGGTGCGCGGGCCTCTCACTATTGCGGCCTCTCTTGCTGCGAAGCACAGGCTCCGGACGCGCAGGCTCAGTAGTTGTGGCTCACGGGCCCAGCCGCTCCGCGGCACGTGGGATCCTCCCAGACCAGGGCTCGAACCCGTGTCCCCTGCATCAGCAGGCAGATTCTCAACCACTGCGCCACCAGGGAAGCCCTGCTACTTGTATTTTAAAACAATGCTGATGATCTTTCCTTTCTTGTTTTGTTTTGGTTTGGTTTGACTTCTATTGGGCTGTAGGGGATGGGCTGGGAAATATCCCTGCAAGTTGTGCCCCACTAGGGAAGTGTCCATCTCATCTTCCTGGGAGAAGCTTTCGGAGCTTTTTCTTTTTCTTGGAGCTGCTGTTCTTGCGGCAGCATCTTCTTCAGGTCCACTGCTGAGAGGCTCCTCCTTGCAAGAGAATTTCCTCTTTTTCTTGGGGACCCTCTTGTGTCCTGACTCTTCAGGGTCGCTAACTGGTTCCTCTTTGGGGAAAGATTTCTTCCTCTTGGTGACACTTTCACTGCCAGCTGTCTCTTCAGGATCACTAGTAACCAGCTCCTCCTTGGAAAAAGATTTCTTTTGGGGGGGCTTGGAGAAGGAGACAGATGGGTCTTCCATTCCGTTCTCCTGAGGAGCTTCCCGGGGGTTTTGCTTTCGCTTCTTTTTGGGCCTTTCACTTGTCCCCTCACATTCTTCTGGGGTCTCACTGCTGTTTTCTGAGGACGCCAGGGCAATCGCAGCCCGCCTTTTCTTCTCCTTCTTCAAACGTTTCTTCTCCTGTTTCTCCAGCTTCCTAGTAATCTCGGCAGCCGCTTCCTCTGCCTGAACCATTGCCTCCTTCATGACATCCAGATGCTTTCGTGGAACATCTCCAGTCTCATAGAAGGACAGCCGCTCCTCAACTTGTTCTCAAAGCTTCTCCCCAGATACACTGGTGGGTACCTCAGAGAAGCAATCAGTTCGTGAGGCAATACTGCCTTCGTTTGCCAGGTATCGGGAGATGCGGCCTCTGTTCTTGGCAGTTGCTCGGCCAATGAAGGTAGAGTGGAGAATGAGTCCATATTTTGGGGTGTCACCCCTTGTCTTCAGGGCTCTGGAAACTTGGTCCCTTTGCTGGGCCCAGGGAATGATGATCTTTCTTAAGCAACATGCCTTTCTTCCCTAGAAGCTACAATATAAAATGGCATTGTAGAGCAGGAAGTCTAAGTGGGGTGGCATACGGCATTCTTTACCTTCTGATCTTAGCCCTTTCAAGTGAGGTGCTGCATACTGTATCAATCTCCTTAACTTCAGCAGGGAGAATAACACAAGCAAGACACATCAGAACTGACCCCACCCCAAAGGGAGATCATACTTAATTCCACTAAGATATTAAGTCAGTCCAAAAAAAAAAATTGGGGACGGTCAACAATTAGGCACATTTGTCTCCTGACACCAGGAAATCGAAATTCAGCAGTGGCCACACCCTCAGAGGGTTCTTACAGCACCTGAGAGTTTCGTATGTAGAAGACAATATTACTCCACAGCAAAATAAGGTTCTGGGGCTGCAGAAGTTCAAGAGTAACTGTCACAGCCCATCAGGCCTCTGATATCAATTCTCAAGGCCTTCAGACGTAATACATTGAGAACCCATGATCCTTCAGGCCCAGAATTTTTCACATCTGCACCAGACTGCTGTAAGTACAGCCACCCTGTTCTAATAACACCTCAAAAATGTGTTTCTTGGGGCTTCCCTGGTGGCGCAGTGGTTGAGAGTCTGCCTGCCGATGCGGGGGACACGGGTTCGTGCCCCGGTCCGGGAAGATCCCACATGCCGCGGAGCGGCTGGGCCCGTGAGCCATGGCCGCTGAGCCTGCGCATCCGGAGCCTGTGCTCCACAACGGGAGAGACCACAACGGTGAGAGGCCCGCGTACCGCAAAAAAAAAAATGTGTTTCTTGGTCAAAGCATCCCAACTCACGCAAGGTCACACAGCCAGCACACAGTAGGGCCAAGCCGTCTCACATCACAGCTACTCTCTCTCATAATCAATAGTGTAACACAATATAGTAACACACAATATCATGGGCTAATATTCTATCACTAATCGTATAATACAGTGGAGTGATATACGACAGTAAAGCAAGGATCACACCTGATTTTATGTCCATGCCCTTTCCCCTGAGGATCCATTCTAATTTTCTCTTCACCAGCTCTTTCTTGCTCAAATATAGATTTTTTTTAACTGGACACGTCTCAGGGCTGAGAAGAATACAGCATAAGCTAGCCATAAATGATATTCCTTCCAGGGGCAATTTTATGATGCCCTGTACCACCACTACTCTGCCCATAATTGTGCTAACACACACATACACACACACACAGACACATTATTTTCCTAGTCCCAGGTAATTCTGGTATTCTTGCCAATACTTAAACTGGACGACAAGTAGGTCCTTCAGTTGAAAGCTAGTAGAAAAAAAAAAAAAAGATGACAGCTACGTCTGGACCGCAGTTGGTGCTCAGAATCGAAGACGGAGAGAAACAGTAGCTTAAGAGTGGTTCCACCGGCAGCGAGTGGCGTAAGTCAAGAAGCCATAAGGTAGCCGTGTGGGGTCTCTACTTCCAGCCCAACTTGCCTAACCTCACCACGTTTAACATTAAAATTCAGATTCCAAACCTCCCCCAGAGGAAAGACCCAGAGCTCTCAATTCACTCAGTGGATGAAACCACAAGACCTGCAATGCATTCTAAAATGGAAACGCAGGCACAGGCTTTGGTAAAAAGAATAGTAACACAATTCAATGCGATAAAGATTTATTGAGTACCCCTAAGTGCCAAGGACTGGGTATGGCCTACCAGGTGAGAAGGGAAATCGGACCTTGTTCTAGCACTCAGGAAGGTCACAGGGGAATGAGGAGACGTTGCCCCAGCTATGTTACAGCGCACTGCTCCTCCTAAGCGTGGCAGTGATGTAGAAGCAGCACGGAAGCTGCAGCAATGAGCCGGCAAGGGATCACAGTAGGAAAATGGGAGTATCGGACAAGAAGACCCTTGTCAGGAGGGAAAAAGAGGCCAGAGGCAGCTCATTTTACCTTCGCACTTTGCAACGATCAGAAATACGGTCAGTTAAGAGAGAAGGCGATTTTATAGAACCTTAGTGAATCAGGGTGTTCAAGAGCTGTCCAGACTGAGTTAAGTGAGAATTTTTAGAGCCTTCCGGCCCTTCTTTTACAAATAATTTCTGGAGACTATCTTCTGGCCTTAGTAAAAACAGCCCAGTGACCTTAGCTGACACTCTCCTTTCTGACCAAGGACCCACACCCCCAAGTTTTCAGAGCCACCCTCCTGACTTTCAACAGTGAATCAGTTAGGGCTCTGGGGATGTAAGCAACAGACACTGACTCTGAATACCTTAAGCAGAACTTGTCGAATTTGTTGGAGGACACCAGGTGGCTATGGCTCACTGGGTGAAAAGAAAAGCTTAAAAAAATGTCTCAGAAACAACGGAAACCAGGGCAGCTGGTAACAGCTCATACTGTCTTGTCCAACCTTGCACCAACTTAGTCCAGACTCAACGTCCCAGGAGAGAGCATCTGATTGACTGATCAGGTGATGTCCCCATAGCATGGTCAGTGCCTGTAGGACACCTTAATTTGCAGCCCATCCACGATGCTCGTGATAAGAGAAAAGAAGACCCCAGAAGGAAGTCAAGACGTTGCATGAAAAGAAGCAGATATGGACGTGGGGTGGCCCAAACTTAACAATGTTCTCACCATGTAGTGTGTGCACACAAAGGTAGAGAAGATTAGGTTACACAGGTGTTACCCAACAAGAGGGGTAGGGTGCGAGAGGACACCTTTTGGGGGTGTCTGCTCAGCTCATAGCCCATCCCTGAGAAAGACTCTTCCGAGGTTTGGACTCCAGCAGCTACGTCTGTGTTAGGTGATCCTTTCTCCCCCACCAGCCTACATCTAGCCCAACTGATTGGACCAGAGCAATGTCTGACCCATGGGAAGCCAGTCCATGGGATAGCAAAGAGCCAATCAGATTTTCTTTGGATAAACTGAGTTTGAAGAATAAGACCGAGGGACTTCCCTGACGGTCCAGTGGTTAGGACTCCGCGCTTCCACTGCAGGGGGTGCGGGTCCAACCCCTGGTTGGGGAACTAGGATCCCGCAAGCCATGCGGCACAGCCAAAATGAATGAATGAATGAAAATAAAGAGTAAAATTGAGAGATAAGACAATATGGGGCACAGAACCCTGAAGCGAGTCTCCTGGAACTCCTTCCTCTGAGGTCTTTAGAAATACCTTTGGCTTTGATCTTCCTGTAGCTCAGTCATTTGGTGGACCTCCGAATTTCATGCACTAACCTAGCATCCTCCCAATAAACTACCCTTTTTTTACTCACGTCTGGTTTTCTGTTCTTCCCAAAGCAATAGTCCCTGCCTAGTCCAAGATAAAAAATTTCACCCAGACCTCAGCTAATAAGACAGATACCAAAACACGTGATGTTTCTCGTTGCCAAAAAAACCCAACTCAACCGACTGACAGAACCAAAATGCTTTTATCTGCTCTTTAAACGGAAGCAAATTAAAAATCCAAAATGCCAAGATAGGAATGTTTGAACTTTACCCCTCAGAACCTCGATAGTCGGTCAGTACTAACTATGGTTGGAAGAATAGAAGAGTCCCAGTACCAAAAATATAATAATTTTGTCTCAGAGTGGGAAGAGAAAAAATTCAGATTCTTGGAAAAAAATCAAGGGATTTTCTTAAGAAAGAAAAATCAGGTGAAGGAAGAGTTAACTAACTTAGCTTAAAGACTCTTCAGAATTCTTTCTCATAAGGAAAGGGGTGGATTGTGCATTAGAGAGAAAATCTGCACCATAAATCAGGATAACTGCATGACTTGGCTGTCCAAGTGGCTCCCTTTTCTCCCCAAAATTTTTTAAAATTATGACAGGATCAGTTTTGAGCTTGAATCTTTTCGTAATCCATTCGGACGCCTTTAAGTGAAAGTGAAATATACTGTACTCTTAAAAAAAGGAGATACATATCCAGGTTTGATTCAAAACCAGTGAGAAGTAAAGTGTGCAGTCAGTGAAAACGTAAATTATCATTTGTGTGGAGCTGATGAGAGCCTGCTTCTAATAGGGCCGGCGTTAAATCAGGATTGCAGTAATGCTGCCCTGCCCCTGACTACAAGTATCCAGACAGATTTTCCCAAAGTATACTCAGCAGTCCATACGTAATAGGTTGCCATCCACTAACAGCTACAGATTTGGGTGGAGAGAAAGATGCTGCTTTGTGATGTTTTTTGCAAATCATTTCTCACCATTTGAGCCTGACCGATGCAAATGAGCCTCGGACTCTGTTCCAATCTCCCACGGGGTTGCATATCTGTGAGGAAGACCAGCTTTACACATGTCTACCTCCTGGAAGACCGGTCCCAGCTGTCATTCGAGCCCGAGAATTAAGGTAGATGTTATTATTATTATTTTCAAAAGACAATCCTGGAAACAGGTTGGCATTTTCTCAAAAAGTTAAACATTGAATTACCATATGAACTATAGCAGTTCTTCTCCTAGGTATATACTCCACGGCCCTGAAAAAAGAAAGCAGGGACTCCTGCAGATCCTAGCGCACAGGTGTTTACAGCAGCACTATTCCCAATAGCCGAAAGCTGGAGACAGCCCAAATGTCCATCGACTGATGAATGGATAAACGGATTGTGGTGAATCCACTCAACAAACTATTATTCAGCCATAAAAGGAATGACAGACTCATCCATGCTACACTGTGAGTGACCCTCAAAGCCACTCTGCTGGGCTTCCCTGGTGGCGCAGTGGTTGAGAATCTGCTGCTAATGCAGGGGACACAGGTTCGAGCCCTGGTCTGGGAAGATCCCACATGCCGCGGAGCGACTAGGCCCGTGAGCCACAACTACTGAGCCTGCGCGTCTGGAGCCTGTGCTCGGCACCTGGAGAGGCCGCGACAGTGAGAGGCCTGAGCACCGTGATGAAGAGTGGCCCCCGCTCGCTGCAACTAGAGAGAGCCCTCGCACAGAAACGAAGACCCAACACAGCCATAAATAAATAAATTTAAAAAAAAACACTCTGCTAAGGGAAAGAAGCCAGACACAAAAGGTCACGTGTTGTACAGTTCTGTTTATATGAAACATCCAGAAAAGGTAAATCCACAGAGATGGAAAGCAGATCGGTGATTCCCGAGGACAGGAGTGGAAAATTGGGAAGCAACTGCTTAAAACGTTTTTGTAACTAGAGATGCTGGAGGCACAGCCTTGCAAATGTGCCAATCGCCACTGAGTTGTTCACTTTGAAACGGTTAATTTTACGTTACGTGAATTTCAACTCAGTGAAAGATGATAACAGTTTGCCTTACCCCCGAAAGTCAAACCTTAACATTTTTATAATATATAGGCTCATACTGTCCAACTTGCCTTCTTTAAACACCTTTTGAGCCCCCTACTCCCCAGACATTAACGCAAACACATCATGTTTTAATTACAAGGTACAAAGGTAGGTGACAAAGTTACATATCCAATTAACGTCAACAGAAAAACCAGAGCTAAATTTCACAGCCACTTTTATACTCAGGATTGGTAACAGCAATCCTTACACAGAAAAAAACTTAACTGATGTCTCAAATGCTTCCTTAATGTTCTAGAAAGAGAAGACAAGATCATGTACTTCTCGCCATCACAAAGAAAGGTATAGGGAGAATTCACTTATTTCCTCTTAGTTCTACAGCTATTCAAAGGGAATATGCATCTTGACACATTTTGTTATATAAAACAATAAAATAAAATACCATAATAACGATGGTGGTATCAATGCCAATCATACTAACCTAAACCAGAACCTCCGTTGACTGCTTGTGAGCCAGGCACCGTGCTGGGCGGTCCCACACACACCTCGTTGTTTCAAACCTTCCTCTAAACCTGTCACCCAGGTGAGGTGACATCCACCTGTCACACACCTGAGTCTTCTTAGGGATCAACTTCTCCCTCACTCTGTCCACTCTGTCCAGGTGGGGCTGACTCCACCCCCGGCTCCTTCCAGGTGTGGCCAGTCAGAACCCATTTCCGGGACTTTGCTTGGAGTTGTGAGAACAGACATCTTTCCCAGGGGGGTTGTCTGAGGCCAGGAGGTAAGCCTAGAATTGATGGAGGCTCCCCTACCACACCCAGGAGAGAACCCACCTCAGGATCCACGGTGCCCAGAGGCTGGCAGAGGCTGTATCCTGATGGCAGCAGTGGGTCCCCCCAGAGGCAGCTGTGCCTGAAGCCAGCCCTGCCCTGCACTCGTCAGTTACGCCAGCCAATCATTTTCCTTTGTGCTGCTAAGCTGCGATCTCAGGGTTAACTAGAGCCGGCCGGGACAGGGAGGGTGCCTACCTCATCTCGGCAAAGCCGACCAAGACGGTTCTCCTCTTAGCCTGGTCTAGGCGAGGATGAACACTTAACAGAAATACGGGGAGGGGGGCTTCCCTGGTGGCGCAGTGGTTGGGAGTCTGCCTGCCGATGCAGGGGACGCGGGTTCGTGCCCCGGTCCGGGAGGATCCCACATGCCGTGGAGCGGCTGGGCCCGTGAACCATGGCCGCTGAGCCTGCGCGTCTGGAGCCTGTGCTCCGCAACGGGAGAGGCCACAACAGTGAGAGGCCCGCGTACCGCAAAAAAAAAAAAAAAAAAGAAAGAAAAGAAATACGGGGAGGCAGGATGATAAAGCAGGGAAAACGACTCCCAGAGAAAGATGTCAACTCAAAAGATGTCCAGGCATCCAAACCATTTCCTTACTCTGACCCCTGAACAAATCAGTGACCCCAGATGGGGAGCTGTCCTCCCCAAATAGGACCCGTGGTGTCTGGATTTGCTCCCACCCTCCTTTCCAAAGTGACACGAACTCGGAACTTTTCTTTAAAACCTCTTTTTGCTATTTCTTCTCCCCACCCCCAATGTTGAAGACCAGCCTCTGAGACGTGGCTCATAAAGAAACTGGGTGCAACGGCTCGGGAGCCAAAAACATCAGGGATGTAAAGAGAGGAAGCATCTTGGACCCTGTGTTATTTCGATGCTTCAAGAGGCAGATGCTAAAATGGAGCTGCGAGTGAGCAAGTTGAGAGCGATACCCTGGAGAGAGAGAAGGAGGAGGGAGAAAGATGGGACAGGGAGAGGCTCCCAGCGCGGAGCCCTGGAGCAAAGATGTCCGGGAGACAAGTCCAGCCTTGGGCAGGGATGGCCGGAGCCCAGACAGAATCCGTGTGGTCCACAGTCGATGGCTGGGGGCTACCCGGGGAGAAAGTGGCCTCAGCTCAGCTCTGTAGCCCAGAGGGACCCTGAGGGTGGGTGGTAGCAGCTGGGAGCTGTCACACACTGTCCTCCTTGCAGCGAGATGGAGCAGCTCCACCTGGCTGTCCTAGACCCACATGTACCATCCCTAACGCGGGAGTCCAGCTCCGCCCTGGTGACCCCAGCTATAACCAGCAAATGGGATTTTCAGCCTGCTCATGCCTTTTGAAGATGGTCACTGGAAAGCAAAATAAATCGTATTTTAACGTAGAGGAGTTACACAGCCTCCCCGCCTTGAATACGGCCTGTTCCTGGATATTCCCTAGAGCACATCTGTCTTCACAACACTCAAGAGAACCTTCTGAGGAATGTGGTTTGGAGGCTCAGGCTCTAAGGCGTGAGGAACGAAGCTTGCGTCTTGATTCCAGCGCACTGCACACACCTGTCTCATGGAAATACAAGAAAGACTGTTTTTATTTTATAGCTGAATACACGCCTCAACTAGCAGGCAGCTGTTTCAATAAGCAGTTGCATTTGAAGGATTTCTCCTGCAATGCCACAAATAAAACACAGCAGCTCACCATTTTAAGGGTAAAAGACACTCCGCTGGAAGATGGGAAACCTGGGGTCTAGTGGAGACCACCCCGCCTCGCATCAAACTGAAAAACTACACAGCCAAAGAAACAATCCAGAGTGAAAAGGCAGCCTACGGAATGGGAGGAAACATCTGCAAAGCCATATATCCGATAAGCGGTTAATTTCCGTAGTATATAAAAGATTCCCACAATTCAACAACGAGAAAAAGACAATAGCTTGCTTTTTAAAATGGGCATAGGACTTGAAGAGACATTTCTCCAAAGAAGGTATACAAATGACCAACAAGCATATGAAAAGATGCTCAACATCACTAATCATCAGGGAAAGGCAAATCAAAACCACAGTGAGGGCTTCCCTGGTGGCGCAGTGGTTGGGAGTCCGCCTGCCGATGCAGGGGACGCGGGTTCGTGCCCCGGTCCGGGAGGATCCCACATGCCGCGGAGCGGCTGGGCCCGTGAGCCATGGCCGCTGAGCCTGCGCATCCGGAGCCTGTGCTCCGCAGCGGGAGAGGCCTCAACAGTGAGAGGTCTGCGTACCACAAAAAAAAAAAAACCACAATGAGGTGCCACCTCAAATCTGACAGGAATTTTTAAAAAACACACTCAGGAAATAGCAAATGTTGACAAGCATGTGGAGAAATGGGAACCCTTGTGCACTGTTGGTTCAATGTAAAATGGTGCAAGTACTATGGAAAACAGTATGGCGGTTCCTCAAAAAATTAGGAATAGAATTACCATATCACCCAGCAATTCCACTTCTGGATATATTGCCAAAAGAACTGAAAACAGAAATTTTTTTGGTTTTTTTTTTGCGATACGCAGGCTCTCACTGTTGTGACCTCTCCCGTTGCGGAGCACAGGCTCCAGACGCGCAGGCTCAGCGGCCATGGCTCACGGGCCCAGCCGCTCCACGGCATGTGGGATCCTCCCGGACCGGGACACGAACCCGCGTCCCCTGCATCGGCAGGTGGACTTTCAACCACTGCGCCACCAGGGAAGCCCCTGAAAACAGGATCTTGAAGAGATCTTTGCCCCTCTGTGTTCACTGCAGCTTTATTCACAATAGCCAAGAGGTAGAAGCAACCCAGACGTCCACCACGGATGGATGGATGGATAAAGAAAATGAGGTACACACATACAGTGGAATATTATTCAGCCTTTAAAAAGAGGGAAATCCTGTCACATGCTACAACATGGATGAACCTTTAGGACACCACGCTAAGTGAAATAAGATAGTCACAAAAAAGACAAATACTGCATGATTCTACTTATATGGGTCTTTAACTAGTCAAACTCTCAGAACTAAAAGTAGAATGGTGGTTGCCAGGGTCTGGAGGGACGGAAAAGGGAAAGTTGCTGTTCAATGGGCATAGATTTTTAGTTTCGCAAGATGAAAAATTCTAGAAATCTGTTGCACACATTACCTCTAGTTTACACTACTGTGCTGTAGACTTTAAAATGGCTAAGATGGGGCTTCCCTGGTGGCGCAGTGGTTAAGAATCCGCCTGCCAATGCAGGGGACACGGGTTCGAGCCCTGGTCCGGGAAGATCCCACATGCCAGAGAGCAACTAAGCCCAATGCCACAACTACTTAAGTCCATGCACCTAGAGCCCGTGCTCTGCAACAAGAAAAGCCACCACAATGAGAAGCCCGCACACCGCAACTAGAGAAAGCCTGCATGCAGCAACGAAGGCCCAACGCAGCCAAAAATAAAAAAAATAAATAAATACATTAAAAAAAATGGCTAAGATGGTCAATTTTAGGGTACGAGGTGTTTTTTTAACCACAGAAAAAAAGAACTAAAGAAAATGTATTGGCTCCTATGACAGAATATTGCAATGTGGACAGACTGGATCTTGGGCTCCAACAACATCATCAGGACAGAGTCTCTCTCTACTTCTTTGTGTTGTGACCCCAGGTTCAGGAGGTGGTGTTTGGGAGTCCAGACCCCCTTATCCTTCTGCTGACAAGCTCCATGGAAAGAAAATCTTTTTCCAAACTGTTCACACAAATGCTCATGGTTGAGTCTCAGTGGCAAGACTTGGGTGACATGCACAAGCCTTAATCACAGTGTCTAGAGGGCTGAAGTCATCGGAGTGTCCAAGCCCAGGACACGTGGCCACACCGGGAACAGGGAAGGGCGTGACCCTCACCCTGAACAACACGGACTGAGAGTGGGGAGGACGGTTCCCATGACACAGTAGGGGTGCACCTGCCAGACCAATGAAGACTAGATACTGGACAGGATAAAATCTGTCAAGGTTCCACTCAGCTGTGAATGTCCAACAGAGGACAAGCAGTGACATGATGGTAACTCCCTGGACAGGCATTTGCAGCACTGAAGGGGTGTTTACGAACACCATGGCAACACTGGAAGTTCTTCTGATAGAATGGTAAATGAAAACGTAGAACATAAAAGTGCATCGTTTTACATCGGATGAATGGATAAAGAAGATGTGGCACATGTATACAATGGAATATTACTCAGCCATAAAAAGAAACGAAATTGAGCTACTTGTAATGAGGTGGATAGACCTAGAGTCTGTCATACAGAGTGAAGTAAGTCAGAGAGAGACAAATACCGTATGCTAACACATATATATGGAATTTAAGAAAAAATAATGTCATGAAGAACCTAGGGGCAACACAGGAATAAAGACACAGACCTACTAGAGAATGGACTCGAGGATATGGGGAGGGGGAAGGGTAAGCTGTGACAAAGCGAGAGACAGTCATGGACATATATACACTACCAAACGTAAGGTAGATAGCTAGTGGGAAGCAGCCACATAGCACAGGGAGATCAGCTCGGTGCTTTGTGACCACCTAGAGGGGTGGGATAGGGAGGGTGGGAGGGAGGGAGACGCAAGAGGGAAGAGATATGGGAACATATGTATAACTGATTCACTTTGTTATAAAGCAGAAACTAACACACCATTGTAAAGCAATTATACTCCAATAAAGATGCAAAAAAAAGTACATCATTTTACTTTTTTTAATTTTTATTTTATACTGGAGTATAGTTGATTTGTGATGTTGTGTTGGTTTCAGGTGTACAGCAAAGTGATTCAGTCATATATATATATGCTTTTTCAAATTCTTTTCCCATTTAGGTTATTACAGAATATTGAGTAGAGTGCCCTGTGCTATACAGTAGGTCCTTGTTGATTATCTATTTATATATATAGTAGTGTACATATGTTAATCCCAAACTCCTAAAAAAATGCATCATTTTAGGTGAAAAGGCTTGTGTGCACAGGTGTGGACTGGTAAAGACGGACCAATAATATCTACAGTTTACCTACCGTGCCCCAAGTATTATGCAAGCTGTGTTCCATACACTCTCTCATTTTAAGAACATGAAAAAGAAAGAAAATGATAGTGTTGTTTAGAAAGACTGGACTATAGGTCTAGTTCTTCTGGGTTACTCACGTGTTTAGCTTTGTTGTATAACCAAAGAGAAATCATTTAATGACTAAAAAAAAAAAAAAGAGGGATTCCGTGGTGGTGCAGTAGTTGAGAGTCCGCCTGCCGATGCAGGAGACGCGGGTTCGTGCCCCGGTCCGGGAAGATCCCACACGCCGCGGAGCAGCTGGGCCCGTGAACCATGGCTGCTGAGCCTGCGCATCCGGAGCCTGTGCTTCGCAACGGGAGAGGCCACAACAGTGAGAGGCTCGCATACCGCAAAAAAAATAAAAGAACAAAACAACATCCGGGATGCACACTGCTCCCCAGTAAAGGTGGTAGAAACTTAAGCCCCTAAGAGACAAGTGAATCTTCCCACGACGTTTATCATAGCTCTTAGTTCGCATTTCTTTGTTCATTTCATTAGCCACCCAATGAAGAAAGAGAAACGTTTACAACAATATCGCTCCAGTTTGTCTGCAGTTGTGTGGTTTAAAATATCCCTGTTCTGTTGAGGTATAAGCTGCAACCTTTGGTCAAGTTAGAAACATTAACAAATCATTCCAAAAAATACAAAACTCCCCCCGCAAAAAAACACAACCAAACCCCAAGTTATTAGCTTTCTTGGAACACACATAGTAACTACAAAAAAAATTTTCATTTAGCAAAGGTGTTAGAAACTAACTGCACAATGAACTAAATCTGTCCACTCATACACCCCACTAGCTCTTTCTCAGTCTGACAGCCAAGATTCCCCAAATCACAACCCCTCACCTTGACCTCCTGGCCTTTCACACACCATATTCCCAATACCCCAGATCGTCTGCAATTCCTTGAACATCCTTTAGGCTTTCCCACCTCCACGCTTTAGCCTATGCGGTTCCTTCGGTCGGAACTTATTATCCCTACCGACACCACATGTCAAAATCATCCTTCCAAAATGCACCAAATAAAACTCTTCCGGGCAAGGGACAGAAAACAGAGCTAAAATAGTCTAAGCCAAAACCAACAGATATTCACACCCACTAGGATGGCTTTCATCCAGAAAAAAAAAAAAAAAAAGAAAGAAAAAAGAAAAAACAGAAACTAACAAGTGTTGGGGAGAAAGGGAAGAAATTGTAACTGTCACACATTGCTGCTGGGAAATGTAAAATGGTAGAGCTGCACGGAAGCACAGCTTAGCAGCTTCTCCAGAAGTTACCAGAGAATTACCATAGGACCCAGCCATTCCACCCCTAGACAACTGAGAGAAATGAAAACATATACCCACACAGCAGTGTTGTGACGGAGAGAGAGAGAGAGAGAGAGAGAGAGAGAGAGAGAGGACTGTTCTCTTCCCTGGCAGTAAAATAAACGTCTTGGTCCTGGTACCAGGCAGAGCTGGATCATAAGCCCATCCCCATGTCGTCACTACGGGCAGATACAGGGACAGCCTTGGAAATGTCTTCCTAGATCCACCAGGAAAGTTTGTCAGTCCCTCCTTAGACCATCCCTGTGCTCTCATTTCAGCATGTAAACTTCATTCGTTTCTGTATGTGTGTCTCCCATCAGACCCTAAAGGGCAGGCACATGTCTCCTGCCCCTCACTGTCCAGTGCCAGGTCCAGACTAATGACTCATTGTCACAGAAATACACAAACAAGTGGGTCTTTGCTGGAAAACTGTCACAGGTCCCTGTGAAAGGTACAGCCTCTGCACAGACCCAGGATGGAGATGGTCTGCAGTGCCAGGTGGTAGAGCCTCTGCTCTCAGAATTTCATAGTCCAGCACTTTCTTCCTTTCTCCCCAATTACAAAGAACCTCTTTTTCTACTTCTGGCCACTAGCCCGTGAGATACTCAGAACTCCAAAACGCTATAGGCTGGGTACGGAGGGGTCTGCACCATGTGAACCATGTTAAGTTGCTCTGGAGAGCAGAGCCGTGATGCTCCGAACAGGAAGGGATCTCACCCGTTGCCCTGGTGAGACCTACCCATAAAAGACTGTATCCTGTTTTCCCTTCTCCACTAATGACACGACAAAGAACAGGGTGACTTCCGCTACACTGTGGGCTGCTCTCTCGCAGCACAGATTTTCACACCATACGCCGCTGGGCACTCATCCCATTAAGCGGCTTCACCCTGGCTGCAGTGGGACAGTCTACTGACTTGGGTGGGACCTGACCTCACCCTGACGAGGTGTGGGAATCATGGGATAGGAGCCAATATGTGGTCCAGCTCCTGTGGGAAAAGGTGAATTGAGGGGATGATGATAAAATCTAAGAAACCATGAAATGACGTTGTGTTTAATACCCACTCTGCACTGGGGGCTCCCAAAGTTATGTCTCCAGGCCAGACCTCTCCTCTGATCTCCAGACTGCCTACATGGATGTGGAACAGGCATCTCAAACTTGCTGTGGCCAACACCAGTTACATGACGCCACCCTGTTCCCCAGCCGGCCCCTCCCAGCACGTCTCCCCAGGTCCATCTTCCAGTCACTCGGGTGAAATTCTGCTCTTATCCCTGATTCTTGTCCTTCGTTCACACACCAGGGCTCCAGAATGTCAGCAAATCAATCAGTTCCACTGTCGGAATAAGCCCAGAGTCTGAGGGCTCACTCCCTGCTCTATAGCAGCCTAACCCAAGCCAGAATCATCTCTCACCCGGACCATCACAAAAGCTTCTTCGCTGGTCTCCCTGCTTCTGTCCCTCCCCCAGAAACGACTCCCCAGGGGCAGCCAAGATATCCTTTGAAAACATAAGCCACTCTTTCCCATAACTTCCCACCTCACTCAGTACAATCCACGGTCCTCACCAAGGCCTACGAGACCCAAAAGACAAAGGCTCCAGCATCTCTCTGGCATGACTTCCCCTCTGTTTGGCAAAAAGAAGTTGGCCAATGCTCCAGTGGCACTGGCCAACTTCTTTTTGCCAAACACACCAAGCACACCACACCCCTGCCTCAGGGCCTCTCCAATTTCTCCTCCCTCTGCCTTAGTTGCTCTTTCTAGACACCCACGTGCCTGGACCTCCCATTTCCTTCAGTGCCACCCTTTCATGGAGGTCTTCTCTGCCACCTTATCTAAAACAATCATCCACCCCCCTCACAACCAAGCATATCCCTCTTCTACTGCATTATACTGTCTTATGTCTTCATAGCATCGACCCCTGCACATAGTTTACATGTATGTACGTGTGTTCACTTAACTTGTGCATATGTATGTTACTTCTCCATCAATAGAATAAGCCCATGAGGACAAGGACCTTTCCTGTCTTATTCTCCACTCAGCTCCAAGAACAGAACCTGGCACAAGTAGGTGCTTAGTAAAAAATTACTGACTGAACATCACACAGAAGAGAGAGACGCCCTAGGAGAGGACAAGACTTAGACCTAGGAGGAGTCCACGAAAGCTCACCTCCACTTAGATCACACCTGGAGATACGTGATGAATTTTTGAAAGTTCCAATTTAACAACCAAAGAGTAAACTCAGAGAACTCACCATTATGAAAATGACCTCACACTGCAATGGGTTTTAAAGGGCTGGATCAATCGATAAAGAAAAAAAATCTCTAATGGGACATTAAATAAATTCTGGGTATTTCTGGAATTCACTGAAGATGGGGGCTGGTGCCATGAACTCGTCACACCACGGTGACTTAACACTTAGTCCCGTGCCAAGTGCTATTCGTATGCTATCTTATCAAATTAACACTCACAACAGTCCTATGAGGCACGTACTATCATTCCTGCCATTTTACAGATGAGATGGCCAAGATTCCGAGAACTAAAATTACTTTCCCCAGAGACTGCTGCGCCAAAGTCCTCCAAACATTTACCTTTCGTCATATATATGAAGCTTGAAAAGAAACAAAACACTCTCACAAACATCGGAGCGGCATTTGACCCACGCCCTGACCTTCATCCAACAAATAACTTCACGAGCATCTATTATGCACCAGACTGTCTTCTAGGTGCTGAGGATATAACAGTATTAAAAGAACCAATAAGGTCCCTACCCCCATGGAGCTGACATTCTAAAACAGAGAGAGACAAACGATAAATACGCAAAAGCAGAATTTCAGAATGCAATTGCTAGAGAGGAATGAAAACAGGCTGATGTGATAGACACTGGTGAAGAAGGACAACTTTGGGTTCATGGTCAGAGAAGGTCTGCCTTTGGAGGTGACACTTGAATGACCCCAAGGGGCTGGCGATGCAAAGATCTGAATACAGAGTCTAGATAGGATTGTATTATTGTTTTCTTATATATTATTAAAGTTGATATCGTTACAACCAAGTTTCAGATGGAAAAACTGAAGCACGTTTTTAGGCACTCAACATGAAGGAATGCATGTATGAAGGAAGGAAGGAAGGAAGGAAAACAGGAAGACACTGAGTTCTCCAAGGTCGGGAGACTCATGAGTGGAATCCAGCATGAGAGGGGCTAGTGCTGCCTGATATCTAGACACATTTCTATACGTGGATCCTCCAAGCAATTTTTAGAGACCGGACAAACACTAGCCCGGACAAACAAGTGAACTGAAGCAATATCGTGGCCTGATTGTGCCAAGATGCTTTCATGGGACATGGGCCATCAGGAAGGAGGAACCCTCCTGTTGTCACTGAAGCCCGACATCAGGGCCAGAATTAGGGCGTAAGATTTAAGAGGGCACCAAGAAAACTCAATAATCATGATAAATAACTGTTTGGAAGATGGGTTGACCATGGGTCCCGATTAGTGGGTTGACCAGATGCCCCTTCAGGAGGTTCGCTTAACCAGATGGACCATGGAGCAACCGGCCTGAGAAAATTACAATAATATGTAGAGGGTAGTGTTCACTGGAAATGGGGCTAAGAGCCAGAGTCTGTCCATCCAGGTGGGACTCCCTGGGTCGATGGGTCCCAAGGTGGTGGGAAGCCAGGTCCAGGCCTGCCCAAAAGGATTTGAACCAGGCTCCAAGATTATTCACTCTTTAGCAGTGTATTGAGATGCATCGGGCACTGTCAGTGAATAGCTCATTTCTAGATACCAGGTAGACACATAAAGGCATAATGCATTCATAGGGAGAATCAGCGCCTTGCGGCTGAAGACATCAATTAGTCAGTCACTGCCTGGTTCTCCTAATCGACTTCATGAATGAGAATAATACCAACACTGGTTAGAAGTGCCAGCACTTTTCATCATTAGACCCTGCTGAAAGTAATAGGTGAATTACAATCTTAACTTGAATATTATTTTTCAGGCAACTTCTAATCACTGGGAGAACGGTAAGAAAAGTGAAGTCCTCGGAGATACTGCGGGTTTGGTTCCAGACCACATGAAACTGAGTCACGTGATATGTGTACACTACACCGTAGTGTATTAAGTGTGCAGCAGCATTATGTCTAAAAGAATGTATATCCCTCGATTTAAAAACACTTTATTGCAAAAAAAACGCTAACCATCATCTGAGGCTTCAGCAAGATGGGGGGAGGTCGCGCCTTGGCGTTGATGGCTGCTAAATGATCAGAGTGGTGGTTACTGAAGGCTGGAGGGGCTGTGGCAGTTTCTTAAAATAAGACAACAGTGAAGTTTGCCGCATCGATTCACTCTTCCTTGCACTAATGATTTCACTGTAGCATGCCGTGCTGTTTGATGGCATTTCACCCACAGTAGGACTTCTTTCAGAATTGGAGTCAGTCCTCTCAAACTCTGCCGCTGCTTTATCAACTAAGTTTATGTAATCTAAATCCTTTGTTGTCGTTTCAACCATCTTCACAGCATCTTCGTTAGGAGGGGATTCCATCTCAAGAAAGTCCCTTCTTCACTCATCCATAGGCAGCAACTCCTCGTCTGTTAACGTTTTATGATGACATTGCAGTAATTCAGTCCCACCTTCACGCTCTACCTCTATTTCTTGGTCTCTTGCTATTTCCTGCGCTGCTACATCTGCAGTTCCTTCCTCCACTGAAGTCTTGAACCCCTCCAAGTCATCCACGAGAGCTGGAATCAACTTCTTCCAAACTCCTGTTGATATTCTGACCTCTTCCCATGAATCCCAAATGTTCTTAATGGCATCTAGAATGGCAAGTCCTTTCCAGAAGGTTTTCAATTGACTTTGCCCAGATCCATCAGAGGAATCACTAACTGTGGCAGACATAGCCTTACAAAATGTATTTCTTAATGAATAAGACTTGAAAGTTGAAATCACACCTTGATCCGTGGGCTGCAGAATGGACGTTGCGTTAGCAGGCGTGAAAACACACTAATCTCGTACATCAGAGCTCCTGGGTGACCAGGTGCATCGTTACTGGGAAGTAATATTTTGAAAGGAATCTTTTTTCTGAGCAGCAGTTCTCAACGGTGGGTTTAAAATACTCAGTATATCACGTTGTAATCAGATGATCTGCTTTGTTGTTCCATTTGTAGAGCACAGGCAGAGTGGATGGAACATAATTCTTCAGGGCCCTAGGATTTCCAGGATGCGAAATGAGCTTTAGCTTCAACTTCAGGTCACCAGTTGCAAGAGTCCCTCACGAGAGAGTCAGCCTGTCCTTTGAAGCTTTGAATCCAGGCATTGATTTCTCTTCTCCAGCTATGAAAGTCTTAGATGGCATCTTCTCCCAAGAGTAGGCTGTTCTGTCTACATCGCTGTTGAGTGTAGCCACCTTCACGAACTGTCTTAGTGAGGTCTTCTGGATAACTTGCTGCAGCTTCTACATCAGCATTTGCTGCTTCCCCTTGGACTTGTATGTTATGCAGACATGGCTTCGTCCTTTAAACCTCATGAACTAACCTCCGCTAGCTTCAAAATTTCCTCTGCAGCTTCCTCAGCTCTCTCAGCCTTCATAGAACGGAAGATGGGTACGGTCTCGCTCTGGATTAGGGCTAGGCTTAGGGGAATGTCGTGGCTGGTTGACTCTTCTGTTCAAACCACCATCACTTCTCCATATTAGCAATAAGGCTGTTTAGCGTTCTTCAGTGCATTCACAGAAGTAGCATTTTTAATTTGCTTCCAGAACTTTTCCTTTGCATTCATAACGTGGCTGTTTGGTGCAAGAGGCCTAGCGTTCAGCCCATCTCAGCTCTCGACCTGCCTTCCTCACGAAGCTTCATCATTTCCAGCTTTTGATTTAAAGTGAGAGACCTGAGACTCTTCCTTTCCCTTTAACACGTAAGAGGCCATTGTAGGGCTATTAATTGGCCTGATTTCAATATTGCTGTGTCTCAGGAAATAGAGAGTGCCGAGGAGAGGGAGAGAAACGAGGTAACGGCCAGTTGGTGGAGCAGTCAGAACACACACACCATTTATCAGCCAAGTTCAAGGTCTTAAATGGGCGCAGTTTGTGGCACCCCGAAACAATTACAATCATAACATCTCTGATCACTGATCACAGATCACCATAACATAACAATAACGAAACAGTCTGAAATGTTGCAAGAATTACCAAAATGTGACGCAGAGACACGAAGTGAGCAAATGCTGTTAGAAAAATGGCGCCATAGGTTTGCCTGACGCAAGGTTGCCACAAACCTTCAATTTGTAAAGAACGAAAAACGCAGTATATGCAAAGCGAAGCACAATGAAACGAGGTGTGCCCGTGGAGCATGAAACTGACAGAGATGATACAGGGCAAGTCCCCGCCTGAATTTCACTCGGTGGAGGCAGATAGAGAAGCAAGAGGCCAGGAGAGATGGGACGTTTAACACACAACAAATAGTGAGGTGCTCAGGACACCAGCTGAACCTCAGTAAGGACACAGAAATCAGACCCAGGACAATAAGTAAACAGCGTTGACTCAAGCGAGCCTGAAAGAATGGTGGGATACAGCTGGAAACGCCTGGGGACTTCCCTGGTGGTCCAGTGGTTAGGACTCCGTGCCTCCACTGCGGGGGGGCACGGGTTCAATCCCTGGTTGGGGAACTAGGATCCTTCATGCCGCACAGCGCGGCCAAAAAAAAAAAAAAAAAAAAAAGAAATGCCTGGCACATAATTCTCTGGATTTTAGAGCTGGATGACACTTCAAGGGACCCGCCTACATGGCTGAGAATTTGCTCTTTCCTTTGCCTGAGCGGCTCATCCTCTAAATTTTGCAGATCTGGCTCCTTTGCTTTAATCAGTTTTCCAATACCACCATTTCCCCATGTCCCCATTCTCAGAGAGGCTTTCCCTGTGCGCCTCCCACAAGCAGCCTCCCCCCTCCATTCCCAACTGTCTCAATGACATCTTTATTTGTGTCATAGAATGATCTCATGTATTCACATATGTGCTTACTGTCTGTCTTTCCCACTGGAATATAAAGTCCTGGTGACTAGGAGCCTTGTCTACTTCTCTCACCATATTCCTAGTACTGTACCTACAACAGTGCCTGGCTCAGTAGCCACTCGGCTAATATGTGAATAGAAGAATGAACCCCTAGTGACAGGGCTGGGACTCAGACCCAGGACCCTTGATTGTCAGTGGGGTCAATCGTTAGGACCCCTGAAAAGAGCCCCGACACTTGGGATTCTTAATGCTGGGATTCAAACCAATACTGATGATGTGGAGACATGCGAAGATGGTAAAGATGGTATATTTTTACACAGTCAAGTCTTGAAACTCAGGAAGAGATAAACACTCAGGCTTTCTCAAAACACAATGATTTCACCTCCAAAAGATAGTCTGGAAACCTTCCTCTTTCATAAACGACACGGGCACATTAGAAAATCATTTCAAACCAAAGGGCACGGCGGAGTCTTGCCAATAGAAGTAAGCAAAGTCTCATTAATAAGAGACAGCGACACAGAAAACACCACCATTCTTTTTCCCAGCAAAACTACTATAATTAAGCCGAGCATTGTCTGTGTTATTTCGCAAAATAAATAATTACCCCATGCCCCTGAGGCTGATCGCTAAGCTCAGCCTTGGGCTAACAGTCTCGCGGTCTGGTCTAGAAATCAATTCCAGAACCCAGGCGCAGGGCAACTAAGTAACCTACACACAGCAATTACCGTGCAGACCAAAGGTGCCCGGTGTCCCTCGGTCCACACTATGCAGTGATGGCTGGTGTCTGCTGAGACTGGCTTTAATTCTGCAGATCATGGTCACTTTCTGCCCATCCCCTGATCCAAAAGCGAAAGAGGGAGGGAACCCGGCCCCAAGCAGACATCTGACATTCTGGACTGAATCAGAGAACAGCCCACAGAGTCCAAAGGGTCACCTCTCACCTCACAGCTGCCCAGGGCTGACTGACGTCCTCTCCCAGCAGAGGTGACCTCTGGCAGAGAAGAAATTCACTGGCTTCATGTTATGTTAATATTTTTTCACCATTAGCATCGGGTCAACCTTTCAAATGGACAGATATTGAGTGACTTTCCTGGACCACACAGGAGAGGAAGAAATCACCCTCCATTTACCATCCTTCTAATTCTTTCCCTCCCAGCAGAGAGAAGCTCGAGGTGAGCTGTGGCTCCAGAGCTTCCTTTCAAACCAGAGCGGGTTGAGATGGCAAGGACCCTGCTGTAAAGTGACTGGATAATTCACTTGCTCATTTTCTTCACGTGCACACTCGTGGGTTTCCAAGGACAGTCAGTGTAGGCAATCACAATCGTAGACAGAGAAAATGCAAGAGAAATGAAATTGATTTTATACATCAAAAACGGGAGACGGCATCAGCACAAAGAGGGGGAAATCTATAAACAACTAACAGAGTGTTTATCTTAGAAAAGGGAGAAGAAAAGTGATCCTGAAATGCACGTCACCCTCTGAGCCCAGCCCATCAACATCCAATCTATTGTGGCGATATTTTACACCCAAGGATGTAGCCACGCAGACCACTCCAGTCTCCAGGGAGGGTCGGCTAACAGAGCGCTATGAAAATTGCACTTTAAAAATATCCTGCCACTAATGAAAACCCACTGGCTCACAAGTAAGATTTGAATTAAGTAGTCTGGGTCAGGAAAGGATTGGAAATGTTATCAGATGGAAGCTTTAGCTCAGAAGGAGATGTCCAATGCTTTTAGTGTACTTAATATTGGGGAGATCAATTCTTTTTTTTTTTTTTTTGGCGGTACGCAGGCCTCTCACTGTTGTGGCCTCTCCCGCTGTGGAGCACAGGCTCCGGACGCGCAGGCTCAGCGGCCATGGCTCACGGGCCCAGCCGCTCCGCGGCATGTGGGATCTTCCCGGACCGGGGCACGAACCCGTGTCCCCTGCATCAGCAGGCGGACTCTCAACCACTGCGCCACCAGGGAAGCCCTGGGGAGATCAGTTCTGACCCTGCGAACTTTAAGTTGGAATCACTGGATTATGAGCATTTCAAGACTAAGGCTGAACGTTCCAACATCCTGGGGACCAGTTAGCTTTCTAGTGGGAAACTTCATTCTTGGGGCCAAATGCCATCCCTAAGCTTGGCTAGTCAGCTTTTCACATGGGCTTGTGGCTGCTGGGCATGGGGCTTTGTGGATGGTTCAAAAAGACCAAAAATACCAACATGATTATATAGACCCAAAGTTCACTGCTGCTGATAGGGGAGCAATCAATTTTACCTCCAGAGAAAGGACAGCCAAATTTGTAAGGTGGTAACAATCATCCTCAGAAAATTCAAAGCAGCTTTTTTTTTATTAAGAAGTCTTTATAGGGGCTTCCCTGGTGGCGCAGTGGTTGAGAGTCCGCCTGCCGATGCAGGGGACGCGGGTTCGTGCCCCGGTCCGGGAGGATCCCACGTGCCGCGGAGCGGCTGGGCCCGTGAGCCATGGCCGCTGAGCCTGTGCGTCCGGAGCCTGTGCTCCGCAATGGGAGAGGCCACAACAGTGAGAGGCCCGAGTACCGCAAAAAAAAAGTCTTTATAGAAGTTTAACCCATGCCTCTAGATATGTCAGTATCCATTCTGGGTTTAACGAGCATGTGAAAACAACACCCATCCCCCAACCCGCCCACCACTTCACTTAGGTGACACCAACTTACCGTTCAGGTCTCAGTGTGAGGTCCCCTCTTCAAGAAAGTCATCACCCCTCAACTTCCCTGTTTTACACTCTGAAGTTCCTAATGTTTCTCCTTTAACAGCACTTCTCATAATTCTACTTAATTATCTGGGTAATTCTTGAGAATCCAGCTTCACTGCCAGGCCCATCGGAAGCTGTCCCTTTCTGCCTGTTCAGCACAGACAGACACAACCAAGCACATCACACAGCGAATAAAAACAAAACTATTTATGTATTCACTTACTTTAATAAAGAACTGGATTACTATCTACTTAGGGATAAAACTGGCTAAGAGTCCTGGCTTACAAATTCTAAATTTTCTAATCTTGTTGGAGATCCAAGTGTAGCAGACGTATATGATTTTAGCCAACCTAGCATCTATTTCCTTTTTTCTGATAACGGTAGAAAAACGCACGCCACACTTTTAGTCCTTGTGGCTCAGATGGCCCTAGGTTCATCTGAAATTCCAGGGGTCGTCATGGGACGCAGTCCAGGCCAATCAATGTGTTCCATTTCATTGGTCACAGTGATTGGTTCAGAGATGGACACATGACTCAGGTTGGGCCAGTGAAACACAAGTTGAGATTTCTGTTGGAACCATGGGGAAAGAGGAGTATCCATGGTGAAAAGACTGCACTACTGAGAGGGCGAAAGCCTAGAGCTGCTCTGGGCCATCTTGTCACCCCAATGGAAATTAACAAAACCTAGAGAAATCCAGAAGGTGGAGAAACAGATTCCTGCTGGTATTATTATAGCACCTAGATGCAGCTGTGTCTGATGTCAGGGGTCCCCTTGGATTTTCTTATTATATGAGCTAATTTGTTTCCTTTATGGATTAAGACATTAGAGTTGGGTCTCTGTTACTTGAGGAGAGCCTCCCGTAGAATGCCAGTGAAGCTAGGGACCCTGAGACCAGTGTATTTTCCAACAAACCACTTCATGCACAGAATCGGGGCAAAATGAATTCAAAATCCAGTCGAAGAGGGTTTCTCAGAAGATGTTGGAACTGGGCTGGCCTTTGAATGGTAGATGAGTAGAAGGGTAGAAGGGTAGAAGAGGAGGACCTGCTGGAGACCCGAAGAATAGCACAGAGAAAAGACTACTGCCATGTCCTGCCCGACATCTGCTGTACACAGGGGTGTGTTGCTCCAGGACCTTGCTTCAGACATGTAAGATCTCCCTATCCATTAAACCATTGATGTCTCTGTCACTAGAAAAAAAAAAAAAAAGAAGAAGAGCACAGAGGAAGGGAGTGGGATCAAAGCAAGAGGAAGGGGCAGGGGAGCAATTTTCCTGGCTTGGTGAGACCAGTGGGGTAAAACAGATGTCAGGCACGGCAGGCACGACAGAGCCTGAAAGGAATGCCCTACTTGGATGGAAGATTTAGGCTGAGTTCTGAGGTTCTGGAGAGAAAAAAACATAAAGTCAAAAGAACCTTCAGCAGACAATGGAAGAGGGCCACTTACAAAGTTTATAAACTGGTCTAAAGATGTGCTGCCCTTCGTGGTGCTTTTAAAGTGTCATCATTTGGGGAATTCTCTGGCGGTCCAGTGGTTGGGACTCAGCACTTTCACTGCAGGGGGCCCAGGTTCGATCCCTGGTCGGGGATCTAAGATCCCGCAAGCTATCCCGTGACGTGGCTATAAAAAATAATAAAATTAAAATAATGTCATCATTTGAAAACTGAGATGCTTCACATCAAATCCAGAAGTGCATCTTCTTTTGAAACAGTCAACAGGAGATGCCCTACTTAAAGAAGTTTCGAGAACCTCCCAGCTTTGCTGTCTTGGGTGTAGTCAGCACCTCCCCCGGTGAACATTCTCATCTAACTTTGATATTATTTCTCAATAAGATCACCTTCTTGATGGCCTTTATCATTCAAATGATTAAGGAAGCCCTTTGCAATAAACAGACTCATAACTCAGATGGTTCCACTGGGGAGAGACCCACGCCCCTTCCCTTTGCTTCATTAATGAAAAACACAGGAGATGTGGGGAAACAGAAGACAAAAGATAAGTTTCTGGGAGGAGCTGAATTTTAAAGAGCTTCTTAAAAATTTCCAAAATGAAAAGCTACAAGGATGATGGTCCATCATCTTCAGAAAGAGCAGAATTAAAAGATGACAAAGAAGGGCTGAGATTAGATTTCATGAACATTTTCCAGCTCCTCGCCTATGAGGTCAGTAGCTAGTCCTCAAAAGAAGTGGTTTCCCTTCAAATCCAGTGTCAGTGACATGCACTGACATCTGGGGTCTCAGATGGACTCAGTTTTATTTCACCATTTGACTCTGGGCTATGGCTTGAGAACAGAGAAATGGCCCCCGACTCAAAAAGAGAGAAACACTTAACGTGATACTCCCACGGTTCAAGAAGGAGATGGATCCAGCTGGAGTAGAGATGATGTGTTTGGTTCAATGAGAAAAACTAAGATGCGTCCTCAGTAGTTTTAGAAAGATGTGCCTTGGTCAGCAAGACCCTGGGACCAGCAGATGGGATAACAGCGGAGTTGGAGGCTGCCGAGAATTGAGACTCCCACGACCTCCAAGGTGACTTCAGCCAAGAACACAGTTGGTGTTTCCCGAGATGCAGAAGAGGGTCCCTGCATTGGAACTAAGAGGCAGTCTTCCTGGCAGCCTCAGTTTTAGCCCCCTCCCTGTGTGAATCTGCATGGTCCCACCGAAAGTAGTAACCAGCCCAAGCCTGAGGAGACCTAGCTGTCTCCACGTAGGCAAAAGATTGATGGGTGTTCTGGAAGGGACTGTGCAATGGACAGATGCTGAGGTCCTGAGAAGATGCTGGGACCACACCCGGACTGAGCTGTAAGGCAACATACTTATGACAGCAATCGCTGGTGGGACCTTTGAGTGTGCAGACAATGTAAACATTCATGACTCCATACCTGGCCTCGTCTGTACATTGGGGGTGTCAGGGCGCAGAAAGAAGATAAAAACAGCCGGGTGAGCAATGATCCTCCCACTGGGTGGCTTTGTGAACAGGACTCCAGCCTCCTCTATTTTTGTTGGTCCTTCCGTTCCCAGCGTCCACATGGGTCATTGCAATGATGCTACTTAGTGTGACAGCAACTCAGGGCAGGACCTGCTTCCATCAGGGTTCCCAGGCCAGCCATCCTTAGAGGTGGGCGCCCCCGACAGCTGACTCTTTGAACATACGTCTCACCTCCAGGGGCCATGCTCCTGGCACAGTCCATGCCCCGATTTCCACCCAGCTGCTCCGAACATGACCGACCCCCAGCCCTGAAGAATCTCCAGGAATTATGTAGTTCACAGCTCCCCAGTCCCTGCAAGGTCCCACCCAAACCAAGTGACGCTGGCTGGCTTCCTGGGGTCGCAGCCGCCTTTGTTTCCTGCCCTCGTAGATCACAGGTCTGTGCCGCCAGTTTCATGTCTGAAAGCAGTCGTTTCATGTCTTCTGGCCAGGTTTCAGCTGTTTGCAGAGGGAGGGCAAGTACAGCCAGTGACGCCACCATGGTCACAGGCCATGAGCAACCCTTGAAAATAAATACACATGAACCAGAGCTTTCCTCCAGGCCCACATTTCAACACCTCGGCCTCCCGCTCCGCTCTGGTCGGCCACATGGAATCTGTCCCGGCTCCTGCTGCTTCCAGCCAGACTCCGCCCTGGAATCTCTGCCCTCCTCCCTCCCACTCGTCAATCTCACTGACGTTACATCACGGCAGGCCTCTGCCTCTCATTCTTCCAGCCCCACCAGGGGCATCGTCCTGAGACACACCCGTCACACCACAGCTGTGCTCACCCCCACCCAACCCCTGATCACAGCGGCCTTGCTCTCCATTAGGAGGGCACTCAGGTCACCTCATCCCCACCTGCCTGTCTGGAGGCGGTCCCTGCTCCTGCCATTGCACGTGCCTGCCTGTGCACACCCGAGGGCCCCCGATCCAGGCTCACTTGGATGTGCACACCCGTGGGCCCCTGATCCAGGCTCACCTGGACGCGCACACCCGTGGGCCCCTGATCCAGGCTCACCTGGACGCGCACACCCGAGGGCCCCTGATCCAGGCTCACCTGGACGCGCACACCCGAGGGCCCCTGATCCAGGCTCACCTGGACGTGCACACCCGTGGGCCCCTGATCCAGGCTCACCTGGACGCGCACACCCGTGGGCCCCTGATCCAGGCTCACCTGGACGCGCACACCCGAGGGCCCCTGATCCAGGCTCACCTGGACGCGCACACCTGAGGGCCCCTGATCCAGGCTCACCTGGACGCACACACCCGAGGGCCTCTGATCCAGGCTCACCTGGATGTGCACACCCGAGGGCCTCTGATCCAGGCTCACCTGGACACGCACACCCGAGGGCCTCGGCCCAGCCTCTCCCTTTGCCCCAGGATGCTCCTCTTCTAGGCTTGCCGTAGGAGAGCCCCTGGCAGCTCCACCATCACCTGTAGGATCCTCTCCCCAGTCAAACTGACTGTCCCCACCTCTCTCTAACCCTCCTCTGGCGTACGTCCCCGGCTGCAGGACGCCTGGTAGGCTGTGTGCGCCTGCCTGTCCTCTCAGGGTTGCGAACACTTGGAGAGCAGGAACCGCCTGTTCCAGATCCCCGGAGCCCTGCCAGGATCCCGCACACACTAAATGCTCACATTCTGGCTGAACTGGATCAGGCCCCCGTGAGCAGCGGAAGCAGGCTCTGACTGATACGGACCTCCAGGAACCCCAGAAAGCAGGCCCCAGCGCCAGCTCCGAGCACGGGGCACGGATCCATCTTCCACCCCACACAGGACCCAAAGTGGCAGCATTACATCAGCAAACCAAGTCTGAAAGCAAATGTTCAAGCCAAGCAAAATCAGGAGGAAAAAGACAGTCTTGAGGGAGAGACGGATGAATCCCCGCGAACAACATGATGAGAGGGTGGGAGCGAAGGACACAGTTCCTGGCAGCTCCCCCGCCTCTCAGCCTCTCGTCACTGTGTACACGCAGCTTTATTATCAAGCGAGAGAATAAAAAGTCCCCTCTGAGTCACAAAACGGGCATGAACTTCAGAAGGGCAGGCTGCACAAGGGCACGTCCCAGCCCAAACCTGCCAGCCGGTGTAGGGGAGGGAGCACCGTGGGCCGAGGATGTGTCTCCGAGATGAGAAAAAGAGGCGATCGTAAAGGAAGTGGAGTAGGGTGCGCTTTGGAAAGAGGTTCTCCAGCCAACAGAGCAGAGGTTTTAAGTGGGAATTCGAAATTCTGTGGATTTTGCTACCGAAATTATAAGTCAAATTCCAGAAGTTCAGGCACAGGATTTGAGGGTCCACGGGAATTTCCGAAGCGACAGCCTCCGAGGACACAGAGGTGAATAAGGCAGAGTTCCCTCCTCGGAGGAGCACAGAGAGATCGTATGGGGGAGACGTGAAAATAAACACAAGAGGACGCAGCGTGACGGATGGCGTGGCTGAAACAGACACGAGACCCAGGAGAGGCTCACAGGAGAGCGCAGGAGCAAGGTAGACTGGAAAACAAATAAAAATCTTTACCTTGGGACTTCCCTCGTGGTCCAGTGGGTAAGACTCCACGCTCCCAATGCAGGGGACCCAGGTTCGATCTCTAGTCAGGGAACTAGATCCCGCATGCGTGCCGCAACTAAGATCCCCCGGCATGCCACAAGGAAGATCCCCCGTGCGGCAACTAAGACCCGGTACAGCCTTAATAAATAAATAAATACGGATTATTTTTAAAGTGCATGCAAGAACTTTAAAAAAAAATCTCTACCCCCATCATCCCCGCAGGCCTGTCAGGACCCCCGCTCTCGGATCCTTTTCACAAGGCCACCTTTTTTTTTTTTTTTTTTTGCGGTACGCGGGCCTCTCACTGCTGTGGACTCTCCCGTTGCGGAGCACAGGCTCCGGACGCGCAGGCTCGGCGGCCATGGCTCACGCTCCGCGGCATGTGGGATCTTCCCGGACCGGGGCACGAACCCGCGTCCCCTGCATCGGCAGGCGGACTCTCAACCACTGTGCCACCAGGGAAGCCCAGGACACCTTTTTTGACTGTTCCCTGGGAACAGTTTTAGAAGCATCAGAACAGTTAGGAGCACACAGCTGGCGATCAATAAATGCAGATTTAATTGACACGGTCTGGGGATTCACCCTGACCATCCTCCCAGGAAAGCTGCCTCACTTTTATAAACCAGAAATTGACCTCCTTTCACCTTCTATCAGTCTAGGTACACAGAGGCCACAAACCGCCCCAGAACTGAGAGCGGCTGAAAAAATGAGTTTATTGCTCACGTGACAGGCCTGGCAGGGACCGGCTGGGTGCGCTACCCTGCAGATCAGCAAACTGAGGCCCACGGGCCAAATTCGGCCAGCCTCCGGCTTTCCTAAACAGAAGGGCTATCAGAACATGGCGTACTCACTGCTTACTGCTTTTCTGCACACCGCAAAGCGAAAAATATTTACTACCTGGCCTTTTATAGAAAAAGTGTGTTGATCCCTGGTCTACTGCCTGTCAGTTGACTCCAGAACCAATCCCCTGGGGAAGAGTTCCGGAAAGTTCCACAGCAGTAAATAAATGCTCCGGCGTGAAATTACATGTGAATTACACACGCCGCCACTCACGACTCATTGGCCAGAAATGGTCATGTGGCTCTACTTGACCACAGGGGCCGGAGGTGCAAGCAAATTTCTGATGAACTACAGGAGTGACCACACACACCTTCAGATTCCTTTCTTTAAAATAAAGAATTCCGCAAACCCCCGAAAACGATCTATCCCAGGCAAAAATCACATATGGAAGCCATCTGGTCCACTGGCCTTTTCAGGAAACTCAGAAGATAAAGTCAAGAAAGAATAAGGACACCGTTTCAAACACACACACACACACACACACACACACACCCCAACACACATATTCTTTCTTTGATCAGTATTCTTTTTCCCAGCTTCTCCCTTCTTTATTGCCAGAGATCAACAAATCTGCCTTTTGCATTTTAAGGATTTACGATAACGTGTATTACTACTAGTAGTAACAGTAATAGCTAACATTATTCATCGAGAATATATAACGTGCCAGACCCTTTCACATGCACTCTTTCGTTAAATTCTTACAAAATCCTGTATAAAAAGTATTACTGTTACCTTAGTTTTACTGATGTAAACATTGGAACTTAAGGAGGTTGATTTGCTCAATGTCAGATAGCTATCATGTTTGGTTTCGTTTTGCGTTGTTTATTAATTTTATTGGAGTAGAGTTGCTTTACAATGCTATGTAAGTTTCTGCTGTGGAGCAGAGTGAATCAGCTCTACGTATACATATGTCCCCTCTTTTTTAGATTTCCTTCCCATTAGGTCACCACAGAACACCTAGTAGAGTTCCCTGTGCTACACAGTAGGTTCTCATTAGTTATCTATTTTATTCATAGTAGTGTCTATATGTCAATCCCAGTCTCCCAATTCATCCCACCCCCAGTATTTTTCTTTCTTATTCAAACCTCCTGGCACCCCCATATCCTTGCAAATTTCTCTCAAGCCCTTTCGGAGAGTCTTCTGTGCCTTCCTGAACTGGGCACCATTTCAAATCTGATTTACTTTAGTCGCTACGTGCAAGCTGTGATTCCCACAAATGTCCCGAAGTGACAGGCTTTCTCCTTGAGAGCATTCTGTTCCTGCCTCTCAACCAAGGCCTCCGTTCCCAAGACAGCGCTGACCACCAGTGTGCAGGGCTCTCAAGTTTCCTCTCCTCCCCTCCTTTTCTCTCTCCCAGCCGGGTCTTTATTCTCTCTCCCTCCATCCCTCCAATTTCCTTCTACCCCATTGTCCCCGCTCCTGAAATGTGCGCTCGCCTCCACAGAGCTGCAGACTCTCCCCGACCCCGACCCCCCAATTAGGAATCAGTCCAGAATTCCCTTGAATCACCAATGGCTGTTTGTTGCGGTCTCTTCAACTCAAACTGCTTATTTCTTCTTTTAATACATAGAGCACCTTCTGTTCAAACTGCTGGAGGGCCTTGGATGGTGAGGTGTCTTTTCAGTTTTTAATGAGTCCAATTCAGCATAGACTCATTTTAAGACCCACATTGAAAGTTCTCTTATTAGCTTCACAGAGGGGGGAGGAAAAGTACCAGCGCATGGCATTTCAAATTTCACTTCTTAACCTAGGGATATTTCAGTCTCCATTGTGATTGAAAATAAGCATCAAAGAAGACGCCAGATCCACTTAAGGAGAAAAACAGCAAAGGAGACAGGAAAGTATTCAAACGCAGAGTCAACACACTGAGAAGTTTAACAAGATCCCGCAGAATGGAATGGATTCTGTCTCCCTACCACTATATTTGTAAATGTTTTCCTAGGAGATAAATATGCTGATTTCTGGATGACAGAAATGTTTTCTCTTTTATGCCTTCGGCAAGATGTTTACCGTGTCAGCTCTATCTTTGCAAAATGCCTATAAGCACCATCTTAAATTCATGGAGAGGCCAAGCTATCTGCTGGCATTTGGCTTCAAAACAGAGGGATTCCTCACTCGAGCACCTTCACATCCCGTGGGGCGCTGGGAATGACCAGGAACACCACACGCGTGCGCGCGCTCACACACACACACACACACACACTTCTGTTTTATGCAGACATCTCCTTCTGCCATTTTTCTGGACAACTGCTGCCTTGAATAGGCTCATGGTGGAAAACTGAGGCAGGAAGAGGAGGGGCAGTGAATTCAACGCCAGGATCCTGTCGGACACCTGTTGTTCGATTTTAGAAGCCACATCAGAGTTAGACCGCAGTGCTTCTTGACTGTAAACTAGTCGTCATCATAACTGTGCTGCCTGTTTCTGAAAATGCAGATTTGGCATTCTCAACGGGGCACAGTCAGCCTAGGTGGGTCCAAGCCAGAACCCAGAAATCTCTGTTCGAACAAGCCCTACTTGAAAGCTCCATTCAGCTCTCCAGAGCCATGTGCAGAAGCGAAACAATAGTAAATTCAGCAAGGACAAGAGATGTCTTCTGTCAGGCCTGGCCCTGTTCCGAGGGTAGGGGATTAGGACAAGCTGCCCAAACAGTAATTAACAAGACAGGGACGACCCCAAAGGGCAGTGTGATTGGCCAAGGCAAGCGGGGTCTGCACATACCAGGCTGAGAATTCCTGCATTGTCCGGGGTTTGGTGACGGTCACCTGCCCCCATCAACTGGCAGAGTTTAAGAAGCTGATGTGCATTTGGAATCTCCAAGAGTAGAATATGAATAGAGAATACAGTATGAGGCATTTTCCAAACGTATTTTCCCAACGTATTCCAAATGTTTCATGGAAAGTCTCTAAGCGGACTAACCTACTCTACGTGACCTTTGGGAAATAACTATGCTCGAGAAGGTTTTCAATGTTTGTTTTAGCTTTATTTTATTTTATCTTATTGCCCCTGGTGTTCAATGTATAATTTATTTTCAGGCCAAAGGCCTTAAGCAACACTGACACAAGTCTTTTAAAAGAATCACCTTCATAATGCTAGTACTGTATTGTATATATTATATATAACATCCATAAGATGGCACGGAAAAACCTCAATGAACTTTATGGCCAACCTAACAAAAATAGGCGAGCTGGAAACGAATTTTGAGATTGCAGACTTAACACTCTCATTTTAAGGTAGAGGAAATTGAGGCCCCAAGAGAGAAAATACTGGTGCATGGACAGACACACAGCAAGCCGGGCGGTGGTCAAGATTCCGGTCTGTCTTCCCCTGAAGCTCGACCCAGGGTTCTGTCATCATTTTATGCTATGGCTTCTTGTCATCTTTAGAGAAAAAATAAACTGGAAAAGATGTGATGGGAAAAGCAACTCCTTTTGCAGCCTACAGAAAGGTCACCACGCGCTCTCATTTAAAATTCATACCACAAAATCTGAAAGCGAAATACAAGCAGCAAAAGCTCACAACATGTGAGTGAATGACAACAACAACGTTTAATTTTGGACTGTATATCTACACAAGTCACTGAGATGCAAAAAAATAAGCAGGAGTATCAGGAAAATCGTAGGAGACAAGCTTTAAGATTTTAGTGTAAGAGATAAAATGCCAAGTCATAGAACATAAGATTGGTAATTCGACTCTCATAAAGTTTTAAACATATGGAACAGAAGATTTCACAAAAAGTGAAGGGACAGGATGAAGTAAAGACAATATGGGATACATAAATAAAAAATTAATATCCAAAATACACAATGAGCACCTATAAATCAGTAAAGAAAAATCAACTCATAGCCAAATGATATGAAAAGAGATTTCCCAGAAAAGGAAATGTAAATGGTCAATAAACATATGAAAAGATGTTCGACTTCCCCAACAGCCACTGAAATGAAATAAGGAGATACTGTCACTCATCAAACTGACATTATTTTAAAGATTGTATAATACCAAGCACGGAGGCAAGTGGAGGGAAATGAGAACTCCCAGACGTTGCTGGGAGGGTGCCCACTGGCACAGCGATTTTGGAAACCAATTGGCTGCTTCAAAATATTCAAAACGGGGCTTCCCTGGTGGCGCAGTGGTTGGGAGTCCGCCTGCCGATGCAGGGGGCGCGGGTTCGTGCCCCGGTCCGGGAAGATCCCACGTGCCGCGGAGCGGCTGGGCCCGTGAGCCATGGCCGCTGAGCCTGCGCGTCCGGAGCCTGTGCTCCGCAACGGGAGAGGCCACAACAGTGAGAGGCCCGCGTACCGCAAAAAAAAAAAAAAAAAAAGAATCAAGCCGAAGATACATGTACCCCATATTCATTGCAGCATTATATTCACAGCAGCCAAGAAACGGAGGCAACCTAAGTGCCCGTGGATGGATAAATGGATAAAGAAGATGTGGTTTATACATACAATGGAATATGATCCAGCCGTAAGAGGAGAAAACCCTGCCATTTGCAAGAACATGGATGGACCTTGAGTGAAATAAGTCAGACAGAGAAAGGCAAGTACTGTATGATCTCATATGTGGAATCTAAGAAACAAATAAACAAAAACAAGTTCATAGATACAGAGAAAAGATTAGCAGTTGTCAGAGGTGGGGGAGTAGGGTGGGCAAAATGGATGAAGGGGATCAAAAGGTACAAACTTCCAGTTATAAAATGAATATGTCATAGCCATGTAATGTACAACACAGCGACTTTCGTTAATAATACTGAGTTGCATATTTGAAAGTTGCTAAGAAATTAGATCTTAAAAGTTCTCATCACAAGAAAAAAAATTTTGTAACTGTTGGTGATGGATGTTAACTAGATTATTATGGTAATCATTTTGCAATATATACAAATATCAAATCATTAGGTGATACACTTGAAACTAATATAATGTTATATGTCAATTATATCTTAATTTTTAAAACAGAATTATGCCAGAAGACCCTTGCTTTCAGTAATGGTTGCCTGGATAATCCAAACCAGCTCTCCTACTGAGGACACAATAAAAGCTGCTCAAAATGTAAGGATGACTTAATGAAGGCATCAGAGAAACAAACAAAAAAGTGAAGAATTACTGCACCAGAATCCGGGAGACAGCGGAGGGCCAGGAATGAGCCTAGGACTGGAGGTGTCATTCCCTCTGTGGGCATTTGTCAGTATCGGAGGAGACGGCTGAGGGACTGAGAGCTTTTGACAGCCTCACAGGGCTGGGTCAAATACTGGAATCCAGAGCCCACAAAGGGGCAGAGGCCTAGGGAATCTACCCAGGAAACTGCAATTTCAAAAAAACCTATATTGAAATTCAAAAGACTTACACTAGCAGAACAATTCTGAAACAGAGATGAAAGTTGAAGAGCTTACACTACCTAGTTTCAAAATAATCAAGATAATGTAGGCAAATAAACATATAGCTACAAGGAACAAAATAGGGAGTCCAGAAATAGACTTGCAAACGTATAGAGTCAATTGATTTTCAACAAAATTAGCAAGATACTTCCAATGGGGAAAGAAGTTTTTTCAATAAATGTGCTGGAAAAAAAAAAAAAGGTAGCAAAGAAAGGAGAAAGGGACAGAGGCAGAGAAGAAGGAAGGAGAGCCAGAGGGAGGGACAAACAGGAAGAGAGAAAAAAAGGAAAAAGAAAAGAAGAGAACCTGGGCCTTTACCTCCTGCTATATACAAAAATAAACTCTGATGAATTATAGACCTAAAACTATAGAACTCCTACCAGGAAATATAGTACAAAATCCTTATGACTTCAGGGTAAAACTGATAGGACACAAAGAACACGAAACATAAAATTAAAAATTGGTAAATTTTGTCCTTCAAAAGGCATTGGTAAGGACTTCCCTGGTGGTCCAATGGCTAAGACTCCGTGCTCCCAATGCAGGGGACCCAGGTTCGATCCCTGGTCAGGGAACTAGATCCCACATGCTGCAACTAAGAGTTTGCATGCCACAACTAAAGATCCCGCGTGCTGCACTGAAGATCCCGCATGCCACAACCAAGACCTGACGCAGCCAAATAAATAAATAATTTTTTTTTAAGAAAGAAAGAAAATAAATGCTCTGCAATGGCTAGAAGATTAAAAAAAAAACAAAAAACAAAAAACAAAAGGAATTGGTAAGAAAATAAAAAGAGAAGCCACAGACCAGGAGAAAATTTTGCTGATTATATCTACTAAAACACTAGTATCCAGAATATAAAAACCGCTCTTACAACTTAATAATTAGAAAACAGTCAACCTGATTTTTTTTTTAATGGACAAAGGATTTCAACAGACATTTCAACAAAGAAGATACATGAATGCCAAATAAGCACAGGGAAAGGTGCTCAAAATATTTAGTTATTAGGGCAAAATGTAAGTAAAATCACAATGAGATACCCTTATATACTCACTAGAACGGCTAAAATTAAAGACTGACAGTGTCAAAAGTTGGCAAGGAGTAGGAGCAACTGAAACTCTCCTACACTTCTGTTGGAAGTATAAACTGACACAGTCACTCGGAAAACCAATTTGGCAGTTCCTTATGAACTTAAACATATACCTTCCATGTGATCCAATGATCTTGACTATTTAACCATGGGAACGGTGAACATTTTTCCACACAAAGATTTGTACATGAATGCTTATGGCAGCTCTATTCATAATAACGTGAAACTGGAAACAACCTAAATGTCCATGAATGGGCAAATAGATAACAAATTGTATCTATACCAGGGAGGGGTGAAGGAATGAAGTACTAATACACACAACATCATGGATACATCTCAAAAGATTATGCTGAGCAAGAGATGCCAGACACATCTTTCCATCTATATTAAACTGTAGAAAAGGCCAATCTAAGCTACAGAGATGGAAAGCAGGTCAGTGGTTGCCTGGGAACAGGAGTCAGGGAGGTTGACTGGAATAACACCGGGAAACCTTTCATTGTCATCGCAATATTATACATCTTGCTAGTGGTACTTATTAGTTGGGTGAATAAATTTGTCAAAACTCAACAAAATGTACATTTAAAGTGGGTGTGTTTTATTGTATCCGAATTGTACCTCAAGAATTTTTTTTTTTTGCAGTACGTGGGCCTCTCACTGTCGTGGCCTCTCCCGTTGCGGAGCACAGGCTCCGGACGCGCAGGCTCAGCGGCCACGGCTCACGGGCCCAGCCGCTCCGCAGCATGTGGGATCTTCCCGGACCGGGGCACGAACCCGTGTCCCCTGCGTCGGCAGGCGGACTCTCAACCACTGCGCCACCAGGGAAGCCCAAGAATTTTTTATTTTTTAAAAAGCAGCCACAGAAAAAAGAAAGATTGCCTTGAAAGTAAAAATAGACTGACGGTAACTTCTCAACACAAACAATGTAAACCAGAAGACGGTATCGTGCTATATTCAAAGTGCTGACAGAAGATAAGTGCCAACTTAGATCTCTACTACCAAGCAAATCACTCTTCCAGAACAAAAATGAAATAAAGGCATTTGCATTCCAACAAAAACAGATAACATTTATCTATAGCAAACATTACTAAGTAAAATACTAACAGGGCTTCCCTGGTGGCGCAGTGGTTGAGAGTCCGCCTGCCGATGCAGGGGACATGGGTTCGTGCCCCGGTCCGGGAGGATCCCGCATGCCGCGGAGTGGCTGGGCCCGTGAGCCATGGCCGCTGAGCCTGCGCATCCGGAGCCTGTGCTCTGCAATGGGAGAGGCCGCGACAGTGAGAGGCCCACATACCGCAAAAAATAATAATAATAAAATAAAATAAAACACTAACAAAGGCAGAATAAAAGTTATCCTGAAGTGTTTCAACTGATTAGATCAGGCCCACCAGATTATCCAGGATCATCTCCTTTATTTAAAGTCATCTGATGATGAACACCAAGCACATCTACAATATACCTCACAGAAATACCTAGATTAGTGCTTGATTGAACAACCAGGGACTATAGTCTAGTCCCAAGTTAACACATAAAACTGACCATCACAAGTATTAGCTAATACTTTCAAAGAAGCAGTCTTCCAAAGCATTGAATAAGCCTTTAAAATATCAATATCCAGTACCATCACTTCTGCAAATGTACCTAAGAAAATAAGCTAAAAGACAAAGCTTCAAGTATTATTAAGATCAGAAAAATATTTAGAAACGACCTAACTGGCCCCATTCAAGAAATTAAGCAAACTACGTAACATTCATCTGAAGAAATAGTGCAGAGCTAGTGAAAGGTTTACAAAATATTTACAATTATATTTGTAAATGCCTGTGATGAAATATTAAGCCAAGAAAAGCAGGAGAGAAAATTGTTTATACAGAATGTAATAAATTCGGAGAATAAGAGCATTAAGTGGAACTAGAAAAATATGGTAACAGTGATTCTTTGTGCTTCTGTTTTTCAATTTTCTCACAATGACCTTGCGTTACTTTTCACATTACACAGAGTGAAATAAAGAAGAATGATCCATGCAAACTAAGGACGCTTGTATAAAAGCGAGATGTCATTCCAGTAATTAGGAGCGTTTTGTCCTATTAGAGACCCCAAGTCTTTTGTATGCAAATGAGGTCAATGAATGACCTATTCTCATCTTTAAGAGAAAAAAGAGAAAAGATTGAAAGTGAAAAAATGACACTTCCCTCCACCCAGCAGAGACCCCAAATAGATAGGACATTTCCCAGCCACAGTTACCTTCCCAAGTTACTGTGAAGGTAACTTGAATAAATTACTGGGGAAAAAATACACTTTCACCAGCCTTGCCCCTCCCAATTCAGCTCAATTTCACGGTGCAGGACTGCCTTCTATTATATTGTCACTAAGGCACCAGAGAAAACAAATAGAATAAAGACTACCATTGCTAGCAGACGTTTTGAAAAAACTGGGTTTTTTTCTTACAGTTCCAATGGGTTATTTAGTTTCAATGGCATCTGTTGACAATGCGAAACGTAACCACCATAGCTATAAATCTGCTTTGGTAGTAAATGTTTAATTATAATGTTTCCATTTCGATTTAAGATAAATTTGCTTTCTATCTTAAGAAAACTGTTCCCAAGGAAACAGAGTGGGAAAGTATCCACAGCAGTGATTGTTACCCAGCCCCCCAGAACTCTCCAAAAGCAGGAGTCCAGTCAATCCTTCCCCCAGGGATCCCAGAACTGCCACTTAGGAGTCTTTACGGGACCGACAGGTAATCACAGAGGAGACAAAATCAGTTTCCCCACCAGGTCCTCAGGAAGTTCTCGCGCTCCACTGAAGTTCACGGAGAAAGAGGTCGTCCTACGCTCTCTCCCTGCACCAAATAAAGCAAGTTTCCAGCCGTGGACACTCATAAATGTTTCTCCCACAGACCTCAACATTACAGGCAGCCCTCCACCCACCAGCTGGACCTGGCGGATTTCTCTAGAACAACAAGGGACAATATCCACTGCAGCTTGGGTCTCCTGCTATGGATCAGGAAAAGGGAAACCAACAGAAGCCCATTCTCTCCCTTGGAGAAAAAAAAAAAAGACAGAAGTGCCTTGAGCAGCATCACACACAAATGCCGCTCAGAGACTCCTGGTTCTGATCGTAATTACAAGATAAAATCTGAATGTACTCCCCACCCCCCAGCATAAGAAGAAACTGGACAGCTACATCCATCCCTTGGGCTACTTCTCACAACTCAGAGGGATTGCTCAGTGTTTGAGAGTTGGCAATTGGAGAGCAGGGGCCAACTTTGACCCCCAGATCATCTTCGTTGGCCCGCTCAGCATGTGTCAAAACTTAAATTAGTGTCTAGAGATTTCACAGAAAGGTATGCATTTTTGTGTCCAAAACTTAACCCTACTCGCAGGATAGACTGTGATTTTATGCGTGATGATCAAAAGTTGGCACAGAGAAAAACCCCTCCCATGGTCTCAGCTTACATGGGGTGGTGTGCCTTCTTGAGCCTTTGTTCCTTGCTCCTAACTAGAGCTTCCTCTTTGATCTTTTTAAGGAGATCACTTATGGAGGGCTTACTCTGTTCTAGGCACTGCACTAAATACTTCGGGGACTTCCCTGGCGGTCCAGTGGTAAAGGATCTGCCTTACAATGCAGGGGATGCAAGTTCGACCCCTGGTTGGGGAACTAAGGTCCCACGTGCTGCGGGGCAACTAAGCCCACGTGCCACAACTACTGAGCTCACGCGCTTCAACTAGAACCCACATACCACAAACTACAGAGCCCACGCGCTCTGGAACCCACGTGCCACAACTAGAGAGTGAAAAACCCGCACGCCACAACTAGAGAGAAGCCCGTGCACTGCATGAAAGAGCCTGCACGCACGCTGTAACGAATGATCCCGCATGCCACAACTAAGACCCAATACAGCCAAAAATAAATGAAATAAATAAATAAATAATAAATAAATCTTAAAAAAAAAAAAACTTCAGATAATTATCTCATTTAGCCCCACAGCAAACCTCACAGTAAGTATTATTCTCTTCCTCATGTCACAGATGAGAAACTGAGGAACAGAGAGACTGAGTCACCTGTCTGAGGTCACACAGCTAGGAAATGACAGGGCTAAGATTTGAACCCAGATCTGATTCTACAGACTGTAATTTTTAATGACTAGAGTATTTACCTCCCAGTAGACAATTCGGGCAAATCCCAAAACCATCCCCAGTTTATAGGTAATATTCAAATTCCCAATCCTAGGAATATTGGCTGCCATGAAATTTAAACAGCTATCTGCTACTTCTCTATTTCAGACATCACCAGCTCGATTTTCCCAGAGGCAGTAAAAGCACACGGACGACAGATTTCACAGCAATTTTCTCTCCCGAATACTTTCTAAATCTCCTGTCTTTTCTGCTCCTTGATAAATCATAGTCCAGGCCCCTGGCAAAGCTATTCCTTTATTTGCTGTTGCCTTTGAAACAGGTAAAGATGGAATCCAAATGGGCTTCTGGGGAGAAAAACAAAACGTACCTTGAAATTCTCCTTAAGGATACATTTGCTTTTGCCTAATTGTGTGTTTGGGGTCAATAAAATCAGTGTTAGAGGGAAAAAATTTTTTTAAAAACACAGCATTTGGATTCAAGTCTTTATGGTGGATTTTTTAAATTGAAGTATAGTAGACTATCATGTTAGTTTCAGATGTACAGCAAAGTGATTCGGTTATATATACATATATATAGATATATTCTTTTTCAGATTCTTTTCCCTTATAGGTTTTTACAAAATATGGAGTAGAATTCCCTGTGCTCTACAGTAGCAGGACCTTGTTGGTTATCTATTTTATACATAATAGTGTGTACCTGCTAATCCCAGCCTCCTTAGGGTGGATTTCTACGGAGGGAAGAAACTGTTAAGAGAGGATTTACAAAGCCTGGGCTGTTCTTTCTATTGTACTTTATTTAATCCCCACAGTGAGCCTGCAAGGAGATTCCCACTTCACAGAAGAGGTTCAAGAGTTTGTCACCTGACTCAAGTCACACAGCTGGTCACAGATGAACGCACCACAATGGAACCCAGATCTCTGCTCTCAAACCCCAGGCTCTCTGCCTCTAAAAAGCTCCCTTGTCCCTGGATCTGAGAGATTCTTTCCAGATCCCACTGGGGCTGCTTCTGTCACAGCCGGATGCTGGGTGGCGTGCGGGGGTCTCAACGCCGGAAGGGTCAGCAGACACCCTCAGAGGGTGAGACCCCTGCAGATACAACACACAAGTGTGGTTCTCGAAAGCAGCACTCAGCTTATCTACATTTAGAAAGAAACCCTATTGAAATCTGGGCCTTTTTATCGGTTCATTACGTTTTTCATCATCCATCACTTCTGCGTGTTTATCACAGTGGTACAAAGGTTTATTTCTAACGGGTGTTCTAAATTGTTTCTTTCAACCTGGAAATCTTTTGTTTTCATAGTAGCCATACAGGAATATTCTTTGGTACTTGCTTACTTTAAAGCACATCACCTTCTATGTTTATCTTGACCCAGAGGTGGATATAATAATGTTAATTCTGCATTATTTACAGGTCACGTCCTCTGTGCCAAACTCCGCTGTAAGCAGTTTGAAAAGATAAAATAGCTTTAATCCCACGACAGCCCTACCAGTAGATACAAAAATTTCCCTAAAGTTGAGGAAATGGAAGCACAGGAGTTCAAATAACTTGTTCAAGGTCACATAGCTAATAAGTGGTGATATCAAGAAATATTTCCTAAAGAGAAAGACAAATACCATATGATACCACTTATATGCGGAATCTAAAATGCGACACAAATGAACATATCTACGAAACAGAAACAGACTCACAGACATAGAGAACAGACTTGTGGTTGCCAAGGGGGCGGGGGGTGGGGGAGGGATGGAGTGGGAGGTTGGGGTCAGCAGATGCAAACTATTCTATACAGAATGAATAAACAACAAGGTCCTACTGTATAGCACAGGGAACTATATTCAATATCCTGTGATAAACCATCATGGAAAAGAATATGAAAAAAAGAATGTCTACATGTGTGTAACTGAGTCACTTTGCTGTACAGCCCAGATTGGCACGACATTGTAAAGCAACTCTACTTCCATTTAAAAAAAAAAAAGAAAGAATTCCCAAAAGAAAAAAAACACCACTGTGTGCTTAATGATAAATGCCAACTAACAGCCAACCCCAGGGTGATACTGTGATTTATAATAAGAAAGATCTATTTGGTCTTTGCCCCTGTTCCTGGCACAGAGCTCCTAAAACCCTTGGAATGTCCTAAATGATGAGAGTAATAAAGGCATCTTTTGTTCGTTAGTGAGGTGACTTCTGGAACTCACCTCAGGATGCAGCTGGTCGCCAGGGCAACCAACCGTGTGATTGGAGGGTTGGAACTTTCAGTCCCACCCCCGACCTCCAGGGAGGGAAGAGAAGCTGGAGGTTGAATCGCTTGCCAATGGACAATAATTTTTAATCAATTATGCCTATGTAGTGAAGCCTCCATAAAAACCCAAAAGGATGGGGTTCAGAGAGCTTCCGGGTTGATGGACACGTGGAGATTCAGGAAGAACGGTGGCCTAGAGAAGGCATGGAATCTCCATGCCCTGTCTGCATTCCTTGCCCTGTGCACATCTCTTCCATCTGGCTGTTCCTGAGTTACATCCTTTTATAATCAACCAGTAATTTAGGAAGTAAAAAGTTCCTCTGAGTTCTGTAAGCTGCTCTAGCAAATTAATCAAGCCCAGGAGGGGGTCGTCGGAACCTTCACGATGTATAGCTGGCCACTCAGAAGCACAGGTGGCAACCTGGACTTGCGGTTGGCATCTCAGTGGGGGAAGAGAGGGCAGTCTTGTGGGATCCGATGCTGACTCCAGGTAGACAGAGTCAGAATCGAGTTGAACTGTAGGACACCCAGCTGGTGTGGGAGCCCTGCTTGGTGTGATGGGGGGAACCATCCACCCTCATATACACACACACACATTAGAACTGGGTTCAGGCTTTTTACCCAGTTTTGGGAGGACAGTAGGGAGTGGAGAGGACTGTGGTAAATAAGAGAGCTCAGTCCCTTGTAAACTGAGCGGCCACAGGCAGCATCAGCAGTTGTGCTCATCCAATATCGGCCTGACTCCATGTTGCCGACCTTCCGCTTCTCCAGAGATGTCTGAAATGTGTATTTGCAGTCAAAGCTCCCGATTTTTAAAATGCTGGCCCAAATTGAAGGGGGGAAAAAAAAACATTCAGCAGGTCACACAAAACGAGTTCAAAGTCTACCAATTTGCCACCTGGATATAGGAGATTCCAACTGACCCCATGCTAAGTACCAATACTTCGTACGTCTACACAGTTCAGGAGACCTGGTGGGCTCTTGAAAACAAAGACCTTGCTTCACAACTGTTTAATCAAAGGCGCCATTTTTAACTGGAAAATAACAGTGCACCCTAATGAGTCACTCAGCGTCAAAGGGCATCGAATTCATCACCGCTGCTTTTGTTTTTTGAAAATGATTAAATATCCTTTTCTTTCCCTTTGGAGTAAGAACCAAGTGACAGCCGATCCATCAGCTTATCTGCTGCTGGTTAACTACAGCATTTTGCATTCATTATTTTCTACTTCAATCATTCTTTGAAAAAGAGGAATAACTTCATCCTGCCTCTTGACGGCAGAGAAATTAAATGGCAAGACTTTAAGATGAGTGTTTCCCCAACCAAACACCAACAGCAGATCCATAAAATTAAGCCAGAAGAACATGAACCCCAAATAAGACAGACAGGGACAAGCCTCTGAAAAACTCCTCTCCTTTCCAAAAGTTCAGAAACTTTTCAACTCAAAGACAACTTGCCAGCTGGTACAACCACTTCAGAAAGCCGTTTGGCCACATGTAGAAAGCTGAAGATATGTACACCCAAGGATGCTGCAATCCCATTGCTAGGACAGACCCTGGAGCTTGGGCATCCCATTTTTTTACTCCAGTCCCCAGTAAGGAATAGATTTTGCATGGCCACTCAGAAAAATCACACATGAAAAACACTAATGTTTCATGAAATAATAGTTTTCTCTATTAAATGCTATGGACTCTGATATTTTCTATTCTGTGCTAATCTATTCAATTTCCCTTTTTTTTTTAATACTTGTCACTACTCACTTACAGTCACAACCCTCAGTTTAAAACCACTGTCCCAGAGGACCTGGTGCAAACATTTAAGATTGCACATACAAGAATGGGCACTGAAATCTAGAAAGGCAAAGATTTAACATAGGAAATGTTGCGCTGAGGAAAAGAGACAAGTTGCAGAATGATCCTGATAGCATGATGTCATTTACATAGTTTGAAAATATGACAGACCCAGTTCTATGGAATTGTACCTGTCTTTGTTCGTGTGGACTGCTCTAACAAAATACCACCCACTGGGTAGCTTATAAACAACAGAAATTTATTTCTCCCAGTTGTGGAGGCTGGAAGTCTAAGATCAAGGTGCCAGCAGATTCAGTACCTGGTGAGGCCCATTTCCTGACCCACAGATGGCAACTTTTTGCAGTGTCCTCACATGGTGAAAGAGGGGAGGGACCTCTCTGGGGTCTCTATTATACAGGCACAAATCCCATCATGGGGGCTCCATCCTTATGACCTCTAAGCATCTCCCAAAGGTCTCACCTTCTAATACCAACACCTTGAAGGTTAGGATTCCAGCATATAAATTGGGGGGCAGGGGGGAGGACACAAGCATTTGAACCCTAGCAGTATCTATGTAATAACATTAGATAAACGTAAGAGGGAGAAGCATGTAATTCCGGATAGGGGTTAACTGCTCTGAGGAGGAAGGAAGGAGAATACAATAAGGATAGCTTGTTGTTCGTTTTGGGGTTTTATTTGTTTGTTTCTTTTCTGTTTTGTTGGCTGCGCTGCGTGGCCTGCTGGATCTTAGTTCCCCGACCAGGGATCACTGGGCAGTGAAAGTGTGGAGTCCTAACCACTGGATGGCCAGGGAATTCCCTTTGCTTTTGTTTTTTTGTTTGTTTGTTTTTGCGGTACGCGGGCCTCTCACCGCTGTGGCCTCTCCCATTGCGGAGCACAGACTCCGGACACGCAGGCTCAGCGGCCATGGCTTATGGGCGCAGCCGCTCCGCGGCATGTGGGATCTTCCCGGACCGGGGCACGAACCTGTGTCCCCTGCATCGGCAGGCGGACTCTCAACCACTGCGCCACCAGGGAAGCCCTGCTTTTGTTTTTTTAAGCTCTGCAGCAAATGTAGGAAAATATCAAAGTGTGACAAATATGCAGCAGATAGATGGATATTTGTTACAATAGTCTCTATATTTGTAAATAGGCTTGAAATCGTTTGGTTTTTTTAAAAATTATTTATTTATTTTTGGCTGCGTTGGGTCTTCGTTGTTGCATGCGGGCTTTCTCTAGTTGCGGCGAGCAGGGGCTACTCTTCATTGCGATGCGCGGGCTTCTCATTGCGGTGGCTTCTCTTGTTGCGGAGCACGGGCTCTAGGCGCACCGGCTTCAGTAGCTGTGGCACGAGGGCTCAGTAGTTGTGGCTTGCGGGCTCTAGAGCTCAGGCTCAGTAGTTATGGTGCACGGGCTTAGTTGCTCCCCGGCATGTGGGATCTTCCCGGACCAGGGCTCGAACCCATGTCCCCTGCATTGGCAGGCGGATTCTTAACCACTGCACCACCTGGGGAGTCCCTTGAAATCATCCTTAAAGAAAGAAGAGTAAAGAAAAACAACTTGTCCACTTAGAGAGCAGACAGCAGTCAGCTTCCTTGCTGTTTGGACCTGCATGTGCAACATGGTGGCTCATGGGTGCCAGGGCATCGGCCTGTTCCCAGTTTTGCTTTGCCTCTCCGTGGTGGGTGTTTCAGCTTTGCCTCCTTGCTCTTTCAAGAGTCACACCTCTCTGGGATTGAATCTGGAGCCGTTGCTAATTCTCATAAAGCCTTGCTAGGATCCTTCCTACTGGAATAACCACCCATATGGAATTGTAAGCTCTGAAATTATTAGCTTTGCATTCTTAAAAAATATGTTTAATTCTTGGAAAGTCTCACTATGGCGAGCAGAGCGGGTGCTGACTCTTGCACAGGGGTTTGGTTTGAAAGACCACACGGACGGTAAGAATTACATGTCAGGAATAGCCTCTGAATCTCTCTTAAAGTGGCCTTAAAGCACCCTGTAGGTGTTTTTTGCTGAGAAAAGAACTTCTCTTTTTTGTTGTTGTTTCGGTTTCAGTAAAATGCACATAACCTTTTGACAGCATACAATTCCGTGGCATTAAGTAGATTACAATGTTGTGCAAATATCACCACAATCTCGTCCTGGAAGTTTTTCATCACACTGCAAGGAAACTCCTTACCCATTAAGCAATCACTTCCCATACTCACTTCCCCCCAGCTCCTGGCAATCTGCTTTCTGTCTCTGTGCGTTTGTCTATTGTGGACATTTCCTATGAATGAAATCATACAATATGTGACCTTTTGGACATCATGTTTTCAAGGTTCTTCTACACCGGAGCCTGTGTCAGTGCTTCATTTCCTTTTTATGGTTGAATAATAGTCTGCTGTATAGATGGACCACATATTCTTTTTTTGAAAATTTTTACTGAAGTATAGTTGATTGACAATGCTGTGCTACTTTCTGCTGTACAGCACATTGAATCAGTTATACACATACATATGTCCACTCTTTTTGAGACTCTTTTCCCATATAGGTGGACCACATTTTCTTAATTCATCCGAAGATGTGTTAGAAATCAGCACCCTTGTAAATTGCTGGCAGGAAAGTGAAGTGGAGTAGCTGCAGTTCCTCAGTCAGTTACAGACAGAATTACCATATGACCCAGCAATTCCTAGGCATCTACCCAAAATAATGAAAAACAGGTGTTCAAACAGAAACGTATACAGGAGTGTTCACAGCAGCACTTTTCACGATAGCCAAAAGGTGGAAATGACCCAAATGTCCACCTTTTGTTTTCGGTAGCTGGCTTGTGCTAGGGTCATGTTACATGAAAATTTGAGATCTGCAAGCCGCAGGACGGCAGTCAGTGTGTGGAGGTGCTCAGGGTATGAGAAGCCGAGGGAAAGTGTATCCAGACCAAGGAAGGGCAGGGCCACCCTCCTGTCTCATGCTCCCTCCAGGGCAGACTCTCCTGAGTAGGTGGTGGGCAGGGCTATCTGCATTCAAGGTCTTATTTGGGTTTCCTTCCCTAATCGGTGCTTTTGGCCAAATATCTCTTGGCTAAATGAATATATGGCATGAATCCCTGATCCCTGCGTCCACCAGGATTATCCACCCGGACACATCTGTGCTCAGCAGATGAGCTGTGCTTGAGGGTCAGAGGCCACCTGGAGCCCAGAGAGAACCCTCCCAGGTGGCGGAATGGACTTGCATCCTCTCGTGGGGAGATCATTCTGAGACTTGGAAAAGAAGACGGGCTGCAGCAATCCCACTACTGGGCATATACCCTGAGAAAGCTATAATTCAAAAAGAGTCATGTACCACAATGTTCACTGCAGCACTGTTTACAATAGCCAGGACATGGAAGCAACCTAAGTGTCCATCGACAGATGAATGGATAAAGAAGATGTGGCACATATACACAATGGAATATTACTCAGCCATAAAAAGAAACGAAATTGAGCTATTTGTAGTGAGTTGGATGGACCTAGAGTCTGTCATACAGAGTGAAGTAAGTCAGAAAGAGAAAAACAAATACCGTATGCTAACACATATATATGGAATCTTAAAAAAAAAAATGGCTGTGAGGAACCTAGGGGCAGGACAGGAAGGAATAAAGACGCAGACGTTGAGAATGGACTTGAGGACACGGTGGGGGGGGAAGGGTAAGCTGGGACGAAGTGAGAGAGTGGCATGGACATATATACACTACCAGATGTAAAATAGATAGCTGGTGGGAAGCAGCCACATAGCACAGGGAGATCAGCTCGGTGCTTTGTGACCACCTAGAGGGGTGGGATAGGCAGGGTGGGAGGGAGACGCAAGAGGGAGGGGATATGGGGATATATGTATATGTATAGCTGATTCACTTTGTTATACAGCAGAAACTAACTTTACACCATTGTAAAGCAAGTATACTCCAATAAAGATGTTAAAAAAAAAAAGATGGGCTGGAACCACGCCAGCCACTCAACTGTAAATTGTTCTGTTGTAGATCTATATTCCCGGGAGGGGGAAAAAGGAAGAAGGGGGAAGTGTACCCCTCTGCCAGGGCTGCCGTAACAAAGTGGCTTAAGCCACAGAAAAGTATTTTCCCACAGTTCCGGAGGCTGGAAGTCCAAAATCAAAGTGTTGGCAGGGTTGGTTCCTTCTGTGAGCTTCAAAGGAGAATCTGTTCCTTGTCTCTCCCCTGGCTTCTGAGAGTTTGCTGGCAATCTTTGGTGTTCCTTGGCTTGTAGAAGCATCACCCCGATCTCTGCTTTCACCTTCACATGGCGTTCTGCCTATGCGTCTGTGTCCAAATTTCCCCCTTTTGTAAGGACACCAGTCATACTGGATTAGGACCACCCTACTCCAGTATGACCTCATCTCCTTAGAAATTTTCTCCATCTTATAGTAAATACTTATTATTGTCTGTTTCCTCCCACCGGAATGTAAACTTCACAAGGGAGAGACATTGAGTGAATACATGTTTCTGGGCAGTCCTGGACCCTGGTGCCGGCTGGCGTGTCCTTGTTGGGCACCAGGGTGGACATGTCTGAATCCTCTCCCTGGAGAAACTGGGAGACTGTCCTGGCCCCGGATCGGCAGGGCTGCGGGCTCCACTCCTTTCTGCACCCCAATCTTAGTGGCAACCAAACCCAACTCTCTCCTTCCTCTCTTGGAAATCAAATATCTCCCCAGATAATCACAGAGATGCCACTCAAAAGAGCAAGAAAGCAGGGCCTCCCAACCAGGTGGCCTCAGGCAGGGGGTTTGCAATGCTACAGTGTCACTCTGGAAGGGACGACTCGAGCAGTCCCTGTCGGGAACCAGAGACAAGGGCCCCAATCTGTCCGTCTGCTTGCAGCGATGGGGTGAGGGATGGCTCAGGTGCACTGAGGGGGTACTCCTCAGGGTTTCCAGAACACTCAAGAATCCAAGGCTGGCTCAACCACCGCAGGCCCTCCTCTCATGCACTCTGAGTTTCATACTGGAAAAAAAAAAAAAAAACCTTCAGCGTGACGGGGAGCTCTTGGCCCCCAGCCTCACTGAATCAGGCCACTGTGTGAGCAGGACACAAACTACCTCAGGAATAAACAAGAAAGGGAATTTAGGGCAGGGAATTGGTCGCCCAAGTGACAGCAAATATGAAAAGTAGGATGGGACGGTGAGAAAGCAGAGATCAGAAGAGCAAGAAGCCAGGACCACCTCGAGGCTAGAGGAGCAATGGCGGGAGGTGGGCGGACAGGAGCCCAAGGACCCCTGGATGGAAACTGACCACAGCTACCCGTCCGGCAGGAGCTGGGCTGTGAGGAGGGTGCAGCCACCACCGGGGCCAGCGACAGAAGGGATGTCTCCACGCTGCCTCCTTTTCCTCCCATCCTCTGCTCTCCTGCAGTGGTGCCCACAGGCCAGACCCAGATGGAAGCCTGTTGACCCAGCATCTGGGCACATAAGCCCGGGAGACACACATCACAGATTCCAATTTTGCGGGATTGCAAATACACAAGGGGGTTAGCAGAAGAGCATCGCCCAAAGGCACCCACATCCTGAACCCCAGAACCTGTGGTGCCGTAGGTTGCCTGTCGGATGTAGACACAACCTTCAGTAGACACTGGCTCAAGCTCAGCTGGATACTTTCCAAAGCTCCAACCCACCACCCAGGCACCACCTGCTCGGCCTAGAAAGTCCTTCCCCAGATCATCTCGTGGCTGGCTCTTCCTCACTCCCATTTCAGAGCCAATGGCGCTTCCCACACAGACCTTCTCTGCCCATCCTATCTACTGCAGCCCCAGCCCCATGCCGGTCACCCTCCATCACATGTGACTCTGGTTCCGCTCTGCGGACACGCGTATCACCGTGTGCATCAACTCTGATGGATGATGTGAGGTCCAGATCTCCAGTGTACCCACCGACCGTCAACGCTGCAGCTGAGGTCCCTCTCTGTGAAGGGGTGGCAGAAGTCCAGGAGGCGAGGCGTTCCTAACTAGATCATCCTTCATTATTCATGCAGCCACAGTCATTTCTTATTTAGCACCTAATATGTGCCACACGTGGCGCTGGGCGACAGCGACTCTGTGTGGAAAGACACACAGTCCTTCCTTCAGACACACAGTCAATCCTTCAGTCCCGGAGTTCACAGACGAGGTGCAATTAGTGTGGGAAGTGAAAACGGAGCAGCAAGGAAAATCCCAAGTACATTTTGCAGACAGTCCACCACGCGGGAGGGGACCAAGGCTCCCACCCTTAAGTATGGGCTGCGTTGCGACTTCCTTTCCAAGAGGACGGTGCGGACAGCAGGGGATGGCGTAGCTTCACAGTGGGGAAACCTAGCAAACACTGGCTGCCACCAGGTCACCAAGGTCAATGTCAACAGTGATAAAATAGTGTTGGTCGTGGGTACTCTCGGTATGATGTGATGAAAATGACACTTCACCTCTGTGGTCTGCCTCCCCAAAACTTACAACCCTAGTCTAATCAGGAGGGGGGGGGGAATCAGGCAAATTCCAGTGGGGGGACATCCACAAAATACCTGACCAACACTCCCCCCCAAACCCATCGAGGTCACCAAGAACAAGGAATGTCTGAGAAACTGTCACAGCCTGAGGCGACATGATGACTAAATGTGATGTCATGTGCTGGGTGGAATCCTGCGATAGAAAAAGGACGTTAGGTGAAAACTTTAAAAAATCTGAATTAAGTATGGGGTTTCATTAATAATAATGTATCCATATTGGCTCACCAATTATACCAAATGCAATTTACTAATGCAAGGTGTTAATAATGGGGGAAAGTGGGTGTGGAGTGGTGGGGAACTTATATGGGAAATCTCAGCTCCACTTTTCTGTAAATTTAAAACTGATCTAAAAAATAAAGTCTAAGGTAAAAAAAGAAAATACCCAACAAAAAGAAAAAATAAAGTCTACTAATTAAAAAAGTGGATCTTCTGATGATACGGAGGAACGTCTTTGGGGGTGGAAGGCTGCACATCCTTCCTGCAAACAGCGTTAAGTGCCTTTAAATAGTCATGTTTGGATACAGGTGACAGAACGTGGAGCCACGTTGCACCTGTACCCACGGAAAGCAACAGAGGACGCTGGCCATGGAGCTGGATAAAACCGAATCAGATGTCCTTTCAAAAAACATAGAGGTTTCTGCTCACACAGTAAAAAAAAAAAAAAAAAAAAAAAGGTAACCAGGTATACTACCTCTTCTGTAGGTTTACAGGAATTGACGCTTGGTTGAGGCAGGCTGCATTAAATGAATACTTTCCAATCACAGAGTATTTTCTCCAGGGAACCGTGAGGGAAGTGTAGGGGCGGGGGAAGCGCTCGAAGGTTCATTTGATTGCTTTTGTCAAAGATCTGCACCAGACCTGAGGAATGCTTCCTAGCTCCAGTGGTCAATTTGGTCAATGACATCTATAATGTCATCATAATAAATATGTCAAAATAAGTAAATAAATACATCACAATAATGACATAAAAATGATTTAACGGAGCGGCTGGGGTTTCTGACAAATACCAACCTAAAAGGTTAAACAAAGAGTCATTCCCAAGAGCATCAACTTTGCAGGTTACCCTCGATTAATTTCATCAACCGCCCATCGGCAATCTGTTGCAAAGGCTCCCATGGCAGATCACCATTTGGGCAGACCTTTGGAAAGAAAGCCTCCCGTTTCCTCTGGCTCAATTTCTGCCTGCATCACGGAACTACAGACGTTAAATCACACAGAAGAAATAAAATCTGCACTCAGGAAGAAAGGGCATGTCTGAATCTCCATGATACTTGAGTGTCTGAGAGAAACTCTGTTCTCTATTTCTATTTCTATTATGGGTCTAAAGGACCCATAATGCATGAAGCTGATAAAGCAATGATTGAGGCTGAGCTTCCTATAGCCTCAAACAACGTTGCTTAAATTGGGGATTTGGGGACGCCACCAAAATCCTGCCCAAGTGTTGACCTTTGGCAGAGTTTCTCTTCAGCACCACTCTCTTCTCTTTTTCCCTGGTGCTGGGGAAGGAGTCTTGGGCTTAGAATGATCTTACATACGTTTGTTGAGTGCCTACTGTGTGCCAGGCACTGTTCTAGGATCTTGAAATCTGGGTTCCAATCCCAGATCCACCAGTCCTAGCTATGGACCTAGCTGTGGACCCTTAATATCTGAGCCTCACCCTCCGCATCTGTAAGTGGGGTTATTTGTTCTACCTTCTTCATGGGTATATTTTGATAATTCACAGGGATAATATACAGCATAGAACCTGGCACAAAGTAGGTGCTAAATAAGCATTGCATTTAATAGGATCTGCTTCCAACACCCCCTGAAAACTCCTCCCACGTTGGCACCTTTCAAGACTATTCAAAACGGCCCCATCCAGGTCTACTCTCCACAGATGCTCTATATTCTGAGACAATCCAACCACTATCAAACCTGTGCATTAAAGAACATCCTGGAAAACGAATACAATACAGCGTTAGGATTATTTAAAGAATGGCTTAATAGGGCACCTTCCCAGAATTGCTTAGGTTCAAACTTCCACTCATCCTTTAAGGACCAATTCAAATGTCACCTCCCCTGAGATGACTTTTCCTCCATTGCATCCTCTTCTTTGTTGTGCTGCACTTGGGCTCTTGTCCTGAAACTGTACAGAGCGCCACCTACTGGCTGAGTTCGCTGTCCCAGCATCTGTCTCTTGCACCAGAGTTCTGAGCATCTTGGGTGACAGAGAGAACCCCGCTTCTAAAAAGACCATAAAAAGTCAAGTCAATTGTTTAGACTTGCTGAGACAGGCAACAGGGAACCACTAGGTGGTGATGAAAGCGGTATTTTAAGATTAGCCTGGCAGCTGGTAGCAGAACGGATAGTGGGGAGAGACCACAGTCAGAGGCCATGTGGTGGCCACAAGGAATTTCTAGGAATGAGCCTGCCAGGAATACAGTCCTCTGCCAGCACGGCCCTCCTGGCCAGCAGGAAGACTCAGCGGCACAAAGTAAGACACATTGTTATAGCAAAAACCACACCCAAACACCCAAATATACAGGTTTCTGCTCCAAACGAGCCATACTGAGAATTAGGAAAACTTCTTCATCAAATAAATGTAGCCACTTTGAAACCTCTGAACTTATTCCCTACATGGTATCACTACTCAGCATGTATATTTGATTAAGAGAATGAAAAGACAAGCCACAGACTGGGAGAAGATATCTGCAAAGCGCATAACTGATAAAGGATGGGCATCTAAGATCTGCAAAGACCTCTTAACACACAGCAATAAGAAATAACAACCCAGTTTTTAAAATGGGCCAAAGATCTGACCAGATACCTCACCAAAAAAGAGATACAGATGGAAAATAAGCCTATGAAAAGCTGCTCCACATCATATATTCTTAGGGAGCTGCAAATTAAAACAACAGTGAGGAACTACTGAGCACCTATTAGAGGAGCTAAAATCCAAAACACTAACCACCAAATATCTGTGAGGATACGGGGCAGCGACAGGAGCTCTTATTCTGCGCTGGTGGGAATGAAAAATGGTGCAGTCACTTTCAGCGATAGTTTCGCAGTTTCACACAAAACTAAACATAGTCTTACCATAACGTTCAGCAATCACGTTCCTTGGTGTTTACCTAAAGGAGTTAAAAACTTAAGCCCACAAAAATTACACACACAGATGTTTATGGCAGCTTTATTCCCAACTGCTAAAACTTGGAGGCAATCAAGACGTCCTTTGGCAGGTGAATGGATAAATAAAGGGTGGTTCACCCAGACAATGGAATATCAGTCAGTGCTGAAAAGAAACGAGCTATCAAGCCATGAAAAGAGGAGGAACCTTAAATGCATGTTACTAAGCGAACGAAGCCAATCTGAAAAGGCTACATTCTGTGATTCCAACTCTATGACATTCTGGAAAACGCAAAACTATAAGGATAATAAAAAGATCAGGGGCGACCAGGCGTTTGGGGGGGAGGGAGGGAAGGATGATTAGGTGAAGCACAAAGGATTTTTAGGGCAGTGAAAGTATTCTGTATGATGCCGGCATGGTGGACACTTGTCATTATGTATCATCCAAACCCAGAGAATGTACAACGGAGTGCTCCCTAATGTATACTGCGGACTTTAGTTAATAAGAATGCACCTTTACCATACTGAGTGAAGTCAGTCAGACAGAGGACGACAAATATCATATGATATCACTTATGTGTGGAATCTAAACTATGACACAAATGAACTTATTTACAAAACAGAAACAGACTCACAGACTTTGAAAACACACTTATGGTTACCAAAGGGGAAAGGTGAGGGGGGGAGGGATAAGTTAGGAGTTTGGGATGAACATATACACACTACTATATATAAAATAGATAACCAACAAGGACCTACTGTGTAGCACAGGGAATTCTACTCAATATTCTATAATAACCTATATGAGAAAGGAATCTGAAAAAGAATGGATACCTGTGTATGTGTATCTGAACCACTTTGCCGTACACCTGAAACTAACACAACACTGTAAATCAACTCTACTCCAATATAAAATAAAAGTTAAGTTTAAAAAACAAAGAATGCATCTTCAGTATTGGCTCTTCAATTGTAACAAATGTGCCACAGTAATAATGCCAGGTGTTAATAATGGGGAAACGGTATGTCGGGGAGTAATATGGGAATTTCCTGTAATTTCCACTCCATTCTTCCGTAAACCTGAAACTGCTCCAAAAAAATCTTAATATTTTTTAACTGTATATTTGGATACTCTTTGTATCAGTCAGGATAGACTATTCATGTTGTGGTAACAAGTGAATTCAAACCTCGATGGCTTAACAGGCACATGAAAAGATGCTCAACATCGCTAGGTATCAGAGAAATGCAAATCAGAAACATAATGTGGTATCACCTCACCCTGTTCAGAATGTCTACCATCAAAAAGTCTGCAAATAATAAATGCTGGAGAGGGTGTGGAGAAGAGGGAACCCTCGTGCACTGTTGGTGGGAATGTAAATTGGTGCAGCCACTATGGAAAACATTATGGAGGTTCCTTAAAAAACTAAAAATAGAGCTACCATGGGATCCAGCAATCCTACTTCTGGGCTATCAGGAAAAGACAAAAACTCTACTTCAAGAAGACACATGCACCCAATGTTCATAGCAGCACTATTTACAATAGCCAAGACATAGAAAGTACCCATCAACAGACAATTGGTTTAAGAAGATGTGGTGTGTATTTAAAAAGTGGAATATTACTCAGCCACAAAAAAGAATGAAATCTTGCCATTTACAGCAACATGGATGGACCTAGAGAATATTACGCTTAGTGAAGTAAGTCAGATAGAGAAAGATAAATACTATATGATTTCACTTATATGTAGAATCAAAAAATAATACAAACTGAAAACGAGCAGGGCCCTCAGGGGCCCTCCCATGTACAAAGGCCCTTCCATGTGCCCTGTCTCTTGTTTGTAGAAAAGCTGTAGTCTCCCAGGCCTCCTCTGAGTCACTAAAGAGAAGGCCGAGGCAGTTAATGGCTAGGGCAATAGCATCACAGAATCTTTAGTTCCTCCCTGAAGGACTTAGATAACAGTGTCTGACGCACATTTCTGAGTTGTTCTGCAGATACTAAAACAGCCACCAGAGGGAAAAAGCTAATGGCATGATAACCAGACTACACCCATGACACAAGCTGCTCCATCTAGAGCCGTACTGAATCCACGGCTTGCACAATTCCAGGAACTGGCCTCAAGAAAAATGGGAATAAACCAACACTGGAGTTGAAGATTAAGTGTGCTTAAAACAATCAAGATGACGCTGACCAGACCACCACACGACCAGTTTCAAGATGGCTGTCAGAGCTGACTGTGCTATTCTGCATGTAGCCCTCACGTGCACACCCTGGAAGCTTTCCTTTTAAAGCTCTCACCCCCTGATCGGCGATGGGGAGATCATCTGGGGGACGCTAGTCTGCCATCTTCCCGGGGTCACCAGCTTCCTGAATAAAGCATTTTTCTTGTTCCACCACCCCTTGTCTCTCAAACATTGAATTTCTGAGAGACGATGGGCAGCCGAACCTGAGTTCGGTTCCGGCTCAGGCTGGTAACGAAATGACTCTAGATACAAAACAGAAACAGAGTCACAGACACGAAACCAACTTCTGGTTACCAAAGGGGAAAGGGGGAGGGATAAGTTAGGAGTTCAGGATTAACAGGTGCAAACTACTATACGTAAAATAGATAAGCAACAAGGATTTACTGTACAGCACAGGGAATTATATTCAATATCTTGTAATAACCTATAAAGGAAAATAATCGGAATACACACACACACACACACACACACACACATACACAAATCACTTTGCTGTACACCTGACACTAAAACAATATTGTAATTCAACTATACTTCAATTTTAAAAAAACCACCCTCAATGGCTTAAGATGACCAAGGTTTAATTCCCACTCACACTACCTGCCTCTGCCAGGCCAGCAGTGGGCACTGCTCTGTGCAGTCACTGGACAGACTCGCTTTAACCAAACTTGAGACTGGCTCCTCTGAGCCCTCCCTCCTCCTGACGGTGGCCGTGGCCTTGCCACACCTGCGTAGCCCAATTACAGCAAGAATCCTGCTTAGTCAGTTTAGAGGCATCCCACCCCACCCTTGATAGCTGATCACCCTCCATATCCAATCAAATTCCTCATGCCCACGCGTGCTGTCTGATCGGTCTGGCCTGCCCTCAGCAAGAATCTGGTTTGGTCAGTCTAGCAAGAATCCCCTTTCCTTCACTGTCTCCTTTTGGCAATTTGCCATCTACCAACACCACCCCCACTCTGTTCCTTGGCTGTAAACCTCCAGCTGTCTTTACTGTATTGGGTATGGAGTCCAATTCTACCCTGGGGTCTCTCTTCCCTCCTTGCAATACTTTCTGAACAAAATCTCTCTCCACCACTTTAACCAGCGTCTGGCTCTGGTTCTCTCTTACACCACTCAGAGGCTGGGCTGATGGGTGGCTTTTTTTTTTTTTTTTTTTTTTAGTATTTATTTATGTATTTATTTGGCTATGCTGGGTCTTAGTTGCTGCGTATGGTATCTTTTTTAGTTGCAGCATGTGGGATCTAGTTCCCTGACGAGGGATCAAACCCAGGCCCCCTGCACTGGGAGTGTGGAGTCTTACCCACTGGACCAGCAGGGAAGTGCCTCACAGGTCGGTTTTGACAGAGCCTTTCACGCGTCCTGCTTGCCCCTACACCATCCCTTCTCCAGGTGGGAGCCCTTGACTTGAAAGAAAATGAAGACTGGATTGGACAACACAAAAGCCTACAACATCGCTAAAGTCAGAATACAAAAATAACAAAAGAAACAAACAAAACACTAAAGAGAACAAGTGGGGAAAAACATTTGCAGTCAAACATGACAAAAATTGTTAAACTTCACCAGAAATTACGTCAACGCAAGCAGACAGCCATATTTCAACTATCAAATTATCTTTTTAAGGCAATGCCCAAAGTTGGCAAAGGAACGGAGAACTGGGCACTCTTACACAGAGCTGGCAGTGTAAACTGGCAGGAAAATTTCACAAAAGCATCACAAACTTAAAGCACAGTCATGTCTTTTGAACCTACCCATTCACTTGTAGCTTTCTCTCCTAAAGACTTATCTACAGGAATATGCAACAGACATTTTATTTTTTTTTAAAAAAGAGAATGTTTAAAAGGAGGAAAAAATAAAACATCATACAAATGGCTAGCAGCAATGTTTTAAAGAGGAAAAAACGAAACACGGTAAATGAATAGAACACACCTCTATAATATCAACAGAATACTGTACCACTTTAAAATATTACGTTAAAAATTACAGGTTCAAGGAAAGGTCCCATTAATTTGAAATTGTTAGAAAACAATGTTTATGTGTGCATACCTGTAGTTTTGGGGGGGACGAATCCACCACTTGCATCAGTTTTCCAAAAGGGTTGATAATTCTTTTTATGGTTAAATATCTAATGACATGAAAAGATGCTGCCGTGTATTTATTCTACATTATTACAGAAAACAACAGCTTTCAAAGGTAAACAAATTCTAGTGTTGACAAAAATCATGTATTTATGTATATTCATGTACATGTGAACAAATGAGCATGTGCAGATATACTCATCAAAATATTAACAAGGGCTGCCTATGACTCATACATTGGTTCAGAGATGACTTTAATCTTCTCCAGTTTACTCAGTTGTATTTTCTAAATTCTCTACAGCTAAACATCTATTACTTTTGAAGTAAGAAGCTTTCTATTACACTTAGGCTGAAACTAGCCAGCTGCATAAATGAACAGTTTCCCACTGGTTAGGAAAAGAGGAGAAATATTTTTTAAATATTTTTTTTCTTTTCTTCAGCTGGTCTGGTCCCTTTTGCGGGGAGGGGAAGAGTCCTCTGTTTCCTATAGGTGAATTCTGTTGCCATTTTCTAGAGAGAATGACAAACGAGTCCAGGGCACGATACATTTCTATACATCAAATCTTGATTTTGAACTGTTGTGATAGCTGGTACTCAGAGGTCTCCAGGCGTGCAGTGGCAAATGCTATTGTAAATCCAAGAATTCCGTGTTCTAAGTCAATTATTTTCCAATCTTAAAATTGTTTAAAAAACAAAGTACCTTTATCTTCTTTCTGGTGCTTGAATTCATTAACATTTCATTTATTCCTGTATCCCTGGCTACACATTAAAATCACTAGGGTTTTTTGTTTTTTTTTTAATAACATGCCTGTGACCCAACTAGGGGTAAGGTCTAAGGAGTGTGTGCTTTGTAGAGACTCCCAGGCTATTCTGATACACATCTAGGATTGAGATGCCTTGATTTATTCATTTGCCAAGTAGTCATTAAGCCCCCGTATTCGTTTCCTAGGGCTGCTTCAACAAATTACCAAAAATGTAATGGCCTAAAACAATAGAGATTTATTCTCTCACAGTTCTGGAAGCCAGAACTCCAAACTCAAGGTGTCATCAGAGCCTCCAGGGGGTATCCATTCATTGCCCTGCCCAGCCTCTGGTGGCACCAGGCTTCCTTGGTTTGTGGCTGCACCCCTCCCATCTCAGCCTCCATCTTTACGTGGCCTGCTCCTCTGTGTCTATTTTTTTTTTAACATCTTTATTGGAGTATAATTGCTTCACAACGTGTGCTAGTTTCTGCTTTATAACAAAGTGAATCAGTTATACATATACATATGCTCCCATATCTCTTCCCTCTTGCGTCTCCCTCCCTCCCACCCTCCCTGTCCCACCCCTCTAGGTGGTCACAAACCACCGAACTGATCTCCCTGTGCTATGCAGCTGCTTCCCGCTAGCTAGCTATTTTATGTTTGTTGGTGTATATATGTCCATGCCACTCTCTCACTTCGTCACAGCTTACCCATCCCCCTGCCCATATCCTCAAGTCCATTCTCTAGTAGGTCTGTGTCTTTATTCCTGTCTTACCCTTAGGTTCTTCATGACCTTTTTTTTATTCTTAGATTCCATATATATGTGTTAGCATACGGTATTTGTTTTTCTCTTTCTGACTTACTTCACTCTGTATGACAGACTCTAGGTCCATCCAACTCACTACAAATAACTCAATTTCGTTTCTTTTTATGGCTGAGTAATATTCCATTGTATATATGTGCCACATCTTCTTTATCCATTCATCCGATGATGGACACTTAGGTTGCTTCCATGTCCTGGCTATTGTAAATAGAGCTGCAATGAACGTATCTTATACGGACACGTCATTGGATTGAGGGCCTGCCCAGCTAATCCAGAATGATCACCTCTTCTCAAGATTCTGAGTTACCTCTGTAAAGACCCTTTTTCCAAACAGGGTCACATTCACAAGTTCCAGGGATTCGGATGTGGACACATCCTTTGAGGGGCCACCCTTCAACTCACTACAGCGCCTATTTCCACATGCTAGATGGTCTGCTAGTGCTGTGGACGCTGCTTTTTACTGAGTTTTCAGTCCACTTAAGGCAAGAGAGCTGAAAGATGGGGTGGGGGGGAAGGAGAGTGCACAGCAGGGGCATCTCCTCATGCCTCGTGAAGAGCCCAGTGTCGTGGACAAGAGCGTGGACCCGAAAGGCAGAGTGCTTTGGCTACTTACTGGTTCTGAGACCTGGGGGAATCACTGAAACCATGCCTCAGTTTACACATCTGTTGAATGGGAATGATAATAGTTATCTGCCTCCTAGGGCTCTGAGATTTCTGGCTTTTAAAAGTGTGTTTTCCCGCAAAGACTTTCAACGGTGTCAGGCACCAAATGATACGGTTTTTCAAGAAGTTTTTCAAATAAATAAGGAACACAATCACACAAAACTGCCCTCAGAGACATACTACAACGTTCCACGTGTTCTATCTTTTACGTCTCAATCAAACATTTTACAGAAGGAAAGTAACCACCCTGAACTGAGTCTGGTGGGGAAAATCTACTTATACTTCTTAGAAACAGAGGCAACTGTTACCATCACTGACCTGTCCTCTCCCTCCCCCTCCCCCTTCTTTTCTTCTTCTTCTCCTTCTCCTTCTTCTTCTCTAACTTGAATAAGACGCCTTAAGCACAATAAAAGATTTAGCCTGGTTCGTGTTTCACGGGTCCATAAAATGACACACGACATGGTGACTTTTCCTCTATTACCATTGTTTGTTCCCTAAGGTTCGACTGCTAACTCTCACAAAAGGCAATGAGTTAGTCAAGTTAGTTGAAAGGGTGATCCCTTCTTCTGCTCAACCCGTTATAATCACTTCTGGATTGGAGCAGGCCGAGAAAAACTCCTGAAACAGTAAATCCAGGTGTTCAAACATGGTAACACTTCCCAGTAAACATTTAACTTTGATGTCGATTTCACCTTCAACTGGGCTACAATCATGTGGGGTGTGTCTATTTCTTTCAAGACCTTTTCACAGAAAAATCTCAAAAATCGATTAACAGAAGTTTGTTTTTGCCATGCTTTTCATTATATATAACAAATGTAAATTTAGGGTTTGGCTTTTCTATCCTATGGAGAAGCACAGACTCCCCTTTCTATGGTGCACCCCGGAGCTTCTCTCTGCCTCTGTACCAACTTTCAGATGAGAATGAGCTCTGCATTGTGGCTTTTGACCACACTGAGTGGCTCCTTATTTCCTCTGAGGTTTGGGTCCCAACGGCCAGACAGAAATCACTGAAGAAACAACCTCATCTCAACCTAGCTGGTTGCACGTGGTTGCCCACACCAAGAGTCCATCATCTGGCTTTCATTTCTCTTGGTTTCATTTTATCTGTTCTGAACACTCTCAAATTTGCTTATTTTTCTAATCCCTCCTCGTTTCGTTGGGCAATGCGACTCGTTATCTTGTGGTTTCCAACTTTTTTTTAAGATTTAATTTTATTTATTTTTGGCTGCGTAGGGTCTTCGTTGCTGCGCGCGGGCTTTCTCTGGTTGCAGCGAGCGGGGGCTACTCTTCTTTGCGGTGCGTGGGCTTCTCATTGCAGTGGCTTCACTTGTTGCGGAGCACGGGCTCTAGAGCGCAGGCTCAGTAGTTGTGGCGCACGGGCTTAGTTGCTCTGTGGCACACAGGATCTTCCCGGACCAGGGCTCGAACCGGTGTGTCCTGCATTGGCAGGTGGATTCTTAACCACTGCGCCACCAGGGAAGTCCCTTGTGGTTTCCATCTTTATTACATTTCCTCACAATGAGTGTTCATTAAAATATTTTGAATTAAGACTTTTCTGCCTTCCTAACCGAGCCCATTGAGTCTTCCCATACTGACACATTTTTAATTCTTATCACAGAACTTCAGGCAGTTGGTACCTTATATTCTATTAAAAACCCTATTCCACCCAAGGTTGTCACAATTCAGAGATAACAGCTTTCCTCGGGATGTTTTGTTAGGGATATATTCACAGATTCACTTTGTTAGCCTGACAAACACAGTCCATGAGCTGGTATTTCGCACCTCATTTGATCTCACAATTCAACAACCCAAAAAAAGTATAAAAAGAAGCAATTATTTATTTAGATTATGGAAGCGATTTTAGAGGGATATTAGATAAGCATAAATTGTCATGCCAGCAACAATCCCTGCCCTTCTAACAGCACAGGGAAGGGCAAAAACGGAAAGTGAAGTAAGAGAAGACGAAGCTGCAAAGTCTGATACTTATGTAACTCTGGTTATGTAACTACTTTTTTTCTCTTGTAACTTTTTTAATCTCTTCTAAAGAAAATGCAAAATTGATTCTCTCAGAACTGAAAGTGATAACCACAGCCTGTGTTTTCCCTTCAATTTAAAACATCACCACTCCATCAGTCAGTATTTCAACCAAGTCAATTTCCCATGTGCAGACCACGGAGACGGCCGTTAGAGACCCACACGGTGATTTCTGAGGGTGTAAGTCCAGGCATCCCACTGGGGCTCCTCCAGCCCAATAAGAGGGTCAGCAGGACTGTCGTCACTTCCTAGCCACCTCTTGTTTCTGCCCTCCCATTTTCCCCCAAGAACCCTCTCCCGTACTCTAAGCCCAAGTCATTCAGGTGGGTTCACCCATCCCCTACTTTTTTTTTTTTTTTTTTTGCGGTACGCGGGCCTCTCACTGTTGTGGCCTCTCCCGCCGCGGAGCACAGGCTCCAGACGCGCAGGCTCAGTGGCCATGGCTCACGGGCCCAGCCGCTCCCCGGCATGTGGGATCTTCCCGGACCGGGGCACGAACCCGCGTCCCCTGCATCGGCAGGCGGACTCTCAACCACTGCGCCACCAGGGAAGCCCCACCCATCCCCTACTTTTACAGCTGGCTACAGAGATTGGTTCAGAGTGAGTACGAGATCCATGTTACTCCAGGCAGAGCCAGTGATGAGCAGCCCCAAGACGTGCGCTGGTTGTGATGGAGCAGAACAGTGTTCTCCCTGAAGTGACCAGGCCAGTAGGACTGATGCTGGGAAGACCTGCTGGAGACGACGCCAACCCAGAGGAAAGACAGAGCCAGGCTGCTAAGAATGCTGCATCCAGACACTTCTGGCACCTGTCCCCCCCGAATTTCTCCATCTGCACAAGGAGTCAAGGAGCCCTTTCTGCGTGGGCTTCAATCGTGTGGTACCTAAGGGCATCCGTCAGACAAAGTCCACCGGATAAACACCCCAGCAAAACCAAGAGGAAGTCTTCCAGTGGAGTCAAAACAGAGATCAAGGCACGACCCTGGACACATCCCACCTTTAAGAAGCGTGGCAGATACTGCTAGCTGACCATCCTTCTCCCTGACATCAAAGACTATCTCTCAGTACAAAGCCTGAAAGTAATACCAGATATTCGACTTTGCAGACTACCCTGCTTCTTGAGCAAAGGCATGGAACTACTGATGAGATCTTAGACTTCCAGGGAAAGTCTTCTTTCCAGATGGAAAGGTCTTCTTTCCCGGCAAAAAGAGAAGCCCCCCTCCCTTCCAGTCTTTGTATACAACTAGATAAGTTTGTGATGCCTGGAACTGCTGCAGCCGTCTTGCGGCCGTGAGGAAACAAGCTGGAGGATGACAGCCAGTGAATTGGGCATGATAAAGTAGGAAGACGGAATGCACCTGGGTGACACAATTGTGCTGCTGGATTAACCAACCACGGAACCACCCACCTCCAAGCTTCCTGTCACATGAGATGACAAAATCCTATTGTTGCAGCCACTTTTAGGTGAGAATTCTAGTACCTGCAACTGAGCAAATATAAAAATCCTAGACTCCAGGTATCGACAGCTCAGGATAGGAGAGTGTTCAGACAGTAGATTCAGATTTCCAGGGAAACCATGGGTCACATGAGGCTGCAGACTAAAAGCTCTGTCAAGGGATGTAAAGGACGATGACCGAATGTTGAGTTGGGAGTGAGAGGAACCCAGATCACCTGATCAATGTTCCTAGTCAGAGGCTTTTGATCACTCAGCCTGAGTCACTCTTGCCCTTTGAAAGAGCTCTTCAAAATCAGGCAGAACGGAGTTCTAGCTGAGGTTGGCTGAGGTCGCCCAAGCAGAGACAGCCCTCAGCCTAGAAATCCATTAGAAAAGGCAAAAGCTTCACACAATCTCTCCATTTCTCATGCTCCCACCCACCAGCTCCCTCACTCATTCACCCAGTGCCCCTCTGGTGCCCAACATCGTGGACCTCAAAGGGTTTAAAAACAAGAAAAGAGGGACTTCCCTGGTGGTCCAGTGGTTAAGCCTCCCGCCCTTCCATGGCAGGGGACACAGGTTTAATCCCTCGCCGGGGAACTAAGATCCTGCATGCTGCACGGTGTGGCAAAAAGAGAAAAAAAAACACAAGAAACGAAAGAAAAGAGAACAGGTTATGACACTAGAAGATGCTAAGTGAAATATCTAAACAGGGCTCTATGCCAGCCTGAGGAGTAGGGGTCTCATCCTGGCTGAAGTGGGAGCCATTGATGGGTTTTAAAGCCGGGGGAACTGCATGGCCAGCATTGCTCGGTCAAAAGGGAAGAGAAGAGGGGCCAAGAGACTGTAGAAAAGACTGTGGCAACAGGGGTGAGAGCTCGTTCTGCCTGTTGGGAGCCCAGATGCAAGATTATTAGCAAGAACCTCCTTCTGCTTCCCAGGCAAGCTCAGCCCCATAAAACCCAAGGCTGCTATCGGAGCTGGAGAAGACGTGCCCGCAGTGCCAAGTTCCCCAACTTCACATCCCGAGGCCACACGCCAATACCCAGGTGTGATAGCTGCAAAACGACTACCTTTAAGCACTGGGAGACAATTACGTGACAGCTAGAGGCACCCTCAGTTCACTCATTAAAATGTACATTTCCCCCTTGCCTCCTAAATCATTTCTATTTTCCCCACTTCATTCTTCAGCTCTTCACTGCCAACAATAACAGTAACAATAATAGAATTTTAAAATAATGGTTATCAAACCCTGCACTGTGACAAACAGGAGTTCAGGTAATTTTTGAGATTGCCAACCTAATTAGGTCATCGATGTATAAAGAGCAGAAAGGATAAAGCCCTGATCCTGTAGCACATCCGATAATACATTCAGAAGCTGTAGGACAGAGCTGAGCTGATGAATTCAAAGGAACACATCTCCCATTAAATGCAGAGGCACCTAGAAAAATGGTACAGATGAACCGGTTTGCAGGTCAGAAATAGAGACACAGAGGTAGAGCACAAACGTATGGACGCCAAGGGGGGAACGTGGAGCGGGGGGAGGGTGGTGGTGGGATGAACTGGGAGATTGGGATTGACATGTATACACGAATATGTATACAGTGGATAACTAATAAGAACCTGCTGTATAAAAAAATAAATAAAATAAAATTTTTTTAAAAAAAGGGCACAAAAAAATAAAAATGCAGAGGCACCACTTTATTTATACACTCATTACTTTCCTATCAGCATTTGCAGCCACCCCCAACCCACCACTGCCGAGGTACCTTGGGCATCTCAGCGCTTACCTGCTCTGTGTGTCCGGGTGATGACCCACGCAGGTGAGGGTGGCTGCTGTCTGAACACTGTCATTGTCAATTTCTTCCTGGACTGCCCACTGGTCTTCGCTGCTGACTCTCACTGCGGTTATTTTCACACCTGCTGCTGCCTTAATTCTGTGGGGTGGAAAAAAAATAAAATTATATATATATATATGTATACGACCATTTTAGTTCAAAACAGGGAGCAAAAATAGGGAGTTAGAACAGCTCTCCCCTTTCCTCTGGGACATGTTAAGGGAAGAGTGGCCATAATGCCTTTCCTTTGAAAACTAAGTGTCCTGTTACTTTTACAAGCGCCCCAAAGTAGGAGCCCCAGCGTTTTGCCACGTCTGTTAATTTTCTGTCTGATCGGTGTGTTGGGAACCAGATCGCTTTCTGTTTCAGGGGTCCCGTGGGACGGAGACGAGACAGATGTGTCTGGCAGGCATGGATGGAATCTGGGGCCCGGTCCTTCCCCTGGGGACGGGGAAGGGCCCCCATGAGGTGGGAGGGTCTGAGAGGCTGCAGGAGCTATGCCAGCCCAGGGGATGGCACCAGCCAGGGCACCAAGGGGGAGGCAGGCAGCACTGATCACACTGTGAAGAGGAAACAGTGGGACCATGCGGTCCTCAGAGGAGCAAAAGAAATACAGCATTCAGGCAGGCTGAAGTGGCCAAGGACTGCCTGGTACGATGCTTGCAGAACTCAATTCCCCAAGGAAGAATCCAGGGCCCCAGCTGCTTCAGCCACTGAGCAAAGGCCAAAGAGAGTTCCCAGCCTGGATTGTCTGCCGTTTCTTCCCTGCTCCTAAAACTATCTTCATGTTGCTACTAACCAGAATACATCTCCTCTGTAACCACGGGGATTGCAAGGCAGCATCCAAGTTCTCACAATGGCCTTGGGACTTGCCCAGATGCTGTGGACTTGTCTGGAGAACAATCAGGAGGAAGACAGGGCCATGGAAAGCCAAGCTGCTTGCTGTGCTTAACTAAATGTAAGTAATACGAAAAGGGTGTCATTGGACTTCCGGGTGCATGAACTAATGCTGCAGAGGGTCAGCACATGCTTAGCTGTGAAGGTACCTGAACCCCCTCTGCTTCCCAGAGGCCTGTGGACTAATAAGAAATGCCCGGTGAGGCTCTGGGCATCCTTTTCCACAGAGAAGGCAAAAGGAATGCCACGATGCCAAAAAATGGTATGTGTGCAGGAGTTACAGGAGCATCAGCAAAGACAGATCCATCAAGACAGACATTCCACTGCCACCAAGAACTTAGAAGCAAAGATTCCCTCCAAGAGATTTATTAATCAAATCCACACATAATAGCAGGGTCTAAGATGCAATTAAAAACATACGAATGTAGGTGAAAGGATACAATGGGAGGATACATCCACAAATCATATCTCTGATAAGGGTCTAGTATCCAGCATATATAAAGAGCTCCTGCAACTCAACAACAAAAAAAGACAAATAACTCAATCTGAAAATAGATGTTTCTTCAAAGAAGATATACGTGGCCAACAAGAACATGAAAAGATGCTCAGCATCATTAGTCAACAGGGAAATGCAAATCAAAACCATGAGACACCACATCGTACCCACGAGGATGGCTATCATCAAAAAAGAGAAAATAATAAATGTTGGTAAGGATGTGGAGAAACGGGAACCCCTGTACACTGCTGGTAGGAATGTAAAATGGTGCAGCCACCGCGGAAAACAGCTTTGCAGATGCTCAGAAAGTTAAACATAGAATTACTATATGACTCAGTAATTCTACTCCTTTATATAGACCCAAACGAATTGAAAACAGATACTCAGGCAAACCCTTGCACATGCACCTCATGGCGGCACTGTGCACAACAGCCAAAAGGCAGAAACAACCCAGATGCCCATCACGTGATGAAAGGATAAACAAAATGTGATATATACGTATCATGGAATACTACTCAGCCACAAAAAGGAATGAAGTGCTGATACATGTTACAACGTGGATGAACCTCAAAAACATCATTCCAGGGCTTCCCCGGTGGCGCAGTGGTTGAGAGTCCGCCTGCCGATGCAGGGGACACGGGTTCGTGCCCCGGTCCGGGAAGATCTCACATGCCGCGGAGCGGCTGGGCCCGTGAGCCATGGCCGCTGAGCCTGCGCGTCCCGAGCCTGTGCTCCGCAACGGGAGAGGCCCCAACAGTGAGAGGCCCGCGTACGGCAAAAAAATAAAATAAAATAAAATAAAAACATCATTCCAAGTGAAAGAAGCCAGACACAAAAGGCCATGTATTGTATGGTTCCGTTTACATAAAATACCCAGAATAGGTAAATCCACAGAGATAGAAGGCAGATTAGTGGTTTCCAGGGGCTGGGAGGAGCAGAACGAGGAGTAGCTGCTTACCTAACAGGTATGGGGTTTCCTTTTGGGTCACAGAAATGTCTTGGAATTAGATAGAGGCGTGTCTGCACAACATTGTGTACTAAGCGGCAGTGAGTTATCCACTTAGAAATGGTACATTTTATGTTATGTGAAATTTGCTTCCATTAAAAAAGAAAAGAAGAAAAAGCAGGTGAATGGACCCTCCCAGAAGCGACTGAAACTTTAAAAAAGGATTTATCAAAATCCAAAAAGGACCCAAAGAAGGGAATCCCTAAAGTCAGAATTTCAAGCAGCAGGAGAGAATGTTCTGGACTCAAGGGTTGTCCTAAAGCCCCTGATTTTGCTGCCTACCATAAGGAACCCCAGGGTGGAATTAGGGGACTCAAATACTTGCGTATCTAATTAAATTTTTTAAAGTTTCTGCTTCCTGTACTCCCTTCTTATAGGACCTTACACAGATGCTAAGACATACACCTGCTCGCTCTTGCATTTGGCGTTCCTGACCCCCTCCAGAGATTCAGGCGCCATTCTTTGTCCCAACTGGATGGTTTTTCCTGTTGAATTCTGGTGACTACATATGCTAACTCCTCAAAGCTTTCTTTCTTGCCATCACAAAGTTCCGGGAATTAATTTATGCAAGCCATGAATAGAGGCGTCTCATTGTATCCCTGTTTCCAGCCATTCCATCTTGCTGCCAAAGGGGCAACTGGAGAGAATGCTCCAGAATGCATGTCTCCATAAGCAGAGTCCTCCCACTGTCAAGAGCACCTCCTCATTTCTACCAGTACTTGCCACTTTAATGGCTTATCACATTCTTCCACATACACGGATCACAGAGCAATTTGACCAAGCAGACCCATGGTCTGATTACTATTGTTCCCAATGTCCTGATGATCAAACTGTGACCCTCACACCCCCAGAGGGAGCAACCAGCTGGAAGTCACAGAGCTAGACGGTGACAGAGCCAGGATTAGAAACCAGATCCCCTGACTCCAAAACCTGCTCCCCTTCCCTCCTGCTCTGCCCCATGCAGAGAATTCCCTGCAGAGGATACAAAATTAATGCACAGAAATCTCCTGCATTCCTATACACTAATGATGAAAAACCTGAAAGTGAAATTAAGAAAACACTCGCATTTACCACTGCAACTAAAAGAATAAAATATCTAGGAATAAACCTACCTAAGGAGACAAAAGACCTGTATGCAGAAAATTATAAGACACTGATGAAAAAAATTAGATGATACAAACAGATGGAGAGATATATCATGTTCTTGGATTGGAAAAATCAACATTGTGAAAATGACTCTACTACCCAAAGCAATCTACAGATTCAATGCAATCCCTATCTAACTACCACTGTCATTTTTCACAAAACTAGAACAAAAAATGTTCACAATTTATATGGAAACACAAAAGACCCCGAAGAGCCAAAGCAATCTTGAGAAAGAAAAACAGAGCTGGAGGAATCAGGCTCCCTGACTTCACACTATACTACAAAGCTACAGTAATCAAGACAGTATGGTACTGGCACAAAAACAGAAATATAGATCAGTGGAACAGGATAGAAAGCCCAGAGATAAACCCACGCACATATGGTCATCTTATCTTTGATAAAGGAGGCAAGAATATACAGTGGGGAAAAGACAGCCTCTTCAATAAGTGGTGCTGGGAAAACTGGACAGCTACATGTAAAAGAATGAAACTAGAACACTCCCTAACACCATACACGAAAATAAACTCAAAATGGATTAAAGACCTAAGTGTAAGACCGGACACTATAAAACTCTTAGAGGAAAACATAGGCAGAACACCTCATGACATAAATCACAGCAAGATCCTTTTTGACCCACCTCCTAGAGAAATGAAAATAAAAACAAAAATAAACAAATGGGACCTAATGAAACTTAAAAGCTTTTGCACAGCAAAGGAAACCACAAACAAGACGAAAAGACAACCCTCAGAAAGGGAGAAAATATTTGCAAATGAAGCAACTGACAAAGGATTAATCTCCAAAATTTCCAAGCAGCTCATGCAGCTCAATGTCAAAACAACAAACAAGCCAATCCAAAAATGGGCAGAAGACCTAAATAGACAATTCTCCAAAGAAGACATGCAGATGGCCAAGAGGCACATGAAAGAATGCTCAACATCACTAATCATTAGAGAAATGCAAATCAAAACTACAATGAGATATCATCTCACGCCAGTCAGAATGGCCATCATCAAAAAATCTACAAACAATAAATGCTGGAGAGGGTGTGGAGAAAAAGGAACCCTCTTGCACTGCTGGTGGGAATGTAAATTGATACAGCCACTATGGAGAACAGTACAGAGGTTCCTTAAAAAACTACAAATAGAACTACCATAGGACACAGCAATCCCACTAAAGGGCATATACCCTGAGAAAACCATAATTCAAAAAGAGTCATGTACCAAAATGTTCATTGCAGCTCTGTTTACAATAGCCAGGACATGGAAGCAACCTAAGTGTCCATCGACAGATGAATGGATAAAGAAGATGTGGCACATATATACAATGGAATATTACTCAGCCATAAAAAGAAACGAAATTGAGTTATTTGTAGTGAGGTGGATGGACCTAGAGTCTGTCATACAGAGTGAAGTAAGTCAGAAAGAGAAAAACAAATACCGTATGCTAACACATATATATGGAATCTAAGAAAAAAAAAGGTCATGAAGAACCTAGGTTGCGGCAAGACGGGAATAAAGACACAGACCTACTAGAGAATGGACTTGAGGACACGGGGAGGGGGAAGTGTAAGCTGGGACGAAGTGAGAGAGTGGCATGGACATATATACACTACCAAACGTAAAACAGATAGCTAGTGGGAAGCAGCCGCATAGCACAGGGAGATCAGCTCGGTGCTTTGTGACCACCTAGAGGGGTGGGATAGGGAGTGTGGGAGGGAGGGAGATGCAAGAGGGAGGAGATATGGGGATATATGTATATGCATAGCTGATTCACTTTGTTATAAAGCAGAAACTAACACACCATTGTAAAGCAATTATACTCCAATAAAGATGTTATAAATAAATAAATAAATAACGCAGTGTGTGTGTGTCAATCCCAAACTCCCTAACTATCTCTTACCCAAAAGAAATACATTCTAATTATTTTTGCCTTTGGATGGTTATGGAGCACCAGGCATTCCTACCTGCCTAGGAGAGCTGGATGCTTCTAAGGATGAAGGTCAGGGAGGTGGTGGAGTTAGTGATGATGACAATGAACTAACCGTGAGAGTTTGGATACCAATCACTGAACATCTGTGACTCAGTTTCCTCGTTTACAAAATGTGTGTAATAGTAATATCCATCTATAGTGTAGTCTGTATGAAGATTAAGTGAATCACTGTGTATAAAGTGCCTAGAAGAACACCTGGGACAAAGAAACTGATCAGCGCTATAGCTATTATGATTTTTCTCACCATGAACTACTGCATACGCCCCAGAGATCATACACTCAGGCATCAAGCCCCCTCCCTGTGAGGTGTCCTTTGTAACTGCTCTAAGTCTCCACGCAGGACCCCAGCCACCTCCTCTCTAGATATGATTTCCCTGATTTTACTCCTTTTCCTTGGCAGGAAATTCCTCTCATATCCCAAGACGGCGCAAACCCTCCATTTGCCGTAGTAAATCCTTTTATTTATTTTTTCCATAGAGGTTACTCTACACTTGAACCCTCGACACTTTGGGTTCAAAGGACATCAGTGTGCACCTGACAGAGTCTCAGAAATTTTCTGTGATTGTAGTTGACCAAAGAAATAATCCAATTCTGGTTCATGTCTAGTCTACTTCAATGTCCAGAAGTAGGACCAGCTTTAGAAGTGGCTCACCACAAAGGTTCAGATGATGTCCCCACTTCCCTAGGCACCTGACTCTGTTCAGGTCTCACATATGCGGGTTTTGCGCACCGACAGGCTCTCTTCTTGTGGTCACAGCGTGGCTGCCAACAGCTCTTGAACTCACCGCCTCATCCGCAAGGGAAAAGCAAGACTCTCCTAGAACAGACTCCTGGAGCCAGGTTTTCATTGGTTGAATTTGACTGAGTACTCAACCTTGGACCTATAACTGTGGCCTGGGGGGGGGGGGGGGGGTGAAAGGACAATGCTTATTGGTTTACCCAGACAAGGACCGTCCTGCCCTAAGAGTGACATTAATCCCATCTGGGATTAGCAGGGAGTGGCTCCCAAAAGGAAATTCGAGTTACAACAGAAGAAATGGATGGTAGGAATCAAAACCACAAGCCTGAAGCCAAATTACTGAGGTTCTGCCTCCCTCCTACACACAAGTTACAAAATTGTTCCAAAATCCCAGTTCTTAGTCCAAATCCTTCCCAATTTTAGATTCTATTTGTTGGAACAACCTAAGCCCAGAAAAATCCATGTCTTGAATATTCATTAAGTTTGTTTTAGAGAAATATTTTTAGGCTTGGTGATATTCTTAACTCTTGTTATTTAAAAACTACAATAATCTAAACCTTGTGACAGCGATTAATGGTCTCAGCACGGTAATGAGCTTGAGGGATTTGGGGGCTGAGCAAGGGAAAGATATGACCACAAGGTGGCAGTAGCATGCAACAAGCTTTACCTAGGCGGCAATTCGACAAGTTTGTGTGATGCGTAAGTCCCTCATAGCCTAAGACCTTCCAAATGACATGGCATGAGGGCCACTAGCCAGAAGGGGAAGAGGGCAGGGAACCCCAGGGAGAAGAGGATCAGAGAGGGCGCTTACATGTCACTCGGCAGCACTGTGGGAAGTCTCCAGGTCAAACAGCTCCAAAGGGCAGCTGCAGCTTGAGGTCTTACAGCTAGCTACAGGGTCTATGGCTAACAGACACCGGGAACAGTTTTGCAGGGTATGCAGAGCAGGCTTTAAATGGCTAAAATAGGCTTATTTAGGGTATATTTAAAACAATTAGATGTGTAAAAAACTGAGTTTGGCTCCTGAGCTAACAGGTCCCAGTCTGCTATGAAGAAATAAACAACACAGGGGCCAACCTACAGGGACCATCTCTGGCTCATTTATATAACAACTACTTCCTGACATTCACCAAAAAAACCTTACATTCATACTTCAATAGGGTCTTTGTTATACAACTATTTGTTTTCTGTATTCTTGAAGTTAAGGGATTACATAGAGGAGAATACATTGGCAGACTAAGAAACTATCAATATTTGTTGATGAACTGAGCCTTAAGGAAGTCAGTCCCCACTCTCACTTGACCCTTGGTTGACAGTGACACCTACCGCAGCCCTGCTGCAGCATCTCTGCCTGTGGTAAGGGTGGGCTGTCAGGCGCTGCTGATCGCCCGCTATAAATACAACGCAAACGCAATGCACATCTACTGCAGAGCGAAACCACCGAATCTCGTAGCATTGGAGGACTGACAAATGCCAGCAAAGCTACAGAGAAAGAGGATCCAGCAGAGCTCCACCAACCACCCCTCAAGACGTATCTACTGACAGTTCACAAGTGAAGGAGGGAAAATCAACAAGAAAAGATAAGTGCTTCAAAAGAGAGCAGTCTGAATAGCAAGGCAGAGTGAAGCTCTTGGGGAAACTGGGGGAAAGCCCTGAAATACTTCCGCTAAGTTGATCCTTTTTTGTGATCCTGTTGGCAATGTCAAGTGTGAAATGAAAAATGCAATACTGTGCAGTTATATAAAATTGGAGGGAAATAACGACAAAAAATTGTCAACGGGCAATGCATGCTTTGTTCCGAGCGGCACAGAAAGGGAGTTACTGAGCCCGAATTTTGTTTACTGTAAGATAAGACAAACTTGTTTGTGTATCTTTCTTTCATTTCTCAAGGAAGAAGAAAAATCCCAATCGCGTTTCCTTTTTCTCAAGATTTTCTACATGAGTTTACGTTCCCATTTACAGTGGATTAATTTTCATTGGCCAAATAGTCTCAAATTAAAGAAACACTTCCCATAACTTACCTGTAGCTTTAAATGGCAATGGTCTAAAAAATGCATATTTTATGGTGTGAAATACGCTTCCTCGTGGTTCCTAAAACAGCATGTGTCTTCCTGTCTTTAAACCTTTGTTCTTGCTGTTCCCTCTGCCTGGAAGGGTCTCCCCTGACACCCACAGGAGAGTGGGTGTCACTCCCTCATTTCTTTCAGGTTTGGGCAAATGTCATCTCTTTGAGCTTTTTCCAGACCACCCGATCGAAAGAAAAAGCCCTATTTCATACTCCCAAACTTTGCTTCCCGTGTTTATTCTCTGCATTCCCCCACTGGATGGAAGCACCAGGAGAGTGGGGAGGGTTTTTTTGTTTTCTTCTTTTCATGTTTTGTTTCCTGCATTATCCATGGTTCTGAGAGCCACGCCTGGGAAACTGGAGGTGCTTAAATGTTGGTAGAATGAAAGGTCTCTATCTAAGGTGTCATCTGTCTCTGGGCGCTCCATAAATATCAGACTGAGGGCGGAAGATGTCCAGTAAGGGACAAAAGCTACCATGGTCACAGGAGGGAGGCACTGGAACCCCATGGACCGGAGGTTCTCGGGCTTTTAAGCACGTGAGAATCACCTACTTACAGGTATCTGGATCCCACCTCCAAAGCTTGTGATCCAGCAAGTCTGGGGCGGAACCCAACTGTGTTGTTTTCAAACAGGCTGCCATTCTGATGCAGGGGGTCCCCAGAACATTCTTTGGATAAGAGTGCTTGGGACACATTTCAGACAATCACGTTCTGTCGAGGAGAGTAATGCCAGGGAACATCTGGTCTTCGAATCACTTTCTGAGAGAAGCCCAGCCCTGGGCGCTGGAGCACTCTGAGGATGTGTAAAGATACGTTTAATTTGGATTCCCCGGCAAACCACTTTCTCTGTGATAAATTAACCACAGAGAGAGATGTGCACCTCTCCCACTAGGCACCTGGAGGCTGGCAAAGGCAGGCTCTGCTGAGGGCTCATGTCAGACCACGATGTAAACTTGGACAGATTACAGGGCAGGGGAAAGAGTCAAGGCGAGGAGGCCACCATGCTCACGACTACAGGGCAGGTGGGGCTCCCTCTGATCCAGGTGGCTGAACCTGGATGTTGAGGACAGATATTTTTGGTCTCAGTCAGAAAGGGAACAGGAGCCAGCCTGAAGGACAGACAGACAACCAGTGCTGGAAAATCACATCCAACAGAGCAGACTGTTGGAGGGCGTGGATTTCAGCCCTGAGAACAGGGACATGCAAAGTGGGACCTTTATGCAAGTGAGAACGTTCCCAAAGTCACACACGCTGATTCCCATGGGGCTAGCTCCCCTCTCTCGTCTCACTTGTTAATTTAATCTTTCACCCAAGAAAGTTAAAAATTAAGCAAACTATACGTATAGCTTTTGACAAATCGGAAATTTGACGAATCACTCCCTTCTTCACACTTCCTAAGGCATTAAGATAAGCACATCCAAAATCCTGCCTTGGCCCCAGACATCCAAAACCAGCAAAAAAAAAAAAAAAAAGATTGGATCCAGCCTAGAGCGTGTCTTACTTAGCCACTTAACTGTTTCTGGGCCATACCGTGTGTGGCAGACAAACTCTGGGGTGGTCCACGATGACCCCCGACTCCGGGTGACCATACCTTTGTTGAATCCTTTCCCCTTGAGTGTGGGGAGGACCTGTGACTTGCTTCTAGCTGGAATAGTATGATAAAAGAGATGAAATGTTATTCCATGGTTCCATTACCTTTTATAAGACTCCATCTTGCAAGCAGACCAGCTCCAGAGAATCTCCCTCCCGGGTGTCTTTGAAGAAGTAAGCAGCCATGTTGGGACACCCATGTGACAAGGAACCTGGGCAGCCTCTAGCAGCTGAGGGCCAACAGCCAGTAAAAACCCAGGGCCCTCGGTCCTACAATAGCAAGGAGATACACTCTGCCACCAACGCCAGTTCGTATGGAAGCCGGTTCTTCCCCGGCCGAGACTCAGATGAGAATGCTGGCATTTAAAGGATTAGGAGCACTTCCCTAGCGGTCCAGTGGTTAAGACTTTGCCTTCCAATGCAGGGGGTGCAGGTTTGAGCCCTGGTCGCGGAGCTAAGGTCCCACATGCCTCGGGGCCATAAAACAGAAGCAACATTGTAACAAATTCAATAAAGACTTTAAAAATGGTCCACATCAAAAAGATCTTTTAAAAAATTAATAAATAAAGGATTAGGGCCAGAGATGCTGATTTCCCTGCTGTGAATGGAACAGTCCTGCCCCACTCCAGATGCCCACAGTGCCCCCACTAAGAAACACCGTAGACATCTGATTTTTCAGCCCCTGTAGAGATGATATCCCCACCACCACCTGCCCCCAACACAAACGCCTGGGATAGCTTTCCCGGGCAAACTGGAGCCCGGGCTGAGCTGCAGACACCCGCTAACTGCTCTGCCCCTGTCCCCATGTGAAGCACATGCTGATTGTTCAGTGTCAGTGGACAGGAGGGGAAGCAGACCCCCTACAAATTCTGGATGTGCTGTCACAGCCATGAAGCCAACGTGTGCCACAATTCCAAGACCGTTATGGTGGTACCATCAGGAAGATAGTCTGTTCATCCCTTCACTTCTCTGCAAAGCCCCAAGTGTTGGCTCCCACCATGAAAACCAGTCCACCTTCAGATCACCTTTAAACGTCTGACACAACAAAACACAGAAAGCTTTACCCTCTGATTCCCAACCACTGTCTCTGATCATGTCCCACAGAGCGAAGTTAAAGACAATGTGCGCCTCTCTGATAGCAGAGCTGTTCAAAACACACACGCAAAACAGAGAAACACACACACACACACACACACACACACGAGCGACCCACGCGGCAGGAGCAGGGAGGTTGATAATTTCTCAGGGCCCGATTAATGGCCTCTCATGATCCAGCTAGCAAGGTAATACTGTTTTATGGGAACCTAGGATTAGTCAATGTACGGCCATTAAGAACCAGAAACGGTTTTGAAATGAAAGGGATTTTGGAAAGCAGATACAGTCAGCCTCAGGGCTTTGGAATTCAAATGTGACTGAGAGGTATTTGATTTAATTTAAGGTCTACACACTGCATATCTACCACATGTCAGGCATTAACCACCTACTCTGTGCAGGAGAAACAGACAGTCCTACAAAACAGACAGACAGAAGAGTGAAGTTAAGACCACATTTCTGACTTAAAACTTGGACTCTAAGAAAGAAAGAAAAAAGGACACAAGAGAACACACCTGGACTCTTGCTGTGTGACCTTGGAAAAGTCATTTAGCCTCTTTGTGCCTCAGTTTCCTCATCTGTAAAATGGGACTATTAATAATAGTACTACAGCACAGTGTCATTGCAAGGATTAAACAGAGACGGTATATACAAGATGCTTAGAATGGAGCCTGGCATATAGCAACTATGCAGGGTTCACTATGCTGGTGGTGGTGACAGGAATGCCCATGTGGTGACCCCATCCCAGCTCTAAATGCTGACATTTCAAAGAACCATCCCTCGGTGTTAAAATGCTCCAGAACAGACTGAGAAGTGCAGAAAAGCTGTCACGAGAGTTATCCAACAAGTTCCCAACCCTGGTCATCTGATCCACAGAAGACCAGATGGACAAGTAGAGTCTACGTAGCGTCCACCCTCCTCTTCTGATGCAGCTCCTACCTAGACTTCCCTTGGGAGCGACTTATGCTCAGTCCAGGTACGTCAGGCTAGGCTGACCCCACCCTTGGCTTCAGGAGTTGGTATGTGTAGCCATTCAAAGCATTGAGTCCTTCTGGACAGTGATTGGTTCGAGGAGGAAGCATATGACTCAACCAAACCAATCAGCATATCCCATCCCCTGAATTGATGGGCCCAGAAATAGACATATAACCCAGAATTTTTCAGGGAGAGTTGAGCCCAGCTCTCTTCTCACCAAGCAATAAGTGTTGCAAGAGCCTACCACCTGCCTGAGAATGAAACCAGTAGGGGAAAGCAAAGGTAAGAGGTGGAAAGAGATGGCTTCCCGGTTACACTGTATAAGCACTTGGATCCAGCCAGACTTGAGGTTGTCCTTCAGTTACATGAGCCAGTAAATTCCCTTCAAGCCACTTTGAGTTGGGTTTCTTCTATTTGCATTCGAAAGTGCACTGACAAAAACAGCCAGGTTCTGACATTTCTACCACTCAGAGTACCAAATAAAATCCTCCCAAAGTTCACAGAGATACACATATAAAGTTACCACCTGTGATGCAAGGACAGGAGAACAGATGGTGAAAGGATGTTCAATATTTCCAAGTCCTTGTGAGCACAGAGAGCAAATATTAAATAAAGGGAATCTACAGAAACAATCAGAGATCCTCTCCCTTTGTGATATCCATCCCAAATATTAATAAACAAAGCTAAGGTATAAAAATTCAATTCATAACTCAAAAATAACCTGACCTTTTATGGAATTAAACTCATTTTCTGTCAAACCTATTTTTTTAAGAATGTTTAGTGATATCAATGTTCGAATGCCTAGTAAAGAATCGTTTCCTCATAGTAGTTTAAAGCATTCTGTGAGCCACTATGAATTTTTTTCCTCTCCAACCTGGACACAAGCAAGGGATCACCCTGCTACATTGGATATCTCCTCTCCATGAAAACTTGTCAGTAATTTTCAGTAACTTGGTATTTACAGCTCCTGAGAAATAAATTCTCTCTCTCTCTCTCTCTCCCTCTCCCTCACATACACACACACACACACACACACACACACACACACACAAATCCATTTTCCCAACTTCATCTACCTTTTAGAGTATGATGATCCACAAAGTTATTTTTACAACACAGAACTTTCTAAGTCCCAAATGCATAGCTAAATGAACACTTGAAATCACCTCTTAGAAGTCTCAAAGGAAAATCAAACTCAACACATCCAAAACTGAACTCATGATCAACTCAGCCAAAAATAAAAACAAAAACCACCTTACTTCTCTTGTCCTCTTTGAGAAAAGACCACTCTCTTAGTTCAGGATGCTATAACAAGATACTACAGACTGGGTGGCTTAAACGACTGAATTTGTTTCTTGCAGTTCTGGAGTCCAGGGAGCCCAAGATCAAGGTGCTGGAGATTCAGTTCCTGAGAGCCCTCTTCCTGGTTTGCAGATAGCTGCCTTCCAGCTGTGTCCTCACGTGGCAGGGAGCAGAGGGGGAAAGAAAGCTCTCTCGTGTCTCTTCTTATAAGGGCACTAATCTCATCGTGAGAGCCCCACCCTCATGAACTAAGTATCTCCCAAAGGTCCCATCTCCAAATACCATTGCACTGGGGCTTGGGATTTTCACAGATCAATGCAGGGTGGGGAGGCAGGGGGATACAAACATTCAGTCCATAGCAACCACCACTCAGTCCAGGGCAACCACCATCCACCAAATCGCTGAAACCAGAAACACGGGCGTCAACCTTGACAGCCTCCTTTCTGTAACTGCCTCCCATATCCAGCCCATCAGCAAGTCCCCTGCCGTCGTCCTTGTGTGCGTCACTGCTGTAAGCACCCTGCAACCACTGCTACAAGCCACAGAGCAATCAAGGTGAGCTGCTCCAAATCCTGAGCCATCAAAATTCCAAGCTTAAAACTCTTCACTGGTTACCACCTTTGTTAGAAAAAGCCTGAAATCCCACAAGACCCTGCATGGTCTGGACCACGATTAAGAGATCACAAAATTGCCTGGTAGAGGCAGTGGCTAATAGCGTAGTGGCTGAAAGCACAAACTCTGGAACCAGACTGCCTGGATTCAAATCCTGGCTCTAGCGTTTATCCACTCTGCGATCTACTCAACCTCTCTGAGCCCCAGTTTCTTCACCTGTAAGATGGAAGCACAGAAGCCATCTCATAGGTGTCATAAGAGGATTGAATTTTAAGCACTTAGCAGGTGCGATTTTAATTCTCTCTTTAGGAGCGTGCCTCTGTGATTTCCTACTGTTCCTTCTCGGTTCCTCGGAAGCCCCAGACTTTCCCTGCACCTGGCTGTATTGCTTAGTCTCTGTTTCTCCTGCAGACCCTTTTTCTATCCTTCTCTTCTTGTCCAGTACCGCTAGAGGCTGACAGCTGTGCACAGCGTCAGTGGAGGTCCCCTTGCCCTCCCTCTGGCTTCCAGTTGGGTTCAATCAATAGAAGGCACAGCAGGAGATTAGATGGTGGGAGAAGAGAAGTTGGGGTATTAATACCCCTGGCTTCTCCCTGCTGGTGACGGTGGCTGAGCTCCCCTCCCTGTGAGCACAGCTCCTGTGGTCCAGCCCTGTCCCCCAGTCTCCGCTCTCCCTGGGTTCCTGCAATTCCTCCCTACCCTTGGGCCAGTTACCACCTTGACCCTGCCCCCACTCAGTCAAAGCCCCTCCATGAAATTCTCTTTGGGGTACCAGCTCTTTCCCACCTGAACCCTGAATGCTTCAGGCCTTTGCAAATACTCTTCCTTATGCCTGAAACTTTTCCCTCACACCACCCTCCACCTCCAACTATCCAGATCATTCCTTTCCATCCTTCAACTCTTAATCAACACCTCCTCAGGGAAGCCTTCCCAGGTACACAGGACTGAGTTAGTTTTTTTCTTTTATGGCACCTCGATTTTCCCTTCCCAGCACTTATCACAGCTAACACTAAATAAGTATCTGTGTAAGTTTCTATATATATTATGGTGCCCGAGACTGGAAGACTCACACCAGCAGAGACCACATCGGGCTTGTTTGATCACATCCTCCACTTCATACGCTGCTTTGCACACACGTGGTACTCAGTGCACACTTGTCGAATTAATCAATCACGCAATGCAATGCAGTGGGTCCCCGTAACTGGAATGACCGGGTTTCATCCAACACAGGAGGAAACAGAGCAGTGATGTCCAGGCCAAGCCACTTTTGCTTCTCAACCTAAGGCAGATGCGCTCAGAAGAGGCCTACGCCCGCACCTCTCCGATGCTGAGATGGTTGCTAATTATGAAGGCTCTCTAGTCAAACTTGGTATTGGAGCCTCAGTGGAAAATTCGGGCGCAGAGGCAGGCTGAGCCTGGCAGGGAAGCTGGCGTGGATTTCGAGGCCCCGGGATGAAGTCTGACCCCATCCTCGTGTGTGGCTTATAGCAGCCGCAGAAATAGCGCCTCACATTCGGTTACCACCCGAATGCTTGCCAAGGACTTTCTCATTTGTTCCTCGTGAAAACCTGTGAAACTGCCACAGAGAAACGATTCACACGCCCACAATCCCACAAGTGGGCAGACACAGAACCGGGGCTGCATCCCTGTGGTCACGGGTCCCAGCTCACGGCTCCTCCCAGGAGGACGCCAGCCAGCCCCGCCCCCGAGGGCGAGGGCTTTTCGTCCTCCGGGCTGTTTGTCAGGTGAAGTGCTCCAAACATCTTCCAGGGTCCCTTTTTTCTTTTTTTTTTTTTTTTTTAACATCTTTATTGGGGTATAATTGCTTTACAATGGTGTGTTAGTTTCTGCTTTATAACAAACTGAATCAGTTATACATATACATATGTTCCCATACCCCCTCCCTCTTGCGTCTCCCTCCCTCCCACCCTCCCCATCCCACCCCTCCAGGCGGTCACAAAGCACCGAGCTGATCTCCCTGTGCTGTGCGGCTGCTTCCCACTAGCTATCTTCCTTACGTTTGGTAGTGTATATACGTCCATGCCTCTCTCGCTTTGTCACAGGGTCCCTTTTATCCAGATGGAAAACGCCTGAAAAAGCACTGCAACAGAGGAGTTAAGAGCACACCTCCAGACCCTGATGCCTTAGTTCAAAGCCAAGTTTTGCTACTTTCTATCTGTGTAAGTTAACACTAATTATTTTAACCTCTTTGGGCCTGTTTCCTGTCTATAAAATGGGGATTAAAGTGCCCACTTGGATGGTAGCCTTCAGTATTCAATGCGTGAATGTATTTACACCCCACAGTACAATGCCTGACCTGGCACATGACAAACAAGTATGCGTTCGCCCCCTCCGTGCACCTTCTAACCATCATCAACCTAACCTGTCCTCATGAAATAACAGCTAGCCTCGGGGGAAAGGTGGACAACTTATTCCACTTTGTTCCACCTCCTACCGGCCCGTGGATGGGGGGCAAGACGTGTAATAGGTATGACCCTCAGTCCACAAACTCATTACTTCCTAAAATTCAAATTAATTTTGATTCTCAGCCCCATTTGGCCAGGCTGGTTTAAAAATAAAAACTGAAAGTAGTCTTGCCAGGGATGAAGGAGGAGTGGGATTCTGTGGATGGACAAGGATGGGAGGGGACAGAGGGCTAGGAGAACTTCCGTTCTTCACCGACCGTCCCTGAGATGTCCGTCACAGCGGCCCCCGTGGCCCCTCAGGTCAGGGGTGGGGGTGGGCGTGGGGGATGTCTTTACTACTTCTCTGCCAGCCTTGGGGCTAGGAGGCTTCTAGAAGGTACCCAGGTCCCAGCTCCTCTGACCCATGACTGTAAACTCAAGTGCCTCCAGGGACCAGGCAGGTATAAAGGTGAGTAACTGGACAGGTGGATACTACAGTGAACAGGTAACTAACTCACACGTCCCAACCTAAGGGGATGCCCGTGAGAAACCTCTGCCTTCAACACGTCGAAGGAGCCCTCTGGTAACAAGCCCTTCCACTCACTCGGTTGTGTCCCGTACGTAACTCCACTTGTATCCACTGAAATGCAGCGGCTCTACAGCCCCGAGGCTGCTCTCTGGGTGGTGTTCCCGGAGTAGTTTCTGCTCTCTCCACCCCAGGACAGTGTTCCTCCATTTACTCAGCCCAGGAACACCATCTCCCAAGACCACGCTGACACAGTCAAGCACATACATACACACACATGCACAAACACACACACGATCCTTCAGTCAAATCCCTGTTTTAATGCTGCTGCGACCAAGAAATGAGCCATTAGTTCAGATCCTACAGAAGCTGGGTGACACACCAGTTATCAACTGCGGTAACTGTGGTAGCGTCAAAGACCAGGGAGACCAAGCTGCAGGCGACACTGCCTTGCTTGGCATCCTGCCGGGGACAATTCTGTCCTCTGCACACAGACCAGAGACCCATCTGTTCTCTGATGAATGAACAACCAGAGAACCCCGCTGGGTACCTGTGTTCTAGGCTCCTGTATTTCTAGCTGTGTCTGTGAAATAAGCTCCAAAGTTACAGAGACTTGGAAAGTGAGAAGCAACCATATTTCTTAATCTTCCTTTCAAAAGCAAGACTTCCTATGCAATGGGTCATGAACGCACCCTGAGGGGGCAAAAAGCAAGTACTGTAAAGAGACCAGATTTCTGTCTGGGATATTCAAAGCCTTGGATAACGCAGCTCAGGGTGTTCAGAACCGTCTTAGGCACAGTCTCCCCTGTCCAGCAGACTTTTTAACTGTGTGTCATCTCTTCAGAAACAGCCTTCAGAGACAAATTATAAACATTACACATTCACGGTGTGGAGAAAACAGAACCCTCCTACACTGTTGGTGAGAATGTAAATTGATACAGCCACTATGGAGAACAGTACGGAGGTTCCTTTAAAAATTAAAAATAGAACTACCATATGACCCAGCAATCTCACTCCTGAGCATGTAGCCAGAGAAAACTATAATTCAAAAAGATACATGCACCCCAATGTTCATAGCAGCACTATTCACAATAGCCAAGACGAGGGGCAACGTAAGTGTCCATCGACAGATGTATGGATAAAGATGATGTGGTACATATATACAATGGAGTATTACTCAGCCATAAAAAAGAATGAAATAGTGCCATTTGCAGCAACATGGATGCAACTAGAGATTATCATACCAAGTGAACTAAGTCAGACAAAGACAAATATCATATGATATCAGTTATGTGTGGAATCTAAAAAAATGATACAAAGGAACTTATTTACAAAACAGAAATAGACTCAGAGACATAGAAAACAAGCTTATGGTTACCAAAAGGGAAAGGGGGGAAGGATAAATTAGCGGTTTGGGATTAACAGCTACACACTACTATATATAAAATAGATGAACAACAAGGACCTACTGTACAGCACAGGGAACTATATTCAATATCTTGTAATAACCCATAATGGAAAGGAATCTGAAAAATATATATATAATTGAATTGCCTTGCTGTACACCTGAAACTAACACAACATGATAAACCAATTACACTTTAACTTTTTAAAAAATAAACATCCAGAAGCATATAAGACAAGAAGCCCCACGTCTTAGAGAGCTGGAGATTTATTTCAAACTTGGGCAACAGTTCCCAGTGTGATACCAGCTGGATCATGACACTGCTTGTTGCGACACCACAACTGCATCTCCGAGGTGCCTTCATCTGGTGAAATGTTCTTATCTCTGCAGAAGCAAAAACTTAATCAGATGGGATTAGATCTGGGAACACCCTCCCCCTTTCTCTTCCTCCTGAAAGGCAAGATTATTCGCACCCCGGAGCCTGGCACTGGCTGTGCCCACTTAGCTCTGCCAGTACTCCGTCATTACGCCCATCTCACCGGATTCAGCCTCTTCACTCATTGATGTACCCTGTCTTGTGTCCACAGGCGTTTTAAACAGCAACAAGCAAATCATTAAGTAGAGAACAAACGGCAACCAACTGTTAAGGGCAAACATGCGAAAGCAAGCAGGCTCTACTAATTTGCTCTTCTGTGATGGGCATTTTTCCATTAGCCGGCAATGCTACAGGATCACTTTTATTTTCTTTTTTCCTGGGGTATAGCTGTTTTACAATGTTAGTAAACAGTGTTAGTTTCTACTGTACAGCAAAGTGAAGTAGAGTTCCCTGTGCTACACAGCAGGTTCTCATTACTTATCTATTTTATACATATTAGTGTATATATGTTAATCCCAATCTCCCAGTTCATCCCACCCAACTTTTCCCCGCTTGGTGTCCATATGTTTGTTCTCTACATCTATGTCTCTGTTTCTGTCTTTCAAACCAGTTCATCTGTACCATTTTTCTAGATTCCACAAAGATGTGGATGGACCTAGAGACTGTCGTACAAAATCACTTTTAATACACCGCTCCCCGATTCAGAAGACATCAAGAGTCCCAATGCTGACCCATGTCCAGACCATTCTTGGCCAGATATTCTCTCTCCTCACCAGGGAGCTGACCTTCCCTCCCTCCCACTGTGGGTCCATCTGGACTTGGCTCCATTCAAAACCAGCAAGCACTCCAGTTCTTGTTTGGTGCAGAAAATAGGACCACCATAAACACCAGAACACCAAGGGCCTCACCTATGAGGATATGAGCTCCACGAGATCAGAGAACTACATCCTTCCCCACTACAGAGTCAGCACAATAAGAGTACCTGGCAAACGGAAAGCACTCAAATATTTGTTGAGTTAATAAATGAATGAATCTCCCTCAAGACAAACAGTATATGACACTGATCGGCCTCCCATGGGTTAAATGAAAAACATACTATTAAGACCCTGGCATTCCTTGGAAACTTGTTCAAATAAATCCCTCGTATTTCTTTCAGTTGCCAAACCTACTCTAAAGTACAGGAAAGTCACAACAATAATGGTGTTTTCCCCTGGGAAACTGTAGCCTGAGAGTTACATCAGGTCTGTGTGGAACACAAATTTTATCGGCATCTGTTGTCACATGACCTAGAACATTCTGGCTCCCTGTTACTAAAAAGGCTCCTTCTGGACAGAAAGTGCAAGGGCATCAACCAACACCAACAACAGGGTCCATCAGGCAGCCTCCAGTTGCCAAGCCCCTTGGCAGGATGGGAAACAAGGGGCTAAAGGGCGCTTCGCTCGACAGCCCAGAGATGGGAGGCAAAGAGCTAGGGGCCAGGGCCCCTCCACCCTTGGACATCCAACTCTCAAGAGGCCACATACAGTTTTTTCATCCCATCAGATGTAGTCAGGAAGGAACAGAGATAAAAACCAAGCTTTCATCTCGCCCAATTTTAAAATACTTGCAACTCATTCAATTTTTTAAATGCCTGAAATTAAACGTGGTTTTTTCTTTCAATTTTATTTTTAACTGTGTTTTCAGGACGTGGGACAAACACCTAAGGGCACATGAGACTATCTTAGGTGGCATGACAAGGACATAATATTAAATAATATTGAGTTGGAAAAAAGAGAGTTTCTAATTTTTATCAACCCTTTTGATGAAGAAAGGTAGAAAGTTCCAGTTGAGCGTCTGAATGTCTTTAACCTCCTCCAACACTTGCAAATCTCCCTTTTAAACAGAGAAAACTAATGAGCCCCCAAATCAAGGCATTTTAGAGCCTGCCACCTTCTTGCTTGAACGTTACAACACTGGCTTTTGTGCATAATTATTATTAGGGTTGCCTTCTATTTACAGCAAATGATACTGGTTTTCTATTTATAGAAGAGATATAAAGTTCCTGTTAGAGGTGAATTCAAGAAAAATAGGAGCTGATTTAAAGAAAAATATTAATTGAACGGCAGTACTGGTGTTACATACAGGCGGAAGAAATAGTGAAATCTCGTGGGAAAAAGACAATGCCAACTGCCCAGTCTCTCTGGTCAGGATTCCCAAGGGAAATAGGTTTAGGTGACAAACTCATTCCTACCATAGCTACACATCTATTTTAATGTGTACTAGAAAAAAAATAAAGCCATAAAATCAAGAGATTATCTTCTGCCTTGAGGGAGCAATGTAAGATTTTATTTTGAGATAAATGTATTACCCCCCCAAAAATGGGTATCAATTGAAATGAAAATAGTAAGGGAAAAAGAGTTTGGGGTGGTGGGTAGGGATGGGAAAACTGGAATTCTGGGAAACACCAGTTCCAGGGACGACCTGGACCAGCTCTCACAGGCAGCCTCACACCCTGCAGCCAACCTGCAGCTGCACCCAGGGGTCTTCAAGGTGCAAATCAAAGAGGCAACTTTCTACCACAAGAAAGCCCTGTGTGGCTCAATTCAGCTGAGGGCAGAGGAATCTGAGAATCCCACTCCAGGTTAGGTTTGCTCGACAGCTCGGAAGAAAGAAGGAAACCTATCTGGAGAAGGAATCGAGCTGCTGAGAAGGAACTGGGTTTGTCTTCCGTTGTCAAAGCAGTCCGCTGGGGAACACAACAGCACCCTGGCTTCACCTGTCTACATCTCCTCTGTCTCTGCCGCTGGTGAACGGCCAAGAATGGGGAGCCACAAACAGAAAGGATTTTCAAGCAAAGAGAAGGCAAAGAAAACAGATTTTTCAAGAGCAAAACACCCACAGCTTTCACAAATTTAGACTGAGCTAGAATAATCTCAAGAGTGGTTCCACCCCGAAACACACTTCAAGAGCAATGTTCTCAAACTGGGCTTGGTGGAATTTCTGGGCATCTGCTTACAGCCATCAAACCACCTATCTTTCCTGGGCTTTTAAACATTTCAAGGACCTCTGTATCTGGGGTACATCTCAGCTGTTCTAATGGTTTTATGATTAAGAAACTGAGGCTCAGAGAACTGAAGTGACCTGACTAAGGTCCTAAAAAGCCAGGACTAGAGCTCAGATGTCCAACCGCTGGGTGTCTTTCTTCCCCGCCATCCAATATCATGCTTCATTAAGAAGGCAGTAAGACGGCTTCCCTCGTGGCGCAGTGGTTGAGAGTCCGCCTGCCGATGCAGGGGACACGGGTTCGTGCCCCGGTCCGGGAAGATCCCACATGCCGCGGAGCGGCTGGGCCCGTGAACCATGGCCGCTGAGCCTGCGCGTCCCGAGCCTGTGCTCCGCAACGGGAGAGGCCACAACAGTGAGAGGCCCGCGTACGGCAAAAAAAAAAAAAAAAAAAGAACGCACTTCTTCATCCTCTTGCACCAAATGTCCTGTCAAGAATTATCATTCAATATCCTGGGACCATCTATTGGAATGAAAAAGATAAAACCAAGTGATCTCAACTACAAAAATAAAAGATGATGAACTGCACTGAGAAACTACATTTGCCTTTGAAGGAAAGGTGAACCATATCCTACTTTTGTCTCTGTTTTAGGAATCTAAAGATATTGGGGGCACAGTGGAAATTATTTATGTTTGCAATAAAATCATGTGATAATAACCTAAAAAGTTAAAACACTCAAGGAAGTCTATAAGTTACAGTTTTTCACTTGCACACAATAGAAACCCCATCTGGCCAGCTTATGAGAAAGAGATTTATAAGCGAGGCTGCTGGGTCACATGGTAGTTCTATTTTTAGTTTTTTAAGGAACCTCCCACTACACGGCATATACCCTGAAAAAACCATAATTCAGAAAGAGTCATGTACCACAATGTTCATTGCAGCTCTTTTTACAATAGCCAGGACATGGAAGCAACCTAAGTGTCCATCGACAGATGAATGGATACAGAAGACGTGGCACATACATACAATGGAATATTACTCAGCCATAAAAAGAAATGAAATTGAGTTATTTGTAGTGAGGTGGATGGACCGAGAGTCTGTCATACAGAGTGAAGTAAGTCAGAAAGAGAAAAACAAATACCATATGCAAACACATATATACGGTATCTAAAAAAAATAAATAAATAAGGTTCTGAAGAACCTTGGGGCAGGACAGGAATAAAGATGCAGACGTAGAGAATGGACTTGAGGACACGGGGAGGGGGAAGGGTAAGCTGGGACGAAGTGAGAGAGTGTCATGTACATATATACACTACCAAATGTAAAATAGATAGCTAGTGGGAAGCAGCCACATAGCACAGGGAGATCAGCTCGGTGCTTTGTGACCACCTAGAGGGGTGGGTTAGGGAGGGTGAGAGGGAGACTGAAGAGGGAGGGGATATGGGGATATATGCATAAGTATAGCTGATTCACTTTGTTATAAAGCAGAAACTAACAGACGATTGTAGAGCAATTATACTCCAATAAAGACAGAGAGAGAGAGAGAGAGAGAGAGAGAGAGAGAGAGGGACCAGGCATCTCATAGAATGAAGGGGAAGGATGGAAATCCAAATCCAGAAATGGGCCCAGATCCAGGGCAGGTTAAGTGGCAGGACTCCCACCAAGACCATCTGATCAGAATCACCAGACCCCACCCAAGCAACCACTTCAGCTGGCACCAAACATCACATGTACCTGTGATCTGTAGTAACTGCACTTCCCACAGACATCCAGAGCAAATTTCCCTCCATAGCAGATGCATACCACTTGTAGACCAGCCAGGAGGAGGAACCGCAACTTTGCCCAACCCAGTCCCTGTATGACTTATGCATGTGAACATACACATGAATATACGCACGCACGTATATACACATAAGCAAACGCGAACAGAGCGCACACGTGAGAAGCATCCCTCCGCATCCCCGCCTCTCAGCGCGCCCGATTTCAGCACAGCCCTGGTGGACAGCTCCATATGCCATGCCTGTGGCTTTTTTTTAACATCTTTATTGGGGTATAATTGCTTTACAATGGTGTGTTAGTTTCTGCTTTATAACAAAGTGAATCAGCTATGCATATACATATATCCCCATATCTCCTCCCTCTTGCATCTCCCTCCCTCCCACCCTCCCTATCCCACCCCTCTAGGTGGTCACGAAGCACCGAGCTGATCTCCCTGTGCTATGCGGCTGCTTCCCCCTAGCCATCTATTTTACGTTTGGTAGTGTATATACACTGCCTGTGGCTTTTAACCAAAGTGTTCTTGGCTTCTCTGATGTTTCTTCCCAGCTACTTCCCCAGGGCAATATTCAACTAACTGGGATGGAAGGCAGCAGGTAAACGCTCCGGCCACCCCATCTTCCAGTGAGACAATTCTGAGGTGCCTTCTGCACAGCTCCAAGGACGGATGAAGCCCCCAGGGACCCCTCCGTTCAGCTTTATCAGCCTCTCCTCCTTCCCTGCCCCACTTTCCCCACCTCACACTTCTGGTTTCTGCCATCATCTCCCAGATGAGCCACCTGGGCCCCAGTTCCTTGTCTTAGGATCTGCTGGGGACCTACACGCACATCTTATGCTCACTTGTGCACCATGCAACGTTCTTCACAGAAGAAGGTTAGGGCCTTGGACTCCCCAGCAGGTTGGAAGTTGTGTGGAATATAAATCCCTAATGTCCTACCAGACCCGCTTATGAATGCCCCAAGCTGGGACAGAGCTGAGGCAGACTTCAGTTTGGGACACAAACTATGCTTGGTAGCGAGGCTGACACATAAAATCAGCACCTCCCTTTCTCTCCCCAGATCTTCTGAGGCAGTAAGAGTCTGGTCAGGAGACCAGGGAAAACTCTGAGCATTTAAAACAGAGGATAGCTTCCCTGGTGGCGCAGTGGTTGAGAGTCCACCTGCCAATGCAGGGGACACAGGTTCGTGCCCCGGTCCGGGAAGATCCCACATGCCACGGAGCGGCTGGGCCCGTGAGCCATGGCCGCTGAGCCTGCACATCCGGAGCCTGTGCTCCGCAACGGGAGAGGGCACAACAGTGAGAGGCCTGCGTACCGCAAAAAAATAAATAAATAAAATAAAAAAGGATTAGCACAAGTTTTATATGTTGAATCTAAAATATGACGCAAATGAATGAAACAGAAACAAAATCAGGGACATAGAGAACAGACTGGTGGTTGCCAAGGGGGAGGGGAGGGGGAGAGGGTAGGAGTGGGATTTGGGGATTAACAAAGTGGTATATACAGGATGAATAAACAAGGTCCTACTGTATAGCACAGGGAATTATATTCAATACCCTGTGATGAACCATAATGGAAAAGAAGATGAAAAAGAATGTATATAAATGTATAACTGAGTCACTTTGTTGTACAGCAGTAATTAATACATTGTAATTCAACTATATTTCAATAAAAAATAAATTTAAAAGAGATCAGCACAAGTTTGGGATTGATATATACACACTGCCATATACACACTACTATATATACAACAGATAACGAATAAGGACCTACTGTATAGCACAGGGAGCTCTACTCAATACTCTGTTATGGCCTATATGGGAAAAAAAATCTAAAAAAGAGTGGATCTATGTATATGTACAACTGATTCCCTTTGCAGTACACCTGAAACTAACATGGCATTGTAAATCAACTATACTCCAATAAAAACTAAAAAATAAATAAATAAAATAGATAACCAACAAGGACCTGCTGTAAAGCACACGGGACTCTACTCAATACTCTGAAATAACCTAAATGGGAAAAGAATTTGAAAAAGATACATGTATACGTATCACTGAATCACTTTGCTGTACACCTGAAACGAACACAACATTGTAAATCAACTATGCTCCAACATAAAATAAAAATAAAAGAAGACTAGTGCAGCAGGAAGCTGCTAGACCCCTAGTCTAGACGGACAGGAGGAGGAAATAACGGTCCCAGAGCCAGGGACCAGGGCCACCTGAAGAATGACAGAACCACAGCGGCCTCATCAATCAGAAGTGCAGCTGCTGCCATAGATACCGTAGACGCCCAGGGCAGAGAGCAAAGGGGTGGAATCCACCAGGTGCTTCCTTCCCCTTGCCCTCCGGTCCTTGGCCAGTGCCTCCCACTGGCTGAAGCCAGCTGGAGGGAAACTGAGACCTGCAGGGCCAGCCCTCTGTGATACAGGCAGAGCAAAGAAAGCTCCAGAACTGGATCTGAGGGCAAGAGCCAGGCACCACACTCCAATCACTGTGCTGGGGGTCAACCCACAGATCCCTTCAGTGCCTGCAAGGATGGGCTGAGCTCCTTGCCCACTATCGTGGGTGGAAGGGTGGCTCCCCAAAGATATGTGCCCCCAGAACCTATGAATGTGACCCTATTTGGATAACATAATTTGGTGAGGATCTCAAGATGAGATCATTCTGGGTAAAGTCGGGCCCTAAATCCAATGACACGTGTCCTTATAAGAGAAAAGAAGACACAGAGAGACTGGAGAAGGGGAGACCACATGAAGACACAGGCAGAGATTGGACCCGTGTAGCCACGAGCCAAGGAGCACCCAGCATCGCCAGCCGCCACCAGAAGCCAGGAGAGAGGCGTGGAACAGACCCTCCCACAGAAACTGCAGAAGGAACCACCCCTGCCCACACCGTGACTTCAGACTTCCAGCCCCCAGAACTGAGAGGGAAGACATTCCTGCTACTTTAAGACACCGAGTCTGCAGTAGTTGGTTGCGGCCTCGCTAGGATATGAACACACCCATCTTCAGCTCCATTTCTTTCTGAACCCTAGCATTCTCTCTTTTCCAAATGGAAGGTAAATCCTCCATCAGGAAAAAAGGAGCAAAATAAGAGTGCAGACGCTGTCTTTTTTTTTTTTTTTTTTACTTATTTACTTATTTTTGGCTGCTTCGTTGGCGGTGCACGGGCTTCTCATCGCAGTGGCTTCTCTTGTTGCGGAGCACGGGCTCTAGGCGTGCGGGCTTCAGTAGTTGCGGCATGTGGGCTCAGTAGTTGTGGCTCGCGGGCTCTAGAGCGCAGGCTCAGTAGTGGTGGCACACGGGCTTAGCTGCTCCGTGACATGTGGGATCTTCCCGGACCAGGGCTGGCACCCGTGTCCCCTGCACTGGCAGGCGGATTCCCAACCACTGCGCCACCAGGGAAGCCCGAGCCTCTGTCTTTTATGTGACGCTGTAATCTGGAAAGCCCTCATCGCTCAAAACCCCAAATTCCACGTGTCTCTCCCTGTACAGCATCACCTAGGGAGCGCCTTTGCTTCATTCACAAGGGAGAGTCATCTCTGGAGCGTTTCCTTTGCTTGGGGACCGAGTGCACGGCAATCCTTCAATCTCAATCCATCCCCCTTTCATAATGGGCTCTGCTCACTGACAAAGCCATCTGCCACCTCTCTTCTCAATTAATCAGCTAAGGCACTGTATTAGTTTCCAGTTGCTGCTGTGATAAATTACCGTAAACTCAGTGGCTTGAAACAGCACAAATGTATGACGTTATCATTCTGGAGGTCAAAAATCCAAAACGGGCTAAGAAAGATCCAGGTGTTAGTAGGGCTGCGTTACTTCTAAATAGCGATTTGAACCACGCTTCCTTGCTTATTGGTCCATGCTTTTTTTCCACAATACCACATAGCCTTCTGAAATGAGAGAACGCTAAGAGAAGGGATCCGCCCCTACATCCACAGGTTAATCACGGCGTAAATCGCATCAGCCTCCTGACCGCAACAGCAACATCCTTCCCAGCTGGGCTACCCACCACTCGACACTCAGTGCTGCCATCTGTACCAGAGGAAGAGTACCTTTCCCCCTCCTATCCTCATACCCTCATTTATCCAACCTCTCACAGCCAAGATCAAGCGACACCTCCTCTTTTCCGGGCTCCTTAAACACCTACATTTCAAAACATTCCTAAAACACCCATAGCATCGAGCTTCGTCATTCATCTGTTTGTACGTGTGCACTTCATCTCCAAAAATTTTAAGAGCTTTGTGGGTGAGCACCCCAGCCAAGGTTTCTTGGTAACTTCTGAAATGCAAGCTGAGGAGGTGCTCAATGGATGGGTGTTAATCGGAACCCAAAGCAAGGAGCGAGAGTTGCAGGCATGTTCAGAAGAGACGCTCTTTAAAGACAGTGATTCCTTCCACGTCCCTAGAGGGTCTGTCCAAGTCAATGAGGATCCTTCAAGGATGACCATGATGTACCCTGAGATACACTGGGACCTACGTAAGTGGGAAAAATTATAATAACAAGGAAAAAATAATCATTAGAGCTATGTTCAGGTCCTGTTCTAAGCTATTTGTATAATTAATCTATTTACACTTCATGACGGTCTTGGGAAGTAGGTACTTCATCATTCCCATTTTATAGAAGGGGAAACTGAGGCACAGGCACATATGAGAAGTGACCTCGCTCCTTGCTCTATTCTCAAGACCTCCTCAGCTACAATCTCCCTACCCCACCTCTGCGTCACCTCTGCCTTCTCCCACAGTGGAACCCACCATCTAGTTCTCCTGACCTCTGACCTGGGCTTCCTCTGGGGCTCTCCCTCTGCTTCAGTTGCCCCTTGACCTCCAGGATAAGGCCCCTCCTGGGTCAGCCCACCTCTGAGGACTCTATTTTATACCCCCAAGGGCAGCTCCCATCAGTTTGAAGTAGACACACCCTCTAGAAGAACAATCATCACATCCCTCCACACACCTGCACAGGTGCTTCCCATCCGAGGCACACGGAGCACGGAGCAGACTGCATGCGCAGCAGCGCTTTGACCACTTGGAGCGATTCTCATGCAGTGCGTCTGGATGTGGCCCAGGGATCCGAGTTTTAACAGCCTACCCTCAGGGGTACTCTTGCCAGTGGTCCCCAGAGCACACTGGAAGAAACTTCAAGAGACAGGTTTTCTGATGACTTAAAAAGCTGGTCGCTTGGTTTTATTCTCCCATCCCCACAGCAGAACAGGCATTTATTTTATGAGAGTTCTGCTCTGAGATCACTTTGACGCCTGCACTTTACGCACAGGTGTGCTTGTGGGCATCAGCTCAGCTCCCTGGAACATGTGCCAGGTGATCCTAAGATCCCTGCATGGACCACTCAGTTTCCCCACTCGTGACGGAAGTCCCGGGTCAGCCTCTGCGCTCAGAAGGGGCAGGGGATACATTCACCCTCTTAGAACACGTCCTTCAACCCGGATGATTTGCCCCTGTAGATGACTCCCTCCAGACTCGCCTTCAGGAAGTGGTGTCATCCCATTTTAGAGGGGAGAGAACTGGGACAGGAAAAGTTTAAATAGCTCCTACCAGGGGCTTCCCTGGTGGCACAGTGGTTGAGAATCTGCCTGCCAATGCAGGGGACACTGGTTCGGGCCCTGGTCTGGGAAGATCCCATATGCCGTGGAGCAACTAGGCCCGTGAGCCACAACTACTAGGCCTGCGTGTCTGGAGCTTGTGCTCCGCAATAGGAGAGGCCGCAACAGTGAGAGGTCCGCGCACTGCGATGAAGAGTGGCCCCCGCTCGCCGCAACTAGAGAAAGCCCTCGCACAGAAATGAAGACCCAACACAGCCAAAAGTTAATTAATTAATTAATTTTTTAAAAAAATAGCCCCTACCTACCAGCTGGCCACTGGTGAAGAGCTGCCAAGACAGGGCTGTGTAAAGGTCCACCTCAGAGCCAACCATCCCAGCTACTTCTAAAGAAACAAGTCCAAGTGCAGCCTCAACTGAGGGAGCCTGACTCAAGGGGGCACGTGCTGTCAAACCAACTTCCCCAGTCTCCAGGCATCCCCGCACCATGCCATGCTCTCTTACTAAAGTATCATCTGTATTATTTCTTACTTAATATTTTCTTTAAAATCTTCTCACTGCGTTTACACAAATTTACTGCGTTTACACAAATTTATCTGGGGAGGAAGTGATGGATCCACACTTAAACTGAAAAAACCAGTATCGCTTTCCATAAAGAGAAGAAACCCCTGAAATAATAATAAAAACAATGTTATTGAATTCTAGCCAGCCACTGCTGCCTGCCAAAGGCTCCCAGCCTGGGGTGTGGACTTGCACTGTTGAAGAAAAACCAAAACCAACCAACAATGAGATCAGCAAGTAGTTAGGGGATGCAAGGGACTTTGGAGCATCACACAGAGACTATCTCCTCGACTGAACCAGGAAAGAAAGAGGAGGCAGAAGGAATCAACTCTCACTGGATAACTCAGTGTTACCTAAGCACCTATGTTTAGTACTTGAAAACCTACACTCATCTCGGGTGTAGCCTGAAATAACCCTTCCCCTGAACTCCTAGTTCCCAAAGTGTACGGTACAGACTGATTTTATGTGGTATCTAAGAGGAATTTAAAGGGAAAAGTCATTCTAGAACCTGGTAGCTTTTGAAGTAAATGAAACAACAAAATTAAGAACTCACGGGAACACAGAAAGTGATTGAGTGTATGTGTGGGTCTCACCGAACAGTCTAACCACTTTCTCTGGATTCCAACGTTACTATGGGAACACGAGGCAGTGGCCAGTCAAACTTTCTAACCAGGTGTGACAGAATGCAGCCACTGCCTGCTCACCAACCGCAGGATGCTAATTATGTAACACAGCTGACATCTGCCTTCCCGAGTCCCAATTTAATTTCTTCACGTCAGCTGAGCTTCTTTCAGGATAAAAGCAAAGAGGTGTTCCTCTCTTCCTCGACTAGCTATAATTAACTTCAAAAATACTTGTCCTCTAGTATTGAAACGGGCTCTTGATAGTCACCTGGGGTGTCACAAAAGGAAGGACTGGCACTGGATTGAGATCAAATAATAAGGCAAGACGTGGGCACTCCTTCTCCCGTGGAAACTCACCCCCATCTCCTAGTCGTTGAGTGCCTGGTGCATATTTAAATGAGCTTGTCCACGGCGAGCAGAGATTAGATTCAGAGTCTGAGACCAAGTTTCTTAGAGAAAGCGACAATGAGCTGGCTTATTCATACGTGCATACACACAGAGGTGGCTTTTTGTGTGTGTATCTTAGCTCAAATATCACAGTACATTGTGTGCGATCCAGTTGCAGTCCAATTGCTGACACAATTTCCATAATGGCAAAATTTACGTACAGATGGCAAATAAATAAAATTTTCTGCCGCTTGGTCTGCCGTTCTTATGGTCAGCAAATCCTATTATGGACTTTATTAACCTGCTCAGTGACGGAAATGTTATATCTGATCTTATGGATTTCAGCTGTGCAATCCAGTCCTGCTACAAAATGAAATTTAACTCTCGACATGCAACATGGAGCCACCAAAACTGAGGGGTTTTTTTTTCCTTTCTGTAGGCAGCGTTGGAAATAGCCACTCTTTCCCATTTCTCTCTCGAGCCACAAATGGTCTCTTTTTGCTCTCCCTTTTCTTGGACAGTACATAATTGCAATCAGCCAGCGACCCCTGAGGGAGACTAACTGACCAACACACATGATTGCCAAGCAAGAGTGAAGACTCCTAGACACACCAGAGAGAAAGAGAAGCATGGGGGAAGGGAGGGGGCTTCTGAAATGGAAGAGGCATTAAGAAGGCGTGGCTGAAATTCCCAAGAAGCCCCAAAGGAGGTCTCCTTCCACGCCTCTGCCTGTTTCAAGTTGAACCCTGGCAGGAAACATCTAGGACTCAAGGGACTAATTTACTGGTTTAAACCAGCCACCTTCTACATCTACACAAGGAAAGAAACGTGTTTGTGAGTGAGCTAAGAGCTTCGCCTCTCTGCAGACTCTCACGAGAATTCTGTAGGATACTGGAGAATTTCCTGTGCCCCAGGAAAATTTAAGTGGAAATGTCATCTCCCATCTAAGAAGGATGAGACTCCAAGGAGAGGACTCTGGGGAGTAAGAAGGTCTTGGTGAGATCTTTCCTTTTGCCCTAACAATGTTCTTCACACCCAAAGTCCAGAGCAAGATCCTTGTGGATCAAATATCTGTCAAGCAGAGACCCCAATAAATCAATCCAACCCCAAAATAAAAATCTGTGCTCCCGGAAGTCTGAAACTGATGATGAAGCAGAACGGAAAACAAAGGAGTCACGAAGGAGAGGATCAGGGAAGGTAAGAAACTTCTGAACCACCAGCTAATTCTATGAAAAGTTATTTGCTTTCCATTGCAGAGCACTGAACTTGTTTTCTAGGGGTGCCATAATAAAGTACCACAGACTGGATGGCTTAAATTACAGAAATTTATTTTTTCACAGTTCTGGAGCCTGAAAGTCCAAGATCAAGATGCCATCTGGGTTGATTTATTCTAAGGTTTCTCATCTTGTCGGTGGCTGCCTTCTTGCTGGGTCCTCACATGGTTTTTCCTTGTATGTATGTGTGTCCTCACCTCCTCCTCTCATTAAGACACCAGTCATATCTGATTAGGGTCCCTGCTAATGACCGCATTTTAACTCTCTCTCTCAATAGTCAGATTCTAAAGTATTGGGGGTGGGTTGTTAAGACTTCAACACATGGACTTGTCGGGGACACAGTTCGGTCCATAACAGGCGTCCACCCACGAGTTAACTGCTATATCTGGGATGGCAAGGGTGTTTGTTCCCCATTTACTGAGTCCCAGTGACAAGACAGGGGCATGTCCCTGCCTGCATGAAGCCAGCATGCCACTGTAGGAGAAACAGACAAGAAATAGGTGAACAAATATTGATAAGTAGCCTGGTTTATTTCAGGCAGTGATGAGTGCCAGGAAGAAAAGAGGCTGGGAGAGAGAAGCACCGTTGGCGTTGGTGACCATTTAGGAATGGTCTGGAAGGCTCATCTTAAAAAGGGCTACTGTATTCAGGGAATTCCTTGGCGGGCCAGTGGTTAGGATTCCACGCTTCCACTGCAGGGGGCCAGGGTTCAATCCCTGTTTGGGGAACTAAGATCCCACAAGCCGTGTGGCCAAAAAATAAAATAAAAAATAAAAAGGGATATTCGAGGTAAGAAGTGAAAGGTGATGAGGAGCCAGCCCTGCTCACCATGGGGGAGCACCCCAGGCAGAGCGAACAAACAAAATGCCCTGAGTTGGGAGCAGACGTGGCAGTTTCTGGGAACCAAGAGACGGTATAGGTAGTTGGAACGTAGTGAGAGATGAGGAAGGAGAGGAAGACCCTGTCTTGATCAACATTCGGTCTGTCCTCCTTATATTATCCCCTGCTTCCTTAGGTCATAATCACGATCACCTTAACTCTGCAACAGGAAAGGTGCCACTTTACTTTTCTCCGGCCATGTAACCCAATCAGAAGTTCAAATACTGTGTATAAAGTATCCACAGCTGTGATCCTCATCGATGCAAAATGAGTATCTTTATTTCTACTCCTTCCCTCTGGAAAAACGTCTCTGAACATTGATCCTGACGTCCCAACCCCAAGGGCAGGCAGAAAGCGCCTTTGGCTAAACCCACCAGGGCACGAGTCCTGGGAAAGAGTTTTGATTTCCCATTTAGAGGGAGACTGCCCATGGAGTCATGAGGTAACAGGTGCAACTGTGTTGTCATCAGTGAAGAAAAATCATTACTTGGGACCCCGGAGGTAAATGGCAAGTTTTCTTATTCTGGATTTCAAATTTAATTTGACCCAAGGGAGACTTCATGAACTCTAACAGGCTGCCTGCCACTCCTCGCCGGGGACACAGACTGACAAATCAGTAGTCCCCAGCTACAGAAGCGAATAAGCAGACACTGACACAAATTCAGTTAATTGTGATGTGCTGGGATAAAGGTTAGATCAGAACTGTGAATAAAACACTCCAAGAACATGGAGGCGTGCCTGGTGAATTTCTTGCAAAAAGTTTTGTGGATTTAGATCACCTAGATAGAAAGAAATGCAATTTAAAGATCTAACCTTAAAATTATGGATTATAGGCTTCACCATTATATAATTCATTGTCTTCCTCCTTCCTGGCCTTATGAAATTTATCTAAATGACAGTGAATGGTAGTCAGTCTTACCATAATGGAGGTAGAGACTGTATTTTCATTTTTAATGGAACCAACAGAGAGATGAATAGTACACTACACTTCTATTGGAAACCTAATGAAACTGGCACGAAGCAATACTCCACCGATCAGGATGAAAGGATCACAGAGTGTAGTTTGCATCTCTGATTAGTACCGCCCCTTGGAATTTTTCTACAATTATTTACTGCCCAAGTCATTGGCAGTTAACTACAAAATGGTGAAAGAGCAAAATGAACCAGCTTCACATTAAAGAATCACGTGGATCCGATGTACTGTGCACACAATGACTTATTTTTTAAATAAAATTCTTGACCACTCTAAAGTGAGTGGGCACCCAATTGTGTCTTGGAACTCTACAAGGTACACAGGGGAGGGTTTTTTTTGGCCCTGGGAACTCAGCCCCACCAGGACTTTGAGCTTTGCTTCCGCATTTAAACACATACAGGCTTCCCTCAGCTTTAGGGAGAAGAATCCTGATGCCCCAGGTCCCCAGTTTACTCTCCGGCTTCTCCTCCTCTTCCCAGCTCAACGCTGGAAATGATGTGAAAAGACACTGTGCTCCCTGTATTCATCAAGTCACGGGTGGCAGACACTGCTAACTGCTCACCCAATATCCATCCTCCATTTCTTCCTCATCAAGAAAACCCTGATCTGGGGTGAGGACACTGGCATTATGCCCACTTAAACACCTACAATTCCCTACTCACCATGAATGGATTTGATCATGAGAACCGTTTGGCCATTGGGCATTAATCAAAAAATGCTGATTGATGCTTCTGGAAGATCTCCCTAAAGCGAGGCAGGCTCAGGTGCACATGACTTTTTGCCCCTCTCCCTCCTTCCTTCCTTCTGCATGGAATGTAGACATGATGGCCACCACTGCAGCAGCCATCTTGTGACAATGAGGGAAAGGCCAAGGGAATCATACAATCCTTGATGCTCTGACATCCTTGATCCACCAGATTGATACTTATCTGTGGAAGTTCTTGCCTTTCCCTAAATCTATCCCTGTCTTGGTGAGGTCAGTGTTCTTTGGGATTTCTACTACATGTAGGTGACCTTAATCTCTAACTAATATATCTTATCCCCAAACCCCTGCAATCTAGCTTTTATCCACAAGAGTCCATTAATCATCTTATTAAAGTCACCAATGGCCTCCAGATGTAAAATGCAAAGGATAATTTTCATTTCCTTGCCTGATATCTCAGCAGCGTTCACCTCTATTGACTCTCCCGTGTGTTCTGTCTCTTCTCTCGGTGTGTGTTACATCACATTCTCCTGGTTTTTCTGCTCCTTCTCTGGATGCTCTTCTGAAGACTCTCCTCTATTATTTATCAAACTATTAAATGTTGGTGTTCTTCAGGACTCAGTCACAAGCCCTCTTTTCTTCTCAGCATTTTTACTGAAAAAATCTCATCCTTCCCAAGGCTTCAATTATTATGATCAAACTACCCAAGACACCTAAATTTCCATCTCCAGGAGAGACAACTATTTTGAGTTTCAGACCCATGTTTCTAACTACCCTTTCAAGCTCTCCATCCAAACATCAAACTACAATATCTGAAAACAACATTTCACTTGATAAATTTAATAACTAAATAAAGATGACAAAGAAAAGATTCAGTGAACTTGAAGACAGGTCAAGAGAAGTTATCCAATGTGTATAGAACAAGAATAAAGACAGAAAAAAATTAATAGAGTGTCAGAGAACCATTAGATAATAGCAGGTGATCTCAATGACAGCCTACAGTTAACATGCAGAGGAGCGAGGAAATGAGACAGAAAAAAAATATTTGAATAAATAATGGCTGAAAAGTTCTCTAAGTGGATGAAAGACATAAATGCACAAATTCAAGTACACAGCAAACCCAAGGCAAGACAGACATGAGAAGGCCATGCTTCTGCACATCATAGCCAAACTGTTGAAAGGCATATAAAACAAACAAACAGCAAAAGGAAAACAACACATTCCCTACAGGGGAACAACTCCATGCGTCGTTGTCTTCTCACTAGCAACTATGGAGGCCAAAAGAGAGTGAAACCAACATTTTTAAAGTGCTGAAAGAAAAGAATAAATCTGCCAACCCAGAATTCTATAAATAGCAAAAATACTCTTTGAGAATGAGGATGAAATAAAGACATTTTCAGATAAAAGGAACTCACTGCCAGAAGATTTGCACTACAAAAAACTTCCAACAGAAGTCCTACATATTGAAGAGAAATGGCGACAGATGAAGACAGACCCGCCAGCAGAAGGGAATGAAGGGCATCAGAAATGGCAAACAACTGGATAAATGCAAAAACCTATTTTGTTTTTTGCGTTTTCTTCAATTTTTTATAATACACAAAACTATTTATGGCAAAAATTATAATACTGTCTTCTGGGGTTTTTAACATATTTTATGTTATGGAATTATATAAAATAACTTTAGCTTTCAAGGACACAGGTGGTATAATGGACCTACTATCCATCTACATTTTACTAGAAATGACACACAAACTCAAAGTAGACTGTGAAAAGTTGTATATATATTGCAAGCCCTGAAGCAACCATTAAAAATATAATGCAGGGCTTCCCTGGTGGTGCAGTGGTTGAGAGTCCGCCTGCCAATGCAGGGGACACGGGTTCGTGCCCCGGTCCGGGAAGATCCCACGTGCCGCGGAGCAGCTGGGCCCATGAGCCATGGCCACTGAGCCTGCGCGTCCGGAGCCTGTGCTCCGCAACGGGAGAGGCTGCGGCAGTTAGAGGCCCGCGTACCGAAAAAGCAAACAAACAAAAAAACATCATGCAATCTATATTGGGCTTCCCTGGCGGCGCAGTGGTTGAGAGTCCGCCTGCTGATGCAGGGGACGCGGGTTCGTGCCCCGGTCCGGGAAGATCCCACATGCCGCAGAGCGGCTGGTACCGTGAGCCATGGCCGCTGAGCCTGCGCGTCCGGAGCCTGTGCTCCGCAACAGGAGAGGCCACAACAGTGAGAGGCCCGCGTACCGCAAAAAAAAAAAAGAATGGGACAGCCCCGGGGGGACAGCCAACCCCATTTGGCTCTGGCCCCATCAGTACTACCGAGTACGAAAACTCCTAGCTGTCCTTCACGGGGTTAAATTTCTGAAGAGAAGACAGACCCTAACATGGCAACCAGACCCTCACTTTCAGCCAGGGAAGCATGTCAGGCAAACCTTCAAAGGTAGTTGAAGCGGTATCCAGAGATCTTCCTCCCTGACGACCCCACTGGCTGACTCTCCATGGTGCCCAGCGGGGCCCCAGCAGGTCTCAAGAGGGGCTATTCACAGAAGTGTGTGGGCAGGGCAGAGAGGACTGACAAGGGATGGTGAAGCATCCCGGTGTGGGCAATACTGGGGACCCTTGTTCAGTCGAGACTGAATTTTTAACTTTATTTTACTTTAATGAATTGAAATTTAAACACTGATACTCAGTTGCTGGAAATTCTTTAAGTATGTTTGAAACAACGTGGATCCGTGGATCTACCATATTACCCCTAGTCTAAAGAGACAAGAGGAGGGAGTGATTACTAAATCCCAGAATTACCGGAAAGGAGCTGCCAGCAGTTGCAATGGCAAGAGGTGAAGGGATGCAACCACACCACAGCCCAGCAGAGGGCAAAGAGGGGGACTAGCTATGCTGTTCGCTCTCTCTCTGCTCTCTCTGTCGCTGTCCAGACTCTTGCCCAATGCCTGCCACTGGCCAAATGAAACCAGATGATGGAGACACATGTGTATGCGCGCACACACACACACACACACACACACACTCTCTCACACACACACACACTCACATACACACAGAAACAATTATCTGACGATGTCTGAGCTGCCAGACTGGTAATGATGTGCCTGATACATCCCTGGATGTGATGGAGCCACACCCTGCAAGCATTTCAATCAGTGCCCCAGGAACAGGGCAACCCTGAGCAGGGAGAGGAAAGAAGGGTCTTGAGGCTGGGTGCCAAGGTCCTGCACCAGCCACCTGCAGACTAGCAGCCCCACCACAAGTACCTGGCACAGGACAGCAGCGGCTGACACTGCTGGTACTCGCCGCCCTCTCTATGCCCGCAGGCAGGAAAAGGTTCCGGAAAGGAGAGGGCAGGTTAGGTTTCCCAGTCCATAAGACAGCCTTGAAGATAACCACCGCAACCTCCTAGCATGACTGCCAAGGTTAAAGCAACGAAACATCTAAGTGTGGCTTAACTAAATGCGCACCGAGGTTTTGGTCACCGCCCTGATCTAGGTACACTCCAGTTTTCCAGACTTACGACCTGAGATAAAGCTATCCACACAGGTCAAAATCTCCTTCTGTTTGTTTTGTTTTGGTTTGGTTTGTTCATTTATTTTTTGGCTTGTTTGCTTTTTTACATTCCACATGTGAGTGAAAACACATATATACAGAGAACGGAGCAGTGGTTACCAGAGGGGAAGAGGGCAGGGAGGGGGAAACGGGTAAAGGGGATCATCTACTGAGGGATGGATGGAAACTAAGTTTTTGGTGGCGAGCAGGCTGTAGTGTATACAGAAGTAGAAATACAATGTTGTACACCTAAAACTTACATAATGTTATAAGCCAAGGTTACCTCAATAAAGAAATAAATTTTTAAAAATCTCGGGGACGTCCCTGGTGGCGCAGTGGTTAAGAATCTGCCTGCCAATGCAGGGGACACAGGCTCGAGCCCTGGTCCGGGAAGATCCCACATGCCACGGAGCAACTAAGTCCGTGCGCCACAACTACTGAGCCTGCACTCTAGAGCCCGCGAGCCACAACTACTGAGCCTGCGACCCACAACTACTGAGCCTGCACGCCTAGAGCCCATGCTCCACAGCAAGAGAAGCCACCGCAATGAGAAGCCCGCGCACCATGACGAAGAGTAGTCCCTGCTCGCCACCAACTAGAGAAAGCCCGTGCATAACAAGGAAGACCCAGTGCAGCCAAAAATAAATAAATACATTTATTTACCAAAAAAAAAATCCCCTTTTGAACCCTCGTACACTGTTGGTGAAAAGGTAAATTGGTGCAGCCACCATGGAAAACAGTATGGAGGTTTCTCAAAAAACTAAAACTAGAATTACCATATGATCCAGCAATTCCACTCTTGGTTATATACCCAAAAAATACAAAAACACTGATTTGAAAATATACATGCACCCCAGCGTTCACAGCAGCATTATTTACAATTGCCAAGGTATGGAAGCAACCTAAATGTCCATCCACAGATGAATGGATAAAGAAGATGTGAGATATAGATATATATAGATATAGATATATAGATACAGATATGGAACAGAATACTACCCAGCCATTTAAAAAAGAATGAAATTTTGCCATTTGCAGTAACACGGATGGATGTGGAGGGCATTATGCTAAGTGAAATAAGTCAGAAAGAGAAAGACACATACTGTATGATATCACTTATATGTGGAATCTAAAAAAATAGTGAATGAAACAAAAAAGAAGCAGATTCACAGATGTAGAGAACAAACTAGTGGTTACCAGTGGGGAGGGGGAAGGGGGAAGGGGCAAGACAGGGGTGGGGGAAAGGGTTATTATGGGGTTATGTGAAACCATATGTGTGAAACTTTCAAAAACTGTAAAGCACTACAGAATTTAAAGAATCTTTCATTCGGGCTTCCCTGGTGGCGCAGTGGTTTGAGAGTCCGCCTGCCGATGCAGGGAACGCGGGTTCGTGCCCCGGTCCGGGAAGATCCCACATGCCGCGGAGCCGCTGGGCCCGTGAGCCATGGCCGCTGAGCCTGTGCGTCCGGAGCCTGTGCTCCGCAGCGGGAGGGGCCACAACAGTGAGAGGCCCGCGTACCGCAAAAAAAAAAAAAAATCTTTCATTCAATTAAAAAAAAAAAAAATCCCCTTCTGTAGCTAGAATCCTCAAGCCTCTGAAATTTACACTTGCTCCTTACCTCCTTCGGAGCTCCCAGACTCCAGTGAACTTGGAGGGAAAGCAGGGTAGAGTTGGGACTGAGCACCGTGTACTAAGTAACAGAAATACACTCAGTGAACGCAGCGCATGACGTTTGGAGCTAGCTAAACACGCTGTGGAGGTTACGGTTTGTTTGGGAAATAATCACCTGCCTTCCTTCCTAAGCTCTGCTGAAACCTTAGCTCTAAGCCCTAGACTTGATCTGGGCTCTGAGACTGCAGATTTCAGACATCTGTGTCTACACACAGTTTCCTCAAGGGAAATCTGAGTTTTCTTTGGGGGAAAAAATTAATGAAGCCTGGATTTTGGGTGCCACCTGAGGTACCTTACTCAAACAGGTTACTATTAAGTATGAAAGTAAGCGTTGAGATTTTTTTTTTACTTTTTTTTTTTACCTTTTATTTATTTATTCTTTTGGCCACGCTGCACGGCATGTGGAATCTTAGTTCCCCAACCAGGGATCGAACCCAGGGCCCCCAGCAGTGGAAGCGCAGAATCCTAACCACTGGACCACCAGGGAATTCCCGAGTTGAGGTTACTAACATCTGCAATGCGGGGCCTTGAGATGGGTGAGGGCTTGAAGTGGGTGGGTCTGCTTGGAGTCCTGGCTCTGTCACTTTCTGGCAAGTGCCCTAGTGCTTGTGAGCCTGTCTCTTCATCTGGAAGTAGAGGAAACAGGTAAGTTCCAGAGCTGTCACAAGGACGCACATAAGGTCTAATGGGGAGCCTGGCACGTGACTGATGCTAATTAAGTGCATGTGGTGGGAATCCCCATAGCGTGTGCTGGAGGAAGCTTTCAGATGCCACTTAGATGCTGCTAGGAGTAGCACCAAGCATCACAGGCAAAACTGAAGCCAAGTACCTTCCTGCATTATCTCGTTTACTCTTCACAGCCATCCCAAAAGACAGATGCTATTACTAGTTTCCTTATATAGGAGAGGAAGGCAAGGCTCAGAGAGGTGAGGTAACCTGTACAAGGTCACACAGCCAGGAAGGGGGAGTTGAAATTCGACAGCAAGCCTCAGTGATTCTAACCCTTTTAAAAAAACTTGCCTTCCAAGAGTGTCCTGGGCACACCACACTCTTTGATCATACTGCCCTACCGTTTTCCTTTAACTGATCAAAACCTGCCCATTCAAGCCTGCCCTGGTTAACCCCCTTAGACTGCACTGATCTCACTCCTCCGACCTCACTTCCTGTCCACACCACTTCCTCGGGGACTTATCCTGTACCTTTGCCTTGCTAGTTAACGCTCCAGGTCAAGAATGCCAGTCACCTCAAAGCCTTGTGGACCGCCTGAGTACATAGAGCATCTTCCTTTGTTTCAACAGAAAAAGTCCAGTGACTTCGGTGGTGACTAATTGAGACTGGCTCACTTCCTTATATACAAATAAGAAATGATCAGAGCCAAAATTCTCCTGTGATATATCCACTCCTGGTTCAACTATTTAAAAAATACTGCATTCTGGGCAAGAATGATTAACAGATGCTAAAATTCAAAAGTATAACATGAAAGAGGATGTTGGTAGTCACAAAGTATCGTCCCAGATGTTATTACTAATTACAAAGGGGGGAAAGCATACTTGCAATGGAGAAACTGGAAAGGTGCCACTTTAACGGGGTAACCTAAGTAAACATCACTGGTAATGAGGCATGTCAACATCACGTACCTCCCACATGACACTGAGACGGATGAGCACGTCATTGGGATTCCTGACAAATACATACACCCTCAATCTAATCATAATACCAGAAAAACCCAAATTGAGGAACATTCTTGGTATTCTTCCAAAGTATGAAAGTCATGAAAGAGATATAAAGGAAAAAAACGACTGAAGACCAGAATTCATCAGGCTAAGGAAATACGACAATTCTATGCCATGTGGGCTCCCGGAGCAGAAAAAGGATGTTACAGGGACACAGGGCACTTTTTAATAATGTCTGTAGACTAGTTAATAATATTAGGCCCGTGTTCACTTCCTCGTTTTTTGTTTTTTTTTGCGGTACGCGGGCCTCTCACTGTTGTGGCCTCTCCCGTTGCGGAGCACAGGCTCCGGACTCGCAGGCTCGGCGGCCATGGCTCACGGGCCCAGCCACTCCGTGGCACGTGGGATCTTCCCGGACCGGGGCACGAACCCGTGACCCCGGCATCGGCAGGCGGACTCTCAACCACTGCGCCACCAGGGAAGCCCAACTTCCTCATTTTGATATTCATACTGTGGTTACCTAAGATGTTCACACTAGGGGAAATCTGGCTTTTTTTTTTAGCAACTTTTCTATAAGTCTAAGATTATCCCAAGACAAAAAGTTTTAAAAAATTAAAATACATGAAGTTTAAATATACTGCCTTCTGTTTGTTTCCTTCATGGCCCTTGGCATGGGTTTTAATGACGTATAAATTTGTTTATTTGCTTGTTTACTGTCTTCCTCCTTGGAGAGTGTGAACTTGATGAGGGACGAGAGCGTGTGTGGCTTTTTCAAAAGAAAGAAGGAAAAAAGAAAAGCAAACCAAAGGCGGGCAACACCTAATAGGTGATCACAAAATATCTGTTCCATCAGTGACAGCTAGATTCGAGCCTGAGGGCTCACCCACCCCACAGTCAACTAGATTTTCTGCCTCCGACCCCTTCTGATCTCGCCTCTGCCAGTGCTGAAATGAAGGAAGATGGTGTATGTGCTCAGGGGATCTAGAAGGCTTTGGGGTGTCTGACATTCTCAACCTGGAGCATTAACTAGCAATGCAAGGTACAGAGTAAGTCCCCAAGGAAGTGGCGTGGAACAGGAAGTGACATCAGAGAAAGGACATCCATGGGGGAGACTGAGCTGACCAGGAAGTGATGCTTCCTGGTGCCTCCTTGATCCCGTGGATGAGAAAGTCATCAGCAGCCAGTTTTCCCAAAGCCTGGTCCTGGGTCTGCAGATGGTCCTGATGTTGCACAGACGTGGCTTAAATAACAGGGAGTCACTGAGTGAGACTCCTACAGGACCTGTGATGATTTCCAGGGTAAAGTCTCCGTGGCCCTCACCTCTCAGCAGCACATGCTCAACTCCCTTTCAAACAGAGAGCAGAACTCAGGTTCATGGCTTCCACAGGTGATGGTACCTACTGGGAACTTAGTAGTGGGTTGTTTGTTTGGGTTTTTTTGCTGTTGTTATTATCGTAATTTATCTTTGTAATGCCCTTTCCTGTGAACAAGTAATACTGGTTTCTACTTACAGTGGCAGATGTGAGGTGTCCTTTTAAATGTATTTATATACGTTTTTTAAAGTGATTTAATTTAAAGAAAATTTAATTTAAAGTGATTTAATTTAAAGAAAAAGAGCAAATTGCATGCACACGGATTGAAGGCACACGGATTGACTTAAAGGCACACGGATTGAAGGCACACGGATATGACTTAAATTATGTTGGTAGGATATGGTGGTATCTGATATGACAAAAAAAAAAAAAATCCCGAAGGTGGTGTGTGAATTACCAAAGTTTAGGATACACTGGCGCTGCCCATCATTTGAATAGAAATGATGAATCCATTCTCACATTGTAGCCAAGAGGAAACTTCTGCTAGAATTGGATCCTCAAGTGTCCCTACCCTCAATATTTATGAAACCCTTACTTATTTACTTCATAAATTCATAGTCTCGACAGTTCATTCCCTTCATCCAGCAACGATGCCTTGCAATACTACCAAATTCTTCATCCAACACATATTTCTTTTTTTTTTTAGATCTTTACTGGAGTATAATTGCTTTACAATGGTGTGTTAGTTTCTGCTTTGTAACAAAGTGAATCAGTTATACACATACATATGTTCCCATATCTCTTCCCTCTTGCGTCTCCCTCCCTCCCACCCTCCCTATCCCACCCCTCTAGGTGGTCACAAAGCACCGAGCTGATCTCCCTGTGCTATGCGGCTGCTTCCCACGAGCTATCTATTTTACATTTGGTAGTGTATATATGTCCATGCCACTCTCTCACTTTGTCACAGCTTCCCCTTCCCCTTCCCCACATCCTCAAGTCCATTCTCTAGTAGGTCTGTGTCTTTATTCCCGTCTTGCCCCTAGGTTCTTCATGATCATTTTTTCTTTTCTTTTCCTTTTTTTTAGATTCCATATATATGTGTTAGCATACGGTATTTGTTTTTCTCTTTCTGACTTACTTCACTCTGTATGACAGACTCGAGGTCCATCCACCTCACTACAAATAACTCAATTTCTTTTCTTTTTATGGCTGAGTAATATTCCATTGTATATATGTGCCACATCTTCTTTATCCATTCATCTGTCGATGGACACTTAGGCTGCTTCCATGTCCTGGCTGTTGTAAACAGAGCTGCAATGAACATTTTGGTACATGACTCTTTTTGAATTATGGTTTTCTCAGGGTATATGCCCTTTAGTGGGATTGCTGGGTCATGTGGTAATTCTATTTGTAGCTTTTTAAGGAACCTCCATACTGTCCTCCATAGTGGCTGTATCAATTTACATTCCCACCAACAGTGCAAGAGGGTTCCCTTTTCTACACACCCTCTCCAGCATTTATTGTTTGTAGATATTTTGATGATGGCCATTCCGACTGGTGTGAGGTGGTAACCTCACTGTAGTTTTGATTTGCATTTCTCTAATGATTAGTGATGTTGAGCATCCTTTCATGTGTTTGTTGGCAATCTGTATATCTTCTTTGGAGAAATATCTATTTAGGTCTTCTGCCCAGTTTTGGATTGGGTTGTTTGTTGTTTGGATATTGAGCTGCTTGGAAATTTTGGAGATTAATCCTTTGTCAGTTGCTTCATTTGCAAATATTTTCTCCCTTTCTGAGGGTTGTCTTTTCGTCTTGTTTATAGTTTCCTTTGCTGTGCAAAAGCTTTTAAGTTTCATTAGGTCCCATTGTTTATTTTTGTTTTTATTTTCATTTCTCTAGGAGGTGGGTCAAAAAGGATCTTGCTGTGATTTATGTCATGGAGTGTTCTGCCTATGTTTTCCTCTAAGAGTTTGATAGTGTCTGGCCTTACATTTAGGTCTTTAATTCATTTTGAGTTTATTTTTGTGTATGGTGTTAGGGAGTGTTCTAATTTCATTCTTTTACATGCAGCTGTCCAGTTTTCCCAGCACCACTTATTGAAGAGGCTGTCTTTTCTCCATTGTATATTCTTGCCCCCCTTATCAAAAATAAGGTGACCATATGTGCGTGGGTTTATCTCTGGGCTTTCTGTCCTGTTCCACTGATCTATATGTCTGTTTTTGTGCCAGTACCATACTGTCTTGATTACTGTAGCTTTGTAGTATAGTGTGAAGTCAGGGAGCCTGATTCCTCCAGCTCCGTTTTTCTTTCTCAAGATTGCTTTGGCTATTCGGCTATTCTTTTGTGTTTCCATACAAATTGTGAAATTTTTTGTTCTACCTCTGTGAAAAATGACAGTGGTAGTTTGATAGGGTTTGCACTGAATCTGTAGATTGCTTTGGGTAGTAGAGTCATTTTCACAATGTTGATTTTTCCAATCCAAGAACATGGTATATCTCTCCATCTGTTTGTATCATCTTTAATTTCTTTCATCAGTGTCTTAGAGTTTTCTGCATACAGGTCTTTTGTCTCCTTAGGTAGGTTTATTCCTAGATATTTTATTCTTTTAGTCGCAATGGTAAATGGGAGTGTTTTCTTTATTTCACTTTCAGATTTTTCATCATTAGTGTATAGGAATGCAAGAGATTTCTGTGCATTAATTTTGTATCCTGCTACTTTACCAAATTCATTGATTAGCTCTAGTAGTCTTCTGGTAGCAGCTTTAGGATTCTCTATGTATAGTATCATGTCATCTGCAAACAGTGACAGCTTTCCTTCTTCTTTTCCGATTTGGGTTCCTTATATTTGTTTTTCTTCTCTGATTGCTGTGGCTAAAACTTCCAAAACTATGTTGAATAATTGTGGTGAGAGTGGGCAACCTTGTCTTGTTCCTGATCTTAGTGGAAATGGTTTCAGTTTTTCACCACTGAGGACGACGTTGGCTGTGGGTTTGTCACATATGGCCTTTATTATGTTGAGGTAGGTTCCCTCTATGCCTACTTCCTGGAGGGTTTTTATCATAAATGGGCGTTCCAACACATATTTCTTGAGCACTTACTGTGTGTCAGACACTGCTCTGGATCCTTAGGACACATCAAAGAACAAATGAGGCAAAAGTCCCCGCCCTCACGGACCTCATATTCTAGCAGGAAGAGGTGGGCCATAAACACTGATATAGTATGTCATTAACATAAATGATAAAGTATGTCCAAAAAATCGGAGCAGTGCAGCGGGCTGTGGGGTAGGGTCAGATCATGCCAGGCCTGTGGGCCCATATGAGGACTTTGGCTTTTGCTCAAGACCTCAGGGAGCAAAGATAGAGTCTGGGAGACCTGTCAGGAGGCTCCTGTAGGCATCCAGCCAAGAGGGGACCCTGGCTTGACCTGGGTCATAGCAACGGCAGTTGTTCGATCCTGGATACTTTACAGGAAGAGCCCCAGGATCTGAGGACAGTTCGGATGGAGGGGGATGTATAAGAAAATGGCAAAACTCAGTCCAGTGATTAGATGTTTGGCCTGAGCAACCAGAAGGATTGGGTGACAATAGATGAAATGGGAGAATCTGGCTGAGCACAAAGCTGGTGCTTCCTAAATAGCCACTTAGAGTATAAACTGCCCCCATTTAGAGATGGGGGAACCGTGGCACAGAGAGGTTAAGTAACCTGCCTAAAGTCACCCAGCTGGTATGTGGTAGAGCCAGAATTTGAACCCAGGATGTCTGGCCGCAGGGTCTACAATCTTAACCACTGGGCTCCACAGCCTAACAGGATGAGAGGTCAGCCCGGGAGGGTCTCTATGTGAGCTGAGAAAGAGCTACTTTCATAAATCAGGGATAAAGTTTCTCAGGATCACTCTCAGCCTTGGAGACATTATAGATGGAGTGGGGAAGTTTTCATAACATGTCAAACTTTCTTGGTTTGAAAGACTTCCCCCGAATCCAGCCTAGCATTGCCCTGCCAGCAGCCCCCAACCCCTCCAAACCACCCTTTTTAACCCTTTGCTAAAAGACTTTTCAATATAGGGTCAGTTTTAGATACTAGCCTTTAACAGAATCTATTTGTGTTAGAGAACAACCAATCCAACTTTTGTTCAGACTGGCCCCAGTACAATATGCAGTCAGAAATAGCAACGTGACACATGAAAACTGCACCCATCTGTCCCCTGTCCATACGTCTTCAGCTCTAAAATTAGATCTCAGCGAATCTTGTGCACGTTCACTCTTTGATCCGGGGTCTCATCTGAGCCCGAATGAAATATGTCACATTTCATTCATAAAAGACGTGATTAAAACAGACAATCAGTTATGTTGGGAAATAATACGTTCCCCTAGGCCCAAAAACTGTTTTATTTTGAGAGCCTGAATACACAAAAAGACAACAGCCAGACCATATATGACAATAAAAATCTGACCCACAACCTTGCAGCAACCAAGCCAAAAAGCCAAACCACAGCCTCGGCAACAATCAGCCCAGAAAGGTCTGAAGTTGGTCCACGACTGCCAGCTGCCCTTTTTACAGCCTCTGCTTCCAATTCAAGGTCAACCAGAAAAAAGCCAAATATGCCCCCCAGATCCGTCACGTAAGATGCTCACTGCTAGGGAGCCTACCTGCAGCTTCCCCACGGCAACAATCGGAGCAGACCTGAGCCTCCCTGTTTCCATGAAAAACTTCCTCCCTTCCCCTTCTGCCCTTGATTCTCTGCCACACGCCAGTGATGGCGACTGACCCCCTTGCCACACAGCAAGCTCTGGATAAACAGGCTCTGTGTGTCCTCATTTAGGTGATCTTCGTTTACTGCCATAATTTCAGTGCAGTCTTCTCTGGCCATAAAGTACAGCGTACGAAATAATAGTCATCTATACTCAATATCTTGTAATAACCTATAACGGAAAAGAATCTGAAAAAGAATATATACATATATATGCATGTATGTATGTGTAAATGAATCACTTTGCTGTACACCTGAAACTAACACAACATTGTAAATTAACTACACTCCAGTAAAAGAAATGAGAACTTTATCCTCGTATAAGAATGCAGTTGATAGTTATATACTGGTTTTTTAAATCAAATTTATTGTCGTATCATTTACACGTGAATAAAGTTTCTGTAAGCAAACAAACAAAAAGAAATGAAAGTCCTGGGCTTCCCTGGTGGCGCAGTGGTTGAGAGTCCGCCTGCCGATGCAGGGGACGCGGGTTCGTGCCCCGGTCCGGGAGGATCCCACATGCCGCGGAGCGGCTGGGCCCGTGAGCCATGGCCGCTGAGCCTGCGCGTCCGGAGCCTGTGCTCCGCAACGGGAGAGGCCACAATAGTGAGAGGCCCGCGTACCACAAAAAAAAAAAAAAGAAAGAAATGAAAGTCCTATCTAGGAAGGCATAAAGACAAGAAACTCTAGATGCTGACCCAGAAAGATTCGAGAGGTAAAGCTCAGTCCCCACCTACACAAGCAGAACAGCCGAAAAGAGTGTTTTTAAAAGGGAGCTCTCAACTTCTGCATGCAGACCCACACCCCAGTCCCACCGCTTCCCCACTGCACAGCTTCAGGCAGGTAACCCCTAAGCTCTCTGAGTCTCAGTTTCCACATTCATAAAATGGGCATGAATACTTTGTACAGTGCCCGTGATGATACAATGAGAGATACAACTGGAGCCTGGCACAGTATACATAATTATTAAAAAGCATGAATTCATAGCATCGATTGCATATATCTGGAGAAAACTATAATTCAAAAAGATACATGCACCCCAATGTTCATTGCAGCACTATTTACAATAGCCAGGACATGGAAGACGAACAGATGAAGAAGGTGTGGTACATATATAAAATGGAATATTACTCAGCCATAAAAAAGAATGAAATAATGCCATTTGCAGCAACACGGATGGACCTAGAGATGATCATACTAAGTGAAGTCAGTCAGACAGAGAAAGACAAGTATCATATCACTTATATGTGGAACCCGAAAACATGGTACAAATGAACTTATTTACAAAACAGAGACAGAGTCACAGATGTAGAAAACAAACTTATGGTTACCAGGGGGGAAAGGGGAGGTGATAAACTGGGAGATTGGGATTGACATATACACGCTACTGTATATAAAATATTAATAGATAACTAATAAGGACCTACTGTATAGCACAGGGAACTCTTCTCAATACTCTGTAATGGCCTATATGGGAAAAGAATCTAAAAAAGAGTGGATATATGTATATGTATAACTGATTCACTTTGTTGTACAGCAGAAACTAACACAACATTGTAAATCAACTATACTCCAATAAAAAATTTGTTAAATAGTATCAATTAACACATAATAGTATGAAAAACAGCATCAATTATAGTAAATAATAGTATCAATTAACACTTTCTGAACATCTACAGGGTGCCAGGCACCCTTCTAATTGCTTTACATGAAGCAACTAATTCACTAAATAATGCTGGTGATGATGGAGGGGATGTTTCATTTCCTTCTATCTCCCTGACACACAGTGAATGAGTCAGTGATGCCTGCCTCCATAGATTAGAATCTAGCCCCTCTTCTAAGCGTTGCATCCCCCTTTTTTCAACACTATATCAGGAGTTCTTAAATGCTCACAGGAGCCAGATAAGTGAGTGCAATGGGCCAGATGTGGGACAATAGGGTGTAGTGGGGACTGGGGTGAACTAAGCGATGCATGATCCATCTAAAGGGGAAAGCCACTCCCTAACTACAGCCAACTGTTGCCAAGTTACCAAATCTTCAACACTTTCCAAGTAAATGACACTTGAGATCTCCCTATTATTAGAGGTTGGCAACTCTTTTAAATATTTTAAGGGTTGCCATATGAGCTTTAAAAGGAAAAAACAAAAAACAAAAAACAGCATACATCTGTGACCTAGATTTGCTATGACCACCAGTTTGCAAACTCTAGGCTAGATGTTCTTCCTTTGGGACAGTCCCAAGGCCCCACAACTAAAGGCCCTGTGGCTACTATTTCCTGGAGACTGACAATTCACGATTTGACCTCTCAAGGCAAAGTCAGTGTTATAGTCCGTTTCAGCTCTAACATTAACTTCTGTGGGAAAGAAAAAACTTGAGGGGTTTCTACTCACCATGAAGATAACACTTCAGGAGCCTCTACACTGTGGATGCTGGAACCTCTTCCGGTCTCAGCAGCCTCTCCCTCCCTAAATTGACCCTCGGTTCTGGCATGACTGAGCCACATGCAGCCTGCAGGGGCGGCAGCTGCCCCCTCCTGTCTTCGAAGGGCACAGGCTCTAGAGCCAGACCAGCCAGGGCACAGGCTCTAGAGCCAGACCACCGGGATTCACACTCACTGCTCCCTAGCTGTGTGACCTTGGGCAAGCTACTTAACCTCTCTGTGCCTCGGAAAAATGGGGATGATAGCCATACTTGCCTCCTTGAGTTGTTTGTTGTCAGAATTCAGTGAGTTAAGGCATGTAAACAACTTAGAATGTGGCCTGGACCATTCTACGTCCTCAGTCGGTTACCTAGTACTGTTTATGACATTCCCCCGTCCTGAAATGCCTTTCCCAGCCAGGCTCCCAGACTTCCCCGACCACCAGGCCACCTGCTCTCCCTTTCCTCAAACTTCTCACCCAACAACATTCTCTCTACGTCAGGGATGGCAAATAAGTTCAGTCTTAAGTGTCATACTCTCTACCTCACATGAATTGGTAGGGGCTGCCTGGAGTTCTGAGCTCAGTGCAGTAGATTAGTAATGTCTGCCACAGCATAGGGAGTGCTGAGGTGCTGCAATTGACTGGTCGTGTCTGCCTTGGGAGAGGGAAGGGCAGGAAAGCAGAAACCATCCCTTGGCCATCCTTGGCCTATAGTGAGCAGCTTGCACTGCCTTGCATTGGAAGAATCTCTGCAGAGCAAGAACTGGGTTTTAGACCACCCCAGCCCCACCAGTGGAGTGACTAGCACAGGGCTGGGTCCACACCAATTTCTGAATCAGTTTTACCACCAAGACTAACTGAAGGGGCTCCGAATAGGAAGCCCGCTTCCTGCGGGCTACTAAACCCACCTGGGATCTGCCAGAGCCTCGGGATCCTGTTGCCAGGCTCTGAACAAGCGCACCTCCAAACAGATGTGATCTGGTACATCGGCCTCCGTCAGAATCAGAAGGACCATACTGGACTCACGATTAAATCTTATTTTTCCTCACCTGCACCCAGCAAAACAAAGCCCCAGGTGCATTGCAGTTTATATGTCTACCAGCTCGGCGTCTGAGGACCAGGAAACACCAGAGCCTAAATTCAGTGGAGACCCCTCATGTGCCAGGCACTATTCTAAGAACTTTGTTAACTTGTGTAATCCTCACAACAACCCTGGGAGATAGATCCCATCATTATCCCCATCCTACCAAAGAGGAAGCTGAGGCCCAGAGAGGTTAGGTGACTTGCCCCAGGACACACAGCCGGTACGCAGCAGAGCTACTGCTGCTTCCTACTGATACCCAGGAACCTATGTGAGCAAAATAAGCTAGAGACAGGTTTGTCCCCTTAGCGCAGAGAAGTTCCTCACTTTCTGCAATCCTAAAACCAAGTCTTTGTCATACAGATAGAGACAGCCGCTTTGCTTTGACAAAGGATTCTTTACTGATGAAAAGCTGCGAGGTGGGAAACACTGTCTCAGAAAGCTCCTTCGTGGAGTTAGAAATTGGAATTCATTTACAAGGTGTCCACTTCCGGGCATTATGGGATTCTGCCTGGCACATCAAGGGGGCAGTAAGAGGTCCAGACTATCACGTGAGAGCCTGAAGGGGACAAACTTGGACCTCACAGCCCGAATTGCTGCTCTCAACGCAGAGGTTTTAATCCTGGCTTCACACCAGAACTATACTTAGGGGGTGCTTAGAACACAGGGATGCCCAGGGCCCACCCCCAAATACTCTGCTTTACGGTGTCTGTCGTGTTGTTTTGCTGGGTCTTATTTTATGTTTGTAAGTTTCCTCACGATGCTGGATCCTCAGCGAAGCATCAACAGCCACTCGACAGACTAACAGCTCGCGGACGATCAAGAGTTGGTTTCCATCGCACCCAACCCCCCAAAGCCTCTCACCTGAGAGCGAAGTGGTCCGCCACAGAGCCACTGGCCAGAGAGACCAAAAAGGTGGCGGTGTCCCCTTCCCGGACGAGGTTCAGAGGTACGGAGAGAACGACGTTCTCATCCAGGCTCAGCAGGGACCACTTGAGATCGTCCTGGGTCGGGTAGACCACGACACTCCCGATCCTCTCCCGGGCAGCTGGCGCCGGCGGGGGGCTGTCCTGGCCCGAGTGTATGTTGTTCTCCCACTTGCTGTCCTCCTCCAGGGGACACTGGCCGGCCTGGTCGGCCGGGTACAGCGTGAAGAAGAGCTCCATGGCCGTGCCGCCCAGCAGGGCTGGGATCTCCTCCTCGGGCTCCAGGTCCAGCCCAGAGCTGAACCACTCGGGCAGCACCTCCAGCTCAGCCACACACAGCCCAGGGGTCCCTTGCAGCCGACAGCTGGCCGCCACTTCCCTGGCCTCCGGGAAAGCAAACATCTTGACGCAGGGGAGCTGTTCCGCTGGGTCGCCGTCGGCCCAGCCCATCCCGGTGATGTAGAACAAGGTCTGCACTTTGGGTCTGTTGGAGTAGATGGAGCTACCGAGGATGTGGGCTTTCAACTTCCAGTTGAAGGGAAACTGGCCCATGTTGCCAAAGGGTGCAGATGTCAGCATGAACTCTCGGGGGACCGTCTTCTCGACTGAAAATGGCCCATAGCTGGCATTGACCATCGGGGGGCTCCTGGCTCGGTAGATAAAGAACGACTCCACCCGGGCCTGCAGACTGCAGTTCCGAGTGACGTCCTGGTTGGCCTCTTTAAGGAAGAAGGACTCCTCTGCGTTAGAGACGTGGAAGCTCGTGGGAAGGTAAGCAGGGAGCGAGGAAAACCTCTGCAGGCTGTCCACGATGGCGCGGCTCTCCGTCACTGCACGAGAAACGGAAGCAGGGGAAGAGTGAGAGCCGAGTCCGGAGAGGTAATGAAATTAACGCAGGGCCGCCTCCACCCATCCACACAACACACCGCCCACCCGAATCCTGGGTCTCCTCGCGGTGAAAGTCCTGTCATTACATAAAGTGTGTTCCGAAATAACCGGGGCAAGGGTGGGAGGAGCCCCGTGTACCACTGATCCGATCGTCCTGTGACTGAATTACGCCCCCACCCCCGGAGGGAAAACGTCGCACCCACTTTTGCTCTTGCAAAGCCCCGAACTCAGAGGATCGTGGTCATCTCTGTTGCACACCTACCAAGCCCACCATACAACCAGGCATTGGACCATTGTATATGACGTCTTAATACTTGATTACTTTGATATTTATGCTTCTTCCCATCCCCCCTAGATGTGGTGTCCACGTGGATGTTTAGACATCGCCTAATTCTTTCTGAAGTGAGGGTGAAGCGATGGCTCAGCATTCCCACTTCTAGAAATCTCTCCTTCCGAAACACGAGTGAGAATTCATAAAGATCTGTTTATCTACAAGGATATCCACTGCAGCATCCTTTTGAATTGCAGACAAACTTATTTTACGTGCTGGAGCCAGAAGCCTGGATTTGAATCCTGGCTCTGCCACTTCCTAACTGAGCAACCTTGGGCAAGTTATTTAACCTCTCTGTGCCTCAAATGTCCTCATATAAAGTAGGATATGAATATAAATGATTGTAAGGATTAACGAGTTAATAAATGTGAAGTGCTTAGAACAGTGCTGACACACATAAATGCTCAATCTTTACCTGCTATCATTATAATATTATTTACTAGTTTAAGGCATTCCAAAGGTTTATTATATTAAGAGGAGACCAGATAAACTATACACTTTTACTATGGGGTAACAGGCAGCTCTGTAAGAAAAATGAAGCAGAGCTGTATCAGCATGTTTGAAAAAATGTCCACAATCTGTGATTAAGCATAAAGGATTATAAATGTATTACATAGGATCCTATCTGGGTAACTTTTTACGATTCTATATGTACATATGTAAATGTACATATATTTATGTTTGGTATCTATAGAATCCAGAAAGGACTTTTGCCTTTTACCAATTACGTTTCTACCTTCTTAAAACTTGTTACGATAATCATGTATTACTTTGTTAATTAAAATACATATAAATATACATAAACATGTATATGTGGACACGCGTATATGTATATGTGTGTGTGTGTGTTTCTTTCAGGTGGGGAAACACAAAGAGCAAAGACCCAGGAAGCTTCTTCAAAGTGAAGACAGCCCACCAGGAACCAGGGTTGGCAAATCAGGCCAAGAACAGACAGGAATTCTTCCCTGCCCTGAAATACACCTCTACCCCTGGAGCCTGGCTTCCAACCAGAGCAAGAGGAAATAAACCAGGCAGCAGTGTTTACAGCACAGCATCACCAGAGGGTAAAAGGCAAACAAATACTCCATTGACTCGGACTCCTGGTAACATTTTTTCTGCGGCCGTTACAAATTCTGTGAAATACAGTTTTCTGTTGACTTAAATAATTTTGGGCCTTTTCAGGGCTGTCCTTGGTGAGCTTTCCTTTCCTAGTGGATGACAAAATTGTAATTAGGAGATTGTGAAACAGGTACCACCACAAAGGGCCTGACGCATACTTTCTCCAAGAAGGTGTTCAGAAGGCAAGTTCTCTGTGAAACGCTGCACAATCTCACTTACGTGCAGAATCTAAAACAGTCAAATTCGTAGAAGTAGAGAGTAGCATGGTGGCTGCCGGGGGCTGGGGGGAGAGGAAGGGGGGATGTGGGTCAAAGGGTACAAAGTTTCAGCTAAGCAAGATGACCATGTTCTGGAGAGCTAACGTACCGCAATGTGACATAGTTAACAACCCTGTATTGTACATTGTAATTTGCTAAGAGAATGGATTTTAAAATCAATCTTCTCAACGCGCGCGCACACACACACAGAGTGAAAACTAGGTGGAGGTAATGAATATGTTAATTAGCTTGATTATGGTGATCATTTCACAATGTACACATGTATCAAAACATCCAATTGTACACCTGAAACATATACACTTTTTACAGGTCAGTGATATCTCAGTAAAGCTGGGGGGGGAGGCACTTCCCTGGTGGCGCCGTGGTTAAGACTCCGCGCTCCCAATGCAGGGGGCCGGGTGCGACCCCTGGTCGGGGAACTAGATCCCACATGCGCGCCGCAACTAAGAGTTCACGTCCCGCAACTAAGGAGCCCACGTGCCGCAACTAAAGGAGCCTGCCTGGCTCAACTAAGACCCAGTGCAACCAAATAAAATGTGTATGGGGTCAGGGGGGAAGAAAGAAAGAAAGTTCTCAAGTGTCATCAATATGGCCAGTCCTGGTCAGATTAATTACTGGAGGAGAAGCGTTATTCCTTATTCATTTCTCCAATTATCCTCTATCTAAATATATTTACTTACTATATTTCCATCCCTGGTAGGGATATCACAGGGGCAAGACAGATGCGGTTTCCGCCCCAGGGAGCAGGCAAACTTTGGAGAAAGGCACGGCTAACCTACACAAGGCAGCTAACCTACACAAGGCAGCTGCAAAAGTGAACGTTCAGACCCTTCCAAACGCCCGTCCCAATAATTCTCCACCTAGGAATTCATGCGAAGGAAATAAGAGATCATCAGAAAGGAGATTAATGTGCGAGCGTCAACACGAGTATGATTTATAACAGCAACACACAGGAAGCAACCTAAAAACTCATCATGAGGGCAATGATTATAGAAATGATTAAAGTCTTACTCTGCGTGAGATATTAAGCGGTCATCAAAACCACGATTTCAACAAATATGTAGCACCGTGAGAAAATGCTTACGACATCCTAACTGAAAGAACAGACGTCAGATCTTGATTTAAGTTATCCCACATCTGTTTAAAATCTATTTTCAATAGTAGATATTGTATATATGTAATATATATACACCCATAAATATGCATATGATACATTCACTTTCATAATATAGACCTGGGTTTCCTCCAGATTGCATCCCCATAGATCGGGCAGGATTCGGATCAAAGACAGAGGAGGAAGAGAGATGACTTTGAAGGAGCCTCATCCCAAGGAAAGTTTTAGCTGTTGCCGCCACCAAGGGGCAATTTGTATTTTGACAATGTCAGGCAGTGCAGAAACGCCATTCCAGATGAAATTTAAATTATTTTTTGGTTGGTTTATTTCCCCTCTCCAAACCAAGAAGCTAAATTCTTGGTGAATTTACCCATAAATTAATTGGCAACGAGGCAAGTCTGTCTTCCACAGCCTGACGATATCCTTCAGCAGAGATGGGTGGGCATACAGCCGACCAGATTTGGGAAGAAAGAGGTTCAAATTTTACCTTCTCAGAAAATCTAGGCGAAGCCCAAGGCAAGGTTTAAATTCTGACTTATTTACAGATGTGGAAAAGGAAATTAAAATAAATGCAAAGTTTAATATGCTCTGTTTCCACTGTGGACTTGTTCTATTTTTTCATTATCATTTATATCGATATTTTATACCTCTCAAAAATTGATTTACAAGAAATTTAAAGCTGAGCCTTCTCTCTTCTTTATTATGGCCAAAGCCTGCATTTTATCTGAAATGACAGCGTGAAGTTTACAATCCTGTCCCACCGTAACTCAAGCAAAATGCAATACAAATTTTGTCCGAAGGCTTATACGGAAAGCCATAAACATCAGCGGGCAGATCCTCATTCTGTCCTCAAACCAGATGGCCACAAACGATGACACCCAAATTTAGAAGCATTTTATGAAGACGAGAGACTGTCCTTAGACAGACACCCGGGGTCTGAGAAACTAACACCCCTACCTTCAGCCCCCTAATGTCACATAGTGGCACCATTCTTCTTCCCGTTGGCAGGTAGACCCTGTGGCCAGAGTTCTGAATGTGAAATGAGGCCCTATTCAGTCTGCTGATTTCCTAGAGGGCTTTTCACCACCCGACTAAATAAGGTGGGTCCTGAGAGCAGAAAATGAGGACGCTTTGGGCTTCCCCGGTGGCGCAGTGGTTAAGAATCCGCCTGCCGATGCAGGGGACACCGGTTCGAGCCCTGGTCCGGGAAGATTCCACATGCCGCGGAGCGACTAAGCCCGTGCGCCACAACTACTGAAGCCCGCATGCCTAGAGCCCACGGTCCGCAACAAGAGAAGCCACCGCAATGAGAAGCCCGCGCACCACGACAAAGAGTAGCCCCCGCTCGCCGCAACTAGAGAACGCTTGCGCACAGCAACGAAGACCCAGTGCAGCTAAAAATAAATAAATAAATAGAAAATGAGCACATTTTAGGGAGGCCCAGCTGCAAAGGGCTTCTTCGTCACTGCCCCCCTTATGAGCCAAGAAGAAAATCAAGTGCAGGTTCACCAAGAGCACAAGGTGCTCCAGACGGATGCCCTGTGGTTGAAGGATGCTCTGACTGGCAGATGGCTCCGAGGAAGCCCCAAAGAGAACTTCGGGGGGAAACTAACAACTTCCCAGGATGAAGCAACTCCCAGGGCGCTGGGAATCCCGGCAGGGCCTCTGTGAGCCAAAGCGCGTGGATGGACATCACTGCTGTGCTTGGCAAGCAAAAAATACTCCTGGGTCGTGCCTTTGTCGGGAGTGGAGGGACCTGTAGCTCCAAGATAATGCAGCCCACAGACTCACAAACCTTTCCGCTGCCATCGCCAGCCCTACCTGGAAGCTGAGTACCAGTCTTGTGGCTCCTGGTCACCCACCTGAGGGTCAAGGCCTGTGACATGTCTGCAGCTGAGTCTCTTCTCACTCCCACAAGACAACACGGACGTGCACAGCCAGGAATAGAAGGCTCTCCTTCCAGTGGGCCAGATGGCCAGGTCTTTGGAAACCATCAGCAAGAGAAAATGCTCACTGGTCTGTCAAAGGGTGGTCCTGAAGAATAGCTGGTAATTTACTGCCACCACCTGGGCACCCCCATGTCCATGGTCATGGTGGCCAGAAGCTACAAGGAGGCCCTTGGAAGCATTCATATCCGTTCAGAACGGTGCAGTGGAAGTTGTTTCTGGGATGAAGGAATGAACTAGGAGTTCATTCACACTCGTGTTTTCCTGTCTGTCTCCACCCTGTTTCTGTGTCTTCCTCTGTGAACTTTTGCACTTGCTGGGAAGCTCATCACCCACCTGTGAGCAGAACAGACTCCTTCCCACCAGGATTTCTCAGCTCAGGAAGGGTTTCTCCAGCCCTGTCCCTGCTCTTCTCTGCATCACAGGAAACTACACTTCCCAAGCTCCTTTGCTCCCTGGCCTCTGGATGCAATGGGATGCTCTGGCAGAAGATGGAGCATGGGAGGTATTTCTCCCCTTGTCGGCCAGCATTTCCTGGCAGAGACGGCGCCTCTTCTCTGATTCCAGCCCTCTTCACGCTCCCCACCGTGCATACAGCTCTCCTAGGCAGTAGTTCTAATATCTACTGGACGGTTCCGGCTCCTGGGTTCTGATAATCCTATTTCCCCACTTTGTCCCTTCAGCCCAACTGGTAGCAGCTTCCTGCTGTTATTAATTTCTGGATTACTTTACCACTCCCAGAAGGTGTTTACCATGCCCGACTTGGTTTCGCAGATCTTCCATCACCCGAGTAACTAATTCCCTTGATTAAATTCCCTCTGTGGAAATAACTAGAGTGGTTTCTCTTTTCTTGGCTAAAGCCTGACAGACACATCCAGTCACTAATCACACCTTCCTATTATATTTCTTCAAGGCCACTGTCACCATATGAAATTAGCCTTTTACTTGTTTACTTATTTTCTATCTAGTCTCTCTGTTAAAATTCAAGCTCATGAGAGCGCAGGCTTTGATATCGTTTGTTGCTGAATCTCCAGTACCTAGCAGAAGGAAGTAAACAAGTATGTGCTGAGTGAATGTCCAGCAACTAAGGCTGCCATGCTTTAATGCTTGAGAGAATAAATCTCTCTGTGTTCCTTCTGAGCCTTCCTTTGGCTTCTCCCCAGGGTTGTTAATAGATATCATTAGTATTAACAAATCATTGGCCCATCGCATTATTACTCCATTCATGTCCTCTCAAATATCACATTGCTGTGGTCACTAAGCTGGTTGCTAGGTTTGCCAAGCAAAGAGCTGCACTTCTCACATGGAAGGAAAAAATACCACTTAAAGGAGAAACAGCACTTGTGATGCGTCAACACACCTGGGCATGTGTAACTGCTAAGTCCGTTGGTTATCACAATGGTTGTGAGATGAACAGTTAGTCCCTTTTGGAAAATGGTGAGACTGAGGCACAGAGAAATGAAGCAATTTGAACATGGTCGAAGTTAGGGTTCCAACCAGCTCCGTCCAATTCCAAAGGCTTTCTACTTCTCTGCATGGCCCCAGGGCCAACTGGCCTGGTGGTTCTACCATGAGGCCAAGGCTATATGCAGGTCAGCTGAAGGGGCTGGAACTCAACGCTCACTATTCCAGGTTCATGGACAAAATCCCTACACACCCAGTGAGGCTTTCATCACTCTACCATCACAGGTGACTGTCTCCTATCCCAGGTACCAGCCTGGATTCCCAGGTAGAGCAGGAAAATAGATACAGTTGACCCAGTTGATGGCAAAGCAGCCAGAGATCCATACCTTTAAGGTAACAGTAAATGTGGGAAAGCACTGCTACCTGTAAACCCCAGCACGTGGCCGGGAGCCTCAGGAAGAGTAGCCAATGCAACAAGTCAAACCAAACGTTCTCCGGTTAAGGAGGAGAAGTGCAAGTGGTGAGTTATTCATTAACGACCAGCTGTGGTGGAAGTTATTGCACGTCCTCATCCGGTTTGCTCCCACCCTCAACTGCATCCCATCACTGTACCCTGGGGACCAGATCCTTCCACGCCTCTGCATTTGAAACACAAGTCACGGATCACATAACCAAGAAAAGGCAGCAAATACTTAACTACTGAATTCAAAAGCCACCCATACAACAGTAAGACGGGAAAAGTCAGATGAGTTTCTGCCTCTCTCAACCAGATAAAATATACCATGGCTGAGAGAGAAGGAGAGACCATGCAGACAAGAGGGCATGAAGCCACCAAGGCCAGCTGGTCCTCAGGCTGGAGGGAGGCTCGCCTTTGTCCCAAGATTCTTCTCAAATTTCAAACTGGGGAGCCCTGTGGGGCCAAACATGGGTTGTTCACAAGGACAGGAAGCAGATAAAAAGCAGACCAGAAGCAGGGGGAAAGCAGGAAGCAGAAGAGCAGACAGGAAGCGGACAGGAAGCGGACAGGAAGCGGACAGGAAGCGGACAGGAGAGAGCAGGTCCCTCCTCCCAGCTCCAGCCCTGCAATCTCCTATAGCAGCCCCCCCGCCCACCGCCGTTAGTAGAGACTAACAAGAAACAACTGGCTAAGAGAAATGTGGTTTTCAGATGCTAGCACCCAGCATTAAAGACCAGAGAACAGAAAGATGAGTTTGGAACTAAGAGACGGTAACTTAACAACTGAGATCCCATTTGTCAGAAGAGAACATTGCAGCAGAGAAGCATTAAGTCTAGTAAATGATGGTTCCAGGTCAGGATTCCAAACAACTGGCCCTATAGTGTACACCCTAACCACCGCCCTGTAGAGCTTCCCATCGAGCCCGCGGGGGAAAGGAAGAGCTCTTATTCCTTGATCTCCAGGCTGTCCCATAATTCCTTCTTGATCCAGAGGGAGACAGGGAGACTCTAGAGAAACACAAAGAAAAACCCAGAAAGTGAGCGTTTTTAGAGAAGAAGCCAGGAATCCAGAATTGTGTGTCCCCATCAGAGACGGCATGATCGTAGCAGGAACCATGGAGAACTCCCAGGTACTACATCGTAGTTTGTAGAACTATGAGTGGAATAGAGAATACGGGACTGACATGCGGTGTGGAGGAAAAAGATACGGACTTTGGTTTGGACACGCTCGAGTTAAGGTGAAAGGGAGATGATGGGGAGCCAGGTGAAAATATGAATGTGGGATTCAGGAGGAGGTGGACACCAACTTCATCTCCACACAAAGGTAAACTCCTTTTAGACACGGCGCCACATCCTAAGATGGGGATGCTGAACTCTGGCTACATAGTAGGTACACACGGTAAAGAACATATGTATTATACCTGGCCCTGCCCACCAGAATTCATTTTAATGGTCTCGGGGAGGGGCCCAATTGTTTCCCTGTTCTCTAGATGACTCAACTGAACAGCAGTGGAGAGAAACACCACTAAAAGTTCAAAGGCACTATTGGTACACAGTAGGTACTTTGTGTATACAGGTTTCCCCCACTATCTGAAAGTAAATCATTCCTGTGAAGTCTTTCGCAAGCCTAAATGGCACAAAGCAAAGAAGCAATTACCTTAGAGCACATCTTGCTAACGGATGCACAAAATAAAGGGAGAAAAAGCACAGGTGCTCATACGGTTCAAAGCTATGGCGACTTGATGCTGAGATGCTGAGTGTATGTAGTTCCGGGGAAGGAGCCTGGTGGTGCCACTCTCACCCGCAGGGGTGCACGATACCTCTGTAAAGGCTCACTGCAAAACCAACGCTGAACTCTTTTCACTTTTCGTCTTTTTTTTTGTAAAAGGGGAAATCCTCTTTAGATTTCTTTCAGGTTAGCGAAAAATGGTACTTATGTAATTCTTTCGTAAAAGCCAAGAGGCATAAAGTGAACTTTCAAAACGCAGGCGGGTATCGGTACTCAGAAATGAATAGTCACTCGTTGTCTTGAGGGCAAGTCTTGGGTCATATACCAGTAAATCCATTAAGGAATAGATATGACTATAAATTACAGTGATAACACAAAATATAGAGAAATGAGGGCAACGAGAAAAGAACAGAATCGTCATCACAGTCATCATTTATTTACAATCCTTATGACGTACCAAGCACTAGTCTAAGCATTTCGCAGGTGTTAACTCTTTTAATCTTCACGATTTGGGGATCACGAGGATTTGATTATCAGCCCCACTCACAGATGGGGAAACTGAGGCACGGGGCAGTTAAGTGACTTGCCTAAGATCCCAGAACTAGTAAGTGGCAGAGGGGAAAGTGGATCCAAGTTGTCAAGCTCCCGGCAGAGTTCACACCCTTAGCCACTGTGTTCTGCTGTCAGGGGAAAGCTTAGCGAGCAAAGTCCACAGTGTGAGAGCTTCGGCAATGGTTAAAGGGACTGCAAACGGGCCTCTGAATTGTCCGGCTCTCAAAGCACGAGATGAGGTCACCAGTTGGGCACCATTCATAAGATGAAAGCAAGAAGCAAAGCTTTTCCTGGCTCTGAGAGAAATTCCTCCGGTGGTGGTGCCCCGAGGGACACAATGGCATCCCTACAATACAGTGAATTTATTAGCAGGCTCCCTATGGTGCCGTCCGCACAGGGCGGGACGCGACAGTGAAGGACCACCAGGCAAAGCGGATTATGCAGAGGACAAAGGATTGCGAGGCAAGACAGCTGACAGCTCTTGGAAGGTCTGGCCTGATGGAAAAAAAAAATCCAGAATAAGATTCTAGAGGAGAATTCTACCCTTCAAACTCTCCTCCATGAACGTGCTTTCTTACCAAACCAGCTAAGGTCGTAGAAAGTGGTAAGTAGCAGAGGTCTTGAGACTATATTCTCTGGCAAGATCTGGGGGCACAAATATTCTACATAGACCATCCAAGGCCAGTGTACAAGATTTAAAACATAAGGAAGAGTATTAATCTTTTCTACATGAGGTCCACCACTTCTTTTATGCCATAAAGACCCTTCCCAATATCCCAAGATCAAATATATACTCACCTATACTCTCAACTGGGTTTCTATGGGTGGGTATACGTATATTCATGTGTGTGACTACATTTTTGCATTTAATCCTTTTTTATCGAGGTATTTTGGGCCATTAAAAGTTGTATATATAAAATAGATCAACAACAAGGTCTCACTCTATAACACAGGGAACTATATTCAATATCCTGTAATAAACCATAATGGAAAAGAATATGAAAAAGGATATATCTATCTATCTATCTATATATATATATCTGAATCACTTTGCTGTATGCCAGAAACTAACACAACATTGGAAATCAACTATACTTCAATTTTTAAAGAGGAAAAAATGTTGTATATATTCAAGGTGTACAATTTGATGATTTACATCATGAACAAATCACCACAATCAAGCTAATTCATGTATCTATCACCTCAGATGATGAATCTGAGGTGATGGGTATATGAATTGATATTCTTCGTGATGAGAACACTTCAGATCTACCCTCTTATCGAATTGTATGTATTACGTTTAATTCTTGAATCCATCTGAAGTTCCTTTTGGGGTATAATGTAAAGTGAGAATCTGACAGTAGTCGGAAACTCGCACACAAGCGAATAAGCTGGCAGAAGTATTTTATTTGACTTCATAGTTTAATGGGTTTTTAATTGAAAGATAATGTGACTGTATTTTGGGGATAGAGGCTTTAAAGAGGTAATTAAGTTAAAATGAGGTCGTTAGGGTGTGCCCTAATCTGTTATGACAGGTCCTTATAAGAAGAGATCAGGACACACACACACACATACACACACACACACACACACACACACACACACAGAGGGATTACCACGTGAGGACACAGGGAGAAGACGGCTGTCTACAAGCCAAGGAGAGAGGCCTCAGGAGAAACCAGCCCTGCCCACACCTTGACCTTGGACTCCAGCCTCCAGAACCATGAGAATAAATTTCAGTTGTTTAAGTCACCCGATCTGCAGTACTTTGTTATGGGAGGCCTATAATTGAGAGATTACCCTACGTTATCAAACTTCTATCAGTTCATCTTGCCTATTTTTTTTTTTTTTTTGTCTTCAGGATCACTTTAGATTCACTCCGTCAAGTTGCCCCAAACCCAGTCAGACCCTTACCCGAAGATGAAGGTCTGCATATGGGGCTTATGGATGCCTTGCCACTGTCTGCCATATTTTTCTTCATTATCCCTTTTTTTTGGGGCTGCATTGGGTCTTCGCTGCTGTGCGCGGGCTTTCTCTAGTTGCGGTGAGCGGGGGCTACTCTTTGTTGAGGTGCGTGGGCTTCTCATTGCGGTGGCTTCTCTTGTTGCAAAGCACAGGCTCTAGGGGCGCGGGTTTCAGTAGTTGCAGCGCATGGACTCAGTAGTTGCGGCACGCGGGCCCTAGAATGCGTGGGCTTCAGAAGTTGTGGCTCGCGGGCTCTAGAACACAGGCTCAGTAGTTGCGGTGCACAGGCTTAGCTGCTCCATGGCATGTGGGATCTTCCTGGACCAAGGATCAAACCTGTGTCCCCTGCATTGGCAGGTGGATTCTTAACCGCTGCACCACCAGGGAAGTCCATTCTGCCACATTTTTCTATGTGTTTTCAAGTTTTCTAGAATGAACATGTCTTCTTGCTTATTTAATCTAAGAGAAATACTGACACTTTTTTCCCTTGAAAAGAAAGATATGGAACTTGATTTTAAGTAACAAACTGAACACACTCGTTTCCTTGCATCTCTACAGAAACCCCGGAGAAATAAAAGCGTAAAAGTACAGAAAGGAATAAACTTACGAACAAGAGAAATGGAGGAAGGCCGTCTGAAGATAAAATATTTCAACAGATTTATGGAAGATAGTAAATGGATGAAAGCACATTGATGGGCAAGACAACAGAGGAAAGCTTGACCTGGAACTACTCCGCCCACCGGAAGCCCCGAGGGGCTCTCGACTCCATGTTGGCACACAGAGTAAAGACAAGAGTAGAAAGCGGTTTTACTCCCTGAAAACCAAGGGAGTGACTGAGTTCTGCAGATGGGACACCCTGTCCAGGCAGCCCTCCTCCCAAAGTCCCCACCCATAGTAAAAGGCAGAATACTTGGTCTTTATCTCCAATCAAAACTCAGCTCTTCTCTAAGGAAACTGAATTAACCATTGACGGGAATGTCCGGTGTAAAAGCGTGGGTGCTGGGACTCCCATCCTGAGAGGGGATGGAGGTGAAGCAGCCACTGTGCAACCATGAACACTGAAGGTACACACTGAGACAGTAATGCCGGAAGTCAGAAGGGACAAGCCACAGCATGAGATTAAAGAACCAACGGAATAACGTCAGCTCCCACTTGCCTAAGCCTAACCCAACATGACTGGGGACCTCGTAAGAAAAGGCGATTAGGACACAGATACACACAGAGGGATGACGATGCGAAGACACAGTAGGAAGAGGGCCACTTACAAGCTACGATGTGGCCAGGGGTTTCTGTGACTTACGGCCGAATACAGTGTTAACCGGTCAGAAAGGAAAGTAAGGAGTGTAAATCAGCTAAATTCTCATCTTTCATAGAGAGAGCGCTGCTGTTTAAATTTGTTAACGCAAGGATTAGAGGTATAGGGAATGGTATGTAGAATGATAAATATAATCGCCACTGACAGAAAAGCAGAAATGGCTGGACCTGGCTGACTTCAGGGAGAGAGATCAAAGCTGCAGAGGGATGGAAGACGATTGCCTTCCTTTGCAAGTTATCCTGAGCCATTTTATTCTCCCCATACGCAGGCATGACTCTGAGGGTGAGTAGGCTTTGCCTGCATGAACCCAAAACTAGCCAAGCAGGGGAGGACAGTGCTCAACAGACGCAGGAAACTTGAGTGTGGGGCAAAGGGAGAGTGGCCTTAATCTTGACCACAAGGCATCGGGTCTATGGGAGAGATGGCTACCTGTCAAAAAAGACAGCAGCAGAAAGTTTCCATCCATTGTATCTCATACGGCCACTCAGCCAGGGACCATCTGGCCTCTCCTGCATTCCAGCGTGGCCATGTGACTAGTTCTGACCAATGAAATAAGAGCCTGTCTTGCCTATCACTTTGAAGTCAAAATTCGTATCTTTTACCTTCCACCAGGGAGAAGCAGGTGACTCTGAGGCCCCAGGCCATGGCAGAGCCATAAGATGGGAGGAGCCTGGACCCCTGAGTCTCCACCTGGGGGAGAGCCACCTGCCAAATATGGCACCCACATTAGATGGGAGTAAGAAAGAATTTTATGATGTATTGAGCCACTGCTGGGGTTTATTGATTACAGCAGCTAGTGATACCTAACTAATACAACATTGTATAGGCTAACAAGTTGGACGGCTTTGATTCTGCCCCTACTAAAAAGCTGGAACAAATTTCAAATGTCTTCCTTAAGGTAAACTGTGCTTTCATCAGCAAGGAGATACAGGCACTCGGAGAAACAAAGTGAAGCACTCTTAAGCCAACATGAGAGGTTTCCATGGGGCACCAGATGTAAGAAAAGCATTATTAAACGGATTATATAGATCTTAGTGACAGTAATTTTGACCTCCTGTTAAGGCACCGTCAGCTGTTGAACAGTGGGAAATGTTGATGAGCTTGTTCTAATTTCCATTTATATTTATTCTAAATTGGACCCCATAGAGATTGTTTAAGTAAGAGAGGGAAATTCACTAAGCAACCCTGACAGCTCTGCCATCGCCAGATATAGGGAGGTCGCTGAGGCTTACAAGAGACAAAGGACACCTGGGCTGGCCTCCCACGTCTGCCATCAGCTCAATTTATGCACCAAGTCACTTCATCCCCCTGGGATTCACTTTCCCTCTGTGTCAAATAAGGCGTCACTTCCTGCCACCCATCAGGGACATACCATGAGGGAACCCAATAATGCGACTTGTGATTGTGTGACTGCATTAGTAGGAATGTCACGTGTGGAGTGTCTTCGCTTTAGGTTTCCCACTAGTTCAGACTAGCCTTCCCATCCTCCGGCCCTTGCTGATACCAAAAATGATTCTTTCAATTCACAGAAAATCCGCACCATGCAAGTCTAAACAAAACTGGAATTTAACGGCAGTCACAGCTGGAGAGAGAGGTTAGCTTCAGGTCTGGCAGGATGCAGCGCTTAAACAATGTCATCCACATGCACCTTCACAGATCTCCTTCAATGGGTGAATGGATAAACAAACAAATGGTGGTACAGCCACTGAATGGAGAACAACTTAGCAATAAAGCAAACGATGGATATACATACAACAACATGGATAAATCTCAAACACATTTTGTTGCCTAAAATAAGGCAACCTGTAAAGCTACCTACTGTATGATTCCATTTTTGTGACATTCTAGAAAAATCAAAACTGGAGGGATGGGGGAACAGAGCAGTGATTGCCAGGGATCAGGGCTAGTATTTAACTTTAAAAATTTAAAACAACGAATTAGGGATGGGATGATGTATCCTGATTGTTGCACTGATTACACGACTCTATGCATTTGTCAAAAAGTCATAGTGCTATATGCCAAAAAGAGTGAAGTCTACTGAAAGTAAAATGTTTAAAAATTTTTCTGAAGATGCATTTTCATCTATCACTCTGCTCTCTTCCATGGAGCTGGCTTCATTCTCAATCTCCATGTTTCAGTAAGATTAGCCTCGCCAAGTCTCATATTTTCCTTCCTTCAAAATCCAACAAGAAGCAGTATGTGTCTCTCTCCTGAAGTTTCAGGGGGGAAAAAAAAAAAAATCTCAGCGCATCTTCTTGTCTCTGATTGGTCACGTGCCCATTCCTGAACCAATCACTATGGGGGGGGCGGGGAGAGGGGGAGCAGCCCGTTCTGATTGGCTCATCCAGTGTCATGTGTCTCTTCCCAGGAGCCTGGAGATAGATGGGCTTTAGCTGAAGTATGAAGTGGGGGATGCCCCAAAGCATCATCAGGGTACCATTTTGACAAGAAGAAAAAGGATGTTCTTTGTAGGAAGCAACACAAAAGTCTACTCTATTACCCAAATGAAACAATTTACACCAAGTCAAGGCTGATCTCTTTACTGCCAGTACTATTGTTGAACAAAAACTCAGGAATATGCCTGAGACCATCAACAAGACATTTCATTAATTACCCTGAAGACGTGTGTTACTTTTAGAGTTTGACGTTCTCCGTATGAAACACAAGTTGGAGAATCTGAACCCAGGGCCCAGAATAAACCAACCTCCACTGCAGGGCTAATATGTTTACTTTAGGATATTGAGTCTTCGAAAGTGATCTCAGCGGGCAGCGACAAAGCAGAAGTATACACATGCGTCCTACGCATGTGACCTATGCAGTTACACAGGGCCCCACGCTCAGAAGGGCCCGGGCTTGGTTCAGTGCCCTGCGGCCGCGCTCTACACCTCTGAAATCGTTCAGAGTTTTATCTTTGAACTTGTGCTTTGTAAGTCAAGTCTAAGGCGACAACAGAGCATTCGCATGCGCAAAGGAGGTACATGTAATTGCTTGTCTGCTGGTGCCCTATTTGCATACTGTGTTCTGGATGCCCTGTGAGCACGGAATTCCGGTGGCCCTGATGCATGGGAGTTCTGTCCGCGAGACACAAAGCCAGTACAAGTAAGTGTAGTGCATCTACGACAAATCAGCAGGGCCACTGACAGCTCAGAGAGGGCAAGCTTGCCATTAAACCAGAACTTTCCTCAAATGCGGCTAAAAAAGGCAAAGGCATTCTATGACACACAACCAGCCGAGAAACCCCATCCCGTTCGTTCTTAGTTCCGTTACTTTCCCGCATTAGACAACTGATGCTGAAAATGGGTGACACAGAAAGAAAGGGAAGAAGTGTCCCTTTCCCGCCAGTCCTTCCTTCCACATCCGCAAGCGGAAGCTCACACTGGTAGAAGGTGCCCACATCCAGAAGTGAAATGAAACCAGGCGAGTCAGCTCTGTGCACCACTTCCACTATTCTGGTCATATTAAAATGCATGTGCGTGTTATGATCTATTAAATACGAATTGTGTCATTTTGAGGAGCCCGCATGTGGGTTCATTGCTCTTCTATCTGCATGTACCACAGGTATCGCACAGTTAAAAGACGAATGATATGACCATCTCAACAGATGCAGAAAAGGCACTGGACAAATACAGTAAAACACTACTAACCCAGGCTAGCTTGCATCAATCCAAAATCATTCATGGAATATCTTTCTTTCTCGTCCTTATTGTTTTAATGCAGTCTGTAATTTTCAAACACATGAAGTAACGAGAGGAAGGGAAACAAAGGTTGTCCAGTCTTTGTGGCTGCTGCCTAGAGAATCTACTTCAGTGAATCTTTAAGACTGTTTTTTTAAGGGTTAGGAGTTTAAACACCAAGAGCTCAGATGACTTCAACACCCCTCTGACAATTCTTTAGGCTATCCAACTGTTAGAAAATGTCTTTTCCCCTACCGCCAGCAAACAACAAAAACACAAAAAAGAGTATTTTCTGTCGGGATTAATTTCTCTGGATAATCAAGTAAGTCAAGTAAGTCAGGGTGCATGGAGTGCAGAGCTGTGACAAGAAAAAAAAAAAAAAAAAGACAAGCAGAGGACACAGCCTGCTTCTGAGGAACTTAAAATGTTAATGGAGAAGAGAAGACAAACCTACATCTTAAAAATTGATAACAATAAAAGAAAGTAAAAGATCTATTGTTAACTTGCCTGAAATAAGTTATATAGGCCAAATCTCAGAGAAAGAAGAGATCAATATTGATTGGGAATTATCACAAGTTTATCACTAGCAGGCTCCAGTGAATGAATTAATAGTAGTAATAACTAGGAAATCTGTCGAGTGCCTACTACGTGCCGGTCACCATTATAACTGATTTATGTGTATCAGCTCTTTACACATTTATCCTTTACCCAATCCTGTGAGATGGAATATTATTTTCAGATCGTTATATTATTAATATTATGATATAATTTATAAGTAATATTATATCCATTTTATGACTGAAAAACAAAGGCACAGAGATGCCAAGAAACACGCCTAAGGTCACACAGCATGTAAGGGGTGCAGCCAGGACTGGGCTCCAGAGTCCAGGCTCTGACTGCTATTCTCTGCGGGTTCCTGGAACATTTCTGCTTATTCTCCTCTGTTTGGTCCCATGGCGGCTAATGTCCCAGACTCAGTCATCTCCCTTCACCAAAGCAAAGAAGGGCTCCATTATAGCTTCTGACCGATAATATGACCCAGAATAAAACCCATAAAGAACACAAAGAAATAGAAACATCCTCCCCACACTGGCCCCAGGGGCTGTGCCGTGAACCCCTGTCATACGTAAAACTGCCTCTCAGCACAGCTTTGGGGAGTCTTGGTGGGGAAAAACAAAGCCAAAAAACCCTCAGTCCCTTTTTTTCTCAAATTTAATTCAGAGTTTATTCTGTGTTGGGCAGAGTCGTCCTGGAATTTAAGGGACACAGAGGACAGCATCCCTGAAGCTGGGGGCAGGTCCCTGGGGATGCCGCGGTGTGGGCACCTGCACCCAGCCCGGGACACCCCCGTTCGGGCACTAGGCTCACCCCCAGCTGCCCCAGACCAGGGCTCCCCTCTCCAGTCACCTCTGCAGGAACAGGGGCCTCGTGTGCGACAACACTGCCACCTAGTGGCCGAGGTTGTTCCCACTGAGCCAGAAGCAGGTGGTTGGTTCCCCATTTCCAGAGCTGAAACGCAGATTTGGGGCGATTTCGAGCGCTTTGGGGACTTTAACCAAGACCCGTTGCTGCTTTCTGCCAGAAAACCATTATACAAAGCACGATGACTCTCTAGGACCAAATTCTTTGTAGGCAAGCAACAGAAACCCCAACGCGGGTGGGCTTAAGTGAGAAAGGGTGTCGCCTTCCCCCCCCAGACCTCAGCCTGGGACAGAGGGGACCACAGGCAGCAAAGGGGTGGGGGAAGGGGAACTAGCGTCCCTGCACTCTGGAAGGGCGTGAAAGTGCACCCAGGAGGGAGGAGACACCGCAGACTCCACCGGAGACAGCTGGGTTTTCCCCCCCACAAATGGGCTACGAAGACCACTGATCGGACAGTGGGATGCACAGATGATCCTTTTCTCTCCCTTCCCTTTTTCCACTAGCTTCACCCTGAGAAATCACAGAAAGGAGAAGAAATGATTTTTATATCAGTCACATCCTTCCAGAGAAGTTCTGGTGGCTTTATGAAAGGGGTTTTCTTCCCTTTTTTTCAGTTTTATTTGTTCCAGGAGGAAATCTCTCCAGTCTCTGACTCAAACTGTCCTTGATCTCCCCTCTCAGCGACCACCTGAGTGCTGAGGGGCCCGGGCAGGGGAAGATGTGAAAACACCGATCCCGACAGGGATGAATCCAGCCTGCGTGGTGACAGTGACATGAGGACAGGACCACCCAGCACTGAGACGTCCATTAGGGAACCGTCCCCACGGAAGGACACAGCCCATCACCTGCTCTCCATCCAGCTAGAGATCACTCAGGCCCTGCCCACACTCCTGGCTTCCTTGAAGCACCACCCCCCTCAAACCCAACGAGTAGGGGAGGAGCCTGGGCTCCAGAGCAGGTGACCTTGGCTGGAAAATCAGCTCACCTCTCAGTCAGCTGGTCACCACGGTGAGCAGCCCAGCCCGCCGCCCCGAGAAACACAGGAAAAAGGGAGACAAGAGGATGATCCTTGGGGTACGGGCACCACATGGGATGGATCAGCCATACCTACTGCCTTAGTCGGTGCAGGCTGCTATAACAAATACCATAGGTGCGGCAGCTTAAACAAGAGACATTTATTTTCTCACAGTTCTGGGACTGGGGAGCCCAAAATCAAGGTGCTGGCCGCTCTGACGTCTGCTGAGAGCCTGCTTCCTTGCTCACAGATGGCCAGCTTCTCCTCGTATCCCCACATGGCAGAGACAGAGAGCACTGGTGTCTCTTCCTCTCCTTATAAGGGCACTTATCGCATCACGGGGGCTTCACCCTCATGACCTCAGCCAGACCTGATCACCTGCCCACAACTCACCTCCTGATACCATCATATTGGAGGTTAGGGCTTCAGCATAGGGATTTGGGGGAGGGGGAGACAGAAACATTCAGTCCATATGGCCATTCACCCACCAGGGATTCGCTCAGTGCTTACCATGGGCCAGCCCTGTGCTAATCACCAAAGGCAGAGGGCACAATGGATCAAGGAATTTTGTCTAGTTTGGGGTTTGAACATAAATAAGCCATTCCAGTAAAGGAAAGCAAGAGTCGTGGCAGTGGAGGGGCCCCTAATGCAACCTTGATGGAACCAATGCAGTGGATTAAACAGTATCCACCAAAAACTCATGTCCACCTGGAACCCCAAAATATGACCTTAGTTGGAAATAGGGCCTTTGCAGATGTAATTAGGTCATACTGGATAAAATCCAGTGATTGGTGTCTTTCTAAGAGAAGGGAGAGGGATTTTCATGCACAGAGAAGCCATGTGAAGACGGGGTCAGACACTGGAGTGAAGCACCTTCTAGAAGGAATGCCTGGGGCCACCAGAAGCCAGAAGAGGCATGGGATGGACTCCCCCATACCTCCAGAAGGAACCAACCCTGCCGGCACCATGATTTTCGACTTCTGGCCTTCAGGATTGTGACAGACTAGGTGTCTGTTGTTTTAAGACCCCCTGGGTGTGATCATCTGTTACGGCACCCACAGGAATCCAGGGTAGTGCCCAGAGGATGAACGGAATCAACCAGGTCAAGAGGTGGGAAGAGGGTTTGGGGGAAGGAAAGCAGCGCGGGCAAAGGACCAGAGTGGGGAACACAGAGCCCTGCCGGAGCGGGTGTGGGGAAAGAGGAGAGAGAGGCAGACAGGCTGGAGGGGAAGGAAGGTCCAGGTCATGCAGGGCCAGGCGGAGGCTGCTTGATGGCGCCTGGACTTCATCCCAGGGGTAACGGGAAGCCTCTAAAGTCGCTGACGTCATGGGAACATGGCCCCATTCGATGCAACTGGTAAACCATCACCCTGGAACGATGGAGAATGGGCTGGAGACAGGAGTGACTGAGACAGACAGAGACACAAAGGTCCAAGTCATAGAGGGTGGTGACCTTGTTATACAAATGGACCAAAGAAGATTCCTGTCTCCTGCCCACGTGTTTACCTCTTGAGACCAGGCTAGGACCATTAGCCCAAAGACCGCTGGTGCCAAACTCAATTTTTCACATGTGCAATGGCTTTAAATGTAGCCGAAATAAGCATGGCTTTAACTATTTAGATACTGCTTGCTTTTCATGCGCCCGACATCTGCTACCTTCCGTAAGAAAAACCCTGGGCTATAAAAGACCCCCAGGTGCTATGGCCTCGGGAGCTTCCTGACCTCCCACCAAGCCGGTGAGGGACGTCACCTGGAGCCCCCCTGGCTACTGCCCGTCTCCCCCAGGAACGCTCTGCCTCTCTCGTGGTTCCTGCCATCCCACTGTCATATCTTTTTGTTTGATCAGCTCCGATATCCTCAAATTCACCCCAGTCTCTACTGCAAAGAGGGCCATCAGGATGGAGAGAGAAGGTTCAAGAGATGTTGAAAGGACAAGGAAATTACTAAGCTCTGGTGGGAAAGAAAAGGGAGCTGGGGGAGGAAAGAAAGAGTTAAGAGTTGTGTCGGGTTGAGGCTTGGGCAAAGGACAGGACAGTCACTGAGATGGCGGAGAGCAGCCTTTGGGGGAGGATGATGCATTCTGCTTGGGCCACATTGAGTCTGAGAGATGTGTGGGCCCACCCAGGAGAAATGCCCACCAGGCCGCACATTAGACACAGCAGCCGCAGCTTGGGGGACTCGGAGCGAAGAAGTGGGTGCTGCTGCAAGGGAGGTGGCGGCAGAGGTCACTGGAGGAAGCAGCCCAAAGAGACACCGGCGGGGCGGGACGAGACCCCCTGACGTGTGAGGGTGTGGCAGGGGACAAGAAGCCTGCAGAGAAGGCTCCGAGGGGCATCCAGGGCAGGGGCGGAAAAGCAGATGGACATGTGTCAGAAGAGCCATCGGAGAGCTGGGGAGACTTCTGAGAAGGAGGGACCCTGCCCCGAGCAGAGCCCGAGCATGAGACAACAGCTTGGATGAACTCAGTGGAGTTTCAGTGGCGACGTGGTGGCCGGAAGCACAAGGATGGCGACGAGGAGTGGGCACAACACGAGGGGGAGCGCCGAGAGCAGACAGCTCTTTCAAGAAGTGGGCCATAGGGGCTTCCCTGGTGGCGCAGTGGTTGGGAGTCCGCCTGCCGATGCAGCGGACACGGGTTCGTGCCCCGGTCCGGGAAGATCCCACATGCCGCGGAGCGGCTGGGCCCGTGAGCCACGGCCACTGAACCTGCGCGTCCGGAGCCTGTGCTCCGCAGCGGGAGAGGCCGCAACAGTGAGAGGCCCACGTACAGCAAAAAAAAAAAAAAAAAAAGAAGAAGAAGTGGGCCATAAAGGGAGGATCAGAATAGGAATTAGAGGACCCTCCCTTGGGTCTGGTCTACCTCTCCTGGTAGCTCCAACCCATTCCCTTTGGAGGTCCCCTGGTGGAGCCAGAAGTGGTGTCTGCCCAGACATCCCACTGAGTATCTCCCGTATTATCTGGAGCTTAGACTAGGGTTCCAAATCTCCAGCTTTCCTCAAATCTCCTCAATTCCTAATTCCTGTCACCCCGCCCCTTTAAACAGCATTAAGCTGGGACTTCCCTGGTGGTCCAGTGGGTAAGAATCCACGCTCCCAATGCAGGGGACCAGGGTTCGATCCCTGGTCGGGGAACTAGATCCCGCAGACCACAACTACGAGTCCGCCTGCTGCAGCGAAGAGCCGGTGTGCTGCAACTAAGACCGAGCACAGCCAGAATAAATAAATAAATAAATATTTTAAAAATAAAAAAGTAAATAGCATTAAGCTGATGTTTACCACCCGAGTTGCTATGACAACGGAATGTCAGAGCGTGCTCCATCTTGAGCTCATACCGTCTTTATTGAAAACAGGTCAGTGAAGAGGGCGGGTAGCTTTTTCAGCAGAATCTGAAGCACTGAAACAAAGATTGTTGAGCCCCACACCAATCACTCAAAGAAAGAGTCACTCCCCCCAAAGCAGTGAACAGATCCCAAGTTGATTCTTCCAAAGTCCAAAGGCACGGGGACTGGCCAACTGCCAGACTCTTAAAAGTCTCTTTCTTATTATTTAGGCATCTGTTAGCTGCCTCCCCAGTATCTGTTTCTCTTCTCTCCCTTTGGGGTAAACCTTGCCCATTTGGTCATTAATGGGCACGTGACCCAAATGCAGGCCAGTTGCAGAGAGACACAAGTTCTCTGGACCCCTGCAAAGTTCCCCAAAGAGACCCGCCCTCCTCCCAGGAGCAGTGTGGTGTGAGGATGGCGCCTGGGAACCACAGAGGGATGTAGTTCTGCACTGAGCAGGGAGCTCAGAGCTCCAGGGACACAAGTTCGAGCCCACACCACAGAAAGCAAACCGGAAGTCAGCGAGAAACTGGGTCCTTAGAGCTGCTGGGTCAAGTCGCTGCCTCTATCACATAATATCGCTTATATGTGGGTCTAGAAAAATGGTACAAATGAACTTATTTGCAAAGCAGAAATAGAGTCACAGATGTAGAAAACAAACTCATGGTTACCAAGGAGGAAAGGTGGGGTGGGATGAGTTGGGAGATTGGGACAGACATATACACACTACTATATATAAAACAGATAACTCATAAGGACCTGCTGTAGAGCACAGGGAACCCTACTGTGTTCTGTGGTGACCTAAATGGGAAGGAAATCCAACAGAGAGGGGACATATGTATGCATATAGCTGATGCACTTTGCTGGACAGTAGAAACTAACACAACAGCGTAAAAACTATACGCCAATAAAAAAAATTTTTTTTTAAGTCACTGGCTCCAATTAGAGGTACTCTTGCATGCACGTATCCTGAATCCATGGCATCCTGTGAGGTTCCATGACTTGTGTAGAAAGAGGAGAAACTCCCACCAGAAGACAGGCAGCCAGAAAGTTCCAACTGAAAAGTTGGAATCAGAAAACAGATAGTCCTTTAAAAAAACAAAGTCCTTTAAAAAACAAAGGGAAATATACAAGAAATGAACATCTCCTTGCACCATAAAAATGAGCCAGCTTCCAATGAGACACCGGAGGCCCCCGTGTTTCTGGAATTCTTTGCAAGAATGTCGGATCTCTGATAATGACTTTCCAATGCCAACAATCCATGCGTTCAAATAATCATTCTCTGAATGCTTAATGAATAAATACATTGACAGATTACTTGCTAATCATTTTTCCAATGTGGCCACTTGTTCCAAACAGTCAGATCCAACACAAGCCACTCTGAACCGGAAAACCGCTCCACTTTCCATAAGGCGTGTGCTTTTCACGTCATTCTCCTCCTGCCCGGATTGTGAATGCTTCTCACATAGCCACGCATTTTACGGTGCCTCAGAACGTTCATGTTTTGATGAGAAATCAAAAGGCTTCTTGTCGGCTCTGGGTTTCGTGTGTTTGTGTTTGTACCTTATCCATATGTTCCCGGGACATGGCAGCTGTGTCCTGAGAAATCGTTTGCATTTCTTATTCAATTTGCAAAATGTAAACGTGATGTAGTCGGCGCCACAGGCTGTGAGGTCTTCCCCTGGTTACTAGCTATCTCAGTGGAAAGAATCCCCGAAGGACTCCCCTTGTTTTGCATTTCCAGTAGAAAACAGGCTATGCCAGTGAGCCCAAAGAGTTGTTTCAACCCCATTGAAGTTGAGGGTTTTTCCTCCCCAAAACTGGGAGATGCCACCTCTAACCTCTTTGGCTGACAAAAATCCAAAATATCAGATCTACTGCAGTTCGGTGAGGCTCTGGGGACACAATCTCATTCATCACTCCAAGGTGTAAAATTGATCATATAGCAAAATCCATCCAAAATTATTCTGCACCTGGGAATTCCCTGGCGGTCCAGTGGTTAGGACCCAGCACTTCCACTGCAGAGGGCACGACTTCGATCCCTGGTCGGGGAATTAAGATCCCACAAGCCACACGTTGCGGCAAAAAAATACGCCCCCCCCAGAAAACAGAAAAACGAAACAAAATTAATCTGCACGTATCCTTTGATTGAATAATTGCACTTCTCAAAATTTATCCTAATATATATACCGGCACACTGGTCAAATGACAGATGTGCAAGTTTCCTCTTGGAAGCAGTCATTATACTAGTTAACGCTTTACCTAGAGTTTCTGTGCGCCAGGTACCATTTAAGCACTTTCTATAGATGAGTCACTTCATCCTCACGACTATGGGAGGGAGACAGGTGAGACCAGGAGCTCCACTGAAAGATGAGGAAGCTGAGAGACACCATGAGGTGAAGCAACTTGGCCAAGTATTTATGTAGGGGCCAAAGCCTAGAAACGAGCCAAGTGTCCACCAATGGAAGAGTGACTGCATCAGTGATGGAGCAGCCATAGCATGAAGTGAAATGACAGCACGTGAAAAAATGCAGCTCTTTATGTTAGAAGCAGGTCTCCGAGACATACTGTATGTTAAGTGGAAAAAAAAGCTAGGTGCAAAATAGTGTTCGTGGTTTACTAGTATTTGAGAAGGGAAAAAAACTATACATAGTGTGTATATATATATATAAATACATGGAAAGATATATTTATGTGCTTTTCCATGCATGAAGCTCTCTGAACACACTGGGGAGAACCTAATAATATTGGTTGCTTGGGCAAAAGAAAACTGGATCGCTGTGGGGCAGTCAAGATTTATTTTTATTATAATCATCATAATCACTTTTTTCATTATCATCATTTCTACACTTTTTAAATTTCAACCCTATGCATGTATTTTGTCTTCACTTTTTAAATTTCAACCCTATGGATGTATTTTGTCTTCACTTTTTAAATTTCAACCCTATGGATGTATTTTGTCTTCACTTTTTAAATTTCAACCCTATGGATGTATTTTGTCTTCACTTTTTAAATTTCAACCCTATGGATGTATTTTGTCTTCACTTTTTAAATTTCAACCCTATGGATGTATTTTGTCTTCACTTTTTAAATTTCAACCCTATGGATGTATTTTGTCTTCACTTTTTAAATTTCAACCCTATGGATGTATTTTGTCTTCACTTTTTAAATTTCAACCCTATGGATGTATTTTGTCTTCACATACTTTAATAGCTTTATTGAAGTACACTTTACATACCGTGAAACGCACCCATTTTAAGGTGTGTAGTTCAACGTGAAGGTACAGGTGCGTAATCACCACCACAGTCCAGTTTTAGAACCCTTCCGTTGATCCCCTAAAGCTCCCTGTGACAGTCTGCAGGTAACCCCCAGCCCCACCCACAGCCCCAGGTAACTAGTGCTCTGCCGTCTACCTCTATAGTTTTGCCTTCTCTAGAAATTCATATATGTATGTAGTCATGCTATATACAGACTTCTGCATCTGGTTTCTTGCACTCAGCGTAATTATTTAAAATTTACCCACGTTGTTGCATGAATCACTGGGCAATTCCTTTTTCTTCCACTGTATGGATACGCCATAGTGTGTTCGTGCATTCACTAGTAGATCGACATTTGGGTCTTTTCCGGTTGGGGGCGATGATGAATAAAGATGTTAGGAACATTTATCAACAAGTCTCTCCTTTCTTTTAGGTAGATACCTAAGACTGGAATTGCTGAGTCATAGGGCAATGCTGTTTTAACTTTTTTTTTTTAAGCCTGTGTAACTTTTCAAGAAACTAGCAAGCTGCTTCCCAAAGCAACAGCACCATTTTACATGCCCACCAGCACAGGGTTCCAGTTTCTCCACAACCTTTGTCAACACTTGACGTCAGCCGTGTTTTCTATTTTAGCCAGCCCGTTGGTTATGCAGTGGTATCTCATTACAGTTTTAATCTGCATTTCCCTAATGACTAGTGGGGTGGAGGATCTTTTTCTGTCTTCAAAAGGTACTTAAAAATCTGAATCTGAAACTGACCTATAGAAAATGAGGAATTTCACATAAAAATCAGGAAGTCTGATCTCTCTCCCCAAAATCAGAAAAATCGGACAAAGCTGACATTCACAGAGACCCAACACCTCTTTTCCAGATCTCCGGCTTCCTTGTTTTTCTGACATAGGAAAGCTATACACCGCATATACCGCCTAATAGTAACATTTTTAGTGGGGTCTGGAGCAGCATCCTTTCATCAAACCAACAATGGTTCCAAAGTCAAAGATAGGAACACTCACCCTCGGTGGCGTAAGTAAAGTTATAAATGAGCTCAGGCGAGCTTTCATCACCAAATGATTCTGCTGAAAATTTACCCAAAGCATTTTAGTTTTCAGAGTTTTCAGGATCCGGAATTTCAAATGAGAGATTATGGGTCTGTAACACCTGCTCCCTCAAAAGGTGTGTGCTTTCCAAATCCCGACAGTGCCCACGTAGAGGACTGCCCTGACCTCTGAGGGCATTTTCCCCGGTCCCGTGAGCAGGCTCAGGATTTGGTTAAATGCATTTGCTTCCATTTACGTCGGTCAAAGACTCTGAGATCTGCTTGTATCTCCCGCTCTTGGCGCCTCCCCTGTACTTAAAGAATGAAACGGCGCCTCTACCCTTTACAGAGCAAACAAACCTTCTCCTTTTCCTATAGCTGAGTTCACCCTGGCAATCCCACCCGACCCCCCTTGCATCCTCTCCTCAACAGGCCTGCTCCACACCCATAAAAGCTGACTATTGGGCTTCCCTGGTGGCGCAGTGGTTGAGAGTCCGCCTGCCGAAGCAGGGGACACGGGTTCGTGCCCCGGTCCGGGAGGATCCCACATGCCACGGAGCGGCTGGGCCCGTGAGCCATGGCCGCTGAGCCTGCGCGTCCGGAGGCTGTGCTCCACAATGGGAGAGACCACAACGGTGAGAGGCCCGTGTACCGCAAAAAAAAAAAAAAAGCTGACTATTTCAAAACCTACTGGCAAATCTTATTAAAGTAATACCCCTCCCTGAACCCAGATTATTACAGCCACCTTTATGGCAGAATAAAAATTAATTTTCTCCGCTATAATTAGAACTATAAGAATGAATCACTTGGGACCAAATAAAGATTACAATTAGCTCCAGCAGAATAAATCTAAATGTAACACAGGCCAGCAATTTCGCTCTGCTCCTATTTCCTCCCTGCTTCCTGTATGAAGGAGGCCGCTGGGTTAGACTCCCTCTCCGGGCCATTGTTGACAGTTCCAGCCAGGGGCTCTGGGCGAAAGGCCAGGATTCAAGCCAACGTCCCAAACAAAGGCTACAGGCTTAGCTCAGGACGTGGAGACATGAGGAAGGAAGACCAAGCCCTTGTCAGAAACAAAGGTTTGTGCTGCCTGAGACGGGCGGCTCCTTCTAGATGCCTGTGGACATCTGTGGTAATTAGCCATTCGGCGTGATTATTTACCCCCTTCCGGTAACTGCACTCCAGTTTTCCTTTAGGAACTATCCCCTCCCCCTCTCTGTATTTCAGCTAACTGCAATTCCACTCTCATCTCCAGGAATGGGTACTTGACCCAGGCCTGGCCGATCAGAGACCAAGCTCAGGTCAGTGATAATTAGGCATAGTACTTCTGTTAGAAATACTTGGCAAGAACTATTAATTCTCTCTGGGCTTTACTGAGAGGTCATCTTATCCCCATATGGATGCACAGTATAAGCTCATCCTCAAGAGAAATCCAAGACAAGGAGAGATATTAGGTTCTGGTAACACTATCTGAACTGCTGGATCAAGCCACACCTGAAGCTTTTCAACTTCATGAACCAATATATTCCTATTTTCCCTGTCTAATGTTTTCTGTCTCTTGAAACCAAAAATGCCTTTACTGAGGTAATCACTTTTGAGCATATCATAGGAAAATGACCCCATCATTAAACTGGGCCCTCTGTAATAATAAATAGGGTGTCTGATTCTTCAGAGGGCTGGAGAAGACAGGATTTCACCTACCAAGACATAATGCCCCAGATCTAGGTCCCAGGCAAGCAGGAAAGCAAGGGGGTGATACAAGGAGCATGGCTGTCCAATCAAGACCTGGGTGTACAGCAAGGGTTAACTGGACAACAAGCTCAGCTTCCCGAAGGGCCGGGGGCTCTGCTCTCCACCGGGAGGGATGGGCCCGAGCTTCCCAGGTATGGGCTGTTGGTATTTCCAGATGACTTTGATAAACAGCTGGCCCTCCATGTCCACACTGCCTAGTTTCAAACAGCCTGGGAATTTCCCCACTAACAAGGCTGCTCTCTGCCTAGTTCCAACAAAAAGTGGGTGAGCCCGGGCAGTGACCCTCCATGCAATGCAAACCCCACGCTGTAAGCTCAATGGAATGCCAGGACCCCGTAGATCCCACCACACGGCCGATGGGAAGATGGGGCCTGGTCTTTCTTCCCCTTCCTCCTCTCTAGCTTGTAGGTTTCCTCTATCCCCAAGAAGCTCTATTCCCCGTGACCTTGTGGAGTGCATCCTACACTCTGGTGCAAAACAGGTGGCCAGCCAGACCAATCCGGCTTTCGTGACAAAAAGGAGCTGAAACGGTCCTGGAAAGGGTTTGCCCAGGGCCTCTGACTGCTCCCCTGAAGAGAAAGCTCTCTCTCCGTTTGAACAGAGCCCCTGCTTTGTCAGAGAGAAGGGCCCACCCACGAGCAGAGGGTGGACAGGCCGCCCCTACCACCCAGGGTCAGTGAGAGGGAGGGCAGCCCAGCCCGGCCCCGAGGGGAAGCACAGAGTCAGTGCCTGGCCCAGCAGGATGGGGAGGTTAGTCTGAGGTCACCATTAGTCACGGGATCTGCAATGGGTCAGGCTCAGCCTGGGGCCAAGAGAAAAGAAGCAGTGTGTGCAACCAGAAGAGAAGAGAAGGCTGGGAAGCAGCGTGAGTCAGAACTGCTCCTCATGGGGCTTTGAACGTGAGACGGTAGAGGCACCTGGAGCTACCAAAGCAGAAGTCTCTGCTGTGGAGGGCATGTCCTCATCACTTCCCCCGCTCCTTCCCTCCACCTGCCGCTCCTGGGTTCATTATCATCACTAACAGCATCTACTATGTCCTGCACATTCACGGCACCCAGTTCTGAGCCAAATGCCCTAAGGCACCATCACCCCAGCAAGTCCCTGCACCTACCCTGTGAGTATAGTTACAGGGGCTGAATTCTCCCCATTCTACAGGTGAGGAAACTGACACTCAGAGAGGACCCAGATCTTATCCAAGGTCACCGGGACGATCCACCCACCTCTTCCGATTCTCTTACCACAGCACCACCCTACCTGCCTGGGAAACCAAGGTCCCACTGATGGCCTCTGGGGACACCCAGGGGATCCCAGAGGGTCAGGGCCAGGGAGGAAATCAAGGACATCCAGTCCAGTACCTTTCAGACTTATTTTTTTAGCTCTACAAACTTTTATTCAGACAAACTATATATGATGTGATACTTAAGATTTACAAAAGAGCATTTGAAACACAACGAATGCACGCGTAACCAAAACTCAGCTGAAGAAATAAATCATCACGAGTCAGCTAAAGGCCCTGGGCCCCCTCCCCGATCACTCTCCCCTCCTGACCCCAGAGGAACCCCTTTTCTGAACTTGAACTTCATCATGGTTGCATCCTTTGTTACCTTGGTTACAGTATGTCACGTCTACTTACACTCCAACATGCTGTATTGTTTCTGGAATTTTAAACTTCCTATCAATGGTAGTATATTCCATTCCTCTGCAATCTGCATTTTCCACTCCACACCGTGTCTGTGAAATCCTCGTCTATGGATGCACATTGCTGTCACCCACTCATTCCGCTACTGTCTCGTATCCCATTGTATGGAAATACCATATGGATCCATTCTCCGGCTGGATTTTGAAAGGGGTTCCAAGTTTCTGTGATGACGTGTAATGTTTTAAGAAACACTTCTCGTACGTGTCTCCTTGTTTAATTTATTTGCATTTCCACTTACCTAGGAGTAGAGTTTCAGGAAAGAACAACTTTCTTACGGGGAAGCCAATAAAGAGGGGAGCTAAGAGCTTTCTGGATGTAGCAGAGGCAGGTCTGGAGCCCCTCCCAGGAGTGCCTACCCGCCCTCTCGGCAGCCCCAAAGGGTGAAGGCTGGGGTGGAAGCCCAGCAGGCAGGATGATTCGCCAACAGGCACCCATCACGGAAACGGCAGGACCAGGATCGAAAGCCAGTGTCCCACTCCCAGCCCAGGAAAAGGCAAGGACAGGGGCTCGGAGAATGTCACCCCCTTCTTAGCGCTGCCCGGCTGGCAAGCCAGGGATGCATGTGGCCTGGTGCTTTTAGCACATCAACTACTTATGAGAAGCGGAGGCACGTGGCCTCTTCTCCATAGATGCCTGTGAGGTCACGAAAAGCTCTTGGTGGATTTAAGTAACTGTTTAATATTTACACAGCACTCACCCTGTGCCAGGGACCCATCCCAAGCACTTCACATGTATTAACCCGTTTTCACCCTCCCTACAAGCAGAGGTACCATGGTCAGCTCTATCAGGCGCCGAAATGGAAGCACAGAGAGGTTAAGTCACTTGCTCACGGCCACACAGCTAGCAGGGGTGGAGGCAGAATTTGAACCCAGGCAGTTGCAGGTTGCTCACTCTGAGCTCCTACTGGTATCTAAGGATGTGGTTCGAAAGCCACCTGTGGGACTGACTCACCCTTGAAAAAACACCAAGAACAACTGGAAGGCGGGGACCACCAACACAAGCACAAGCTGGGCCGGGAAGGCGGTGCAGAGTGAAGTAAGCGAGCAGGAGAGAATGAAGAGGGGCTTGGGAGAAGCCCCGTGGCATATCCTCCGTAGGAGACATCGCATCCGCACCCAGGCAAATTATCGATCGGTTGCAATGGGCGATCGTGCTGTGCGATCGTGCTGTGCTTTTCTAGCGTGGTCTCTGTGACCGACAGAGTTGGCAAGCCTAGGAGGATGCTCTCTGGGGTGAGGACAAACAGTGGAAGCCAGGCCAGGGCACCGAAGAACCTGACCCGGCTAACGTCCCCCAGGCGCCCGCACTCTGCCTGAAAGCACAGCGCTCACCCATCCACAACCTGTGCAGCCGGGTCTCCCCAGCCAGCCTGCTGGCTGGCCTCGCAGACCTCCCAGGTGGCTGCCACGCCAAGGAGAGCGCTTTGCACAAAGAAGAGGTGTCTCAGCTCATCTCCATTCTAATCGATGAAAGAACAGCCGGGCGGCCTGGTCATTCGCACCAAAGAAAGTAAAGTCCATCCCGACTCCTAATCCCTCGGACTCAGCCGAAAGACGACAAGAGCCCCTGCCTCCCTCACGAGGGTTCGTGACCTTGAGCTGTTCCCAGCTTAGAGGCTTTGCCGGGTCCAGGCCCTGGCTCGCTCGGCCTCTTGCTGGAAGAAGTGGCTGAGCCTCTCGTGAGCCTGTATGCAGAGGTGCCTACTCAATGCGGAGCAAGATGCCCACGGGAGCCCGCTTGTCCCCTGTCCCCCGGTCCTCCCACCCCACCCAGGGCAGAAGGCCGTTTCTACTTGGGAACCTGCTCTGAGCGGGATGGAGGGGACGGCCTGCCCCCTGCCATCAAGCTGATGTCAGATTTCAGCAAGACCTCCACCTACTGAGGACAGGCTGTAGAAAGCAAGACCTTGTTAATGTTTTCAGACACCCACACGGCAGTCGAGGCTGGTTCCCAAAGCTGAGCCGGTTGCTTGACTGAAAATTGGGTGCAGATTTGCAGAGAAAGAGAGCATCATCGAATTCACTCCGCCACTCAGCTAAAGTGCTCTGCACACCGTTATATACGAGCTCACACACCGCCCAGGCGGGTGCTGGATGGAGAGAACAGAGGCGGGAAAAGATGCACTGGCCCCAGTGATAGGAATTCCACTCAATCAGTATGTGTACCGAAAGCCCCTCGTGTGCCTGGAAACAGAGAACCAGAGACGCCCCAACAGAGAGAACTGCCTTGGTGACATGCAGCACCAACTGTGGACTTTGCAGGGCCTCATGCAAAGTGAAGACGCAGGAGCCCTTGTTCAAAACTTCTTAAGAATTTCAAGCCAGTGACGGCAAAGCACTGAACGAAGTACGAGACCCTCCTGAGGGTGGCGCTCTGTGTAACTGCACAGGTCACACATCCACGAGGCCAGAAGACGAGGCGCGTGACAGAAACATAGTTCGAGCCAATGGAAGGAAGGAAGGAAGGAGGGAGGGAAAGAGGCACGGGGAGTCAAGAAAGAGGAAATTTTATATTTAACTCTAGAAAAGACCAATCTAATCCATAGTGGCAGAAAGCAAGACAATGGTTACCTGGGGCTAGAGAGGGTTAGATGGAGTGGGAGGTGTACCGTATGGAAAGTGGTACAAGGTATTTGGGGGGTGATGAAAATGTTCTATATCTCAATTATGGTGAAGATTAAATGTGTATATAAACTGTCAAAATTCACCAAACTACTATACACTTAAAATGGGTATATTATATTGTACATAAATGATACTTCAATAAAGTTGACTTTAAAAAGAAAAGAAAAAGAGGAAAGCAAAGAAAAAGGAAAAGAAAAAAGAAATGTACTGGACCATGCAACTCACACCCCAGGAATTGTTTACGCCTGCCTGGACCCAGCGATTTGCATAATCATAAATGTCAGTGTTTATCAAGCCTTGCTGTGTTTCAGCCACTGTTCTAAGGGATTTACACGTATTAACTCATTTACTTGTTATAACAACTTTCTGAGGTAGGTTTCTACTGTCTCCACTTTGTTTTCTTCATTGCATCTCGTGACGTATTTTATAGCTGCAATTTTGTGCTTTTTTTTCCTTTGATTCTATTTTATTTATTTATTTATTTATGTATTATTGAAGTAGAGTTGATTTACAATGTTGTCCCAATCTCTGCTGTACAACAAAGTGACTCGGTTATACATATATAGACACTATGTTTTCATATTCTTTTCCATGATGGTTTATCACAGGAGACTGAATGGAGTTCCCTGTGCTGTACAGTAGGACCTTGTTGTTTATCCATTCTAAATGTAACAGTTGGCATCTGCCAACCCCAAACTCCCACTCCATCCCCCTCCCCCCCCCCCTTGGCAACCACAAGTCTGTCCTCTATGTCTGTGAGTCTGTTTCAGACACAGGGTGATTAAGTAGTTTGCCCAAGGTTCCAAATCCAGTCCGTAGCCAAGCCAGGATTCAACCCCTGGCGACCGGAGCCCGAGCTCGCGCTAGAGATGTTCCAGAGAAATCATACAGAGTCCACGCCCTCAGCATGGACAGGCTTCTGCACGACACAGCCAGCACCCAGTGGCCTACGGGGCAGAGGCAGACGGGCTTAAGGGAGATCTCTCCATGGGTTTATGGTCTGCGCTTTAGGGATGACCCATTCCAGACACCGCCCCATCACGGGTCTCCCAGTAACTTCACAGTAACGGACGGACAACGGACTGGGGAAAATGACACAGCCTACAGAGCCTGCTCTGTCACCTCTGAACGCACACCTGAGTCTTGACAGATTTCTGCGAGATGAAACCTGTAAGAGCAGCTCTCGGGGAAAGTGCCTATCAGACATTTCTTGGGTGGCTGCCCCAAGTGGAATGCAACCGTCCAGATGCATTAGCTGTGTCATTCATCAGCCCCGCAGGACCCGGGAGCAGAGGCCAATCTCTGCAGAGATGGTGGCAGTCAGCCTGGGGTTTTCCAAACGGTGCAGAGACATCTACCCGGGGATCCCAGGGGGCCGCCCTAGGAGCAGATCTGGCTGCCGCTGAGCATTCATTGTGAACGTGGGTTTACTATCACCTTTTTAAAACAGAGCTCAACTCCAGGATTCTTGTAGAAATGGTTGATCCTGGAGCAGGAATGTACCAGATGAACCTAGAATAGCTTGTGCCAGGGAAGAGGAGAACGCTCCAAAACTGACAGGGATGCGTCAGGAGGACACGTGAGGCAGCTTGAAAGGAGCGCTTGCCGGCCAAAGCTGGGATGATTTAGAGCATCCAAACAAGGTGTGACTCCGTGGCTGAAACACATGGAGTACGCGAAGATCCCTGCGTTCACAGTGATAGTCAAATAACGAAAACAGGGAGAGTCCACAGGTCCGGATTTCTGACTTCTCTTGAAAACCTGGAAGATCTGGCAGCATCAGACCCGCATTCCCACATGACTACAACTGGCCAGGGCTGGGGAGTTGCTCAGAGGCTGAGCACAGGCCTCCCCACTTCGCCAGTCCCCACCACACTCCCTATTACCTGACCTGGAGAGAGAGTCCCAGGAGCTCTTTAGTTTCCATATGAGCACCCAGTTCACTCCTTTACACCACGGGCCTGTCACTTTGATCTGAAATGTCCTTACCGATCTGGCACATCCCTCATGCAGCCATCCTTGGAAGTCAGATCTGGCCTGCCCAGTAAAAGGAGATACCACTCCAGCTTCCCCCAGGCTGCTTCTCACAAGGCCAGGAAGGACATAGCAAGCTACTGAAAAGAGATGTATCATATTCCTCATGCACCCTCCCTGCCCTCCCTGCCCTGAACTGTCCACTGTCTGCCCTGTTTGTTTGGGGCTCCGAGCAGAGAGGCACTGCGATATGCTTTACATTTGTATAGACTCATTCTGGCTCCTTAATGAGAACAGACTGTAAAGAGACCAGCATGAAAGCAGGAAGACATGATGGGCTCATGGCAGATTCCAGGCAGGATGCGATGGGGCTTGGATCCAGGTGGAGGGGAAAGATGCGGTTAGATCCTGGGTATCTGAAGCTAGGGATGACGTGACTTGTGCACCTGAGCAAACCGGAAGGACAAACTGCCATCAGTTGCCGGGTGTGTTTTGTGAATGTAAAATGTTCACGTCTATCTCAATTAATTTAAGATCCCAATTAATTTTGATTTTAAACCACCATTCGGAAGCGGCAGCTGCCTCCCCTCATAACCCAGGGTCGAAATGGTCTCACTTTTATAACGGTGGCCCAGCTACCCTACGACTAATAAACAGGTGCCACGCGGGTTGAGCGCTGAAGAGCCCGGAACATCCTTAAGTGTGAATTTCCCTTTGAAAGGGCCACAGGGACTACGGAATTCTTCCACAAACACCGCCACACAACCACCTTTCGTCATGCTCAGTTATGTCTAAGAATATGTGAACATCTTCCCAAAATAGCCCAGAGGAACGGGCAGGAAACATTCCACCCTGAGAGGTCTTTTACAGAAGGGTTTGGAAGCCTGGAAACAGGTGTGTATAATTGAACAGTCTCAGGCACCAGGACTCAGCGATGGGCCGCCTGACGGGACGTCATATTTCATTTTTATAACTGCTCCGCCCGTGCCTTGAGTCAAGGAGACGTCCTAAGACCATTTCTCAAATCAACAAGCCCATCAGCGGACAGATAAGGAGGTGTCCTCCTGACGCCTCGCTCTGCTCAATAAGGGAAAGAACCACTGAGTGGGGGGAAGGGAGAAAGGTCACAAGTGTCTCTCTGCGTGGCTGGCCACTGTCGCCATGGTAACCAGAGGCCTAGCAGACCAAGTGGCCGTGGAGAGGCAGCCCCATGGAGTCCCATGGCTGGGAGCTTTCAGAGCAAACAGAGAAGCCTTGCCTCCCTGGAGGATGGAGATGGTTATGCTGACTTGAGGAAGGGACTCTAACTGATATGCCCTGGGTTCTGACCCAAGCATCCCTGCTTATTAACTGTGGACCCTGGAGCTTACGTAAGGGCTCCCAACCTCAGTTTCCTCATCTGTAAAATGGGAGAGACAACAGGTGTTGTGAGGTGTTAAGGAGACAGTGCAAGGTCTTAATGCATCGAGTAGCCCTCAGTGATTCTGCTACCATCCCAGCCACAGTCCACACGGCCGTCTCCATCCAGGCAAGCCACGCCGCTGCCCACTGGCAGATCTGGATGAACACCTGTACAGGACTAAGGATGGCTTTGCCCACCTTGTGGTGGATGGTGTTTTCCAAAGATGGTCACACCAGTATATCCACGCCACATGCCCTTCTTACGACCGACATCGACACACCTCCATGGGCCAATGTGCCCTCCTCTTGAGTATGAACTGGCCTGTGACCACACCAGAAGTGACTCCATGTGACTTCTGAGACTAAGGCAATGCAGCTGCTGCCTGGTCCCCTTGGGATGCTCAGCCTTGCAACTGGCCGCCGTTACTGTGAGGAAGTCAGGCAACCACACGGGGAGCCCTCGTGGAGGCGGCCCAGCCACAGCCCAGCTGAGGTCCTGCTGAGAGCCTGCACCAACCTCCAGACCCGTGAGCCAGCAAGTCTTCAGATGATTCCTTCCAGAGGCCCCAGAGGATGGTGAAAGTTACAGAGACAGCTGCCCCTGCCAAGCCCTGCCCCCCTCGTCCATTAGAAAGCAAAATAAATGTCATCATTGGGTTGGCTTGCTGTGCAGCAGTACATAAGCAGAACACCACTCAAACTGCTCACCGCAAATCGCCCTGAGGGCTCAGCCAGGAGACAGACTTGGCCAAGGAAACACATCTCCACTACCTCTTCAGTAATGAACTCTAGAAGGGGAAGAGCAGGTGCTGAGTTATGCCCGTTATAGTGTCCATTACCCCCAAGAATGGAAATCCATGACCACAAGGACCACGTCTGAGCTTTCCCTGCCTAGAACAGAGCCTGGCACATAGCAGGTACTCAGCGAGTATCGGTGGAATGAAAGAGAACATCCAACACAAAAAGATTCAAATAATTAAGATCCTGGAGTGTGGGAATTTTCCATCTTGATGTCCATCGGTAACGACAATAACCAAATTAATAAAAGCAACCTGTAAATATCCAGTCTTTGTATCCTTGAAGGAATCAGTGTCTGGCAGGTGGAAGAAGACAGATAAAGTGGGAGTTTTCTTTTCAAAGCTATTTCTATGTCTATGGAAAGAAAAAGAGTATCTTACTCTGTATGGCATATAAAACCAAAGCACTATAAAAATACACAGACAGTGAGGAATCTGAATGTTTTCTGACTAGGGTGCTCATCTCAGGACTGGTTGTAATAGCGGATCACTGGAGTCAGCCTAAATGCCCATCATTTGGAGAAGAGGAAATAAACCACGGTGCAAAGGAATATTACACAGCAGGTAAAAAGAATGAGGGAGGGCTAAATGTGCTAAGGAGGATAGGTCTACAAGATACATTGTTGGCTGAAAAAAAGCAAGTTGCAGAATACTATGGCCAATACAACACTGAGATAAAAATTTTTAAATGCACAGAAATAATATATTGTTCATGGTTCTACATATAGGTAAAATATAAAAATGGTTTGCAAGGGTGCAAGATAAGTTCATAACTGTGATAGACTCTGGGGAGGGATAAATTGTGCAAAAGGGAATGTCAACTTCTTCTGTAATGTTGGGGTTTTTCTTTTAATAAAATAAAGACATTACAAATGTGACAAACTGTTAACAGCTGACATTCCTAGGTGCTAAGTACACTGATGTTGGTTACCTTACTCTTTGTACTTTTCACGTTACTTTGTTTCTCAAAATAAAAATTACAATTAAAAAAAAAAAAAAAAAAAAGAAAGTAAAGGCTTTTCACACCCGGCTAGGAGACTGCGAACGGCAACACCATTTTAGAGGGAAATGTATTAAAACGGCAAATGCATCAACCTTTGGACACAGCAATCTCATGCCTCAGTGTCTACCCTGGAGAAAGGCATGTGCATTCACGGGGCAGATGCCAGGATGCTAACTGAGCACTGTTTGTAGCAGCAAAAACTTGGAAACAGCTTAAATGTCCACGAGTGGGGAAAAGCCACGGAATCTGGAGCGGCCCCATATTCTACAACAGTATAGAGCAGTGACGAAGAGTGATGTGGACACCTATGAAATGGTGTGGAATCATCTCCGCAATGTACGGTCGAGAGAGAAAAAGAAAGCAAGTTGCAAAAGATTATGCGAAGTATAGCATTTATTTGTCTAAGTACTGTATTTTTCTACAGGTACGTATGTTTATATTTAACTGCATAGAAAAGTTCTGAAATAAAGAAAAAGTTGTAATAACTGTGGTTATCTCTGAGGAGAAAGCGTGGTAGAGAAGCGGGGTTTGGGATATTGATCATAATAGTTGTGACCCCTATTTGTGCCATTTTAATTTTCACGTGGATAAATAATAGTAGCAGTAATAATAATACTGCAAACCTTGAGATGGTGCCTCCTATTTGCCAGACGCTGTTCTAAGTGCTTTTCATATGTTTATCCATTTAATCCAACATCAGCCTTAGGAGGTTGGGTGCTATCATTATTCCTATTTTACAGGAAGGATCCCAAGGCACAGAGAGGTTAAGAAGCTTACCTAGGGAATTCCCCAGCAGTCCAGTGGTTAGGACTTGACATTTTCACTGCCGTGGCCCCAGGTTCAAGCCCTGGTCCGGGAACTAAGATCCCCGCAAGCTACGAGGTTCGGCCAAAAAAAAGAAATTTTCCGAAATCAAAGAGAGTAACAATTGTGACAGACTGAAACATAATAACTTTGTATAAATCCATGGGTTTGTCATAATACTGCAGAAAACTTTCCTGAATCTACACCATTCATTCACTCGTTTAAAAATGGGTCCTCTCCACGTGCCAGGAAGAAATCCCTGAGCTTGTGGAGTGGACGTTTTAGTGAGAAAAAGAAAGATCGTCCACAGAATAAAAAAATAAAATGTATAGCGTGTTAGACAGTAGCAAGGGCCATGAAGAAAGATAAAGACAGGAAGGCAGATGAAGAACGTTGCCAGGAGTTGGGTGGGGTGATCACAATGTTATGTAGGAAGGTCAAGAACCTTCTCTCAGCAAAGGGCCACTGGCAGAAAGGTCTGAGAAGGTGAGGGTGAGAGAAAGGATGAGGTTCCAGGAAGAGGGGAGAGCAGGTGCAAATGTCCTGAGGTAGGAACGTGCCTGGGAAATGCCAGTGGGTCAAGTCAACAGATAGGAGGTTGAAGACCTAGTGGAGAAGCCTGATCACTTAGGACATTCTGGTCCATTTTAAGGATACTGGCTTTTACTTGAAATGAGACAGGAGCCATTGAAACATTTTGAACAAAGGAGGGATGTGGTCCAATTAACACTTAGCAGAGCTGCTCTGGTTGCTGTGGTAAGAAAGGATTGGGGTGACGTGAGGCCAGGGAGCAGGGAGACCAGGCAGAAGGCTACTGCAATAGTCCAGGTGAACAATGATGGCGGCTAGGAGCAGGGTCCCGCAGTACAGGTGGGGAGAAGGGGTCAGATTCTGGATATATTTAGAAGGTAGAGTCTCAAGAATTGCTAATGGCTTGGATGTGATACAGGAGAGGAATCAAAGATGGCTCCAGGCTTTTCAACCTGAGCAGCTAGAAGGATGGACTGGCCATCAACAGAAATAGGGAAGGCTGCAGGAGGAACGGGTTCAGAGCAAAGACCAGGTAAGGAGGAGATGCCCATGAGACCTCCAGGGAGATACGTCACCTAGACAGACAGAGAAGTCTAGCGTGCAGGGGAGGAGCTGGCTGGAGATGAATAAGCCTCACGAACCATCTGCTAAAACCTGAGATTCCAAGAGCTACATTGGACTACAGGTGTGTTTTGTGAAGCCTGCATAGTATTTTTAATTTAGATTTATTTCCTACATTTCTCATAAAAGTCCAGGTTTCCAGCCACGGTTGAAAAATTGGAAAATCTGGCAACTCTGGGCCCCAATTCCTGCCTGGAGATGAGCAGCGTCTGCTCTCATTGGACCAGGCAGTGAAGGCAGCCCCCAGCTGGCCAAACGAACTCATCACGTCACCTGCCTTGCCCCTGGGGCATCTGAGCTCCCGTTCCTGGCACCAGACTCTTAAAAAAAAAATGAATCTCTGCTTTGACAACCGCTATAGCGACAAAACTAGTGAAGCCTGGAACTTTTGATTTTTCTTCTTCTCTCTCCAAAAAAGCACATTACGACGCGCTCTCAGACAAAACAAATCAATATAATCTCTAACTTCAGTGGAGTAGGAAGTTGTTAAACACATACGGCAACAGACAAAGACAGAGACTCAACACCAGCCAGCCACAAATGAACACAAACAGTCCCATCTGGTCTGCATTTGCCTCCTCTTTCAAACTTGAGATCCCCACCAAAACAAAAATTACAGGTCGGTAACCTGTTCGGAAGTTGTCGGCCCCACCACAGCACAGAGATTTCCACTCCCTGCCCCAGATCAGCCAAATGAAGATCAACGCATCAATAAAATGCAATGACGCGTTAACGCAAAACTTAAAAAAGATTAAATGCTTTTTAGCCCAATCTTAGGAAAACCTAATAAAGAATTAACTATCCACAACACCATGGAATTTCACTCCAGGTTTTACTTCATGTCAGGACTTCTTAGACCATTAACTTTTAACAGACAGGCTTCCCCCGGCTTTGGGACATGCAGCGGCCATAACACACGGTGCTGACAGGTCATTAAAACTGGACTCCTGCTTGCCGTCAGAACCTCAGGTATGAGCTCCAGCGGACGCATCCACGCTAGGACAGACCCCAGCCTTGGGAACAGCAGGTGGAGGTTTGCAGTTCAAAGATGTCTGCAATATTCACTCCCCCAGGCCTCTGAGAGCTGAAATGGAACTCCCCAACTAAACTCCTGCCCGTGTCTGAGCACCATGAGGGCAACTCCCGGAGGAAGTCGGAGTATTGGAAAGTAGGCAGGTGATCCTTGTAAGGCTGCAGGAGCACATTGACATACTCCAAGGAGCTGGGGCGTTCTCCTCTCCACGAAGAGGAGGGTCCAACTTCTCCCAGAGTTGCTAATAAAAAACAACGAGGCCGGGCTTCCCTGGTTGCACAGTGGTTGAGAGTCCGCCTGCCGATGCAGGGGACACGGGTTCGTGCCCCGGTCCGGGAAGATCCCACGTGCCGCGGAGCAGCTGGGCCCGTGAGCCATGGCCGCTGAGCCTCCGCGTCCGGAGCCTGTGCTCCGAAACAGGAGAGGCCAGAACAGTGAGAGGGCAGCGTACCGCACCAAATGATGGGAGGTGGTACGGGAATAAACTGTTTTTTAATTTTAGTAAGATTTATTTTAATATCTATTAGAAAAATACACAACTGCCATATTGTGACAGAAACTACCAAATGTTCTCTCTCCCCTTCTTTTATGTCAATAGAATCCCCAAAATTTCTGGCAGAAAAAACTACATATCCCTGCTTCCCTTGCAGCTAGGTGTAGACATATGACTGAGTTCTGGCCAATGGGATTTGAGCAGCAGTGATGACAAAAGGGGGTGTGTCCTCCACATCCTCTTTCCACCTTCCCATTGGCTGGAATGTGGGCGTGGAGGGGGCCATCTTGGACCACGTGGTTGAGTGCATCACTTAGGGAAGGTGGAACAAGATAGGAATAGAAGTCCCTGACTCTGCACCGACTCTGGACGGCTTCCACCCAGGCTCTTATTATGTAAGAGAGAAGTAAATGTCTGGATTTATCTATGCCACCATAACAGTGGGGTTCTTGTGGGGAGAGAGGGGTCTCTCTGACTGCAAGCAACCTAAAGTCTAAACCCATGATTTCACAGATAGCATTGCTTAGGGTGGAGAAGAATTCATTTACAAAACAGTGAGTTGAGGTGAGTTAAAGAAATATACAGAAAAGATATATACACTACCAAGCGTAAGGTAGATAGCTAGTGGGAAGCAACCGCATAGCACAGGGAGATCAGCTCGGTGCTTTGTGACCGCCTGGAGGGGTGGGATAGGGAGGGTGGGAGGGAGGGAGACGCAAGAGGGAAGAGATATGGGAACATATGTATATGTATAACTGATTCACTTTGTTATAAAGCAGAAACTAACACACCACTGTAAAGCAATTATACTCCAGTAAAGATGTAAAAAATAAATAAATAAATAATTTTTAAAAAAAAGAAAGAAAAGATTGCCCTCGAATTAGCAGGTTTGCTGTCCTGGGCTCACTTAGCACAACCTAAGAATGCCATCCTTTTGTGAGGAGACTCCCAAAGCTGCCACCATACGTAAACTGTGGCATCAGCAAAAAATACCACCCAAAAGTGCTATACTTTTAGGAGTTAGAAGTTTTCTTAAAACATTCCTAGATACTGTTGCTTTAACTTTTAAACAGAAGGAGACTGCCTGCAAACGTAGGTCATTCCAGAACGATGGTGTAACTATGCAGATACTCTACACCAGGTCTTACCTCTGTGTGAACAGAACACAAATCTCACAGTACAAGTGGTATTTGGATAAAGCAGAAATCATGAAGGTGGTATACAAAGGTGGAAAACGATAGTTTCCTGGATGATTTGGGGGTGCAGAAAATCCCCCCACTCTTAAATATCTTCTGCTTTCAGGAGTCATGGGGCCTGAGACCACGCCCCCCCCCCCAACAAACTCCATCAGGCTTAGCACGGCCCTTTGCGGTCTTTTTAAGATGCACTCACACTAAATAAGGTCCTTGAAGTCAGCCAGCATTTGGCTTAATAGATGACTTCCTCATCCACAAGAAAGAGGTAGAAAGCAGTGAGAAGTGTGAGCTTTCAGGGAAAGGAGGGAATCTCCGAAAGATGGGAAGAACACTGGATGGGTCAGTGAGGCTTCTCAGAGCAGAACGTCTGCTCCAGGACTTTGCCTGGGAAGAGCCTCGGGTACCCAGTGGGAAGATGAACAGAGCATAACAAAGAGGCAGGACCATCACTGGTCGGAAGAGAAATGTATCCCCACCACCCAGCAAGGACCACGGGCTGACACTGGTGGCTTCTTGGAACTTCCCTGCATGTCACCACCCTCAACCCACAGGTCCCAGGATGGAGATGGAGGGTGGCTATTTGAGGTGGGGTGGCCGGTGAAGGCCTCTTTGAGAGGGTGACATTTGAGCAGGGATGTGAAGAAAGAGAGGGAGTGAGCCTCACCGATATCTGGGGGAAGAGCATTCCAGGCAGAGGAACAGCAGGTGCAAAGGCCCTGAGGTGGGAGCAGGCATATTATGTTGGAGGAACAGGCAGGAGGCCAGGTCTCACAGGACCTCCCAGGCCCTCATCAGAGCTTGGTTTCTGCTCTGAGCAAAATGAGAAGCCAGTGGGGAGTTGAGAATAGGGCAATGACATGATGTGATTTACAATGTACAGGAAGTGGGCTCGGTGCCGTGTGAGAGCAGACTGCAGGGGGGCGGGGGGACAAGGGTGGATGCAGAGGTGTCCACCCTGGAAGAGTTTACCGCCATTGTCCTGGGGCACGAGCGGTCCCTCAGGCCGGGGTGAGAAGAAGCAGGATTCCAGGCGTATTCTGGAAGCAGAGCTAGCAGGATTTGCTGGTGGATTGGACAGGACGTGTGTGATTGAGCCTGGGATGGCGGGCAGTGAGTGTCAAGGATGGTGCCAGGGTGTGGGGTATGAAGGTTTTCTGAGATGAGGGATACCCAAGGAAGGGCAGGTCGAGGGAGCTAGAGGCTAGGTCTCCCAGGCGCTGCTGGGCGGGTCTACAGTTCAGGGAAGAGTGAGGGTCCTCGGAGATACACAAGCATCATTAGCAGAGACCGGAAGACATCATCTGGGGAGAGAGTGTCCACAGGGACAGGCTCATGGACCAGGTCCTGGGTGGCTCCAAGTGCCAGGGATCAGGGAGATGAACAGGGAGCCGCAAGCAGATCGGGAAGGAGCTGCCAGGGAGGCAGGAAGAAACCAGGAGAGTGATGAGTCCACAGCCAAGGGAAGGATGTGACCCAGGAGTGGGGGAGCTAGTGACCGAGTCAAATGTCAGAGATGATAACGGGAGGTTTAAGGTAGACCCAAGAGTGACCTTAACAAGCGACACTCCTGGAGTGATGGGGGAACAAAGCTTGACTGAAGTGGGTTCAAGAGAGAATGAGACACGAGAAATGATGGCCATGAGCAGAGGCTACGCTTCCCAAGAATGTTTCCTATGAACCGGAGTAGAGAAATGAGGGAAGCAGCTGGTGGGGAAGGATGGGGGATGAGGATGTCAAGGGTATTTCTTTAAGACGGAGCATGTTTGCTGCTGGGAATGGTCCAGCAGAGAAGGGGGGTCAGTACTGCAGGAGAAAGAACTAGTGAGAAGAGTGGTCGGGTAGAGGGGAGGAGATGGGAACCAACACGGAAGTGTTTCCGGATTTCTCGCTCTGTGGTGTGTCCACCCATCCCTGGAAGACCTTGTCTTCGCCCCTTCCAGGGCTCATGTCCCTAAGATCACACTGGTGGGTTAGAGCGCCATCCCTGTGATGGGCCAGTGCCGGTGCTGAACCGGGTGACATCTTGGACACCCCCGCCGAGCATCTCAAGTCTTGATTCCATTACCTGGTAGCAGGTAAGTGAAGGCGGAAACTACAACTACTCCATCTTGTAAACCCAGTGTAGAGCACAATGCATGACACGTAGTAGGTGCTTAATAAACGTCGATGGGGTGAATGGCCAGCATGGGCAGCCGCCGAAGTGCCCTGCTAGGCTTCCTAAGTTGTGGCGGATGGATGGAGTTGGGGCAGCACTAAGCCAGAAGGCTGACCATCGCCCTCCCGCCCGGGGTCACCATGCAGAGGATCCCAGGAAGAGGCCATCTGGGGACAGCAAGCCAAGGAAAGTAGTCAGAGGAGGGACCCCTCTCAACCCCTAGGCACATGTCAGGTCTACACCTGTGGCAGGAAGGCTGAAATGACAGTGCCACCCATGCACCTGCCTGGGGACAGGAGATAATCCCCTTCCGAGGGATGGCAGGTCTCTTCCTCCCGTCACCCCTGTGATATAAAGATGCTCACTCCATCGAACAGGAAAAGCCATCCAACGCTGACCCAGGCAGGACCAGGGAGGGGACCCAGCGTGTTCTGACCTGTATCCAGCACAGCAACTTCCAGCCCCGTCACCCTCTCTTCGACGCCCTCCTATGGGCCTAGAGCACAGAGACCAGGCAAGGCCATTTCCCCACTGCTCCCCGCCCCCAGCCAAGCTTAACAGGCTGCTCGTACAGACCAATTAGGGACAAGCGCGCATCCTCCATAGCAGCCGCTGGAAATCTGCAAGGACTCCTGTGCATGGTTAAGAGATTACCCAGTCCGGGCCAGCTTAACAGCGTCCCTTAGCTCCTCTCACCCTGATCCCAGACTTAACATAAGGAGCCTGGACAGCCTCGGTGCCCTCCGAACAGCCTGGTCCTAATTCTAAGATTCTTGGCACAGTGCTAAAGGATTTGTCTGAAAAGAGGCTTTGCAGCATGTGTACCCATTCATTGGACAAAGAGTTGTGAGCACCTGCTACCAGTCAGGCTCTGTGCAAGGCACTCGGAACACGGCAGAGAGCAAGACCTGCGTGGTCCCTGCCTCATGTGGGATGGATGGATCTTCTCGTGGGAGGAGACAGACAGCAAAACACAGACATAGCAAGTAAGTTATGTAGGCTGTTAGAGGGGACATGAGCAGTGGGGAAGCAGGGCAGGACCAAGAAGGATTGGTGTGCTGGAGGGTCAGGTGGTGTGACGCTGTGAAGAGAGAGGTCACCAAAGGCCAAGTTGAGTGGCGGGATCTGAGCAAAGCTGGAAGGAGGTCAGGGAGTTGGCCAGACAGGTACCTGGGAAGAGCACTCCCGAGGCAGTGAACAGGCGGAGCGAAGGCTCCGAGACAGGAGGTGCCCACGGGTTTAAAGCAAAGCAAGGAGGCCAGTGTAGCTGCAGCAGGAGGGTGCGGAGGAGCGGGCTGAGGGACGGGTCAGATCGCACTGCACCCTGGAGGCCGCTGTAAGGATCTGGCTTTTATCTGAGTGAGGTGGAGTCTTTGTAGGCTCTGAGCAGAGGAAGAAGATGATCTAACTTCGGTTTCAAAAGGCTCCCTCTGACTTAGAGTAGCTGTAGATTACACTGCAAACTCAAAGGCAGCCACTCAATAAAGTTTTTAAAAAAGGAGTATATGGGACTTCCCTGGTGGCGCAGTGGTCAGGAATCCGCCTGTCAACGCAGGGGACACAGGTTCGAGCCCTGGTCCGGGAAGAACCCACATGCCGTGGAGGAACTAAGCCCGTGCGCCACAACTACTGAGCCTGCACTTTAGAGCCCGCGAGCCACAACTACTGAGCCCGCGTGCCACAACTACTAAAGCCCGCGTGCCTAGAGCCTGTGCTCCGCAACAAGAGAAGCCACCGCAATGAGAAGCACGCACACCGCAACGAAGAGTAGCCCCCGCTCACCGCAGCTAGAGAAAGCTCGCGCACAGCAACAAAGACCCAACACAGCCAAAAATAAATAAATAAATTTATTTTAAAAAAATAAAAGGAGTATAATCGATATACTAAGAGAGGAGAAAAACTGGAGTCATATAAAACATTCAGTTAAAACCAGAGATGCAGAAAGAGTGGAACCCAAAACAAATAACAAGGGCAACAAATAGAAAGCAGTAACAAATAGGGTAGATATTACCCAAACTTGCAAGCAACCAAGATGTCCTTCAATAAATGAATAGATGAGCTAATTGGTACGTCTATACATGGGAAATTATTCATCAATAAAAATGAGCTACTAAGCCAAGAAAAGACATCGAGGAACCTTAAACGCATACTGCTAAGTGAAAGAAACAGATCTGAAAAAGCTGCATACTGTATGACGTTCTGGAAAATGCAGAACTACAGAGACAGTAAAAAGATCAGCGGCTGCCAACATTTCAGGGAGAAGGCATGATGAACAGGCGGAGCACAGAGGGATCTTTAAGGCACTGAAACGATTCTGTATGACATTGTAATGGTGGACACACGACATTCTGCATTTGTCAAAACCCACGGAATGCACAACACAGAGAGCAAAGCCTAATGGAAACCATGGACTTTAGTTAATAATAATGTATCACACCATTAGCTCATCAATTTTAACAAATGTTCCATGCTAATGCAAGATGTTAATAACAGGGGAGACTGGGGTGGGGGGGATATATGGGAACTCTTTGTACTTGCTGCTCATCTTTCTGTAAACCTAAAACTGCTCTAAAAAAAATAAAGTCTCGGGGCTTCCCTGGTGGCGCAGTGGTTGAGAGTCTGCCTGCCGATGCAGGGGACACGGGTTCGCGCCCCGGTCTGGGAAGATCCCACGTGCCGCGGAGTGGCTGGGCCCGTGAGCCATGGCCGCTGAGCCTGCGTGTCCGGAGCCTGTGCTCCGCAACGGGAGAGACCACGACAGTGAGAGGCCCGCGTACCGCAAAAAATAATAATAATTAAAAAAATAAAGTCTCTTAATTAAAAAAAATTACTACTGTGGCTACTGTGTTGGGAATACACTAGAGGAAAGAAAGGAAGCAGAGAGGCAGTAAGCAGTCGGGGTCGGGGGTGGGGAGAATAAACTGATTCTGGACATATTTTGAAGGTACAGCCAATAGGATGTGGGATGAAATATCAAGAGAAGTCGAGGACGACTCCAGGGTTTTGGAGGACAGAATTGGCACCAAGTGGGATGAGAACATCTGGGAAGGACTGTCGGCCAGGAAGTCTGTGCTGTCACGAACAGTCCTATGGGTTTCATCACAGACCCAGGCACCCGGCTTCAACTCCAAAGGCCCCAAGTTACTCCTGCAAAAGCCAGGTGTGAACACGTGTGCACATTTACGTTGGAGTTTACATTGGTTTTTATATGTACCTTCAGATTTATACATAGACGCCAGGACCCCCAACTCAAATGCCACCTAGGACCAGGCAGGAGAGGTGAGTGAAGCAGGACAGGGGTGAGGCAAAAGGGAGCAGTGGGGACTATGGCTAACTGCAAACTCACCCCCATCTCAAGGCAATACAGCTCTTTAGCTCCAGCCCACTGTTGCCAAGCACGAAGACTGGTCCAGGGTGCCTCAATCTCATGATTTTTCAAGAGAAGCTGGAAATCTGGATCTTTATTTGAAATCTCTCTATTTTTAAAGTTTGGTAACTAACTTCCTTTTTTTAATTCTCTGTGGGCCGAACACTAAGCAAGCCGAACAAAACACAACCACGGGCAGGATCAGGCACATCCCTACCCACTATAACTTCTGCCCTAAAGGTTCCTAAGATTTTTTTGTTTTTTTATGGTTTTATGGATCTAAAAGGGTTTACCTCTGAATCAGCAAATATTAATGGACTGAAAGATGACAATTTTGATAATAGTACATCAACGAAAAGTAAAGCAATGGATCTGGAGAAAAACATGGTTCAAAAGGATACATGCACCCCACCGTTCATTGCAGCACTGTTTACAATAGCCAAGACATGGAAGCAACCTAAATGTCTATCGACAGATGAATGGATAAAGATGATGTGGTACATACATAAAGTGGAATATTACTCAGCCATTAAAAAGAATGAGATAATGCCATTTGCAGCAACATGGATGGACCTAGAGATTATCATACTCAGTGAAGTAAGTCAGACAGAGAAAGACAAATATCATATGATATTGCTTATATGCGGAATCTAAAAAAAAAAGATACAAACGAACTTACTTACAAAACAGAAACAGACTCACAGACTTAGAGAACGAACTTATGGCTACCAGGGGGTCAGGGGGAGGGATAAATTGGGAGTTTGGGATTGACATGTACACACTGCTCTATTTAAAATAGATAACAAGGACCTGCTTTATAGCACAGGGAACTCTGCTCAATACTCTGTAATAACCTAAATGGGAAAAGAATTCAAACAAGAATAGATACATGTATATGTATAACAATCACTCTGCTGTACACCTGAAACTAACACAACACTGTTAATCAACTATGCTCCAATATAAAATTAAAATTTTTTTTAAAAAGTAAAGCAATGGTACAATATACAACACCTACTGGGTACCAGGTACTGGTATGTACATTGGCTTAAACCTTGCACAACCAATTAACCCCATTTTACTAATGAAGAAAATCTAGGCAAACAGATAACTTTCCCAGGATCACACAGCTATTATGTAGCAAAATAGAGACCTGAACACTGGAAGTCTAGATCTAGGGTCTGTGCTCTTGGCCACAAAGCTACACTGCCTTCTAGACATGGTTACTGTTTGTAGATCTATTAGCATTGGCTCATTTGGCTACTTAACTAAGCCAAAGCTAGAATTCAGTTTGACACATATTTTGCAAAGCATATGACTAATAGGCAACATTTACATGTGTCTGGTACCATTCTTAGGGCTTTACATTCATTCTCACAACCTTAGGAATTGATGTTTCTGTTACTATCCCCGTTTTACAGATAGGACACAGAGGCTCAGAGAGGTTAAGTAACTCACCCAAGGTCACACAGCTGGAAAGTGGATCTGAGACTGGATCCGAGGCAGACTAGGTTTGCAGCCCACAAGGAGCATCTCCAGCCCTACGCTTGTCCAATATGGTCACCACTAGCCACGTGTGGTTATTGAAACTTGGAATGTGGCTTCCGCCACTAAGGGACTGAAAGTTTAATTTTATTTCATTTCAATTAATTTAAATCTGCAAACTGACATTCGATTCAGTTACTAGAGGGACTTGAGTGTGAATCTACTTTTTCAACTATACATTTTATGCCACCTCAACAGAGATCAAACATTTCTGGTGAAAAGTGGGCATCCAAGTCAAGAGATGATATAAATATAAAATCCTCAGCAGAGTTCAAAGACCGAGGATAAAAAAAGAATGTAACATATCTCATTAATAATATGTTCATATTGATTACATGTTGGAAAAATAACATTTTGGATAGACTGGGTTAAACAAAATACATGATTAAAACCCCACCTATTTCTTTGTTTGTTTTGTTTTTTGTTTTGTTTTTTCTTTTTTTCCCCCACCTATTTCTTTTTACTTTTTAAACGTGGCTACTGGAGAACATTAAATGACATACGAGGTTCACATAGTATTTCTGTGGACAGATCTGCTCTGGGTGACTCTGCAGCTACCACCAACCATGGATAACACCGTTACAATCTGTGTTACTACCTGCAACAACAATCTTTTAGCAGCAGTGCTAAGTGCTTCCCATTTGCATGATACTTCATTTTCATTTCATTCTGGAGATGAATCTGTGAATAAGGTAGCATCCTTGCTCCCATTTCAAAGAAGGCAAAACTGAGGCTCTATCCTATCTTCCCCAAGGCCAAGCCACTAATTCATGGTGGAGTCAAGTCTCAGATTCAGATCCGAGCCTTAAGCACAACACACTTTGGGCCACATTTGTAATTAGTGCACACTCTCAGAAATTAGTCCAAGGGAGACGTTTAAGGAGACACAAGACATGGTCCCAGTACAGCAGTCTTCCCCAGACACCAAGTCTGTCTGCCTCTTTCTAACGCACACACGTGAATATATGTGCATGTGTGTGCGCACACACACACACACACACACACACACACACACACACACATATACAAGGCTCAAGGGGGAGACAGCCAGCCCATGTGACCGACACCTTCCCAGAATCTCTCCTCCATCCCATGATGTGTGTTTCCGTCCCATCTTTTTCCTCCCATGCTCCCTTGCAGCTCCTGCCCCAACAGGCTAGATCCCACCCCCTCTTGTGGCTACACAAGATGCTAGCAGTCGTTCCTTCCTGGAACCCTAGCTGGAGGAAGCAGTCCTGCCCAGAGCTCGGGGGTCCTCCCACCCTGGCCCAGACACAAAAATTTCCCCCGCTCGACTTACAGAACAGAGGCACAACACAATGGTCATAGCAATCGGTTTTTTTTTTTAAACTAACAAGCAACTTTACCTCTCTTTTGTCATTTCATTGTTTAATTAGGCTTAAATATTGCTAACTTTTGATCGCATCCTTTTTGAGCTTTTGTCTTCTGTAGCATTTGCTTACAGTAGAAGAGTTAAGATACAGAAAAGCTTAGCGTGTCTCTTCTGCACACAATCCTACACTTCTTGCTCTTTTTCTCTACATAGTATTAATCAGTTGATATCTTATTGAATATACAGCTTTCCTTCTGCAGTTTTCCTCCCACTTAACTGAGCATAAACATTTTCTATTATTAAAAATTCCTCATACACATCATTTATAAAGACCACCTAATATGCCATTGAATGGTTTTACCATAGCTTTTCTAAATCATTCTCCTGCCACACACACATCAAGCACCCAATGGGAGCCAGCTTATTTTATCAAGGAATCATATCCCCCTCATTAGAAAACTAAGTTGTTTTACATTTCTTCCTATTATGAAGAGCACTGTAATGAACATTTCTGTGCATAATGCTTGATTCATTTTTCACATTTGAGATTATTTCCTTCTGATAGATTTCTAGTAGTAGAAACCCTGGGCCAAGCAGTATATGGGTAATACTGAAAACTCTGCCGATTCTGGCTTTGTCCACAGATACTGCCAGCAATGCGAGCATGCCTGTTCCATTGTTTGCGACCTAAGAAACCGCCTCACGTTTAGTGGTGTAGTCCAACACCATTTTATTATACCTCACGGACTTTGTGGGTCAGGAAGTCAAACCAGGCACAGAGGAGGTGGGCCGTCTGCTTCACAGAGATGGCAGTCTCAGCTGGGGAGACCTGAATGGCTGGGCTGACTCTAAGAATTGGACCTGATTCATCTGAAGGCTTTCACTTATACATCAGCGCCTGGGCTTGGGTGGCTGAAGGCTGGGCCCAGCTGTCAACCAGTGTCTATAAGTGGCCTCTACATGTGGCTTGGGCTTCCTCGCAGCATGGCAACTGAGACAAAAGCATCTCAACAGAGAAATTCCAGGAACCACGCTGCGTTTAAGGACCCAGACTCAGATGTCACGCAGCATCACTTCCACCGCAAGGTATAGCCACAAGTCAGCCCAGATTCAAGGGGAGGAGACACACACCCCACATCTCTCCTCGGGAGGAATGTCATAAACGTGTGACAGGTTTTTTAAACTGCTGCGTATCTTTTACTATGAGTTGGCTCAATAAACTAATGCGAGGGAAACACATCCTCTTATGTGTAATAAGCAATCACGAGTGAACAGAGTCTGGTAGATTTTGCCAACAGTGAGAGAGAGCTTGGATTGAATCCCCCACTATCATGACTTTCTCTCCATCGAGACGTGTGTTCATAAGAAGGCTGGCCCCAGCAGGGGTCCGGCTGGAGGCCACAGCACAGAGCGCCCCAGCTCTCAAAACAATCAAACCCATGACCTTGGCTTTAAAACTCCTGGCTGAATGAAACAGCCATTGTCCTTGCACAGCCAGCAACCATTCCCCACACGGTCATTAACAACATCTCAATTTTCCTTTGGTTTGGTTGGGCATGTGACCCAGAGCCGGCCAATCAGCACTGTCCAAACTTCTGGCCACAGTAATGAGTTCAGAGCAGGTATGTGACGCAAAAAAATCCAGTGAGAGTCTATCGTGTCACTTCTGCTAAGACAACGGGGAAAGAGAAGCTCTTTTCCATCACCAGCTATAAGGATGGCATGACTATGGATTGTCACAGGCTACTCCTTGAAGGGGCAGCCTGATAAAGAGGCCAGTAGCCAAGGGACAGAGAGGGACCAAGTCCTGATGACCTCATTTGAGCCCCTGGATACAGCCAAGCCTGAAGCTGTACCTCTGAGATATTACAGTTTTGTGAGCCAATCTTCTCCTTTCCTTAAGCCAGTTTCGAGTTGAGTTTCCGTCACTTGTGTCTCATCATCATTGTTTCCTTGGCCTTGATCTTACACCCCACATCAACCCATACTATCCCAAAACATAAATAAATAAAATCTTCCCTGGCTGCAAGCCACCAGTTCCGAAACAAGAGAAACAGAAACATTTCACATTTGTTCCAGTTCATAAAACCTTTCAAGCTAACGCCTAACATCTCCCTCCCATGCATGCTGTCACAGCAATTTCAAAAATAAAATGGTGGAATAAGAGTGTTTCTAAGCAACAAGTTATGTAATGGGGAGGGGGAGGAGAATTAGCAGGTCTAATCTAGTTAGAAACAAGTTCCATTTCTTTTTGAAGTGGCTACCTGCGTGAAACCTCCACAGGAGAATGACACAAAGGTTGAGCTATTCTTCTCTATGTTGGTGATAGCTGCACCCTGGGAAGACTTGAACGGTGATACTCAGCACCGGCAAATGACTGACACTACTCGGGTAAAATCATTTCTGTAAAAGTGTCATGGCTGTGGATATTGTATTAGTTTTCTCTTGCTGTTTACGAATTACCACAAACGTAGCAACTTCAAACAATGCCAATTTTAATGGGGACAGAGTTTCATTTGGGGAAGATGAAGAGGTTCTGGAGATGGATGGTGATGATGGTTGTACAGCCATGTGAACGTACGTACTGCCACTGAACTGTACACCTAAAAAATGGTCAAATTTACCACAATAAAAAATGCAAGTTTGGGCCTTCCCTGGTGGTCCAGCGGTTGGGACTCCGTGCTTCCACTGCAGGGGGCGTGGGTTCAATCCCTGGTCAGGGAACTAGGACCCCGCATGCCACGTGGAACAGCCTAACAAACTTGTTTTAATGCAAATTTATTTCCGTTTCCATAGCTCAGAAGTTCAGACATAGTGTGTCTGAGTTCTCTGCTCAGACTCTCGCAGGGATGGAGTCAAGGTGTCAGCTGACCGTGTCCTTCTCTGGAGCCCAGGGTCTTTCCCAGCTCACTCAGGTGGCTGGCGGAATGGAGCTCCTTGCGGTTGTAGCACTGAGGTACCCTTGCTGGCTGTGGGGAGGGGCTGATCTCAGCTTTTAGAGGCTGGCTGTGCTCATTACCACATGCCCCCTCCATCTTCAAAGCCAGCAGTGGAGACTCCCCCTGTGAAAACTCCTTCTAATACCTCAAATCTCTCAAACTTCTTGGTCTCTAACCCATAGACCTTGATTTGAAGGGTTGTTGATTAGATCACATTCACCCGGATAATCTCCCTTTCTTAAAAAAAAAAAAAAATTGTGCCATAAAATGTACCCTAATGTCAGGAGTGGGATATCCCTCCTATCCATAGTCCCAGGAATCATACAGGACATCCACATCAGGGGGTGGGGCAAGTTGGATACCATCTTCAATTCTGTCTTCCACACATGCCCTAGAACCTGGCAATTCCAATCTTACCTATATTCTCCAGAGAAATTCTTGTGATTATACACAGGAGACGTACAAGAACACTCACTGCAACATTGCTTATCATAGTGGAAAACAGCAAGCAGCCTAAATGCCCATCAGCCGGAGAATGGATGAACACAGCGTGAGACAGTCATGCCGCGGAATACTATACAGCCATGAAAACGAACTACAGCCATGGGTCTCAGCACGACGACTCCCACAAACGTAGCAAGGGAAACAAGTCGCAGGAGGATGTGTGTAATAAGATGCTATTTATATAGTTTATAAACATGCCCCATGCTTTATGTAGCTCATGATTACCTAAAAGGAGAGCAAACGAGAAAAAATGCTAGATTCAGGCAGTGAACTCCTCTGGGGAAAGAGAGAAGGAAATGAGATCTGGGAGGAGTACACAGAAGCACTGATTGTAACTGTCACGTTTTATTTCTTTGGTTGGGTGGTAGGTGCTTGGTGTTCGTTAAAATATTCTATCTCCTTGGGTGCCTGGAATATTTCATAATTTTCCAAGTAGTAAGATTTCATAAATCAATAAGAAGAGAAACCGAAACTCTGGAATTGCCTGTTGAGAAGCTTCTGCAGTTGGGTGATTCGGATGTACAATGAGCTACTCGAATGAATTACAGCCCAGCACCAGCGAAGATTCATGGACAGCTTTCACTTTGTTTCAGTTTTGGATTTGAAAACATACCAACTTTGTGGATTCTAATGAAGAGACAATCACCAGCTAGAAAAACACGTGTTGCATCTCCAGGCTTCATCTTGCAAATAGAGTATATTTTTGATTTAAGGCGGACATAAAGCATGATGGATTATCATTGGGGGATTGAAGAATGTCCAGATATGTCACCAGGATGACTAGGTGGAGAAATTCTCCAAAAGCCTGGGGGCTATTCCCAAGGTGACAATGGCCAGGGCCACTGTGGCTTTAGAAATCCTGGTTTCATCTGTCCAGAGGCAGTGTGGCCTGATGGCTGTGCCCCTGCACCCTGGAGCCTCTTGGGTTTGGATCCACACTTGGCCACTTCAGCTGTGTGACATCGATCAAGTTACTTGATCTCCCTGTGCCTTGGATCTCTGTCTACAACATGTGGGTGACGAAAGGACCTCCTTCTCAGGGCTCTTCTGAGGATTGAACCTGTGAACACGTATATAGTACCTGGAACACAGCCCGGCATGTGGCAGACGTGTGTTAAGTGTCAGCTGTTGTTATCATTTGTCTGCGTTTCATTGTAGAACAGTACGGTCCTAACACAGTGGTTGAGGGACGATGCCAGAGCTCACCTCCCTGGGTTCAAGTCCCAGCTTCACCACTTGAGAGTCATGCTGCCTGGGGGAAAAGTTACACGCCCTCTCTGAGCCTCAGTTTACTCCCCTGTCAAATGGGAATGATAATAATGTGGGGAAGATTGTGAGAATGACAAATTAATACAAGAAAGCCCACCCAGGAGTGCACTGTGCCTCTGCTTTGGGGAGATTTATTCTATCCTCATCTCAGAAAGGGGGGGGGGGGAAATCCTCTCAAAGGACCAGGTGGTTATGTGTTTGTTTGGAGTTATTTATTATATAATTATAATACAGAAATATTTCAGGCTTAGAGCAGAGAGTGTGGGCCGTGGCCAGGCCAGGGAAAGGGGAGACTGCAAAGCCGGGCATGCAGGACACATCCCCACAGAACATTCCAGATCAAGCTGGACAGAGCTGAGACAAGTTCTCAGGATCAGGTAGGGTGCCAGTCACTGCGTAACTCCCAGCAACAAGGTTTAAGATGCTCAGCGTCACCCACCTGCCAACTCCAAGCTACAGTCTCCTTTGCAAGCTTCCTGCTGACCCTGTATGGCACCTGCCCTTGGAGCTAGCCAGGGCCACCAGCCACCTGCCACATGGGGCAGGTTTCTAAAGCAGACACCCCCCCTTGCACCTTCCCACTGCGAGGAACTCCCCTAAAACAGAGATTCTCAAAGCGGGTGATTTCCTCCCAGAGGACATTTGGCGATGTCAGGAGACATTTATGGTTGTCACAACTCAGGTGGTGGGCACTCCTGGCATCTCGTGGGTAGAGGCCAGGGATGCTGCTCAACGGTCTACAGTGCCCAGGATGGCCCCTGCAACATGAATTATCCTGCCCCCAATGTCAAGAAACCCAAAATGCTAAAAATACAGTCACGGTCATTGTCTTAGAGGTGACGGTCAAGCATACCCATGCAGAGTGTCTGTGTTCACAACAAGCTGGGGACCACAAAAGTAACCAACAAGAGGAGACGAGTTACAAAAATAAATGAATAAATGATGCGCCAGCGCTCCAGTGAAAGGCTGGGAGCTTTTTAAAAGAAAAAGCGATGTCTACCCACTGGGGCCAAAAGATCTAAAAGACAGAGAATAATGTGGAAAAAGGTAAGATGCATAATGCTGTGAATAAGACGATCTCTCATATTGTTTAGAAGGGAAGGTATAAATGGATGCATTTATTTTGTTGTATGCATTAGTCTCTTCTTTTCTGGAAGGAATCTTCTAAAACTGTAAAGTGGTTACCTTAGGGGAGAAAGTATGCAGGTAGCGGAGGACAGACAGCTCTAACTTTCCATCTTGTATCACTCTGTCCTTTGCACTCTTTAACCTTCTACTAATACTACTTGCATTTTCTGTTTAAATGTCAAAACAGGAAAAAAATTATCCCTTGGGGTTATCCAGACAGGGAGCTTAAGGCCCTTTTCTGTTTTCTTCTGAGTATCCATCTACATGTGTCTTAAAAGGCTGAACAATGGTACATTTAAAAATAGTTACACAGGTGCTAGATAATGAAATAATTTAAATGATCTTAAGTGGACTGAAGTAGACAGAATAAAATACCTCCCCCAAAGATGTCCACGTCCTAAGCCCCTGAGACTACCGTTACCTTACATGGCAAAGGGGATTTTCCAGATGTGATTAAATTAAATTACGGATTTTTGAGATGAGGAGATTATCCTGCATTATCCTGTGGGCTCAGTGTAATCCCAAGGGTCCCTGTAAGAGGGAGGCGGGAGGGTCAGAGACAGAGAAGGAGATGTGATGACAGAAGGAAAGGAGAGAGGGTAGGAGGAAAGGAGGAAGAGAGAAAGTCAGCCTAGAAGATGCTGTACTGCTGGACTTGAAGATGGAGGAAGGGGCCATGCGCCAAGGAGTGCAGGCAGCCTCCAGGTACCGGAAAAAGCAAGAAAATGAACGCTCCCCAGAGCTTCCGGAAGGAACACAGCCCAGCTGTCACCTTGATTTTAGCCCCGTGAGACTGATTTCCAGCTTCTGATCTCCAGAACTGTAAAATAATACACTTGTGTTTTCTTTTCTTTTTTTATACTTGTGTTGTTTGAAGCCACTCATTTTGAGGTCATTTGTTACTGTAGCAAGAGAAACCTAATACGTGTGCAAAAGGCACTTGTATTATTTTCCCGTAAAAAGGTATTTTTGCTAACTACTTCATTTGATCCTTGATGAACTCTGGGCTCGGACAGTATTCCCTTCTGTATATGTGGGAACTGAGGCCCAGCATTCTGAAATGACAGGCGCCAGTGATCATGCAGCTACCTGGTGTCACAGTCGGAACTAGGGCTCAGGCCTGCTATTCCATTTCACTCTCTGACACACAAACTGGCACAGACAGAAGAAGGCTGTACACAGAGCACAGATTCTGGAGCCCGACTGCCCGTGTGCAAATGCTGGCTCTGTCCGTTACTGGCTGTGTGATCTTCAGCAAGTCAATTAATCTCTCTGTGCCTCTGTTAGCTCATCCCCAAATAAGGATCATAATAACACCTACCTTAGAAGGCTGTTGTGGGAATGAAGTCAATTCATACGTGTTAAGTATCGGGCACTAGCATGACTTCAATACAAGTGAGTGTCGTTACTCTCATTAATCTCGGGTTAACGTAGAGTTTGGCACGGCTTTTTTCCCACCACTGGTACTCAGTAAATAGGTGTTCGGCGGAATGCTCTTGCTAGGGGCACAGGGTTTCCAGGAGCAGTAAGCACCCCAAAAGTCCTTTTCAAGGATGTTGATCTTGTCTAAACTTTAACGACGCCCATCCCCAGCTTCTGTCGCCTCCCTAGGGCCTGCCCAGTAGCCATTAAAGGCTTTGCCTGAGCCCCAAGCTCACTCTCACTTCCCCTCCCCCTTCTTGCTCTTTCCTGGGGTTCTTTGCCTGTGAACCTCCATACCCGCAACCTACCGCCCTTCCTCTGGATAACAGAACCCTTTCACTTTGGGGAATCCCCTCACCCACCCTCAGTCCATGTGGTTTCTGATGATGACAGCTCCACCCCCTAGCCCCAGGGGTCCTGGCCTGGCCAATCATCTTATTCCACTCTCGCCCCCACCAAAATGATTGGGTCAGGGATTGTCACATGACCAACTTAATCCAATGAGATTCCATCCTGAGACTTGTTACTGCTGAGAGGAAGGCTTCTTTTTCCCCCAACCAGGAAGACTGATGGAAGACTGATGGGCGTGCAGCATCTTGGGAATATCAGCTCCAGGAAGGCCAGGATTTGGGTATATTTTCTTCTCTGATATATGTCCAGCACCTAGAACATCTAGCCCTTTGTAGGTATGCAATTAATAGTATTGAATAAGGATTTAATAACGCTTCTTATTCTGAGAATGAAGCCAAGTCAGGACTGAGAGATCAGTTCCAAGTGATAGGTCTGAGCACCTGGATGTAGCCATACCTGAATACCGATCCCTGTGGACGTTTCACTCACATTGGTCAATAAACTGCAGGATCTCCTTCCACGTGTGCCTATAGGAATACTCGTAGGAGGACCCTGCAGCACTGCTTATAATAGCAAAAAACAAGCCAACTAAATACCTATCAGTCAGGTACTGGCTCAATAAATTCTGGTAAATCCACACAATGAAGTGCAACACCATGGTTGTAAAGAAAGAGGCAACTCCCTGTGAGCTAGTAGGAAGAGAGTGAAAGATATATTTAAGTTTGTTTTTTGTTTGTTTGTTTTCCGGTACGTGGGCCTCTCACTGCTGTGGCCTCTCCCGTTGCGGAGCACAGGCTCCGGACGCGCAGGCTCAGCGGCCATGGCTCACGGGCCTAGCCTCTCCGCGGCATGTGGGATCTTCCCGGACCGGGGCACAAACCCGCATCCCCTGCATCGGCAGGCGGACTCTCAACCACTGCGCCACCAGGGAAGCCCCTGTTTACGTTTTAATACAAGCACAGAACTATGTGTAAGCTACCATAAGAGAGAGGTGGGGGAGGTAGAGATTGTGAGGTCTAATGTCAGCTCCATGGCAACACGATCTCTGTCTCGCTGCCGTAGCTCAGCACCTACAACAGAGCCTGCCACACAGAAGGTTCTCAATAAACTGCTGAATGAGTGAATGAACCAACAAACAAATGTTTGCTCCTGTGTGCATGGAAAAGTCTCAGAAAGGATATATAAAACATCTGATGATACCGGCTGCCTCTGAGAAGGAAACCAGGAAGGTCAGGGAACAGATCTGGGAGGGAAGGAAACCTCATTTTCAACATATACTTTTTGAACTTTGAACCACGTACGTGCACATCTGTTCCGAAAATTTAACTGAATAAATAACAAGACAAAATGTCGTCTACTCATAGAAGGAAAAATATGTCTTGTCTCTCTCTCTAGAAACCCACATTCCTTAGGAAACAGGGCTGTTAGCCATGCTTGATCTCTGCTCTGCATCCTTTGGGGTTGGGGGGTGGGGGGCGGGCGGCAGTGCAGGTGATGAAAGCAAAGCAAAGTCATGGGATGGATGTTCAGGGACCCACTGTGGCTACTGACTCACCGGGAGGCTCTGGGAATCCCACTGCCCTCGCTGGGCCTCAGTTTCCTCATCTGTAAAATGAGTTGGCCGGTGATCTCAAGTTCTGTCCTAAAAATCTAGCATCCCTCCAGGAGAGCGTGGCAGACAGAGCGGCAACCCCAGCATCCTCGCTGGAGTCATTAGCGCTCGTCTCCCCGGGAGGTGGCCGTGCGCCCGATTTCCACATGGGAGCATTTGTCTTGACCTGCGTCGGCGAGTCACGGCACTGCCGCCGGGAGCTACTCAGAGGCTGAATTATTCTACTCGACATGTTACCTCGCCCCCGTTCCCTGGTCATTTATGCTCTGCATTTGGCCCTATCAGTGCTTCATTACGGAGACTGACACTCATGGTAATTACGTGTTTCCTCAACCAGATTATTCATTCTAGGCGTCTTCCTGGTTTTTTATCACTCTTGTTCCTTTATCAAGGACAGCAGAGCATCTGCCAGTGACGCCCCAGTAAGAGCCGGCACATAGCGAGTACAGAAGACAAACCCGGATAACTCTAGTTTTCATGAGTTGGAAATACTGTTCTGAAATATAATACATATTCAACGGGTTGAAATAAAAACCAATTTTGACTGCCAAAGCTCAAAAACTGGGCTGGAATATGATAAGGAGGCTTCACTGTTAAAATAGTACCTACATTAAGGAAACCTAATATATATGAATCCAAAATCACATAGCACAACAATTTGGTGACTGCAACTTACAAAAGCGTTTGTCAAAAAGGTCGCTAATTGGCAAGTCCCCTGGGACTTCTAAAAGGGGGCTCACGGTGAAGCTAATCAAATTGAAATTGCACACAGTTGTTTGAGAACACAGCTGCTGCCTGAAGGGGGGGAAGTAGTGCCAGGGGCTCCCATGGACTTGGGGTTTTTCCACCCAGTGGATAGATATCCTCTTTCTCCTGCACCCAGCCATCCATGGCATCTCAACTCCTAGTGCCTCCCAATCAATACCTGTAGGACCAGACTAGTGAAAGATCTGCAGTGAGATGGTCATATGAGAACAGGGGTCGGGGGACTTCCCTGGAGGTCCACTCCACACTTCCACTGAAGGGGGTGCAGGTTCGATCACTAGTGCTGGTCGGGGAACTAAAATCCTGCCTGCCACACGGAGTAGGCAAAAATCCAAAATCGAAAAAAGAAAGAAAGAAAAAAAAAAAAACACGGCACGGGAGGAAAGAAGGAGGAGGGCAGAGAGAAAAGAGAGAATAATAGCCATTACCAAATATTAAGTGCTTTCTGTGTGCCCAGATCCAAGAAAGCAACAGACACACATCATCTCACTGTATGCTCCCAGTGACTCTCTTAGTATTACTCAAAGAGGAATCTGAGGTTCAGAGAGATCAAGGGACTTAGCTAAGGTCACACCACCCTAAAGCAGCAGTGCCAGAATCCCTGATTGCCACACCCAGGCCCCTAAGCAGCACATTTCCACACTCTGCCAACTCAATCACCCAAATCCCATTCCCTGCATAGGGAAGCAGTGTGAAGGTTGGGGTCAGTGGGTATAGGGGTAATGGAGCAGCAGACAGCGTGGGTGCCCTTAGAGTCAAGAGAGGCCAGCTAATGTGCACACGGAAAGGACACCAATGCCTAAATGACAGGCTGTTAGGGGCTGTATGTCGAGGCTACGGAAGAGGTGGTGAGTGCTACGGGAATTCAGAAAAAGATGACATCCTTTGGTCCTGAAAAGACCAGGGCAGGGGTTGGGTGGCTAGAGCTTCCCTAGTCCATGAAGGACAGCAAAGATCTAGATGAGCGGGGGAGTGAGAGAAAGAAGGCAGGCAGCACAGAGCATGCTCAGGGTGCAGTGAGTTGACCGCTGATCAGTTTGAACGCAAGGAAGGATGCACAGAAGGGAGGGGTAAGAAATAAGCTCAGGGGACTTCTGGTGGCGCCATGGTGAAGAATCCGCCTGCCAATGCAGGGGGCACAGGTTCGAGCCCTGATCCGGGAAGACCCCACATGCCGCGGAGCAACTAAGCCCGTGCACCACAACTACTGAGCCTGTGCTCTAGAGCCCGCGAGCCACAACTACTGAAGCCCGCACGCCTAGAGCCCGTGCTCCACAACAAGAGAAGCCACAGCAATGAGAAGCCCATGCACCGCAATGAAGAGTAGCCCCCGCTCGATGCAACTAGAGAAAGCCCGTGCACAGCAACGAAGACCCAACACAGCCAAAAATAAACAAAAGTTAAAGAAAAAAGAAATGAGCTCAGATGAAAGAGGCTAAACCAAGGATGGCAAATATGTGGCACACATAACATCACCTCCCACGTCTGTGACAGACATCAATAGCAATTGTACCATTCTCTCTCACTGAGCTTCAGAATCCTTCTTAACACAGGCTCCAGGGAGCCATTACTCCGAACGGTTTGGCTCTGAGATGGACTCTCATTGCCATCATCCCTAATTAAAGAGAGGAAAATACAGGCACATTACAGAGAGGACCTACTGTGTGCCAAATAGAAGACTACATTACTACTCACCATCATCCTGCTAATAGCATACCTAGTGAAGAATATTAAGGCTCAGGGGAGCTTAAATTCAAACACAGAAAGCAAAATAAAAAACTGACTGAAAGCCATGAGAGTGTGATTTCAAAGCCTGGTTTCTTTCCACCACACCCTGGGACCTCATTCTCTCTTCCCACCAAGTCAGAATTTTAATTCTGCGGGGGAATATTTCAACACCTATTCTGCGACCCTACCAGCCAACCTGTACTCCCAAGACCCACACCTCAAAAGCAAAACCCAGGTGCCTCCCTGTCTCTGCCCTCTCCCACTTCCTAATCTCACTCCCACTCCCCTAAATCTTGCATTTGCTTTTGCATTTCGCAAACGCCCCTCCCTCGGCGCCGGCCTGCACGGTGCAGGGGTGAGCCTCGCAATCAGCGGGTCGTGTCCGCATCCAGGAACCGCTGGGGGCGCCCCGCTGGGGCACTTTCTCTCTCCCTCTCCACCCCGAAGGCCAATCCGACTCGGATTCCTTTTGGCAATCATTCCTCGGTGTTGCTTTACAGAGGAGAACTTCACGTCGTTCTCTAATTGAATTGTTGTCATGGAAATCACTTTCATTTGCTTTGAAAGGACTGAACTATCCGGCACCCCAGATTTCTCACTCCTGCCTTTGACAAGAACCAGCTCTCTGCCACCCCTCTGCTCTCAACTCCCTGCTCTTCCCTCCATGAGCAGTTTTCCCCCAAATCTGGAGTCCGGGAAAATAAGTTTTGTGGTTGCTTTTCTAATCCTTGCTGTAGTATTGCACGCGCTGCTCACTAACGAGTCTACTCTCTGCCTTCCGGGTCCGAGGTGGGGTTCACTTCCAGACTCCCTTGTGCGTGGGCGGGGTCATGGGACGCTTCTCACCAATGAGATTTGAGCAGTCCCTGCTGGGCTGCTGCATCCAAGCGCAGATGCCAGACCCTCCGTCTGCCAGGTTACTCAGCAGCCCGTGAGGATGGTGGCTGCTCCAGCAGCCTGGGTGTCCCTAAGTGAGGACCACACCGAGCACAGCCCCCAGCCAGCCTGGGATGGATATATAGATTGGTCAAGGAAAAAAATGTTGTTATTTTAATCCATTGAAATTTTGAGCTGACTTGTTATGTCAGCTTATCCTCCCCGATTTGCCCTCCATCAGAAAAGATAAAGACGGTATTTAGCCTCTTTAGACTAAAGCTAGTTTTTCAGAAGGCACTAGCCCCAGTCCTCATTCTGCGAACAGTCTTGTGTTTTAGGAGGATCTCAAGTATCTGGGGGCTTCGTTCTCAGCTCTGATACTTATGAGCTAGCTGATAAAGAGAAGGTCACTTAACCTCTCGGTGCCTCCGTTTTCTCATCTGTAAAATGGGGATGAAAGTAATACCTACCTCTAAGAGGATGGTTAAATTAATCTGTGAAGATTAGACTACCGCCTGGCACCTTAATGAATATTAGTTATTAATATAATCACTGATACTTTTATCATTAGCATCAAGGCATGCACTGAATTTCTTTTAATGCTGGAATTGAGTTTATAATAACTCATCCTGCCTGGGGGTTTCCCAAGACCACTCACACATTTAGTGATTCACTAGTACGACTCATGGGACTCAGCATACAGCTGTCCTTATGGCTAAGGCTTATTGCATAACCTGATCAGCAAGGGGACAAGACACAGGCAGAGTGCATAGAAATCTATGCACAGGCTTCCTCATACTGTCTGTCTCCCACCAGGGTCACACAGACCTCACTCTTCTCTTAGCCACAGAAACACAGAAACACGCATGTGCTGTTCCACGCAAGGAAGCCCATTCGAGAGTCAGTGCCCACAGTTTCTACTGGGGGCAAGTGATGGAGGCACCCTCTGCCTAGCAGGTGCCCACATTCCAGACTCTCAGAAGGAAAGCAGACGTTCAGCATAAATCACATGGTTCATACAGTCTGGGAACAGTGAACCACACATATCATTTAGGGAACAGTTCAAGTGCCAACTTCTCAGACGCCAGCCAGCAGCCAACCTTGCAAGCAGACCTTCCTAAGGATAACAGCCTCGCATCAACAATGTTGACCATTTTCTCACACATCCACACCCTCCAAACAGCCACACAGCCTGGGGGGGATCGAACTGGCCTTGAACAGAAGGATGGAGCCAGCCAGTCAGAGATGAGAACTCTGGAGGTCAGTGGGGTGTGGGATCAGCTGGCCCAGCCTGTGCCCTCCAATCCAGGAAGGGCGACGGGTGGTTGCTCGCCAAATAGCCCCACCGCCAATGACCCCCAGCACTCCTTCCTGGTGAGCAACACACGATGCCAAGGTCTGCTCGGTGCTGGGCTAGAGACAGCCATTCCTGCTGCAGCAGAAGTGGGTCACCCGATCTTCCATTCCTGAGTGACATCCAACCTGGGCAGAGCTGTCGCTTCCCAGAAGGTCAGCAGAGAGACTTTCTCTCTGCTACACTTTCCAAGATTTACCACCTTGAGCAACAAAAATCTTCCTCCCTACACCCAAAACAATTCCCTTCTGCTGTTGACATCATTCTCTCTCACGCAGTCCTCTGTGAACAGCAAGAATCAGTGTTTAATATCTTGCCCTAAAAATGAAATATGAACGTCTGACAAGAATGATGGCACAGTCTACCGGCTCTCTACATCTGAATTAAATAACCCCAATCACACACTCCCTCCTCAGCCTAAAAAAAGAATCTTGGGAATTCTCCGGCAATCCAGTGGTTAGGACTCTGAACTTTCACTGCCAAGGGCCCGGGTTCAATCCCTGGTTGGGGAACTAAGATCCTGCAGGCTGTGTGACACGGCCAAAAAAAAAAAAAGATTTGCAGAAAAAAATAGAATCTCAATGCTCAAGTGTGGGGCTTCTTAGCCAGTCCTGACTAGTACACATAAATCTAAAACATAACTGCCTACATACCCATTAATAAAGAACTGGTTAAGTCATAGTACTCTATGGGTTTTTTTAATGATGAAATTCAATCTATTGCCATGGAAAGATGTCTTTGACTGACAGTTAGGTTTTCTGAAATTAAAAACCAATGTGAATTAGCTGCCTTCATTTAAAAACAAGGAGAATTCATGTAAAAATCTGGATTTCTTGACTCTCCAGAAGGGGGTCAGCAAACTCTTTCTATAAAGGGCCAGATAGTAAATACTTTAGACTTTGCAGGCCAAATGGTCTCTCCTGCAGCTCCTGAACTCTGCCATCGTGGTGTGAAAGCAACCACAGATAATATGTAAACAAGTAGGCATGGCTGTTTTCCAATAAAACTTTATTTATTAACACAGGTAGCAGGCTGGATCTGACCCACGGGCTGTGGTTTGCCACCTCCTGCTCTAGAAGCCAGAAAGCCAGAGATGGGCCCTTTCTCAACCCTTCCATCCCAGACCTATTGTGAAAGAAAGGGCCACAAACTCAGATACCTAGAGGGCTCGATGGGAAACACAGGTAGGAGAGGCAGACAGCTAGAAGTGGTGATGACTGGGGTAAAATGCAGAGGTCCAGACAGCTCCCACCTGAGAATGCTGGCCCTATGTGGACAGATCTGATGTTTCTAGAGGTGCCAGAAATCCCAATTTTTGCATGAAATCTCTGTTTTTAAATGGTAGGCATAGGAATTCCCTAGCATTCCAGTGGTTAGGGCTCCATGCTTCCACTGCAAGGGGGCATGGGTTCGATCCCCGGTTGGGGAACTAAGATGCCCACGTGCCATACACCGCGGCCAACCGTGCACTGCGACCAAAAATAAAAATAAATGGTAGCCACTAATCCAATTTTTTAAAGCCACTCAGTTTCCTAGGGCAACCATAAATAATTACCACAAACTGGATGGCTTAAAACAACAGAAATTTTCCTTTTTCACAGTTCTAGAGGCCGGAAGTCTTTAGCCAAATCGTCTGCAGGGCTGTGCTCTCCCTGAAGCCTCTAGGGGAGAATGTGTTCCATGCCTTTCTCTTACACGCTGGTGTGGCCAATCCTTGGCATTCCTTAGCTTGTCACACATCACTGCAGTCAATCTCCGCCTCCATCCTCACATGACTTTCTCCCTCTGTCCCTCTCCTCTTCTGATAAGGATACCAGTCATACTGGATCAGGGTCCACCCTAATGATTGTACTGTGACTAGACTACATCTGCAAAATAAGGTCACATTGGCAGATGCTTGGACATATCTCTTGGGGGGGACATGATTCAACCCATGACACCCACACATGCAACTCAGGGTCCTCCAGTTTGCAAACTCTACGTTAAAATCTAACACATTAAGCCAAGGTGATGAAAGATGACTTTATTAGAATCCAAAATTCTGCCCAAATTGGATTTTCAGGAGGACCTGAACCCCTGCCTGCCTTTCACCAGTCCAGTCCCTTGGAGAGTCCCCTTTGCAGTTTAAAACATTACACGCGCACCTTCTGGACGGCAAGCCAACCTCCCCGCACTCTGACAGTAGTCACCACGCCAGCTGTCAGGGGAGATGCCAGTGGTTCTGTTTATTTGACTGACAGCTGCACCAGGGTCAAGGCAAGCATCGCTTAACAGACAGGCAGCCCCCAAAGGTATGAGGGACTCACACCCATACAAACACTCTCTCAAGACTTCCCCCCTGAGAAAAACACCTCATTCCCAACTCCTGCCCAGCCGTTCAGCCTTGACTAACACTCCAAACAGCCTTGAGATGCCCGGAATCAAGCGCAGCCCAGGACCAGCTCATCAGAGATCCCGTCTAATGATGGTTAGAACGGAGTCTGGGATGGCTCGTTCATTTCACCTGACGGCTTTGTTCTAATTAACCAAATGCTCAAAGTGACTCTGTGTAATTCTGGCCACGTGTGATGAGACCCACAGTTTGAGCTAAACAGCTGAAAAATGCTCAGAGAACACACCTCGGTGGTGACAGCTGCTGCCACCAGCTGGAGTCGGCTGACCCCAGCGAGGTCAGGAGAGAAGGCAGGGGAGTCCCAGTTCTAAGAATGCAGTTTATTCTATTTTCCTTTATCTTTTATTCAAACATCCAACAGATGCAAACTATGCATTGAAATAAAAGAATGAATGCATGGACGTCACCTCTCGTGTTGACTTCTCACCTCATTTCCAATGCATGAATGGCCAGAGTCAAGATTCCACGGTCAGTGAAAGGACAGCTTTCAATTTTCATTAATATTTACCTTTTAGGGCCTCCCTCGTGGCGCAGTGGTCAAGAATCCACCTGCCAATGCAGGGGACACGGGTTCGAGCCCTGGTCTGGGAAGATCCCACATGCCGCGGAACAACTAAGCCCGTGCGCCACAACTACTGAGCCTGCGCTCTACAGCCCATGCTCCACAACAAGAGAAGCCACCACAATGAGAAGCCCACACACTGCAATGAAGAGTAGCCCCCGCTCACCGCAACTAGAGAAAGCCCACGCGCAGCAACGAAGACCCAATGCAGCCAAAAATAAATAAATTAAATAAATAAAAAATTTTAAATATATATGTACCTTTTAAAAATTGACTAGCCAGGGACTTCCCTGATGGTCCAGTGGTTAAGACTCCATGCTCCCAATTCGGAGGGCCCGGGTTCAATCCCTGGTCAGAGAACTAGATCCCACATGCCACAACTAAGAGCCTGCACGCCGCAACTAAAATAAAATATCCCGCATGCTGCAACAAAGATCCCACAAGTGGTAACAAAGATCCCGCGAGCCACAACTAAGACCTGGCACAGCCAAATGAATAAATAAATACATGTTTTTTTAATAAAATAAAAATTGACTAGCCAAGGTTTCCAAGGATGAAAAAAAAAAAAAACTACAATAATCACCATTGTAAAGCAATTATACCCCAATAAAGATGTTTAAAAAAAAAAAAAACTACAATAATCCCCAAAGCGAAGAAGACAAGATACAGTTAATTTACCAATACAGATTCCTAACGGCTATTTGGCCATTTGTGCAACTCCTACTCATCCTTCAAAACCCACTTCAAAGTTACCTTTCATCTGGGAACATTTACCCAACTTCTCCTGGCAAAGGAAGTCTCTTTAATAATCTGAGTATTCATCCTATCCAAAGTCACATCACATTGCTCTTGTCTGTTTCTTTCATTTTTTCTGGAAAGCATGTCCCTGATAAGGGCAAGTAATTCAGTTTCTTTATCTTTGACTACTTCAGCCATTATCATCAGCCTTAGCACACAATGGGATCTGCAGAATATTTCCTGGAAGAATGAGCCTGGACAATGTTAGTCCCTCAGGGAAATATAAAGATGAGGAAAACTTCTGAAGATCTCAGATGAAGGAAGCAAGACTTACATCCCACAAAAGGCTAATAGAATATGATTAAACAGGAAAAAGGCTAAACCCACAAACAAATCCTACGAACACAGAGGACCAGGTAAGCCATGTGAGCTGGTATGAGCTGGAGCTCCATGAAAGGAGAGAAAGCTCCAGGTTAGCTAGGTTTGGGACAGGTGAATTAGAGGCACATGAACATGGAAGTTATAAGAGATAGCATTGCTAGTTGTGTGTGTGATGGTCTGCAGGACACCTGCGATGTTGTGATTTATAATAAGAAACACATATTTATTCTTCATACCTGTTCCTGGCACAGAGCTCCTAAAACTCTCTTGAAATCTCGTAAGTGATAGAGCTAAAACGGTGAAAGAAGAGTGTTTTGTTATCCGTAACAAGCCCCTTTCAACCACATCTCAGTTTATATTAATCAGGTGATCTGGGGAAGGCCCCAAGATAGCCACAGGAGGGGGCTGGTTGCCAGGAGAACCCACCGTGTGATTAGAGGGTGGGAACTTTCAGCCCTACCTCCTGACCCCCAGGGAGGAGAGAGGGGCTGAAGGTTAAATCAGTCGCCAATGGCTGATGAGTTAATCTATCATTCCTATGTGATGAAGCCTCCATACAGACCCCAAAGCATGAGGTTCTGAGAGTTTCCGGGTTTGGTGAACACGCAGAGGTGCCGGGAGGGTGGTGCACCCGGAGAGGGCATGGAAGCTCCAAGTCCCCTCCCACAGGCCTTGCCCTGTGCATCTCCTCCATCTGACTATTCCTGAGTTGTATCCTTTGATAATAACCAGTAATCTAGTAAGTAAAATGTTTTCCTGAGTTCTGTGAGCCATTCTAGCAAATGGTCAAGCCTGAGAAGGGGGTCATGGGAAACTCCAATTTATAGGTCAGGAGGACAGGTGAAAACCCGGACTTGGCACTGGCATCTGAAGGTGAGGGCGGTCTTGCGGGGCTGAACCCTTGACCGTGGGATCTGATGCTGTCTCCAGGTAGACAGTGTCTGAACTGAGGTCAATTGCAGGACACCCAGCCGGTGCCAGAGAATTGCCTGGTGATGAGGGGAAAGGCATCTCCCCCGCACATCTGGAGTAGAAGTGTTTTGAAAGCACAGTGTGAGAGTGGAGAAAACACACAGAGCTTTTTCCTTTTCAGCACCCTTAAGGGACATCCCTCTTTCCCACCCAAGTTCTCAACCAATTAGAACAAAGAAGTAAGGCTGCTATAGATCCAAGTATCAACTTTATTACTATAAAGTTTATATTGGAGGATAGAGCTTATTTACAGGAAGATGGACCTCCTCATACTGAGTTGCAGAGTTGGGCAGGCTGGCGACACAACAGTCCCAGGCAGCCCTGGAGATATAAAGGTACAAGGAGATAGCATCCTGCACCCATCAGACCGGTAACAATTGAACAGTCTGGCAGCAAGTGATGACAAGGATGCAGAGCAACCAGAACACCTCCAGTGTTATGCCCCTGTTGCCAGTAGGGGCATAACACTGTACCATCGGGGACTTCCCTGGCGGTCCAGTGGTTAGTACTCCACACGTTCACCGCCAAGGGCGTGGGTTCAATCCCTGGTCAGGGAACTAAGATCTCACAAGATGCGTGGCGTGCCCAAAATCAGACAAACAAACAAACCTGTACCACCACTTTGGAAAATTGTTTGGCATCATCTGGTAAAGTTGGACATGCAATGAACACATGACCCAGCAATTCTGGACACAGCGCCTGGAGAATTCAGTCTGGAGTGCATCAGGATACACGCAGAAATATGTTCCTAGCAGCCGTTTATTAGAGCAGCGGGAAACCATTCAAATGTCTGCCAGCAATAAAACGGATAAATTGTGATACATTCCTACCATGGGGCAGTATACAGCTGTAGAGGTGGATGAATTACCGCTACATATAGTAACAAGGATGCATCTCCGAAATGCAACATTCAGTGGAAGAGAAGTGACACCAAAGAAAACTCAGAGTACAGTTTCACTCAGAGTTCACAAAGAGACAAACCTAAGTAATAGACCATTTAGGGATGCAAACATGGAACAGCAAAGGAATGAGAAACTAAAATTTGGAAAAGAGGTTCTCTGTGCAAGGAGAGGGAAACAAGATTAGGGTGGGAGCTCAGAGAAGGCTTAAAAGCCGAGTAGACACAATTATCACCCAAACCCGAACCTATTTCAAGAATGAAAAGGGATGTTATTAAGGGTTTTGCTAAGAAAAGGAGAAAGCTGGGAAATCAAGACATATTGTCATCCTGTACGTGTCACCATTTTCCCGTATGTGTTAGGTACCTGGGTGTCCATTGTAGGCTTGGATTTCTTACCTGTAATTTATACAGATGATTTTGCATTTCTTCAAGTCTGTAAAAAATTATATATATATATACACACACACACATACATACATATATATGTATATATGTATATGTGTGTGTACATATGTGTATATATGTGTGTGTGTGTGTATATATGTATATAGGTGTGTACATATGTGTATATATGTGTATATGTGTATATATGTATGTGTATATAGGTGTGTATATATGTATATAGGTGGGTATATATGTGTATATATGTATATAGGTGTGTACATATGTGTATATATGTATATAGGTGTGTACATATGTGTATATATGTATATGTGTGTATGTATATGTATATATTTGTGTATATATATGCATATGTGTATATATGTGTGTATATGTGTGTGTATACATATTTATATACATGTACGTGTATATATATATATATATATATATATATATATACATACACACACACACACAAAGTGGCATCCACAGTAGCACCTTCCCGAATGTTCCGTGGCAGACAGCATCTCCCGATGAGTTTGCCGGTGGCCCCCCTGACCCTCAGCATCTGGCTGCATTTGAGCTGAGAATGACATTCAAATGCAAACAGATGAGCCACACCAGTTCAGAACACTCTGGAAATGGAAATGCCAACATCTGTAGCAGAGACAGGTAATGACCCGCCAGGCCAGGCCACGACATTAAATCAATCCTTAATGTGTTTAAGAGCTTTTTTCTTTCATTGGGTCATTTAGTAACGTGATGACTCACTTCTTTCCTCCGCCTTCAACTCCCCCATCGCCATGGAGACGATTGTGAATCAGCCATCATAAATAAAAATAATCCAACGGCACAAGCCCGCACCACATGCCACTTGGATGTGGTACCAACTCCATTTTCTTTTTTTTTGTGCCCAGAACTCACGGGAGCTCAAGCAACACAGGACACTTCTGGAGGAAGGGATGCTACTCAGTGACTGTTTAAAGACAGAGGTGGGCCCATCGGGTCATAGGTTGCCTCTCACCAAGCACTGGACCAAAGGGAGAGTCGTTTGCCTAAACGGGAATCTCCCTTCAGGGGACAGGGAAGCCCTATTCATCAATAATTCTGCTACTGAAACAAACTACTCCTGTGCCCCGAACAATCCCCCAAAGTATCCAAGAAGACTCCCTGCCAAGGTACCAGTCTCTTTTGCCTCGGCATTCAATGCCCTCCCAAAATTGCCCTCGCCAGCGCTTTCCTAGGTCTCTGCAGCAGTGTGGAGGGCCATTTACCAAATGTTTTCAGGAAGATGAAATCCCACAATTAGAAAGTTACTACTTTCTTAATTCTCCTATAACCCTTCTCCTAAAAAGAGAAAGCCTCCGTTTCGTGCTAATGAGTCTCTAACACACGGCTAATGGCCCTTGTTAACCAAGAGACAGCAGGCCTCCGTCTGAGAGCCCTTGGCAAGCAGCAGTCTTGAGCTGGAATTCAAGACCATTGTTTGGCTTGCATTGTCTTTATTTGGAAGAGTTTCATCGATTTATGGCAAGTGATGCTGGCTTGTTTGTGAGAGTGATAGTGACTGCTTTTAAAATAAACATATTTAAGCAAAATCAATGAGTCAATTTTACATTACATATTAAATTTAAAATAGCACACGAGGGGCTTCCCTGGCGGCGCAGTTGTTAAGAATCCGCCTGCCAATGCAGGGGACGTGGGTTCAGGTCCTGGTCCCGGAACATCCCACATGCCGCAGAGCAGCTAAGCCCATGCGCCACAACTACTGAGCCTGTGCTCTAGAGCCCGCAAGCCTCAACTACTGAGCCCACGTGCCACAACTACTGAAGCCTGCACGCCTAGAGCCCGTGCTCCGCAACAAGAGAAGCCACCACAATGAGAAGCCCGTGCACCACAAAGAAGAGTAGCCCCTGCTCGCCGCAACTAGAGAAAGCCCACGTACAGCAACGAAGACCCAACACAGCCAAAACTAAATAAATAAAATAACTAAATTCATTTTTTAAAAATAGCACAGGAATACCCCAGATATGGCCAAAAAAAAAAAATGTGAAGGGAATTGCATTTTAAAGACTAAAGTTTGGGAAACACAGCCTCCTTGGTGTACCTTCTGCTCCTTTCTACCAATTCAGGGACTAGGTGTGCACATAATAGGTTTGCAGTTCACGTCTGTTGAAAATATAAAGGAGGACCAGAGACAGCAGAAAAGGGAAGCAGAGGTTGGGATAAGCTGAAAGCCAATTCCAGAGTGAACCCTCACAACTCCATTCTGACCAAATGTTTAAATTTTTCTCACTGAAAGCTGAACTGTGAGTAGTTGCAAACCACCAAAGGTCAGGGAGAGCAGACTCTCAGCAGCAAGCCTTCTACCTCTTCACAGACGCACTCGTGGCAGACATTACCAGTCGATCGTGGAACTCTTTCCCACAATACCTATCACCCATGACAGCAAGGTGTATGCAAACGTTTCGAACACATGAAAATGTTTTAATAAAATGTGAAGTGACAAAAGCTGTTTTTAACTATTGGGCTGTATCTTTGTATTTTTCCTGTGAGCTACAGCACACCCTGTTTTGGAAATAGGGAACATATAAACAGTTGAATAAGGAAAGAACGCTGCCTCATTCGCACATCAATCACAGCTACACAACAACTCATCCAATCCTGGAAGTTTAGAAGGTAACGTGGAGACTATCAAATTGGCTTTATTAAAATTATCATAATCTCTATCGCTGAAGGCGCAGTAAAGTAAAAACAATACAAACCAAAGACCCTCAGACGTCACTGGTGGGATGTCAACAGATAATCTATCTAAAAACTAATTCAGCAACATGAATCGAAAGACTGAAAAATAATCACACCCTTAACCCAGGAATTATATTCCTAAGAATCTATAAGAAAGGATCAAAAAAAGAAATAACCAGAGATACAAGAAAAATCAATTCATTGCAATAAAGCCATGGCAGTGAAAAATCCCAATAATCTAACTGCTCAAAATTATAGGGGCTTGATTACACTTTAAAAGGTGTGCCCTGGGCTTCCCTGGTGGCGCAGTGGTTGAGAGTCCGCCTGCCGATGCAGGGGACGCGGGTTCGTGCCCCGGTCCGGGAAGATCCCACGTGCCGCGGAGCGGCTGGGCCCGTGAGCCATGGCCGCTGAGCCTGCGCGTCCGGAGCCTGTGCTCCGCAACGGGAGAGGCCACAACCGTGAGAGGCCCGCGTACCCCAAAAAAAAAAAAAAAAAAAGGTGTGCCCTTGCATGGAAGTGCTATGCCATCTTCAAAATTCATTCTTAAAGACTATTTAAAGACATAAGAGAAAAATAAATTTCACCAAAGTGAATTTTATGAAAAAGTAGTAATAAATGATATAGAGAAAATAAAACTTCATTTAAAAATCTAAAAAAAAAGACATAAGAACATGCTCTAAAGCTCATGTAAAGTGCAAAAAAGTCAAGATGTAAACCTTTACATTTAGGGTAATCACTTAAGTGGGGTGTGTGTGTGTTTACAGGCGTGTTAATATGGACTGTAAAAAGATTGGAAGAAAGTAAATTACTGCCGTCTTTTCCCAGATGGTTTTTATTTCAGTTCTTTACATTTTTCTGTATGCTCTAAACTTTCAATATGAGTTTGAAAATCAAGGTTGGGAGGAAGAGTGCTTTCTAAGAATTTTTAGAAGAACTAGGTTTTTTATAAATGTATTTTTATTTATTTTTGGCCGTGTTGGGTCTTTGTTGCTGCACGCGGGCTTTCTCTAGTTGCAGTGAGCAGGGGCTACCCTTCGTTGCGGTATGATGGCTTCTCATTGCGGTGGCTTCTCTTGTTGTGGAGCACAGGCTCTAGGCACCTGGCCTCAGTAGCTGTGGCTCACAGGCTCTAGAGCACAGGCTCAGTAGTTGTGGCACACAGGCTTAGTTGCTCCATGGCATGTGGGATCTTCCCAGACCAGGGCTTGAACCCATGTCCCCTGCATTGGCAGGCAGATTCTCAACCACCACACCACCAGGGAAGCCCTAGTTTAGTTTTTTATATCCATCGAGTTTGTTTTATGTTTGGGGGGAAATAGCTTAAGTCTGTCAATATTTTTCATTGAAAGTAAAGGGGTGGCAGTAAAAATTGAAAAGATAACGAGTTCTTGCCAGTGCCAAGGTGCCTCGGCCTCCAATACATCCAAAATCCAGCAGGAGGCAGTGTCCCACTTTGAGTAGGGCTAACCTGTTGGATGATTGATTCATTCATGGAGCTCCCTTTTTTGGAGATCTCTCTGATGAGCCTTGAGTAGTAGAAATTAGGAGTAGTTCTAAAGGAGAGCCACTCTGGGAAGTCCCTGGCAGTCGAGTGGTTAGGACTTGACACTTTCACTGCGGAGGGCGCAGGTTCAATCCCTGGTCAGGGAACTAAGATCCCACAAGCCACACCACATGGCCAATAAATAAATAAATAAACAGTAAAGTAGAGCCACACTGCTGATCTTTCACTGCCCCCTTCCCCTGCAATAAGGCATGAGCTCGGAACTGCACCCCAGCAGTGGAAGAGGCTTGGCGTGTACTCTGCACCCTCTCTCACCCAGGAACCAAGGGCACACACTAGAAAGAAGTTACCTGGGATCAGAGATACAGAGTGTTTCCATCCATCCATCCCACAAAGACTTATTGGCACCAACTGTGTGCCAGATCCTAGAAATAGAGCAACGATCAGGATGGACACAGCTCCATCCCTACCCTCACCGAGCACACAGTCACCCAGTGGAAAGACCATCGAACAGGAAATAGTGATACAGTATTTGCCATCAGAGCCTCCGGTGGGAGAAGCGTAGCCAATGTAATGTTCAGCAAAAAACTGAAGGATGACCAGGAGTGGCTAGGCCGGGGCAAGGAGGGGGAGAAGACTATGCACAAGAGGAAATGCCATGTGCAGAGGGCATTAGAAGAGTGAAATTCTGCCTGGAGTGTGGCTCCAAGGCAGACAGGCAAGAGACTAGAGAGACGAGAACCAGCTCCCAAGGGCACTGAGAAGCTTCTAAGGAGCAAGTGACCTCTGCATTTGTATAAGTCACTCTGCAAGTCTATAAAGGACAGACCGGAGTTGGGAGAAAATGTTAGGGCTCCATCTGTGGACAGACCCTTAGCAATGCCCCCATGTCCACCTGCTTCCATGGGGAAGACAGACCGCTATGCTTGTTAGACTGTGTCCAAAGCAACAGGCAATAGGCTTCATATGGGTTCTTAGAGGCCATCTGAATATGTGCTCCAGTACATGGACTTTGATGGCTACCTTGGCCACTCAGAGCCCTTTTATATATCCTCAGCTGAGTTCCAGATCATTGAGATTGACAAATCCCTAATTTGGGAACAAATAAAGATTATGGTGTGCCAGATTCTACCATTTGTGTTCCAATATCCTTTCAACAACAACCAAACCCCCTGGCTTTGTTTCTTTTTTTTTGTTTGGTTGGTTTTTTTGTTTGTTTTCGTCATCGTTGTTGTTGCTTTGCTGGGCTCAGGGCCACCATGAATAAAAACTACATTTCCCAGATGCCTTTGCAGCTGAGTGAGGCTGTATAACTAATGCTCCATCTTGCATCCTTTCCACCCATCCTTTTGGTTCTAGCCATTGTTGCAGCCACAGGATCTGCACAGCAACGTCTCTGCAGAGATTCTTTCCAGCCATTCTGTGCATGTAAATAATTCAAATGCAAGGGAATTAATGAGCGGAGAGCAACCCTTGACCATGGGGTACTGCAGCCTGTGGGCAAATACTCCCCTCTATCCCATCTTGGGCAAACAATCTCAAGGTGTCCTTCCCACTACTCCTGGACTGAACCCCAGTTGCCAAAAGTGGTAACCAACTCAATATGCACCCTTGAACTGGTTTTCTCTCCTTCCCTGCTTCCTCTCCCCAGTTAGCCCATCACAACTTCCTTTGGATTCGGTCCCAAAATAAATCACCTGAACATAAGCCTGTATTTCAGGATCTGCTCTCGGGGTGGGGATGGGGAAGCCAAGATAACAGAACTAAGTTCCGGAAGTAGGACATTAGGGAGGTTTTGCAAGCAACTTCTTTAAAAGTCATTTTAAGGAGCAAGGACATGTACTTTCTTGCCCTTGACCATTTCCTGCTGCCAGGACAGTGGAAGGGATGGCCGGGGCTCTATCTTGCACCAAGAAGAGAGACCCACTCCTTAGGAATGGCAGTGAGCTGGAAGGAACTTGCCCTGAGGGTTTGGCAGTGGAGCTGCCGTACCAGGTCTGGATGCTTATTTATGCCCTTTCAGATGAGAGAGAAATACACTCTATCTTCCTTAAACTATTATTTAAGGCCTCAGTTAGCAGCAGCCAACCTATACTGTACCTAACACATACAATCTAAGTGATCATTCACACCCCACGCTACATCCTACGGGACTAGGGAGATTTAAGGTGACAGTACAATCCCTGGACACCCGGATTGCTCATTTGGTTCCAACAAGGAGAAAGTTCTAATTCATCTTTGGGTCAGAACACCGTATATCCTCTGCCAAGCTCCCCTGACAAGCGACTGTGCTGAAACTCCTCAGGACACAGGTAAAGAGCTAATTACCAGGCTCCAGTCCCAATGTGGCTCCAAACATCTCTCTCATCTTCAAGTAAACTGTCATTTAAACAGCATCTCTGCCAGGGTAACAGAAAGGCTGCCTGTTTCACTCCACAAAGGCCCCACATTTGTCACCCTGCTCTCTGAAGCCAAGAAATCATTACTTTTCCTGGTGCCCCTGGAGGGAGGTGAAGGAGCAAGGACCCTCCAAGTTACCGGGACTCTAACAATACTCAGAGGACCCCTGGCCCCTGCCTCAGTTGCCAAGGTTACCAACGCCCAGGTGATGAAGCCAACGCATGGGAACTGGTCCAGGTGTGCTCAGCGAACTGCAGAGTAACTGTAGATATAATCAGAGGCGGCTCTTGGAGCCCGAGGTCCTGCAGAAGAGGGTCTTGCCTCAGGGTTGTTATTATTAAGGCAGAGGAAAACAGCAGCTCTGGCAAAGAACCAAATTAACTATATCAGCTGGTAAAATATATTCCAACTTGCTAGTTAATAAGGTAGAGGAATTCTTCTGAACCATCTCTAAAGGCAAAAACCAGCAGCGTGGGAAGATTGCCAAGGAAACAAAACGCAGTGCTGGGACATGCAGAAATGGATGCTTGATCCTGGCTCCAAACTGCTTTGTGACACTCGGGAAACACCTGCCCTCTCTGAGCTTCACTGATCTTTCTTGTTTTGTAATCTTAGTTTATAGGTAGATTATTTACATGGTTCAACTTCAAACGGTATGAGAATCTCAAGTAAAATACCACGTCTTCCACCTTCTTTCAGCCGCTCGAATCTTCAGAAGCAACCAATCTTATCAGTTTCTTATGAACCTTCCAAAAATATTTTATGCATACAAAAGCACACACGCGCGCACACACACACACACACACACACACATATCTATATTCTTTTCCCTTTTTTAACATAAATAGTTGCATACTATACCCTGTGTTCTGCACCTAGTTTTGTTTTTTCACTTAGGGTTACAGCCGACGTAGAGCGTGTTTTCATTCTTTTTTTATAGCTGCTTATTGCTTCATTGTATGAAGGCACCAAAATGTATTTAACAAGTCCCCTCTTGATGGACATTCAGGTTACTTCCAGCCTTTTGCTACCGCAGGGCCGCAGTGAACAACAGCATGCATAGGGTAACTTGCACGGGTACAATCTCTCTGAATATGTTCCCAGAAACGGAATGGATGGGTCAAGGAGTGTATTGCATTTGCAATTTTGATAGACAATGTCAAATTGCCCTCCAGAGGAAGTGAGCCGGCACTGCCATCATCAGTGTAGAAAAGTTGAGTCTCAACTTCCTCATTTATGAAGCTGATAATGTATCCTCAAGCTCTGCCAGTCAGAAGATAATATGGTCACGACTTGACATAGTTAGGACAGAAATCGTAAATTGGAGGTCCGCAGGCCAAATGTGCCTTGCACACCTATGTTGATTGGTCCACACAGCACTTCTTAAATTGAGCCAACATTAAAAAAATCAAAAAATTTCTCACTTAAAAAAAATCTGATTTCTGGCTTCTCTTAAAAGATCAAGTCCATTTCCTCTCAGCTTGCATTCACTGACTAGCAGCTGCGCTCCTTACGCAAGCTCTCGGAGGAGCCGCCGTCCCCACCACTCTGTCTATTGTCTTCCCAACCATGAGTGTGAGTTTCAGTTGCCGATGTTCATCCCACCTGTTACTGTTACTGCACTGTTACTTTCCTTGCAGTAGCGAAGCAGCCCTCTATAACCATGTGCCTATCAGAAGTAAGAGCAAAAAACTGGGCTGGTGTGGCAGAAAATGGCTAATTCCAGTGTCCTTTCTTACCTTCTTCCTCCTGATAACAGAACCCACCCCCTCAAGCTTGAGCTGTGCCCAAGGCTACATATTACCTTTTCCGGGCTCCCAGCAGCCAACTGTGCCCACATGGCTCAGGTCCAGGCTCTAGGACATGAGCTAAAGTGATGTGTGCAATTCCCGGGTCATATCCTTTGAAAACGAAATGTCCCACCCTCTACTTCCTGTCTCTTTTCCCTTCCCAACATGGGATGAGCCATGGGGATAAGACAACCTCCACCATGAGATGCAGACACCACCCTAGCGGGGGCCAGAGCAAAGAGAGAGAAACCCCTGCATCCCAGGATGATGTCAGAGATTACAGCAAATGTCTACCTGGGACCTCCTGCCCACATCGGGATGGTGAAATGAGAAAGAAAAAACTATCTATCTTGTTTGAGCCACTGGATCTTGGGGTCGCCATGATTCAGCCCCTCTCTTGGTCCCAAAGATGGAGAGAAAGCATGTTTCTTTGTGAATGGGAAGAATCTTCCCAGGTGTTGAACATGAAAATACGGAACTGCTTCACCATGTCCATTTCCTGCCTGGCCCCCAGGCCCCTGAGTTTGCAGAGTGCCCATCCCTACGTCCAGTACCATCAGTGTGGGTCTTACTGGGGAGCCCATTCCAAAGTGCCAGATAACATATTCAACTTAAATGACTTTGCTTCAAAACAGTCAGAAAAGGCTGAATTATTTGATAATTCATGTTGAGACAACTGAAAAGCTATTGGGTGTGGCTATGGAGCCCTAATCCACACTTAGGCCAAAGTACGTTCCAAATATCAAATAAGAAGAAACCACAGAAGCACCAGAAGAAAAACTGGGTGACTTTTTTCTACAATTTTGCAGAGGAAAAGGCCTAACCCCCCCACTCAAACCCACACGCCAACCCTGACCTTCAGCCCCAGCTAAGCCAAAGCAGAAAGACCTCCAGGTCATAGTTTGCCAACTTCTGTTCTGGAGCATCAGGGATGAATGAGCACACATGAAGCCCTCCCAGCATTTGTAAAGGCAGACCCAGCTCCTGGGCCTGGAGACGCAGCTGCCACCTCGCTTCGCCTGGGCCCCTCCTGGCTGCAGCCCCACCAGAGTATCCTACCCCTACCCCCTCTGATGCCCCAGGGCCCTACCTAGCTACAGCTGGCAGAATAACGACCCCCTCAAAACGTCCTCGTCCTAATCCCCAGAACCTGTAAAGTTACTTTACATGATAAAAGTGACTTTGCAGAGGTGGTTAAAGTTCAGGATTTTGAGGGACTTCCCTGGCGGCACAGCGGTTGAGAATCCACCTGCCAATGCAGGGGACACAGGTTCGAGCCCTGGTCTGGGACGATCCCGCATGCCAGAGCAACTAAGCCCGTGCGCCACAACTACTGAGCCTGCGCTCTAGAGTCCGCGAGCCACAACTACTGAGCCCATGCGCCACAACTACTGAAGCCCACCTGCCTAGAGCCCGTGCTCCACAACGAGAAGCCACTGCAACGAGAAGCCCGCGCACCGCAACGAAGAGTAGCCCCCGCACACCGCAACGAAGAGTAGCCCCCGCACACCGCAACGAAGAGTAGCCCCCGCTCACCGCAACGAAGAGTAGCCCCCGCTCACCGCAACTAGAGAAAGCCCGCGTGCAGCAACAAAGACCCAACACAGCCAAAGGTAGACAGATAGACAGACAGATAGACAGATAAATACTAATTGTATTTCTATAAACTACAAATAAACAATTTGAAAATGAACTAAATTAATTTTATTTTTAAGTTCAGGATTTTGAGATGGAGAGATCATCCTGGGTTATCCAGGTGGCCCCACGTAATCCCAAGGGTCCTTATAAGAGAGAGGCAGGAGGGTCAGAGTCAGAGAGGAGATGTGACGATGGAAGCAGAGGTTGGAGCGATGCACTTTGAAGATGAAAGAATGAGCCACAAGCCAAAGAAAATGCAGGCGCCTCTGGAAGCTGGGAAAGGCAGGAAACAGATTCTCCCCTGGATCCTCCAGGTGGAACGCTGTCCTGCTAACATGCTGATTCTAGCCCTTCAGACCACTTCAGACTTCTGACCTCCAGCCTAGAAGGTGATAGATCTGTCTTATGTTAGGCCACTAAGTTTGCAGTAATTTGTGACAGCACGAATAGGAAACTAATACATGAGCCCGAAGATCTCCCCAACAGCTGCACCCAGGGCCACGAAGGCAAACTTACCCCACAATTCCCTGAGATGGTTGTGTCTTTCCACATCTGGTCCCATCCCACCATAAACCATTAACAAATTCATAAATACCAGGGTTTCACAACCAGATTACATGTCCCAAGTCACCTCTCACACCTGGCAGGGACACCAAAATCCTTGGTCACACCACATGCCTGGCTTCTGGTTTGCAAACTGTGTCTTTGTACCCACATCTCAGATGCACACTGACTGCAAAAATCATCCTGAAACCATCCATTCATTCTTTCTTGCAATAACTGTTTATTGGCCAACAACTAAGGGCCGGGAACTGTTCTAGGTGCTGAAGTTACATCACAGAACAAAACTACTCTGTGTGTTGGAAATATCGCCGTGAACAAACACAGATGGTCCTTGCTCCGTGCCAGGTCCTAAGAACTTTACACATAAGAGCTTATCACTGATCACAGCACCCTTACAAGGATAAGTGTTGTTATTATTAGGCCTATGGTACAAATGAGGAAACTTAGGCCCACAGAGATTAAACAGCTTTGCACAATATCACAAGCAGTTTGCTTTTATCCACCTCCCTACACCTTCCAGCAAGAAAGGATCCGCTTACATTAAGTTTTTTTTTTTTTTTTTTTTTTTTTGAGGTACGCGGGCCTCTCACTGCTGCGGCCTCTCCCGTTGCGGAGCACAGGCTCCGGACGCGCAGGCTCAGCGGCCATGGCTCACGGGCCCAGCCGCTCCGCGGCAGGTGGGATCTTCCCAGACCGGGGCACGAACCCGCGTCCCCTGCATCGGCAGGCGGACTCCCAACCACCGCGCCACCAGGGAAGCCCCACACAAACTCTGTGCTGTCTTCCATGTCTGGAGGGCGCGGAGACATGATATAAGGAAAATCTGACCTCAAACTGGGGGGATCAGGGTCCCCACAGATGTAAAATCGCCACCCTCAATTCCACAGGATAACACACAAAAGCAAACTCGGTTGTTTGGTTGAGGAGAGAAGGAGAGGGTGGTTGTAAGTGGAAAACTGCTGGGTAAAAGCTTCCCGTGCTGTGAGCTATTCAATTCATTCATTAAGGATGAAACAGACTCCAATCCACTCCATCCCTAAGGTGCCCAGGAGGCCAGTTTATTGCATCTGGGGGCACCAGGCTCTGCAAGGGGCTTCCCAATCGACTGTCAGCCTGCTAGAGTCCCTCCTTGACCTCTTAGCTGAATCCACGGGTCAGAAAGTCAAATGCCTGCAGGAACCACACAGCAACAGTGAAAGAACAGAGACAGCCAACGCACTTGCCTGCATATTAAATACGTAAGAATGATCTTTACTTCTACTAAAATGTTCTCTCTTATTGTTCTCAAAACACACAGCTCTCTGGAATTACCTCTCGCTTTTGACAGAGTCTGAGAAACAGAGAAATCCTTTAAGAAAAGGATCCTTTAAGAAAAACTATGGTTCAAGGAGAATTATGAATGGTAAATGACAGCCTCAGCTCAAAAGACAAGACGGGGTGCTGGTGACTGCACCAAAGTGTGAGCCCATGCCTTGTCCAAAGGGGTGTGGCCTAGTTAGTGCCACTCCAGCAGTCTGTTTCCAAGTGAGACTGCAGGGCCAGTGTTTTCAGAGCTTCCTCTGTTTCAGGACAGACCAAAACTTCAGATATTTATGAGCAATGATCTAGTTTAAGTGGGCACCTATGTTCTTTTTCAGACATTCCATAAGCAAAACAAAATATATCTATTGGTCAGATTCAGCCCAAGGGGGCATCATTTTGCGTCTTTGGTTTAGGAGATATAAGGGCCATGGATTACGGAAGCAAATTCCAGTGTCCGGGAGCACATACAACCCTCCTTCCTGGCCTTCCTCTGGTTTGAGAAATCTCCCACTCAGCCTCCGTACAACTCAGATATTCTGAAATCATCCCATGTTTGTGCAAGGTCATTCTTTCAATAAAATCCACCGATTAACCGCATAGCTAATAACACACCCCAATTTGGGGTCGAGGAAATATGGTCATGGTATATATGAGTTTGCCTCTCCACCAACGAAAGGAGCAGCATTTCTCTCTATCTTTCAGCTCACCACTGAAGTCCAACTTAATGGGCCAGACCTTTAAGTCAGACAATGATATCAGAGCAACTAAGACCGGCTGGTCCACAGTCCCATTCTAAGCACTAGGATGGAAGCAAGAGGAATACAATAGTGCACCTCAGGTCCATGAAAAAGGACCTGTCACTCTGGGTAACTCACTCTGAATTTTCTGGAAGTCAACAGGGATCTGAGAAAGTCTTTCTTACATCGTTTTGCAGGAAAGAAAGAAAAAAATGGGCAATGAAAACAGTCACAGAACGTAAGGCAGGATCTATCTTTGCCCCTAAAACACCTGGGCCAGAAACCTCTTTCTGGGCTGATGTATTTTGTCAGTGTTCTCCAGAGAAGCAGAACCAAGAGGATATATAGATACACAGAGGGCTTTATTCTGAGGGATTGGCTCACGGGATTATGGAGACCATTATCTGCCACCTGAGAGCTGGAGGCCCAGGAAGGTTCACGGTGTAGTTCCAGTCCTGAGAATCAGAAGCACCGATATCCGAGGCTGGAAAAGACAGACGTCCCAGCTCAAGCAGAGACAGCAAACTCACCCTTCCTCCGCCTTGTGTCCTATTCAGGCCGTCAACAGATTGGATGCTGCCCACCCTTATTGGCGATGGAGATTTTCCTTACTCAGTTCACCAATTCAAGTGTTATGTTCCAGAAACATCCTCATAAACACACCCAGAAATCACGTTTTACCAGCTTTGGAAATCCCTTTGCCCCAGTCAAGTTGACACATAAAATTAACCATCATAGGAGCCAACAGGTAGAAGTTGCAAATTTCACAGGGCCGCCAAAGTAGGAAATAAGATCTTCGCCAAGGCAAACATTTTACTTCTCGAAGTGAGATATGCAAACCACAATGGTAGGGAAGGTGACTGGGTAGGACATAGTATTATTTTAGGTGGTGGACAAGGGAAATTTTTAACACATATATTTAATTTATTTATTTTAATATGAGTGAGAAAGAAATGTAACTAGCACAACAAACCAGGATGAACAAAGCAGTAAGATTTACAACTTGGGACAAAGCTAAGCTTGGCACTTAAGTTTAAAAACACGTGGGTTGGGACTTCCCTTGTGGCGCAGTGGTTGGGAATCCGCCTGCCAAGGTAGGGGACACGGGTTCGAGCCCTGGTCTGGGAAGATCCCACATGCCACGGAGCAATTAAACCCATGCGCCGCAACTACTGAAGCCCACGTGCTACAACTACTGAGCCCGCGCGCCTAGAGCCCGTGCTCCGCAACAAGAGAAGCCACCGCGATGAGAAGCCCGCGCACCACAACGAAGAGGAGCTCCCCGCTCACCACAACTAGAGAAAGCCCATGCGCAGCAACGAAGACCCAACGCAGCCAAAAATAAATAAATAAATATTTTTAAAATTTTAATTTAAAAAAAGTGGGTCAATTTCAAGATAAATATTAAGAAGTCATAGTAGCATTGGTATATGGTGACAAGGTTGTTAGGAAGTAACAGCAGCTTGGGAAACACTGGAACTAATTCACGTAATGATACACTCCAGGGACCAAGATTCACCTTGAGAAAACCACAGAATCTCGCCTAAGGCTTGCACACAGCTGGAGCTCAAAAAGCATTGACCAAACATGTAAACGTGTGATGGCAAAGTGACCAAAAGAAACAGATCCCGGGACACCAACACCAACTCTGATCTCTCTGTCCTAGCTCCATCCTGGTTGGCACAATGTCTTCTGTGATTATCAGCGGCTTCTGCCAAGTTAGCCTGCAAACACGGCTCATTCAAAAGGAAAGTGTAATTTCTGTGGTTATGAGAAGCCCTCCCCCAGGGCAGTGGCTGCTGAGTGAAGAGACGGTCTCCTCTGGGTTGACAGGATTCATCAAGAACTGACCGGAAGATGCTGCAGGGAGCTCGACCCGAAGCCATAAGGATGGCCAGACACATCCATCCTCTCTCGTAACCTTTGGATTCTAAATCTCAGCTCCTACCGGTATACGTGTCCTCATAAATCTAAATGAACCTGAATCATCAAAGTGACAAGTCTCCGTGCGCTGCCTTCCCCCATAAACAAGCAAGATTTATCCCTTCCCAGGGCTGTTATCCAGGCATATTTATCTTTATTTCTGTGCGTAAGTAATGGGTGTGATGCCTCTGTTGACAAGTCCCGGGGGATTCATGACAGAAACCATGGATGAAGGGCTCCTTAGGCTTCTCTACCTCCCCATTCTCAGCGAATTTTTCAAACCAAGGAAAGAGAATTTCATTTAAAAAACCAATGGCCCGAGGGACTTCTGGTGGCGCAGCGGATAAGACTCCGCACTCCCAATGCGGGGGGCCCGGGTTTGATCTCTGGTCAGGGAACTAGATCCCACATGCATGCCACAACTAAGGAGCCACGTGCCGCAACTAAGGAGCCGGGCCGCTACAACTGAGACCCAGCACAACCAAATATATATATATATATTTTTTTTTTTTTTAAAGAAACCGGTTGTATTGTCCACATGATTAAAGGCTTCTATTAAAAAAAAAGACCAGGGCTTCCCTGGTGGCGGAGTGGTTAAGAACCCACCTGACAATGCAGGGGACATGGGTTTGAGCTCTGGTCCAGAAAGATCCCACATGCCACGGAGCAACTAAGCCCATGTACCACAACTGCTGAGCCCGCATGCCTAGAGCCCGTGCTCCGCAACAAGAGAAGCCACCACAGTAAGAAGCCCACGCACCGCAACGAAGAGTAGCCCCCGCTCGCTGCAACCAGAGAAAGCCCGCGTGCAACAACAAAGACCCAATGGAGCCAAAAATAAATAAATTAAATAATTTTTTTTTTAAAAGACCAATGGCCCGTGTGAACAGCATTGTTCCTGGGTTCCAACTCGACCCAGTGACAGATTTCCAGTGTCCAGGAAGCTGACAACATTCTTCTGCTTTTCTCTAATTACTTAATCTGGTGACCATTACCGAAGCTACCACAGGTCAAAACTAACGAGAAACTCTATGCCAGGCAGCCCTGTGGCCGGGAGGTGGGCCCACTCTGAAATGCATCATTTCCTTAACTAATTTTTACCAGACACCTACTGTATGCCAGGGGCTCCAAGAGAACACTGAGAATGCAGGTTTCCATGTCAGACAACCTCCTCATTCTCATCTAGTGGGAAGAGATAAAGCATCAACAAGTGGACAGATGAGGTTCTTTCAGAAAATGGATAAGTGCAAAGACAGTACAGTAGGATGACAGGGCTGTAAGACAGAGTGATGGGGAAGCTAAGCTCACTCTCACCCCAGGGACTTTGCCCGTGGTCTTCTCTCCGCCTGGGACAGCACGGGCACAGTCACCCTCATAACGCACGGTTGGCATCCATTCCGAATGGATGGTGTTCTTGCTGAGTGGTCAACGCTGGACCACACGTTTGTAAAGATACAAATATCTCCCCCGGCCTGGACAGGTCTTCCCCATGGATTTTGCCAAGGCTGGTTCCTTCCCATTCAGAATTCAGATTCAATGTCACCTTTCAGAGAGGACTTGGCTGAGCATCTTAGCACTAACCCCCCACATCTCAGTTACTCTCATTCCCGTCATCCTGTTTCATCATCTTCACGGCACCTTCCAAAGATGGCGGCAATACATCTCCCATCTGGCATGCTCTTCCACAATGTAATCTTGTCATTCCTTCCACCAAGAGGTTAGGCCTATGTCCCCTGCCCTTCAATCTGCGTAAGCTTGTGACGGCTTTGACCAGTAGAGTACAGCACAAGTGACGCTGTGTGACTTTGGAAGCAGGGTCCTAAAAGGCCATGCAGGTTGCCTCCAACTTGGAGCCCAGAGGCCACCATACTGTAAGGAAACCCGATCACATGCAGGGGCTACTGAAGATACTCTGACCAGCAGTTCTAGTCTTCAGGTCACTCCAGCCGGGAGCACTGGGGCGGCGGGGGGGGGGGGGGGGGGGGAGGACAGACATGTGAGTAACGGAGTTGTCAGCGATCCCTGCCCCTAGCCATCAAGTCACCCACAACTTTGCAGACTTCCAGCTGAGGCCCCAGGCACTGTGGGGCAGAAATAGTCAACCCCACTGTGCTCTGGTCAAATTTCCAACCTGCAGAACCCGGGACTGTAAGAAAATGGTTATTATAAGACACTTAGTTTGGGGGTAATTTCTTATGCAGCAGGAGTGCCTGGAACATGGCATTTACCACTAAATGAAAGCACCTCATTCATTTGTTGATTGTCTGCCCCACCCACGAGGCACAACATCCCATGGGGCAGGAACTGTGCCTGTTTTGTACACAGTCCCTTGAACAGTGCCTAGCACACAAGAGGTTCTCAATAAACATTTCTTGAGCAACTAAAAAGGGAAACAATGGCAAAAACTTGCACCGTTGAAAACTGTAGTATTAGTGTCCTATGGCTGCTTAAATAACAAACCAACAAATGGTTGGTTTAAGCCAACAAATGGTGGCTTAAATAACACACATTTGTTCTCTGAATGCTGGAGGCCAAAAGCCCAAATCAGCATCATTGTGCCAAAATCAAGGTGTCAGCAGGGCCACACTTCCTCCGGGGGCTCCTGGGGAAAACCTGTTCCTGCCTCTTCCAACTTTACGTAGGTGGGGCATTCTTTGGCTTGTGGCCACATCATGCCAGTCTCCGCCTCTGAGGTCACAGGACCTTCTCTTCTGTCTGTTAAATCTCCCTCTGCCTCCTTCTCGATAAGGACAGTTGTGATGGCATTTAGGGCCCACCCAAGTAATCTAGGATAATCTTCCCATCTCAAGAGCCTGAACTTTATCACCTCTGTAAAATCTTTGCCATGTAAAGTCACATTCACAGGTTCCAGAACTGAGGATCATCTTGGGAGGGGAGGGGACGTTTCTCAGCCTAGCACACCATCCAAGAAAGCAGATCCAGGGCTTCCCTGGTGGCGCAGTGGTTGAGAGTCCGCCTGCCGATGCAGGGGACACGGGTTCGTGCCCCGGCCTGGGAAGATCCCACATGCCGCGGAGCGGCTGGGCCCGTGAGCCATGGCCGCTGAGCCTGCGGATCCGGAGCACAGGCTCCACGACGGGAGAGGCCACAGCAGTGAGAGGCCCGCGTACTGCCCCCCCTCAAAAAAAGAAAGCAGATCCAGCTCCAGGCAGCACGGCAGGCGCCCAGAGCATCCCCCACATGCACAGCTTCTACCCGCTGGGCTCTGCTAGCACCACACCTGTGGCAGATGTCACACCCAGAAATGCAGAACCTCTGTATGTTTAGAGAAGCAGGAACAGAGATTAAAGCGTGCGAAGAAAAGCCAGCTTGGCTGTTTATTCTCCCTCCACTGACCTTTAAAGCCTCCGGTATAAAATGCACAAGTATAAGGTTGAAGCATGTGAAATTCCTGCTCTTTGACCATGTTTTTTTTACCTACAGGAACTGCAGTTTCTAATCAGTCCCAGGCCTGATGATGACAAAGATCTCCAACTTCTGCCCCCAAAGCCCACTTGTCAGAATTGCTGCCAAGATGCAGAAATCCCCCCAAAAAATCGCCCCAAAAAGGTAAAGCAAAGGTAAATGAGCGGCCCTCGACAGCCATGAACCAGCTGCATGATCTAGTCGCCTTGATTTTCATTTTCACTCTTGGAAAGGGTATAATGGCGGCGAGGGGACGGGACACGGTAGCTCTAAAGGCAGCTGCAAATAGTATGTAAATGAATGGGCATTGCTGTGTTCCCATTAAACTTTATTTACAAAAACAGGCTGGGGGCCGGATTAGGCTCACAGGTTGTAGTTTGCCAAACTCATCCCTAAGTCCAAGCTTTTACCTTCCAACCTCACTGGCGATCAAACCTTCAGAACGAGCTCTGCAGCATCCCCACAGACCTGACCTTCCTCAAAGCGCAGCTGACGCTTTTGCGATTCCTTCACTGAGGCTGTATTAAAAATATATGAATCCTGTGGACTGACACACTCCTTCTTTTTAAAAAAATGCTACTGTGATTTCCAAACTACCTCCCCGTTTCCTGGCATGGCTATCAGAGAGAAAAGAGCAGCTGTTCCTGAAGCTAGCCTCCACCTCGCTGCAGCAAAAACTAATCATTCTTCAGTTTCAGCAAGATCTTTGGGGCGGGATGACAGGTGCCGGGACGTGAGTGAACCGACTGACCCAGCATTGCTTCTGTGACACCCAAGCGATGAGAAATTCAAATGCGGGCGTAAAGAAAAGCACACACAACCAGATGACTTAAAACTCAGTGATGAAGGTTGACAACGGCAGCCTAAGACAGCACCCAGGTAAACGTGCTAATTGTTCCCCAGCATTAGACACTAGTTCCATCAAACCCACAGTCAGTTGCTGTGACAACTTCAACCAGAATGTGTCCTTTCGGGGCCACCTTTTCATCTTGACTTGTTGAAAGATGTTATTTTTCCCTCAGACATATCCACTCTGAAGAACATCTCATTTCACTAGTGTTCAAACCACCCCTGTAAGACAGAAATAAAGTAAAAAGGGAAAGAAAGAGAAAGGTCAGAGACCTCATTCCCAGGCCCTGGCTCCCGTGTGGCAGCCTCCAAGGTCCAGACTTCAGAAGGTACCCAGAGTGGACCGTTTTGACTAATTGTTGCACAAGAGAAGACCCCTCCATACCACAAAGCTGAACCCAAGGGAGCAATTATTGGACGATAGAAAGAAAAGGCATCTGTATGCGGGAGGATACATTTGCACGCTTTTCCATTTCATAACAAGAGTCTTGTGTGGATTTTTGACAGTCACCTTGAACAGAATTAGAGACAGAACTTATAACTGCCTAAAGCCTACAGCACAGCCATGCCGCCCCCGTGGGCAACTGTGGCTTGACAACCCCCCGTCAACACACACACACTCTCATACACACACTCACACACACACACTGTCACACACAGTTTGCTCTGCAAGCTGCTACCCCTCCCCCTGGCCCCCACTTTGGTTCTGAACTAGGGATGGGGGGTGGCCAAGGTGGGGACTCATCACGTGGGACTCCGCTAACCCCACTGAAACGCAAAGTGATGCTCCAGCCAGCTCCCCTCATTTCCGCACGTTCCATCGGATCAGAGAGGATGAGGGCTCCCTGTCATTTCCTTGTCATAGTTCCCACCTTTTAAAAGTAGGAAGAGGGACTTCCCTGGCAGCCCAGTGGTTAAGAATCTGCGCTTCCACTGCAGGGGGCACGGGTTCCATCCCTAGTCGGGGAACTAAGATCCTGCATGCCACGTGGTGCGGCCAAAAATAATTAAATAAAATTAAAGTAGGAAGAGATTTGTAAGCACAGTCGCAGGCCCCAGGAGAGGGAGAAATGCACTTAACCAAAAACGTAATTCCATCTCTGATCCCAGTGCCCCTGAAGGGATAAAGGACAATCTCCCCAGGTCCTTTGGGGGTGACGGGTACAGAGATGCCCCTGGCAGAGTGTCAGCTCGCTTAGCTTGTCAGGGAAAACTAACCACTTACAAGCAAACACCTCAAGGAAACATCTGCTGCTTCCAGGTCTAAGCTGGATGAGCAAAGCGGACAGAGCCTGGTCTAAGTCCACTTCAGAATTTTCCCAAACAAGCTCTCCCCCCGGGGTCACCTACAAGGTTTTGACTTTGCCCTTCTTCCCAAAGTTACTTTTGGTTTCTTGCTCCTTCCCTCCATCCCTTCTTTCTCTCAAGCTCCTCGCGTGGGCAACGACCCGCAGAAACAAGGACGAATACAAAGTTGTAGGAGATAGCCATGCCAAGTGCAAATGCCAACGTCAGACCCGGGTTCAAATCCCAGCCCCACCACTTCCTGGCTGGGTGACCTTGAATGGGTTATATTATCTTTCTATGGCTCTAGAACGGAGGTGATGATAGTACAACCTCAGGAGGTTATTATGAGGATGGGCGATGAGATGTATACGTGCTTAGAGCCGTGGTCACTATAAAGTCCTCATCATCACCATATCGTTATTATTATTTGATTAACACACGTTGGATATAAGTAACCAACTGCTCCTTGTGAGGGACCTAAATGGGGGCCAGGCACATAGTGAACGCTCCATAAATGTGAACTCGGTTATTTTCATCACGAATGGCCAGGCTACAACAGGGACACAGCCGTCCTGAGAAGACAGACGCAGTGCTCGAGAAACACAGAGGCGAGAGTGTTTAATTCTGCCTGGGGAGGAGGGCGTCAGAGGCGGCCTCCCCCAGGGGGTCATTTCGTCTGCCAAGCTTCTTCGTGATTACAGATGGATTTTTCAAAATCAGGCAGCTCACAATGCCACCTCGGCATCTCGCAGGAGAGGCCAGCTGCCCCTGCCTAGCTCCACGGGGCTCCACACACAGAGCGAGCGGATTTCTCTAAGCTGCTTTCATCTCCTGGTGAAACCTCTGAGTTCTTAGGAATGTCACTATTTTTGCAACTGTCCCAAAGGGCTGGGTTGGGATCTGATGGCACATTTCAAGAAAAATTGGACCAACGGAAGCTTTTCCTGAGGGAGCGCCCAGGGCAGAGGAGGACCTTGAGACTCACTGTTCAGGAACCAGGTGGAAGGACGACGAATATCAAGCCAGGAGGCAAACATTCCAGGGAGAGGAGTCCCCAGTGATGGGCAGGGGTAGCTCCATGCTTCCACGGGAGGCGGGACGAAGACAATCTCCCTGAAACAAAGCTTAGCTCAACAGAAGCAGATGGACACGCTCTGCACCTCCAGCCTGTCTGCAAGGCAGTTACATGAGCCTTGAAGACGTTCTGGCCGTTCTGAGCATCACGAGAACAGTGCACCCAGGCCGTTGGCCCGGTGGGTTGAGGTGCCATCTTTGTTCTGTGTGAACTTGCCCCGTGGCCACAGCTGATAGGACCAGGGCTGGACATCTGACTCCAGGTGAGCCAATCAGATTCTCTCTCCAGGGCGTGTGGACTTGAGACCCAGAGACAGGGAGCGCGGGTCTCTGTGGGAAGCTGGAACAGAAGCTGTGAGGCAGCCACATCCTGCCAGGGGGACCGGCGAACCAGGTGAAGAGCAGGCCGTGGAGCGGGAAAAGAGGAAAGCAAGGGTGCGGAGAGGATTCTGGCGACTTTCCATTTCCTGACCTCCAGGGCCCTTCCTGAGGCCCACCTGGGTGCACTCCGCCCTGAGGCTTGACAGGACAGCTTTCGTCCTGCCTTGGTTTCCGTGCCTTAGCACCCAGGAGAATTTACTACTACAACTCTGGCCAGTCAACAACGGGAATTCTACCTCGTTAGGTAGTGAGCGCACCAGCAGTCGGAGTATTCTAGAGGAAGGTGCCTCTCTGTAAGAAGGCTGCACACATAACTCTCCTAAATTAAGGAGGTTGAATTTAGCACATCCTAGGAATCCTTCCAGCAAATTCTAGAAAACTTGAGGTCATACTAGAGGCCTTTAGACCAGTTGTGGCGCAGAGATGTGTTTCCATTTGCTGTTGTTCTTTGGTTTTGCGCACCCACTTTTTTTTTTTTATCGTAATTCCTTGTAAAATTGGAAGGTTTCACGTGAAAATCCAAGTGTGTGGTCTTTTGGAAAAAGTCAGCCCCTGTTTTCCTACGTGGAACTGACTCGCTAGAGCGGAGATGACCTGTCCCCACCGCTTTCATCTAGGGCACGCGGTCTCCAGTTCACCACAGCCCTCTCCATTCCCTACTGTCCCACCAGCCCGGAGTCTGGGTTATCAGTTGCTTCGGCAAGCTCACACTTGTTGTTTTTCCTAGAGTAGAGCAATATTTATCTGTACCTGGCTCCCTATCCAAACAAGAATCAAAAGGTAGGCAGAGAGCAGCAAGCTTCTTCCACCCAGCCTGACTCTCTCCCTTGCATTCTTGCCTGAGCCCTTGCAGGTATCTGAGTTTGCAATCCTTGGTTTAAGGCTCATGTAGCTGCTTCCAGCCAGGGACCTAGATACAACTATATCTGAAGGCCCATCCTTGATGAAAAATCTCAAGTCGCAAAATACATTCCCAACCAGTTATTTTTTTTCTAAAATGCTTTTTCGTAGTATTTAATATTGAATTTAAAAACTAGCTGCATTCAGCCCAAATTAAAGATACTTTTTGATACTTTCAAAACCAGTCTCACTTTCTGAGCCAAATGCACTACGTCTGAAGCCGCAAGACCCTCTCCTCCATGCCATTCAATTCTCAAACTCCCAGGCCAGCCCCAGGAAGATACCTGTGCCCTACTGAAATCTGTTGAAACAGGCGGTGTGGAAATAAAGAAATCAAAGGAGACCCCACTCACTCCTGAGCGTTACTACTGCACTTACTGCCAAATTAGCAATTGTTGGAAACGCTCTTGTCTTTGTAGACAGAGAAACCTCATTAAACGTTACTACAAAATCAAATAAGGAGACGGAGGCATTAAAGCAGAAAATGCTGAAAGGTCACCTCGGGAACTGACGGCGTGTGATGCTGGGCTTCTTAATAGATGGAGACCCAGACTTCCAGGAAGTAAAGGGCGAGGACAGCCGCGGCCGTTTCCCCAGCAGATTTCAGGGGGAACCCTTCAGGATCGCGAGTGCGGATGTGTTTAACTGTGTTTTCTTAGATTCACCGTTTTGGTCTATTTGGCATCCATTCATTACACAGCCAATGATATTAACTATATTTTCTTATTTTCTGTATTTTTGATGTTCCGGCATTCGGAAGCCTCACGGACCCGGGCAGAGGCTGCCTCTCTGGGGCTGGCTGATTCCCAGAGATGGTAACAGCCTGCCATGAACGCACCTTTCATTCACAAACCAACCAATCCCGAGTCCATACCCCCAATGACCTCCTTATCTAACTCTCACACCAAGCCGGTATCGCCCCTGCCCTCAATCATCCCAGAGCCAGGTGCCACGCCACTAGAGACAACCTCTGCAGCCCAGAACCCACGGGAACTCTTCCAACGAGCCAATCCCAAAGTGTTCACTCTGCCCTGCCTGACCTTTCCCGTGGAAAGCCCACTAATGGCTCTCAGCTTCCTTCCTGCCCCTCTTTGCCTCCTGGCCACCCTGGTGCTTCCCCCACGGCCCTACATGCCATGTGGTGACGCCCTCTCTCTGTGCTCTCTGAGTATATCAACCTCTTCCTTCTAGGCATCATTCTCATCTCTTCCTGCAGCCCCACCGGCTTCACGCCGTCATATCCAACACCTCCATTCTTAGGACAAGTCGGGATGATATTTCTGCAACAGAAATCGCTGTGTTTGCTGGGCCCAGAGCATCGTTCTCACTCTCAGCACCCCCTTTCCCATCCAGTCTTCTGGGTCTTCTGTGTTCACTGCCTCTGGGAACGAGGGACCTAAAGAGAGCTCAGCAAAGAAGAATGGATGCTCAGCTTTTGAGTTTCAAAAGCCTGTGCCTCATGGGGGGCACTCAGTACTCTTGTGTTTCAACAAAAGATTTGACAGAATATGTAATGAGTAAGAGTGAAGCTTCCTGCCTGGACACTGAGTGGGTTCCCCAGGCTAGGGGGAAGGGAGAGGGGGAGGGGGCACAAGGAGGCTGTGAGGTCAGCGGGGCCCAGGACCAGGGCATCCAAGGAGCCAGAGAAGATCTGATAAGCACAAGATAGAACATCGAGATAACTATTTCTGCCAAAACCAAAACGACTTGACATTTTCTTTATGCAACGGGGACTTAATTGCAGGTAAATGAGCCAGTTTTCTGCAGGCTCCTGAAATATCAGGACTAGTTTATCGGGAACCTCATCCACAGCTCTCACATCCTGCCCCCCACTTCCTGTGATGGCCACAGGGACACATTGCCCAGATCCCCCTGCCATGAGAGCCTCATTGCCCCAGCTCCTGTGAGTACGGGCTACACACAGCCTTAGCCCACAGAGCCCAAGGTCACACCTATTCCCAGGGTGACCCACAGCTAATGACCGATAGAGGCCAGGGGTGTGAAAGCTTAGCCATCTCAGCCCAGTGGGGACACTCGCAATTAGACATCCTGCACTCTAACCTCTGCCCCAGAGTCTTCTTCCTGGGAACCCAACCTGCAACACCTCCTGTTATGAACTGACCGTTTGTGTCCCCCTGAAATTCATATGCTGAAATCCTGCTGAAGGCCCCCAGTATGATACAATGAAAAGGTGGGGCCTTGGGGAGGTGATTAGGTCACGAGGGTGGAGCCCCCATGAATAGGAGTACTGCCCTTCTAAGAAGAGCTTGCTCTGCTCTCCATCTTACGAAGATACAACAACAGCAAGGTGGCCTTCTGCAAGCCAGGAAGTGAGCCCTCACCCAGAACCAGGCTGGCACCCTGATCTCAGACATCCAGCCTCCAGATCTGTGAGAAATAAATGTTGTTTAAGCTGCCCAGTCAATGGCATTCTGCTATAGCAGCCAAAACTAAGACAACTCCCTCTTATTAACTACCTGCCTGGCCCCCAGACTGGTAACCACTGGTTTAGGGCAAAGGTGAGGTTTAAGTGGCACTAAGTCCTTTATGAGCTATGTGACCTGGGGGTGAGGGTGAAGGAGGAAGTCTGGGGGCCAGGTAGCTGGTTAGTAAGAGGGAGATGTCACAGGTTAGGTTCCCCAGGAAGAAGACTGTGATGGGGGGAATACTGAAGGCTGGTTATTGGGGTGTATCCCTGGGAGAGCACCTGTGGAAGGGAGGAAGGGGGAGCAGGAGTGGGCAGAGGCAGAAGGGGAATCATGGTACAAGCTGACGGCTGACTGTAACAACTTCTGGGCAGACACTCCCCCACTTCTGCCGCCCCTCCCCCCATGAGGCTCCTTCCCACAATAAACACCAGCTTGAAGCATACCCAAAATATAAATAAAACAGCCTGAATCAACTGGGTTTATACCTTTAAGTGGAACAGATAGATTGCTTTATAATTGATTCGCTCTTCCACGGGGCACACTCAGACACAAAGCCGTGAGCACACTGAAAGGTTTTTTGTTATGCATTCAGCCATATAAACTCTATCAAATGCTGTATAAACCCAGATAAAGGTAATAAAGTTGGTGTAGTAAAGGACCGGTGGCAACGTAATAATTGATGGCCCCTGGTAACCTACCTAAAATATTACAATAATTCAGGTCTCCAGTCAGAGATTTCATTCTGTTTTTCTCCTCTGAGATAAACCCGTTTTGAGCTCTAAGATATTTAAATAAGGCTAGATTGAAGTAATCTGGTTTACATTCATAAAGCTGCTTCTTCAGGTGTCTCTGAGGTTCTGTTTTCTTAGATGTGTCTCCCACCAGCTCCTAATTCTCCCCCTGCAGGAAGATAAGATCAGGGGCCCCAGAACTGCAGAACCGTTGCTTAAACTACTAGCAGCGGGTATCAACATGCCTGTGGATGGTATTTCAGAATCTCCTTCCTGGCCACCATCTCCAAGATTTGCTTCTGGGAATAAAAATCATGCTGGTTGGGATTTTCTTTAAAGTATTCTGCTGTGCATCCTGGCTGCACAGAATCTATGTGCAAATCCAAAGTAATGCTGAAGGATGTGCCCTGAAACACTAAGTGCCTCAGGTCGTTTCTTAGCTGCAAATCACAGAAAACCAACTCAAGCCGGCTTAAGTGGAAAAGGGAGTTTATTGGCTGAAGGAAATGAAAAGGCAAGTTGGAAGTTCTACTTCATGCCCTCCGGCGGGGGGCGGGGGACGGAGGATGACACAGACCACATTCTCGCACTGTCCCAGTAAAAGTTCTGAGATGGTCCAACAGGGCAGGTCCATCCCAGAGCCAGTGACAGCGGCTGGGGGAGATGCTCTGCTCTGATTGGCCAGAATGTGATCTCTGATTGGTCACATGCCTCCCTGGGATTAAAGGTATATCAGCGCCCCAGGACCAGAAATGATCATTGGGGAGGGGGCAAGAATATCAGGGCTGGGAACCAGCCACACAGCAAAACCTTTGAGGAATGTCTTTCAGCAGAATGCAGACAGGAGAGGGCTGGCTGAGGCATAACAGACTAGCTCATATCCCATCTTCCGTGAACAAAAGCAGAATCTTGGGGGAACCCACAAGGACCCCCCAGAACTGATCTCCTGGGAGGTTCTGGACTAGATAGAGCCTTTTGTATGAAACTGTCCCAGGCAAGCTGTCAGCAAGCTAAAAGCAGCAGGGAGAGAATGTTTGTCAAATAGGTAAGCACGGTTAGACTTGTTCAGAACAACTCTGGACACTCAAAGGGGTGGATGATTATGGGCACAAAGGAAGAAGAAAAAAGCAAGCCATGACCACCAGATCTGAGCTTTGATGGATTGAGTCACCTTTCTAGGTAGTGAGCACCTCGTCTCTGGCAGCAATCAAGAAGCACACAGAAGGCATGTCCCTGCATAGGGGCAGGGAACCTCTCATATTCCTTTCACTTGACTTAATGTCTCCTAAAAATATCCAGCCCATGCCCAGACGGTAATGACTTAAAACAAGTGGAAAACACTGTCCCCTGCCCCCCTCAACCATCCACCCAGGCTCTCCCGATGGGAGATAAGATGAAATTCTAAAACTCCAAAGAGTGTCACATCAGAGACACTGGAGATGCTTAACAAGCAGATGGAGCCAAAATGACGGATTCCTCCAGACTCTGCAAAATCCATCACTTCCATCCAAGGGAACAAAGGGCAGGATGAAACACGCCTGAGAGCCGGCTCCGCTTTAAGAATCAAAGCACTTGAACATTCCACAAAAGGGCCCGAAATGGAAAAATCAGTATTTGTTTGTACACAGAGGCCAACCCTGGAATCTGGGGCTTCTTCCTTAAACGGCACTGTGTGCGCCAGAGACACCGAAATTGTCCCCAGGTCTCGCGTAGTGTGTACTCATGCCGAAGCAAATGGGGATCACTTACTAAGGGCCTCCAAATGCCGCCACACAAATAATAACAGCAATCACAATCATAAGACCGGCACTCTGTTTCGAAACACGGCATCCGAGTTGGGATAGCACGTCAATAAACAGGGCGAGAGATGCAGCCCGGGAAGCTGACTTCCCCGTGGATTTAGCGGGTGCTCTATTCATATTCATAATCCGATGCGTTATTCACACGGATCAGCTAGCTCCCGAACCCCAAACAGGCTCTCAATCCGGTGGTGGCGGGAAAGGTGGGAGAGAGCAGGGGCGCTGCCCAAGCTCACATTGACAGCAATGGGGGTTTCATGATCTAACGGGATTGACATTCCATTCAGCCCAGCAGTTTCCACTCGATCCTGAGCTATCCCTTGTCACCAAGCAGAAAGCCAATTAGATCACAGGAGAGGTGCCACTGGTCATTGCCAGAGCCAGAGCCCCCACAGTCAAAAGGCACTTGCTTGCAGTCAGTGGCATGGCTACGCCTGCCCTGCCTCGTGGGAGCAAACCTCCTAGTTTGCATCACCTTGGTCATCGTGACTGTGGCTCCTCCAGCCTGCAGCAGGCCACAGAGATGTCTGGGCAAGTCAGTTCAGGTATCTCAAAGCAGGCCTGGTCTGAGAGCTGGTGATCCCACTTCAGAGCCTGGATCTCTAGGTGCAGCTGGCGGGCAGGGCAGTGGGACAGGTCCGTGGCACCTGCAAGGCTGCGATGCAGAGCAAGCCAGAGGCTGAGCAGGTCTGTGCCCCCTGCCCAGCTGTCCCCACTTGTGTGGTCTGCACACCTGGCAGAAGAACCCACAGGACTGAGGCCTGTGCCCAGTGCCAGGTCCCTCCCGTGCTCCGGGTGAGCAGGGAGCCAGGGTGCGTGTGCTCCAATCAGCCACATCTGACGCTGGTTCTTGGTTCCAGAAATGACTGCTGGCCCTCCGAGTCTGGCTGCGTCGACCTGCACCAGCTCCCACTAAGGCCCCCATCCTGGCAACTGGCCCTCTGGCCGCGAGGCACTAAGGGACCCCCAGCTGGAGTGCGACGAGCTCTCCACAGACCGTGCCCTGGCCACGCCTTCCAGGGTCAGAACCCCGAAGGATGCTAGTTCCTACCACGGCTTCCTGCAACCAGGATTAACTTGCAGGGGTGGATAAGGGGAGGGCCAGCGTTGCTCAGTAGGGGTCTTTTCCCGGCAGGCAGTGTCGGGGCAAGAGTATCAAGCCCTCCAGCCACCCCCATAACTGCATCGTGGCTCGGCTGCGGAAGGGCAGGGGCTGCCAGGAACAAGGAAGTGTTCGAACCCTCTTTCCGGGGCCTTGGTTTGCAACACGGCTCTTTCATAATGGGATTCCAAAAAGAAACTATTAAAATGAAAGGAAAAATGAAAACCAATAAAAACAAAAGGAAGCCGACGAAAGTACTTTAGTTGTTGCCTCCGAATTATTTCAAGGGACACTGGTTTTCCATTCGTGCTGATACCGGTGTATGGTTGCTGTCAGAAGGAAACATATTTCAGTGAAACATGAGTTAGAGACAGCCGATGCTGACTGAAATTTGGGAAACACTAAAATGGTTCAATCCCCTAATCACACAAATGGGGAAACTGAGGGCAGAGCTGAGAGACGGCAGTGACCTGGTGCAGATGTTAGGAGTGGGGGCTGTTGGCAGTTTCCTTGGGGGGCACTTTCAGACTCCCCGTGCCTCTTTCAGGGCCTAATGAACTTCAATCAGCACTCACATCTAGGAGGGGCATTTCCATTTTTTTAAATGTGACCATCATTTCATCTAATGGAATCATATAATTAACAAAATGCACAGATCCCATCACATTGACACAGCTCTTGGAAAGAGAGAAATAGCCTCTGAGTCAACGTGCACGCTTACTTCCACCCAAAAGCCTGTTATTTTGATAGTTTTGTATCACTGTAACTCTAATCAACCTTTTTAATAACTTTTTAATTTAATTCACACTGCTGTACCAGTCTCAGGTGTACAGCAAAGTGATCCAGTTATACACGTATATATACGTATGCTCTTTTTCGGATTCTTTTCCATTACAGAGTATTACATGATACTGTATATAGTTCCCTGTGCTGTGCAGGAGGTCCTCGCTGCTTATCCATTTTACATATAGCAGTGTGTTTACGTTCATCCCAAACTCCTAATTCATCTCCCCCTGCCACCCACTATCCCCTTTGGTCACCATAAGTTTGTTTTCTATGCCATGTGCAGCGACACGGTTGGACTTAGAGATGATCATACCAAGTGAAGTAAGTCAGACAGAGAAAGACACGTATCATATGATATCTCTTATATGTGGAGTCTAGAAAAAATGATGCAAATGAACTTATTTACAAAACAGAGTTAGACTCACAGATGTGGAATTTTCATTTTAAAGCCATCCTGCAGTGACTGCTTCCATGAGGAAAAGTATCGCCACTTCCCAGGCTTTGAAGGTTTTCTTCCAGGGGGGTCTCGCTGTCACCTGAGTGAACTGAGTGAAGTGGTGGGGGGAGGAAGCTCTTTTGACCACGGGTCAGATGAGCAGAAGCTGCTTCAGTGGCACTAGGCTGGTGATGGGGACAAAGGGTGCTGGGGACAGATGCAGCCTGGCCATGCCAATGAGGGCAGGCCTCAGTCGCCACATGGGAGTTGATTTGGCAAGAGCAGATCATGGGTGGACCGGGGCTGCGAAGAGCTGTGCCACCATCCCCTTGAGACCACAGTGATAGCTCAAGCCCACGTCCATTCTCATTTCAGAAGCAGGCTGGGGCTCCTCAGTAAGTTAGACCTGCAGTTCCCATGTGACCTAGCAATTCCACTCCTGGGTACACGCCCAGAGGAATTGGAAACCAGTGTTCAAAGACTTGTGAGTGTTCATAGCAGCAGTATTCACAACAGCCAAGAGGTGGAAACCACCCACATGTCCATCGACAGATAAACAGCATGTGGTCCATCCTTCCAATGGAATGGGATGCAGCCATAAAAAGGAATGAAGTTCTGACACGTGCTTACGGTATAGGTGAGTCTTGAAAACGTGACGCTAAGTGAAAGCCAGATGTTGTCTGATCCCATTTACATGAAATGTCCAAATCAGGCAAGTCCACAGAGACAGCGAGTAAATGGTTGCTAAGGGGCAGGGGGAGGACGAGGAAGAAGGATGCGCTCAAGGGGTGTGGGGTTTCCTTTGGGGTGATGAAAAATTCTGGAAGTAGACAGTGGTAATGGTTATGCAACATTGCTAATGTACTAAATTCCTTTTTTTCTCATATTTTGATATCTGGATTTCAATAAAATTGGTTTCCTTTGTGATTCAATTTTTTAAATTGGTATTCATGTAAAGACATTTTCCTGAGACAGCTTTGCCTAACTACCAAAGGGGCCCAGGGTGCAAAATAGGCTAAGAATCCTTGCTTTAAAGGAAGCTGCTCTATCCCAGCCCACCATCACTTGCCTACTTTGGGAGCTCTGGAGACATTTACACACACACCCCCCCCATGCGCTCACGGGATCACTCATTCAGCAAAGGTGTCTCAAGCCCATACTCTATATCAAGTCAGCATCAGCGTCCTGGCCATTCAGAGCTTCCAGCCCAGCGGGAGTAGCAGACGTCTCCCAAGTGATCACACCTCGACATCCCCAATTACAAACTATGATGAGCTGAGCTCATGAAAACAAAGCACAGAGGGGCCAAAGGGAGATGCAAGGGGGAAACTGAACCTGGTCTGGAAGAAGGATAGGCAGTCCAGGAAGTGGCGTTTTAACTGAAAAGATCTGCTTTCAATTTCCCAGGAATTCGCCGTTATAGAAGTAGGTGCGTGTACTTTTAAAAATGGTCTCCTGGGGAATTCCCTGGCGGTCCAGTGGTTAGGACTTGGTGCTTTCACTGCCGGGTTCAGGGTTCAATCGCTGATCGGGGAACTAAGATCCCGCAAGCCGCAAAGCGTGGCCCAAAAGAAAAATTGGAGGAGGTCAAGCGAGGGTATCAAGGACTCACGCCTACCCTTTGACTCTAGACCATCCAGGGTCAGAAGCTTCATTTATGTGGGGTTTTTTTAAGGTCCATGAGTGAGGCCTTAGCTGCAAGGTAGCTCAGCAGGGCTGGGGACATGCACTGGTGAGCCCTGGGAAGATGTCAGCTTGAAGAACAGGTCCTGTCAAAGGGAGCAAACAGCTGAGAAACATGCCACTAATCAGCATGGCAATCCTGGGGCGTTTGTTCTACCACTGACACCGTGCAAGAGACAGGGACTTATTCCCAAACCAACTTGGGAGTGCGTTCCCTCGGCTCCAGCGTGACGGCCTCAGCCACTAAACGTGTCGGTCAGGGTTTTGTTGCAGACAACAGAATCCACTGCCATTAGCTGAAGCAGAGAGAGACGTCTTAGAGGGAAGCAAAGGGCTTACGGTGGATCATTGGGAAGGTTGAAGAAGCAGGCTCTACAGGTTAATATTTCAGAAAGGACCCTCCAAGCCATATGGAGGATCCAGGGCACAGAAGAGGTACTGTCCCCTGGAGGATGAGGAAGCCACCAGCTGAACTGGGAAATCACCCACAGCTGCCCCCTCCAGAATCACACCACCTCTGCCACCATCTGGAAGCCAGTACCCCAAGGAAGCCACTACCATCCAGAAAAGCCACAAACTACAGGTTGCCACTGTGGCACCATGCCTGCTACAGTCCACCCCATCAAAACTGGTCCCCACGCCTGCCTCTCCACCCCCTCAAAGCCATGAGCAGGCAGTGGCTTTGCTGACTCTGCCCCAGAAAAGCCAGGCACCTCCGCCATGACACTTGCCTGGAGAAATGGAAAAAAGGTAGCTCTCCCTAATCTCCACCTTCCAAACCTCAAGTGTGTGCACCTGGGCCAACTCGCACTCAATTCCGGGACTTTGGCACCATCGAGGAAAAGGCATGATGTTCTGCTGGGCCTACAGAAACGCAAGGATGTGGGTTGAAACTACTGACAGTCATCCTGCCACTGTGAGAAGAACACAGAAAAGAGCAGAGCCAAGAGACTAAAAGAAAGAGACCAAGCTCCGATGGAACAAACATTCTCAGTTCCTGGATCCAACCATGCCTGAAGCTAGCCCTCTGAAGTTTTTCTTTCTATATACCCAAATGGGAGGGAAATTTTTTCTTTTGTTTTTCCTTAAGCAGTTTGACTTGAGTTTCTGTTTCCTACAACCCAAAGAATCCTGTCTATGACTCTGGTTTCAACTCCCAAGGCCAGAGAGCCTTAGGTCTATCCCTGGGGACACATGCCACAGCAAATCAGAACCCCCTGGTCTGGTTGCATCATCAACACTTATAAATCTCTCAGTCCTCCTCGCTTACATTTTCTAAGCCTGAGACTTCAGCTCATCTTCCCCCTTCTCTGTCACTCTCCTGAATGGACAAAACTGAATTGCCCATTCATTACCTCCTCCAGGAAGCCTTCCCTGACCCTCCCATGCCTGGCATCCCAGTTCTGCCCTCCCATCTTCTCTCTGGGCACATGCTACCATAATACCACGCTGGACTGAAACTCGGTCTCCCTCTAGAGAATGTAAGTCTCTCGAGAGCGAGGGTCTGTATCTTTCATCTTCCATTCCCAGCACTAACTCAAGAGACTGGGACTGCGTGGGGGTTCTACTGATATTTTCTTAACAAAGAAACGAACGCACCTCCTTCAGGTCTACTGTCTGCCTTACCTCCCCTTTTTCTTAACAACTCCCTGATCCCCTTCCTTCTAATTATTCTCAACACTTTTAAATGCAAATAAACACCAGCATTTTGAGAGGAAACAGATCAATAGTGGTCTGCAAAACTATAACATTCCCACGTGAGCCCAACCCTCCACTTTTCTTAGCCATCTCAATCACCTTTTCTCATCTTTTTCTTCCATACATCTCTCTGACTTTGAGCTTTCCAAACAAAATCTTTCTTAAAAATCAAGCCCAGAAAACGGAACCCCTGACTTATAAAAATCGCTCTTTGAATGCGCTGTAAGAAATGAACAAATATAAAATCAACACCTAACACTCCTGGGAATTAATTTCAGCAGAACAGCCCGAAGCTTGAAAGAGAAGGGACAGGGAAAGGAAACCAAATTGCATAACGCAGAGAAAGCAAAGCTCAAATTTGAGATTCTTTTGACAAGCAGAGGCGGCCACGTGACAGAAAATATGTAATAACCTCCAAGACATTCCCCAACGTCTTTACTCTGAGAAGCCAATCCCTTTAGGAAAAAACGATAAAGGAGGAACACAAAATCCAAATACAATCAAGTCTGGTTTTGAAAAACAAATATGCTCAGTTGCTCTGTGCTTCCTGCATCTCAGGCTTTTGTGCATTCTCAGGTGAAAAGCGCCAAAGATTAGGTCCTTGGGACATCAAAACCTGCTCCTCAACCACGGCCCTTCTGAACAAGTCAGCGGGGAGATCAGCGGACGTTGGAGCCGCTGATTCACTCACTGGACCATATATACCGAGCATCCACTGTGTGCCAACATTGTTGTTAAGCGCAAGGAATACGGCAACCGGCAACGGTGAGAGCTGCCTCCAGCCAGGAGGCGAACTTGACTTAAGTAAGTATGCCAACTTACACTAACAAGTTGAAATCACGTCTGTGAAGGAGATGAACAGGATACCAGGAGAGAGAACTTAACGGGAAGTCCAGAGAAGGCCTGCCAGAAGCGTGGACATCAAAGCGAAGCCACATCCTCTGGGCGCCCCCTGGAGGTCACCTACGGCATTGACGGGCGGCTCCCAGACACTGGTGACTTCTACCCGGAACACCCACCTCTCTCTACCTGAGGCTCTCCTGGCCCCTGGAGCATGTTCAGCCTGGTGTGGGCAGTGCCAGCCAAGAAGGATGGAAAGGAGGTGATAAATCTCCGCTTCTTTGCGCCCGGGTTGGACTGCTTAGAGGTGTGTTCTACCCAGTCACCCAGGGGGAGTTAGCCCCAGGTGCCCTGTGATCTGCCCACCAGCACACCTGTGATTACCTGTCCTCTCTTCCCTGTCTCTACTCCCCACTCTCTGCAATCACCCCTCCAATGACCTACCTGCACCCAAATCTTTGTCTCAAGGTCTGCCTTTGGGGAGATACAAACTCAGACAGCCATGAAAAGATTACAAGAAAGCGAACAGCCTATCTCAAAGTCAGAGACCTCAGGTTTTCAAAGAACAGAAAGGCCAGGGAAGTGGACAGGGAGGGAGTGGACAGATGGCATGAGGTGGTGTTTTGGCAGGTGTCAGATGGGTCAACAGGCAGCACGGGGGACCGAGACAGTGGAGGAGAAGCACTGAAGTAGAGTCATAAGCAGGGGAGAGGCATGACACTACCTTTTAAAATCTTTTCTGATGGCCCAAGTGTGCATCAGTGAATAAACAGATTGGGAAAATGTGGTCCGTCAGTACAATGGAATATCATTCAGCCATAAAAAAGGAATGCCGTGTCGATCCATGCCACAACCTGGACCTCCAAAAAAAATGATCTTCGGGACTTCCCTGGAGGCGCAGTGGTTAAGAATCCACCTGCCAGTGCAGGGGACACAGGTTCGAGCCCTGGTCCAGGAAGATCCCACATGCTGCGGAGCAGCTAAGCCCATGCGCCACAACTACTGAGCCTGCGCTCTAGAGCCCGTGCTTCGCAACAACCGTGATGAAAAGCCTGTGCACTGCAACAAAGACCCAACGCAGCCAAAAACAAATGTATTTTTAAAAATGATCTTACATGAAAGAAGCTGAAAATAAAAGGTCACATATTTGTATGATTCCATTTATATGAAGTGCCTAGAATACACAAACCATAGAGTCAGAGAGCTGATTGGTGGCTGCCAGGGGCTGGGATGACAGGGAATGGGGAGTGGCTGCTAATAGGTACAAGGTTTCCTTTGGGGGTGACGGAAAGGTTTTGGAACTAAACAGAGGTGGTAGTTGCACGACAGCGTGAATGTACCAAATGCCACTGCATTGCTCAGTTTTCACTGTTTAAGTTCATGTTATGTGAAATTTGAAGGAGAAGGAGATGATTCCACTGGCTGCAGCACAGGTCGGGTGGAGGAGGGAAAGCGGGGAGAGGAGCTGGGAGGGACAGCAATCTTCCGGGCGAGAGACGGCAGTGGCTTGGATGAGGGGGCAACAGGGAAACACAGAGAAGTGGACCATTTGCGAATCATAATTTGGCACTGCCAGGCTGGCCTCGAACTTGAGCACAGCACAAAGTGAGAGCTAGCAGGGCTCTCCCTTTGTTTGCCACCTGACCTGAGTTGAACTTCCTATTAACCCCTTATTGTATAGGTGAGAAATACAACGTACCCACTGCCAGGGGTCCCACCACCCTCTGCCCACCACTACCATCAAAAAGCAGCGGCAGGGCTTCCCTGGCGGCGCAGTGGTTGGGAGCCCGCCTGTCGATGCGGGGGACACGGGTTCATGTCCCGATCCGGGAAGATCCCACATGCCGCGGAGCAGCTGGGCCCGTGAGCCATGGCCGCTGAGCCTGCGCGTCCGGAGCCTGTGCTCCACAACGGGAGAGGCCACAGCAGTGAGAGGCCCGCGTAGTTTGGAGGATCAGAGTTGGGATGTGTCCACCCCCATCACAGCCCTCACCCCTGATAAAGCAACAGCAATGTAAAGGTAATGTTAATAATGGAGCAGGAACTTTCTCCTCCACAGAGAAGAGAAGTCTTATCTTTTTGGTGCATCCGGACACCAGGTGACACAGGCAACCTTCTGAACACTGCAGCGATCTGTCTGATCCCGTGTCAGGACCAAGGACAGCGCTTGGATAGCTGTTCCCCGGATTGCTGGCCCCAAGCCACCTGCATCAGAATCACCTGCACTGCTTGCTGAAAATACAGATTCCGGGGCCCCAGCCTAACCCTTCTGAATCACACTGGTTGGGCCCCAGACTCTGCATTTTTAACAAGTACCTAAGAGATGATGTTACGCGGCGAAGCTCGAGAACCACAGGCTTAGATCACATGGGTCCTCCCCAACATCTGGCATCAGCAAAGGCAAGACCAAAATCATATCAATCTACATATTCAAGATGGGAAAGACGAAAATAATTCCAGCTCTGGGCCAAAAGGGAAGAAATGTCCTCACCTGATCATAGATGTTACAGAACAATGAACGTTCTTACCCTGGAGTCTACAGATCAGCACTGGTTGAAAAGTAGCCTGCTGACCAACCATAGCAAATAAATACCTGCAGAGGACTGACTATATGCTAGAAACCGTGCTAAGGGATTCCCAGGGAAAGTGTCCACATGCCCGACTGCAAGAGCCTTTGGTCTCTGGCGGGAAAGACAGACCCTTACACATACTTCTATAATAATATCAGTAAAAGACTTCCCAGTGCACTATTAAATTAGCAGAAAATTCAATTACCAAACCACAAGTACTTACTAAATGGCTGCTATTGTCCAGAACTGTGCCAGATTCCTAGGGAGGTGGTTGTGTAAGACAGGTCCCCTGACTTGGAGACACTGCTTATGTCTCCGTGAAAAGGGTCCTTAGCAAAAAACTTTATCAGCTCAGTGTGGGACTTCTGAGGAGACCATTCAAAGAGAGCTAAAACAGCAAGCAGAGGCACCTGCTTCCTCGAGCCACTGCCTAGAAGGTAGAGGTGATAGCTGGAGCTCTGGGAGCCACCTTGGACCATGAGGTGACCATGAGACTAGCAGTCACAAGCCGAGGATGGCAAAGCAAAGGGTAGAAGGAACCCATGATTTTTTGATACATGGAGTCACCACACCAGTGGTGAGAGATGAAAATTAATTTCTCCCATGTTTAAGCCCTTATTATTTTGATTTCCTCTGCTCTAGACAGCCAAACCTAATCTCAGATGACTAAAGGCCTAGTAAGCACTTTTACCAGACACTTGGGTTAGGTAAGAATCCCGTTCCCGGTCTGGATAAGTCTCCTTTCCCAAGGTTAACACACTGACCCACCCAAAGTCAGTGATATCACAGATATATATACAAGCCAGTATAACCCTCAAAGAGCTATGGAATAGCTGAACTGGAAAAGTTTTGTCAGCTCTCTGATCCACACAACCCATTTGACAGATGAGGAAACTGAGACCCTCAGAAGGAAAAAGATTTTCCCAACTTCTCCAGGCTAGGACTTCTTATATTGAAGTAACTTTCATCAGATAGGTCTGCTCATTCACTAGAGGAGTCCATAATAATACTTTTGCCAGATCTAAAAACAGAAAAGAACAAAACAACTTCGCTGAACACCTCAATTAATTAATTGCCCAAAGAAGTCAAGCTTGAGTCCTTAGGAAAAACATGGGAGCTATTTATGTATTTATGAGAGGGAAGAAAATGCATAACGTGACTTTGCACATTTAACCCTGGCCCAATATTTACAGCATATCCCTGTCGGTCTTGGCAAGCAGGTGTCAATTCTAATTGGTGCCTAAAACATTCTCCTAAAGCCCATTTATAAATCAACTAATCAGGAGATGTTTATTGGCTGGGAATACATCAGGAAAATTCCATGATCAGGGGCTGCCTATTGCAGGCATTTGTCTAGAAAGGAGAAGTAGGTTAAAAGTTAGAAAAGTCAGAGGACTTCCCTGGCAGTCCAGTGGTTAAGCCTTCGCCTCCCAATGCAGGGGGTGTGGGTTCAATCCCTGGTCAGGGAGCTAAAATCCCACATGCCTCATGGCCAAAAAACCAAAACATAGAACAGAAGCAATATTGTAACAAATTCAATAAAGACTTTAAAAATGGTCCACATCAAAAAAAAATCTTAAGAAAAAACAGTTAGAAAAACGAGAAGTTGTTGATTTTTTTTTTCAAGAAGAAATTCTTGGCAGAGGAAATTTAAGAAATCAAATGCCTGTAATGTGGAGCTATCACCTCACTTTCAAATTTCCATCTCCTTCAAATGTGAAGCCCTCTCCTGGAGAAGCTCTAGAAAGAATTAAGACAGGGTCTAGCAAAGGAACTGTGAGTGAGTAACAATGCATGAGAAAGGCAAAGGTATTCACACCAGCATTGTGTATAGTGGGGGAAAAAACTGGAAGCAACATAAATATCCATCAGCGGGGAGGTTTTTGAAGTAAATTATAATATATGCAGGCAGTGGAATATTACGTAGCTATTAAAAGGATAAGGCGGATCTATATGTGCATTTGTGGGGAAAGCTCTAGAATTTTTTAAATCAAAGTACAAAAGAGTGTATACACTACGCCTTCCTTCACACAGACGAAAAAGCACACACACACACACACACACACACACACATTGACTGCACGTGCATGCAGGATTTTTCTGGAATGACAGATGGTATCTTTAGAGTTAAAGACTGAATTGGGGGGAGGGGAACACACAAGAAGTTTTGTTTGTTTGTTTGTTTTTTGCGGTATGCGGGCCTCTCTGTTGTTGCCTCTCCCGCTGCGGAGCACAGGCTCCGGACACGCAGGCTCAGCGGCCATGGCTCACGGGCCCAGCCACTCCGCGGCATGTGGGATCCTCCCAGACTAGGTCACGAACCCGCGTCCCCTGCATCGGCAGGCAGACTCCCAACCACTGCACCACCAGGGAAGGCCAAGAGGTTTCATTTTATAACTTTATTACTATGTACTATTTGACCTGTTTTTACCAAGTCATGTGTATTTTTAAGTATTAAGAAGGAGGGACTTCCCTGGTGGTCCAATGGTTAAGACTCCGTGATCCCAATGCAGGGAGCACCAATTCGATTCCCCAGCGGGGGAACTAAGATCCCACATCCCACATGCCGCGTGGCATGGCCAAAAAAAAAAGGTATTAACAGCGATTGATATGAGTTATAAATGTATAAGCAATTGTTTTCAAACTCTGTTCTCTGGAATCCTAGAATTTAAAAACTATGTCTGGGGACTTCCCTGTGGTTAAGAATCCGCCTGTCAGTGCAGGGGACATGGGTTCGAGCCCTGGTCCAGGAAGATCCCACATGCCGCGGAGCAACTAAGCCCGTGCGCCACCACTACTGAGCCTGCGCTCTAGAGCCCGCGAGCCACAACTACTGAGCCCACGAGCCACAACTACTAAAGCCTGCGCACCTAGAGCCTGTGCTCTGCAACAAGAGAAGCCACCACAACGAGAAGCCCGTGCACCGCAATGAAGAGTAGCGCCCGCTTGCCACAACTAAAAAAAGCCCACGTGCAGCAACAAAGATCCAACGCAGCCAAAAGTAAATAAATAAAATAATTTTTTAAATAAATGAGAAAAGAAAAAACTACGTCTGGGCAAAGAGTGGGCAGAGCTTCTAACCTGGCTGGAGTCAGGGCTGCTGTGTTTTATAGCCCATGCCCCTGCACAATATTTTTTGCAGGGATAAAAGAGTTCCACCACTAAAAAATATATTTCAAAAACCACTGGAACAAGGGCAGTGTAAATGTGCAAGCTTATTTATATTGTTATTTACTGAGAAAAATGTGCCCAAGGTTTCCTGCTTGGACTTAAAGTAAGGTTCTGCTTATTCAAGCCTCAGGGATGGATGTGGTCTAAAACGTCACATTTCTGGGCTTAGTAATCCATGTAGTTTAACAGTGCCCCACCCAAAATTCATGTCCACCTAGAGCCTCAGAATGTGATCTTATTTCGATTTATGGTCTTGGCACATGTAATTAGTTAAGATGCAGTCCTAACTGGATTAGGGTGGGCCCTGAATCCAATAAGTGGTGTTTTTATAAGAGGAGACAGAGACACACAGGGAGAAGGTCAGGTGACAACAGAGATAGAAACTGGAGTGATGGGTCTGCTAGCCAAGGAAGGTTAGCAATCACCAGGAGCTGGAAGAGGCCAGGAAGGACTCTCTCCTAGAGCCTTTGGAGGGAGTGTGGCCCGACCAACACCTTGATTTCAGATTTCTGTCCTCCAGAACTGTCATTTTAAAGCCACTAGGTTGGTAGTAATTTGTTGTGGCAGCCCTAGGAAACTAACACAATTCACAAAAGGAAGAGAGAGGATAAAACAGCAGTGTTGGGCTTCCCTGGTGGCGCAGTGGTTGAGAGTCCGCCTGCCGATGCGGGGGACATGGGATCGTGCCCCGGTCTGGGAGGATCCCACATGCCGCGGAGCAGCTGGGCCCGTGAGCCATGGCCGCTGAGCCTGCGCGTCCGGAGCCTGTGTTCCGCGGCGGGAGAGGCCGCAGCAGTGAGAGGCCCGCGTACCACAAAAAAAAAAAAAAAACAGCAGTGTTGATAGGTCACAAACCAGCAACCGAACCAAAAGAGGTTTCCACCTCTACATTCCCTATTGAGTAGTTGTCAAAATTTAGCACACTCGGATTCACCTGGAGGGCTTGTTAAAACACAGATTCCTGGGCCTCACATGCAGAGTTTCTGGCTGCCTGGGTCCAGGGCAGGGACCTGTGAATCTGGATGTCCAGCAGGTTTCCAGGTGCTGAAGTTGCCAGCCCAAGGACCACACTTTAAGAAGCACTCTTCTACTGATTCAAACAGATGACAACCCACTGCAACCCCCTCCCAGAAGCCGCAGAGGCTGAAAAGCACCACATCCTTCTCCTTTACATGCTGGCCTCACATGTAAGATTTTTTTTTAAAACAAAAGGCTCTACAACTAGCAATTAAAAAAAGAAACTAGAGGAAATCTGCAGTGTCTCCTCTCCTCCCAAAATACCTTAGACTGTGCAGGAGACATCTGTTGTTTTTGCCGCCTGCCTGGGCTCCCGTCCCCTTCTCCTGTTCATCACTCCTAGCTCTCCTTTGGGAGCCCTCCTCCCCTCTTCCTAGCCCATGGGGTTCGGGGAGACTGATGCCAGCCAGCACCTGACCCAGGCCAACCGGCATCCTCTGTCGTCCTGAGCAGAGTGATTGGTTCCAGGTTGGACCCTAGCTGGGCCCCGTCGATGAAATTCTGAGAGAAATTGTGAAATTACTGAGAAAGAGCCCTTCTCTTTCCACTAGAATTGCAAAACTGGGAGGATGGGCACAGACAAATCTGGAAGCATCAGCAGCTATTCTGACACCTCAAGAGGAAAACCTGCCCAGGAACATAGCCAAGAGAAAAGCAAAGCCAGGAGAAGGAAAGGAAATTCCCAATGATACAGTTTGAGCCCCTGGATACAGCTATACCTGAAGTTGCAACATTAGAAAATCTGTGCCTTGATTTTATCATTGCAGAGCCCATCAATTCTTTCAATAGACAGAAAGATAGATAAATAGATTATTTAGCCCATTTGAGTTGGGTTTCTCTTCACAGCAACCCCAAGATTCCTAATACAGACGTCAATACAGTCTTCTAGGAGGGAGAAAAATATAAGTTCTGACTCTGTAAAGTGCTGAGGGTTCAAAAACAAGTCCTGGAGCAAGTGTTGAAATACTAAAGAATCCCCCAGAAAGACTTCTCAGAAGTGACCTTAACCATCACGACGGTGTTTGGCTGAAATAACAGAAAGCCCAACTAAAAGTGGCTTAAGCCATAAGGGCGTGTTATTTACTTAAGGAGACAAATTCAGAGGTAGGCGGCCGCAGGACTGCTTCAGAGGTTCGGTGGCGTCTTTAGGGACCCGGCGTGTTTCCAGCTCTTTGCTCTGCCTTCCTGAGCATGCTCGCCAAGGCACCGCGGCTACGCCACGTCCTCACACGACTGCATCCCAAGCAGGAAGGAAGCGTGTAGCAAAGAAGGACTTTCTGCACCCACCCTCCCCTCTCCCCAGGGAGTGCATTTTCCATAGGGCCTTCAGCACACTTGCTCTTCTATCTCATTGGCTAGAACCTGGTCACATGGCCAGTTCTAGACCAATCACTGGCAAAGAAGGAGCTGATTGACACATAGCCTTAGACCAATCAGGATTCATGGGGGCCCGTCATCTCCAGAACGAATATTATTCTAGCCACAAAGGAGAAGCGACACGGTCTGTTGAGGGGGCTCCCAGGGATGTCTACGGTAGAGAATATTCTAGCCATCGCCGCTGTGCGCCACCAACCCCCTCACAGGTTTCCAACCACAGAAGGGAGCCTTCCAAGCTTGAAAAGGTTCAGAAATGCAGTGGTTGAGAATCCGCCTGCCAATGCAGGGGACACGGGTTCGAGCCCTGGTCCGGGAAGATCCCACATGCCGCGGAGCAACTACGCCCGTGCGCCACAACTACTGAGCCTGCGCGTCTGGAGCCTGTGCTCCGCAACAACAGAGGCCGCGATAGTGAGAGGCCCGCGCACCGCGATGAAGAGTGGCCCCCGCTTGCCGCAACTAGGGAAAGCCCTCGCACAGAAACGAAGACCCAACACAGCAAAAATAAATTAATTAATTAATAAAACTCCTACCCCCAGCATCTAAAAAAAAAAAAAGAAATGCTGAGGTCGGGAGAGCATCAAGGCCCAAACTGTTCTGACTTTTCCCCAAAATCTTTTCAGGGTCAGCAGCCGAGAGAGTTGCTGCTGCCTTCCCACCGCAAAGGTGCCAACCTCCACAATTCCCCATTAATCAAGATCCAGATGCCAAATCCCTCCTCACACGCCGACCATCTGCAGCTGTTCACACACGTGTGTTCTGGTCCCGGGAGCCGCTGAGGTGCTAATGAAGGCAGCTGGCCGGGGAACCAGAGGCCATGCAAATTCCCGCCGGTCCAACCTCCGTGAAGCTTCATGGTCCTGCAGTGGGGCTCAGAACCCAAGGGCAGGGGCGGGGGTGGGCTTCCCGCGCCGCTGGTTCCAGATGATGGCGGAACTGACCCCAGCAACTTTTGGGAACCTCAGAAGCAGATCTGAGACAAGAATTAGAGTGGAGATGGAGGTGACCCCAGGAAACATTGGGCGGGGAGTTAAAAGTGAGGCAGAGATGAGTCAATAAAGAGAGTGTTAACAAGCTAGAGCACTCTTGATATAGCACGGTGCACTGTGACCAACTGGGCTCCATCCTGCTGGGCAGCCCTGGAAGACAGTGCAGGAAAAACTCAGTGTTATCCCATCCCAAGGAGCTGGACTCCTGGAATTCATTGTTTCCAGGCACCTTTGATCAGCCTTACACACAAGCAGAGGGGCTCTCATGGCCAGAGGAAACCCACGGGAGTCAGTGGTAGGACGCTGGACCAGCATGGTAGTGGTGAGGGGTGAGGGCAGGGACCACAGCATCTTCTAAACTTGTCAAATTTGCCCTGGTCTCAGAGCTGCTGATTCTGCACGATCCTGTGAGAGAGGTGGTCCTGGGATCACAAGGAAACCATCCCAGGTGAGTCCCTATAGCATCTGCAACGCCGCCCCTCCTGGCCTGGAAGGAGTCTGCCCTTGTGGCATGACAGGCACCCCTACCCTACCCCAGTACTCCAGACCCATTGCAGGAGCCCCACAGAGCAAAATGATTAGAATCACAGGTCTAGAGCCAGACTGCCTGGATCTGAGCCCCAGCTCTGCCACTCAGGAGTTGTGTGGTCTTGAGTGAGTTACGCTATCTCTCTGTGCCTCGATTTCTTCATCTGTAAAACGGGGATAATGATAGTACTTTCCCTGTGGGGTTTTTGTGAGGATTAAATGAATTAATATATGTAACGTACATCCAGATCTGATACAAATTCAGTCCTTGACAAACGTAACTCATACTAAGTCCCAAGGAACCTGGGTCTCCCCCATACCTTTCTCATCACTGCTCCATGCAGACACCTTCTAAGAGACAAGAGAATTTTCAATACCGTTTCTACCTGACACTGGTACAGGACTTAACATTTATGACACATGTGATTACCCATTATTATAACTACCAGTCCTCAAGGGCTTACAAAGCACTGAGTAGTCAGGAGCTAAACGTGCCTTCGCTCTAATGCTAGGGAACCTTCCCTCTAGACTGTGGGTCCTGTGAGAGCTGGGACCCTGTAACAATTCTCCATCACCCTCCAGTGTAGGCTTAGTCCTGGCTGAACGAATAAATGGAGTAATGACCAATCCAATAAACCCTGCTAGGTAAACTTTATTCCCACTTTGCAGATGAGAAAACTGAGACTCAAGGAAGGGCATAACTGATTCTGAGGCTAGCCATTTTCCACCGCACCCATACAGCCTTTTTATTAGACCCTCCCAATCACTCTACTAGTTAAGGAGCACATTTATTAACTATGTAATCTTGGGCAATTTGCTGACCTTGTCTGTGCCTCAGTTTTCTCATCTGCAAAACGGGACAGACAGAAGTACTTTTCTCAGAAGTTTTTTGTGAAGATTATATGTATCACTGTGTAAAGAGCTTAAAACAGTGCCTGGCACATAGCAAGTACTCAAGAAATGTCAGCTAATATTATTATCAACCCCGTTAAAGTCGAAGAGGTTTAGTAGTTGGTCCAAGGTGGAGCTGGGGCTGGAAGCCAGGGTGCTAACTCCCAGGTTCGAGCCCCTTAATTTCGTCTGACACATCTATGTGGGACTCCGTCATATGCAACTCTGACACCCATATCTGTGAGCAAGCTACTAAATGGATGGGGAGTTGTTCCTGCTGCATTAAAATGAAAACCGAACAGGTATATTTGAACTTGCACACAAAGATGAACACATGAGGACACGCACGCTACATTTTTTTCACAGAAGGCAAAGACTGGAAGCAGCCCCAATATGCATCACATGGTAAAAATGGGATTTTTCGATTGACAGCAAGCTAAGAGCAGAAATTCCACCAATTTAAAAAAAACACGACGGGACTTCCCTGGTGGCGCGGTGGTTAAAAATCCAACTGCCGATGCAGGGGACACGGGTTCAAGCCCTGGTCAGGGAGCATCCCACATGCCGCAGAGCAACTAAGCCCGTACGCCACAACTACTGAAGCCTGCGCGCCCTAGAGCCCACGCACCACAACTACTGAGCCCACGTGCTGCAACTACCGAGGCCCGCGCACCGAGAACCTGTGCTCCACAAAAAGAGAAGCCACCGCAATGAGAAGACCACGCACAGCAACGAAGAGTAGCCCTGCTCGCCGCAACCAGAGAAAGCCCCCGCGCAGCAACGAAGACCCAACGCAGCCAAAAAAACAAAAAAATCATGACTTAGAATTACCATATCGTAATTAACATAGAGTTAGCATATAACATAAAATTACCACATGACCCAGCAATTCCACTCCTAGGCATACACCCAAGAGAAATGAAAAGAGGTGTTCAAACAAAACCTTGTACACGAATCTTCATAGCAGCACTAACCACAATAACCAAAACGTGGAAACAACCCCAGTGTCCATCAATGGAGGACTGGCTAAACAGAATGTGGTCTATCCATACAATGGAATATTATTCACCCATAAAAAGAAATGAAGTACTGGGCTTCCCTGGTGGCGCAGTGGTTGAGAGCCCACCTGCCGATGCAGGGGACACGGGTTCGTGCCCCGGTCCGGGAGGATCCCACATGCCGCGGAGCGGCTGGGCGCGTGAGCCATGGCCGCTGAGCCTGCGCGTCCGGAGCCTGTGCTCCGCAACGGGAGAGGCCACAACAGTGAGAGGCCCGAGTACCACAAAAAAAAAAGAAAAAAGAAAAAAAAGACATGAAGTACTGATACATGCTACAACATGGATAAAGCTTAAAAAACATTACGCTAAGTGAAAGAAGTCAGACACAAAAAAACAAATATTCTATCAATCATTCCAGCTATGTGAAGTGTCCAGAAAAGGTAAATCCATAGAGACAGAAAGTAGACTAGTGGTTGCCAGGGGCTGTAGGAAAAGGGAAATGGGGAGTGACTGTTAATGGATATGGTTTTATTTTGAGGTGATGAAAATGTTCTAGGGAATTCCCTGGCGGTCCAGTGGTTAGGACTCAGCACCTTCACTGCCAGAGCCCGAGTTCAATCCCTGGTCAGGGAACTGAGATCTTGCAAGCCACACGGTACAGCCACAAAAGACAATGTTCTGGGCCTAGACGGCGGTGATAGTTGTAACAACATTGTAAATGTACTAAATGCCACTGAAATGTACACTTTAAAATGGTTTAAATGGTGAATTTTATATTATGTGAATTTTACCACCACAAAAAAAGGCATGCATGACTAGGACTTTTTATATATATAAAAAAAACCGAAATAAAACTTTTACAAATAAATAAGACTGTTTTCTTATGTTTTACGAAATGTAAATTATAAATGCAACTATGGGCCAATCCTTAGACCAAAGCATGAGTAAACAGTTGAGAGCAATCATCTAATTCATCCAACAAAATCGTGAAGTGCAGGATGCAATGTCCTTCCCTGCTCATTTGACTTCTGTAACATGATCATAAAGATGCATGGTTTGGCTAAAACATTTTAGGGCATCATCAATTTCCCCAAGGTCATTTCTTAATCCTTTGAAGCTCAAATCATTCTAGTTTGAAGCATCCATTAAATTAGCAGTTTGGTCAATTTCCTCTTCTTCAGGCGTTAACTGCTCCAACTCTGAGAGTTCCTCACCGGTCCATGGTTCTGCTGCGGTTCTGGCAACTCGCCAATATCACTTTCATTGACATCCTGAAATCCTACATTTCTTGCAAGACTTGCGATTTTACTTTATGACCTGCACTGATTTTACAGTTCATTATAATGTATTGAATCTACAGTTCCTGCCCAATCCTTCAACAAAGATATTGATATAATGGGATGGGTGGGAATAAACATTACCTTTCACTAGAGAGCCGTGGTTCTCAAGCGGGGACAGTCTTGCCTCCCACCATGGGACATTTGTCAATGTCTGGAGACACTCCTGGTTGTCACAACTTGGGGGGGTGGGGAGGGTCTGCTACTGGCCTCTGGTGGGTCGAGGCCAGGGACGCTGCTAAACATCGTACAATGCACAGGACAGACCCCACAGCAAAGAATGATCCAGCCCAAAATGTCAAGAGCGCCAAGGCTGAGAAACCCTGCCCTAGAAAAATGTTGACTAGAAGCTAAATTTATAAATAGTTCATTGGAAAGCACTTCATGTTATGACACTTTTGAATTCCCAGGCAACCACATAACTGCAGTAATTCCGATAAGGAATCTTCCCACGAGGAAGAATCCACTTTGCTGTATCGGGACCCTGTGCTCATGGAAAGCCTGCTTCCTGCAATTATTTCCTTTGTTGCCCTGGCTGCCAGGATGCTCAGGCCAAATTTACGCTCAGTCTCTCTTGGTATATTTTTCTGACACAGACCCATCCCAGCATTACACTATTTTTTTTAAGATTTTATTTTATTTTATTTTTGGCTGTGTTGCGTCTTCGTTGCTGCATGCGGGCTTTTTCTAGTTGAGGTGAGCGGGGGCTACTCTTCGTCACGGTGCATGGTCTTCTATTGCAGTGGCTTCTCTTGTAGCGGAGCATGGGCTCTAGGCACACAGGCTTCAGTAGTTGTGGCGCATGGGCTCAACAGTTGTGGCTCGCGGGCTTAGTTGCTCTGCGACATGTGGGATCTTTCCAGATCAGGGCTCAAACCTGTGTCCCCTGCACTGGCAGGCGGATTCTTCACCACGGCACCACCAGGGAAGTCCCGCAATACAATTTTTCTTATACAGATGTTCAGAGGGAAGATTTTACATGGGTCCGCATCAAGACAGTTTCACACACCTCAAAAGACAGACTGCAGTGGCCCCACAAGTCTGAGCCGCAGCCCTTGGCAGGGAGACCACTCCATGAGGGGTCGCCATTGTCCCAAGCTCATTGGCTTGGCCAAGGTGCCTTAGTCAGGAAATCGACTCCCCCCTTCCAGTCTCCCCTGCCACCACAACTTATCCGAATTCTACCAGACCTTCAAGTCCCAACTCAAGTCACACCTCCTCCAGGAAGTCTTCCCGGAACTGCCCCTGGCTCTCCCTTCTTCTCTGAGTTTCTACTGTTCCTGCAGGGGTTAATTACACTCTGTTTAATAACTTTATTTCAGGCAGGCCAGTTATCTCCAAAGCGTCTTTTAAGACTTCTCCAGGCTTCTTCCTTTTCAAGGCTTCCACTGTACTAAGCGCATTGCAATGCTCCTGCAACCCAAACTATATAAAATTATTTTATGACTCGACACAAACCGAGGATGACCGATCAATGTTTCAACTTTATATCATGTTCTGTGGTTGTGTGAACACTAGCTTTGGTATTACCATTTTCTTTGCATATTCTGGAACCAATAACTTTTTCAGGTCTCAGACTTTTGTCTGTTTCTTCTTCTAATTTATTTCCAAACAGGTATTTCTAGCTCTGTGTACAGAAGAGCGAAAAGTCAGAAACAACCTTAATGTCCTCTGATTCGTTAAAATTAATGAGGGCGGATTACAAAGTGTATGAATACCAAGCATAAGCTATAAATACACACTTGGTTATTGTAACTACTTTGTAAGTTTTTTCCAGGTTCACTGAGGTATAATCCCAGAGACGCTAGTGAGCCCAAGGCACTGTGCCTGTAAAACACACGGATAAAATGATTCCATTCACCTCTCTAACTAGACGTTAAGCTGCTTGAAGAGAAGGGGCATGTCTTATTCTCACTAAATCCTCATGTGCCAAGTACACGACAAAGTAAGTGCTCATTAAATATGCTTCCAACTAGTATTTAATGAGCACCTACTATGTGCCCGGTGCTGTGCTAGGTCCTGGGGATACACCCATGAACTAAACAAAGGAAGTCACTGCTCTCATGAAGCTGACACCCTAGTGCAAAACGCAGATAAACTGAGAACTATATTCTGGGGCAGGTGACTATAAACGCTGAGGGAAAACAAAGCAAGAGAAAGGAGGAACAGGGTTGGGTGCTATTGGAGCCAGGATGGTCAAAAAATGTCCTTTTGATATGATGACATATGACCGGAATTATGTTGAACTGAGCAAGTAAGCCATGCAAATGTCAAGGAAGAGCATTCCAGATGGATGGAACACTGCACGCAAAGGCTCCGCGGTAGGTGTGCGCTTGGCCTCTCGGGGCCGGTAATGAGGCCAGTGGCTGGTGAATAACAAGTAAGGGGATGGGGCCTTGGGGGCTGTGCTCAGGACTTTGGATTTTTACACTTAGTGAGCTGGGATCCACAGGAGGACTCGGGGCAGAGGAGAGACAGGAACTGACTGAACATCTTAAAAGGCTCACTCTGGCTACGATCTGAAAACCAAACACAGACGGACAAGCAAAAAAGCAGGGAGACCCACTAGGAGGCTACTGCAGCCTCCAGGGCCTGCTGACTGCCTCCCAACCAAGAAAACATCAAAGCCAGGAGGCCGGTGTTGCCCCCACCCACTGTCAGAAAACACAAGCCCAGTCAGTGTTGTCATCCCAGACCTCTTGGAGATGCTGAGAAAGAAGGGCCTGCATCACCATCTTGGCTTCCTCCAAGACTGGCAGGACGCCCAGATCAAATCAATACTGAATACACAGCGATTTAATCTGCACTTGTTTAAGGATTGGCTGGGCCTCCATGAAACAGCATCATCTTGTAGGCTTGTTAAAGGTTTGCAGCCGAACAAGATCCCCTAGACCTCCTTACACATCTCCAGGCAGTGAGGCTGGATCGCCCGGGGTTCTCACACAGATGCAGGTCAGGACAAGCCTCGGTTCAGAAAAAGATGTCTGGAGGAAGGAAGGAGTCCCTTTCCCAAACCCTCACGCAAAATAACCTCCGTTCACCAAGATGCACTGCTAAGCATGCCACAGAGCAACGCAAAAGGAGGCTTCTTTTCCTTAAGAAAATTAGAAAAAATAAAAAAATATATTAGTAATTGCTTGGATGTGCACAAAGAAACTCTAGACGGATATACAAGAAACAAGCACCTCTATGTAATATGACAGAGAGCAAAGACTGTAATGGGCTGTCAGCATCGTCAGAATATTGGTCCAAACTCTGGTAATGCACTCCTCCATCTCTGCCACAAGTCCCTGAGCTGCTGCCGGAAACCTCACTATTCAGGCTACGTATTTCTTTTCTATTTTATTTTTTTATTTATTTATTTTTTATTTTTATTTTTTGGCTGCACTGGGTCTTAGTTGCAGCACACGGGATCTTCGTTGTGGCATGCGGACTTCTTAAGTTGCGGCATGTGGGATCTAGTTCCCCAACCAGGGATCGAACCCAGGCCCCCCGCATTGGGAGCGTGGAGCCCTACCCACTGGACCACCAGGGGAGTCCCGGGTGTTTGAGATTTTTAGATTTCATTTCTGTACTAAAACTCTAGAACACAGATACAGAATGTTACAATTCCCAGCAAAGAAAAATTACTCTGAAAGTTCTCTGTCACAGGGACTAAATGAGAAAATCTGTACCAAGTACTAGACTACACACTTTTTTCCCATTTTAGCGGGGGAAGGTGGGTTGGTTGGTTGCTTTTTTAAATTTTTCTTCTAAAATATTTTTTAATTAAATTAATTAAATAAATAATAAATATGCAACGGCACCAAATTGAAAAGATACATGGCAAGAATTGTCACCTCCCCTCCTGTCCCCCAGACAACCCTTTCCGCTCCCAGGAGGAGCTGCCAATTTCATGGGAATCAACATTTGTAAACACATATGTATTTTCTTTTACACACACACACACACACACACACACACACGGTGGTACTCTACACTCCCTGTTCTCCATCTTGCTTTCTCCACTAGCAGCACTTCTTAGAGTCAGTTCTGTATCACTATTAATGGACCTGCCGCGTTTTGTTTTTTTACAAGCTGCAAAGTATTTCTTTGCTTGGGTATACCATGATTTATTTAATCAGTTTAGGCTCTTCCCAAATCTCTCCTGTGACGAACAATCACTGCCGTGACTATTAGCACAAGTTCCACATTTTTGCACATATGGAAATGTATCTGAACGATAAATATCTCAGCGTGGGGTGGCTGGGTGAAAGGGAGGAATGGTTTTTAATTTTGATAGATAATGCCTGTCAGCACGTTTTAGAATCAAGGTTGAAGAGAGGGGAAAAGATCATATGCAAAACATATCCCAGGACGATCCGAGGGGCAAGTGTTGGTACCCCTACTTTTGAGATGGGGAAGCTGAGATTCAGAGATGTCGGGCGTAACCCAGCCGGGTACCAGACTCCAGCCTCTGCTTGTTCACCATCCAGTGCCCGGCCACGCTGCAGCCAACTCATGCTCCCCGGGGCCGGGCCATGGCTGGCTCTCTGCCTTCCAGCCCCTGAACTCCAAGTGCCCCGAACCTGTTGGTTTATGGTTTTGCTTTGATATCCATATTAATCACCGTAACGTTTAACTGAGCTAATACAAGCATCACATGTTACTAATACACAGTGCAGATGGAAAACTCTTCCAGATGAACTGAACTGCTCAATCTAATCAGAGTGGCAAGGTGTGTTTTAATCACAAACCAGAGTGTACAGAGGAAGCATCTATGCAGCTCACCGACTCAGGGGCCCGACGGCTGCAGCTCGCAAAACGCCAGAATCACAGCCAGCGGCCACGGCATCCTCCACGCAGAGCCGGCTCGGGTGGTGGAGGAGGTGCGATGCCTCCCGTAAGCTCACAGCCCCGGGGTGGACCCAGCCAGGCCCCTTCTGTCCGGACATCTGTGCAGCCTCAGGCTGCACCCCTCGTTCCAGCCCAGGAGAGGAATCACCGACTCCTCTTCTAAGAAGCGATTCAAAGGCCTGTTATCAGTGACCTTTTCTGGAACATCCTTTAACATCCTGTCAATCTGCCCCCACTCACAGAGCAGAGAGAAGCCAGCCACGTAACAGAGTAATTTCAAGGGTGAGGCAAGACTGAAAAGGGATCTCGGCTCTTGTTTTCTTGACAAAGACACAAAGAGGGGCTTCAAGGCTGAGGATCAGAGAAAGAAGCATAGGGAGGGGAGGTGCTAAAAACTGAGTTTTGTGTCCCCCCCAAAAAAAAAAATCATTTGCTGAAGCCCCAGCCCCACAGTGTGACTGTTTTTGGAGACAGAGCCTTTATGGAAGGAATTAAGGTTAAATGGGGTCATAAGGGTGGGGCCCTGATCCAATAGGACTGGTGTCCTTGTAAGAAGAACACGACAACTCCCTCTCCCCCTCTCCCCCTCTCCCTCTCTCCCTCCCTCTCTCCACCCCGCCTCCATGAGGAAAAGAAGGACGGTGGCTGTCTGCAAGCCAGGAAGAGAGTCCTCACCAGGAACCAAATCTTGATCTCAGACCTCCAGCCTCCAGAACTGTGAGAAAATAAATGTCTGCTGTTTAAACCACCCACCTGTACTATTTTGTTATGGCAGCCCAAGCAAGCTATGACAGCCCGACAGCAGGCAGATGGCATCAAGGCTGCCAGGGAAGCCCATGTTCAGAGGTCAAAGAGGTTTTTAAGAGGAAATGGACAAAGGTGTCTATGGAAGGGAGAACAATGGTCTCTCCCCAAAGATGCGCGTGTCCTAATCCCCGGAACCCGTGCATCTGACCTTACCCAGCAAAAGACACTTTCCAGCTGTGATGAAGTTTAGGCTGTTGAGATGGGAAGACTGTCCTGCATTATCCAGGTGGCCCCAGGTGATCACAAGCGCCTTCATGAGAGGGAGGTAGGAGGGTCAGGGTCACAGAGAGGAGATGGAAGCAGAGGTCAGAGAGAAAAGAACATGCTCTGGGGTGGTTTTGCAGATGGTGGAAAGAGTCACGAGCCGAGGAAGGCAGGCATTGCTAGAAGATAGAAAGGGCAAGAAGGGACTTCCCTGGCAGTTCAGCAGTTAGGCCTCCATGCTTCCACTGCAGGGGGCACGGGTTCGATCCCTGGTCGGGGAACTAAGATCCCGCAAGGCACGCGGTGTGGCCAAAAATAATAATAATAATAATTTTTTAATTAAAAAACAAAGAAAAGGCAAGGAAGCAGGGGAGCTCACCTGGAGAATCTTCCTAGAGCCCCCGGAGGGAACACAGCACTGCCCACACCTTGACCCAGAGAGACCCATTTTGAGCTTCCAAACTCCAGAACTGTAAGATAATAAACTCAAGTCCTTCTAAGCCACTACATTTGTGCTAACTTGTTGTAGCAGCAATAGGAAACTAACGTGCTAGCAAAAGTCCATAAGGGTCCTGGCAGGAAAAGAGAATTCACCCTCCAGGATGGTTCAAATGGGGAGATTTCAATGAAAGGACACGAGCAGACAGCAACAGTGGTGAGGCGCCGAGATGCTGGCAGGAGCGGGAAGCTGTTACTTTCCGGGGCCTCAGGGGACCAGGAGAGAGCACAGTGTGGTGGAGCCAGTGGCAGTCACATCCGGGAGGCGAGGCTTCCTCACTGGAACAGGAGGAGATGAAGCTCCTGGCAGAAACCTGGTGACACAGCAAGAGAAGCGGGGAACAGACACCTCCACCCTCTCCTGCCCCACCCTTGAATCCCCAGCCTGGTCTCTCACTGGCCACATCCAACTGGAAGCTGAAGAACAAAGAGGGCCTCAGACGATGCAGCCCTGGGGGCCAGCTTCCCAGGGACAGGGAAGGGCAAAGACGGTGCAGAACAAATCTGAGTGGAGGAAACCAAGAAATGTCCAGCACATCCTTTTTTAAGCACAATAAGCTCTTCTTAGTTCTTTTCAGCCTGACTCTCAGAAGGGGCCCCTGTGTTTCTGGCTCTTCCCGTGGTGGCCATGCCCCAGTTTTTCTTTGCAGGACCCCCTCTACTCCCTGTCCAAATGGTACAGGTGGAGTAGTCCTATCCCCTCCCTGGCTCCAGGAGAAGCCACATGACCTAGGCCAATCAGAGTCAGAGCAATTGGGTCAAGGATTGTCACATGACCCAGTCGTAGCCAGTGAGAGTCAGATCTGGGGTTTTTGCTGGAACCATTGGAAAGAGATGGTCACTTCCTCACTGTGCTTGCTCAGCTGGTAGGATGAGAGCCCTACTTACTGTCCATCTTTGAAAAGACCCTGCCTGAGAACAGAGCCACGAAAGAAGAAACTAGTGCTGAGAGATAGAGAGAGACTGAGTCCTGATGACATCAAGTGAGGCCCTGGATCAAGCCATACCTGAAGCCCTTACAGGACATTCCAATAAAATAATTTTTTAAAATTCTCTTTTAGTTATACCACTTTGAATTAGGTTTCTGTTCCCTGCAACCAAGATAATCCTAACTAACACACCTCTTCCTGGAGCTAACCCTAATGGTTCCTACTGCCGCTTCACACCTCCACGGTGTTAACTCCCTGCACTATATGGGGACCCGTCTGTCTTCCAACAGACTAAGCGCTCGTTGATGGAAAGGGCATTGTCTTTCTATGCACAGCACCGAAGCACACCGCCAGGCACAGAGCGAGCATTACTATTTGTCAAGTGACCAAATGGATGGATGAACGGGTCGGTGGCTGCGTGAGTTATTCCAAAGGCAGTTTGGGCAGCAGGCTCTGACATTTTCAGAAAGCAGTTAAAGCAGATTCTAACCTGACGCTGTTCACCGAGAACCCCTCTAGGTGCTGGGAAGACAGGGCTGAGCAAGGTAGCCCTGGTCTCTATTCCCATGGAGACCACACTCTGGTCTAAAGCAAAAGACTCGAGATCATATACAAGTAAACCATCCATCCAGGCAACAAAGAGAGATTCATTCAAATGGTGACAAAGGCTCAGCAGAAAAACCAAACAGGGTGGTTGTTTATAGAGAGAGCCTGGGCTGGAGAAGGCACCGCCGGACAAGAAGCCACAGAGTGACCGGTGAGAAGCCATCTGTCTAACAATAAAAGAGTCTTTTGGTAGGCTCAGAACTCCAGCTCCCCACCCCCCATACTGGCCCACCCCCACCCACACTCCAAGGCAGGGTCAAAGGTGGTTCCAGTGGCTCCAGTGGTTCTCACATGGGTTACCCATTAGAATCGTATACGGAGCTTTTTAAAAACACCCAGGTAGACCCACAAGAGTGGAGAACTGGTGCTCCAACAAATACCTGCCCACGAACGTTCATAGCGGCACGATTCACGGTAGCCAAAAGGTGGAAACAACCTGAATGTCCATCAACAGACGAATGAACAAACAAAATGTGATCCATCCACACAGCAGAACCTGACTCAGCCATTAAAAAGGAATGAAGCACCGACACAGGCTACCATGTGGATGAACCTCAAAAACATGACGCTAAGGGAAAGCAGCCGGACACAAAAGGCCACATGGTGTATGATTCTATTTATAGGAAATATCAAGAACAGGCAAATCCACAGAGACAGAACGTAGACTGGTGGCTGTCAGGGGATGGGGCCTGGTGGAATGTGGGGGTGAGTGCTAACGGGTACAGGGTTTCCTTTTGGGGTGATGAAAATAGTTTGAAACTAGACTGACGCAGTGATTGCACAACACTGTGAATGTACTGAAAACCACTGAATTGTTTACACTTTAAAACTGTTCATTTTATGTTACATGAATTTCACCTCTATTTTTAAGAACTACTTAGAACTACTTAGAACCTGTTGCCAGTAAGTTCCATAAACCTTAATTCTATGTTGATACTTCAGGTCACACGCAAAAAAATACTGAAGCATTAAACAGAGTTTTCAATATGTGAAAGACAAAACAGAAAAGGTACCCAGGCCACATCCACAGAGATTCAGCAGGTGCGGACCCCGCCCCCTCCCCCCAAAAGTGGAAACCCCTCCCCCTTCCCTCCCTCCCTCCCTCCCTCCCTGCAGGCGATTCTAAAGGCAGCAGAGTAGGGAAGCCCTGGGTTAGGAGGTAACCCCTGCCATCCAGAACAAAGCCAAGCCCACCATGCATGGGGACCAGAGATGGAGCAGGCAGCCCCTTGGCTGTGGTGGTGCAGACGGAAGACTCTGCAGAGGAGGTGGGAGACGGGTAGCTAAGGGCTCTAGAGAGTTAGGAAGAAAGCCAGCCCAATTCACGAATTCCGATTCCTGTGCAAACAAGCGCGCTGCAGGTTCTCTTGGGTCTCCGTTACAGCCCATTAGTGCCCATCAATGAATGAAGCTGGGGGCATCTCACAATGGTGCTCACCTCCCACGCCGCCCGAGCCCCCCGCCCTGCCCCCAGGCCCTCTCTGCGGGCAGGAGCGAAGGAGGAGTCCGCGGGTGGCCGACACAGCAAAGCGATGGGGCATCCCTCACTCACCCCCGCCAGCAAGGAGCCGGGAAATCATGACTTTTATTCCTTTTGGTGACAGAGGAAGCCAGGCTGCCTGCGAAGAAGGGATGGGAGGGTTGGGAGGGAGGGGGAAAGAGGGGGAGGGGGCTCCCGGCATGGGCCCGCTGCCTTCCTTCGGTGTTTTAACTTATTTGTTTGGATCCCCTGGTTTTCCACCTGTCCCGCCCTGAGTTCTCCCTCCAGGACTCAGCCTCCGGGCCCGACACAGCTCAGATGCCCAGGCCAGGGGGAGGCGGTCTGCAGGGAGGGGCGGCAGCGTTCAGGGTAGTTGCAGACTTGGAGGGTGATCCTGGGGAGAGGAGAAGACGACACAGTGATGGAGGGCTGGCTGGGGGACAAATATTAATATCTGGGGCGGGAGGCAGGTAAAGGTCTCCATGCCAGACCCATGAATCCCGCAGTACACTTGACACCTCTGCTGGGAACAGGCATCTCCAATCCAACGCAGCCCCGAACCGCTGCCCCCCTCAGACTGCCCCGAGCTGACTTGGTGCAAATCAATTCTTCTAGGAGCTCAGGCCAGAATCTCGGGGACATCCCCGGCCCCACCCTGCTCCCCACCTCTGCTGTCACCTCATCGCTGCTGCAGCCTCCTCCCTGGTCTCCTGCCTGACCCCCCCACCCTACCCCAACCCGGATCAGCTTGTCTCCTGCACCAGAGCAGAGGGAACTTTTTAAAATGGGAATTAGTCCAGGTCACTTTGCTGTTCACTCTCCAATGGGTCCCTTTCTATGCAGGATACAAGTCAAATGCACCACAAGGGATCGCTAAGCCCTATGTGATCCAGCCTCATCACTAATCTGATCTCCTCTGCTCTATGGACCCTCTGGTCACACCCATCTCTTCACTGTTTCATGAACACACCTGGCATCTCCTACCTCAGGCCCTTTGCACTTGCTGTTCTCACAGGCGAGAGCACCCTTCCCCCAGACAGTCACGTGGTTTGCTCCTTCATGCCCCCAGGACCTCTGCTCAAGCATTACCTTCTCAGCCAACTCTCTTCTGACCTTGACCACCCTCTCAATGGCAACCCCCCAACCCAGGGTTCCCCAACCCCTCCCTGCTGTTTTTCTCCATAGCACTCACGTAGAATCTCCAACCCTCGACAGAGCTGGGATTTTTGTCTTCCTCCTTCGTTGATACATCTGCAGAGTCTAGAACGGTGCCCGACACAGAGAATAAATACTCAATAAATTAGAAGAACATCTGGAAAGACAATTCCAAGAGCAGAGTCATCTCCGGGGAAGGAAGAGAGCATTCAGGACTGGGGAACGTTTTCATTTTCGACTAGGAGAAAATATACACATACAACTTCATCGTTTCATTTTTCAAATAAAATCGATAGCCATTGCACTGCATAGTGTAAAAGAGAAAAGAAAACTCGTGGGAAAAGGAAGAGCCACCGTACAAACCAGAAGGCTGAGTCGCCGAGACGCTGAGCTCCACCAAACGGCTCAGACCTATGACCATCAGGGTTTGACAATCAAGGGACAAGTATCTCCATGCTCCAGGGGTGACCAGCACCATGGTGGCCAGGAAAAGAGGGGCACTGAGAGGAGACCGAGGTCCTTGAGCCTGGCCCTTCTGTCAGAGACTGGGGCAGGGCAAACCAAGTATCTGCCCCCTCCCCAACGATTCCACCCCCCAGGATGGGGCAACTGGACAGAAACCTGGTGGCCTCCTGCCCCCAGAAGAGCTCTGTCCCCGTGGCCAGGACGCTCCTCTACCACACCAACGTCTGTTCTGTGGAGGCAGCACAAGGAAGCCCAGCTGGCCACCGGGCCACCGGGGGGGAAAGTGGGTCCCTGAGCCTGTGCCCCACCTGGCGCTGGCTAGCTGCGCTGGGCTGGCCAGGGTCTGAATGTTCACAGGCACAGCACTCGGTTATAGAGACAGACGCCTCTCACGCTTGTTCAGACTGCACTGGATGGAGGGTCTCATTTTCCTTTTTCCTCTCTTTCATCCCCAAGTCTCACACACAGATTGAAAGTGAGGGGATGGAAAGAGATATTTCATGCAAACGGAAATGACAAGAGAGCAGGGCTCGCAATATTCATATCAGACAAAATAGACTTTAAAACAAAGGCTACAAAGAAAGAAAAAGAAGGACACTATATAATGATAAAAGGGTCAGTACAAGGAGAGGATCACACCCATCAACATATATGCACCCAACACAGGAGTACCCAAGTATATAAAACAAATACTAAGAGACACAGGGAGAAATAGATGGGAATACAATAATCCCCAAGCCTGCCACCGCCACCCACTGGCCCCCACTTCCCAGGCAAGGCCACCTGGAGCACAAATCCTTCTCCTCAGTGTGGAGCTCCCTTCCCAAATCAAATCGATTTTCCAAACATAATTTGTCTCATGTGAGTCACTGACCTGCGCCTAGGCGGGCATCTGAGCGGCAAGAGGCACGTGGAAAGGGACCTCCCACCTCTCAAAGCTCAAATTAATTCAGAAGGGGGTCCTAGGAGGGTTCTCGTGGTGACAGGGTGAGGGACGTGTGAGGATCTGGGGTGGCGGCTGGGACAGCCCCGCGCCTGGGACCCCAGACGCAAAGCTGAAAACTGGCTTCAGAGAACCCAGGGAAGGAAGCCCTGTCTAGCACTGGGCTGCAGGACGGGGACTTTCTTCCGGCAACGCTTAGAAGAACACGACCCGCCTGCCAGAGACCCTGTGTGGGTCCCCGCTGCTCTCAGACAAAGTCCAAATTCCTTCATGCGTGCCAGGGAATATGACTCAGCCATAAAGAGGAACGAAGCACTGACATCTGCTACGACATGGACGCACCTTGAAAACATGAGGCTACATGAGAGAAGGCACACACAAAAGACCACACATTGTATGATTCCATCTCTATGAAATGTCCAGAATAGGGAAACCCATAGAGACAGAGAGTAGATTGGTGGTTGCCAGGTGCTGGGGGAGGGGGAGGACGGTGGCCACAGCGGCTGCTTAAAGGGTATGGGGTTTCTGGACGGTCCAGTGGTTAGGACTCTGCGCTTTCACTGCCGAAGGTGCGGGTTCAACCCCTGCTCGGGGAACCGGGGTCGCGCAAGCTGTGCGGCAGAGCCAAAAAATAAAAATAAAGGATATGGGGTTTCTGCTGAGGTGATGAAAATGTTTGGGGACATTTCCAGGCAATGGTTGTGCAACAGTGTGGATGGACTAAATGCCGCTGAATTGCATATTAAAACAGTTAATTTGTATGTGACTCTCACAGAAATAAATTCTCTTTTTAAAAATCCAAATTCTTGGGCTTCCCTGGTGGCGCAGTGGTTGAGAGTCCGCCTGCCGATGCAGGGGACGCGGGTTCGTGCCCCGGTCCGGGAAGATCCCACATGCCGCGGAGCGGCTGGGCCCGTGAGCCATGGCCGCTGAGCCTGCACGTCCGGAGCCTGTGCTCCGCAACGGGAGAGGCCACAGCAGTGAGAGGCCCGCGTACAGCAAAAAAATCCAAATTCTTCCCCTTAGTCTACAGGGCCCTGCATAACCTCAGCCCCCGCCATCTCTCCAACTATTTCGAATGTCATCCCCACCCATTCACCGTTTAACTGGTATTCATTACACTAGACATCACAGGTGAGCCATCAAGGAGATCTGAGTTCCAGTCCTGGCTTTGCACAATCCACGTACCTCAGTTTCCCCAACTTTTAAATGAAGGAGTTGGGTTAGCTGACGAGCGGAAGATGCAAATGCAATTCCTTAGAGCCACACTGTCTAATACTTTAGCCAGTAGCCAAGTATGACTGTTTAAACTTTAATTCTAATGAAATGGAATCATAAGTCCAGTCCCTTAGTTGGCCACATTTCTAGCACTCCACAGCGACACGTGGCTAGTGGCTACCACATTGGACAGCACAGATGAAGAACATTCCTATCACCGTAGAAAGTTCTACAGGACAGTGACCAGACAGGTGACATAAATGAACGATGCCTTCTAGATGGAATGGAAGCTCCTTGACTATAGGGGCTGCATCCCCAGCACCTACAACAGTGCCTGGCACACAGAAGGTGCTCAACTAAATATCTGATGAATGACCTGGCAAACGACTCGGCAAATGTCACTGCAGCCACTTGTCACTCCCTGGACCAGCCCGGCTGCCCTCCAAAGAGAAGCCGAAAATCCAGATTTTAATACTAAATCTTCCAGATATTGAATAAAAGCTCAAAACTTATTAAAGCACGGGGCTGGCCAAACAGATATGCTCCCGGGCTGTATGTGGCCATGAGATACTGGTTTACAGCCTCTGGCTCAGGAGGTAGCAAAGATTCCTTCCACGTGTGCATCAGGACGGGAAGCTCCAGAACCCTGCATGGAGAAACCAGCAGGGCACAGAAACTCTACAAACTCCCATTCACTCCCCCAGGGGCTTGTGGAAGACCTACAAGGGGAAGGAGCCAATTACATTTTTTCTCCTTTTAAATGTGTGCTCAACACAGAAACAATGTGCAGAGCCCCAGGTGAAATTCATATTCCAATTCAAGCTTCTCCCACTGAGGAAGGTATAGCCAGAGCCCCAGGTGAAATTAATATTTCAATTCAAGGCTCTCTCACTGAGGAAGGTATAGCCCCGGCACCGTCCGGGAATGCTAAGAACTCCCAAAGAATCCCTTTGAAAGGAGTGAATGAGCAAATGAATAAAGAGGGAGACAGAGGCAGGTGGAGAAGAAATATCTGGGTACCAAAGCCACCGCCAGGATATACGGTACACAAGGCCACTGCGGCTGTGGCTAGTGGCCCCGTGGTGGAGGACCCCGCACCAAATCTGCTGACCAGGAGTCAGGCCAGAGACTATAAGGGACCACGTTTAAATCATAGGCCCCCGAGGCACATCACCAGAAAAGGGCTCAGGGCATCTGGTGCCTCTGAGGAAGACCAGCAGGACATTATTACAGCAAGAAAAACTAAGAGGAGGACTTCCCTGGCGGTCCAGTGGTTAAGACTCCACGCTTCCACTGCAGGGGGCATCGGATGGATCCCTGGTTGGAGAGCCAAGATCCCACGTGCCACACGGCACAGACAAATTAATTAATTAATTAATTGAAATACATAAAAACTTCCTTTAAAAAAAAAAGAAAAGAAAAAGAAAAACTAAGAGGAAAGGGGACCAGGTCCACTGCCTCCCAGCTGGGGGTTCAGGCAGTCCCGCCCTCCGTCCCACCAATCACAGCACAGCCTTCCGGAATCCAGGAGCAAAGACGTTCCTCTCTCCCCACCCCATCACTCCTTCATTAGTCAGGCTCTTCACTGACCAGAGGTCACTCATCATCCATCACTGGTCAGAGGTCTGTTAGACGATTCGCTTTTTAATCCTTGTTGAGGCCCCTCTGCCTGCAGCCATCTTTCTCCAAAGCACTTGTGATGGCTTTAAAATAAATCTGCAAATTCTCTGACACTCTTCCGATCATGAGGGGGAGTCAGGTTCCCCTTCCCTGGATTATGGCTAGCCTCCAGTGAAAAAAATGCACTCGGATGTGACCCTGAATGACTTCCGAGGCTGGGCCGTTGCAATGGGCTGAACACATCAATGAAAAGCATATTAAAATGGTTCTGTGGAAAAAGCATGTATTTTTTATATATTGGCATCCAATAGGAGATCATACATTCTGGCTATGCAAGAAAATTCCACTAACCCTAGAAAAATTATAAAATCCTATCACTAAAAAGAAATATGTTGGTAGCAGCACTGTTCACAATAGCCAAAGCATGGAAACAACCTAAATGTCCATCGACAGAGGAATGGATAAAGAAGATGCGGTACGTGTATACAATGGAATACTACTCAGCCATAAAAAAGAACAGAATAATGCCGTTTGCAGCAACATGGATGCAACCAGAGATTACCACACTAAGTGAAGTAAGTCAGAAGGACAAATACCATATTATATCACTTACATGTGGAATCTAAAATATGGCACCAATGAACCTACCTATAAAACAGAAACAGTCTCACAGACATAGAGATCAGACTTGTGGTTGCCAAGGGTGAGGGGAGAAAGCAGGATGGACTGGGAATTTGGGGTTGCTAGATGCAAACTATTATATTTAGGATGGATAAACGACAAGGTCCTACTATAGCACAAGGAACTATATATATCCAATCTCCTGGGAAACCATAATGGAGAAGAATATCTTTTTAAATGTCTCCACGTGTAAACTGAGTCATTCTGCCGCACAGCAGAGATTGCACAACATTGTAAGTCAACTGCAGTGCAAGTTTTTTACATTTTTTGAATTAAAGAAAGCAATGTGTTGATATCAGTAAAAGTTCGCACAGGGTCATCCTAAAAGTCATCAGTTAAAATCCGAAATGTTAAGGGAATCCGCCAAGCAACACCTCTGATCAGTTCTATTGCTTGTGACTTGTCATTTATGTTAGGTTGTGACCCACCCAACGCTGTGAAATTCACACTCTCACCGCGATTTCTGTGTGCAGATGTGTGCTGCCTCTGGCGGGTAGCATCAGAGATGTTTTCGCCTCTGACACCCAGGATCCCAACCCTAAGCCAGGCGCAGGACAATTGAGATCATTTCTGAGACATTTTTGATTGGCAGGGGGAGGAAGAGCCTCTCATACTGGTAATTACTGGCAGATGGCATCTGCTGTGTCTGACAGCATTAAAGCAAGAAAGAGGGGTTAAAAAACTCATGCAACTCTGCCCTCCATGAGCTCAGCCTAGAGGAGAGATAAGGCATGTGGCATTTTCTAGATTTTAGTCAAGCACACAGAATGCCGAAGGCTTTCCAAGGAGGGGCAGCCACTGCCAGGCAAGGAAATGTGAGAAGCCTTCCCAGGACTTCATTGGGACACTTGCAAGTGACAGAAACCCAACTCAAAGTAGCTTGAGGGGAAAAATAATGTATTGGGTCTTGTACTGGGAAAATTCAAGATAAAGCTCTTACCAGAAGCAGCTACTTTGGGGGTACTCCAGTATGGTCACAAGGAAACTCTCCCCCTCTCCCCCTCTCGGCTCTGTTTTCCCCCATGTTGCTGCTTCTTTCTCACACAGATCCAGAATGGTAGGTAGCTGCCTTTTTTTTTTTTTTTTGCACACCGCACTGTGCGGCTTGAGGAATCTGAGTTCTCGGACCAACCAGGGATTGACCCCAGGCCTCCTGCAGCACAAGCGGAGAGTCCTTACCACCGGACCGCCAGGGAATTCCCCGGTAGGTGGCTTCTAAAATGATCTCCAGTATTCTCCACCTGATGGCATTCATGGCTTTGCGTGGTCCCCTCCCCTCGAGTAAATTTGTTCTGAGCAATATCTTACCTCAGTGTGGAAGGGAGATCCCTTCTGTGATTAGGTCACAAGAGACTGTCAGTGCCTTTGGTGAAGCCACTCTCCTCCATATGGAGAGGACCACGTGTCAAAAAAGCCAAGGCCCTCAGTCTAAGAGGCCACAAAAACTGAATCCTGCCAACAACCATGTAAGCACAGAAACAGACTCTTCCCTGGTCCAGCCTTCAGATGGGAGCCCAACCCTGGCTAACACCCTGAATGCTGCCTTGTGAGAGATCCAGAAGCAGAGCTAACCTGTGCCTGGACTCCTGACCCACAGAAACTGTGAAATGATACATGTGGGTTGTTTCAAGCCATCAGTTTGTGGCAATTTGTTACACAGCAATAATAACTGCTACATTCAGGCTCCCATCCTCCCAGCTTAGCAACTGCCAACAGAAAAGGAAGCCCTCCCCCACCCCTCCCCATGCTTGCAACAAACATCCCAGGGCTGGCTCTCATTGGCCCAGCTTGGGTCATGTGCCCAAGCCTGAGCCAGTCCTTGAAGCCTAGGAGATGAGCTGTTCTGATTGGTCAGGCACTAGTCATGAGCCCACCCGTGGAGGAGGAGGAAGAGAAAGTTAGCAATACCCAGACCACAAAGCAGGGGAACAATGGTTCCCCAAAATAAAATCAGGGTGTTATTCTCAGAAAAAGGTAAAAAAAAATAGCAGTCAACCACTATCATACCGCAAGATCTGGTATGAAGTGATATGGAAGAAGAGATGAGAGAAACCACAAAAATGAGCACCAGGGCATATAGCAGGTGTTCAACTAAACACTCAATGGCTGGAGAAGAGGATTTACAAGGGCTAACGTTTATTACAGACCCATGTGGATTTAAGCACTGTGTTGAATTCTTACACAACATCCCCCTTAATCCTGACAACATCCCGAAGAGTAGGAGCTCCTACTTTCCCCCTTTCACAGATGAACATGCTATGGCACAGAGAGGTTAAGTAACTCACCCAAGGTCACAGAGCTAGCAAGTGGTGGAGCTGGAATTTGAACTCAAGCAGTCTGCCACCTGAGTTCATGCCCTTAATTTCAAAGACCTGCTCGAAACAGTTTGTGAGAGCAGCCAGAGGAGCAAAGCATATCTAATCAACCAGTGAGAGATAGAAAGCTGACAGGAGATGCTATAGAAGTTCATTCCCTCACTCAAACACTTATTAAACACTTTCACAAGGAAAGATGGGGACCACGTGACGCAACCAAGGAGGCCTGGAGCCACAACTAAGGAGCCTGCCTGCCGCAACTAAGACTTGGCACAACCAAATAAATAAATAAATATTTAAAAAAAAAAAAAAAAGATGGAGAATAAGAGGAGGTAGGGAACCTTGCAGGATGGGAAAGACTGAAAAAGAAATTCCAGCAGCTTCCTCCCTCATGTTGCCCTCCACGCTACAATGAAGAGAAGCAGAATTTAGTCGCCCTTACATAACGACCTGAGATGACAGGCAAACTCATCAGGTAGGAATATGAGGCCACTTTGGAGCGTGTGTGAGTGAAGCTGGTGCAAACAGTAAAGCCAAAACCTCCGCCCCCAACACTTTTCCTCTTGAAATATACAGACCCTCTTAACAGCTCAGCCCATAAATTTAAGAGAAAAACACTTTAACTGGGCTGGGCGTGGGGGGGAGAGTGGGTGGAAGGAGAAAAAAATATCATAGGGAAATTAAAAATTCATCATAAATTCATGGTGCTCCCTAAAGAGCCTTTTGCATTAGAAAGAAATGTGTTTGTGGTAAGTGCTATGGAGGCACAGACTGGGGGACAGAAGATGTCTCTCTTCTAAGACTGAAGCTTCCGGAAGCTAGAGAAATGCCATGAGTAGATGGGCTGGCACTCCAAGTCCTTTGGGGATCAGCCACAGCTGGAACCACTGGGAATGGAGCCTTGGGCATCGGCAAGTCCTTGCCATCAAGAAGCAGCAGCTCTTGGCAAGAGGCCTGGGTTCTAAGAACCAGGCCTCCTCATCCCCGTTTCTCTGTTCACTCCACTTCTTCAAGTGTCAGTTCTTCCATCCACTATCACTCAGTCACATCCTGTCTTTCCTCAAATGTCTGCAGATCCTGGTTGGATGCTAATTTCTGCAGTGTTCCTGCTGGGCAGGAAGGCCATTTGCAAATCTTTCTAAACCTCCTTTCTATGTCTGGGAAATCCTCCATCTTCTGAGGCAGTGGAAAATCACTAAAGACACCTTGATATTTCCCTGCCATGGAATACCATGCAGCAATTCAAAAAAATAAGACAGTTCTAGGGACTTCCCTGGTGGTCCAGTGGTTAAGAATCCACCTTCCAATGCAGGGGACGTGGGTTCGATCCCTGGTCGGGGAACTAAGATCCCACATGCCGTGGGGCAACTAAGCCCGCGAGCCACAACTACTGAGCACCTGGGCCACAACTAGAGAGCCCACTGCCGCAACTACAGACCCCACGTGCTCTGGAGCCCATGTGCCACAGCAGAGGATCCCACATGCCACAACAAAGATCCTGTGTGCTGCAACTAAGACCTGACACAGCCAAAAATAAAATAAATAAATAAGATAGTTCTATATGTACATGGATATTGGGGAACAAACACGATGTATACTATTAAAAGCAAATTTAGGGCTTCCCTGGTGGTGCAGTGGTTGAGAGTCTGCCTGCAGATGCAGGGGACATAGGTTCGTGCCCCGGTCCGGGAAGATCCCACATGCCGCAGAGCGGCTGGGTCCATGAGCCATGGCCGCTAAGCCTGCGCGTCCGGAGCCTGTGCTCCGCAACGGGAGAGGCCACAACAGTGAGAGGCCCGCATACCGCAAAAAAAAAAAAAAAGCAAATTTAAAACATTAAATTTTATATATATATATATACATATATATATATATACATATTTCCTACAAGGAAAAATACACAGCAAACTGATAAAGAGTAGTTTACCTTTTGGAAAGATATCAAATTGTTCAAAAGGGACTTCAGACATATCTCTCATATTTTTTAAACCACTTTCACATCGTTTTCTTTTTTTATTTATTTATTTTTGGTTGCACTGGGTCTTCGTTGCTGTGCACAGGCTTTCTCTAGTTGCGACGAGCAGGGGCTACTCTTCATTGTGGTGCACGGGCTTCTCATTGCGGGGGCTTCCCTTGTTGCAGAGCATGGGCTCTAGGCGCCGCGGGCTTCTGTAGTCGTGGCACATGAGCTCAGTAGTTGTGGCTCACAGGCTCTAGAGCACAGGCTCAGTAGTTGTGGCGCACAGGCTTAGCTGCTCTGCAGCATGTGGGATCTTCCCAGACCAGGGATCAAACTCATGTCCCCTGCATTGGCAAGCAGATTCTTAACCACTGTGCCACGAGGGAAGTCCCCACTTTCACATCTTTGACAGAGATAATGTTATGCAGTCACCAAAACTGCTTTCACTCAGAAAAACTATATTTCCCAGGTTCCCACCTTAGGAGGCAGAATAAAATCACAAACACACACACACACACACACACTCACAGTATGATTATAAAAGATCCTGACTGTTTACACCTTCTCTTCAAATGCCGTGCTATCCCTGATAGGGTATTCATCACCAACTACTAATTATCCCCCCAATATCCATTCTCCTTTTTTCAGAGTAACAGAACTTTTGATTTTTAGCAACTTCAAATTAAGACTGCATTTCCAGGCTTCCCTGGTGGCGCAGTGGTTAAGAATCCACCTGCCAACGCAGGGGACATGGGTTCGAGCCATGGTCCGGGAAGATCCCACATGCCGCGGAGCAACTAAGCCCGTGCGCCATAACTACTGAGCCTGTGCTCTAGAGCCCGCGAGCCACAACTACTGAGCCTATGTGCCACAACTACTGAAGCCCGCGCGCCTAGAGCCCGTGCTCCACAACAAGAGAAGCCACCGCAATGAGAAGCCCACGCACCGCAATGAAGAGGGGCCCCTGCTCGCCACAGCTAGCAAAAGCCCTCGTAGCGACAAAGACCCAACGCAGCCAAAAATAAATAAAAATTAAAAAAAATAATAAAATAAATTAATTAAAAGAAAAAAAACTGCATTTCCCAGATTTCCTTGCAGCTAGATGTGGCCATGTGACTTAGTCGCAACCAATAGGATATAAGTGGAAACATCATGGGGCTGCTTCTAGGACTCTTCTGTGAAAGACACCTGATGCATATCCTTTACCCTTTCTTTATCTGCACCCCAATCCCGGTGCCTAGAATGAAGATGCGATGGCTGCACCGGTACCTGCCATTTTACACCATGAGGACAAAGACCTCAACCTTGAAATGGTAAAAGCAAGCATGGGTCCAAGAGGATTTCATGGAACAGAGACAACCTACAGTCCTGGGCTTTTGAGCTCTAGAATCTGACTTGGGAGAGAAATAAACTCCTACTTTTTAAGCCATCCCTTTTTTTTTTTTTTTTTTTTGGCCGCACCGTGCAGCTTTTGGGATCTTAGTTCCCTGACCAGGGATCGAACCCGTGCTCTCAGAGTCCTCATCACTGGACCATCAAGGAATTCCCAAGCCATCACTATTTTACTTCTCTATCTTTCACTGATGAGCCCATTTGCAACAAATATGCCCATCACACCACACCCAGTCTTCCTTTCTCCCAGTGAAACACCAAGCAGCATCCCTCCTGGGTCTGAGTTCCATGCACCTTAGCCCCCGGCACCAGCAAAGCACAGCAGCAAATTCAGAGGGTCTCCACTAAGGCACTCTCACCAGCCCCAACAGGGACCCAGAAACCCTAAGAGAAAGAACTGGGCTCTCTACTTAAAAATCAGCATTGTTGTGGCTGAAATGTCTCAAACATTCCTGGTTTCCTCCCTTTAAGTCCCCACCAACTCCTTTCCCACCACCCCACCAGTACCACCCACTTCATTCCTTCACTGAGGTCAGTAGTCCAGCCACACCTTTCTCCACACTAATAAAATAATATAAAGGCATGTGTGTGAAGGGATGCAGTTGGGGTGGGCAGTGTAAGAGGCAGCATGGAGTGAGGGTTAAGATCCAAACTACCTGGATTAAAACTACCCAGCTCCACCACTCGTTAGCTACATAGCGTTGTTTAACCTCTTGGTGCCTCTACTTCCCCTTCTTTAAAATGGGTATAATAATAATACCCACACACCTCCCAGGCTTGTTGAGAATATGTGTAGCGATATTAGAACTGTGACCGGCACACAGAAAGCACTATATAAATATAGCTATTTTATACACATAGGAGACTTTTGGTTGGTTGTTTATATTAAAATGGCATTGCACAGGGTAAAGTACCCTGACACTCACTTTTCTCCTTGACAATAAGCCCCGGTCATCCCTCCAGGACAAGGGATGTCCAACCCACTGTTTTTAACCGCTACCTGGTGGTCCAAGCATGGAAATACCACCATTTAGTCCAGAACTACTTTACTGATGAAAAGTTAGGGTTTTATCTCTTTTTTACCACCACAGACAATGCTGCTATAAATATCCGTGAACATACAACCTTAACAGTGGTGCTTTTTATTTCTAGAAAACATAGGTTTCCCAGAAGTGAGACTGCTGGGTCACAGATCAAGTTCTCTTTTCATATATATTAGCAAATTACATTCCAAATAGTCCATGTTTTCAACCAAAGCAACTAAGACATGTGTGAGATCACTGGACTGGATCAGAGGTCACATGTACAAAACAGAAGCCCCAGGAGATTGGACAGCAGCCAAGAAAGAACCCACAAAAGGGCGGGAGGGGAGGGGTGAGTGTTGACTCCTTGGGGGAGGGGCACCAGAGGTGTCAATCTAGGCATGAGGGCTCTCCTGACCTGGGGGTGGGGGTCCCCACCTCACCTGGTAGCCTGTCACAGTAAAATTTTCTTCCTTCTACTGGAAGCACCCAGATTTTCCTCTGGGAAATCATCCCTTGCCTATCTCTCTGGCAACCTGCTTCCAATTCCAGCTCCAGAGACACTTAAGTGTGACTGATCAGCGGCAGGATTCCATCCCCACAGCCACCGTCTCTAGGTGAGAGGTCAGCACACAACCCACACTAGTCCAGTAAAGGTCGGTCCTGGGATTCTTGCTGGGACAATTAAGAAAGAGACATTTGATTTCTGCTGGACAATTAAGAAAGAGACATTTGATTTCTGCTGGTCAGAGGAATGTCTAGAGCCAACTGTGGCCAACTCTGCCATAAAGTGGAGACAGCCTGTCTGAGAATGAGGTGAACACAGGGAAAAAGAGAACCAAGAGACAGAGTGAGAGCGGAAGTTCTCATTAGGAGAGTAAGCCCCTGGATCCAGCCATGCCTGAAGTTGTTTCCTCAAGCGTCCCACCTTCAGGGACTAGTAAGTTCCCCATTTTGTCCCTTGCAACTGTGAGAATCCAGATTTAATCCATCGACATACCTTTGCATTTGACACATCACCTCCATGAATGCACTTAAAATCTTAAATTTGGAAACTTAAAATATCACAGACTTGGGCGTCACAGATAAAATAGAGAAGGATACGTTCATCTTTAAAACAACCAAATAGGAAAAAACACAAGGTCATAAAAGAGATCCACTGATTGGAGTCATTCTGAATATAACATAACTACGCAGTAGGTTCCTTTAATACTAGTTCCCTCCAGCAGCATCCCTCCAAGGGGTCTTCTGAGCTGTGAGCCACGGAGCTTTGCCTGCAGAGTAATATCTATCTCCCACACACGTGCTACTATTTTTAAAACGCTACATAAATGCTACTGTAATTACCAAAACCCACTCGTTCAAGAGCATTACTGAATTGATGGCAACTTTCAATCAATATGTTTTTCTTTTTTAACCAAGGGATAACAAACCCACAATTCTTCTCGTTCAGACGAGCTGGATAATTTTTTTGACATTAAAAGCGGGTACTTGTCTTGACCATAGAGTGCTATAAACACACATTTACATGACCACTGCTTGACCATTTAAGGCAAACTTTGTCTTTAAAAGAGGCAGATAGTAGGTAATTTATTGAGGCTTTGCAGACCATAGGATCTGTCACAACTACTCAACCCTGCCCTTGTTGTGAGAAAGCACCCATAGACAATAAGTAAACAAACAGGCATAGCTGTGTTGCAATAAAACTTTATTTACACAAACAGGTCGAGGGCTGGATTTGGTCCATGGACCATAGCCTGGTGATGCCTGATTTAATGGGTACAGAAAATAACAAGCAACAACCCAGGAGCCAAGGCCAGCACAGGGTCAGATGGAATTTACACTTCTCTCAACTGTTGTGGAATTGGATGGAGAAAATAGAATTTGATTGACACTCAACTTTTCACCTACACATCTACTAAATGAAGTAAGTACACCTGCACTGGCAACCTAACGATAATAAATTATGCCAGAACAATCACATCATGAAGACAGGAGGAATTTTTTTCTTAGAATATTAGTGGTTCCAGCAAGAAAAATGAACCCCAAGCTAAATCTGACAGGCCACAGCTCAGATCCAACCTCCTCCTCCATGTATTTACAGGGGGCAAAGAGTACATCTGAGCCCTGGTTTCCTCAACTGTCCTACCAACATTATTAATAATTGCCCCCATTTATTGAGCACTTAGTATGTGCTGGGTACTTGCTAAGAAGCATTTGCATCTATTGTCTCATTGGATCCTCTTAACTCTACTCTCCTTAATGATGTCGCTATGTCCATCTCACAGATGCAGAAACACGGGCTCATCCATCCCAACCTTCTCCCCAGAGCTGTTGGGAAGAGCACATAAAAGGCAGAAGCCCAACTCACAGGTATAAGTTCTGTTTGCTAATTCCACCACTAACAAATATTGATTTGGCCCCCAAATCAATACAGGGGTAGGCATACAGTTGGCTCCCGATAAATATTTATGGCACGAATCTATCAATCAGCAAACCCCATAGCGCAACTTTCAAACTACACCCAAATCTCACCACTTCTCACCTCCTCTCCAGCTGCCACTCTGATCCAAGCCCCCATCATCCCTGCCTGGACAATTGAGTAGCCCCTTGGGGCTCTCCCTGCTTCTGCTCCCATAAGTGAGAGCACCATCTCCTCTGCTCAAACTTGCCGATGGCTCCTACCTCACTCGGAGCAAAAGCCACACACAGTCCTTCTCAGGCTCTGGTCCCTAACCTCATCTACTACTCAGCCCAGCCTCACTGGTCTCCTTTCTGTCTGTGAACCTGCCAAGCACCTTCCCACCTCAGGGCCTTTGCACTGGCTATTCCCTCTGCTTGGAACGCTCTTCTCTCCCACAGCCCCCTGGCTGGCTCCCTCACCTCTTTAGGTCTTTGCTCAAATGTCACCTTTCTGAGTGACACCCGCTATTTCAAATGGCAAAACATTCCTCCCCAGCGCTCCCTGTCTGCTCCCCTGCTTCATGTTCCCCCAAAGCACTTATGGCCATTTAATAAACAATGTATTTTAGTTATTTAGCTATCTCAGTCTCTGTCTCCCCGCGCCTTAATGCTAACCCTACAAGGACAGGGGCCTTTGCCTGTCTTGTTCCTGCTGTATCACCAGCTCCAAGTACAATGCCTGTCACAGCACAGGTGCACGAGAAAACACGTGTCCGTGAACTAACGCAGAATGAAGGAAGGAAGCAGACTGGGATGAGGTTTCGAAGATCACCAGCAGGGGATGCAGGGTCCGTTTTACAGATGGGCAAACTGAGTCTCAGAGAGGTCAAGGAGCCACACCAGTGCTCCCAGATCTTCCAGTTTGTTGAGAGAAGCCAGAAACCTGGATACTGACTTCTCCCACTTTTTAGATGCTGGTAACTGACAAGAGAAGCCTGCAGACCAGATATGGCCCAAAGGCAGCCAGCGGCTCTCCACTGGCCTGGCAAGTTCCTCTGCACTGCCACCCTAGAAACAACTTTTTCCTGGCAAAACAACATTTTCCATCTACACCATGCCCCGCCCCTTCCACTCCCCCTGCCGTCTCGGAGCAGACTGCAGGAAAACAAGGTCCCTCCCACCGGGCCACGGCTTCCTCATCCCTCTGCCCCGGTGTTCCCATCCCCACTCACCTGGCCCCATCAGCTCACCGGGAGAGCCTGCAGCCGCAGATGACACAAATGCAGAGGGACGCAGCGATCCAAGGGTATAAACCCAGCGACAAGTAACACGGCACGGACGAGACCGGGCAAACAAAGGGAGCCAGGGTTTCTGAGAGCCAGGAGACCGGGCAGGGCCAGTCCGGCACTCCAGAGTTCTGGAAAGAAAACCAGGACCCTCCAGCAGGGCCACAGAGTCAGCCCCGCGAGCCAGGGCTGCAGCCACAGCAGCATTTTTATGTGTCCATTTGCTCCGATGCACTAAGAGCCCTGGTGGGAGGCATTCCAAGCAGAGAGCAGACACCAGAGATGCAGTATTTACTGAGTCACCCTTCCGAGGCGCTGAATCCTGGGCTCCGAAGCGCAGCCATGGTGAGTTAGGTCCCCCAACAGGTTAATTTAGGTTAACACCGCAAAACAGCCGGGCTCAGAAGCGCCAGGCAATTCTAAACTCTTCATCCCCCTCAGTAATAAAATACAGCAAATCCAACTGGACTCTATTGATTTTTTTATGTAACTATTTTGGGACCGAAACATAAGGAGAGGGTATTGATCGGTTCAGGAGTTACATGCGCACAGCCACTGCGGCCCCAGGTGGGATGAACAAGAGAAGATGATAGAATTCCACTCCAAAGAACCTGGGCTCCTTTCCCGCCTTCCCCTGGCAGAGATGGGGCATCAGGGGTCCATCCTGCCCCTGAGTTTCCAGGAAGATGCAAAACAAGCAGCCAGATGGAGAATAAAAGTGACAACGAGTGACCCTGCTTTATTTCTCCCGGTAGCACTATCACCACCTGACATTAAATTATGTATTTGTTTGTCCAATGTTTTACGATTGTCTCGCTCTGCCAGAATGACAGCTCCTCAGAATGCGGGATATGTCTCTTCTGTTCCCTGCTGTGTCCCTAGTGCTGAGCGCTGATTAATACATGCCTGTTGAATGAATGAATGAGTGAGCGAGTGAGTGAGCTGGGATCTCTTGATCACATGCTGTGTGCCAGGCACTGTGCAGAGAACCTTGCAAGGATTCAAATTCCTCCTGCCTGGGACACCCTTCTCCGGGCTGGCTCTGGTCTGATCACATTTAGGTCTCAGATAAGATAAAGGCCACCTTCTCCAAGAAGTCTTCCTGGATCACCTAGACCTTCCCCATCAGATTGCTTTGTCTTGAGTATGAAGAGTGTAAATTACTGTCTGAGACTTTCCTGCTTATGTATTTGCTGGCTTCCTATCCCTCGCTCCATCACACCAAACTTGACCTATAATGCAAGCCCCTGAGCTCACAGGCACCTAAGCCTGAGGGTGGGAAAACTGAAGCAAAACTTCAGGTCAAGGAGGTGCCTTAGGGGCAGGAGGGACAGGAGTCAGAGATTTTGGGGAGGAGACCCTGCCTTGCTACTCACGGCCTGTGCTGTCTTAAGCAAGTCCCTGAGTTCCTCTGAATCTCGGTGCTCCCGTCTGGGAATACATCGGAGCCCTTAACCTCTCCCTGGGTGACAGGGAAGAATCCAGGGAAATCCTGAAGTGAGAAACCACTTGGGAGGCAGCAGAGGGCCCGTTATCCTTCTCTTTACAGGTCTGACTGATGCAGAGAAGAGCTCATCAGCCCCTCCCTTCCTGCCTGCCCTCCCTCCTGAGAAACTGCAGGCCCCGCAGGACAGCACCCCTCTCACCCCCGCCGTCACCCTGCTGGTGTCTCCCAACCTTGTGATGAGTTCAGCAGAGGGTCAGGGCCTGCTGTAGACTGAATGCTTGTGTCCCCCCAAAATTCATCCGTGGAAAGGTGACCCCCAATGTGATGGTGTTAGGAGGCAGGGCCTTTGGGAGATGATTAGGTCATGAGGATGGAGTCTCAGGATGGGATCAGTGCCTTTATAAAAGAGGCCCCAGAGAGCTCCCTCATCCCTTCCACCAAGTGAGGACACCGTGAGAAAACGGGCATCTATGAACCAGGAAGAGGGTTCTCATCAGAATGTAACCATGCTGGCACCATGATCTTGGACTTCCCAGACCCCAGAACGGTAAGGAATAAATGTCTGTTGTTTATAATCTACCAAGCCTGTGGTACTTTGTTATAGCAGCCTGGATGGACTAAGACAGGGCCCATTCTACAGATGGGGAAACTGAGTCTTGGAGAGGCCAAGGGGCGAGAAGGGGTTAGATCAGATCTCCCAGTTTCTCAAGATAAGCCAGAAACCTGGCTGGTGATATTGACATCTCCCACTTTTTAAATGTTGGCAACTGAGAAGCCCTCAAGCCAGACATGTCCCAAAGGCAGCCAGCAGCCTTCCACATCGGCTCAATTTCCCAAAACGGCAAGCCCTGGATGGACCTAGAGATGATCATACTAAGTGAAGTAAGCCAGACAGAGAAAGACAAATATCATATGATATCATTTGTATGTGGAATCTTTTTAAAAATGATACAAATGAACTTATTTATAAAATAGAAATAGACCCACAGACAGAGCAAACAAACTTGTGGTTACTAAAGGGGAATGGGGTGAGGGGGAGGGACAAATCAGGAGTTTGGGATTAGCAGGTACACACTCCTATATATAAAACAGATAACCAACAAGGACCTATTGTATAGCAGAGGGAACTATACTCAATATTTTGTAATAACCTGTAAGGGAAAAGAATCGGAAAAAGAATATACATATATACACCATATACATATATGGTATAACTTTGCTGTACATCTGAAACAAACACAATACTGTAAATCAACTATACTTCAATTTAAAATTTAAATTTTAAAAAATTACGTACTACTGGGGCTCCCCTGGTGGCGCAGTGGTTAAGAATCTGCCTGCCAAAGCAGGGGACACAGGTTTGAGCCCTGGTCCGGGAAGATCCCACATGTTGCAAAGAAACTAAGCCCGTGCACCACAACTACTAAGCCTGTGATCTAGAGCCCGCGAGCCACAACTACTGAGCCCGCGTGCTGCAACTACTGAAGCCCACGCGCCTACAGCCCACGCTCCGCAACGAGAAGCCACCGCAATGAGAAGCCCGTGCACTGCAAGGAAGAGTAGCCCCCGATCGCCGCACTAGAGAAAGCCCGCACGCAGCAACAAAGACGCAATGCAGTGAAAAATAAATCTTCAAAAATAATTTTAAAATAAACTTTTAAATCCTAGAGAACATCAAGTGTTAATAAAACAATATTTTGGACCAAAAAAAAACACCAAACCCCTCCTTGCCGATGCACCCCTGGACTCTAAGCTTACTTTAGAGGGGACAAAGTTCCCCAAAACGGTTTCTCAAAAAAGACCCAGCTCTGCCCACAACTTGAAACACATCCCTGGACCCAAATTAGTCTCAGAATCCATAAGCTGCCCACAAAACTCAGTGCCTACAAACGCAGAGAAGGTAGCAGCAAACAGCCCTGACTCTGAGACGGTTACACTGTGGGTTCACACCCACGGCCCATCCCTTTGCGGCCGTGTGACCTTGACAGGTCATGGCGCCTCTCTGGGCCTCAGTTTCCTCATCTGTAAAATGGGGCAAACACAAGTCCTTACCCCACGGGAGCCACTGAGGACTCAATGAAGTAAAATCAGCAAAGGGCTTAGAACGCACAATATGTGTAGATCGGGGTTAGTTGCAGTGTTGCTTCTGATTCTGAGCCTCACTGACGTGGGAGAACCAGCACAGGAGACCAAATGGAAAGGAGGGGGGTGTCTGCCTGCCAAAGTGTCACCCTTTAACGTAACCGTCTAATCCCTCGAGGGCACAGAACTCAAAGGACTCCTAGTTGCCTGCAGAGCTGACTCCAATCTGTTTGATTTCTATGGCTGGAAACCTTAGCTCGCATTTATAGGTGTATCTGTTGCAAAGAGAGAGCAGAAAGGAAGTGAAAGGGACTCCATAACCACCCACCATCTTGGAATGTCAGTCTGGCTTGTCCAGGAGTCTGTCTACACAGTTCTGCGCAAGGCTGTGGAGGGGAATCTGGCTGTGAGGTGGTGCGTAAGGCACGGACCAGCACCTGGGCTGGAATCCTGACCCTGTGTGACCTCAGGCAAGTTATTTGGCATCTCTGGACCTCAATATCCTCATCTGTAAACTGTGAATAGTGAGGGTGTCCATCTGCCAGAGTGGTGAGTATTTCACCCTGTTCATACGAGGAAATGCCTGGGATGGTGCCCACAACACAGGGAGCGACTTCAGAAGCATGCGTGTCCATCATCACCCCCATCATCCCATCACCATCACCACCATCATCCCATCACCATCATCATCACCATCACCATCATCACCATCATCACCATCATCACCACCATCATCACCACCATCACCATCACCATCATCACCATCACCATCACCATCACCATCACCACCATCGTCACCACCGTCACCACCATCATCACCATCATCATCATCACCATCATCACCACCATCACCATCACCACCATCACCACCATCATCACCATCACCATCATCACCATCACCATCATCACCATCATCACCACCATCACCATCACCATCATCACCATCATCACCATCATCACCATCACCATCATCATCGTGATGATTTGCTACACCTGCCTTTCTGAGTTGACATTTGCTATTTTAGCCACCCCCCAGTGGCTGTCTGTCTCTTGACCATGGGCTCCTTAAATGAAGTCACAGTCCTCTAAAGGACCAGACAGTAGAACTCCTTGACCACAAAGGCTCCACTGTGTAGGGTGAGAAAGTCCTGAGCAAGCAGTTTTTAAAAAACGGAGAAATTGTGAGAGCCACGAGCCCTAGTATGACACCAATTCACCGTGTGACCCTGAGCGAGTCACTTCCCGTGCCCAAGTCTCCTCTGCCACCTGCAGGGGGAGCTGTTGGAGGAGATGCTTTAAGCCACTTCTTGCTCTCCGAGTCCACTCATTTACTCTGGGGAAGAGGTGGTGGTACCACGACCAGCCCATGATGCTGCCTCTCGTGCCAGGGTGCCTCCGTCTCCCCACGGTGATGGGAGGCGATGCATCTGCTGAATCCCGTCGCTTCAAAGGGAAATGCACCCTCTCCGTCCCCATTCAATTTCTGAGCCAGGAGAGAAGAAAGGAGGTGCCCATCCGCACACAACGCAGGGGGCACAGGCCGCTGCAAGGGCTTTGCTGACCCAGAGCCCACCCTCCCCGACTTCACACCCACCCACGAGCGAGGGCTTTCTTGTGCTCCCCTGGACCATGGCAACCACCACGCTCATTACTGCCTTCAAGCATCGCAGCTCAGGCAGAAGCCTCATGCCTCCCAAGTTCCCTGCATCCAGGGCGGGGGGCGGGGGCGGGGCGGGGACGAAATGATTTACTCTGGGAACCTCCACGGTCCGGCCATTAAATCACCCGGGGGGAGGCGACAGCACTGGTACACGGCTCCCCGCCAACCCCAGTGCCACCTCTCTGAAAAGAAACACCACCCGTGGGCACCCCACACACACATCACTGTTGTAACGAGAAAGAAATATACCACACACCACGCCAAGGTGCCAGGAACGGCTAAGAGCACCTCTGCCTTGAAGCCAAAGTCTCCCCGCTCCCTCCAACTAGCAGGCTCTGCCGCTCACAAGGACCCTCTGTCGGGGGCTCTCCACCCACCCTGACTTTATAGACCTTGAGCATAATGGGTCAATGGAGCAAGGCGCGTCCATTTTCCCCAGCAGGGACAGTAACAGCGCCGCTGATTTGCAAAGCCATAGCAGGCACAAAAGTGGCTTGAATAATAGGGGCCCCCTGGTCGCCAAGCTGGGGGATTTGTGCTGACTCTTACCAAGTACAGTTCCATATGTTTAAGCGCTTGCAAGGCTGAAAGAAATACACCCACCACACTCTTTACCATGGCAGCTACCCACGCGGGAGGGGGGAGGGGGCACAAAGCAGACAGTCCCTGTGTGTGATGGGGGAGAGATCGCGTCCTTCCTCGCCTCTGAACTCTTCCAGCCCCTCTCCGGGAGCCTCAGCCAAACGTGGTCGGGAAATCACGGCAGAAATTATCCAGAAAATCCAACCAGCTCTGAAGGATGCTCTAGCTAATTCCTCCGAACCTTTCAACCAACGGCAGGCAGTTAAGTACCTTTCAGGAATTTCAGCCCTGTTTTTTTTTTCCCCCAGCTCTCCTAACTGGTGCTAAATATAGAGTTATCAAACTGTCGTCTCTTTGTGTCCCTGGTGGGGGCCGGTGAAAGGCTTCCATGTGCTCGCAAGGACCTGGCGACGGCACTGGGGACTCTGCTCTAGCAGCACCTGCCAGAATGACCTGCCCAGCTGAGACCCTCCCGGGGAGACTCTGGAGCAGGGCCAGCACCAGGTTTCCGGGGTGGCATACCTTCCCAACCAGGACTGGGCCGCCCAGAGCCAGGCACAAGCTCTTCTGTTGCTAGGGAAGGGGGGAACGGAGGGTTCAAATGTTCCCTTAACAAAGCACTAGGCAGGCAGCTTCTCTGAGAGATTTCCGATAACACTTAGGAGCACTGACCCCCGTGCAGGGACAAAATCAAGACAAAACTGCAATTTTCCAGTCCAAGGGACTGTGCACTTTGGGGAACGGGCTCCAGGGCTTCAGCTAAGAGGAAACAGCCTCGACCCCAGCAACGCGGAGAGCAAAACAGCTATCAGAGCTGCTTATTAGACAAGCAGATTAAAGATTCATCCACGTCAAGCCCAACACCGCTCTCTACATTGAGCCAAAGCTGAATGCCGATGGATGCCTCTGACAAAAGGCTTTCTCCGAGGGGAAGGTTTTATTAAATATTTTGGGTCACTTAAGGGCATCTGGAAGGAAGACAGTATTTACTTCTTCCACGCAAATACGTCACACATTAAGTTGGCATACAAGGCTTGCTCCTAACTGCAACCCTCCAAGACAGTTAAAGCTGAAAAGTTACGGCTGTATTCTGCTGCTGCGTTCTGGGGGGGCTGTGTGGTTTGTTTATTAAGAAGATGAGAAGAATCTTCTCAAGCAAAAGCTACCTGCTCCCAAATCACGGGTCCTGATGTTAACAGGTTTGGAGAACCGAGCTCTCCAAATGCACATGAATGGTGCTGGTGACTGTTCCCGGTTCCTCTGAGCCTTTAGAATTTTCTCCGCGGCTTGGGGTGGGAGGCGGGGAGGAACTGGCATTTTAGGATAAACGTCCTCTAGGACCAACGTGTAGCCACACCGAGGTGGTAGAAAGCTTTCCGAACTCCAGCGGAGACCCAAAATACCTGACTATTTTGCCTTTCCCACTCGCTAGGTTTCGGCGACAGCTGCGCCGGTGCCAGCGGGGAGCCCGGCTCCACGGTACCCAAGCAATGGCTCTGGCCAGTACCACGTTCCAGGCGGCCCTGCGCGCCCTGAACTGCCTGGCCGCCCTAGGGTCAGGGCGCTGGGGCAGCCCGCGTTTCCAGGAGGCGAGCAGCGGGCTACGCAGCAGCCAGGGGGAGGCCACTTGGGGAGGGGGCACCTTCGGCAGGGATGTAAAAGCAGGAGGGTGGGGAGGGGCTGCGGACCAGCCAGACGGCTCCGACCGAGGCGACCTCAAGGTGGGGGCCCCGCAGGTGTCCTGGGAAAGCCGGCGGTGCGTCCGTGGGCATCAGGAAACCGGCAGAAGGGGCCCAGCGACTCCCTGCCACCGCAAAACCGCCGCGGGAACCGGGTCCTGGGGGGACGCTGCCCCAAGGCGGGGCGGGGAGGGGACTCGGTTTCTGGAACCCGCCTGGTGAGGCTGAGCGCACCCGGCCGGTTGCCCCCCTTGCGCCCTGAACGGATCCGCAGGGGAGCTGGAGGTTTGGGGAGGAAGGCGGGCAGGCTCTCGCGTTGGGCAAAGGGGTACGGGCTGGAGACCCCTGGGTTCCCAGAGTCTCCCCAGATTTGTGCAAGTCCGGGAGACGCAAGCTACCGGGGACTTGAGAAGGAGGTGGCCGCCCCGTGCGGGAGCCAACTTTATGCGCGGCGGCCGGGGTCGGGGATGGGGTCCGGGGACGCGCGTTACCTGGGCACTGGAGCGCCGTCAGCGCCAGCAGGAGCCCGAGCGGCGGCGCCCGGCCCGGGGGCGGCATGGTCCTCGGCGCGCGGTGGGCCCGGCCCGCGGCTCCCGGGAGCGGCCCCCGCGGCTACGCTCGGGCGCCGGGCATGGCTCTCTCCCAGGGCGCCGCTCTTCCCCAGACGCAGGCGGCCGGCGCTGGCGGCGCTTCCCCGGCTGCGCCTCAGCGCGCTCTCTCGGGCTCGGCCGTGCGCGGCCGGGGAGCCGGGGGCCGCGGGGGCTCAGCGCCTGGCGCCCTGGCCGGCGGCCCCGCACTTGGCCCGACTTGCTCGGCCCCCGCCGCGGCCGCCGCCGCGGCTCCCGCGCCCGGGCGCCCGTCCCATCCCGGTCGCGCCGCCGCCGCCTCTGCCCGCGCCAGCTGCTGGCCGCCCCTCGAGCCAGCGAGAGAGTGAGCGAGCGCGCGAGCGCCGGGGAGGAGGGAGGCGAGGCGGGAGGGGGGAGGGGCCGGGGAGGCCGGGGGAGGGGCCCGCCGCCGGGAGACGGGGCACCAGGCGGCCGCCCGGCGATAGGCGGCGGGACGTGCCACTTCCCGGCGTCCCCGGGGGAGGGCGCCTGGCCGCAGAGGCCTGGGGAGCCCTGCGGGGGTGGTCAGGGCGTTGGCGGGGACCGGGACCGCCGGACGGATGACCTACTGGGCAAAGTGCGGACAGATCCGGGCGCGATCGGGCCGTAGGCGGGAGTTCCCAAGGTCGCGGGATGAGGGAGACGGGGAGGGTCCTCGGAATGGGGCAGCGACGTCTGGAGGGGCGGTGTCTGCGGGGGACGGACTGGGAGACGGAGCGCAGCCCAGAGGTCCTGGGGTACATCTGGCACAGCTTGGGGGTGCCTGTGGGGAGGGGAGGACAGGGGTGGCCTCCGGGAGTCGGGGGCTACCTGAGGAGTTCCTACAGAGCCCTAGGATCGGGGCTGGGTGCGCTGGCTGGGCGCGGTCAGGGGTCCTGAGCGAGACCGATGGCGCCTCACGGATGGCGCCCCACGGGTGGCGAGAAGCGGAGACCCTCGGGGGCCCTTCTTTACCCGAGCGAGAGGCCACGCCTGCCCATTTCTCGCAGGCCCTAAGAGCGCGCGGAGGGAGGGGCGCGGGCCAGAGCGGTCCCCGGAACGAGTTCCCGGCGGCGCGGGGTCAAACAACGACCGCGCGGGGGTGTAGCAGAGGCGGGGATGGGGACCGGGTGGTCGGATTCCTGCAGCCCGTGGGCAGGGCCTCGGCGGGGGCCACAGTACCCGTTTTCCGGAAGTCCTAGATTCGCCCCCCCCTCCCCCGGGCGTCCCAACCCCCAAGCCGAGCTAGGCCACGGGGGCGAAACAAAATTGATGAAGCATGCTGGGCGCACGTGCGGACACCGCCCGCAGGCCTCAGATGCCTTGAAAGTTGCCCCACAGCCAGAAGAGCGGGGGCCTGGTGGGGGGGAGGGGTCCACCTGCGTCGGGGTCTTTGCTCTGCCCTCAGCCCCATCATAACAGCCACTGGCTCCAGAGTCTCGGTTCTCCGTGAAAACAATGGGTCAAACTCTTTGGAAACAGTCAATAAGGCAGCGTAGGGAGGGTGAGGCAAAGACAAATTTGGGGAAGACCTCAGAGTCATGGAGTCTTGGCAGAGAATCCCGGCTCTGCCACTCTAGCTGTGCCCTGGAGGGAGTCATTTAACCTCCCCAGCCTCAGTCTCCCCATCTGAGAAATGGAAGCCATTGCAGCATCTGCCTGGTGTCCCAGAGCACGTATGTAAAGCCCCTGACATATGAAGTAAGAGCTCATGTGAAGGGATCCGCTGTCCACATTATCATTCTCGTGATGATGGTCATTATTATTATGTATCTGGTTTTCCTCCGTGGGCCCAGCGTGCACATCAGAACAATCCCCTGCCCCTCCCAGCTGGCAAGGAGAGATTGGAGTGGGTGGGGGGGCGGACAGGGCATCTGCTTCATTAGTACAGACAAGCTCATTAGCAGAGGCGGTACTCAGCTCTTCCTAGATAAGAGAACGAAGAAAGAACTCGGGGCAGGTGGCCAGTCGCAGGCCCAGGTTGATTGCGAGACATAAAGGGATTTTCCCCATAAGCTAATAGACTCCCTATGCAAGGAACCCATGCCCTGGCTGAGCCCCCTTTGGGCTCAGAGCCTGGGATGCAGGGACAGCCACATGACAGGCTGGAGGGTGGGCGGTCTCCTTGGGACTGGGGGTGGCCTTGCACGGGACCCGCCTGTCCCCTCTCTCTGTGACCATCTCCCCTGAGACACTGCCAGACCTTTCTTGGGATCCTGCGTGCCCAGCTGCCAAAGCCACCTCTTCTCTTTCCCACTTACTCATTCATAAGTATTTGCTGAGTGGAGCACCTACTGCGTGCCAGGCCCGTGTGGGGTGATGGTAGGGGTGAGTTCTCTAGCTCATAAGAGGGGAAAACCCAAACTCAAGGGCTCTCGAGGGACAGCCACCACAGGGGCACAAAGTAGGAGTGACCCACGGTGTGTATGTCAAGATGCCCCAGGCATCTTGACTAGGCAGCAGGGTTGGGGGAGGGGCTGTGGCCAAGGAGGAGAAGTCATTTTCTAGCAGGGGTGCATGGGGAGGGGTTGAATGGGTCCAGTGAGTCCCCAGGCCAAGGGTCACATGGTATCCCAGTGACGACAGACCGTGATCACCTGCCTCCGCCCACTCAGGACCACCCTGTCGCACCCCACAGAGCCACCCGGCCCGCGTCTGCACCCCAGCCGGCCCCGCCTCCCTGAGGATCCTGGGCTCGCCCTCTTCCCACCTCTACGCCTTTGCTCTCGCTGTCTCCTACTCTTGGCCCCAGCCTTCTGGGGTCTTCCCGCCGTGGCCTCTTCTCCCTTCAGATCTCAGCTCAAATGTCGCCTCCTCAGAAAGGCCTTTCCAGACCACACCACCTAAAACAGACTCCTGCACACAGCCCACTCCCTCTGGAGCCCCGCTCACGTATTGTTCTAAGTCCTGCTTTTCAGGAGCTGAGGTAGACGCGGTTCCCCCACTCCCTGACCCAGGCTGACGATGGTGGAACCAGAGGCTGAGAAGAAGGATCTGGTTTTGAAGGTGGCTTTTCCATGCCCGGGCTGTGTGACTTTGGACAAGCACCTAACCCTCTCTGAGCTCATACGTCAGTAGAGATGAGAACTCCAGCCCTGCCTCAGCCTATCCCGCGGTTGGGTGAGAATTTCTGCATATTAATCAGGTCCCTGAGTCTCTATCTAATGGGACTATTTCAGGGGTTATTCTGAGCAGAAAAGGCCTTCCTGGATCCTGAAGGTGCTCAGGCAAGGCGGGAGGGACTGGCAGTAGCGACCTAGGAGATCCCAGGCCTCCCACCCCATCCCCCCACCCAGCAAATCCCGGATTCCCACCCCCAGCCTGCTGGCCTCAGAGCTTGGGGCAGGATCATAAGAATTACACAGTTCAAACTCTCCCCTTGTGTACAGATGGGGAAACTGAGGCCAGGAATGGTCCTGCCCTACGTTCTGTAAATGTGGGGAGGCAGATCCAACTAGGAGCCAGCCTCGGCCCCCGGCCCAAGGCCCTCTCCTCCGGGCTAGGCTCCCCCAGGCCCTACCACCGCCTACCCACCAGGCAGCCGCACCCAACGCGGGCCCCCTGGCGCCCTTCCCCGCCCCGCCGCTCTGCTCCAGCTCAGCCCACGCGCCCGCCGGGCAACAAGCGTAGAGCGACATTGCCATCTCGTGGCTGTCGCTGGCACTACGGGCCTGGCCTGAGCAGCGGAAGAAAGACTGCGGAGAGGGCGGGGGCAATGGGGGCACTAAGCAGAGATATTTCCTCACCACCCCCAACTCGGAGAAGCTTTAAAAGACCCCGTATCCTCTGCACCTCCAACGTTTCCAACCCGCGGGCGGCGATCCCCATCGTGACTCACTAGTCAAGATGCTCTTTGCAAAGAGGGACTGTCTTCGTTTTCCAATGCAAATGCTCACGGTTACCTGAACCGTCGCTGGCATTCTCTCCAGGGAACAGAATCGACTCAATCACTACTCCGCCATCCCGTAAATGGTGGGGCACGGGAGCCTCTCAAAACAGCGATCGGGGCCTCCCTGGTGGCGCAGTGATTAAGAATCCGCCTCCCAATGCAGGGTATACTGGTTCGAGCCCTGGTCCAGGAAGCTCCCACATGCCGCGGAGCAGCTAAGCCCGAGAGCCACAACTACTGAGCCTGCGCTCTAGAGCCCGTGAGCCACAACTACTGAAGCCTGTGTACCTAGAGCCCGTGCTCCGCAACAAGAGAAGCCACCGCAATGAGAAGGCCGCAAACCGCAACAAAGAGTAGCCCTGGCTCGCCACAACTAGAGAAAGCCCGCGCAGCGACGAAGACCCAATGCAGACAAAAATAAATTAAATTAAATTAAAAAGCTATCAAACTCACTTATATAGGAAATCAAGAATGATACCATTCCTGGATATCTGGACCAGTGATGGAAGGAAGGGCGCCCGTTTCTGACAACCTTTCTGGGGACCCAGGGCCTCAAGTACCCCATCTCTCTCTGTCCCCTTTCCCCACTTAATTTTTCTGCATAACAGTTACTACTGGCATCACGTGTACAGGAAGTAACTTCTTGACTGCTGGTCTCCTCCACTGCCCCTGTCTTGTTCACCAAATGGCTGGTGTCAAGAACAGTGCTGAGTGCAAGGGGAATGTCCAATAAATAGTGGTCAAGGGGCTTCCCTGGTGGCGCAGTGGTTGAGAGTCCACCTGCCGATGCAGGGGACGCGGGTTCGTGCCCCGGTCCGGGAGGATCCCACATGCCGCGGAGCGCCTGGGCCCGTGAGCCGTGGCCGCTGAGCCTGCGCGTCCGGAGCCTGTGCTCCGCAACGGGAGAGGCCACAGCAGTGAGAGGCCTGCGTATCGCAAAAAAAATAGTGGTCAAATGAGCAAATGAATGAAGGACAGTTGATTAAGGGCTGAGCCCAGGGAGGCTGCAGAAGCCCTGATGAGCATGTGAAAATGGAGAACAGAAGGGCCTGGAGTTCACTTTCAGGTAGTGCCCCAGAGGGTGGGAAGACCCCCGGGAAGCATGGCATCCTAGAGTGTTTATGCAGAAAGCACCCTAAACAGCTCCCCCTGTAACTTCCAGCACGGCCTGGAAGCAGTAGAAAGTTCCCTGGATGCCCAGGAGCAGTGGTGGGAGTGGGTGTGAGAAAGGTACCAGAGGGGTGGGATTTTTTAGCAAGATTAAAGATGCTACGGTAGGGACTTCCCTGGTGGTCCAGTGGCTAAGGCTCTGAGCTCCCAGTGTAGGGGGCCAGGGTTCCAGCCCTCGTCGGGGAACTAGATCCCATATGACGCAACTAAGAGTTCACAGGCTGCAACTAAAGGATCCCGTGTGCTGCAACTAAGACCCTGTACAGCCAAATAGATACATATTTTTTTAATTTTTGAAAACTAAAGATGCTAGGGCAGAACAAAGACTCATCAGGAGCAAGAACATGGTATTTAACACCTGCCGGGCAGGAATTGCTCGAAGTGCTTTGCATGGTTTGTTTTAATTGTCGTAAAATATACATAAAATTTACCGTTTTAACCATTTTAAAGTGTCCAATTCAGCGGCATTTAGTACATTTACGATGCTGTGCAGTCATCACTTATATTCAGCTCCAGAACTTTTTCATCACCCAAAACAAACACCCTGTACCCAGCTACTCTCCCCTCCCTCAGCCCCTGGCAGCTACCTGCTCTCTGTCTCTATGGATTGACCTATGCTGGACATTTTATATAAAAGGGAGCATACAATATGTGATCTTTTGTGTCTGGCTTTCTGCACTTGTTTTCAAGGTCCATCCACATTGTAGTATGGATCAGTACTTCATTCCTTTTTATAGCTGAATAATATTCCATTGTGTGGATATGACACCTTTGTTTACCCCTTCAGCTGTTATTGGATATTTGGGTTGTTTCCACCTTTTGGCTGTTATGAATAGTGCTGCTGTAAACACTTGTGTCCAAGTTCTTGTTGCAACACCTGTTGTCCATTTTGGGGGCTGACATGTTTTAACTCACAACCATCCATTTGTTTTCTGATCGAAGAAACTGAGGCACAGAGGGATTAAACAATTTGCCTATGGTCACACTGCCAGCAGGGAGTGGCCGAATCAGATTTGACCCCAGGCAGTCTGACTCCAGGATCCATTAGCTCCCGAGAAGGATGGGCTTCACCTCCTCCACCCACTGTTGCCCCAGCACAGTCCAGGACCCCCAGAAACTCAGCATAGCCCTGTCTTCCTTCTCAACAGACTCCCAGTTGGTTTGAGTGGCAGTGTGTCCAGCCCTGGGAGCAGGGGTATGGATTCTCATAGGTCTCAGCCAACCACAAAGCCTCATACCAGGGACTCTTCTGACTGAGGCATATGACCCAGTGTTGACCAATGAGATGTGAAGGAGAGTTGTGGAAAGATTGCTCTCCCTGATCGGATGAAAGAGGCAAAGGGCCCTTTTTCCTCTACACTTCCTTCCTTCTTCTTGGTGTCTTGTAGACTGAAGGTGTGATAGGAGGGCTCTGGCAGCCTCTTTTGACCTTGAGGAACTGCAGTACCCACCACCAACTACAGATGGCAGAGCAGAGAGACAGAGAGCTCCTGATAACCCTTGAGCCACAGTGTCAGGCCCAGAAGAGCTGCCTGCAGACTTCCAGTTCATTGAGATGATATGATAAACTGGATCGTTTAAGAACTGCTATTTGGACATCCATTACTTGCAGCCAAAAGCAGCCTAATTGATAAAGTCAGGAAAAACCCAAATAGACTGATATGCACTTACCACTCAACAAAATAACTTAAGTCAAATGGTAGAAAAAATACAGAAAATTGTATTTCCCTTATGCTGACTTTGTGAGGGTTAAATTATTTTTCAAATTATGTGTTCCTGGCAGAAACTCAAAAGATACGAGGATTGAAAAATCATAACCCCCCCCAGAGATAACCACTCCTAATATCTTAATGTTTTTCCCACTAATTTATTTAAAATGGGCTCACATGGCAAGTATTGTTTTAACTTGCTCTTTGCACTCAATTATACATTATGAACATCTTTCCACGCCATTTAAACATTTTTCTACATGACAGTTTTAACGTGTGCAGTCCTATCGTTGGAAATGCCATCATCTGTTTAACCAATTTTCACATGGCTAACATTTGAGGTCATTTACAATTTTTCACTGTTCAAAAGCAACAGTCCCATTCCTACACCTTTATACATGCTCATAATTACCTCTTCAGGGTGTAATCCTAAAAAACAAATTGTCAGTGAAAATCTGTGCAGATGAGGGATTTTCACATCAAGGGGCCTCTCGGGAAAGTTGCACCCATTTAAACTCCTATGAGTTCGTGGCAGTGCCCATTTGCTCAAATCTGGATTTGAGGTCTACAAATTCAACCTTGTTTGTTTTATTTAATTCGTTTTTAATATACATTCTCTGGTGTATTCCCCCTTCAGATTAGTTCTTTATACATTATGAATTTGTACATAATCAGGAGATGGTAGCCACGAAATTTAGTGAAATCATCACTAGTTGCAATGTTATCATCACTCATTATCATATTTTTTAAGCCACTCCCCTTTGGTCAAATCTGTGTGGGAGGGATGATATGGTACCAACCAACGTCAGGAAGATACTGGGCTTGTCCTGTCTGTGTAGTTCTTTCTCCTGACCACGTATGCCTGTGTACACTTTTAAATATTTTTTGTTTCTCTCACAAATTATATGTATTCTTTAGTCTTTGTTTAGGGGAGCTTCCTGTGGGAAAAGTAGAGAGCATTTAGTACCACGCCAGGATTAATGTTAATTAGCTTCTCGGGTTTTCAAAGCACAGCAGCTCCGCAAAGGTACAGTAAATGATTCAACACAGGACAGGCTGTGTGTCCTTCAACACAGGACAGGCTGGGGTGGAACTGTGGAAACATCAATGGAAAAACGAGACCAGTGATTGGTGGACGGGGTCCTACTCTTAGAGAAACCAAGTTGGAACCGATTGTCTTGTCAAATCACTGCATTTAGCCTGCAAAGGGCCAAGAGATTTCTTGTCTGAGACCATAGGGCTCAGAGCAGTGTTACATTTTACAATGACACAAGCTTAAGTTAAAAGCGATTTATTGGCTCACACCATCAAAGCGTCCATGGCTTCAGGCTTGGCTGGTTCCAGGATTCTATGTCAGCATAATGGCAGGAAAGGAATATCATTGACCACAGTGAGGTCACAAGCCTATTTCTGGACGAGTCACTGTGCCCAAGGGGATGGGATATGCTAATTGGCCAGGCCTGAGTCATGTGTCCAACCGTGCAGCTGGGAGGGGCATCAGCTTGCCCAAACCGCACCCCCGTGGTGGGGAGAGGTGAGTTTCCCTAGAAGAGCCAAGGTGCTGTTTTCAGAAGATGGATACATAGAGAATCAAAGGACAGATGTCCACTGCAGGTGGACTCCGTGTGAAAAACAGACCTGGAAAGGACACTGCTCTGTTGATGAGGGAGCTTCCGCCTCACCCTTACAATCCCCAAATGCCCGTTCATTCAGCAGGTGGAAGACGGAGGTGAAGGCACGCTTATGCTTTTAAGTGCGTAAAAACAGAATTTTAAATGTGGTTGCATTTCCTTAAGCATACTTGCGTTGAGCAAGTCCTGCACTTTGAACCCTAGAGCTGGAGTACTCCAAGTTTTCACAGCAACACCTGTTAGTAAGGCAGAGAAAAACGCAAACCAGAGCATCATTAATGAAATTTTCAGCATGTTCGGGTCCAGTCATTACCCTACCCCGGAGGAGGAAACCCGCCATTATGAGCTCAAGTGCCCAGGTATGCGTGCCCTTTAATATCTGATCGGTTGAATACGATCATCTTTGTCTTACCGTTTGTTAAGACCTTCCAATGTAACAAACCGTTTAACCATCCCAGTAAAGTCAGAGGCGGGGGGGGGGGGGGTGGTTATCCCCATTTTACAGATCAAGAAACTGAGGCTCAGGGGTTTAATCAGTTTGCTCCAAGTCATTCAGGAAGCAGAGCTGGGGTTTGAACCAAGACCCAGATGTCCCCAGAGTCCTGTCTTAGGCACCGCAGTGCGCTTCCTCTGTCTCATCAGAAAGCTACCCCTGATGTCAAGACGCAGAGTTGCCTGCCAGAGGGATAAAGCACTATCTCTGGGTCACATCCACCCCTCAGAAGAGCTGCCTCGCTAGCTCGGTCACACAGTTAACTACCGAGAACTGCTTAAACTTTTCCACCACGTTGAACTTGAACAGGAAATAACAACCGGTGCTATTAGGACTGATGATGGAACCTCACATACAAAAACTGATTGGCTGGGAAAGCAGGGACCTGGCATGAAAATTCACGTGCGTTAGAGATGCCAAAGTACTGAGCTCCGCGGGGGCCCTCAGGCAGACCCGGCACCTGTTCTGGGGCAGGGGATGCCACCGAGTTTATTAAACGCAGCTGCAAAAGTCCCCCCGGGTATGGCACCCTTGGAACCACACCACCTAAATTTCATGGCAATCATCTCCTTGATGGTCACAAACTCATAATGTATAATGAACTAATCTGACGTGGAAATCTTTGATTAATTGCATAAAACAGAGAGTGTATATTAAAAATGAATATACGAAACAAATGAGGTTGAGTCTGTAGATCTCAAATAAACTGGCCGTGGAAGGAACCTTCATACACATGACTCCTTGGGATTTGAGGAGGGGGCCAATGGCTGAGAAGGCTCTCGAAGAGGCTTATGCTTTCCGCTGTCGTTGGGTAGGTCCCCAGGCAGGGTGCGAGCGCTCCCGCCAGGACAGTGGCACTGTTTTGTGTCCTGGCTCTTGCTAATGTCTGCTGCACGATTCAGAAACACAAGTGAGCCTCCGAGTTGGAGATGCTGTGTTACCTGACTCCACAGAGACGCTGGGATACTTGAGGGCACGCTAGGACACACAGCTAACAAGCGGCAGAGCTTAGATTTGACCCCCGTCACTCTCTTTCCACTCCGGCCCTCGGCTTCTCCTATCTTTGTGATTTACAGAACAGAACTCGCCTTCCATCCCTAGAGGTGGAAGCTCTGAGCATGACACTGGCCACGGGCTGATCTTGAGGCCAGGGCTGCTTGGCCACCGCCACCCACAAGCTCCCCGTCAGCCCCCAGGGCCACCTTGCCTGGTGCCAGGAGCCCTCTCTCCCTGCTGAAGCGAGGCCTAATTTCCAAGGCTCCTCGGGAGAGCTCATGCAGCTGAAATGGGAGGCTGAAAACGCTAAGTATAACCGCTTGAAGCAGTGCTGACAGCTTCTTGCAGAACGAAGGTCCTGATTATATAACAGGCTGCCTGGGGAAGGAGGACTTGTGCCTGTTCAGGTTTTGCCAAAAAAAAGGAAAAGGAAAAGGAAAAACAAATGAAGAAAGTCAAAACTGTCCTCCTTAACCCTCACTCACTCATTCTTTGGACAAATATTTGTTGAGCCCCTACTCTGTGCCAGGTGCTGCTGTGGGCATTGGGGATAGGACAGAGAATCAGACCAATTTCCCTGCTCAGGGGAAGCTGACCTTCCAGCGTGGGGAGAGAGACTATAAACCAAATAAACTGGCAAAATATATAGCAGGTCAGATGAAAATAAGTGCAAAGAAGAGAAATAAAACAGGTAAAGAAGTATTTTTAGAGTGGAAGGGAAGGGAGTCAGAAAAAGCTTCACTGCAAAGACAACATCTGAGCAAATATTTAAAAGAGTGAGACACGGGTGCTGTGGGGTGAGCCTTTCAGGCAGTGGGAACAGGGAGTGCAAAGGCCCTGGGGTTGGATGGTGCTGCTATTAAAAAGGCACAAATGGAGACCCATAGCCCAGAATGGGGCCTTTGCAGACACCATGGACCAAAGAAGGTGACTCCCAGCAACCAGAAAACAAAAGGTGCAGCTGCCAACAAGGACACGTGGTTGGGCCAGGAGGGAAATGGCTTCCGATGCGGGAGGAAGAGTGAGGGATGGTGGGTGGGGGGTGGATTCATTCATGCGTTCTTTGGTAGGCAGAATTCTAAGATTTGGGCCCGTAAAATCCCCAGCACTGTGAATATGATGGATTTGAGTCCTGGATCATTCCTGTGATTAGGTTATGTTATATGGTCCAGTTGACTTTAAGAAAGGGAGGTTATCCGGGACTTCCCTGGTGGCGCAGTGGTTAAGAATCCGCCTGCCAATGCAGGGGACACGGGTTTGAGCCCTGGTCTGGGAAGATCCCACATGCCATGGAGCAACTAGGCCAGTGAGCCACAACTACTGAAGCCTGAGCACCTAGAGCCCATGCTCTGCAACAAGAGAAGCCACTGCAATGAGAAGCCTGTGCACCGCAGCGAAGAGCAGCCCCCACTCGCCACAACTAGAGAAGGCCTGCGCACAGCAGCGAAGACCCAACGCAGCCAAAAATAAATAATTTTTAAAAAAAGAAAGAAAGAAAGGGAGGTTATCTCAGGTGACCCCTTAAAAGCAACTGGAAGTGGGACTTCCCTGGTGGCACAGTGGTTAAGAATCCACCTGCCAATGCAGGGGACAGGGGTTCGAGCCCTGGTCCGGGAAGATCCCACATGCTGTGGAGCAGCTAAGCCCGTGCACCACAGCTACTGAGCCTGTGCTGTAGACCCTGCAAACCACAACTACTGAAGCCCGTGCACCTGGAGCCCATGCTCCACAACAAGAGAAGCCACCGCAACGAGAAGCCCACGCACTGCAACGAAGACCCAATGCAGCCAAAAATAAATAAATAACAAATCGTAATTTTTTAAAAAATTGACTGGAAGTGAGATTCTCCACTGCTGGCTTTGAAGCCTCTCAAGCCTCTCCAGCCCCGTCTCCTGCTGTCCTCTTCCTCTCTCTCTGTGTGCTGGCCAGTTGGCTCTCCTTCCCTTCCTAAACACACCAAAAGCTCGTTCACCTCAGGGCCTTTGCACTTGCTGTTTTCTCTGCCCCAGATCGTCACGTGCCTGGCCTCTTCTCATCTTTCCAGTGTCTCCTGAAATATCACCTCCTCAGAGACCTTTGCCAGCCACCCCATCTGAAGAAGCCCTCCCCACCCGCAAATCTATTTACTCGCCTAGTTTTACCTCTTCACAGCATGTATCATTCTCATATGTTATTTGATTTATTAATCCGCTTGTTGCTCATCTTTTCCACTGGAATATAAGCTCCAGCACTGCAGAAAGCATGTCTTCCTCTATTTCAAAGTGTTTAGAACAGCTCTTGGGGCACAGAAGACACTCAGTAAATATCCATTGACTGAATGATTGGAAAATTCCTCTGATTAGTCAGTGGTTGTTTTTATTTCTTCCAAGGGGTGGGGGGAAAAGCACTGAATAAGGAATAATTCATGGAAAAATGAAAATCCTAAGCTATAGCAAGACAGTCATTTGCATAATGACAAGCATCTGATTTTTTAATATAATTCCACCTCCAAAGTAAAATGTTAGCTATTCAAATGAAGCCAGGCCCCATGAAAGGGCTCAAATAAACAGGAGCGGGAATCACAAGGGTGGAAATCAAAATCCTTCTGTGGCTGTTTCCCCTCCATCACAGAACGATTTTAGTTTTTGCCGTCTAGAACTTGCCAGCTATTCCAAGCACTGTTAGCTATCTAACCCAGCGTCCATTCCCAACTTCCTTCTCTCTTTCCTCCTCACTCTCTTAGAGATGAGAAAGCTGAATAGTCATTTTCCCAGACTCTCTTGAAGATCTACTTCTGTCCAGTAAGATGGGATGGAAGAGGTCTAGAGATAGTCTGGGAATGCCTTCGCCTCCCAGAAATAGGAACAGAGGTACCTGACCAGGCCCTAGCCCTTCTTCCTGCTTTAAATGTCACCATGATGGCTGGAGTTGCAGCAGCCATCTTGTGACCATGAGGAGAAGGCCAAGAGAATCAGAGATTAGCCCTTAAATTACTGAGCAGCTGTATCATCATCCAAAGATAACCACCTCTAGAATTCTTGATATATGAGAAAAGTAAATCCTGATTAAGACACAATAGTGAGGTTTCCTGTTACCTCCAAGCAAAAATCATTTCCTAGGGCTTCCCTGGTGGCGCACTGGTTGAGAGTCCGCCTGCCGATGCAGGGGACACAGGTTCGGGCCCCGGGTCGGGAAGATCCCACATGCCGCGGAGCGGCTGGGCCTGTGAGCCATGGCCGCTGAGCCTGTGCGTCCCGAGCCTGTGCTCCACAACGGAAGAGGCCACAACAGTGAGAGGCCCGCATACCGCAAAAAAAAAAAATCATTTCCTACCAATATACAAGCTGTGTGGTTACAGACAACTCCATGTAAGTGAATAAAATTTTGTCTTTTGTCAAAGCAGTTTCATACCCATGATCTCATCTTACCATCACAACACCCCTCAGAGTTTGAGTGAACAGACTCTAGTTTCCCCATCTGGTAGATTAAAAACTCTGAGATTCAGAGAGGTGAAGTGACTTGCCAAGCATCACACAGCTATGTGGTGAAACTTAAGACTCAGAACTACAACCTGGGCTTCCAAATTCCTACTCCAACACATGGAAAGACAAGAACCCATCATATGAAATAGGATCCCTTAGAAGAAAACCTTCATCATAAACCTATGTTTTATGGCTTTAGACCAACAGAAAACTGTCATAAGCCATTTAGAAACCCAGGACCCAAGTGGTCCAGTCTCAGAAGAGTAGTTGGCCCTCCAGATCCACAGATTTTGCCTCCCCAGATTCAACGAACCATGAATCCGTGGATGCCAAGCCAGTGAATGCGAGGACAGACTATTCGCTGTACTAGGTCATCTTATACCCAGGACTTGAGCCTCCGAGGATTTTAGTATCGCAGGCGCTCTAGGAGCAAGCTCCCCTGGACACTACATTGTGGGATGACTACACTGTGGTCAGATTAACACTGTCCATCAATCATAAAGAAATTCCAAAATAACTCAAGGTCCTTTTTTTTTTAACAACTACCTCCTGGTCTCTTTTTTCTTTCGGCCGCACCACACGGCATGCGGGATCTTAGTTCCCCCACCAGGGATTTAACCACTGGACTGCCAGGGAAGTCCCAGGGTCCTTATTTACATTTACAGTTACTTTACCATAAAGGACGCTCCACAGAAAAATATTTCTTAAAATTCTCCTTTCCCTGGTCCACACCCCTCCTACTTCATGCCTCCTCTCCTTCCTCCAGACCTTCCTGGAACCTTCTCTCCCAGACTCCCAGGTCTTTCTCCCTGAGCCAGTTGTCACATGATGGTCTCTTAGTCCCAAATCCACCCTTCTTTGCCCTGCTTCAGGACACTGGAGCTGGCCCCATGAGCATTTCTCCTCTGCCAGCTGGTAGAATGTGGGGCTCTGTCCATAGAGGCATTAGGTGGGCAGCCCCTGCTCTTTTATTCAAAGCAGAAGCCCGGCTGCTCTCACACAGGAGTTTCAGCAGCGCTGTAGGTCCTCCTCTCCTCACCTGGCAGCCCGAAGTACACCCTCAGACCACACTCTCCCCAGCCCGCGGGCCACTCCCAGAGAACAGCTCACACCCTCCAGCAGTGGAGGACTGTATATACGGGCCAGCTGCAGCCTTCACCTCCTGACACGCTTCCTCACTCCAGCAGCCTGCGTGGGGTTTTGTTTGCTTGTTGTTGTTTTTTTTTCGCCGCACCACACAGCATGCAGGATCTCAGTTCCCAGAGCAGGGATTGAACCCACGCCCCCTCCAGTGGAAGCGCAGAGTCTTAACTACTGGACCGCCAGGGAAGCCCCAGACTGCGTGTTCTTGTGGTCGCTGTGCCCTCTTCAAAGAATCTCAGCCTCGGGAAGGAGGGAGGGACTGTGGTCCGTTCATTATCCTCTTTCCTTCAGCTGTTCTTTTGCACCTGCTGCTTCTGGACCCCTCAGGGTCTTCTTTTACTCCCCCCCCCTTTTTTTTTCAATTTGGCAGCACCACGTGGCATGCAGGATCTTAGTTCCCCCACCAGGGATTGAACCCGAGGCCACTGCAGTGGAAGCGCGGAGTCCTAACCACTGGACCGCCAGGGAAGTCCGTTCTTTTACCCCTTTAGTTAGTTAACCACCTCTTCAGAGCTAATGATTCTTTGTAGCCAACATTTCCTGTTCAAATTACTGATGTAATTTCTGTCTCCTAGTTGGACCTTGACTGATACAGAACTCGCTGTGGGAATGATTCCAGGACACAGACCCTGAAAGATGGGATTTTGAGATTATGTTGTTCGTCTCCTTGGGGTTGAGGGCAGTACAGAGATTTTGGCAATGTGTAATATATATACCCATATAGGGCTGGATAATATTGTGTACTTGTTTTATCCTTTCCGTCCTATCTAGCAGGTGACAGACACTGGCTTATTATCTCAAGGAGGGTATGTGGCGTCCATGAAAGTAGATACAAAAGCCTTTAGGTTTTATCCTTTTGTCTTCCAGAACCCCCAGCTCTTTAGTTCTAGGATGCTAAATTCAAATGCCCACAGGGATCGAGCTAAGTAACGTAAATGAGTGAAACAGGGCAGGTGCAGAGCAACAGGGAGTGGTATGGACTGTGGTAAACTGGAGGATGCGTGATCTGCTTAACGGCATTCACATTTCATTGTTAAGGAGCAATCCCGGGGAACAGGTGGGCATGTCCCCGGATTGACTGAGAAATCGGGAAAGCACAGGGGGATCGGGGCTCAAAATAGAAATACATTTGAGCAGTAGAGAAAGGAAAGGGAATTATTATGGGAAACATCTGTCACATGGATCATCCTTTCTACATTTGGGAAATCCCCCACCGTCCAAGTCTTCATGAGAAACAGCAGCTGCCTTACATCATCAATGACAACTGATCAATTTAAAAGCGTAATAGTAATACCCGAAACTCAGAATGCTTGCTCAGTTACTTCCTCGAGCTGCTCCACGTATATTCTGTCATTTAATTCGCACAGCCCTGGGGGGTAGGCACGGTGATCATCCCCATTGTGAAGATGAGCGCACTGAGGCATACACGGCACCCAGGGTCACACAGGTAAGCGGCAGAGGCTAGATTTGAACCCACCCAGTCTGCCCCCAGAGTCTGTGTGCTTAATGCCTGACCTGCCTTTCAGCAAGCCTGACTGACTAGACTTTGAATTGAGAACTCCTGGCCTGAAGAAGCAGAGACATGGAGAAGCTATTCTGGTGGCCACAGCCACATCCAGTGTCCGGGGGCATCCAGGTCCAGCAGCAGTGGCCCCATCAGACTCTGTGGCGTGCTTCTCTCTGTCTGGACATCCTCATTCTATCTATCCGGGGAGTGTATTTTTGCAGCTTCTCAACAACGCTGTGAGCTCCCCTGGCATCGTTTCAATAAATTCCTCTTCAGCTTGAAGCAGCTGGACTCTGTACCCGGATCACTCACATCCGGGTACCCTGACAGGTACGACTCTATCCTGATGCACGCCTGCGCTCTGGGGCCGCTGCACTTACAGTAAGCTCCCTCGGGACCTGAGCATCGCTAAGAGAGTTTCTGGTCTTTGCAACTCACCAGTCCTGGGTTCAGATGACCCTGGCTTTCCAAACTCTGAGGCCGTACCAGGAAGGGACCGAGACTGCAAGGTAAGCTCTAGCTCCAGAATAATCACAGCTGTCCTGGTGACAGCGGCCAGGACCGCAGTGGAGTGTGCGGTTTGGAGCTGATCCACATGAGGTACCTCGAGCTGATCCAGATGAGGTTTTTATCGCAGTTCATCATTATTAAGAATTAGCTCTGTGTCATTAGCACACCAAGCTATCGACTCAAATCCATCCCACCATCTGGAAGGGGCTTCTGCAAACAGCATGGGGCTCAGATGGATTTGTTAGGAGAGCCGTGAGCAGAGATCAGCTGAGAGGGAGGGACAGACAGAGCGAGAAAGAGAAATAAAGCGAGAGACAGAGAGAGAGACAGAGAGTGAGAAACAGGAACAGGGTGGGATCCGCTTGCCATCTGCCCATGTCATAGATGTGGCTGCTGAGTCCCAGAAGAGGTGATGTGACAGGCTGGCTGAAGGCCAGGCCTTCTGATTTCATAGCCTTCCAAGGCACAGCTGATGTTTGTGCCTGACCAGCAATGATTCCCCTTCTAAACTGGCAAGAGGACCCGGATCTTCCTTTGAGGGACTACAGCTCTCTTCTTTGGGTCAAGTTGTTTAGACATGGATGACCCCGCCCACAAGTGGTCACATGACCCGAGTCTGGCCAATCAGATTCACAGGGAGGGTTCCAGGATAAGCACGTAACCCAACTTCAGCCAACAGAAGCAAGGCCCGAGAATTTTGCTGTAACTCTTAGTAACATTGTGTTCCTTGCCCCTGGGAAGTCCAACCTCTTAGAAAATGACCCTGGTGTGTTAGTTGGGTGGTCTGGGAGGCAGACACTGAGATGAGGTTAGGAGAGAAAGAGATTTATTGGAGGTGACACCTGCGAAAGATATTGAATAGAAGTGGGGGGGGGGGCAGGGAAGCAGGAGTGGGCAGAAGCTTTCAGACCATCATGCAGATCTGACCACACAATGCAACAGCATAAGCACTGAGCAGAAACGACCAAGCCCTAATCCCACCACCATTGGCTGGGGTCACCTGGGATCAGCAAGGCCTGGCCTCAAAAGCTCAGGCAGACCCTGAGGGAGCTACAGCAGGAGGCTGTCAGCAAACTGCACCCCTGGTGCTGATGGCAGACTCCTCCTCGAAAGGCGATCCAGCCGCACGCCTCCTGGTGGGGACACATGGAACTGCGGGTGGCCTTCTTGCCTGACAGTGACTCCAACGCAGAGGACAGCAGACCCTTGGTGAGATGGACGGAGAGCATTGGAACATTGTTTGAGCTTCTGGATCCAGCCATGCTTGAAATCCGTTCTCGGGCTTCAGTCGTATTAACCAATAAAGTCTTCCCTTTTCCCTAAGCCAGATGTGTCAAGTTTCTGTTACTGGCACTCCAAGCATCCGACTTACATCCTTAGTCAAGTCAGCTTCTTTATGTTCAACAAGTGAATATTTTAGTTAGTGGAATCCCGTCAAAACATCTTCACAGATCAAACGGTCTGAGCAGGAGACCACGGCCTGTTGTGTGAACACATTCTATCCCCTCAGCCCTAGCGACCGGGTCAAGCACGGCCATGTGACACAGTGTTGCGATCTAGCTCTCCGACAAATGTTAGGAAGTTACGTTCACATTTCTGCCTCTGAAAGACATTCAGATATTAACAATTAAGTGACAAAAATGAAACTATCTCATTGATAGTCTTTTATGGGATAAAGTAGGTAATCACATTTTTCTCTGAGATTCAATAATAAATTCAAAGTGGTGGCCCAGAGTACAGACCCTGGGGCCAGCCCACCTGGGTTTGAGCCCAGCTCCAGAACTTTCGGGCTGCGTGACCTCGGGCAAGTCACTCAGACTTTGTGCCTAGATTTCTTCATCTGTAAAATAGAGGAAATGATAGCACCCACCCCAGGGACCTGGCAGGAAGATTAAATGCGTTACTCCGTGTAAGTGTGCCTAGGACAGTGACTGCTGTGTAATAAGTGTTACATATAACCGTCATCACCTAAAACGTTTCCAACGCCACCCTTACACATTTCCGTTTTCCCGAACTTGACCTTTGTACAAAAGCAAAGGCTGCTCCCCACCCCCCGCCCCCCCAGATTGGAGGGAGCCGGTGGGCAGAGCGAGGGCCAGCCACCACCTTCTGTGTGCCTTCCTCTGAGGAAAAACACATGCAAGCAAAGATGAGGCTCTGTAACCCATCTGAGCATCTCATTACAATTATCTAATGCTATGGCAGGCTTTGTGTTCTATTTGGCAACTTGTTAAAGTAATTGAACAAATTATAACTAAGGAACAATTATAACGAAGTTTGTAATTAGGTCCTTAAAACAATTAATATGGAAAATATTTCAGATGCTTTTTCAAAAACGGTACTCAAGTGAGGTGAGGCAGATTCAGAAATCAGAGAAAGCTAAGGATGCTTTCTCTGGTTTCTAACGAATAAAGTCCCCCCCAAATCATTATCCGGCATCAATAGGCTAATTTGAATGAGACAGTGGATGTGAGTGTGCAACACAAGGCATGGCACATAGTAGGTGTACAAGAAATATTAGTTCCTTCCCTCCCATCGGCAGGAAGGTCAATGAGGGTAGACAATGTCATCTATTTCTGTCTGCGGTTTTTTATTTCTTTTTCCAAGTTTTATTTTATTCTGGAGTACAGCTGATCTACTATGTTCTGTTTGTTTTAGGTGTACAGCAATGTGATTCAGTTATACACAGACACATATCTATTCTTTTTGGGGTGATTTCCCCATATAGGTTATGATAGCATTGAGTAGAGTTCCCTGGGGTCTACAGTAGGTCCTTGTTGATTATCTAATTCATATATATTGCGGTGTACATGTTCATCCCAACCTCCAAATTGATCCCTCTTCCCCCCCCATTTACCCTTTGGTAACCAGATGTTTGTTTTCTAAGTCTGTGAGTCTGTTTGTTTTGTAAATTAGTTCATTTGGGGCTTCCCTGGTGGCGCAGTGGTTGGGAGTCCGCCTGCCGATGCAGGGGGCGCGGGTTCGTGCCCCGGTCTGGGAGGATCCCACATGCCGCGGAGCGGCTGGGCCCGTGAGCCATGGCCGCTGGGCCTGCGCGTCCGGAGCCTGTCCTCCGCAACGGGAGAGGCCACAACAGTGAGAGGCCCGCGTAACGCATAAAAAAAAAAAAAAAAAAAAAAAAAATTAGTTCATTTGTATCAATTTTTAGATTCCACATAGAAGTGATATCAAATGGTATTTGTCTTTCTCTTTCTGACTTACTTCACTTAGTATGATCATCTCTAGGTCCATCCATGTTGCTGCCAATGGCACGATTTCACTTTTTTTCCTGTCATCTGTGTTATATGGGGCCTCGCGGGGAGCTCTATAGTGGAGAACCCTGTCAGACCCCACCTCAGCCAAGGGATCACTCCACATCATGTTTTCAACGTTTATCCATGTTGTAGCATGTATCAGAATTTCATTCCCTTTTATAGCTAAATAATATTCCACTGTATGGAGAGACCACGTTTTGTTTATCCATTCACCTGTTGATGGACATTTGGGTTGTTTCTACCTCTTGGCTACTGGGAGTAATGCTGCTATGAACATGGGTGTACAAATATCTGTTTTGAGTCTTGGCATTCAGTTCTTTTGGGTCCATACCTACGAGTGGAATTGCTGGGTCACATGGTAACTCTGTGTTTAACTTTTTGAGGAACAGCCAAACGGTTTTCCAAGCAGCTGCAGCATTTTATAGCCCACCAGCAATGCAAAGGGTTGCTTTTTCCACGTCCTCACCAAAGCTCAATTTTTGCACACACATAGATAAGCTCAAGTAACCACCACAGGGATCAAGATATAGAACATTTCCTGCACCCCAGAGGCCAACCTCGTGGGCATGCGTATTGGTGAAAAGCTCCCCAGCAACTGGGTCCGAGAACCACGCCCTTAAGTCTTTGCGGCTGACTCTCTGGGAAGGCTGGCTGATTCCCAACCTAAAAATAAACCTCAGGTCTGAAGATGGAATATTAAAAATGACATTGTCACCTTGACAGAGTAGCTAATAATGCCACAGTGGGCAGAAGCCCGTCGATCATGGGCTTCCGCCTTCCTCTGGAGAGCTGAGGAAGACCCGGGCGTGCAAGGGGATGCGGGACGGATGCAGGACTCACCCGAGTGGATGCCCGGCTGTCCATGCCCTGCACAGAAATCTCTGCCTGCAGCTCCCCAGGCCTCTCCCCAAACTGTGAACGTGAAATCTAGCAGCCAGGCAGAAGGGCTCACCTCCCCAAATTCAATTTGCAAGGTCAACCATGCAAGAACCCAGGCCTAATGGAATTGTCACATCTGTGTCGCAGCCATTTACAACATGCTCTTGCGGGGTCTGAACATGAAAGCAATTATGTGATACATACTTTGGCAAGAGCCTGAGGTCCCCATCTGGGGGAGAGAGACACTGCCGAGTGAGGTTATTTAAAAAGAAAGAAAGAAAAGAAAAGAAAAGGGAAAAAGCCACAAAAACACAATCATTATGAAAATTTGAAAATTTCCGCTTCTCCAGAAATCACATGTGAAGACCCAAGAATCAGAATCCTTTTAAAAGCTCCATTGTCTTACGAGTATAAATAGCATGCTGTGAACAAGCCACAGTTTCAGTCAAGCTGGAATAACGGGAAGGACCATTCATGGAACGTCGTCTTTTAACATTTCATGACACATGAATTGATTCTCCTCCAAATCTAATTAGAGGCTCAAACATATGAGAGGGTTTGTGACGGCGTCAAAGTGACTTGGAAACCGTATGTGACAACTGATCCTTCTCACTGAGGTGTGATTTTTTTTTAATCAATCTAGACATGCAAGAACTACCCACCCCACCCCCCCCCAAAAAGAACTACCCAAAAAAAGGACCACATGATGAGGTTTTGATTATCAAGAAGGGGATTCTCTCCACTCTTTGCAAGCCCTTTCCAAAAGGTTCGAGAGGAAGGTCAGGACCAGCATCCAGCCCTGAGTGACCCTGGGCAAGTTCCTTGGACGTGGTGCCTTATTCCCCATCTGCAAAATGGGGAGAATGATGACATCGACCTCCCAGGCTCACAGTCAGGATCACGCCCTTGGAACAGTGCCCAGCACATGGGCGATGTTGGCTATTATTAGCACCAGCCAGCCTAAGGCCCAGACAAATGGCTCCAGGCACTGAAGCTGTGGTCCTGAGCCCCACATCCGTTATAGGACAGCTAAACAGACAATCCAGCAGGCGCCACAGCCCTTGGCCACCAGGACAGCCCAGACTGACAAGAAACAAGTTCGTTGCCTTTGGCAACTGGCACCTGGTTCAGATGTCAGCGCACAGAGGGGACCCAGGCTGTCATTATCAGCCCTGCAGGCCCACCGTCTGCTTGATGCGGTGTGACATTCATCAGCTCCTTCCAGCTCAGCCTGGGTGGGAAATAAGCACCAGCCGCACCCTCCGGCAAACACCTTTGCTGTTTCCTGTTCCCACCAGTGGTCCTTAAGCATCGCGGCAGGTTGAGGACCCCTGCTCAGGGCGACCCAGGGCTTCCTTCCTACATGGGGACCACACTCCACCAGGTGTGGCCAATCAGAACCTTCCATTCCCCTGGTCACAGTGATTGTGCACATGACCTTGGGCAGACCAGGCCTTTTGTTGGAACTTAGGCAATAAGTCAAAGATTAACACCTATGCAGAAGAAAGTAGGGACAAGATTTTATAGTAGATGATGTTTATTGAGTGCCTACTATATGCCTGGCACTATTTATAGGCAATGTGCTTACTTCACTCTCACCACAACTCTGTGAGATGCATAGTCTTTTTAATCCTCACTTTTATAGATGGGGAAATGAGGCTCAGAGAGGGTAAGTAAATTCTCTACGGTCACACAGACAGCGGAAGAGCCATAATTCAGATCTAGGCAGCTGGTTCTGGGGTAAAGGCGACAGACTTAATGAAACAGAATGCTCAGTTAAGTTTGAATTTCAGATAAACAATGAATATTTTTTTGGTATAAATATGTCCTATGTAATATTGGGGACGTACTTACACTAAAAAGCTATTCACTGTGTAACTAAAATTCAAATTTAACTGAGTTTCCTGTATTCCATCTGGCAACCTAATTCCAGAGCCCATGCTCTTAACCACTGCACCCTACTGCCCTCACAAGATGCCATGAGAGCATGATGCTGAATGCTGATCACATTATCCCAGCTCCTGGATCCTGCTGTGCCTGAAGCCCGTGATAAGAGACGGCTTTTTGTCACGGTGCCAGTCCCAGTTCAAATGAGCATTTTATTGAAGGCTTACTCTGTGGTTGGGACTGAGGGGTGGAGATACAGAGAAGGAGGAAGAGTCCCATCTTCAAGGGCCTGAGGGAGGCTGAGGAGACAGGTCTCACACACAGAGAGGTGGTAAGTGGGGTGTGATCACACCTGCTGAGGCCCGGGCCACTGAGAGGGTGTATTTGTTTTCTATTGCTTCATAATAGATTATCACAAACTTAAAAGGTTTAAAACAACACACACAGGGCTTCCCGGTGGCGCAATGGTTAAGAATCCTGCTGCCAATTCGGGGGACACGGGTTCGATTCCTTGTCCAGGAAGATCCCACATGCCACGGAGCAACTAAGCCCGTGCGCCACAACTACTGAGCCTGCGCTCTAGAGCCCGTGAGCCACAACTACTGAGCCCGCGAGCCGCAACTACTGAAGCCCATGCGCCTAGAGCCCGTGCTCCGCAACAAGAGAAGCCACCGCCATGAGAAGCCCACGCACAACAAAGAGCAGCCCCTGCTCACCGCAACTACAGAAAGCCCACGCACAGCAACGAAGACCCAACGCAGCCAAAAATAAATAAATAAAATGAATAAATTTATTAACACACACACACACACACACACACACACACACACACACACACAATCTTACCATTTTCATTGGCCAGAAGTCCAGGCACTGCTTAGCTGGTTCACAGCTCATGGTCTCACAAGGCTCCATCCAGGTCCAGGAGGTCCAGGGGAAGTCCCTGGTGGTCCAGTGGTTAGGACTCTGAGCTTCCACTGCAGGGGGCACAGGTTCAATCCCTGGTCGGGAAACTAAGATCTCGCATGCTACGTGGCACAGCCCAAAAAAAAAAGGTGGAGGTCCAACTGTGTTCTGTCTGGAGGCCTGATTCGAGAAGGCTCTCCTTCCCAGCTCTCTCAGATTGCTGGCAGAATTCACTTCCTGTGGCTGTAGAATACATGGTAGCTTGCTTTTTTAAAGCCAGAAATTTCTGCTACTTGGAGTCTCTGACTTCAGGGAAGGCCTGGAACTTCTTGCAAAGGACTCGTGTCATTATTTCAGGCCCACCTGGATAGACTTCCTTTTGATTAATGCAAAGTCAGCTGATTGTGGACCTTAACTGCATCTGCAAAATCTCTTCACCTTTGCCATATCCTATTGGTTAGACTCAGGTCACAGGTCCCACTCACATCAAGAGGAGTGGGTAACACACAAGTGTGGGTGCTAAGGGTGGGAATTATGGGGCCATTGTAGGGTGTGTCCACTACAGACGGGACATGTCAGCCCAGACTGGCACAGCGGGACAGGCTTCCCAGGGAGAGGGGATGTGAGTCCGTTTCAGGCGTGGTGGTCTGAGGGGTGAAGAACTTCAGGCAGGTGCAGGGTTTGACCTGAGTGATCCCGGTGCCTTTGTTTATAGTGATTTCTATCTCTGGCCTCACTGCAGCCTCTCCCAGCCATAGCAGGTGGTTGTTTCTTATCATCCCACGTCTTGAGTGAGGAAACTGAGGCACAGAGAGGGAAAGTGGTCTAAAGTCAAGAGATGGGAGGGGTGGGGAGAGAAGGGGGAAGAGGGGAAAGGGGGAGGGGAGGAGGAGAGAGGAGGAAGGAGAGGGGAGGGGAGGGGAGGGGAGGGGAGCAGGGGCCCCAGGTGTGGGCAGGAGGAAGAGTGGCACTGCGTCAGCACCCCAGGCGGGCTGAGCCCACCTGCCCACACCGCAGCCCCTGGCCCAGCACCTGGGCTGCAGAGGCCTCAGAGGGGGTCAGCTAAATGTTAACCCAGAGTCTCACAGACTTTTAAAGGCAAACATAAGATTTCAGAGCTTTACTTTGCAGAGTTTAGGTTATGGAAAAAACAGAGCACATTTCTCCCCAGCCCACCCCTATTTTCTTAATCTGGAAATCCATTCTAAGTCACCAGGACCCAGCTTGTTTTCCAAGCAACCTGAGATTCTGTCGAGCTGGGGAGGGGCACAGGAGCAGGGAGAGAGACACAGGTGAGAAGGAGTCTCTCCTAGAGAAAGAAGGAACCCGGGAGGAAAGAAGAGAAGGGCTGACACCTAAGAAAAGATGAAAAGAAACAGAGGGGCTGGTTGCTGCCTCTGCTTTTTTTTTTTTGGCCGTGCCCACCCGGCTTGGGAGAGCTTCGTTCCCCGACCAGGGATCCAACCCGCTCCCCGAAGTGCTGAGTCTTCCTCGGAGTCTTAACCACTGGACCACCAGAGAAGTCCCTGCCCCTGCTTCTTAGAGCAAAGCCACAAGCTCCTCCAGAACCCACCTCCCTCACCCTCAGTCCCGCTTACTGGAAGGAGCCGGCTCCACGCCTGCCGGGGAGTCATGTGACCCAGGCTTAGCCAATCAGCATAGTCTCTCCTCCTGGCCACAGTGATTGGCTCAGGTTTGGGCACGTGATCCAAACAGTCCAATGAGCTTCAACATGGCAACTCACGTTGGAACTGCTAGGGGAAAAAAATGTTTCTCCCCTCTCAGCCCTGTGAGGACGTAGCCTGGAGCTGTAAGTATTTACCTTGCTCTCCTGAGAGGAGAAGCCATCTGAGAATGTGATCAACACAGAGGAGGGCAGAGCTGATATGGGGGCAGAGCACACTGATGACATCACGGAGCCCCTGGATCCTGCCACACTTGAAGCTAGTCGTAGCACTTGAGTTTTCAGAATTGTGGGCCAATAATACCCTTTTTTCGCCTGAGCCAGTTTGGATCGGGGTTTCTGTTACACGTAGCCAGGAAAATCCTGAGTCATGATTGAAAAATGCAAACGGACACCAAAAGGAGTGAGACCAAGCTCAGCAGGTAAATGGTGAGCAGGACTGATGAGACCGGCAAGCTCGAAGCCCAGAAAATGAAAACTGGGTCCAGGCTGTCCCTTTTCCTCTCCCCAAAACCTAGCCTGACTCATGATTTACAGTTCGAGCCAGGGAAAGAAAGAGTAGGAGGAAGCACAGGGAGGTCCCAAGATGAAAAAGTTTGGAAATTGTTCCAGAGCATAATGAATTGACTTAACAACGGTTTCTCCCCTGGAAGTCATCTAATGAAATTATAAGACCATCCACTTGCTGCTGGGACGGCCAAGGGCACGCTCCCAGATGATCAGCCGTGACAAGGAGCCGGCACTTAGCTCACAGTGCATTTTAAACATCATCTAAGCGGGCCTTTTCTTTTCCATTTATGACAGCCTTCAAGGCTTGGGGACATGATGGCAGCAGGCTTTTAGAATGAGTTTGTGTTGATGTAAACGGCAACTCGGCTCATCAACGCCAGCTTGGGCTTCCCGGCGGAATCCGACAGGCTCCCCATCACCTTCGCTGTGTGTTCAACACCTATTTGCTTGATGAACCGGAACCGTTCTTGTGTTTTGTGCACGATGGTGCTCGGGGTGACAGGGTGGCGCTGGGGGAGGGCGGGGGCGGCAGGGAGGGTCTGGATCGGGCGCCGGGTGGATGGAAGAATTTTCCAGAAGTCAGCTTGCCCGTTTTCTCCTTCCTTACTCTCCTCTGTCACCCGTGGGGGGCGACCAGGGGCACAGAACTTCGCAGCCCCGGCCAGGCCTTGCTGCAGGTCCTAAGGCTCCCTGGAGCTCCTGCTGGGACACGGGTGGTGTGGGAACGGGAAGGACAGGAGTAGGGAGGAAGGCTCAGTGCAGCTGGCCGGCAGGTGCCGGGGTTTTGAAGAGCGATGCTGGGGCCAAGGCACTCCACGGGAGAGCTGGCTCCGCGGGCGATGGAGTGGGCTGTTGTTCCAGCCCATCTGTCTCTCGTTAATGAAGTTGTCCAGCGCGGCTTATTAATAAGGACGCGTGAGCTCAGCCGGCCCGGGACGTCTTGCCAGAACTAAAGGGCAGGGCGAGTAAGCCCTAACGACTCCTCAGGCACAGCCAACATGAAGTGGCTTCCAAGCACCCGGCCGGAGAGGGCCGGGGGTCCCGGGTCTGACCTTAGCCCTGGGAGGGAGGCTGGCAGGCCGGTCACACGGGGAGGATGAGCCCCGCCCGGGGGCAGTCAGCAACCAGGGGTCCCGACTGTTCACTCTCCCGGCTCGGGGCTCACGCCTTCCTGACCACCACTCTTCGCTCTTCCTGCCCTACAGCACCTGGCGGAGTTTGCAAAGCCAGGTAGGCAGAATAATCCCACTCCCACCCCCAGAAGGATGCCCACATCCCAATCCCTGGAACCTGTGAAAACGTTAGGTTATGTGGCCAGGGGCATTTAAGGCTGCAGACAGAATTAAGCTTGCTAATCAGTAGGTGTTAAAATAGGGGATTATCCTGGACTCTTCGAGTGAGGGTAATCACAGAGGTCCTTGTACGCGGAAGAGGGAGGCAGGGGTGTTAGATTGCTGCGGCCTTTGAGGATGAGGGATGAGCCACCAGCCGAGGAGGGAGGTGCCTCCAGAAGCTGGACGGCAAGGAACGGGCGCCCCCTAGAGCCCGCAGAAGGAACACCACCTGCCGGCGCTCTGATTTTAGCCCAGCGAAACCTGCGTCACACTTCCGACCCCCCCAGAACTATAATAAATTCATGCTGGTTGAAGTTTGTGGTAATTTGTTACAGCAGCAGCAGGAAACTAATACAGGCATACTTGGGAGACATGGCCGGTTCTGTCCCGACCACCGCAATAGAGCGAGTCACACGAAGTTTTTGGTTTCCCAACGCGCATAAAGGTTGTTTATACTATACTGTAGTCTATTAACTATGCGATGGCATTATATCTAAAACAAAAATGTACGTCCCTTAACTAAAAAATACTTTATGGCTAAAAACTTCTGTCTGAGCCTTCAGTGAGTTGTCATCTTCTTGCAGGTGGAGGGTTTGAAATATCGCGAGAATTGCCAAAATGTGACACAAGGACACGACGTGAGCAGACAGCACCAACAGATTTGCACAGGGTTGTCACAAACCTTCAACTGGTAAAAAAAAAAAAACAAAAACCCAAAACACAATATCTGCGAAGCACAATAAAGCGAAGTGCGATCAAATGAGGTATGCCTGTACGCAAAGGTAACAGGCCCGGTTTAAAAACACTCAGCTGTCCAGCCTCCCCCGCAGGGAGAGGTGGCCTGTGGCCAGTTCTGGCCTCTGAGGCATGAGCAGATGTGCACTGGGTGGGCTTTCCAGAAAAGCCATTGTTTTGCTGATACAAACGGGGCATGCTGAGGAGGGACAGGCTCTTTGCTTCTCGCCCAGCCCTGGTCACGTCCTCCTTCCTGCCTGGGACGTGGGCGGGGTGAGCAGCCCCACGCGAGCACTGCGGAGCCCAGGGCACAGGAGGAGCCGGGCACCTATCACCCCTACACTCGCCCTACAGCGGCCCCTAACCTGCCATGACGCGAGAAAAATGAGCCCTGCCAGGGGGCATCCCGGATGCTGCGACACAGAGCCAGGCACGACCCAAGTGGCACCCGGCTCCTGCAATGATGAGAAAGTGCTGTCCAGAACCCCGGCGGCCCTGAGCCCTGGGGGAGCCCAGGGTGAGGAAAGTCCTCGTCCTCTGGGGGGTGGCTTCACACTGAGAAGGGTTCGGGGGCCATTCGGTCACCAGGCACGGCCGCTAACTCGCAGGGACCCAGGACATGCCCCCGCCACCTGGGCCAAACATCTCCCAGCGGGTTGCGGCTCCTGGCTGCCCCATCTGCACCAGCTTTAGGCCCTCAGATCCAGCCCCGGCTTCAGAGAAAACACGCAGCACACCGCTCGCACAGGTGTGTGCACGTATACGTATATGCTTACTGTATTAAATGCCTCATAGCACCTGCCCCGTTTTTTTATGAAGTTTGAAATAGTTTATTAAACATTGTGTGTCTGCCTCTAAGTTGGCAGAGACCTATCCAATCTCTTACAATACCCAGTTCATACTTGACATTCACACTTGACAAGAAACAATCCATCGTTTAGCCATGACAGACATTGCTGGCCAATCCTGATGCATTTCTTTTCAGCTGAGATTTGGCTTCAGAGTCCTTCTGAATGGGACACTCTGCCTGTCACCAGTTTACCAGAGCTGCCACCTGAGGGGAAACCTCTTTACTATCCCGGGATAGAATCACTTTTCCGGACTTTACTCTGCATTTAAAATGTGGTCATAAATTAACTCCAGTAAACTCAGGGCTGCCCCTTTTCTATAATCCACAAGAAAAAGGGTTCAAGAAAGCTTTTCACCGTACTCGGTTTCAAATAATACAGAAATGAACATTACGATGACAGGAGTGTGTTAAGAGGCTGCACTGAACAGTACATTCAAAAGTACATACAGCTGCTGGCGACAAGCTTTTGATGTGCAGGTCCCGACCCCCTGTGCAGTGAGGCCACGTCCCCTGAGGCCCCGCGGCTCTGCCTCAGCAGGACCCGTGACCTGGGGGCTCGTCCGCATCCCTGAGTGACACTCCCCACGGCGTGGACATCACCCACACCTTCAAACACCCACACACCACACAATTAACATTAAAAAATTTTCAAACCACTCAAAGCCCGTGAAATTAAGAGATCCTATTAAAACGTGAAACTCACTCATTCTCCAAAGGGAACTGGAACTCTATCTGCTGGGGAGCACCGGTGGCTGGGTGTGACACACGGTTCCCCCAGGAGCTGCCCAGATTCTGTCTGTGACACACAAAGCGCGGGAGAGCGGTCGACCCGGGGTCCTGAGAATCTGCCGTGAGATGCTGTAAAGTCACCCTGGGACGGGCGCCGTGACAGGTAACGTGCCACAGCAGACAGATGGGCCCTGAAGGGTGGAGGCCAGAGCCGGGAGACCAAAACAAAGGGAAGAAAGAGATCTGGGCCTTAAGAGAGGGAAATGGAACCACAGTACAAAGCTGCAGGCCGGTCACTGCCCTGGGGTGAGCCGTCACCAGGATGCTTGCGGGCCCTGGATGGAGACCAGGCGTCGGCCATGCCGGTGCACGCACAGGAGACCCCAGCTCCTCCCTGCGAGTGTGCAAAGACATACAATCTCCAGACTGCCACACATACAACCCAAACCCTCCCTTTCGGCTCCTGAAGGTCAGGATCCCCCTGTGGCGGGTGGAAGACTCAGGGATCCACCAGATGAAACCGCAGAGCGGAGAATCGTTCTTCCCCAGGCCTACGGACTTGGCGCAAACTGCTTTTCGAAGAGCCATAGGTTTCTAAGTCATTTCTTTTTTTTTTTTTTTATAATTTATTTATTTATTTTTGGCTGCGTTGGGTCTTCGTTGCTGTCCCCAGGCTTTCTCTAGTTGCGGCGAGCGGGCTTCTCATTGCGGTGGCTTCTCTCCTCGCAGAGCACAGGCTCCAGAGCACAGGCTTCAGTAGTTGTGGCGCACGGGCTTCACTGCTCCGCGGCATGTGGGATCCTCCCGGACCAGGCTCGAACCCGTGTCCCGTGCATTGGCAGGCGAACTGCTAACCACTGCGCCACCAGGGAAGTCCCTCTAAGTAACTTCTTGAACGCACAGAAGTGACAGTACAGACTTGTGTGGCTCAGGGACGTGCCAGCTGGCCTGGCTCAAAAGTCCTGCAGCTCGGGGACGTCCCGGTACAAATCCAGGGTCTCGGGGTTCAAGAAGGCTTTGTGGTGCTCCACGGTTTTCCCAGCGATGATCTGCTTCACGGCCATTTCCACTTTCTTGCCGTTGAGGGTGTACTGCCGGGGGGGGGGGGAAGAAGCAGACAGGAAGAGCGTTTAGACCCGAAGGGGAAAGAAGTCCCTCAGCTCTGACATCTGGGCACGTCCAAGCCGAGACGACCATCGTGACCTGGAGCGACCAGAGCGAGCGATTCTCGGTGGGTGACCGTGAGCGAGTTCCTTAACCTGGGTTTGTCCCCTGGAACATCAACTGGGGACCAGAGCATCACCCCGAGGCTGTGGGCAAGCTGATAAGTTAAGGCGCACACAGCTCTCGGACGTGCTTTGCTGTTACACTGCCTCTTTCTTACTTACATTTACTTTCTTACACTGTTTATTATATTAGAAAGACTAGCTTATTTCAGGAGTGGGCTGGCTTCCTGTGACTCTCCCTGACCACCGGAAAGTGAGCTACGTCCAAGAGCCTCGCCAAACTTCTGGCAAATCTTCCCCCAAAACCGTCATCTGAGTGAGATGGGGCACTGCTTTTCCCATAGTCGGACTCTGTCCAAATGCTCAAAGGCCCCTCTAAAATTCATAGCACGCGTTTCATCTTTAACCCCAATGGTCATTTGGCGGCTGTGCTGGCGTGTTTAGGGACCAGGAAAGTTCTGGAACAAACAGAGAGCCCTTTAATACAGCCGCCGGTGCCCTGATCTCTCCTCACACTGGCTTTTTTTTTTTTTTTAATCCTGAGATGTAATTAAAATTCATTCATTGAAAACCTCGGTCTACATGTGAACTAATTAAGGATCTGAGCACCGGCTTCTGAGGGACCACCTGTCACTGGGGTGTCGTCAGCCCCTCTCGCCCTGAAATGCAAACGTCTCGCGTGCTTTCTGTGCTTTAAAGCCCCAAGAACAGCCTGCATCAGCTGACAAAACAAACAAGGCATCGTTTGAGAAGAAATCCTTCCCCTGGGCTTCCCTGGTGGCACAGTGGTTGAGAGTCCACCTGCCGATGCAGGGTTCGTGCCCCGGTCCGGGAAGATCCCACATGCCGCGGAGCAGCTGGGTCTGCGCGCCCGGAGCCTGTGCTCCGCAATGGGAGAGGCCACAGCAGTGAGAGGCCCTCGTACCGCAAAAAAAAAAAAAAAAAAAAGAAATCCTTCTCCTGCTTCTTGGTGAGAAGGGCTGGGGTGGGGCAGAAGGTCCCTGGACTCCTGCTTGGCCCCCTCCCTACCCCCCTACCCAGGAGATAAGGCACAGCCTCCCGTCAGGATGGGCCAGCACGTCAGCTGTGACCAGTGACAAAGACCTGTTGAGATCAGGGCAGTCGTGGCCGCCGGCCCTCCAGCCTGGCAGGGCCTCAGATGCCCGTTCGTGCTCCCCTTGGTGTGACCAGACCCCCGGCCGTGACCTTGGCCATGTCCAGCCCCGAGTCCCTGTGGCTGGGCCAGACCCCCCACCCCCCAGCCTGGGGGCACAGGGCGAATCCTCTCCGAAGTGCTCCATTAGTTCGGACCACAGGTATCTGAGAACACGAGGGCGCTTGAAAAAGCCCCGGGAACCCTCTAAACGACTTCACAGGCCAAGCCGATGGAGGAGGAGAGAGCTGAACTGAGTGCCCGGAAGTCAGGGGACGAGAGCCAGGCTGAGGACGGAAAGAAAGACAGGCCGGGGTGTTCCTCACCTTCCAGCAAATCGCTCCACTTTTCTTGTGAGCAGATACAGTTTGGGAATCACCATTTCGGCAGCAAAGGACACAGATTCATTCTCAACAAAATAAAGCGAAGGGGACTCTCACATTCTAGTTCCCCAAACTGTTCCAGATCCAGACAGAACTGATCCACTGAAGGGAAGCCTAAGACCCTCACCAGGGAAAAGACAGTGAGTGTCACTGACTCAAGAAGCCCCTTCTCTCCCTGAGAGCCACTGTCTGCACAGCGTCACCTGGAGTCACCCGCCGAGTGAGACAAGAGAACTCCCAGGCCGCGGGGGCCCTTCCTACGCATAACCAAAGTGGAAAGGAAATATGTGGACGGTATAAAAAGCCCTGGTTCTAACTGCACCTCACATGCCCGCCCCTGCTCGGGGAGCGACATCCAGACTCTCCTTCCCCCAGTGGCCCGGTTAACCCGTCCCCGCCTCTGTGAACAGCTACTCTGCGGGCTTGGCTCGGCTGTGCCCTTACGCTGCTGTGTGCGCACACACATGTGCCCACAGAGGCCTTCTCGGCTGACAGAGGCCTTCGTTTTGTAAGCGACCACAAGTTAAAGCCGTGATCCGATCTGAGTGCATCTCCTCCCGCACTGAGAACCTAAACAAAGTATTGGGGGGGGGGGACAGCTTTCTGGAGCTGCGCCTCTAAACAGATTCAAATCTTCTTTCTGCAGGTAGAACTTAAAATTAAAAGGCAAGGGGAACGGCACCCCAGCGACTCTTTAAAAAGTTAAAATTAATTTTTGCATTAATAATTGGAGCACACGCTAAAACCACACAGGGGAAAAGCCAGTTGGACGTGCCGGGCGGGGCCTGCTTACCCTCTGAAGACTGGTATTTAGCAGAAGTTGCTTTACATGCAATTTAGGAAGAGTAAAAAAAAAAAAAAAGAGAGAGAGAGAGGGAGATGGCCGGATGGGGTTGCCAGGCAACGGGGACCAACTATATTTAAAGCCTGAGCAAGCGTCTAGATGAGAGCTCCGGAAGCATGCGGGCTCGTGGGGGGCCGTACCGGGATGCCCTGGGTCTCCAGGACGAGGCTGGGCACGTGCCGGGCGGACAGGCCCAGGCGGATGGCGCTGCAGATCCTCTTCACCAGGTCGGGCCGGAAGGTGTGGCCGGAAGCCATCTTCAGGAAGAGGATCACCCTCTCCTGCCCGTCCTTGTTGTACTGGGGGACACACAGGCTGTCCAGGACCTCCTTGAAGGCCTCCACTGCGGAGACAGGGCCAGGGCCTCGCTCTCACACCATCCCACCTTGATGGGGACTGCAGTGACTCCCCTGCCCCCCGCCCCCGGCAGGAGCCCCGGGGAACAGGCAGAAGGACACCTATCACCAGCAGAGTCAGAGAGCCGTAGCTTGTGCTGGAAGGGCTGACGTCTTACAAGGAGCCGGGCACCTGCCTTACTTACTCAATTACAAATTTAAAAATAAGGAAAGGAATCAAGTGCCACGAGGGTACTCCACTGGTGGGAGGAAGAAAGGCTGGAATCACATGGATCGAGATTCCACCCTGATTACACAACCCTGACATGACTTTGGGACTCTGTCATCCGCATGAGGCCACCTCCCCGGGAGGCTGATTTCGTGGCCCCGGTGGGACATTTTGAAGGCTCACAGGTGACTCTACTGTGCACCCATAAGGCCCACTGTCTTTATTTGGCGTCCTGGATGGTGCTGTGTGACTGCCAGCGATCACACAACCTCTCTGTGTGTCTTTCTCCACCCATAAAGAGTAGACACAGTTGACCGACCTGATGGAGCTCACCGTGAGGATGAGATGTAACGGAATGGGGATGGGCCACGGGACCTTAGGAATCCTGTCCTGAGGTTTCCTGAGCTACAAGCAGTGTGGACGAGGCATGTTCTAGAAAGAAGGACACCCTCACACATGTCTATTCTCACGCCCGGAGGCAAAGGGGCAAGAGTTATGCCGAAAGGTGGCATCTTTGGAAAGCAGGTCCTTGCGCCGCTCCTGGATGACTTGGGAATAATGCCGGGACAGAGGAGAATGCTCACCGATGTTATAGATTTCCGAGCTGCCGAATCGCACTCCGTTGGGGTTGAGTGTGCTGTCGCTGGAGAGAGAGACGAGGTCGTGGACACGTGGCGGCTCCAGAGTGAGGCCCGTCGCAGGGGCCCCAGGGACAGTCACCCCGTTTCCACGACCACGTGCCGTCAGTACCGGCGCCTCCTCAGCTCCTAATCCCAACCACCCCCTTTCTCCCTCTAAACTCAAAGCTAGCTATCAAGGGGGTCCCCTCTGTGTGGGGACATCAGCCACCTCCCTGCCCCTCCCCCCCGCACAGGTGCTCCCTCCCGGGTGCGGGCACCCCTCCCCCCTTCACTCCAGGAAGGGCCGTAGCGACGGCAGACAAGACGTGGGGCGCACGTCGGCTGCAGGCCTCCCACCCCAAAGCCCCCCGACCCACCACTGCAGGGCACAGAAATGTGCGTCAGGCCCAGACCCACCCCTGGGAAGCTGACACAGGAAGAACCCAGGAAAGGCCCCAAATGGGGCAGCCAACCCACCTCGCAGGCCAAGCAGATGGAAGGGTCCAGGACACGGGAAGCGCCCCCCTCTCCCTGCCCGGCTGCCTCGGGAAGCGGGGCCCCAGAGAAGAGAAGCCAAGTCCGCGGCCCTCACCTTCGGCCCAGCATGACGACGCCCCTGGTCTTGGGGTTGAGTCTGCAGTAGTCGCCGTGCACCCAGACACCTGCCGGGGCGGGGCAGAGGGACTCGGTCACCCCAAGGGGACAGAATTCTGACCGGCTGCCTGGACAGACACCCTCGGAAGGCATGACACCAACGTAACTCTCGTCAACAGACACACCCGAGGCCCAGAAGCAGGTGTGATGTGGGTCTGGGGGCGGAAGTGAACCAGACAGCTCCCACCCCCAAGGGCACACCTAGTGGGGTCCGCCCTACACCCAGGTCTGAGATGCGGCAGCACGCAAGAAACACCCCTCCCGCAGGTACCAACGAGGGTTGCGGGAATTCACGGGGCCTGAGAGCAACCCCAGCAGTGAGGATGTGAAGCGGGGGACTGGGGAGATCAATGGAGCTTTCGGGGGGGCCTCTGAATGGAGGGTGGGAAAGTACAAGCCCCGCCTTGGGAAGAGAGGGTGGTCTGGGGTGGCTGAGGGAGCAGGTCCAGAGGGGTTGGGGCCCACCTTGTAACAGAATAAACAGAAGGAGCATGACCAGGCGGGAGGCTACTGCACCAGTCCCAGTCCTAAGCCTGAACTAAGGCACCAGCCACGGAGACAGAGGCTTAACGAGCAGGTAAAACCCGGGGCACGTGGAGGGCGGAGACAGAGGGAAGAAACAGGTGACACTGACACCGCACGCCCTGAGCCAGCCCGACGTGGCCCGCAGTGTGCAGCTGGACCCTTGGGCTGGTGTCGTTCACGGGGAGGCCCCCGTCCTGGATGCAGCAAAGCAACAGATCCAAGGGATCAGGCCCCAGCTTTGACACATCCTCCACCCGACGCGGAGCAGCAGAGAGAAGCCACGCCGCACAGGGGAACTGCCTGGAGGCCTCCTCCCTTGGCGGGTCCCACAAATAGAGGAGACGCCCGGAGGGAGGAGGCAGTCAAAAGCACAGCTCTGCCAGAACTCATTTGCCTGGCCTCCCGGAACAAGCCCCAGAGCCCCCGCGATCCAGCCAGGGGAAAATGGCAGACCAAGCCAGCACAGGGTCCTCGCGGACGCCATCTCTTCCTTCCGAGTTCTTGACACACGTCCCAACTGTGAGTGCTAATAACCCAGTTGGCGCGTGACTCTGAGCTGCTACCCCTCCAATGACAACATACTCCGTTGAGGCCCTCATCCCAACAAGTGGCTACAAGCCACGACCAAGGCTTCTCCGGAGATGAAGCCCAGGTCCCCAGCCCGCAGGGAGCATGCAGTGCGTGGGAGGCCATGGAAGAGAAGGAAAGGCCTCACGAGCTCATTTATTCTGAGCAAAGAGGACGGGAGGCCTCGAGGGCCTTCTTCCCTCCTCCCCAAGCTAAAAAATAAAACCTTTTCTTTTTTTTCCCCGCTAGGTATTTTATTCTTTTTGATGCAGCTTTAAAGGAATCGTTTTCTTGCTTTCTCTTTCCGATAGTTCATTATTAGTGTACAGGAGAACAACACATTTCTGTATCTTAACCTTGCGCCCTACAACTTTACTAAATTCATTTATTAGTTCTAATAGCTTTTTGCTGGAGACTTTAGGGTTTTCTATATATAGCATCACGTCATCTGCAAACAGTGACAGTTTTACTTCTTCCCTTCCAATATGGACGCATTTTCTTTCTTTTTCTTGTCTGATTGCTGTGGCTGAAACCTCTCCTTTCTAATTGGATATTTAAAGGGTTCCCCTACACAAACGGGTGGAAGTCATTCCTAGGCTTGCAAATGACATGCCAAAGTTTGGCAGAAGCACATCTGTATGGCTACACAGAAAACCAGGCTTATACATGGTGGTCCCACGAGACAGCAAGCTGCAGACAAAGCAGCAGGGCCTGTCCCACCCACCTCCCAGGAATCCTTTTTCATTTTGGAACTTGGGTGCCAAGATCCACACACAGTCTGGCTTATATGGAGTCAGACCTCCCATGAGTCTGATCCTTACTGAAGCCCTGGAAATGCAAAGAAAAAGGAAGATGCAAATCTCCCGGAAGAAGTTTTCATTTGTGAAAATGAAATGACATGCTTCAACCTCTTGCAAAACCGAAGCTGAGGGGATGAATCCACAAGTGGCTGGAGGCTCTGGTGCCCGGTTGCCACGTCAGAGAAATTAAGGGTTTCCTTCTAGGTTTCCATGCCCCTGGGCCTGCAGTTCAAACTCTCTTGTTTTCATGGTGATTTTGCTTCACTCTGAGTTTCCTCGTGCTCTCCCATTTCGGTGATGGGACCCGTGAACAAATACACCAGAATGAATGGGCAAACCCAGCCTTTCTCCTGCTTTTAATTCCTGGAGGTCTACTGCCCGAAATCTTTTTAGAGTGAGCATGTATACCCGTACATTTAAAAAAAAAAAAAAGGTGGCCCAGCTTTCCATGTACATAAATGTAAATATAAATAAACAACACATTGCACATACACGTTTCTCTTATTAAAGGACCTGTGACCACTGGACCTGTTTAGCTAACGAGGGCCAATGGAAGCTCTGCCTGCTCCATCTCATCAAGCTCAAAATCTTGATGGCTCATGGGCAGGCCTGGTCTCCTATTTGGAATTTACCATCTTCAGTCACCTGTACCCATCATACTTCCATTTTTGCCTTGGCTACCAGGAAACTCAGAGCTGAAATCATTGCTTTGAAGAATCAGAATGATCTAAATCTTTCTGAAGTCTGCTTTTAATCTCCTTTTAAATTTTTATTAGGTTTTTAAAGATAATTAAAAGTCACAAAGAAAATCTAAATGGCTTGTATTATTCACACACATACATTTCCTTTTAAAAACTCACACAGAAGGCATACAATGCCCTCGGTTCTGCACTATTTGTCACTTAATAAATCCTTGGATACTTCTCCATATCGGCACCTTGTCAGTTTACATTTTCACCTGGCCTAATTTTTCAGGGCAGTGATGTCGGATGCCTGTTGCAGAAAGGAAGACCTTGCTTCTTTGTTGTTGTTTTCTTTTATCATCGAGCCATGTCCTATACAGTCCAAGAATCTCTCAGTGCTGGGCCTGGAGAAGTGGTCTAAGTTCAGCCTGTGTCCACCCTGACCATGACCAACAGCTTCAGATCCCATTATCTTATCTGCCCTTATTTCTCCGTATTTATTCATATGTCACACCTACTTCCAGAAAGTATTTGAGGAAGCTACCTATAAAGCCAACTATATGATGGGATTATTGAAAGGATCAGAAACTCTGCACTGGGGTGAGAGGACTGCTACAACAAAGCAATGATGGCAGCTCTGAGTTTCCTGGCAGCCAAGGCAAAAATGGAAAATATAACAGGTCACCAAGTATTTGTCTCCTCCAAGAAGGAATATCAGAGCTTTGGAAATAAAGACTTTTTCTGAAATTAATCCTGAGAGACATTTATCATGAGAACCCTTGCATATATAACAAAAAAATGACAGAAAAGAGTTTTCAAAGAGCAGTGTTGCAGAAGACGAAGAGATGTCATTTCTTAGATGGATCTTCAAGCTGAGGTTCTAATCCCTTCCTAGGACAGGAGCCCCGACTCCTCTTCAAGGTCATTTGAGGAACTTCTCTCTCTCTCTAGTCTGCTTTAGTCTGTCTGAACAGCTACACACTGGCAGGACCCAAGGTGGGGCTTAAATGCAGAGGCATCCAACGGAGGCCAGGCCACATGGCGGGGAGGGATGCTCCCACTACCCTCAAATGCGACGTGCTATGCCAGGTACGATGGCTTTTATGTGGGACATTACACGGGAACACGCAAGGCCGAGTAGAGAAACGGGACGGATCCGTGGCACCTTCTACCCGCGATGGTCACCTGCCGCTTTCTGATTCACCACATGTGATTTATGCCAGATAGAATTACCTTTCTAGAGGTTGAAGACAGCAAGTACTTAGGTGTAAATAACTCTGGAGCAGAAGGCTCGCTACATTATGAGTTACATAGCTGCAATCACTCGAGGTTGCTTATGAAATAAGATAAGGAGGCAGGAATCAGAACTTTAAATAAAGAGACTTTCCAGCTCTGGGGCAAGACACCACTCCGAAGGTGAACGGAGGCTGGCAGCCTGAGTGAGTGACGGCCTGGAATTAATCATCCCGCTGCAAAAGCTCTCTTCTCCCATCACCTCCACGAGGACTGGTTGATGGGGTGTGAGACAGAGGAGACCCCAGCCAGACACCTCTCGCACACGCATCTCTCCCCGAACAGGCAGACGAGCCTGGATAAGCAAGCGGGCCTCCCGCCCCTACGCAGCCAAACCAGCGGGTCGTGCCGGCGGCCAGGAGCAGGGCTCCGGGCCAAGGGGCTCCGGGCACAGAGGGTGGTTAAGAGTAATCTACACCCAGATTAGGGTTTCATAAGATGGCTTCAAGCTGACGGTGACCAGATACTGATCAAAAATTCATCATTGCCCCCCTGGCGGAATGAGCTGCGAGCAGCCTCACCAGGCTTTGGCGGGGTGGCCGGCAGGGGGCAGGCCCGTCCAGAATTAGACACCGAAGGCCCAGCCCGGGCGGGAATCTGGGCAGCTCCACCTGCATCCCGACCCACCTGGGAATTTGGAGAAATACGCCTTCCGGTACTTGCTGCCGTTCTCGTCGTTCCAGAAGTGCGTGGGCTGACTGGGGAGCGGCTTGGTACACACCAGTTCACCGCTCTCCCCCCAGACTGCCTTTCCTGCCGGGGAGGAATGAAAGCTAAACTGAGAACATGCCACAGCCAAACGCCCCGGCTCTCTTTCTCTCCTTCTCTCCTTTTTTAAGCTCTGAGCTATCACAGAGTATTTCAGACACATCCAAAGCCATGCAGCCGGCCCCGCCCACACGCCCATCAGGCCGGCGTCACCGAAAGCCATGTTACTGCTCCCCACCACGCTCCCCCCACTCTCGCTCAACTTCAATCCTGTACCGTTCCCTTCTGTGGATTAATCATTTTACCACATCTACACACACCTGGATAACATGTCATTTTGCGTGTTTCTAAACACCGCACAAACGGTATCGCGCTGCCCCTCGGGTCCTGCATCTCGCTCTGGGTCCTCGCCAGGGTCAGGGCACGGGGCTGCTGAGGCAGTGGGGTGGCCTCAGCAGCGACCCCAGAGTTTGCATGCCTGCCTGGGGTTCCAAGCACGTGGCCCTCCGTCTGTGCTGCAGGCCAACACCTACTCCCCTCAGCCAGACGGGCTGCAGGAGGCCGGGGAGCCCGGCGGGTGTTCAGCCAGGCTCGGGGGCCGTCAGTCTGCGAGCGGTGGCAGGGGCCGGCCCCTCAGACGGGGCAGTTTTGGAGAACTGGCCCCAAGCAAAGTTACACATCCAAGCGTATCCAAGTTACCACTCACACCTCGTCACAGAGAGAGAAAGGGTTTAGAGCCATCACCTTCCTCGTTCCACACCTCCACGGCCATGCCCAGGTTCCGGGCCTGAATTTCCCCTTTGTACACAGGAATTGAAGGATTCTGGCCCGCGAAGCAAGACATGATGTCGGTGCCCCCTGCAAACAAAAGGAGATTCAAGATTCGGAAGACCGGGACTTCCCTGGTGGCCCAGTGGTTAGGGCTCCAGTCTTTCACTGCCGAGGGCCTGGGTTCGATCCCCGGTTGGGGAAGTAGGATCCCACAAGCCACACGGCCCGGCCAAAAAAAAAAAATTGCAGAAGACTGAGACGAACTGTCCATGTTTTTTATTAATGAACAATAAAGGAGAAAGACCCCGGAGGACAAATATATACTACTCTTTCTCCAGATAAATACAGAAAAATTCCCAGAGAGCTGAGCTTCTCTTCAGGGAGGGAGCGGGGAGGTGACTTAGAAACTGGACTGAACCTCCCGTGTCCGGGTGATTTATCGTTCTGACCAGGGCTACGTGCTGAAGGAGACACCAAATAAATGACCTCTTGTGGTCACACGGAAATCCTAGACTCAGGTTCACGAAAGTGGAAGCTTCGCCCCATCAGACCTGTCTGCAGGAACTGCCGCGGCAGACGGCTCGCGTGCAGAGTCTCTTTGCTGAGGTTTATGTTCACTTAATCATCGGAGAAGCAGAAACCCCGTGGTCCCTGGAGTGCGAGTCTCCCGCACGAGAGCACGTGCTGGATGCAAAACACTCCGTTTCAGGGAGGGGCTCGAAAGAGAGTCGGACCCCAGGTGCCATCAAGAGGGAGTGGCATTAACGCCTGAACCTGGGCCCAGCCGCTGACAACTGCCCCCTCGCACGTGCCCGCGGTGCGGGATGCTCTGTGGGCACAGGGACACACACGGAGCCCACCGGGGCGCACAGGGGTTGGAGACGGCAGCCCAGGGAGGAAAGCGGGGGAGGCTGTGGGCAGAGGGCATACACGGAGCCCCGACTTGGTCCCTTCCTAGACTCGGCGATCCGGACACTGGTGTCCGTGCTCCCCTTTACACCTGTTTGTACACCTAAAAAGACAGCCTTGTGATTTAAGAAGTGTCTTCTCCCTGATCACGCTCTGTGTATATGAACGGGGTGGGGCAGGGTGACTGAAACCCACATAAAATGTTTCGATGCTTCAACAACTGGCAGGATTAATTCCGGACAGAATCGAAGCGTGCTGACCTGCCTCCCTCCTCCAGACACCTCGAGGTACCGGCTGGCACGTCCCATGAAGACGGGAGAATCGCGTTCACGGCCGTGACCAGCAAGCTCGGGGCAGTCTCGCGCCCCAACGAAGCACAGCGCTGGGAGCAGAAGTGCTGCTTCCGCTGCTTCCGGATTGGAGCTGGGGCGCTCGGGACAGCAGCAGGAGGACAGGCCGAGAGCCTAACAGACGTGGCTGCCCCGAGATGGGCTGGGCCGGCCCGGCAGACAGCCCCACGCCCATCCGACAGCAGCACCCCTGCCCACCAGGCGGGCTCTGGGGAGGACCAAGGGATGCGCTGGGCGGGCAGGAAGCTCGGCTCTGAGGTGGCAGGACCGGGTTTGAATCCCACTCTGTACCCAGCTAGTGGGTGGCCTCAGGCCAGTCACTTGGCACGTGCGAACCTTGTTTTCTCTTTTGTAAAGAAAATAGAATCTACCAGGATGAGTTGTTTAGGATCTAAGGTTACGATCAGGGTGCGGAGTGTATGTACGTTCTCCACCCCCGGCAAAGGTTCAGCAATGGCTAACTCAGTGTTTGTAGCCTCTCCCTAGAACCTAACTACCGAGAATAAGGAACATCGACCGTGCAAACGTGCATGCCCTGCTGACTGTTCACGTAGATAAATTCAAGCCGGTGGACTCTCTGGGTCACAGGGGAAGCACGCTTAACGGCCAAGCCTGGTCCCCAAGTCCTCTGGTTCTTCCAGAACCTTCTCCATGGCACAGGCACATGGTGGGGGCCGTACCTGAGATGGAGCCCAGGAGGACGCTGCTCTTGATGCACCTGTAGACATAGTCGTAGCTCTGGGCGTTCAGTGGGGAGCCGGTGGACAGGATCGTGTGCAGCGTCTGGAGACTGTGAGTTTCCACTAGAGCCAGAATCACTGAGAGATTAGAGCCAAACCCGACACCCTCTGCCTGGCTTGCAGGAACCAGGTAACAGAGTGGATCTGATTTCCGCGGCTGGCGAGACAGGGAACGGACACCCTGGGAGGCACGCTTACCTGGCTTCACATCTTTCTCTTCCAGCACTGACAGCCACTTTGCACCCGTTCCAAGGATGGTGATGCTGAAGTTAAGAAGACACCGGAAACTCGTCAAGGCTCTTGCATATTCCAGGTACCGAAGCTTTCTCAAATTAGTGACCCATTTCGGACGAGGTTGCAAAATCCAAGACACGTCATTTTTCTGGGTTGAATTAACGCTTAATATGTAGTTGAAAGCCAGTTACAACACCTGCGTTACTCTGAGGCCAGCACTGACACGTCTGCAGAGCACCCGGGCTCCCTTTAACCTTTGGCTCTACTTAAAACAACCGTCTGCACATAAACCCACCATCTTCCCAGCTGCAGGATGTTTTCTCTCGGGGGGACCAAAGGAGGCCACAGAATCAAGACCCCTCAAATTCTGAGCGCTTGCGATCATTTTCCAGGGAAGTGGAGAGGGCCGTGAGAGCTTTTTTTTTTTTTCCAGGTGCCATGCCTGGAATTCCTGACCCATCTCCCTTTCTTAAATAAGCTCACATTTTTATGAAACTTAGAAAACCACTCTTCTTCTCTTTTTGAACATTTAGAATCTAGTCCTTTATCCCCAAGTTTGCATTGAGAACAACACGTTATGCTGAGTATAAGTCATTGTGTTTTCAAGGGAAGAGTGTTACTTCATGTTCTGTTTCCTTCCTAGAAAGCTCTACCTTCCTAACTAATGGCTGTTTTCTCCTGGGGGCTGAAGGAGGCCATAAAATCCAGGTCCCTCCTGCCCCTCTGGGCGGCAAAACCCATCCCTTCGCACCTGGCTGGCGAGATTCATTCCAGGGAGACAGCCATGTGCTATCTGGTGCTTGACAGAGCTCAGAGGCACAGACACACAGAACCAGGGCCGGCTGGGCTGGGAGGGGCAGAATCCACGGCTCAAAACTACTGTCCTTCATGCCGCCAGTCCCTTTCTTTTCTTCACTTCACCGGGACACCCTGCAACCACTAAAACCGCGGACACTTCCTGGGTCGCTGTGTCCTTGGTGAAGGCTGTTTTGGGAGCTGGGAGGTCGTGGGGACCAGGAAACGTACACAATCCCCACCCCCTCCTCACTTATTCCATAAACTCAGGTAGTCTGATTAGCTGATTCCAGATCACCTCTGAGAATTAAGGCGTCACCCGTATTTCAACAGGAGACCAGGGACCCATCACATGCTGACGGACAGCAGTGACAGCCTCAGCCACAGGTACAGAGATCTCCAGCCACCGACCACACAGAGCAGCACGCGGATTTCTGCTCAGCCCCCATCCGCTCCCCTCTCCCCAAGTCGCAGGTGTCTGTCTGCAAACCGCGCTCAGCGATGTGTAAAGACTGCCACGGCGTCCCCGGGGCTCGGCCCCAGGCCTGCTTGTGTGAAGGAACGGCCAGGCCTCACCGTCTGTCTCCAGGGCTTGGGTAAAAGGCAGTTTAAAAAACACAGAGCTCATGAAGCGCAGGTGCCCGTGCCTGTGTGCTCGGCGCTGTGTCATTTTCGCGAGTGCTGCTGGGAAGCACCCCACGAGGAACGAGGCAGCTCCCCGGCTCACCCCAGCCCGGAGCCCTGCAAGGAGCCACCTGCAGACGCAGCTCCTCCAAGGCTCCGCCAGCCTGAGCCCCGGTCTGCCCGGTCTGCCCTCGACCCCGCAGTTTGCGGGGGGATCGTGTAGCGCCCCCAAGTTCAACGCCCCAACGGGGTGCCACGTCACACGGAAGACACCCGCCCCGCGGCACAGCCCCGAAATCCCTGGGGGACCCTGCCCTCCCCCCCACCCAGCTCCACCGCCCGAATCGACTGCCCACATCCAGCCACGAGGGCCTCCTCCCAGCCTCCGCACCACCCCCATCTCGGTCCCCTTGGGGCCTCGGCACCCGCCACTGCCCTGGCCTGCAACACGCGTCCCGCAGTCCTAAACGTGAACTGCCTGCCCCGTTGCAAACCCGGACAGAGACCCCAGAGTTCTGCCCTGACCCCAACCAGAATGTTCCCCGGCCCAGACCTGGAGAGCCCAGCAACACACCCCAAACAAAGAGGACAATCCGTCCTTTAACCTTGTTCACGTCTGCAAAATAACTGCTCAGTTATAAAACATGTTAGTAAGCCTGTGCGCTGACACGGTGACAATCGACGAAGACTTCGTCCCCAAGTGCATCAACGTTATTTTAAACATGAGAGGCCCTTAAATCGCACTGCGAGGCCCCTGCCCGCCCTGCCAGCGCTGAAGCGTCGCTCCTCCTGCCACAAATCCACAGGATTTTAGGTGAAAGCACGTTTGATTTGGTGTTACTTCAGCGTCGGGAGGTGGCAGAGCTGGAATGAAGGCATCCCGCCCCGTCTGACCTGCCCCCTCTCCTGTCACCCGCGTGGACGGCCGGAGCGCCGTGCTGCCCTTCGGGCGCCCCTCACAGGCCAACGAGCGGCACCTGCCTCGCTGACCTCAGCAGATGAGCCCCCCCAGCCGGGTGAAGGGCCAGGCCAGAAGGGCCCTGAGAACGGCCAAGGCCACGGCTCAGCTGGCGTCCGGGGCACAGGCCAAACCGGGATGTAAGGCGGAGGCCCAGCACGTGCGTTCTACACAGACCCAAACCACAGGGCTGCGAACGCACTCCCACATGCACGCTTGCACACACACCTGCACACAATCACATGCAGGCACACACACACTCATCCACAGGCATGGGTGTTCTCACACCGTGTGCACATAAGTGTATGTGCACACTCACAGACATGCGTGCTCACACTCGTGCACATACACACTCACACGTGTGCACGTACACACACGCAAAGCTGGGTCTGCCCGGGCCTTCCATCCTTCGACTTCATTAGCTCTAAGCCCCGGGGATGTACCTTTCTCTCGCCATCCCTCCTCCCGTGGCACAGGCATACACGTCCAGAGTGTCTCCTCCTGAGCGCGGCTTACAGGTGTTCAGGGCAGAGATCCTCCCAGGGGTTTGATTAACCTTTCACTGGCAACAAGCTCATTAGGAAATAAATTTCCTCGCTAATACTGTGAGCCAAATGTCAGGATTTAAATATCACCCAGGCCAAAGTTATACTTCAAATATTAATGCCCGAGGATTTAAGAACATTAGCGGTTCCTCCTGTTTCCCCAACGTAAATGGACTCAAAGGTAACGTAATTAGAACATTTCAGAGCGTGGCTAACTCCTGGGCCACGGGAGCCCGGCCAGCTTCCGTGTTCTCGTTCTTGGAAACACGATCATTAGGCCAACGGCGACCACCAGCCGCAGCGGCGAGAATGCGTCCGCCGCCTATGATGAATTCATCAGCAAAGGAAGTGCCAACGGAACAGGGTCTTTGGACAGTTTCTGGCAGTGACCATGAGGGGGCCTGGGGGAGAAGAGGGGCCACTTCGCCCTTCCCCTGACACTGCCCCTTAGCTGGCCGCCGCCTCTGCCATCAGGATGCCGCTTGCCGTCCTGTTCACAGGACTGTGGGGAGGCGGGGATGCCCTTCTGCAGTACCGGCAGCGGGGCATCTGGAAGCACCCTGCTGGGTCCTGGGAGACCCTCGAGGCGCTGGCCAGCCCTGAGGGCTCGCAGGAAGGCAGGCGGTAAGGCCAAACGCTGGGAACGCCCCAGAGACAGACCTGCCCTCCCCCGGATGAGCATCTCCACACCGTCCCGACCCCAGGTTCAGCCTGGGTCATTCTCTATCACCCTTGCGGCCATGGGCCCCGCGTGAAACAAAGCTCTCATCAGCCCTCAGTCTGCCTCTCTTCTGGGTCGCAGCTCTGCAAGTTCTTAGAATCCAGAGTTACAAAAAAAAAGACCACGTTCCCTCTCCCGGTGCCCGAGGTTTCAGAGCTCACACCTGGGCCTTGAGGGGCGGGGCAGCCCCCTCCGCACTACGTGGATCTCCATGGTCGGTCCCTGTCAGGGGCGCCCGCCCCTTCCCACCCTCCTTGACAGCTTCACCTACTCCTAGCACCTCCACACCCTCACACAGCCACCCCCACCAAGAGGGGGACATCGAGGGTGGCAAAGCATTCCAGAGACGGCACCCAGATCCTCAGAGCGGCCGCCCTGTGTCTGAGTGTCCCGGGTACCTACCCGATCCTGTCGACCAGGTCCCAGAGCACATTGGGGGTGGGCACCAGCGGGGAGCCGTCGTAGAGGACCACGGCCGCCCCCGTGGCGAGAGCAGACACCATCCAGTTCCACATCATCCAGCCGACCTGGAGCAGACAGAAGGGAACACGTGTCAACCCAGCACCGGGCCAGCTCCCCTCGGCCCCGTCACGCAGCCTCTCACATCCCTAGAAAACCACCCGACGCTGAGCCAAAGTAGCCAAGCACTGCCCGGCCCAAATGCACAACGCTCTGCCCCAGCAATTCCCCGTCAACAGTTTACGGTCAGGGGCTTCCCTGGTGGCGCAGAGGTTAACAATCCGCCTGCCGATGCAGGGGACACGGGTTCGAGCCGTGGCCTGGGAGGATCCCACATACCGCAGAGCAGCTAAGCCCGTGCGCCACAACTACTGAGCCCGTGTGCCACAGCTACTGAGCCCGCGTGCCACAACTACTGAAGCCCGCACGCCTAGAGCCCCTGCTTCGCAACAAGAGAAGCCACCGTAATGAGAAGCCCACGCGTCATAGCAAAGAGTAGCCCCCACTCGCAGCAACTAGAGAAAGCCCGCACGCAGCAACAAAGACCCAATGAAGCCAAAATAAAAATAAAAATTAAGAGAGTTTATGGCGGGGATCAACGCACACGTGTGCACTAAGACATGTAGGAGAATGTTTCCTGCAGCCTCACTGGTGACAACAAGGGACTGAAGGCAACAGAGATGCCCGTTGCGTGGTCACGTGGTGCACACATGCAGGGAACCCTGGGCGCTGCAGCAGGCGACCCAGGTCGGACGTGGGAAACAGCGCCTGGCACCCAGCCAGCACTCAGGAGTCAGCCACTGGGCAGCCATCAAAAAGAACGAGGCCTGGCTCTGTGCAGAACAGTCTCGAAGACAGACCGTAAAGTGGCAGAGCCAGCCCGGCAGAGGGTGTGCAGCGCCCCATTCGTATACAGAATCCCCAGCCCCACCCCTGGGCCTGCAAAGGGGCCCGAGGGGCAGGGGAGTGAGCAGGGCGGACGTGGCTGCCTCTGGGCCCTGGAAGACGCCAACCTCTCACCAAGTTCCCAGGTGCTGCATGAAATGCTTACCACGTGTAAGGAGAGCATTTTTTTTTTAATCAAAAAAATTTTCACAGCCAAAGAGTGTGCTCATAGCCCCACTGACAATGGCACTCCCACCCACGCTGGGAGAATTTGTAGGCGATTCCGGCCTAAAGCAATATAGCGACAGAACAAGGAAGCAGGAACCTCTGTCCAGAGGGCAGAACAACCCAATTCTACCCCGTAAGCAACGAGGGCAGGATGCCCATCCATGAGCCTGGAGCAGACGCGGCCCAGTGTCCCGGGTCACCTGGCATCCCCAGGTCAGAATCCCGCCATCGGGGACCAGGCGGCCACGTGAGGTGGCACCCAAGTGGCAGTTAAGAATCCCCAGACAGTTCACAACAGTGTGAGTGACGCGGGTAAGAGCACGATGACCAACCTATGCTCCCCCTTTGGCACCATGGAAACGGCAAAGGGAACCAGGGGTCACACGAGAACCTCCATTTAGTTGAGTTGCCTTTTTTTTTTTTTTTAAGGGTTTTAACATCCTAAGTTGAGTTTCTTCTAATAAGGAATCTTTTTTACTTTTCTTTTTTTTTTGGCCTCATAGCACGGCTTGCGGGATCTTAGTTCCCCAACCAGGGATTGAACCCGGGCCCTCGGCAGTGAAGCTGTGGAGTCCTAACCACTGGACCGCCGGGGAGTTCCCAAGGAATTACTGTAATAGGCAGCACTGCATCCTGGCCACCTCACTGTCCAGCTGTTAAAGTGAGTCAGCAGGTGACAGCACAGGCCTGGCTGGGGCCGGCTGGGGGCACCCGAGGCTGCTGCTGGCACCTGGCATCCTCCACCGAAAAATGCAACAGCCCCATCCTTCATGGGCAGGATGCTTCCCAGAAAAGTGAACTGCTTTTGAGAGAATTGCTCTGGATCCTTGAGTCCTTCCATTGTCCCCTCACTGTGTCCCAGGGAGGCAGCTGAGTTGGAGGTCAGCATAGCTGTGGCTTCCCCCGGGGGGTGGGGTTCTGCAACTCAAAACGCTGCTCCATTAACACCCCAGGGCTGGGCTTCCTGTCTGAAAGGGCCGGAGCCTGGCAGAGCCTGGCGGGGACCCAGCACTACTCACTGTTCACGATGGGGGAGGGGGATGGAAGGAAAGCCTGCAGCTGAAAGAAACCCAAATTATTTGGCCCAAAGCCCTGGATTTACGGCTGGACACACAGGGCGACCTGCCCCTGGTCGCACGTCAGCGCTCCCTCCTGTGTCTGCGTCGGGTCCTGGGGCTCTGGCCCCAGAGAAGCAGCAGGGCCTGGGCCTTGACCTCCCAGGTTAGGAAGATGCCTCAGCGTTCTGCTTCCTTGAGAACTCAGACCGGAAATGGGAGCCAAATCACTCTGGAGCCCCTGGATATTTGCGGTCTTGGACAAAGCTGATTTTGAGTTTTCTTCCCTTGGGACAAACAGCACTTCCTTCGGCTTGTTAACCTTTCACCTTCCAGGGTTCAGCAGCGTCGGGAACAGCTCCAGCGCCTTGAGCTCAAGCTCTGGTTTGATGACACCCGCTCCACACTAACCCACGGGAAGGGCTGGAAGCAGGACCACCTCCGTCCTGGGGGCAGGACTGCGGGCCTCCCGCGGGCACTGCAGTACAGCAGCGGCTCTCGGGTGCACGCGCGGCCGCCTGCAGGCCCCGCCTGGTCTCACGCCTGGATCCCCAGCCATGGAAGTAACTGCTCGAGCCACCCTGCATGCCCTTCCTCTGGCTGCTGTAAACAACGGGCACAAACCCATTGGTCTAAATGTACTGTCTGAGAGTCCTGAAGGTCGGGTGTCCAAACTCAGGTGTCAGCAGGGCTGGGAGTTCCTTCTGGAGGCTCCAGGGGAGGGTCTTTCTTTGCCTTTTCCAGCTTCAAGGGGCCCCCGCGCTCCTTGGCTCATGGACCCACCGTGCTCTGGCCTCTGCTCTGTCGTCCACCCCCTCTGGCTCCACCCCTCCTGCCTCCCTCTTGTAAGGACCCTGGTGATCACCCTGGGCCCCGGACAACGCAGGACACTCTCCCGGTCTCCGGAGCTGCAGCCGAATCACATCTGCAGAGCCCCTTTGCCGCATCAGGTGACACGCACAGGCTCCGGGAGTGAGGACATGGGCACCTTTGGGGCCGTTATTCTGCCTCTCAGCGTGCCACGCCACGGCCTTCCAGTAAATTCCTTTTCCGCCTCAACTGGTCAGAGTCCCTTTACTATAGCACACGACTAAGAACTGACCGTCCTCGTGGCATCTCTGGTAAGTTCCTGTCCCCCAGGTTGAGCCACAGATTTCCGTCACGTGACACTCATCCCCACCTCTGCAGGCTCAAGAGACTGAATTAACAGTCTCCTCGGTTTCTCTAGATTTCCCCAGGGCTCCAGGGCTCCCAGCGGCAACCGAGGTCAACACAGGGGGACGGGCCAGCCTGGTGCTCGACCTTGCTGCCGAGATTCAAGTGGGCAGCCACCGGGAGGGAGAGAAAGAGAGCAAGAGCGAAGGATCCCGCAGGAGGGGCTGCTCGCACGCGGCCCGGGGTCTGGCGCACGTGGCCTGGGGTCTGGCGCACGCTGCCTGCGGCTCAAGCTGCGCTTCTGGCTCCTGACGTGTGCAAAGGTGGAGAGGCAAAAAGAAGAGTAAAGATAAAGTCCTCTCTACCTGAATGAACCAAAGCCCGTCCTGGGAGCGGCGCGGAGGAGGGGGAGGGCACCCGTCTCAGCACAGCACCCGCACTCACCGTGGTGTAATACAGGATGATGTCACTGCTGGTCATGTTGCCGTGAAGAATGTGCTCCTTCAGGTGCTGGATGAGGGTCCCCTGGGGAGAAGCGGGGGATTTCCGCGTGAACCAGGCTGCTTCCTCCAAGGGCACAGAGGCACGCGCAACCCAGACGCTTGGCCCTGGGGCAGGAGAGGTCGAGGAAGAGGCAGAGCTCTGAGCACCCTCACCATGACGAGCAGTGCTCCCGTCCCTCTGCCACCTGACCCCTAAGACTCGCTGGGGACATGAGAAGAAACCCTGACCCGACCCTGCCGGCCTGCTCTGGGCACCAGGTGATCAGGAGCACAGGGGACCCACCAACCTCAGGCAGAGAGAAGTGAAGATCACGGAGCGGAGAGTCACGAAGATGAAGGTAAAAGGCTGGGTGCAGGGACACCTGCCCCCCTCCAGACCAGGGCACTACAGGCCAGCCTTGCTCCCTCGTGGTGGACGGGGAAGACTGGATGCCTGAGCAGGACTGTCCCCGGGGTGCACAGCCGCCACTGGGTCTGCAGCTCCGAGAGCCTCGGATCAGAGCTCAGGGACTCCTTGGCCGAGGGGTAGCTCAAGACCCTGCTTTCAGCTCAAACGCCCAGCCGGACCCCTCTCTCCCAACCCCGACATGTGATCTATTACTTTTTATTTTAATGTTCACAGGGCAGTATATTCGCTTGGACCGAAACTCGAAAGCATACACCATGACAAGCCCCCCGTCCCCTTCTGCAACCAGTAACCGTATACGTTTCCCGTGTACATTTCCAGGTATGTTTCTTGCCTGTCTGCATGTATTTATTTATGCTGGTTTTTTATTTGGACGCACTGTCCTGCAGTTTGCTTTTTCCATTTATCAATACAGGGAGTTTCCCTCATGGTTCTTCGTACAGCCGTATAGTATTCCACTGCCCAGACCCCACTTGTTCCAAATGACTGTGTCGCTTGTGGCTCACAGGGAGGACAGGAAGCTTCCCAGCCCCAAGCACAATGCAGAGAGCAGAGCAAGGGGACCCTGAACCAGCTGTTTCATCTCTCAGTTTTCCCATCCTTTCAATGGATCTCACACAAGATCCTAAGGCTAGATGAGGGACGCGGCCCCTCCGAAGCCCCTGAAAAGGCCAACCACTGCGCTCAGTCTGGCCACAGACGGGAGCCGCCAGCTGACGGCAACGGTGGCCCTGGTTGTTTAGGGACTATCGGGACCCACGTATTAAAACCAGCCTTGATGACCCTCATTGTACCCAAGGGAAATAAAAAACAAGCCAGGGCTTCCCTGGTGGCGCAGTGGTGAGAGTCCGCCTGCCAATGCAGGGGACACAGGTTCTTGCCCCGGTCGGGAAAGATCCCACATGCTGTGGAGCGGCTGGGCCCGTGAGCCATGGCCGCTAAGCCTGCGCGTCCGGAGCCTGTGCTCCACAACGGGAGAGGCCACTATGGTGAGAGGCCCGCGTCCCGCAAAAAAAAAAAAAAAAAAAAAAACCACAAGCCAGTAGGAGGAGATGATCCCTTTCAAAGCTCAACAGAAACAATCCTACCTAACAAATTCTCTAACTCAAGAGCCAGCACTCCTATTCCCGAGTCTGTCCTGGATGGCACCCCGTCACCAGGCCCGCAGTGGGGACGCCTGCCCTGGGGACGGACCACACAGGGGTCGGAGAGACAGCGTTAGAAAGGCTGCTGGGAGGGAGAGCCCGTTCTGAGGGTTCCCCGAGGCCACCCTGGGTCTGCACATGGGAGCCAAGAGCCCAGTGGCTTCACCGTGCGTGCACTGCAGGGTCAGGGACAGCACACCCGCGCCCACCCAGGACAGTCACAGGCTTCCTAGGGAAGGCGGGCGACCACGTGGGGACAAGAAACATTTCAGGAACCCTTTCGATGAACGCTAAGTGCTCACGTGGCAAGTCCACAGAAAGAACTGGGAGCTCCTGGGTTATAGGAACCCGTGGCAGATGCCCATCGATTTCCCTTTTCACTTAGATTGGCCTTTCAAGGGCACCTTCGCCCGTACGGTCTGCCTCTACGAGCCCGGCCTATTCGTAACCCGCCATGTGCTCACCTGCTCGGCAACCTCACTCTCTCGACGGCACAGAGCCCTCCTTTGCTTCTCTCTGTGTGAACCTTAACGAGTCGCGTCCACAGCTCGTCCCTTAATTTCTAAATATCTATGGCAAGTCTGAATGCTTTCCCTGAGCGTCAGGAAGTGTAAGCAGCGTGGTTTCTGAATCTCAAGCAAGAAGAGTAATTTAAAAGAAGGAAGAGGGAAGCTGTTTTCTGGGCTCTTTTGTGGGCTTAGAAAGCACAAAACAGCAAACGGGGATCACAACGTCCCAACCCAACCCTGACCCTGCTGCCAGCCCCAGGGGCACTGTCGGCGGTCCCACCGCGCTGTTTTCAAGTTTCCGCTCGAGATAACGCTTGAAAACAGGCAAGATGTTAGTCACTTCTCTGGAGATGCAAGAGCCCAGCGAAGCCAGAAGTAATATAATTTTTCCTGACTTTTCCATATTCTAAATATACCAAGCACAATGATTTTATGAGCAAACTACATTTCATCTGATACATTTTTATGTTCCACTCCTAAAGAAGGGACATTCGCTAGGCAAAGAGCACTGAGAATAGAAGTACAGTCGGGGACGGCAGGCTTTCCTAAAATGTGCTGTTTTCCCACACACACACCCCGCAACGCCCTCGCCTGCCAGGCTTCTAAAAACACTCATCTCTGTGGCCGGATATCGGGCCTCCGACCAGGCACACCAGGGGTCCCCCTCCAGGCAAAACGCGATGCCAGCAGCTACAGCTTAGGCTCTGAACACGCCCGACTCGGTGTGATGAAACAGGCTGGTAAGCAACAAGCACCCGCTGCTACAAGGAGGCCACTCGGCTCGGTCCGCGCTGCTTCCAGAAATCAAGGCTTTGGCCCCCGATGTCCCCTCCCTCCCACTCCGTGGTTCCTGAGAAGTCACCCACTGTCTGTGAACAGGCTCGTGTGTATCTGGCGGTTATCATTCCTAACCTGCCATCGGATCTTCCTTGGATGCAAATCCAGGTGATGACAAAGTTGTGTTAACCTCTTTCCACGTTCTCATGAGAACACTGTGGAAAGAGCTGTATTAAGGCGTTAGAGTGATTCTACGGCAGGGGTTCAAACAGCTTCTAGATGTTCTAGCAGAGAACAGCTGTAAAAGCTGAATGAGCTGGAATAAGAGAATTTTGTATTTCATGTTCAAATACCACCGTCTGACCAAGCACTATAGCTAGAAGGCTCTTAGACAACGTGAGGTTTCTCCACTCAGATAATCCTCGGGCCTCCAAGAGGGGAGGAGGTTAAAACGAGGCCGATAGGGTGGGCGCTCGTCCACCGCGATGGATGTCCTTACGAAGAGAGGAAAATTAGACCCCAAAGAGACGCCGGGAATGTGCGTGCAGAGAGGAAAGAGCGCGTGAGGACAGAGCGAGAAGGCAGCCCCCTGCGAGCCGACGACAGAGGCTCAGAGGGAACCAACCCTGCCCACACCCCGGTCTTGGACACCCAGCCTCCAGAGCCGCAAGGAAGTAAATCTTCGTTGTTTAAGAACCCCCTCAGCCCGTGCTCTTTTGCTACGGCAGCCCGAGCTGACTCACACAGCACGGTAAGTCCTCCCTCAGTTAACCGCACTTTATAACATAACCCGGCGGCTTTCAAACTTTTTGACCCCAGCCCACGGTCAGACAGAAGTTTGGCGACGCTGCCTGGCACGTGCACCGTCCGTACCCACGCTTACGTGACGGCTTTGAGAAAACACACCAACACTTCTTAGGACCCTTGATGAGCTGATATCTTCTCTTCTCACCTAACCTGTTTCCTTCTGTTTAAAATGCCGGCAGATGGTCAAAAAACACATGAAAAGATGTTCACCATCACTAATTAGAGAAATGCAAATCAAAACTACAATGAGGTATCAGCTCACATGGTCATAATGGCGATCACCACAATCTACAAACAATAAATGCTGGAGAGGGTGTGGAGAAAAGGGGAACCCTCTTGCACTGTTGGTGGGAATGTAAACTGATACAGCCACTGTGGAGAACAGTATGGACGTTCCTTAAAAAACTAAAAATAGAACTACCATATGACCCAGCAATCCCACTCCTGGGCATATACCCAGCGAAAACCATAATTCAAAAAGACACATGCACCCCAATGTTCACTGCAGCACTATTTACAATAGCCAGGACATGGAAGCAACCTAAATGCCCATCGACAGAGGAATGGATAAAGAAGATGTGGTACATATATACAATGGAATATTACTAGGCCATAAAAAGGAACGAAATTAGGTCATTTGTAGAGACGTGGATGGACCTAGAGACTGTTATACAGAGTGAAGTGAGGCACAAAGAGAAAAACAAACATCGTATATTAACGCACAAATCTAGAAAAATGGTACAGATGATCTTGTTCGCAAAGCAGAAATAGAGACACAGACACAGAGAACAAACGTATGGACGCCAAGGGGGAAAAGGGGGCGGGGGGGGAGGAATTGGGAGACTGGGACTGACACACATACACTATTGATACTATGTATAAAATAGATAACTGATGAGAACCTACTGTAGAGCACAGGGAACTCTACTCAGTGCACTGTGGTGACCTAAATGGGAAGGAAATCCAAAAGAGAAGGGATATATGTATCACTGATTTACTTTGCCGTACAGCAGAAACTAACACAACATTGTAAAGCAATTCTACTCCAAGAAAAATTAATTTAAAAATAAATAAATAAAATAAAATGCGGGCAGGGCCCATCTGTCGGACTCACAATACCCTAAGGGGTCATGACGTACAGCATGACTGTCACCGGCTCGCCCGGCGCAGGCCTTGCCCTGGTGGGCTGTGGAGTCCCGGGACCCCGTGGCGACGGGGCCACGGCAGCTGGGGCAGCAGCCCCCCACCGCCCGGCTCGAGGCCGGATCTCGGCACAGCACCCACCTGGAGAGCGGGGATGGGGTGCCGCCCTAGCCAGCAGGAAGCCCCCAGGCAGGGACGGGGTGCAGACCTACCCCGGCCGAGTGCACCATGCACTTGGGCGCTCCGGTCGTGCCTGACGAAAACATGATGAAGAGCGGGTGGCTGAAGGGCAGCTGCTCGAACTCCAGCTGGGGGGCTTGCGCACCTTGCCCAGTGGCCAGGAAGTCCTCCAGGAACACGCTGTGGGCAAAAAGGCGCAGGAGACAAACGGTGAAGGTTCTAGAACGCCTGGCGGGGCGGGGGTGCGGAAATCTGTCGAGTCCTCCCGTTCACCCCCCTCCACGTCTACCTGGGTGACGACCTAGATTCCAGGGACCTGCCTTGTCTGGAAGCTTCCCAAGAGAGAAGGGAGAAGTCGGGGCTCAAGGATTCATGCTAATTGAATAAAAAGTAACTGAGTGAAAATTTCCGGTTGCTTTTTTCTTTTTCTTAATATTTATTTACTTATTTTGGCTGCTCTGGGTCTTAGTCGCGGCAGGCATGCGGGATCTAGTTCCCGACCAGGAGTCAAACCTGGGACCCTGCATTAGGAGCTCGGAGTCTTACCCACTGGACCACCAGGGAAGTCCCCAAAATTTCCGGTTGCTTTATTAGCACCGCTGATGGGGCCAAGGGCTGTCTCTCCAGAGAATCTAAGCGCTTTAATAAACGCTGTGGAGAAGGATCCCTTGCATTTAACACGTTGGCTGCTTGTATGCAAACGGCGGAGGGGCTGTGAAGTGATGCTCAAGTCCTTGGAGCCCAGGCACACCTCCTGTTTGCTACTAACTGTCTGGTCGCAGATGCCTGGTTTCCCCAGGTTCCCCAAAGGCAAGCTAGAGCCCAGCGTGTCTGAATCCTTCCCTTTCCCCCCAGGAGAAGGGAGGGCAGGAGGTGCCGGGTTGTAAGCTCTTCTGACACCTGAAGGGCACAGCCAGAAAGTGATGCCAACCTGTGGGACAACTGTTCTCACTGTTTTCCTGTATCCTGAGGTTTACAATGGCCAGACGCAAGCAGCTGTCCAGGAACAAATACAATTAAGCCCAGCTACCGGCTCCAGCCTAAACAGCCTGCCCTACCCTGCCCCCAGAGCTGCCGTAAAGCGCCACTGCACATCACCAAGAACCGCCGAAGGGGCTGTTTTCTGAGCAGAAACAGGGTAGTGGAAGCCACAAAGCCACCTTGGGAGACAGGTGGTTTCTGTATTTTGAGATCGGCGGAAACATCGATTCCAAAACCCCGGCCCTGTTCCTCCACTGGTTTAGAAGGGAGAAGAAAGGGGAAAAATCGAAACTACTGCTTTGTCAAATGGAACTTTCTTTCAAGGAAGGGGGAGAAGTCAGTTAAACGCGGCCTGCAGCAAACTGCCAAGGAGAATTACTCTGAAATACAAACGGATGCACACGAAAGTGAAGAAGTGTGCTGTCTTGCACGGAAAGGCCCCCTTAAAGATGAGGATGTGGGAGTTCCCTGATGGTCCAGTGGGTAAGACTCCGCACTCCCAATTCAGGGGGCCTGCGTTCGATCCCTGGTCGGGGAGTTAGATCCCGCACGCGTGCCGCGACTGAAAGACCCCAAGTGCCTCAACGAAGATCCCACATGCTGCAGCTAAGACCCAGCGCAGCCAAAATGAATAAATAAACACATAAAAATAAATCTTTAAACGAAAGAAAAGATGAGGATGTCTCCCGGGAGAGGTGCGGCCATTTGAAATGGGCACCCCAAATAATTCTGAGCGGTAAACAAGCAGACCCTTCCTCTCCAGAGCTGGTCAGGAAGATTATTCACTGTGGAGCCTTCCAGTCAATGAAAGTCCCATTCCGCCTCCACCTCCCATCCGAATACCATTTACACAAAGGGCCCAATCGAATCGAATGCACCACACAGAGAAAAACGTTTTCTTTCCATTGGTCTATAAATCACAGTAAATAGCGATTCCTTTTGCTGCTTCTTCTAAAAAGGAAAAACCCAAAGGGCAGTCCCCCCACAGACGCGCAGAGGCGCTTTCGGTTTATCTGCGGCACCCAGGAATCAAAGGCTGGAGAGCGCTGGGGGCCTGCTTCCCCGGGCGGTGGGGACCAGGACTGCAGAGCTCTCCGCACTGCCTGAAGCTAAACCAAGTGGTTAATGTTACTTCTGGATGCCCTCACTTTCTATCAATCACCAATAAACACATTCAGAAAAATAAAAGCCGGGCCACCGCGGGGCCAGCAAACCGTCCTGTTTTCCTCCTGGCCTTTGTGCGTACGGCCCCATCAATAAAACCAGGGGAGCTATATTCACGGCAGGGGTGTAATTTGTCAAGGTCGGCAGGGTTCCCACAGTCTAGGGGACAGTCCACGCCCCCGGACCTGCCTGTAAGGACCTGCACATCCTGACCCGGATGCTCCAGAGGACACAGCCCACTCTGGCCTGCAGCTGTCACCTGCCCATAATGACGACGTTACTGAGAGCTAACTTCACGCACACTGCTAAGCCTGCGAGGAAGGTACTGTTATCCCCGTTTCACAGATGGGGAAAACAAGGCACAGAGAGGTTGATCGCTGGCCCAGGGCCACACAGCTGAGATCTGACCCCGAACAGTGTGGCTCGAGACCATGGCTTTAAAGGAACAATCACTCTGCTGCAGCTCCCTTCAGCCTCTGGAACCCTGGTACTGCAGCTGTCCCCAGACCCTGCTCACTTCTCAAGGTCCCTCAGGTGTCACCTCCCCCAGGCCCCACAGAGAAGCAACCACGCCCTCCTCTCACCTCCTGGGCACTCCCTGTCCCCAGTTCAGTGAGCATGGCTGTGTCTACTGGGCCGAGCGGTCACAGCTCCCCCTTCCTGCAGGCGTGTCTTGTCCCCCCAGCTCGACTGTAAACGTGGGGGACAGTACATGAGCTTTAGCCCCCTCAGTGCCCCTGGAGGGCGCCTGCACAGCGCCGCTCAGCCACGCGTCCACCCCGTCTGCCTGAGTAGCAAGGCCTCCTCGCCGCCTCCCTCCCCGCCATGGCACACCCAGGATCCCCACCTGCGGCTCTGCCGCCGCTTCTCATGGGGCCTGGGGCCACTCAGAGACTCCTGCCTGCAGCCCAGACGCGAGGCTAAATGGACAGGTTTACCTGCGTAGGTAAACACGCCCGATCTCAGAACTCGCTCCTCTATGATGGCTTACAGAGAGATGAAAGGTGTATAACAAGAACTTTGGGAAGAATCTCAACTTGGACCAAATCATAATCCATTTTCTTAACTTCTGTTCAGAATTAAGGTGCTCACCATTCTATTCCACGTCAAGGCCTGTGGTCTATCGGCTTATAAATGTCAGAAAAGCAAAGGAAGATGCCGTTAGCAATGGCAACAAAAACTAGGTTGTAAAATGAAAGAAAAACCCCACATATTACGTATGTGTACACCTTTGTGTGGCTGCGCGTGTATACATACATGCATACAAATACACATAAGTATGAACCACGTACACAGAGGTGTACGTGTGTGTGTGCACATACGCACATCCACACACATACGCACCTGTGGATACACATGAGTCACTGTTCAGAACTGCTGTGGCCAATCCAGGGAGCCAGCCTGGCCCCATCCAAGCCCACCACTTCCAAGGGACATGAGACAGGAAGAGTTAGGATGCCTGGGACAGTCTCTGTTCTGCCACTAAGTTACCACGTGGCCCCAAGGGATTCCCCCTGGGGCCCTCGGGTCCCCATCTACAGAATGACAATTTTTAACTAAGACACCTTGCACCTCTGAAACACTCCAGCCCCAAGTGCAAAGATCCACAGAACCTGCACCCCGGCTGGGGCTCTGAGTGGGTTTCACATGCAACCAGTCATCAGCATACGGCTGGCTTACCTATTTGGAATCTTGGAAATGTCTATCTTCTCTCTGGAGGAAACGTAAGGAATCACCACCACTTTTTTCAGGTCTGCTAGTCCTGAAAGCAGCGGGGAGGAGAAAACACAAGCTTACAGGACACAACATACCTAGCCGCTAATCTTTTTCTTTTTTGCTGAAACGTAACACGACCTAGGACTGAGACTACTCCGTTTTTGCAGGGCTCTTGGGACCCCTGGGGGGGCTCTCGCCCCTGCCCCCTGCCCCCCACGCCAGCCCACGCACCTCTAACGACCTGCTGAAGCTTGTCCACGTGGTCGTGCTCCCTGCCATTGTACACGACGGCCTCCACGGAGAAGATGAGCTTTGGCTGAATCTGAGAAAACCGGTCCAGAACGCCCTAGAGTGGAAGGAAAGAGTCGTCATTGTTCATCCAAAAGGCAAAATCCTCCAGCAGCCAACGGCACGGCTGCATCTCCAGGGAAAGAAAAAGCAGCGTGCGCAGCGTACTAGCCACGTCCCTGCGTCCCCGTCACCCAGAGGCCAAGAGAGACAGCCAAGCAAACAGGACATGCCCCCGAGACAGGATCATCACTTCAAAGAAAGCATCGGTACAAAGAAACACCGGACTGACTTACAGACATACACTGAGTCTATCAAATGGGAAAACACAGGGTGAGTATCTGCACGACCACAGAGATCCCCCACTTTTCAGCAAGAGCCTCCCAACACAGCTCCTCCGGCATATGTAAGTGAAGACGCCCCTTCCCGGAAGGCAGCTCTGTATGCAAAGTGGTGCCATATTCAGCCCCTCCTTTAATCTTCAGTCAAAGAGGTTCGTGAATCCTCTGAATGATACTTCTTGCCGAGCAAATGTATGAACTCACAAATGTGTACACTCGTAAACAAGCCCCATGAGGAAAAGCAGGCTCTCCACACCCCAGCCGTCTGTCTCTCCACACATGGGATCACCGTCCCGCCAAGCACCCCCCTCCCCCTGAGAGAAGGGGCACCCCCCGTGCACATGCGCAACTTGCTTCGGGAACTGCTGTGAACTGCCGCACGCAGCCTCAGGAGGCACTGATACGACCTGCGTGGGACACCGAGGGTGACGGGTACAGGCCCTCTCGGATGGACTCCCCTCCCGCTCCCCTCTCAGCCTGCCAAGTGCAGACCGTGGTGGAGCCATTTCCATCCACGAGAACAGCACCTGGAAGGCATCACCCACGTGGCGCTCCTGATCCCTCAGTCCAGTGCAGCGGCTCAAGGTCAATGCCCGGGCTACTCCAAAGGCACCAGCAGTGATGCCAGAACCTCCATGTGAGGACCTGATGGGCAGGGTCTCCACCCTGGCTGCAGGTTAGAGCCACCTGTGGCGTGACGATTAATTAAACTCATTAGGTAACTAATTAACTGGCCTGGAGTGGGCCAGGCACTGCTTCTCAGGGCTCCCAGGAGTCAGCAAAGCACATGCCTAAGACGAGGGGACGCCAGGCCCCTCGGAGGGGTCCTGGCGACAAGAGCATCACTCGGGGCCCCAGACCTACTGAACTGGAAGGCCTGGAGGTGGCCCAGCAATCTGTGTTTTCACAAGCGCTTCGGGTGACCCTAATGCACAACAGAATTTGAGACTCTCTGGGCTAAAGATTCAAGGACGGATTCTATTTTCAACGCCGTCGGATTTTCAAGACCAGAAGCTGAATTGACAGAGAAGAGCCGCGGGCGGAGAGGGGGAGGAAGCATTTGTTTATCCCACCTACTGTGCCAGGCAACCAATCAGAGTTCTCTCTCCTTGGAACATATAATCTATTGCGGGGGGGGGGGGGGGGGGGGGGGGGGGGGGAGTAGCAAAGCAATTATAAATGTTTTTGTTTCCAGTTTCTAACTGTTTTCAGTTAACTATACCCATGGTTTAGGTAGCCAGGAAAATGAAAAGGAGGAAGACAAGAAGGGAGGGAGGGAGGAAAGGAGGGAGGGAGGAGGGAAAGGAAGGAATTAAAGTCATAAGGAAAAATTAATGATGGACTTGATCAATACAAACAAAATCTTTTTTCCAAAAAGATCAATAAAATAAGCCTCTTGATAAATCTGACCAAGAAGACAGATATTTCTAGCTAACACTGACATAGTACTTATTACGTATCAGGCACTGTCCTAGGCACTTTACTAATATTCACTCACTTAATGCTCTGACATAGAATTATGATTCCCATATTCCAGATGGATAAACTGAGGCATACAACCATACAAAATCGGAAACCAAACGTTACTACAGAAAGAGGGAATAACAAATGACAAAGCACTATGTTCAATTTTGTTAATAAATTCATGAAAGCCAGATGAAGTGGGTGATTCCCCAAGAAGATATAAATTTATCAAAAATGATTCAAGAAGCAGCAGAACACCTGAAGAGACAATAACCACGGGAGAAAAAGCAGTCAAAAGTCTACCCCCCATTTTTTTTTCTTTTTTTATTGGCTGTGCTGGGTCTTCATTGCTAAGCACAGGCTCCCTCTAGTTGCGGCGGGCGGGCTTCTCATTGTGGTGGTTTCTCTTGTTGCAGAGCACAGGCTCTAGGTGCTCGGGCTTCGGTAGTTGTGGCACGTGGACTCAGTAGTTGTGGTTCGCGGGCTCTAGAGCGCAGGCTCAGTAGTTGTGGTGCATGGGCTTAGACACTCCACGGCATGTGGGATCTTCCCAGACCAGGGCTCGAACCCGTGTTCCCTGCACTGGCAGGCGGATTCCTAACCAGTGAAGTCCCCAAAGGTCACCTCTTAACACAGACACCAGGGAGGTACAGAACTGCCGGCAAGTGCCACCAAATCCTCACACACTAGGACGTTCCTTTTCTACAAACCATTACAGGAGACAGAAAGAGACAGAGAACACACAAACCAAAAAAGAGATTAGACCAATGTAATTTACTACACTAACAGATTAAAGGGGAAAAATCTTTTGATTATCTTAAAAGCTTTCAATAAAATGCAACACGCTTTCCTCCCAAAAAGCTTTAATAAGCTGGAAACTTCCTCACTGACAAATGGTGTCTCGCAGAAATCTATGGCAAACACATCACTCTTGATGGTAAAGAGTCCTGGTGGGAATTCCCTGGAGGTCCAGCGATTAAGGACTCTGTGTGCTTCCACTGCAGGGGGCACGGATTCGCTCCCTGATCAGGAATTAATATCCCGTATGCCGCACTGTGGCCACAAAAGAAAAAAAAAAAGTCCTGGTGAAGAACAGACACTAGCTTCCGTGCGCGGACTTCCACGCTCTCCTGGCGCCCCCATCTAGCAAGAAGCCTGGAGCGGGCAGGAGGGAACCAAGCAGCGGACGGCAAGAAGGGCTACGAAGAAAGCCGGTGAGAACCGCCGGTAGAACCATTAGAACGGGGTTCGGCAAGGTGGCCGTGTACAAACTCCACACAGCAAAATAAACAGCACGCCTGGACCCCAGCATTCTAAGAGGGACAGAGAGTCCGCGCTGTAGCTGGGAGGAACATTTTTGCCAGTAAAAACCCCTACATGCACTGAGCGTTCACCATGCGCCTCTCCAGCTGGTGACGGGCACTCACACATCCGAGGTCAGGCCCCCAGGAGCGGGTGGGGCTGTGAGCGCCTCCACATCCTCGGTGAGACAACCTGCCAGTGACAGAGCTGGAGTTCCAGCCTGCTCGGTGTGCCGCGGGGGCTGATGCTCCTAACCACAGCGCTGACTCCACAAAGGAAAGACTAGCCCTCGGGACAGGGAACCAAAGGGCGGCAGAAGACAGCCAGGACTGGGGTCCCCGAACACTGAATCGGCAGGAGGACGCGAGAACCACGGCCAGTGCATCCCAGGAAGACCCCGGAGAGAGCACCTCTGCTCAGGGGCACCAAGAGAAGAGCCCCGGGCAGGGGGAGCTGGCCCAGGGAAGGGAAAGAATTTCTAGAAAGCCTGGGGCCAGGGAGGAGCTGGATGAGGCCAGACTGGAGAGCCCTGGAAGGCGGCAGAGCTTTTTCCGTGACACCCAGCGTCCCTCCTGGTGGGCTAGCCCACACAGGTGGGAGGACCAGAAAGCAGTGACCTGGGGCTCAGACATAAGAGGTGACCCTTCCTCACAGGGGGAGAGAACAGACAGCAAAGATGACAAGTGTTTCACAACCAGAGGTCAGAACTTGGCACCATGGAAAGACTCTAGAGACCCCACGACACGGTGGCCGTGTTCCTGGCGGGTCAGGAGCCGGTCAGGATCTCTGAGCGCCAGAAACCAGCTGCTGGCCTGCTCTGGTCCAGGAGAGGGCTGCTCAGTCCAGAGCTGCTTTCACGTCACGAGGAAATGAACACACCTGTGATTGTGCGGCCGACCCAAATACGACCCTTAGCGACCAATCAGGCCCTGAAACCAACAGCCCAGCCGATGCGGGATCCAGTGGACAGCCACCGGTGCGAGAACAGCTGTCCTATTTATGTGCACCAACGCACATGTGTGCGCGTGCAGCAACCTGAAAGTGCTCTGTGATGGGGAGGGCTCCAGGCTGCCGGCTGAGATGTGTGGATATCAGAGGTGGGACTCCCCCGATGTCTTTGAAAAAGCCCCCACTCAAAGGTAAACAGTGAAACAAAGGAAAAAACAAGCGTCAAAACACACAGGACCTGGAGGTCTTGGTGAGGCTGGCAGGTTGGGGACCCAAAGAACAAGCAGTCCCGCACCTGGAGATGCCCACGAGCCCAATGGGCGCAGGAAATCCAAGCAGATAGGGTGGGAGACGTGGGAGAGTTGGAGGAAGGGGCACGCAGTGAGCAGAGGGGCAGGGCAGACGCAGAGCCAAGGGGCTCCAAGAGAAGTGAGGAACGGTCCCCAGCATCCTCGAGCAAAGGCGGCGTCCCCACCCCTCCCTGAAGCAGCCTGCACAGACAGGCATACGGCCTGCCAACAGACGGGGTCCTTCCATCACCAGCCTGGCAAGGCGAGGGGAGGTCACCACCGCATTTGTGGGCAGGTGAATCCATGTGTATGGAGACCCCGCCCCAATACCTGTAAACTGCCTGGTAACCATCCCACACGTGTGTGCCACGGGGCTAGAACTTACTTCATAGTCAGTAATGATGTGACCCCATTGTAAAAGAACCAAATAATTAAAATCAGGATTGGCAAGAGTGGCAATTTTCCCTTTATTATAGAGAAAATCTTCAGTGATTTGCAGCAAACAATTGAAAGTAGGAAAAACATTCATGTTTCACTGCAAATTTCAGAAACGTACGCTTTACTGAAACTGGGAGACCATCTAAAGTGTAAAACGGTGATGTCGGAAATTAAGAACAGGAGCTTCCTTTTTTTTTTTTTTTTTCTTTTTGGCTGCGTGGCATGCAGGGTCTTAGTTCCCCGACCTGGCGTCGAATCCCTGCCCCCTGCAGTGGAAGCTCGGGGTCCCAACCACTGGACCACCAGGGAAGCCCAGGAGCCTCTTTTTAAAGCAGAGATTTGCAAACCACCGAAGAGGACCATCCTGGGCCCCCGTGACCCCTCTGTCCCGCCCCAGGCCGCACCTCATCATTAACTCTAGATGCTTCCCTGCAGGCTTTAGCTACTGGAAAAGAACAGAGAAGACATCTGAGGCCCTGGAGTCATTGCTTCGTCCCCGGTCCTTAGCACACAGGTACCGGTGCCCACGTGAGCAAGCACTATGCCTCGTGACCCGGACCAGGGCTTCCCGGCCAGGAGGGCTCACCCTTGGGAGCTGGCAGGTGGTGCCAGCAGCCGGGGGCCCTCAAGTCACCAGGCTGATACGTTAACTGTCATTCACTGCTCAACAATCACTCCAAAGGGTCGTGCACATGGCTACCTGCCTCTGGCTCTACACCAGGGTCCCGGCAAAACGAGGACCCCTTCCCAGAACTCAGGGCAGAGCGAAGCATCTTAGTAGAACGGCGTTCGGCCCTGTCACTTTCTGACCGAATAGAGGGCTCTCCTGAGGCTCAGGCCATCACGCCCTCAAAGATCTCCTGCAAGCAACTGTGCTGAAGGCCGTGGTCAGGGCGGAGCCAGGCTGCCATCTAGTGCGTGTGCGCTTCCAACGAGAGCCGCCACCCCAGAAAACCCGAACCAGCCTCAAACCAAGGAAGGAACGCCAGGGATGCCGCTCCAGAGCCACCACTGGCTGCATCCTCTCCACAACGGGACCCGGGACCAGAGTCGGCCACAGTGGCCTGCGGCGGTGACATTTTGCACAAGACAGACCCACGAGGATGGGCGCAGGGTCAAGGCCAGCTGCTGATGCTACAGGCAAGCAGGAGGTGGCTGGGCCCCAGCCCGTCCCCTAAGCCTCCCGCCCTGCACCAGGTGGCTCAGACCCACCACCTGAGGCCAACCCAGGAGCTCTGCTCTCTGTGAAGCACTCAGGCAGGGGCTTCATTCGGGCCCTAGAAGGCCACGCCCACGCCCCCAGGCTGCACAATGCTTCTCCAACATCACAACTGCTTACAAGTTCCGATTCACTCAAAAACACCCACTCCCTCCTCATTAGGAACAGCTGACCTTCACCGAGCTTGGGGGGTAGGTCTGCGCGCTGTCCCAACCCCAGATGGGTGTCAATGGTGTTGCCCTCACAAGCCCTTCTACGGTGTGTCCCCGAGGACACAGAGACAGGAAGCGGCAGAGGCGGATTCAAACCCAGGCAAGAGCCTGCCTGCTGGTAACCTCCACGCCACATGCCTGCTCCAGCCCCGAGGCTCCTTCACCACTTCCGGGCAGCACAGCTCAAGGCCTGCTGAGGGATCCAAGGACAACAGCGCCCAGGGACGGGGTCCCAACCCTCCAGGACCCGCCCCCCCCGAGGATGGCCTGGTCCCAAGCAGCTCACAGGGCCTCACAGAGGGCCTTGGGGACCAAGAGGCCCCCTGGAGCTCCAGGCTCAGGTCAGTCCTGGCTGCCCTGGGTGGTCAGGGGTGGAGGCGATCTGGGAGAGGCCCAGCAAAGCCCCAGGAGGCACAACCACGGCCACCAGCAGTGAGGTCTGGGGTGACCACCCCCTCCCCGAACTCAGCAGGGCCCAGTCCTCAACCCATGGGGCCAGGGCCGGCCTCAGCCAATCGCCTCACTGCTCCAGGCCTCTGTGTTGCAGAAGCACGTCTGTCCCTCCTCCGCACGGCGTGGGAGGAGATGAGAAATACCTTGAGAGACCTCCCTGGTGGTCCAGCAGTTAAGACTTCGCGTTCCCAATGCAGGGGGCCCAGGTTTGATCCCTGGTCAGGGAACTAGATCCCGCCTGCCGCAACTAAAAAGACCCCGCATGCCGCAACAAAGATCCCGCGTACCACAACTGAGACCCGGTGCAGGCAAATAAATAAATAAATATTTTAAAAAAGCAAAGAAATACCTCGAAAACCTTTTCCAGAAGAGCAAGCCTCAAGGCAGAGGTTGAGTATCAAGCTCACACCCAAAATGCCCAGCCTGTGGACAAGGCACATGGACCGCAGAGCACAGAGCTGGAACAGCGCCGTCCCTGCACCTGTATCTTAAATGTAGCAATCCTCCTGCGTCAATCACAGGCCCACGCAGTCTACGCTCGTATCACGAGACTCTCTCTTCCTGATGCCCCTGCTTTGCACGTGAGGATAAATAGCTCACCCAGGGATGCACGGCCAGCAAAGCCAGGCCAGCCCTTAGCCCCCGGGCTGCACTGACCGGTGCCCAGCACAGGGGCCATGCCCAGAGCAGAGGAAGAACGGTCAGGGACGTGGATGCCCGGCATGTCCTCTAACGGGCCCGGCCTCGTGGCTCCTGAGGGTCCCTCATCCCCGAGGTTGGAAAGGTCCCTGATCAGGAAGTGGGGGTCCCAGTAAGTCCTGCTCTGCTGCTTCTTCCTTCCCCATGGTGGGGCTCAGTGCGTGCTTCCTGCCTTGCCTGGGCCACGCCGCAGCTGGCGCACCCTGGTCCCTGGTGCCCCTGGGGCTTACGGGGATAAAGAGGCCCGCCGCCCTCCCACACAGAGCACAAAGCTCAGCCCCAAAGGAAGGGATCAGAAACGGCAATTATGGAGCAAACTCTCCGTAAGCAAACCTTCCACGAGCAAATCTGCAGAGGACGGACATCAGAAAACCTCACGTGGTCATGAAGTCACAGGAGCCGTGACCGGGCGTCTCCTGCTGGATACTCGCAACACCGCCTGTCGCATGTAACACACACTAATGCAGCCAATGCACACGGCTGGGTGTGGGGAATATTGGAAAGGAAGCAAGGATCGTTCGCTTTTACACTTAAAGAGAGATCCCGCTACTTCTGGCTCCTCTCCTGCTGATTGCGAGTCGCCAGCCGGGGAGACGGGAGGCCATCGTGACACCGTTTCCTCCCAGCCTGGCTGGTCCTGCCCCGCAGCTGCCCACACCCCGACCCAAGATGTCATGGGGAAATCACACGGAATGTTCCCCTGTGGGGGCCGCACACCCAGGGCACTTGAGGGGACCCCGACTCACGTTCACGCCGAAGTCTGGGGACGTGGAGCTCCAGATGGCGCCAACGCTCGTGGCCGCCAGCATGGCCTCCACGGCGTGCGCACTGTTGGGTAAATAACCTGTGGGGGGGATACAGGGAGAAAGCTTGGCTCAGTGTGTGAGGATGCCGCGGACTTCCAGAAGCACCTCCCGGAGTCACGGTGGGAGTGGGGAGAGGGGCTGGCTGTGAGCGGCTCACAGAGCAGGGCCAGGCCCAACCCAACCACCTTGACATCTCCTGCTCGGATGACCCAATCACTGCTGTCAGCCTGACCGCTTCCCATCATCACCCCCTCCGACGCATTCTGATCAGGGATCCCTGCACGATCCTGGCCTCTTTGTCGCTCCGCTCCGCCTCCCACTGTGGGCTCGGTCACAACAGCCTCCCTTCAGTTCTAAGCTCCCGCTGCCTCAGGGCCTTTGCACAAGCTGCCTGCGTTGCCTGGACACTTCCACCCACACCAGCCCCCCCTACTCATCCTTCAGCTCCGAAGGCAAATGGAACTCCCTCAGGGAAGCCTCCTCCAAGGCCACCCTAAGAACTCAGGTCCCCTGGCCAGTCGCCCACAAAGCACATCGTATTTCTCCCTCACCAGATCTAGCATAATAATCATCTAAGTACAATCATCATAACTGGCAACTTCATATCTGGTTCTCCCGTGAGGGCAGGGACGTTGCCTGTCTCGCTCCCTGCTTTACCTAATGCCTTTTGGTACGCCCTGCAGATCAAGGTCCGCAGATATTAGTCTACTGGCCGGCTGGTGGGAGGATGCTTGGATGGAGGGAGGGAAGGAGAGGCTGCAGGGGAATGAAGACTGAGCAGACCAGTCAAGACACATACAGTCCTGCAAGGGACTCAGCCCTCCATCTAGTAGGAAGCTGAGTTTTGTTTTGTTTTGTTTTTGGCCGCACCACGTGGCCTGCGACCAGGGATCGAACCTGGGCCCCCTGCAGTGGAAGCATGGAGCCTTCACCACTGGACCCCCAGGGAAGTCCTCTGGGCTTTTATGATAATAGAGGCAGAGACTCTTTATGGACGAAAAGACTGAGATCAATTAAACAGACCGTCCTAAATGCTCCAGAGGAAAAAGGATTTGTGCACAAGGCACCAGGGAGCAGGTCCAGGGCCTGCCCTGAACACGGCTCCCTCCCTGGGTGACACGAAAGCCCTCTGGGCTCCAGCACCCCGTGGTGCCCTGAACAGCTCTCCCGCTGCCCCTCCTCCCATGGCTCTGGACTGCCTACTTGACCACAGCGGTGGGTACTTCGTTTCTTCGGGTTCACTGCATCGCCCCTGCTGGGTGTCCCATGGGGCAGGGGTCGTGCGTTGCTCCCACGGCCCCCGGGCCCCGCCCAGCCCTGGCACACAGCAGGCCCGCTGACGGATGTCAGCTGCCAAGAAGAGACTTGGCCGTGAGCGTACTGAGGTGTCTCCACGGTGCCATCGCCCCAGGCAGGGCGGGACTCACCACCCAGGGAGGCTGGGTGACCTGCTGGCTGTGGGGACTGACACGCAGCCGGGAGACGCCCGCTTCACAGACAAGGAACAGTGCCGTGAGCAGTGAGCAGCTGTAACCGCATCTCTGAAGGCCTCCAAGCATCCCCCCATTCAATCTCCCTCTGCACTCTTCCCTAGCGCTCTCTTCTGGGAAACACAGTCCCCTGTCCTAGTAACTGTGATCAGGTCAAATTAGAATCCAAGATGTGACACTCAAGAAGGGGGTGTCACCAAGCACCAGCCTGATTCTGAGGAGTGAAGGGCAACGGAGCAGGCGTCCCCCACGTAAGCACGGCCAAGCAGCAGCCCCAGGATGTCCTGTTCTCCATTTCTCCTTCTCAAGAAACGTTTGCTTCAAAGGGAGATTTTTAAAAATGAAAACTGGAGGGAAGAAAAATTACTGGAAGGTAGAAGAACCTTTTGAATTCCTTTTCTAGACAAATTAAATTGGACCACGAAGAACCCAAGATATTGAGGTTTCAACCACAAAAATGCCTGCTCTGACCCAGCACTCTCATGCATTCATCCGATAAACACTCGTTACACACCTACCATGAGCCAGGTACCCAAAGACTGAGATGCAGCAGTGAACAGAAGACAAAGCCCCATCCTCTGGTACAGGAGGACAGACATGCGCACACACGCACACGCACACACACGAATAATCCTGTGATTTCAAGGAGGCAGCAGGCGACAAAGGAAAATAAAGCGGGGTGCAGAAAGAGTGGTGATGGATTTTTCCACAGGACAGCACGGACAGCTTCTGAGCAGAGACCTCAATGAACCAGGGTAAACCCTTGGATCTGCAGAACACTCCATCCAGGGCCGAGACAGGCGATCAGTGGCACATCCCTTACCCATCCTTTACTATTCATTCCTCTCCAGTCAGGTAACACAGTGAGCGGTCGCTCCATGCCCAGCTCCATCATCTGAGAAGGACACGTGGGGTCTGGCCCCTTCACATGGTTTACACAGGGTAAGGCTGCCCTCTTTGCAAACACACGCCGAGCGCCCACTTGCAGTGAGTCCCACGGGAGAGGCACGGTCACGCCAACATGCCGGTGGCTTCTCCTGCTGACGGCCCGGCCTGCAGCCCTGGTCCCATGGCCCCCGGAGGTGGGGAGGGCAGCCCAGCAGCCAGACCCCCAGGCCTCACGGGTTTTAGAGCCAAACAAAGGAGACTGATGCTCAAATAATCACAAAACCAAACAGGTAACTACCAATGACGCATCCTTTGAAGAATGAAAACGAGATGCCGACAGAGGGTCCAACAGGAGGGCCTGGCTCAGGGGCAACCAGGGGGCTTCCCTGAGTGAGGCCATCTGGGGACAGAGCTGGGGGCAGGCGGGGAGGAGGCCGGCTTCCCAACAAAGGCTCTGCCGGACCCTCTTAGGAGGACAGGGGCCGGGAGGGGAGTGCAGAGGCAGGAAGGAAGCAAGCGCACGGGGCCGCCGACCCGGCTGCAGGTTCTCATCCCCACCCTGGAGGCAGCGGGGGTCAGCGAGCCTCCGAGCAGGGGACGGACACCATCGATGCCACTGGGGTTGGTGCCACGAGTGAAGTCGTGTGGCCAGAGGACAGAGAAGCCCTCTTCTTTGGTTTAAGAATAAGATCTGATGCCTGATCCCGGAAGGAGCAATTTAAACTCTGACCCCATAAAAAAAAATAAAAATAAAAAATAAACTCTGACCCCAGCACTGCAGCAAAAAGCACACAGAACCCCAGCCAGACCCAGACTGGGAACCGCCTCTGGACACATGCGTCATTGTCACCAGCCCCTCCCGGGGTGCGTGTGGATGGGCAGGGCCGAGAAAGCCCACCTAACTTCTCTGCCCACGGGAGACTCTACATAACAAGCCCCTCAGCCTCTCTGCTGCCCTGTCTAAAGATGCAGAAACTCGAGGTCCAGGGAGGAGAAAGTCATCCAAACCCACAGGCCCAAAGGCAGCGCCAGGCACCGAGGGAAGGTCTCCTGACTCCAGGGAGTGGATGCTGCTAAACAAGTTCTCACCAGGAAGAACTAAGTGGAAGAAGCGCACTGAGTGAGGAGGCCCAGGTGGGGATCCCAAGGAACAGTGTGGCCTAGGGCCACCAGCCGGGCACCAGGAACCTCGGGCCCAGGCGCACGCTGCTGTATCAGATACACGCGGCACCCATCAACCCATCAAATACACGCGGCACCAAATAATTACAACCCATCGTCCAACGGACGTGTGATGAAGTGTCCTGGCTATCAAATTTCATGCCTCTCTAACTCTCAGGGAACTTCCTGGCGGCTGAGTGGTTAGGACTCTGCGCTTTCACTGCCGAGGACCCAAGTTCAGTCCCTGGTCGGGGAACGGAGATCCCACAAGTGGCTCGGCCAAAAAAAAGTGACTGTCTATTTATTACCTCCAGAGGCTGAGTATATCCACACACTTTCAGTTAACGACCTTATGAACTGAAATTGTCTATACTGTTTAAATCAACACCCGTTTTTTTTAATAAAGTCCTTTCCAAGTTTAAAAAAAAAAAATGATTAGTTTACTTTTCTCTTCTGGGCCTCAGTTTTTCATCTGGGAAACAAGCAGGCTGGTGGCACCTGCCCCTGGCGTCTGTGGGTCAGAGGAAACCAGTCTAGTGAGTCTCTCCACTGACAAAACTCCCTCTGCTGGGTTTTGGGGGTTAGGAATCAGTCTACAATCATCTCAGCACAGATGGCGAAAATCACAGAATGGAAACCAGCCCTCAGGAATTCCTCAGGAAAGCATCGAGTTGGAGGTGGGCAGACCCAGAAAATGCAGCAGCTTTTCCCGGCCCTGGAAGGGGTCCTGGCTTTGTCATCAAGGACCTGATGAGCTTTCTGGTTTGTGTTTAGTTTAAGGACCACATTTCATTAAAAAAAATAATAATTCATTAAAAAAATTATTATTAATAATAATGTAGACGTCTGTGAGCACTGGCTCAGGAGGACGTGCCCACATGGAGGCCGGGAGCCGGGGACCCTCACAGCCCAGCTCACTCTGGCTGGGCCGCACTTGCAACGATCGTCCCTCTTCGTCTGGTTTGTGCCGCACGTGTACACACGCGAAGCCGTGTGCATGCAATCTGACCCGACGCCACCTCACTCCTTCCAAGCCACTCCCCTGCCCCCACTGTGACAGGCACCAGAAGTACCCACCGACGACCCGGTCTCCTCTCCTCACGCCCATCTTCCTCATCGCCGCGGCGTACAAAGCCACCTGTCGCCGCAGCTCTTCAAAACTCACCTTCACGATCTCCTCCCTGCCTTCCCCTGGGAAGAGAAAAAGGACAGGTCATCCTCGGACCATCCTAAAAACAGAGGTTCTGAGTCACAGACACGGATGAAAACTCACACCTGTTCAAACACAGGTTAGACATACGCGCCCAGGAGACGCTACACAGGTGCAGGGAATGCAAACCAGATGCAGGTTTAATCGACGTTCCGGAAAAGAAACGCTTGGGAAAGGGCATCCTTGAGATGCACGCCCAGAATTTGCCATTTAAAGATTCTTTTTTTACTACTGGGAATGTTTTTATGAAGTGAAGAATCCTTTGATTTGGTTGTGGTTTTTTTACCATAATTTTCCAAGGGCTGGGGGAGGAGATGGGGAAATCAGGGTTTAGCGGGTACAGAGCTTCAGTGAAAAGGTTCCAGGGATCTACTGCACAACAATGTGAAGTACTTAACACCACTGAATTGTACACTTAGAAGTGGTTAAGATGGTAAAGTTAGTGTTTTGTGTTTTTCACCACACACACACAAAAAAAGGTGCCGAGCTATTGTTTGGAATCATATACTGCAGGTTCTGAGTGCTTCGGAGCCTCTCTGAACACGTGGCCCCGTCACGCTAAGAGAGGAAAATCCGCGTAGCTGTCGGGACTCACGTGCCACGTAAAGGGCCACTCCGTCATTTTCCCTGTGCTGCAGGAGGTTTTCCGCGTAGTTGAGGCGACTACCTTTGAACCACTCGGGGACGTCCGCAATCCCTTTGGACGTGTCCACGACCTACAGAGGACAACAGCAAACCAAGACACACACGTGCGTGAGAGCAACATCAGATGCAGAGAAGGCATTCCGCGTCACGGGAGGCCAGCTAACTCGCCAGCCCAAGGCATCACTAGATCGCTGTACAGACTGAACGCTGACCTGGCCCAAAGGCTTGAAACTGAGAACAGAAATGAATGCGATGTTGTGTACCTGACAGTTGCTGAGAGTAGATCTCAAGCATTCTCACCACAAAAAAAAAAAAAAGAAAAAGGTAACTGTGTGAGGTGACGGATGTGTCAGTCAACTTGGTACTCATTCCGCAAGGCATATGTATATCAAATCATTCACGTGTACACTTGAAATAGATACAATTATATGTATCAGGACTTCCCTGGTGGTGCAGTGGTTAAGACTCCGTGCTCCCTATGCAGGGGCCTCGGGTTCAATCTCAGGGAACTGGATCCCACACGCATGCCGCAACTAAGAGTTCGCATGCCGCAACCAAGGAGCATGCCTGCCGTTACTAAGACCCAGCGCAACCAAATAAAAAAAACAAATTAGATGTATCAATTATTCCTCACTAAAGTTAAAAAAAATTAATGCCAAGGGAAAACTCCGCCCCACTAGTTTAGTCTGTTAATTATTAAGCACCTACTTTATGAGTGATGCTGATGACAAAAGGACAGACGGACAGACACGGCAGCTACCACATGTTCCAGGGCTGACCAGAGCATGGAAACCAGGAGATCAAAGTACACGGCCCACCGGACACCCTGTCACAGTTTTTAGGAAGTTGGATCCGTGCCTCATCCATCAGGGCTGGAACCTTGGTTTCTTCTTCAGGTGAACCTTTCAGAATGGCTCACCCCATAATCAAACCAAACATACAACAGACTTCTTATTCCCTGGATATTTATTGAGGGAATAAATAAAAATCTCTAAAATCCAGGTAAATAACAAAACTACTGATAGTTTAAAAAACAATTACAGGGGGCTTCCCTGGTGATGCAGTGGTTGAGAATCCGTCTGCCAATGCAGAGGACACGGGTTCGAGCCCTGGTCCGGGAAGATCCCACATGCCGCGGAGCAACTAAGCCTGTTGCACCGCAACTACTGAGCCTGAGCTCTGGAGCCCGTGAGCCACAACTACTGAGCTCGCGTGCCACAACTACTGAAGCCCACATGCCTAGAGCCCGTGCTCTGCAACAAGAGAAGCCATGAGAAGCCCGCGCACCGCAACAAAGAGTAGTTCCCACTCGCTGCAACTAGAGAAAGCCTGCGCACAGCAATGAAGACCCAACGCAGCCAAAAATAAATAAATAAATAAATTTTAAAAAGAGAAAACAATTACAGTATGGGGACTTCCCTGGTGGTCCAGTGGTTGAGACTCCACACTTCCACGGCGGGGGGCCCAGGTTCCATCCCTGGTTGGGGAACTAAGATCCCGCAGGCCGCACAGTGCGGCCAAAAATAAATAAATAAAACAAATAAATTTTTAAAATGTGAATGTATGGAACATCACTGAACTGTACACTTTAAAATGGATAAAATGGTAAATTTTGTATTATGTGTATTTTACCGCAATTCTAAAAAATTTTAATAAAATACGGCGATGCCCTACTCTTTGGATCACTCAGATTCCCAGGACGAGGCGTGGGTCCACACGCATCGGGGGGCCCGGAGCCTGCAGAGTCCCCATGAGGTCCGTGACCCCAACACAGTTTCCTGCCAACTCTCTAGGGCAATGATTTTTCCCCACTGATGTGGGGATTTAGAAGAAGATATGATTTAGTCTTCCTCAAAATTAACACTTCGTTTTGGATCAGAACCACGAAAAGATAACGTGTAAGCACAGTCTCTACTTACCTCATCATACGTGCGTGAGAAGACAATTCCACTGAATTTCCAGAACTCTGCCCAGAAGTCCGGATATGACTCAACTGACCAATGATATAAGTCATCATAATTTTCTGAAACAAAAAAGAAGGAAAGAAAAGGCACATAACTCCTACAAATCTTAGGAGGAAAGTCTTGGTTCAGTGATAAGATGGATACACCTGAGGAGTTATGTGTGTCTGAGGGGTTCAAAGGCACCTGATGAGAGAGGGTCTTGGGAGCGCAGGGCATCTTAGTTTCTGTTAAAGCAAACCCACCACCGCTACTCCCCAAATGAATAAAAGTCACGAGGCGGTGATTTTATACCTTAACCAGCATGCCTAAAAACCATGGACTCTGGACCCAGAAGGCCTGGGTTCAAATCCTGGCTTGGCCATTTATTAGCTGTGAGGCCTCAGGCAATCTATGTAAGTGCTTTTTAAGTCACCTTGGTCCTCACGAATTGCAAAGAGCTCCAGCACCAAAAACCCCTCAGGGCTGACACGAGAGACGGCGCAGGGCCTCCCCCTGAAGACCTGGAAAGTCCATCATCACAAAGGGCGCCACCACAGCATCCGGGAGGGCGGAGGATGGAACCAGCCTGCCGACCCGGGGGGGCGAGCAGTCACAGCAGCATCTCAGCACCGCAAGGACCCCAGCGGACGGCGGAGGAGTGGCTGGGCTTTGAGCGGAAACTTTCCCACCGTCCACGACTCAGCCAAGGGATTGACACGATTCTCCAGTCGAGCAGGGGCTCCTGGGGCTTCTGCCCACACGTGTCCCCCGCCGTCCCCCCACCCAGCTCAGAGGCTGCGATCTGGAAGCCTGGGGGACGGACCACCGGCACGTTTAGTTCAGTCTGCGCGATGCTCAGGAACTGGGCTGACGTTAAATTCGGTTTCCAAATAAAGTGCAGGATTTCCGGCTTCTCCTGAGAAGACAGGACGTCTGGCCATGGAAGCTGGCCAACGAGTGTCGCCTCCTGGTATTTACGTCCCTGTGTCGTCCCCTCCCCCCGCTGAGCCCGACTGTTAAGGAAATGACCGAGTGCACCTTGTGAGGCTGGGTCACAAAGTCCTAAGGACACCGCAGCTCCCGCCTTGATCACTTGCTCTGCAGGAAGCCAGTGGCCATGTTGTGAGGACACTCAAGCAGTCCTAGGCGGCGTGAAACGGAGGCCTCCCGCCCACGACCAGCACTGACTCACTGCCACGTGAGCCGGCCCCTGGGAAGTGGGCCTCCAGCCCCAGCCCACGGGTGGATGCAGCCACGGGAGACCCAGAGCCAGAACCACCAGCTAAGCCACTCCCAGAAGCCTGGCCCGCGGAAACCGAGAAATACTAAACACTTACCGTCGTTTTACGTCACTAAGTCTTGGGGTGGTTTGCAACGCAGCAGTAGGAAGCTGGTGCCCTGTCACTGCACACGGTGACAGTCAGCTGGAGCAGCTCACAGCTGCCCCACCTGGCCCTTCACACCCACGCGAGAGGCAACCTAACCCGGCGGTGACGAGCACTGAGCCCAGCTCCACGGCTCACAGCTGCGAGATCTCAACCAGGACTCTGAGCTTCCACTTTCTCAGCTGGGAAACGAGATCAAAGCTGCAGCTACTTGGCCAGGTTACTGAGGATTAAGTGAGTTAATCCGTGTAAAGTTCCCGAATGGGGCCTGGCGTGCAGGAAGCGCTCGCTAAATATTAGCTGTTATTAATACCCCTGTCACCTGCCTGGTCTCCGCAGGCATCCGAGTTTGTAAGCCTCGCTTGCCACTTCACCTGCTCCTTCCTCTCCATCTGTGAGAATTCTGACCAGCCTACACCTTCAAGTCTCAGCTCAAGATCCTGCCAGCCCTCTTCAACAGCATCCCGATAGACCCGGAGCTCAGAAGGCGGACAGCACGCATCCCTACACCCGCTGCTCAGCGCTGCTACCTTTGCACGAGCCTTCTCCCCACAAGTACACCTGAGCTGCTGGAGAACAGAGACCAGGCCTTCTGTTTGTTGGCCAGCTCTGTCCCAGATGCTGGCACGCAGAGGCGAGTCACAGTTTGTGGTGTAAAGACACTTGAGGACTTCCCTGGCGGTCCAGTGGTTAAGACTCCACGCTTCCACTGCAGGGGGCACAGGCTCGATCCCCGGTCAGGGAAATAAGATCCCGTATGCTGCTCAGCCAAAAAAGATGCTCACAAATAAATGAACAGGCAAGACAGGCTGAAAGTCCAAATTACATGCACTTGGAGAGCAGAGGAAAGGAGAAAACGGTCAGAGAGAATAATCAGAGAGAAGGCAGCATTTGAGTTGGCTCTTAAAGCAAAGACCAAAACGTCCAGGGCCAGGCCCACGGAAAGGAGAGAAGCAGGGTGGGTTAACCATCAGTCGTGGGAGAGGAGGAAAAGAAAAACACCAAGGTCTAAGCCACCCCCAGACCAAGAGAGGAGCCCCACTCAGCCCAGCTGATGCCGTCACGTGAGCACAGAGACCCAGCAGCACGGGCCTTTGGGTTTTCAAAAGAAGTTGCAAATCTTACTTTTCCTATGCGGTCTTTCGGTGTGTGAGCCGCCCAAACTAAGTCTGCAGGCCCGACGTGGCCCGCAGGCTACCAGTCCCAGCCTTGAAGGGCAGAGAGGAGCTGGGCAGGCAGACGGGGAGCTACTGGTGCCTCTGCCAGTGTCTACTCAGCAAACCCCACAGGCCAGGTGCGGGTGGGCGCTCGGCCCAATCATCTGTCACCCAGTGATACGGGTCCTCTCATTATGCCCATTTTACAGGTGAGGAAACCAAGGCTCGGGAGATCGGGTGACTTCCTTCTGACCACACAGCTAGTAAGTGGTGGAGCCACTTCAAAATCCCGGCAGTCAGATTACAGCTCAGTCTCCCGGACCTCACAGGATGGCCCTTCTGTGAAATCGTTCTGTAAAGCAGCAGGGGGAACAGCTGGCGGAGGAAAGAGAGACGGAACCACGGCACGGTAACACAGAAGAATGCAGTTCCACTCCTGGCTCTTCTTAGGAATCAAGTCTGTCCCCCAGGGAATTCCCTGGTGGCCCAGTGGTTAGGACTCCGTGCTCTCACTGCCGAGGGCCTGGGTTCAATCCCTGGTCGGGGAACTAAGATGCCACAAGCCGCGCGGCGTGGCAAAAAAAAAAAAAGGTCTATCCCCCAATCCAGCACACATTACCAGCTACTACCTGAAAGAAGGCCTGGTGAGTAATAAGCCACACCTGTCTACAGGGGTTCACTGTCCAGGGGGCAGGAGGGCGGGAGAGGGATGCAGCTGGGCTAGCCAAGGGAAGGGGCTCCGTGGAGGCTATGACACCCACCATGCTGTGGAGGACTTGGAAGCCGCCAGGCGGCAGAGTTTGCAAATCCTCAGTCAACAAGGAGCCACTGTAAGCCCTGGAGCCCAGGCGTGACAAAGTCAGGCCTGTGCATCAAGGCTGCTCTGGCAGAGCCCGCACGCAGGCGGCACTGAAGGGCAGAGGGAGGAAAAGCAGGAAGCAGGGAAACCAGCCAGTTCAGGGCAGAGGAAACGAGGGCCCCAGGGGAGATGCTGACGCTGGGCTGGAAAGGGGACGATGTAAGAAGTCAGACGGCCCACACCTCCATTTCTGTGAGGCTCCCTGAGAACTGCGATGCCACCAACAGAAACACAGGGGTCCCTGCAGCCAGCGGAGGGGGCCCGAAGGGGAGGGAAAGGGCCATAATGAGTTGCAAACCCCTGAGGCGGGGAGGGTGAAGAAGGTAGGTAGACCAGCCAGGTGGATGCGGGGGAAAGCGTCTCATCCGGAAAAGGGCCTCCTCGCCCAGGTCCACACCCAGCCAGGTGGCTCCCGAGGCCAGGGCGGCAGCTGGAAGGGGGGCCCTTGACTAGGTCCGGTTCGGGGCTGGGAGTGTAAACACGTGAGGGGACGGAGTTCGGCCCCAATCCCAGAGGCAGACTCCTACCTGACCACCCTTCTCCCCAGTGCCCAGGATCCATGCTGGCCTCTAGCAGGGTCAGCCTGGGGAGGGGATGAGGGGGCAGCACGAGGTACTGTTGGCTGACAAGTGACTCCCCACCAACAGAAGGGAAGAGCTAAAAGCCAGAAAGGCCCTGGGTCGGGGAGGAAGCCCCCAAGGCTCGAGGGCAGGACCCCAGGGAGCACACCTCACAGGTAGGAACGCCTAGCAAGGGACCTCTCAGTCCACAGGGGTTCCAAGACCAGATGGGGAACAGTCTCAGGGAGATGGATGCTGCAGTGAAGAGGGGACCGGCTCCCTGAAAGCAGAGGAGGTGACAACCCGCACAGACAAGGGGGCAAAACCGCAGTCAGAAGATGTCCCACCCCTGGGGAGGGGCCCCCCCGTCCAGCGGCTCGTCCAACCCCCAGAGGAGGGAGACTGGAAATCAGGAGACCATTCCAACAACTAGAAGGGACCCTGACACCAACGCCCTGGAAAAGGGGGCGCCCGGGACCCCAGGAGGAGGGTCCCTCTGTCAGGTGGTCCCTCGGACCCCCAAGGGGGGGCGCCCGATTTCTGGAAGCTCCTGGCCCCGGGAGGTGGCCGGGGAGCCCCCAGGACGCGCGCCCCGCACTCACCCAGCGCCAGGCCGTAGGCAGCGCCCACGACCGCCCGGAAGCGGTCCATCTGCGTGTTCTTCTTGCTGTCAGGCTCCCACATCACCTGGCACTCCAGGATCTCCTCCCGCCCACCCCGCGGCTCCTTGGACATGGCTGCGACGGGGACGACCGGCGGAAAAGCCGGGGCTGCGCGGTGATGGGGACCGGGCCGCGGGACACGGGGCTGAGCGGAGCGGCCGACGTGGAGCAACTTTAAGAGGAGATGCAGCCCTAACGCGACTCTCAGCAAGCCCCGCCCCCGAAGGTCCCGCCGTTCAGCTGTCCGGCCCCGCCCCGAATGTAACCCTCCGCGGGCGCCGCGCCTCGCAAAGGAGTGCTGCCGCCGCCCGGACTAGAGCCTGAGCCCGCCGACCCGGTGGGGCTGCGCAGGCGCGTTGGGCCCGGGCTCCCCGACCTCACCTGGAGAGCGAAGGGGTTAAAGCAGCGCCGGAAGGCAAGAGCCAGAAGCCGCAGGCTCGTTCATGTGTTCATTCATTCACGATTGATTTATTCTTCCTGCCCTTATTTACCGAGCGCCTGCTGGGTACCGGACACTGTGAGGGCTTTGCAGATACAACACAGAGCGAGGCAAAATTCCTGCCCTCTGTCAACAAGAGATAAGGGGTGGGGGACAGGTGTGGGGAGAAGCGGAGTCAATCAACAAATATTATACATTATATATACGTCATACATAGTATAATATATACAATAAAAAACAGTATACCAAGGAGTATCATAATATACATAATAGAGTAATATGTAGATTATCACTCATATAATAAAAGGTGATAAGTGCTATGAAAAATCAGGGGAGGGTAGAAAACATGGGAAGAGTGTTTCTATTTTAAAAAGGTTGTCAGGGAAAGTCCCATTAAAAAGGGTACTTCTATCAATAACTTGAAGAAGGAGTGAGCTATTCAGTATCTGGGAGAAAAGTTTCCAGGCAGAGGGAACAGCAGGTGCTAGGGTCCTGAGGCAGGAGAGTGTTGGACTTGGTTAGTGAACTAGCAGGGAGGCCAATGTCTTTCCCTAGAGAGACCTAGAGTAGAGAACAAGGTCAATAAAGGAAGAGGTGGAAGCTCAGGTGCGTCCTGGAGACCGTTGAAGACTTTGGTGTTACACAAGGTGACATGAGAGCATTGGAAGGTGGTGAGCAGAAGGACAAGCTCTGACTACAGCTGTCATAGGAATCCCTCCAGCTGCTGTGTTGAGAATAGCCTTCAGGAAGTAAGGACATAAGCAGGGGGGCTGGTTACGATGATGTTGCAAGAGATGATGGTGGCTGTGGAGATGGAGAGAAAAATGGGATGGGATGTATTTTGAAGTTTTATTTACTGTAATCTTACTGCACGCTGGCACTGTGCTAGGGACCTTCCCATACTCCTCGTCGTTCCTTATTCTAACAGCAACCCAATCAGCTTCCCCCAATAACAGTTTTTTGCAGTGTTGGAGTTTTAGGAAGCCACCCCCTACCTCCACCACTTAATCCTAAATAGTGTCCATCTCCCAGTCACGACAAAGAAACATAGATTCTAACTTAAGACAGGGTGCTTCCAGAATATCCCCCTCCCCTGACCTCCAAGTTCTGGACCAATTCTAGCTCTGTCTGCAAGTCATCTCCTTTGTGAAAGCATGAGTCCATCTCAACCCAGAAGAAGACTCATCTGCGAGGGATTCATGTATGTATGTTCATCCCTTTAACACTGGAATGCACATTCCACGGGAGTAAAACCCTGTCTAACTGGTCACCACAAGGTCCCCAGAGCCCGATCCATAGTAGGTTTCTTTCTCCCCACCTGCCCTGCCCTAGGACCCTCCCAAACATGCGTGTGCAACTTCTTTCCAACATGGATTACAGCCCAGACGCTTATACGACGACCTTACCATCACATATTATGGGGTGGTGTCCCCTCCTTTTTGACCCCCAAGGAGCTTTTCTGTGCATGTGCAATGTCTCCCTTGCCCCAAGGATCAGAGATGTATGACCTCTTGATCTTTTAACAGGATTTAGTCCCACTCCATCCCTGCCATAAAAATGTCCAATGTCCGGTTATTTACCCTATTTCTCTTACTGGTTTTTATATCGAGGTGCAGATCTCAAAATATAGACAGGAGTCCAGTCATAAATATGTAGTCCTAGAGTCTGTTTATCTCTTGCTTCAGCAAATGTAAACAGGGGGCTGGTGATGAATGTCTGGCCTGGAGCCCATCTTCTTCTCCCCTCAGGAAGTGTGAACAGGAGGCCAGTTGTAAACGTCTAGCCTGGAGCCCGTCTACCTCCTGCCTCAGTGTGATCTCCTGTGGAAGTGCCAAATAAGTACTTTTCCATGATTTCGTTCAGAACCGAAAGCTTTCATGGATATGTTGAATTTGACGTACACTTTGATGAAGGGCAAATACATATAAAAGAAATGAAAGGTGGGTGAATATTTTCTGTGGCATACAGAGGCATGAGCTGAGGCATGGGAAAATGCAAGGCTCATTTGGTTACAAAAAGCATGAGTAGGAGAATGGGATGAAATGTTATCAGTGGTTTTCACATAAAACCTGTTTTTTGATAAATTGGTAAATCTGGCCAATTCTGCTAACCCAGTGATTGCTTATTTGGCACATTGGCATTTGGCAAATTGGTTTTGGATGAATTGGACCACTTCTGGTATCAACTGACATAGACATTTGTTCTTAGTTCAACTGTCATCCCCTCCATTAGGCCCTCCGCAGCCAGCCAACAGTTAGATACACCTTCCTTCCCCTTCCCCAAGCTACAAGTATTTCGCTCTGCTTCCTTCATAGTCTAAGTCTAAATCATTCTGATTATTAATCTCTTTACTTTTTTCTATTCTGTCTTCTCCCACCGCCATGAAATTCCATGAAAGCAGGGTCCCTTCTCCTTGTGGTGGCACATGGCAGGCAGGAAATATGTGTCACGTGAATGCAAATGTCCCCTACAGCTCACTGATCTCTACCACTTGATAAATGGAATATTTATAAATGGAATATTTCCTGCCATATCAATAAACAAAGGATGTCACAGTCACCAAAGATTGCAACCCTCTAATGTGAGCCCGTGAGCCCTGAGGAAACTCAGGATGTGAAAATACAGGATACTGGCCCCAGAGAGCTGAAGTGCATCTCAAAGGAATGATTTACAGTGAGCCCAGACTCTTGCATCTTCCCATACATAGAAAAGCCCTAAATCCCTTAACTTGAGACGTCTGGTTTTCTTTAATTAACAAGAATCTTTTGACATTCCCGGCTACCCGCCCTTTGTTGCAAAACTCCTATATATCCTGGCTCCCCCCTCACCTCCTTGGAGCAGGTTCTCAGAGTCATCTGAAGCGCTGTCTCCCGGGATGCAGTCCTCATTTTGCCCCAAATAAAACTTAACTCGCAACTCTTAACGTTGTTCATTTTTCTAAGGCAAACACCCAGAGGGCACAGGCCACTTTCTTGTCCTTCTTCTTCTGTATGACACTCAGCCACTCAAGATCACCCACAACTCGGTGATACACTATGTACTGGGTGTTAAGACAGCCCTAATCCTTATGAGCCAAGTGCTTCTGATGAAAGAGGTATTCCTACAAGCAGAGGCCTCATTTAATCCTACAGATTTAAAACAACCGTACAAGTCCTCTAAGGCTTGCCATGGTTTCCTCTCTATACTCTCTCTTTTTTGTTGTTGTTGTGGTACGCGGGCCTCTCGCTGTTGCGGCCTCTCCCGTTGCGGAGCATAGGCTCCGGACGCGCAGGCTTAGCGGCCATGGCTCACGGGCCCAGCCGCTCCGCAGCACGTGGGATCTTCCCGGACAGGGGCACGAACCCGCGTCCCCTGCATCGGCAGGCGGACTCCCAACCACTGCGCCACCAGGGAAGCCCTCTATATTGTTTTTAACAGGGCAAGACACAGGGACCAGATGAGGTGACTTGCCACCCTCTGGCTTGATTTGGCTTCTTATGTATTTGCAAAGTTCATTCTTCAGGAGCCAGGCTCCCAGGAGAAGGACTGTATTTCCTGAAAACTTGTCTCTAGTGCAGTCAAGGGGCACAAATGGTGAAGGGGGGTATAGATGGTGTAATAAGATGCAGAGAAATCTTATTTACACACACACACACACACACACACACACACACACACACCCTTCCCCCACCATCTCATTGTAGGTGGTTACAATTCAAAATACTGCCCAGACTCTCCACCCTAATGGCCGTTTTTTTTCACCCACCGCGCCAATCACCATCTGAAACTAAGTCCTTGGTGTGCCTCCAGGGCAGCACGGTTGCCGGGACAAAGTAGCAGTTCAATAAATACTTATGGGGCGATGAAAGATACTGAGGGTTCAGAATTTGGCTGTCTGTATTATAAGTCTCTACTGGGCTATTTCTTTTGGAAATTTCGGGCAATTGAAATCTTTTATTTTTATTAGCGTTCTTTTACTTATTGTGTGCCTTTGTACTCGAGATTCTTTTGTTTTTTAAACTTTTAGAATGCCACGAAAGAGTCTGAATTTGCTGGAGGGGGTTCTTAGAAGGAGCGAAAGCGCCCGCTGGACAAAGCCGCCGGCCTCCGTCCCTCTCTCCTCCAGCTGGCACGACGGCACTCTCTACGGCCTCTCCCAAGATACCGGACCCCGCCCCGACCCTAACAGAAGCCTAACCGGGTGCAACCAGCCCAGACAGGAGGCCGCGCCCGCGGCGGCGGCGGCGGCGGCGGCGGAGGGATCCGAGTCGCACGGTCGAACCACACTCAGGTCGCACACTGATTGGCTGGCAGAGAATTGGCCTCGCATCAGCCCAGTACATCGCACCGAGGAAGGCGGGCCAGAGCGCCACCAATCGCAAGGCGTTACGGTGCATCGAGGCCGCGCCTCTCAGCCAATCGAAAAGGGGATTCGGAAAAAGCCGTGCCCAATTGGCGCTGGGCCGCGGGGCGGGGTCCTACTTCGACCTCTGAGGCGGAGTGCTGTCACCTTGATAACTCAGTCCTGCAGCAACTGTTTGTCTCCCGCAATCCCAGAATACTCACCGTTCAGTCGAGCCCCGAGCTCGACTCCTGTGGGGCTAAAGGGGGGATTTGCGTCTGAAGTGTCTGAGACATGCTGAGTCTTTCATGTAGATGTTCAGATGTGTATAGTGGGCTCCTAGTATGTGCGAGACTCAATGCGCTGGGGGAATCAGAGGGAACCCGACAAAGTCCGGTGGGAAGAAAGTGAACACATTCATCAGATCACTCAAGTTAGTGAGAGGTGCCCGAAGATGATAAAGTCACAGATTAGAGAGTGGCGGGGGGTGGAGGTGAGGAGGGGGCTACTTTTGATGTGGGCATGGTCTGAGTTAACCTTTGGGTTCTTCAGAATTACGGATGTGATCCGTGCCGGAGGCATTTGAAGCTCTCCCTGCCCCAATTGGTCCGACCACACTCATTCCCCCTCCTGAAGACAAAATGAGCTTGAGAAAGCTATCAGCTTGCCTCTTTAGGGCAGGACCAGGATATGTTTGTGTTTCGTACACGCACATATCGTAGGTTTCCAAGGTTGTGCTGCCTTGGGGTGAGGTCTGAGGAGCTGAGGGATCTTGCAAAGGTGACTGTGGTCGGATCCCATGACACGACTAAGCGATGCAGGCATTTCAAGGCAGGCCTGTGTCTTGTTGGAGACTTAGATCTTCACTTCCTTGCGGAATGTCCCACCGCCCCAAGGACAAAACCTTAGAAAAATGACTCTGCTTTTCCTTACAGGAATTCAATCTTTCAACATTTATGGAGCATTTCTTCTCTAAATAGTAATACACTACCTACCCAAACTCAGAGGCTGAGAAAAGAGGACCAAGCCACTTACATTTTTTCGTGTATAGGATAAAAAAAGTGAAGAAATGCTGGAACTGGGTTATGAGTTAAATGTCTCTCTTTTTTTCTTTTTGCCACCCAGCTCGTGGGATCTCAGTTCGCTGACCAGGGATTGAACCCATGCGAGGGCAGTGAAAGCACTGAATCTTAACCACTAGCCCACAAGGGAACTCCCAGAAATGCCTATTTTAAATGTTTATATTGAATAAAGTAATGCTTTCAATTAATGCTAATTATTTTAATACAATGTTGGAATATATACACAGTGCAATGCTTTGTGCTATACGGGGGAAATTTTTAGGATTTATTAAAGATTTTGATTATTATGTACTTACAACAGAGGGTGTGTTTAAAGTCGTGTGATGAAAATGGTATACTTGCAAAACAGTGAATCTGTGACTGTAGAAATAATCACTCTTAGAGATAAGTTCACAGGCTAACTTGAGACTTTTGTGAAGGTGGGAGCTAGAGCCAAATTAAAATAAATACATACATGTGACTGAAAATACTAAAGCAGAAGAAGGAGGAAAGTGACACTCCAGTCATATAACTCTAGAAATAAAAAGATAATTTAACCTGAGTTCAGAGCTTCTAGCTCTGGTAAGTCTCCATAATGATCTGTTTCCTTTTCTGTTATTTTCTCCAGTTCCGTTCTTTTTTTTTTTCATTTTTTGGCCATGCCGCGCCACTTGCAGGATCTCAGTTCCCCGACCAGGGATTGAACCCAGGCCCTTGGCAGTTAGAGCACCGAGTCCTAACCGCTGGACCACTGGTAATTCCCATCCAGTTCTGTTCTTTGAAACATTTTCTAAACATACAGATATGTATAGAATATGTACCTATAGCTTATATTTGCATTCTCAGATTTTTAAAATCAGCACTTTTTAATGGTGGTATTATTTTCTGACCAGCCTTATAAACAGAGACTTGCAATCACTGAAATAAAACACTTCCAGAAGAATTTCGACACAGAAAAACAAATGTAAGAGAGGAGAGAATTCACTGTCATAATGCAGGGCAAACTGTAGGCACTCAATACGTACTTATTCACAGATACATTTTTACCCATAATCTGATAGGGGCCTTTCTGACCTTTGTCTAGACCTGAACAGGTTTCATCATTAATCCTTTCTTTAGATTCCTTTTCTTTCTCCAATTGGTTGACACTTAAATGTTGATTTCATTCTCTTTTATGAGATAACTTTTTAAAAATAAATTTATTTATTTTATATATTTATTTTTGGCTGTGTTGGGTCTTCGTTGCTGCACGGGCTTTCTCTAGTTGCAGCGAGGTGGGGCTACTCTTTGTTGAGGTGCGTGGGCTTCTCATTGCAGTGGCTTCTCTTGTTGCGGAGTGTGGGCTCCAGGTGTGCGGGCTTCAGTAGTTGTGGCACACGGGCTCAGTAGTTGGGGCTCGTGGGCTCTAGAGCGCAGGCTCAGTAGTTGTGGCGCACGGGCTTAGTTGGTCCACAGCACACAGAACACACAAAATCTTAGTGCATATACACCACTGAAGAACAACCCCAAATCCCTGGGCCCTGAATGAAATTGGCCTGCCTTAAGGAGCCCTGGGATTAAATACTACCACTCTTAATTTCACTCTGGTTAATAATGCTAAGCCTCATTGTGTTAAAACTGGAATAGATGGGACAAATGACATGTTTGGGGGAAAAAAGCAAGCTTATCCATTAGATCAGGGGTCCCCAACCCCTGGGCCATGGACCGGTACTGGTCCTCGGCCTGTTAGGAACCGGGCCGCACAGCAGGAGGTGAGCGGAGAGCGAGTGAAGCTTCGTTTGCCGCTCCCCGTTGCTCCCCATGGCTCGCGTTACCACCTAAGCCATCTCTCCACTCCCTTGCCTTTTGTGGAAAAATTGTCTTCGATGAAACCGGTCTCTTGTGACAAAAAGGTTGGGGACCGCCGCATTAGACTAATGATGTAAATGTACCTTTTTGTTTGATCACCATAGATTGGTTTCCGATTTTCTGCACCAAGGGAAAGACAGGTAAAATGAAATTAACAGCCTAGTTCCTAGAAGACTATCGGCAAAACTAAACACTCAATAACAATATATTGTGTTATGTCATATAAGTGTTACACTGTGTTATATAATAATGTTACATAGTTTTATATTTGCACTAAGTGCAACCACTTGCATAAAGATCACAGAAACACAACGGGCACATAAGGTAAATAAGTCAATTTAGGAAGTGCAGCCATTGATCAGAACAAATTTACCAATATCCTTAATAAAGGAATAAAGGAATGGTTAAATAAATTGTGGTATATCCATAAAATGGGGTACTATCAGCCAGAGAATGGTACAGCAAACTGAGGGGTATGTACAGAAAAACAAACAAAAAACAGGGACCAGAAAAGTGTGTATAATATACTAATATTTGTTAAATAATGGTACACGCATACCTACTACTGCAGGCATTTGTCATCCCTAGCAGGAGTCATAAGAAACTGATGAAGGGGTCGCCTTGGGGGGGGGAAATGTGGTGGTCGGGGGCAGGGCAGGAGCAAGACCTGGTGTCCACCCAACACCCTTTTGTTCCTCTGAACTGTGTACTACGTGATCGCTTAACTTTGTCAGCAGGTCTTGAACTTTCTGGTTTCAGGACTGCTATAGATGGAATGTCTGTGTTCCCCCAAATTCACATATTGAAACCCAACCCCCAATGTGACTGTATTTGGCAATGAAGCCTTCGGGAGGTGAATGGGTCATGTACGTGGAGCCCTCATTAATGGGATTAATGCCCTTATAAGAAAAACTAGCTCTCTTTTTCTGCCATGTGAAGACACAGAACGAGGACAGCTGTCTCTGTTGAGGAAACGGGTCCTCACCAGACACCAAATCCGAGGCTGCCTTGATCGTGGACTTCCCAGCCTCCAGAACTGTGAGAAATAAATCTTTAAGCCACCGAACTGATGGTATTTTCGTTATAGAAGCCCAAACAGATTAAGGTGAGGAGCTTTATATATTGACTTACTGAAGGCCCCAAAAGCTTTTGTTTCTGTGGCTTATGAATTAGAATTCGAATCTGTCAATTAGAATTAACAATCAAGTTAGAAATAATTACCAAATTAGAAATAAAAACTGAGAACCAATATATGGGTATGTATACATATATATATATTCATTTAAAAATAATAAAAAGTTCATTACATGGTACCATAAATAACATATTTTTGGAAAAATTACTTTTCAGAACAAAAAAAAATTAGTGAGAAGAGTGTCATCGTTTTCCGTTTTTACAAATCTCTAATATCTCCCTTAACGAAAACAGCTGAATCTTCATCTCAGATGCAGCGGTCTATCTATTATGATATCACACGTCTTGCAGCCTCTGGAAAACTCCACTGTACATTTGTGAGAAAATGAGAGTGAAAAATGCAAACAACTTACGACTAATAGCATTTTATGTAATTAGAACCCAGACCACACTCTGAGAACCGCAGGCCTAGGCCAATGAATGAATAAAGGAATAAATGAGTGAACACTTCTTCCCCCTCCACCCCCCACCCAGCCACACCGCGCAGCTTGTGGGATCGACCCCAGGCCCCCTGCTTTGGGAGCATGGAGTTTTAACCACTGGACCACCAGGGAAGTCCCTTCTTTTTTGTTGATTTTTTTTGTTTTGAGTGAACATTTTTAAGCATCCAAGTCTTCCTCCATGTGAGAAAAAATATATGTGTCTATATATACACATATATTATGTATCTATACATATACACACACACATATATATATACACACATGCTTGTGGGATAGCATTCAAATGATTTTACGTAATTCACACAGGGTGCTCTAAACAATATAAGGAAAGGATTTAAAAGCTAAGTGAAGGCAAGGGAAAAGCAACAAATAACATACAAGGGAATCCCCATAAGGTTAACAGCTGATCTTTCAGCTGCAGAAACTCTGCAAGCCAGGAGGGAGTGGCAGGACATATTTAAAGTGACGAAAGAGAAAAACCTACAACCAAGATCACCCAGCAAGGATCTCATTCAGATTCAATGGAGAAATTAAAAGCTTTACAGATAAGCAAAAGTTAAGACAATTCAGCACCAGCAAACCAGCTTTACAACAAATGCTAAAGGAACTTCTCTAGGCAGGAAACACAAGAGAAGGAAAAGACCTACAAAAACAAACCCAAAACAATTAAGAAAATAGTAATAGGAACATACATATCTATAATTACCTTAGATGTAAATGGATTAAATGCTCCAACCAAAAGACATAGACTGGCTGAACGGATACAAAAACGAAAACTGTGCATATGCTGTCTACAAGAGACCCACTTCAGACCTAGGGACACAAACAGACTGAAAGTGAGGGGATGGAAAAAGATATTCCATGCAAATGGAAATCAAAAGAAAGCTGGAGTAGCAATTCTCATATCAGACAAAATAGACTTTAAAATAAAGACTATCACAACAGACAAAGAAGGACACTACATAATGATCAAGGGATCAATCCAAGAAGATATAAAAATTGTAAGTATTTATGCACCCAACATAGGAGCACCTCAATACATACGGCAAATGTTGACAGCCATAAAAGGGGAAATCGAGAGTAACACAATCATAGTAGGGGACTTTAACACCCCACTTTCACCAATGGACACATCATCCAAAATAAAAATAAATAAGGAAACACAAACTTTAAATGACACATTAAACCAGATGGACTTAATTGATATTTATAGGACACTCCATCCAAAAACAACAGAATATACTTTCTTCTCAAGTGTTCATGGAACATTCTCCAGGATAGATCATATCTTGGGTCACAAATCAAGCCTTGGTAAATTTAAGAAAATTGAAATCGTATCAAGTATCTTTTCTGACCACAACGCTATGAGACTACATATCAATTACAGGAAAAAAAACTGTAGAAAATACAAACACATGGCAGCTAAACAATACACTACTAAATAACCAAGAAATCAAAGAGGAAATCAAAAAGTACCAGAAACAAATGACAATAAAAACAGGATGACCCAAAACCTATGGGATACAGCAAGAGCAGTTCTAAGAGGGAAGTTTATGGAGGGAGAATGACCAAATGCATGCATTTTCTCCAACTGTCAGGAGAGAAGCTTGTTATACGTAAACTTTGATGATACAGAGGACACACTCTATACCTCCGCACACTCCATCCAGTGGAAAACTGGATGTGGAGTCTGCAGTACTGAGTTTCGGTCCTGGCTCCCCACACTTCTTTTCTTTTTTTAAATTTTATTGGAGCATAGTTGATTTACAATGTTGTGTTAATTTCAGGTGTACAGCAAAGTGAATCAGATATATATATATATCTCCACTGTATCGTCAACATGAATCAGTTATACATATATCCACTCTTTTTTAGATCCTTTTTCCATATAGGTTATTACAGAATATTGAGTAGAGTTCCCTGTGCTCTACAGTAGGTCCTTGTTGGTTATCTGTCTTATGTCTAGTCGTGTGTGTATGTTCATCCCAAGCTCCTAATTTATCTGACCTCTCCACCACGTTTCCCTTTTGGTAACCATAAGTTAGTTTTCGAAATCTGTGAGTCTGTTTCTGCTTTGTAAATAAGTTTATTGATATCACTTTGTTAAAAAAATTAGATTCCAAGTGAGTGATAGCATATGAGATTTGTCTTTCTCTGTCTGACTTAACTTCACTTAGTATGACAATCTCTAGGTCCATCCATGTTGCTGCAAATGGCATTATTTCGTTCTTTTTTTATGGCTAAGTAATATTCTCCCCACACTTCTTATTAGCTGTGCCATTTTGTCCAAGGAGCTTAACCTCTCTGAGCTACATACGAAACAAGAATTTGTTGTAAGTCTTAAATTTTCTCAGAAAACGGTAAACTGTAAAACAACAAAAACTATCTATCATTATGCCCAGCCGCCACTCTTCAGCACAGAGAAGATGGTTGTTATTTGAGGTTTTCTGGTTGTCATCTTTTATAGTCATTGTTTTGGTGACTAATGAAGATCTTTACTGATACAAGTTTGGAAAAAAACCCTCGAAAGCCACAACTTCACCAGGAGAGAGACCATAAAGGGTATAATGATTTCTGCCATTTGATGTTGGGCGGTATTCCTCAACGTCTCTGAGCCTGGGTTTTCTCGTTTGTATTACAGAGATAATCCCTTCTTGGCAAAGAGAGTGGGTAGCTTCAACAAGCCAGGGCAGGTAGAGCAGAGCTGACACACAGAAGGCTCTGTTTATGAGAATTACTGCTGTCACTTACAGGAGCCATGTAATCACCAACCCTCTCCTCCTGTGAGGCTTGCAGAATCTTAGTTCCCTGACCAGGGATGGAACCCACGCCCTCGGCAGTTGAGAGTGTGGAGTCCTAACCACTGGACCGCCGGGGCAGTCCCTCCCGTTACCTTTCACGTCAACCTGTGGGACCCTTGGTCTTAAAACTCATCTAAGAGAAAACTATTGAACACTCTGACCACCAAATGCGTGGAGTTTTCCCTCACATTAAGTATTCCTGACACCGACTACCAGAAGTTAGTGCAGACCCCACCGGTTAAAGGGTCAGTCCCACAAGACCGTCCCCCCCACCAACTTCAGATGCAGATCAAAAGTAGGTGGGTCCCCAGGTTGCCCACACTTCTGTCCAGCCTGGCTACGAATCAGAGTTTCCATGACACCCTCCTCAGGTTCAATAATTCGCTAGAATGGCTCAGAGTACTCGGGGAAACAGCTTTATTTACTCTTACTAGTTTATTACGGAGGATGTGACAAAGGATAAAGATGAACAGCCAGCGGTAGACAGGGAGAGGTCTCGAAGGGTCCCAAGTATAGGAGCTCTTGTCCAAGTGGAGATGGGGGTGCGCCATCCTCCTGGTACAAGGATGCCTTCCCCAACCTGGAAGCTAGGGGCTGGGGAGCTGAAAATTCCAATCCCCTAATTGCACTGTTGGTTCTTGTGGCAGCCAGCCCCCAGCCTGGGGCCCGCCGAGAGCCACGCCACGTCATTAGCATAAACTCCAGTAAGGTTGAAAGGGCGTGTTACGAATAGCGAAAGACGCCCCTTTCGCCCCCATCACTCAGGAAATTCCAAGGATTTTAGGAGCTCTGGGTCAGGAACCAGGAATGAAGACCAAATGTATATTTCTTATTATATCATAAAATCACATCATCGCTCCCTAGGACCACCCCCCCCGCATTTCTCTAATTCCAGCTCGATAACTGGAAATCCTCCAGCCTCATCTTTATCTGATGCTCTGGCCATTCCACAATGGTGTGCAGGACAGAGGACCACTGTCAAGCTGGAACTGATTAACCTGAGGGTTATCAGGGTAGATTATCCCAGGATGAGACAATTTCTAGGCCCAGACTCAAGTATACTTTGTACTGTTTAGATGAATTACTGTCCTGAGTTACAAGATTCATTTGTTTCCCAACAAATACGCATTGAGCCCCTGCTGGGCACAAAGATCCCTGAAGTCATACTTCTTCCCTCCCCAGGGGCCACATAAGCCCGCAGAGCCAGGCATTACCACCACTCTGCTTCCATGTAATGAGCACCTGAGTGATTGAAGTTGGCCCTGTTCCAGCGCTGTTTATATAATTCAGTGAGGTCTGGGAAAAATACAATGAAAGCCACAAATGCAAACCACACGTGTCATTTAAAATTTCCTAGTAGGGACTTCCCTGGCGGTCCAGTGGCTAAGACTCCGCACTTCCACTGCAGGGGGTGCCGGTTCTATCCCTGGTCTGGGAACTAAGATCCCACATGCTGTGCGGCAGGGCCAAAAAAAAATAAGTAAATAAAATAAAATTTCCTAGTAGCCACACTTTATTATTTTTATTTTATTATTATTTTTAAAAAAATTTTTATTGGTGTATCATTGATGCACAGTGCTGTTAGTTCCAGGTGCAAAGCAAATCAGCCATACACATACTCATATCCATCCCTTTTCAGATCCTTTTCCCATATAGGTTATTACAGAATATCGAGTAGAGTTCCCTGTGCTATACAGTAGGTCCTTATTAGTTATCTATTTTATTTTTTGGCCACCGCCGCAAGGCATGTGGGATCTCAGTTCCCCAACCAGGGATTGAACCCTGGCCACAGCAGTGAAAGAAAGCACCAAATCCTAACCCCTCCCTATCTATTTTATATATAGTAGTGTGTATATGTTATTCCCGATCTACTAATTTATCACTTCCCACCCCCGTTTCCCCTTTGGTAACCATAAGTTTGATTTCAAGATCTGTGAGTCTGTTTCTGTTTCGTAAATAAGTTCATCTGTATGATTTTTTACTAGATTCCACATATAAGTGATATCATATGATATTTGTCTTTCTCTTTCTGACTCACTTCACTTAGTATGATCATCTCTAGGTCCATCCATGTAGCTGCAAATGGCATATTTCATTCTTTTTTATGGCTGAGCAATATTCCATTGTATATATGTACCACATCTTCTTTATCCATTCATCTGTCGATGGACACTTAGGTTGTTTCCGTGTCTTGGCTATCCCAAGTAGTGCTGCTAAGAACACTGGGGTGCGCGGATATGTCTTTTTTAATGTACTCTTGCAAAATGATTAATCAGATGTATTTAACTCACTCAAATGGGCAATGTTGTCATTCCTCCTTCCCGGCCCCACTTTCTCACCCAGCACTGATGCTGTGACTCACTGCTGCGTTGTCCTCCATGGTGTGAGGTCCCTGCTGTTCGCTCTCCCAGTGCTGGGCCAGCCAGGGGGCCTCCAGGTAACGTCAGCGTGACTGGCCTCAAACTGTCCCCTGGAGACCCCTGTGAGATTTTCTTTGCAATATAAACATTCCCAGGAGGAATACTCTCAGGTCATAAGTGTGTTTCACGTCCCCGTTCTCCTTTTACATTTGTTCCTGAATGTTTGCTAAGGCTAGGGAACAATTTTTAGTACCCACAAAAGCATTCCAGCTCAGGGTGGGGTGGAGGTGTGTACGTCAGTTGCTATACCCTGCTAGGATTGTCTGAATTAGCAAATAAAAATATACAATGCCCAGTTGAATTGCAGATAAGCAACAACTCTTTTTTGTTTTTCCTTTGGTGTAAGTGTGTCCCAAATATTGCACGGGACATACTTACACTAAACAAGCATTTGTTGTTTATCTGAAACTCAGATTTAACTGGGTGTCCTGTATTTTATGTGGCAACGCTACCTCCAATCAAACAGTTAAATTCAAGATTGTATGACTCTCCTTGGACTGGGGAACAGAATCATGGAATCAGCATTACAGGCCAAGACGGGGAAAACTCCACAAATGCTTGGTTGGAAGTAATGAAATACATTTAGGAAGTCTGTACAACAAAATTACCATAAACATTTATTAAGCTGTAATTTTCACAATATTTTAATTCTGTTCTGAAATCGGTCTACAAATATCTCTACATAACACCAAAGCCAGTGATTTAATAAATAAGAGGGACGTACGGATTGCTCTGCCAAAAAAATAAGCCTTATACATTTATGTCTATTTATGATATTTGTAGAATCAGTTTCCCAAGGCTCATGAAACTAAAGTGTACACACACCACATATGCACACACACACACACCACTATATTCAAATCAAGTGGATTTATAGTATCAAATTAAATGCTACGTAAGATTTATAACCAGATACACAAAATACAAATTTGACTCATGAATACACTGTGGATGATGGGTACCATACCACACAAATATGATTTCCAGTTAAGAGGGAAATAATTGCTTCGCTGGATTTTAAGTGAGAGCTAATCACCACCACAAGAAATCAAGTTAATTACGGTATTCAGAGATTTAACACACATGCGGATATTAAACTGACACTACAATAAAACCTTTAAATATGCAAAAAGACATTAGAACATATGGTTCATAATAACATTAGCTGCCGCAGATCTTCAGTAGACGGTGCAAAGGACGATCGGCTTTTTATGCCACCACCAGGGAAAAACTGGTCCTGGGGTATCTCCTACATATCAAGGAATCAATGAAGAGCAGAGCACAGAATTGAGTACGCTGGACAAGGTTTGTTTATCCCCGATACTATACATCATATTGCTGGTTATCCAATACTAATTTTAAGGGTACTGTGTTAGATCCTGCAAAAATATAAACTTCTATTATTCACAAGTGAGGAGGAAAGGTTCAACTACTCAAATGGCCATAAACAAAAATGATGATGTCTTATTTTAAAAAGCTGGGGGAGCAGGTTGACACCTTTAGGACCTTAAAGAATTCCTTTTATTTTTAATTTTCTTTGGCCGCGCCGAGCAGCTTGCAGGATCTTAGTTCCCCAACCAGGGGTTGAACCCGGGCCACGGCAGTGAGAGCACCGAGTCCTAACCACTGGACCGCCAGGGAAGTCCCAGGCATTCCTTTTAAAGTGAACTGGCTGGATGGGAGAGCTGGATTTTGGATTAAATCAGCCAGTTCAAAACCCATCAGGGAGAAGCGCTCAGGTGTCACGCTGTAAGGCAGGTATCGTTCCTCAAAAGCATCTTAAGAAGCAGGGGGAAGCACGGAGATGAAGCAAAGCAGGATTCCCACTAGTGAGGTGTCTTCGCCATGTTTCGGATTCTGCACTGGACATCTGACATGTTATTCCTAACCAGAAGGCTGCCGAATCACGGGGCCAGACTAACGACCAAAGTGATTTTCATCTTTCCTGCAAGCCAGCCCTCGTGGGTGTGCAAAAGTCCTATTATAACCCTCCCAAGCACTGACCCCATCCTACATGCTCACCCTTAGTTCCAACAGGTGATGTCCCCAACTAGCTACTTCCCACCACAGTCAGAAGAGCACAGACCCAGTTCCCCTCCGTCTGCTTCCTGACCCTGCGTGTATCAGGCTTCCTGTGGTCCCACGCGGCATGGTATGCTTGTTGTCTCCAGGAAACTGTGGGTATTAAAAGCCTTCTTTCAACGGCACTAACCTCTCTCCGTGCTGTCACTCGGTCACCTTCATAAGTTAAGACCCCGGGCATAAGTCACAAGGCTAGCTTTCAGGAAATTCTGTCGCTGCACTTTGCTACCAGAAATGACGTGGGGTACAAAAACAAAAACGAGCAAACCAAAAAACCCGGAAGGCAGGTAACGCTGATTGGTACTGGAAAATATATTTACAGAAGGCTGATGTGCCACGAAAGCATCTTTGCTAGGATGTCAAGGAAGAGATTGCTCCAAACATTATCCCCAAACACCCACAGAAATCCAGCAATCTGGAGGTAGCTGGTCCTTTTTCTCTTCTGGACTATTTTCTGTTCTCGGTATTTACTGTGATACTGAAGCACTGGGCAATTAACATTGATGCCTTGAAGATATCTAAAAAACTGAGTCTTAACTAAAACAGAGATCCACAGTAGTTTTCGTCAGGATGTTTACATATCACGTTGAAGGATGTGTTACACTAATATGTTCTACAGCCCTGAAGATATAAAAAAGGTTTCTCTTCAAGGTATGAGATACGGTACAAAAATACATTTCTCCATGTACAAAAGAGAGAAAAAAGGAAGAGATGAGGAAGGAAGCTTACCCTACAAGCTTCCATGGAATGGAGAAAGCAAAAAAAAAAAAAAAAAAACCCAAATTATTTGGGGTTAAGAACACGTCCAAGCAGAAGTCAAATTTACGCATTAAAAAGCAGGCGTTATTCAGATCGAACATCCATGATTTCTATCAGAATTTCAAGGACTGTTCTACCCTGAAGTGATACCTCTAGTGAACTAATTAACTATTTAACTTTTGTTAAAAATAAAGACATCATTCCATTCCTCTGAGTGTACTGAGCTATAAAACTGGCTTCATAGCCTACACTTAGCCAACCTGGAAAACAAGGTGCATATTCTCAACAGCAATTTCCAGTTGATGCTGTGGCCTGAGTCCACCAGCACCTAGACACGTGAGCCTCCCTCGATCTACTAGAAGTTAAAATGGTTCTCCTGCCTGGATCTCAGTACAGCACAGTGCCCATCAGGTTTCCATGTGTGAGGGTGGGTGAGAGAACAGAGTGGATGTTAGACTCAGACCCGTAATTTAAGACTTAAAAGCTCTGCACAGAGAATGTCCATTTCCCTTCTGGCTAACAGGAGCAAATACCTAAATATGCCAGATACATAGAAGCTAAATGCACAAAAGGAAGGAAGGCAAAGATGACCTCCCTGGAGTTCTTCACACCCTGCGCTAAAATAGATTTGTCCGTAAATATCTAACTGACAAAACTGGAACGGTTTCAATGCAAAAAACACGGGGGTCAAACGCCCATGGGTGAAGATTTGCCCAAGCTAATCCTAGAGAACATGCGTCTCAGGAAGCGAACTGAATGCAGGAGAGTTTGGGTCCCGTTATTGTACACCTTGATAACGGAAGTTTCATAAACATCCTCAGAAAACATTTGCTTCCGTTTTCCAGGTACTTGTAACCCCAAGTAAAACGTCACAGAAAGGCGGCACAGGAGGAGTTGGCGGGCAGCTGAGTTTTCCCCCAAATGATACCCGGACCAAAAGGTCTTGGTCCTACCTGATCTGACAGGGGTCTCTGCAAACCTGCGTAGAGGGGCTCCTGTGAGGGGGCTGCCAGGGCACGACGCAGGTGGGCAGGGAAAGACAGTCACGACCCCTGGCAGCATCCTTTCCTTGCTCTCCTGTGCTCGTTGGTACCCAGAAAGGGGCATCTCCACTAGCCCCTGATCCAAGCCTTGCAAAGCCCCCTCTGTCCAGGACCCCACAGCTGTCTGCCCTGCACATACCTCTCTCTGCCCCTAGGGACCAGCTAAAAATGAGGTCACCCCAGACTCCAGGCAAAAAGCACCTAACACAGGTACCGTAAAAATTTCAGGAAAAATAATTCAGATCTTCTCCAAGTCTGGCTTATGCCTGCTTACTGTTCCTGAGAATGCATTGCAGCAACAGACTCGAAAATGTTATTAGCTGCTATGGTTGGTTTTCCTTCTAAGGTCCTGAGTCACCCAAAACCAAGATGAAACAGATAAACAAAAAAACCCCAGAGAGTGTATCTTTCCTGTATCAACCTAGCTGGCAAATGGCGAAATTAGGACATCAAATAGATTCCTGAATGAGCTTACCCAGGCGGCTCCCGGCATCAAACCCCAAAGACATTTCTTTGCCCGGTCCTTGAATTTCCCTTTACAAAATGTTGAGGTTAAGATACATCAAAGTACAGAAGGGGGAAAAAAATCTTAGGTTTTCTACAAATAGTGATTTCTTCATTTAGAAATAGGATTGAAGGGGGCTCGGCTGGGGTCACTAGGATCCAAAAGATGTTTAGTTTCATCCTTGAAACCCAATGGCCCACATTCAGAAGCGACAACATTCATCAGATCGACATCAGCGAAAAACAACGTGAAATGAAGGTCACAGCTTTGGAACCTGAAAAGACCGCACACAGACCTCACCCACCAATCCCTACGCTGCAAAAACAAATGCTTGCCTTGAAACTCTTCCAAAAGGTCGAATTAGCCATTTCTTCCCCTCCATGTAAAGTTTTAAGTTTATTAAAACTTAACTCCATCTGCCTGTGTTAAAAAACCTTACAAAAGGTGTATTTAAATGCTTGAAAAAATTAACTTTATGCTCTATGCACAGATAAACTTCTCTTCCTGTACAGCTAATATGGTTATATCCTTTGTTTAAAAAAGATTCTTTTCCACTAATGACACTTGGCGGGTAGTTCTATACCAACGATCTTGTCCCATTCTTCTCGGAAGATGTCCTAAGAGTTGACACGTGGCTGGAAACACCCTCGCAAAGCGCCACTCTCCTGCTCAGACATGTTTATTAAGATTGTTTGGGGTTTGGCGTTCTTTTTTTCCTTCTTCTTTTTTGTTTCCGGAGAGAGGGCGCTGGGAGGAGGGGACCCGGCCGGCTGGCTGGTTGTCACTTGCCGTTGGAGCGGTCAAGACTCTCCAGCACTCGGTTGAGACGGATGTTGAGCAGTCTGACCTGGTTCTCCAGCTGTTCCAGCTTCTCCTCCACGCTGGGGCCACTGGGGCTGCTGCGCCAGTAGAAACCCATGGGCCCGGTCATGAAGTAGATGGCCACCACGAAGCACAGCGGCAGCACGGCATTCTCAGGCTCACCCTCGTACTTGTGCAAGATGTACACGCACGACATGGAGAACAGGATGACCCGCACCACCCAGAAGAAGCGGCCGAACACCACGTGCAGGACACTGAAGGTGAAGCCCAGGGTCAGAGACAAGAACCAGTAGGCCAGGAGGACGACGCCCACCAGCAGGAGGGCACGTGTGGGGCTGTTGGCCACCGAGCTTGGATTGAAGTACTGGGACAGGTTCGAGACTGCAGGACAGAACAGAGGGACAGCGGCCGGTTACACGGGGTCAGGGGGTTCTCTGCAAGCTGGGGGTGGGCAGCTCAGCTCACTGGCTGCCTCTGCCTCTGCTACACCCAAGGAATTAAAGTTGGCTGCCTCATTAGCCTTTATACCAAGTCCTGGGAAAAGACAGGATAAGACAGGGCAATGCTGTCATATCGTGGGTTTGAAACACCTTTCAGGTGGGGCAGAGCCTGAAAACTGGCCTTCAATTTCCTTTCTTCCTGTCTTCCATAGTAACAAATGCCCAGTGTTAGGCTGGGCACACGGCTGCCTAGGATAAGGGCGTTTCCCAGCCTCCCTTGCAGCTACATAACTAAGCTTTGGTCAAGGAGAGGTAAGCAGAAATGTTTTGGGGTGGCTTCCTAGAAGTAGTGGGAATATGCCCTTTACCTCTTCTTCTTCTGCCTGCTGGAATGTGGATGTGATGGCTGGAATAGAAGCAGCTGTCTTGTGTCATGAGGGAAGGGAGGTCACCTATTGGGGAGCAATAAGATGGGAGGGGCCTCGGACCCGAGGAGAATGTGCTACAAAGCCACCTACCTGCCTAACCACCTACCTGTGAACTTTCACATAAGAGAAATAAGCTTCCATCTTGTTTAAGCTGCTGTTATTTGGGGTCTCTGTTACTCACAGTCAAACCTAATTGTAACTGGTACCCACACATGAAGTTCCATCTTAAGAATGGAGTGAGGGCTTCCCTGGTGGCACAGTGGTTGGGAGTCTGCCTGCCGATGCGGGGGACACGGGTTCGTGCCCCGGTCCGGGAGGGTCCCACATGCCGTGGAGCGGCTGGGCCCGTGGGCCATGGCCGCTGGGCCTGCGCATCCGGAGCCTGTGCTCCTCAACGGGAGAGGCCACAGCAGTTGAGAGGTCCGCGTACCGCCAAAAAAAAGAATGGAGTGAAATGGAGGACTTGCATCTTCTGTGTGCCTGACTTAAGAAAATTTTCAAATAGAAAATTTAAAAGGATAGTAAAATAAATACTCCTATCAAAACCACCTAGGTTTAACAATGGTTAACATTTTGCTCCATCTCTAGTCACATACCTTTTTTTTTTTAAACCAAACCGTTTGAAAGAGGCACACATCCTACTTCAGCATGCAGCTTTCTTTACTAGTTTTATTGAGATATAACTGACGTACAGCACTATATACGTTCAAAGTGTACAGCATGACTTAACTTACATATAGTGTGAGATGAACACAAGTTTAGTTAGTATCCATCACCTCATATAGATACAAAAAAGAAAAGTTTCTTCCTTTTCCTGAGAACATTTAGGGTCTACTAACTCTCCTGATAACTTTCAACTATACGGTAGAGCGGTGTCAGCTACAGTCATCATGTTGTACGTGACATCCCCAGGACTTATCTATCCTATAACTGCAAATTTGTACCTTTTAACCATCTTCCTCTAATTCCCCTGCCTCCCACTTGCTGTCTCTGGCAACCACAAATCTGATCTCTCATTTTATGAGGTTTTTTTTTTTTTAATTCCACATATAAGTGAGCTCCTACAGTATTTGCCTTTCTCTGACTTATTTCACTTAGCTTAATGTCCTCCAGGTCCATCCACGTTGTTTCAAACGGCAGGATTTCCTTCGTTTTATGGTTGAATAATACTCCATCGTATATATACACACACCAAAAATTCGTTGTTGTTTTTTTATAATTTTATTTATTTTTGGCTGCGTTGGGTCTTCATTGCTGTGCGCGGGCTTTCTCTAGTTGCGGCGAGAGGGGGCTCCTCTTCGTTGTGGTGCACGGGCTTCTCATTGCAGTGGCTTCTCTTGTTGTGGAGCACGGGCTCTAGGCGCGCGGGCTTCAGTAGCTGTGGCTCACAGGTTCTAGAGTGCAGGCTCAGTAGTTGTGGCGCACAGGCTTAGTTGCTCCGCAGCATGTGGGATCTTCCTGGACTGGGGCATGAACCCATGTCCCCTGCATCGGCAGGTGGACTCTCAACCACTGCGCCACCAGGGAAGCCCTCATTGTGGTTCTGATTTGCATTTCCCTAATGACTAGTAATGTTGAACCACTAGTAATGTAGTATTGATACATTTTCTTGTACCTGTTAGCCATTCATATATCTTTTTAAAAAATTAATTAATTAATTAATTAATTTTTGGCTGCGTTGTGCCTTTGTTGCTGCGCCTGGGCCTTCTCTAGTTGCGGCGAGCAGGGGCTACTCTCTGTTGCGGTGCGCAGGCTTCTCATTGCGGTGGCTTCTCTCGTTGCGGAGCACGGGCTCTAGGCATGCGGGCTTCAGTAGTTGTGGCACGCAGGCTCAGTAGTTGTGGCTCATGGGCTCTAGAGCACAGGCTCAGTAGTTGTGGCACACGGGCTCTACAGCGCAGGCTCAGTAGTTGTGGCGCACGGGCTTAGCTGCTCCGCGGTATGTGGGATCCTCCCAGACCAGGGCTCGAACCCGTGTCCCCTGCATTGGCAGGCAGATTCTTAACCACTGCACCACCAGGGAAGCCCAGGCCTCCAATTCTTATTAACGATGGGCCCCTTTGTGCCAGGGCAGAGCCGGGTCCGAGGTTGCAGCCTGGAGGAGGCGGGCAAGACCCCACTCACGGGATCTCAGAAGGGAGATGCGTAACACACACACACAGGAGGGAGATGTTACAGCTGAGGGTGAGAACTGAGGACCAGGTTCCTCACACAGGGTAGTCAGGAGGGGCCTCTTGAAGGAGGTGTCATGTACCAGAGACCCAAGCATGGGAAAGATGGGAGCAGGCAAAGGGCTGGGAGGATCACCCCCAGCAGGGAACACCTGGAGGGACTGGAAGGTACCAAAGACCCCAGCGTGTCCAAGAACAGGATAGGGGCTGGGCAGATCCTTGCTGCTTGCAGTGTCCTTGGTGTGAACCTGGTCGATTCCAAGTGCAGCAAGAAGTCGCTGGGCAGCTTTAAGGACAGTGACCTGACCTGCCTTCTTTGGTTTTTTTTTAAATCACTACTATAAAAGCAGTAATAAAAAAAATGGCTCTGAGAACGGACCCTAGTTAGGAGCTGTGCAGGGAAGAGTTCACCCAGCAGGCCTGAGGCCACTCTTTAGAAACACCTGCTGGCAAGGTGGGCCCTTGGCTGGCATCTGGGAACTTGGATTTCTGGAGTGTGAGGTTGTGATACATAATAAGAAACACGTATTTGGTGTCCATCCCTATTTCTGGCACAGACTCCTAAGACCCTTGGAATTCCCTAAGTGACAAGTGCAATAAAAGTGTCTTGTTAATTCATAGCCCCTTTCACCCACACCTGTGCTTGTTAATCAGGTGATTCTGGAAAGCCTCTCAGGATGTACGCTGGTTGCCAGGGGAACCAACCAGATGATTAGAGGGTTAGGCCCTCTAACCTCCAGGAGGGGCTGAAGGTTTAATCCATCACCAGTAGCCAAGGAGACAATAGAACTCAGAACTGGAAGCTCCGAGTCCCTGCCCACCAACTCTGCCCCATGCATCTCCTCCACCTGGCTGTTCCTGAGTTATATCCTTTCATAATAAACCAGTAACCTAGTGAGTGAGTAAACTTTCCTGAGTTCTGCAAGCGGCTCTAGCAAATTAATTGAACCCACGGTGCGGAGGGGTCGTGGGAACCTCTGATCTACACTAGTCTGTCAGAAGCACGGATCTGTGACTGGTGTCTGAAGTGGGGCCGATTGTGGGACTGAGCCCGTGACCCGTAGGATCAGATGCTACCTCCAAGGAGATAGGGTTAGAACTGAGTTCAACTTGGGGGCACCTGGTCGGCGTCCTGGAGAGCTGAGTGAATTGCATGCACATTGCAGTGAGGGCTCCCTCCTCTCACCAAGAACAGGGGCTCCCTGGCTTGGAGGTTTTTACAATCAGTGTGGTTCACGCTGACGCCTGTTTTCCTTCGGGGAGTCGGGAATTTGGAAAGTGCAGGCAGAGAGCACCTACATGACCAGCTGCCAATAAACACCCTGGAGGCCGAGCCTCTATTGGGCGTCCCTGGTAGATGACACCTCATTCGGGGAATAAAGAGTATCCTGTGGGACGCCCCTGGGAGAGGGCTCTGGGGGCCTGTGCCTGGTTCCCCCAGACTCCACCCCGTGAGCCTTTTCCCTCTGCTGACTGTGCCTTGTGTCCTTCACTGTAATACACCACAGCTGTGAGGACGGCCGCATGCTGGGTCCCGGGAGTCCTCCTGGAGATGCACAGAACCTAGGGATGGTCTAGGGGACCCCGACACAGACTGCTGCAGGCTTCCTGGAGAGAGGCAGCAACCTGGACCAGGGCCGTGAGCTTGAATTCAAAGGGTTCCAGCAGCTGCCATCCAATTCCTAGACCAGGGCAGCAACCCCCTGGGTGGTCACACATCGCTCCTTCAGCCCTTTTGATGATTGTGTGAGTGCTGCATTCCCTGCACTAAATCCCTTTCTGTCTAAGTAACTGGAGTAGTTGGTTACGGACCCCAACAACCTAGAGACTCCACCTCCAGTCCCCGAGGTTTGCCTGGGGGCACACAAGTTGGCACTGCCCACCTGCACGTTATCCTAAATAGCATCTGGGAATCTCAGCTATTTACACACACAATGACAATAAAAAAGGTCCTCTCGTATCCTCACTGCCCCCCTAGTTTTCTCTTGTGCCACCCGCCGTGGGTACCACTCCCATAATTTAACAAGCACCAGAATGAAACGGTGCCTTCACATGAATGCCCCCCACACCTACCGTCAAGTCCAAGGACGTCCAAGAGCTCTGCCCAAACTTTCCACAGGGTTTCCACAAACATGTCCACTCCCAGCACGAACCTCTCGGTCAGCCTCGTCAGGAACTGCAGAAACGGGAGAGAGATCATTACCGACCCGGCCAAAGCTCCCTCCTGCCTAGTCCGGCCAAGCTTACACTTGGACGAGAAAACACAGCCGGCCGATGACGATGGCCACCCCAGGACTGGCCGAGTAGCCCAGGGGACTGACGGAGCTCGGGACTAAGTGTCCAGGTGCCAAGAACCAAGCAAATCTAGACAAATCTCCCTCCTACGGGGGAAGGGATGCATCGGGGCAGCCGGGAGCTCTCTGCAAAGCTGCTCACTCCACCTCCGATTCCTCCTGGAGCCCTTCTAGGCAGACTCTTTTGTCAAAGTCTCTGCCTGATTTCTCATTTTTAAACAGTGGGAGGTGCTGCAACCAACCTATTTCGCCCGGAGGCTGGGACGTTGCTGCATGGGAGCAACTCTGAAGGGCGAGAACTGTGGTTCTCACACTCAAGTCCCATCAGCATCTCCCTAGCGTGTGCAAACAGTAGAGAGAGGCCACGTCCATCCCAGCTTTAAGGACCCACGGCTACTGAAGCGCTCCGAGGATGAATATGAGGTGCACTTTCATTTCACTGTATTTAAAAAAAATATTTATCTTTTTGGCCGCGTTGGGTCTTAGCTGCGACACGTGGGATCTTTCGCTGTGGTGCCCGGGCTTAGTTGCCCCCAAGGCCTGTGGGATCGAACTGGAGTCCCCTGCATTGCAAGACGGATCCTTAACCACTGGACCACCAGGGAAGTCCCGTTTTGCTGTATTTTTTAAAAAACAAGTGATATTAAAAAAATAATAATAATAAGTGATATTCTCGGACTTCCCTGGCAGTCCAATGGTTAGGGGCCCGCGCTTTCACTGCTGAGGGCCCGGGTTCAATCCCTGGTCAGGGAACTAAGATCCTGCGTGCCGTGCAGTGCGGCCAAATTTAAGAAAAAGTGATATTCTATACACATGGTATAAAGTCTCACTCCCCGCAACCCAAACCCCCTTCCAGTGGCAGCGCTGTTACCACGCGCTTGCGGATCCTCTCTTAGATGCACCGGGTGAGGAGTGGCAGAAATGTTTCCCCCATCAGCGGCAGCATACATGTACAGTTCTGCCGTGTTTCTCACGGAACACTCAGCCTTGATTATTCAACTTCAGGCAGGACAGAGCGGCCTCATTCTTTGCAAAGATGGCATATCTGCAGCCGCTTATCCAATCCCCTATGGATGGGCACCTAGGTTATTCCCAGCTTCCCAGGGGGACCCGAGTGTTGCAAGGCTCACGCGGAGAGGTTAAATGCCTCGAAGTGAATTGGTTACAGCATTTAAAATTGGATATCCTGGTTGGAGCCATCCTCTAGGACAGGGGGAAAGAGGAGTAGTGTTGGATCAGTGGCCAGGAGAGCAAAGGATGCCATTGACCTCTGTGCTACTGCTGTCGCTTGGCTGACAGCATGCGGGGTTGGGAGCTTAACTGTCTGGGTTCAAGTCCCAGGTCTGCCCCTTATTTGCTGGGTGGCCGTGGGTAGAATATATATGCGTTATATACCAGGGCTACACCTGACAAGTGGAGTTATTAAAAGTACCCATCTCAGCTGGCTGTTCTGCGCGTTAAATGAGATTTGTGTGAAATGCTTTGACGCACCCAACAGAGGTTCAAAATGTCTACTGACATCCGATTTTTTTTTAAATTTATTATTTATTTAGGCTGTGCTGGGTCTTAGTTGAGGCATGAGGACTCTTAGTTGCGACATGCATGGGGGATCTAGTTCCCTGACCAGGGGTTGAACCCAGGCCCCCTCCAGTGGGAGAGCGGAGTCTTACCCACTGGACCACCAGGGAAGTCCCCGATCTTCTAACAGAAGCTTTGGCCCCAAGACTCTTCTGCAAGGACATCATCCTTTTAGCCTTAAATTTCCTAGCTGCAAGCACCAAAGGGATTTGTATATTTAAAGACCACATGGATAAACCTGACATATCCACACAATGGGATATTATTCAGCCATAGAAACGAATGAAGTACTGACACATGCTTCGACAAGGATGAAACTTGAAAACCTTACACTAAGGACAAGAAGCCAGATACAAAGGACCATAAATTGTGATTCCATGAATAGGAAGTGTCCACAAATATAGGAAATGTCCACAATAGGGAAATCCATAGAGACAGAAAGTAAATTAGCAGTGGCTAGGGGTTAGGGAGAGAGGTTGAGAGCTAAAGGATTTCTCTTCGAGGTGATGAAGATGTTCTACTGTTGACTGTGGTGATGGTTACACAACCCTGTGAATATACGGAAATTATATATGAACGATCTACTTTAAATGGATGAACTGTATGGTATGGGAATTATACCTCAATAAGCTGCTATTTAAAAACTGGAAGGGTACTAACATAACACCGTAAATCAACTGTACTCCTATCTAAAAAGAGGTTTTTTTTAAACTGGAAGAGTAAAAAAAAATAATGGAAGGGTTGATGTAAAAAAAAAAAAAAGGAGGAAGTATCTGAGTGTCTGAAAGAAGAGAGGGTCACTGTCCGTCTCTATGGCAGGGGTAGGTGGGTGAGGGGATTTCAGAGAATGTATCATCACCTGAAGAGAAGGCACACTGGTGTTGGTTTAGTTATAATTCTTTTTTGGTTAGAGATTTACTGACATATCATTTACATACCATAAAGTTCCCGTTTTTAAAAGGCACGATTCACAGCTTCTTTTTAGAAATTCCCCATAATCTAACGTTAGAACATTTTCATCGCCCCAAAAGGAGTCTTGTCCCTGTCAGGAGTCACTCCCCATCGCCTCCCACCCCCAACCTAGGCAACCACTAATCTCCTTTCCATCTCCATGGCTTTGCCTTTCCTGGACTTTCCATACCAGTGGAATCAGGCAATCCGTGACCTTTTGTGCCTGGCTCCTTGCACTCAAAATAACATTGTCAAGGTTCACCCGTGTTGCAGCATGTATTGGTACTTAATTCCTCTTTCTTGCCAAAGAGCATTCCCTTTCAGGGATCTACCGCGTTGTTGCTCCTGTCGTAATTCTTTAAAGTACGCGTGATTTGTACACGTTTGCCAATAAGTAGCAACTTGTACATTTTGTTCAAGTGGAGGAAAGAGGAAAGAGCTCCAATACCAAAAGCTACTGGGCTTTTCAAGGGCACCAGCTCTCCTAGAAAGGGTGTGAGGAAGTACTTATTTGGGGAGGAAGAGACAACAGCTGCTGCTGTTGCTGACCCTGTCTGTGCCTCCACTTTCTCAGCTGTAAAATGGGACTAAGATAAGACAGCCATAAGAACCTGTAAAGGCCTCAGGACATGGGAGCTGCTTAGGTTGCTTGTGTCAGACCCGAGGATTTGCTGGGTGGCAACCCAGCGCTCCCAGCAAGGATGGAGGTCCGGCCCTCTCTCCAAACGGAGCCATCCCCTTCCCACCTAACAAACGTCTTCAAGCAGGTGCTCAGAAACCCACAGGCTCAACCAGGGTCCGGTCTGGCTCAGAGGAAAGTCAGGCCCACCCTGGGGACCAGCCAGGGCAGGAGAGGGTGTTGCAGGGACAGACCCATTGTGGGCCTTTTGGACTGAGCGGTGGGAACCACACTTGCCCTCTGCCCCGGGGGCTGGCACCACTCACTGTGGCTTCCCCTTGGGCAATGTGACTCCTTGGCTCCCTTGTCTGTGTGAAGACACAGGAGCCCTCAGGGAGTGTTGCAGGCTGCACCGTGTTCCTCCAAATCTCAGCGAGGGTGAAATGGGATCAGTATGAGGGACCCTGATCCAACAGGACTGGTGGCCCTACAAGAAGAGATGGGGACATAGACACACACAGAGGAAAGACCATGTGAGGACACAGGGAGAAGCCGGCCACCTGCCAGCCAAGGAGAGAGGCCTCAGGAGAAACCAACCCTGCCAGCACCTCGATCTCAGGTTTCCAGCCTCCAGAACTTCCAGATGGTACATTTCTGTGTGAGCTGCCCAGGCTGTGGTCCTTCCTCACGGCAGCCCTGCAGACTAAGACGGGGGTTCAGCGGAGCCCAGAGCCTGAAGCAGTTCACAGGAATCACGTGAAAAGCTGAACCTACGACACAGCTTGTATGTTTTCTACAACCTATAAAATACGGCCAATAGCTTATAATAACTATGAATGGAGTATAACCTGTAAGAATTGTGAATCACTATGTTGTACCCCTGAAATTTATAACTGCCCTTGCCTGTGCCCAGCAAGGACACAAGACCCTCGCATAGAATTCCTGCTGGAATTGTAATTCCTCAATCTAACCCTGGGAATGCAATCAGGTAAGATGCATCGTATGAAAATTCAAAAGTCAACTGGCCTGTCCCAACCCCACGGAGATACCATGTCAGCCCCACTAAAGTGGCTACACTAAAAGAGACAGACAACCATCAACAGATGAATGGAGAAAGATGTGGTTCACGCACACACACCACCCACACACACACACCCCGGAATATTACTTGGCCATAAAAAAGAATGAAATTTTGCCATTCGCACCAGCTTGGATGGACCTGGAGCGTACTACGCTTAGTGAAATAAGTCAGACAGAGAAAGACAAAAACTGGGGCTTCCCTGGAGGTCCAGTGGTTGAGACGCCACGCTTCCCGTCAAGCAGAAACAGAAACATAGAGGTAGAGAACAGATGTATGGATGCCAAGGGGGAAAGGGGTGGTGTGGGAAGAACGGGGATTGACACGTACACACTATTGATACTATCTATAAAACAGACAACTGATGGGAACATACTGTAGAGCACAGGGAACTCTACTTAATGCACTGTAGTGTCCTAAATGGAGGGGATATGTGTATATGTATGGCTGATTCATTTTGCTGTGCAGTAGAAGCTAACACAACATTGTAAAGCAACTATACTCCAGTAAAAATTAATTATAAAAAAAAAAAAGAGGGCTTCCCTGGTGGCGCAGTGGTTGAGAGTCCGCCTGCCGATGCAGGGGACACGAGTTCGTGCCCTGGTCCGGGAAGATCCCAGGTGCCACGGAGCGGCTGGGCCCGTGAGCCATGGCCGCTGAGCCTGTGCTCCGCCACGGGAGAGGCCACAACAGTGAGAGGGCCACGTACCGCAAAAAAAAAAAAAAAAGAGACTCCGTGCTTCCATTGCAGGGGGCGCAAGTTCGATCCCTGGTCCAGGAACTAAGGTCTTGCACGCCGGGTGGCTAGAAAGTTAAGAAGAAAGAAAGAAAGAAGGAAAGACAAATACTGTAATGATAACTGTTATATGTGGAATCTAAAAAATACAACAGTGAATATAACAAAAAAGAAACAGATACAGAGAACACACTAGGGGCTACCAGTGGGGAGAGGGAAGGGGGGAGGGGCAAGATAGGGGTAGGGGCTTAAGAGGTACAAACTACTGTGTATAAAATACATAAGTTACAAGGATATACTGTACAGCACAGGGAATACAGCCAATATTCTAAAATAACTATAAATGAAGTAGAGTCCAAAAAGATATTGAACCACTATGTTGTACACTTGAAACTAATATAATATTGCAAATCAACTACATTTCAATTAAAAAATAAACTAAATAAAATGCATCCAAGGGGTGGGGGGAAGACAAGAACATGTGCTGGCGAGGATGGGGAGAAAGGAATCCTCGTACACTGCTAGTGGGAACGTAAAACGGTACAGCTGCACAGAGGTTCCTTGAAATGTTGAGAGCTGCCGTATGACCCAGCAATTCCACTCCTAGGTACATACTCCAAAATACAGAAAACATATATGCGCATAAAAACTTGCACATGGGGCTTCCCTGGTGGCGCAGTGGTTGAGAGTCCGCCTGCCGATGCAGGGGTGACGGGTTCGTGCCCCGGTCCGGGAAGATCCCACATGCCGCGGAGCGGCTGGGCCCGTGAGCCATGGCCGCTGAGCCTGCGCGTCCGGAGCCTGTGCTCCGCAACGGGAGAGGCCCCAACAGTGAGAGGCCCGCGTACCGCAAAAAAACAAAAACAAAAAAAAAACTTGCACATGAATGTTCAAAGCAGCACTATTCATAGAATCCAAAAAGTGGGAACAACCCAAAGGACCATCAACTGATAAATGGATAAATAAAAAGCCATAAGAAGGTACGAAATACTGACACAGGTTACAAAAGGGATGAACCTTAAAAACACGATGCTGAGTGAGAAAGAAGCCAGATGCAAAAGACCACACTGTATGATTCCATTTGTAGGAAACGCACAGAATAGGCAAATCCATAAAGACAAAGAAGATGATGGGTTGTCAGGGGCTGGGGGAGGGGGGTGACTGCTAATGGGTATAGGGTTTCTTTGGAGGGGGGATGAAAATGTTCTAAACTTGATTGTGGTGACGGTTGCACAGCCCTGTGAATATAATAAAAATCACTGAACTTTCAGTGAATGAATTGTATAGTGTCTGAATTACAGCTCCATAGAGCTATTAAAAAAAAAGACATAAATGTCAATGTCGTAAAAGCCTCCCTTACCCCCAAATGGGTGAAGGGACTTTGACAGACTAAAGGGAACTAAAGAGACAAGCGTTGATTGGGTGCTGGCTTTTTTTTAAAAAGCTATAAAGGAAATGCAAATATGGGCTGTATATTACAAAATATTATTGTACTAAATTTAAGTTTTGGGGTGGAGGGGCCACAGTATTATGGGTTTGTAGGAGAAAAGTGTCACGATGTCTGCAATTTACTTTCAAAAACAGCGTGTGTATGTGTGTGCTTGTTAGTGAAAGAGAAACAGTTTGGGGGGAGGGAAATGGTGAACCCAGGTGGAGTTTCTAGTTGTTCCTTATTCAATTCTTTCAGCTTTTCAAAATAAAAACGAAATGTTATTTTGATTGTGGTGATGTTTTCAGGGGTATATCCATATGGCAAAATTTACCAACGTGTACACTTTTGTCCCACGTTAAATATGTGTAGTCTATGTCGACTACCCCTCAATAAAGCTGTTAGAATGTTGGTGGGAAAAAAAAAAAGACTGGAAAGTGTCAAAGTTACTCTGCTCAAAATATTTGCTTACAAAGCAAAAGAATGTAAGCCTCTTAAAAAAAAAAATAAAGACCAACAGTTCAATAATGGCAAAGGAAAACAAAAAGCAGTTCCCAGAAAAGAAGATGCCAATGTATTCTGGATAAGTGAAAAGACCATCTATCTCACAGTAATATAATAAAACCAAAAAGTTTACTGACACTTGGTTGGAGAGGGTTTGGGAACCAGCCCTCACACGTATGATGGGAGTATAACTGGAAAACAATTCAGTAATATCTCTCAGTACTAAAAAAGTACATGAACTGGAACTGTGCATAAAGGACACGGCAATCAAAACTAATTTACGCAGTCAGAGTCAGGAGAGGGGCTGTCTTGGGGCAGGGGGATTTCGACCATACTTTTCTAGATCTACATGCTGGTCACATGGGCGTGTTTGGTGTGTGACAATTCATTATGTTGTATAACTTACACAGAAAAGTGCACCAATTATATTTCAATTAAAACTTTTAAAACGCACAGATCCTTTGGCTCAGCAATGACGTTTCTAACAATTTACAGATGAACTTGTCTACGCGCGCTCCAAAACATTTATACAGAAGGACCTTGATTGCAGCCTGGATTCACGAGGCAAAAGACAGGAAACTAGTGAAACACTGGCCATCAAGAGTAGGTTGAACGACGGTGCTTCCTTACACTAAATTACAGCAGGCGAATCCTTCTTATATAAATATCTTCTACCATTTACTAAATGCTCATTAAGTGCCTGGTATTGTACAACCTGACTAATCACATTCAACCGTCCAATTTACCTCCTTTGCACAAATGAGACACACAAAGGTCAAGCAACCGGCCCAAGGTCACAGAGCTAGTGAGACGCAGAGCTGGGATTCGAACCCATGTCTGTTGGAGAGCAAGGCCCATGCTCCAAACCAGAAGAAGGTCAGGGGTTAACTTTAGACAAGTCCTAGTAGAACATGGAGTGTTTCATTAAACACCCTCAAACTTCACAACCCACTAAGCAGGTCTGGCTCGCTGAAAACTACGGTCGCTAGCAGATCCAGTTTCCCCCAAGCCTGGCCGGTCTAGGCTACACTAGGCAGGAAGTATCGGGGCAGCCTCATTCTAGATGCCACAATGATTAGGGGAATCAGGAAGGGTCATGATGCTGGAAGACCAGTGAGGGTACCAGTGTGGTCCCCAGACCCACTGTGCCTGGTTCAAATCCTGGCTCTTCCACCCAGTCTGACCTGAAGCCGGTCACTTCCCCACTCTGTGCCTCAGTTTCCCTATGTGTAAAATGGAAACATTAATAGTACCTACCTCACAGGCCTGTTCTAAGGATTAAGTGAGTTACTCTACCTATAAAAGGACTTAGAACATTGGACCACCTATTTGCTAGAAGGGATGCTGCCCAGTTCATGAATTGCTGAATAAAACCAATTAGATCGTTTTTTAAAAAGGCGCATTTGGGGACTTCCCTGGCAGTCCAGTGGTTAAGACTCTGCGCTTCCACTGCAGGGGGCTCAGGTACAATCCCTGCTCAGGGAAGTAAGATCCTGCATGCGGCTTGGCCAAAAAAAAAGGATAAAAGGTGCATCCTAAACAAATAAATTAGTATTATTGCCATCTCTACTGAAGGCACAAAACTTCATTTACCACAAAACTTCAGTTCTGACCTCGAGATTCTCAGATTCTTTGCCAGAATACAGCTGTCTTATTGGCACCAACCCATATTAGACTCTTAAGTATCTATTTTGTATTTCACGCCCGCGGACCTTATATTCTCAGATAGGACCGTCGGCCAAGACATGGGTTACTTGTGCTTACCCTCCTCAAAAAAAGTCACACTTCTTTTTGCTGTAAAAGGAATGATTTCTGCCTTCAAATGGCTCAGGGACATGGCAGGAGGGAAGCGCAGATTCACCCTTTACACTCAGGCAGACTGGATGGCCACCTTTCTGCACTCAGGTGTTTTTGTTTCCTCCCTCCGTGGCCACCTACAAAGAGATCCCGCCAGAACCCACAACCTCTACGGAGGCTCAGAACACCCATAGGAGATGGTGGTCAGAAGTCAGTTTTCCCAACAAATTAACTTGTATTTCACCTCATCCAATTAGAATATCCAGCCAATCTGATTCGGGCTTTAATGTTCTTTCCTTTCCCCTCCACCTCAAGCACCAGAAAACTTTTTTTAAACCCTGAAAGCCCTTTCAGCGGGGCTTCGCAATGTTGATTTGCTCCTTGGCCAGGATATTAACTAACAACAGTAGCTCACACTGATTCTGCCATTACTCTGAGCCAAGAAGGTACCAACGATTCATAATTACAAACTCATAACCAAGAGGATATTATCATTAGCCCCATTTAAGGAATAAAGAAACGGAGGCTCAAAAAAGTGAAGCCACTTGCCCAAAGCTATCCAGTAAAAGCTGGAACTTAAACCCAAACTTCTCTCCGCTCCAAAACCCCAGGACTGGCGCAGAGCAAAGGAATTAAGAGGACGAGCAGTAAGGAACCGCCTGACCACAGGTAACTGTCCCCCTATTCACTTCCCCTTTCTCGGGGGACTTTCACCCCGAATGGCTACCGAGGGCAAAGAAGGGAGAAAGAACTCCCTGCGCTTCTTCGGAGCGCTCAACACCATCCCCAGGGGTCTGAGTCTCCTCAACAGCTCCAAAGTAAACAAAACGTTCCAAGTGAAAGGCCCAGCACACAGTAGGTGCTTAAAAGGGTTGTTACGGTGCCAGGTTGCCAAAGCAACAGAGCAGACTGCATTACTCCCATTCTTAAAAAATAATTTAAAAAGTAAAAAGCCTAAATATCTTCAAAGCAGAAGAAGGAGGGCCTCAGGTGCTCAGGGGAAGTGGGTCGGGTGCAAGGCTACGGGAAATTCGGGGTTGCTGGGGAGAGCGCAGCAGCGTGGGGAGAGGGCGCGGGCGCTGGCTGGCAGGGCGCCCCCCCGCCCCTCCCCCCCGCACCGGGCAGCCGCCACGATGCCTGGCTCACAGTAGGCGCTCATTCAAACGTGTTGAATGAATGAATGAGAGGCGCGGCCGGCGTCAGCGCCGCCCAGAGGAGGCCCGGGCCGCGCACCCCCGGGGGCAAGGTCCAAGGAGAAGTACCGCATGGCACAGAGGGCGCACCGAGGCCCTGTGCCGGAACCGGCCCCCAGACCCGACGCTGGCTGGGCAGGGCCTGGGCGGCAGGCGGAAGGCTCCGGGGCTCAGACCGGGCTCCCCCGCCCCAGACCCGGGCCCCCCTCTTCCCGCGCCCCGGCCGGCCTGCAGCCCCGGAGGCCGCGCACGGCCCAGGCGGGCCCCGGGTGCGCGGCGGCTGCGGCAAGGTGACCGCGGGCGCGGGCGCGGCGCCCACCTTCTGAGCGGCGCGCACGTTGTCCTCGCCGAACAGGCTGCTGACGCTCTGCGAGAAGGTGTTGACCGTGCGGCGGTAGCTGTTCTTCTCGGTGCCGCCGCGGCCCCGTGCCCCTTGCACGCCCGGGGCCAGCAGCCCGAACAGCAGCAGCAGCAGGAACCCAGCCTGGGCCCGGGGTCCGCCCGAAGAGCGCGCGCCCATCCTGGGGCCGGTGGGATGCGGGGTCCGGGAGAAGGGTGAGAGCCGCACGGTGAGACGCCGCGGCTCCAGCGGGGACCGCGTTGGCGCGCTCGGTGGCCAAGCACCGCACCTCTGCCCGCGCCGCGCCGCCGCCGCCGCCGCCGCCGCGCCGCCTGCCCCGCCCCGCGCGCACAGGCTCGAAGGCCCCGCCCACGCCGCGCCCCGCCCCCGGACGCGGGACCCGCCGGCGACCTGGCCGGAGCGCGAGAGGCGGCTGTGAGGTTGATGATCTCCACGCCCCCACCGCCCGGAAGTCTTCCCTGACCTGGTGGGGCTTTAACTTTTTCTTTCTTAAAAAATAATTTTTATTTTTAACTTTTCTATAAAAAGCAACCCAAGCTTGTAAAAGTGGAAACAGCCCCAACAAGGACGAGTGCAATTGATTGGAAAATATGAACTGTAAACGTTTTATATATCGCTGAATTTATAATGACACCCCAAAATTGGCCACCGTTGCCGATGGCATGGGCACGAGCTTATTCATTCATTCTGAAATGTTTAAAAGAAAAGCATTAAGCGTCCCTCCTGCCCTTCTTCAAAGAACTCTATTTCAGAGTCACAAAATAGTCGAGGACCGGAAGTTCTTTTTAGGAAAGTCCCGCTAGCAAATGAGGAGGGAGTGAAAGAGATTAGAAAATTAGAAATTAGAAAATCCGTTTGCACTCCTTAATGAAATGACGGGTCCAGGCCACAATCATCAAGACACTAAAACCAAAAGGTGGCAGGTCGGTGGGGAACTTAAAAAAGCAGAGGCCAGGACCTGGTCAGGACCTGGACCCGCCAGTCTTAGTGGCAGAAGTACCAGCGCCACCTATGATGGATTCTTGCCAAACACTTTGGACCCAAACTTGATGTGGCCTCCACATCTAACCAACAGTTTACAGGAAATATGGGGGATGGAGAAAAAAATTAGAAGCAGCAGAAGCAATCAGCTAAAGCCAGAATGTGGAGCATTCAACAGGATTAACGACCCAGTTTCCTCAATAAGTAAATGACATAAAAAATAAAAGCAGGGGAGCTTCCCTGGTGGTGCAGTGGTTGAGAGTCCGCCTGCCGATGCAGGTGAAACGGGTTCGTGCCCCAGTCCGGGAAGACCCCACATGCCGTGGAGCAGCTGGGCCCGTGAGCCATGGCCACTGGGCCTGTGCGTCCGGAGCCTGTGCTCCGCAACGGGAGAGGCCACAACAGTGAGGGGCCTTGTTTGCATCCTAAATCAAACCACGTCTAACCAGACATTTTTTGAGACCACCAGGAAAATAAAACTTAACTTTTGTCAACCCAAAGAGTGAAAAATTGCCTCTTTTTGAACTTACATTTTTCTAGATTCCTGGTGAGGTTTTCATACATTCACTGGCCTTATACTTCTTTTTTTTAAAAGGAAACTTTTTTTTATACTGAAGTATAGCATACCAACAGAAAAATACACAAATCATAAGGTGCCTCTCCATGAATTTAAATGACACACAAGGTGACCAGCACCCAGGTTGAAAAAAGGAACATTACCAGCTTTGCAAAATGGCTCCCTTTGCCCTCTCCCATTCACTATGCCCCCTCCAAAATTTAGGGGATTCATTTTGCCTGTTTTTGAACTTTATGTGAATTGGATCATAAAGTATGATCTTTTGTGATTGGCTTCTTTTGTTCAACATTATATTAATGAGATCCATGCTGTTGTGTATTTGCCTTTTCTCCTTTTGCTTTATAAAGTGTTCTCTATAACTTCTGGAGATAATACTTTGGTATATAATACTTTAGAAGAAAATGTAAGAGAATGTTCTATTACCTACCTAATAATTTGAAGATGAACACACTTTTTATTTACTTAAATAAACATATTGAAAGAAGAAACTGTAGATCATTATCATCCGAAGGAATAAAACCTATGAAAACACAGGTTTGATTTGCTCATTATAACGTTTTCGCCCCAAATCCTTTTTACTTAATTAAAAGCATGTTCATATGTATACTATGTAAATCCTCTCACGCACCACCTGTGTGTTCGTGGGGGCTTTTTTTTTTTTCACACACACACACACTGTATTTTATTTTTACAAGAGATGAATAAACTGACACCAAGCATTGTAAATGGATGATCGCAACAAAAGGGGGGTTTGTTTTTGTCTTTGGGGGGAAGAGGGGAGCTCATCCAAATTAATCACACTCTTCATTCATTCATTCATTCAAACCAACAACAATTTATTGCTTACCTGCTCTGCAGCATATCTGCGTTGTTCTGCGTTGGCTCAGGGGCCCAGCCGCTCCACGGCATGTGGGATCTTCCCGGACCGGGGCACGAACCCATGTCCCCTGAATCGGCAGGCGGACTCTCAACCACTGCGCCACCAGGGAAGCCCCAAATAAGTCTTAAAAATAACTTTATCCTTTCTAAAATTCTAAAATAACGCCTAGTGTCTTCACTTTTTTTGTGATATAATTTAAATGTTTGCCCTTAACCGATTAATGCTTTTAACAGAAAAAAGGAGACACAATATAGATGTTCTAGTCGCAAGATACAGGATTCAGAAAATACATTATTTCCCAGTGCGCTACAGACAATGGGATGTGGTCATGAGAATTCAAAGTTGTCTAATAGATGCCTTCTTTTAGTTCTACCTGTCACTGTAATGGAAATATTTAGGGCCTTTTTATTACACAACTGTTTCTTGTAGGAATATCAGAAAATGCAGATAAGCAAAAAAGAGAGGGAAGAAGATTGTATTGGGGCAGGGTTATATTTTTAAAGGTGACAGAACACTCCCATTCCCAAATAGCCAAATTAATATTGGTATTTAGAGACTCAGACCAAACCTCTGTGAGAACAGTCCTGGGCTTAAACTAAGTCCCTCCTCTAACTTGGTCCCGCCTCCGCCGCCGGCCGGCCCTGACTTTCAGCGCGGCCCCTCCTCCAGCCCCGCCCCCAGGGATTCCGTTAGTTTCAGCTCTCGCGAGAACTCAGCCCGGAAATTTTCCGGCCGGAACGTGCGGTGGGATACCACGTGGGTTGGGCTTCGTAGTGTGCTGGTCGTAGGACCTGCGGGAGCAGAACAGAAGCCGGGCGCCATGGGGAAGCTGCGCCGGAGGTACAACATCAAGGGGCGTCAGCAGGCGGCCCCCGGCCCTTCGAAGGGCCCTCCCGAGCCGCCCCCTGTGCGGCTGGAACTGGAGGGTAAGTAAGGCGCCCCCGGACGGGGGCTGGGATTCGGGGGAGGGACCAACCAGGGCCTCGGGGCAGGGCTGGCCAATGGGGGCCGAAGGGCTCCCGGACTATGCCCTGCCTCCGCGACTCGGGCGGGCGACACGGAGAGACACCCCTCTCCCAGATGATACAAAGGAAGGGGGAATAGTGACAGTTGCGTTTTAACTGAATTCGGAACAATACCTGGAGTTTTTTTCCAGTGGGGTCCAGCCCAAGTATAGCTCTAGGGGGAGTTTGGGCAAGGAATTACAAGGTAATTCCATCCATTCTAATGGCTTCGATTACAACCTCCCTACCAGCGACCCCTGAGTTTGTATTTTTCAGCCCAGACCTGTGTGCTTAGCTCCAGGCTGCTGAACGTTTCTGCCCAGACTCCTCCGTTTTGTTAGGAATGGCTACTGTGTGCCAGGCACTATTCTAGGAGAGTAACAGAAGAGGAGATGAAGGGAGAAACTCCCTGCCCTGCAGAGTTCACATGCTTCTGGGAAGAGACAAGCAAAGATAAAGACAAAATACATAGGATGTTTTGCATACATTCATACTAAAGAGATAAAGCACAAGAGGTGTTTGGGCAGGTTGCAGTGTTTCATGGAGGTGGGGGGCGGCGGGGAAGGCCCTATTGAGAAAGCGTTGAATCCTTTTTTAAGACCTGAAGGCAGTCAGAATGGCTGAGTGGAGATGAAATTTTAAATGGGGCAGAAAAAAATAAAATAAAATGGGGGCAGGATCTTGTAGGGCCTGGTGGGCCATGGTGAGGATGGTGGCCCTGCAGAGTTGAGAGCAGAGGAGGGACACAGGATGGGCTTAGGTTTTTTTTGTTTTTGTTTTTGAATAAATTTATTTTATTTATTTACTTTTGGCTGCGTTGGGTCTTCGTTGCTGCAAACAGGCTTTCTCTAGTTGCGGCGAGCGGGGGCTACTCTTCGTTGTGGTGCGCGGGCTTCTCATTGTGGTGGCTTCTCTTGTTGCAAAGCACGGGCTCTAGGCGTGCGGGCTTCAGTAGTTGCAGCACGCGGGCTCAGTAGTTGTGTCTCGTGGGCTCTAGAGCGCAGGCTCAGTAGTTGTGGCGCACGGGCTTAGTTGCTCCGCGGCATGTGGGATCTTCCCTGACCAGAGCTCGAACCCGTGTCCCCTGCACTGGCAGGTGGATTCTCAACCACTGCGCCACCAGGGAAGCCCAGGGCTTAGGTTTTAACAGCATCACTTTGCTGTGTTGAGGAAAAGCAGTAGAGGGCAGAGAATCTGGGCGATCTGATAGGAGGCTGCTGAGTACATTGACTCTGGCAGGAGTTGATGCTCGGACCAGGGAGGCAGCAGTAGAGGTGGTGAGAGGTGGTTGGATTCAGGATGTATTTGGAAGATGGAGCTTTGTTCTGGCTGTGCGCAAGAGCAAAGGACACGTCAAGAACAAATCCCAGGCGTGCGGCTGGAGGCTGGAGCAAGCAGGCATGGGCAGCTTGCGGGGAGGCCAGGAGCTTGGCTTTGGATATGAGTGGTTTGGGGGGCCTGTCAGATATCCAAGTAGAAGGGTCAGCAGGCAGCTGCTGAATCGGACGCTTGAGAGAGGCAAGTCCAGGGGAGATAGCAGTTTGGAGTCATCTGTGTATAGATGATATTTATTTGAAGTCTGAAGACCAGACTGGCTCGCTGAGGCAATGAGTCCGGTCCAGTGAGGTGGGAAGAGAACCCTGGGAGAGTGTGGTTGTCCGGGGACCAAGAGGAAGACCTGCCGTCTGTGTCAGATGTGGCCGTGGGATCAGGCAGGGAGAGAAAGGACCGTGGATGTAACACTGGGGAGGCCATCGGCGACCATGATGGGTCCAGTTTCGGGTGAGAGTTGGGCTGAAGTGATTGAGTGGGTTCAGCTGTCTTGCAGGCCCCTGAGACTGAACACATTCCAAAGTTGGACTCATCCAGCTGCTTGTATAGGATCCGTGAGGGCCAAGCAGATTTAGGTGTTAGGGAAGAGTGAGTCTAGATTCAGGAGGTGGAGGGAGGGAGAGAGAGCCGGGGCCGCTGGCTTCCCTCAACCCGCTAATCAGCCTCTTCTTCCACACTCTCCTCTTGGACCCGGAAGGCAGTGGGGTTATAGGAAAGATTGTCAGAGTGGGAATCTGGAGTCCAAGTTCCCGCCTTGGAAGTTGCAGGGATAGGCTGGGAGTTGAAGCAAATCGCCTGACATCTCTGTGCCTCAGTGTTCTCAGCTGTCCAGTGGGTCCAGCAGTAACAGTCATCCTACCTGCTCTCAGAGTCACGGAGGTGGTATTTTGGGAGAATATGTTTGTGACTGAAACGAGAATGCTTTGAAAAGTAAAGACAAGCTGTAGAGATGTGACATTGTCCTGTGATGGGTGTCATCCATTGTAACAGCAGTGACAACTCAGGAAGTGAGATGGCCCCTCTAAGAGGGCAGAAGACCCCTGGACTGACAGTTGGCTGAGAGCAGAGGGACCCGAGGTCTCTTAGACTCAAAGATTTGGGGAAAGTGGTTTCTCACCCCAGAACAAGACATCTCTGTCTATCCCCACCTTTCTCAGGGGCCAGAGGGATCTTACAAGAATATAAAGCAGGTTACCTTCTTCAAAGAGCTTTCCCCGATCCAATATCACCCTTTTTCTTATTTTTCTTTTTAGCACATCTCCCCCGCCCCTTTTTTTCTATAGCACAGTGGTTCTCAAATTTTTTGCACCAAGAACCCTTTTATATTCCTAAAAATTGAGGACCCCAAAGTGCTTTTGTTAGTGTGGGTTGTGTCTGTCGATATTTACCGTATTAGAAATTAAAACCGAGAGATTTTGAAGCACAAGCGCGTACAAGCACACACTCCTTTAGCTGTCACCACGTCACACGATTTGGAGCCTTTGGAAAATACTGCTATACACTCTTTTCTTTTTCTCCCCCTGCTTTTAATTTGTTTGAGAACTGCAGAATGGATGGCTTGCATTGCTTAAAATAGTCTCATTCTTCTGACTGAGGAGCACACAACCGCTCCTACACTTGGTAATGTCATAAAGTTGTACAAAGCCTGAGCAGTTAATAAAAGTCAGACACTGCCTGTGCGGGGACTCCAGCGTTGGGTGTCAGGCAGAAATACGTGCTCCCCAAGCCCCCTCCTCCCCATGGTGCTGCAGTAGGTTTGAGTTGAAGAGTGATAAGGGAGCTGGATTTTGGTCTGAAACATATACTTTCAAACTCCGAGTTTTTTTTTTTTTTTTGGCCACGCCACACGGCTTTTGGGATCTTAGTTCCCTGACCAGGGATTGAACCCGTGTCCCTGGTGGTGGAAACACGGAGTCCTAACCACTGGACCACCAGGGATGTCCCAGACTCCACCATTTAAAAATAGATGTGACGCAAGCTTGGTACTCAGTCCACTGTACACGTGTGAGAGAGCGTCTTTCAGAGTTATTGTGAAGATGGCCCCGCTGAACACAGGGCCCCGCTGGGAGGGAGGCGCTGTTGCAGCCTGTTCCCTCCTTGCTGCGCCCCCATCCCTCTCCCCACAACGCAAGGACAGCTGACCCGTGGCAGGTGCTGGGTGGACTGGTGGAATGAAGGTGTGACGGGCCTGCGCCCCTGTTCCTATGCGGGTGCCCGGGTGGCTCTCACTGTGGGCAGGAGGGTCAGCCTGGAGGAAAACGGCGTTAACGCAGCATCTTGAGACTCGCAGGCGTCCGCGCTTTCTGTCCTCCAGGGCTGTGGGTCAGGCAAGCGTGTCTTTTCAGATAAGGACACGTTGAAAGGAGTCGATGCAAGCAACGCGCTCATCCTGCCTGGCAAGAAGAAGAAGAAGACCAAAGCCCCTCCCCTGTCCAAGAAGGAGAAGAAACCCCTGACCAAGAAAGAACGGAAGATGCTGCAGAGAATCTTAGACCAGAAGGAGAAGAAGCGCCAGGTATGCACGCTCTGTCTGCATGGCGAGGGATGGGTCGGGGTGTCTGTGACCCCCGACGTGATCCCTGTGGCTGGACTGTCGGATAGAACTTTCCAGAAGGAGGGACAAGTTCTCTGTCTGCAATGTCCAGTACAGTGGTCACCAGCCACACGTGGCTGTTGAGTGCTTGAGATGTGGCCAGTGTGGCCGAGGAATTGGATTTTTAACGTGATTTGGTTTTAATTAACTTAAATGCAAATAGCCACGTGTGGCTAGTGCCCCGTATGGGACACACAGATCCAGAACCTTTCCAGTCCTTGGGAGATGTGCTACTTGGGTATCTGTCGGTCTGGGACAGGTCCAGCTTTGTGGAGGCCACCTGATTGTTGAACCAGGAGTTGGTCGATCAACATGCTCACTTTTTATTTTCCCCCCTCATTCATTTTGTTGTTTATTTTTTAACTTCATTCTGGAGAATTTTAACCTTTTTTGCTTAATATTTTTTTAAGGAGAAAATTTTGTAATGAGAAATTCGAACATATATAAAGCTAGAGACAACAGCGTCATGGACTCCAGCGTACCTGTCCTCAGCTCCAACAGTTGTCAGGCTCGTGGTCAACCTCGGTCGTCTCCACGGCCGGTCACTTTCCCACCCCCTGGGTCAGAGCCCAGGCAGCATCAATCTGTACTAGTTTCTGTGGCGGCCTTGACAAGTGACCACAAACTGTGTGGCTTAAAACAATGGAAATGTGTTCTCTCGGTGATCTGGAAGCCAGAAGCCTGAAATCGAGGTGTCAGCGGGGCCGTGCCCCTTTTGAAGTCTCCAGGGGACGGTCCCACCTGGCCTCTTCCAGCTCCTGTGGCTCCGGATTTCCTCGGCTCATGGCCACATTGCTCCAGTCTCTGCCTCTGTCTTTATGTGGGCTGCTCCCCTATGTGTCCCTCCTCTGTGTATCTCTGATAAGGACACTTGTCTTTTTCTGTATTTTTTTTGTTTTTTCTGTTTGTTTTTCTGTTTTGTTTTGTTTTGTTTTGTTTTTTGCGGTACGCGGGCCTCCCACTGCTGTGGCCTCTCCCGTTGCGGAGCACAGGCTCCGGACGCACAGGCTCAGCGGCCACGGCTCACGGGCCCAGCCGCTCTGCGGCACGTGGGATCTTCCCGGACCGGGGCACGAACCCGCGTCCCCTGCGTCGGCAGGCGGACTCTCAACCACTGCGCCACCAGGGAAGCCCCTATTTTTCTTTTTTTTCTAAAAAATGTTTTGGCTGCACCATGCGGCGTGCAGGATCTTAGTTCCTGACCAGGGATGGAGCCTGTGCCCCCTGCGGTGGAAGCGCAGGGCCTTAACCACTGGACGGCCAGGGGAGTCCCAAGGACACTTGGCTTTGAATTTAGGACTCACCTGGATAATTCAGGATTTCATCTTGAGATCCTTAAGCTAATTACCCTTAACTTAAAAAGGCCCTTTTTCTGAATAAGATCCCATTCTGGGACATGGATATATGTTTTCGGAGGGCCACCATTCAACCCATATACATATCCCTGAATATTTCAGTTTGCATCTCTAAAATAAGGACCGTTTCAAATTACCACAATGCCATTAGCATGTCTAAATTTTTTCAAAATACCATTAGATATCCAGTAAATAGTCAAATTTCTAATTGTTTCATAGATGCTCTCCACCCGCATCTCTTGTCTTTCCCCCTTATATTTGTTGGAGAGATTGGTTTGTTTGTCTCAGAGACTTTCCCATGGTCTGGATTAAAAACTTTTAATCTCTGATATAAACATGGTCTTCCACCCTCTGAATTTCCTATAAATTGGTATTTGGGTCTGGGGCAGTGACTCTTAACTGAGACAGTTTTGCACCCCCCGCCCCGGGAACATTTGGCCAAATCTGGACATATCTGGGGTTGTGACGATTTGGGAGACGCTACTGGCATCTGGGGGGTAGAGGTCTGGGATGCTGTTAAACAGCCTGCAGTGCTCATAACATCAAAAAAATGATCTGGCCCCGAATGCCAGTAGTGTGAAAACTGAGAAACCCCGATCTAGAGGCTTTAGGAGATTCTCTCTCGTTAGTCTTTCTGGCAAGGTGACCACATGGTGTGCTGTGTCCACCAGGGGACACACAGGCCTCCCGTTAGCAGCTCTGACGCTTGGTCCCTGGAGCCCTTCATGCAGGGGAGGCTCACTGTCCTGTGCGTGTGTCCTATTTGAATGCTGTGAGCATCTTTTCTTGCTGTTCTGTACGTTGTTTTTTATCGATTACGAAATGCGTGTGTGTGTATGTGTGTGTGTATATATATATATATATATATATATATACACATAAACACGTATAAAAGCAGATATAAAATATCTGTGTAATTTCAAGAATAACAAAACAAACACTCATGAATTGCTCACCCAGGGGAAAGGAACCAACTGGACCCGCCCCCGCTCACTGCTTTATTCAAGGCAGAGTGGGGACCACTTCCTATCACACACTCAGCTGTTCTTCCCTTGTACTAACTGCGGGAAGTCTTGCATTATACAAATAGGCCCTACTTTATTATTTCATCTCCCGTTGATGGGCATCTGGATAGTCGATGATCTTCCCTTACGACACACCGTGGTGCAAAGAGAGCCTTGTTTATCCAACCCCAGACTCCGTAAGGGGGCAGAAAGCCACCCTAAGCTCACGGGTCTTTCGGCGTTAAGAACTCCATGAAGGATGGTAATTGCAGTTCGACCTTTGGTTTAAAAAAGACTGTAGGTGTTAGTGATGCTGGAATTTTATTTAGAGTCTCAGCTTCCCTTCTGACGAGGGGATCATGATGCCAAATGTGTAACACACTCATTTCCTTCCCCAGCGAGCAGAGATGCTCCAGAAATTGAGCGAAGTCCAGGTTTCAGAAGCTGAGATGAGACTGTTTTACACCACGTCCAAACTGGGCACTGGGGACCGCATGTACCGCACCAAAGAGTGAGTCGGCTGGCCCCTCCCTGAAGCCCGTCCTTCCCGCCAGGGCTCCCCGGGGGGCTCAGGGGTCATGGCGTCTTCTGGGGTTATGAGAAAATGCGTTTGCAACGGCACGTGTGCTCAAATGCCTCAAACGTGTAGAGGCCTCAGATGATGCAAACTGTCCTGCCGTGCGCAGGATGCTGGCATTCTCCCGCGACGCTGGGTCCTGCCTTACAGGTCCTTCCAGCTTTTGCAGGGACGAGTAGCCTAGAAGTTGTCACCAAGGAGGTCAAGGATTTGATTTAGCCCATTGGCAGGTTTTGTTTGGTTCCCGTAGCATCATTAGACATTGGGATCTTCTGCACATGTGTGAGTCTCCTAGGGCTGCGGTAACAGGTCACCACAAACTGGGGACCTTGAAACAAGAGGAATTTATTCTCGTGGTTCTGACCGCCAGAAGTCCAAAGTCAAGGTGTTGGTGGGGTGGGTTCCTGCTGGAGGCCAGAGAATCTGTTCCAGCCTCTCCCCCAGCTTCTGGTGGTGCCGGCTATCCTGGGCGTTCCGTGGCTGGTCAACACGTCACCGCAGTCTCGGCTTATCGTCACGTGGCATCCTCTGTGTGTCTTCCGTGGCCTTCTGTCTGTGTCTGGGTCTCTGTTTTCTTTTTTCTTTTTTTTTTTTTTTTTTTCTGGCCACGCAGCATGCGGGATCCTAGCTCCCCGACCAGAGACTGAACCCATGCCCCCTGCATTGGGAGCATGGAGTCTTAACCACTGGACCACCAAGGAAGTCCCCTGGGTCTCTGTTTTCTTATAAGGACACCAGTCATTGGATTTAGGGCCCATCCTAATCTAGTATGACCTCATCTTAATGACATCCTGAAGACCCTGTTTCCAAATAAGGTCACATTCTGAGCATCTGGGTGGCCATGAATTTTGGGGAGACACTGTTCAACAGTCAACATTTAAGAATTAGGAGATTTCACATTAAAATCCCGGGTCCCCCCGGTCTTGACCAGTTGGATGATGTGGCTGCACCAGCTGGCCTTCCCACAGAGCAGCCGGCACTAGATGGGGCCCGTGTGCTCCCCCCAGCCCACGCCCCTGCCCACTGCTCTCACACTTGGCCCTCTCTGCTCATTTCCAGTACTGGCCTGTTAAGCCTTGTGCATTTAACGACTGCTTATCAAGTATAAACTGCATCTCAGGCTCTCCTGTGGGCCCTAGGAATAGAGCAGTGCACAAAAATTAAATTTCTTCCCTTAAGAAGCTCACATTCTAATGGTGGGGAGATGGGCAGTGGTCCAGTGAATACATATATATTTAGTGCTGGTGAGCACTAAGCAGAAAAGAGCAGGTGGAAGAGGATGGAGGGGATGGGGGAGGTGATTGAGGCTACACGGTAAGGGAGAGTCCTCCTGAGAGGTGTCCTTGGAATCGAGTAAGGGAGCAGTTGTCTTCAGGGAGCATGGACAGCGGGTGCAAAGGCCCTGCAGCAGGGAGGGGCGTGGCCTTTGCAGCCTGGCCTCTGAGGAGCCTGCAGCAACCCAGAGCTGCCTCAGGTTGACTGGCCCATCCTAGGCTCTGACTTCTGGCTCTCCCGGCAGGAAGCCCGACAGCGTGGCAGCCCAGGGTCTGGAGAAGGTCAGCAGCCTCAGCGGGGCCCACCGGAAGCGCCACCACCAGGAGGCAGAAGAGGAGGAGTCTGAGTCCTCAGCAGAGTCTGGACCTGAGGAGACCCCAGCGGACGAGCAGGCAGAGGCCAGTGCAGGGTCGCCCCCAGCGCATCTGCCACCAGCTCCGCCCGGGGCCAGGGGCCAGAGCCCAGTGCCCAGCGGTCTCCCTCCACCAGCTCCTCCTGCGGCAGCCTCTGCCCTGGCCAGGCCCCCAGCGAAGCCCGCCGTCTTCGTCCCTGTGAACCGCTCCCCTGAAATGCAGGTTGGCCTCTCTGGTGTTTGATTAAGGGCTTAGGTGCTCAGGTCTGTGCTGTGAGGGGGCTGAGGGTGCAGAGAGAGGGCGTCCCAGGATCTGAGCAGGTTGCATTGCCTTCTGTGCCTCAGTTTCCTTGCCTGGAAAAGGGGGACAGCTGTACCCACCTCGCAAGGTTGTTGTAGGGCTGACGAGCGGGTGCCCGGCACGTGGTCAGGGCTGCTCAGATGGGTGTCCACTGCCCTTATCATCGTCTGGTCACCGTCACCTTCAGCCTCTGACCACAGGTCCTGGTCCAGGCATCTGCTCACTGGGACAAGAGCTTGGGCTCTGGAGTCAGTTGACCTGAAATGGAGTGCTGGTGCCCCCACCTTCCAGCTCATTCTGGGCCTCGTTTTCATCCGTAGCATGGGGGTACCCGTCTACTCACAGGGACTCCGGCTCTCTACACTTCGTATCCTTGTCTGGTAAAATGAGGGTCTCACTGGGTTGTCAGGACAACAAGATTCAGGGAGATGAAGCCCGAGGCCCATGGAACGCACCTGGGGAGCCGTGAGGCTGGTGATGCCGCAGGGTCTGGCCCATCACGGGTGGTGGTTCCGTCCACACGTTTCCACGGAGCACGTGCTGTGGGCCAGCACAGGAGGTGGAGCGATCTGCAGTCTCGGAGCTCTCGGTCCAGGAGGGGAGACCGAGGTCGACCACACATGGGACGAGAGCCACGGAGGGCAAGATCGGATACCATGAGGGGGGATCACAGGAGGGCCTGGCTTCATCAGGGAAGGCATCCGGGTCGAGAGTTCAGGGACCAGATGGGAGCATGGGGGCCGTCCCACACCGAGAAGTGTGTGAGCAAAGGCCTGAGGCAGAGGGTTCCTGGGTCTTAGAGCAGCTGTTTAAAACCACAGATTGGATTGTGGAGATGAGGTGATTTCAGTCACAGGTACATTTGTGTGCTCATATATAAGCAATTAGGGTGAGCTTACTGCTCTAACAGACCCTGAAGTGCCACTGGCTTCATGCCACAAAGGCTTCCTTGTAGGGGACGTCAGAGCCCAGTGCCGTCCTCTGCGAGTTGGGGTGTGAGATTCTGCTCCACACGGCCGTTCAGGAACCCGGGCTCCGCCATCTAGCGTCCCTGGTGCCCCCTGGGGTTCATCCCCTGCCTTTCTCTGTGGTTTTTGCACGTGCGTGTTTTTACGCCTAGGTTTGCCTGTTTTATAAGCGGCCTCACATCATGTCTATTTTTCAGCACTTTGCTTATTTGTTAGTCGGCATTGTGTCACCAAGGTCCGTTTGGGTTTTGTTTTGTTTTGTTTTCACTGCTATAGAGCATTACGTTGTGTGAACAGAGCACGTTTTAAGTACCCTTCTCTGGCTGGGCATTTGGGTTGTTTTAGCTTTTTGCTACCATCTTCACTGCTGATTTAAACATTCTTGCCTTTTTCTCAAAGCCACAGGTACAAAAATTTGGGGGGGAGCAGCGTTTACAAACTGGAAGTCACAGCCATTGTGGAGTCATGAGATGGCCAGCACCTTTTTTTTTTTTTTTTAACCAATGGAATGGAATAGAGATAGAGAACAGAATGTTTAAAATTAGCGTGCTAGCATGCGTCACACATAACAAGGGCAAGCAGGGGTTCATGAAACTTCTCCCTCACTCTGTAATACTTGTGTGAGCATGTGTATGTGTGTGCGCGCGCACCCACGTGTGAGTACCTAGGAGAGGAATCGCTGTATCTCACATTCTCGATTTTGGTAAAATTAGCACCCGGTTGTTTGCCGAAGTGATTGTGCCGTAAGTGTAGTCTCCCCCCGGCAGCAGGCAAGAGTTCCTTGTGCCCAGAGGGGCTTCTCTGCACCACGCTGTCCCCGAGGACCCAGCCCATGTCTCTGCCCCTCCCCAGCCGTCAGGGCTTCCATCCTCCAGCGAGCACACCTGTTCCCCTTGGCTGGATGCTGGCTGCTGCCTTTATAGGAACCACGTCACCCTACGTAATCTTGCTTTGAGCAAAGCCCCCCATCCCCTCCGCCCTTCTGCAGGGGACGACAACCCCCCACCCCCATTCCGTGAGCGCTGACTTCCCCTCTCTCGCCAGGAAGAGCGGCTGAAGCTCCCGATTCTCTCTGAAGAACAAGTGATCATGGAGGCAGTGGCCGAGCACCCCGTTGTCATCGTGTGCGGCGAGACCGGCAGCGGGAAGACCACCCAGGTGCCCCAGTTTCTCTACGAAGCAGGCTACAGCAGGTGGGGGCTGGCCACAGGGTCCCCACAGGTTCCTCAGGTGACAGTGAGACGTGGCCCCTGGAAGTTGTTAGGAGCAGGGCTCCTGGGGATCTAATTCCGGCTCTGCCGTTGCCATGCTGTGTGACTTGGGGCAAGCTCCTTAACCTCTCTGGGCCTCAGTTTCCTCAGCTGTGACGTAGGGTTCATCACTGCACCTACTTCACGGGGTTGTTATGTAGATGAAATGACTGAATTTGTGTAAAACGTTTAGGTTGGTCCCTGGTGGGAGGGATGGCGTGTCAACTCCTGTTGGCCCTTCCGACCATGTGTGTCAGGGTCCCCAAGACCACCCCCAGGTTCAGCAAATTGCTGGGAACACTCCCAGGACCCAGCATGTAACCGTACTCACGGCTGTGATATATTACAGTGAACGACACAAAGCACAGCCGGCAAAGGGAAAGGCTCACGGGGTGAAGTCTGGGGGAACCAGGCCCAGGCCCCCAGAGCCCTCTCCCAGGGCGGGGGTCACACAGGACGCGCTTCATTGCCCGTGTGAGATGTCATCAAGCAGGGACGCCCAGCAGAGGCTCAGCACCCAGGGTTCTTACCGGGGCTGGTCACACAGGCGGCCTCTGCCTGGTACCTACCCAGTCCTAGACTCCCCAGAGGAAAGCAGGTGTCAGCATGCGCCACCTTGTTTGTACAAGCAGTTCAGGCACAGTGAGCCCCGCTCGTCCGTCAGAGAGAGGCGGGAGCCCTCCTGAAATCCAGGATCCCAGACACCAGCCAGGGGCTGCCCTGGAAGCAGAGCTTTGTAGGGAGAGCAGCCTCGGGCCTGCTGGGTCAACTCTTTCCTGCCCAGAATCCACCACCCGTCCCCTGGGTAGGTTCTGTGGAGGCGCGTGTGCTCGGCTGGGTTGGACAAGCCCCCCGGCTGCAGGCTCAGGTCCACCTAGGCCTCGTGCTTGTTTGCGGCTGCCTGGACCCCTTGGCCCCGTGATTATCAGAGCGTCTCCTGTAGAGTGCCCTGTGGGCCGTTCCCTTTTGCTGTTGTTAAGTGATGCTGCGGTGCCTTGCCTGGCGCCCGTGTCCCGTCACCCCCAGTGAGGGCCGCTTCCCGAGCCGCATGTGACTTCGGGGCAGATGGGTGGGGCGGAGCCCTCCTGATGCCTTGTGTTCTCCTCCCCCAGTGACAACAGCATCATTGGCGTCACAGAGCCCCGCCGAGTGGCCGCCATGGCCATGTCCCAGCGAGTGGCCAAGGAGATGAATCTGTCACCACGGTGAGGGCTCTGCCTCCTATGGGAGAGTTGGGGGTGGCCTTCTGGCCCCACCAGACCTGAGCCACGGCGCAGGCCCGCGTCCCCCTGGGGGGCGCCGGCAGGGGGCGCCACGTCTGCATCTAAGCACAGGGCGGTTCCCTACATGCCAACAGTAGGGGCGTCGTGAAGCAGGGGCAAGCCAGCCAGGCCCTTAGTGAGGGGACAGAGTGGCCCTTACAGGCCTTGAGGGCAGAGCAGAGCAGCAGGTGGCCGAAGGAAGGCAGGCAGGAGGCGAATAGCGTGGCCGGGTTAATTTACGGCCTCAGGTTTCCAGGAGGAAAACCCTCTCCTGGCAGTAAGGCTGCAGGACTTGCCTCGGAAAGCAGTTTGAACACAGCATAGCCCTGGCCTGAGGATGGCTCCGCGCCGTGTCGATAATGCAGACGCCTGCATCTCAGCCCAGACCGTCCAGTTCAGGCTGGAAGGGGTGGCGTGTCCAGTGTGGTCTGAGGCTCAGAAAGCACAGACCTGTAGGGAACACCCTGGCGGCCCAGTGGTTAGGACTCCACGCCTTCACTGCCGAGGGCCTGGGTTTCATCCCTGGTCAGGGAACAAAGATCCCACAAGCTGCGCCACGCGGCCAAGGAGAAAGAAAAAAGAAAGCACAGAATCGTATAGAGGCAGAGTGCCCGCCATCCACACTGGCATCAGATGTTTACCGACCAGGACCTGCCATGGGTCAGGCCCGTCCTGGCTCTGGGGACAGAACCCTGCCCCCGCTGGGCCCAGCACACAAACTGGGGAGGCTTGTTCTGTTCGTGTCTTAGGTGGGCGAGGCTCCCCCAGCTCCCTCCCCGGTGGCAGCCACTACTGCACGTTTGCTGTGGATCCTTCTAGACAGTTGTGTGCACAGACAGGCAGTTCTGTGTGTCTCTGTATTTCTCGCTGTCTGGCTGCTGCGTGAACGGTTCATACTGTTCACGCCCTTCTGTATCTTTCTTGTGGCATTTCAATGTGTACCTTGAAAATTACAGTACATACAAAGCTGCCCCTTTCATTCTCTTCAACTTTTAGATTTATTTATTTATTTATTTGTGGCTGTGTTGGGTCTCCGTTTCTGTGCGAGGGCTTTCTCTAGTTGTGGCAAGCGGGGGCCACTCTTCATCGCAGTGCGTGGGCCTCTCACTGTCGTGGCCTCTCCCGTTGCGGAGCACAGGGCTCCGGACGCGCAGGCTCAGCGGCCATGGCTCACGGGCCCAGCCGCTCCGCGGCATGTGGGATCCTCCCGGACCAGGGCATGAACCCGTGTCGCCTGCACCGGCAGGCAGATTCTCAACCGCTGCGCCACCAGGGAAGCCCAATTCTCTTCAGCTTTTTAGTGTGACATCTTCAAGCGTGTACAAAAGTGGAGAGACTAGTGTGATGAACCCCCACGTACCCGAGACCCGGTTTGGAGCAAGTCTCAGGTCTCGCATCATCTCAGCCTCAATGTTTCACTGTGCGGGGCTGAAAGATCATGAGTCTGGGGTTTTTTGGGGTTGTTTGTTTTCTTGGCCGCGCCCCAAGGCTTGGGGAATCTTAGTTCCCTGACCAGGGATCGAGCCCGTGCCCCCTGCAGTGGAAGCGCAGAGTCCTAACCACGGGACCACCAGGGAGGTCCCTGGTTTGTTTTTGTTTTTTGTTTTTTTTTAAGAATAGGATTCTGAAAACATAACAGCAGTACCGCCACTAAAGAGTGTATCATAACTCCAGAGTGTGCTCCGGTCCGTGTTCCCATTTCCCGGGTTGTCTCCTAAACAGCTTTTACAGTTGCTTGTTCACGTCGGGCTCCAGCCAGGGTCCGTGTGTGTGTTTGATTGACGTGCTCTTCACTTGCCCGTGACAGCTCCTGGAGAGGGAGGCGGGGTGGGCCTGTGTCCGGGCCTTGCTGGGGGAGCCGGTGGGCCCTCCCCTCGGCCGCCTGCCCAGCGGGGCCAGGCCTGCTCCTCTGCCCACCTTGGAGTGGCCGCACGGCTGCAGACCCAGGCAGCTGCAGCTCTGGGGGCCCGAGCCGTAGCCTGTGCCCACAGGGTCGTCTCCTATCAGATCCGATACGAGGGAAACGTGACCGAAGAGACCAGAATCAAGTTCATGACCGATGGCGTCTTGCTCAAGGAAATCCAAAAGGTTGGTTGCTCATCTGGCGTCACAAAGCAAGGCTGGTAAGCCTGGGGGCGGGGGGCTAGGCTGTCACCTGGGGTGTGAGCAGTGAATGTTGGCAAACCACTGTGTTTACCACCGTGCTGCTGTGTGACCTTGTGCAAGTTACGCAACCTCTGTGATCCTTAGTTTCTCCATCTGCAAGCTGGTACCTTCCTCCTAATTGCTTTGAAACAAAAATCGTGTGACGCACGAAAGCACCTTAGCACCCCACCTCGTAAGTGCTTGTTAAACGTGAACTTGTGTTTTCAATGTGGTTTGGTTCACAGACTGTGTGTTAGCCAAATGCACACTGCTTCTCTTGGGCTGTATGACGTCCCCCGGGCAGGGGTCACTGGGAGAGCAGAGGTGACTCCTGCCTCGAGGCCGCCTGGGACGGTGGCTGTGAGTGTGTTGTGGCGTCGATGGCCCCTTCCTGTATGGCATGCGCTGAGCTCTTGCCCCTGGTCCCCAGCCAGCATCCCCTCATTCCCGTTTCCTGCCTGCCCTCCCCGCCCCATGGGCATCTGCATTTGGTAGCTCAGCTCTAAGAGATCGTAGCTACCTTTTCTCTAGAAATTTCTCTGCCAGGGCCCAGGTCCCGTGCTGTGTACTTTACAGATAGTAATTGTCATTGAAACTTCACCACGACCCCGTGAGATGGGTCCCGTTGTCCCATTTGACAGATGAAGAAAGAGGCCTGGGAGGTGAAGCAACTGGCCCGGGGTCATAGGCCAGGACTCCCCGCAGGCCAAGTGCTCTCAGATCTGTGCTGGCTACCAGAGGGGCTCCTTGAGCAGGCACCTTGGGGTGCACAGTGACCTTGGGGTGCTCAGGCCCAGCTGGCTGGCCTCACCCCCGACCTCCCCCACCAGGACTTCCTGCTGCTCAAGTACAAGGTGGTGGTCATTGACGAAGCCCACGAGAGGAGCGTGTACACTGACATCCTCATCGGCCTCCTGTCCCGCATAGTGTGTCTCCGGGAGAAGGTAGGTGAAGGTGCCGGGGAGCCCCGAGTCCCAGGCCACGGCTCCCACAGCCCACGGCGGTCTACACCCAGGCTGCTGCCGTGAGAGGGTCTCCCGGGACAGGACCCCCCAGGCCCGGTGCTGGGCTGCGGGTCTTGGCGTAAACAGACCCTGTGTGATCCCTGTCCTGGGTCCAGCCTCATCCACTGTGACCCTTCCCTTTGTCCAGAGCAGGAGGCTCAAGCAAGGAGACCGTGGTGGGCCAGGCTCCACTGCAGCCGGCTCTGAGACGCCAGCCGGGTCTTTGGAACCCGCAGCGCCGGTGGGGCCACCCAGCCACGCTTGTGCTCCACGTGCTCTGAGATGCTTGCCCTGTGCCCGGCCTAGGGTCTGCCCCTGCCTGCATCTCCCCCACGCCAGATCAGGCAGGGGCGGACGTCAGAGGGATGCTGCCCTGGGGTGGGAGCTCTGTGGAACTGTCCTGTGCTGGCCCCTGCCAGTCCCGCCGAGAGGCTGGCACTTCCCCACGCCCAGTTCTTAGAAGTGCAGAACCTTTATCAAGTAGGCATCAGGTCTGTGTGTGCTGTGTGCCAGGCACCGAGCACATCACGGTGAACAGGACAGAGGTTCCTGCCTTTGTGGGGTTTCCATTTTCATGAGGGCACCTGACAGTAAGCAAACTCAGAAAACCTGTGAGCTGGTGACGGACAAAGCCGGGGAGAGGGAGCAGTGCCAGGCAGAAGGTGGAGGGTTGGTAGTGAGAGAAGACTCACTGAGAGGGTGACCTTTGAGTGGGGGGCTGGAGGAAGTGAGTGAGTGAGGCGGGGTACTGGTGGGAGGAGATTCTGAGAATTGAGAATAGCCGGTGCAAAGGCCCTGGGGCAGGTGTTATCCTGATATCTTGGGGGGGGGGTTCTGACTTTATTTTACATAATGGATGCCCTTACAGTGTACGATTCAGTGGTTTTTAGCATATTCAGAGTTGTTATATCATCACCACGATCCACTTTAAAATATTTCTGTCACCCTGAAAAGAAACCCTGTGCCCTTTGGCTGTCACCCCGTCCTCCTGCACTCCCCCATCTCCAGGCATCCGTCAGGGCACTTTCTGTCTCTATGGATTTACCTATTCTGGGTATTTCATGTAAGTGAAAAGACACAACATGTGGCCTTTTGTGACTGGCTTCTTTCACTTAGCACATTTTCAAAGTTCATCTCCATCGTGGCCTGTGTCAGTGCTTCGTTCCTTTTTATGGCTGAATCATGTGTGGAGGGACCACATTTCATATAGCCATTCATCTGTCGGAGGACAGCTGGGCTCTTTCCGCGTTTTGGCTCTCGTGAACATCCGTGTCCGGGTCTCTGTGTGGACTTGTTTCCTTTCTCTTGGGTCTGTGCCCAGGGGCAGAGCCGCCAGGCCCCATGGGAGCTCTGCGTTTAACCATTTCGACCATCCCAGACCATCTTCCGCAGCGGCTGCGTCCCTTATGTTCCCGCCAGCAGGGTACAGGCTGCCGGTTCACGTCCTCGCCCACGCTTGGGACTTCCCATGATTTTAGTCCTCGCCATGGTCTGGATTTGTGTGTTGAGGACTGTCAGGCAGCCTAGGGTGGCGGAGCGGAGTGAGGGAGGTGGGGAGAACAGGAGATGCAGGGAGGTACGCGGGCTGGGGCAGACGGGGGAAGTTGTTGCAGGAAGGAGACGGGGCCTTTGGTCTGCGCTGTGCCTCTCACCTTGGCTTCTGTTCGCCGAAAACGCTGAACTTTGGGGTTTGGACCTTACGAGCCTCAGGGGACAGCTTCCAAGGGCTCGAGAGCAGAGCCCGCCAGGGGGCACAGTAGGTGCTGCCTAGGGGGCTGGGAACGAGGCACCCGCCACCGCAGTCACAACGTCGAGGGGGAGGGAGGGCTGAGACCACCACACCCATTGTGCCGGTGTGCCAGGTGCACCCCAGGCTCGGCCCTCCCGTCTCATCTCACACCATCAGAGCTTGACTTGGAGGAATCTTTTTTTCATTCCTTTTGGCCACGCCGCACGGCTTGCGGGGATGTTAGTTCCCTGACGAGGGATTGAACCCACGCCCTCGGCAGTGAAAGCACTGAGTCCTAACTACTGGACCACCGGGGAAGTCCCTCGGGGGTATCTGTCTTTTTTTTTTAAATTTATTTTGTCTTTTTTTTTAATAAATTAATTAATTTGTTTATTTTTGGCTGTGTTGGGTCTTCGTTGCTGCGCGTGGGCTTTCTCTAGCTGCGGCGAGCAGGCCTACTCTTCATTGCGGTGTGCGGGCTTCTCATTGCGGTGGCTTCTCTTGTTGTGGAGCATGGGCTCTAGGCTCACGGGCTTCAGTAGTTGTGGCGCACGGGCTCAGTAGTTGTGGCTCGTGGACTCTAGAGCGCAGGCTCAGTAATCGTGGCGCACGGGCTTGGTTGCTCCGCGGCATGTGGGATCTTCCCAGACGAGGGCTCGAACCCGTGTCCCCAGCATTGGCAGGCGGATTCTTAACCACTGCGCCACCAGGGAAGTCCCTTTGGGGGTATCTTAAGGGCTCCTTTAACAAGCCACTGCTGCCCACTTCTTTCTTAGATCTTTGGCAACCAGAAAGAGGATTGAGGATCGAGGCGAGGTGGGGCTGGAGGGAGGCCAGGAGGGCAGGGCAGGTCTCCCCCAAGGGCCCCCCGCTGCCCCCCGTCAGTGTTCCTGGCCCCAGTGTTCCTGGTGGCTATGGGTCCCCGGGTCTCTCGTCCCCCAGAGGCACTTGCCGCTGAAGCTGCTCATCATGTCGGCCACGCTGCGGGTGGAGGACTTCACCCAGAACCAGCGGCTCTTCGCCCAGCCGCCCCCCGTCATCAAGGTACCGCCCAGGCCGGGGTCTCAGGGTGCCGCGGGAGGCCGGGCCCCTCTGTCGACTGCGACAGAGCGCAGGACGCCTGCTGCCGGGGAGGTGGGTGGGATCGTAGCACCAAATGGAGACCTTCGTGGTCAGAGAGTTCAGGGAAGGGGAGGGCCTGGGCCTGGGCTCAGGTCACCCCTGACCCCCGACCCCGACCCCGTGCTTCCCTGGGCGTCCTCGTAGGTTGAGTCCCGGCAGTTCCCAGTGACCGTGCATTTTAACAAGCGGACGCCGCTGGAAGACTACAGTGGGGAGTGCTTCCGGAAGGTGTGCAAGATCCACCGCGTGCTGCCCGCAGGTAAGGCCCTGGCCGGGAGGAGGCCGGCCCTCCCCCTGCAGGCCCGGGGGTGCAGCCACTCGGCCTCGCTGTGCCTCAGTGTCGTCACTGGTCCAGAGCGCTCACAGCACCTGCCCTGCCGTGTTCCGCCCCAAGGATCGCGAGGCTTCAGGGACTAACTGGGTAGGGGGTGAGGGGGTGGAGGGTGCCTTTTGTCCCCACAGACGCAGGGCCGGTGAACAGGCGTGTCCCGCCTGAGTCTCACTCCTGACCCCCCACAGTTCTCACCATATCCCCGTCAGTTCCGTTCACCAGGCGATGGACCCTTGTGTTGCTCCCACTTCCCTGGAGGAGAGCTGCTTTCCCCGTGTTTTGGGCTCATACCGGGGGATGGGATGCCGGCTCCCACGGCAACTGTTGAGCCCCTTGTCCCAGCGCCCTCGGTGTGCGGGCAGCTGCCCGTCGCTCGTCTGGGCCTCTGCAGCCCTGGTTTGATCAGCACTTCCTTGCGCCCCAGCTCTCGGATCAAGGCCTGGCACACGGTCATGGCCAAGGCAGCGTCTGCTGCGTGAACGAGCGGGTCACGGCGGGGCTGGCTCTCCCCACAGGCGGCATCCTGGTGTTCCTGACGGGGCAGGCAGAGGTGCACGCGCTGTGCCGCAGGCTGAGGAGAGCCTTCCCGGTCGCCAGGCCCAGGCCTTCAGGTAAGCCCAAGCTGCAGCCCCTCACCCAAGAGGCTGCGGGCGGTCAGCCTGGGCTTCGGAGCCTCCCCCGGGAAAGCCGGCCCTTTGCCGCCCTCCTGTCCCCCCAGTGAATGGTGATCGATGCAGTGACCCTACCCGGGACCCTGATCACCTGGCACCAGCCACAAGATGGCCTGCTCCCTAACTTGCTCGTCTTTTCCCAGAAAAGGACGCTCAGAAAGATTCGGTAGAAGAAACACGGAGGTTTAAGAAGTCGCAGGCTCGGGCGAGGAAGGCCAAGGCCACGGTACGTCGAGGCCGGAGGGGTAGCTCAGACTCTGCAGCCGCCTTGTCCGTGTGGTGGCCGCTAGCCCCTATGGCTGCACAGATGTAAATTTAATTAAAACCAAATAAAAGTAAGATTCAAGTCCTCGGTCGTGTTAGACACACCTGGGGCTGTGGGTGGCCTTGTTGGGCAGCAGGGGTCTAGAACCTTCCTGCCGTGGAGGGAGGGGTTGACTGGTGCCGCTCTGGAGGCTGCAGGGTGGGCTGCGACTTAAAACATTCCAGGCTCCCTGTACTGGGGGCCTGGAGGAAGTTTCCGGAAGGCCCAGCCCCGAGCCCTGAGCAGGGCCTGCGTGGATGCCCAGGGCGGCGGTCTCAGGGCTGCACACATGTTAGCTCGCAGCATCCTCACAGCAGCCCTTCGAGAAGCCCCGTGATCATCCCCAGCTCTTAGATGAGGATACCGACGCAGGACGGGGTCGAGTGACCTGCCCAGGGTCACGTGGCCGCAGGCGCTGCTCGCAATGCCGGTCTCTACGCAGGGTCCCTCGCAGCCCGCGGTGCTGATGTCTTGTTTACCGTAGACGCTGCCCCAGATCAGTTTGGACAATTACTCGGTGTTGCCAGCGGGCGGAGGTGACGAGGACAGGGAAGTGGACGAGGAGTCCCTGGGCTCCGACCTGGACCTGGACTTAGGGGACGACGGGACGGACGGAGGTGGGACCCGCCGCGGCCTCTGCTCCCACCGCGTGGGCTGGGGTCGAGCGATGGGCCCTCTCCAGCAACGAGCCCCAGGGGAGCTGGGGTTCCTGCTTGCTCTGCCCCCTGCTGTCCCCTGAGCTCCTGAAACCGCCTGACACAGAGGAGGCCCTCAGGTCTCTGTGGTGCCGGTTGTAATGGGGGCGCCAACCCCGGACTTGGCTTTGCTGGGTGAACACAGGCCTTGGGGGTTTGGGGGGGGCCAGAATCAAGCCCTTAGGGGGCCCCACACAGGGCCTGGGGCTCTTCCGAGGAGGAGAGACTGCAGCGTGGCTGGCTTTGCCGACCCTCTCTGCCAGTGCCCAGGGTTAAGCCCTGGCAGCGGGGCTGCAGGGGGGCCTCCCCGGCGGAGCGGGCAGGGTTGCTGGGCAGCAGGGGAGCTGGGTGCCACAGGCCTCTGCTCCCCTGCAGGTGAGCGGCCCGATGCCTCGCTTCCCCTCCGTGTGCTCCCTCTCTACTCTTTGCTGGCCCCGGAGAAGCAGGCGCAGGTAACCGTGCGGGGCCTGGGATGGATGCCCGGTGGGGAGCGCCCAAAGGCGTTGAGGTGGGAGCAGGTCAGACGCCGGGTCACCCTCTCCGTCAGCTGTCTGATCAGCGCCCCAGACTTTTGAGAGGGTATTGGGATCTCCTGCTCGGAGGACGGAAACGCTTCCCTCATTTAGCTGGGGAGCAGTGGCCCAAGGCGAGGACAGTCACCTCCAGGCCCTGCCCCGCCTGGCTGACTTCTTCTGGCCTCTGTCCCACAAATTCTTTCCTGACTCTGGTGGGACAAAGGTCAGTTTTCTTGTTGCTCCCGTCCCCCCATCCTAGGTCTTCCAGCCTCCCCCAGAGGGGACACGGCTGTGTGTTGTGGCCACCAATGTAGCCGAGACGTCCCTCACCATCCCAGGCATCAAGTACGTGGTGGACTGTGGAAAGGTCAAGAAGCGGTACTACGACCGTGTCACCGGCGTGTCCTCCTTCCGCATCACCTGGGTCTCCCAGGCCTCGGCCGATCAGCGGGCAGGACGCGCGGGCCGGACGGAGCCCGGCCACTGCTACAGGTGGGGCTCCCGGGGGCCCCTCCAGTGACGTTGGGGCCACTGGGCAGTGGTCACCCACCCACGGGCGAGGAAAGGGGGATCCCGTGTCCCGCTGGAAACCGTCCTTCGCACCCCCTTTTCTGTTGGCTTTCGGGCACTTGCGTTATTCCGTTATTCTGCTGCTGACGTCAGGCCCTGTGTTTATTAGCACGTCGAGTTTTGTTTTGTTTTATTAACACCTTTTCTGAGGTAAAGTTCACATACCATAAAACTCACCATTTAAAGCGTGCAATTCTGTGGGTTTAGTATATGTACAGTGTTGTGTAGCCATCGCCACTATTAATTTTTAGACGTTCTCTTCACCCCCAAAGAGACCGCATTTATCAGTTGTACCCATTAATCAGTTTCTCCCTGCGTCTCCCGACCACTCCCAACCCACCAGCGCCCGGCAGCCACTCATCTACTTCCTATCTCTACAGACATGCTCATTCTGGACATTTTCTGTGAACGGAATCAGACAATATGTGACCTTTCGTGTCTGGCTTCTTTCACTCAGCGTCATGTTTTCAGGGTTCATCCACGCTGTTGCCTGTGTCAGTGCTTCATTCCTTTTAATGGCTGAGTACCATGACGTTGCGTGGAGGGGCCACATCTCACTGTCCATTCATCTGCTGATAGACTCTTGGGTTGCGTCCACATTGTGTCCACTGTGAATAGTGCTGCCGTGAACGTGTTCAAGTGTTTGAACGTCTGTTCCCATGCCTCTCGGGTGTATACCCAGGAGTAGAAGTGCTGGGTTGTACGATGACTCTGTGTTTCACATTTTGAGGAACGACCAGACTTTTCCACGGCGGCTACTCCATTTTATCTATACATTCTCACCAGCAGCGTGCGAAGGTTCTAATTTCTCCACATCTCACCAATGCTCGCTATTTTCTACTTTATAAAAATGAAAGTACGAGCTGGTATCTCTCAGTGGTCTTGGTTTGCGTTTCTCTAATGACGTTGAGCATCTTTTCACGTGCTTACGGGCCATTTGTACGTGTTCTCTGGAGGGATGTCTATTCAGATCCATCATTTCTTTTTTCTTTTTATAGTATTTGTTATTTTATTTTATTTACTTAGTTGGTTGTGCCAGGTCTTAGTTGTGGCAGGCAGGCTCTTTAGTTGCGGCTCGTGGGCTCCATAGTTGTGGCATGCGAACTCTTGGTTGCAGCATGCATGTGGGATCTAGTTTCCTGACCAGGGATCGAACCTGGGCACCCTGCATTGGGAGTGTGGAGTCTTAACCACTGCGCCACCAGGGAAGTCCCTATCATTTCCTTTTCAGTCAGGTAGTTTGTCTTTTGATTGGTGAGTTGTAAGTGTTCTTTGTATAATCCTAGTATTGGATCCTTGTCAGAGGTATCATTAGCAAGTATTTTCTCCCAGTCAGCATGCTGGGTTTTATTTGTTTGTTTTCAAGAGCTGTGTGCTGTTCTTTTCAACGTTGCTTTACGTTACAAAAGAAAAGAAAATTGAGAAACTATGCCAAGAAAACTCGTAAGCAATACAGGAGTTAAAACGTCCCGAGTGCCGTGTGCCAGGCAGTTCTAAGCAGTCTTATGTGAAGATACCTGAAGTATCTTCACCAGTCCCAACGGCGCAGCTGCTATGCTCGCCCATTTCACAGGTGAGGAAAGTGAGGCAGGAAGAGGGTAAACACCTTGCCTAGTAAAGTGGTGGAGTCAAGATTCAATGCCAGGTAGTTGGGCTGAGTTTCTTCCTTATTCACTTAACATTTCTTAGTCTCGGGTGCTTCCTTCTGTTCAGACTGTATTCATCCGCGGTTTTCGGGGACTTTGAGAAGTTCCCCCCTCCTGAAATCACCCGGAGACCCGTCGAAGACTTGACCCTTCAGATGAAAGCTCTCAACATTGAAAAGGTCAGTTGCAGCCCTAGCCCTGCCATCACCCCACTGATCTGCCAGGGTACCTGTGTCCGGTCTGGGGGGCGAGGGTGACCCCAGCCCCTCGCGGGCTGTTCCTCCTTCCCTGCGGCCCAGGAAGCGCTAGGAGCTCAGCCCTGTGGTGCTTGCCCAGCCCCCCACCTCCTCAGTGCTGCACCCACTGACAGTGTCCAGGGGTGCCCGCCTCTGCCCTGCTCCGGGAGGGCTGGCGCAGGCAGAGAGAACTGCCCCCATCAGCAGTCATTCCCAGCCCTCCCTTCCCCCCAGCCCCTGACAGCCACGAGGCCGCTTTCCTGCTGTCCCTGTGGATTTTACATTTTGGACGTTTCATAAAAATGGAATCATATGATGTTTGTCCTTTCTTGTCTGGCTTCTTTCACTCAGCATCGTGGTTGGTTTTTTTCGGGGTTTCTTCTAGCCAATGTAAACCTCATTTATCAGTTCAATACACAGTAAGATGATGTAAAAGATACGATCATGCTTTTCATTGCTAAAAGTTTTTACATTAGTTATGTTTGGTATTTTATTTTCAGTGTCAAAGAACCTAGCTGACAGTTTGAATCACAGTCAGTTTATTTCAGCGAATATTATAAATCGATACGTGTTTTATTTTTCTGTTGTTTGGACCATCCACAGCTGAACCTAGCAGCGTCGTGTTTTAAAGGTTCGTCCACACTGTAGCACGTGTCAGAATTTCGTTCATTTTTATGACTGAGTCTCACTCCATCGTATGGATGGACCCTGGTTTATCCGTCTATCGATGGATATCTGGGTTGTCCCCACCTTTTGGCTGCCGTGCCTAGTGGTGCTGTGAACATCTATGTACAGATGTTTATCTTAATGCTTGTTTTGAGTTGGTCACTCTAAGGTACCGCCCTCCCTGACCCCGGTCACTCCCTGTCCCTGATCTGTCCCCGGATCACCTGTCTGGGCACATTTTCTCCTGTGATGACGTTTATTCTCGTGTATACTCACTGGTCTGCGGCCCCTTCTGGCTGAACGAAAGCTCAGTGGAGGCTGAATCCTTGTCTTGTTTTCCTCTGTCTCCATCGCCAAGAACAGTGTCTGGTGCACACGAGGTGCTCAGTACATGCTTCTGAGTGAGTGGCTGATGTGAATGAGTGACGGAAGAGGGCCTGTGGAGTTTCCCCGGCGCGTGGACTTCGCGTGTGTCCCGGCCCCGCCGTGTCCCATGTTCTGGGCGTGAGTGGTGCTCGGACGGCAGGCGGTAGGAGCCCCGTCCTCCTGCCAGGCCTGGTCCCCTGCTTCCTCCTCCGCATTCACCTGTCTCCTGCCACGTCTCCCTGTGTCCCAGGTCATCAACTTCCCCTTCCCGACGCCCCCGTCCGTGGAGGCCCTCATCGCCGCCGAGGAGCTGCTGATCGCGCTGGGTGCCCTGCAGGCACCCCCAAAAACAGAAAGGTAGGGCAGGAGCTCGGGGGAAGTGGGGAGCCCAGGTCCCGCCCCGTTCTCTGCCCTCTCCCCTCTCCCCTCCTCTCCCAAGCTGACCGAGCACCAGGCCTCTTGGTGCCAAAGGCTTCTCATGGAGCCTCCCCGCACCCATCACAGACCTCCATCCTCCAGGGTGAAGCAGCTGCAGAGGTCCCGGTGGAGCTGCCCCATCACTGAGCTGGGCAGGACCATGGCCACGTTCCCCGTGGCACCGCGCTACGCCAAGATGCTGGCGCTGAGCAGGCAACACGACTGCCTGCCGTACGCCATCACCATCGTGGCTGCCATGACTGTCCGGGAGCTGTTTGAGGAGCTGGACAGGTGGGGGCCGGGGGCTGGGCATTCGGGGGCCGCCTGCCCTTGGCTGAGCCGTGGTGTGGAGCCTGGCCTCCTGGGGCATCACTGACTTGCTGAGTGGTCTTGTGCGAGACCCTCGCCCGCCCTGCGCCTGGCAGTGTTCTACCAACCTCTGTTTCTGTTTTTGGTTTTGGCCATGCCGTGTATGGCCCCCGTGTACCTTGTGGGATCTCAGTTCCCTGACCAGGGATCAAACCCGTGCTCCCTGCAGTGGAAGCGCAAGAGCCCTAACCACTGGGCCACCAGGGAATTCCCACGATCGTGGTCATGTTGATCAGTGACCCCACCAGGCATTTTTGGGCCCACCCTGGGTAACTGGTGTGTTCCCTGCCTCTGCAGCCGTGCGCGGCCAGGGCAACAGCCTGGGTGGTGTGTGTGTTCGCAGGCCAGCTGCCAGCGACGAGGAGCTTGCCAGGCTGAAGGGCAAGCGGGCCCGGGTAGCCCAGATGAAGAGGATCTGGGCGGGGCGGGGAGCCTCTCTGAAACTCGGGGACCTCATGGTGCTGCTGGGTGAGTGCCCTGCATGGCGTGGAGTGTGGCTGGTGGGGAGGTCACGGGAGGTGGGATGGGGCAGCGAGAATGAGTGACGCCCCCCCCATCCACAGGCGCCGTGGGAGCCTGTGAGTACGCGGGCTGCTCTCCCCAGTTCTGTGAGGCCAACGGTCTGCGGTATAGGGCCATGATGGAGATCCGGCGCCTGAGGGGCCAGCTGACCACTGCGGGTACGGCCCTGCGCCCGGCAGAGAACTTGACCCCGTGGACGTTAAAAGTCGCTTTTGAGCGACGTCACCCACGTACAGTCGATCTCCGTTATTCACAGATTCCACGTTTGCGAATTCACCTATTCGTTAAAATCTGTTTTAGTGCTCGCCACCTTTGTGGTCCTTCGAGGACACACACACGAGCAGGGCAGTGACATGTGCACGCTGTCCTGTCAGGCTGTCTGTCCGTCTCATCCTTTCCTTGGTGACATCCCTCTCGTCACCCTTTGTCCCGGCTCTGGCCTGGACCAGCTGCTGGCCGCACCTCCTGCCCAGCAGCCTCGTGCAGGGGTCCCTGCTCTCAAGTAGGGTCCGGCCCTGGTTTGCTTCTCCAGCAGTGGAAGGGGCCCCTCTTGTTGGAGTCGGGGAGCAGCAGACGGTTCAGCCCCTGCTTTCCGCTCCTGTTGGTCTGAGTGGTGGTGGGGACCGGACCCGTTTGAAGCCCATCAGGGCTGGGCGTGTGTGGCGGGTCTTCTGCGTCCTGTCTGTGTTCTGCCTTCTTCCTGTTTCTTTCCTCTTCTCTCGCTTTTTAAGTGAAACAACATAGGTGTCACTGAAGGTTTTGTAGGGAAGACAGATTTACATTGCAAACCTAAAAACAGAAAGCCCTGGACTCCCCCGGCGGTCCAGTGGTTAGGACCCCATGCTTCCACTGTAGGGCCACGGGTTCGGTCCCCGGTCGGGGAGCTAAGATCCGCAAGCCCACTCTCCCCACCTGCGTCCCCCGTCCTGCTCCTCTCGTCTTTTCCCTGCCGCCTCCTCCCGCCACAAGCAGCAGGGCCCAAAGCCCCACCTCCTTTCTCCCCACCTGCCAAGTGTTCCAGAGCTTCAGCTCCTTCTCATGCAGAAGGAGGAGGCCTCGCCCTGCGTCTCGTGCCTGGGCTCAGCAGTGCAGGGCCCTCGAGGGGAGAGGTGGCCTCCACACTTGTCCTGCTCAGAGAGCGTGACTCGTCTGTCACGTCTCCCGGCTGGGCGTGCTCCCTGCCCCAAGGCCGACGAGGAGTCAAGTGTGAGCTCTCGCAGCAGCACGGTCCGCCGCCCGCAAGGGAACTGGGGTTTCGTCCTGAGGACGAGGCAGACGTGGGTGTGGGTGGGCATCCTCGGTGGATGGGGGCCGAGATGCGCAGGTCGCTGAGGCCAGAGCTCCGAGCTGAGCGGCGTGGGGCCTTCCAGAAGGCTGGGCAGAGTCAGCCCCCGCCTCGCCTTCCTCACGCCTCGGTCTGCCCCCAGTCAACGCCATGTGCCCCGAGGCCGGGCTCTTCGTGGACCCCAAGATGCAGCCGCCTTCCGAGAGCCAGGTGACCTACCTGCGGCAGATCGTGACGGCCGGCCTGGGTGACCACCTGGCCCGCAGGGTCCAGAGTGAGGACCTGCTGGACGACAAGTGGAAGAACGCCTACAAGGTTGGACACTGGCTCGGGGACGGGCAGCAGGGCAGTCGCTGCGCCCGGGCCCCCCACCCTCCCCGCCCTCCGTCTCACGTCCTGGCAGCCTGGGCAACGTCAGGATGCCTGTGAGGGGCAGCGGGGGGACCCTTGGGTGTGGGGGGGCCTGTCCTCCCGGGTCACGGGTCCCACTGCCTCTGGGAAGGTCCCCACCCAGGGCCAAGGTGGAGTGACGGTGCAGCCACTTCTCCCTTTGGGCGTGAGCTTCACCCCGACTTCACTGAATGGAGATAGAAGCACATCTCATACAACTTGCCGTTTTAAAGTGCACAATTTGGGGGGGTTTAGTCCATTCAGAGTTGTGCACCCAGCACCACAATTAACTTGAGAACGTTTTTATTATCCCAAAAAGACTCCGGATAGCCATTTCACTCACTCCCCATCTTCTCTTGAGTCTCCCCACCCCGTGAATCTGTTTTCTGTCTCTACGGATTTGCTGTTCTACGCGTTTCACACGAAACTCCACTGCGTGGCCTCTTGCACTGGCTTCCTTCGCTCGGTGCTGCGCCTTTTGGCGGGTTGCGCTGCTGCCCGTGTCAGTACCTCTCACGGCAGGGTACGCGCTCCGTCGGCGGACACACACCGCCAGGGTGGCCATTCGTCGGTTGACGGATGCGCTCCTTTCCTGGCTGAGGGTGTAACTGGATTCAGGGGGTCAGCCTCACCTGGCACTCACGCATGCTCCAGACTCACGCCCACCCGCCGTCTCTCTCGCAGACCCCCCTCTTCGACGACCCAGTCTTCATCCACCCCAGTTCCGTGCTCTTCAGGGAGCTCCCTGAGTTTGTGGTCTACCAGGAAATTGTGGAGACCACCAAGATGTACATGAAAGGTAGCGCAGCTGGCCAGCCCCTCGCCTGACCCGCGTGGCTCTGGTGAGCCGTGTCGCTGGACCCTTGAGGGGAGAACCCATGAGCCCTTTGCTGAGCCCCCATCCCTTCTTTCCCGGGCCCCCAGGCGTCTCGACTGTGGAGGTGCAGTGGATCCCGGTCCTGCTGCCTTCTTACTGCCAGTTTGACAAGCCCCTTGAGGAGCCACCCCCCGCCTACTGCCCCGAGAAGGGGCGGGTGCTGTGTCACCGGGCCAGCGTGTTCTGTGAGTCGGGGTGACTTCCCGGTGGCCTTGGGCTCCACTAGACACGTGGTCCCGCCTCCCGCGTGCCCTGGGCGGTGTGTGTGTCCTGCGCCGTGTCGTCCCAGGCTGCGGGCCCCCTTGGCAGGCGGGGAGGGGATTGGCAGGGGAGGGCGGCGTGGGGCTCCATCGTGGCCCCTGCTCACTGGCTCACGCGCCCCAGGTCGCGTCGGCTGGCCGCTCCCCGCGGTCCAGGTGGATTTTCCAGAAGGCCTCGACTGCTACAAGCACTTTGCCCAGGTTCTGCTGGAGGGGCAGGTAGGCGACACAGCTCCCTCGGCCCCTTCCTTGGCACCTCGGGTGGGACGTGAGCCCCAGATCTCTCACCCCATCCTGTGGTCTCTCCCCAGGTCTTCCACAAGCTGGCCTCGTACAAGGGCTGTTTGCTGTCCAGCCCCAGCACGATGCTGAAGACGTGGGCCAGGTACAGTCTCTCCCGGGGGCGTCGGCTCGGCAGGTGGTGGTGGAGGGGGCTGAGACTAGTGTCCTGGGGCCGCCGTAACAGATCCCCACCCACTGAGGGCCTTAGGACGACAGGAGTCTCTTCTCTCGTGGCACTCCCGGGGACTCGGGGTGAGGCTGTGGGTCCAGGAGCCCCTTCCAGCCAGCACTTGGTTCTGAGCATCCGCTCTGTGCCGAGCACGTCCTCGTGTTAGGGTCGAGCCATGACCCTGTCCCGTGGCGTGTCCCAGGGCAGGGAGGTTGTCCCCAAACAGAACAACTAGTACAAGTGGCAGGGGTGGCACAGCTACGAAGGGTCAAAGCAGGACGTGGAGGTGAGGTGGCGGGCGGGCGGACTCAGTCAGGAAAGGCTGACGGAGCAGCGTCAGGGGAGGCAGGGCTGCGTGCCAGGCGGGAGTCTGGAGGAAGGTTCCAGATGGACAGGCACCGTGTGTGGGAGCAGCCTGGGCGGGCGGGTCAGAGGCAAGTAGTGGGAGGCGATGGAGTCTGGATCCTTCCATCCGGCCAGCACCCCCAGCCTGCTGGAGGGAAGGGGACTTCCTGCAGTTCCTGGGCAGGCCTGGCAGTGGTGCCAGCGTGTGGGCCTCGTGACGCCCCACGTCCTGCCTCCCCACCCGCAGGCTACAGCCCAGGACAGAGAGCCTCCTGAGAGCCCTTGTTGCTGAGAAAGCCGACTGCCGAGACGCCTTGCTGGCTGCTTGGAGGAAGAACCCCAAATGTGAGTCTGACCAGGAAGGGTGCCCCGTGGCGAGGGCATCGCGGGGGGGACAGGGTGGGGCCACCGAGGGGGCCCAGGCTTAGCAGGAGGGCGTGCCCTGCGGCAGGCGGGCGGGCACAGAGCCGCTCTGACCGTCCTGCCTCCCACCCCTGCAGACCTGCTGGCCGAGTACTGTGAGTGGATCCCGCAGGCCACGCACGCCAACGTCGAGAAAGCCTGGCCGCCCACTGCTGACTGCTGACCCGGTGCCGGCTTGCAGGGCCGAGGACTGGCCTGCGGACCCAGGGGGCTGGCAGTGGCCGGTGTCCGCCATGGTCACCCTGACCCCAGACTGCGCCCAGGAGGCAGGTGGGGCCCCTGGACACTCTTGGTCATCTTGGCTCGATTCTGGGCACAGCTCGCCGCCGCCCTGGGCAGTCCCACGCGGGGAGACTTGTAACTATTACAGGGGGGATCGTGGTTTTTTCTCCCATGCTGGTCCTGCTTTAAACGTGCTCTGTGGACGACATTAGTCCCTTGTAGAGCAGCAGGCGACCACGGGCCCTTCCTCCGCTCCCTGTTCCCTGCGGGTGTGGTGCACCCTGCCCACAGCCCGCGAGGTCCGCCAGGGCTCCCGCCGGCTCCTGTGGAGTGGGCGTCCCCTCCCCGGAGTCAGCTCCCCGCTGGCTACGTTGCCGTAATAAACGTTGACTGTGACAACAGATGTATACCGCGTCTACTGAGTTCTTTGGGCCAACCTCTGAACGTGGGGATGGTCCGGGGACATCCTTCTCGTGCGCGTGCGCACACGTACGTGGAGACTAGTTTGGATGGATGCTCGTGAATGTGTTAGTGGTGATGCTGCGGCACGGTGAGCCTGTAGAGGTTGATCATTTTTCTCACCTTTACTTAGGTATTTTTCCTGAATCAGTTTGTGTTAATATCAACACATAAACTCGGGAATTTCCTGGTGGTCCACTGCAGGGCGCACGGGTTCGATCCCTGGTTGGGGAACTAAGTTCCTGCAAGCCACGCAGCACAGCCAGAAAAGTAAAAAATAAACACAAATTCTGTAATATAAACACACGTAAGACAAAACAACAGAGATACGTGTTTAATATTCCAAAACTATTCACTTTCTCCACAGCCTAGCTACTAACCCTACTGTTCCCCCAAACTAGGCGGTCTCCCCTACCCCACTCCTCCCGCATTTAAGCCATCTGCAAGGTCTGTTAGTCCACGTCTGGGATGTGTCCAGAACCCCCTCGTGTTCCGCACTTCCCCTGCTGTGCCATCCCCACCTCCGCTTCCAGCAAGCCTCCAGCAGCTCCCGCTTGGGCCATGGCAGTGGCTTCCTGGCGGGTCTCATGTCCACTCTTCCCGCCTATAGTGGACTCCACATGGCAGCCAGAGGGAGCTGTTGTAAAACCTAAGTAAATCACGTCATTCCCCTGCAACAGGCCTTCCAGTGTCTTGAAAGATTCAACCTTCTCCTTCCCTCATTCATTAAACCTGCACAGGGCTTTTTTCTGTCCCCTCAATGCAGATTCCTCCCCCTACCCCCCTTCAACCTCAGGGCCTTTGCACCTGCCATTTCCTCTTTCTGCAGACAGGCCCCCCCCCCGACACTTTGTGGCAGCCTCCACGTCCTCCCCCTTTAGTCTCCATCTCATCACAATTACCGTATTCATAAAGCTCATTGCTACTTGCTTATTGCTAGTTACCTAGACTGGAATACTGAGGACAGGAGGGCTGAGAAACCTTGCCCGGGGTATCCGGGGATACAAGGGTACTTGACGCTACCTGAGCACACAGGCGCTCCATGTGTCCACATTTCTCGGCACTAGGTGCTCAGGAGTTACGGAATGGACAGTTGCAAAACCCTCCTTAGAAATTCAGTGTTTCCTAACTGCTTGATGACGTGAATCACTACGAGTGTTTGTTTAAAAACGCGGCCCACTGCTGACCTGAATCCGAATCTCCAGGGGAGAGGACACGGGCATCTGTGATTGAGACCAAGGACGTTTGACTAGCGCCGCCCTCTCCAACGGAGCTCCCTTCTTAAGCCAGATGATGCGGGGCTTTGGGTCCCCTTCCCTGCTTTGCCTTCTGGTCGTGTGGCTGTGATCCAGAGGGGGGAAAAATTAATTCTAGGCGCAAAAAACGTGGAGATGCCGGGGATTGAACCCGGGGCCTCATACATGCAAAGCATGCGCTCTACCACTGAGCTACATCCCCAGACCCGTGGAGCTGCATGCTGGAAGTGAGGATATAGGAAGTAGTGACTTCGCTCCTCCACGTCTCTTCCGTTCTGGAGGCTCAGCGCCTTCAGAGACGCAAGTAAGTCTTTCCCGTCCCAGGAAGCCCACCAACCAGGGGCGCGCGGCACTGCGCCCGTGGAGACCGGTGTCCGGAGTAGATGGGTGTAGCAGCCGAAGAATGGTCTTTCTTTATGGGTTTGGCGGGAGAACACCCGTCGTAGCTCGTCCTCGTTAGTATAGTGGTGAGTATCCCCGCCTGTCACGCGGGAGACCGGGGTTCGATTCCCCGACGGGGAGGCTGTGTGATTATTTTAACTCACTCCAACACACATACAAGACATTTGGGGCATCTTCTTCAAAGTGATATGACTATGATAGACAGATATGCGTGGAAGCGTGTAAATTTGGTTTTCGGAGTATGTCCATTTCCTCAAGAAGATAGTGGAGAATACTGTATACTCAGCCATGAGCACTCTAGGCTCCCTTCTAGGTAAGAATAAATATACATAGTGAGTATATTCGTATTTATGATCGGATTACAGCAACAACTAGAGCGAACTAGCTCCCATCATGCACCAGGCAGTATTCGTAAGCGCTTTACAGGTGTGCACCCATTTAATCCTCACAATAAGCCTAGGAGGGGCTATTTTATCACATCAGACAGATGAAACGCAGGCACAGAGCGTGGATCCGGTAACTTGTCCGAGGTCACATGAATCAGTCTGGTCTAGACCCTGGTTACTTCCGGGGAGAAGGACTGGGATAAGGTGGGAGTGACTCTGCCTTTCCGTTCGGTACTTTTCTGGACTGTTCGAATTTTATTTTATTTTTTTTCCACTCTCCTTCCCTTCCTTCCTTCATTTCTTCCTTACTCGATTTTTATCAAATTGGTACACTTAGTTTTTCAAGAACTACTACACTTTCGTGAAAAGCAGCAGTAGGGTCCCCTGCTGTATCCCCTTGCTCCTGAAGGAATTTAGGACATCCCGTTTTGGTGTACTGTTTATTTTGAGCTGTCAGCACCTCACTGGTCTCCTTGCTGCCACTTGAGCCCCTCCTGTCCATTCTCCATACAGCAGTCAAGGGAGGCTTTAAGAGGTGAATCATATCACTCACTCCCCAGCAGCTTTCCAACACAAGAGAAAGTACAAACCCTTCACCGTGGCTTTCAAGGCCGGCACGATCCGGTCTCTGCCCACCTCTTTGTCCTCGCCTCCTATCTGCTGTCCCCTCACCCTCTTCACCTCTTCCACGCTGACTTTCCATTCATATAACTAGCCGGACTCTGTTTCAGCCTCAGGGCCTTTGCATCAGCTGTTGCCTCTGTTCCAGAGGCTCTTCCCCCAGCGGGCCCTTCATTCTCCAAGTCTTCTCAGCACTCTCTCCTTCTCTGACTGCCCCCATCCCAGGTGTTCCATCCCATCACTACCATTTATTTTGCTTCTTATTATGACGAACTATTCTGTTACTGTATTTGTGACTGGGTCACAGGGTCATTAGGTGCTCAGCAAACACTTATTAAATGACTTCACATCATGAAGGACGTCCACGCTTGTTCATCCTGTCCCAGACAACACTCCCCAGCCACCCATCTCCCAAAGGGCAGGGAAGCAGAGAAAGCCAAACCTGGACGCCGACCTGTGGATTTCCTCATGCCTTGGAGCTGAGCAGTTGCCACAGGTGGGGTGGCCATGCTTGGAGACCGAATCTCAGTCACTGCCGCAGGGAGAGCCCACACGGCCTCCCACACGCCTTGGCGTTGGCGTGGTCCGCATCCCTGCCCCGCCTTGGGCTGCTTGGTGAGCTCCACCCAAGGGGAGACCTTGTTCAGTTGCGCAGAGAAGGGAGCCTGAGAAAGCGGAGCTCCGAGCCAGGTAAGAATCGTTCTTTCCTTAATTCAGCAAATATTTTTAAGCACCTATTAGGTGCCAGGCACTGTTGTCGGCCTTAAGCGATACAGCAGTGACAGAGGCTGATGAGTTCCCTGCCCGTCGTGGGTCTGTCATTCTAGCCGGGGGGGACAGATAATGGACAAGGAAAACAACACCTAAGCTAACAGTAAACAATAAAGGGCTGGGGTCGCATCCGGAGGAGTGATCAGGGAAGGCTTCTCGGAGGCGGTGGCTTTGAAGGACGAGAAGGGGCGGGTGCGGGGCGAGCCTGGCAGGCCTGCGTTCCCGCCGACCCTGGTTCCTCAGCAGCGGATCCCCAGATCGAGGACCCAGGGCCATTAGACGACGAGGAGGCCAGAAGCGGAGGTTAGCGACGGCAGCAGCCGAAATAGCTCAGTTGGGAGAGCGTTAGACTGAAGATCTAAAGGTCCCTGGTTCGATCCCGGGTTTCGGCAGCTTAGTTTTTCTTCCCATGTGTCGGGGGAAAACAAAAAAGACGAAGTGATTCTTTCAAATGAATAAAGGGGTTTCATTTTCTTTGTTTAAAACATCTCCGAGCAGTATCGAAGGGAAGCCAGAGGGTATGGGAACCTCTTTACAACTCCCCAACTGGAAAAAGCCGACAAGACCAAGAGTTCCTTAACTCTTTTCTTTCACTTCATAGGCACTTAACCTCTGTTAGATGTCTGTTAGTTAATTTTTGCTGTTTATTAATTTTTGCTCTCTGAACCCTCACGGCTAAATCATGGACCAGGGAGGAAAAGTACTCTTTAAGATGGAATTAAATAAACTGGGATTTTTCCTTCTTTTGTTTTGTAGGAAAAGATGAAGTATTTAACCTTTTGGAACATGTGACTATTTAGGGAACGCTGAATGTACCTTTAAGAGGAGAGCCGAAAGACGCCTGCTAGAGCTTGTCCTCGTTAGTATAGTGGTGAGTATCCCCGCCTGTCACGCGGGAGACCGGGGTTCGATTCCCCGACGGGGAGGCGCGACCTCTTTTCGAGCTGCCGTACATTTTCTCATTTCTCTTCCAAAGAACTTTCATAAAAATTCCTTATTCTTTGAAAGAATCAACCTGGCAGGCAAGCGAGATTTGCACCGGCGGCTGTCTGTCATCCGCTTGGTCGTAGTCACGGACGAGCGTCCTCCCGTCACATGGTTACAAGAAAGAAAAAAGACAAAGTTCTCACGTTGAAGTGGAATTTTCCACCTTCTCATGCCACAGCGCCGCTGCCAAGTGTTTGGTTTATATAATGATCTCCCAGAATAAAACTGTCAACTCCTAAGGCCAGGAAATGCTCATTCGGCTGCAAATTTTTTTTTTTTTTTTTTTTTTTTTGCAGCAAATATTTCGTCTTCTTATGTCTTGCGCCGGCCCAGAGGTTGGCCCTCAGAAAATGTCTATGGATTTGAGACAGGAGGTAGGGTGAGTCTAAACTGGACGGTTTTTTTGTCTTACTTCAGTTGCAGACTCAGCTTCCTGCAACATGCCTATATTACCCTTCCCAGGCTCCTAGTCTTCATTCATTTATTTGTCTGTTCATTTATTTTTTTTCACATTAATTCCATACATATTTACTGAGTACTTATTATGCGCCAGGCACTGTTCAAGGCTCAGGGGATAGAGCAGGAAACAAAACAGGCAAGGCTCTGCCCTACTGAGCTTAGGACCAAGGCGTGGACACAGACAATCGGCAAATTGTATAAAAACAGGTTCTGAGACTGATAAATGCTACGGAGAAAAACAAAACAAATCGAAGTGATGCGATAGCGAATGCATGGGATTCACAGGTCCCTTCTTTTTTTTTTTACTTTTTTTTAAATTAAAAAAAAATCTTGGCCACACCGTGCAGCATGCAGGATCTTATTTCCCCGACCAGGGATCAAACCCTCAGCCCCTGCAGTAGAAGGGCAGAGTCTTAACCACTGGACCGCCAGGGATGGCCCCATAGGTCCCTTTAGAGAGGTGGCCAGGAAGGCCTTCCTGAGGACCCCGCCAATGAAAAGAAGCCAACCATGAGGAGATCTGGGGAACAGCTTTCCAGACAGCGGGAATGGCAAGTGCAAAGGCCCTGAGGTGCATAGCAGCCTGGTCGCCTGAGGAACAGCTAGGAGGCAGGTGTGGCTAGAGTGCCCATAGAGAGGAGCAGGGGCGTAAGGGAGGGACGTTACGGGCGGTCAACAGAGGCCAGATCACCGAGGGCCTTAAAGGCCAGAGTGAGGAGCATGGATTTGATTCCAAGTTTTACACAGAAAGCAAACATAATCGGGTTTGTTTGGAGCAATCAGGGGCACCTGCTGAACTGACTACAGGCCCTCAGCTCGCTCCCGAACCACGTCCAAAATACCACCACTTATGTTGCCGTCCTTCTTCCGTTCTGTGGCTAAGGTCGCTTGCTCTCATGGCTGCCCTCTCGAGCTAGAACAATAAGGAGAGAGGATGGCTTTCAACGGAGCCCCATTCCGCAGATCACCCCATCGCCCTCCTGCTCCTTTCCTGTTTCACCCAAACAGTATCAGCAAAGCGTCAGTTCACACACGGGGTGAATATGAGAAGTAGTAGGTCTTCGCTGGAGTTTATATAATAACAGCATTTTTAATAATGGGAACTGGCATTTCAGAGCACGGGCCTCGAACCAGGCACTGTTCTATACCTTCTCTGTGTAACTCATTCAGTGGTCACAACCACCCTGTGAGGCAGTTACTATTCAAATCTCCATTTCACAGATGAGGCCCAGAGAGGGGAGGTAATGAAATCACAGCTGCTGGGTCCAGTGTCCCGGGCACCAGCTCATTTGGGACTTGACTATGAGGGGTTTCAGGTACTGGCAGGCTGTAAGGGAGATGATTAGTTAAGGACTAGGGTGGCAGTGTATTTTGGGGTGCGTTCTCCACATCATAGTAAAGTGACTATTTCTTGCCAGGAAATCTCAAGTGCTGGTGGAAAGAGGCGTAGCCTCAGTTTTCGGTGTCTCCTTGTCTCTCACCGAACCAGTGAGTGGCACCTTGATGACTTGAGGGACACTCCATAGCATTGTGACTTCTCTCCCCTTGGGGAGCACTCTGGAAAAGAGGTGCTAATTGACAGCTAAGGAATGGCTCTTTTCAGTGAGCTACCTCATGGAGATTCCTTCCTTCCTCAGCGTTTTAGTGGGGGTGGATCTGTTTTTTTTTTAATGTATCTTTTTTTAATTGAAGTGTTGCGTTAGTTTCAAGTGTATATACGCATATATTCTTTTTCAGATTCTTTTCCACTGAGGGTTCATGTTGACATTCAGAGGTCTTTTTTTTTTTTTTTTTTTTTGTCTGAGTTGGGTCTTCATTGCGGTGCGGGGGCTTCTCATTGCGGTGGCTCCTCTTGTGGCGGAGCACGGGCTCCAGGTGCGCAGGCTTCAGTAATTGCGGCTCGTGGGCTCAGTAGTTGTGACTCGCGGGCTCTAGAGTGCAGGCTCAGTAGTTGTGGCTCATGGGGCTCAGTAGTTGTGGCTCACGGGCTCTAGAGCGTAGGCTCAGTAGTTGTGGCGTATGGGCTTAGTTGCTCTGCAGCATGTGGGAATCTTCCCAGACCAGGGCTCGAACCCATGTTCCCTGCATCGGCAGCTGGATTCTCAACCACTGCGCCACCAGGGAAGTCCCAATAGTCAGAGTTCTTGTTGGAGAAAAATAAAAAGAAAAATAAACGGTCTGCAAACCTCACAGTCACCAAAGGTTGGTATGGATTTAAAGACCAGGAAACCGGAGATTTCTGGGTGGAGGTGCAATGCGGGCAATGTCCTTATTTATTGGAAAGAAACCCTTTTATTTTCTGTTCCTTCTCTTCTGTCTGTGAGGAGCGACATTCAAGAATAGGTCTGTCTCCCTTTGCTCCTTGGCTCCGGTATCAGCTGGAATTTCAGCTGCAGAGCTGTGAACGACGGGTCTAGTTGGGAAACATAAAACGATTGATTTTGGTTTGCTTTAAACTTTAACACCCATTTAGGTATACAGCATTTTAATTTAGGAAAAAAAAAATCTAAAGAATAGACTATAGCAGAGAATTTCAGAAAGCGAAGAGAAAGGGGAGGGGGATGTAGCTCAGCGGTAGAGCGCATGCTTTGCATGTATGAGGCCCCGGGTTCGATCCCCGGCATCTCCACTGTACCGTCCCTGATTTTTTATTTATTTATTTATTTTCCCTCAAATTTCTGCCCCTGTTCATCATACAGACACCATGGACGTGATTATAACGGGTATTACTCCTCCGGTCACTACTTGGAAGTGGGATTTTCACAATAGGTGGGATCTGCCCTTCTTGAAGTCCCTAACACTCCAAATGTAATTTTATTAGGAGAGGCAAAGGGAAGCAGTTACAAGAAACATGTAAAGGCAAAGCCTGACATGATGACTGAAACCACGGAAAAAGTGAGAATGATCATTTAGGGAAGGTACCCTACGCTTCCTGGCATTGTGACTGCAGTTAAAGGCCTGGAGGCCTGGCGACTCATTCCCAGCCATCAGACGGCAAGCGTAGGCGTCATTCAAAGGTCTGAGCCCTTGCCCTTCAGTTGTGCTCTCAACTCCTTCTGAAAATGGAGCCATTTTCGGAGGGAGCCACCCAAAAGGAAACCAGCAGACACGGCAGGCGGGACCGTGCTTCCCGCTTCCTCAGCGACAGGCCACGTATGAACGCATGAATGACTGTGGCGCACATACTGTTTAAACCTATGTTTATACACTGTACTTTATCATTAAAAATAAAAGCTATTTTATTAAAAGAAGGGGTCCTGTTGCACTCTGGGTTCGGTGGTTCTTCGTCTGCGGAAATAATGAGTTCCTCATCCATCAAATCCTGTCTCTCATTTGATTTGACCTCATGTTTTAAATCATAAAAACATCTCATCTTAGAGCTGGAGGGATCTGACCCTGCACAGCCTTCGTTTCTTGAGATGAAACAAATTCATGAAATGACTCCCAGTTAGGGAGTGGAGTACTGGTGACAGGTTCTCTTTGTAATGAACTTCCATGAAGGTTATTTCTCCCTAAATGTCAACAAGGTTTTAAGAGAACAAAACGTTGAGGTTATCTCTATAAAGTCATCAGGCCTCACAAGAAATGAATCATATGATTCTGTTTTACTTTGTATCTTATGCTTAAATATTTCTAATAGCACAATGACAAGGAAAACACCATAAGGAAAAAAGAACAAGGTGTGCTGAGAAATGGAGCTTTCTAGAAAAGATGTCATAAATCTTTGAAAAAAAATGTTTTTCAATGATTAGATTTGATTTTACAAATAAAAAAAATCAAAATCCATTATATATCAAATCTAATCCAATGATTAGATTTGATTTTACAATTAAAAAAAATCAAAATCCAAAAAAATGTTTTTCAATGATTAGATTTGATTTTACAATTAAAAAAAATCAAAATCCATTATCTGAGAAATGGAGCTTTCTAGAAAAGATGTCATAAATCTTTGAAAAAAAATGTTTTTCAATGATTAGATTTGATTTTACAATTAAAAAAAATCAAAATCCATTATATGAGGTACCAAAGGTAGTCACATTCTTGCGACTTCCCGGCGGTCTAGTGGTTAAGCCTCCGCGTTCCCACTGCAGGGGGACACAGGTTAGATCCTGGTCTAATATCTAAAATTTAAAAACTAGCCAAATTCATAGAAACAGAAAGAATGATGGTTGCGAAGGGCTGGGGGTGAAGGGTTAGTGTTTAATGGGTACAGAGTTTCAGTCTTGCAAGATGAAAAGTGGAGATGGATGGCGGTGATGGCTGCACAACAGGGCGAAAGGTGAAAGGTAGCAGAACATGCCCCTGACGTTATTTTGAGCTACCAGCACTTGAAAAACAGCAAATGCAAAGCAAGGCTCTCACCGAACTCCCCTTCTCCGCCCAAAGACAGATCCTTCCAAAGGAACTCCATGGTCCTAGATCCCCTACCCAGGAGTTTCACTAACCAGGGAAGATTGGCTCTTGACACAGGAGAGACTAAAAGTTGATACCAAACTGTGTCAGAAGCTATCATATCTCTCATATCATATCCATTCTTCTATTCTTCCAGTAAAAATCATTTACTCTCCCTTAAGAGGACTTTCCCTGTTAAGATGGTATTTAAGCCTAAATTCTAAAGTCACATCTTTGAGTGACACATTTTCCCTCCGGGGTATCTCCAATATATTCAAGACGTGTGCATGTTAATAAATTATTGTGCTTTGTTTTGTTTTGTTCAGGACTCAGAAGGGTAAAAGGAAAATTATTTTTCCTCCCCTACAATATACTTAACACTACTGAACTGTACACTAAAAAATGGTTGAGATGATATATTCTGTGTATTTTGCCACAATTTAAAGACAACAAATTAAAACACAAAACAAACGCCCAATAAGTTAACTAACTTCTTAACGTTCCTATACTAGGCAAAATTGGAACTTTCTGACTGGTGGGGGATGAAATGGGTTATTTTGAAGCCGGAGCAGTTTGTTTTCTGCCACACAATGCAAATACACAAATGTAAGCAGGAAAAGGAACAGAGCCTCTAGGGCTTCTTCTCCTTCTTTTTTTCCCCCGCTAAGGCGCAGATTCCCTTGACTTCCTTTTATGATTATATAACTGATGACAACACAAGGCAAACCTTTCCCATCCAGCTCTCCGATTTCACCCTTTCCCTTAGGAGGAAAATGTTTGCTGGTCGTTGTGCGAACATTCTCATGTTGCTGAGTTAAGTCCCATACAAGGTTATGTGACCTTCAGCGGAGCTGAATCCTTTGGGGGAAGGAGGAAAGGCAGGCGGACAAACAGGCACCAGTCCCACCCCCTGCAGCCCAACACCCAGGCCCTTTGTGAGCTCAGCTCATCACGTGCTCACGCCCGCCCACCAATCCCGCCTTGCTGCTGGGTCTCTGTCACTCTTCCATTGGTGCCAGCTCTGACGCAATCCCTTCTGGGCCGCCTGCAAAGGATGGGTCAGTGGATGAGGGAGCTGAAAATGGATCCAGTGACTCAAGCTGCTTCTAGCACGTTCTAGCACATTGCATTCTAGGTCAGGGGATTTTAGGAGCGTGACTTGATACCCGATTCCTGAATCCAAGTGGGACATTCAGACTTTGGGAGCCCTTCTCAGCAAATAGAAAAGCGGTTGTAACAACAGCAACAAAACTCCTCTGTACAGCAGGGTTTATCAACCCAATGGATTACTGACATTGGGGACCGGGTAATTCTGTATTATGGGGGACCGTCCATTGAAGGATGTTTAGCAGCATCCCTGGCCTTTATCACTGGGTGCTAGTGGCATTCCTCACCCCCAATACCACAGTATGACAACCACAAATGTCTCCTGGGAATTCCCTGGCAGTCCAGTGGTTAGGACTCAGTGCTTTCACTGCTGTGGCCTGGGTTCAATCTCTGGTCAGGGAACTAAGATCCCGAGAGCGGAGAGGGGGCCAAAAAAAAAAGTCCCCAGACATGGCCAGATGTCCACCGATGGGCCAAATCTCTCGTGGTTGAGAACCACTGCTCGAGGTAAACAGCAGCCACCTGTCTTTGGGGTGGTCATTTTTCCCTCCCCTCCCCCTCACCTCAGTGCCCTTGGACAAATGTTTATTTCTTTGTGCTTCAACCGAACCCACAGTTAGACTTAAGTTAGGGACCACAGGGGTGGTGCAGAGAATTTTTCTGCTAGAGACAACACAGTGTTCTCAGCTCGTAAGAATGTTGTTTTCTCTTTGGAGATAACCCCGGGCCCATTCCCCCACCCTCTGAGCCTCTCTTCTCTCTCCTCTCCCCCCTCTTTCTCCTTCTTTCCCTCCCTTGCCTCTGAAATCAGGCCTGTTTTTCTCTGTACCTTTCCCTCCCTTGCCTCTGAAATCAGGCCTGTTTTTCTCTGTACCTTTTGGACCATGAAAAAAACTATGTCACAAAACTCGTGACTCAGCCTTTAAACAACAGGAATCACAAGGCTTGCAGGAAAGGAACAGCCCAAAGCAAACAGGGTGTGGTTTGAAGCCAGGTCTGGTCACCTGAGAAAGTGTCTCAGCTTTTTGTTCCTCCAAAAACTTCTTTCTGAAATTTAGGGAGAAAAAAACTTTAGAAAGAGCCTTGATGTTCTGTTCCTTTAAACTCCCTTTCCAAAAATTTAGAAATAACTTTCATGGAAGTCTGTGTTGGAAGTCACTGTGAAACGGCAGAAATGCGTCTCGGGGTGGGGTGGGAGGCTCCGAGGAGCTCCAGTTCTTTATGTCTCAGCTCAGAAAGAATTCAGCGAGAGGCAAAGTGATAGCTAAGGAGTGATTTATTAGACTAGGACGCTTGTGAGGCTTCCAAGCGGGTGGGCGAGAGGGGGCTGCACCCCGAAAACTTAGTGGGCTACAGCTTTAGAATCCAACAAAAAATGGGGAGGGGGAAAAGACCACCTTCTTCCTCATTCTTGAGTAGATGTTAAGCTTCCATCATCAGTTCCTCCTCCAGGTCAGGCAGGGGAGTTTTCTTGTCCCTCCATAGTCAAGTCAGGACTGTCATGGCACAGTGGAAATGAGCAAAAAGGTGGTAACATATATTAAAAATGGTAAATCATCTCAGGTTTCAGTATAATGTCACCCTCTCCTTATATGTTTGTTTTTAGTACGCCCAGAGGAGCGTGTGCTAGGAATCATTAAGTTACTGAGCTCAGTGGGCAGGATATGGGTCTCCTTCCACCGTTGTTTGTTTCGGGGCATGTCTCATGCTTCTGTTGCATGGGTTTTTTGTTAAGCAAGCCTGCTGGTTTTGTGGTTAAGTAAACCTGCTTTCTTGAGTGAAAGACCCCTTAACTTACTTTTTTCTCTACTTACAATCCCCTAGTGGGATTAACTATAATGTTTAATCACCAACTTTGTCTCTTTACTCTGTCCCTGTCAACTGGGGTCTCCTGCTAACCTGAAAAATGACATTTTATTTTTATTATTCATTCTAATTTCCCAGTAATAAATTCATTCTGAAAAAAGTTAAAAATGATAGAGGTTAAAGTCTATTTTGAAAATTGCTCAGAGCTTTTTCATAAGTACATACCCAGGTTACCAAAGAAAATATATAGCAGTTTTGTTCTGATTCACGTTTTAAGTATAATGTTTAAATAATGTTCATAATTTCAAGCAGGAATGTAGTCTTTTCCTAACGGCAGAACATTTTTTAGTCAGTTGCCCCTTTTTCTCTTTCTATATTTTTGAAGGCTTTAAGGGTAAAAATCAAAAACACCCTCCTCTCATTTGTACAAATAGGGAATATTTCTAGAAGAGTCCAGAAAGAATGGTGGCTGGGGAATTGAATGCATGAGGAAGATTTTCCACTGTAAACTTCAAAAAAATCTGTTGGCATCATATTCGTATATTTCAAAATAGTTGAAAAATCTGCTGGAGAAAGGACATAGAGATCATAAAATAGATTGTCATAAAAAAAAGGAAAAAGATCTAACTGACGATCTTTTTCTCTTCTTTTACCCAAAGGGAATTTGCCTAGAGAATTAAATTTTATATTTGGGATATTAATTTTTTTCCCCAGGAATAAACAGAACTTAGATTCAATAAGTATCTTCTTAAAATCTCGGGTTTAAATAGGTTTGATTTCTGATTTCTGAGCTCAACTAAATGTCAACAGAATTCAAATTCCAACGCCTCCCTGTTGATAATCAAGCACAAACCAGGAAGGCTGAAGAGCAATCTAGAAAGTTCTGTCAGCTTTCAAGTCCAGCGCAAAGAGTTTTACACAGCTGTGTGGAATTTCTGCTTTTCTTTTCAAAATTCAATGTAGACCTGCCATAGGCATTTCTCCCTTGGAAACTTAGTTTTCACTCCTGTGTTCGGAGGAATTCCTGAGGCTCCTGACGACCCGTCTGAGGCGGGCATGAGGCCGCGTCCCTGGGATTTGTCGAGTCATCCGTCTTGTCTCGGTGCCCGCCCGGTGGGGGATGGGTGCGGCCGCCGCAAGTTGGGGGGCTGGACTCCCAGAGTAGGCCTCGCGACGGGCTGAGGATGAGGGGGAAGTTCTGGGCAACAGAAACACTACCCATATCTAAATATGACTCACAATAAACACCCCTCTTTATTCGCGGGGGGGGGGGGGGGAGGGGCAGGGCGGGGTGTGCGCTGGGCAAGCGCGACCCCGACTCGGTGTGAGGTGCTCGGCCGGAGCCCTGTACGCCTAGGGCGGGCCTCGCGAACGGCGGGGCCCGTCCGGCCCGGGGGGAAGGGGCATCAAGGCCGGGCGGTGGAGACGGCCCGCTCCGGACGTCTGAGCGACTCCACGCCGGGTTTTCAGGCCGCCCGCTCCCCACTCTCCCTCCCCTCAATTCGAGCCCGGGGCAAGTCCGCGGACGCAGCGCTCAACCAGCGCGCTGATCCCTCCGCCAGGCCTCTCGGGACGGCGGCCCGCTCCGCGCCAGATTCGGCCCCAAAGCTCCAGTCTTCACGGGAGAGCATTTTATGAGTGGAATTAGTTGAGTCTGGGGTTTCTCTTCAGAGGGCAGGAGGGCTGCGAAAAGTAGTCCCTTCTCGGCGTTTCTGCGGAAGGATCTATCGGAGCGGCGCTACCTGCAAGTATATAAGGAAGCGCCGGCGGGAGCGCTGCGCAGGCATTTTCGTGAAGTTTGGGAGTCGAGTTGCGGTTTTTCTGCGTTTGCTGCCGTCACCACCATTTGGTAAGGAGGGGTCCCGGGGGTCTCGCGGCCGCGGGGGGCGCGGGGTGTCGACTTGCCCGCTGCGGCAAAGGGAGCAGCCGAGGCCTTTAGTTACCCGGGGCCCGCTAGCAGCAGGGTAGCCCTGGGAGGGAGGAACGCGGCAAAATGGCGTCCGTTCCCCGTCCCTCGGTGGGAGAAGCCGGACCCCGAAGCGGGCTGTGAGGTGGGAGAGAGAAGATGGGGCGCGGGGGAGGGGCCTGCGGGTGAAAAGGAAACGCGAGAGGCCCGTGAGGCCTCCGTGGCGGCGGGGCCCAGCTTTTTGGGGAACGGGCTTGGGCAGCGTGTGAGGGAAGCGAACATTAGGGCACGGTTTGACTCGAGCGAGAACTCGGTTTCCCGTCCCAGTAAGGGGACAGTAACTGCCGATGCCACGGAGCCGTCCTGCACCCGCGAGGGCGGAGGGGACCCGCTCGCCAACGCGGTTACGAGACGTCATCCCTTCCGTGGGCTCATAATCGAGGGTGGGGCCGCCTGCTGGTATGTGTGGAGGGAGAGTTTTTCTGGTCTCGGGGCACAGGGTTTGGGCCTGGGGTGGTCGCTGCCGTGTTGGCAGGGGACAGACGGCCAGTGAGGGGGGAGGGTGAGTGAGGCCCGCGAATTGACTGCTTTTCTTTCTTAAGTGCGTGAAACGTTGGCTTTGACCTTATTTGTCAAGCTTTTGAGTTTTTGGGCAAGTTAGTCATTTGGTTAGTATATAGTGACGTATAATTTTGTAGCGTTAGGTATGTGTTGACTTCTGAATTACCTGTTAAACGCTGGGGTTATTTTTTGTGTTAATTTTTTTTGTTGCAACAGACAATGCAGATCTTCGTGAAGACCTTGACTGGCAAGACCATCACCCTGGAGGTGGAGCCCAGTGACACCATCGAGAACGTCAAGGGGAAGATCCAAGAAAAAGAGGGCATCCCCCCAGACCAGCAGAGGCTCATCTTTGCCGGGAAACAGCTGGAAGATGGCCGCACTCTCTCTGATTACAACATCCAGAAAGAGTCGACCCTGCACCTGGTCCTCCGTCTGAGGGGTGGTATGCAGATCTTCGTGAAGACCTTGACCGGCAAGACCATCACCCTGGAGGTGGAGCCCAGTGACACCATCGAGAACGTCAAGGCCAAGATCCAGGATAAGGAGGGCATCCCCCCAGACCAGCAGAGGTTGATCTTTGCAGGCAAGCAGCTGGAAGATGGCCGCACTCTCTCTGATTACAACATCCAGAAAGAGTCAACCTTGCACCTGGTCCTCCGTCTGAGGGGTGGTATGCAGATCTTCGTGAAGACCTTGACTGGCAAGACCATCACCCTGGAGGTGGAGCCCAGTGACACCATCGAGAACGTCAAGGCCAAGATCCAGGATAAGGAGGGCATCCCCCCAGACCAGCAGAGGCTGATCTTTGCAGGCAAGCAGCTGGAAGATGGCCGCACTCTCTCTGATTACAACATCCAGAAAGAGTCAACCTTGCACCTGGTCCTCCGTCTGAGGGGTGGTATGCAGATCTTCGTGAAGACCTTGACTGGCAAGACCATCACCCTGGAGGTGGAGCCCAGTGACACCATCGAGAACGTCAAGGCCAAGATCCAGGATAAGGAGGGCATCCCCCCTGACCAGCAGAGGCTCATCTTTGCAGGCAAGCAGCTGGAAGATGGGCGCACTCTCTCTGATTACAACATCCAGAAAGAGTCAACCTTGCACCTGGTCCTCCGTCTGAGGGGTGGTATGCAGATCTTCGTGAAGACCCTAACCGGCAAGACCATCACCCTGGAGGTGGAGCCCAGTGACACCATCGAGAACGTCAAGGCCAAGATCCAGGACAAGGAGGGCATCCCCCCAGACCAGCAGAGGCTGATCTTTGCAGGCAAGCAGCTGGAAGATGGGCGCACCCTGTCTGACTACAACATCCAGAAAGAATCCACTCTGCACCTGGTCCTGCGCTTGAGGGGAGGTGTCTAAGTTCTCCCTTTTAAGCTTTCGACAAGTTTCATTGCACTTTTCTTTCAATAAAATTGTTGGCATTCTCAAATAGTGTAATTTATTTCTTTTTAATAAGTGTTTGCAGAAGATTCTTTTTAATTAGGGGTGGGGTGTGAGGGATCAAAGTTTTGGTCTACCAGATGATTCTGTGATAACCTAGAGGTAAGCAATGTCAGTAACATAGAACTGTAGTGGGTGAGTATAAATAAAACCCAGACAAGTTGGAGGCTGCAGTTAGAATTTTCCATGTGGACGCTTAGATGTAGATTTACTTGTAAGCTACTGACTTTAAAAATACTGAGTTTGGGTGTGGTACCTGAGAGTGGGAGGGTTTCTGGAATACCAGCAGGGAGGAGCTATTAGAGGGCCGGAGTGGTGGAAGGGAGCCAGAGTGGTGGAACGGAACCTACAGAAAAATCAGTTTTAGTACATAGCTCTGTTTAAATTCACATTGAGCTGCATAGAAAGTCATTTGACCAGATGTTTTTTAAAAGGATGTGGTAATGTTTTTTTGAATTTTATGTTTCATACAGCAGGTTCTTACTATCGTATGCATATTAGTGTATATATGTCAATCCCAATTTCCCAATTCATCACACCACCACCCCCTGCCACTTTCCCCTATTGGTGTCCATAAGTTTGTTCTCTAGGATGTGGCAGTTTAATTTTTACTAAAGTCTCATTAGGCGTTATGCTAGAAAGTTTAGGAGTTAGTAGTTAGAGAAGTAAAGCTATTGTCATAATTTTTGCTAAGATAAAGTTGTCAAGATTCCTTAATTTTCTGAGACTAGGTGAAAGATTTGTATATAGCTAAATTGGTGGGTGAAGCCATTGGCTCTTGGTCTTTTATAGTAGTGACTTACCAGTCAGATGCTACTGGTAAGTATCTTTGTATGTCATAACTAGAGCCAAAGGTGAAAGTTGCAGGGAAGCTGGTTTAATATAAGGAGCTGGCACTGGTTGGTAGGTACCCCAGAAGTCAGAGGCTTATTTGAAGGACTCGAAATAAGGGATTGTTCTCTCCAAAGAGCACCACTCCCGCTAGCTTCTCCCTTCCTCTCTCCCACTTTTAGGGTATGCATGTGTAACTTCTGATGCAGAGGAAATTCTGTATTACTGCCAGTTCTAAAATACCTGAAGTCAACAGGCTTAAGTCCTCCCTTTAGGGCATCACAACTAGGAAATGCCATTTGAAAAGTTTGTCTTAGGCAAATCCGTTACTTATTGTGGGTTTTCACTTTATTGACACCAGAGCATGTATAGTTCACTGGATTTCCGTGATCCACCCATGCAAATGAACATACAGGTCGAGAAGCAACATTACAAAAATCCCTGGAACTCCACCAGCACCTGTAACCACGTCCAGTCGCTGTAAGTAGTTTTTGTGTAAGTAAGTTTTTTATTTTATTTTATTTTGTGGTACGTGGGCCTCTCACTGCTGTGGCCTCTCCCGTTGCGGAGCACAGGCTCCGGACGCACAGGCTCAGCGGCCATGGCTCACGGGCCCAGCCGCTCTGCGGCATGTGGGATCTTCGCGGACCGGGGCACGAACCTGTGTCCCCTGCATCGGCAGGCAGACTCCCAACCACTGCGCCACCAGGGAAGCTTCTGTTAAGTAATTTTATTGCTCATTAAAAACAAGTGGTCAGGGGCTTCCCTGGTGGCGCAGTGGTTGAGAGTCCGCCTGCTGACGCAGGGGATGCGGGTTCGTGCCCCGGTCCGGGAAGATCCCACATGCCGCAGAGCGGCTGGGCCCGTGAGCCGTGGCCGCTGAGCCTGCGCGTCCGGAGCCTGTGCTCCGCAACGGGAGAGGCCACAACAGTGAGAGGCCTGCGTACCGCAAAAAAAACAAACAAACAAACAAAAAAAAACAAGTGGTCATAGCATAGGGGTAAAACGTCAATAGCATCTTGAAAATGACTGCCCTGCAGGACAGGCTTTGCAAGGTTCCTAAGGAGGTGTTAGTGATGAGTGCTTTGTGTTCGAGTGTGAGGCGGTCAGTGGCTAGTGATGCTTCAGAATGTGGGGCTGGGTCAGCTCGTGGTGGGGGGGTGGACCATGTGTGCGACATGCAGTTAGAAGGATCTTGGCATTAGAGCATAAAGCTGTGTGGGTGTCCTAGGGGTGGGGATGCTCAATGGAGAACTTGCTGAGGAACACTTGGCTCCTTCCTGTCAAGTTGAGTGAAAGGAATTGCTAACTACAGGTGTAAACACTAGAAAAGATTTGAAAAACAATTAAAAACACTAAAATCAGTGATGGTGCAAACTATATGTAAATATATTAAATATTAAAATATGCACAAGATATAGTACAAACATTAAAATCATGATAAAGGAAGTGAAAGTTACACATAAGCTTACTCCCAGGAAAATGAGTATATTTGCCTCTTACTGTATCTAATTACAATGTATACATTGTTTCATAAAGTCAAAGGTAGCCCACCTAAGTTCCTAAGTAGTTAAGTAACCATATTCCTTCCCAGTGATAACTAATTTTAAAGTTTGGTATTCCTTTGGGCTTTCCTCCTGTGTAGTAAATACATATAGATGTATACATAAATACAAATAGGACCATTGACAGCATAGTGTTTCTCAGCCTTTTTTTTAAAACTAGGTAATTATGGACATCTTTCCATGCCAGCATATCAGGATCTCCTTCATTTTTAATACTCCAGCTTGTATTTCATTGTATAGATGATCATCTGTGACTTAATTTAACTTGTCCACCAACATTTGATTCTAGGTTTTTGCTGTTACAATCCAGCTGTAAAGTACATCCTTATACACATCTGTCATATACTAATATTTTGAAAGGATAGCATAAAAATACAAGATTTCTATTTAATAAGGCTCTTGGGGATAATTTTAAAAATCAGCCTTAAAACATTTTTATAATGATTACTGTATTTGTTACTGTCTCATTTTCCTACTTTCATTTTTTTGAGTAAATAATACGTTCATGTGTTTCAGACATATAAAAAGTTTAAAACAGTATATAATGAAAAGTTTTCAGTTTTGTCTCCCAGCCTCTTGGTTCTCCACTTCCCCTAGTATGTGCTTTCAGAGTTTCTCTGTGCATGTACAAGCGACTACTGATTATTAATTCCCCTTTATGCAAAAGGTAGCATACTGGCTCGCAGTCTGTCCCGCACCATGCTTTTTCACTTTATGTCTTTTATAGTTTTGACAGAGTTCTAATATCCTTTCATTATAAAGGAAAAATACCTTCCATGTAATTTTCTCAAGAATAAAGACCACGAGAGCAACACAATCCCTAGTGAACATTTACAGGACCCTTCACCCAACAAATACAAGCATGACAGGAAAAATAGTGATATAGTGTTGAACGAGAGGCGTTTCTATCATCAAGGGATTCTGAGGCTAAAGAACAGAGATGCTAGACTTGCTCAGTTTCGTTGAATGATCTTAAAGCACCCCAAAGTTTGGTTTCACACGGAGTTAATACTACGTAAGGATTCATTTACACAGATGTGATTGTGTGAATCTTGAATAAACCAGAAGAAAAATGCGTGGCTCATATTTGTTTAGTGTTCCTTTTTATGTTTCGTTTGAGAGCACAACGAAGTCCTCGTCAAATTATTATAAATATGGTCCTCAGAGAGGTATGCTGTTCAGAGATTGGCAAGCGCTTGTTAACTCAAGGATGTCAGCCTTAGTGTGCAGTGATGTCTCTGCCGGAAGAGGGAGCTACCGGAACAGACTTTGGTTTAGTCATGAAGCCGGCAGCGCCCCCAAGCGGTGTGGTTGACTAGGCAATTTGTGCTTTTACTTTTCTATTTCTCACAGTGGGTTGTTTACTCATTAGTAAAAGTTAATTTACTGTCCTCCCAAATGCCTTTTACTTTATCCTGTTTCTGCCGGTCCTGAAGCCATCTCCATTTTTTAAAAAATTTGTTTTCTGGCTGCGTTGGGTCTTCGTTGCTGCATGCAGGTTTTTCTCTAGTTGCTGAGAGCAGGGCAACTCTTCATCGAGGTGCGCAGGCTTCTCATTGCGTGGCTTCTCTTGTTGTGGAGCACAGGCTGTAGGCGCACGGGCTTCAGTAGTTGTGACGCACGGGCTTAGTTGCTCCGCGGCATGTGGGATCTTCCCGGACCAGGGATGGAACTCATCCCTGGTTCAATTGCATTGGCAGGTGGATTCTTAACCGCTGCGCCACCAGGGAAGCCCCAAGCCATCTCCTTTTCCATTCCAGCTGGAATGACTCCTCCATAGCATCTAATGTAGCTATTATTCAACGTAGATTCTTTGTTTCTTACAGTATCTCAACAGATCTAACCCCTCAAAATGCCCTTCTCCCTGCTTCTCTTATCTGCTGACCACTCTTTTTCCCCATATGCTCCCTGACATTTTCTACGTCCTTGTTTCACTCCAGCTGCTCCCTCTTTCTAAAATACCACCTTTCCCCTATGTCTGACTTTAATAAAAACAAGTCTATAGCCTTGGCTGCAATAAGGAAAGAGCTGGGTTCCTGGGACAGCACAGAGAGGTTATACTGCAGCCCAGAGAAGGTGTGTATAGGATGGCAAGAGGTCACTGGCAGAATTTCCTGAGGCAGGAGGCTGGCTGAGCAGCAAGCAAGGGGCTATCAGCACAGGTTTGTGGAAAGTGTAACATTCCTCAGAAACCCCCAAAAATACCAGGGAAGGGAAACTGGTAAGTGGACTTCCTAGAGGCGGTCACACACAATGCAGAACAGACCGGTCATACGGGCTTTAAAGGAAATGCTGACTCCTCCACACTGGCCCACACAGATGCTGGGTCACAACTCCCTGCCCCCTCCCCCCTGTTGGTCATTCCCCTGGCATAGTCCAACCTGATGGGCTTCACTAGAGTTTTCAAAGCCCCCCGTCCAAATGCTTGAGACTGTAAAAAATACATTGTATCCAATATATGAAAATTACAAGATTGAATTTAAATATTTTAGAATCTTCAAAAGGTAACACATAAACTGGCACAGACTTCAGTGCTGACATAGGCACTTGTATTTAATGGGGGTACTTTTTAATGCAAGATATAATATGAAATGCTTTATATTTGGCTGTGGCATCCAAAGTAAAAATGTCTAGAGCCTACATGGGTCTTAAAATGCCCCTGTTCTTTTCTTTCATTTAAAAAGAAAATTGAAAACAGATTAGACTTTTTTTTCAAATGTTTCCCTGCCAAAAGAGAATTTTGAACGTTTTTGGAATAAATCATCCCAAGAATGTCAGTATAGCTGATTTAATTTTTGATCCAGGATCCAGTAAAGATTCACGCTTTGCATGGGTTATTATATCTCCTTTATGTTTCTCTCTCTCTCTTTTTTTTGGTTTGGTTGTGAAATGATTCTTTATTTTTGTGCTCCTTTATTGAAACACTTCCCTTTCTAGTTTTTAACTAACTGGGCATTGCCTGGCACCACTGTTGATGTCATCTTTCATGTCGTGATGGTGGTGGCCATCAGCACAGACTGGGCAGTCCTCAGGGTCTCTTGATGGTTCCAAGAGAATTCTCTAACCAAAGACTGGTGCTGCATCTGTCGAGCAATGTTGACAATCCCATCAAAGTGATACTCCCACTGTGCTTAATGTTTTTCTGCTTCTTTCTGTCTCTTGGCCGTTCCTTGAGGCCTTTGATGATCAGTGCAGAGGCAAAACGTACCACCTCAGTCTGAGCCTGTTGGTTCTGAATGGTCAGTTTCGCTGTCATCCTCAGACGCTTCCAGTCACTGGTTGCCTTGGTAATGTCATCACCAACCTTTTTTGGAGACAGACCTACGGGGCAGATCTCAGGGGTCACTGAATTCCCCACCAGTGTACCTCAGGCACACAACTTTGAGAAACCGTGGGTAGGTGGCGGTACTTTAACCATATCTGTGTTGTCAGGCCTGAGGGCCTCTTCTATCCTAGTCCAGGGGAGAGCTAACCTTCTCTCTCTTCACACAACACCCCTCCTCTGTCTCTCTTTTTCTTTGGCTGTTCAGCGTGGCCTGTGGGATCTTAGTTCCCTGACCAGGGATTGAACCCAGGCCCTCAGCAGTGAGAGGCAGAGTCCTAACCACTAGACTGCCAGGGAATTCCCCACACCCTCTCTTTCTCTTAATCTAGAACAACCCTATGTCTTTTGTATTTCCTAGGACACTGACTGAAGAACCAGGCCAGCCGATTTAACTAATGTCTCCCGTTCTGGATTTGTCTGATTGTTTCCTCATATGTGTGAGCCGTTTTGAAAAATATACATCATAGAACACATTTATTGTCTCCCAATTTGCACTCCACCTGTCTGTCCCTTCATCTTTCTGTCTCAGCTAATATCTCCTCTGTGTCTTCCTGTTCCAGCCGAAGTCTCAACCTCTCTTTCATCCATCTGGTCCAATTCATCAGCAAATCCCATCCACTCAGCCTCTAAAACATAGCCAGAATCTTGGGGCTCTTTCTCCAGGACAACACCCTGATCCGAGGCACCCATTTCTTTCATCTTAACCCCCGAACTGGTCTCTGCTCCCACTTGGGCCCTGGATGACCCACCCTCCTCCAAATAGTGTGGGATGTGCAGATTTCCAGAAAGTTGATGGCTTGAGCCTATGTTCCTCATTCCTCATTTCAGACTCTCTCTTTGGGCAAATACAACAATCAGGAGGGTGTGAGGGGCATGGGGAGGGGGATGAGGCCCAGGGGACCCCCAGAAGGTGACAGTGTGTCAGCACATGGACCGCCGGCCCTCGTGTCCAGGTCTTCCTGCTTGCTGGTTTGCCATCCCAGTTAGTTATTGAAAACAAGAAGCCTTCCCCTGCGTAAAAATCCCCAAAGACCAGCCGTCCTATCTCTTGGCTTCATTGCTGCTCTTCTGACCCTATTCATTCTCCCTTAGCTGCCCAGTTTTCTTTACGGCTTACGAAGAGCCCGAGGCTTTTCCTGCTTCAGGGCCTTTGCACTCCGCTCTGCCTGGAATGCCCTCCCCTGGATCTTCCCATCAGAGGACCCACCTCCTCTCTCAGGTCTCAACTCCAACCTCCTTTCCATGACCACCATTTTAAACGAGTCCACTGGCTCTCAACTAGTCTCATCCCCTGATCCACTCCTAGGTCCTTCATAACGCTTCTCAGTATCTGGAATTTTCTGACTGGTTGGATATTTGTCTACTGTTAGTTCCCCTACCTGTTAGCATACTGATAACTCAGTCCTCATCATGCCTGGCACTCCAATCCGAAAATTCTTCGTTGTCCTTTTATTTTAAAAATTTTTTTTGGCTGCTCTGTCTGGCATGTGGGATCTTAGTTCCCGACCAGGGATCGAACCTGTGCCCCTTGCACTGGAAGCTCAGAGTCTTAACCACTGGACCGCCAGGGAAGTCTCAGTCCGAAACTTCTTAACGACTGAGACCAAGGCACGGTGAACGTCCAGATTTTATTGATGTAGAAACTGAGGCACAGAGAGGTACAGGGAGGGCACCAGGCATTCTGGCCACAGTTCCACACTCTTTTTTTTTTTTTTTATGTTATAGAATATATATTTGTATAGATTTTTATTTATTTTTTTGTATTTTTAATTTTTTAATACAATTTTAAAGGTTACTTCCCATTTACAGTTATTACAAAGTATTGGCTCTATTCCCTGCATTGTACAGTACATCCTTGAGCCTACCTTACACCCAATAATTTGTACCTCCCACTCCCTCACTCTTAAATTGCCCCATCCCTCCCCTCTCTACTGGTAATCACTAGTTTGTTCTCTGTATCTGTGAGTGGGCTTCTTTTTTATGATATTCACTAGTTTGTTGTATTTTTTAGATTCCATATGTAAGTGATATCATACAGTATTTGCCTTTTTCTATCTGACTTACTTCACTTAGCGTCATGACTTCCAAGTCCATCCATGTTGCTGCAAATGGCAACATTTTGTTCTTTTTTATGGCTGAGTAATATTCCATTGTATCTATATGTACCACATCTTCTTTATCCATTCATCTGTCGATGGGCACTCAGGTTGCTTCCATATCTTGGCCATTGGAAACAAGGCTGCTGGGAACACTGGGGTGCATGTATCTTTTTGAATTAGTGTTTTTGTTTTTTCCGGTTATATATCCAAGAGTGGGATTACCCTGCTCCACGGTCTTAACCACTATGCTCTCAGGTCCCCGTGGAAGCACCACGAAGATTGGGGTTTTTTCTGTTGTATTGCTCTGACCACAGCTCTCGGTGCTTGGAACCCAAAGTGTCTGATTCAGGCTCTGATTCCAAGAAGAAGCCTTTTATCTTCTTGCTGGGCTGGGTGGTAGAGCCATCACAGCAAGCCCAGGGCCTCAAGAATGGTCTGTCGTGTCTCACATCTAGGGGCGGCAGGATGAATGGCTTCAGGGAAGTCTCAGGGATGATTCATTGGCATGGATAAAAGAAAGACAAGGCCAAGTTGTAAGAAGTTCATAGCTCGATTCCAAGAAGCTAACCACACATGGCTATTTACATTTAAATTAATTAAAATTCAATAAAATGTGTTTATCCTTTGCACTGGCCACATGTTAAGAGTCTAGTAATGGGGGAATTCCCTGGTGGTCTGGTGGTTAGGATTCGGCCCTTTCATTGCTGTGGCCTGGGTTCAATCCCTGGTCGGGGAACTAAGATCTGGCAAGCTGTGTGGCGAGGCCAAAATTAAAAAAAAAAAAGTTTAGTAGAAACATGTGACTAGTGGACATGTTTCCATCGTGGCAGAACGTTCCGTTGGATGGGGCTGGTGTAGGTGGACCATCACTTAGTTAAGCATCCTTCTGCTGTTGGCTATTCACGTTGCTTCCAATATTTTTCTACTATAATCAGTGGAACAAGATAATACGACTATTCTTTTTATATATTTTTTAAAATTAATTAATTTTTTTTAATTTTTTGGTACGCGGGCCTCTCACTGTTGTGGCCCCTCCCGTTGCGGAGCACAGGCTCCGGACGCGCAGGGTCAGCGGCCATGGCTCACGGGCCCAGCCGCTCCGCGGCATGTGGGATCTTCCCGGACCGGGGCACTAACCCGCGTCCCCTGCATCGGCAGGCGGACTCTCAACCACTGCGCCACCAGGGAAGCCCAAGACTATTCTTTTTTTAAATAAGGTTTTGTTTTGTTTTGTTTTGTCCTCACTGCGCGGTTTGTGGGATCTTTGCTCCCCGACCAGGGATTGAACCCAGGCCCTCGGCAGTGAGAGCTCAGAGTCCCAACCACTGGGCTGCCAGGGAGTTCCCTATATGGCTATCCTTACACATAGATCTTTGCCCGTGTGTGCATGTATATCTGATAGATACGCTTCTCAAGGGAACTTGTGGGTCAAAGGGCACATGCTTTTTAAATTTAGACAGACTTTGCCAAGTCCCCCTCCAAAGAGGTTACACAAATTTACACTCTGCCAAAAATAATCAACAGCCCCTGTTTGCCCACACCCTGGCCAGCACTGGGGCTTTTCAAACTTTGATCTTTGCTTGTCCGCTAGGTGAATAACGGTATCTTACAATAGTTTTAATTTGAAAATTATTTTAAGTTTCCCCTAACCTTATTCATTATTTCACTGCCAAAAGCACTTTCAATATGAAGAACATTTCTCCAAGTTCTCTGTATCTTAGCTGGGGACTTTGCCCTTCAGGGCCGCGTCTACTGTTTATATTGATTGCCTCACCCGTCACTGGTGTTGAACTGTGTGCTGCTAATTATTAGCTATGGTGGATTCAGAAGGAAGGGTAGAATTGGATATGGAACGCCCAAAGCTACGACAAATTATAAAAGGGCCCGGCTGTCACTTGAAAAACAAATATGATGCTTCTCATAAGAGACTCCATCGCCAGGTACAGATTGTTCACTTAACTGTACAGGTAAGGGCTGTCACTTAGTCCTTTTCCTCATGAGTAATTGACTTTTTGCTCTCGGAATGCAAATCTGCAGTGGCAGATACACAGGGCTGTTGACTTTTAAACTATATAACATTTAAAGATAATTTTGGTCCACCCATGTTCGGAGAAGCACTATTCCATAGCCAAAAATGTGGAAAGAATACAAACGTCTATCAGCGGATGAATGGATAAACAAAAGGTGGTGTATCTATACATTATGATATTATTCAGCCATGAAAAGGAAGGGAATTCTTTTTTTTTTTTTTTTTTTTTTTTTGGTACGCGGGCCTCTCACTGTTGTGGCCTCTCCCATTGCGGAGCACAGGCTCCGGATGCGCAGGCTCAGCGGCCATGGCTCACGGGCCCAGCCGCTCCGCGGCATGTGGGATCTTCCCGGACCGGGGCACGAACCCGCGTCCCCTGCATCGGCAGGCGGACTCCCAACCACTGCGCCACCAGGGAAGCCTGAAAAGGAAGAGAATTCTGGCACAGGCTGCAACGTGGTTGATCTTGAGGACATTGTGCTAAATGCGATCAGCCAGTCACAAAAGGGCAGATAACGTGGGATTTCAGTTATATGAGGTCCCTGGAGACGTCAAATTCATGGAGACAGAAAGTAGAATGGGGGTTGCTGCCAGGGGCTGGGGGAGGGAGATGAGGAATTGTTGTTTAAGTGGGACAGAGTTTCAGCTGGGGAAGATGGAAAAGTTCTGGAGATGGATGGTGGTGATGGTGGTACAACAATGTGAATGTACTTAATGCCACTGAACTGTACACCTGCAAGGTGGTTAAAATGGTTAAAGAAAAACAGTGCACACATGGAAAAGTGTTTAGGAAATAGGTGGAGAAACAGAAAATAGTCATAGAGGCTCCCATTTGGGAACTTCTTCTATTAGGGATTGAACCCATGCCCCCTGCAGTGGAAGCACAGACTCTTAACCACTGGACCGCCAGGGAGTTCCCTGTTACGTGTCTTTTTATCTATTTATTTTTTTTAAAAAAATGTATTTATTTTTGGCTGCATAGGGTCTTCACTGCTGTGTGCGTGCTTTCTCTAGTTGTGGTGAGCGGGGGCTACTCTTCATTGCTGTGCACGGGTTTCTCTTGTTGCGGAGCGTGGGCTCTAGGTGCGTGGGCTTCAGTAGTTGTGGCACGTGGACTCAGTAGTTGTGGCTCGCGGACTCTAGAGCACAGGCTCAGTAATTGTGGCGCACGGGCTCAGTTGCTCCGCGGCATGTGGGATCTTCCCAGACCAGGGCTCAAAGCTGTGTCCCTGGCATTGGCAGGCGGATTCTTAACCACTGAGCCACGAGAGAAGCCCTCTTATGTGTCTTTTTAAAATCACAATTTAAAATGTTTAAAAAGTATTTTTAAAAAACAAGCGCACAAAATATGTCATAATATTAAGGTTCAATAGAGCTGGATGCTGAATATTTTATTCCCTATCCTTTCATGAATGTTTAAAATATTCCACAATCAGGAAAAAATTCTGGAAGTAGTTCTTTAGGATACATGGGCAAAAAAAACTATGATGTAGAATCTTTTTAGCTTTTATGTAAATCTTTAGACTGTAAAAGCAGCAATAAGGCTTTATCTTTTTAAAATTATAAATTTATTTATTTACTTATTTATTTATTTGGCTGCGTTGGGTCTTCACTGCTGTGCGCGGGCTTTCTCTAGTTGCGTGAGCCGCGAGTGGGGGCTGCTCTTCGTTGCAGTGCATGGGCTCTAGGCGCACGGGCTCAGTAGTTGTGGCGCACGGGCTTAGTTGCTCCGCAGCATGTGGTATCTTTCCAGACCAGGGCTCGAACCCGTGTCTCCTGCATTGAGCACAGAGTCTTAACCACTGGACTGCCAGGGAGTTCCCTGTTACGTGTCTTGTTGCAGAGCACAGGCAGATTCTTAACCACTGTGCTACCAGGGAAGTCCCCTATCTTTTTTTTTTTTTCTGCGGTACGCGGGCCTCTCACCATTGTGGCCTCTCCCGTTGCGGAGCACAGGCTCCGGACGCGCAGGCTCAGCGGCCATGGCTCACGGGCCCAGCCGCTCCGCGGCATGTGGGATCCTCCCGGACCGGGGCACGAACCCGTGTCCCCTGCCTCGGCGGGCGGACTCTCAACCACTGCGCCACCAGGGAAGCCCTCCACGGTGAGTTTTAAGAAGCTCTGCCTGCCTGCGGGTGGAGGATGGAGAAGACAGTTTAGGCCAGTTGGGGGATGGGTCTGTCGTCCCGGCAGGATGATGGTGTTTCAGTGATTCTCAAAGTGTGGTCTCCAAAATAGCAGCGTCAGTGTCTCCTGGGAACTTGCTAGAAAATGCAAAATTATAAGACCATCCAGACCTACTGAATCAGGCCCCCTGGTTGCGGGGGGCAGCTCTTTGGGTCCCCCCCTACCACCATCCCACCAGGTGATTCTGAAGTGCCTCAGGTGTGAGAACCACTGATCTAACCAAGGCAGTGGAAATGGTGCATTCATTTGCTAGCGCTGCCATAACAATGTACAACAAACTGGGCGGCTTCAAACAACAGAAATGTATTTCTCAGAGCTCTGGGGGTCAGAAGTTGGAAATCAAGGTGTCGCGTGCTCTCCAAAGCCTCTACGGGAGGAACCTTCCTTGCTTTTTCCAGTTCTGGTGGCTGCCGGCGTTCCTTGGCTTGTAGACCCATCACTCCAGCCTCCCCTGTGTCCCCTCCTCTTATAAGTACACCAGTCATTGGATTTAGGGCCACCCCAATCCCGGATGACCTCATCTTCACTTGATCACACCCGCAAGACCCTATTTCCAAATAAGGTCACACTCACAGGTCCTGGGGGTTAAGACTTGAACATATCTTTTTTGGGGGACACAATTCTACCCACTACAGATGGAGAGAAATAAAAGGATTCGAGAAATATCAAGACAAGAGAAATCTTAATGGTTAGCTGGGGGTAGGAGGGAGAGAAAACAGAACGAAGAGGAAAAACGACTCAAATGCTTTTACATCAATAACAAAGCCTGGGCTGACGCTGGTGTCTTGTTGCTCTCTGAATGAGTTCCTTCGGGTAGAGTTTCAGGAACTTGATTCCAGTATCTTAGGACCGGTAAACACCTTGCTGAAATAAACTCCTTCCCACCTGAGAACCTGTCTCCCTTCCCTGCGGGGCAGGTCTGGGGAGAGAGGAGCTGGAAGAGAAGATGCCCTTCGCCCACGGAGCCCCCAGCTGATTACACTAGCTTCAATTCAGGCCACACTTGAGAGCCAAAATCAAAATCAAGGTCACAGAGCCCGGGGCCATCTGAAGCTGCTGCAGATCTCAGCGGCCTCAGAGGAAAGGATGGAATGGGAGACCACGGGCCTGTCTCCTGGTAGAGGAGCTGGGGGGCCCGTTAGCGTGGGAGTCCCTCCCTCCCAACCACAGGCTGCACTCAAAGCATTTGTTCTTCTGGAAGATTCTTCTCCTCCCTTCTCGCAGTCCCCAGGAGTTCTGATCCCCTGGAGGGCTTGTGAAGACCTAGATACTGGGCCTCGCCCTAGAGTGTCTGACTCAGCAGGTCTGGGGTAAGGACCAAGAATTTGCAGTTCTATCTTGTTCCCATCTCTCAGAACGGAGAACCACAGCCCGAGATGAATGGCTCTGAGCCCCTGTTGCACGTGGGGGTCACACAGGGAGTTAAAAACACCAACCCCAGTGCTGGACCCCGGACCCCGAAAATCTCCGAGAACGGGGCATGAGCTCTGACTTTGAAGCTCCCCGGGATTCTAAAGGTCAGCTAAGTTTGAGGTTGACACCATTCCCTCACTATGATTGGCTGAGAAGTGGACACATGACCAAATTTTGGCCAATAAGACACGGGGGTGGTGTGCTGGGGGACTTCCGGGTTGATGGCTGCCAACTTGCATTGCAGCAGGTGCTGGGGCGGGAAGATGGAAAGAACGTGGGTGCTCAATGATGTCCATCCTTGACCACGGAAACTGAGAACCCCGAAGCTGCTCCATCTCAGGACTTCCCCCTTTTGTGGAAATAATAAATGTCTTCATTGTTAAACGGCTCAGGTTGGTGCTTTCTAGTACTTTCAGCCAAAAGCATCTCAGTGGCTGCAGATGTGAAACCCTCTGGCAAGTAGCCAGCAGCCACAGTCAACAGCTTTATTGATTTACTTATGCAGTGAATTTTACTGAGTGTCTTCTATGTGTCAGGATGGTTCTGGGCACTGGAGAGCATGAGCGAGGTCCCTGCTGTCGTAGAGCTGCATTCCAGCGGGGGGAGACAGACACAAAAGCAAGTCCACAAATAAACCAACAGAATAATTTCAGACAACGTTCAAGAAGGAAAATAGAGTGGTTTGCTGGAGAGGGAGGGAGGGTGGGGCTTCTCTGGGAAGGTGACATTTGAGCAGAGAACTGAATGAAGAAGAGCCAACTATGTGAAAAGGGGCAGGGGAAGGATTCCAGGCAGAGGGCACAGCAGGTGCAAAGGCCCTGGGGTGGGAGTGAACTTTGTTCAAGGAACTGAAATGTGGAATGTGAAGGTGGCATGATTATGCCAGCAGCCTTCAGGGAAGTATCTAAAAGCACACAAAAGCCCCACAGTCCAACTTTTTCTCTCTCTCTCAATTTCTTAGGGCTTTTGTTTTCAGGTCCAAAGTGTACTAGCCCTGGTTTGTTGAAATCTGAGTGGAGTTTTTCAGGCTCCTCTTCCTAACTCAAGAGAACCATTTAACCTTTCACCGTGTGTGGCCTGCTGTACACTGGCTTTCTTCAATGAAAGCCAAGTGTTCATGCTTCAGCCTAACTAAACAGCTCTGTCTGCAGCAGGTCCCCATCTGTTTTGCTGTTTCTCCTGACAGAACATTTTCTGTCCTGCCCAGAAACCTGCAGCTCCTGTCATGGCCCCTTCCTTTACAACACCCACCTTGTCTGCCTGGGGCCTGCCGATGCCTGGGGACACATCCCACAGCATCAGAGCAAGAGGACGACCGCTGTGCCACCAAGCAGGAGTGTTGTTGAGGCCAACGTTGGTACGAAGAATCCTTTAGGATAGAAAAGGCCTTTGCTCTTTTAAAAAATTCACTCAACTGTAGAACAGCAAAGTTGCCATTTCCTTTCCTCAGTGGGGACACTGCTTGTGGACACCAGGTTGAGGTGTGTGCCGGGGGTGGCTGAAACCCAGGTCCAAGCAGGTTCTGGAAATACTCTTTGGCAGGAAATGGATGGCGACACCATTCCGCACACGGCTGCCAGCAGCAGAAGCTCCTGTTTGGGCAGACATGGGGTGGTGCTGAGAGGGACCACAGGACACTCACTCACAGGGTTCTTTGTTTAACTGTGTTTACTGCGAGTTTCCTGTGAGCAAGGGGGACACGGTCTCACACAGGTCCCAGACCAGTGGGGACAAAGATATTATTCTCACACCTCTGAGTCTATAATGCCACCTGCACCTGAGAAAAATGCTCTCAGGGAAAGGAATCTGCTTTGGGGAGGGTGTATTACAGAGGTCACAGAGTGAACCTTTTTCAAAGCAAACAGGATCGAGTTACTTCCTGCTTAAATCCTGCACTGGCTTCCCGTTGCCCAGGTATAAAGCCCAGACCCCTCTCCGGGGCCCACAAGGCCCTGCAGCTCTGGTGCTGGTCCAGGTCCCCCACTTCTCCCCCTGCCACTCCCTGAGATGCAGCCTCCCTAGCCTCTTGTGGATCTTCTGATGTGTTCAGCCTGTGCTCACCCCAGGACCTTGGCACGTGCTATGCTCACTGCTCTAAGCACTTTTCACAGGTCCCCACGTTCTCCCTTAAAGTCTGGCTCCGATGCCACCTCCTCAGAGAGGCCTCCCCTGGCCAGCCCATCTCAAGTGACTCTCCTTATGACGTCTTCTTGTTTTATTTTCACGGCACTCTAATTTTACCCAGCCTGATTGCTTATGTCTGTGCCCCCCACTGCTATGAAAGCACAACAAGGGCAAAGACATTGCCTGTCTTCACAGCAGGGCCCAACGCCTGCCATGGTTTGTGGAATGAATGAATGAATGATTGAGGGACCTGACCCCATCTGGGCCAGCCAGTGAAGGCTTTCTGAATTGACATATGGTGGAAAAGGAGGGCCTCACCTCTGCTTTTTTGGGGGGGCCTCACCGCACTGCATGTAGGATCTTAGTTCCCTGACCAGGGGTTGAACCCGTGTCCCCTGCAGTGGAAGCCAGGAGTCTTAACCACTGGACCACCAGGGAAGTCCCACCTTTGCTTACTTTTTGACCTCACATCTCATATTCTCCCCTCTCCCCTCTACCAACCTGAGATCTTTCAGTTTGTTTGTTTTATTAAATAAGCATGCTAAAGTTCTAAGGGCTTCACAGATAGGAGCTCACTTGGTTCACACCACAGCCCTCTGAAATAGGTATTATTAGCCCCATTTTACAGATGGGGCAATTGAAGTCCAGAGAAGTAAGTATCATGCCCACACGTGAGCCAAGATTTGAACCTGGATTATCTGGCTCCAGACTTGCTGTTTTTAATGACTATTCTTTCTTACCTCCAGGCTTTTCCCCAGAATGCTATCTCTAGGATTCTCTTCCTCTTCTCTCATTAATTCCTTTTTCACCACAGAATCAGTTCTCATATCTGTCAGGGTCCAAGCAGGAAGGGGACAGTGCATTAAAACTGGGAGATTTTGAAGAGGTTTTAACACAGGGACTGTTTTAAAGGTGTGAGGAAAACAAAAGGAGTTGTGAAGCTGTTCTCACTCCTAGGGCTGAAGGTTGGAGGGGAGGGAATGACTTTGGAACCTGGAAGGAGAGGGGCTGCCTTACTTGGAAAGGGTCATGGCCAGCCTGAGCGTTTCTGTTATCTGTTGCTGCAAAAAAAACCCCAAAAAAGCACCCCAAAGGTAGTGACTTAAAACAACAAAAATTTAGTATTTCTTATCACCTTCTGGCTTGAATAGTTCTGGAATGCCAGGATGCCGGGCAGGTCCACAGATGCTGGCTGCCAGCTGGGCTGGTGGCTGGGGGCGTGGTCCTCACTCACGTGGCTTCTCCACACAGCTGCTTGGGCTTCCTCACAACATGGTGGCCGAGTTCAAGAAGGAGTGTTTTAGGAGGTGAAGGTAGAGCTGCTGATGGCTTAAGGTCCACTCTTGGAGGCTACCCAGGGTCACTTCTGCCACAGTCAACCTGTGGTTGACAGAGGTCACAGTGTCAGCCCAGATTCTGGTGGAAGGAAAATGGATTCTCAGTAAAAGGAGTAGCAAAGGAGCGTGAAGGGTATCTTTACTAAGAACATACCACCAGATGAGGCTGGAGAACGTCTCATTTTCCCTCACTCAACTTCTTCAGATCTCCTGCCTCCCAGTGGCCAGAGCCAGCTAGAAACCAGAGGACAAGGGAGGCTGCTGACCTGGCTTCTGAGGGTCACCTTCTTAGGGAAGACATCAGGATGGAGAAGCAGAAGGTGTTTGAGGGACAGAACAATATCCTGGCATAGGACCTCCCACTCTCAAGCTCTGCGAGACCTCTCTCTTTTTCCTTTGTTTGTAATTCTAGACCTCTGTGATTATTTATTGTCAGTCTCTCCTCCAGTACTGTGAGCTCCAAGAGGGCTGGGATCACGGCTGCTTCGCCCACCCCTGGATCCCCCAGCGCAGCACTGTGTCTGGCACAGGGTAGATGCTCAATGAATATTTGTTGAATGACTGAGCCCTTCCTGATACGACACAGATTTCTTCCCTGGCTTTACCCCTCACCCCCGATCCATCCATCCCAAATACACCTTCCATCCGTCCAGGTCTCCCTGGCTTCCCCAACCCAAGTCACTACAACCCAGGCTGCGCAGGGTAACCTCATTCTCATCCTAGCTGAGCCACACTTTTTACTCTTGACCCTCAAGCAGCGGTCAGGGAGAAGTATTTTTATTCTTTAAAAAAAAAAGGGAAATTGTCTTAGTTCGCTGTGTCTGCTGTAACAGAATACCGCAGACTGGGTGGCTTATAAACAACAGATATTTTTTTTCCTCATGGCTCTGGAGGCTTGAAGTCCAAGGCCAAGGGGCTGGCAGATTCTGTGTCTGGTGACAGCCCACTTCCTGGTTCATAGATGGTTACAGGTTCCCTGTGTTCTCATGTGGCTGAAGAGGTGAGGGAGCTCTCTGGGGTTTCCTTTATACGAGCACGAATTTCATTCAAAATGGCTCCAACCTCATGACCTAATCACCACCCAGAGACACCCCCATCTCCAAATACCGTCACGCTGTGGCTTAAGATTTAACATATGAATTGTGTGTGTGTGTGTGTTGTGTGTGTGGGAGGCACAAACATTCAGTCTATAGTAGGAACAGACACAAAAGTAGAGAAAATCGTACCACGAACCTCCATGGACCCATTTTTCAGATTCCACACCTATCAAGTTTTTTTGTTACAGCTGCTTCATCCATCCTCTTCACTTTCTCTTTTAGTGAATTATTTTGAAGCTACTCTCAGTCACAATGGCCTTTTTCCCCTACATCCTGCAGTATGCACCTCGAAAATACTTCACGTAACAGTTATCACCTCTTCAAAATGAGCAATCGTTGAAAGCTTTGTTTTTTTGGTCGCACCACGCAGCACGTGGGATCTTAGTTCCCCGACCAGGGCTCGAACCCGCGCCCCCTGCAGTGGAAGCGTGGGGTCTTAACCACTGGACCGCCAGAGAAGTCCCATATATTTTTTTTATTTTTTATTTTTTGGCTGTGCCGCGCAGCTTGTGGGATCTTATTTCCCTGACTAGAGATTGAACCTGGGCCCCGGCAGTGAAAGTGCAGAGTCCTAACCACTGGACCACCAGGGAATTCCCTGAAAGGTATTTTAAAATCTAAATCAGATCACTCTGATTTAGGTTACTCTTCTGCTATGAGATCTCCACGGCTGAAATTGGAATTATTTACCATGGCCTAAGAAAAACCTAACAATTTATTGTACAGACTCTGAGAGTAAAAGGGGGAGGGTGCTAGTAATAATCATATTGGGACAAGAGATATAAACTGGGCGGTCACGCTATCTGAGGGGCCTGCCCTTCATGGCACCGTCTCTGCTTATCTGTTCCTTGAACAGATGGGACATCTCCTTGCCACAGGGCCTTTGCACTTACTGGGTATTTTGCCAAAATGTCCTCCCCAGTCTCACCCTTCTGGTCTCACCCCTCCACCCCCTCATTTCTCTGTGGTGTTATCTCATCTGTTTCTCTCATTGGCACTTTATCATCATATAAAATCCTTATTTATTTGCTTAGGTGTGTTTTGTTTTGTTTTAAAATCTCTCTCCCCTGCTAAAACGTGAGGCCAGGACAGAGGGGACCTGTCTGTCTTGTTCACTATTCTATCCCCTGCCCGTAGCACACAGTAGGCCTGGTACATGGATGGATGGATGTGCCCTGTTCATCCCTGCAGGTCCGGCGGGGCCAGGTGACCTCAGAGGAGCCTCCTGCGTCCTGGGACTGGAACCATCCTCACGTCTCCAGCCGTCTGGGCTGTGGGAACAGGCAGAGGCTTTTCTCTTGTGATCCGGCAGACACAGAGCAGAGTTGTTAGCTCCTGGTTGCCAGCTGAGCCCTCCCACACACTTACACCTTTGAGATGGAAGGTGGTTTTGCGTTGGAGACTTAGCTCTTGCCAGAGAGACGTACATGTCTCATGTCCTGAGATGCGGGGGCAAAGGTGAAGTTCAACCGACAGCTTTTAGTGAAGGAAGACGTCTGGAGACTCCCAAGGTGGTGGATGATTCTGCAGGGAGTCAGGGTTTTGTAGGCGCTTGGCTGAGTCTCCTAGGGGAAGTGGTGGTGGTGGTGAGACTCTGGAGACCTCCACCAACATTAACATGCACAAGGGTCTGTGTGTTTCCAAAATGGCGGCGGGGATGGATGTGGATACCTGGGGTGGCGCCAGCATCAGTGCAGGCAAGAAGCGCTTTGACATGAAAAGGGGGAAATGTGGTAGCCCTCTGAGCCTGGGACAGCGTGGTTGGTAACTGTGCCGCCTGCAGGGACCACGTTATGAATCTTTGCGTAGAATGTCGAGCTAAGCACGTGTCTGCTACTTCTGAAGATGTGCCGTTGCATGGGGGAGTTTAAGCACTTCTCCTGCAACTCCTGCTGCCTCAAAACACGGTAGTTGTGTCCGCTGGACAAGAGAGAGCGGGAATTCCAAACGTATGAGCATTAGAAAAAGGCATTCTTTGATCAAGCTCAACTGTTTTGTTCTTCATTTAATGACTTGCCCTCCTGTTACTTAATTGTTCAATAGAACTGTGTCTCTCCTGCTTTGTCTTTTCAGTTTGCTCTTCCGGCAACCTTCTGTGTCAAATAAAATCTACTTTCCTAAATTCTAAAAAAGTGTTCTGGGAATTCCCTGGCAGTCCAGTCCCTGTGCTTCCACTGCAGGGGGCATGGGTTCAATCCTTGGTTGGGGAATTAGGATCCTGCAAGCAAGCCGCCTGGCACAGCCAAAAAAAAAGGATTGTAAAAAAACAAAATTGCAGGAGTCATTTTCACTTACTGAAGAAAAACAGCTCCTAAAAAGTCATTTGCATCAATGGGATATTATAGCATCTTAAAGAACATCTATCCAGACACACTCCTGCCTCAGGACCTTTGCACTGACTTGTTGCCTGGGTCTGGAAAGACCTTCCCCAGATATCTACGTGGCTCGTTCCTGCACTTACCTTAAGTCTTTGCTCAAATGGCATCCTCTCACAGAGGCCCTCCCCCAATCACCCCATTTAAATTGCAACCCTGCCCCCTGGGGGCGCTTACCCTGTTCTCTTATTTTTCCTGCTAAATCATGTATCATCCTGTAACACAGTGCAGTCCAACAGAGATGCAATGGGAACCACATGTGCAATTAAAAAAAATTTTAGCGGCAGCATTTTTTTTTTTTTGGCTTGTGGTATCTCAGTTCCCCAACCGGGGATCGAACCCGCAGCCTCAGTAGTGAAAGTGTGGAGTCCTAACCACTGGACCACCAGGGAATTCCAGTAGCTGCATTTTAAAAAGTAAAAAGAAACAGGAGAAATTAATCTCAGTAGTATTTTTTTTTTTTTTTTTTGGCGGTACGAGGGCCTCTCACTGCTGTGGCCTCTCCAGTTGCGGAGCACAGGCTCCGGACGCACAGGCTCAATGGCCATGGCTCACGGGCCCAGCCGCTCCGTGGCATGTGGGATCTTCCCAGACCGAGGCACGAACCCGTGTCCCCTGCATCGGCAGGCGGACTCTCAACCACTGCACCACCAGGGAAGCCCTCAGTAGTATATTTTTAATTAGCCCAACATATCCCAATGTTGTCATTTCAACGTGTAATCGACATCAAAATATTGAGATATTTTATGATCTTTATTTCACAGTAAGTCCTTGAAACCTGGCGTGTGTAGGACACAGCAGCTCTCACGTGAACATCATTTCGAGCGTCTTGTCGCCGCGCGTGGTCAGTGGCTACCGTATAGGGCAGCGCAGCCCTGGCATGTTATAAAATTTACCCATGATTATGTTCACCATTTATTGATCTTGCTTGTCTGCTGGAATAGAAGGTCAGCAAGGCTTTGTATGTTCACTGCTGGGTCCCCAGCACCTAGCAGAGTGCCTGGCTCATAGTAGGTCGATATTGGCTGAATGAATAAGAGCAGCGAATGTGAACTCTGGGTCTGTCTTCACCCGATGGCGACCTAGGTGGCAGACGTGGCCAAACGTGATTGTTTCCTCTTCCTCGCTGGCTTTTTCTTTTTTCCCTGTGCTTTCTCTCACTCTCCCCAACTACTTCCTCTTTCCCCTCTCTCCACTTTTTCTTCAGCAAAGAGAGTAATGATTCATGTCTGGGCTCTGGAGCCAAGCGACTTGCTTCCATCCCTGCCCTGCCACTAACCAGCTATGACTCTTCTGAATCAAGCCATTCAGCTTCCATGCAATACCTCTCATGCATTGCCCCAGGTGGTAATAATAATTCTCCCTGCGCTGAGGTGGGGCGGACCAAGTGTGGCAGCCTGCAGGCAGTGATGATCCCATGTAAGAATGGCACCTCGATAAGTGTGTAACCAGGATTAGCTCATTTAATCCCATGACTACGCCAGGAGGTGAGCGCTGTTGAGATGATCTCTACTGCATAGATAAGGAAGAAGCCAGGGCACAGAGAGGTTAAGCAAGTTGCACAAGGCCACACAGCTATGTAACCTGGCTGCAGGTCCTTAACCATTGGGCTCTTATAGCTGTTGTTTATCAATGCCTATTGATTAAGGGCCTACCGTGTTCCAGGCACTGTTCTAGGAGTTGGGGATACAGCAATGAACAAAATAGACAGATTCCTGCCCTTGTGGAGACTTTTTCATTCCAGAGGAGGAAGAGAACCAATAAAACAAGCAAATACAGGAATAATGTAGTGTTGGATGGTGGTAAGCATAATAGAGAAAAATAAAACAGGGCAGGGAGATGGGGGGATTGTGGGTGTGGTTGTAATTTGAGAAGGTTGATAGGAAGGAAGTCTTTGCTTTGAAGATGACATATAAAGAAGGACTTGAAGGAAGGGAAGGTGACCACATGGAGGTTTGGGGAAGAGTGGTTCAGCAGAGGGACCAGTAAGTGCAAAGGTCCTGAGGCAGGGGCAAGGCAGCAGGTTTGAGGAACACCTAGGAGGTGGAGCAGAGTGGGCTGGGGGAGAGGGGGATGCGAGGTCAGGGAGATGAGGGTGACCCACAGAGCTCACAGAGGGGGCTGTGGTGAGGACTTGGCTTTTACTCTGAGTGAGGTGGGAACCACAGGAAATATGCTATACTTCAAATAGCACACAACCCACTCGTGTAAAATGTACAATTCAATGGGTTTTAGTCTATTCACAGAGCTGTACAACCATCCCCACAATCAATCTTAGGACTTTCCGTCACCCCAAAAAGAGCTCTTAACAGTCACTCCCGATTCTCTCTGCCCCCCAGCCTAGGCAAACACTAACCTGTTTTCTGTCTCTATGGATTTGCCTGTTCTGGACATTTCATGGAAATGGAATCATACCGTATGCGGTCTTTTTTTTTTTTGGCGGCACGCAGGCCTCTCACTGCTGTGGCCTCTCCCGTTGCGGAGCACAGGCTCCGGACGCGCAGGCTCAGCGGCCATGGCTCACGGGCTCAGCCGCTCCGCGGCAAGTGGGATCTTCCCGGACCGGGGCACGAACCCGCGTCCCCTGCATCGGCAGGCGGACTCTCAACCACTGCGCCACCAGGGAAGCCCTGTATGTGGTCTTTTGTAACTGCCTCTTTCACTTAGGGTAATGTCTTCAAAGTCATCCGTGTTGCAGCATGGATCGGTACTTCATTTTTTAATATTAAATAATATTCCATTGTGGGATATTCCACGTTTTATTTATCCATGTGTCAGTGGGGGGTATTTGGGTTGCTTCCACCTTTTGGCTACCGTGAAGAGTGCTGTCATGTACACATTTTTGTGCGGACACAGTTTTCATTTCTCTCATGTATACCCGGGAGGGGAACTGCGGGGACTTATAGCAACTCTGTGTTTAGTCTTTCGAGGAGCTGTTTCCAGACTGTTCTCCACAGTGGCCGTGCCATTTTACAATCCCACCAGCAGTGTATGAGGGTCCCAATTTCTCCACCTCTTTGCCAACACTCCTACTAACTGTCTTTTGATCGTGGGAGGGTTTTGAGCTGAGGAGGAACGTCATCTGACTTGGCGTTTACAGGATTTCTCTGACATGCACGTTGATAATATTTTACTATCATTAATCTTTCAAAGTTTACTTCTGCATCATTGTCTTGCCTCATCCTGGCAAAGTCTCTCTCTGAAACATGATGAAGTCTTTTCTCTGGCTTCTTAGGTCACCGCCCCCTACTCCCCCAGTGGATGTGACTCCCCACAGCGAGGTCACGGCTGGTCATGTGTCTCAGACATCCTTTCATCTCTGCTTTCTCTCTTGTCAAGTGACAGTGTGGCGTGACATGAGAACACTCTTGCCGTAAGCATCACGTACATTTGGACCTTGAAGACTTGAAAGTTAGATTGGGTGAGATGGTCAAGGCGAGCCAGTCCTTGCCGAGGGAAGCTGGGTATCAAAGAAGGGGGTGGCGTCGGGGTGAGCACAGACCCCAGATTTTAGTTAATTAGTTAATTCCCAAGAACTACAAAAGTCAGCAAACATAAAACAATCCCCACAGCTGATGGCCGCTGAAGGCCTTAAGGAATTCAATGAAATTATATTAATTAATGAATGAGTTGGTTGATTAATTAAAGGTTAATTATTTCAAGGCTTTATTGAGTATGTACTAGGTGCCAGGCATTGTTCCAGGTGCTGGGGTTACATCCATTCGCAAAAACAGACCAGCTTCTGTCTCTTGGGAGCTGGGGAGAGAAACAAGTAAACAGATAAATAAGACAATTTTAGATAAAATGGGGTGATTTGATAGAGAGTGACTGGTGGGTTGGGACTTTCATTTTGGACAGATTACACAGGGAAGGCCTCTCTAAGGAGCAGGCTTTGAAGTGAGACCTGCAGGAGGAGAAGGCCTCAGGTGTGGGGAAGTGTATTCTAGGCAGAGGGAACAGCAAGTGCAAAGACCCTGAGGCTGGAAAAAGCTGGGGCTGTTTAAGGAACAGAAAGAAGGCCCAGAAGCCTGGGGTAGAGAGAACAAGGGGCAGAGGTTGGGACATGGGGGCAGAAAGGTGAGCAGAAGCCAGGTCAGTTAGGACCTCGGGACAGCAACAAGAACAGGTAGCTTCATGGCGCTGTCACCTTGGGGCACTAGTCTACGCACTGTCACATCTTCCCAACTCATTTAATCCTTGCGATAGCCCTTGGAGAGAGGCTCTTATTATCCCCATTTGACAGGTGAACAAACTGAGGCACAGAACGGGCCAAGCCACTTTCCCCAGGACTCTAGGGTAGGAAATCCTGCAGCATGGACTTCTTGGAACCTGTCCCCATCTGACACCACAGCCGCCTCATCTAGCCACCTTTGCCCCAGCCATCTTGATCTAGGTCAGGAGTTGGCTCCCTGCTCCCGGTACCCCGGACAATGTCGGGTCTCCCAAGGGGAACACAATGCCAGGCAAGGCTCTCTGGCTAGTCACAGCAGGTGCCTGATATATACTGACTCAGGCCAGGCTGTGCTGCTTAAGGGTGGGCCTGGGAGAAGGCTGCTTCCTTCCAGGGTTGAAGAAGAGTTTCAGAAGGCCTCATTCTGAGCCCTCAGGGACTGGCCTGCCTTACGCAGGGGCTGGGGACACTGCCCTCCTATCCCTGCGTGGCCCCCACTAGAGACTGAGGGGACTGGTCTACATCAGGGATCCAGAGGTCCAGGTGGGGTGGAGGGCTGCAGGCATTAGGAGCAGGTGGGTGGGGCTTGAGGACTGCAGCAGAGCTGGCACCCAGGTTTCCTTTTCTTGGAGCACTTATCTGCAATCCATCGTTCATTTGTTCACTTGCCAATCATCTGTCTCCCTGTTCGTTAGAAAGCAGGGACTTGGGTTTGTTGACCTAACCCTCTGTGCCTATTTCCTTATCTGTAGAACAGAGTCGCTGTGGGTCAGGCACTTAGCACAAGGACCCCACCTAGAAGGCTCCTCGCTGATTCACTCTAAAATGTTCCTTGGGAGCAAGCGTTCCCAGCCAGGCAGCGCTCAAGCTTTGTCAAGAGACGAAGCTTCTGCCTGGAGCATTCTAGCGCCTGGCGATGGTCAGAACGCAAGAACATATGAACGTGGAACAGGCCAGGTGGTGGCCCGGTGATAAGGGTGAGGGGTGAGGGGAGAACTGGCCGCTATTTTATTTCACACAGGGTGGCAGGGAAGAGCCTTTCTGATAAGGTGGCGGAGCAGTCGTGAAGGAAGGAGCCGGGCAGATATCTGGGGGGGACAGAATTCCAAGTCGTAGGGGTACATGGTCCTGAGGCGGGAGTCTGCTGGGCTTGTTCCACGGAGAGAGAGGCTGCAATAGCACGTGTGTGCGCACACGCGGGAAGGTGTGTGTGGCGCCCTGGGGGGAGAGGAGGTCGCAGAGCTGGGGGCGGGCGCTCTGGCGTCCCTGCCAGAGTTGGGCAATTCGTACTAAATACGAACAGCGACGACGCTCAGGACAGAGGAAGTGGGAGGGGAGGAGGGGAGAAGAGGGGAGGAGGAGGGTCTGGGAGGCAGGGGGAGGAGGGAGAGGCGGCGGGGGGGGGACGAGGAGACAGAAGAGGAGGGGGGAGAAGATGGGGAGGCGGGATCAGGGACAGGGGTGAGCGGGGAGCAGCTGGGAGTGAGGAAGGGGAGAAGAGTTACGAGGTGGAGGGGGGCCAGGCGCAACGTTGCACGTAGCGCACGAGATCTCCGCGCCTCCCTCCCGTGGAAACGGAAGCTAGAGCTTGGGGCCGGCGGCCGTGGCCCCGCCCCAATCGGACCATCTCTCCGCGCCCCGCCCCGGACACGCCCCTTCTTAGCCTAGGCCCCGCCCCTCCGCCCCCGCCCGCTGGCGCCCGCCCAGATGCTGGCGCCCGCCCAGATCCTGGTGCCCAGGGCGTCCCGGGGGCGGTCCGCCCCGGCGATGGCACATAAAACCGTTGGCCACCTGCCGGGCCGCTCCTCCGTGCGCTGCGGTCCGGGGCCCGCCGTGCCGCTGCGGCCCGCGTCCGCGGAGTCGCTGCTTCGGTCACCTTCGTCCCCGCCTCGGTCCCTCCACAGGCGCGGAGCTCCGCGAGCACCGCGCGGGCGCCGGGGCGCGCAGACATGGGCAGCCGCTCTAGAGCGCGCCGGGTGGCCGCGGCGCTGGGCTTCGCCGGGCTGCTGTGCGCCGTGCTGGGCGTTATCATGATCGTGATGGTGCCCTCGATCATCAAGCAGCAGGTCCTCAAGGTGGGTGAGGGGCCCGGCCGGAGGTCAGTGCACGCGGGCCCCTCCGGGGCTGGAGGGCGCTGGGCGCCGAGGAGGGCCGGGTGTCCTGGGCCGGGGCCCCTGAGCACCGGAGAGACCAGAGGGCATGAGGAGAGGCAGCAGGCCACCTTCCCAGGAACCTCCCCGACCCAGGACGCAGGCTGAGTTTGGGGGCCAAGGAGGGCATCCGGCGCTTTTGCTGGAGGCGCAGGCCCGGGTTGGGGAAGCCTGAATGAGAGACCACCTGGGAGCCTCACCTCACCTTAAGGGTATGGGGTCCAAGGCGGTCCTGGAGTGTGGCCACGTTTCTGGTACTGCCTGGAGGAGCCCAGGAGCGGGCTCACATGCTTCTTGCCTCTTCTATGGCAGCCTGTGACAGTGTGTGGTAAAACTAGGGCTGCACTTTGCTTGTTTCCTGTGAGCACAGGAGGACAGGAACCCTCCATGCACGTGCATGTGAGACTCACATGGGTGCCCAGGCCGGTGGGTGCTCAGGAGAGCGGTCTCTGCTGTCCAGAGCCTCCCCATACAAACCCCTTCTCAGAGGCAGAATGCGCTGCTCTGTCCTTCCCGGACACTGCCTTCCTGATGCAGATGGGCAGTGATAAGCCGCTTTTCTCCCCAGATCCACACAGAGGCAGGCACAAGCCCAGGGCTGCATAAGCAGCGTCCTTGGGGAGTCCACAGCCTGAGAGCTTTCCTGCGATCCTAACCTTATACACCACTGCCCTTTCAACCAGGGAGACAAATTAAGGCTATCAGCTGGCCTTCAGACCGTCAGACTCTGCCCTGGGTGTCTGGCGGCATTTTTGAATGAGCCTGGAGTTACTGAAGGACAGGGAGGTTGCAGAGTATCACACTTGAGGTAAAAGCATTCAGCTCTTTGAAGGAAAGGCCAGCACCTGCAGGGCCGGGAGGGGAGACTGAGGCTCACCTTGGCCCCAGACCCAGCCAGACGCATAAAGATGTGGCTGTCATCACTCGTTAGTTGATTTCTCTTTTCCCCTTAACCGGCTTCTTTAGGCGAGTTTCTTGAGAATGCGGACTTGTCCCCATTTCGTGTCTGTGCCCCATGCCCAGCACAGGATGCTTGGGAGATGAATGAACGAGCGAATGAATGAAGGCTGCATCTGCTTGGACCCGGCTGCCATTTTTTGGCTTTAAAGATGGAGCAACGTTTGGTTTTTCTCGAGGTCTCTGGGTGAGCAGTTGTCTGAGTCATCTTGGCCACACTGTGTCCTTTGTTTTGTTGTCAAATCTTGTCCCATTAAATCCTGTAATCTGATTGCAAGGAGATCCTGGCCGATGGTGACATTGAGCTGCGAGTTTCTCTTAGTGTTTTTTTTTTTCTTGCCTGTGAAGTGGCGGGAAAAAGTTTCTTGGGGAAACCTGAGAGTGGCCAGAACTGCTTCTTTCTCTCCCATGGTGGCCAACGGGTGTATCTGTTTTGCTTTTCAAAGTAGCTGTGAGAGCTTTATTTCAGTGAAAGCCGGCTGTAAACGCCCGCCAAATTTGTGGTTTCTGTACTGTGTGAGCCCTGGAGAGACCATCACTTGGGTGCTGTAAGCGTGGCAAGCCCGTCGTGATCCCGTGCAGAGAGCCTGTTGCTTTGGGGGTGTGGGGATGAGTGGGATTTATAGCTGATGCAGAATCTTGTCAGCCCAGTCCTTCTTGGACTATAATTTCTTTTCACGGCTCTCAATCAGATGAAGGATGTCTCTCTCTCTCTCTCTCTCTCTCTCTCTCTCTCTTTCTCTCTCTCTCTCTGTGTGTGTGTGTGTGTACATGCACACCCGCATGCCCTACCTAATTTCCCACTCCTCCTCAGGGCTTCCAAAGAGGAAAGCGCCACTGTCCTCAGTTGTCCCGGAACTAAGATTTCTGGGCTTAAACTTGAGTGAGAGCCAGCCAGCGTCCTCCGTGAATATCCCAAAGGTGATTGGTTTGTGGCCGAGTGGCGTGAAGGCACGGAGGCGAGTCCAGCCTGTGACAGTTTCTTCTTGGACAGCTCAGGCTGAGCCCTGGCCAAGAGCCTTCCCTTGGAAGAAGGGCATCTGTGTTCAGGGGACCGAGTGGGTGGGATGCTAGGAGAGGGAGGGACGGCCCGCTGGTGTTTTCTTTGGCTGTATGTGTCCACGTGCAACTTGAATGGGAGGGCTTGTGCTTTGATTTCTACTTTTTTTTTTTTTATGCTTTGGGGTTAAAGAAGTCCGTGTATATAAAATACATGGATTCTTGTTTGTAAAAAAAAAAAAAAATTCAAGTGGAGGGAAAAAAAGGTTCCCCCCATTTTATTCCCCTCCTGGGATAGTACCACCGTCATCCGAGAGTATCTTTCTAGATTTTTATGGAGATACACATCACAAGCATGATTTAGACACATTAATATATATATATTTACATATATTGAACTATAAACTACGTCGAAATAGCCTGCAGTTTGCGTTTCAATTCACAGATATCGCTTGGGAATTTTTCCATGTCAAAACATTTAAATCGGTCACACTTTTCACTGCTACATAGTATTCCTTTGAATGGCTGTACACTTAATTACTTACCTGTTTGTCTGTTGACTAATCATTCTCTCATACATACTTCTCTGTGTACCTGGATGAACATTTCCACCAGGTACATTTCTAGAAGAGAAGCCTCTAGTCCAGATGGAATGTCCAGTTTGCATTTGGACACAGCCTAATGGCCCTTCTGAAGACTGAGGGCATTTACAGTCCCATCCACAGAGTATGGAACTAGTCACTCCCTCACATCTCTGCCATTATTGGGATTACCGATTTCTTATTATAATTTTTTTGGGGGGGTTAATCGGATGTGTGTGATTTACATTTCTCAGGTTACTGGTGGGGTTGCATAGGGGCGTGGCTCGTTTTGAAACCGATGTCAGTTTCCAGGGCTCAGGGTTTGCAGACCTGGCTGTGCCATTTGCTGGCTGGAGACCTCAGGCCAGTTACTTCACCTCTGAGCCAGGGCATGTGTCTTCAGCTCTGAGGCAGGGGTTGGATTTAGTTTGTTTCCTGGCAAGATGATAAAGTACAAAGGCGGTGACCTGTGTGTGAAACTGCTCTGAGTGTACCCGGTTTACACAGCTCGTGGCAGTTTCGGGCAGGAATCCTGACCGCCAGATCTGGTCTGCATTTCAATAGGGGCATAGGAATTAAAGCAGGAGTGCTTCATCCAGTGGAGTTCTAGGTAAAAGTTAGAGAGAAGGAGCTAGATATTCACGTCTGGGCACAGAAAAGTAGAAAAAAAACACATTACTAATTGAAAAAAAGCTTTGAGGCTACTCATGTTAAAAAAAAACAAAAAAACTCCAAAAAACCTCCACAAAACAGTACTCTCTCTTTTCACTGGGTTTCTATCAGTGCATGTAAAAGCACAGAAAAAGGTGTGGAAGGGTGTGCACCAGACTGACAAAAGTGGTTACTCTCAGGGGACTGGGGGTGTGGCAGGGAGAATATTTATGCATTATCTGGAAGGCTCATACTTTTTCTTTGTAAATAAGGAGAATGTATTCACGTATTGTGTGTTTAGTTAAAAATTAGTAACGAATCCATAGCTTTCCCCAGAGAATGGCCAAACGAGTTAGATGCAGAATGCGCGAGGCACACAGTGGAGGGGCCTTGGAGATGGAGGTCGCTGGGCGAGGTCTTGGGGGAGAATGAGACTCATTTCTTCTCCTTTCCCCCAGTGGGTGGGGTTGGTCAAGAGGTGTTCAGACCGAATGCACTCAGGAGTATAATCGAGGATGACTGTGCGCTAGGCATCTTTGTAAATGTTGATCATCTCGTTTAGTCCTGGGAGAATTCTGGGACACACATCTCACTGTCCTCATCCACAGTTAGGGAAACAGAAGTTTAAGAGTAATTTGCCCAAGTTACCTTGCTGGTGTGTGTGTGTGTGTGTGTGTGTGTGAAAAAATCCTGAGGCAAACCCCAGGAGGACGGGCGCTCTTATATCCACAGCCTAGAACAGAGCCTGACATGCGTGGCCCTGTGTGTTTGCATGGATTAGGAAGCACAGTCCAGGTCCCTGGGCGTGTCTTTCCAAGTTACTAGGTGTCTCTGGTCCACCAGGGAAGGCCCCGCTGGACCACAGGGGAAGGGGTTCGTTTGCTGGGCCACCATGTGCAATGATGGGCCTGCTGGCCTTCTCCATGGCCGGGGGTGGGGGGGAAAGCTGAGTCCCCCTCTGCTGTCTTTTATGTTTTCTAGTTGGAATCAGCCTTGGGTGCTATATCCGTGAATTTTTCCAGCTGCCAAAGTCTTCTCCCATCTGTGTCCCCATCTCAATAAGCGATATCTCCATTCGTTCCCTCCAAGGGTAGAGGCAAAAACCTTGGGTCATCCTTGACTGCAGGCTTTCTGTGATACCCCTGTATCTGGTCCATCGGCAAATCTTATCGGCTTACCTTCAAAGGCATATCTGCATACTGACCCCTTCTCAACGTCTCCACCACTCTGCCCTCCTCCATCCACTGCTTGGACTAGTGCAGTAGTCTCATCTCTGGTCTCCATAGACAACCAGATCATGTGCCCCCTCTGCTCACAACCCATTGAGGTTTCCCGTGTCACTCTGAGTGAATACCAAGGTCATTTCAGTGGCTGAAGTCCCCCCGCCACAATGCAGCCCCCCTTCCCTCTGTCACTGCACCCCCCTCTTGGCTCCTTTGCTCCCCTGCCATGCTTATCTCTTTGAAGTCCTTGAACCCAGCAAGCCTGGTCCCACCAAACTCTGGCTTGCTTTTTCTACCGCCCGGAAGGCTCATCCCCAGATATCTGTACAGTTCACCCCTCATGTCCCTGAAAGTCACCCCCTTATGTTATATGTTGATTTGTGCATTCTCTCTCTGCCTCATGAGCCGGGGCGTGGGCTGTCCTGTCGCTGTCCCTGCAGTGTCCCCAGGACCAGAGCAGTGCTTGGGTTCACAGTAGGATGGGCAGACGCTGAGCGCTTTGAGGTCAGGCTATTTCCTTAGGCTCTCCCCACCGCCACCCCCAGCCTCCGACTCTATTTTGCCCCCTCGTCCCTTGGCGAGGGCCACCCAGAGAGCCTTCAGGAACACTGTGCCCTGCCCCCGTGCTTCGTGCCCTCTGGCAAATCTCCTTTGCCCATCAGTTCAAAGGCAGGGGTTGGGGAGAGATAACAGTCAGTGGACGCTGATTACGCACTAGACCCTGGCCTACGTGTTTTGCATGTATTCAGTTGCTTCATTTCGTATCTAAATAGCTCCCTCTGCCTCTCTTTTATTGAGGGAAATGGAAGCACAGAGCTGGAAGGACACTTGCCCCAGGTCACACAGCTGAAGTGGCGGAAACAAGATTCCAGCGAGTCCGCCACCTGTGGACCCCGTCCTCCCCACTCTCTGTACAGTATTTCTGAGCAGCTCGACTTGACGTGGGCGGCAGGGCAGGCCCTTCCCCTGTTCTCTGCTTGGGTCCACCTTTCCTTGTCCTTTTCCTGCACAGACAGTGGGGCAGCGGGGTCCTTCCCAGGCCTTTCCCCTGATAATCACCTCCCCCAAACTGCGAGTACAGAGTACGTCCTGACGTCTTCCCTCCAGGGCTGTCTGCGAGGCCCGGGCAGCTCTAGAATCGCAGATGACAAGGGAAGCTGGGGAGGGCAGCCTCTCCCTGGCCCGTGGTCCCAGCGACCCTCAGGGTGACCCCGCCTGTCCTGCAGGGTCTGCTCGGCCAGCTCTGTGCCCTGCCGTCCGTCTGGACCTCCACAAAGCCCCAGGGTTGCGTCTCAGAGGGCGTCACGGCGTCGTGGGCTGACCGCCTCTGACCACATCAGGCTCCATCTGGCCGCGGACTTGACCCATGGCCGCGGACGGTGGGGCGGTGCTCCCTTCTCGGGGGGCAGTGGGGTCGCAGGTGTGCTCCGATTCTGCTGTGTCTTTCTTACTCTTTCCTGCCGGGAACTTCCTATCCCTCCAGAGCCACAGTTGAAAATACGGGCTATTTTTAGTCTCCCCGAGCGTTGGTTATTTTTGTTCCCCTCTTTGCTGCTGACAGATTCGTTCCTGTGGCTTCATGTGTGTGCACACGTGTGCCGGCTGTACACGCTGACTGGTGACACAGGAACACGTGTCGGCATGCGCCCATGCACGCCTGCGTGTGGCCACGTGCCGAAGCACGCACACACAGACAAGTGTCGCGTGTCAGCATGTGTCGGCATGGAGCACAGTGTCTCTGCGATGGCGTACACGTGTATGTGAACGAACGCGCGTGTACACACGTGTGCCCACGTGTGGTAGCCTGGCACACACGGGTTCACACGTGCGGTTATGTATGTGTCTGTGTGTGGGCTCGCACGTGTGTGTTGACACCTGTTGAGTGTACAGTTACACACGGGGACATGTGGACGCACGTTAACACGTGTCCGCGTGTGTTGGGCTGTGTGCACAGACATGTGGCCATGTGTCCCACCACGGTCTGGCCTTCCCGAGGCCCGGCACGGGGCTGTGTTCAGTGCGCCTGGCTCTTCCCATTTCAGGACACGTTCCCCATCCCTTCCTAGAATGACTCATACTGGCTGGGCCTCTGCTCCGTGACTCATGTGATTAGCTAGTATTTGGTGACACTCAGCTACCTGGAATCATCCCGTTCTGGCTTCAACTTCTAGCAAACGGGACAGAAGTGAGTCTGTGTGGAGGACTTGTTTGTTGAAGAGCTTCCCTTGGGCAGTTTGGTCCCGCTGGAGCCCTGGCACAGGCACGTCTGCTCCGTCAGTGACCGTGGGTCCTCCCGGTGGTCATGGTGCCCGGAAGGGTGATCCTATGCCCTTGGCCAGCAGCAGAGAGGCCCCTGGGGTCATAAGCCGCCCTCAAGGCTGGTTTCAGCCACAAGGCTGACTTTTCTGGCTCATAATCTTAGAACTAGAGAATTCGGTTATGGGGAGTCCAGCCTGAGCACCCACCTCCCTCCCACACCCCCGGCCCTTCTGTGCCACAGGGATCTAGCAGCTTCGTCCCCATAAACACATTTATGGTGCAAAGAATTCAACTGTAGCAGTCGGCCAGAAATACAAAAGCAAGACAAAAGGTGAAGTCCTTTCATGTGCCTTGTCTCCCTCCCCCTTGGTCAAATGCAACCTTGGCCTCCACTGGCTCTGGGAGTGGCCACCAGAGCTGAAACGCAAAGAGAAACAAAAACAACACAGAGAAGTTCATTCTTGGCTTTGGAGATTTCCAGGGCCCAGGAGCTGCTGAGTTATAGGTGGCTCTGATTTGAAGCTCAGGATCATTTTGCTCAGAACCTCCCCAAACCCAGAGGTCCGGGCCCCTGATGGCCCAGGGCACAGCTGGCTTTGTTGTCTTGCTTCCTTCCCCCACCTCCGCCCCACTGTTTCCTCCTGTTCCCCAATTGCTTCGTGCTGGGGGGGAGGAAGGAACAGGAGTGGCCTGACCTGTGCTTACTTCCTGGCATTTGGGGTGAAGTTCCTTCCAGCTTTTCTGGAAGCTTCTAGAAGGACTCTTTTTTTTTTTTTTAATACAGCAGGTTCTTATCAGTTATCCATTTTATACATATCAGTGTATATATGTCAATCCCAATCTCCCAGTTCATCCCACCACTGCCCCCAGCCCCCCTGCCATGTTCCCCCCTTGGTGTCCATACGTTTGTGCTCTACATCTGTGTCTCTATTTCTGCCCTGCAAACCGGCTCACCTGCACCATTTTTCTAGAAGGACTCTTGAGACGCTTTAATGTGTGCTCTCTTGGGCCGCTCTTGGACTCAGATGCTGGTGTCTCCTTATCTCCCTGACCGCTGGCTATTGGCACGTCCCAGGGCTCAGGCCTTTCCTGGCCGTGCTCACCCGGTCTCACGTGTCAAATGCCATCTCTGTCCTGGCACCTCCCAAACTGATATCCCAGGCCCGGACCTTTCCCCTTGAGCTCCAGCCTCAAGCATCCAGTGGCCAACTCCATATCTCAACCTGGGTGGTCAAAGGCAGCTCACGCTTACCCTAGCCAGCGCCTGACTTCCCATCGCTCCCCGTGAAACCCACATTCCCATCTCAGGCCATTGCTTGTCCATTCTCCAGCTACCCGGGCCGAAAGCCTTGGAGTCAGCCTTGACTCTCTCACTTCTCACACTGGACCATCAGGGTATTTTATGGCTTCACCTTCAAAACATAACCAGAATCCAACTTCTCTCCACACCCATGGCCACTACCCTGGTCCAGGGTGCCGTCGGCTCTCACCTGGATTCCTGCAGGATCCCTGCGCCCACCTGTGCTCCCTGGTCAGATTTTTCAGCACAGCAGCCCAAGGCATCCTATGAAAATTGCACCGTCCTCCTCTGCTTAAAGCCCTGCAGTGAACCTGCCCCATCCCCTCCGAGTCAAGGTGAGCCCTTATGTTGTGCCTTGAGGCCTTTGCCGTCTGATCCTGACCCCTCTCTGTCCTCCCCTTCACCTTGACCTTGCACACGGCCCTTCTGGCACTTCCTCAGACTTCCTAAGTTCTTCCCTCTGCCCACAGCTCTTTCCCTGATGTGACATGTGCGTGATTCACTCTCCCACCTCCTTTCGGCCTTTGTTCAGATCTCACTTGCCCACGGATCTCTCTTTTTGAATATTGCAAGTTCCCTTCCCATTCCCTGGTGCTCTGAACTCTCCTTACTGTGCTGTTTTTCTCTGTAGTCCTGTCACCTGCTGAGATAACGCCGAATTTACCTATGCATCCCGTTTATCACTTATTGTCTGTTTCTCCCTGTGAGAATGTCGGGCCCACGAGGGCAGGGACCTTAGTTTTTGTTCATCGCTGTGTCCCAAGCACTTGGAACGACGCCTAGCACATAGGGGTAGGTTCTCAAATAGTTACTGAACGGATGTTTAGAAGACGAGGGTGGTCTCACTGGGAGGTTCGCGATGAGTGTCAGGTTGTCGTCCTGGGCGGGGACCTGGGGACCGCGCCCCTCCCCCTGCGCGGCCCCCACTCCACATCCAGCCCTTCCCCCTCTCACCTGCCGCAGGAGCTTCCTCTCCTGCCTGTCCGCTCCTATCCTTGCCACTCTGTTGTCAGTTTCCCCTGCCGCAGCTAGAATGCTCTTTAAAATAATGCACATTGGATCATTTCACAGCCCTGATGAAAACCTTCTTGCGTGTGGTCTGAAACCCGTCTGCCCACCATGGCCTGTAAGCCACTTACCTCCACTCCCTGCACTTCCGCCCTGCTACAGCCTCACAGGCCTTTCTTTTCCTCCAGTACACTATGTTCTTTTCTGCCTCAGGACCTTTGCACAGACTGTTCCTTTCTCCTGGCTTTTATGTTTGGTTCCTCTTATGTTTCAGCTCAAATGTGACCTCTTGACAAAGAGACCCCCCTCCCCACATGAACCTCACCCCATCTATGTTATAAGCATTCCGTGTTACTGTCTTCCAAGCCGTCACCATGCTCTGGAATTATATTGTTCACTTGCTTGAGGTTCCATGAGGCAGGGGCCTATGTCTCTCTCGTTCATGACTGTATTCCATGGTTGGGGACCCTGGTCCAGGGCAGAGACCTGGCTGGGGTGGGACCTTGGGTCGAGGCAGTGAGACGATTCCAATCGGGATCCTCAAAAGCATAAATTTTTGAAGCCAGACTCCTTGGCTTCCAATACCGGCTCTTCCCCTCCTATCTGTGTGCCCGGCACCAGGGAGCACCCGGGAGCCTGCTGTCCATGATGTGTTCGTGGGTTCAGGGCCTGAGTCTTAACAAGCCCTGCCTGGATTCCAGAGACGTCTCTCTGACTCCAGCGACTGGGTGTTTCTACTGGCTGAGTGTTGATTGACCCCTCCTCTGTCCCAACGTGAAGGCAGAGTCGCCAGAAGGAAGGGACACAGGTTTACAAAGATGTCATTGGGGCCATCTGGGGGTGGTGGGTAAAGAAAGAGCATCTGTCCTGTCCAAGGGGCCAGGGGAGGCGTGGAGGCTGGTCTGGGGCTGCCTCGCTCTGCCTCTCGGAAGGAGAAGGGATCCTCATGCTGGCATCTTGGCCTCAGCTGGGTGGCTTGGACTGGGGGTGTGGCGGTGTTTCCCTCCTGCTGCATTTAAGCCCCAGTTCAGCCTTAAAGTGGAACCACTTGCATTTCCTGTCCTTATGAGTGGAAACCTCGTGAGGCTGGAGTCGGGAGACCCAGGTCCAGTTTGCTGGTGATACTTACAAGCTCTGTACGTACAGAATCACACATCAGCTCAACCAGGCAAAATCTTTTACTGACTTGTGGTCAGTAAACCACAAGTCGACTGTGTTAGTGTTGGCCTGGAGAGTGCAGAGAGGGTGGGGAGGGAGCTTCTTGTGGCCCTGCACTTCCTCCTGTGGGGTCCCATAATGAGTCCAGCTTGAATGCAATCCAAGAGTTAAAAATTCATTTTTTGTATGTGTGCTTTCGTATCACTGGCCAGCAGCTTTATCTGGGGCTCAGATGGCCGTCTGTACCACATTGGGGAGAAGCTGGCTCCTTTGAATTTCCCCAGAGGTCTCCAAAGGGAACTTTATGGAGAGACCTTCAAAGATAATTAGAGAATTTTCCCAGTGGCTGGGAAAAGTTGTGGTGTGAATACTCTTGGGCTCTGATTGGCTGGACTTGTCTCTCATGCTTATCCCTGAGCCAATCACTGTAGCTTGAGAAATGGACTGCTCTGATTGGTCAGGCTTGGATTACATGCCCATTCTTGGAGCTGGAGAAGGAGGACTTTTCTTCCCCAAAGCAAAGAGACTGAGGTGGGGTGGGGTGGTGCCCTAAAGGAAAATGTTGGGGGGGGGGCACTGTTAGCAGAAGGAGGAAAGGGTGACAGGCAGCAAAAATGATTGATGTGCCCTTTTCCCCAGGGTAGCTTTTTCACTTCATCTCATTGCTTCTTGTTATTATCGTATTAGAGATTATTTTCTTTGTCTAGACCCAAGACCTCTGGAGGAGATGGTAGCTTATCAGCTAATTGTTTTTATCAGGGAAGGTTTCATACACTCAGATTGTTGGATCTGGAGCTTGGATTTTACTCAGTTCCATCTTTTATTTTTTCTTTGGGGAAACCAGAACCCAAAGGGAGCGAAGATTTAAGTAAGGCCACAGAGAAAATTAGCAGTGAGTACTGGCAGGGAAGACTGTCTCAGGTGCGGGGGGGGCGGGGGAGGGAAGTAGGTGGAAGTCAGATGGGCCCCCGGAGCAGGGCTTGGAAGAAGCCAAGTAGTTGTAAAAGCAAGTCATTAGTTAGCAAGCATTCTTCAGGCAGAAAGTCCCCAGGGTCCCCTGTCTGCATTCCTGTCCGCCCACCTCCTGGCAGGATGGGAAGGAGGTGTTTGTTGTAAACTGGGAGAGGTGTCAGGGCTGGGGTGTGCCAAAGTGCAGGCTTTGTCTGCCCCGGGTGGGAGACGCCAGTGGTGTGCCCTGGAGAGGATGGGGTAGAGGAGGGATGAGTAAAGACTCTGACCTTTATCAGAATCTGCCCAGGTACAGTTGCAGAGGAGTTGATCTGGAATCGCTGTTGCCAGCAGGTGTGTTCTGCAATGTGAACCAGCACATCTGTCATCAACAGTCCCCCGGATGAACGGCTGCCAACTTGTTGGCCCTTGCCCCCAACTCTGGGGCACACCCTTCTTCACCTAGGACAGCAAGGAGCTGTGTGTGAGAGGGACCTGCCTGGACAGCCAGGCCCCCAGGGCCTCTGGGAGCATCCCTCTGTGTGCTGAGAGAGCCCTGTGTGCCCACATGATAACCTTCCACCTGAGTGAGAGGCATGAGGCAGACTGGAACACGGGGAGCTGGAAGGCAGTGGTGGCATGTCACCGTCTCAAGGTCAGGCATGGGTTCTCAAACCCGCATGACTCTCTCTAGCCCTTGGCCAGGGTTTTGGCATCCAGGAGTTTAGGTGGACCCAAGAGCATAGACTTTGGAGCCAGACAGCCTGGGTTCAAATTCTGGTTCTGCCCCTTCCCATCTGTGTGTCTTTGGACAAGTAACTTAACCTCTCTGTGCCTTATTTCCCCCTCTGTAAAATGGCATTAATGGAAGTATCTCCTGTACAGGGCTCTTATGAAGATGGAGGAGTTGGCACATGTAAAGCACTTAGAATAACAGCTTGGCAAGTGTCACATAAGTGTTTGCTGTTGTCATCATCTTAGCCTTATACACACACCTATAGTAGGATTAGTTAGTCTGTCATTTTACCGAAACGGGACCATACTACGCCCACTTCCCCACATCTTGCTTTTCTCACTGCGTCTCTTCTCTAAGCTTTCCCCGGTTGCTTGGGTAGCTCTGACTGGGTGTCTAGATGACTGAACATCCCACGGTGTGGATGTACGAGCCATTTCCAGGAGGGAGCTTTCAAAATTGTGAAATAATCCATAAAGCAGCCGAAAGTGTTCTTCTCCCACCTCGATGTTTCAGTTTGAAAAATTTTATTTTGGAAAAAATCGCAAGAACAGTGCAACGAGTTCCGTAAGCCGTTTCCCAAGCTGCACCAATGTTTACAATTTGCTGCATTTTCATTCTCAGTCTCTGTCTGTCTGTCTGTCTCTCTCGTTGCCAGACCATGTGAGAGTTGCTTGCAGACGTCAGGACACCTCGCCCCAGAATACTGCAGCGTGCGTGTCTTAAGGACAAGACTATTTTTTTCTGTAACCACAGACCACAGTCACACTCAGGAAAGCTCGTAATAATTTACTTCTTTGATGCTCAGGTTACATTCAGAGTCTCTTATTGACCCAAGAGCACCCTTTATAGCAGTTTTTTGGGTTTTATTGTTTAAATCACGTCCTGTGTCCAGTTGCCTTGTTTCTTTCTCCTCCTTTAATCCAGACCAGTCCTCCAGCCTTATTCTTTTTACTGGGTCCTTCACAACACTGGCGTTTATTAAGGGACCAGACCAGTTTTTCTGGCGGAATGCCTGTCGATTTGGATTTGTCTAATTGTTTCCTCGTGAGTGCACGTTTTCTTCCGACAGAGTCCTACACAAAAGCCTCCTTGTGTGAGTCAGATGGGAGTAGAGCTCTCCTGGCTGAGGTGGGATGGGCGCCTGGACCCCACCCCCATCCCAGCTTGGTGACCCCATCCCGCAGCCGGCTTGCGCCCCCAGGAGAGTTTGAACCTCCCCTCGGACTGGAAGAAGCCAGTGATTCCATCAGGCCTTGCCTCGCTCAGCTGTTCCTCCATCTGCTTCCTCATTTTCTCAGCTCTGATTCCTTGCCCTCACGCCCAGACGTGCGGATCCTTCCAGCAGCCCTTGGCCAGCCTGTCTCCTCCCCTCCAGCCCTCCCCATCTCCCAGCGCCATGGACTTGAGGGCCACGGGCTGGGTCGGATGCCGCCTCATCCTCTGGGCTGGAAACGCGTTGCAGCCCTGGGGTGTCAGGGCCTGTCTGGTCGAGATGGGGTGGCAGGTAGGAGGGCTTCTCATCTCCGCCGCCTGTCCCTCTGAGGCTTGAAGAAATTCTTGTGCCAGGTCCCCCTGGCCCCATCTGGCCTCTTGGTTGGCACAGGAAGGTCACTGTGGCTTTACTCGGCCGGGAGCCCGCTGTAGCTGGAATCCCTTGGCAGCTTTGAAAGACTCTCTAAGCCTCAGGACTTCCTTTGACCGCCTGTTCCCAGGGTCCCCAGATTCCACCTGCTGCAGCCTCCTGCTTTGGACTTTCAACCTTGATTTCTTTTTATTGTGAAATCTTATGCACTTCAAGAAAAGTGCCTAAGACACACACAGTTACATAAATAACTAAAACGAACACCAGTGTGATCATCCCCAGATGAAAAAGCAGAACCTCATCTGCCCTCCAGAAGCCCCTGCAGAGGAGACTTGTTCCCAGCTTGCTTGGCTTTTTATCGTGTTACCCCATCTACATCCCTAAACACTGGGCTTAGTTTTGTCTGGTTTTGAGCTTCACTTGAACGGAATCATATTGCTATGGTCTGAATGCCTCAAAATTCATGCATTGAAATCCTAATGCCCAAAGTGATGGTGTTAGGAGGTGGGGCCTTTGGGAGGTGATTAGGTCATGAGGGTGGAACCCTTGTGAATAGGATTAGTGCCCTTGTAAAAGAGACCCTGGAGAGCTCCCTCACCTCTTCCACCATGTGACGACATAGCGAGAAGTCTGCAAGCCAGAAGAGGGCCCTCATTTGACCATGCCAGCACCCTGATCTCAGACTTCCAGCCTCCTGACTGAACGAAATAAATGTCTGTTGTTTATAAGCCACCCAGTCTGTGACGTTTTGTTACAGCAGCCCAGCCCTGACGGAATAAGGCATATACTCTGTATTTTTAAATTTTGTCTTGCTGTTCTTGCTTCCCATTATATTTGTGAGACCCACCCGTGTTGTTGCAATAAACCGCACCCCATCTTTTTAAAAATTAATTAGTTAATTAATTTATTTGGCTGCGTCGGGTCTTCGTTGTGGCGCACAGGCTTCTCTAGTTGTGGCGTGTGGGCTCTGTAGTTGTGGTGCGCGAGCTTAGCTGCCCTGAGGCATGCAGGACCTTAGTTCCCGGACCAGGGATCCAACCCGTGCCCCCTGTGGTGGAAGCATGGAGTCTTAACCACTGGACAGCCAGGGAAGTCCACAAGTTTTTTAGTGAATAACTTATAGGGATGAAATTCAAAGAACATAAAATTAATCATTTTAAAGTGATCCATTCGCACAGTGTGAAGCATCACCTCTTTCTGCTTCTCAAACGCTTCTGTCGCCCCAAAGTGAAACTCCACTCCCCATCTTTTCTTCCTTCCAGCTCCCGCACTCCCTGTCAGCCATTAGTCTGCTTTCTGTATCTGTTCCGGACATTTCGTATAAATGGAATCCCACCCTGTGTGGTCCTTTGTGCCTGGCTTCTTTCACTCAGCATCACGTTTTCAAGGTTCTTCAGATTGTAGCTTGTGCCGGTGCTTTACTCCTTTTTACGGCTGAGTCATATTTCACTGTGCGGATGGACCACATTCTGTTTACTCATCCACCAGTTGAGGGGCACTTGGGTTATTTGCAGCCTTTGGTCACTGTGAAGAGTGCCGCTGCGGATATGTGCGTACATGTGCCTGTTTATCTATTTTCCCTTATCTCCTTCTATTTCCTCTTCTTCCCCTTATCCCTCTCATGTCTCACCCCTCCTTGCCCTGGCACCCATCCCCTGGGTGGTATGTCTTTAAATAGGACATGTGTGTCCTTGTGCCACAGGTGGTGCTGGGAGTCTGCTCACAGAACAGTGGGCTGGAGCTCAGTTCTGGAGCCAGGCGGGCATGGGGACCAGTCCTGGCTTTGCCACTTGCCTGCGGGTGACCTGGGGTAGGTTCCTTGGGTCTCGCGTTTGGATAGGCTCCTGCAAAACGGGACAAACCACACCTTCCCGTAGGGTTGAGGTGAGGATTGAGCAGGCTAATAAGTGGTAAGTGCTTTGAGCTGGGCATGGCCGAGCAGGCCCCACGCGCAGCACATGGGCTGCCAGAGCCTGGGGAGAGGACGACCTCTGACTCCTGCTCTGAGCCCTACTCTTCTCCCATCACGCTCTTGGAAATCTATCTATGGTCCTGTGTTCTCATCTGGCCCATGGCTTCTTGCTACTGCCTGGGTTTCTGAGTTTACATTCCTCATGTTTTGTTTATTCCTGGTTCCGTCCACTCCTTCCACCCCAGACAGCAAACATCCTGGAACCTTCCATCTTAAAGTTCCCAAGAATTTCCTCGGGATGTGCGGGGAGTGGAGCTGCTAGGTCGAAGGGCACGGGAGGGGGAGGCAGGGAGCCAGTGTCATCAAATGTGCCTTCCAGAAGGGCCGTTGCCGTTCCCTCCCACATCTGCTCCAGCGCCCGATGCCATCTGGCATTCTAGGCTGTGTGTGGTTGTGATGTGTGTACTTCTGAGTTGTGTGTTTGAGCCTTCTTCCTTTTCTAAGTCAGTGGGGGATGGGGTCTGAGGCTCAGAGAGTTTGAGAGGCTTGCGAGTGGGAGGGCGCACACAGAAAACTAGGGATAGATCCCGGGACTTGGACTTGGTTTAATCAGAAATCTTTGGACCCCGGTGACCGAGGTCAGCTGCAAGGAGAGGACAGAGGATGTGAGGGGCCTCTCTTCAGCTGAAAAGGCTCAGAGGGGGAGGTCAGCCTTGTGCAGGACGGAGAGGGAATGTGGCTGACCCCGCGTGCCCCCCTGCTGTCTGCAACCGGCTTAGGGGTCCCCTCCCGCGAAGGGCGGGGCTGTGGCCTCCTTGCTGTGTAACTGTATTGTGTGTATTACTTTCCGTCCCCTCTGTGTCCTGGCCTCTTCTTTTTTTTTGCGGTACGTGGGCCTCTCACTGTTGTGGCCTCTCCTGTTGCGGAGCACAGGCTCCGGACGCACAGGCTCAGCAGCCATAGCTCACGGGCCCAGCCGCTCCGCGGCATGTGGGGTCTTCCCAGACCGGGGCACGCACCCGCGTCCCCTGCATCGGCAGGCGGACTCTCAACCACTGCGCCACCTGGGAAGCCCCTTGCCTCTTCTTATAAGGACACCTGTCATTGGGTTTAGGGCCCCCCCTAAATCAAGGATGATGTCACCTCGAGATCCGTAACTTGTTCACATCTTCAAAGGCACCATTGCCAAATAAGGTCACCTTCTGAGGTTCCAGCTGGACATGAATTCTGGGGGACGCCATTTGACCCACGACCAAATGTTTGCCCGACCTGCAGACCCACAGAACTCCGGCTTCAAATCCAGGTCCTAGTTCTTGGGTTCTCTGGGAACTTGATTTTCTTTAAAAGCCGATGTCCTCTTTTGCAGTTGGGGCTGATTTTCTTACCTCCCACAGATTAAAATTACCTCGGATGGTCGCGTCACTTATGACAACTGGGTGGGATGTGCTTGGCAGGGCCAGCTCTTGCCCAGACAGCCCCCACTGGCATCAAAAATAAGGGAAGTACAATAGGGGTACAATGAAAAAAGATTGAAAGCGTGCAGGGAGTTACAACCTCAAAAAAAAAAAAAAGGCACAATGTGAAAAGTCACCACTGCCTCTCCCCACAGTGGGTCTTGGCTCCAAAGGCAACTTGGGTTAATAGTTCCTTCCTGAAAAACATTGTTTGTGTCTACAGGGACCGGGGTATCCTCCTGTCCCAGGCCCGCCCTTGAGGACCCTGCATGCCTTTTTCCACCTTGGGTTTGGCACTGAGGGGTGGATCTTGGAACTCACCCTCCCGTGGCCTGTGGGCCTGCCTCTCTGCCCTGCGGGTTTTGTACACAGAGCGCTGCAAAGGACGGGGCTGTTTCCCTGTTACTGCTGGAGCAGTGATGCAAGGCCTGCGCGGGAAGGAGTCCTCGTTCCTTGGCAAGGGAAGGTGCAGGTCGGGATCCATTCTAGAAAAAATCTTCCTGCTGGAGACGCCTGTGTGTCTTCTGGAGCTTTCTCAGGGAGCATATGTTTCCTGGGGCTGCCGTAACACGTCATCACAGACGGGTGGTTTAGAATAGAGATGTATTCTCTCCCGGTTCTGGAGGCCAGAAGTCTGAAATCGAGGTGTCGGCCGTGCTCCCACTGAAGGCTGTAGGGGAGGATCCTGCCTTGTCTCTTCTGCTCCCGGTGGCTCCAGGCATTCCTTGGCTTGTGGCCGCATCCCTCCAATTTCTGCCTCTGTGTATTCTCTTCTAAGGACACTCATCGTTGGATTTAGGGTCCACCCGCAAAATCCAGGATGATCTCACTTTGAGATCCTTAATTAAATCGGCAAAGACCCTTTTTCTAAATAAGGTCACATTCATAGGTTTTGGGGCAGAACTTAGTATGTGCCAGGCACCAAGCTGCGTGTGGTACAGGTTCATTGTCTTCATAACCCCCTCCGAGGTGTGGTTGTGCTTAGTTTCTGGCTGCAGTCCTGGCGGCTCAGAGAGGTTGAGGCACCTGCCTGAGGTCACACAGCTGGTGGTAGAAGCGGAACCTGGAACCCTCACTTTTGTCCCAAGGTTACAGCCCAGCCTCTCCCAGACCCAGACCTGGCTGGAGAGGTGTTTTGTGTGGCCCACGCTGGTATTAAAAAAAAATTATATCGGTCGCCAGCATTTAAAGACAGGCAGATTTAGATCCAAATCTACATTTTGAGGCACTCCTGACAGTTTGGAAACTCTACATGGCAGCTGTCGGCCGGGGGCTGCCCCCGTTGGATGAGGTCTGTTCCTCGGCAGACCTCATTCTCACCAGGTTGATGCTTCCCAGCTCCTTGGCCGTGGGCAAGTGACTTGGCCCCTCCAGACCTTGATTTCCTCATCTGTAAAATGGGGATAATCATAGCCCTGGCCTCATGGCTGTTGCTGCGAGGGACCAGTGGGTTGATAAATGGGAAGTGAGTGAGTGCTACTACATCAGGCTGGCCTTGTGGCTGTTAATTACCAGCCTTCTTCTGGAATAAATTCAGACTTAGTTCATGGAGGCCATCCAGGGTCCTGGGTGATGGACGAGTTCATCACAGAGGAAAACCGGGCAGTTGGGCAGTTGGGAGCCCCTCGGGGTTCTGATGCAGCTTATGGCCTTAGGCTCATTGTAAGCCTCCTGCCTTAGTTTCCTCATCTCTAGCAGCACCTGTTCTTTCTACCTGCTCAAATGAGGGAATAATGAAAAGAATTTAAAAATATAATTTTTTTTTTTTTTTGCGGTATGCGGGCCTTTCACTGTTGTGGCCTCTCCCGTTGCGGAGCACAGGCTCCGGACGTGCAGGCTCAGTGGCCATGTCTCACGGGCCCAGCCACTCTGCGGCATGTGGGATCCTCCCGGACCGGGGCACGAACCCGTGTCCCCTGCATCGGCAGGCGGACTCTCAACCACTGCGCCACCAGGGAAGCCCTAAAAATATAATTTTTGACTGTAATTATGAATATATGTGGCAGTATATATAGAGTTGAGGATTCAGAAAACTGGCTATGCTTGGGCAGTGACCTAATCTCCCTGAGTCTCAGTTTCCCCAGCTGTAAGGTGGGATGATGTTAGCATCCAGGGCATGGAGCCGTCGTGAGGACTCAGGGAGCAAAGTGCTTCGGGTGTTGCTTCCTCCTGGTGAGAGCGGTGGGGATGGTGGGGGTAGGGGTGGTGGGGCTGTGGTGATGAAGGGTGTGTCAGGCACCTGGAGCGTCATGGCCTGGGGGCTTGGGAACGGAGGTGGCTGTGGCCATAGACCTGGGTGGGAGCCTGTCCTTGGGGGGCCGCCGGGCCCTCCCTGTCCTATCCTGCAGGAGAATGACGTCACCTCCGTGCTCCCTTGGGCTCCGGCAGCTTGTGTGTGGCCGCGGAGCCCAGATAAGTGGGGTACAGCTGTCAGCAGTCCTGGCCATCTGTGTCCTTGGCGGGGGAGGGAGAAAGGCCGGGGGCTGGGGAAGCGTCCAGCTGAGGTTTCAGAAGTCCTTCAACCCGGGGAGCAGGTGAGGGGAGGATGTTCTTTGACTCCTCTTTGTGGTTTGGGACGTAAGCAGCCTTCAGCGCGTGTGTTCTGAGCTCGTACTGTGTGCTGGACATTGTACCAGGCATGGGAGCTGCAGTCCTGGACACCCCAGGCCGGGTCCTTCTCCTTTGGGTGGGTGGTCAGGAGGGCCTCCCTGAGGAGGGGCCGTTGGAGCTGCTGAGGAGTGGGGCGTAGGAACAGCACGCCAGGCACAGGGCACAGCAAGTGCAAAGGCCCGGAGGTGGGAAGTGGCTTGTCACATTGGAGTGAAAAGCAACCTATCACTCCAATGTGATTAGCAGGCCGTGGGCTTGGGGAGAAGTGGGTGGTGAGAGGGGAGAGGCAGGCCGGGGCCTTGTAGGACACGGGGAGGAGTTGAGATTTGGGTTTCAATTCCTTGAGATGCCAGTGGAGGGTTCTGAGTGGGGGGCGGGGCATGATCTGATGCGTGTCTTACAGAGCCCTCTGGCTGCTGCGGGGCGGGGAGGCAGTGTTGGGGGGTTGAGAGGAGGCACAGGAAGACGGTGGGTGCCTCGGGCCAAGGCAGAGGCAGTATAATTGGAAGGAGGGAACAGAGTCAAGATTCCTCTTGTAGGGAGCGTGAACCAGGTATGCCGATGGATTAGACTCTGGATGGGAGGGGAGGAGAGAAATAAGTCTCTTGAACTTCTATCTGAGGGATTCAGTGGCTGGTGGAGCTGTTTTCTAAGATGGAAATATCCGGGAGGGCAGTCAAGAGCAGATGGAAAGTGTGGGCCGTAAATCTGGTCCTAAGTTCTCGGTGGGACAACTCATTCACAACAGAAACCGACCCGATTAGAAAATGCGCCAAGGACTTCATAGAGATTTCTCCGAAGAAGATATGCAAGTGACCAACAGGCACACATGGAAGTGCCCCGCATCACTCGTAATTAGCGGAGTACAAATCCTAACCACAGTGAACCATCACCCCGTGCCCACCAGGCTGGCTGCTGTCAAAAAAAATGACAGCGATTAGTCAGGTTGTGGAGAAACTGGAACCCTTGTACAGTGTTGGAAGGAATGTAAATGGTGCAGCTGCTGTGGGAAAGTCTGACAGTTGCTCAAAAAATTGAACCATAGAATTACCATCGGATGCAGCAATGCTACTTCTGGGTACATATCCAAAAGAATTGAAAGCAGGGACTTGAAGAGATATTTGCACACTCATGTTCACCGCAGCACTCTTCACAATAGGCGAAAGGTGGAAACAACCCAAGTGACCATCACTAGATGGATGGATAAACAGGATATGGTCCATCCATACACTGGAATGTGATCCAGCCTTAAAAAGGAAAGAAATTCTGACACAGGCTATAACGTGGATGAACTTTGAGGATATTGTGCTAAGTGAAAAGAGCCAGACACAAAAAGACACATATTGTGTGATTCTGCTTATATGAAGTAGAATGTTGTGTGATTCAACTTATATGAAGTCCCTTTGTTGGGGGGGCAAATTCATAGAGACAGAGAATAGAGGGTGGGTGCCAGGGACTGGGGGAGGGGAGTTAGTGTTTAATGGGAATAGAACTTCAGTTGGGGAAGATGAAAATTTCTGGAGACCGACGGTGGGGCTGTTCTTAATGCCACTGAACTGTATGCTTAAACATGGTAAAGATGGTCCACGTACTGTTATGTGTATTCGACCACAATTTTAAAAAGCGATGCGGGAAATTCCCTGGTGGTCCAGTGGTTAGGACTCCACACTTCCACTGCAGGGGGTGCGGGTTTGATCCCTGGTCGGGGAACTAAGATCCTGCGTGCCGAGTGGCCCAGCTGAAAAAAAAAGGAAAAAAAAAAGTCATGATGGGGTTTAACCTGAGGGGAGATCAGTACCGGTCCCCCTCCCACCCCTCCCCACCGCCCCGCCAATCGGGGCGTTAGGGATCGGGTTCAGGTTCGTAGGTGGTAGACCGGATTGCCCAGCCCCTGGCCAGGGTGATTACAGGACGCTGAGCCTCTTGCAAAAGATTGAGCTTTTGGAGGAGGCAGCCCCTGAGCCTCTGATTCCTCCGGGCTCAAACCACCGTTACGCCATCTTACGAGACCTTGGCAAGCTTCCGCACGCGTTCTGGAACCAGGGCCAAGGTGAGTGGCGGAAAGCTCATTTAGCAAGCGTCCTTGTGGCCCGTTTACACCCGGGTGCTTTCTTCAGATCAGTGCATGTCCTCGTCACTTGATTCTCGGTGCTGCCACCAAGGAGGAGGGGGAGGTACTCACGTCTCCATGTGGCCGGTCAGGGGACCAAGGGGCAGAGGAAAGGGGTAGGCACACTCTCTGTAAAGAACAAATAGTAAATATTCTCAGCTTTACGGGCCAAACAGGTTCTGCCTCAGCCTCTCACCTCCGCAGCCGTGGTGCAGAAGCTGCGTGGACCATATATCTGTGAGGGGGCTGGCTGAGTGCCACACAGCTTTATTTGTGGACACCAACATGTGAATTTTATGTAACTTTCATGTGTCTTGAGTTAGTATTCTTCTTTTTTTTCAAACATGTAAAAATGTAAAACCGTTGTTAGCTCCCGGGATGAACAGAAACAGGCCAGATGTGGCCCGCAGGCTGTAGTTTGCTGAGCCCTTTCTTGCGTGCAAACAGGCTGCTTTATTATTGGGGTGAAATTGTGGTGTTTGAAGGAAGGGCTGTCCTCTGCCTGAATTATGTGGAGAAAGTGGGGCAGAAGTCAGCCCTGGGGGAGACTGTGCTCGTCCTAAAGAGCACAGACAGGTAGACTGCCTGGAGTTCCCATCACGGTAGTGTAGTTGGTGGGTCCAGGTGAGACCCCGGCTCACAGGTGGAGGGTGAGATTGTGCTTGATTTTCCTGGGAGCCTGGGATCGGAACTGCGTGCGCCTTCCAGCAGTCATCTCCCTTCCCTGTGATCCTTATCTATCCACACCTGCGGTGAGCCTTTATGGAGACAGTAGAATGTTAGAGCACAGGCTTTGGAGGCAGACTGGAGTTGAGGACCCTCTGTCACTACTGGGTTTGTGCCCTTGGGCAAGTAAGTAGTTTAATCTCTCTGTGCCTCAGTTTCCTCATCAACAAAACAAAACAAATAATCGTACCTACCTCACGGACTAATTGTCATATTTAGATGAAAGCAAGCATTGCATCGAATGAGATGTTTTGGGCTGCAAGCAACAGAAAAGCTGCTTCCAAGTGGCTGGTATAATACAGAGGTTTATTACTGTGCTCCATGAGAGACCGGAGGTGGTGGATGTCTCCAGATTTATTCAGCTGTTCAGTGATGTCAGGGGACTGGGTCAGTGTCTATGCAGCTCTCTCAGCCTTGCCCTCATAGCCTCATGATGGCTGCCACAGTGCCGGACATCACACTGTCACACACATCATTCAAAGCCAGAAGGAGGGATGGTGCCATGGGAGGGCTCTGTTCAGTTCTTCCTCTTATTGGAAGAGGATCTTTTTTTTCTCAGAAGCTGCCAGCAGACTTCCTTTTCCTTCTCATTTGTTAGACAAGCTCATGGGCCTGGTCTACAGTCTGGGCTCATTTTCTCTGAGATTTAGGGCTTTCTCCCCAATACTAGAAGCAAGTCAGGGTTCACTTAGTGGGAGGAGCGGATAAAGGTGGCCTTTGGGCCTGCCACATCGAATGCTCATTTAGCATATGGCCTGGCACCCAGTAAATGCTGGCATCGTTGTCAACGTTAGCCTAGTACATGTCGGGCAGGCAGAACTTTCACGACTGAACATCCCCAAGTAATCAGCAGCGCACCCAGAATCCCCTTGCACTCCCCCCTGTTGCTACCCAGCCCCAAGGGTGACCGCTACCCTCACTTCCTCCAGCATAGCTTAGTTTTACCTGGCTTTGTACTTTATCGAAATGGAATCACCCAGCGGGTGCTGTTGTGGTCTGGCTTCTTTACTCGACATTAGGCTTGTGAGATCCACCCACATTGCACGTGGCTGTGCTTTCTCACTGCTGTGTGAATATATAGTGATGTCTGGTTAATATTTGGGTTGTTTCTGGTTTGAGGCTACCAGGAGTAAAGCTGCTGGGAACATTTGTGTACAAGTCTTTGTGTGGACATGCGTTTTCATTTCTCTTAGGTGATACCCCGGAATGGAATTACTGGGATGTAGGGCATGGACTTTAGCTTTAGTAGCTGGTGCCCCAACAATATTCCAAAGTGGTTGACAGTCCTGCCAATGTTGAACGATGTTCTGGTGCTGGCCAGTGGTTGCCAATAAATACATTTGATGAGCTGAGCTCTTCCTGTTGTGTGTCTGAGTCCTTGTGAGTAACCTGTCATTTTTCCAATCCCTGCTCAGCTCCTCTCCGATGAACTTTGCCCCCCATAGCACTGAGGACCAGCTTTGAGCATATTAGATGCTCAGGCAGGGTTGGAATGAATGAATGAATGAATGAGTACCATGTTCTCATCCTGTGTTACTGTAGGACAGGGATTGCGCACTCAGATACCCGTGAGGGCCGTGCAGCACCTCCAGTGAGTGAAGCCACCTGGTGTGAGGTGATAGGAAGCAGTGAGGCCTGTGGTAACCTGGAGAGCAGATCCCACACCAGGAGCAGCTGCTACTCAGCAGGCTGGGCCATGTGGGGAGGCCCAGGCCCAGTGCTGGCACATCTCCTGGTTTTTCAGAAGCCGGAAATCCAGAATTTATCTGCCATTTTTATTTTTATTTTTAAAATTATTTATTTATTTATTTTTGGCTGTGTTGGGTCTTTGCTGTTGCGTGCGGGCTTTCTCTAGTTGCGGGGACTACTCTTCGTTGCGGTGCGCGGGCTTCTCAATGCAGTGGCTTCTCCTGTTGTGGAGCACGGGCTCTAGGCGCGTGGGCTTCCGTAGTTGTGGCACGTGGGCTGAGTAGTTGTGACTCGCGGGCTCTAGAGCACAGGCTTCAGTAGTTGTGGCACTTGGGCTCAGTAGTTGTGGCTCGCGGGCTCTAGAGCGCAGACTCAGTTGTTGTGGCGCACGGGCTTAGTTGCTCCGCGGCACGTGGGATCTTCCTGGACCGGAGCTCGAACCCGTGTCCCCTGCATTGGCAGGCGGATTCTTAACCACTGCGCCACCAGGGAAGCCCTATCTACCGTTTTTAAGATGTTGTCAGCAAATTCAAATATTTTGAAATACTATGTGATCCAAAACTCATCCACTGGCCAAATCGGACAGTTTGTAGAGTTGGCTTCAGGAAGACAGAAGACCTGTCTTTTTCTTTGGGGGTGGGGGAGGGGTTCGAATCTTTAAGTGGTTTAAAAGAAACTTGTTATGAAAATTTCAAATGTCCCTGAAAAAAAAAAGAGAGAACACGGGACTTCCCTGGCGGTCCAGTGGTTAAGATTCCGTGCTTCCACTGCAGGGGGCGTGGGTTTGATCCCTGGTCCACATGCCGCGGGGTGTGGTCAAAAAAAAAAAAAAGAAGAAGAGGGTTTCCCTGGTGGCGCAGTGGTTGAGAGTCCGCCTGCTGATGCAGGGCACACGGGTTCGTGCCCCGGTCCGGGAAGATCCCACATGCCGCAGAGCGGCTGGGCCCGTGAGCCATGGCCTCTGAGCCTGCGCGTCCGGACACTCCGCAACGGGAGAGGCCACAATAGTGAGAGGCCCGCATACCGCAAAAAAAAAAAAAGAGAGAGAGAGAGAGAGAAAACAGTACGATTGCCCTGTGCCACTCCTCTGCGTTAATGGACATTGAGTCCCGCGCCCTCCAGCTTCATGTGTACCACCACCTGCATCCATTTCTCCTTCCCGGAGTTATTGTGAAGCACGTATAGAGGTTCGTCTGAGTCTCTAGCACGGTGGTTCGCTAGCTGTCTCCTGCAGCAGAAGCCCTGGAAGGCTTGTTAAAACACAGATGTCTGGGCAACCCCCCAGCGTTGCTGAGTCGGCAGGTCTGAGATGGGGCCTGAGAGCCAGCTTTTCTATCAAGTTCCCAGGTGATGCTGATGTTGCTGGTTCAGGGACCACGCTTGGCGAACGACTGCTTGAACAGGTCCATGGTAAACAAGGACATGATGCAGAAGACCCGCTGCCCCTGACGTTGCCCCCATGCTGTTATCGCGTGAAAACGAATTCCAGGGAGTAGCGATGAGTTTTTGAAATGAGGAACCTGATCAGCTATTCAGAAATGCCCTGTGTCCCCACCCCCTGCAGTTGGGTCCCTTTTGGGGGGCTGAGGAAGTGCGGCTCAGTGGTCGATCGGTCTCTGCCCAGCCAGGAAGCTTCCCGAGGCCCCCTAGAATCCCGAATCGCTCTGTCCTCTGACCTTTGTTCCCCCCAATCTGTCCTGTGGGACCCTGTTGGCTTTTGGAGGCCTGCTTTGGGGAGACGCCCCCTGGTTCTGATGTTGCCCCAGGAGAGGGGAGGCTGGCCTTCTAGGGCCCCTCAGTCCCTCCTGCGCCGTGTTCCCAGCTCACACTGCAGCTGGCTGAGCTCTTTGGGGGATGTCTCAGTTCCAGTTCTGAGGGACACCCTTGTGTCACCGTGAAGCCAGACTGTCCTTTGGTCTTAGAATTCGGGAGGAGGCAGGGGCCCGTCTGCAGCCCAAAAAGGGCTTCTCTGCAGATCCAAGCTTTGATAACAAAGTCCCTCCCACCCCGCACTGCAGCACTTGCATGAAGTCCCACGCAGACTGTGTTCAGCCCTGTGTTTCTTTTAAGGAGGGTTGGACCGAGCATCCTGGGCTGGGCGTGGGGCTGCACTTCAGGACAGTGGGGCTTCCCACGGCGGGACCTGGTCCACCGTGTCCCCGGCGGGGGCCCTGCCTGTTGGCTGCAGACAGGGATGCTCTGGAAAGGAAGCGGTACATGAGGAACAAATGTCCCTCTGCCGCGGCGTTTGGGTGCTCCTGGGTGTGGAAGGGGCTGTATGGGAGGAAGCCCCGCATCTCTGAGTGGGTGTGGCAGGCGGGACGATGGCCCCCCCAAAGACATCCTGATCCTGGGACCTGTGAATGTGTTGCCCCACGTGACAAAAGGGACTTTGCAGCTGTGATTAAATTAAGGATTTGGGGGATGGGGAGATTGTCCGGGATTATCTGGGTGGGACCAGTGTCATCCTAAGGGTAAGAGGGAGGCAGGGGGGTCAGAAAGAGTGTGATGATGAAAGCAGAGGTTGAAGGAATGTGGGAGGATTCTAGAAGCTGGAAAATGCAGGGACTTGGATTCTCCCCGAGAGCCTCCAGAGGGAGCGGGCCCTGCCGACACCTTGATTTTAGCCCTATTTCGGGGTGAGACCTATTTTGGACTTCTGACCTCCAAAACTGTAAGGTACTAAATTTGTGATGTTTTAAGCTGGTACGTTTTCGATAATTTGTTACAGCGGCAATAGGAAACGAATGCAATGAATTTGCTTCCATTAAAGCCAGGGAAGTAAAATTATAACAAATTCTAGTTCCCGTTTAAGTAAAATATTTAAACGTAAATCATATTCTTTTAATATATCTACTTTTAAACATTTCAGTATTTTTTTCAACGACTTTAATGTTCTGGGAAAAAAATGTATCCAGGGGCTCACATTCTTCCTTTGCTTCAAGCTCTGATGTGACTTGGCCAGGCACTGATTTGAACCTCACGGTAGCCCTGTGAGATAGGTCCTGCTTTGTGTTTCAATAGCTTCCTATTTTAGAACAGTTTTAGACTTACAGAAAAATGGAGGAGATAGTACAGAGTGTACCTCACACCTGGTCTTCCTGTTGTTAGCATCTTTAATTAGTGTGGTCCATTTATTACAGCGAATGAACCAGTGGTGATAAATTAGTATTAACTGAAGTCGCCACTTTGTTGAGATTTCCTTAATTTCTATTTCACCTCCCTTTTCTGTCGCAGGATCCCGTCCGGGACACCATGTCACACTTAGTCACTGTGTCCCCTCAGGCTCCTCTCGGCCGTGCCCGTTTCTTAGACCATCCTTGGTTTTGGTGACGTGGACGATTTTGAAGAGCACCGGTCAGCGGTTTTGTCAGATGCCCTTCTATTGGGATTTGTCAGATGCTTCTCTCATGATTCGACTGTGGTTTCTGGGTCTGGGGAGGAAGTGCACAGAGGGCAAGTGCCGTGCTCATCCCGTTATGTCAACATGACAGCCCTGTTGAGGTTGGTCCTGTTTCCAATCCCTTTTTACAGATGAGGAAACCGAGGCACAGGAAGCTGTGTCGGGCCCCTGCTGGCAGGAGGAGAAGGGCAGGAAGTTAGGAAGTAGGGAGCAGCTCGCTGCAGACGTAGGGCTGGGTCTCCTTGCTTGTAGGGGTTCGCTCCCGGCCCCCCCGCCCCGCCCCGCCCCGCCCCCCACCCCCCATGCCCCCATTGGTCTCCTCGCTGTTCTTCAGGGGACAGGCGGAGAGCTTCAGAGGTCAGATTTTTTTTTTTTTGCGGTACGCAGTCCTCTCACTGTTGTGGCCTCTCCCGTTGAGGAGCACAGGCTCCGGACGCACAGGCTCAGCGGCCATGGCTCACGGGCCCAGCTACTCCGCAGCAATGTGGGATCTTCCCGGACCGGGGCACGAACCCACGTCCCCTGCATCGGCAGGCGGACTCTCAACCACTGCGCCACCAGGGAAGCCCAGAGGTCAGATTTGATGGAACGCAGCCCCCTCGTTGAGCCTTTGTGGGCTGAGGCTCGCCTTGAGGGAGTGATAAACGGCTTAAAAGCACTCACCTCCATATTAAAATTTTTTGCTTTAATTTTCTTTTTCATTAAAAAAAATCTAAATTTAGGGAATTCCCTGGCAGTCCAGTGGTTAGGGCTCTGTGCTTCCACTGCAGGGGGCACGGGTATGATCCCTAGTTGGGGTACTAAGATCCCACAAGCTGCGCGGCTCAGCCACAAAAAATAAATAAAATCTAAATGTAACATCCATACAGGAAAGTGCACAGCCTTAGGTGTGGAGGTTGATGAATTTTTACGTGGGCGTGCACATTTGCCACGCTCACCTGTAGAGGCTCTCCTGCACCCCTTTCTGTCAACGCCCACCCCTATCACCAGAGATTAGCTTTGCCCGTTCCCTGGAACAGCACATAAACGGACTCATACAGCGAGTTCTCCTGGGTGTCGAGCATCTCTTCATCACGTTGTGCTCGTACGGTTCATCTGTGTCCACTCCCTTTCTTTGCTGGGTGACGTCCCATTGTACGAAGGTGCCCCCGCTTGTCGTCCATCCACTTGTTTGTGGACATTTGCGTTATTTAGCTTTAGGACATAACGCCACAGTGCTTTCTATGGCAGTCGTACCAAATTACACTTCCACCAGCGGTGTGTGAGCATTCATGGTTGCTGCACATCCTTGCCGACATTTGTTATTGTCAGTTTTTTTCTTATCCTTTTTTTTCTGTTATATATATGTATTTAATTATTATTATATGTATATTTTCAGATTATTTTCCATTATAGTTTATTATAAGATATTGATTCCTGTGTTATACAGTAATTCTTGTAGCTTATTTATTTTATATATAGTAGTGTGTAACTGTTAATCGTATACTCCCTATTTATCCCAGTAGGGTTTTTTTTTTTTTCGTCAGTCTTTTTCATGTTAGCCTTTTTGGCATATGGTGTAGGATCTCCTTGTGAGTCTAATGGACCTTTCTCTGATGACTACACTGCCCAGGGCAGGTGGGGTGGCTCTGTGAAGCCACGGGGATTGAGCTTCCTATCTTTCTACTCTACCATCCTTTGTGCGCGGCTTCCATTCTCAAGACTGCCTCATGATCCAAGGTGGCTGCTGTAGCTTAGTCCATCATGTCCGCAGTCCAGGCAGCAGGAAGGGGGACTTGTCAACAAATACGTAGGAATTGCCGATGTTGATAATGCTGGGAAGACAAAACAGGTGATGGATAGAATGTGATGGGGGAAGGGCTACTTTAGAAAGGGTGGTTTCTTTGTCCATTTCATTCACTGCTAGAGTCCCCAGACCTAGAACAGAGCCTGACATGCAGTGAGAAACCAGTAAATATTGTTGAGGGAAGGTCTCGTTGAAAAAGTGACTTCAGACTTGAGAAATGAGGGGGTCACGTATGTGGGCATCGGGGGGAAGATTGCCCTTGGAGGAGCAAACAGTCAGTGCAAAGGCCCTGTGGCAGAATCTTGCCCAATGGGCTCAGGAACAATGAGGCCAGTGTGGCTGGATCAGAGTGAGCGAGGTGGACGGCAAAGGGAGCTACGATTGGTATAGCTGCAGGGAGCCAGATGGTGCAAGACCTCGTAGGTCACTGTCAAGAGATTTGGATTTATTTCCAAGATAAGTAGGGAGCCGTGGGAGGTGTTTGAGTGGGGGGAATACCATGATCAGATGTACCTTTTAAAAGGGTAACTCTGATCTATGCAGGAAATAGACTAGGGACAAAAGCAAAAGTGAGAAAACCAGTGAAGAGGTGACTGCATCTGTCAGAGCAAATGATGATAGGAGCTGGGGTGGTTGGATGGATTTTTTGTGCATCTTAGAGCAAGACTTCCTGATGGATGGTTTTTGGGTGGGAGAGAAATGGAGGAATCAAGCATGACTCAACTTCTTAGCTTAAGCAACTCACCCTGCTGTTTCAGCAACGTGCTTGGGTTTTCTATAAAAAACCTTTTCTTTCATTCTTCTTACCTTTAAAATCAAAAGAAGTTGGAACATTAGCCAAGGGTGTGACGTTCCCAAATTCCAGACTGGATCAGCCCATGCTGCAGTCTTCCCTGCGTTCATGGGCCCCACGGGGCTGGGGACATCTCTGGAGCCCTCGGATGCAGGGGGTAGGGAGTGACTGGAGTGGGAAGGGTCTGGTCCTGTCCCAGAACCTGGCCTCAGACAGGTGAATCAGCCTCCTGGCTCATCTGGTCAGAGGTGTGTTGCCTGTTATCACTGGGGGAGGGATTGGGTTTTGCAATTCAATGGCCAGGTCAAAATTAATGATTAGTTTGCGAAACTCCTGTCCCGTGTGCTCTGAGCCCAGTGGGAGAGAAATGTGAGGGCACTGGCCTGCATGTTGGTGCAGGACCTGTGGCTTGGTCTCTTCCTGCACCTGTGACATTAGAGTGATAATTGGTCCTCGAGCTTCAGTGTCTGTGTCTGTTCCATGGGCCTTTGAGAATGTAATGAGGTGAGGTAGGTGGAAGTGTTTTGCTACCTGAGTAGTGCTTTACAGATGGTGGATAGGATTCTCCAGCTCCCCGACCCTCCCCCAGCTTCTCAGGGGCCCCGTCTTGTTCATCTTTAAATTCAGAACATGTCATCTAGCACGGAGTGGGTGACTGTCCACAGAATGACCTGGGTCCTAATTAGGTCAGAGCAGGCTCATCGTAGGTAGTTCCCCAAAGGCTTCGTGGAGGAGGTGGCACCTGGAGAGTGGGGTTTTGGATTTGGCAGTCAGGGCCATCCTGGGAGCAGGGAGAGTGCCGTGGGAGGGCAGTGGCCACTTGTGGGTTCAAGCGACACCCTGATCACTTCGCTTTGCCCTGGCTTTTTGCCCCTGGGTTGGGCTGAATAGGGTCCCCCCCCAAAAATGGTACTTCCAAGTCCTGTCCTAACCCCCGTTACCTGCGAATGTGACCTTATTTGGAAATAGGGTCTTTGCAGATGTGATTAAGGTAAGGGTCAGGTGGGCCCTAAGTCCAACAAGAACGTCCTTGTAAGAAGAGGGCACATAGAGAGGAGGGATGTGATGACAGAGGAAGAGGTTGGAGGGATGCGCCTAGGAAAGCCTGAGACCACCAGGAGCTAGGGGAGCAAGTTAGGATCCTGCCCTGGAGCCTTCTGGAGGAGCGCGGCCCTGCCCACGCCTTGATTTCGGACTTCTGGCCTCCAGAACTGGGAGAGGTTACATGTTTTAAGTCACCCAGTGTGTGACTTTGTTCCAGCGGTCCAAGGGGCCTAATGCAGATGCTTTACTGCTCGGGAGATGGGCGAGAGGAGATTTCCTGGTAGGTGGTTTCACTGGGGGTCGCGGACTTCCTGGCCCTCGAGACCCGGCAAGAGATGCTTTTTCTGGCCTCTGTGAGCTGAGGTCCCGTGCTCTGGCTGCTGGCTCCTGAGGGTGAAGGTAGAGGTCCCTGGAGTCATGCGGCCCCTCTCAGCCTCTGCCTGCTTCTCTACTCCAAGCTCATCCCATGTGTGCGCAGGAGGCCTGCCTGGCTGGCCTGAGGCCCCTGGAGGGACAGCCATGTGAGGCCTGGGCCTCTCCCCTGCCTTCCGCTGGCCTCTCTGTGAAACAGAAGGCTGATCTGCTGTCCCTCACCCTGCATCCTCCGGGCCTCAGGACATCTGCTCTGCCCCTTCCCTAGGCAGGGTCCTCACCGCCTGGCCTGGAGAGGAGATGGGGTCTGTTGGAGGTGGGACCACCCTTGGATGGGATAGTGGTCTGAGTCTCATCATCTGTTTACCCCAGTCCTGAGGCTGTGGCCTGGCCTGTGAGGTTGCAGCTCACAATTTTTTTTTTTTTTTTTTGCGGTACGAGGGCCTCTCACTGCTGTGGCCCCTCCCGCCGCGGAGCACAGGCTCTGGACGCGCAGGCTTAGCGGCCATGGCTCACGGGCCCAGCCGCTCTGCGGCATGTGGGATCTTCCCAGACCGGGGCACGAACCCGTGTTCCCTGCATCGGCAGGAGGACTCCCAACCACTGTGCCACCAGGGAAGCCCGCAGCTCACATTTTTATTAAAATGGTAATTTTTAAGATGTATTTAATCGAAACATGAAATTTTCATTTGTTCCATCACACGTCCGCTGAGCTGCTTGGGTCCCAAATAGGCCATGCTCTCTGTGTATTTAAAAAAAAAAATTATCTCGGGAATTCCCTGGAGGTCCAGTGGTTAGGACTCTGCGCTTTCACTGCTGTGGGCCTGGGTTCAATCCCTGGTCAGGGACCTAAGATCCTGCAAGCCGCGCAGCATGCCCGCCTCCCCACATTCCCTCAATTATGAGCTTCTTAAAACATACACAAAGGAGAAAGCAGATCGCCGCTCCCTAGACGTTTCTACTTTGATTCTGTTTGTTCCCCAGCTCACATTGCTGAGCACCTGCTGAGTGCCAGGCACTGTTCCAGGCCCTGGAGATACATCAGTGAGCAGCTGAGGATCCAGTCCTGGTGGGTTTATGATCTAGCGGGGCAGACAGATGAAGAACAATAGACACAATTAATTATAATTATGCCGGAAGGTGACAAGGACTATGGAAAACCCAGAGCAGGCTGGGGGGTGTTCAGGAATTTGAAGGTGGATGGGGTGGGTCTTCCTGAGAAGGGGGCGTGTGAGGAAAGATTAGGAGGGGCGAGAGATTTGGCCATGCTGCTACCTCGGGAAAAACATTGAGGGCAGAGGGAACAGCCCGTGCAAAGGCCCTGGGGCAGGGGTGTGCCTGCATATACAGGGGACAGCAAGGAGGCCAGCATGGACGGACTGAGTGAGTGACAGGGACATGGTAGGATGTGGGGCCTGGAGAGGCCACAGGGGCCAGACCAGATGGAGGGACTTACAGACCAATGCTGAGCTGGCAGCTTTTAGGTTAATAGCATTTTCAAGAAATAAAATGTTCCACATTATTTTGTGTGTTTGAAAAATTCATGTGAAGAGCCAATGGTGACTGTTACCTTTCTGCAGCTTGCCTTTTTTTTTCACTCCAGATTCTTTCTCTAAGCCTTATCCAGGTAGACCCGGTCCTTTCACTCATCTTGCCTGATACAGTTGTGTGCAGAAGCCCGATTCATCTCTGGCTGAGAGTCTACTGAACTGTCTGTTCCTTTTCGAGATTCGACGATTCTGAGGCATGCAGGATCCTAGTTCCCCGACCAGGGATTGAACCTGTGCCCCCTGTAGTAGAAGCACGGAGTCTTAACCTCTGGACTGCCAGGGAAGTCCCTCGACGATTCTTCTGCAGCCCTCTCGCACACACGTGGGACTGTCTCTAGGGCAGAGTTGTCCAGCTGTGGGCTGTGATCCGATAGAGGGATGTGAGACGATTGGGGTCAGTGGGGGCCAACACTAAAAACAGAATGGACTGGGAGAGAATATCTGAGGAGCAAATAATCCGTTGGGAGTGTAAGTGGCATCATATTGGAAAGGCGGGTGTTCTTTCCTGAAGCTTGTTTCAGTCACCCCAGGTGTGTAGGTCGTGGTCCTGGGCGGGGCCAGCAGTGTCTGAGAGCCAGTGTGCAGAGCAGGGGACCGCAGGGTCATGGGGGCGTGCCCTGCTCACGTTCTGGGGCACCTCCGTTTCCCCACACCTTGACCCGCACTTGGTTTTCTCAGGTGACTTAATTTGTGTCCATCTTTTGGGAAATATCTCGTTTTAATTTGCAGCTAATCTTTTTTCTTTTTGAAATTGTGGTAAGACTCACTTAGCATAAAGCTCACCATTTAAACCGTTAAAAAGCGTACAGTTGAGTGGTGTTTAGTACATTTACGATGTTGTGCAGCCATCACCACCGTCCGGTTCCAGAACGTCTTCATCACCCCAAAAAGAAACCCTATACCCATTAAGGAGTCCCTCCCCAATGCTCCCCAGGCAACCACCAGGCTGCTTTCTGTCCCTATGGATTTGCCTATTCTTTTAGTTTTTGGCTGTGCCGCGCAGCTTGCAGGATTTCAGTTCCCTGACCAGCAACCGAACCTGGGCCACAGCAGTGAAAACCCGGAATCCTAACCACTAGGCCACCAGGGAACTCCCTTGCTTATTCTAGACACTTCACGTAAACAGAATCATACAGTGTCTGTCCTTTTGCGACCGGCTTATTTCACTTAGTAATGTTTTCAAAGTTCATCCACGGTGTATAGCCTGGGTCAGAATTTCCTGCCTTTTTAAGGCTGAATAACACTGGGTACACCACACTGCGCTATCCACTCATCCATCGATGGACACTTGGGTTGCTTCCACCTATTGGCTATTGTGGATACTGCTGCTGTGAACATAGGTGTGCTCATATTCACCCTTTTAAAAGAGGCTTGATGAAAATGTCCCATCTCTTGATTTTGGTTGCCACGCCGGTGAGGTATATACATTGGATAAAGTTCAACAAACTGCACATAAAAAGGATGAATGATCAGGACCTCGATAACATTTTGCTAAGTGAAAGAAGACATATGTGGCCTTTTGTGTCTCTGCTTGTTTTTAAGAAATAGAGAATCAGGGACACATTTGAAGACTTGTATGATTCTCTTTATCTGAGAAAAGGCACATCCATAGAGACAGAAAGTAGATCGGTGGTTGCCAGGGGCTGGGGGAGAGAATTGAGTGCTAATGCGGTTTTGTTTTGGGTGATGAAAATGTTCTGAAATTAGATGGCGGTGATGGCTGCGCAACTCCGAGAATAGACTAAAAACCATTGAGTCGTACACTTTGAATGGATAAATTGTGTGGTATCCGAATCAGATCTCAATAAAACTGTCAGAAAATCTTAGTGTCGTGTTTTCAAGGTTCATCCATAACATGCATCCTTTTTTTTTTTTTTTTTTTTTTGCGGTACGCGGGCCTCTCACCGCTGTGGCCTCTCCCGTTGCGGAGCACAGGCTCCGGACGCGCAGGCTCAGCGGCCATGGCCCACGGGCCCAGCCGCTCCGCGGCATGTGGGATCCTCCCGAACCGGGGCACGAACCCGTGTCCCCTGCATCGGCAGGCGGACCCTCAACCACTGCGCCACCACGGAAGCCCCATGCATCCTTTTTAAGTGTAGTTCGATCAGCTTTATCAAATGTATACATCTCTCCTGTTTGGCAGCCAAAATCAAGGGATGGGACATTTTCATTACCCCAAGTAGCTTCCTGATGCCCTTTTGCAGTCAGCTTCCTCCCTCCCCCGAGCCCCTGGCAACCACTGATCTGGTTTCTGTCCCTAGAGTTTTCCCTTTTCCACAGTGTCATATAAGTGAAATCATATAGTATGTAGCTTTTTGTATCTGTCTCTTTCAATTTAACATAGGCTTTTTTATCTAATTTTTTTTTTTTTTGGCCTCGCCGTGCGGCATGCGGGATCTTAGTTCCCCGACCAGGGATGGAACCTGTGCCCTCTGCCTTGGCAGCTCAGAGTCTTAACCACTGGACTGCCGGGGAAGTCCCTAACATAGGCTTTTGAGGTTCATCCATGTGGCATTTATCAGCAGTTGGTTCCCTTTTATTACCGAGCATTTATTCTGTTGTATGGATGCACAGCAGTTGGTTTATCCATTGTGATGTTTGAGTTGTTTTAAAAACATATTTGTGATTGATGGACATTTAGGTAAGTCATGCTCTTAAAGGCTTCCTAGCCTTTGCAGCGGCTGGGCCCCTGCCAGGACCGCCCTCCCCATCTTCTTCCCTTGGCAAAGCCCAACTCCTTTGTTCAATCCCCAGCTCACATGCCCTCTCTTCCAGGCAGCCCTCCTGACTGTCCAGAATGAGCCTGGAGAATCTGGTTGGATAAAAGGGAGTGGGGTCCAACGAGGGATCACCTTGGCCTTCTCTCTCAGTCTTTGTTTTCGGGCTGTGATCTTTGACCTTAGGGGAGGGGGCAGGGATAGAATCAGATGTTAGTCAAAAGGCCCTGAGCTTGGCCTGTGCACTGTTATCTAATCAGCTTACTGGTCCTGATGCCTGTGGTCCGGTGTGACCTAAACAAAGTTATCCTGTGGATCGCAAGCGGTGCAAAGTCCAACCCCCACTGGAGGTGGGGCAGTGACAGGGGGAGGAGGAAGGGCTGGTCACTTTGTGCCAGGTAACTGCATGGCTGATCTTCTGGGTCCCCAGGCTCTACTGGACCCTGTTCTAAGCACTTTACCTCTACATACCCACTTATTTTGGACGCTATCATTACACCCATTTTATGGATGAGGAAACTGAGGTGCAGAGAGGATCAGTGACTTACCCCGGAAAGCAGAGCTGGGTCACAGAAGATTGCCCGATGAACAGGGGTGGGACCCCAGGGCCCCAAAACCCCTTCTGTTGGAGGGAGAGACACGTGGCTTCATCTGGTGACTCATCGGTTTGCCACTGATTTATCCCTGAACTGGGTGGGCAGGCCAGGAGATGAGGAAAGCACAGAGGGATTCCGGAATTCCAAAAAAGCCTTGTCCGTGTCCAGGTACCTTTGCCAAGAAACAGGGCTGGGGGAGGGAGGCAGGAACTGGAAACTTTTAAAAATTTTAAACCACTTTATTGAGGTATGATTGACATTTTAAAAAGCTATATGTATATAATGATGCAACTCGATGAGTTTGGAGAGAAGTATACACCTGTGAAACCATCACCATGATCTGTGAAACCATCACCACGAGTTTGGAGAGAAGCATACACCTGTGAAACCATCACCAAGTGTACACCTGTGACACCATCGGCACGATCAAGATGTCCATCACCTCCGAAAGTTTCCTCCCAACCTCTTTATTTATGTTTGTTATTATTGGTGGTAGTAGTAACAGTAGTTATGCATGATGAATAAGAGTTAGCAATACTGCATTGTATATTTAAATATTTGCTAAGAGGGTAGATCTCATGTTATATATTTTTACTACCGAGTCCAAGCTCGCTCTGCTTGCCGCACGACAGGCCAATAAATTGGAGACGAGGTGTTGGGGCAGGGAATACGAATTTTTTTTTAAAACATTTTTATTGGAGTATAATTGCTTTAAATGTTGTGTTAGTTTCTGCTGTATAACAGGGTGAATCAGCTATATGTGTACGTACATCCCCATATCCCCTCTCTCTTGCGTCGCCTTCCTTCCCACCCTCCCTATCCCATCCCCTAGGTGGTCACAAAGCACCGAGCTGATCTCCCTGTGCTATGAGGCTGCTTCCCACTAGCTATCTGTTTTGCATTTGGTAGTGTATATATGTCCATGCTACTGTCTCACTTCGTCCCAGCTTACCCTTCCCCCTCCCCGTGTCCTCGAGTCCATTGTCTATACGACTATTCATTCGTAAAGCCAGCAGACGGAGAAGACAGCCGACTAATGTCTCAAAGTAACCATCTTACAGGGTTTGGATGCCAGTTTCTTTTCTAGCACAGAGAGGGGGAGGAGATGAGGAAGACAGTACAAAGGCCATGAGTTTTGCGAATATCCCCTGGAATGGCCAGCCTCGGGGAGGGGATGTATTCATTTCTTCTTTCTTGCAGCCGTGCACAGGTGGATAGGGTCCGGATGCTTCCCTGAACAAAGGCATTTGGTTTAACATTCAGGTAGAGGGACAGGGTTCCCCGAGGCAGGCGGTTCTGTATAGTCCTTTAAGTGAACAAAAGCAGCGGCAAGCAAAGGTTAAAGTGAAAGAAACAGGTCCAACATGGAGTCAGATTTGGCTCTTCCCTGTTACATTTTATCCCAAAGACGTCAAAAGAAGGAAACTGGACTGATGTCGCTTTTCTCCTGGCCGAGTGCGCTGACTGAAGCCAGGACAGGCGGGCCCCCTACCTACTAGCCCCGGGTGTATCTGTTCTGTGGATGGGGGATGGAGAGAGGGCGTGATGGCACTGCCCCTCTGTCGCTCCTCCCTGTGGGCCTGTCTTTGTTGCTTTGGGTTAAAGATTTCCACCCTGCATGACTAACAACCCCCCACACACACCTGCAACCCCATGAGCAGCCTCCAGGCTGACGTTTGAATTCCACTCTCCAAGTCTGTGGCTGGTGGGAGGGAGCGGTGGGGGGGAGGGGAGGGGGGAGGGGGGGAATGGCCTCTGGGGTGGGACCTGCTGTGGGCCAGTGGGGAAGGGGAGAGCTACCCAGCCTCACGGGCCCCAGTCCCACCCCCGCCGTAGCACGGAGAGGTCACCCCCTCTGGGCGATGGTGCAGGTGAGGTGCTCCAGCAGGCGTGGCAAAGGGGCATCCCGGCGGTCCAGCCGTGGCCTTAAGATGTGTGATCTGCCTCCCGGGTGTGTTTTTTTTTTTTTTTAAATGTGATGGAACTGCACATTTTTTTTTAATTTTTAGTTTTTAATTTATTTTAATTTTTTGGCTGTGTTGGGTCTTCGTTCCTGTGCAAGGGTTTTCTCTAGTTGCGGGGTGTGGGGGCCACTCTTCATCGCGGTGCACGGGCCTCTCACTATCCCAGCCTCTCTTGTTGAGGAGCACAGGCTCCAGACACGCAGGCTCAGTAGTTGTGCCTCACGGGCTTAGTTGCTCCGCGGCATGTGGGATCTTCCCAGACCAGGGCTCGAACCCATGTCCTGCGTTGGCAGGCGGACTCTCAACCACTGCGCCACCAGGGAAGCCCCCAGGTGTGTTTGATTTTGAAAAATAAGTTGCTGCCATTGAAACAATTGGGAGATGCCATAGAAACATCTGGATTTCTGACAGCTCACAAAACATGGGAGGAGCTGGAAAAACCCAAGCCCCGGGGACCTCAGGGGCCCGGAGGGAAGTTGCAACTGCTGTCTTTGTTTTTTGGGGGGGTGACCCCTTCCGTTCACCATGTCCTCCCCCACCTCCGTGCTCACCCGAATTGCCCTCTCGGTTGTATGTGTCAGGACTGAGCTGGGGACGGGCCCTCCCTACAGCTGTGCATGGGGCTGCCACTCCGTCCCTCCTCCCCTCTCCTGGCCGCCCCGGGATGTGCCCTCATTGGGCTCCGCAGCTCCAGAGCTGGGGGCTGGGAGGCCCGGATGCTGGCTTCCCCCTCCCTGCATTAAACTTGGGAGAGGCGCGCTCAGGGCCGGCCCCCACCAGGGTCTTGTGGTCTTTTCCCTCGCACTGAAGAGGTCAGCTGTCACCTGCCACAGTGGACCCTCCTGCACCCCGCACCGAACTCCCTCACTTACGTCTTCATTAAAACTGACAAAGGGGGCTTCCCTGGTGGCGCAGTGGTTGAGAGTCCGCCTGCCAATGCAGGGGACGCAGGTTCGTGCCCAGGTCCAGGAGGATCCCACATGCCGCGGAGCGGCTGGGCCCGTGAGCCATGACTGCTGAGCCTGTGCTTCCGGAGCCTGTGCTCCACAACGGGAGAGGCCACTGCAGTGAGAGGCCCGCGTACAGCAAAAAAAAAAAAAAAAAAAAAAAAAAAAACTGACAAAGGAAGCCAATAATAATAATAGTAATAATAATAATAATAATAGTAATAATAATGATAATAATAATAATAATAATAGTGGCTGCCTCGAAGGATCGTGGTGCTAGTCAGGGAAGTGACAATGCAGTGAAGAGTCTAGATCAAGCACCTGACACACAGGACCGCTTGGGAAATGCTCGTGTTTTTTTTTTTTTTTTTTAGTTTTATATTGGAGTATAGTTGATTTACACTGTTGTGTTAGTTTCAGGTGTACAACTAAGTGATTTATATATAGTAGTGTCTATATGTTAATCCCAACCTCCTAATTTCCCTTTGGTAACCGTAAATTTGTTTTCTGTGTCTGTGAGTCTGTTTCTGTTTTGTAAATAAGTTCATTTATATCATTTTTTTTAAGATTCCACATATAAGTGATATTATATGGTATTTGTCTTTCTCTGTCTGACTTACTTCACTTAGTATGATCACCTCTAGGTCCATCCATGTTGCTGCAAATGGCATGATTTCATTTCTTTTTATGGCTGAGTAATATTCCATTGTATATATGTACCACATCTTCTTTATCCATTCATCTGTTGATGGGCATTTAGGTTGCTTCCATGACCTGGCTATTGTAAATAGTGCTGCAGTGAACACTGAGGTGCATGTATCTTTTCGAATTAGAGTTTTCTCCGGATACAGGCCCAAGGGTGGGATTGCTGGGTCATATGGTAATTCTATTTTTAGTTTTTTGAGGAACCTCCATACTGTTCTCCATAGTGGCTGCACCAATTTACATTCCCGCCAACAGTGTAGGAGGGTTCTCTTTTCTCCATACCCTCTCCAGCAGGGAAATACCCGTTTTTGTTGCTTTGTACGAACCATGTTTACTAGTCACCTTTATTTGCAGGTACTGGATGCTCGGGTTATAAAAATGATCCTTGTGACTCCTGTAGCTGGTAGGAAGACGTGTTTATCAATAAAGGATTGTTACACCTGAAGGCAAGTCTCTGATCTCCTGATATTTTCAAGAGAACCCTGAAGTCCAGATTTTATGTTAAATCTCCCAGTTTTTTGTTCTTGGCAATGAGTTCAACTTTTCTTCATTTAAATGCCACGTAGGTCAAATGAGGCACAGCTGAGGCTATAGAGTCACTGGCCCCATTGTACAGATGGCAAAACTGAGGTTCAGGGCTGACTAACTTGCCCGAAGGGCCCTCGGGTCAGGCTCCCTCCAAATCTGCTCCTTCCCAGAGCCTGCCGGTTGGGTACATGGGGCTGAGCCTGATCTCCAGCTCCAGAATTCTGCCTCCTCTGTTTGGGGACAGTAGGGGTGGCTGTCCTTGTCCTGGAAGACCACGTTCAAAGAAAGGGTGAGGGTGACGCAAGCTGCCCAGACATCTAGCTTTGCAACGTTGAGTGTCTATCTGATGGGCTGGGTCAGGCTGGGCGGGGGCAGGGTTGGGTGGCACTGGGGGGACCTCCTGTGTCACTGGGGCAGGGAGCTCAGAGCTGAAGAGCGAAGCAGGGATTAGAGGCCAGTGTATCGGAAAGACTCTCCAAGTGAGCTTCAGACCTGTTATCTTCCGCCGTTTAAGGAAATCAAGTTTTGGCCAAGCTTTATAAATCTGGAGATTTATAGTTTATATAAATTTCTGCCTTGCTGGCTTTTCGTGGAAAACTGCTTCTGTTCTCATCTCCTTCCGCTCTTCCCCTCATAGACCCTGCTCTGGCCATGCTGTCCTCCTTGCTGTTACTGAATGCTCTGTCTCAGCTCCTCCCTGCCTCAGGGCCTTTGCACGGACTGTGGCTTCTTCATAGACTTACCCACCACCACCAAATACACGTGTTCCCCTCAGTGCCCTTAGTTTTTAATTTTGGTTTAGTTTTGGTCTTTTGTTTTTCCTTACATTTCACCTGCCTTACTCCTCTGTTTAAAATTGCAGCCTTCTTCCCTGTCCCTGCTGTGTTCTCACTATGCGCTGTCACCTAGCGTGCACTTTACCGTAATTATTGAAGACCTTTCCCTTACTGGAATAAGAGCCCCACGATGTTGGAGATCTGGGTCTGTCTTGTTCGCTCTCCTATCCCCAGCTCTTAGAAGAGGGCCCGACTTGTAGTAGGTGCTCAATAAATGTGTGTTGACAGACATAGAAAACAAACTTATGATCACCAAAGGGGGAAGTGGGATGGGGAGGGCTAAATTTGGAATTTGGGACTAACAGATACACAATACTATATATAAAGTAGGTAAACAAGAAGGACCTACTGTATAGCACGAGGAACTATATTCAGTATATTATAATAACCTATAATAGTAAAGAATCTGAAAAAGAATATATATATATGTAAAACTGAATATTTTGCTGTACACCTGGAACATTGTAAATCAATTATACTAAAGTGTTTTAAAAATGTGTGTTGAATGAATGAGTGAATGAATGAATGACGCATTTGGCACACAGAGCCCACTTTCCGCTGGGTGCCAAGCGCTGTGGTCAAGCAGCGGCCACCTCCTGGTCCCCCAATCAGGCTGCCGTTATGAAAACACATTTTAAAAATAACACATAAGGGCTTCCCTGGTGGCGCAGTGGTTAAGAATCCGCCTGCCAATGCAGGGGGTACGGGTTTGATCTCTGGTCCAGGAAGATCCCACATGCTGTGGAGCAACTAAGCCCGTGTGCCACAACTACTGAAGCCCACGTGCCTAGAGCCCATGCTCTGCAACAAGAGAAGCCACTGCAACGAGAAGCCCGCGCACCGCAATGAACAGTAGCCCCCGCTCGCCGCAACTAGAGAAAGCCCACGCGCAGCAACGAAGACCCAACGCAGCCCAAAATAAAATAAATAGAAAACAAAATAAATTTATAAAAAAAAAATACCACGTAAAAATAATATTACCTATTAACATTAATTATGTCAACTCCAGAGCAGCATTCCCACCTCCTCCTGCCCCCAGAGCGCCCCCTTCCAGGGAGCCCCTTCCCTGATGTGCCGTGGAGTCTGCAGCACAGGCTGGCACCGGGCAGCTGTTTTGGAGCCGGGTGGGTAGGTGGGCGGGGGCCCTGGCCCTCCTCCTCACGGACCTGTTTTTCTCATCCCCCACAGAATGTACGCATTGACCCCAGCAGCCTGTCCTTCAACATGTGGAAGGAGATCCCCGTCCCCTTCTACCTCTCTGTCTACTTTTTCGATGTCGTCAACCCCAACGAGATCCTCCAAGGCCAGAAGCCGCAGGTGCGGGAGCGCGGACCCTACGTGTACAGGTGAGGATGGAGGGGGCTGGGCTGGGACTCAGGTCATCACCCCATTTTACAGATGAGAAAACAGGCCCCTCGCAGTAGTGGGGCTTGTTCAGGGTCAATCTGCTTCTCCCAATCTGGTGCTCTAGCGCTTGAGACTTGGAGAGCAACTGCCTGGCTTTGCCACTCAGCAGCTCTCTGACCGTGGGCACAGGCCTTTCCTTCCCTGTGCCTCAGTTTCCCGCTCTGTAAAATGGGGATGACAGTACACACTGTGGGTGGTTATGAGGATTGGATAAGATGCTTAGTGGAAAGCCCAGCACAGTGCCTGGCATGTAGTAAGTGCTCAATAAACACTAGCTGTTAACATATTATTGTTACCTGAGTTCAGCTGCTCGCTGCTCAGAAGGCAAGTGTTGGGACTTCCCTGGCGGTCCAGTGGCTAAGACTCCGAGCTTCCACTGAAGGGGGCACAGTTCCCCTGGTTGGGGAACTAAGATCCTACGTGCTGTGAGGCTAAAGAGTAAAAAAAAAAAAAAAAGGCAAGTGTTGGTTGGAAAGGAAAGGTTGCTTTATTCAGGAGGCCGGCAACCTGGGGAGAAGGCGGACACATGTCCAAAAACCAGTTCCAAAGATTCTGCTTGACCATGGAAGTTTTTAAAGGGAAATCATTTGGGGAGCGGGTCAGAGCCTTCATCACCTCCCACTGTGTGCAAAACTTTCTTCTGATTGGTTGGTGGTGAGGTAACAGGGTGGTGTCCCAGGAATCTTGTGCTCGGCCTGAAGTTACCATCCTCCACCTGGGTGGGGGCCTTAGTTCCTACAGAAGAACTCCAAGATATTGTTCTGTGTATCCCTTGAGGGGGAACCAGGACCCTGCCCCAAGGTGGCACTATTGTCTCCTGACTGCTCCCCTCTTGTCTCTGCATGCCCTCCCTCCCCTGATTAGCAACTGTTTGAATCTACCCTTTGGAACTCAGGGGAGGTCAAGGAAGCTGAATGAAGCCTATTTCTTACAAACACAAAATGGGGCACATGGAAAGGATTTGTTGGGGTCCTGCTCCGTTCCATTCTGACCACTGCTGCCACAGCCTCTTCGTTTGATTGTTTTCTTTGAGAGGGTGCAGATCTCCAGTGGCTACTGGGCTCGTTGGATTGGCCCGATCAGTTTTCCAAGAGGCAGGGAGGCCTGTCGGAATACGAGGCCCGATTTCTTGTTCTGCCTGTTGTGCCCTCAGGAAACTGTGACCTTGGCTTAGCTCACCCACGAAAGGCTTCTGTGTCAGAGCTGAGTCTGGTTTGCCAAAGTTCCTATTTATTCCTTCATTCCGTAAGCGTGTATTGAGTGCCTCTGTGTGCCAAGCACTGTGCCAGTTCACTGTTTTTGTTTTGTTTTATTAAATATTTATTTATTTATTTGGCTGCGCTAGGTCTTAGTCGCGGCAGGCGGGCTCCTTAGTTGCGGCATGCATTTGGGGTCTAGTTCCTGGACCAGGGATCGAACCCAGGCCCCCTGCATTGGGGGAGCAGAGTCTTAGCCGCTGGACCCCCAGGGAAGTTCCCCCGTTCACTGTTAAAGGCAGACAAAAGCCCCTGCCTCACAGAGCTGACATTCCGATGGGGAGCGGGGAGGGAATAAACAAGTGGACAAGTAAGGTAAAACCAGGCAGCGTAAATGCTGGCGTGTTAGGAGTGAGGGGGATAGTGGGAGAGAGGAAGCCCGAGAACGGGATGGTGTCAGATGGTGAGGACCCCGGAGGCCACAGTAGGAGCTTGGTTTTATCCTGTGTGCGAAGGAGGGTGGTGGGCGAGAGGATGACGTGATCTGATTTCCCCTCTCCAAAGATTCTTCTGGATGCTCTGTGGAGAACAGTTTTCAGAACAAGGAAGGATAATGACAGCATAGCAGCAATGAAACTTGCCGCTGATTTGTAATGTTTTCAATGCATCTGACCACCATTTTAATTGCTTGGTGTGCATTAACTCACTTAATCCTCACAAGTAGGGACCTAATGAAGTAGGTTTTGTTATTACTCCCATTTATTTTATTTTATTTTTGGCCTCGCCCTGCGGCATGTGGGGTCTTAGTTCCCGACCGGGGATTGAACCCGTGCCCCCTGCAACGGAAGTGCGGAGTCTTAACCACTGGACCGGCAGGGAAGTGCCATTACTCCCATTTTATAGGTGGGAAAACTGAGGCTGGGGTAGTAAATGATGGAGACAGGATTCAAGACCCCACCCTCTGTCTTCAGAGTGCACATTCCTAACCACCGTCCTCCCTGCCTACCCCGGAGGAGCAGGGAAGCCCGGGAAGAGACTGATGAGGGACAGCGGCGGCTTGGCCAGGGGCAGGGGGCGTGTTGGGATTTGGTCACAGAGGCTTCGGTGCCGTGTCCTGCGGCGGGCGGGTGGCGGGAGGACAGATGTGGGGGAGGCGGCCAAGCGCGGTGCAGGCATCTGAGGGCCTCTGGCTCCCGGGCAGCTGACCCACCGGCTTCCTCGCCCACAGGGAGCGGGCGGGTGGCGGGAGGACAGATGTGGGGGAGGCGGCCAAGCGCGGTGCAGGCATCTGAGGGCCTCTGGCTCCCGGGCAGCTGACCCACCGGCCTCCTCGCCCACAGGGAGTTCAGACACAAAAGCAACGTCACCTTCAACGACAACGACACGGTGTCCTTCCTCGAGTACCGCAGCTTCCAGTTCCAGCCTGACAAGTCCCGCGGCCTAGAGAGCGACAGTATCGTCATGCCCAACATCCTGGTCTTGGTGAGGCGCCCCTTCTGTCTCTCTGTCTGCCCCCTGCACCGGCCAGTCCCTTGAGGGCACAGCCTGTGGCTCCTGCGGTGACATTAAGCCCAGTGGGCTTCCTGGGTGCATCCTGGGCTCTGGTTTGGGGATGTTGGCCAAAGTCATGGTCTTCCTCTTTTCAATTCTGCAAATCTAAAATCTCCAAAACGAGGTACTGGCGGGGGGCACTGAATGGGGGTCCGTGTCGTCGTCTGTGGTGTTTAGGGGGAGGTTAAGGGCAGGGCGTCCGTTCTCTGCAGGTGAGAGTAATGGTAGTAGCTGGATTTACTGCCTGCCATGAGTGTCAGGGTCCCCAAGACCACCCCCAGGTTCGCTGACTCACTAGGAGGGCTCACAGGACCCAGCAGATGTGGTCCTGCTCTTGGCTATGGTTTGGTAGAGTGGAAGGAGACAGAACAGAATCCGCAGAGCGAAGGGGCACGTGGGGTGGAGACCAGACACAGGCTTCCAGAGCCCTGTCCCAGGGGAGTCACACAGCGGACGCTTCGTTCCTTCAGCGGTGACTTGTGACAGTACAGGTGGGTGTCCTCCACCAGGAATGCCCACTAGAGACTCAGCGTCCAGGGTGTTTATTTTTTTTTTTATTTTTTATTTTTTTCAGGGTGTTTATTGAGGGCTGGTCACGTAGGTCCAGGAAAGCAGATGGTCCGTGTAAACCACATTGGTACAGTCCAGGCGCACTGAGCCCCTCTTAGTTAGCGGGTGGTGAGGGCCCTCCTAAAGCCAGGATCTCAGACTCCAGCCAAAGGCCGGCCTGGCCAGGAGGCCTTTCTAGAGAGAGCAGTCGCAGGCCTGCCGGACGAGCATCTTGCTAACACTGTGTGTTAGAACTTGTGTTTAAGGCTGTACACATGTCACCTTGTTTCCTTGTCAGCGATCCCATGGTCGTTAGGTACCATTATTTTCTCCATTTGTAGAGGAGGAGAACTGAAGAACAGAGAGGTTAGGTGACTTACCTAAGGTCACTCAGCTAGTGAGTAGCAGATTAGGGTTTTGAACCTACGAAGTTTGGGCTGTGAGTCTGCCCTCTGTGGCACGCAGACCTCCATTCAATCCTCTGTCCACCCAGTTGAAGGTCATCAGGCATTTGGTCTGGGCCTGGCCCAGGGCTGGGCTCAGGATCAGACGTAAAGGCACCTGGTAAGTCCGTTGGGTGGACAGAACAGAAGCTCAGAAAATGCAGCCCAAAGCCTTGCAGCTGCCCCCCTCAGAGATACACATGTTTTGGCAGTGAAGTCATTTTCTCCCACCGAGCCGGTTGGCAAAGACTGTGTGATAACGCCCAGGGCTTAGGAGCGTGTGTGGAAACAGATACTGTCGTTAGGCACGGAACTGGTATGAGCTGTTGGAAGGTAGTGCATAAACTGCATGTGCCTTTGACCTCAGACATTTCATAGGTAGGAATTTGTCCTCTTGACAGAATAACACATGTGGGCAAAGAGGTTTGTTCTCAAGGATATTTATTTCAGCAACGTTTTCAGAGCAAACATCTAGAAACAACCTAAACGTGTGTTATGTGGAGTTATGTTGTGATAATCTACCGTGGGCGGGCAGTGGACTAGTATAAAGCCAGCAAAAGGAGGCGGGGCTGCAGGGGGTGTCATGGAACAGTCTCTTAGTTATATCTAACTGGGGAAAAGCAAGGTGCAGAACACATGTGTGAGGCCCCTACTTCTAATATTTCTAAAGGAGAAATACTTGCACGCAGACCCACTTCCACACAAGCGCTTTTACGTGCCTAGACCAGGGTGAGCTTCTTCTGTAAAAGGCCAGATAGATATTTTAGGCTTGGATGCCTAGATGTTCTCTGTGGCAGCTGTTCAACTCTGCCAGTATAACACAAAAGCAGCCCAAGACAGAAACGTAAATGAGTGGGTGTGGCTATATTCCAATGGAACTGTTTCATGGATACGGAAATGTGAGTTTCATATAATTTTCATGTTTTTCAGAGTAGTCTTCTTTTGTTTTCCTTTCAACCATTTGAAAATATGAAAAGACATTCTTAGCTCCCGGACTGTACAAATGCAGGCCGTGGGCTGGCTTTGGCCCACGGGCCGTAGTTTGCTGACTGCTGGTGTAGATTCTCTCTGCAGGAGTACTCAAGAGCCCAGAGCAGTGGGTTGCCTTGGGGGAGAAGAATAGGAAGAGGGGGGTTAGGGGTCGGAGAGGGACTTTTGCTTTGTATCCTTTTATGATTTTTAAAAAACCATCTATTTATCACCTTTAAAAAATCATAATGTAAAGGAGACCCTTGTGAGTTCCCATGGAGTCAGACCTCTGTGTTTTAGGAAATGCTGGCTCTGTTCCCTTTTCTACAGGTGGAGATTAGCTTTTGGATGAGGTGCCTTTAAAAAATAAACCAAGTGCCAAGACAGTATCTCCAGAGGAAAGCAAAAATTAGAAAATAAATTCACCTAAATTCTAAGCACCCAGATATTGGGTAGAAGAGGTGCTTGGGGTCTTGGAGTTTGGGAGGGCGATGCTAAGGAAGTAGAGAGTCTCCATGAAGATTCTTTTGGTTACAAGGTTATAGTAAAAGGTGCTCTAAATTGGCATAAGCAAAAAGGGCATATGTGGGCTCTTGTTACTGAAAGGGCAGGAGTTGGTCTGGTTTCAGATGTGGCTTGATGCAGAGTGCAAACAAGGTTGCCTGGATCTGTGATGGTTCCATGCTCTGGCCGACCTGCCCCTCAGGGTGGCTACAGCCTTGCACACCCCACGTTCAAGGACAGCCACAGGCACTTTCCCTCTCTACCCCACAGTCCCACCCGACTGGCTCCTTGGGGCTTGTTGGCTGTGATTGGGCTACGTACACATAGAGAGGAACGTTCCTTTCTTACTGTTTTTTGAAAAAATATTTATTTATTTGGCTGCATTGGGTCCTGGTTGCAGCACGTGGGATCTTTTGTTGCGGTGCACAGGCTTCTCTCTAGTTGTGGCTCCAGAGCGCACAGGCTTAGTTGCCCTGCGGCATGTGGGATCTTAGTTCCCCAACCAGGGATCGAACCCATGTCCCCTGCATTAGAAGGCGGATTTTTAACCACTGGACCACCAGGGAAGTCCTGAGAGGAATGTTTCTGACTGGCCAGGCCTGAGCCATGTGCCTGCCTGTGGGGCTAGGGGTGGAGTTAACTCGGCCTGAACTCAAGACCACAGGTGGTCCTATTCCTGAATGATCAGGGAATGGTTCCGGATGACCCAGACGTCCCCGTGTCCGCTGCAGGGACCCTTCTAGGCCTGAACGTTTCTCTAGATGGGCTGTGCCTGGAAGCCTGGCTTGAAGTTCAGGGAGGACAGACCAGCTGTGTCTGGCCTCTAACCCGTGGTGTCCCCTGGCTCTGCAGAGTGCAGCAATGATGATGGAGAACGGGCCCATGAGCCTGAAGCTGATCATGACCTTGGCGTTCAGCACCCTTGGTGAACGTGCCTTCATGAACCGCACCGTCAGCGAGATCATGTGGGGCTATGAGGATCCCCTCATCCACCTCGTCAATAAGTACTTCCCAAACATGTTCCCCTTCAAGGGCAAGTTCGGGCTATTTGCTGAGGTAAGTGTGGCCCAGTGAGAAGTTCAGGGCCTCTGTCTTGTCCTCCACTGACACAGCCTGGGAACTGGTTACCAGCTCGCTTTTGGAGCTGGTTGGGGGCCCAGGAGCCGTGGGTTGTAAATTACGGAAAAAATCTAACTCGAACCGGCTTAAGCAAAATAGAGAATTCATTGGCTTATATAATTGAAAACTCTAGGGGTGGTTTCAGATGCAGCTTGATCCAGACGCAAATGATGTGACTGTTGCTGAAAGAAAGGGGCGTGGCTGCTGGGGAGGGAGGCAGGTCACAAATGTCAACGATAGCATTGCTCTGAGTTGCCTGCTTTTTCTTAACCTTGACCCCTGCTGACCTAGCAGGGTCAGTGATTGGGATCCTGAATCATGATCTGATGTAGAGGCAGATCCCTGACCTTGGTTCCCTCAACCGCAAATTGTAACCAGCCCTCTGAGTTGCTCCAGCTTCACCCTCCTTTGGGGGCTCCGCTGATCTGGTGTTGGGGGCAGCGGGAGGGAGAGATCGTGATTCTGTTCTGGGCACGTGATAGCTGCTCAGTACATTTTTGACTAGGATGACAGGTTCTGGGTGTGTGGGTAAGTTGGCAAGTTTAAGGTAAGTGACGTGATTCTTGTCAAAGCAAACTGTAAACTTGTAAACAAATGAAAGTTATTACCAACTGAGTAGCATGTTACAACTTATTTTTGAGTATGTACAGTGGAAATCCCAAAATAACAGTCCAGCAGTGACTGTTCAGTGTTCCTGTGGTGGTTTCACACTCTTCAGGGATCTAGAATTCTTCTACTCCTCTGCTCTGCCCTCCTGAGGGTGTGGTTTCCATACTCAAGATTACCACATGGTCCAAGATGGCTGCCAGAGCACCAGCTATCACATCCACATTCTAGGCAACAGCAGGAAGTATGAAGTGGTGGGGATTTTAGGGGCAGTCAGGGGAGTTGAGGACAAAACAGCATGTCCCAGCTGTTTCCCTCTTTAGGAGGGAGAAAACCAATTTCCACTTGCTTTCCATTGCCCAGAACTTAGTCATGTGCCACACTTAGCTGCAAGGCAATCTGGAAAATGTTACCTTTTAGCTAGTGTGTTGATGCCCTGAGTAAGGTTCGGGTTTTGTTAGGAAGGAGAAAGGGGAGAATGGACTTTGGGTAGTGACTAGCAGTCTCTGATACACTTTGTCTCTTATAACTATTGTGTTAGTATCGTTTTGGGTGAGCATTTATTAATAATAAAACAACAACAATAAGAATAATAAAGCACGTTGAGTTCTTATTATCTCTCCGACACTGTACTCAGCAGTTTTTACACATTAGCTCTTGTAATATTCTCAGTACCTCTTTGTAGAGGCTCCTGTTACTGTCCCCTTATATTGGCTGAAGTTTGGGTTCATGAAGCTCTAAATGGACGGGTGACAGAATACACAGATATTAGGAAGCCAGAGCAGGCTTTGAACTTGGACCCTGTTGGCTTAACCAGTCAGTAATCGATGTAGCTATTCGGCCACTCAACAACCCCTATTGAGTTCCTAATGGGTGCTACACCTTACATTGTGTGGCGTCCTCGGAAGGGTGCTTTCTAGATTTGACCCAGCAGTCACTCATTTCTTTGTACGCTTTGCATGTTTTTGCTCTGAATTAGAAATCTTTTTCTAAGAAATACCCTCAGAGTGCCAAAGCCTGTGCTTCCTGCCTAGAAAGTACTTGATAAACGTCAGGTCCTGTGTGCCTGTATGCTTCAGGATATGCCAGGTTTAGCAGCCCCCAGATCTCAGTGGCTTAAAACAACAAAAGTTTATCTCTTGCTTGTATGCCATGTCCAGTGCGGGTGACCAGTGGGCCTCTGCTCTTTGTTGTCACTCAGGGACCCAGGCTGAGGGAGGCTCCAGCTGGACACACACTTCCCTGGTTTCTGTAACAGCGACAGAAAGCACGGTGAAATTGCATGCACTGGCTCTCAGAGCTCCCACCTGGAAGTGACAAACCACTTCTCTCCTCATTGATCGTTTTCACTGATCAAAGAGGTCACGTGGCCATGCTTTATTTTAATTTTGGGGGAGTAATGGGGTGACCCTACTATTCACCTAGTGGGAGAACCAGACTCTCCTAGAGTCTGGGAGGGAAGGTGGGACTCTTTCTAGGACAGATGCTGTCATCAGGGGAGTGTCCCTCCTAGAAAGCCCCCAAGTCTTCCTCCTCTTGACCCCCAGGTGCTGGGGATGCAGCGGTGAACAAGAATACGAGGCCCCTGTCCTCCGGGTGAAGAGGGAGCCGCCTGTAACTAAGCGGGCTGGCTTGACTACTGGTCCCGGGTCCTTTGCCTCCATCCTGGGGCTTAAAGGTGTCATTCTCTGCCGTTGTCTGCAGCTCAACAACTCTGATTCCGGGCTCTTCACCGTGTTCACGGGGGTCAAAAACTTCAGCAGGATCCATCTCGTGGACAAGTGGAACGGGGTCAGCAAGGTGAGGGCCAGAGGCGCTGGCCGTCCTGTACAGGGGCCGGGTAGGGATGGCAGGGGCTGCCGGGGCAGGCCGCCCAGTGCACCTTCTTCCTCTTAAAACAGGGGTTTGGGATTGACATGTACACACTGCTATATATAAAATAGATAACCAACAAAGACCTACTGTATAGCACAGGAAACGCTGCTCAGTATTCTGTAATAACCTAAATGGGAAAAGAGTTTGAAAAAGAATAGATACATGTATATGTATAACTGAATCACTTTGCTGTACACCTGAAACTATCACAACGTTGTTAATCAACTATGCTCCAATTAAAAAAACAAAACAAAACAATAACAGGAGGGGGTTGCATCCGCAGGGAAGATGCTCTCAGAGTTGGGGATTTTACCTATGTTTAAGGTTCAACTAGGACTTCCCTGGCGGCCCAGTGGTTAAGACTCTGGGCTTCCACTGCAGGGGGCGCGGGTTCAATCCCTGGTCGGGGAAGTTCCACATGCCGCAAGATGCGGCTAAAAACCAAAACAAACAAACAAAAAATCCCAAAAATCTAGCTCTTTGTTCCAGGTGTGTGTGTGGGCCATAGACACTGATTATTTACGTGTATGCTGGGAACAGAACTGTTTCTTTGATGCTTCCCTTACGAGAATGCTTCAAATATTACACTGATGATATAATCATCCATTGCAGTAAAAGATTATTGAGTAAAAAAAAAAAAATTACGCTAGAAACACAGGAAGACATTCGCATGAAAAAATAAAATAATAGATATAAAGTGCACTTTGTACGACTTCACACATCCAGCCCCACTCCCACCTGAGTCACAGAAGAAACCCAGAGTTATCAGCGTTGGATATATTCTTCCTGTCTATTTGCAGCGATTTGCACGTGTGTTTTGTTTTTTTTTTTCTCCTTGGAGCAGAGTGAAATCATCCTATGTGCATAGTTTTGCAACTTGCTTTTTTTTACCTGGTGGCCTTTTGTTATCATGCACGAGAATGATTGTGCGGTGGTGGTGCTCACACCTTCCAAACGCTTATCTGGGTGATGGTGGCAAAGACCTGAGGGGGCGGGGGACAGGTTATTCCCCATCAGTGCCCAGAGTGGCAGGGTTACCATTTGCAACCATTAGTAACCGTTCTGAATGGGCGCTACTGAAATTCTCTTTGGCTTGCTTTTTCAATATAAAAGTGTACAGGGACTTCCCTGGAGGGCCGTTCGTTAGGACTCTGTGCTTCCACTGCCGGGGGCATGCTTAAAAACCTTCTCCTAGGACAGAGGGGTAGAATGTGAGAAGTCTGTTTTCTTTGTGTGCAGGTCTCACTCCCTAGAGGCAACTACTGTTTTGAGATCTGGTAGCCACCATTATTATTTTAAATATTTTGCTTACTGGGCTACCTTCTAACCTGATCTGTTCTCAGGAAGTGCGAGGTGAGGAGGTCAGTGTCCCCTGCTCACTGTGCGCCTTGGAGATGTGAGTGACGGGTCCATTTTACAGGTGAAGTAACTGAGTCCCCAGCAAAGTTGCACATTCAGGGATCCATGGTTAGGGAGTGGGGAGCTGCAGTCGACAGTGTCTCTGGGCTGTCTACACAGCCCGCTCACCTTGCACCAGGCTGTCTCTCCGAGGGGGACAGGCTTCTGTCAATGGGGTAGTGACATCCCCCAGGGCACATGGCCCGTGAAGTCACAGCTCCAAGTCAGGTCGGAAATGCCCGAGAGCATTTCTTTAAGAGGCCTTGCGTCCCCACAGGTCAACTTCTGGCATTCCGATCAGTGCAACATGATTAACGGGACTTCCGGGCAGATGTGGGCACCATTTATGACTCCTGAATCCTCGCTGGAATTCTACAGCCCCGAGGCCTGCCGGTAATTGCCCTGACGTGGGACATTCTGGGCCTCCTGGGAAATCTGCCTTGTGGCTGCTCAGAGCAGAATCAAGTGGCTTGTGGTGTGAACTTGCACGAAGCGCTCGTCTCTCTGTGTGTCCAGCGGCCTTTGGCGCCATCTTGAGTTCTCTTTGGTTGCGCCATGAAGGGCAAACGCCAATCGCTGGTGCTTTTGCAAGGCCCAGAGAGAGGCTGCTGGTGGTTGTTGGAGCTCGGTCGTGGTGGGCAGGACAAGGGCAGGATTGCAGGGGACCGTGCGATAAGGCAAGCGATGGGCCCCCTGTGCCGTTTTGCTTGGCTGCCCTAATGTCCCATTGGGTTGCTGTGACATCTGGGTGCCTCTCCTGCAGCCCCTCCAGTCTCCAGAGTAGCAGCCTCGGAGGTCAGCTTGGGGCCGAACAATGGCGGTGGCCCCGGCCAAGGGGTGAGAAGAGACAGTGGCTCCTAGAGCTCTTCTCTGGGTGCTGTCCTGTCCTCGGCTTCTCTGTTCAGGCCACTCTGGAAAGACCCTTTGCTTGGGATCTCACTGATGCGAACTCCGACCCACCTGCCTCCCCAGCAAACCCTGATGGAGCCCTGTCTGCGCGAGACACTGGGGTCCCCGCAGAGACAAGATGGGCCCCGTCTCTCTTCCCTGCGAGTCATGTTCTGGCGGGGGACTCAGGCCCACGCACCCCAGGGGAGTGTGAGAGAGCGGAGGCGCTTTTGCTGTGTGTATGTTCACTTCTTAAAATTAGGAATTTCAACCTAGAGGAAAGTTGCGAGAATGCAACTTTCTCCGCATCACCTTCCCCAATTTCCCAGTTGTTTCTCTTTGGCCCCTTCTGCTTTATCCTCATCCCACACGTCTCTCTTTCTCTCTCTCTCCTTCTGTATATTTTTCCTGGACCCTTTGAGAGTACATTGGACGCCTAAATACTTCAGTGGGTGTTTTCTAAAAATGACATTTTCTTACATAACCCCATCATGTCACCAAAATGAGGAAATTTAGCATTGACGTGATACTATTGTCTAAGCCAGCACTCTCCAATAAAAATATAATTCAAGTCCCATCTGCAGTTTAAAACTTTCTAGTGGCCGCATTAAAGAAGAGTAGCGAGAAATAGGTGAAATTAATTTTAATGATGTTTTGTTGGACCCAGGAGATCCAAAATGGTGTCATCTCACAATGTGTAAACAGATGTAAAATATTGAAGAGCTGTTTTCCATTGTTTGGGGGTATCAAGTCGTAGAAATGTGGAGTGCATTTGACACGTAGAGCTGCATCCTGACTTGGACTGGCCCTGTTTCAAGGGCTCTAAGGCCACGTGTGCTGAGTGGCCCCCGTGGACAGCACGGGTGGAGCGGTTCTGATCCACAGCCCATGTTCGAGGTTAGACGTGCCTTTGGGAAATACGGCAGGGTGAGCAGAAGAGGGAATAGGGTGTCGGCCACGTTGCTGCTGCCCACGGAGCTGACAGCCGCACCGTGACCTGAGTGAAGAACTGAGGTCTGATGTGGGGATGAGGGAGGAACGTTCCAGGCACCAGGAGTAGCAGATACAGAGGCCCTGGGGCAGGATGGAGCATGTGGGAGGGATACCACCTGTGGGGTGCAGTACAGGTAGGCAGGGGCTGGACCGTCTACAAGCTTGTGGGCCATGGTGAGGACATTAGATCTTATTCTAGGTCAGACTGGAAGCAATTGCAGTTGTAAGCGGGGTCGCGATACATTCTGTCCTTGTTTTAAAGCTCCGTCTGCTTGCGGAGAATGGATTGGCGTAGGCGGGGTAGGCAGGGAGGCCCATAAGGGAGGTCATTGCGATTCGCCAGGTGAGAGACGGCGGCTGCTGGGACCCGGGGGGTGGTCGTGCCCGTGGGGCGTGGCTCAACTCGGGCCACCCACTTCCAGCCACCTCATTCTGGGGTGTCATCCTCCATCGTTTGTCCCCGCAGGTCCATGAAGCTCATCTACAAGGAGCAGGGGGTGTTCGAAGGCATCCCCACCTTTCGCTTCGTGGCTCCCAACACCTTATTTGCCAACGGGTCCGTCTACCCGCCCAATGAGGGCTTCTGCCCGTGCCGGGAGTCTGGAATTCAGAATGTCAGTGCCTGCAGGTTCAGTATGTGTCATTCCCCACGGGAGGGCGGGAGGGTGTGGCCCGTGGTGAGGGGCTTATCTGTCTGTTTACTCCATGGCCTCCGTACTCTGGATAATCCCATTAGGCTGGAGATAAATAGGGCAGCAGAAAAGATAACCAGAAAAAAAAAATACACTTTGGGTATATCGGTTGCTGTCATAATAAATTCCCACAAACCTGGTGGCCTAGAACAGCACAAGTTTATGATCTTAAGCAGCCCCGTAGTTCAGGGGTCAGACACAGGCCTCTCCAGGCTAAGATCCAGGTGTCGGCAGGCTGCGTTCCTTTCTGGAGGTTGATGGGGACACTCCGTTTCTCTTGCCTTTCCCAGCTTCTAGAGGCCCCTAGAATCCCTCGCTCAGGTTTCACTTCCTCTGTCTGCAAATCCGGCAACATCACAAGTCTTTGATCCCACTCCGGTGGTCACATCTCTTTTTCTGAAGCTCTTCTGCTTCCCTTGTGCAGTTTTAAGCGCCCTGGAGACTCTATCAGGCCCACCTGGATAATCTAGGCCACTGCTCCCTATTTTCGGCGGATTAGCAGCCTTCATTCCTCCTGCGACCTAATTCCCTTTGTTGTGTAACCTGATTTATTCACAGGTCCCGGGGATGAGGGTGCGGACATCTCAGGGAAGGGCATCGTTCTGCCTCCCAGGTCATGATAGGTGGCTTGAGAGGGAGGCTTCGTGGGGAGGACCTTCCACCCCACCTGGGGAGGGAAGGAAGCTGGCAGCAGCCTGATGGTTCCGTGAACTCTTGTTCTGCAGTTGTGGGCTTGGATGTGGCCCCTGGCGCTAGCACACTGTCCTCTGACATCGTCAGTGTTTTCCAGCTGTGTGCCAGTCCCCGAGACGGCCCCGCCTCACATGCTCAATTTGGACACTTGGATTTCAGCTCGATTTCCCTCTCCCAACCCTCATCCAGGTCGCCAGCAAGCCCCGTGCGCCCTGCCTCCAAATTAACTCCTGCATCCTTGCTTTCTTCCATTCCCCCGCCGCCTTCTGGTCCAGGGCCCTTTAGCTGGCCCTCCTCTTGCATTGTGGCCGCCCCGTGTACCATCCGTTTCCCAGACTGTCCAGTGCGGTCACCGCTGGCCTCGTGTGGTTATTTAACTTGAAATCGGGGACTGCCCTGGCGGGCCAGTGGTTAAGACTGCGCTTCCACCGCAGGGAGCACAGGTTCAATCCCTGGTCGGGGAACTAAGATCCTGCAGGCTGCACGGTGCGGCAACCCCCCCCCCCCGCCCGCCACACACACACAAAAAAGATAAATTGAAATTGGTTTGAATGAAATCAAATTAAAAAGGCAGTGCGTTCCTTGCACCGGCCACATTTCAAATGATTCCCACCCACACGTGCCTAGTGACTGCCCTGTGGGACGTACAGTGAAAAAAGAGAACATTTTCATCATCGTAGAAAGTTCTGTTGGACACTGTTCCAGCGAGCAGCCCAGGGGACCTTTCAAAATCTCGGATTGCCACCCAATCCTTTGCTTGAAATGTCTACTAGCGCCCCGTGCGTGTAGAGCAAAATCCCTACAGAGGCCCCAGTGCCGTCAGGATCTGGCCTCTGCCAGTCTCTCTAATGTCATTTCTTCCCGTACTTTCCCCGCTGATGTTCTTCAGCCCCGCCCCTTCTCCCTGTTTCTAGGATATAGCTCGTTTGGTCCCGCCTCAGGGCCTTTGCATCGGCTGTTCCCCAGGCTGCTGTAGATCTGTGTGGATCATTCCCTTACCCACTTCTGGTCTGTTCAAATGCCACCTCCTCAAGGAGGCCTGCTCTCTGATTTCCCATCCTGAAGTTGCCTCCCTGCCCCGCCTCCCAGCTGCTCCTGTCGTTTCACCCTTGATTGTCTCCGTGGCACTCATCACTCCCTGAAATCACTGAGTGTGTCTTTTGTTTCACTTATTGTCTGTCTCCTGTATTGGTTTGTACATACTCTATGCAGGGCTCTGTCCTTAGCTTCTAGAATTGGGCCCAGTATGTAGTGGGTGCTCACACAGTATGGGAACGTATGGATGTGTGGGTGTACCTTGCACTGAGGGAATTGAGGCTTGAGGCTAGGGTGTGACACCCTAGCTGGTAGGCAAGAAGCCACGCCTTATCTTCCGAGGTCTAGCCTCCTGCGGCCTGTTTGGTTGGAACCACATTTCCAGCTGGAGATGGGAATTTGGGAGGGGTAGTTTGCTGCAGGGTTGGGAGGAAGGACTGCCATCAGGTTGGATGGTTTCCCCAAGTTCAGGCAGTGAGGTGCTCCGTGGGTGAAGGGTTTGGAGCTGGGGCCTGGAAGTGCCCACCTCTGTCGTGGCGTCTTCTGGCCCACCTGCCCTTGTTCCCTGTTTGCTTCATTCTTTCTTCACTGGTGTTTACAGGAATTTCTGCTTGTAGGTGGGCTGGCAGGGCAGACACCTGGTAGGCTGTGTGCTACACGATTGCCGTGGCAAGTGGCAGGTGCTACACCAGCCTGATTAGGCCTAAAAGGGCACTTCTTGGTTTACCTTTGCGTTAGGCATAGCTCTAGAGCTCAGCTGTTGTCCGAAGCTGCCTTTCGCCATGTGCCAGCTCAGTTTTCCTCCAGACCGGTTTGTTGCGAGGCAGGCTCTCCCCTCCAGCCTCCAGGCTCACCTCCTCCCAGCTCTGGGTCCTGCAGAAAGGGGACAACTGGCTCCTCTTCACTCCAGCAAAAGTTCTAGAGTTTGCTCTGATTGGACTGGCTTGCATCACACGACCAGCTGTGAACCAGTAAGTGGCCAAGGGTGGCCTATGCTGATTGGCCAGGCTGTGTCATATGCTCAGCCCCTGGCTCCAGTGGGTGGGGCCAGCACCCACATGACAGGAGGCTGAAAATAGGGGAGGGGCTTTCTCGGGGTATAGGTTCCAGGAGAAAGAGTGGGTGCTGGACAGGCAGAAACTACATATCCATCCACTGCCAAGGGCTAGGGATGAAGATCGCACTGCCTCATCTTAGCACGTGTGCCAAAAGAACTTCAAAAGTGCAAGGGAATTATGTATGTACTATGCAAATAAAAATTTTTCTTTTACGTTGAAATAGACGTATATACAGGGAGATGCCCAGCTGACACGTGCACTTTGAAATTCCACCAAGTGATGAGGAAAGAGGACAGGAGTGACCCCCCCCCCCCCCGCCCAGTCACTGGCCTGACTGCTGGTAGCACAGCTTTGCTTGCCTTTGGTGTTTACGTGAGCGGAATCCTAAAGCATATATTCCTTTTTCTCTATTTCTGTCCTCTTTCACCCACTTCTGCATTGGTGAGGTCCATCCCTGTTGTTGTGGGTGCCCTCTTCCTTGCTGTATAGTATTCCACGACGGGACCACACCTCCACTTCCTTACCTCTTTTGCTGTTCACGGGCATCCGACGAGGTTCTGCTTGTTGACAGTTACCCCAGCGCTGCTAAGAACATTCTCTCATACATGTCTTTGGGTGCACCTGTGTCTGTATTTCTGTGGCATTTTATCTGAAGATAAGAAATACCCACACATTTCCCTTGCTGGGCCTTGAGTAGTTCTTGGACCCAGAGAACTCTTCCTCCTCCAACCTCTGTGCTGTGTAGGGTCCTGAGGCTTGCTCAGTGGAGGCCCTTAATCTGTGGTGATCCCGGGCAATTAGGTCTGCTTAGATGTGCCATAAAGCTATAAAGTAATTACCATTTATTAGTTGGGTGTTGTCTCTCAGTCTGTTTGGAAATAAAATAGAAAGAAACACGTACATGCATGCATGCTATTAAAAAAACCAAGCAAGTTGGGCTTCCCTGGTGGCACAGTGGTTGAGGATCTGCCTGCCGATGCAGGGGACACGGGTTCGAGCCCTGGTCTGGGAGGATCCCACGTGCCGCGGAGCAACTAGGCCCGTGAGCCACAACTACTGAGCCTGCGCGTCTGGAGCCTGTGCTCCGCAACAAGAGAGGCCGCGACAGTGAAAGGCCCGCGCTCGCCGCAGCTAGAGAAAGCCCTCGCACAGAAACCAAGACCCAACACAGCCAAAAAAAATAATAAATTAATTAATAAAAAAAAAACCAAGCAAGCTGAAGCAAGGGAAGGTGATGGCAAATTGGTCTAGCCCACGTCAGTCTCCCCCTAACCCTGACACCCTGGCCTTGGAGGCATGATGGGGCTTGTTTGAGATTCGCCGCCTTCAAGGGCCTGGCTCGGTGACTGCTTCCCTTAGCGAGGGAGGGGGGCAGTCCTTGTGTTTGCTCTGTTGATATCTTTTCACAGTGAGATGGGAGAATGGGAAACAGGGTTTTCCAAATTGTGAAACATCGTCCCTGGTGGTGCCCAAGACTTCAAAGGTCCAAAGACGTAGCTTTAAATAACATTGACTTACGTGGTGAGAGAGGTCTTCTGCTTTCCATTCTCTCTCTGTCCTTCTGATCACTTCCAGAAGAAAGTACCTTTCTAACACTCGTCTGTCTTTCTTTTTGACAGAGAAAGAGAAAGTCACAGGGTCCAAGTCTCACGTAGGTAACAGTCTCTAGTTAGAATCTGCAACATTCATTCATTCGCATTGTATTTATTCCTATATTTATTTTCTAATTCTGGCAAGTGTTTGCCAGTTACGCCTCAGATAGCAAGCTCGTCCTTGAAAATATAGCTGTTTATGTAAAGCAATAGCAGTTACTTCAGAGAAGCACATTGTGTAACAGGGCAGGGGGTAGCTGGATATGGCAACACATCAAAGAGGTACTAGGATGAATAAATTAATGTTGAGAAGCATTAAGACAATGAATGTAAAAGGACTCTGGGAAAAATGAAGTCAGACAGCAGTTAAATCTCAGCTTTTATTCCAAACCAGTGCTTGGCTTTGCTAAGGAAAGCAGAAAGAATCTAGACATTTGAGGTTGCCAGACACACATAAACAGGAATGCGGGTCACCTGGCTGGTAGCAGATGGGCTGCTGGTTTTTAGGGAAGAAGACCTTGTGAGTTTTGTTTGTTTTTTCTTTCTTTTTTTCGTATCGAGGTGAAGTTCACTAATCTGCAATTAGCCTTTTTTTTTTTTTTTGCGGTACGCGGGCCTCTCACTGCCGTGGCCTCTCCCGCTGCGGAGCACAGGCTCCGGACGCGCAGGCTCAGCGGCCATGGCTCACGGGCCCAGCCGCTTCGCAGCATGTGGGATCCTCCTGGACCGGGGCACGAACCCGTATCCCCTGCATCGGCAGGCGGACTCTCAACCACTGCGCCACCAGGGAAGCCCCGCAATTAGCCATTTTAAAGTGCACAATTCAGTGACATTTAATACATTAAAACGTTGTGCAGCCACCACCACAATCTAGTTCCAGAACATTCTCATCAACCCAAAAGGAGACCCCGTACCCATTTACACTCACTCCCCATCTCTCTGCCCCGGCCCCTGTCACCGCCAGTCTGCGTTCTGTCTCTGATTTGCCGGTTCTTGATCCTCGTCAGTTTTGAGAGAGGCTTATTCTTTTCCCCATTGACTTGTTGTCCATCAGGCCTGTTGTATGTTGTCCTGAGCACACGAGCATGCATTGGTGTTTGCCTCACTTGGTCAGTTGATGGAGAGCTTCAGCCTCGGGTGTCTGGGTATGAATTTTCCACTCAGAGGGACCCAGGTCAGTCCCTGTTCTCACACGTTGGCGTCCATCCCACAGACCAGCTGCTGGGAGAGAAGGAGCAAAACAGGTGTGTCTTCTCCCCTCCCGTGGACGTTAGGGAGACCTGGCTGCAGGTGTGCACACCTGAGCATCTCTGATCATTGCCGTGTTGCCTGCAGAAGACGGTCCGGGCTGCTTGGCTTGGCGATCCAGATGCCCCTCCTCTCACCCAAGTTCAAGTCTTTCTATCCTCCACTGCCATCATTCCCCTCCAGGCGCTGTCTGCTCCATATGCACCGCGCATTTTCCCACCTCCCTGCGTTGGCTTCTGCCATCCCTTCCACCTGGAACGCCATTCCCTCACCTTCTCTGTCTGGCATCTTTGAGCCAGCTTCTTCTCCTTCCTTTGATGTCTCCTGGCAGAAGCAGCAGCTCCTATGTTACCATTCCTGTGGCACCGAGCTTGTCCCCTGCTGGGTGGGTTCCAGTTCCTGGTGCCTCTTGGGCGCTTGGTAAATATTTGCAGACTGAACGAATTCTCTCTGTCTAGTTATTGTTGTTTGCATCTTGTCATCGTCATGAGGGGGGTGCACTGCAGGCAGTGGCTGTGTTTCATCACCTACGCATCCCCTTGCCCAGCTCAGGGTGTGACAGGGGCAGGGCTCTGGATGTGCCAACATGCTGTCTTTGTCTGACATCCCCTCTCTGCCCCTCTGCCTTCTAGACGCACCCTTATTTCTCTCCCATCCTCACTTCTACAACGCTGACCCAGTCCTGGCAGAGGCAGTGTCTGGCCTCCACCCTAACCCAGAAGAGCACTCCTTGTTCCTGGACATCCACCCGGTGAGCCCCTGCCTGTCAGCCTGTGGGTGGGTGTGGGGATTTCTGTTTGGTGCACACTTGGCTTTCTCCTCTCCCCACTAGGCACCAAGCTGTTCCAGTGTGGGAGTGATGGGAAGCCTGGATTTCTTTGGCAGTGATAGCTTCTAGGCTATCAAGCCTTCAAATTTTGCCCCGACTTCATAGTGCAAGGACTTTATCTCTTTATAAGGGAATTGTCTCTATAAAAGGATTATAAGAAAGTAAATTAATTAGGAATTATCAGCCTGCAAATTAGCCAGCGGCAGCCCTCTGGCTGTGCCAACATACCATAAAGATCTTTAGGTACCACAAGAGCCTGGAACATCTTGTGGATAAACTGGGTTCTGGGGAATTTGTCCTGTGTGTTGTTTTGTCTGTGAACAGGGACCGGGAGGGTATCAGACCTGTACATGTGGCCCTCCCGTGGCCATGTTTTTACCCAGTTGCTTCTTTTCTTAGTGCCTCCGTTCACTGGAAATTTGCCCATTTGGACTCGGTGGCTTTTTATCATTGATTAAATAAGTTCTGTGGGTTTGTGGTCTCCCCCGCAGGCCTTTTTGGAAGCTCTTCTACCCGGTGCTGTTCCCTGCCGTTTTCCTTGGTTACTCCTCAGATTTTCTTAGCCGCTGACTCAATCCCCAGCCCCCAGCACTCCACCTTCTAGCTCTCTCTCTCTCTCTTTTTTTTTTTTTCACTAAAAATCCAGGCTGAGACTTTCCTGGCGGTCCAGTGGTTAGGACTCTGTGCTTTCACTGCCGAGGGCGCGGGTTCAATCCCTGGTCGGGGAACTAAAATCCTGCAAGCTGTGCGGCACGGCCGATTTAAAAAAATAAACAAAATAAAATAAAATAAATAAAAATCCAGCTAGCGAAGTCAGCTATGACTGCACACACTCCACATTCAGCAAATATTTTGAACGCTCGTTATGCTACAGGCATAATTCTAGATGCTTCCACCCACACCAACTCATTTAATTTTCACAATAATCTGAGAGGTGGGCATTGCTATTCCCATTTTACAGACGGGGAAACTGTAGCCCAAATAGGTTAAGTGCTACAGCTAGTAAATGAGATTCTTGGCTCCATAAAGGAAAGGTCTGTTCTGTCTTGTTAATCGCTTGGATTCTAGTAGTTACCACAGAAGTACTAGTATCTCAGTAAATATGGGTTTGATTTACTGAGATATTAGTGCTTGAGCGTGAGTAAGGGATGAGGCCGAATTCAAACATAGGTCTTCTTTGTTTTGTTTTTTTTTGCGGTACGCGGGCCTCTCACTGTTGTGGCCTCTCCCATTGCGGAGCACAGGCTCCGGACGCGCAGGCTCAGCGGCCATGGCTCACGGGCCCAGCCGCTCTGCGGCATGCGGGATCTTCCCGGACCGGGGCACGAACCCGTGTCCCCTGCATCGGCAGACGGACTCCCAACCACTGCGCCACCAGGGAAGCCCCATATGTCTGTTTTTTAAAAAAATTAACCTACTTTCATTTTTGTTTGTTTGGCTGTACCATGCGGCATATGGGATCTTAGTTCCCCGACCAGGGATCGAACCGGCACCCCCTGCAGTGGAAGTGCTGATTCTTAACCACTGGACCGCTAGGGAAGTCCTTACTCTGGTTTTTAGAATAGTTTTAGGCCTACAGAAAAACTGAGCAGAAAATACAGAGAGTTCGCAGACATCGTTTTCCCCGGCACGAAATTTGTCGCAGTCGATGAAAGAACGTTATTATTAACTATAGTCCATAGCTTACATTAGGCTTCATTCTGTGTGGATCAGGTTTATGGGTTTTGACAAATGCATCATGACCTGTATCCACCATTACAGTCTCCTACAGAATGGTTTCGCTGCCTTAAAAATCCCGTGTGTTCTACCCATTTATCCCCCTCCTACCTTCACTCCCATCCAACCTTTGGCAGTGACTGACCTTTTACCGTCTCTGTAGTTTTGCCTTTTCCAGAACGTCATGTAGTTGGAACCATAGAGTATGTAGCCTTTTTTTAAAAATTGAAGTATAGTTGACGTACCATATTATACAAGTGACAGGTGTGTAATGTAGTGATTCAGTTTTTAAAGGGTATACTCCATTTACAGTTATTTAAAACATTGGCTGTACGAACAGTTGTTTTAATGCCCACTACGTTCTGTCCTGTATTAATATGTAGTTAATTAAGTGGGTATTAGTGAATTGAGTTGATAGTAATTTATTAATATGAATCTATTGCGTGCTCTATGTTAAATTCATCCTTTATTGTTAGTTGTGTTAAGGCTTTTCCATACTGTCTTAAACTTTGAACCAGTTTTTAAAAGGCTTTTATTATAAAGCTAACAAACGGTTTTCCACTTTCTCTTTTAGTTCATCCACTTCACTGCTTCTCTCTCCTCTCTTTCTCTCTCTCTGCTGGCTTCTGGGCATTCCAGCAGGAGCAAGATCTTTTCTCTGTTCTCACTGGTGACTTGCATTGTGCTGTATGGATTTTCTCTTTTTTGCCCACATTGAGAGAGAAACAGTTAAGTTTGGGAGGCTGGGGAGATGCAAACAGCTGTTTTGCAGCAGCGTATCAGCTGACGCAGAAGTAGACTTCTACTTCTCATTTCAGGTCAGGGGCAGACGGGGAGAGGAAGTGGCCTTGGATTTTGTTGTCGATTTGGGGAGGATGGTCATGGGGTCGATTTGCTGATTTCTGATCTCATTAGCCCGGAAAACAGAATGCCTGCTGGAAGCGGCTTCTCTGGTGCCTTCTTTCCTGCTCCTGAAACCGGTGTGTGTGTGTGTGTGTGTGTGTGTGTGTGTGTGTGTGGTGACAGACGTGGGCTCACGAATCCAAGTTTCTGTTCTGAGATTGCGGGGTGGTGGGGGACAGGCGGGGCTTTGCCCAAGAAGAGGGGGCTGGACAGTCAAGGAAGGAAGGAGACACATTTCCTGGAGAAGGAAGTGGCCTGAGTGGAGACCCCAGAATGTAGAGTCTAGAAATCAGGATGTGTCGGGTCTCCAAGATCACCCCCAAGTTGGAGGATTTGCTAGGAGGACTCCCAGGACCCAGCATATGGTGGTACCCACAGCGGTGATGTATTGCAGTGAAAGACACAAGGCACAGTCAGCAAAGAGAAAAGCACATGGGGTGAAGTCTGGGGGAACCAGGCACAGGCTCCAAGAGCCCTCTCCCAGGGGCGTCACAGAAGACAGCCTTCATTCCCCGTGTGAGGTGTCCTCTACCAGGGACACCCAGTAGAGACTCAGTGCCCAGGATTCTTACTGGGGATGGTCATATAGGCGCCGTCTACCTGGCACAGACCGAAATTCTGGACTCCCAGAAGGAAATCAGGTGTCCGCATAAACCACAGTGTTTGTACAAACTGTCCTGGTACAGTGAGCCCCTCTCATCTGTCAGGGAGAGGTGGGAGCCCTCCTGAAATCCAGGATCGCAGACGCCAGCCAGGGACAGCCTTGCTAGCAGGGCAGCCTCACCCCTGCTGGCTCTTTTGCACATGCATGATCTCACTCCCGTCCCACCGGGCTCTCAAGTTCAAACTCTCCCCCGTCCTGGGAGCATGGCCTTTGGCCAGTTGCTCTGTGCCCCTGGGGTCCCAAAGGACCTCAGGATGCCAGGCTATATTGGAAGATAATGCCCTCTCCCACTGGGGTATGTGATAACAACACAGCATTTATGGCTCTGAGTGTGGCTGTCTTGCATCCCTTATTTTGCCCTTGCAGAAACCCTGTGAGATGGGCAGAGTTGTCTCCACTTTCCAGATGAGAAGAGTCTCAGCTAAGAAGCAGCAGTCTGTCCTCAAACCTAGGTTCCTTTCCACTCTCATTTCCTGACATCATTCTGGAAGCACCTTCCTGGTTTTGGTCCTATATGTGTGTCACTTTTTGTGTTATTGACTTACTACTTAAAAAAATAAAATCTCATCCAAAGGAAAAAAAAAATCCTGCACAAAGGAAGCTTTCTATCATGACCTCAAATCGGAAATTAAAAATCTCCAAGTAAAGAACGCAAAATATCACTAGGCTGTCTGTAAAATACCGTCGCCTGCCCTTGGCACGAGCCTGAGGCCAGCTCTGTTGAAATGGAGATCGGGTGGAGGTGTATTGCAGAGGCACTAGGGGCCCAGCAAGCTCCCTGCAGACTTTCTCTTTGAGACGCTGGTGGGGAGGGAATGGGGGGTGAATGGAGAAGAGAGTGACTTTATTAACATGTAAATCTATTTTATTTTATTTGGAGGCTGGAGGGAGGGGCGATGACTGGGAAACGTCCTTCTGCACTGGGGGATGCGTCATGCAAGAGAACAGATGGAAAGGGTTAGTTCTTTTTCCATCCAGAGCGAGCCTGGCTCACCAGAGGGGATCCCTCGAGGTCGTGGACATAAGAGCCATTTGGGGAACATGTGTTTACCCATCAGGGCTTTGAATGGGTAGCGGAAGCCCCATCGGATGGGCAGTTCATTTGGGATACGCACCCTCTTGAGCGTGACCAGGGAGAGGGCTGTCTGAAGGGGTCCCCAGGGCTCCAGGGAGGCCGGGCCCCTCACTGCTCTTGTTACTGCAGGTCACCGGAATCCCCATGAACTGCTCTGTGAAACTGCAGCTGAGCCTCTACATTAAGTCTGTGAAAGGCATCGGGTGAGTGGGGTCTGGGAGCCCCGGGCTGCCTTGCTGTTGAGAGATCAGGGACTCGGGACTCTGGCCATGTCCTTGGGAACCTGGCATCTGGGGAGAGAGATGGTCCTTCGGGATATGGAATCTGGTCCCTGCCCCTTGAACCCCTGAGGGGGGTCTTAGCTCTCAGCCGAGCCCAAACTGCATCCTGACATCCCTGCCCTGTACTCTCTTGACATTTGTCCCCCAAATTAGCCAGACTCTTCCATCCAAGCTGTTTCCCATTCGACAGAGTAGCAAAAATTAAATCCTGCCAAAACCAAGTGTTTGTAAGTGGAAACTTAGCGAACAGTCTTCTGAAGTGAGACCGTTCACTTGATGGGAGGAATTCTTTAAGCACCGGTTTTCTTTTTCTTTTTCTTTTTTTTTTTTTTTTTTTTTGAGTTGGTTTTCAGTAACCGCTTTATCAAGATTTAATTCACACAGTATAAAACTCACCCTTTAAAAGTGCACAATTTGGTGATTTGTAGGACATTCACAGAGCTGGGCAGCATCACCCCAATCAATTTTGAAACATTTCCATCCACCCCCTCAAAAGAAACCCCACACCCTTTAGCAGTCACTGCCCATTTCCCCCGCCCCAGGCAACCCTTAATTTACTTTCTGTTCCTGTGGACTTACCTATTCTGGCCATATCGTGTGAATAGAATTATACAATACGTGTCTGGCTTTTTTCACTTAACATGATGTTTTCAAGGTTCATCCATGTTGTGGCCTGTGTCACTGCTTCATTCCATTTTATGGCTGAATAACATTCCATTGCATGGAAAGACCATGTTTTTATTCATCAGTTGATGGACATTTGGGTTGTTTCTCCTTTTTGGCCATTATGAATAGTGCCGCTTTGAATATTTAAAGTTTCTGTGTGGATGTATGTTTTCTCTTGGGTAGATACCTTGCAGCAGAATTCCTGGGTCATATGGTGACTCTATGTTTAAGAGTTTCAGGAGCTGCCAGACTGGTTTCCAGGGCGGCTGCGACATTTTACACTCCCACCAGCAGCGTGGGAGGTGCCAGTGTCTCTACATCCTTGCCAGCTCTTGTTATAACATCGAGTTAGGATAGAGCTGGGTGAGGGAGCACACTGGTCGTTACGTCAGGGTCTGTACTTCTTCATTTAAAAAAATTTTTTTGGTCGCACTGTGTGGCATGCGGGATCTTAGTTCCCCAACCAGGGATCGAACCGGTGTCCCCTGCCTTGGAAGCACGGAGTCTTAACCTCTGGACCACCAGGGAAGTCCCCTGTACTTCTTAGCATATTTGAAATAGTTTCATTAAAAAAAAAAAATTCCCCCAGAAAGATTCCTGGGCTGCAGGAATGTGAGCATCTGTTTGGCTTTGTGAGATGCCTCTCAGCTGGAAAGAATAACACTTTGAGCTGGTGAGCATGTCAGTGTAGCTCATCCTTACTCCCCCACTAGCTTTTCATTTTTACATTTTGAGGCTGCTCAGGGAGTTTGTTCCTGAAGTGTTTGTGGCTGGTGAAACGGCCCCACGCGTGCATTAGGTGTCTGCTGCCCAGACTTGAGCTCCACAGGGCTCCCGTCCCTCAGTGCCTGGTCTGCTAACTTGGATGTGCGGGGCCGGCAGGTGACTAAGTGGAACCCGTGGGGATGGGACCGAGGGCCAGCCTGTCCGGCACCAGGGCCCGTGCACTCAGTGTGGCCACATCCTATGCATTTGCAAATGCATTTTTCAAAATCTGGATGTTAACACACATTTCACCTGTTGGGAGTTCATTCAGATTTTTGACAAATGCTGCTCAAGCCAGCAGTCTATCTGGGTGGCTGGATTCTGCCTGCTGGTGGCCCTGAGCCACCACCCTGATGTCTCTGGGCCTCTGTGTTCCCATCTGTTCGGAACCAAGGCCACACAGCTGCCTGGCTGCCCCTGTGGGCTGGGGCGGTGGTCTCAAGGGCGGTGGTCCAACAGCAGTGCTTATCAGCATCTCCCAGGGCTGTTGAGGAAGCCGTGTGGGAAAAGTCTGGAGACACCACCGCCCGCCCGGAAGCAGAGCTGTCTAGCTGTGACTTGTCTGAGGAACTTTTGTGCCGTTTGCTCACAAGATAAAGGCAGCAGGGTTGCACACTCTGTGCATGCAGTTGACATCAGTTCTTACAAACTCAGATTAAAGAGGCCGAAGTGAAGGGGACGCGCCATTGTATTTGCAGAGCGTTCTCCGTGTCTGTCTCCTCTGTAGGTGGTACGGCGTAAATTCATTTCACTGAACGGTACTCTACTGAATAAGCGCTTTTTGAGAATTGTGATTGAGGATTTTGACCTTCTGTGCTGACTCTGGTGCCTGTCCCCTGAGAGAGTGCCAGCTCCCCTCCAGCTGCGCCTTCTTTAAGCAGACCCCGGAATGGTGAAGTTACAGAATATTTGTTTGTCCAGTTGTTTGCTGGCATTTGACAACAAGGCAACAATAATAAACATCGAGCGCTGTATGTCTTTTTTTTTCTTTTTTTTTTTGGCTGTGCCACACGGCTTGTGGGATTTCATTTCCCTGACCAGGGATTGAACCCAGGTCACAGCAGTGAAAGCCCAGAATCCTAACCACTAGGCCACCAGGGAACTCCCCTAGAGCACTTTTTATATGCTGGGTATTTTTCATGGTGTCGCGTTCCGTCCTCACTAGAGCCCTGTGAGGAGTTCCATTATAATCCCCATTTTACAGAGGAGGAACAGAGAGGGTAAGTAGTATGGCCAAGGTCACACAGCTATCTAGTAGCTGACTGTGTCGGGGGTCCCCAAGACCACTCTCGGGTTTGATGATTCACTGGGAAGACTCAGGGGACCCAGCATGTAGTTAATAGTCACGGCTGTGATTTACTACAGAGAAAGGATACAAAACATAATTGGCAAAGGGAAAAGGTTCACGGGGTGGAGTCTGGGGAAACCAGGCACAGGCTTCTAGAGCCCTCTCCCAGGAGGGTCACACCAGGACACGCTTCATTTCCCCAGTGACAAGTTGTGACAACATGTGTGAAATGTCCCCTACCAGAGATGCCCAGTAGAAACTCAGCACCCAGGGTGTTTACTGGGGGCTGGTCACGTAGGCGCCTTCTGCTTGGCATGGACCCAGATTCCAGACTCCCCAAAGGAAAGCAAGTGATCAGCATAAACCGTGCTGTTTGTTGGCTGGGCGTATTGCCATCCGGAATAAAATTGGGATTCTGTTTCTAAAAAAGAACAAATGGATATCAGCTAGGTCCCTGGCAGCCCCTCCACGTAAGAATTTTTCATTTAAAAAGATATTGTTGGGTTGTCAGGTTGCGCCCCGTCAGGAGATGCCCATTGCTCAAGCCCATGCCGATCAAGTTGCTGCAGCATCAAATCCCCCCTGACCCTGGGGCTTCCGATCACAGGTCCAGAGCTGTCTGATCTAAGACACCCCGTCATAACTTCTCACTTGCTTGGTCTCGCTTATTTCCAGACAAACTGGGAAGATCGAGCCGGTGATCCTGCCACTGATGTGGTTTGGAGAGGTAAGGCTGCTTCCCTCTCCCCGGGTACTGGGCACCCGGGGGCGTGTTGTCTCATGCCTCAGTGAGGAGTTGATGTGGGCATTTGGGGCAGGAGGCTGTGTGCGGTGGAGACGCTGGGCTGGGGTAGCTGGACTGAGTAATGCAGAACCATCTGTTAGAAACTTCGCCCTCTCCGAGCACTTTATGTCAGTTATCCCACTGGGTTGAAAGGATCACACGAGATGAGGAACACAGGAGCTGCATGAAACTGTAAAGTCCCTGGTCAGGGTGTAAAATAATTTTGTTAACGCACATGGCCCCTTCTCCTGAGATGAAGGGAAGTTGGTTTTCAGGGTGTCAACTTTTTATTGAAATTTCTTCTCTCCCAGCTTTTCAGGGTTCCTTCTGGCTTAGCTCGTTTTAAATCAGGGTGAGCTAACCGCTGGAACAGACAGTCTCCAAATGTCAAGTTCACTTCCCACTCACATCACAGTCTGATGGGGGGGCAGGCGGAGCTCTGCTCCACGCAGACATTCAGGGACACCCAGGCTCCTTCCATCTTCTGGTCCTGCCCTCTTGGAGATCTTCAGAATCCGTCTCCATTCAGTAAATTGGGAAAGAGATGGAGAGACTCATATGGGAGCCAGGCGTGGAAGTTGCAGCATCACTGTGCCCCCATCCCATTGGCCAGAACAAGTCATATGGGCCTGCCTAGCTGCAAGGGAGTCTGGGAAATGTAGTCCTGTTGTGTGGCCCCAGAGGAAATAAGAGGCATGGCTGGCTCCATCCATCGCATGCTTTGGCCAGTGGGCTTGAGATGGGAAAGGGGTTGGGGGACGGAGGGGTGTGGTGTGGGGTGGCGTCTGCACCCTCAGCCCACAGTACGTGGCACCAGTCCATTTGTTTATCCTTCTCCTTCGCCAGAGCGGGGCAATGGAGGGTGAGACCCTTCAGACGTTCTACAGCCAGCTGGTGTTGATGCCCAAGGTGCTGCATTATGCCCAGTACGTGCTCCTTGCCCTGGGCTGCGTCCTGCTGCTCATCCCCATCGTCTACCAAATCCGGAGCCAAGTAGGTGGCGGCCAGAGCCTGGCCGGGGCCGAGTGGCCCCTTGCTTGCTTGCCTGGGGGAAGGAGGGGCTCAGATCAGATCCCCCAGCAGCCCCTTCCTGCTGTGCCCACGGACACCTTCAGCCTGCAGCCCACCTCGGGCGGCAGTCCTAGGTCTCCGCCTGGGCTGGGGAGCTGTTGCTGCATCCTTGCTTCTCTTGCATGTTCTGTTACCACTTCTCTGCCTGTTCTGGGAGGCCTGGGGACCCTCCCTTGGAGGGGCTGCAGGTGGTTTTGGATCATGAGACCTGGTACTTGAATGGTTCATTCTTCAAGTCAGCAGCTGCTGGCTTTCAGGCTCTGGCAGGTACAGGGATACGACAGTGAACAAGGCAGTTGCTACTCCCGGGAGAAGGGGGGTGCGGGGACTGGCATTCTAGTTGGAAAGACAGGTGGAAACCAAGTAAATAAACAGAAGAGATGATTTCACCGATGATAATAGAAAATGTGATGGGCTTAGGGCAGTGCTGTCCGATACGAATACAACATGAGCCACGTGTGTGATTTTACATTTAAATTTTCTAATAGCCACCTTAAGTAAAAGGGAATTAATTTTAATCATATCTTTTATTTAACCCGAATATATCCAAAATATCAATATTACCATGTCCACGTGTAATCAATATAAAAAATATAAATTTTTTACATTTTCTTTCTGGTTAAGTCTTTGGAATCCGGTGTGTATTTTACATTTACATCAGGTCTTGACTGGGACCCGCCCCTTTTCAAAGCCTCAACGGCCATATGTGGCTACCAAGTTGGACACCACAGCATCCAAGGGCGTTGGCGACAACTACAGAGATAATGTCAGAAAAGGTTTCTCGGAAGAGGTTGAATTTAAGCTTAGAAGTGAATGCTCAGCACAGAGTCAGGGAAAGAGTGCTCCGGGTGGAGGAGTGGCCAGTGCAAAGGCTCTGAGGCAGGGGTGGGTGAGGTGTGTTGGAGGCTCCCGTAGGGCCAGGGTGGCTGGAGGGGAGCGGGCATGGGGGCAGCGGGGGAGGAGGTGGTGTCTGAGAGGCCGACGTAGGTCATGCCTGGTCCTGTAATGCAGGGTGAGCAGCTTGGAACTGATTCTGGGGGTGACGGGAAGCTGTTGGAAGCTGTAAAGGAGAGGAGTGACTGGGTCAGTTAACGTGTGGCCGCTTGGTCTTCAGATGGGAGAGCGGAAGCAGGGGGACCAGTGAAGAGGCCCAGGTGAGCGAGGATGGTGGCTTGGACCAGGATAGGAGCAGGTATTTGGGGGAAGGGAGCACAGATGGAGAAGAGCCCTGAAGAGCCAGCCCTGGGGCATCTACCATTCAGAGGCAGGAAAAAGAGGGGGCGACAACAAATACCCCCTTTTTTTGGCTGCGTTGTGCGGCATGCAGGATCTTAGTTCCCCAAATAGGAATCGAACCCATGCCCCTTGCAGTGGAAGTGCATAGTCTTAGCCACTGGACCACCAGGGAAGTTCCAACAAATACACCTTCTTGATTTGGCATCATTCATTCATTCATGGCATTCACTGACACCTTCACAGCTTATTGGGGGCGTCACTGTGCACAGTTTTGGGGATACAGACATGAGTAGGATGTGAGGTCTGGAGACCAGGGGGCTTTAAGCAAGTTACTGCCGTCACATGGTGACAAGGCCTGTGGATGCAAGGCCCCCGGGGCAGCGAGGACGGGTGGGCAGCTACCTGGTGGACAGGGGACACTGCTCAGTGGCAGGGAGTCTTGAAAGGCCATTTTGTATCCATGAACCAGAACCTCCCCCCTCCGGTGCCCCCTGCCCGCCGAGTTGTCCTGGAGCCACAGGCCTCAGCCTCGGTCGGGGGCTGCCCAGCTCCCCTGCTGCCCCTCGGGCCACCTGCAACGCCTGCTTTCTTGCTTTAGCTCCAGCAAACAGCTTTTCTCTTTTTCCTCTTCCTCGTAGGCAGCTCGCATGCTCACTTGCTAAACTTGCTTGCTTGTTTGCTGGGGCGAGGATAAGCCTTTCCAGGCTCTTAGCCTGGGCTTTCAGACCCTTAACCTGATTTCCCTTCCAAATTCCCAGTCCTTTGGGGGAAAAGGTTTGCATTGGTGTGAGGGTACCAGGGCCTCTGGTGTTTTGAGCCCCCAGTGAACGTTGGGGGCCCGGTCCTCTGTCACCGCCCCAGCCAGAGCAGAAGGGAACTACCTAGGGTTTTTGGAACGAATCGTGCTGGGAGGACAGAGGGGCCAGAAGCCCTAGCCCCCAACCCGTGGATGCCTCCCTGGGGCCAGCATCACCGTGGGTTTCCAGGAGTGAGGGCCAGGGGAACAGCGGTGAGGGGCTGGACCAGACAGCCTCTGCCCTCTGTCTCTCCTAATGGTCCGTCAGAAGGGGGAGGGGGAAGACGGTGAGGATGCACAATGGGAAAGCTTCCCTGCTTCACATCCCCCATCCGTGTCCCCCAAATCCGATAAGGATATCATCGTCTCTACTGACCGTGGTTGAGGCACCCTCCCCGCAGGTTTTGCTGGAGGCCCAGTCGTTGAAATTTATCCCATTATGTATTTTTTGGTTTAGCAGGGGTTAGGCCTTACGTGTTTTTATGTATCTGTCCTGAGAGGGGAGAAAAAAAGAAGAAAAAAAAAAGAATGGCATGTCGTTAAACTCAACGTATCTTAATTTCTCTTCAAAGACATTTTTTCTTGTCAAGTCATTCTTGAAAGAAAAATATTTTTTTTAGACAGAAATGTCGCTGTTTCTGGTCGATTTAAAATGCCACCCACTAGCTCAGTCAGTGGAGCGTGAGACTCTTAAAATGCTACTTGCTCAACTCCCTGAGTCTCGGCCAATCCACCTTGCCCAGCACGGCCCATCTCCCCTCCGTGATTCGGCTTAAATTTTCAGGCTGACAAACCCTTTCCAGCTCAGCTTCCCCGTCTGACCCAGCGTGTTTCCTGAATATGCTCGTATTTCTGTCTTCGGTGAAAGACACCGTCTCTCCCCAAGTCTCAGCCAGCTCCAGTCATTAATGGTGGTTGGACTCTAGAATTCTGTACCCCACCCTCTGCTTTTTGAAAATCGGAGAACCGTGTAAAAACCGTGTGTATTCAGCTGCAACGTCAACTATAAATTAGCTTGGTTATCTTCTAGGAGAAGTGCTATTTATTTTGGAGTAGTAGTAAAAAGGGCTCAAAGGATAAGGAGGCCATTCAGGCCTATTCTGAATCCCTGATGACATCAGCTCCCAAGGGGACTGTACTGCAAGAAGCAAGACTGTAGGTGGGTACCAGGTAACACCTCTCGCCCCCCATCCCCTCCCATAGTGAGTAGAACTCTGGTGGCTTGAAACGCTTGGGATCTCACACATCTCTTCAGCCTGACCTTCACCTGGAGTGTCTACAGATTGAAAATACGTATTTGTATATTTTGTTGTCTTCTTACGTTCCGAGTGATCCCAGGCGTGGTAGGCGAGGGAGGGTGACTAGTGGGCTGGTGTCTTATTTGCAAGGTTGTCTTAGAAAGGCAGGATCGAGGTTTAGGTCTCAGCTGCTTCTCAAACCTCTGGTGCACTATAGACTCTTCTGGGAAAGTCTGCGAGAAAATGCAGATCCACGGACATCCTTCTAGACCTCTTGGAATAGCATCATGGATGGGGCCCAGGAATCTGTATTTTAATGGCCCCCTAACAGGATTCTGATGTAGATAAGTTTAAATAAATCCGGATGACTGGCCAAGAAAAAAGAATTTAGGCGTCACCTGGGCACCAAGTGTGGATCTAGGACTCGGTCTGAGGGTATGGTTGCCAGACTGAGCAAAAACAAACAGCCCCAAGAAACAACAACAACAAACGGATGCTCAGTTAAATGTGAATTTCAGGGAAACAGTGAATGACTTTTAGCCTAAGTGTGTCCCATGAAATTATCGGGACATGCGTATACTGAAAAACTGTTTGTTGTTTACCTGAAATTCACATTTAACTGGCTGCCCTCCTTCCTCCAGCAGCCTACCTGCGGGAGACGGAGGCTAGTGCCTTTGGGGGTTCACCTCCTGGGCTGTGTTCCTTTAGGTCTGAGGTCTTAGGAGAGCCGAGTCCCGCCAGGGGATGTGACAGGCAGAGCTCTGGGCCCTACGGTTGGGGTTTGGGCGGGGGTGAGTCGCTCTGTGCTTGTACCTCTGATTATAGCTGTAATTTTGGTTTCTGAAAAATGTACCACCCTCTCCAGCTTCTGGGGCTGGGCCTGCTCGGGTTTAAATAGCTTTCTTGAGAGCCACAGGCTGGGGATGAGGTGACAGCCCTACTCTTTGGGACCAGTTGGCGGCTTCCAGTTTGCTTGGATTGCCAGGGCTGGAGGAGGAGATAAAATAGAACATGGGTGCTGGGCGTGGGTGTGTTTGTTGGCAGGTACTGCCAGCCCTGCAAGGAGCGGGAGGGAGGGACCGCTGTGCCCCCAGCCAGGCTCTGGGGGGCTCCTACTGCCGATCTGGGGATAAGAGAGCCCGACCACATCAGGGCTGGGTGTTAAGGGGGTGTCTTCCTGAGCTTAGGGGGCAGGGTGTCCTAGCTGGAGACGAGCCCCCCGTTGCCTTCCTCTCTCCCAGAATTCCTCTTGGGACGCCCTTCTTGTGTACAGTTTGGTCCCATTGGCACCCCTGCCCCCTTGCAGCCATGATTCCCTTCTGCAGAAACTTGCTTGGCATTCTCACGGTGCGAGGGTGGGGTCTTCAGGCACAGAGATGGGGGTTATTCGCTTTTAGCACAGATAGAGCTGGTGTTTGTGAGGTCTCAGCCCCATGGCTGCACCTCCCTGGACACAGCCAGGATGTCCTGCTCCCTGCCTCCCCCCAAAATAAAAATAAAACAAAACCAAAGCTGGAGTCTCTTCGTGATTTTACCAGCAGAATCCAAATGTCAAGTTATTAGGGAAGTTTTTGATTAAAGAGATGCTACTGCTCTGTCTTCTGGAAGGCAGGTCAGCCTTCGGCCCGGATGAGACCCCTACCCCCGGTCACGTGTACTTGGGGAAGGCAGTGTCCTGTCGGGTCTGCTTTAGGGGACCAGGCACCTGGGAAGTGGCCAGTGGCCCCGGAGACCTGGAATCCCTGCAGCTCGGCCTCCAGCCTGTGCTGAGTCCCTGGGGGAGGTCCTATACCTTGCCCCGCGTCTGGGCATGGGGGTGGCCTTGAGGGGCTGCTTTGCTCCAGGAAAGGGAGGACATGGGGCCTCCACTAGCCCAGAAGGGTGTTTTTATGTGAATAAGAAAAGACAGCTCCTCTGTGCAGACATGGCCTGCTTTAGGGCTGAGGGCTTGGCAAACAGAGTACACCCCATTTATACCCACTTGGCTGGGTGCCCTTGTGCAGTGAACAGCCTGGACAATGGTACTGGGCAGCCCTTAAGGGACATGTTCCAGGATGTCTCTTGCCGTCTCATGATTTCTCTCATTAATTCCAAGTCCTCATTCCTCAGTTAAACGGAAGTGTATTCCTTGAGGGTTTGTACATATGTCTTTCTTGGGAAGGCAGTTTCCCCTTCGCACTTTTTTTTTTTTTTTGCGGTACGAGGGCCTCTCACTGTTGTGGCCTCTCCCGTTGCGGAGCACAGGCTCCGGACGCGCAGGCTCAGCTGCTCCGTGGCATGGAGGATCTTCGCGGACCGGGGCACGAACCCGTGTCTCCTGCATCGGCACGCGGATTCCCAACCACTGCGCCACCAGGGAAGCCCTCCACTTTGAACTTTTGAGCGAGGCTTTCTCCAGTCGTGGCTCTCTGGGCCCACATCGCTAAGAATCCCCCGCCCCCCGACCCCCGCTGTCCCATGCTGCCTCTGTGTCGGGGGTGGGGGGCGGTGTGTCGGCAGAGGCGCACGCCCACCCCTCCTTGCCCCTGGCTGGAATGTGGCTCGGTGCGCAGAAGCCTGAGCTCTGTCCCCGAGGAAAGGAGTCAGGAGTCTCCCACCGCTCCCCACCCAGAGTGGGGTTTGATTCACCCCACCCCGCGGTGAAGCAGGCCCCTGGGGCTTGTGAGCAAAGGCCCAGGTGGGTAGGGGTGTCCGGGGTTTTCCGACCACAGCTGCTGGGCAAGGAAGCCTCTCCATTCTTCGAGGGGAAGGAAGACAGAGGGCTTGGGGGGATGAAAAGTCGCCCCCAATTCTTATCATCATGGCTACCTTTAACATTTTCCTTAAATTGAGAAACTTAAAAATGTAAAACTAGATTAACTGCACGCTCTGAGTTCCCTCTCACCCAGACCCAACAACCCTGCTAACATTTTGTCGTATTTCACCTTTTCCCTGTGTGTCCTTTGCCCCCCTCGCCAAGTCCCGCTGCCCCTCCCCCTCTCCCCAGAGACATCCATCGCTAGGAATTTGGTGTTTGCATGTTTCTTCCCCTCTAAATCTGTATATATGTATCCATGAACGACAGAAATTTTTAAAAAGCTTACCTCCGTGGTGTCAAACTATATGAATCACTCCGCAGCTGGATTTCCCCTCTTCAGTTTTCTGTGTGACAACTGTGTAGGTTGACTACGATCTTGTGACTCTGTCTTTTAAATGCATTCTGATATCAGTGGACATTTAGGTGGTTTCCAGCTTTTCTGTGTTAACAGCATTGCTTATATAAGCCCTGGACTCCTTGCTCTGCCCTTCCCACTGTATTAGGCGAGTCTCTTAGGGTCTCAGTTTCCCCATCTCTAAGATGGGTGAGAGCATGGCAAGATGGTGTTTCGTGAGATTAGGAGACCCTCTGTAGTGGAGTCCCAGGAGTCTGTAGGTCACTCCAGTCTTCTCTCATCTCAAGCTTGATGGGGGTGGGGGGCTGCAGATGGGGGCTCCAAGGGAGGTTTCCATGCTGGTGGAGGATGTACAGGGGCGGAGCCAGGGTCCGGGCGGGGCTTGGCGGGCGGGGCTTAGTGATGCAGCACCTCCCCTTTTCTCCACAGGGTCCCAGAGATGCCGCCAGCCAGCCCAGCATGGCTACTCAGCCAGACCAACTCTCCAGCCCCTACACCCCGCTTCTTCAGGACTCTCTCAGCGGACAGCCCACTAATCCCAAAGTCTGAGCCACCCCCTGCTACCACATTGCCTGTGGCACACTGCACACACCCCCAGCACGTGTCCACGTGTGTGCACAGGTGTGTGCAGACACTCAGGGATGGAGCCGCTGCTGAGGGGACTTGGGGAGAGGCTCGTCAACAAGGACTATTCCGGAACCTTCTCTCCAAGTGATCCACAGGCCCGACCACAGGTGTTGTGGGCACAGGGTCCCCTCCCTTGGGTGAGCGAGCCTGGGCTCTTAAGGACTCAGGTCACCTCTCCCCAGTGGTCGTCTCCATCAGTCTCGAAACACTGCAGCCCCCGCCTGGTGGCTCGCCCAGGCAGGACAGGGCCTTTACTCCGAGGGGCTGTGGCCGCTGTCCCGAAACCTAGCGCAGGAGTGCAGACTGCTTGTGCGCCAGCCAGGTGGGCCGCGGGCCGTGGCTCAGCGCCCAGCCTGGACCCGGAGCTGTGGCCACTGGACACCCATCTGGGCCTCAAAACGGAGATGCCTCCGACCACATCCTTAACCCCCTGCAGGATCGTGATCTCCCTGAAGTCTACACAGGCGCCATATTTGGGTGTCTGTGCCCCTTCCCTCCAGCCTAAACTGACATCATCATGTATACTGAGCCGGCCACTCCCTGGCTGGGGTGGCAGGAGGCTGTGCCCCGAGCCGCCCCCCACCAGGGTCCTCAGCTCTTCGGTGCCGGGGAGGAGGTGGAGAGGCCCCGGGCCCATCAGCCTGGGTGTCTGGTCGGGTGACCCGTCTGCCCGGGGCTCCTGGTCTCTGGGGCAAACCTCTGTCTCTTTTCTACTGGAAGAGAAATGAATTTTATCATCTTTTAAAAATAATTCACAGTTGAAATAATAAACCTTTTTAAAAAGTGACTGAGTCTGTGACAGCCTGTTTGAGGGGGGACGGGAGGGCCCCCTGGGAAGTTCTGGGCTCTTCTTTTCTTAGCCAGTAGCTCCTTTCTGGTTACTGCCATGAATGTCTCTCAGGGACTGGGCTGCAGACTTGCCTTTCCCTTGTTTTAAAATTTACTTATTCATTTATTTATTTTTGGCTGCGTTGGGTCTTCGTTGCTATGCGCGCGGGCTTTCTCTAGATGTGGTGAGCGAGGGCTACTCTTCGTTGCGGTGCGTGGGCTTCTCATTGCGGTGGCTTCTCTTGTTGCAGAGCACGGGCTATAGGTGCGTGGGCTTCAGTAGTTGTGGCTCGTGGGCTCTAGAGCGCAGACTCAGTAGTTGTGGCGCACGGGCTTAGTTGCTCCGTGGCATGTGGGATCTTCCTGGACCAGGGATTGAACCCGTGTCCCCTGCATTGGCAGGCGGATTCTTAACCACTGCGCCACCAGGGAAGTCCCTAAAATTTAAACTTGTGTATATTTAACATTTTATATAAATTCTGTGTGAATTCAGTTCTTGTTTAGAAAGCATAGCATCCACGTGGACCACTGCCCCGACCCCCCTTTTGATCGTTGAGTAGAATTCCATTGTAGGCACGTACCACAGGTTTCCAAGCATTCATGAGTTGAAGGACATTTCAGATGTTTCCAGTTTTTGACGATTATGAATATAAAGCTGCTACAAACACGAATGTACAGGTTTTTGTGCGAACATATATTTTCTTTTCTTTTTCTTTTGTTTTGCTTGCGGGATCTTAGTTCCCTGACCAGGGATCGAACGGGGGCCGACAGCAGCAAAAGCGCCGAGTCTTAACCACCGGACCGCCAGGGAATTCCCAATTTTCATTTCTCTTAAGTAAAATACCTAGGAGTGAGAGTGCTAGGTCATATGGTAACACGTGATATAGGTCTGTGTTTAACAATATTCATGGTAACTGCACCATTCTGCATTCCCACCATCAAGGTATGATCGTTTCACCTGCTCTGCATACAGGCTGATACCTTGGCACTTCCAGTTTTTAAAAAACTGTCGTCATTTGTAGTGGTATCACACTGTGTTTTTCATGCATGGAAATACATCTCCTAATGAGATGGTGACTTCCTCTTCACCCCCAACGAATTTATGTATCTATGAATGACTGTTACTGCCAGGATGCGACCAGTTTTGTCATCGATTCTCTTCTTATTTTGTATAAGTGCAGAGAAACCTTGTTTACATAAGTACATAGCTGGCAGTGGAAAGAATATCCTGATAGAGTCACTCAATTCTTAATACTGCTGAGTAATGGGCAAAAATCAGGTGACAATCTGTCATCAAAAAGTATTTTTACTGATTTATCAGCTGACGCGTCCATCTGACCTTTCTTCACATTTGTAGAAGGCAGCAAAGTGGAAACCACAGACTTGCAAAAGAACTGCAAAAAGATTACTCAATCTTTAGATCAGTTCTCGAAACCAGTGTTTGGGAGTGTCCCTCAGGTCGGGGCCTGGAGGGCTGGGGAGAGCTGCGCCTGCCTGCTGCGGGGTCGGGGGCCCGGGGAAGGGCGCCTGCCGCCTGGCCCTGATCCCTGGGAGACCCGAAGGAGAAAAGCGTTCCCCAGCTTGAGTCTGATGACCACTGAGAGGACTGTTGACTTCCCTGTGTCCAAGCCGCATCACAGACACCTGCAACTTTTGCATTCAGCCCTGCCTGCTCATAAAGAGAAAAAAGAGGCAATCTCCATAAAGAATTCTGGTGTGTGTGTGTGTGTGTGTGTGTCCTCCAAGGGAACATGGGACGGAAGAGGTGAATTTACCCTCCACATGTCTCATTGTGTGAACATCTTGCTTGTGAACACCTTGGTAAGGTTCAAGCTGATTTGTGTGGTTTTTTTTTTTTTTGGTACAACTGTGGTCCCTAAACCCAGCCAATGACTTCATCCAGGGCTCAGAGGGAAACTGCCGTCTGGTCCCACACGGGAAGGATGGGCTGTGAGGCCACCTTAAGGGGCATGGCATCAGACCTCCTCGTGGCCTCAGGAATTCTCAGGGGTGCCTTTGACCCTAAGGCTTGATTCCTACCCTCTCACTTTACACCACAACCCCACCCACTATGTGACTCTGCTAACAATATATTTTTTTTCAATTTGAGCCACTTTTTAACTTAAATTTTCTTTTAAAAGAAAATTTTTCTGTAAAAAGTTTGTTTCTTTTGAAAAAGTAGTTTTATCTGAACTTGTGGGTCCAACAGGCAAGTTATATTTTTCTAGTATCCATGAAAATAAATACTTAACTATGTGGAATCTAAAAAATGAAACAAATTAGTGGGACTTCCCTGGTGGTCCAATGGTTAAGGCTCCCCACTCCCAACGCAGGGGGCCTGGGTTCGATCCCTGGTCAGGGAACTACATCCCACATGCCAAAACTAAGAGCCCGCATGCTGCAACTAAGACCTGGTGCAGCCAAATAAGTAAATAAATATTTTTTTAAAACCACTAGTGAATATAACAGAAAAGAAACAGACTCACAGATGTAGAGAACAAACTAGTGGTTGCCAGTGGAGAGAGGGGAGGGGGGAGGGGCACGATAGGGGTAGGGAACTAAGAGGTACAAATTACTATGTATAAAAAAAATAGCTATAAGGATATACTATACAGCACAGGGAATACAGCCAATATTTTACAACAACTATAAATGGAGTATATAACCTTTAAAAATTGTGAACCACTATGTCGCACACCTGAAACTTACATAATATTGTACATCCTTTATCTCAATTAAAAAAGAAAAAATAGGGCTTCCCTGGTGGCGCAGTGGTTGAGAGTCCGCCTGCCGATGCAGGGGACACGGGTTCGTGCCCCGGTCCGGGAAGATCCCACATGCCGCGGAGCGGCTGGGCCCGTGAGCCATGGCCGCTGAGCCTGCTCCGCACCGGGAGAGGCCACAACAGTGAAAGGCCCGCGTATTGCTAAAGAAAAAAAAAGAAAACATATTTAAAAGAATACTTAACTGTTAAAGCTTAAAGATGTTCCTCCAGGTGCTACCAGACCTGCCCTATTTGGGAACACTTCACTGTGCCTATCGTGTCCTGCACTCCCTCATCTTTCCACTCTGCCTGTGGAATAAGTGTGTGGAAGGTTCCCCTCCTCTGTCTGGCTCAGTCCTGGCCATCATCAAAGACTCAATTCCAACCATTGCCCCTCCTCCAGGAAGCCTCCCTGGTCACTTCTGCTCACTCAGCTCTCCCCGCTCTTGGAATTCCTGGGTTGCTGCGTCTGTACCCTAGATGCGACTAGAATGTTCTAGAATACTACAAGTCCTAGCTCCAGTTGCTGGAGCCCCTAAACCCCAAAGGCCTGTAATGTAATCCCTGGTACCTGCAATTGCACGGGAAACTGGAAAATTTTTTAACCAAGATGTTTACTCTCTATTCCTTCGCTGACTCAGATGGTCACTTTTCCCACCAGTATTTATCGAGTGCTCGCTATGCACTGTGACTAAAGTTACTAGGGTGGCTTTTCTCATCTGAAAAAAAAAGGGGGAGGGATAATCTAATACCTGCCTGGCAGGGTCAGTGTGGCATTCAAAAGAGTTGGCGGCCCTGCGTGATGGGTTCAGCATTGGGGACCCTGCATTCAAGCCAACTGTTCCAGAGCTGTCCTGACTGACGCCCCTGGGGTCTCTGCCAGCCTGGTCCGCTTGGCTCCCACAAGTGTCCTGTGCGGTCAGTTCTCCAAGCAGCGGCCTGAGAGGTCTTCCTGAAATGTAAACTATCAGTATGTTCATCCCTTGTTTAAATCCTTGAGCGGCTTTCCCGCACCTGGAGGATCAAGTTCCTTTCTCGAGGGCTGCTGGGAAAATCCTTCCCGGTTTCTGGCTGCGCTTCTGCGCTTCTGGGCAATTCCCGGAAATTCCGGGCTCGGCCACTGGGGGGCGAGCTGCGCACACAGGTTGTTCAGAGGTCCGCGTTCTCAGAGGTGCTGAGATCACCTCTTACATTCCTTAAATTGTGGGGTGTTACCTGGGGTCACAGACTGGCTTCAGGAAATTGCAACCTCCAGAAATTTCATTTTATGCCTATGTCTGAGCATTTTTTTTCCCCTGGGAAGCGTTTTCTTAATATTCTTCAGATTTTCAAAGGGACCTTGACGCTCTCCAAGGGTCCCATGGGCAAGAGTGACACTCCTAAAATAAAACCAGGGTCACGGGATATTCGCGCTTCCTTAGCATGTAAAAGAAAGGGCTCTGTCCTTGGAGGCAGGCTACCTGCATGCTAATCCAGTTGTGCCAGCGGCTGGGCAGCCTTGCAGCAATCTGTAACCTCTCTGAGCCTCAGGTTTCCCACCCATGAGAGTGAAGATCGCTGCCCTGTGAATCCCCAAGAAGCCTTGTGAGGGTGGAATAGAAATGGCTGTGTGAGCATTCTCTACGGGGTCCGGGACCATATTGTGAAAGATCTCAGATGCTGAGCCTCCAGCAAGCATGTGTTAGATACCTACTGGGTGCTGAGCATTGGCTGGGCACTGAGAGGGAGTCAAACTGGAAGACCAGCAGGTACTAGGTTTTGAATGCGAAAGTATCCGGAAACCAGAGGGACTCAGAAACAGTCAAAAGATGTCTATTTGGATTTGTTAGAGCACCAGTGTTATCTATCTGCCTCAGAAGTACAGTGGTGGAAAAAGCAGGAGAGGTCCCTGCCCTCGTGGGTTTATCTTCGGGTGGGGGAGACAGTGAACAAGTAAATGGATAAGTGAGATAACTCCAGGGAGTGATGGGTGCAAGCAGTGAAAGAAAACAGGTGCTGTGAGGAGAGGAGGTGTTTGGGGGAGGGAGGTGCTACTTAGATGAGAGAAGTGTCCTCTGAGAAGGGCCATTCATGCTGATTCCCGAAGGATTTTGAAGGGATCAGGAAAAGAGCCCGTTACGAACTGAGAACTGCACGTGCAAAGTCCCTGGGGTAGCGACACACAGACCAGAAATGAGTGGGGCGTGGCTGGAGTGTGGTAAGCTGAGAGGCTGACGAGGTTGGAGAGCTAAGCAGGGGCTAAACACAGCAGGGCCCTGTAGTTTGGATTTTAGTACAGTGGGAGCCGTTGGAGGGTTTAAGCTGGGCAGCAACGTGATCGCTGATTGGCTGTATGGGGAATTGCGGTGGGGGGCAGGCGGGATGCAGAGACATTCGGCAGGAGGCGCTCTACAGTTTACAAAGTCTCTCTTGCCCCCTGCTCTTGCCACGGGACCCTCGGAGGCCCCGTGAGATGGCAGGGCAAGGGAATCAGGCCAGTTTTACAAGTGGGGAAACTGAGGCACCTTCCTGGCTTCTCCGTCCTTTTTGCTGCCTAAGTGATCCCTTTAGGGGAGGCTGCATCCCTTGGCTTTTCACTCTCAAGGCCCCTGCCCTTTGGGCTTTGATCTTTATTTGTGTGTAAGCAGTTGGTTACGCTCTGCCCCCGCCCCCAGACTGTAAGCTCCTGAGGGTCGGTGCTGGGTCTGTGAGGCTCCCGGCTGCATCCCCAAGAGCCTGGCTGGAAGGTGTGTGTGCAAAGTCTCTGTGGAATAAAAGAACGACTCGTTGGGGAGTGGTGGCGTTGGGGGGGTGTGACTGCCGGAGGAGAGAGTGCAGAGCCCGCCCACGTGCAGCTGCCCCGCTCCGCACCCCTCCCTCCTTTCCCACCCTCACCCGCCTCCTGTATTCAGGCCTCAGAACCCGCCCAGGGCGCCGCCAGATGCTGGAAGTGTAGGCTTTGGTCACCAGGGGGCGCTGTGGGCTCGCCCTCCGAACGGCAGCTCTTGGTCCAGCGTACAAAGACACCTTGGGCCTGTCTGGCCAGCCTGGGGGCCTGAGCCACGTCTGAGCCACGTCTATATTTTGAGGATCTGGGTATATTAAAAGTAAAAAAAAAAAAGAAGAAAGAAAAAGAAAAATTGACAGACCAGGGCTGCATAACCTGTGCTCCTTGTATGTTTCCATGGAACATGTTAAGAGTCTCTACACATAAAGATATGTGTAGCATTCCTGTGTGAAAAATAGGGTCTATAAAGTTATTAATTAGCAATGTCCACAGAGGGCAGGTTTAGCTGATGGGAAATGACTACGATTCTTTCAGTCTGGGTGGCCGGGCTCAAGGACAGTATGTTCACCCTGGTATGGAGAATGGTTCCTGGTGAACGCAGGGCCCAGGCCGCGGGGCTGAGGGCTTCCTACGTGCCATGCACTGTTTTAAATCCTTGATCTGAGCGCATCTCATTTCGCTCACAACCCAGGTAAACGCTATTATCATCACTGTCCTCCTTTTACAGAGGAAACAGGTGCAGAGAGGCAACGTAAACGCCCAAGTTTTTGTTGGTTTGTTTTTAAAATTATTTATTTATTTGGCTGCATTGGTCTTAGTTGCGGCCTGCGGGATCTTTAGTTGCGGCATGCGAACTCTTAGTTGCGGCATGTGGGATCTAGTTCCCTGACCAGGAATCAAACCCGGGCCCCCTGCATTGGGAGTCTTAGCCACTGGACCCCCAGGGAAGTCCCCGTCCAAGGTCTTATGGCTGGAAAGTGTCAGGGTCCAGATTTGAAGCTCAGCGGGCAGGTCCAAGGCACGTGCGCTCAGCTGCTGCTGTCTTCATCTCCTCGTGGTCTAGTTAACCAGGACTCGTGACTGTTGCTGGGGAGTCTCCACCAGAGACTCCTACTCTCTTGTATCCCCTTCTGGAATCACGCTGGGGAAACCAGCTTCGAGGAACGTCATTTCCAGGCAAGCTGTATAGACAGGTCCTGATTCTGGAGCATCTGAGATTGAAAAACTCATTTACTCCAAACTCAATCCCAGCTCCATCCAGCGTGTGCCCAGCGACTGACTCCTCCGGAAAAGCCTCCAGCAGGGAACATGCAGGCTCATTCCAGAGAGGTCGAGAATGGGAGGGGAAGGAGAGGATTAAGAATAAACATTTCTAAAAATAGCACTTGGCTCTCTCATACCCACAACAAAACTCCAAAAGGAGGGCAGGGGAGACTGGAGGAAGCCACCCAGGACTTGTGCCAGAGGGACGGCTACGGTCCACTGCTTCGGTGGGAGCCATTTCTCTGACTTGTCTCAGGTGCCAGCTCCTGAGGGTTCCAGGTCTGGCGTGTCTTCCCAGAGGGTGAAGGCCAAATGGCTGTGTCTTGGAGTCTGGAGTCATGACTGTTTCCAGATTTTATGGACACATTTGCCGTGAAGCCTGAGCTGCTGCAAACTTGGCAAGATCCAGAGTCTTCGGCTAAGCACGAAGGGTGGCCTTCGAGATGGAGGTGTTTGTTTTTGACTTTAAGCGACAGATGTGGGAACAACATTAGCCACGATGCACATTTCTGCAAACTGGATCTCGCTTACCTCCTCCACTTCCATTACAAAATGGGACTTCCACTGCCCTGGGAAAGCATCCCAGCAGATGGGTTGGAACACTGCGGTGTGGAAGGCATTCACGTGGTGGCCCAGCCTGTGGCAGGCTTTCAGAGCTGTGGAACATTCTTCTGGTCTCTGGGACCTTCTGTCTGTGTATGTCTTCCATCTGCTATTCCCTGGGCTGCTGGAATTTCTTGCATTTTAGGGGACAGGAACTCCCAGATGAGACGCTAAGATCTCTGGTCCTGTTCATGGTATACTCAGCCCTATGGTCTCCGGCTGTGGCAGCAGCAGCTGTTTGGGGGAAGGATGTGGTTTCTCCCATGATATCAGCCCCGAGATTAGGCAGGTGGTGGGGTTTGGAAGCCAGAGCTGTTTGCAAAAGAGGCCTGGACATGCTGTGTCCTGCAGGCAAGTCACTTTGGCCCCCTCGGCACCCCTGCCCCCTCTTCTTTCCAACAGGCACTCTAACTCCTGCTGCGTTGATTTCACAGGTCTTCATGGGGGTCACACAGAAGGACATTTTATGCACTTCAAGATGAAAGTAGTTTGAAAATATTTTATTTAAGAAATTTTTTTGGCCACGTATGCAGGAATCTTATTTCCCTGACCAGGGATTGAACCCGTGTCCCCTGCAGTGGAAGCACAGAGTCTTAACCACTGGACCACCACAGAAGTCCTGAAAAGACTTTCAAATGTGTCACAAAGTACTCTTGAAACAAACAGAAAGGTTCAGGATGCAGTTTATCTAAATATTTACTAGGTCTAGTAGAGCTGAGCTGTGAAACTGTACATCACCAGGAGATGTCACTGTCACACACGGCGTGGGCATTCTCACACTTGAATCATCCGGTGGATATCCTATTGTGAAAAACCGGCTTCTATAAATGGTGTGTGTAGATCGGTGGAGGCGAGTTCAGCCCACAGAGCAAGGCAACAGTGTCAATATGCCCAGAAGCCCAGATGTTTGGTCTCTGAGCGGTAGGGTAGCTAGTGGGGGAAGGTCTTACCTGCCCAGAGCTTAGCTAGACAGCTGGTGGGTATGCGTGGGGACGGCCGATGCTTTCCCTCCCCAAAGCGGCACATTTTCAACATTTTTAAAGGTACACAGTTGACACCATTATTGCTAAGACTTCAATGGAATTATGTTAAAGTGTGAAAGTGAGGCTGTTACATCTGTAGTTAAAGAGAGCAGGATTTTGTGTCTTGGGTTCTGGGCTAATTGACACCCCTCCTTCCAGACTCCAGTCCAGGCTGCCTTTCTGTCGTCTGAGAACCTAGCTTTGTCTTCAGTCATGCTGACGACTGCCTTATGGGAAGGCAGGCTCTTGCCGCCAGGTCTTTCCTTTTTTTTTTTTTTTTTTTTTTAATTTCAAGAGAAGATGGTTTTTAAAAACCTGAAATCTCCTGATTTTTAATTATTGGCAACATATTCCAATTAAATAAAATACTCTGTGGGCCAAAGCAAACGTGCCTTGGACAGGACTTCATCTATTTGTTTTTGAGCAGTATTTGCCTTTGCTTGTTAGTTGTGTAATTTAAGTGACCGTGGTGATACGCCCCTTTCTGGAGGTGTGTAGGTAGGTGTCTTGCATCAGCCCAATTCACTGAAATGAATTTTAATCTTTTTTTGGGGCAGCGTTGCATAGCTTGTGGGATCTCAGTTCCTTGACCAGGGACTGAACCCGGGCCACGGCAGTGAAAGCCTGGAATCCCAACCACTAGGCCACCAGCGAACTCCCAGAATGTGTTTATCTCACGTACAAACAGGGTAGAACAGCTCATACTTTGGGGTTTATAAATGGTAATGGCTGAGTTACTAGTTTCTAGAGTCAGACAGAGCAGGGTATTGGATCCCAGATCTGCTATTTACTAGCTGTGTGATCTTAGGCAAGTCACTTAACCTCTCTGAACTTCAATATCCTCATCTATAAAAATGAGGATAATAAAAATACCAGTGTGGTAGCCATTGGTAGTCTGTACACCAAATCTTTTTACTTTCACCTTCTGGGCACCTGGGAGGAAAGTACTTCCTGGCCCCTGCATGGTTGGGTAGGATCATGTGATTCATTCTGGCCAAAGAGATGAGAGTGGAGTATCACTTCTTGGGCTGCAGCATTTAACTGTGGGGTTGAGAACCTTCAGAACTCCTTTTCTCTCTGCCCGTGAGACAGGCAATGTCTGAGATTTTGGGTACTCCACCAGCCCAGGTCCTGGAATGAGGACTCCACAAAGTATGGCCCCATGTTGACTTCTCTAATGTGAGCAAGAAATAAACCTTTGTTATTTTAAACTACTGAGATATGGGGGATTGTTTGTTACTGCACCATAACCTAGACCATCCTGACTGATACAACCCACCTCCCGGGAATGTAGTAAGGATTCAATGAAACAGGCCCTGGGGGATAGAGTAGTGAACAAAAGAGACCAAAATCCCTGACCCACCGAGTTTCCTTTCTAGCCACTCGGCAGCTGTCTCCTCCAGGTGGATTGAAGGAAAGTCCACAGATGCAGGGAAGCAGGGATTGGGGAGCCCCTCCCCTTGGAGGAGGAAGCAGGCAGGTTGTGGTCAGGTTACCCCAGGCTGCCCACTGTGACGTCATTAACAGCCAGGCCTTGGGCAGAGGCCGGTATTGACACTGCCTGGAGAGCAGGAGACACAGAGCTTGTACAAGACACATCTGCGCGAACTTGGGGAGGAAGGCACCGCACATCTCAGAAAACCTAAAGGTGTAAAGCTTTTAGTTCAAGCTCTTCGATACCTAAACCGGGAAGGGGGTGAAAAGAGAACGTGGGGAATTTCTGAGAGGACGCTAACATTTCAAGTGCCTTTTCATGTGCTTAGCGCTTCCTTACTCTTATGCCTTTCAGTCCCTACAAATTCCTCCTACAAGGAGAAATTCATCCCAGATTACAGGTGAGGAAACCAAGGCTCAGAGAGGTTGAGTGAGCTGGCAAAAGCTGCACAGCAGGGTCGTAGGGCAGCTGGGCTTCAAACCCAGGTCTTCTACCCTCAGGTCCTATGCTAACCTCTCATGATATTCTTAGGAACGAGAGGAAAACACAGACAAGACAGTCTTGGGGCCCCTTCTGTTCTCCCAGAGAATCCAGCCAAGGCCATCTTTTATTGTTCCTTTTGGTTTCGATGATTTTTGCCCTGGTGACTGAGAACTGCTGTGTGCCGGGCCCTGCTGGACACCCTCATTCCATGATCACAACGCCTCACAGAGGCCCATTATACAGATGACGGCACCGAGGCTCAGGGAGGTGACCTGACTTAGCCAGGTGGCCAGCTGGCTTGGGGCGTCTTTGTGGAGATGATTTGGCTCAGAGCTCTGGGGACAGGTAAAGGGTCAGCGAGCTTCAGGTGCATGTTCGCTGGGGCCCATTGGCAGGGAGCCACCATGGCTGTGTCTCCGGCCGTGACCCGGGGCAGGTGAGCTCTAGGGTAACTCCAGGCCAGTGTGAGGTCATCACCCAAGGGAGAGGAATGGCCGTGGACCAGACCAGAGGGTGCAAACCAGTGGCCTATAGGATTGTTATCTTTGGCTTATGCAGTGTTTAAGGAGGGTGGGACCTGAATTAGTGGCCAATATTTAAAAATCAAGGGACTTCATGGAAAAATCTGCATTTCAGCTACTTTTGCAAAATCTAGTAAGGATCTGGCCACACTGGGCCCTCATGCCTCCCTGGCAGCTGTCCCCGTCCCCCTCCCCTGGGGTCGTGGCTGCTCTGAGCAGGGACACACATTCTCCGTGTCACTGCCCAGGCCAGCTGCGCTCGATAAATGCTGACGTGCCCTGGTGGCATCTGAGCCCTCAACCTTGCACTGAACCTGAACTCTTGGGACAGACTTTTAGAAGCTGGCAGGGGGCTGTCCAGGATGCGGGAACACGGTCTGAGAAGCAGGGCAGCGCCTCATTTCCATCCTGCTGCCACCTTGAAAACGACCCCTCGATGCTCCAGGTTTTCTCTTGAGAAGCAGCGTTGAACAGTGGGGAGCAAACCAGATTGAGGGGGCGTGGGATGGAGCCAACGGTAATGATGGTGGTTGTGTGTCCCCTCCCTTACGATGTCCATGTCCTAATTCCCAGAACCTGGCTTGGTCTCTCCCCCGCCTCCATGCATGAAATTCCTTCCCCAGCCCCTTTCCCTGTTCCCCTGGCAACAGCTCCCCACTGGTGCCGGCCCCTGGCTGCCTCACCACCTCTGCCCAGCATTGCCCACGTCTCTGTCCATGGTTCCTTTGATTAAAATCTCTTAAACCACAGGAGCTGGCTTCTATTTCCTGCTTGGTGTATAAGGGCCATCTCAACTCATTCCTGGGGCAACCTCGTGGGGCAGGTTTATGAGCCCATTTTACAGATGAGGAAACAAAGGCCCTGAGAGGTCAAGTTGCTCACCCAGTGTGACCAGCTGGCAAGTGATGTGGCCAGAATCTGAGCCCAGGCCACCCTCTTCCCGTGACCCCTGCGTCTCCCTGACTGCCGTGGTGACTGAGCATACCCACCTGGGGAACCTCCGTTTCCTGGTCTGTAAAATAAAGAGAAAACATAATAACAGTCTCAAAGGGCGGATGAGAAAACTCAACTGAGACGGGGTTGGTACTTGTACTCAAGGGTAGGCTGCTTTCTTTCTTTCTTTTTTTGGCCGTACCACGCAGGATCTTAGTTCCCCAACCAGGGATCCAACCCGTGCTCCCTGCAGTAGAAACGCAGAGTCTAAACGACCGGACTGCCAGGGAAGTCCCAGCATGGGCTTTCATATGCTCTCCTTTCCCCGCCATCTAGAAACTATAGGTTGTATTCCATCCTTTTAGAGGCTCCCCCTGGATGTTTAAGCTATGTATTTGTACATTTTCTTCACAAAGTGGGCAACTATTTCTAGATTCTTCTCAACCGCCATCAAGGCTCTTTGTCTTCTCCAACAAACTCACCAACCCCTCCCCTCTCATCACCGTCACTGTTGACCTTTGGACTGGACAGTTCTTCGTGGTGGGACCATCAGCATCCCTGGTCTCTACCCACTAGATGCCAGTAGTGCCCAGCCCTTGGTTGTAACAACCAAAGCCGTTTCCAGACGGTGCCAAATGCCCCCCTGCGGGGGGAGGGCAAAACCACCCCTGGTTGAGAACCGCTGGTTGAGAGTTTGAGTTTTCACTGGGTTGTGTTTGGAGCACTGAGACTTGCAAAGCGTGAATTCACTTGGCCCTTTTTGCTCCCAAAGTGTCAGGTTCCCATAAATGTTAATCTTATGAGTCTGACTTTTGGTTGACCCCTTTCCGCTGTCCACCAGTTCCAAAGGGGTGTCCAGGTTTCTTTCCTGCGTCATTCCAAAGCCGCTGCGTGCCCTGTCCCCAAGCACCCCCTCCCGGAACCCTGTTCCCTCTGAACTTCGGCAGATGTTTCTTCGGCTCTTAAGGACCCAGAGGAGTTGCAAAATGGGATTTCCTCCAGACTTTCTTCCCTCGACCTCTTTGCCCCTGAATGGAATTAATTTCCTGGGGAAAAAAAAAGCGCACTACCTTTCTCCTCTATGCTCACAGCAAACCATTTTGCAGGACTGGAGTTGAAGCCTTATTAATTGTGATCAGGGTGAAGTGCGCTCCGATTTGGGGATGGGGATGGATGGGACGGGGTTGGGGTGCAAGCCCAGCTGATGCCCTGAAATCATCACTTCCCTGCCACCTCCCGCCACCCTGCGAGCTTTGTCATTGAAGAGGCAGGACACACACGGAGCCCCCAGAGATTCATTTGTCTCCCCTCATTTGCAAGCGCGGAATGAAATCGTTTAGCATTTCCTCGACAGGACAGAATGCAGCAACTCCAAACGAGCTATTTATGGGCCATTTTTTTCAGCATTACTTGCATATTATAATTAAGAGATAATGTCAGTGGAATAGAACATTTTCACCGGGTAATGGTTTCCTGCTGCTTCCGAAATGTCAAGGCAAAGTCACAGCATTTATCAAAAATAAATGTTGGCGGGAAGACGCGACGTTTGTTTTCACAGCAGGGACATTAATCCCGGGACAACGCTACGGCAACGTCTTTATTTCTTTTCTCTGGAGTGATGGATGCCAGTGGATGGTCGTGTTTGACGGATGCGGGGTCTTGCGGATACAGAGGGAGGCCAGCTGGGGCAGGGGTGCCGGGGGCAGGGCCAGGTGGCCACGTTTGGATGGGGTTGGCAGGAGGGTTCTGGCCCTGTCACTGCCCAGAATCAGCAAATTCACTCTCCACCAATGCGCTGGAGGTGGCCCGTGGGGGGTGTCCTGGTTCCCGATTGGGCAGGGCGTCTTCTGCAGCTGGTGGTGCCCTGAGGGCGGACATGTGGCAGAAGACCTCCTCTCTGCCTCCTCATTGGTGCCCGGGGACAACCTCAGTTTCTGCATCGCTACCCCAGAGGGAGCCAGCCCGGGAAAGGGTAGCCGAGACAGCGGGGACACTGGCGACTCCTGGTGACCCGGCACCGTCCGCACTGCACTCTGGCACAGGGACCTCTGACTCTCCAGGCAGCTTTCACAGCTGGGCTTAAGTGCATGCTCAGCTAACAGCCCTTCCGCACTGCTGCCCAGTGATCTTTCTCAAGTGCACATCTGATCACACAGCATACGGTTGGGATCCACCCGCCCCCGGGCCCTCAGGATAAAGTCCTAGCTCAGAAATGGCTCCAGCACAACCTTCTCAACGTCCTTGCCATTCTTCCAAGCAGCCAGGCTCTGTCCCCGCAACCGGCCAAGGCCTTTACCCTTGTTCCTTCTGCCTGGGACACCCTTCCCTGATTCTACCTACACACAAACGTCACCTGGCCGTCTCCCGCTTCTTCAGGCCTTCATTTCAACAACTGCTCTTCCAGGAAGCCTTCCCTGACCTCCCAAGCCTGAGATACGTGCCCTTCTCGTGTGCTTCTCCCACGGCCCCTATACTTAAGACCTTCACTTAATCACATCGTCATAAGTACTTGGATCTTAGTCTGTCTCCCCCCTTTCCATAGTGGGTTCCAGGAGGGCCTTGCCAGCTGTTCTGTCCTGGATACAGAGTAGGTGCTTAAAACTTATGTGTTGGAGCAGCTGAATAAATGATTGAAGGGCTGGAGGCCTTTTATGTGAGTTTGTATCAGTCGTCTATTGGCAGAATAATGCTACGTAACAAATGGCCCCAGATACTGATTACCTCAAACAATAAGCATTTATTTGGCTCATGAGTCTGCAGGTCAACAGTTGGGGCCAGACTTGGCTGGGGGTTCTTCCGTCTCAGCTGGGCTCATGCACATGTCTGGGGGCGGCTGGCTGTTGGCTGATCTTGGGTGGCCTCTGCGTGGACTGCTGGGAGAGCTCGGCTCTGTTCCATGTGTCTCTACCAGCAGGCTAGCCTGGATGTGATCCAGGGTGATGGCGGAGGTGCAGGAGGGCAAGCAGGAATTTGTTCATCTTGCAAAACTGGAACTCTGTCCCCATTAAACACTAACTCCCCATCCCCTTCCCTCAGGTCCTGGCAGTCACTCTTCTACCTTCTGTCTCTATGAATTTGACTCCTCCAGGGACCTCGTATGAATGGAATCATGCGGAATTTGTCTTTTGGGGACTGGCTTATTTCACTTAGGATAACGCCCTCAAGGTTTGTCTATGTTGTAGTGTGGCAGGATTTCCTTCCCTTTTTCAAGGTTAAATAATATTCCATTGTATGGATAGACCACGTTTTGCTTATCCATTCATCCATTGGTGGAAATCTGGGTTGCTTCCACCTTTTGGCTATTGTGAAAAAAGCTGCTACGAACACGGGTGTGCAAGTATATCTTTGAGACTCTGCTTTCAATCCTTTTGTGTATAGAGTTGATCCTTGAACAATGTGGAGGTTAGGGGTGTGGACCCCCACTCCCAATTGAAAATCTGAGTATAATTTTGTAGTCAGCTGTCTGTATCCAAGGTTCTGCGTCCATGGATTCAACCAGCCCTGCACCATGCAACCCTGTAGTGTACATGGTACATTTATTTAAAAAAAAATCCACGTAAAAGTTCAAACCCATGCAGTTCAAACCCATGTTGTTCAGGGGTCAGCTGTATACCCAGAAGTAGTTTTGCTGGCTCACAAGTGGCGTGGCTTTTAGCCTAGCGGGAAATGCTTTGGGACATAAAAACTGATCCACACATTTGACTGAGCAGCAGTTAATTGGACAAGCGCTGTCCTGGGGCCCGACTGTTTGGTGTGGATCCCAGCTCTGCTGCTTCCTAATTGTGTTTTCTCAGCTGAGCCTCAGTTTCCTCCTCTGTGAAAGGGGGGTAATACGGGCATCTATTCAGAGAGTATGAAGATTAAATGAGAAGGTGTTTAGAGCCAAGCCTGGCACAGACACCCATGTGTTGTTTTATGCAAAGTTCCTGCCTTTGACCCCACCCCTGATGTACTGCTAAGGGTGACGCTTTTCTGCTCTTTCTGAACGTAGCCAGGGGTTATCTGTCCTGGGCAAACCCCAAGGACAGCTGGGTTAGTTCTTGGTGACAGGCACTGACACAGCGCCCCTCTGCTGATGTGTCCTGCTGGGTCCTGGGGAGGGGAGGGGGCCGGTGACAGTGCAGCCTTGGTTGGTGGGGAGGGTTTCCTGCCACAGCTGTTCGGCTCCCCGATTCAGGCCTCCGTCGCCTTCTCTTCCCCTGGTGCAGATTGCAATTTGGGCCCGCCAGGAAGAGAGAAATGAGCTTGCATAATAGAGGAACATTTGGTTCTTTCGGGCTGGGCCTCGAGAAGGTTTTTGTGCTGAAGTGTGCAGTGCGGGGGCAGAATGGAGATGTTTCCTGTGTGCAGGGCTGGAGGGAGCCCAGTCCACCTGGAGGGATGGAGACACCGAGGGCCAGATGGACGTGAGGGGCGGGCAGCTCCCCCAGGAAGGGCAAACAGGGAGGGGCAGAGGGTCCGTGACTTTGCTGTTTCTAGCAGACAGGAGAGAGGGCTCGAGGGAAACCACACAAGGCGGCACTGTGGCCTCAGGGGCTCTGGGCCAAGCGAGCGGCCACAGCGGGCTGTCTCTCCTGGGGCCTTTTGGGGCACTTCCTTCTTACCCCAGAGAGATCTGTGTCCCTGGCGCGGAGTTGAACCTGAAATTCCCGATCCAAGGGAATGGGGTCTGACTGCACCGTGGGGCCTCTCCAGGACCACCGGGCCAGGCTGAGACACAGACTGACCAAGATGTGGATGTGACGCCGCCACCCACAACTGGACCCCTGGCTCTGGACCCCGTCCCGGAGATGGGACGGTCACCCCTGTCCCCTGCAGAGATTTAAGGTGGGGGTGGGGTCAGAATCGTGACTCTGGGAGGGCTTCTGTAACTCCCAGAGTGTTGCTTGCATGCCTGACCTGGTTTAGTCTTCATGACAGTGTAGGGAGGTTGGGGACAGCTTCTCGTCTTTTGACAAGTGTTTACCGAACACCACCGCTGTCCCAGGCCCTGTTCTAGGGGCTGGAGATACCACCACCGCCAGGAACAGAGTAGGTAAGGAGCCACACACAGGAGGAAGTTATACTCCGGTGGAGAAGCAGACACTGAGCAAAGAAACAGATAAACAAAGGTGGTCACATCTGCGTAGAGGAATGCACACTTGGGCTCTGTTTTTCACCCCTCCCTGCATCTATGCTCTTTGCTGTGTGACTTGACACTTCTGCTCACCAAAGGGATAGAGCACATTTCTCTACCCTTTGACTGTGGGTGTGGCCACGTGACTTGCTTTAGCCAAAAAAAGAAGTGGAAGTGATTCTGGGCTAGCTCTGTCCCTTAAGGGGCTTTGTACTTTTCTGCGCCTTTGCCATGGTATGTGACAAACACACCCTGGATTAGCCAGCTGATCCAAGAGGGTGAGACACAAGTGGAGCAGAGCTAACCAGCCAGGCCCCAGCCTGGATCAGGTGACCCCTCAGATGCAACTGACGTATGTGTGAATGGTAATGCACGATTGTTGTTTTAAGCCACTGAATTTAGGGGTTATTTGTTACACAGCATATTGGTGGCAATAGCTAACCGATATAACCAGCTATTGGTAAGTGCTATCGTTAACTCCATTTCCATAGGCAAAGAAACTGAGATGAGGAGAGATTCTTGATGTTACAGAGTCGATTTGGCCGAGTCCAAACAAGAACCCAGCTGTCTTGACTCCAGCTTGCTTACTCATTCATTCAGCCCATTTTACTGAGCACCTACTACAGGCATGTAATTGTGCCAGCAGCTAGAGACAGCACAATGAAAAAGACATTCATTCTGCAAGCAACCACTGTTAAAAGGGAACTTCTCATACACTACCAAATGTAAAATAGATAGCTAGTGGGAAGCAGCCGCATAGCACAGGGAGATCAGCTCGGTGCTTTGTGACCACCTAGAGGGGTGGGATAAGGAGGATGGGAGGGAGATGCAAGAGGGAGGGGTTATGGGGATATATGTATATGTATAACTGATTCACTTTGTTATACAGCAGCAACTAACACAAAGTTGTAAAGCAATTATACTCCAATAGAGATGTTAAAATTTTTTTTAAATAAATAAAATATTAGATCTATAGTCAAGAAAATAAATAAATATACTCCTCTTATTTTTTTTAAAAAAAAGACAACTTCTCTTTTCTTAGAGTTTCAACAGAAATCTGAGAATCGAGTCCCATCACCCCAGGGTATATCCCCACCCTGAACCAATCATGGCAGTGACAGGACGTGGGGCTGCGAGTGGCTGGGCTAGATCATGTGTCCACTCTCTGAAGCTGGGTGAAGGTCATGACCCCACCTGACCCATCCGGACTGAGAGTGAGGAGAGATGATTTTCCCCAAAGAAAAAGTGATGCTGTTAAACCTTAAGAAGGGGAAATAGATGCTGGGAAGATTAGAAACCAGTGATGCTCACCCCAGACCTCTGGGGTCCTGAGGAAGACCTCCCAGCAGCTCTGTGGTCCTCAGTGAAGTCCCCCAGTGTCCGTGGCTGCTCCAGGCCACCCCCCGGCCTCTGACGTCCCTCAAGGGAGCTCAGCCTGACTCTCGGAAGATCAGATGTGATTTATTCCTGGCATCTGTGCTGCCACTGGCTGCGAGGTACTTTGCAGCAGAACAATAAGTTACAGGGCCATTTATCTTGTTGGCGGCTTCTGATAAAATGAGCAGCCTGAAAAGACAGGGCCTTCAATGAACATGATCGGGGCCGTTCATTTAGAAACCAGAAGACCTTGAAATTGGCTTTAATTGAAGGGGTTAGCAGCACGGGGTTTGGCTGGATGTGTTGAGGGTGGAGACACCCCATCTCCGGAAAGGTTGCAGAGATGGGCAGGCCTGGCTTTGAGTCTTGGCTGTGCCTCCATGTTTGACTTTGGGTAAGCTATGTGACCTCTTCCAGACTTCGTTTCTTCTTCTGTGAAATGGAGGTGTACAGGTCAGCGTCAGCTCAGTTATGTTGCAGTAACAAACACCCCCTGGAATCCTGCGGCTTAAAACAACCAAAGTTCGTGTCTCATTTATGCTCCATATGGGCTCCTCATTCTGGGACACAGACTGATGGAACACGCCATGTGCAACGTGGACCGTCACTGGGCATGGGGGGCATTGTTCACTGGTTCTTAAAGCTTCTTCTCAGGAGCGACTTACATCACTTCCACTCACATCGCGTTGGTCCAGGCAAGTCACACGGCCATGCCTAACTTCTGGAGCGGTGGTGAGAGGAGGGAAGAAGAATCCTACCATGTGACCATTAGCAGGAAAGCCAGAACGGTTAGTATTTATTAGAGATAGTTGTTCTGCTGAGCCATCACAGAAGCCAGGGTTTTTCTTCTCCCTTCTGGAGATGCTAATTATCTGAGTCTAATCCATGATGCATTTCCTGGCCAGCTTCGTCACCCTCCCCCAACCTCTGCCACGTCACTCCATCCGCTGTACACTTCCATGTCGGTTGCTGAACATTAGAGCTGGTCAGCCTGGCATTTAAGAACCCCCGTGCTGGCACCTCTCAAGGCCCCCAAATCCAGCTCACAGAGGGCTGTGACTAGGTATTTCTTACCCCCCAACTGTCTCCGCAGAATCTAGAGCAGCGCCTGGCACACAGCAAGTGTTCAATAATTACTTGTTGCCATTGTGAAATGATGTACCCAACATCACATGTCCTGGGAAGCGTCAAAGGCAGGATCCTACGTGCTCGGTGCCCCTGCCCCAAGGTTCATTGCCACTTACAGGGCACTCAGTGCAGGCCAGGCCTCACGAGCCAACTGCCCTGGGTGCATGCGTTCCCCCCTCCATCCCTCAAACAACCCTCCACAGTAGGCATGGCTGTAGCAGGATTCTTTTGTTTTTCAAGTTTAATTCCCCTCCCGCAGTTTCACTGAGATATAATAGACATAAAGTATAGTATTCCTTTTAGGAGTTCCACACCATGATTTGACATATTTATACATTGTGAAATGTTCACCACAATAAATGTTCATCCACCCCCTCACATAGTGACAAGTTTTTCTTTCTTGTGATGAGAACTTTTAAGGTCTACTCTCTTAGCAAGTTTCAAATATATGATACGGTATTGTTAACTATTGGCAGGATTCTTCATGGAGCTGCTCACTCGTGTTTATTCACCCTGTAATTTTCTTTCCCCGGATTCCAAGGCAGACTTCAGCCCTTTGTATTTTCTTGATTTCTGTTTTTTTCCAAGTAGAGGGTAGAAGTTTCTGGAAGATAGTCTATTTGCCTTGTATTAATCTGGGCTCTTTAGAGACACAGACCAATAGGATACTGTATACCTCTATCCCTAGCATCTCTATCCATCTATTTATAAGGAGATTTTTTTTTTTTTTTTTTTTTCCTGGTTGTGCTGTGTGGCATTCGGGATCTTAGTTCCCTGACCGGGGATCAAACCCAGGCCATCTGCATTGGGAGCGTGGAGTCTTAACCACTGGACCGCCAGGGAAGTCCAAAGAGATTTACTATAAGGAATTAATAAATAAGGAATTGGCACGCATGGTGATGGAGGCTGAGAAGTCCCACAGTCTGCCATCTGCTAGCTGGTAACCCGGGAGAGCTGATGGTGGGAGCTCCAGTTTGCGTCTGGGTCCCAAGGCAGGAGAAGACCAATGTCCCAGCTTGAAGACAGTCAGGCAGAGGGAGTGAATTCTCCCTTCATCACCTTTTTCTTCTACTCAAGCCTTCACATGGTTGAATGAGACCCACCCACATTAAGGAGGGCAATCTGCTTTACTTGGTCTCCGGATTCAAATGTCAGTCCCTTCCAGAAGCAACCTCAGGGACATACCCAGAATAGTGTTTAACCAAATATCTGGGCAGTCCAGGGTCCAGTCAGGTTGACACATAAAATTAACCATCACAAGCCTTTTGTGAAAACCCCACGTATTAGTCAGGGTATAAGCTCAGCTGCTGTAACAAAGACCCACCACCCCACGAAAAAACAGAAAAACCACATTGATTAAAACAAGAGAGGTTTGTATCTCTCTGAAGTAAGAGGTCTGAGGGAGGGCAGTATGCCCAGGAGGGCCAGAGGTTCAGCTCTGCAGCCATTTGGCGACCCAGATCCTTCTGTCTTATTCCAGCACCTCTAGGATATGGTCTTTCACGGCACGGTTGAAGCAGAGTAAAAACCAGGTCCACGTGCTCTCAGAAATGGGGAGAAAGAGAAAAAAAAAGTGGAGGCAGGCAACTTCCTGTTAAGCAAGTGGTGTGCAAGATGCACAAACCATTCCCGATCGCACCCCAGGGGAGCAGAAGCTGCTGGGTGAGGGCGTCTCTGGCTCAGCAACCAGGTCGCAGCGGAAGTTCTCTTCCTGTAGGACAGGAGGCATCCCGGAACTGGCCGTGAAGTTGCTTTTGGTTCTGGAGGGAGAGCGAGAGAGGGAGGGAGATTTGCGCACGCTGGAGTTGGCAGGAGGGAAGCAGGCTTGATGACCTCATTTGGTAGCGGTGCTCCTGGGAGGTGACAGGATCTAGAGGCTACATCGTGCACCAGGAAGAGGGTGCCCTGACCGAAGAGGTCCCAGGTCAGGCAAGCTCCCTCCCCGCTGACCCCACCACACAGATGCTGAAGAATTTCCCACCAGAAGGGGCCGCATGGTCCTGGATCCCAAACATCTCCCAGGTCCTCAATGGGAACCAGTGGCCAGAGGGACCTCTCAGATTTGGTCTCTGACCGGAGCCAGCATGGAGGACCCACGATCCTGAGACTGAGACTAAATTTTCTATCATCTTGGGAGGATGAGGGCTTGGAATTGACTCTGCGTCGATTGGAAAGAAATAAAAATTGGTTCTATCTTGTAGACCTGGATTTGGGGCCTGGGATGTATAGCTGCTGTATCGATGTCCCCATTTTAAGTGAGGAGATAGGCTCAGAGATGTCAAGTCACCGTCCCCCGGTCACACAGCAAGTCCGTGGTAAAAGTGGGATTTGGAACAAGGCCTGTGGTTAGTAGACCCCACGGGCATCACTGCTGCACCCTCATGCCCCTGCTTGGTGGGCAAGTGTCGTTTGGAGTTGAGACACAAGGCAGGAAGGAGGCGTTGGGGTGGTGGAGGATTCTGGTTGCCTGAGGAGACGGCTGTGATGTGTGATGTGGGTTGGCCTAACGTTCCAGAAAGTTCAGCAGGCCCCAGGTTGGGAAGACTCTTGGAGGCGCTTCCATATGTATGTCTCAGAAGCAATGGGCTGTTTTCTAAACAAGCTGTCACCTGCTGTCAGCTCCGCACCCAGGCTGGGCTGGAAGCGGCTTCTGTGCAAGGCCCCTCCCCACGCCCTTGCTGCTTGCAGCGCACCTGCCTGGGGAAGCCTGTCACTCACGCTTGCAGGGGAGTTTGCTGTAGGACGTGTGGCGGAGAGCTGAGGTCTGGTCTGCCCCTCCTGGGCCGGGCCAGTTCATTCACTTCTCTGAGCCTCAGCGTCCTCGTCTCTTAAAACGGGTGAGAAAACAGGTAGATAGTTAGCGCAGTGCCTGGCCTGAGTAGAAAGTCCTTCATATGACGGCTGGCATTTTCTAGTAAACTTTCCTGTTCCTTGTGACTCAGTCATTTTTCTCTTAGGTATGTGCCAAAGTGAAACTCTCTCTTTTATTTATTTATTTTTTTGCGGTACGCGGGGCCTCTCACTGTTGTGGCCCCTCCCGCTGCGGAGCACAGGCTCCGGACGCGCAGGCTCAGCGGCCATGGCTCACGGGCCCAGCCGCTCCGCGGCATGTGGGATCTTCCTGGACCGGGTCACGAACCCGCGTCCCCTGCATCGGCAGGCGGACTCTCAACCACTGCGCCACCAGGGAAGCCCATGTCTTGTCTTTTTGATGATAGCCATTCTAACAGGCGGGCACACATACCCACTGACGCAACCAATGACCTTGAGCCAAAGAAGCAAGGGAATGGGGACTTCCCTGGCTGTCCGGTGGTTAAGATTCCACGCTTCCAGTGCAGGAGGCGTGGGTTCAGTCCCTGGTTGGGGAACTGAGATCCCACAAGCTGCGTGATGTGGAAAAAAAATAAAATAAAATCAAGGGAACGACAAACACAAATTCAGGATTGTGTGCCTGGCCCGGAGTGAGGACAAAATAAATGCTTATTACATCAAGGAATGGTGCTCACTCCTGGGGAGAGGTGAGGGAACACATGGGTGCCTGTAGGAGTCATAGCCTTGTTCTTGCATTGGGGAGTGATTCACATGAGTGCCCGCTATATTATGGAATAATAAATGGTACAGAAAGTACTAAAGAAATAGACAAACCTATAAAGTAAAAACAGGCCAGGTACCCACCAACAATGGGAGTGAGTCAGGAGATTATGATTCACCCAGTTTTGTGCACCTGAGGTCATTCAGAACTAATGCTGGTTATTACCGCTACATCCAAGTTTATTCATCAAAAGCGGAGGAGGGGGTCTTGATGAGACCAACAAATAAGCCCTGGCTTCTGCTGCCTCTTGGTTATTCCTCCCCCCTTTTTTCAGACATCCCTTGGCCCTAGAAATTAGGAGTATTGGCTGTGATTTATTGAGCAGTTACTGTGTGCCAAGTCTATATTGGCTTAAGCCCTCCCAGTCACGCTGGTGGGCATGGTGTCCCATTTTACAGACGAGGAAACTGAGTCTCAGAGATTAAGAGATTTGCCTGAGGGGTTCAGTGGCTTGGGAATGGAGCCAGACAGTGCAGGTCTGTCTATGGCTGGACCTTCAGGGGCTGGGGCAGGGTCACTCTGAACATCCAGGCCAAGGCCTTGCTGGGATTTCCTCCAGCAAAAGCCAAGTTCAAGATGTCTTCAAGATAGCTTGAACTTGTCTCATAAATGGCCCTAATCCTGTCTGTTAAAGGCTTGGCTGACTTGGACTGTTTTTCTTGAAGTCCCCAAAAGATGACAAGACCCAGAGAGGTGAAGATATTGCCTAAGATCCCCAGCAGAGGCAGGATTCAAACCTGGCTCACCTCCTCCAGGAAGCCCTCCACGCCTGCTGCATTCCCTCAACTCCTACAGAACCTGGGGGCCTGGGGATGCATCCCCAGAGCCTGTTTGTCTTCAAACGCAACTCAGTTGGTTAGAGCCGAGCCCAAACCTTGCAGTTCTTTTCATGTCCCTTCTCTTACCTCCCTGCTTTTCTCCCATCAGCCTAAGATGGGCACACACCAGACACCCAGTAGGTCCTCTGGATGTGAGTGCTCAGAGCAAGAAGGCAACCCCGGGGCTCACACAGAGGACCCTCTCTGAGCATTTGCCCTTTACTCCCCCACCTCAGAGTGGTCTGAGGCAAAGACATCCAAGTCTGCAAACTGAAACAGGGAAGCGCCAGCTCCCTAAACAGTAAATCCAACGATCACCAGCTGTTACCAAACACTACATGCCCAGCACCCTGCCTGGATGAACACATTTAAGACAACCTACGGGGGGCTGGGTGGGGGAGGGATATACCGGGAGACTGGCATTGACATGTACACACTACTATATATAAAATAGGTAACTAATAAGGACCTACTGTATAGCACAGGGAACTCTACTCAGTACCCTGTAATGACCTAAATGGGAATCGAATCTAAAAAAGAGTGAATATATGTGTATGTATAACTGACTCATTTTGCTGTACAGCAGAAACTAACACAACGTTGTAAATCAACAATACTCCAATAAAATTTTTTTAAAAAGAGAAAGAGGATTTCCTGTAGACAAAAAAAAAAAAAAAAAAGACAACCTACAGCCTTTCCTAGGATTATCATCATCCCCATTTTACAAATGAGGAAACTGTGGCACAGAGAAGTTAGGTGACTGGCTCAAGGTCACACAGCTACAAAGAGAAGGAACCAGGACGTGAACCCCTCCTTTGTCCAATTAGGACAATATTTTAGGCTCCCAGTAGGTAAGGATACGAACAAAGCCCGGGAGGCCTGTTAGGCTGTTTTTAGGTTTTTGTCATGTCTCTCCCGGGTTAGCCAGCCTGGGCGGCAGCTCTAATCCATGCTCAGCCCCAGCCAAGGAATGTCACCGCGCGGCTGTCGCTCAGGGGGCGGGGGTGGGGGACAGAGGAGGGAGTGGCATCTTGGCAGCTGTGACAAATAGAAAACAGATTGTGTTTCCTTTCGCTTCCACCCCCAGCTGGGGGAGGGGATGCGCCGGAACCCAATTACCCACTTACAATGGACGCTCTATTGTGGGATGAAGCAAGGTCAGGGGCAGTGGGGCGGGGCGCCGTGTCCCTGGCACAGCCGGTTGGCTGGGCTCTGGCTGACCTGGCTTCCTCCTGCCAGCTCCACCCACCCCCTCCTGGCTCACAAAGACCCCGTGTCCCTTTCCAAAACTGGGGTTTGCTCTCCAAGTAACCTTGGCACTCTTACTGTCTAGGACAAGATCTATGGACCTTGCTCTCTTGCTCTGAGTGCTTCAGACTCTAGAAAAGGCTTCTGTTCTTCATTCATTCATTCATCCCTCCTCCCTCCTCCATCTCCCTATCTCCATCTATCTTGTTAATGATCTAGAAGGGTTTGAACAACCAGGCAGCTTGACTCCCGTTGAGATTCATTCATTTATTCACCAATGATTTGTGCAACACCTACTAGGTGCTAAATGCTAAGGCCATGTGCATTGATTTGCCAAGTGTCTTGGGAGCACCTACTGTGTACGGGTGGCGGGAATGCTGTGGTGAACAAGACAGACATGTGCTCTACCCTCACGCGTCTTATGGTCCAGTGGGGGGCGGTCACTCGATGATGATTCCATGTGATGTGCGTTTATTGCACGCTGACTGTGTACAGGGTTCTTAGGCTCTTTGAGGGCAGGACTGGTGATGCATGACGGTCAGTGTTAGCAGCAGGAGTGTGAGTCAGACTCAGATGATTAGAACCCTGCCTCCCTCACGAACTAAGTCTGTCACCTTGAGAGACTAACTTTACCTCCAGGATCTCAGTTTACTCAACTATAAAATGGGTGGTAGTGAAACTCAGCAAAGGTGCCTGGGAAGTATGAGTTGGGGGATTTCCCTGGCGGTCCAGTGGTTAAGACTCGGTGCTTCCACTGCAGGGCTCCTGGGTTTGATCCCTGGTCGGGGAGCTAAGATCCCACAAGCCATGCGGCGTGGCCAAAGACAAAGAAAAGAAAGATAACAGAAATATCAGTTGGCTTCTGTAGGGAACAGAAGTTGCTTTTGACGGCTCAGCACCTGTTCCTCCTTCTGATAACGGCCCCCTGAACTTGCTTGGGGAAACGACTCCCTTCTCTCCTCTCCGCGGCTGTGGTTCAGGTGGGGCGGATCCCTCCCACCACACTCCTGGAGGAGCACATGAGCAAACCTGGCCAATCAGCTCATTCCATCCCCTGACCACAGTCATTGGTTGGGAGGGGTCACATGATCCAGACAGCGGTCAATGAGATTCAGTTTTGGAACATTAAGGAGAGAACCGCTTTAGACTGGGCTTGGCAAGTGGAAGGGATGTGGTGGTGCCATCTTGCCTCATGAGGGGAGAGCCTCCCTGAGAATGAAACTAACCCGGAACAAAAGGAGAGGATGAATACTGATGGTGTCCCTAGATCCAGCTATCCCTGAAACTTGTGCAACTCCTGGACTTTTCAGTAACATGGTCCAATAAATTCTCTTTGTTGCTTCAGTCCTTTTGAATTGGGATTTTATCACTTGGAACCAAGAACCCTGACTCATAACTAGGTCTTTCCTCTCCCTTCATTTCATAAAACAGAAATGCGACCTCACCATGCGCGGAACAGGTAAAAATTAATTCCCTTGCTTTCTAAAAAGCTGATGAGGAATGGATAATGAGAGAGGCCGCATGACCACTCCTTTCTCTTTGGTGTGTGAGGACATCCATTTTCCCGCGGCCCCTGAACTCGCCTCACTGAGCTGGAGCAGAAATCACTTAACCTTCTGGGCCTTGTCTTTGAAAGGTTTATGATGGATCATGCTTGGCCTCGTGGGCAGAAATGGAAAATTCTCTGCTGTCTGGTCTGTCCCTTCGTTCTGCATTTCCCAGCTCGTCCAGGCTGGGAAAGTTGTTCGGGAGCTTAAACTGGTGGGATTCAGAGGCGGCAGACTTTTTCTGAAAAGGGCCAAATAGTAAATGTTTTAGGCTTTGTGTGCCGTAAGGTCTGTTGCGTGTTCTTCTTTGTTTTTTTGTTTGGTTGATTTTTTTTTTTACGACCCTTTAAAAATGTAAAAAAAAAAAAAAAAAAAAATCATTCTTAGTTCTCAGGCTGCACAGAAACAGGCTGGGTTTGGCTCCCAGCTATAGTTTGCTGACTCCTGGATTAGATTATAGTTATGGGGACCGAACATCTCTTCTTTCTCCTTTTTCCTTATTTTTTTCTTTCCCCTCCCTCCCTCTTCCTCCCTCTCTCCTTCCCTCCTTCCTTCCTTTTTTCCTTTCTTTCTTTTTTGGGACAAAAATCCTCATTCCCCCAAACCCAGGAAATATCCTGGAAGTTCTAATATTTTGGTCTCAAAACTTACATTTACAAGTAACCGCTGTCTCCTTTGCCTGCCGTTTCTTTCTGTGGAACGTATCACAATTTGTAACTATAGATTTCTTTCTTTGATTGTTTGGGGGTGTCTGCCTCCTCATTCTAGAATATAATCTCCATGAAGGAGGAAAGTCCTAGGAGGCCCAGGGTCTGGGGTTCCTGGCAATTTGGGACTGATTTCAATGGCTGTGGGGCTGGGGGATGATGAACGGTGAACTTGACAAGGTACAGAGATGCACTTGCAGCTGTGTGAGCAGAGCTGGGCAAGCGGGTGGCTGCTGGAGTCCTCTCTGCAGAGGCGAACTCAATTCATGGTCCTGGATCAGGAACTCAGAAAGGAGTGAGCTCCCCGTCTCTGGGGGTGTGTAAGTAGAAGTCGGCTGCCCGCTGGGGCCAGCTTGCAATTGTAATTCCTGTCCCCGAAGATAGGTCGCTCCTCTGCCAGAGGATGCCCACACATGCTGGCTTGCTCGAGAACCCCTGGCTATAATTTGTCAAGATCCAGGTTCGTCTTCTTTAGATTAGGAAGCTGCCAGGATTCATCCTATGATCTTACACGTATTAAGCAGAATCAGAGAGATACGTGGGTTCAGAGGCTCTCTCTGAGCCCAGCTCTCTGGGGGACTCCTGGCTTGGTGAATTTCAGCAGCCTGGATTTCCAAATTCCCGAACCATCCGTGGGCCCTCTAGCCACTTGCCTGAACCAGGGGAGAAGCGCTGCCTGGCGGGTATCAGGACCAGGCAGGCCTCAGAGTCTCCCCTGGGTGTGGGGAGGACAACCTGGGTGGAGAGTGGAGGGTGCGCCCCCCCCCCCCGGTTTTTCCCAGGCTTGGCTGCTGCCCCTGGAATCTGCAGAGGGCCCCGGTGACTCACTCATCCTGGGCACCGTTCCTTCTCCTCTAAGATCCCCCTGGCTTGTCACAATGCAGGTGTGGGCTGGTTGGAGCACCCACCTGGCAGAGCTGCATCCCCTGGCAGGTGCCCGGGGGGCCCAGTTACCTGGATCCATGCCAGTCCACTGTCCTGGGTGAAGTTTATGGCTGGTTTCGTTCTGATGGTGGGTGCCCAGGCCGGCAAGCCTGTTAATATTTATAACATCACCCCTTTGGGCCTCTATGGGGCAGTGTGACCTCAATCACAAACTTAAAGATGTATTTTGAGACCACCTCCCCATCTCTTGTTTGAATCACTTTTGAGAGCCCCCTAAGTCCTGTAAGAGGAGGGACTCAGGTCCACCCTTGTCAAGGTGGGTGCTCTGATCATCCCTATTTCACAAAGGAGAAACTGAGGCACAAAAAGGTTAAGTGCCCAAGGGCACGTCACGTGGCTTGACTGCATCCTCAATTATTTATGTACTTACACATCCATTCAATGATGGTGCTGGGGGTTCAGAGGTGAATGAGGCAGTTCCCGTCCTCGTGGAGCACAGGGTCTGTTGGGGGCTGGTGGCGGACACAGCAGAGGACTTGAGTAAAATGCAGGGGTCCAGGGAGTCTGCCCCGAGGATCACAAGTTCCCAGCTTGGTACAGCTCAGGGGTTAAACAACCAGCCCTGTGGACAGCTTTGCCTGTCCGCCACTCACCAGTTGTGCCAGTTTTCTCATCTCTTAGACTTTTGGTGAAGATTAAGTGAGTTATGTGTATCTATAATAGATGGAACAGAGTCTGGTACATCCTAAGTGCCATATATATATGTCATTAATTCTTCGTATCAATCTCAGTTGATTAAATAGACAAAAGTGACACATCTACTTATTCTTTGAGCATCAGTGGGAGACAGTAGCCAGTCAAAGGTATAGCCAGTGTGGGGAAGAGTGTTCCAGGTAGAAGGAACAGCATGTGCAAAGACTTGCATTGTTGCTACACCTAAATGCACTTTGAGCTGAGTGCAAGGCTTAGTGCAGATGTGGCAAAGGCTGAGCCCTGCCCTTCGGAGTTCGCAGAGGAGACATGAGACCCTCTAGTGTGGGGTGGGAAAGGGACAGGCAGGTGTGTTTGGGTGGAGTGGGGTGCAGGAAAGAGAGAAGGCACACTCCCTCAGACCTCATTTCTCAGATGGGTGTGGGAACAAAAGTTGCAGGGACTTTGTTGATTAAAATGATAGCTCTGTTCTGAGGACAGAGACAGGTTTTCCAGGGAGATTTTTCTTCTCTCATTTCCTCTCCTTGCTCCATGAAAACCCTCCTCACCAGGCCTTGACCGGCTGGCCCTGCAGCCGCGGAACATGAGGAGTCTGTCTTTTCCGGGTGCACAAAGGGACCTGCTGTGATTCTCATTTAAGAGCGAGGCGCTTCCTGACCAGAAATGACTCAGATAGATTTGTCGGTGGAGGGCTGCAGCTGCCATTCCTGGATTAATTTGGAAGTGCTGGCTCAGGATGGCAGGGCTGCTGGCTGCCCACGAAGGTCAAGTCTTCTCTGAGCCTTCTGTCTGGGTCACTCTCAGGGCCTCTCTCCGAGTAAGCTGCCACCCCCAGAGAGGAAATCACTGGCCTGCAATTCACCCCTGGAAAATCCTGCTGAGGCTTCTCTCTGCCCTCTTGTCCTAGCGATGGCCCTGAGGGAGGGCACATGGGAGGGTGTTTATACAAATTGTTATTCAATCAGCAAACACTTGTTCAGTACCTCCTATATGCCAGGACTGTGCGTGGTCCGAAGATGCAAGTTAAATAAGGTATTGTCCCTGCTCTCAGAGAACTTCCTCCTCATGTGAGAGAGACTCTCAAGCCGGTAATTACTCATTGTGACATTCTTATGGGTTCAGGATTGTGTTAGTCAGGCTCTGTTTGCAAGTGATAAAACAAAGCAAAAACCTCAAACTTGGTTAGGCAAAAAAGGGATACGATAGTCATCATGTAACTGAAAGGTTCAGGTACAGCTCGACTCAGGGGCTCAAAACATTTACTAGGATTTACTTCTCTCCAGCTCAGAACGCATGGTTTTGATTTCTGTGGTAGGCTGAATAATGGACCCCCTCCAAAGATGTCCATATGTCCTCATCCCAGGGAACCTGTGACTATGTTACCTTACGTGGTAAAAGGGACTTTGCAGATGTGATTTAGTTCAGGATCTTGAGATGGGCAGATTATCCTGGATTATCATATGGGTAACACGATCACAAGGGTCCTTATCAGTGAAAGAGAGGAAGGAGAATCAGTCAGAGAGAGGAGGTGTGACTCTACGGAAGTAGACATCAGAGCGATGCCATTGCTGGAAGGGGTCACGAGGCACGGAATGTGGGCAGCCTCTAGAAAGGGCTGGGAAAGGCAAGCCATGGCTTCTCTCCTAGGATGGCCAGAAAGAACACAGCCCTACTGACATCTTGATTTTAGCCCAGTGAGGCTCATTGCAGACTTCTGAGCTCCAGAACCATAAGATAATAAATCTGTGTGGTTTTTAAGGTTTTTGCTACTTTATTTTTTTTATTTTTTTATTTTTTCATATTTTATTTTTTTGTGGTACACGGGCCTCTCACTGTTGTGGCCTCTCCCATTGCGGAGCACAGGCTCCGGACGCACAGGCTCAGCGGCCATGGCTCACTGGTCTAGCCGCTCCGCGGCATGTGGGCTCCTCCCCGACCGGGGCACAAACCCGTGTCCCCTGCATCGGCAGGTGGACTCTCAACCACTGCGCCACCAGGGAAGCCCTTGCTACTTTATTTTTTAATTTAATTTTTCTTTTATATTGGACTATAGTTGATTTCTAATGTTGTGTTAGTTTCAGGCGTACAGCAAAGTGATTCAGTTATACATCTCCATGTATCCATACTTTTTCAGATTCTTTTTTTTTTAAATTTAATTTAATTTAATGTTTGGCTGCGTTGGGTCTTCGTTGCTGCACGCGGGCTTTCTCTAGTTGTGGCGAGCGGGAGCTACTCTTCGTTGCGGTGCGCGGGCTTCTCACTGCAATGGCTTCTCTTGTTGTGGAGCACCGGCTCTAGGCACACGAGCTTCAGTAGTTGCGGCACACGGGCTCAGTAGTTGTGGCTTGCGAGCTCTAGAGCGTAGGCTCAGTAGTTGTGGCGCACGGGCTTAGTTGCTCCGAGGCATGTGGCATCTTCCCAGACCAGGGCTCGAACCCGTGTCCCCTGCATTGGCAGGGGGATTCTTAACTACTGCACCAACCAGGGAAGCCCCTTTTTCAGATGCTTTGCCCACATAGATTATTACAGAATATTGAGTAGAGTTCCCTGTGCTCTACAGTAGTAAATCTGTGTTGTTTTAACTCACGTCTGCCTTGGTTCAAGTTTAGTGGAAAAGATGGAACACTTTCTCCCCTGTAACTCCTAAACAAGTCCAACTTATTACTTTCATTGGACCAGCTTAGGTCACATGTCCATCTCTGAGCCAATCACCTGGCTAACAATGCTCTGATTGGCCAGGTGTGGGTCAAGGCTCTGCCCCTTGAGGGGGTGGAGCCTCACAGGACCATCCTGTACTGAAGAGTCTTGGCAGGTGAAGGAACTCCAGGGTTCTGCTCATATTAGAAAGGGGAGTGTAGCTAAAAATAGCAACCATTCTCTACAACAGAGGAGGGAGAATTCTCACCTGGTTCTAAGGTAAGAGGAAAGAGCATTGGGGGGGCATTAGGAGACTTGGGTTTTATTCCCAATTTTCTGTCTCATGAGCTGTGTGACCTCGGGTAGGTGGTGCAACCTCTCTTGTCCCCTGTTTTCTCACCTGTAAAAGGAGGCTGATGGCCACAGCCTATGACTTCCTCAGGCTGGGATCATTCTCGAGTAACAGGCCAGCTCTGACCCATCTTCAGTTACTGTCAGACCAGCCCCAGGGTCCTGGGTGGCGTGCATCCTCAAGCTTCAGCGGTTTCAGTGGTTTTGCTTTATCGGGGCTTTAAAATAGAATCTTCATCTGGTGACTCAGACTTCAAAGGAGATTGAACTTCTCGGCAAATCCTCCCTGGTCTGTTGGTGGCATGGGAGAAAGAAATGTGGCTCCTTCCGTTTGTGGTCTAGTGGCTCCTGACCCCATCTGCATGCTTCTCGTGCTGGCTTGGGTGCCAGCCATCTTTGTTTGTCAGGGGTTCCTGTCAGGAAGGCTGGGACTTCGGCTCATTTGTTGAGAAGGGACGGGCTCATTGAGGGCCAGCTCAGCCCCTGGTTTGACTCAGAGTGGGTGTCAAGGGTTGCACGATCTACTAATTAGGACTTACTAGCTGATTAAAAAATCAGCCAAATCAAACGTGTTCAAATCCTAGTGCTGTGACTTACTAGCTGTGTGACCCTGGGCAAGTCACTTGACCTCTCTGAGTGTCAGTTTCTTAACATGTAAAATGGAGGTAACCTTCTGTGGGCAGCTGGCTTTGTTTTGTATTTACAGACTGTGGCCACTAGGAATTCCCTGTGGACCCCCGCCCTGCTCAGTAAATGGATTTTCTATTACACGCAACAGAATCTAATTCAACCTCTTAACTTTACATTTCTCTGGCCCTTTGTCCTCTGGTTCCCTGGGTGGTACCTCCTCTACCCCTCTTGAGGCTGTGTCTTTTTTTAAATTTTATTTTTAATTTATTTTCTTTTTGGCTGCATTGGGTCTTCAATGCCGTGCGTGGGCTTTCTCTAGTTGCGGCGAGCGGGGGCTATTCTTCGTTGTGGTGCGCGGGCTTCTTATTGCGGTGGCTTCTCTTGTTGCGGAGCACGGGCTCTAGGCGCCCAGGCTTCAGTAGTTGTGGCGCACGGGCTCAGTAGTTGTGGCTCGTGGGCTCTAGAGCGCAAGCTCAGTAGTTGTGGCGCACGGGCTTAGTTGCTCTGTGGCATGTGAGATCTTCCCGGACCGGGGCTCGAACCCGTGTCCCCTGCAACCACTGCGCCACCAGGGAAGTCCTGAGGCTCCGTCTTGAGTCTGGCTTTCTCCAGGCTTGTCCCTGCTTTCCTTCACTTTCCCTGGATTATTCAAGAGCGTCTGGGTCACGCAGGGTGAGGAGGGAGCAATTTGTTGCTCAAGGTTGGCCAGTGGAGGATTCCCAGTGAGACTGGGGACACCACCCTGGGGGCGGTGTCTCTGTGCCCTCCTGGGACTTGGGGTTTGGCATCTGTATCAGGCCAGGCCTCCACCAAAAGCTTTGTCCTCTATGGTAGGCAGAATCCTAAAATAGCCCCAAGACCTTCCCTCCTCTGGTGTGCATGCCTTGTGCAATCCCCACTGCTGGGGTGTGTGGATGACGGGATGGATGTTCCCTTGATTAGCTTATGTTAAAGGTTCAAAATAAATAAATAAATAAATGTATAGTCACTCCCATGGTTACGTTGGACAAAAGTTTGTTTTAGCAGATGGGAGCGAGACCACCTCCCCTCCCCCCCACCGCCCCGCCCCGCTGGCTTTGAGGAATTAAGCTGTATGCTGGGGGCAGCTTAATTGGTCTCTGAGAGCCAAGAGCCAGCCCCAGCGGACCACCAGCAAGAAAGTGGGGCTCTCAGTCCTAGTGAATTCTGCCAACAACTGAAGGGGGTTTGCAAGAGAAACCGGAGCCTCAGATGGGATGGCAACCCTGCTGACACCTGGATTCCAGCCTGGTGAGACCCTGAGTGGAGGACCAAGCTAGCCTGGGCCTGCATTCCCACCCCACAGAAACTGTGAGATAATAAATCTGTGTTGTCAGCTGATAGATTTGTGGTGATTTGTTACCCAGCATTGGAAACTAATATACTCTTTGAATTCTGGGAGAATCCCAGTTTGGAAGGAGTGAGAAGGAATGGCCACTTGGCTTGGAGGGTCCTTTGTACTCTGACCCATGAATCTGTCTCATGTAATGGTCTTCCCTCCCTATCTAAAGTGTATAGCCCTCCAACATCCCTTCCTTCTCCTGGAGAAACCCACAGGGTGAGAGAGAGGAAAGAAGTTTAGACTTTGCTTAGTGTTTGAGTTAGGATTAGATTTGGCTGAGTAATAGAAAATCCATTTAGAAGTTGATTAGGTAAAAGAGCTTTTTCTTTTACTATAAGAATTCTGGAGGCAGGTAGGCAGTTGAGGGCTGCTGTCTTCAGGTTTCTCCTTCCATTTTACACTACCATTCTTATTGTGGCCTCTGTTTGTCTCATGGTGACAATATGGCTGCTGTAGCTCCAGTCATCATGTCCACGTGTAGGTGGGAAGGAGGGGACAGGGGCAAGGGCAGATTCAATAAGTGAATGGATAAATAAACTGTAATGTACCCATACAGTGAAATAAGAATGAGCCACTGATTCATTCAACAACATGGGTACATCTCAAATTCATTTTGCTAAATGAAAGAAGATGTGTGATTTCATTTACATGACATTCTGGAAAAGACGACACTAGAAGAACAGTAGACAGATCAGTGGTTGGTAGGGACTAGGGTGGGGGAAGGCTTGACTACAAAGGAACAAGAGAATTTGGGGGGTGATGATACAGGTTCTGTATTTTGATCGTGATGGATACAGAAACTCTATGCATTTGCCAACATTCATTGAACTATTCATAAAAAGGCTAAAATGTATATCAGTTGCATCTTTTAAGTCAGTTTTTTATTTTAGGTTGGGGGGGAGTAGGAACAGGTAGCCAGAAGTCCTGATGTGTAGTGCTTGCCCATTTCCATGGTGTAAATACTCCCAGCACTGCCGATCTCAAGATGCCAAGAGTTTAACCTCTGCACAAAATTCCTGAAAACTGCTGGAATGCTACTGAACACTGTGTAAAATTATGCCTCAATAAATCTGACCAAAAAAAAGAACGGTTTCCAAGAAGTCTGTCCTAACAACTGCTCACCACTCATTGACCACCTATGTCTGCAAGAGAGGCTGGAAAAGGAAATCTTCAGCCAGGAACACACCACCCACGGCACCCCAGCCCCTAGAGTCAAAGACAGCTTCTTAACTGCTCCAGCTGCCTCCAGGGTTTCCAGAAAGAGTAAATCTTCTCTAACAAAGCCCACAGAGTCCTCCTGGTCTGATTTGACTTAATATCCAGGCCCTCCAGTCATATTCACACACAGCCTCGGCGGCACACACGCTGCCCCCCACACTCACAGACTTTCCTTTCTTTTCCTTGGTTACTTTCCCACTTCGGGGCTTTTGTGTTCAACGTACTTTCTACCTGGAACCAGCCTCCCCAAGGTCTTAGCACAGCTGGCTCCTTCTTACCTAGTTTTTGGCTCAGATGTCAACTGTGCAGAGAGGCCTGCTCTGACCTCTTAGGCAGAAGAATCTAAGGCCTCATCAGGCTCTCCTTGCATCCCAGCATGGAGAAGTGTTGTCTAAAATGACCCTGTTTTTTTTGATTTCTTATTTATTGTATCTCTTTCCCCAGGACAATGTAAGCCTGCTAGCTGGGGGTAATCTTGTTCCTGCTATTTTCTTGGAAACTCAGAGGCACCCGGCACCGAGTTGGTTGTTTGTCAGTCGCGGCCGAATGAATGAAAATAGCAGCACACACCCGTCAGGTGCTGTCCATGCCCCCTGCAAACACAGACCTACTCGCACACGCTTTACCCACTCCCCCTGAGAACACATAATCGCAGATGTGGACAGACTCTTGCACGCAAACCCAGCTGGGCTCCCCTCACCTGGGAGGGGGTGGGATGGAGTTAGGGCCGACATTCGACGAGTCCCCTTGCAGGTTGACCTTCCTCTTCTGAGCTGCATTCTGGAATCGCTGAGATGTTTCCCACAGGGAAGTGAAAAAACAAAGAGCTTTTGCAAGAGAGAAAGAGAGGGGACTGGCTGAGTGCCAGTGGCTGGCTGGGCTGCGGTCGGTGCCAAGGAGGATTTGAGCTGCCACCAAGCCCAGCCCCCAGCTTCACTCCAGATGTTTCAGTGGTGCATGGAGAGGGGGGCCCTGGACCCTCACTCAGAAAGCCTCGGGGTGGGCTCATGTAACTCACCCCTTGCTTCCAGCTGTGCCTCCCACTGGGCCCTCTTGGGAGAATCAAGTCTTGGCGTATGAAATGAGGCCACCTGGACTGTCCCTCACTTTTTGCCATATTGCCTTAGGTGAATTCTCTCAGGCCAGCAACCTGAACATTCCTAAGATGGCAGCCAATTCAGTTAAATAGTAATCTACGAGCCAGGCAGGCCCTGGTGCCACAGCAACTCTTCCCTGTTTTTCTTTTCCAACAGAGCCTGGATTTTATTTGGGGGATGAGCTGCCCTCTCCCAGGAGATTAATCAGATAGGTCCAAGGAAATCCTATTTCTTGTTGATGTGAGGTGGGCATGAGAATCAGGTCTAGCCAATGAGATGTTATGGGAACTCTGCTGGGGACAGACATCCCCCCTTAATAAGAGAGAAGCACATGAGAAGAAAGCTCTTCTTGTTACCACCCCCTTCTTTCCTGCTCGGTTCACTGTTGTGTGAGAGAGTGTTGCCTGGAGCCACAGCAACCTTTTTATGGCTCTGAGGCTAAACATGGCTGACCCACTGAGTTTGGTAGGGCAGAAAGTCGGTAAGCTCCTGGGGTCTTTTTTTTTTTTTAATATTTATTTAGTTAGTTGTGCTGGGTCTTTTTTTTTTTAATATTTATTTAGTTAGTTAGTTGTGCTGGGTCTTTTTTTTTTTTAATATTTATTTAATTAGTTAGTTGTGGCACGTGGGATCTTTTAGTTGTAGCATGTGCGATCTAGTTCCCTGACGAGGGATCGAACCTGGGCCCCCTGCATTGGGAGCGTGGAGTCTTAACCGCTGGACCGCCAGGGAAGTCCCTTGACTGTGGAGCCAAAATCAACCTGAAACTGATGCTCTCCAGGCTTCTTATTTATTATCTGAGATAATTCAATTTCTTCATATAGCTGTTACTTGCAGCCTAAAGCATCCCAGTTCATTCATGGCCTTGGTACGTGGAGTTCTCTTCCCTGCCTCCTTCCCCCTCAGCTAGGTAGTTCTTCCTCATTATGCAGAGCTCAACTCCTATGCCATTTCCTCAGAGGAGCCTGCCCCGACTCCCCCGCAAGAGCAGATCATGCTTTCTGCTTCACACTCTCCTAGCGTCACGTGCCTCTAAAGCTCCTGCGGTTCAACGATTGGTAAATGTCAGTCTCGTACACAGAACGGAGCGTGCCACAAGACTGTGCTTGCTTCCGCTCATAGCTGTGCACAGCGCGGTGCCTGGGGCTTTCTGAGTGCTCAGCCAATACTTGTTGAATGCATGAGTAAATGCTCTGGACCTGAAAGACCTCGTAGTCCAAAATCATGATGAGATACCACAGCACACCAACTAGAATGACCAAACTTAAAAAAACAGACAGGGGCTTCCCTGGTGGCACAGTGGTTGGGAGTCCGCCTGCCGATGCAGGGGACGCGGGTTCGTGCCCCGGTCCGGGAAGATCCCACATGCCGCGGAGCGGCTGGGCCCGTGAGCCATGGCCGCTGAGCCTGCGCGTCCGGAGCCTGTGCTCCGCGACGGGAGAGGCCACGGCAGTGAGAGGCCCGCGTACCGCAGAAAAAAAAAAAAAAGACAGACACTATCCAGGGTTGATGAGGATGTGGAGGCACAGGAACTGTCATCCACCGCTGGAAGGAATGTGAGATGGCGCAGCTGCTTTGGAAAACAGTTTGGGAGTTTCTTAAGAGGTTAAACATATACCTGCCGTAGGACCAAGCAATCCCACTTCTAGGTACTTACCTAAGAGAAATGAAAACGTATGTTCACAAGGAGACTTGTACGTGAATGTGCAGAGTTGCTTTTTTTGGGGATAACCAAAAACTGGAAAGTGAACCATCGTCCATCAGTAGGTGAATGGATAAACACACGGTGGCTTATGCACACAATGGAGTGCCCTTCAGCAGCAATAAGAAATGAACTATTGATATACATAACAATATGGATGATTCTCAGCATCTATGCAGCGTGAAAGAAACCAGACAAGAAGAGGGCAAACTGGGCTGAGAATGGACTGGGGAAGGGGCAGTGGAGACCAGTGCGGAGACCAATACTCTCAGAGTGGGAGCCCAAGTCCTTACAAAGTCCCACAGGATCCACAAGATCTGGCCCTGAGACCCCTCTGATTTCATTTTCTCCCCCTCCTCCATCCACTCCAGCCCTCCCCACCTCTGCCCTGCTTCCTGGACCCACCAGGCACACTCCTGCCTCAGGACCTTTGCACCGCCTAGTCCCTATTCCCCTAGATCCAAACATGGCTCAGACCCTTACTGCCTTCTAGTCTTTGCCCAAATGTCACCTCCACGGAGAGGCCTGCCCAGATCTCTTCTCTGTCTAAAAGAACTCCAGACCCCTCTTCGGCCTTACCTTTCGTGCTTTATTTCTCTGTTAGCACTAAACTCCATTTGGTTAAAATTATAGGTATATAAACACACAAAGGAGCCACATGGATGACTCTCAAAATAATTATGCCAAATGAAAAAAGTTAGATATAAAAGGAGGACCTACTCCGTGATTCCATGTACGTGAAATGATTCTATTTATATATATTTTAATCGTCTCTCTCCTGCCTTGGCCCCAAACGATAGCTGACTATGGAGCAGCTGAAATGTGGTTGTTGAGACTCTGGAAAACAATTTAAAACTCTACTTAATTTTAATCAATTTAAGTTTACAACGAGAAACCCAGCTGGTTTCGACAAATGTGGACGCAAATATTAAAACAAAAGGATTTTTGGATATGCAGTGCTTGGAAGACTTCCGTCTCTGCAGAACAACTCAGGTGGGTCCATCTACCTTACTAACTGTCCATTTTATGATATCAAACTGCAGATCAAGTATTTCCGATGAGAACTGACCATCCACATTGGGATAGGCTGCAAATGTAGAATATACGGTGGATTCCAAAGTGTTCACACGAAAAAAAGGAACGTAAATATCTCACTGATAGTTTTTCATGTGGATTGGATGCTGAAATAATAATATTTTGGATCGATTAGGTTAAATAAAACATTAAACTTAATTTCATCTGTTTCTTTTTTTAAATAATTTTTTATAATTTAATTTTATTGGAGTATAGTTGATTTACAATGTTGGGTTATTTCAGATGTACAGCAAAGTGATTCAGTTATACATATATTCATTCTTTTTTTTTAATATAAATTTATTTATATATTTATTTTTGGCTGCACTGGGTCTTCCTTGCTGCGCGCGGGCTTTCTCTAGTTATGGAGAGCCGGGGCTACTCTTCACGGCGGTGCGCGGGCTTCTTATTGTGGTGGCTTCCCTTGTTGTGGAACAGGGGCTCTAGGAGCACGGGCTTCAGTAGTTGTGGCACAGGGGCTCAGTAGTTGTGGCTTGTGGACTCTAGAGCACAGGCTCAGGAGTTGTGGCGTACAGGCTTAGGTGCTTCACGGCATGTGGGATCTTCGCGGACCAGGGCTCGAACCCGTGTTCCCTGCATTGGCAGGCGGATTCTTAACCACTGCACCACCAGCGAAGTCCCATATATTCATTCTTTTTAAGATTCTTTTCTCATAGGTTATCACTGAATATTGAGTAGAGTTCCCTGTGCTATACAATTTCATCTGTTTCTTTTGCCTTTTTATTTTTCTTTTTCCTTAACGTGGCTACAGGGAATTTTTAATTCTGCATGTGGCTCACTTATATTTCCGAGCTGCTCTGGAATGCCAGCTGGGTGAAGGCAGTCACTGGTCTCTGGACTCACTTCTTTATCACCAGCATCTAGAACCTGGGCTGCCGTGTGGTCTGCGTCCTCGTTTCTCCCAGCGGAAGGGATCATCCTTCATTTGCTGACCGTGGGCGTCTGTCCTCGGAACCAGGGCATTCCCGGCCCACAGGAGGGAGAGCAGCTGCTGGGGGGGTGGGGGTGGGGGAGTGGGCGCGGGCAGGGTGATTCACTTCCCGCGCCGGGAAGGGGAATTGGGCTTCTGATGGGACCGTGTCACCATGGCTCCTTCCCAGGTCGGGTTTGCCAAACGCCTTTCTCCCTGCCCTCCCGCCCCCTGGACGGCCACGGCCGGGTTGCCGGGACGCCTCCCTGTTGGCTGCGAAAATGGTTTGCATCATTTCGTACCCAAGGCCTGTGGGCATCTGAAGTTCAGATCCACTGGAAGGAAATCAGCCTGTGCCTTGTTCTCTCCACAAAACAAGAATCAATACGGCATTGATTCAGAGGAGACCGCCTCCCTCATCAAGTGCCTCCGAGCAGGAATCTTCAGAACCGCCCCCTTCGGGGATGGGGGTCAGAAATGGGCCACTGGGTGGAGAAGGCTTCGTGTGTATTGGCTCTCCCCCGCCCAAGCATTTAAATAAATTGTGGTAAAATAGACATAACATAAAGTGTACCCTTTTCACCATATTTAAGTGTGCACTTCAGCGGCATTAAGTTACGTTCACATTTTGTTGTGCCAGCATCAGAACTTTTTCGTTTTCCCCAACTCACTGGCTTTCCGGATTTGGGGAAGGTCAGGTGGGGTCGGGGTGCCTGGGGGCGGGGCCGGTGCACGAGGATCACGGGAGAAGGCAGGTGTCCCAGCCCGGACCGGATTTCCTCTCCGCATCTTTTCTGGGAGCCAGACTTCAGGAAATGTAGGCGCAGTCACAGAAGGGTAATTCCAGGAGGGTTGAATAAAGGGCCTGTTTGCAAAGGTGTGGGCACGCCCGGGGGAAATCCTGGATTAGAAATGGAGGAGCTGTTATCACCCGGGGCTGGAAGGGAGGAGGGGAGGGAAAATTGCAGAAACCAGCAGGAGAAAAGATGTAGCATCTGCTGCCTTGAGAGGCCTGGTGCCCCTCAGTGGAAGCAAACAGCCAGCCCTAGGGAACCCTTGACCTCGCTCTCCCCCAGAGCCCTGCAGGGGCTCCGCATCGGCCAAGTCCATACAGAAGGCGGAGAGCAGCGGGCTGCGGGGGGGTGTAGGTCAGCCTCCAGGCAGAGAGCCGGTGGCAGGAAGGAGAAGAGTGAGGCGGGCAAACAGAAGACGCCGCACACAGTGTCTGATTCGCTTCCGGGCCTAGTGAACGTCTGAGTCTGTCTTCACAGCACCCGCTTCTCCTCTTCTGACAGCAGCCCTATTTGTCTTCAGGAGATCTAGCCTTCCACTCTTAGTCCAAAAATGGTGCATCCCCAACTCCAGGGAGGAGGATCCTGATCTAAGCCAATCAGCTTATTGCATTCCTCTGACCTCTGTGATTGGTCGAGGATAGCCAATTAGGGCTGATCCTGGAGACTTGGCTGTGGGACCGTCTCTTTCCTGTTAGAGCCCCATCTGGGGGATGTAGCATAAAACTCCTGGCAGCCATTTTGCCACCATGTGGCATCTGTGAGTGAAGCCAGCATGGAGAGAGAGAGAGAGAGAGAGAGAGACCCTCAGGCCTGATGACATTATCTAAGCCCCTGGATCCAGCTATGCCTGAAGCTGAAACTATTCCTGGAATTTTAGTTACTTGAGCCAATAAATTCCCTTTTCTGCTTAAGCTCGTTTGATTTGCATTGGCTTGCAAGAAAGATTCCTGACATTATCAGTTTTTTCTTTTCTTTTTTTTCATTTTAAGCAAGCTACAGCTCTGGTTCTGGCATTCTCAAGGATTTTTTTTTTTTTTTTTTAAGTTCAGCACGAATGCTGAGCAAGCAGCAGATGTGAAAAGTACCAAGCCATCTTCTGCCTCTGATCTTTCGGGTCAGCATTATCTCAGCAGAGAGTGGCAATGGGCCCGGAAAGGGTGGGGTCCGTCGGGGCCTGCCTGGTCAAGCTGCATGTGGCACAGTGAAGGCGAAACCCATGCACCTCTGGCCTGGCATCAGGTGCTCCCGGGAAGCGATGGGGGAGCCTGGTGGTTAGAACACTGGCTCTGGGTCAGATAGGTATTGAGTCTGCTTCCACGCAGCTGCGTGGTCTTGAGCGACCTGCGTCACCTTGCAGAAGCTCAGTTTCTGCCTTTGCAAAATGCGCTAACACGGGAAAGGAAAGAGGTAAGGCCCAGAGAGGCAGTGGGGTGCAAGGTTAAGGGCACAGGGCTCTGTGCTGGAGTCCCAGCTCCGCCACTTCTTAGCTTTGGAACCCTGGACACGGCACTCCACGTTTCTGTGCCTCCGTTTCATCACCTGGAAAACAGGGACGATGATAACATTTCTTCCCTTCTGGGATTGTTCTGAGAACTAAACAACTGCGTACAGACAAAGGCCTGAAAACAGCACTAGGCACGTGGTGAAAACAGCTGCTGTTTTTAACCAAGGCCCGGTAGTCAGTGTTAATGTTGGCAAAGTTCACAATCTCTCATACTCTTGGCAATTCTCTATACAATGTCACGAAGTTTCCTCCCGCTGTGTCTGAAGGCCACTCGCTTCTTGCCGCTGGCCTGGTGTTCGCCGAGCCATTTGATCTCTACATGCCCCAATTTCCTCATCTGCAAAATGGAGCACGAACAGTCCTAACTTCACAGGGCTCTTGTCGGGATTAAATGAGAGACTACCGTCCAGTCCTCAGCACAGCACACGCCCTACGCACAGACGAGGGCTCACTAGATGTGAACCATTTTTAATAACAGTATTACTATTCCCAGCAAGATCTCTGGGGGAAGAAAGCATATGTTAGTTCTGGGCACCAGAGCCCAGATGGCCAGTTCCTTCATCCCATTTCATTTTAAAGAAAATACAAATTTAAAAAATATATGTATTTGTAGTTCTTAAAAGCAAAAGGAGATGGTTGGAATTTCACTCAGGGGATATTTTCAGCAGAAAAAACACATCAGCTTGGCCCCCGAGTCAGCCCCTGCCCTTGTTCCAGCAAATTCTTGACCTTAACCAACCCCTTAGGATCCGCTGAAGCCTTATTCAATTCCTTGCTTGGTTTAAGAAGTCATATGGGGCCAGGCTCTGGTGTTCCCAGCCTGGGTCTGACTCCCAGGCTGACTGTATCCACTGGAGGACCTTGGGCAAGGCGCTAGAATAAGCCCCAATGTTCTCATCTGGAAAGTAGGGATCATTTTACTTACCCTGCAATGTCACCACGTGCATCAGAGCAAAAGGCATTGAAGTGGTTTCTCCCCGTGCTGGATTTACCAGTGCCTGCAGTATGCCCAATGTGCATCTCTAAGTGGAGCTGCGGTTTTCCATTGAATCCCTTTTTCAAAGAGCATCTTTGTGTTCCAACAAGTTTGCTGCAGAGCACCCCGGATTACTGATGTGAAAGGCACCCAGAGAATGGAGTCTATTTCAATGATTGCATCTCCTCTCTGACTTTCACCTTCCCGGCTGCATTTAGGAGGGAACAGTTATCTTGTGTGACTGGAAAAAAGATAAAAACCCAACAAGCAAATGAACTGATTGATTAACGAAGCATGTGAAAGCACTTTGATAAAAACAAAATTCCATCACTTCAGTGAAGGACTGAGAGCCCAGTGGGATGAGTTATCAGGTTAAACAGAAGAGGAACCTGAAGAATAATGTAGGTCCTTGAAGTTCTTCCAGAAGAATATCTTGAGAATATGGAAATAGAAGCTTTTGTGCTGAGAATGGAGAATGGAGAGTCAGCAGAGGGCAACAAAGTTGGACAAATGTGCTGATGTGACTCTGTGTGTTCATTGTCTACTGCTGCTTTTCAAGTCATCACAAAGTGAGTAGCTTAAAGTGACCCACACTTCTTATCTCACAGTTTCTGTGGGTCGGGAGTCTGGACTCGGCTTAGCTGGTTCCTCTGCAAGGCTGCAATAAGGTGTTGGCTGGACGGGGTCTCATCTGGAGGCCCGACTGGGGAAGGATCGCTTATGTGCTCACATAGTGTCGGCAGGACTTCAGTTCCTTGTGTGCTGTCAAAGGAGGGTAACCAACCATTATGGGATGAATCGTGTCCCCTCCCAAATTCATACGTTGAAGTCCTAACCCCCAGTACCTCAGAATGTGACTGTATTTGGAAATAGGGTCTTTGAAGAGGTAATTAAGTTAAAATGAGGTCATTAGGGTGGGCTGTAATCCAATAGGACCGCTGTACTTGTAAGAAGATGAAATTATCATACTAAGGGAAGTAAATCAGAGAAAGACAAATATCATATCACTTATATGTGGAATCTAAAAAAATGATACAAATGAACTTATTTACAAAACAGAAGTAGACTCACAGACATAGAAAACAAACTTATGGTTATGAAAGTGGGAAGGGGGGATGGGGGGATAAATTAGGAGTTTGGGATTAACAGATACAAACTACTGTATATAAAATAGATAACCAATAAGGACCTACCGTATAGCACAGGAAACTCTACTCAATATCTTGTGATAACATATAATGGAAAAGAATCTTAATCTTGAGCAGCTCTGCTCTTGGTAAACAGAACATTTGAAGGGAAGTGAACGCAGTGAATCATGGTGCACCGTGCATGGGCTCTTAATGTGATACTATCACTCCCACTCATGTTTTATTGGTGGAAGCAAGTCACATGACCTCACTTAAATTCAAGGGGTGGGGAAATGCAATCCTACTGTGTGCTGGGGAGGAGAAACAGAAAGGCAACAAACGGTTTAGGGATGAATAGCTATCACACTTCCTCCCCCGCTGTGTTATGAAGTAGGTGTAGTTATTGTCGACATTTTTCAGATAAGAAAACCGAGGCTCAGAGAGGTCAGGTAACTTGCTCAAGGACACACAGCCTTTAAGTAGTTAAGCAAAGAAATCACCCGATGTTCTCAACCTTCACATTTCTCATTCATGCCACGTCTGTTTATGGTGTACTCTGGGACACAAACACACACGTGCACACACACACGTGTGCACACACACAGAGCAAGGTGATGATTTGGAGCATGCGGGGCTGTGAGGGTGCCTCCACCCTCCCCTTGTTCCTTCTGCAGCTCAGCTGGGATCACTGTGATTTCCTGTTACTTTGTAATAATTTATGGCAAATCTAATGTGCCCGCCGCTGTGTGAGCTCATCCTCATCCCCTTCTATTGTCTGAGCCTCATACCAGGAGACGTCCTCTGAGGGCCCTGGCATCGTCGCTCGGTGATTTATGGCGCCAGCTGCCCAGCCGATTGAGGCCGACCCAGTTGGAGGCTCGCTGCCCTCAGGAGAGATGGTGGAGAAAGGTCTGGTCGGTTTGTTTTATCCCCAGAGGCAACAAATCCGACAAGTGAAGATTTTCAGAAGCTTCAACCAGACAGTGCATTACATCTTCTGCTGCTGTGTCCTTAGAGGAAAACCCGGCTGGCCGCAAATGCCTCACGGGCAGCTCAAGCTGATCATGTTTAAAATCGACCTCAGACCTGCTCCTGCTGCCGTCTGCCCATCTCTGCGGACGCTAACTTCATCTTCTGGTTGCTGGGCTAAAATCCTCAGTCATCCCCGACTCTTCTTTTTGCCAAGTGCCAGCAGCCTGAGGCCTTCATTCCCGGTTTCCAATTCATTAAGAAATCCTGTTGCTTTTCTGTTCACAATAGATCCAGAGTCTGGTCACTTTACCTAACCTCCACTGCCCTCACCCAGGTCCCAGCCTGGACCGACCCCACTGAGTCCATTCCCCACACGGCAGCCAGAGGGATCCTCTTAAGACCTGCTCCTCTGCTCTAGAGCCTTCCATGGCTCCCACTTCCCTCAGAGTAAAAATCAAAGTTCTCACTGTGGTCTCAAAGCTCTGTATGCTCTCACCTCCTGTGATGAGAAAAACAACTTTTTTCTTTCTGAGTTGCTGCCCAGACAGTTTATGGTTTGATAACCCTGCTCACATCCAGAGTCTGGACATTTAGATAAGGCCTTGAGTTTAGGCTGCCCACCACGAGTTCCCACTCTGATCTTGCCGGGGCACATTTTAAAATAACCACTTAGAGTTAAGCTCGCAAAAAGTTAGCGATCTCTGTCCCAACCACCGTGTAAGTCATCAGTGCCCGCTACCCTGCTTTCTGTCTTTTCCTGGCTGGTGACCTGGGGCAGAGGACTGCCCTTCTCTCCCCAACTCATTATGTGCCCTCATTTCTGGGATGTGTAAGGAATGAATCTTGTGACTCTGCTTCCTTTGTAGGGGTGTATTGAAACTGCATCTTCCGTGAGAACAACCCCGTGGGTTTCACTTCCCTAAAATGGGAGCTTGGATGCTGAGGGAGCCACCTGTCTCTGACCCCCGTTTTGGGTGGCTTGTGCACATTTTTTTTTTCTTTTTTAAGCCACACTGCACAGCTTGCGGAGCTTGCAGGATCTTAGTTCCCTGACCAAGGATCGAATCCAGGCCCCCAGCAGTGAAAGCACCAAGTCCTAACCACTGGGCAGCCAGGGAATTCCCAATCTACACATTCTTTTTTTTTTTTTTTGGCTGTTCAGCATGTGAGATCTTAGTTCCCTAACCAGGGACTGAACCCATGCCCCCTGCAGGGGAAGCGTGGATTCTTAACCACTAGATCACCAGGGAAGTCCCAGTCTGTACATTCTTAATGCAACATACCAGCTCAGGCTTCTCAGCACACGCCCCCATGCGCGTTCTGCCTTCGTTTCCCAATACTGACCCCTTCGCTGACTCAGCACGAGCCACACTGGCCTCCTAATAGTTCCTGAAATTTTCCAGGCACATTCCAGCCTCCGGGCCTTTGCACTGGCTGTGCCGTCTTCCTCTTTTAGGTGAACCGACCCCTTCTCAGTGGTGACGCCTCTGCTACTCTACTTAAAATTGCACCTCCTGGGTTCCCTGCCCTGTTTTATGTTTTGTCCTTAACACTTACCAATATCTGCCATAGTACATGGGGGAGATTAATAGAATGGGTCTTAGTAGAGCACTTGAAGCAGTGCCTGCAGATGCAAAAGACTACGTAAGTGTAAGCCAGCATTAGGTTTAAGTTACATGTAGTGAGAAGAAGAGGGGAAAAGCGCATCTACTCCGTCTTCTGGGAAGCGCCAGTCCTGCCACTACTGTGGTTTAAGAGCAGAGACCTCTAAGAGTTGCTGCAAGCTGCACATGACTTGTTAACAAAACACAGGTTCTGTCAACATCCAAGTTGACAGTTACGAACTTCAGTTCTGCCACTGTCTTTTCTATTTTAGAGGCAGCATATGCTCTGTTTAAGGTCCTGGACATTGTCACCAGCCCTTAGAGCTGCCAGATTCTGAGTGTTGTGCCCACTGGGCCATCAGCCGCAGTGCCCTGGGGGCTGGTGTTCATAGCATGCTGCCTGTACCCGCGCTCTGCCACCAGCCTCCCCACCCTTCTCTGCCTCTGCAAGCAAAGTTCTCCTCGCAGGACCTTTGCACCTGCTGAGCCCTCCTCCCAGGATGCTTTTCTCTTCCCTCTTCACAAAGGCATTACCACGCATTTCTCAAGGTTCAGCTCCATCATCGATGGTTTCCTTAGGAGCTTTCCCTCAGCCCCCAAGGCTAGGTCAGGTCCCGTATTATAGGCGTCCCTAGCACAAGCGCCTCTTGCTTGCAACGCTAAGCACAGCTGACATTCATGCACGCGGTACATTGTTTTGTGACCTCCTCCCCCTACACACCCTGTGAGGACCACCAGGGCAGTGACTTCTCTGTTTTTGTTGACAAGGGTTTCTCCAGCACTCCACGGTGCCGGTTCCACAGTGCTGGCTGGCAGGCGCTCAGTAAATATTTGCGGAATGTATGAATAAGTGGCCCACACTCAGTGTCTAAGAAACAATGGCTTCCTCAAGCAAACAGCACAGAGTCTGGCACAGAGGATGTGTGAGCAACATATTTTGGCCTTGGCTTCTGTTCCTCACCCTCTACGCCTTTCCACCTCCTCCCGCTGCCCAGCTCCTCCCACTCTTCTAGCTCCTCCCACTGCCCAGCTCCTCCCACTCTTCTAGCTCCTCCTACTGCCCAGCTCCTCCCACTTTGGGGGCGGGGTTTGCTTTTCCACAGCTTGATTTTGGCTTTAACCACGTGGCATAGCCCTTGCTGGGTTTTACTTGTGATTCTGCTCCTCTTCCATCCCCACGAAGAGAGGATGCTGGTCCCAGAGAGGATGAGAGAGCTGAGCCTCTGAGCCGCTCCATCACCCAACCTGCAGCGGCAAAACCCGTGCAGGTGATGCCTCCAGAGACTGCCAGGTGAGCCAGCCTAGAGCAGCGGGTCCTGGCCACCCCGCACCCAGCTAAATCGATGCTCATTGTGTTATGCGCTGAGCTTCTGTGATTGTTTGCCACGCAGCTTATAGTAGGTGTTCAATAAAGCTTTGCTGCATATTTGAACATACAGCCACAGGCAATGAAAGGTATCCTGATGAAGCACCCAGCAGGGACGTAGTAGGTTCTTAACACGCGGTGTTCCCTTCTCCCCACGTCTTCTTCTCTAAACACCAGTAGGTCACGGAGGGCCATATTTGGAACATCTTGGCAATCTTTACGCTGTTAACACTTGACTATTAATTAGGACAAGGGACCTGGATTTCACCAGCCACCTGACTGCCCTCAGTCAAACAGGGCATATCTGTCTTTCTCGATTTCTGGACCAGCAAAGTCTCTTGTCCCCCTAGTGAAGGAGCCCACGTCCGGCCAGAAGTCACTCCACAGCCCCAGACAGGGGTGGCTGCCTGTCTCTCTGCAAAAAACTGGAAACTCTCTCTTTATCCAACTCGGCTTCTGCTATTTACTATAAATAATCAAATAAGATCTTCTCCCTTCCTCCCCTCCCTCCCCTCCCTCCCCTTTCACATGCAAAAGCCATAATTATTTCAATGCAACATCCTGTCACCAGTCCTTTCAAAGGAGACACAATTAGTGCTGTCTGGGGACCCAATATTTCATGTTTGTACACAGTGATTATTTCAGCAAAGAAAGTCGAGAATGAAACCTGGAGCTGTGTGTATCTTTGAGACACCCCTGCTTGCTCTCTGCCACCCAGAAATGAGACTTCCCAGGCCAGGCCCCGGGCCCTGTGATTCCCTTCCCCTTCCCCCTGTGTGCTCTGTGCTCACGGCTTCAGTTGGTAACCCCTTGGTGAGGTCACGGGGCCGCGCCCCTGAGATCAGAGTCTGGGTCAGGCGTGCTGACTGTGGATTTAATAAGACACGGTTCGCTTCCGGCAGGCGGGGCCTGGGGACAGGTCCCAGGGAGCAGAGGCCTGCTGTTCCTGGCCGTTCCTGGCCATTAGCTCTCAAACTAGATTTTCCACAGGCTTCAGAAGGACTTTTGGACGCTGGGGACAGGCTGGTGCCGCATCGGCTTTACAGTTAGACAGGCCGAGCCTGCCGCAGGTAAAGAAGGGGATGGGGGCACTTCCCTGGTGGTCCAATAGTTAAGAATCTGCCTTCCAACGCAGGGGACATGGGTTTGATCCCTGGTGGGGGAACTAAGATCCCACATGCCCTGGGGCAACTAAGCCCACGCCGCAACTACTGAGCCCGCATGCTCTGGAGCCCATGCCACAACTAGAGAGAAGCCCAGGCGTCGCAACGAAAGATCCCGCATGCCACAACGAAGATCCTGTGAGCCGCAACTAAGACCCGATGCAGCCAAATAAATAAATAAATGTTAAAAAAAAAAGAGAGAAGGGGATGGGGAGGTGGACGCCCAGGGCTGTGGTCTGAGTCCCCGAGTGGCCCCTGCTCCTACAGAATCTTGGCCAAAGCAGGGCACTTCTCTGCACCTCTGTCCCCTTTTCTCTGAAATAAGAGATTTCAACTCCTTCTCTTCAAAGTCGCGGATGCCAGTGGCCTCACGCAAGTTTCACCCTCTCAGCAAGGCCTTCCCGGATCACCTTATAATTGCAGCCCGAGAGAGAGGGATACTTACAGGAGTGATTTACTGGGGCAGAAGGCCGCAGACAGAGGCAGGATGGAGCACGGGAAAAGCACAGGAAAAGTAAGCACGTGGTCTCAGCCTGGTTCCGTGCAGGGCTCCGGGCTCTGGAGCGTAAATTTCACCAAGGTCATTCCTGTCTTCAGCCAGGCGGGTCAGGGTTTGTGTGTGTGTGTTTTATATATATAATTTTTTTCTGGGTTTTTTTTTTTGCTTTATTTTTTATTGTAGTAAATGTACGTGCTATAGACAATGGTGCTTCCCCTACAAAATTCATACATTGGAATCATACAGTATTTGTCCTTTTCCCTCTGGCTGACCTAGTATCACGTTTTTGAGGTTTATCCATGCCGTAGCATGTATCAGTACTTCATTCGTTTTTCCCCCCCCATATACACTCTCTCTCTCTATTTTTTTTAATAGACTTTATTTTTTAGGTTCACGGCAGCTTCGTTACTTTTTATGGCCAAACAATATTCTATTGTATATGTAAACCACGTTTTGTTCATCTGTTGATGGACTCGTGGGTTACTTCCACCTTTCGGCCATTGTGAATAGTGCTGCTGTGAACATGAGTGTGTAAGTATTTGTTCACATCCCTGCTTGCAGGGGCGGGGGGGATGTCTGTTGTCCCCACTGCCATGTCAGTCATTGGTCATATTGCCAAGCTGAGAGAGAACTTCATGGTCAAAGTTAAGAATTTTTATTGAGGAACAATATACAGGAAGGTGCACAAATCTTAAATGTGAAGCTAGATGGATTTTGCACATTTACGCCAAGGTTATTAGAACCCTGATCCAGACGTGGGAGATTTTGATCACCGCAGAAGTTGCCCTCATGCGCGGCAGAGCCCACCCCTCCCTTCCAGGGGTCGCTATTGTTGGGAGCTGCACCACCGTGGATTCCTTCTACCCATTCCCAAACCTCACTTCAATGAAACGACCGTGTATGAGCTCTTGACAGACACGGTGTCCGGCTTCTTCCGCTTTCCGTTGGTGGCGAGAGTCGTTCATGTTGACGTGTAGACCAGCTGTTTGTTCTTTTTAAATTTCTGTGCAGTTTTCAGTTGTATGAATAAATCACAATTTGTTTTTCATTCTAGTGCTGATGGACGTTTGGGTTGTTTTCCGTTTGGGGCTATTTCAGAGAAGGCTGCCGTGGATGTTTTCGTCTATGTCTTTTGATGGTCGTTTGTACTCATTTTTCTTGGGAGCATGTCTGGAAGTGGGATTTCTGAATCATAGACTAGGCATGGGCTTAGCTCTAGTAGCTACTGACAGTTTTCCAAAGTAGCGGTCCCAGTTTTCACTGCCATCTGTAAGGTCTGGGAGTTCCGGTTGCTCTACTTATCAACACTTGGAATGCCAACCAAAGGTACATATTTTTGATATGACATGGCCCCCAAACATTGTTCAGTGCGTATCCAATCAGAGTCCAATCAGGAAAACAGAAATCACCCTAGGTGTTTCAACAAAAGGAGTTTAATGCAGGGATTTGGTCACACAGGTGATGGAAGAGCTGAGAAGCCCAGTGGTCAGTAACAGCAGGAAGCCACTGCCGTTGCTAAACTAGAGGGACAGACGGAGGAGGTGGTGGTACCCAAACTAGGAGCTCGGGTCATCCAGGGGAACCAGAGCCCTGGCAGGGCTGTCTGGCAAGAGCTAGAGATACAGTAGACATGCAGCAGAGATGCAGCCACTACTGGAGAAAACCACCAAAGGAGGGAATTCCCTGGCAGTCCAGTGGTTAGGACACCTGCTTCCATTGCAGGGGGCATGGGTTCAATCCCTGGTCGGGGAACTAACATCCCGTAAGCTGCGTGGCAAAACAAACAAACAAACAAACAAAAAACAAAGAAGAAAGAAGGGGAGAAATACCCTGAATACTCTGGGTGCTCTCTTCCTCCCGCCCTCCAGTTCCAACCAGTGCCTCCCATTGGCTGACACTGGGTGGAAGCCATCTGATTGGACAGCCCAACAAATAAAGGTCGCAGACAAGCGTAGGGCAAGCAGGCAATGACCAGCACACACAACAGAGGAACCACTCGCTGTGCTATACTTCCCAAGGCATGGTCTACTACTTTAGGCATGATTTAAGGATAACTGGTGATACTAATTTTTTTTTTAACTCACTGGTTCACTTTAGAACCTAATCCACAGGTAAAGATTCTCTACTAGTATTTAAGGTCTGACTCGTTATGGGTGCCCTTGCTCTCAGGCCAAATGTCAGTGGGTCCCACGTCACAATCCCTTCCCAAGATGCCTTAGAAAACAGAGAGTTGCCCTTTTCCTTCAGGAGGGCTGAAGGGCACTGGCTAAGTAAGAGCTGGTCAGCCTGGGTTTAATTCCCGCCTCCCCTTTGACAGCTCTGTGACCTTGGCCTTTTCTCAGCCTCTCTGAGCTTCAGTTGTAAGTGAATAATAACACCACTTCCTGGGCTGTTGTGAGGATGAAATGAGCTAGTCTGAGTAACGCAGCTCAGAACGGGCCTGGAACACAGAAAGCATTCAACGAATGCTTGTTTATTTGCTTTTCAGTTGCACCTGAGGTGAAGGGGTGCCCTCTACACCTGTCACAATTGCAGCGTGAATAAGCCCGGGCTGGCGACTTTAAGACCAGAGTGCCTGGGATTAACTGAAGTAACCCTCGTGATATGGACAAGTGGCTTAAACATCTCCCTGCAGAGAAGCGACAGATGGAGGATAATTCCAGTAATACAGGTGAGCAGTAAGAAAACGGCTGAGTAATACAAGAGGACATATGCATAAATCACAAGTTAAGAAATATTCCTATCATGGGGATTGGTGCTCAAATTTTATTTTTATTGTCACAGGGTACGATCAGAAGTGTCTGGAAGATTCTAGTTTGGCTGACCTTCGGAGGAGAGTGGGGTCACGGAATCCAGCTCTCGTGGGACTGGTTGGATTGTGTTCCCAACTGGTAGTGTACCGTTGGTGGTACACAGGATAATTTTAGCTGGTACACAGTTCAGCTGTTCCTTTTAATCTGAATAACGTACACATTTACTGCAACGTGGACTAGAGAAAAATAAAATAGCACATATGTCTTTGGGCAATATTGGTGGAATAAAATTTCCCCAAAGACCTACATCCTCCCAACGGGCTCAGTAGTCTGACATAAATTGTAGTAAAGTGATGGCTTCAACTATGTATGAGCAAATGAATTTAAATAGTTAGAATAAGGAAGGGTTTTTTTTTTTACCACACCACCTATGGTTTATGGAGACAGTCTGTGTAGGAGAAGTCTGGGTTTGGAGGCTGGGGTGTGGGGCTGGAGGAGAGGAGGCTGTGTGTGTTTGTGGGAGGAGGAGGGCTTTAGCTGGATCTGCAAACTTTTAATTCTGTAAAAAGAGAGATCTGCAGCAAACTTGGCAAAGTGTTAATATCTGTTTAATTCGCATGGTTGGAGATAGACAATCTGTTACTGCTATTAACTTTACCCTTTCTATGTTGGAAATAGTTTGCAATTTACAAGATATTGAGAAAATGAATTTGGAATAGGGATGATGTAATAGCTGCTGGAGTTCAGTTTGCTATTTGAAATATTTTTCCCTATGGCGGGTAACGCTTGATGGGTTAGAAGTATTTAAATCACATTGCCTCTACACACAAGTCCAAAATACACAAGCATGGTTGGGTCCTTCTGTCATTCCAAATGTCACCTCTGTGATCAGTGCTAAGGCCTCAGGAATACCCTCAAAAAAGATCACTTCCTTTCAACCCAAACAAGGCTACTTGGAGGCTACCCCCAAAACCTTGAAACCCTGTGACTGCTTGGACACTTTATTGTCATTATGAGTTAGGAAAACATTTGAAAGAGAACCCCAGCATGGGAGTTTAAGCAAGACAGAAGTTTACTTCTCAGAAGAAAAAATCAGGAGGGAGTCATGGCTTGCATCTCATGGTCTAATAGGGCTGCTGCAGCTCCAGCCACCACATCTGAATTCCAGCCAGTAGAAAGGAGAAGGCCAGAAGACGACCATTTCTCTTCCCTTTAAGGATCCTTCCCAGACATCAAACATATCGCTTCCACCTACATCTTGGTGGCCAGTACTGAAACAGAGCAGTATGCCTGTGTGCCTGTGGTGCAGGAAGCCATACTGAGAGTGGGAATTTGCAGCAAAGTAAGAATTTATTACACGGCACCAAGCAAGGGAGTGGGAGACAAGCCTCAGATCCACTCCAACTTGGTGTCTGAGTTAAGGTTTTTTTTTAAAAGAGGAAGAACAGAGGAGGCTGAGATTACCCTTCATCGTGTGACATTTCTTAATCAGGATTCAGGATGTCTCTGGTTTATGATTTTCTGGTCAAATGATCCACGGCTCAGGGGTCTGTGAGCTCATATTGCCCTGGAGAAACAACCTGAGTTTGTACGTTAATGATGAGATCTATAAAGAGCAATTTTAGTACATTAATGATGTTATCAACAACTGCAATTTTAGCATCTGACTCTGGGTGATTAGTGTTCAGTTAACACAGGATTGAGGTCAGAGGGGACAAGAAAGGGAATAAAGTTTTGCATGGAGAGATTAATCATAAACTCAATAAGGGAACTCAGCGTGAGGGGGACTCAGTTTCAGGACTGAATTGTTTGGCCACGCCTAGCTGCAAGGGAGCCTGGAAACGTTGGCTTTATTCCCGCCAGCTGTGCGCCCAGCTAAAAGTCAGCGTTTCTCTTACTGGGGAAGGAGGGGCCGTTGGATTTGGGGGGACAACTAGGACAGTCTCTGCCACTGTACTGCCAGGGTGGGGAGCACCAAGGGCCCTGGCTCGTTGCCCTCCAACCACCTCCTTTTCTCCTGGAGCTCAAGGGAGGATCTGGGGGCTGTGGCCATGAAGCTTCATTGGAGTAACTCCGCTTTGCCCACCACACTGTTCTTGGCTAGGACTGGGGCAGTATTTGGAAGGATTCATAGGGTGAAAAGGGTGTGGTACTTGGGGGAGTGCGGGTGAAAGGTCCATCTGCCGGGTTCCAGCTGTGCATCCTCGGAATTACTGCCTTGTTGTAAAGTGGGAATAAAAGTTGTACCAGCCCCCGAAGGTTGTCAATCCGTTTTATAGGATTTAATACTTAGGACATTAGTGACCAAAAACTAACTTCCTTCCATCCTGTCCTCCCCTCCCCTCTGCTCTCCTCTCCTTCCCTCCCTCCTTCCAATGAAATATACATACATATGCATTTACATATACATGTAAAGGGAGCTAATCTTAAGGTGCAGCTTGATGAATTTCCCCGTGTGTATATAGCCAAGTAACAACCCCCCAGCTCCAGATACAGAACATTTCCAGCGCCCAGAAGGCACCCACCCTGCTGAGCGAACCACGATTCTGACTCTCTCCCCGTAGGTTAGTTTCCTGGCAGAATTTCATAGAAATGGCATCATCTAGAATGTGCTTTTTTGTGTTTCGCTTCTTCCGCTCAACATAACGTCTGTGAGATCATCCACGTTGTGTGTATCCGTGGCCCCCTTTCACAGAGGAAGAAACCCAGGCTCAGACAGACTAAGGGAAGTGGCGTCGGAGGAAAGCCCCAGCTCTCCGAGGACGTCCCATTCTTTGTTTGAGCACCGTCCCCTGATAGTCCATGCTGATCGCCAGCCCAGGCATTCCTTCCTGTGCTGGGGCTTCCTCCCACGCACAGTCGACTGGGGATCGTGCCATCGGCAAAGGCTCTGACCTGCTAAATCTCATCCATCAGACTGGCCATACTCCTTCCAACTGAGCGGGTAATGTGATCATGTGATCACGCCGTGGCGACTCGGTTCCCGTGGCCCGTTCGTCATCACTTCACAGGCGCTTTCTGTGGACTCGGGTCAAATCCTCTGTGTCAGTACCGTGTGTACCCTGTTGCACCCCACAGGTGACCCTGTAGAGGTTCCTGGCTGCATCTGTGCACACAGACGCGTGTCCACTTGCGCACGTGTCTCGCTCTCTGGCAGAAAATCTTTGAGGTGGAACCCAATGGGCTGGGGTTAAATCCTGACTCCACTACTTACAGGCTGTACAACTTTGCCCTAGTTACCCTCTCTGTGCCTCAGTTTCCCATCTGTAAAATGCGGATGAAGACAGAACCCACTTCTTGGAGTGTATTCATTTCCGGGGTTGCCACAACAAAGTACCATAGACTTAGTGGCTTAAAAAACTGAAATCTAATCGCTCACAGTTTTGGAAGCCAGAAATCTGAAATCAAGGCATTGGCAAGGTTGCCTTGGGGTCGCTGGGGGAGAATCTATTCCACGGCCCTCTCTGAGCTTCTGGTGGTTGCCGGCCGTCCTTGATGTTGCTTGGCTTGTAGGTGCATCACTCCAATTTCTGCCTCTGTCAACACATAACTGTCTTCCCTCTGTGTGTCTCTGTGTCCAAAGTTCCCTCTTCTTATAAGGACACCAGTCATTGGCTAAGGGCCCACCCTGATTGGTATGACCTCATCTGAACTTGGTTACATCTGCAAACCCCCTATTTCCAAATGAGGTCACATTCACGGGTTCCAGGTGGATGTGAATTTTGGGGAGACACTAATCACCCCAAGACATGGGTTAATGTGAGTTAATCTCTGTGCCATGCTGAGAACAGCCCTGGGCACCTGCATAAGTCATGTTCCACAGTAGCATTTGTTATCATCACTGGCGCACGGGAGGAATATAAATCCCACTCTCTTTTAAGTGGCTGTCGGGGAGGGAGTTCCCTGGTAGCCCAGTGGTTAAGACTCGGCGCTTTCACTGCTGGGGCCCGGGTCCAATCCCTCCTCGTCGGCGATCGAAGATCCCGCAAGATGCGCGACTTGGCCAAAACAAAGAAAGAAACAAACAAAAAATGGCTTTGGGGGGGTTCTGTTCCATGTGGCCAAATAGAACCCTGACAGGGATGTGAACCTCACCATGCCTGAGGCTGGCCAGGTTCTGGCTCTTCCCAAGGACCCTCCTCTGTCTCCAGGCCCCTCCCCCCGCCAAGCATTCAGCTGCATCATTCAGCTGGGTAGGGTGCAAGCAAGCAATGAAACAGAGGAAGCTTTGCTCCAATTCTGTCTTTCCAACAAGGAGAGCTTAATGAGGCAGTTAAGCAGAACTATTTTCTCTTTATCTCCCTCTCCATCTTCCCCAGCGATGTCAGTGCGCGGAGCTGGAGGGCCCTCGAAGACGAGAAGAGCCTGTCCCCTTCGGTTGCAGGAATAGGTGAGGACTCAGAGGGGGGCAGCAGCTGGGCCAAGGTCACACAGCGAGTCGGTGGGATCACCGGCTTGGCAAACCCTGGCAGGAGAGGGGTTGGAATGGTCCACGTGGGGCCTGTGGCAGGCTGGGATACGCGGGGCCTGGCCAGAGAGCGACGTCACTGTGAAGTGGCACTGCCCAAGTGGACGACATGGACTCTGTGTATGAGGTCAGCTGAGTTTTCAAGAGAAGCTAAAATCCACCTTTATGAAGGACGCCATCTAGCAATTCAAAGTTCTAGAAAACCCAGCGTAGGCCACCCAGACTGGTCCTCGCTGAGAACAGTGTCTTCACTCAGCTCCTAGGGTGCCCGTGGTGGGCACAGCCCAAAGGGCAGATGGGGAGTAGCGTTTGGTCCCGTGTGTGCAGGGTGTGCCTGGGCTTCTCCTGGGGCCCCGCGTAGTGAGATGGGAGCTTCCTGGCCCGCCTGCATTCGTGTGCCCTCCAAAATCCCCTTCCAGCCAAGCGGTCTTCAGCAGCCTGCCATGCACAGCGTGTATGTTGTGCGCTGCATGAAGGAGCCCGCTGGAGCGGTGACTGCGGTGCTCTCGGGCTGTGCTCGGCTTGCTTCCTCGGCTGCTAATCCTGGAAGAAGCATCGGATTGTTGCCATGCATCCACCCAGGGGGTTCTCTTCTTCTAATTCTCACAGTGCTGGGTCAGTTTGGGTCCTTCAAGAAGATGCCGAGATGAGGGACTTCCCTGGCGGTCCAGTGGTTAGGACTCTGGGCTTTCACTGCCGCGAGCACAGGTTCGATCCCTGGTCGGGGAGCTAAGATCCCGCAAGCCATGTGGCACGGCAAAAAAAAAAAAAAAAAAAAAAAAGGAAAAAGAAGACGCCAAGGTGAGATTCGATGTGCAAGTGAATCATTAGGGAAAACAGCTCTAGGAGAAAAGGAGGAGGCGGGAGAGCCTTCAGGCTGAGATGCAACTCTGGCCTCCGTGTGGAGTGAGACAGGAGGGGCTCAGCCCTCAGCACAGTTCTAAGGAAGTTTTTGTGCAGGCTGATGGGGAATCCTGGAGCCAGGGTCCCCCATCGGAAGCATCCCACATCCTGCCGGGATGGGCCTACCTTTATTTCCCTTCCTCGCTGGGTCATTGGTGGGAGAACCTGTGGGGCTCAGGGTGGGTCCAGAGCACAGCAGTGGGGCTGTCAATCAAGTCACTCATGTGCCCCACAGCAGGAGACCCCAGGGGATGACGGTCAAGGCTGTCATGGTGCTGAATCTGCTGGTGGGTGCCCTGATCTGTGAAGACACAGTTAAAAACAGCCGGCATGGTAAACCAGACAGAGGAAGACAAATATCATAGGGTACTGCTCGTATGTGGACTCTGAAAAAAGGGCACAAATGAACTTATCTACAAAACAGAAATAGAGTCACAGATGTAGAAAACAAACTTACGGTTACCAGGAGGTAAGGAGAGGGGAGGGATAATTTGGGAGACTGGGATGGACATATACACACTACTCTATATAAAATAGATAACTAATAAGGGCCTACTGTATAGCACGGGGAACTCTACTCAATACTCTGTTATGGCCTATACGGGAAAAGGATCCAGAAAAGAGCGAATATATGTATATGTATAACTGGTTGACTTTGCTGTACCCCCGAAACTAACACAACATTGTAAATCAACTACACTGCAATACAACAAACAAACACACAGCCTGTGTGCAGCCTGGGATGCCTTTGACGGCTTATATTTTAGGGTAGTCATTCAAGCAAATCTTGCGTTATGGACCCTAGAAGATCTGAAATTGTTGCAGCCTAAAATATTTTTGCTCTGTTGTCTTTGAAGTCTCTCCTACCCCATGGTAGGTCTGATGCCTCATGCCCGAGGGGAACGCGTGGTCTTACACGAGCATATTCGTTTCTTCTCACTGCTGTGACAAATCTCAAGAACCCAGTGACTTAACACCATCTATGTTTCTTCTCTTACCATTCTGGAGGTCAGAAGTCGAAAATGAGTCTTGCAGACTAAAATCATGGTGTCGGCAGGGCTGGTTCCTTCTGGAGGCTCCAGGGGAGAATTTGTTCCTTGCCCCTCTTAGCTTCTTGAGGAGGCCAGCATTCTAGAAGGGCCATTGCCGCTTCCTCCATCTTCAAAACTGGGAACTGCTCCTCTGTTCCTCCTTTTTTGGGAACTGCCCCTCCCCTGCTTTCCGTCCAGCTGCCCCATGTGGATCTGACCATCCTCTTCTCCTCTCTAGCTCAAGGATGAGTGAGGGGCCCGAGCCTAGCCCATCAGAGTGGTTCATGCCCTTGGCCAGGTCAGTGAGAGATTTACCTGGGATCTGGGGTGTGCTCTCTTTCTGTGAGGTGGCTAAGCCAGTGGAATGAAAATCTGGAGCTGCTGGTGGTTACCTTGATGGAGGGTAAAGTCTATAGAGAAGAAAACAGGCTAAGAAGGAGAGAAAGGCCAAGTCCTGTTGACCTGGAGCACCTGGATTCAGCTGTACCTGAAGCTTGACAAGCCCTGACATTTTCAGATACTGAGATGAGAAATCCCGTTTCTGGCTTAAGCCAGCTTGAATTGGGTTTGTAATTCTCGCTACTAGGAGTCCCGGATGGCACTCCCTTCTCCAATTTTGAGCACCCAGCCCAAAACGGCAGAATCAACACGCCGTTCTGTGTGCAGGCACAAAGCTCACGTTGGCCTTGCTTCTTTTCCATCCTCTCCCTTCTCTCCCCCTGCCAGCTATGCTCCTGGGTGATACATCCTAATGTATATTTAACAGTGGCTCAAAATCGAATTAATTTAGATTGGTTAATAAACGGTAACATCCGTTTCTAAATCAAGCTACACTTTCCTCTTGAGCAACTAAATTCATGCCTGTTGGTTTAATTTGTTGCTATTGTAATCCTCTAATGCTGATGAAATTATGGAAAGGTTTCTAGTGAAATCATCCAGATTTGATTAGGGTTGAACTTATTAATATTTTTCCTTCCCAGTGGTCGTTGGAGAGTGTACAAGTTCCCTGTGTTGTGGAGCGCGATCTGCTTTTGGGTGTGCATTTATTGAGCACGGACTGTGTGCCCAGCCCTGGCCGTTAACATTCTTAATGGAGCATCTGCAGGAAGAGGAGGTTCTGGGCTTCTATGCGACAGTTGTTGTAAGGGATTTAGGGGCACCAGGGGTCCCCTGAACTTTGCCTCCCAAACGGCCCCACCTCCAGGTAGGATGGAGCCTTTGCTGTCTGGTTCCCTGTAAACCCAGTGCTGGCCTGAAGCAGGTGCTCACATGCAAATCAGTTTGACCTTGAGCCTGACCCTGAAGAATTTCCCACTGACACATTGCACCTCTCCAAGACCCCATGGCGAGCTGGGACAGGCTGAGGCCAGAGCAGGAAAAAGGTGAAGTTCAAAACTGGATCCAGACCCAGCAGAGAAGAATGAGACCCAGACAGGTGGGTCTCCATCGGCCCCCTCTGCTCTCCTCCCCTCTAGTCCCTGCTGAAGGGGTACCAACTCCCCCCCGAACCCCCGCTAACTCCATTTGTTCTGGAATGTGCCAGGCTTCACCCCAGATGCCCCAAACAGCACATAATCGCACAAGAATCTGGAGTGTGTCCAGGTTCCCTCCTTCAGGAAAGAGGGGCCTGGGAGCTAAGACCTGGGTGGTGGATTAGGTCAGGCCCAGAGAGGCCCAGAAGAGGATCCCCCAGTTCAGATTTCCAGCCGGTCCACGGGGAGGGTGTCTCCAGGGTAGCCTGATTCACCCTCCACTTGCTGGCATTCTGGTTGGTGATTCCTGAGCTTGGCATGGAATTCTCTAGAAGGGTTGCCCCTTTTTCCCACGCGGGTGAGAGATGTAACAACCACCCCTTGTGTTGGCAAGGGATCTGTGTCGTGCTGGACGCCTTTCAGGTCCCTAGGCCGGCAGGTTAAAGTCCCGCTGCCGAGCCTTTGCTGATGCTGTTCCCTCCACTGGGCCCGCCTGCCCCCCTCACCCCACCAGCTCAGTCTTCAGGTCTCAGCAGAACCATCTCTTCTTCAAGACACTTCCCCTTTCTCCTTAGAATGCACTTTCCCGGCTCTCAGTGCTTCCCCTTTAGAGAATGATCGCAAATGGTACATCCAGAATTGTGAAATGTTTTCCTCGTAGCCGGCTTCCCCCCTGTAATGCCCAGGCTGCACGGTCAGCGAGAGTGGAAATCCCGTGTTTCTCACCGAGACGTTGCCTACGGGTGGTCCACAAATGGATTTAGTTGCCCTTGCATAGAGTTTTATCATTTTTAACAAATTAATTGGCATCATTTTAAAGTTGGGGGATTTCAGGAATTCCCTGGCAGTCCAGTGGTTAGGGCTCTGTGTTTCCACTGCAGGGGGACGCGGGTTCGATCCCTGGTCGGGGAACTAAGATCCCACATGCTGCGTGGCACGGCGAAAAAAAGATAATAAAGTTAAGAGATTTCACATTAAAAATCTGGATCTGTGGCCTTTGTTAAAAAAAAAAAATCAGAAGATTTGGTAACCTTGGGCCCTACATTCTGACATGATGACAAGTAGCCAGAACTGGCCTTTAAACAAGGCGGGTGCTCTCTTGTTCACGTCACCCCACCCCCCACCAGTCCCTATTGCCCCACACCCAAGCCATTTTACTCATTTACGTTACCTGTCTGATCTCTGTAGGTTTTGGGTTTCAACCCCTTGTCTAGTCCTTTGTGTCCCTGGCCCTGACTGTGCCTGGTGCATAGTAGACCTTTTGTGTTCATTCATTCCTTGCAATAGCCTAGTGGGACACAGCTTCCCATTTTCAAGATGAGAAAACTGAGGTTCCCAAGATCACACAGCCACTGAGTGGCAGAGCCAGAATTTGAACCACTGATTATCTGGTTCCCAGTCCTGGGTTCATACCACGCCCACACTGACCAGGATGGAGAAAGCTTCTTTTCACTTAAAGTACTACCCGTAACCTCTTCAGAACTCCTGCCCACTCCATTTCGAGAAGGGATTGAAAACTCAGATGCTGTCAGAGGCCACGTGGGAACATAAAGGAGGGGACAGGAGTGACCTGGAGAGCAGAGGCCCCAGCCCAGCACAGCCGGGCAGGAATGCGCCCCAATGTGGCAAAATCTCTGATGTTTCCAGAGAAGCCAGACATTTGGGTATGTGTGGAATACCCCAATCTGTCGGCAGGCTGGGTTCCCCCACCGTGTTGCCATGTTGTGCCCTTGGCTTCAAAGCTGGCTTTTCACCACTGGCTGTGGAGGGCAGGCAGAGGGGGTGTTGGCCTTTTCGCTCCCTGTTATCAGTGTGGTGCCGTCAGTGTCATCTCAGCTGGGCTAAGGATTCTTCATGGGGGCCCCCAAGTGGCCGCCACCTCCAGACCCAGAATCGCCACCCACCCTACCCGTATACCCACTGTTGCTGGGCCCTTCCCTCCTGGTGTGTGGTGGTTTACTGTTCATTTTATTACAACAAAGAGAAAGAGAAGTGTTGACCTATGTACCAGGTACCACACGAAGCCCTGCATAGCTTCCAAAACGAAATCGGAAACTACCTCCAGAGTCTGAAACAGATGAGTTCTCCCACCTTCTAGAACGTCACCTCCATGAGGGCAGGGATGTTGTCTGTCTCGTTCCCCGCTGTCTCCCTGGTGCCTAGAACAGAATCTGGCACATAGTAGGCGCTGGGCAAATGTGTGTCGACTGACTGCACAACATCATATCAGCAGGAAGCATTTGCTAATGACGATTCCACAAAAGGAGCTCCTGTGATTAGCCTTCCTTTCGGGGGGAGGCGTCTAAGATGACGAGAGGGGAAGGAATTGGCCAGCATTCGCCCAGCTGTTCAGGATGGAGCCCACGGCAGAGCTCGGGCCTCTTCCTGCTGCAGCCGAGGAACAAAACCCACTCTCTTCTCTCTCTGCGCTCCATCACTGCAACTTGAGCTTTTATACACAGTGGATTTTCAGAGCCTGTAGTTGACATCCAACGAATAAATAGATGGGTGGAGAATAAATACCTCTTGGAACAACGTCAGCAAAGCTCTTCAAGACCACTCTGGGGGGCTTACTTCTTGGAAAAGGGCCTCACCTCTTCTTTCAGAAAGAACTTCATTCTGGAATCCAGGCAGCAGGCAGGGCTTGCTCCTGGAAGGGTATTTCTACATTCATCAAACGTAATTATTTCCTCAAGTAAAATATTTAAACAGAGCTTCACAGTATTCAACAAAAGAAAATGAGTTTTAGGGGAAATACACACACACACACACACACACACACACACACACACAAACCAAATTCTTTCCTCAAAACATAAGCTGGAAGGATTTTTATCTGCTTTCAGAGGGAAAACTCAAGAGGTTTAATTTAAAACTTGGGCGGGCTCATGGCTTTTCAATGGGGTGATTGTTCCATAGTCAGGGAATGAGATAATAAGAAAACGTTTTCAAGTCCAGTGTTTGGTTTGGCTTCAGAAATTCAAACTGGAGTTCTTCTAAAAGCTCTCGGGGCCCTGTGAGTGCCTCGGCTGGAATCTCCTCAGGTCAGAGACCAGATCTGCAATAACATTGATGCAATCAGAGACTTCCAAGGGAATGCAGGCCAAGTGATTGCCTTGTGCATGTGTGCAGAGCTGGGACCAGGACGTGGTTACCTGGGGGCTTGTCACCCAGCCCCCAGGTGCCCAGAGCCTCTGTATTGGTGTGAAACATGTACTGAGCAAGACCTAAGGATCACCTGCCCTTATCTGGAAGCCCCCGGGGCAAGACAGCATCTTTTGACCTGTCAGGAGTTCATCATTCTCCCGCTGTCTTTGTCAGCCCACTAGCTAGGAAATCCAAAGCTATCTTCTCAAAAATTCAGCTGCATCCTCCCAGCTTCCCTGGGATTCTTTCCCTGTGGATTTTATCGGGTGGAAATGGGCAAAACCGTAGCGTGAATGCTGATGACCGTCTTTCCCCTTGGCTTTGCTTCTCTCGTTCTGCTTTGGGCTGTCTTGGGAAAATGCTCATTTTCTATGAGAACAGGGCTTCCCAGGGTCAAGTTCAGGGTGCAAGGGAAGCCGGGCAGGACATCTTGGTGGCTGTTATCCTGGAAGTAACCGGCACTTTGGGGATGGCCTCTGATCCGTGGGTGGCTAAGGCAGGAAGGCAGCTTTGGGGTTGGACCACCACCCCATGGTGTCTCCCTAGGGAGGACGCTGTTCAACCCAGTGTAGTCCCCAAGGGCCTGCACTGAACTGAACTTTCTGTGTCTCCCTACTTAATCCCCACAGCAACCCATGGAGGCAAGTACAGTTAAAATCCCCATTGATGGGATGAGAAAACTGAGACTCAAAGTGGTGACATGCAAGTACCCAAGGTCACACAGCTGGAAAACAATGGAGCTGCGATTTAAACTCAGGTTAGCCTGACTCTGGAGATTCTCTCTTGTCTAAACCTTTACAGTCTTTGGCCCCCTGAATTTTTTTTTTTTGGCTGCATTGGGTCTTGGTTGCTGCATGCGGGCTTTCTCTAGTTGCAGCGAGTGAGGGCTACTCTTCCTTGCAGTGCACGGGCTTCTCATTGCGGTGGCTTCTCTTGTCGCGGAGCACAGGCTCTAGGCGCGCAGGCTCAGTAGTTGCGGCACGTGGGCTTCGTTGCCCCGTGGCATGTGGGATCCTCCCAGACCAGGGATCGAACCAACGTCCCCTGCATTGGCAGGAGGATTCCTAACCACTGCACCACCAGGGAAGTCCAGGCACTTGGGTTTTAGAGCCTCTGTTCAAAACACATGAACTCAACCAGCCAATATTGGGGATACAAGGCATTAAGTTTTTCTAGGGGAGTTCCCTGGTGGCCTAGCGGTTAGGATTCCAGGCTTTCACTGCCGTGGCCTGGGTTCAATCCCTGGTCGGGGAACTGAGATCCCGAAAGCCGTGCGGCCAGGCCAAAAAAAAAAAAAGTTTTTCTAGGCAAATACTTAGAGAAAACACAGACTGCCAGGGGCTGGGGAGAGGCGGCAATGGGGAGTGACTGCTTCATGGGTGTGACGTCTCCTGCTGGGGTGATGAAAATGTCCTGGGACTAGACAGAGGTGGTGGTTGCACCTAGGGAATGGGCTAAATGCCTCTGAGTTGTACATGTTAACATGGTTAATTTAGCGTGTTGTGTGAACTTTACCTAAAATTTTTCTCTCCTGTCTTGATACCCTTCCTTTATCTAACGTCTCACCGTGGGAGTTAGTCTTTGGTCTCAGGGTGTTGTCAATGCCACCACTGGGGTCACTTCCTTTGTTGGAAGGTGCTGAGCTAATACCCAGACATAGGTTGGGGTATCTCATTGGCCAGCTGTCCTTTTAGAAAGCACATGGAATGGGATGCCAGACAGGTAAGTTTTGCTGTTTTTTTTTTTTGTTGTTGGGGGGAAAGGGATACGGGAACAGTGTGGTCAGCTGGAAGGCGGGATGTTGAAGTTCACCGGCTTTTCTTGTCTGGGCTGCTGGTCCGTCCAGTACATCCGCGTCCTGACTCCATCAATGGTCCCCAAGACCCTGACCCTGCCCGCCAGGACAGCTGGGGTTCCTGAACCGTCAGCCCTAGGAGCACAGCTTCCTGTGTATTTGCCGAGAGGTCTGATACAGCAATAGCTCAATTTTATTGATCGTGTCAAAAGCTGTAATTCAAGAAAGCTATTTAAATTCACCAGAGGAAGCCAGAGCAATTACCCGCGTCTGCATCAGATTCTTCATCATTTTTGTTATTGGCTCTTGAGCGTGGAGACAGACATTTTGTGTAAGGCTGACGTGACGGCACAAGGGCCGGCGAAGGCTAGGGGAAAAAATAATAATAACAGTTCGCCGGATATCAATCTATATGCATAAAGGTTTACCGGGTGTTACCATGGGGGCGTGCGGGCACCCAGTGGTTTCAATCCATTTTGTCCCTAATCCCAACCAAATCCCCGCAGCATAGTCCCACGGCCCCTATTTCAGCACATAATAACATTGTGATTTGTGACGAAGCAGGTGATTTTTGTTGTTGTTGCAGTCTTTCCCCGTAGTTAAACTTTAATGAAAGCTTAAATCACACCAAAATTCTTGTGGGTGACAAGTGAATGAGATCAGTGGAAGGGACAGTGAGCCTGGTTGGAGGGGCTGTGGCTGCAGGGAGGCAGGGGAAGGGGACCCGCCCTGACCTCTACCACAGTGCCTTGGACCCCAGAGGATAGCATCCTCCCTGGGCAGGAGTCATGATTAATTCAGCCCTAAATCCCTGGCACTTGGTATATAGTGTCTGGTACACAGCAGGTGCTTGATGAATAATTGAATGAATGAATGAATGAAGGAGCTGGGTGGCTACTTACTTTAAGTTGTGGTTTGCCAAACTCAGCTACTCCTGTATATCACGATGTCGTGATATTTTCTCCGTCTGTGCTGGACATCTTCCGTTTGTCTCTGCAGGTCTACTCTCCACCCCTTTTCCATTCTGTTCCCCACAGGCTGACCCCTGTGGGCTGCATCCCCCAAGCTCCCAGCCCTCTGGTATCCAGCTGGATTCAGCCCATAGGAGGTAGCTGCTGGCAGCTGGAGGCCGGTGGAAAAAGAAGCCAGGGTATTTATTCCCCAGCATCCTCTCTGCCTTGCTTCGGGTGGGCTGTGTCCCTTCAATAAAGGATAAGACTCATATTGCGTGTTCCTCTCCTATAGCGCCCGGCTTCAGGTTCTAGTAAGGCTCTCACCCTTGTCCCTTTCAGGTGCAGTAACAACCCCCCATATTGCTATTGGGGGGAGGGGTACTATCCCCTGCCCAGACTTTTACAAAGGGTCGCGTTGTTAAGTTTTCTCAGTTTCCCATCTGACTGTGCCCTCCTCTATTTTCTTTTGGGATCCTGACTAATAGTATAGCTAATCCATTGCATTCTCATTATTAGTCCCTTTAAAAACAATTCATGTATTTTTATCTGAGTACTGACTTCGCCTTGCCGTCAGCAGTTCTCTAAGTGTAGTGTCAGACCAGCAGCCTAGAATCACCTGGAAGCTTCTTAGAAATGCAAATGCTTGGGCCCCACCCCAGACCTACTGAGTCAGGCACTCTGGGGGTGGGCCCAGCTACCTGTGTTTTCACAAGCCTTCCAGGGGAGTTTTGATGCGTGCTCAAGCATGAGAACTGCAGCTCTAAGTAATAATTCCTGCAAATCATAGGTTTGGTGTGTGTAGTCCACACTACGGGTTGCTTTCCCAATACCCATTCTTCTTAACTTTCTTTGTAATGAAACCCTGTTTTATTGTTTAGGACAGCACTGTGCCCAGTTTAAACTCCACCTTTCCCAGCATCCTTTGCACGTAGGGGTGGTTCATGATCCACCTCTGGCCAAATGAGATGTAAGTTAGATGTGGTTGGGTCTGTGAAAGTTCTTTAAAAAGTGAGGGGTGGGGGTGGGGAACAGAAGGAACTAAGGCTGATCTCTTTCCCTTTGTTCTTTCCCTTCTTCCTGCCTGGAATTTAGATGCAATGCTGGAGGTAGAGCAGCCGCCTTGTGACCATAAGGTGACCATTAGAATAAAAGGCTTAGAAAAGGGCTCGAGTTACCATGGCATGGTGGAGCTGTCTCTTAACAAAGAGAAATAAATCTCTTATTTGAGTAAGTCACTGTGATTTGGGTTTTTAGATATGTGTAGCCAAATGCAATTCCCAATTAAAATAAATACATAACTATGACAGTAAAAAGTGTTCCTCTGTGTGTGCCACTCCAAATCATGCAAGCCATGAAACTCTGTTTGCGTGAAAGCCTCATCGTTAAAGGCAAAGACACTGCTTGAAACTGGAAAAAAGAGGCTAGCCTAGGAGAGAGCTGGGTGCATAGCAGATGCTGGGTTTTATGTGTTTGTTTTTACCTACATCCTTGCAAACGTGGATTTGAAAAGATTTCTGGAATCAAGTTAAGCTGAAATTAAATTGGGAGAAGAGTTAAAGACACCTGGGAGGTCTCAAATGACACTTTCGCCCATCATCATCAGTCTCAAAATCTCTAGAATACACACTGTTTACAGGGCCACATGCCAGGCAGTAGGGACTCTGAAGGCACACTGGCCTGATCTGAACTTCCAAGAAGCCAGTGTGCAGGCAAGAGGAGAGGCCAAGAGGGCATCAGAGTTGTGTAATCACAGAAGACTGCTTGGAAGAGGTGGCATTTGGACTGGCAGCAGGGGTAAAAGAGAATGCCCATTGAATAGCTACTTTTCCTAGACACTGTGTAGAGGCTATTGTCAGCCTCATAACCTCTCTGTGATAAAGGGATTATCACGAGGGAACTGAGGCTCAGAGAGGCAAAGTGACTTGCCCAGTGTCACACAGCCTGTTATGTGTAGATCTAGGGCTCAGCTCTGAACTGTGAGAACCCAAGCTGAACTTATTATCATTTTAAATGGGGTTTCCCTAGGACACTGAGAAATGCGAGGGAGAGGACCCCAACCCCAGAGAGACCATAGCCTCTTAATACAGCCAAAGGCTTAGAATCTATCAGAGCCCTCCAAGATGCTTTTAATTATCCACATTTCCAGAAGAGGAGACCAGCTTAGAGAGGTGAAGCCACTTCCCCAGGGTCACACAGCTGGAGGAGCAGAGCTGGGGCTCAGGCCTAGGTCCGTGGTGTTCTAGGGGCTCAGAGTGCACTGGGTATCCCAGGAAGTCTTCCTGGAGGAGGAGGGCTGAATGTGGCCAAGAAGGTAGTGGAGGGAAGATCTAGGCAAAGGTGTGGCAGTGGGAATATGCAGGGTCTATGTGGCCTGGATTAGCAAAGAATCCAGTGTGGTTTTTTAAAAATTAACTAATTAATAATTTTTAGCTGCATTGGGTCTTCGTAGCTGTGTGTGGGCTTTCTCTAGTTGCAGTGAGTGGGAGCTACTCTTCGTTGCAGCGCACTGGCTTCTCACCTTGGTGTCTTCTCTTGTGGAGCACGGGCTCTACGCACACAGGCTTCAGTAGTTGCGACGTGGGCTCAGTAGTTGCAGCGCGCAGGCTCTAGAGCACAGGCTCAATAGTTGTGGTGCACCGGCTTAGTTGCTCTGCAGCACGTGGGATCTTCCCGGACCAGGGATCGAACCCGTGTCCCCTGCATTGGCAGGAGGATTCTTAACCACCGCGCCGCCAGAGAAGTCCCAAGAATCCAGTGTTCATCGTGTCTTTCCCGTGTGCACCATTCTGAACCCTTCACAGTTATTAACCCCTTTCATCCTCACAACCTTAAGAAGTTGGTACTATTTTTGACCCCATTTTACAGAAAGGAAACTGAGGTGCGTTATTCAGCTCTCTGTTCTTGACTTTCAAAGCCTTTTTCTTATTGCTCGTTTGGCAGGCAGCCCTGCACCTAAGCATGATTTCTGTGCAATTTCAGGTGACCGTAGGCAGCAGGGGCCATGCGGTTTGATCACTCAAGGCTTCTCCCTTAACCTCCTAATCTCACGGGTGGATCCTGTTGTACAACTGTTCTCTTCTTCCTCCTCTTCACCTCAGGGTCCCACAGTGGATGTCTGTAGCCCTCCTGCCTAGGCTCTTTCCTTCTGCAAGGAAATTTCTCATGTCCCACTGGGGAATCACCCTTCCATTATACTTCACCCTTTAAGTGAGTCAAACTCTCCCCATTGCCACAGCCATTGGGTCAGGGACAGTCTTGTGACCCAGCCATGTGACTCAGGCTGGGCCAATGAGAACCTTCCCTGGGACTTTTGCTGAAACTACTTGGGAAAAAGATCTCTCTTTCTATGCTATGTTGCTATGCTGGTGGGATGTAACTGAACCTGCCTGAGAAGGAAACCAGCCTAGAGGAAAGTAGCAGCAGGAAGGAGAGACAAGTGATGACATTATTTGCACCCCTGAATCCAGCCAGGCCTGAAATCCACCCGGGACTTTTCAGTTACATGAAACAAGAAATCTGAGAGTTGGATGTCTATCTCTGGCTATGCAATTGTCCCTTCCCTATCCCTCAACCTGGATCATTTCTGGTTGCAGCAGACTTTGCTGAGGTTTGGGGAGCAAGGGAGAGGTCTGGCAGCCAGTCTTTTTTCTCAAGACTCCCCCACTTTCCTGTTTTCCAGTGCTTTCCTTCTCTCACTCCCCAAGAAACTCTATTATCTAAATATTCCTATGCAGCCCCCTACCAAGGTCAGGCTGCAAACCCTCATCGTTGTGTCCTACAAAGGAAATGGCCACCCGCTCTTTCCCCATACCCCAGCCTCACAGACAAACCAGCTTTGGCCTTTGCCATGTCCACTTTCCCCTCCCTTTAGTGAGTAAGTTAATGGCACCAGAAGGTCTAAGTTCAGGTCCCAAACCCTCTGTTCAACAGTTGTGTGACCTTGGGCAGGTTACTTAACCTCTCTCTGCCTCCGTAACCTGGTCTGTAGAATGGGAACATGGATAATGCACTTGTCTTAGGGTTGCTGTGAGGATTGAGTGAATTTATGGAAAACGTATATAGCGATTTCTCTGTAAGCATTTGTAGAGAATGGTATAGGATGGCATAGGAATCAAGTGTTTTGCACCACCTCCATTAGGAAGCAGAAGTAGTTACCAATGTGTTCTAAAGTAATCATTCCCCTAACCCCAGTGCATCTGGAGAACTTTGAAAAAAAAGTCTCCTGGGCTTCCCTGGTGGCGCAGTGGTTGGGAGTCCGCCTGCCGATGCAGGGGACACAGATTCGTGCCCCGGTCCGGGAAGATCCCACATGCCGCGGAGTGGCTGGGCCCGTGAGCCATGGCCACTGAGCCTGCGCGTCCGGAGCCTGTGCTCCGCAACGGGAGAGGCCACAGCAGTGAGAGGCCTGCGTACCGGAAAAAAAAAAAAAGTCTCCTGCCCAAATAGAAAGGAGGAAGCAGCTTTGGGGTTAGGGTTAGGGAACCTTCAGCAGGGGATGGGGGTGGAGGGCTTTGAACTTGATTCCTGGGTGGGAATGAGGTGCTGTTTCTAGTTTTTCAATAGAGAGAGGAGATATCCCAAGAGTTTGCTTTATGGGGTGGTATGCAGTGGCGCCACATTCTTGCTATAACTTAAGGACTCCACCCACCCCGCTCCAGAGCTGGATAATAAAGGAGCAGTCACCCTGCGTGAGCTCAACAGCCTAACAGCTGACGTGGAGATGAAAAAAGGACCCAATCAAGCTAACAGCCCTTCCTGGCTGCCCTGCAATGATTGTGCTTTGTGCTGAGCTGGGGAAAATATTGGCCATTTAAGCTTTCACACTCTCTGGGGAGCAGCTGCGAGAGGAGGGGCAACCGCTGGGTTAGACTGGAGAGAGTTTGAGCCGCTGTGGGCAGCAGAGAGGGGAGTCTTATTCCAGGCAAGCTCAACGCCCTTCCATGTCTGAGATAACTGCGTACTCATGTTCATGCAGACGGCAGGCTATGGTGGTCTTGCTTTGCCCCATTTTACAGGTGAGGAAACTGAGGCTCAGAACGAGATGTGAGCCACTCAAGGTCAGATCAAATGTGGAAAGTTCCAAATGTGGACCAGGTCTGTCTGACTCCAAATTCCATGTAATTTTTGTTGTGCAGGGGGCCTCACACATCTGGTAGGAACAGGATGGAGGAGGTGGTGTGGGAGTGGAGAAGCCAATTTGGGAAGCAAACCAGAGAGGGCTGAACCTGGGGGCTTTGCACGTGAGAGTGAGGGCAACATAGATGCAGCCAGTTGGAGGAAAAAGTGTGTGTGTGTGTGTGTGTGTGTGTGTGTGTGTGTGCGCGCGCAGGCATCCGCAAAAGAGAGAGAATTATCAGCCTCTTTCTTGGTTCTTCAGAATTCCCTGATGTCCCAGATCACTTTCAGGGCTGTGAAATATCCACTTATTTCTTATTCTACCTAAACCATAAACATATTTAATTGAGCACCTACTACATACCAGGCACTATGCTAAACTCTGGGAAATCTAGCAGAGGACAGGACAGACAAAAATCGGATGCTTCATGGAGTGTATATTCTAATTGGGGGTAGAGACACCAACAAAGGTAAATAACCAAGAAGGGACAAAGTAAGGTAAGTTAAGAGCAGAGTCTCAGGCAGTAAGGCAGAGGGGATAGGAATGAAAATCTCTGGCATGGGCAGGGAGGAGGGGATGTTCAAGCTGGGATCCGTGTGTCAGGAAAAAGCCAAAGACTGGGTGTCTGTAGGCTGGGACTGGATGAGCTGACCTCTGACGCCCTTTACCTTCACCTGAAGGGAGAGAGATTGAATAGAAACCCCTCAGATGATAGCAATTACCATTGATATCTTGACTGCAACTTCCTGAGAGACCCCGAGCCAGAATCACCCCTTGAAGTCACTCCCAGATTCTTGACCCACAGAAACTGAGATAATACTTAATTGTTGTTTAATGCTGCTAAGTTTGGGGGACTTCCGTTATGAGCAACAGATAGCTAATACAAGAGCCATCTCGGACGGATTGTTTCTCTTTGAGGGTGAGAAAAATCTTTCCTAGAAACTTGCCTGCCATTGGCCTGATTGTGTCACATGATCACAGCTAGCCCAGTCTCTGGTTGGGGGCATGATCATCCTGGACCAATCAGGACCCAGGGCCTGGGGCTGACTCTCTAGAAACACTGAGGTTGGCCGATGCTGGGGGCAAAGCCCCGGAAGAAGATTTACAAACACTTCCTCCAGACCTCTGAAGCCTCCCATGGTTTAACCCCCGATATACCCTTTACAATGACCATTTATGGAACACAAACCGTATGCCTGCATTTTTACCCGTTCTAAGTTCTGGCTCCACAGTTTTCATGCGCGAGTTCCCAGTTAAAATCCCACCCTTCCTTCAAGGATGACCCCAGTCTCCATCTCATCTTCGGAGCCTTCCAAGGCCCCCCACAGGGCTTCCTCAGACAGATACGGGTGACTTAACCACTTGCTGTCACCGCCTGGAGTTATTTCGTCACTTGTTGCTTGGTTTATAGTTGGTTCCTCCTCTCCCAGCCCCATCAGGACTAAAGGTCTTGTTGCCTCCTTATTGCTTAGAAACACTGGTTCAGGGGTCTGGGCACTTGGGTTAGAGTCACGGCTCCTCCGGTTCTCAGCTGTGTGACCTTGGGCAAGACGCTTAACCTTCTTGTGCCTCATTTTCCTCACCTTCAAGATAGAGATGATAATAGCACTTCTGTCAGAGGGCTGTGCTGAAGGTTCAATGAAGCTTGTGTATCCGACGCTCGGCACTTAATACGGTGTCATTAAAGGATTAACTAATTCGACAGAGCCCCTTCCCCTCCACTTTTGGAGGCTGACTCCCTTTGTTGTGGCCTGGGACTCAGGAAAGAGATGTTTTTTTTCTCTCTCTTCCCCGCACCCTCCCTCCCTCTCTCCCTCCCTCCCTCCTTCTCTCTCCCTCCCTCCCTCCCTCTCTCCCTCCTCCCTCCCTCCCTCCCTCCCACTCTCCCTCTCTCTCTCTCTCTTCCTCCCTCTCTCCCTCCCTCCCTCTCTCTCCCCCTCCCTCCCTCTCTCTCCCCCTCCCTCCCTCTCTCCCTCCCTTCCTCCTTCCCTCCGTCCCTCCATCCCTCCCACCCTCCCTCCCTCTCTCTCTCCCTCCCTCCCTCTCTCTCCCCCTCCCTCCCTCTCTCCCTCCCTTCCTCCTTCCCTCTCTCTCTCCTCCCTCCCTCCCTCCCTCCCACTCTCCCTCTCTCTCTCTTCCTCCCTCTCTCCCTCCCTCCCTCCCTCCCTCCCACTCTCCCTCTCTCTCTCTCTCTCTTCCTCCCTCTCCTCCCTCCCTCCTTCCCTCCCTCCCTTCCTCCTTCCCTCTCTCTCTCCTCCCTCCCTCCCTCCCTCCCACTCTCCCTCTCTCTCCCTCTCTCTCTTCCTCCCTCTCTCCCTCCCTCCCTCCGTCCCTCCCTCCCTCTCCCTCCCTCCCTCTCTCTCTCTCTCTCTCTCCTCCCTCCCTCCCTCTCTCCCTCCCTCCCTCCATCTCCCTCTCTCCCTCCCTCCCTCCTTCCCTCCGTCCCTCCATCCCTCCCTCCCTCTCCCTCCCTCCCTCTCTCTCTCTCTCTCTCTCTCTCCCCCTCCCTCCCCCTGCTGCAGTAGCTGGCAGCCACCCTGGCATTGATCGAAAAGGTGATTTCCAAGCCCTGTGCACCTGACCGTGATGCTGACAGCCAGCCCCTGAGCCCCTGAGCCCCCGGCAGGAGACAGCCCTCCTTGAATGTGTCCTTTCCAGACAAGGTGTCTGGCAGGAGCTTTCTTCCTCAGGCGGCTCCTTGCAAGAAGCCTTCCAAGGTGCCACCCAAGGGCACACCTGTGCCCAGGCTGGGGGAGTGTGAAATCAGGCCTGGCTCAATAGAAATCAGACGCTGGGTTCCCTCAGCTTCTCCTTTCCATTCATTGCTGCCCTGGGGGATTACTCTTGGGGACAGGACTCTGGGTACTTAGTAATAATAATAGTGATAATAATAACACCATCTGTTGAGATCTCCCTATGGGCCAGGCTCCGTGCCAAGTGGATTATTCCACTGAATCAGCACAGCAGCCCTGTGAGTGGGTCCTAGCGTCATCTCCACTTTACAGATGAGAATGCAGAGGCACTGAGGGCAAGGCACTGACCCTGAGGGGACAGGAGGGAACAGAAGCCTGGAATCTGATGAGTTGGAGAAGTTCTTGAGGGCTGTACCCTGGGTCGTGGGTCGGAGCACCGCAGCTGAGAACAGGAAGACCCTGCGCTTGAGGTCAGGCTGGCCTGGGTGAATCTGCTCCCCACTCACTGGGCAAGTTCTTAAAGCCCCAGCACCTCAGTGTCACCATCTGTAAAATGGAGCCAAATGTGGTCTCCCTCCTAGGCTGTAAGAGTGTTGATGGAAAAATGGACCTGGAGCCCATGATACACATGGATATGTGGAATACAGTAGGTGCTCAGTAAACGAGAGCTGGAAAGGGAATTCCCTGGAGGTCTAGTTTTTAGGGCTCTGCACTTCCACTGCAGGGAGCACGGGTTCGATCCCCGGTTGGGGAACTAAGATCCTGTATGCTGTGAGGCACAGCCAAAAAAAAAAAAAAAAAGCTGGAAAGGCCGCAGGAGGCTGGAATTCCATATCGAATAGTCTCAGAAAGAGGCCTCTCCCTGTCCCCCTACTTTTTCTAAGATGCTGGCTTTTAACAACCAGTTACTTTCAAGTGGGAATAAGAGAGAGTCAGGAAGGGAGAAAAGAATATTTGGTATGATCTTTGGCTACAAGTAACAGAAAACCTAACCCAGTGATGTAAACAAACAGGGTTTAGTTTTCCCATACAAAAAGAAGTCTGGGAGGTGGGAGTCAGTTCCAAAGCTCAGGTCATTCCAGGTCACTGTCTGTGCTTCTCTTGCCCTCTCCATCAGATCACAAGGTGGCTGCCATGACTCCAGGCATCACATCCATGTTCAAGGCATGAATAAAGAGCACAAGGGCATCAGCTACCTTTGCTCCTTTTATCAGGGAAAGCAAAACCTTTCCTACAGTTGTACCGGTTGGCCTCAGCCTCCATCTCATTGGCCAGAACTGCAGAGGATCCTGAGGGAGCAAATAGTTAGACCTTCTGGACATGGTGGTTGATGCAGGAATGGAGAAAAGGCTGGGAATCTGTGATGGGTCCGTCGCAGAGAGTCCATTTATTGCCAATATCTATACAATCACACAACACTCCATAGAGTTAAGAGCACAAACCATGGAGGTGGGTCTCCTGGGTTCAAATCCCAGCTTGGCCATTTTTCTAGCTGTGTGACCTCGAGCAAGTTACTTAACCTTTCTGTAGCTCAGATTCCTTATCTGTAAAAGGGTGATCATATTAGTACCTCCCTCGTTGGGCCATTATCTGAGTTAAATGTTAATTCATGCAAAGTGTTTGGACAGTGCCCAGCCTGTACAAAGCTCTTCGTAGGTATTAGCTACTGTTATCCCCACTGCCTCCCATCCCATTACCCATCAAGGCTGAAAACTGACATAGGTCACGTTGTGCTGGTTTTTCTATGACTCGTTATGGATTAACATATGCACCAAAAATATACTTAGTAGCGTGATGGCCCACGAGGCAAACTGTAGTGTTCTGAGATTACCTTGTGAATTCCCTCATATAAATAAAACCAGGAACTAGAAATGGCTCAGCCTTTTCCCCATCTACAAACCAGTCAATTTCCTCCTCCTCTGTGGAGTGCACAGGGCTGCAGAGAATACTACTTAGAAGAATAGAAAAGGCATTCCAGAATCCAGTGCTAATAACATTACTCTAAAAGCATTTCTCCCCTGTTCAAAGTTAACTCGCCCCTAATGATGATAAACTCCCCCTGCCGCTGCCTGGCCCTACCAGTCTGAGGAGGCCAGATGATTCTCCAAAGGAGTACGTTTCAACCTCCAGCCAGGGACCTGGGGCAGCCTGGGTGCCAACAGTACCGGTTTGGTCCCTGGCAGGAGGCAGGTGCTGGGAGGCATGTAGAAACCGTCTGAATGTTGTCCTGGGGAAGGAAATGGCCACCCTGCTGTCTCCTGACCTCCTGGGTTCCTCTTTATGAACTTTCAAAAACAAAAGCCGCAGGGAGAAGACAAAGCACCACTCGCAGGAACCTGAGGAAGATGCTGGCATGTTTGGCTCATTTAAGCTGGATAAGACCCAAGTCTCGGAGGCAGCTCTGCAGATCTGACACTTGGAATGATATTCTGGTTTTCACCGGGTGAGTCACGCTTGGGAGACAGAGAACTGGGTTGTTGGTAGTTTCATTTTGACTTTGTGACAACTCATGCCCTTCCCTCCTCACTCCCTTTATGCCAGCCCCAGAAAAGCATCCAGGGCCTGAAGTGGAGAGAGGATTTGTTTCTCTTGATCTGCTCAGGGGAGACTCTGAGTAGGACTTTCTTTGGAGATGGGGATAAACTGTGGTGTACCTAGGGTTGCTTTGTGAATTACCAAGCATCGTTGTTCAGGGAATGAGTCACAGTACTTTGAAGGCTTGACATTCTGGAGTCCTTAGACATGTAGCTGATCAGCAAAAGGGACGTTTCACCCTTGTGGCCTCTTTGGAGCTGGGAACATTCTGGATAATAGTGCATTTACTCTCTCCACCAGCACCATCTCAAGATTTAGCCTAGACTCTGTGGGTGACAGGGAAACTTAGACCTTCTCCTGCCCAATGAGCCCAGATCTTACCAGTTTTCCCCAAAAGTACTCACTGTATCACATATTTACTATAGGGCACATTCAAATGAATTATGTACTGAGAATTTAAGATGATCACAAATGGACCATTTTGACCCAAATGATCACAGTAGTTCTGTGCTGTGTCAGGGGCTAGTGATACAACACAGATGGGGTGACCTATGTATGTCTGCCATGAATTTTTTAAAGAAATATTTGTTTATTTTTTTGGCTACACCTCGCAGCTTGCGGGATCTTAGTTCCCTGACCAGGGATTGAACCCGGGCCCTCGGCAGTGAAAGTGCCAAGTCCTAACCTAACTGGACTGCCAGGAATTCCCTCTGCCATGAATTGATGTCCCAGACATGGAGTGTTAAATGAGAAAAGCAAGTCAGAGAACAACATGGAACAGAAAATGGGAAAAAAAGGAAAAAAAAGTTAAAAACCAAATCAAGAAATTTTCTGCCGAGAAGTGGTATGGTGTAGTGGTCAAAGTGAGGATCAAAGCCAGACCGTCTGAGTTCACCACTGCCCACCATTGGCTAGCTCGGTCCCTATCTGAGCCTCACTTTCTCCATCTGTAAAATGGGGGTAAGAATATAACAGCCCTAGAGGATTTGCTAGGGGCGCCATACAAGAATGTGTTAAAGGAATCCAGTCCTTCCCAAGGGCACCACCGCCTTTGACTGTGGTTTTCATCTCTATGCTGGGGGTTGGAATCTGGGGGATGACGATCTACTTCCCACTAGAAATGCTGGCATTTTTCACTGTCAGCACATGTGGATTACATGTGTAAATTTTTAACAAGAAAAAAAAAAAAAGAAAATTAGTAATGCTATTTTTAAAGAGAGTTTTTAAGATCTCCTGGCCCGCTGAAGGGCCATCGTACAGTTTGGGGGGTGCCGGCTGGGGAGTGAGCACAGGGTGGGCTCAGCCTGTGGCCAGGGCTGTGGGTGGAGGCATGCTGCCTGGAGAAGGTGACGGGGCCGCTGGACGCTTATCAGGGGTGGGGTGGGGAGCTGTGCTTTCCTCTTGAGAGGCCCGTCTCATGTTACCTGGCAGCTTTAGGACAGAAGTCCTTTAGCAAAGCAGGCTCCTTCCTGCCCAGCGATGAGCTGAGATTAAACGCCTGGTTGAAGCACAAAGGAACAGCTTCATCTGGAAAATTCCACTGCAGGGTGAGGCTTGCCAGGCCTTGAATGCAGGGGCCTGGGGATGCCTGAGTGTTCCCTAAGAGGTTGGCTGGGTTCCAGTGGGAAAGGGGTTCATTCAGTCAAGTAGCAAATTTTTCCTGAGCACCTACTATGTGCTAGCCACTGTTCTAGGCACCGAGGACATGGCCAATGGATAAATAAATGCCTGTGAGAATTCCACACTCCAGTTGTGAGTTCTATCAAGACACTAAAGTAGTTTGATGGGACAGAATGTGACTGGGTATTGGTGGGGTGGAGGTAGGGGTGGAGTGAGCGTGTCTACTTTTGATCAAGTGGCAGGGAAGGCCTCTCTGAGGAGGTGACATTTGCACAGAAATCTGAATAAAATAAGGGAGCCAGACCTGGGTATCCGGGGAAAAGCATGCCGGCCGAGGGCACAGTGTGTGCAAAGGTCCTGAGGTTGGAGTGGGCTTGGCATGTTTTGGAAAGAACGTGGAGGTCAGTGTAGTTGGAGCCTAATGGTTTAGGGGGGAAATGGTGGGAATGAGGCCAGTAAGGTGAGCAGGACCAGATCATGCTGGGCCTTGTGGGTCACGGTGAGGAATTTGGATTTGGGAATTTACTTCCTCGTTCACTCAATATACCTGGTTTTTCAACACCAGTTAGGTGCTCAGGGTACACTTCTGGATGTTTTCAGTTTATCTAAGTCAAACGGACTTTTTCTGTTCACACAGTAAATGTTGGGGCAGAGCCTACCTGCTCCCCTTCCACAGTTGGGAACAGAGGCCCAGAGGAGATGTTTGGGATGACAGGCAGAGCTGAGGACCAGCAATGGTCAAGAGTGAGGTGAGCACGGCACTCAGGGCACAGAGCGGAGGGAGGTGCGCCCTCTCCACAGAGGCGGCACCTGAGAATGAATGAGCGCTTCCTTGAAACTTGCACCTGGATGCCTTGCTTGTCTCACTCTCATCCAGGAATTGCTGAGGACTCTTGGACCTGGTTTCTACAGACCCAGGAGGTCCCTGGAGCAGCTCAGGCCCTTGAGGGCGGCAGTTGAGGGGGTAGAGATGCTCTCCTTGAGGTCACCTTGGGCCAGCTACCTTCAGGAAGCTTCCAGCAGAGCTGGCCAGCTGTTCCTCCATCAGCCCTGTCCTCCCCCCAGACACAAACATGTGTGTCCCCTTTTCACCTGTGTCTCATGTGTGGGTGGTGCCACCACATGTTATGGGTTGAATCGTGTCCCCCATAAAGATGTGTTGAAGTCCTAGTCCCCGGAACCTGTGAATGTGATCTGACTTGGAAATAAGGTTTTTGCAAATGTAATCCAGTTAAGATGGGGGCCATTCAGGGCCCTAATCTAATACGACTGGCGTCCTTAGAAGAAGAGGAAAGATACAGAGGGAAAACGTCACGTGAGGATGGAGGTGGAGATGGGAGGGATGCAGCCACAGCTGAGGAACGCCTGGGGCCATGGGAAGCTGGAAGAAGCCAGGGAGGAGCCTCCCTTGGAGACTCTGGAGCGAGCCCAGCCTTGCCCATACCTTGACGTGGGACTTCTGACCTCCTGAACTTTTGTCCTAAGCCAAGAGTCTGGGGAACCTTGTTATGGCAGTCCCAGGATGCTAACACGTGGTGTTCAGCAGGTGCGGGTGCTAAGACCCTGAGGGGCGGCTAGAGCTGCCTGCAGCCACACAGCTGGTCAAGGTCACAGTCAGGACTTGAACCCAGGCCGCCTCAGTGTCAATCCAGGGCAGCTGCCCATCTGTCCCCACATGTACCTTCAGCCCTCTGCAGGGCTAGGGCTTTGCCCACGCACACAGACCCCGTGGGGACTCGGTCAAATGTAGGTCCTGGTGTGCTTGGTCTGGGAAGGGGAGTAGCCCGGGGTTTTCTCCACGTGAGGATCTTGCCACTTGTCCGTGGACAACGCTTTGAGCAGCAAAGACCTAGAAGATGACTTAGCCGCCAGTCCAGACACCAGCCTACCTCACTCGGAGAGCACCGTGTCGTTCCGTATTCATCCCTCGGAGACAGTGACTCAGTCCAACATGGGGTGAATCCCAATGAGCCGAGTCAGGGGTCAGCAAACCGATTTTCTGTAAAGAGTCAAATAAGAATCCTTTCAGGCTTTGTGGGCCGGAACGTCTCTGTTGCTGCTAACTGGCTCATCTTGGGCTGTACTTTGTCCCGGTGGGATGTGATGACTGGATCTGGGCAGCCATTTGGGGACCTTGAAGAGCATGATCTATATTGAGGGCAGCAGAAAAGAGAAGAGAGGGAAAGAGCCTGGTTCTGATGCCACCCCTGAGCTGCTGAATCAACCAGCCCGGGAGCTCCTTCACCTCAGGATTTCTTATCATGGAAAATAGAAATCTTTTTCATTATTAAAGCTGTTTGAATTCGGATTTTTAAATTTGCTGCCTAAGACATTCTGACTGATACAACCTCCTCCAGGTGCCCCAGGCCTTTGAGCTGCTAACTTTCCTCCTGCCCAATTAAGCATCATCTTTTCTAGGTACTGCAGAAGGTGACCCATGACCAGGTCTCAGGGTGCAGTGAGAATTGCGCAGAATTGAAAGTCTAGAGGTTTGGCTCCCCGCCCCAAATCTGTGTGACTCTGACCAAACCAAGTGGCCTTCTGGTAAAACGAGGGCAACTCTACTGGTCAGACAGGTTTGCTGTGGCGTCCTAGGAAGGTAAATAACAATGGCTAGGACAGCAGGCAGGGCTCCACCCACAAGTCCTGGGTCTCTCCTCTGATTCTGCAATTCTGTGATTCTGCAATTCCGTGTGCTTTGCTCCTGACTGCCCGTACTCTTGCCTCGCTTCTGCACACAGCTTTGGCCCCGTGTCCAGAAAGCCTGGCCGGCCTGGGAGTTGTCATCCCGCTGGGACAGCCCTTAGGCGACCATTGACAGTGTGGGGGTCCGGCCCCCTGCTCTGGAGGCAGGACAAACTTCGAGGTGTAACTCACGCTCCAGAGTCCCCCGCGGATCAGGCGAGGGCTGGGACGGTGCCTCAAGTGACACCTCAGCTTGGCATCCCCTCCTTCTCTGTCCTCTTCCCGCTGCTGTCCTCCCCAGGAGGACCTGGCTGCAAATCCTCATCTGTTTCTGCGGGAAAACTGGGTAAGCCCCAGGCGCGTACTCTGTGCTCGTTGCTGCTCTAAGTGCTTTGCATGTAGTAACTCATCTCATCCTTCCCAGGAGTCTCTGAAGCAGGTACTATTATCCCACTTTGCAGAAGGGGAAACTGAGGCCCAGAGAGGTTCAGTAACTTGTCCAGGCTCACACAGCTTGTCTCACTCCAGAGTCTGTATCTTAACCATTGCATTATGCTATGCAATGGCACTCTGGGGCCAGCATCCTGGGTTCAAGTCCTGGCTTTGCTCTTTACTAGTCATGTGACCCTGGGCAAGCAATTTTGCCCTTTTGGACGATAGTCTTTTTAGCTATTAAATGGGTTATCATGATAATTAAGTCATTAATACTTGTAAAGAGCTGAGTACACAATACATGTCAGCTGGTATTAGTTATTATTATGAGAGGGATGTCTTAGAGCTGGCTTTGCTCTGCTGGGGTAGCAAGTGGGCAGGGAGCTCTCAGGACCCCTGAGTGACCCCTGGGGGAGGAGGAGGGAGGGGTAACCAGCTGAGCCCCAGCCCACTCAGTCAGTGCCCAGGAGAGGCAGGATGGGGCCCACGCGGAGTGAGGGCAACCAGCACTGTTGCCATGGCAGCAGCCTCTAGCAGGTTCCCAGCTGTCCAAGGAGCCTGTGGGGTCTCCACCCACCGCCCTGGCTGAAGGCAGCCAGGTGGCTGCGGGGCCTCCATGCCCATGCGCAGCCCCCTGACTTTCAGCCGGAGCGTCTTCTGGCTCAAAACACACATCACTCAGTGATGACCCATGGGGGCGGCCACACAGGGAAACGTCAGGGCCACCCCTGAGGCCTGATTAACATGGAGAGCATCCTGCAATCTGAGCGGGGTTTGGGAGTGGGCAGGTGGGCAGGTGAGGGGGTCCTGAGGCCAGCACCCTCCTTCCCACCAGGGAACCCCACCCCCTTTCCTATGCCATTTATCTGTCCAGGAGGCTGGAACGGGTGAGAGGATTTGAATCTAGCTGTGAAGACCGCCTGTCTGCCAGGGGCTTTGCTTGGATCGGTCCCTCCCAGTAGCTCCGCCTTAAAGAACACTTGCTGCGTACCAGGTGCTGTCTTTTTATTTTTTTACCTTTATTTTTATTTTTAATTTTTTGACTGCACCAGCAGGGCATGTGGGATCTTAGTTCCCTGACCAGGGATCGAACCCGTGTCCCCTGCAGTGGAGGTGTGGCGTCTTCCTCGGAGTCTCAACCACTGGATGGCCAGGGAGGTCAGCACTTTGGGAACAGGTCCTCGAATCCTCATTAGTCTGTGGTGTTGTTCTAGCATTTTTGCCCCTATTTTACAGATAGGAAAACTGAGGCCCAGAGAGCCTAAGTCATCTGTCCCAGCAAGGCCTCTGCTTCCCCCAGTCCTTCTCTATTTCACTGAACAGGGGCCCTCAGATGACACCCGGGACACACGAGCAGGCATTTACTGGGCCCCTACTGAATGCAGGCATGGTTCTGGCCACTGTGGTGTGTGGAGTTGAATCACGGCACAGCTGGGACCCCCAGAAAGAAGCGTGCAGGTGGCCCAGAGACCCCGTTCTCCACCTCCACTAGGATTGCTCAGCTCTGGCCTAGAGGGGGGAGTCAAGTGTGGCCTGCAACCTTTTTTTCCCTCTGAAGGTAGGAACAAAGACCATCTCACTTGGCAATTACAGCAAACTCAGCTCTGCTGGTCTCCAGCTGTCTCTTCTGCCTGATGGGGTTTCTTTGGGGTAAATATTAAATCAAATCAAACTTCAAGCTCCCTGGCAAGCTGTTCTGCATCCCCACCACCTCACTCCCCTCCCCTGCAAGATCTCCCCTCTCGCCTCCTTCCCTCTGGCATCCAGCTGGGGGAGGCGGGATGCACGAATCCTCAGGGTGGCAGCAGGGCAGAGGCTCAAGTTCAAGGGCTGGTGTCGTGTGCCCAGGGGATACTAGTGCCCAGGGAGCTGGGGCTTGTCCTGACAGAGGTGAGAACTCTCGGCGGGCAGCCCCTGGGGTCAGCCCCCGACACTCCTTTTCACAGGTTTTGCTCCTGGCCACTGTGGCCAAGCTGTGGGAGGTGGGTATTTGCAGCTCCTTCCAGAGCCTCAGTTTCCTCATCTGTAAAATGGGGCTGCAACCCTTTCTCTGCTCTGAGAAACCACCCTGTTTTGCAGACCTCATGAAAATAACACAGAGCAAGTGCCTTATAAACTGTAACTGTATCATTGCGACTCACTTCTGTACCACCTTCGTAACTCACAGAGCAGCTAGAAAATATGAAGTGTGAAACTCCCCTCCCTCCTTTCCTTCTCTTTTTCTCCTTCTTCCTCCCCCTCCTTCCCTCTCTCCCTCTCCCCTCCTCCCCTCCTTTCCTTCTTCCTTCCCTCTCTTCCTTCCTGCTTGCATAGAAACGAAATTCTGAGCTCAGATCATTTTTCCCCATGCGGGGGGGTTTCCGCCCCCATCATGGGCGGCGGGGCGGGTGGTCAGGGGACCACGGAAGGCGACAGCTCAGGCACCCAGACCTGCAGGCGGGCATGAGGAGGGAACATTATTCTCTGTAATGTCACGGTCATCCTCAGTACTTTTTATGTTCAAAGTGCTTCCTTGGCGCTGAATAATTAATTCTCGCCACACTCCGTGCGAGGGAATAAATAAATGTCACTTGTACGGGGTGACTAAGCCCGTGGGGAATCAGGGCTGACAGCTTCAGGCGCCAGCAGAGGGGTCGGCTGGGGACATTGCCGTCAGAGCCCACGGCTGGGGCAGCACTGACTGGGAGGGTGATGGGTAGGGCCCACGTGGGCTCGGGGCGTCTCCTTTGCTTGCTCTGGAAGCATCACGAGCGTCCAGTGAGATGCAGGCCCCGGACCGCAGTGCTCTCACGTGCCTCCACCTTCCGGTCTGTGAAGTGGGAATCATCCTGGTGCTTATTTCCCAGACTTACCGGGACCAATGCAGATACAGCCCTCATGGAGGTTGGCCCCAGGGAGAACGTTTGCACGGGATGTCGGGATATCACTGCCACCTCACATGCCCACTGCTCCCCCACCCCCTGCAACCCCTGGGGTCTCTTCCCAGGCCTCACTTTCACCAGACTCCCTACCAGGGCCCCACCCACCCCTCACCTCCCACCCCTGCCCCTCCCTGGGCTCACCTGCTCCGGCCCAGGGGCCCTGGTTCCCCACAGCTGTCTCGGGCACATGAAGCCCGTTCCCACTGCAGGACTTTCTGCTGGCTGTTCCCTCAGCCCAGAACATTCCTCCCCAGGGAGCCTGAGGGCTGATTCTTTGCTCCACCCAGGGCTCTGCTCCATGTCACCTCCTCAGAGAAGGCATCCCTGACTGCCCATCTAAAATGATCAAATGGATAAGAATACCACTGTCCTTCCCTCACCCCTTATTTTTCATGTATTCACTATAGGTCATCCGTCCCCTCTGCCCTGGAGACTGCAAACTTGGTCAGGGCAGAGACCTTGTCCTTCTTGGTCACCACTGTCTCCCCAGTGCCTGGCATGTAGTAGGTGTTCAACAAATAATTAGTTTGTTCACTGCTGTATTCCCTGTGCCTAGAACAGCTCCCAGCACATAGTAGGTGCTCAATACACATTTGTTTGCTCGTTGTCATCAGCCTAGTGACCGACACAGAGTAGATGTCTAATATATATTTGTTGTCCAATTTGTTGATTCCTAGAAAAGTGCCTGGATCCCGGGACCAGAGGCAGACCCAGCGGGCCCAGATGAGACCCAGAAGCCTGGGAGGGGACAGGCACCCCTCGCTCCACCCTGGAGACCCCAACTTGTCCAGCTGAGCAGAAAGCAAGAGGAATAGGTACTCAACAAATATTTGTTTTATTTGTCATTGTATCTCTAGGACCAGCACTTAGTAAGCACTTGGTGTTTGGGGAACGAATGAATGATTGGATGAAGGGGTTGGATTCCGAAGCCCCAGAATCTTCCAGAACAGAGGTGCCTGCACTATGGGGGGAGAGGTTGGGCCACAGCAGCCGGGCGTGGCAAGCAGCACACGTCTCCACCGTGCGAGGCCGCTCGCCCCGGCACCAGGCCCAACCACGGCAGAGAAGGAGGGGACCGCAGATGGCCGGCCATCTGGCCGCGCAGAAGGCTGTCTGTGCCGGCGCCCCCCCCCCCCGCCGCCATTCCCCACCGGCCCATGCTGTGCTTCCTCTTCCTCTCTGCTCAGCGGGGCCAGCGGGCGCGGGCTCGAGGGTGGGTGGAAGGGTCCCCGTGCCCTCCCAGATTTCTGGGCCTCATCTGGGGCCCCTGGAGTGTGTTGGGCCTGCCTCTGGCCCCAGGATCCAGCATGGGCCGGGTGGTGCAGGGGTCAGAAGGAGTGTGATCAGGGAGACAAGGACCAGGCCAGGTGGGCTCTGAGGACAGGGCTGGGGCTGGACCCGTCCCTCTTCCCAGCACACACACCGTGCTGCCTGCTACCTCCTACCCTGGCGAGGGTGGGCAGGGCGGGGCCTGGAGACAGAGAACAGGAGCCTGGGCGAGTTCCCGAGTATGCATCTGTATGTCTGTGGGTGCACGGGAGGAAGGTGGAATTTCGAATATTCCAGTTCACATGTTTGAGTTAGATATTTTTCTGTCTGTGATTGAGTTCATGGTACACGTGAATTTTTAGCTAGATGTGTGAGGATACATACACATGTATTCGTGTGTGCCTACCCATGCTGTCCCAGTGGTAAGCGTCAGATTTTATTTTTAGGTGTAGGCCCCTATGTAGGGGTGTGTGGGCAGGTGGGCTTCCTGCACATCTGTGTGTACACGCCTACAGGCTGGTGCATGGTCTAGCATGTTGTATGCGTGTGTGCCGGGGAACAAGCTTGTGCGAGGGGCGAGCGCGTCTGGTCTATCTGCATGTCTATGGGGTGTGTGCACATATGTACGCACATGCATTCAATGGTCACACATGTGCAAAAGAATAGGACTGTGTATGTTCGTGTGTTGTGTCCATGCATGTATTTATAGACGTGATGTGTATACGTGTGTGTGGAATGTGTGAGCATGTGTTTATATGTATGCAGTCAGGGATGTGTGTGTGTGTGCTGAATGTGTATGTATAGCCTCATGACAGCATAGACATTGAAGCCAGATCACCTGGGTTTACGTTCCAGATCTGTCACTTGCTGGCCCATGTGGTTTTAGGCAGGTGATTTAAAATATCTGGACTGTGATGGGGCAGCACAGTTTCTGTGGGAGGTCCAGGGATCTTGGGCTCTTTTTGTTAGATTAAAGGTGGATTCAGGGACTCAAGGACAGTTTCCTTAAAAAAGGGACATTTGAACTGGGTCTTGACAGGTGAGTAGGAGTTCAACAGTCAGAAAAAGTTTAGAACTCTCCAGGCAGATAGCACAGCATTTAAGAAGTCAGTCACTGACTGTACCCCTGGTCCAGGCTATCTTTTCTTCCCCAGATGGCGCAGAAAGCCTTTCTACTGGTTTCTTACACCCTCTTTCTGAAGTGCATTCCGGACTTTGGAACAGATTCCTCCCCTTCCTCATGACCTTGCCCTTGGGCCAGCCCCTTAGCTTCTCTGTGCCTCGGTTTTCTTTTCTCTTGTGAGGCTTTTGGTAGCTGTTTCTCAGGACTGTACAGATGAGGAAGTCAATGCTGAGATGTACAGAGGTTTGCTTAAGGTCACACAGTAGAGCTGGGAAAAGAAGCATTTCCGAGGAGTAGCCTAGGCTCTGTTAGAGGCACCAGAATGCGGGTCTCCATTTTGCAAAGTTTAGCTTGGACTTAAGAGTTTAAAGCCAGCACCTCCTTCAACAAACATGTTATAGAGGCGGTATTCAAATTTCATTAATTGAACATGTTAATTGGGCACCTGCTGTGTGCCTGGCTCAGGGGACACATCAGTGTCAGATCCTCTAGGAACGGAAGGTCCAGACCTGCGTTGTCCAGTATGGTAGCCACTAGCCACGTGGGGTTTGGGGGGCAGAATAATGGTCCCCAAAGATGTCCGTGTCCTAATCCCCGGAACCTGTGAATATGTGACCTTACATGACAAAGGGACTTTGCAGATGTGATTCAGTTAGGGATCTCAGAAAAGGGAGATTATCCTGGATTATTGGAGGGGCTGCCCAGTGTAACCACAAGAGTCCTCATAAGAGGGAGGCAGGAGGGTCAGAGTTGGGGAAAATCCAGTAATGGAAGCAGACGTCAGAGTGATACGGGGCCATGAGACTCTAGAAGCTGAAAAAGGCAAGAAAACACATTCTCCTCCCTCCCACTCCGCACCCAAGTCTCCAGAGAGGAACGCAGCCCTGCCAACACCTTGATTGCAGACCAGTAAGGCCCAGTTCAGATCTCTGCCCTCAAGAACTGTAAGGGAATACATTTGCATTGTTTAGCAAATTCCCTGGCCGTCCAGTGGTTAGGATTCCGTGCTTGCACTGCAGGGGGCACGGGTTCAATCCCTGGTCCGGCAACTAAGATCCCCCATGCTGTATGGCACGGCCAAAACTAAATAAATAAGTAAAATAAAAAATAAAATAAATTCCGCTGGACAACATTGGTTTAGACAGACACAAGCAGGCAAACCAACAGGTGAGGTAACTCCAAATGGTGAAGAGTCCTAAAGCCTAAATCTACTGAGATATAAGAGCTGCCTCCCGGGGGTCTATTTCTTGCTAAATCCATGACAGGAATTGGGGGCTCAGAGAAGTTAAGTCACTTGCCCAAAGTCACACAGCAAGAGAAGCATAGGAGGACCAGGGAAGGTCAGGTTGCCCCAGCAGGTGTCAGAGCAGGTGGGGAAAGCTGGGGATTCAGCCTTTCCAACCAAAAAACAAGAGACCTCCTGCAGCGAACTCCAGGCCCCTTTCCCATGAGACTCTCATCCTCTTGGGAGACATTTCCCCCCAAACACTGGCCAAGGTGACTGTATTCATTTCCTGGGGCTTCCATAACAATTACCACAAACTACGTGCCTTAAAGGACAGAAACGTACTCTCTTAACAGCTCTGGAGGCCAAAACCCTGAGATCAAGGTGTTGGCAGGGCGGTGCTCCCCTGAAGAAGGCTCTAGGGGAGGATCCTTCCACGTCTTTTCCAGCTTCTAGTGGTTGCCAGCTTCCTGGGTATTCCTTGGTTTGTGGCCCCATCACTCCCATATCTGTCTCCATGTTCACATGGCTGTCTTCCCTCTGTGTATCACTGTGTCCAGATTTCCATATTCTTATAAAGACACCAGTCATTGGATCTCATCTTTTTTTTTTTTAATTGAAGTATAGTTGGTTTACAATGTTGTGCTAGCTTCTGGTGTACAGCAAAGGAATTCAGTATTATATATATATATATATATATATATATATATATATATATATATTCTTTTCCATTATGGTTTATCACAGGATATTGAATATATATAGTTCCCTGTGCTATATAGTATGTCCTTGTTGTTTATCTATTTTATATATAGTAGTCTGTATCTGCTAATCCCAAACTCTTAATTTATCTCTCTCCCACTTTCCCCTTTGGTCACCATAAGTTTGTTTTCTGTGCCTGTGAGTCTGTTTCAGTTTGGAAGTAAGTTCATTTGTACCATATTTTAGATTCCACATATCAGTGATATCATATGATATTTGTCTTTGTCTGTCTGATTTACTTCACTTTGTATGATAATCTCTAGGTCCATCCACGTTGCTGCAAATGGCCTTATTCCATTCTTTTTTATGGCTGAGTAGCATTCCATTTTGTACGTGTGTGTGTGTGTGTGTGTGTGTGTGTGTGTGTATCTCACATCTTTATCCGTTCATCTGCAGTAAGACCTCATCTTAATTTAATTCTATGTGCACAGACCCTATTTCCATATAAAGTCACCTTCACAGGTAGACACAAATTTGGGAGGGGGGGGTTGGATAGGACATTATTCAACCCAGTACAGAGACTCCAAGCAATTGTCCTCGGACCTGACGGGTGTAGACCTGTGCTTCCCAGGCAGTGAGCTGGGGAGCTCGGGGTTCAAATCCCTGCTTCACTACTCACTGGCTGTGTGACCTTTGGTAAGTTACTTAACCTCTCTGGGTCCCATGTGAGGATGATAACAGCACCTACTTCTACTTCATAGGGTTGTTGAGGATTAAATGAGATAGTGCACTGAATGTCCTGGAATTGACTCAAGCCCACAGCAAGCTCTTCTTAAGCATTCACCATCATAACCTTCCTTCCCCAGTGGTTGAGAGGACCTGGGGTGGATGCAGACACAGCATTAAATAATCCTCAGTGACAAGAAAGTCACTCCCTTTCTCCTTTCCATTCTTCTGCCAACTTGAAGGAGAAAGTCTCCACGGGGTGCTGATATGTCTTTGACGGGGCTCACTGAGTCTGGCTCAGGTATCTTTACAACAAAGCAAGAGAAAGTTTCCATCTCAAAAAAACTTCATCCGGTCAGGCAGCAGGATGGAAACCAGATTTTGGTGATCCCCTTCGTGTCCTTTTATTTATTTTCACGGTCACCTTCTGTTTACGACATGTGATATTGGCTTTCCAATTATGGGGTAATCTAAGCTGTCTTTTTTAAGTCAATGTATTTTCTTAAAGAGAAAGCAAGTGGTTGATTTTAAAGAATTAAGCAAATGGTAGTTCAGGTGTGGAGAGGGCAGGAACTGGTCCCATGAGTGCTGCAGGGGGGATGGGGCAGAGCTGCACGGGGATGCCTGAATGCCCCGGGAGTGTGTGTGTGTGTGGGGGGGGTGGGCAGCAGTTTGGGCATTTGAGGTCCAGAGTGGAATGTTTCCTTGTAAGCTTCAAAGGATCCAATTAGCTGGATTATATCTCCTGATCTGTGTAGACGCCACCCGGGTACAATTCACATTCCACATCATCTCCCTTCTTTCAGAGGTGACCTGCCCAGGGTAGCAGGGCAGAATGGGAACCAGGAAGTCCCACAGGACCTGAGTGAGGGAGTGGAGAGCAGAATGGGGCTGAAAAGTGCAGGACCCATTGCGATTCAGCCTCCTCCAATCTCAGCAAAAGGAAATTCTCCAGCCTGGGTTATGCAAACATCTAGCAAGTTCACCTTCAAGGGTTTAATTTGCTTCCCCACTCCTCCACTTTCAGAAGGTGACAAGTGCCATTCACGAGTCAGTGAGAGCGGGCCGGGCCTGAGCTTCTGGAAGGACCAACACTGTAAAGGACAGTTTGTCCCAAAGCACGTGGGCCACCGCTTTGTCCCGGGAAATTCACAGCAAGTACCGAGTGGTATGACTGAGCCAACTTCTGCCAGCAGGCACAGGGCTGTATGCAGCTCAGGGGCCTCGGGGGACTCAAGCGTGGCCTCTCCTTTTTTTCTCGCGACAGACTAGCATTAACCCAGGCATGGGAGTGAGTGAGCTCTGGAGACAGATTCTGTTGTGCAATCAGACAAGTAATAGCTCCCCATGAGAGCCTCCACCCACAATCCCTCCGACTAGCTCACTCTTCCCAGTATCTGTTGCTATGTAACAAACCACCCCAAACTTAGTGGCATAAAACAACAGCAATGATTTTATTATGTCACGGTTCTGGCATCAGCGAGGCTCGGCTAGGTGGTCTCAGGCAGGGTCCGAGTTGCAACTGAGGTCTCAGTTGCAGTCACATGGTCCCTGGGGCTGGGGTCATCTTGCTGTTTGCTCACTCACACATCTTGCAACTCACACAATAGATGCTGGTTATCAGCTGGGACCTCAACTGGGACTGTGGCCTCCTCGGGCAGCTTGGGCTTCCTCACAACATGTCGGCCTCACAACATGTAGGAAAAAGTATCTCAGGAGGGCCAGGAAGAAGCTGTGTCACCTTCTGTAACTTAGCCTCAGAAGTCACATAGTGTCACTTCCATCATAGCCACAGCCCTGGCCAAGAGGAGGGACATGGACCCCGCCTCTCAACTGCAGGAGTGACAACTTCATACTGCAAAGATAGCTTGTGAGATGGAAGAACTTGTGGCCACCTTGTAAAATACACTGCCACTCCCACCGTTTCCTGCTCTAATTCCAGTCCAGATTCTTCCCAGCTTCCGATTCTGTGGACTTTCATCAGGCACCTAGTGAGCGCTCGCTGCTTTCATTAACATCCGCACATAAACTCTCCACAACTCCACTTTGCGGTCGGCCTGCGATATTCCCATTTCACAACCACGGGCTCTGAGGATCAGAAAGTCTAAGGCACCCGCCCAAGTTCCCACAGCAGTTCAGCAGTTTTAGGGAACATCGGTAGCTTTGGATGCCTCTTCTGGTCACTGTCCTTGCATTTCCTCGAAGACGACCCCTCCCTCACCTCAGACCATGTGGTTTGGGGTTAGTCTGACTCCACCCATTGGTCCATAGATGGGCATGTGACTAAAGCCTGGCCAATCAGAATTTTCCAAACCTGTAGCCTCAGTGATTGGTTCAGGGACCATCAGGTGACCCAGTTTGGTCCACTCAGAGATAATCCTAGAACAGTTGGGAAGAGAGAATTTTGGGGGTGACTAACCACCATGAATTCTCAGCTGAGCCTGCTGGGATGCCTTTTCCATCTTGAGGGCGAGGCCTACCTGAGAATAAAGCCAACATAGACAAAAATGACCACGAGACAGAAAGAGATAGCGTCCTGAGGTCAGTGCTTGAGCCCCTGGATCCAGCCATACCTGAAGTTGGCACTACCCTTGGACTTTGTCATTATAAAAGCCAATATCTTTTCTTTTTAACTGAGGCCATTTTGAGTTGAGGTTTCTAGGATAAGCAAAAGACTCTTGGCCTATAATGAGGCAGAAAAAGAATTTGAGTCCAAGCCTATCTAAGTCCAAATTCCAAATTCTTTCCCCAGAACCATGCCACCTCCCTGAGTCCCATCCACCTTCCGTGTCCAGATCAATTCTTCCTTTTCTGTGATACCTTCCCTACAAACATCAGCTCACAGCATCTCTCCTCAACTCTAATTGTTGGAGTTTGTGGCCTTTGGTCTAAGTGCTTTACAGGGAGGGGCCCCTGATCCACACTATACCCTCTTCTGTAATCACGGGTGCTTGAAGTTTCACCATCAGAGCAGAATTCCTTTGGATTAAGCATTGCCCTCCTCAAGTGATTGTTTTAAAATCCTGATCCCCTGAGAGTGGAACTCGACTCACTATGGCCCAAGGAAAAATGGATAAGGGTGTTCAGGTTGGAGATACAGGGCAGTGAAACCATGAAGGCGGGTGTGTTTGATTTTGGCCAGAAAGGAGGACGTGGCATTTAAGCTGCAACTCATAAAAAAAAAAAAAAAAAAAAAGGCAGGATTTGACAGTCAGGGATGTGGGAAAGGGCATTGGAGGTGGAAAGAGCAGACTAAGATGTGAGAATCTGTGGGGTACATTCAGGAAACAGCGTAAAATTAGCTGCTGTGGATGGTGTGTGATATAGGACAGAAGGCTGCTCAGATGATCCTGGGAACATGAAACACCAGGCTGAGGAATTTGATCCTTATTTTCCTGGCAATAGGGAGCCACTGAAGGTGCTGGAGCAGTGGGGAGAGCCTCAATCAGAGCAGCACTTTGGGAAGATTAATTTGTGCCCGGGGGGGGGGGGGGGGGGGGGAGGGAGGGAGTGGCTTGAAGAGGCCAGAGGCAGGGCCAAGGGAAGCCGAGAGAGAAATGAGTGCATCTGAGTAAGAGTCAGACAATGGATGGGTTAGGAGTGATGGGGGACATTCCTGGGAACAATTGCCTTGATATAGACACAGACTGGGTGCCAGCACAGGGGTGGAGCATTAGAGCAGCCTGTGTTTTGGCCCCTTTGCCACGCGACGTCCAGGCTCAGCATCTTCCTTCTTTAAGAATGGCATCCAGGGAATTCTCTGGCGGTCCAGTGGTTAGGACACGGTGCTTTCACTGCCGTGGTCCTGGGTTCGATCCCCGGTCGGGGAATTAAGATCCCACGGCCAAAAAGAAAAAAAGAAAAGAATGGCCTCCATCCCCGGCCCTCCACATATAGATCCATGGTGTGCAGACCAGGATGGCGTTACTTTGCACTGCTGAGTAGCTTCCCACTGTGCGGACGTACCACAGCTCACTCACCTATTCACTGCTGGTGGACATTTGGGTAGCTCCCAGTAAGCCCCTTTTTAAGTGTCAATAGATGTCACCTCGCACAAAGCAATAACATCTGAGAAAGCGCTGATGGGATGGGCCAGCTATCTTTTATCTAGTACACCTTAGATAAATGCATAAGTATCACAAATCACACATGTTTGTCCAGGACCATCTTTCTCCTGCTCGGGGCTCGCTCTGGCAGAGGCTGTGGGAATTGCTGCTGCAGTGGTTGTGTTGTTGCACGAGGATGCTGCCGCGGGACCGGAGATGGGCATGGATGCCAAGCCTCTTCTCATCCTTGGACGAGAGGCCTTCTGGAAGCCGCTCTGGCTGGGCCCCTGCCCCCCACCTCCAGTCTCAGCTGGATGGAGACATTGAGCCCAATTCATGCTGCCTTCAAAGGGCTCCTGTCTGAACCAGGCTCTTGGGCTAACCTCAGCCAAATCCTCGCCTAGGGAAACACACTGGGCCCTTGTTCAGACGGAGGCCCGCCTGCAGGAGGTCAGCCCAGCTGCGAGGGCAGAATCCCCAGCTCAGCCGTGGAGTGTGGCACGGGGGCTTCCTGGGCGCGCTGCCCGCCAGCCCCAGGCCCACCACCCTAGATGAGACAGAGGCTGCCTGGGAAGGCAGAAGCCTCACCTGGGGGTTCCCACACGTGTCTGCTGCTGAGTCGGGAAGGGCCAGTCCCTCGGCCTGGGGTGTGGATTGCGCTCCCCTCTACCTCTCAGAAACTACACGCAATCCATTTTCCTTTCTTCCTCCTGGGATCTGAACTGCTTCTGCCCAACCAGAGCTCTTCTGTTGGCTATTAAGTGCCCTCCGGGCTGCAGATCTTAAGAATTATTCTACCGGAAGAAGCAAGCCTGAGAACCTGCCCACGTACAAGGGGAGAGGATTACACAGGGGCTTGAACACCAGAAAATGACAGGGATCCGTCGCGGGAGAACATCTGAGGGTCTGTCTCTCGCGCTGCTTGTTCTCTACCTCTGGGGAGATCCCCAAGGCTGTCAGAACCCCGTCCCCTCCCCATTCTATAGTCCTCCCCCCGGCCACTGCTCTGGCACCCACCCACGTGTCAATGAGTCCCACATTTCTGTCTCTATCCACCTGTGTACTCAGTATTGCCACTCAGATGTCTCAAAGGGACCTAGGCACATCCAAAATCATTCTCTCCCACCTGAACTCCAGACCCAGATCTCCATGGTGTTGAAGGGAGAAACTTCTATGAGCATCTTCCTGGGCACGGTCAGAACTGCCCATCTTGGGGGCAGATCTCCTGGGGAGATAGGAGAGCAGATCCATCCCTGCAGAGACCCTACACTCACCACCAAGTGTTCCTGCAGACAGGGCTGTGCTCTCCAAGGCCACCACCTGGTGGGCCCGTCACCGTCACCGTGACATCTCCAAATCCCTCCCCCTGCCCAGGGTTGCTATCTCCTTAGGTGGCAACACATTGTCAGTGGGTGGAGGGGAACCGAGAGGCATTTATGGAAGAGAGAACTGATGATGGGGAGATTTAATTCACGGCTGATCCACTGCTTTTCAGGCCGGGCCTGGAGGAAGCTGCAGACCCATGTGCTTGTGACCTTCATTTATTTCAGACTTTCCTGGGAAGGGGCTGGGTGGGAGGAGGGCCGCAGGTGGGGAGGGGGGAGAAGAATGGGCTGGGAGCTGGTCCACCCACCAGGGTACTCGGGAAATGAGCCCCAGGAAATTGTCTTGCAGAAAAGGAAAGAGAGGAGCCGGGTTCCATTCTCTGGTTTCTAAAAGGAGGCAGGAAAAAAAATCATTCTGTAAATTTGCAGTCCTCTCTCCCTGAGCTTTTTTTTTTTTTCCCTCTGCAAGCACAGAGGACATGGTCCCCGTGTCCTGCCACGGCGAGAGCGGCTCGTTAATTAAACAGACGACCAGATGTCACCGTTCATTAGGCCGCGTGCGCAGCCCCTCCAGGTGGCTCCTTCCCCAGACCCCCGCCCCTGGCGGCCCCAGCCCTGGAGAAAGAGCCTGGCACACAGCGGGGTGGAGGTGCCCAGCAGTCCGCCCACCCCCCACCCCCGAGTCCTTGTCGGTAGGGGCACCGCAGCCAGACGCGAGGTGATGGAGACTTTTAATTTTCATCACGCCTGTCTGTCGAGCTCCATTTTAAATCACTTTAACGGCAGATTAAGAATATATAAGCTGATGTTAGAGGACATTCTTAGTGCCTTTATAAATATCTTAAATCAAAAGTTTGGCTTAATTGCACTTGGACGTTAGAGGAGGCTGGGGTGGGAGCAGGGTGTGGCTCAGATGAGCCCCGGTAGTAAGGGGCCTGGGAGGCGAGAGGGGAGCCCCTGGGGTGTAACATGGAGGGTCCACAGGTCTCAGAGAGCAAAACATCCGTCCAGTTTGCACGTGATGATTGAGTTTTCCCTTCCCGTCCAGACCTCGCGTGCAACACCAGGTACACCTGCAAACCAGGGGTAACCACGCCCAAGGCAAAGCCCTGCCCTGACCTCTCCGGAGCTGCAGCCTGGCAAGGAAGATGTCCAGTGACCAAGTAATTCCACATGGTGACCACAACAGCAGTTGTTGATCACATACGATGTATCAGGCCCTGTTCCACGCACCCGACCGACATATAGTATCTCATTTAATCCTCTACGGTGGGATTATCATTCTCCTTATTTTAAAAAGCGGGCTAAGAGAGGTTAAATGACTTGGTTGAGGTCACACTGCTTTTCAGTGAGAGACCAAGGTTTGCACCCAGGCAGCCTGTGGTGCCAGAATCTGTGCTCTAACCACTACACCTTTCTGCTTCTCCCTCCATATGGGATGAGTGTCAAGAGAGTTTCCACGGAGAGATGGAGCGGGGGAGCTTAACTGGGGGCTTGACTTCACCCAGGGGCACAGAGGAGGCTTCCCAGAGAGGAGATGCTTCACTAGGACCTGATGGGTGAGTAGGAGTGAGGCCAAGTGAAGTGGGAAGTACGTGGCAAGGGAGCTAGAACAGCATGTGCAAAGGCCCTGAGGCAGGCCCTCTCTTGGTATGTTTGGGGAACAGAAAGAAGGATTTTTTTTCTTCTGTTTCATTCATGGTTATATATCCAGGGCTGAGTGCAGTGCCTGGCACCAAGTAGATGAGGAGTGAATATTTGTTGAATGAATAAACAGAGGAGGTCCCACTGCAAGGCCAGATGTCAGTGATCGAAAGAGGCCTGTGAACAGCCACCCCGGGATGCTTCTACAAACCAGCCCTTCTGCCAGCCTTCCGGTGGGGAGGGGCCCCCGCACGGCAAGGGCTGCGTGGGCTGCCAGTGCCAGTGCCTTTGTGTCTTGCGGAGTCTCTTGACACTGACATGGCCGTAGGAGGCATGCAGAAGGAGACGCCCTCCAACTCTGCAGTGGGCGTGCTTGCTTCGGCCTCCCCAGCATCCTTTCCTCCTGTTTCTGGCTTTTGCATCTCCATTTTCCTTTGGGACCATCTCTCTCCCAACTGCAGCCCGTGAGAAGGAGGGGTTCCACAACCCAAGTTCTAGGGATGGCCAATCAGCAAAGTGCATTCCCTTGACCACAGTGATTGGCTCAGGGATGGCCATCTGACCCGAAGGGAAGCAATGAGAGTCAGCCCTGCAACGTGTGCTGAAATTACTGCAGTAGAGAAGCTTTGTCTATGTGGAGTTTGCTGAGCTGCTCATCATCCTAGGTGCTCCTGGGGTGCTTCTGTCATCCTTTGGGGAGAGGCTGCAAAGGCAAACAGGACTGAGAGATGAAGAGAGAGTGACTCCTGGAACCTTTGAGTCCCTGGATCCAGCCGTTCCTGAAGTCACTTTCCCCTGAAATTTTCCAGTTACATGACCCAATAAATTCTCTCCTCTGTTTACACCAGGGAGTGTTGGGTTTTCTCTTATGTGTCAGCCACTGGCTCAAGAGATTTCCAACACAGAAAATTGGCACGCATTTCAGAAGTTCTGCAGAGCCTCCCGTGGAAGCCAGGCTTACTTTCTCTGCCTTGAGTTTGCTGAGGGAGTCAGGACACCCACTCAAATCTCAATTCTCTTGCACGTCAGCTGGTGACTGACTTGGGACTTGCCCTCTCAGAGGGGGCCCTGGTTTCATTAGCCGGAACATAGAGTTATAATCTCTGGCTCACCAGTTTCACTCAGTTGTGGATGTGTTTGGTGGCCAGTGATGTTGGCCAACAGGCTTTAGAGCCGCAGCTCTTATGTAAGACCCACCACGTCCCACACTTCACCTCCCATGACTCTTACCCTGCTGTAGTCACACTGGCTATTTATTTGGTTTCTTGGACACAGCAAGCTCATTCCTACTTCAGGGCCTTTGCACTTACTGTTCCTTCTGCCTGAAATGCTCCTCCCCTGAGATTAGGCACGTCTGGGTCCTACTCCATCTTCAAGGCTCAGCTCAAAGTTTGCCTCCTCCAAGAAGCCCTCCCTGACCCTCCCCTAAGGTCCCTGACTCCTCATCTCCCGATTTTATCTCTTTCCAGTCCTTATTATTTCTGAACTCACTTTTTTGTGAATGAATGTGTGCCTCCTCTCACAAACCTGGAAACTGTGAGCGCAGGGAGGTTGTTGGTCTTGCCCTCTGCTGTCTGTTGTGTCCCCGGCACAGTGGGTGCTCAGTGAATCTTTGTGGACTGACTGTGTGACCTCAGGCTAGTCACTTACCCTTTCAGAGGCCACCTTCTTTTTCTCACTTGTAATTTGGCATCTTCATTCATGCCTGGCACTCATGGGATCCAGTGAAATGACGATGACTCTGTAAGCCCTTGAATTATATTGCAATCATATTAAAAAGTGAGGGCTGCTTATTAGGTTGTGGGCGGGTCTTCCACCCTCCCAACAAATCTCCTACTTCCTTCCATCCCTAAATCCAACCCTAAAGGAGAGATTCTCCTTGCTACACAGACTTCAATCCAGGAGGACTTCCTGGAGAAGGGGGCGTTCTTCACCCAGCTTTATCAGTCTCTTGAGCCCTAGGGTTGACTTGCTCCTTGCAAAACTCCCTCCTCGGGGGCTTCCCGGGGGCTTCCCTGGTGGCGCAGTGGTTGAGAGTCTGCCTGCTGATGCAGGGGACGCGGGTTCGTGCCCCGGTCCGGGAAGATCCCACGTGCCACAGAGCGGCTAGGCCCGTGAGCCATGGCCGCTGAGCCTGTGCATCCAGAGCCTGTGCTCTGCAACGGGAGAGGCCACAACAGTGAGAGGCCTGCGTACCCCCGCCCCCCCCCGCAAAAAAAACAACTTCCTCTTCGGAACTTCCCTGGTGGTCCAGTGGGTAAAACTCTGTGCTCCCAACGCAGGGGGCCAAGGTTCGATCCCTGGTCCGGGAACTAGATCCCGCATGCGTGCCACAACTAAGAAGTCCGCATGCTGCAACTAAAAGATCCCGTGTGTCACAATTAAGAGGACCCGGCGAAGCTAAAATAAATTAATTAATTAATTAATATTAAAACAAACAGAAAAACCCTCCCCTATTCCCTTCCCAAAGCCCTGACATACTTCCCTTCCATAAGCCCTCACCATTGTCACTGCCCACCCCCCACCCCCCAAACCCAGAACATTTTCTTCAAGAATGCAAGCAGCGGTCAAGGGCATGGCCTCCTCCCCCAGCATCCCCGCCCCCTAGACTGGGGAATTAGACTCTGGGCCATGCCATCTGTCTGAAAACAATTAGCAGTAAACACCAGCACACTGGGGCTCCAGGTCGCCAGGGGACGAAGCGGTGGGGTTATAAATCCAGAAGGTTCCCAGCTGAATCAGCCTTCCTGTCCGTGGGCCAAGAAAAATCCTCCCAGCTGCCCCTGGGGAGAGAGGTTCCCAGCCACCTCTTGGGGGATGGAGGGGAGGCTCTACCGGAGCCTCACAAAGCCCTGGCCTCAGCTGGGGAGGCGGATGGGGGACCATCTGGCGGAGTGCAGGGACGTGTCCGGGCCAGACGGAGAAGCAGCCTTATTTGCTGTGTATTGTGTGTTCCTTCTCAAAACACTCCGCGCATATGCTTCAAGTGCGTGGCTCTCAGCCAGCTGGGACCAGGGGTGGGTCAGTGGGAGTACTTCCGAAGGGAGGGGTGACGGGTATGAGCCTGTCTACGGGGTGGGGACAGCTCATAGTGCCCCACCCCACCCGACTCGGCCCGGGGTTCCTCTTCTCCAGCCCCCCTGCTTGGCCCGTGCCTAAGTTTCCCCTATTAAGCCTCCTCCCCCCGCGCTCCCCCCACCCCCGCTCAAATGTCACTTCCCCTTACAACGGAAGGGGAGCCCACTTTGCCAAACTTGACTGCGTTTAGCTACATAAGGTCTGGCTCACCAAGCCGTTTCTTCATTTTGGTAATTTGAATAAGTTGCTAGTGAATTAAAAAAACAGGAGATGCTACATAAAAATCTGATGTTCAGCTTGTTATGAAAAATCGAAAACTCTGGCAAGTCTTTGCCATCAACGCAGCCACGATCGGCCCAGGTTGGGGGTGGGGGGCAGGCAGGGAGCGGGGAGAGGAGGTGCCTGCCCCTTAAGCCTGGCATGACTTTTCTGTTCCAATCGTCTGCTCATTCATTCACTCGTTCAATAGCAGTGGGACCTGTCGCTGTGCCTGGTTCTTTATACGGCGCTTTGATTCTCACAGGGAAGACAGACGTTAAATCCTAAACCGGGGCATATGTAATATAATGTCACATGGTGATAAGTGTTACTAAGGAAATATATAGCAGAGAAAGGGGTTGGAGAGGGATGGGGGTAGGAGGGGCTGCTGCTAACGCAGACCCATCAGGCCTGAATTGGCTGAAGGGTCCCCACAGTGCAGGAAAGGCACGCCTGCAGGAAGGAACAGCAGGTGAAAAGCCCCTGAGGCTGGGAGCCCGAGGGAGTGAGTGAGGGGTGGCCAGGCTCTTCTGAAACAGGTAATCTGGACAGGCCCGGCTTGGGGTTACCCCAGGTGGAGCCTTATTCTGCTTTAGACTCTGGGAAATCCAGCTAGTGAACCCTGGAGGACTTCCTGAGTGGGGCCGACTTTGAGGATTCCAGGTGGTTTGATCCTGATTCTCAGCCTCTTCCGGACTAGCTGGGGTGGTCCTGGTGGCAGGGATGTGGGGGTGGGGTGTGGTTTCCCCAGAGGCAAGGCTCCTTAGTGGTTAAGTCTCCAGCTTCCTGGGTTCAAGTCCCCTCTACCCCTCACCTCGGGAAGGGGACTTCCCCTCTCTGAGCCCAAGTTTCCCCATCTGTAAAATGGGGCATCTAGAACTCACCTCAGGGGACTGTTGTCTTACTAAGTTAATACCTATGTGCGCATCTATATAAAAATATCTATGCAAAATGTCTAGGCAGATGCTCGGCACATAGAAAGTGCTGTGTAACCGTTAGCCATTTAAATTTAAGGAGCAAAGGGAGACCATTGTTTAAAGGAGTGGTCCTCAAACTTTTTGGTTTCCAGACCCATGACACCTAAAAATTATCAAGGACCCCAAGCAAAGAGCTTTCGTTTATATGAGTTCTATTATTCAGTATTTCTCATATTAGAGATTGGTAAAATTTTAAAACATGAATTTATTAATTCACTCAAAAAGAAAGATAATACACTTATTACATGTTAATGTCAATAATATATTTTTATGACAAATAATGATTTGTCATAAAAATGATTTGTCTCAAGCCAAAAAATGTGTGGCAGGAGTGGCCTTGTTTTCTGTTTGTGCAAATCTCTTTAATGTCCGGGATCTGGATCTTCAGATCTGCTCCACATCCAGCCTTTTGTCATTTGTCTTCTTGGTGGAAGGCAGTGAAGCAAAGCCAGCTCACTGACTGGGGACTGGAAAACGAGGGCCTTGTGGATCCCCCCAAAGGGTCTCAGACCCCCAGGGGTCCTTAGGCCACACTTCAGAAATGGCTGGTCTAGGGCTTCCCTGGTGGTGCAGTGGTTAAGAATCTACCTGCCAATGCAGGGGACACAAGTTCGAGCCCTGGTCCGGGAAGAACCCACATGCCACGGTGCAACTATGCCCATGTGCCACAACTACTGAGCCTGTGCTCTAGAGCCCGTGAGCCACAACTACTGAGCCTACATGCCGCAACTACTGAAGCCCACGCGCCTAGAGCCCATGCTCCACAACAAGAGAAGCCACCGCAATGAGAAACCCGTGCACCGCAATGAAGAGTAGCCCCCCGCTCGCCGCAACTAGAGAAAAGCCCTCACGCAGCAACGTGGACACACCGCAGCCAAAAAAAAAAAAAAAAAGAACAGCTGGTCTGGGGGGCCGTTCAGGGTGGCAAGTGGGCACGTGGCTTTGTCCCTCCGAAGTGCAGGGTGGGGACGGGGCCCCAGGAGACAGTGTCTGGATTTAGCTTGCCTGCTGAGGCTCGGAGGGGCTGGTCCTGGGACCTGGCTGGCGAGAGGTAGGAAGGGCTCTGCTCTGCAGACATCACAGACCCATGGGCGAGGCCGGCAAGTAAGCAGGGCGTTATAACCAGAATATGGGGGGCATGCTGGCCATTGGGGAGGATGACAGAGACACCCCGACCCTCTGCGGGGAGAAGATGGCGTCCCCTGATCAGAATTCTCATACTGGCCCCTCGTATGAGCCCCAAGGTGCCCAGACCCGGGCAGTCCAGCACTGGCTCTCTGTGAGTCAACAAAAGTTCTCTTCAACAGCCTTCAGGGCTCCATTATCCCCATTTTATGGAGGGAGAAACTGAGGCTCCTGCCCCACAAAGTTGAGTCACAGGTGTGGGCGGCAGAGTCTGGGAGGGCATCCCAGGCCTGGGGTCCTCAAAAGAGCTGGGGGACCACCCCAGGCAGAGTCAAGATGGTCCTGCCCCTCCAACATGAAGGTCTCTGGGGCACTGGACGGCACTGGGCCAGGGGACGGACGACCCAGTCTCTTCCTTTCCCAGAACGTCAGGAAAGGAGAGCTGCGGCTGAGAGGGGGAGAGGGAGCCACCCTTGCCAACTGCTCTCATAGCCTCAGTTTCCTCATCTATAAAATGGGGCAATAATACTCCCAACTATGTCGTTCTCAAGATGAATCAACTGCATGCCCCCCATGCGCCTGGCACACAGTGGACACATGACCCACATCCCACTCCTGCTGTGACCTCCTCCACTTGCAGAAATTTCCCCAGGACTCGCTTTGCCTTGTCAGCAAGTCCCCCTTGTGTTATTTTTTTTTATATATAAAAGCACTGCCTTGTATGGGCACTTACAGTCTTTGCTGAGTCCCTTGTGATCTTTACCTCCCTTAAGCCTCTTGGCAGCTCCTCCAGGAGAGTAGCACCTTATCCCCATTCTAAGGAGACAAGACTGAGGGGGGTACTTGCACAGATACACACGCAGGAAGACACACATTTCCCTGCTCTGCCATCACAGAAACAGCAGCAAGTTGCAAGGGAACAGGGCAGGTGGACAGGCCTTGCCCGCACGGGAACAGAACAGAAAGCCCCCAGTCCCCGCCGTGGGCGCGGGGGGGGGGTGGTTGTCACCAATTTTCCCCCCTTGCTCCGAACTGAGAGGTTCCTGGGACGCAGGACTCTTGGTGCTACACCAGGGACAGTCCTGAGCAAATCAGGGTGGAGTTGGTCATTCTACCCTCACGGCACCACTATTTCCCATCCCAGGTCTGGGATGAGAGAGGAAAGGGGTGTTTGAACAAAGCCCCAAGGTGCCTCATCAATGGGGACTGATTCCAGCGAACCCGAACCTCAAAGCTGTCAGAACGGATCCTCTGGCCCGAGCGGAGGCTGCAGGGTGGATCAGGCAGACGCAGGGCCTGCCCGAATGACCTCATTTGCTCATCCCAGGGTTCGAAGATGATTTCACCAGCGGCCCAGGCCAAGAGGAAGGGAGGGTTTCACGCCTTGTTCCTACTCCACAGCAGTTGACAGGTTGATCCTGGTGACCCAGAGTGGATGGAGACACCTTAGCCTCCTGGCTGAGATCAATCCTTAGACAGCCAGACAGCCTGGGACCCTGCCTTGCTGAGCCCAAGACCCTTTGGGGACTGAAAGCAGAAAAATAACCATTAACACCAATTCCCACCTGGAATTCCCTAAAATGCTGGCCTTATTCCCCAGACCTCACCATAACCTTCTGATGAGGAAATCAAAGCAGTTTATCTGGAGTCAGATTTGCTACTTCCTGGCTGTGTGTCCTTGGTAAGTTACTTAACCTCTCTGAACCTGTTTCCTCATCTGTACCTAAGGGACAGTTTAGTTGATATTCTTGTTACTTGGTTCATTCTTTCCCTCCTTTGACCTTCCCAGCCACTCTCTGAGAAATGGGTTATTTTATACATCAGGATGGAGGTTCAGAAAGGTAAAGTAACATGGACAAAAAGCCCACGGCTCTAAGAGTAAAGTGAGATTTGAACCTGACCTTGACAGGCTGAAGCCCATCTCATCCCCATGACACCTGGGCTGCCTGAGAAGTGAGTAAGATGAAGACATGCTGTATGAGACATTAGTACTCTTTGCTTCTCAAAGTGCGATCCCCGGACCATCAGCGTTAGGTTGTTGAAATGCAGAGTCTCAGGCTCCACCAGAAACCAGCTGAGTCACAATCTGTCTTTTAAAAATCTCCTCAGGTGATTGGTGTGCACAGTAAAGTTCGAGAACCTCTGGGCTAGATCAGGGTTTCCTCGAGTTTGTTCAGGAAAATGGGAGTAGGTATAATTAAAATAAAAGATAACAGGAGGGTGTGGTTTAGTACCCAAATCAATCTGGGACATTCAGGGTTAAACAAAAAGAAAGTACAGGACTTACTAGGGCCTTTAATAATCAAATGTACATTCTGTGTCTGTAGGAGACATATCCCAATTGTATCAAAAGATCAATTTTTTTGAACACAGCATCTTGTGTTCTGCAGAATAGAGTGGAGGGAAAACCTGGGTCCTGTAGATATTAATGATAAAATCACAGCTCCCATTTATTCAGCACTTATTACGCATCAGGCCCTGGACTCCTCCACATCTTACTGTGTAACTTTCATCCTCAAAGTTACTTCATCATCCAAAATGGCTCCTGTTGCTCCAGCCATCGCATCTGCATTCTAGGCAGCTGGAGGAAGGAAAGTCATCCATCAACTGAGTCATTCTCCTTTAAGGAGCCTTCCTGGAAGTTCCATGAAACACTTCCACCTTCACCTCACTGGCCAGCTTTAGCTACACAGCTGAACCTAAATGCAAGTGAGCCTAGGAAATGTTGCCCAGATAAAAATTTGAGGTGTTGTGGCTAAAGAAGAAGGGGAGGGTGGATATTGAGAAGATAATTATCAGTCCCTGCCCAGAAGCTTTCCTGGGGGAGAGGGGCTTGTCCAAGGTCATACTGCTGGTCAGTAAGGGAACCATATTTGAACCCACCAAGGCCAAGTATCTCAGCTTTTGCTACATTTGTTAATTGTCTAAAGAGGAAAATCAAAAGGTTTGATTTAAAATGTTCTTTTAAAGTTTTCTTTTTTTTTTTTTTTCTGCTCAGAGAAGTGCGAGAAACATTGGGTAACACGAAGGGAAACAGATTTCTTGGCTCCAGGGCTTTTCCAAGTGAATCAAGAGGCCATAGATAACAGAAGCCCTGATTCAAAATGGCTTCTCCAAGGAAGAAGTGTGTATTATGTCACAGCACTGGAAGACAGAGAGGGTGTCAGGGCTGGTTGATTCAGCAGCCCACTTAGTGTCAACCAGGACCTAGGCTCTTTTCATTTCTGTGCTTTGCCATCTTTAGGCTCATCCCCTCATGGTGCAGTATGGCTGCTGGTGAGCCAGCCATCCTGTCACAAAGCCCTAAAGGCAGCAGAGTGAATAGCCTTTCCTCACAGCCATATGTAAAGACAAGGAAATCTTTCCCAAAGCTGCCCGACACACTTCCCCTATTGCTAGAGTTCTCCACGTAACCCCTCCTAGGCCAGTTGTGAAACAGGGGAGACCTCGGAACTCCCACTATTGGTTTAACTGCGGGGCAAGGGTGGGACCAAGGCAGCACCTGGACAAAATCAGGGTTCTATTGACAGGGAAGGGGGATCGCTAATAAGGCCAAACCAACATGGCAGGTCATGGAGGCTTTGAATGTGCAAACACACTTTGTGTAATCCCTGTAGGGGAGAAGGTGGCTCAGCCCCTGCCCAGAGAGCCGGCTGGCTGTGGGAGAGGTGCTGGGTGAGGTGAGGGGCCAGGGCATTTAACCCCCAGTGGATCGCGGAGGAGATCACATGAGATTAACTTTTTCCCAAGCTGCATGTTGGGAACACGGTGTCTTACTGTTTTATTTACCTCCATTAAATATTTTTCTGGGGACTTCCCTGGCGATCCAGTAGGGGATCCAGTTAGGACTCCACTCTTTCACTGCCAAGGGTGCGGCTTCCATCCCTGGTCGGGGAACTAAGATCCCGCCAGCTACGTGGCTTGGCAATTCAGTCAATCAATCAATCAACATTTTTCTGATAACTTGTCAGGGTGGAGGCTAAGATGGGTCACTCAGATTGTCCTCCAGGAGGGACCTGTTGCCTTAGCTTTGGGGAGTGCTGTCGGGGACTACCTCGGGAAGGCTGCAGTCGCCAAGCCACCTCTGCTGGGTGACGATCCCCCCGGAACTGCCCTCATCTGAGGACCCCGCAGTTCTCAACAGGGCGATTTTGCCACCCAGGGGACATTTGGCTTTGTCTGGAGACACTTCTTGTTGTTACGACCGGGAAGGGGGCGGTACTGGAACGGAGTGGGTAGAGGCCAGGGATCCTGCTCTCCCGCAGCAAAGAATGATCCGGCCTCAAATGTCAACAGTCCCAAGGTTGGGAAACTGTGATGACTGAGGAAGGCCAGTGGAAAACCCTGGACAGCTCACTGCCCACAGGACTCCTCTGGGAGGGCTTCCTAGCCCCAGAGGCCCCGTGTGGTGGGTTCACAAGCTGCCCCCTCTCTCTGCCCCTCCTGTTTCCCTCCCTTCCCTTCCCATGGGGTTGATCCCAAGGGCCCACCTTAATACACTTTGTGCATGCTAACCTCCTTCTCAGAATCCACACCCCTGGGAATGCAAAAAGTCATTCTTCCAGAAAGTTCTAGCAAGGCAGAAGTCAGCTAGCTATGCATCCTGTAGGCAGTGAAAACTCTGCAAACCTCTGACTCCCAAGATAACTGCTGTGCGCCACTGGCAGGTGTTCATCCTGGGTTCGTTTTTTTTCCAGGCACCTAGCAGGTACCTGTTGTTTGTCCTGGTCAGCTCCCAAGCTCCCTGTTTCTGGGAACCACACCTGGAGGACCTGCGCTCCCCTCCCCATAGGCCGTGAGGCCGGCCAGGACCTGGCTCCTGCCTTTCCCCTTTTCCTCCTTTCCCCAGAGATGGGCATGTGATTCAGGCCTACCTAATCAGTATTGTCCTGCCTCCTGATCTCAGTGATTGGTTCAGAGGTAGGTACATGATCCCAGCAAGGCAGAGGTAGGTACATGATCCCAGCAAGGCAGCTGGGTGTCAGCCTGAGGAATTTGTTGGAAGTATTGAGAAAGAAGAATATTTTCTCGTTTTTTTGCTCAGCTGGGAGAGCAGGGATCTGGAGCTGCCTGGAGTCCCCACATGGAGAGAGACTGCTTAAGAATGAAGCCAAAACAGGTAAGCCGAGTGGAGAGATGGGGGGCCAGAGATTGAATCATGAAGGCAGTGGGCCCTGGATCAAACCACACCTGAAGACACACTCCAGGTATTTTTCTTATTATGCAGACCAGTAATTTCCATTTTTTGGGTAAATTGAATCACTGTTATGAGTTGAATTGTGTCCCTTCCCACAAAAAGATATGTTGAAGTACTAACCCCAGTATCTCAGAATGTCACCTTATTTGGAAATTGGGTTTTTACAGAGGTCATCAAGTTAGGATGAGGTCATTAGGGTGGGCCCTAATCCCATATGACTGGAGTCCCTATTAAAAAAGGAAAATTTGGACACAGGAACAGACATGCACAGAGGGAAGATGATGTGAAGATACAAAGGGATAAGGCCACGTGACTGGGATGATGTATCTACAAGCCAAGGAACACCTAGGGTCGCCAGCAAACACCAGAAGCTAGAGGAGGAAGGAAGGGTTCCCCCGACCCGGCGCCATCAGAGCATGGCCTTACTGACACCTTGATTTCAGACATCTAGCCTCCAGAATCATAAGACAATAAATTCCTGTTGTTTTAAGCCACCCAGTTTTGGGTACGCTGTTATGGCAGTCTAGGAAACTAATAAAGTCACCGTAGTTGGTCTCTGTCACTTGCAAGCAAGACTTCTGAGTAGTGCAGTGTTACAGCACCATATAAGTAATTATTTACAAAAATGGTAAGTTTCCCATTTGAAATACCAGAATCTAACATTTTAGGTGGTACCCTGAGTACTTACACCGACTTCACCTTCCTCCATTCTCTTTCCTCCAAGCCATATCTCTAGTGCAGTCTGACCTTGACAAGCTGCACCCCACTCCCTCAGGATGTGTGATAATTTGGTCCCCATGGTTAGGCCAAACATGCTTTGTATTATCCTTGTAATAGGGCTTATTCCATGACAATGTCCCTGAGTGCCATGAATACCTATGATATTATATGAGATGATTTTAAGTAGAATGCCACTGTATTTTTTTGCTTTAGTAATCAATCTTTATTTTAATGTGTTCAAGCCTGTGATGTCACAAATATCATTGCTCAGTGTATCTGTATGAGTCCCAGCCCTCAAATGGGATAACTGGGAGAGTTAACAAAGGGACAGTCTACAAAGGTGGAGGCAGGGTCTGTGTAGGGAAACCAAGAATAAATGTTGCAGTGTCCAGGGCTAGTGAAAACAAGGAGCTGTTACCACCTTTAGGCTGGAAGGAGTGGAGAAGGAGTAGCTACTGGAACCCAGAGAGAGCTGTAGCTGGAGGAGAGGGGCCATCAACAGGAATGACCTTCAGGAGAACACAGTCCTTGTTCTAATCACAGTGAGGCAGGAAGGGAGGTGGGGGAAATACCCCAACCTCTCTCCCTTCCCGCCCTCCAGTCTTCCCTCTGTGCTTCCCATTGGCTGAACCTAGCAGGAACCCAGAGTGCAAGGGATCCTGGGAAATGTAGTCCACAGGGTCAGCCTCCTGATGCACCGAGCAGGGAGGGTCTGCAAGGGCAATTGAAAGTTAACCAGCATACTTAAAATGAGGCTACGTAAATGATAAATGTAAATGTAAAACGTAAGGAAACTACTGAGTTTTAAGTAGGCACCCATTGGTCTGCATGCACATGGCTATGTTTTCAGGACAATTTATCTCCTTTTTCCGAATGTATACTGACCTCTGCTTCTATGCCACCTTTGTCCCCAAATCCCGGCTTTGGTGTCACATCACACATTGCACCAGCCACCTCTGACTTGGGGCACTTGGAGGCCTTGGAGGAGGGGGTGTTGGCAGTGGGAAGGCTCAGTCGTGTCCAGAACTCTCTCAGAGCTAGCCAGCACCCCTCTCAGCTCCCAGGGGAGCGTAGAACCCTGACTGCTTCCCTGTGAATGCTGCCAGTGTGGTTTTAACAGGCCGTTGCTGTGCAAGTGCCCGTTAGGCTGAAAAGAATGAAGCAGATCAGCATGTGCTGGCACGAGGGACAGACGGAAATGTGGTGGACGGAATGGGCCCTGGGAGGGCTGTAGGTCGTGCATGCAGTGGGCAGAATAGTGACCCCCGAAGATGCCCAGGTCCTAATCTCTGGAACCTGCCGTGGCAAAGGGAACTTTGCGGATGTGATGAAGGATCTCAAGATGGAGAGATCCTCCTGGATGATGGCGGGGGGCGAGGGGGGCCTAAATGTAACCACAGGTGTCCTTTGAAGAGGGGGGCAGAGGGACTTCCCCTGCAGTCCAGTGGTTAGGACTCCACGCTTCCACTGCAGGGGGCCCGGGTTCGATCCTGGTCGGGGGAACTAAGATCCCACATGCCGTGCGGCGCGGTCAAAAAATAAAAAACTAAAAATAAATTTAAAAATTTAAAAAGGAAAGTTAAAAAAAAAAGAGGGGGACTTCCCTGGCAGTCCAGTGGTTAAGACTGTGCTCCCAATGCAGGGCGCCTGCGTTCAATCCCTGGTCGGGGAACTAGATCCCGCATACTGCACGGCATGATGGAAAAAAAAAAAAAAAGAAAAAAAGAGGGAGACAGAGAGAGACTTGACCATAGAAGAGGAAATAGGAGCTGTGACAACAGAGGCAAGAAGTAGAAGTGATATGAGATCAAGAGACAAGACATGTAATGCTAGAAAAGGCCAGGAAGCCAGTCTCCCCCGGAGCCTCCTGAAGGAACCAGCCCTGCCGGGACCTTGACTTACGCCAGGGAAACCGTGTTGCTTAAGCCACTAAGTTTGGGGTAATTTGTTACAGGAGTAATGAGAAACTAACTTTTTTTTTGACCGAGGTAGTTCAAAATTTATTTATAAATTTGTTTAAAAGAGAATAAGTGACGATTATCGTTTCCTTTTGCTCACATGTGTACACCGGATTAAGAACGCAGGGATTAAAATCTAAAGAGTTACCGGAACTTCCCCCAGACCTGATCTGAGAATCAGATAAAAACTACCTGCTTAGAGAGATGAGCACACAGCACCCACAGCTCTCACTAACCTGAAAGCATCAGGGCCTTGAGGGCAGGGGTTGTGTCCCTCTCACTTGGTACTCCTGGTATTTGGTGGCTGGCCCAGGGAGGCACTCCATGAATATTTGGGTGGCCGTCTTGTCATTATGCCATAGCTGCGGGCTCCCTCACTAGACCAGAAGCTTCCTGGGGTTAAGTTTTCTCGCCTCTGCCTCCCCAGAGTCCGGTCAGTGCTCAATAAATGTTTGTTAAATGAATAATTGAGCATCTAGTCTTTGAGAGCAGCTGGGCTAGTGAGATAAATTTTTAAAATGAGACAAAAATATACAGGTCCCACCTTCAAGGGTCCTGCAGCTAGTGAGGGAAACTTACAAAATAATGATGATGAAGGTATGCTGAGAACTCACCACGCGCCGGACGCCAGGCTGAGGGTGTTACAGGTACACATCATGGCTCATTTTGTCCTCAGACAGCTCGGAGAGACACTTTGAATGGAGGTCAGTGGGGAGATGAAATGAAAGGATGGTGGACAGTGGGGTGTCCTGGCTAAGGGAAGCAGCAGGGGTGATGTAGCACCCGGAGGCTAGCATCGTGGGGACCCCTTCCTGTTCCTAGACCTGAGGGTCAAGGACCAGAGCAGCACAGAGCCAGAGCGAGAGGCAGAATAATGGCCTGCAAAGACATCCACAGCCCGATTCCCGGAAACTGTGCCTATGCTGGCTTGTATGACCAAGGGGAGGGGAGGTGACCGGGAGGTGGGAAGATTATCGTGGGTTATCCAGCGGGCTCGTCATCACAAGGGCCCTTAATAGTGGAAGGGGGAGCCAGGAGTTCAGAGTCAGTGAGATTTGAGGATGGAGGTGGGGGGACATGACCGAGGCATTGACGGCTTCTAGAAACCGGAAAAGGCGAGGCACAGATACTCCCCCAGAACTTCCAGAAGGAGCACAGCCCTGCGGACACCTTGATTTTGGCCCAGTGAGACCTGTGTCAGACTTCTGACCTCCAGACACTAGAGAAGTAAGTTTGTGCTGTTTTAAGCCACTAAGGATGTGCTCATTTGTTCCTGCAGTAATAGGAGGCTATTACAGGCGGCTCTCAGGAAGGGCTGCCCACCAGGAGCTGCGACCTTCAGCAGGGGGACAAGCCAAACCTCAGCCCTGGAGGGAGGGTCGGAGGGGCACCTCCCTCCTTCTTCTCCCCCAACCTGCGCCCTCTGATCTGCTCTGATGCTTCCTGTCGGTCAGCCCCTACCAGAGCCCAGAGGGTCGGGGGTGTGCGGGTGCAGCTCCTCTGTTGCAGACTCAGCCCCTGCAGACACAGAGCAAGGACGAAGAGGGTGAGGTCATTATAATTAACCGTCTGCACCTTACCGTTGAGGAATAGCAGGCTGAGAGAGGTCAAGTTCCTTGCCTGAGAACACTCAGCCAACCAGCAGCGGATCCAGGGTTTGAACCCGGGACCTGCGGGCTCCCGAGTCCCACTCTCCACCGCGACACTGGGGAGCAGAGCACGGTGTCTGTGCTGGGAGCCCAGCCGCGTGAGCCCGTGGCGTGCGTGTGTGTGCGTGTACTTGCTGCCGCTTCGCACGCCCACCCGGTGCGCCTCGGCCCCCAGGCATGTGTTTCTGTGGGCGTTCTCTTTTCTCCGACCCCTGTTATCACCAGCAAGCTTCAGAAGCAGCGAGAGAGAGCTGAAACGACACTTTTACTAAACAGGAACCGTCTCCCACAACCTCCGCTAGCTCGCAGTGCCTCCGTGTCTAATTAGGGGTTGTGTCGTTTGGGGTGCGAAAGCGCTGCTCCCTCCCCAGTCGGGTGGCTGGTGTGGGCGCCGCAGATGCCTGACTCCCAAGAAGCGGGGGCTCCTCTTTGGGCCCTGATGAGGCTGCCTCGGTTCCTGGAGACTGTGGAAGCCCTGAACGCCACGTAGCAGAAGGGCTGTGTGTGCACCCATGGGTCTTCCGTGAAGCAGGGAGGTGCCCGATCTCTAATATCGGTAGTGTCACAACTGTTTTTCTCGGCTCTCGGCTTTGGAGGCTATCTCCTTGAACTTGAACTGAAGGGGCAAAGAAAAGATTTCATGCAGGTGAGGACCAACTGCGTGGGATTCCATTTCATCCTGGCAGCAACCAGGGAGCTCTCATTACACCCAGCAGAGGGTGAGAGACACGCTGGGACCAAGAGTAGCTCTGAAGTTCTGCACTTGGCCCTGGGGCTCGGCGGGAGCCCTGTTCAGCGACTCTGGCCATCTTCACTGTGCTCCAGCCTCCAGGCCCTCCGACACCACAGCTGCTTTCCAGCGTGAACTTTAGCACGTGCTAGTCCCCCTGGTGAAAACGCTCTTCCCTGCTTTCCTAGGGAAAGCTCCTGCTGACGCTGCTGATCTTTGAGGCCTCATCTTAAAGACCGGTTCCTAGGGTGCAGGCTAGACTCAGGTTCAAGGGATTTTGGGGTCAGACCACCTAACTCTGCCACTTGGACTGGGTAACCTTAGACAAGTTGCTGAAGCTTTCTATGCCTCAGTTTTACCATCTGTTAAGTGGGCATAGAAATACCATCTACCTTATGACGTTGTTAAAAAGGCTGAGTGAGGGAATTAAGAAAAGAACATAGAACAATGTCTTTATATATACTGGAGGGCAAAGAGCAAGAAGCATTGGCTACTATTGCTTGATTCAGTCACACAGGTCTCTCTGGTACCAGCATGCGTAGCCCTTCCTAATGCTTCTTCATTGACTTGGCACAGATATAAGCAAACTGCAGACACCTGTGTCATTGTTTGCTTAATATCTGTCTGTCCCACTTGTCCGTAAGCCCCTTGAGGACAGAGATCACGTCTGTCTGGTTCTCCCTGTATCCCTAATAGTTTAGCATTAGGTCCGGTGCATAGTAGGTGCTCAAGAAATAAATACTTAAGGCATGTTGAACACCAAAGCCCATGACTCTTCACCTCCCAAAATAGAGTACAGGTAAGGAATAGTACATGAACAGAGTGGGGGGTAGAATTATGAAACTAGCATAATGTACCAGCACCCAGGGCAGGAAGTGGAACTTAGCTGCCGCCCCACACCCGCGGCCCGTGTGGTCCTTCCCAATCACCATCCCCTCTGTCTCCCCAAGGGCTCACCGCCTACCAGCCCCTGTGACATCCCTTACATTGCTTATGTGCATTATAGTTTAACCACGCAGCTAGACATCCCTAACACTGCTGATCAGTTTTTGCCTCTTTCCGAAAAAAATAGACTCATATAGTATGTTCTCCTCTGAGTCTGGCTTCTGCACTGGCATGAGATCCACCCAGGTTGTTGTGTGTCTTGATTCTTTGATTCCGTGGTGTGAATATGCTTCGATGGGTTCATTCACCTATTGATGGACATTTGTTTTTCCAGTTTCCAGAATAAAGCTACTATGAGCATTCATCTCTGTGTGGACATAAGACCTGATTTCTCTTGAGAGTCAATACCAAGCAGTGGGATGTCTGGATCATGGGATACGACTGTCTTCAATTTTGGTACTTAACGTTGCACTGATGCCCTCCTCTGCCATCGCACTGGCATTGCTGGTTTACACCCGACCTGCAAGCATGAGGGGTCCCGTTGCTCCACGTCGCCACCAGCACCTGGTGTTGCTGGACTTTATACTTTTTTGCCAATGCGTTGGGCGTTAGTTGTATCCTGTGGTTCCCCTGCTCAGTAAGAATCGCCATGGCCGCAGATGATCATGGTGGAAATCTTGGGTTTGGGAGCCCAGGTGCCTGAGCTGGAGCCCAGCTCTGCCATTTCTTTGCAATATGACCTTGGGCAGGTTACTTATCCTCATCTGTAAAGAGGGAGTGGCAACAGTACCTGCCCCAGGGCTCAGTGACTTAATACATGTAAAGAGCTTGACGCGGTGTCCGGTACAAGATGGGTACTCAGTGAGCGGCGTCTCTTATCAGTTTAAAATATCGTCACTCTGCTCTGGGATGGGACACTTGCTTCTCTGTCCCACCTGTAGAACAATGAGTTCCCTAAAGGCTGGGACTTCTCTTTTTTTGCCATGGCACCTCCAGCTTTGGGGCACAATGGAGCATGAATATTTGTTGAATGAATTACTCAATGACTCGGGCTGGATGCTGTGTGAAAAGCGTTCAGATCCAAAGGTTGGTAAGATGAGATTTAACCCTGATGGAACTGGAGCTTCACTGAGGTGGGGGAAGGGCAATGCTGGGACCTTTCCCTGCAGAGCTGGGAGCAAAGAACTGAGGCTTCCCACCAACTGCTGGTAAAGACCTGAGGCCTGCTCTTAGGGCCTGAATTGTGTCCTACCCATTTCCTATATGGAAGCCCTGAGCCCCAGTTCCTTGGAATGTGACTGTATTTGGAAACTGAGCCTTTAAAGAGGTAATGAAGTTAAAATGAGAATGTTAGGGTGAGCCCTAATCCAATCTGACTAATGTCCTTATACAAAGAGGAAGAGACGCCAGGGATGCACACACAGAAGAAAAGCCATGTGAGGACACAGTGACAGGTAGCCATCCGTAAGCCAAGGAGAGACGCATCAGGAGAAACCAGACCTGCTGACACCTTGATCTTGGGCTTCCAGCCTCCAGAACTGAGACAATAAATTTCTGCTGTTTAAGCCACCCAGTCTGTGGTCTTTTGTTACAGAAGTCCGAACCGACTCAGACACCTACTAACAGCCATTGAGGGTGCCATCTTGGAAGCAGGTCCTCCAGCCCCAGTCAAACCTTCAGATGACCACAGCCCTGGCTGGCATGTTGACTGCAGCCTCACGAGAGACCCCAAAGCAGAACCACCCAGACAAGCTGATCTCAAATTCCTGATGTACAGAAACTATGTGAGACAATAAATTTTTATAGTTGGTTTATGCCGGTAAGTTTTAGCGTATTTTGTTACGCAGCAGTAGATAACAAATACACCTGCCTTGGAAGGAGCCACATCTAGCTCCCAGGCTTGGCTTGACACTCACAGCCCAAGATCTCTCATGGATACAGAGACACAGATTCTAGCTGTTATTGTTGCTCTTTAATTCGACGACTGATTTACGCTTGGCATATAGTTGATGCTCAGCAGACACTTGTCGAGGATGAATGAATAATGAACTCAGAATTCTGTGGGAGCCTCCCAGGCAGATGGGTACTTAATCAGGGTTTTTTTTTTTTTTTTTCGGACTATTTTTAAAGTCCTGCAAGGAAAGATACTCTGAAATTTTCCCTTAGCAACTTTTCTAAATGTCTAGCAACCCTTGATGTCATGAATTTCTTCCTCACTTCCAACCCAGTTTCCACCTGTTGCAGCTGGAACTCTTTTTTCTTTTTTTAAATTTTTTTTTAAGACCTTTTTATTTTTTATTTTATTATTATTATTTTTTTTGGCCACACCACGCAGCATGTGGGATCTTAGTTCACTGACCTGGGATCGAACCCATGCCCCCTGCATTGGAAGGCAGAGTCTTAACCACTGGACCACCGGGGAAGTCCCTGGAACTCTTTTTTCTTTCTTTGGTTCTCGTTTATTTAATTCCTGTGATTTGTTGAACAAATATCTGCTGTAGCCAGGTCCTCTAGGGGAGACATAAATAACAAATGTCCCCTTGCCCTTGAGGAGTGATACTGTAGGCTGGGAGTCAGGGGGCCTGAATCCCAGTTCTTTCCCATAAGTGGGCCTCAGTTTTCCGAGTATACAGTGAGGGCTTTGTGCTAGACTGGGTGAAACAATGAGCTTTCATCCTGCCCCGATTCTTAGCAATGGGGTGTGGCTGCCTGAAGGTCCAGGTTGAAGATGTGATGTTCAAGCTCAGTTGGAGAGAGAGCGATTAGTGATGTCTGCTCGGACGTGGCACAGAGAAGTGCTACGTATTCACCAACACTGAGCTTGGCCATCTCAGAATTTCCTGCAAACTCTGACCATCTCTGACTTGGGAAAACTCGTGGAATATTAACTCACAGACATCAAGTTGGTGACTGTTGCAGCCAAGATTCACGGAGAATTCTGAGCAGGGAACAGTAGCTGGGGCCGAGGAGCCTTTCCAGTCGGCAAGCGTGTTCAGAGCACACAGATGGTGGCTTTTCCAGGGAGCTGAGAGAAGGCATGGAGTGAGTTAGGGGGTTGATTCAGCCCGTTCTGGACTGAGAAACATTCAAAGGGCGTGAGAAGGGACTTCAGAGGTGGGTAGTCCCAGCTGACCCTTCTTCCCCTGAGGTCCTAGAGCCTTCTTTGGGCCTGAGGACGGGGCTCCCTGACTTGGAGGAATTAATCTTCCCAGACAGATTCTGAGCTTTGGGGGATTGGATGCATGTCAGGATTGAGGTCGCTGTTGGCATATGGAAATGCAATCCTGATAATAATAATATAACAACAGAATCCACATTGACCACCATTAATCAAGCACTTACTATATGCCAGGTATGGCGGGCACACTTCGTATGGATTCTTACATGCAACCTCCAGGATGTTCCTATGAAGTCAGTGCTGCCCTAGCCCCCTGTAGCCCACAGAAGCCAGAAAGACCTTTGCAAACATCACCCAGACCATGCCACCCCTCTGCTCTAAACCCCAGTGGTTCCCATTGTTCCCAGAAGAATAGCCACTCGTGTCACATGACCTTCAAGGCCCCTGCCTCTCCCCATCTCATCACCTACCCCCCTTCCCTTCCATTCACTCTGCTCTGTCCTCAATGGCTTTCCTTCTTCCCTTCAGACCCAGATTTGTTCCTGCCTCAGGGCGTTTGCACTTGCTGTCCCCCCTGCCCTAATGCCTTTCCCCCAGAAGTCCGCATTGCTGGCACCTTGTCACCTGTCACCACTCATGTCAATTGCCTTCCCCAACCTCCTTATCTAAACAGCCTGGACCCTCCCCATCCCCATCGCTCGCCCACCCTCATTCTGCTCTATTTTCTTCTGACTCTCGTGTCTCCCTGACGTTATAATGGGGTGTTTCCTGTTCATCTGCTTTGTTGCCTGTCTCTCCCTTGCCCTGGAAGGTCATCTCCACTTTGGACCCCTCCCTACTGGAGAGGCCTTGGTGCCTTAGGGCCACCTCTGTGCCTTTTATCATAGCAGAGAGAACAATGATGTCACCAAGGGGTGGTCCCCCTGGTCACCTGGGGGTGGAGGGCAAAACACCAGGACCCCAGCCTGTGGTGTGGTCTCTGGGAGGACGCTCCCCAACCCCCCGTGAAGGTCAGGACGGGAGGTCCAGAGGCTGATTCCCCTTGGGGAAATTAGTGCTGCTTTTCACCCCTTGCTGCAAAATAGGAGAAAGTCAGAGACGATTGATCACAGTGACAGCACGACAGCTCCAGCGCCAAACCCTGTTAGGCTGGTTGACACAAGTTTGTCACTCAGAAGCCCATTTTCCCTCATCACTGAAATCAAAACATTTCTGACAACCTGTGTCTTGTCGCAGTTTAAGTGGCATCAGTTTTTTCTTTGTGGTACATAACATCACTGTGGGGCTTACATTGATGGCAGCTTCATCGTGATGAAAGACGGTATCATCATACCCACTTTCCAGATGAGAAAACTGAGGTTCAAGGAGCCTGACCTTGCCCAAGGTCATGGTGTGGTGAGTGGGGGAACCCGAGCTCTGGGCGGAGCAGCTCCCACCACCACTTGTCTTGGAGAGTCTGGCTCTCGTGCCCATGGTGAGTCAGAACTTCTGGGCACCAGCATCCCCCTGGAGCATCTGGGAAGTGCCACGTATGTGTCAGTGACCCCGCATGCACTGGGGAGGACACAGCCCCGGGTAGCGTGATTGTCTTTCTATTTTTTCCCCCGGGTGAATAATGGCTAGGTGTTTCCCAGAAATCCATTTGGAGGCCAACAGATTTTTATCTTCAGAGGCAAAGATGAAAGGCACCTGGCCGTGGACAGGTAAACGCCCAACACGTCTACCTTCTGCAGAGGCTCTGGGGTGGGGGAAACAAGGAGGTCAGGCTGGCTCTCTGTGGCCAGTGTCCTCAGGTTGGACCCTCCAGAGTCAGGCACGTGAACAGAAGACAGGAGGTGCCGCTTGTGGCCTGACCACAGTGGGGCTGGGAGGATGGGGCCTACCAGGCTCTGAAGTCAGAACTCCTAAATTCACGATCATGTCCAGTCTGTACCCTCTGACTCCAGATGAATAAGAACAAAGCCAGGAGAAGCACACTGTAGTGGTTAAAAGCAAAACTGGGGGCTTCCCTGGTGGCGCAGTGGTTGAGAGTCCGCCTGCCGATGCAGGGGACGTGGGTTCGTGCCCCGGTCCGGGAAGATCCCACATGCCGCGGAGCGGCTGGGCCCGTGAGCCATGGCCGCTGAGCCTGCGCGTCTGGAGCCTGTGTTCCGCAACGGGAGAGGCCACGACAGTGAGAGGCCCGCGTACCGCTAAAAAAAAAAAAAAAAAAAGCAAAACTGGGCTGAGAAAGCTGAGTTTGAGTCTTTGCTGTACCGATGAACAGCTGTGTGACTTTGGGCAAGTCACTTCACCTCTCTGGGTCTCATTTTCCTCATCTGGAAAGTAGGGATTAATAATAGCCACTTGGATGAATTGTTATGAAAATTAAATGTATTAATATATATGAAATGCTTAAGAAACAGTGCTCGGTATATAGTAAGTGTATTATGAAAGTTAGCTACAGGGACTTCCCTGGCAGTCCAGTTAGGACTCAGAGCTTCCACTGCAGGGGACACGGGTTCCACCCCTGGTTGGGGAACTAAGATTCTGCATGCCGCATGGTGCTGCCAAAAAAAAAAAAAAAAGAAAGAAAGAAAGTTAGCTGAAATCCTATGTCCATATAAATGCATAGAAAAAAGACTGGAAAGAAATACATTAAAATATCCATGGAGATTTTTGCACAACAATGAGATGATAGAAGGCTTTTATTTTCTCCTTTAGACTTGTAAGTTTTTTCTAAACATTTTGCAATAAGCAGCCATTGTCCTAAAAAAAGAAAAATCCCCATTTGAAGCCTGTAGACTGGAAAGTTCTTTACTGAGGTGTCATTTACAGCCCTTGCTGTCTCTGGAGGTGACCAGGTCTTGTGTTTATAGCCCACTTTGGAGCTGATGGCTCTGGACCCCAGAAGGCAGGAAAGAAATTAGTGGGGGAGGGCTGGATGACACTGGGACAGTAGACTGGACATAATGGGTCACCCAGTGTGGGGTGCTGGGGCTCCTGAACATGGGGGCAGGGACGTTTTCAGTCACTTTGGAAACAGTTCAGAAGTTTCTACTGAAGCTGAACTTCGCCTAGCTGCTAACCCAGAACTTCCCCTCCTTGTTGTACAGCCAATGCACCCCTATTTCCAAAGGGAGACACCTACGAGGATACTCACTGTAGCTCTTTTCATAACTGCCCCTGCAGCCCAGCTGCCTCTCAACGGGAGAATGGAAAAACAAACTGTGGGGTCTCACAATGAAATACTACACAGCAATGAAAAAGAACTGTCTGGCACTGCACTCAACAGTGTGGACGAAGCTCATAAATGTGGTGTCAGGTGAGGAAAGCTAGACACACAAGCACGTTTAGCTGCGACTCCATTCATATAAAAGGCAAAAGGAGCCAAGAGTCGGCTGCAGTGATAGAGGTCAGGAAAGCTATCACCTTTGAGGAGAATGGTGGGGTAGTGGCTGAAGCAGAGTAAAGGGCTTCTGAGTGTTTCTGCTTATTTTGTCTGTCTGGGTGTTGGCAACACGGATGTGTGGCACTTCTGGAAATATATTGCTCTGTGTTCTCATCATCTATGTGCTCTTTTATATCTTATACTTCAATAATAATGTTGGGGACAAAAGAGAGATACAGGATCAAGACCGTTTCCTCTTCTGTTGGGTGTTGCTGTGTTTGTTTAAAATGCTGGATCCTCAGCAGCCATTTTGTGACCATGGGGCTATTAGCTGAGCCCAGAGCAAGGTCAGTAGAGCAGAAAGATGGAAGGATCCTGGATTCTTGGTAGTCATGTTGAGGCGTTGGAGAGGTGAGTTCAGGTCCCTCTCCTTGAACCTAGATGGACCTTTGTGATGGCTCTGACGAGTGGGTGCACAGGAAAGTGAAATGACTTCTACCTGGCTCTCTTTTGGGACATGCTCGAGACACCTAGCCATGAACTGTAGTGTTAAATGTCTGGCTTTTCTGAGGCTGCCATGCTGGAAAGAACACATAAAGATGAAGGAAGATACCTGAGAAATGCCAGCTGTTTGTCTTCTCAGTACAGGTACCAGACACATACATGCAGGTGGTGTTTTCACAACCTGGCATGAACCTCCAACACCTCCACGTGCAACCTCTGAGACACCTTGAGCTCAAAACACCCAGCAGAGTCACTCCCGAATTCATGACTCACAGAAACTATGAGACAGTAAAAGATTATTGTTGCTTTAAACCTCTAAATTTGGGGGTGAGCTGTTGTCCAGTCATAGATAAGCAGTACACCACTTTCATTGTAAGCATTCATCAAATGACGTAATTAGTCTCCTTTATATTTCAAGCTGGAGGCTGGCAACCCTTTTCTGTAAAGGACCAGAGGGTAAATACTTTAAGCATTACAGACCAGACAGTCTCTGTCGCAACTGGTCTACTCGGCTGCTATAGAGTGAAAGCCGCCAGCGGCAATATATAAATGGGCATGGCTGTGTTCCAATAAAGCTTTATTAACAAAAACAGAGAGCCAGCCCTTGAGTAGTAGTTTGCTCACTTCTAGATTAAGCTGTTTTTGAGTTAGATTTTCTGTTACTTGCAGCCCAAAGCATCCCAACGCTTACAACCATCCAGAGAGCTTGGGGCTAAGGGTCAGCCATGTATGGGCTCTGGGTGTGTGCATGGGCTCTTAGTGTCCATGCACGAGCTCTGATGGTATTGCAGGAGCTCTGGTGTGCATGCATGAGCCCTGGGCAGGGGTGGTCCCACCCCACTCACCCTCTTATCTGCTCAGATAAGAAGGGCTGGGCTGTTCCTTCACTAAGGGCTCTCCGATCTGAGCATCTCTTATCAAGAGATTACCGGCTCCCGTCTTTCCTCCTTGCTGGCTCTAGAATCTCTGGAATCCTCGTTACTGGACGCTCAGCAAGGCAGGCAGGCAGGAGGTTGAGTCTCCCCCAAATGGGGACCTTATAGCTAAAGCCAGGGGTGCGACAGGCCCCTGCAAGAAAAGGGAGAAACGAAGGACAGAGGCATGCACCTCCTCTCCGGCCTCAGATGGGCCTGAGGGGGGCTCCCAGCATCAACCGCAGTGGTGATTGTGTACCCAGCACTTGCTGTGTGCGATGTTCTGTGCTCAGCTTTCACAAACCGGACGTGGAGAACTCTTGGAGGTGGACATTCTTATCAGCCCCATTTCACAGATGAGGAAAGGGGCAAACAGAGAGGGGAAATCACTGTCCCCAGAGCACACGGCAGGAAATGGGATTCACATCCACGCTGACAGCTCCACGCCCGAAGAGGCTTTCTGGCCGGAAACCCACTGCAGAAAGATGAGCCCAGCGATATCCCAAGGCAAAGGGCACGTGAGGCCCATAAATCTCCTCCCACCAGGCCTGGGACCCCGGCCCTCCGCGCTGGTGGCTCACCCTGCCTGGGGGCTGAAGCCTGCCCCACCCGCTCCTGCCAGGTGGGCCCTGCCTCCCACCGGGGCCTAGGAGGGGCCGCTGTGGATAGCACTGTTGTTCGCTGTCTCCCTGCTCCTCTTGTTTGTTCCAATTATGTCAAGTGAGCCATTATAATTTGACATTTTTTAGATTAACATTTTTGCTCAAGGGCACAGTAATTAGCAAAGGCTGGGAGTTGAACAATTCTGAGCAACAGGGAGGGAAAGTTTTCCCCTGTAAATCTTTGGAAAAGCCTGGAGGCTGCTGGGCCACCCATGCAGCCCCTCAACACCAGGAGGGACGGGGCTTCTGTACATGCACACAGGCTGGGTGAGGGAGGAAACCCCTGCCCCGCCCCCAGCCCAAGGCCAGCCACCACTCTGGGGGACGTGCAGCAAGGGGATTTCCAACAGCCTGGATTGCCCATCCCCTCCCGTCCCTCTGGGTCTCTGCTGGGAAATCACTCTCCCCTCCACAGTTCCCTAGGCTGTGCCTTCTTTGTGCGTGGCACACATTAGGTGCTCCATAAACGCTTGTTAATTGAACCAATGGACAGAGATTGCAAACTGGTGGCCCATAGGTCAAATCCAGCCCTAGATGTGCTGAGTCGAGCCAGTACGAATGACTTGCTGCCATTTGATGAAGAGGATACTTTACACACATCAAAACTTCCAGCTTCTAGAAAAGTCAGGTTTGGGACTTCCCTGGTGGCGCAGTGGTTAAGAATCCACCTGCCAATGCAGTGGACACGGGTTTGAGCCCTGGTCCGGGAAGATCCCACATACCACGGAGCAGCTAAGCCCGTGCTCCACAACTATTGAGCCCACGCGCCTATGCTCCGCAACAAGAGAAGCCACGGCAATGAGAGGCCCGCGCGCCGCAAAGAAGAGTAGACCCCGCTCGCCGCAACTAGAGAAAACCGGCACACAGCAACGAAGACCCAATAATAAATGAATAAATAAATAAATTTATTTTTTAAAAAAAGAATCATACAGTAGACGTTTGGAGGGTCAGCCTGCAAGAGCTCAGTCACGTGGTCACTGCTAACTGCAAAGGATGTTGGGAAGGGCCATCTTGCTGCTTGCCCAAAAGAGAGGAGAGCAGATTCTGATGGGCATCTGGTAGTGTCTCTCCACCCACTGGCTTCTGTGTCCCAGTCCCAGGAGCCATCATCTCCTCCTGGGCTCACAGTCTGGCTTACCACTATACATCCTCCACCACCACCCCAATCTATTTTGTGGGGCACAAATTTGATATCTGGAGCTCTTCATAGCTCTGGCTTTGCAGCTCAAAAGCCCAGGTTCTTGCAACTCAAGAGCTTTGACTTCTGAAACTAACAGCCTTTTTTATGCTTTTCTACTCTCTTATTCTTCCCCTGGGCAATGAATGCTTTGGGGTCTAGTTTGGCAGAGGGCAAGGGGCAAAGGGCAAAGAAGGAACCCTTCTTTGGGTGAAATGGAATAAAAGGGGCATTGGTTGGAAATAGCATACTGCCATCATGACCCAGCAATTCCACTCATGGGCATTTACCCAAGAGGAATGAAGACATATGTCCCATATATTCTCATACACAAAAGCGCATAGCTGCTTTATCCATAATAGCTAAAAACTGGAGACACCTAACGTCCATTGGCTGGTGACCAGATAAATTGTTGTGTACTCACACAATGGAATCCTCTTCAGCAATAAAGAGAAGTGCAGGGTTTTTTTTGTTTGTTTTGTTTTTTATTGTGGTACGCGGACCTCTCACCGCTGTGGCCTCTCCCGTTGCGGAGCACAGGCTCAGGACGCGCAGGCTCAGCGGCCGTGGCTCACGGGCCCAGCCGCTCCGCGGCACGTGGGATCTTCCCGGACCGGGGCACGAACCCGCGTCCCCTGCATCGGCAGGCGGACTCTCAACCACGGCGCCGCCAGGGAAGCCCGAGAAGTGCAGTTTTTTGTTTTTTTTAATTTATTTGGCCGCACAGGGTCTTAGTTGTGGCACGCAGGCTCTTAGTTATGGTATGTGGGCTCTTACTTGTGGCATGTGGGATCTAGTTCCTGGACCAGGGATTGAACCCAGGCCCCCTGCTTTGGGAGCGCAGAGTCTTAACCTCTGGACCACCAGGGAAGTCGCAAGGAGTGAAGTACTAACATGCACGGCAACATAACGTGAATCTCAAAATCACTTACTAAGTCAGAGGTGGGCAAGCCTTTTCTGTAAAGGGTCAGGCAGAACGTTCTTGTGTGGGACTTACCATCTCAACTATTCTACTCTACTTTTGTAGTATGAAAGGAGCCATAGATAATACCTAAATGAATGGAGGTGGCTGTGTTCTAATAAAACTTTATTTATGGGCCTTGAAATTTAAATTTCATGTAGTCAGGGACTTCCCTGGCGGTCCAGTGGTTAGGACTATGCGCTTCCACTGCAGGGGGCACAGCTTCGATCCCTGGTCAGGGAATTAACTGAGATCCCACAAGCCTCAGGGCAAAAACAAACAAACAAATCAATAAATTTAATGTAGTATTCAGGTGTCATGAAATATTACTTTTTTGAATTTTTGAACTTTATTTAGTTTTTATACAGCATACAGTTATACAAATAGATAACTATAGATATTAGTTATCTATTTTATACATAATAGTGTATAAATGTCAATTCCAATCTCCCAAGAAATACTACTCCTCTTCTGATTTTTTTTCAACCATGAGAAAGTGTAAAAACCCAGGAACTCTCGTTCATTGCTGGTTGGAATGCACAATGGTGCATTCACTTTGCAAGACAGTTTGGTGGTTTCTTACGAAACTAAACATATTCTTACCACGTGCTCCAGCCTTCACGCTTCTAGGTATTTACCAAATGACTTAATAACGTCTGTCCACACAAAAACCGGCACATGGATATTTATAGCAGCCTTACTCATAATCGTCGCAACTGGAAGCAACCATGATGCCCTTCAGTAGGTGAATGGATAAAAAACGGTGGTCCATCCAGACAATGGAATTTTATTCAGCACTGAAAAGAAATGAGCTCTCAAGCCATGAAAAGACACGGAACATTGCATGTTACTGAGTGAAAGCAGCCAGTCTGAAAAGGCTACAAGCTGTATGATTCCAACTCTACGACATTCTAGGAAAGGCAAAACTATGCGGAAACAGTAAAGAGATCAGTGGTTGTCAGGGGTTGGGGGGGCGGGTAGGGGTAGATGAATAGGTGGAGAAGAGGGGATTTTTAGGGCCGTGAAGCTGTCTGTGTGATACCATAATGGTAGATACCTGTTGTTATACATTTATCAAACCCCACAGAATATACAACACTAAGAGTGAGCCCTGATGTAAACTATGGACTATAGTTAAAAACGACGTACCCGTGTTGAGTCACTGGATGTAACAAATGCGTCGCACGAATGCCAGTTATTACTAAGAGGGGAAGCTGTGTGTCGGGGTGGGGAGATGGGGCAAGGAGGGAACATGGAATTCTCTGTACGATCTGCTCTGAGGTCAGGGCTGTGTCTGTCCTGGTCACCTCCTGGTGAGAATGGAAGAGATACTTGGTAAACGTCTATTGAGTGAGTGAAATGAGATTAATTCAGCTGGGCCAGGCAGGGGCGGGGAGGACGTTCTTTGGAGGCTGACAATGAGTCAGGCACACAGGGACACCAGGAAGAGGAAACAGCCAGGCCCAAGGCGGAGAGAGGTGGGAAGGGCCTGGTGAGTTTGAAAAGAGCAGCTGGGTGTGGCCGGAGAGGAGGCCAGGAGGTCAGGGCGGGGTGGAGGGTGGAGAGTGTCAGCGTTTTGTCCCCCTGGTAGAGGGAAAGGGATCCGCCGTTTGGGGTCGCATGCCCTTTGTATTTACTATGAACTCCTACAGTCCCCCATCATCCAAGGTGGTGGCCCTGGGTCTTTGGGTCCCTCTGTCTGGGGGTAGAGTAGGTCTGGGGGCAGTCTCTACAAAGATGGGCGCTTCAAGCGGTATCAGTTTCCTGTGGCCGCCCTAATAAATGACCACAATTTTAGTGGCAGGGCAACACAAATTTATCATCTGACAGTTCTGGAGGGCAAAAGATCAGAATGGATTTTACGGGGCTGAAATCAAAGTGTCGGCAGGGCTGGTCCCTCTGGAGGCTCGTGGCAGGTGGGGGAGTCCATTTCCTCACCTCTTCCAGCTTCTAGAGGCACCTGTGCTCCTTGATCGTGGCTATGCCAACCTCGGCCGCCACCCTCCTGTCTCCTTCTCTGACTCAGACCCTCCCGCCTCCCTCTTGTAGGGGCCACTTTGATGCCTTTGGACCCACCAGGGTAACCCAGGATCATCTCTTCATCTCAAAATCCTTAACTAAATCACACCTGCAAAGTTCCTTTTGCCATGTGCTATGGGTTGACTCTGACCCCTCAAAACTCACATGTTGAGGCCCTAACCTCCGGAACATCAAATGTGACTGTATTTGGAGATAAGGTCTTTAAAGAGGCAATTAAGTTAAAATGGGGTCATTAAAACTCATCCGATGAGACTGGTGCCTGTATAAGAAGAGATTAGGACACAAAAAGAGACCAGAGGCATGCATGCGCAGAGAGTAGACCACGTGAGGACACAGCGAGAAATGGCTGTCTGCAAGCCAAGGAGAGAGGCCTCAGGAGAAACCAGCCCTGCCCACACCTTGACCTTGGACTCCAGCCTCCAGGACTGTGAGGAAATAAATCTCTGTTGTGTAGGGCCCCCTAGTCTGTGGTATTTTGTTATGGCAGCCTCAGCTAACACACTGTGTAAGGTAACATATGCTAAAGTAACACGCCTTGTAAGGTAACATAGGACAGCATCTTTAGTGGGGGCTGTTAGTCTGCCCACTACCGGTGGGTTCTGTGAGGGTGGGTGCCCGTCCGTCACCAGGCACAGGCGGAAATAGACCCTGGAGGGGAGGGAGGGTTGGGTGGGACCCTTGGGGGTGCTGGACCCAGATACCAGCCACTGTGTCCTGCAGACTCTGGAGCAGCACAGGCCGCTCACATATTCCTTTTTCTGGGCATTTCCTGACTCCTGGTGGGTAGTGGGGACCATGTGACTGTTTTCAGCCACTGAGTGTGAGTGGAAGTGATGATTCCAGGCTGCACATTCATTTGCCAGTGTGAGAACGTCCAGAGCTCTCTTTCGTTCTAACACACCTTCCAGCAGGTTGGGTCCTGGTGTGAGGACAACCTGGGGCAGAGTCCACAGCTGACTCATCATGGCCGTGTAGTGCGAGGGACAGTAAACCTTTGTGTGTCAAGTCACTGACATTGTAGAGTTGTTTGTTACCACAGCATAACCTGGCCTATCCTGACTATTACAAACTCTGGAGCCCAATCATCTGGGTAAGAAATTGCCCCCAGGGCCTTCCCTGGCAGTCCAGTGGTTAAGACTCCTCACTACCAATGCAGGGGACATGGGTTCGAACCCTAGTCGGGGAACTAAGATCCCACACGCCATGCAGAGTGGCCAAAATTTTTCAAAAATAAATGAATAAAAAAGAAATTACCCCCAAGAGTCATACCGGCTTGGGCAATGAGTGTGTCTAAATGAGGTAACATGTAAGACACGCTTAGAACAGTGACCGGCACAGGGCAAGCCCACTAGTACTGTTACTGCTGCTGGTGGTGTGGTTATTGTGTGATTACAGCCTTGGGAGTGACCATAAGAACGGGAGACCACAGGAACTTTTGCCCTACCTTCTAGAAGGCTTAAGTCTACTCTGACCATTTTGACCTTGGGAAGACGAAGTGACCCCTTGAAGCCTCTCTAAGGTTTAATTTCTTCATGAGGTGGGTGGGAGGCCTGCAAAGAGCTAGGTGACAAAATCTGATGAAAGATGGGCACGTTTCCTACCCTCAGAGAGAGGGGTAAAGTAACATCCAGCCCGAGGAGTTCTAAACAGGGGAAGGGCCTGACCTGTCGGCTGGGTGGTAGGTGGCTGGGTGGGACAGAGTGGAGGTGGAGAGACCAGTGAGAATGCTGACTTAAAGGCCCTGTGCCAGGGTAGAAGGGCACTAGTTCTGGGTGACAAATCCCCACCCCAAACTCCATGGCATCCTCCAACTGCTGTCTGTTTTTTTTTTTTTTTTTGGCTGCGTCATGCAGTTTGCAAAATGTTAGTTTCCCAACCAGGGATTGAACCACTGCCCCCTGCAGTGGAAGTGCAGAGTCCTAACCACTGGACTGCCAGGGAAGTCCCACAGTCGTCTTATTATATTCACAGATACTGTGGGTCAAGAATTCGTGCAGGGCATCGCAGAGGCATCTTATTTACTGGTTGGAGCTGACTGCTGGCTGGGACCTCGTCTGGACCGTGGGTCAGAACAGGGACACCTGGCACCCTGTCGTGGCTACTTGGGCTTCTCACGACATAGCAACCCTGGCAGTCACACCACTTACATGGCATCCTGGGGCCGTTGCATGAATGTGCCTGCACCACCCTCTGTGACCTTGGCCACACACATCCCTTCCATCGCATTCTGTTGGTTACAAATGAGTCATAAACATGCCCAGATTCAGGAGGGAGGTGATGTAAACCATCCCATTAGGTGGGAGGAGTGTCAGGGTCCTACAGTGAGAAGACCATGTGGGATGGGCATTGCTGCAGCCATCTCTGAAAAATGCAATCTGTTACTAAGGACCTAGGCCCACTACCGCTGTACCTCTCCTCCAGGCCCGGCCCCTTCCCACGGCCGCCTGCTTGTTGCTTGGAAACTTCTGTCTCATCCCTCAGGCTCTGAAGGTTGCTCTCTGTGCAGTTGTCAGCAGAGCCCGCCAGCTTGCGGGCTTCTCTTCTCCTGTCCTGCCCTGCGAGGGGTCTGATTGCTGCCAAGAGCAGCCCTGAGGCCTCGCCTCACTGCGCACGGACCCCAGTGCCTTGGACAGAGCCTGCTCTCGGCGTTCTGGAAAAAAAGCTGCTTCCCTGCGGGGTTCTCCAGCAGGAAGCCAAGAGCTCAGCTGCTTTATGGCCCCTCCCCGCTGCCAGCCTCCTGCCCCTGCAGAAACTTCAGGCAGCTCCTGTCTGCAGACCCAGCGGGGAATGGCAGCTTCAAAGCCTTGCTGCTGCACAGCGCTGGGGGGAGAATGGGGCCCCTGGGGCAGGGCCATCAGCGAGCTTTCCCCAGCCTTGAGTGTGCCAGGGGCTGCAAGGGGAGTGGACGCTCTGCAGGCTCAAGCCATCACTGTGCATGTTGCCATGATTAACCCCACCCCAAAACAACTCCATCATTCATTCATTCACCCATCTATCCATCCCTCCATCTACCCATCCATTTGTTCATCCTATCCTTTCATCCATTGGGGCTACGACAGTAAAAGAGACAGACCATAAACAAACAAGGCAATTCTGGAATTCTGGGCAATGGGAAGAGAGAATTCCATAAAAAGTGTTGATGAGGAAGAGTGACAGAAGGGGTACAGCTACTCTAGAAAGGCCATTGAAGACCCCTTTTTGAGGTGATCTTTGACCCAAGCTGTGCCAAGATCTGGGGAAGAATGTTCTAGGCGAGAGAATGGCAGGTGCAAAGGCCCTGTGGCAGGACCCAACCAGGCATGTTCAAGAGCCCACAAGGAGACCTGTGTGGCTGGAGCAGAGGGTCCAGGCCCAACGCAGAGATCTCCCCTTCCCCCCCACCCCCCCATAGGTCTCTGCTGCCTTCCAGTTCAGCCCAAAGCCCTCCGCTCGGCACTCAGTACCTCCACCTTCCCGTCACACCTCCTCACTCTCTGGCCCCGCCCCCAGGATTTCCTGCAGCCTAGCTTTTGCTCATATTGCATTAGGATTTGCCTTTATTTTTTTTAAACAAGAAGCAGTGAGTCTGCATTCCTGAGGATGGGAACATTTTTCAGAATCACTCCCTCGAGGATGGAGGTAGGAACAGCAGTTGGTCTAAGAAGCCCCTCGAGAAGAAGGCCTGGCACAAATGGCTGGGGAAGCGAAGGTGGGGGAGACTGAGGAAGGCCGGGCTGAACAAACTGGGGGTTGCCACAATGCTCACTGCCAGAGCACTCTGCCACCTTGCAGGTGCATACCTACTGCAGGTCCAGTGCAGCTGGCCACCTGGACCTCCCACCTCTGCAGGGACGGTGGGTGCCTTTGCCTCCAGCATCACCCCAAAGTCTCCCTGGGCCTGTCTTAGCCGGTTCAGGCTGCTATAACAAAATACCATCGACTGGACGGCATAAACAACAGACATTTATTTCTCAGTTCTGGAGCCTGGATCTTGGGATCAAGGTGCTGGCAGATTCTGTGTCTTCCTGGTTCATGGAGGGCTGCCTTGTCTGTGCCCTCATGTGGTGGAGGGAGCTCTCTGGGGCATCTTTATTAAGGACACTAATCCCATACATGGGGGCTCCACCCTCATGACCTAATTACCTCTCAAATGTCCTGCCTCCTAATATCATCACATAGGGGTTAGGTTTCAACATAAGAATTTGTGGGGGAACACAAACATTCTGTCTATAACAGCCTCAGGCAAGGCAGCTGGGGAATGAGTGTAAGATTGTTTAGCCAGTTTCCAGACAGTTGGAAGATGAACTCAGCCTTGCTAATGAGGTCAAAGCTGCCACCAACCCCTCCCTTAAGGGGCATGAAAACACCCCACCCTCGCCTTGTGGCCACTTGCAACTTCATCTTACCTGCTTGCTCTCAACTCTTCAGGGTAATGGATACCCTGTTAGGTGATCTTGCCTGTCTCCCAGATTCCCTCGTCCCTCCTGGGAGGGGCAGTGCCGCTCCTTCCAACCACCACTTTCCTGCAACGACTCAGTTCATTCCAGGGGATCCCGAGTGTCAGCACAGCAGGGGGGCCAACCTTGAACTCAGCAAAGAGGAACGCTTGACTCATTTCCAGCTGGAAGGCTGTGCAGTGGCTGGGAATTTATGAGCCTTCTCTAAGTAAATGCTCAGCGCCTTTGTTACGGGAGAAGGGAAAGTAAAACCCCCAATCAACACTGCATCGTTGTCCTTTCCCCAGCCAGCAGCCCAAGCCCTCTGCAGCTTCCACAATTCAGGCGGCCAGAAAAAAAATGCCACAGCCCAAGACTGTGGCCGGGGACAGCCCTGGCCAGACACAGTCCTGCATTGCCATTATTTTTTGTTCCCAGGGTAAAAGGGTCATCCTGCTTCCCAGGGAATAGCTGAAGAATCCCCTACTGTGCACCAGGCACATGTTGACATCCTGTAATGCACTAACTTCACACCATCTACATTACGAAAGATATAGCACCATTGTCTCCAATTGGCCATTGGCAAACTGGGAGCCCAGAGGGGTGGAGCAGTTTCCCTGTGGTCACACAGCTGGCCAGCCGAGGTTGTGATGAACTCAAAGTCTCTCGTCGCTAACCCTGAATCCTGAATCCATAGAAGGAGGAGTGTATTGAATCCACTAGGAATACACTTGGCTGCAAGTAACAGAAACCTGGGCTAGGAGTGACTTAACCCATGAGGCCATCTATTGTTTATTTAGTAGGACATCAGGAAGTAGGCACTGCCCGGGTGGGTTCAATAGTTCCTCAATATCATAACACAGGGCTGACATCGCTGAAATTCTCTTGGTCGTCTCCTCATGGTGACAAGGTGACTGCCATAGCTCCAGACATCACTTCCTCACACAATGACATCCAAAGGCAGAAAGGGAAGTGGGCAGAGGGGAACAAGTCTCTCTTCCTGTATCTTTCTCATTTTATAGTGAGACCTCTCTTGCCCAGGAGCCATCAGCAGACTTCCCCTTATGTCTCACAGGCCACAAATGGGTCACAGCCTCTCCCCTGGGCACCCCTCAAGCCCAGAGGGGCAGAATTTAGTTCCTGTTACATGGTAGACTGGATGACTTGGATCAAAAACAGTTCACTCAAGGACAAAATTTAAAGGATGCTGCATTTTAAAAAATTCATGGGGACTTCCCTGGTGGTCCAGTGGTTAAGAATCCTCCTTCCAATGCAGGGGATGCAGGTTCAATCCCTGGTCGGGGAACTAAGATCTCGCATGCCGCAGGGCAACTAAGCCCATGCAGTGCAACTACTGAGCCTGCGAACCACAACTAGAGAGGAGCCTGTGTGTGGCAACAAAGCTCCCACATGCTGCAACGAAGATCCCATGTGCCACAACTAAGACCTGATGCAGCTAAAAAATAAAATAAATAAATAGATATTTTTAAAAACATGAAAAAATTAAAGTCCAAATATTTAAAAATAAATAAAATAAAAATTTGTGGTAAAATATACATAACATAAAATTTATGATTTTAATTTTTTTTTTTTTTTTGGCTGCGCTGGGTCTTCATTGCTGTGCACGCCGGCTTTCTCTAGTCGCGGCGAGCAGGGGCTACTCTCTGTTGCGGTGCGCGGGCTCCTCGTTGCGGTGGATTCTCTTGCTGTGGAGCATGGGCTCTAGGCGCGTGGGCTTCAGTAGTTGTGGCACGTGAGCTCAGTAGTCATGGCTCGCAGATTCTACACCGCAGGCTCAGTAGTCGTGGCGCACGGGCTTAGTTGCTCCACGGCATGTGGGATCTTCCCGGACCAGGGCTCGAACCCGTGTCCCCTGCATTGGCAGCCAGAGTCCCAACCACTGCACCACCAGGGAAGCCCCGATTTTAACCATTTTTAAGAGTACAGTTCCGTGGCATTATGTACATTCCCACTGCTGTGCAACCACCACCATCCTGCATCTCCAGAATTCTTTCATCTTCCTAAACTGGTACTCTATCCCGGTTAAACACTACCTCCCCATTCCCCAGTCCAGCTCCTGGCAACCACCCTTCTACTTATGTCTCTATACATTCGATTACTTTAGGTGCCTCATATAAGTGGACTCATACGGTATTTGTCCTTTTGTGACTGGCTGATTTCTTTTAGCATGATGTCCTCAGGGTTCATCCATGTTGTAGCTTGTGCCAGAATCTCCGTCCTTTTTTGGTACAACAGGGAAGAAAAAAAGCAATATTTGGGCGTTTTATTTGTTTGGGTTCCATATGATCAGAAGTTGTGTCAATGGTCACGCCAGGTGGGTATGTTATAAAAACACTCATTCGATTATTTCAATGCCTTGCCGTCTCTGTGAGCTGGTCATTTTAAGGTCATATTTACAAAGGCAGCACCAATGGCCTCCAGGGGCATTCTCAGCCTATCTGGCATGCGGTACCCACTGTGGGAGGGGGCACTTTTTAAGGCTGAACAGTATTCTGTAGTATGTATGTAACACATTTGATTTATCCATTCATTTGTTGATGGCCTCTTGGGTTGCTTCCATCATTTGATTATTATGAGTAATGTATGGGCTCTTTTGTTACTTTTAGCATCTTCAAAAGCCTCTTCAACAATAAAATGACAAGCAATGTACCAAGTGCTGGTGAGGATGTAGAAAAACTGGGACCCTCACCCGTTGCTGGTGAGGGTGCAACATGGTACAACCGCCTTGGAAAACAGTTTGGTAGTTCCTTAAAAAGTTTAACATACACCTATCGTATGATCCAGTCATTTCACTGCTAAGTAGAGACTAAGAGAAATGGAAACATACATCCACAGAGAACCTTGTATATGAATGTTCATAGCAGCACTATTTACAACAGCCAAAAGATGGAAACAACCCAAATGTCCATCAGCTGATGAATGGGCAAACGAATTGTGGTCTATCAGTAGGATGGACTCTTTTTCGGCTATAAAACGGAATGAAGTTTTGACATGTGGTACAAGGTGAACGAACCTTGAAAACGAGCTACGTGAGAGAAGCCAAATACAAAAGGCCACATATTGTAGGATTCCACTTATATGAAACGTCCAGAATCAGCAAATCCATAGAGACAGAAAGCAGATTGCTGGTTGCTATGGGCTGGGGGCAGGGAATGGGAGTGGCTGTGAAGGGTTGGGGCTTTCCTTTTAGGCTGACGAAAATGTTCTGGAATTAGACAGTGGTGATGGTTGCACAACCGTATGAATATACTAAAACCACTGAATTGCATGCTTAAAAAAATAGATGAGTGCCAGCCCTGGCCCAGCCTTTAAAAAAAAAAAAAGATGAGTAACCGTTCTGGAAACTATCACTGTTCCCATTTTACAGATGAGAGCATTGAGGCTCAGAGACTCAATGACTTCACTGAGGAAACAGAGCTAGTGGTTGGGGAAGCAGGGATTTGAAACCCAGCCAGTTCTGCCTCCAAAGCCCCACCAGTAACGCCACACCACGAGGGGCTTCCCGGGCCTTGGGTTAGCCTCCTTGCCTCTCTCTGCCATGGTCTCCTCATTTGTGCAATGGTCATGAGTCAAAGAGGCGTGAAAGTGGCCAGCACCTGGCTAGGCACAGAGCAGATGCATGGGGCAGCACACCTCTCCTTCCTTCTTCACGTCAGGGAAGAATAGAAAACAGCCCAGTTCCTGCGAGGGCAGACACGAGGGCTGGGGGAGGCCGTGGCTGCTCAGAGAGGCTTGGCCACCTCCCAGCAGCTGTCCCCAGGCAGGCACAGAGGCCACGGCGCCGTGTTCCTGCTGCCAGCGTGTGGGTGTTTCCCGACACCCCCTTTTGTGCAAATACATCCCGGGTGACGTCTCTGTTGCCATGGTGAGAGGCGCCCTCTTCTATCTAGAGTGACAGTCACCACCAGGCTGGGACCGGAGCCAGCGCAGCCCAAGGGCAGATGAATTTTGCCTTCACAAGTCAGACTCTGCAGGCTCTGCGCCTCCTGGGGAAGGCCAGCTGCCTGGCACCTTCCCTTCTCGCTGGCTGCTTCTCCCCAGGGAGCAAAATGAGGGCACGCAGGGACTCCTGCAGAGCTTCACCCTGTTTTCTGAGGGGCTCTGGGTGGGGAGAGAGCCGGCTGACCTGGGTTTCAGTCCTGGCGCCTCTGTTTACAAGCCATGTGACCTTGAGACTCAGTTTCTTTATCTGAAAAGTGTCGATGTCAATACCTCCCTGCAGCCTTGTTTTAGGGGATCTCTTATTCATTCAACCAACATTCGTGGTTCCCAGCCCGGGTGCTTCGTCCTCTCGGGCCTCCCTCCAACCCAGGCCGACCCCTCAGCTGACCTCGGCAAGGCCCTGCGTGGTGGGAAGACGAAGCCTTTGCTTGGGACAATCATTAGGGGAAGCCATTGGGTGGGAGTTCTAGCCCAAAGAATGTTCCAGAAACAAGATATGTTGTTCATGGAACTGCATGGCTGGAGGAAATAGGGATTCTCGTTGATTCTGAGAAGAGGCAGACACACAGACAGACAGATAGAAACTGCCCCAGAATGGGCCCCCTCCTTGCTGCTCCCCCGCCAGCAGCCCCGACCCCAACTTTCAGGAACAGTTCTTCTTGTTAAAGTTACAAGTGCTCAGGGTTTGGGGTCTCTTCGAGGGAGGCCCTGGCAGGACTGGGATCCACACAGCATGGTGAATCAGCAATGTGGGGTCCAAACGGGGACGGGGCCGTGAGACCACCAGCCCTCCAGAAGGGGGTCTCAGGACCCAGGCCAGGAGGACCAAGGGTTAGCTGACTGTGGCTCAAACCCCAACTTGCCACTCACTCGCTGTGGGACCTGGGCCAGGTCTCTAACCGCTGTGCCTCAGTCTCCTCCTCCGGAAAATCAGGATGGTGATGACCTTACTGCATCACAGAATTGTGGCGATTCCGTGAGACGTATAGGGCACGTACAGGGCACGTAAGATGCTTGGCCCCATGCCTGGCAATAGTGCCAGTCAGCAAATGTTAGCTGGTCACGTATTTTGTTATAGTTTTGGGGTTTTGTTTTTGTTTTGTTTTTGGCTACGTCGGGTCTTCATTGCTGCACCTGGGCTTTCTCTAGTTGCGGCGAGCGGGAGCTACTCTTCGTTGCGGTGCGCGGGCTTCTCATTGCTGTGGCTTCTCTTGTTGCAGAGCATGGACTCTAGGCATGCTGACTTCGGTAGTTGTGGCACGTGGGCTCGGTAGTTGTGGCGCACGGGCTTAGTTGATCCGCGGCATGTGGGATCTTCCTGGACCAGGGCTCGAACCTGTGTCCCCTGCATTGGCAGGCGGATTCTTAACCACTGCGCCACCAGGGAAGTCCCTAGTTTTGGGTTTTTGATAAACGCTAAGGCAGGGACCTTGCCAAGTAACGTGGGCTGGAAGCTCATGAGTGGGACATCATGAAGAAATCACAGACCGTCTGGGTCGGGTTAAATAAATGCCCATTAAATGATTGGCTTCAGGATAGAAGCTGCTCCCCTCACTGGCCCCTGGACGAGCCTGGCTCCAATGAAAACGGTTCTGAGAACCACAGGAAAACTGGCTGATGACGCCTCCTCAGACAGCTATCCAGTCTGCCCAATGGAGAAGGCAAAGGATAGGGCGTGTCCACACTCGCACACACCTTCACAGACACCTGCAGAGTGGCACACGCTCCCAGACACACACTCAGTCCTGGAAAGCAAGAAACACTCGTGTTAAGCCTTTAGAGGCAAGCTCTGTTATTATTTCCATTTCATGCAGAGGGAAACTGAGACAAAAGAGGTTCTGTTCTTTGCCTGGGGTCACATAAAGAAGTGGAAGAACTGGGATCTGAACCCAGGAGGCTGGCACCAGTCCAGATCACTGCCCCAAACGATGCCTACAGTCACGTTCTCCCGGGCACGGCAGGTGGGGGCAGAGTAGGCCAGCTACGGGACCCTGTGCTAAGAGTGGCACTTTTGTTTTTCTCCCCGCTCTGCTTTTCTGGGTCTGCAGCAATGCTAACCCGGCATCGCTTCAAGGGCCATGGTGAGGAAGTGCTGGGGAGGTTCGAAAATAGGCAGCCCAACTCCAGAGGCCCAAGTGCTCAGGCCACCCCCTGCTGCCCCTCTCCTGAGCCACCCAAATCCTCTTCAGGCACATGTCCATAGCATCCATTCCTAGAACATAACAGATTATTTATTATACCTTTTATAAAGACGAAAAGAGGTAAATAGAACCTTACCGATTGTTCCAGATGCTTATGAGCTCATGTCAACGTTCTGGCAGGAATTCTGGGAAACTGGCAGTTTCTCAAAAGTTAAGCAAACTACCATACGACCCAGCGGCAATCCCACTCCTAGGTACTTACCCAAGAAAAACAGCAACGTGTATCCAGACAAAACCTTGCCCATAGCGGCATTGTTTTTAAGGACATCAGATTGGAAACAACCCAAGTATCCATCAGTTGGTAAAGAGGCAGACAAAATGTGTCATAGCCATACAATGGAATGCTATTCAGCCGTAAAAAGGAATGAAGCAATGGCACAGACTACCACATGCGTGGACCTTGCAGACATGATGCTACGTGAGAGACGCCAGATGCAAAATGCCAGAGAGTGTATGATTCCATTTATGTGAAATGTCCAGAAGAGGCCAATACATAGACACAGAACGTAGATAAGCGGGTGCTTAGGGACTTAGGGGAGGGGGAATGGCGGTGACTTCTGTTAGGGAGTGAAGAAGATGTTCTGGAAATAGAGATGATGGCTATATTACCTTGTGAACGTACTAGATGCCACTGAATTGTATGTTAAAAGGCTGAACTTCATAGAACGTGAGTTGTATCTCAATAAAAACTGGCTGCTGCTCTCTTGCCCCTTCTAATCACCTCCCCCTTCACCTCCCCCTTTACCTGCCCCCCCACGCCCTCCGCATTGCAGGAAAACGTACCCATGCTTGCAGTTCCTCTAGGCTGGCTGCCCATTCTCGAGCTCCACACGGTGAAATTGTACAACACGTGCTTTTCTGCATCCAGCTTCTTCCACTCAGTAGAATGCCTTTGGGGCTCTCAGGTGTCGCTGTAGGCGTCCGTGTCTCGTTTTCCTTTTCACTGCTGTACAGTATTCCCTTGTATACGGACACGTCATGGTTTGTTGGTCCATTTGCCCACTGACGGACATTTGGGATGTTTCCAGCTGTGGAGAGTACGACTAAGGCTGTTACGAATATTTGTGTCCACAGGAAAACAGATGTAGCAACCACAGCAGTCGCTCTCTGGAAAGGGTGGGTGCTCAAGGAGAGGGGTGCCCTTGGCGGCGTGCTCACCTGCCTGGGGCGCAGGGCGCTGAAGGATGATCTGCTGGGTCATCAGGACGGAGACCCTTAAAAAACGCCCAGGGGCATGTGGGACAGAGTCCTTGGGACCTGGATCTTCATGGGAAAGGGGGCAGGGAGTCCCAGACTCTAGGGCTGGAACGGGCTGCTGGGTCCACAGGTGAGCTGTATTAATGACCGTGCACCGGACAAGTGGAATCCACAAGTGATAGTGCATTTGTCTCCCAGCTGCGTCCCCAGTGGGTTCTACCCTGGTCCGAGCCGCCTTCAGCTCCTGCCTGGGCCATTGCAGTAGCCCCCTCCCTGCTCTCCGGGCATCCTCCTGGCCCTCTAGCTTTCCTTACAGCAGCCAGAGGGAGCCTGGTCCTGTCATTCCTGTGCTCCCAACTCTCTGTGGGCCCATCTCACTTACAGTGAAATCCTAAGTCTTTGTAAAGCCCCAGGCCCTGCCGAGTCTGCACCCCACACCCCCTGTGACTGTACCTCCTAGCCTTCTCACTCCAGCCACTGGAGGAGGAAGAAGGGGATGGGGCCTGACAGGTGGGCAGGGGTGACTCACGCAGGACCTTGTGGGCCACTGGGAGGGAGGCTTGTTTTTATTCTCAGCGTGAAGAGCACAAGTCGTACGCTCAGCTGTGAGCCAAGCCCTTGATGCTCACATTCACATGCATCCTACCGGCAGCCCTAGAGGTCAGGTGCTCTCAACACCCCCAATTCGCAGATGAGCAAACTGAGGCTGCTTGCCCATGTGGCCTGGCAGGCACATCCCCCTCCCTGGAGATGTTCTGAGACAGCCCCAGGGGCTGACATTTCCTTCCCTCCCCAGAGGTGAATGACGCTGGCCCCAGGTGGGCCTTCTCGGGCAGGGCAGCTCCTCTGAAGTCCTTTGAAGTCCCAGCCAGCCAGCTGCCTGGCCAACTGTTTCCCCATCTCACCTTCCTCCTGGACTCCTGCCAAGCTCTCAGGGGCTGGAGAGACGGGTGGAGGCCCAGGGCAGGGGGCATGTTCTGTTTTATTCAATTTATCTCTCTGGTTTTTTTCAGTTGCATATACACATGGTAAAACTTGTTTTCAAATGGCCCAGTGAAAAGGACATCTCTCTTCTACCTCCTCCCCGCGTGTCCACTTTTCTGCCCCTGAAGCATCTGCAGGGACCAGTTTCTTTGTGTCCTTCCAGGGGTGACCTAGGGATGTACAAACAGAAATATACACATATAAATGTGAAAATATTCCTTAAAGTACCAGTTGGAGGACCCTGCCTGGTCTTCTGCACCCACCTGCCTTTCTACCCTGAACAATACAGCTTAAAAAAATCCCTCGAGTTGGTAACCCCAGTCCAAGCTTGAGAAGAACATTAAACCAGTCCCAAGTGAGGAGCAACCTGCAAAATCCCTGCCCAGGGCTCCTGCAAACTGTCCGCCTTGTCAAAAACAAAGACAGTCTGGGAATCCGTCACAGCCGAGAGAGCGCCCTAAGGAGACATGAGGACCAAATGTAACATGCGGTCCTGGATGGGATCCTGGAGAGAAGAAGGCCATTAGGAAACACTGAGAAAAATCTGAATAAAGTATGGACTTTAGTTAATAATAATGTATCAATATCTATTTGTTCATTGAGGCAAATGTACCGAATGGATGTAAGATGTTAAGAACGGGGAAAACTGGGTGTGGGGTGTTTGGGAACTCTGTACTATCTTAGCAATTTGTCTATAAATCTAAAACTGTTCCATAAAATAGTTTATTTTTTAAAAGGACATTAAAAAAAATCCTCGAGCTGTACACCAAATGTTAATGCACCTCATGCCCTTTATTATGTGTATATTATCTTGCAGTTAAAACAAAAGAAAACAAAAATAAACAAACAAAAAAAAGCCCCAGGGACTTCCCTGGTGGCCCAGTGGTTAAGAATCCACCTGCCAATGCAGGGGACATGGGTTCGATCCTTCGTCTGGGAAGATCCCACATGCCACGGAGCAACTAAGCCTGTGCGCCACAACTACTGAAGTCCGCACACCTAGAGCCCGTGCTCTACAACAAGAGAAGCCACCGCAATGAGAAGCCCACACACCGCAACAAAGAGTAGCCCCTGTTTGCCACAACTAGAGAAAGCCCACGCACAGCAACGAAGACCCAACGCAGCCAAAAATAAATAAAAAAAAATAATAAAAAAACCCCAGAAACGACATGTGAACGTAGATCTTAGAGGTTGCCCTGTGCCCCAGCTCTGGGGCAGCCTCACCCTTTGTAATGGCCAAGTAATGTTCCATTGTCTGGCTGTCCCATAACTGACATCCTGGGTCCCCTATTGCTTGGTACCCAACCTTGTTTTCAGGCCTTTGCTGCTGTCAGCAACCTGGCTGTACACTTTTTTGTCTGTCCAAGCTTCCGTGCCCTGTGCCAGCATCTCTGCAAGATCAGTTCCCAGAAAGGGAACGGTGGCTTCAAAGAGTGCCGGCAGGAGGAGTTTGGGCTTTGACTCCATGAAAGAGACATTCTCCCCAGAGGGGATGGAGAGACATGGTACAGGGTTCAGGGGAGGGGAGGGGGCTCAGCTATTTTATTGAGGTGGTCAGGGAAGGCCTCTCTGAGGAAGTGACATTTGAGCAAAGATATGAAGGAAGAGAGAGCCAGAGTCACGTACGTGTCTAAGGAAGTGGGATTCCGGCAGAGGGTATAGCATGTGCAAAAGCCCTGAGGTGGGGCCATTTCTGGTGGGATTGTATTGTGAGCACTTGCGGAACTTTTAAGGAGTGATGGCGGGCCTGATGCAGGGTTTAAAAGGACCCCTCTGGCTGCTTCGGGGAAAAGGGGGCAGAGTGGATGTTGGGAGACCAGACAGGAGGCTACTGCAATAGTCCAGGCAAGACAAGATGATGGTTGGCAGGGTGTTCACTACAGGTGGGGAGAAGGGGCTGATCTGGGGTGTATTTTGAAGGCAGAGTCAACAGCACTTGCTAAAGTCCCAGGTTACTAGGCCAGGGCACAGCAGGAGTGTATTAGTTTGTTAGGGCCGCTGTAACAAAGTACGGACCACAGACTGTGTCCTCTCACAGTACTAGAGGCCAGAAGTGTGAAATCAAGGTGTCAGCAGGGCCATCTCCCTGTGCAGATTCTAATGAAGGATCCCGCCTTCCCTTTTCCAGCTTCTTCCTCATGGGTTGCCAGCGATCTTTGGAGTTCCTTGGCTTGCAGCTGCATCCTTCCAATCTCAGCCTCCCTTGTCACATGACCTTCTCCCTGCCTGTGTCTGTATTATGGCCTTCTCCTCTCTTATAAGGACACCAGTCATATTGAATTTAAGGCCCACCCTACTCTGATCCGACCTCATCCTAACTTAACTCATTCCATCTGCAGTGACCCTATTTCTAAACAAGGGCGAGGGGAGGAGGATGGCATTTGAGGCAGAGGGACTTGTAAGTGCAAAGGCCCTGAGGCAGGAGAGGGCTATTGGTCTTATGCCCTTGTTTCCTGCAAATCTTGTTCATGAAGAAATGACTGAGGTTGAATTCTGATGGGGAGGGAAAGGAAAGGAAGTTCTGTGCCCGTCGGTACACTGACAGCCCTCCCTGAAATTTGCCAGTTCTTCCCCAGGCTGCCCCCACCTTCGTTCCCTCCCTCCCTCCTTCCGGTTCAGGCAGCTAGACCCTCTCTTATCACCCCGGCACACAGTTTCCTTTTTAGCCCAAAGGTCGTTATTTTAACACCTGTTGGGAAAACAAGCAGGCGTGCTCCCAGGGGGTGGGGAAGAGAGAGTACATGGGGACAGGCTGCTTGCAGGGCTGACCCTCAGGACTTAGCGGGGAGAGGGGGGGTCTGTCTCACTTTGTGTGGGCTGGGGTGCTGACTGGGGCTGGATGGTCCACATGGTCTTACCCACAATGTTTGGCACCGGCTGGAAGAGCTGGAAAGGCTGGTGGGGTCCCTCTCTCACTTCCTCAAGCTTCACTCTGTCTACGTGTTTGCTTGTCCTGTCTGGAATCTGGCCTGAGCTTCTTTACGTGGCAGCAGCTGGGTCCCAAGAGAGGGAAAGCAGAAGCTGTCAGGTCTCTTGTCCAGAACTGGCCCATGCATCACTTCTGCTGCCTCCTATTGGTCAAAGCATTCACAGAGCCCACCCACTTTCAGGAGACTCCACCTCCTGGTGGGAGGAGCTTCAGGCACCTGCCGGGAGGTGTTACTGGTGGCCATCTTTGCAGGAAACCCTCACTCCCCTCCAGCCTGCTTCTGCTGGCCTGGTGAGGCCCGGAGGCTGCAGAGGACAACATGTCCCACCTGTAAGATGCCAGAAGATGCGTGGGCTCCGAGGAGTCTTGTTTTATAAAAAAAAAGGCAGGGAGGGGGATTATACCTCACCAGAGAGCAAACATTCTGAGCCACTTGGCACTGCACTCTGACTGGGGAGACTGAGCACACAAATTAGATGTTTATGAGAATAAACAGTCATGAGAACTCGAGGACTAGAGAGGAAATAAACACCATCTCAAGACATTTTGCGAATTTGGCTCTGAACCCTGCCTGCCTGTGAACTGACTAGCTTCTGGGTGGCAGAGGTGCGTGTTTACGTGCATGCAGGTGTATGTGTATGCATGTTGTAAGCCCTCTAAGTAAAGTGTCTTTTCTGAGTGCCTCAGTCTCCTCCTCTGTAAAACGGGGGCAGGAATGGCACAAAACTCAGGGTCATTATGAGAGTTAAATGAGGAAATACATACAAACTGATTAAAACAGTGCCTGGAGCCTAGTAGGTGTTCAACAAATGTAAGTCATAATTTTCATTCATTCATTCATCAAATACTAAGAGGCCCCCAAGCAGAGGATGCCCTTTGCTTAGTGTTCGGATCCGAAGACTGTTCTAGAGTCCTTGTACTAGCCAATGTCTCGACACAGGGGGTGCCCTGGAATAGATTTCTTGAAGAATGAATGAACAGGGCATGGACTTTTCCCTCCAAAGCTCTGACCTGGAGAGGAGACAGACTTGTAAATAAATCATCGTAAAAACTACAATGAGAGATGAAAAACAGTTCAAAGTATGGGTTTCACCCAAACGAAAAAGGATTGCTTTGATGGAATTTCAGACCCAGTGGCCAAAGTAGGCAGGATGCCCTCCTGGACCCCTTTAATTGGTACCAGGTAGACATGGCCTCTGACCCCAGTCAGGAGAGGAGAGAGCAGGGTGAGGAAACCTTCCCACGATGGAAGATGCAGGCTTTGCCAGACTGTGAGCCATTCCCCTGCCCCTCGGTCCTCAGTCCCTGAACGAGGGACTCCTGGTTTCTGGCAGGAGATGTAGGTGGCAGGGATGGGGGGCGGGAGGTTTTATATTGGGAGGGCTTCCAAGTCTGCTTGTGGGGCAAATTAATGAGTGACTCTGGGTATTTAATCTAAACCAGACATCACTTCACGATTGTCTGCTAAGAGCATCTCCGACATCTACAGAGATTCGTCCATGGCAACACGGGGGCTGGAGAGTCGCCGGGGGGGATCTGCAGGCCACAGCATTTGGAGCCTTGAAGTGAGGCTATAACTCACATCTCCACTGGCTGCCAGGGACCCTGTACATGCGTCTAGAACGGGGTCCCTGTACGTGCGTCTAGAACGGGGTCCCTGTACGTGCGTCTAGAACGCGGACCCTGTCCAGGCCAGCCACCTCATTTGCCAGGTCCTGGTGCAAAGTGAAAACACAGGATCCCTTGTTCAAAAATGATTGAGAATTTCAAGATGGCGACAGCAGAGCATTAAAGCAAGCCTGGGCCTTTCTGAGTGTGGGTCCCTGTGTGGCTGCCCAAGTGGCTCCCTCAGGAAGCTGGCCCTGTCCCCATCACCCGCATGTGGATGGAGCACGCAGCAGGAGCCCACGGTAGGGTGCGGAAAGTCCAGATGTGCCTGGATTCTTGCACCTCTGAGTTGGCCAGGCAGGGAATGGGAATCAGGATTGCTGGGTTCTGGAGATCTGGTTCATTTTCCTAACCTACCAAGTACGTACCATCGGTTCTGTCTTTCTGCCCCACCCCCCCGGGGATGACAAAGGCCTGGCAGGAAAGCAAAGTAAACTCTCAAGGGCCATAAAAATACAAAGAGTGATTGTGTGGGCTCCTCGCTGCAGCCCCAGATGCAGGTGTTGTGGAGACCTTGGTGGCGCCACGCTGAGGTCAGTACCTGGTCTTCAGGAGGAGGTGGGTCCTCATTCCCACAACTGAGTTGCATTGTACAGTTGGAGGTTACTTAACCTCTGGGGCTTGTTGCAACCCCTCCCTGCCCTGAGTGTTCTCTTGGAGAAGGAGGAAGGTAGGAGACAGATGGGGAAGCGGGAAACATTAATACTTCCATCCTGGAGGTCCCGAGAATGCCGGACCCAGCTGTGGACAGAGGTCCGAGATCGAGAATTATGAGGGGTTACCTCTCACTCAGCCCCAAAGGAAGCGGGCACTCCTGATCTGTCAGACTAAATACGATGCACCTCCCTCTGGGCCCTGCAAGATCTGGCCTGCCCTGCCCACTCTCCCCCCTCCCACTGGCATCCTTGCTCTTCCCTGAACAGTGCCAGCGTGTACCCACCTCAGGGCTTTTGCACGTATAGTTCCCAATACCAGGTATTCTCTTCCCTAAGATATGCGCAAGGCTCAATTCCTCTCTTTATTCTGGTCTCTGCTCAAGTGGAACAGCACCTCTCCCTGGTACTCCTTTCTTTCTGTACGACTTTAGTTTTCATCATGGCACTCATTGTGAGACTGTATTTATTCGTTTGCTGTCTTTCTCCCTCTAATGTCAGTTTCCTAGAGGCAGAGACCTCATCAGTCTTGTTTACCATTGTACTGAAGAAAAGAAAGAAAAAAAATGTATATCTCCAAATGATGTAAGGTAACTCCCTTTTATAGCAGTGAGAGGGTTCCTCTCTCAATGTTTTTGATAAACTTAAGTATAAAAGTTTGGTATAAGTTAATAGTCAAATGTTTACTTGCACATTCATAATAGTAATAAAGTTACTAGTTACGCCTATTTAATAAAGGTGTATTTATTTAAGAAAAAGGCGTTTTTTATTTAATAAAAAATAAAGGCCTAGTTACGCCTATTTAAAGTCACACATGAAAAAGTTACATAAGACATTAAGAAATATGTCATTTTGTTCCGGGCTTACATTCACGAAATGATGTTCCTCGAGTCCACCCGTGCCCTTGACGTTGTGTTTTGAATCATCAAACAGAGGTTGGCTGATCCCATCTGCTCCCCGTATGTCTAGAACTTTTCAAACATGGCATTTTCTGAATCTACATATGATGCGGCCACTGGAAATGTTATCCCAGACCACAAATACCCTTTCGCATAAATTTGGACATTGCTTGTTTCATTTGCTTTGTGGGTGTATATTATTGATGAGCTCCAGCAAGGAACCGCTTCCTGTATTACTTTTTAAAGTGACCTTTAAGAGGTTTGTTTATAGTGACATCCAACACCTATGAATGCAGACTTATAATGGCTAGATCGGATTAAATTTCTCGGCGCTCTCTCTATATAAATGATTTGGAGATCTGACATAAGACTCCCACACGGCATAGTTTGAGGTGGTTTCAGGCAGAGGCTGTGGTTCTCACCTGTGGTTACTTAGAATCTGCTGGGGGGAGCTTTTCACCTGGTGGTTTACTTAGAATCTCCTTGGGGGGAGCTTTTCACCTGGTGGTTTACTTAGAATCTCCTGAGGGGAGCTTTCCACCTTATGGATGTCCTTGGGTTCCACTGCTAAACCAGTGGAATAAAAATCCTGGGTGGCAGGAGACAGGCACCTGCAGTTCTAAAATGATGACCCTGATATCTAGCCAGGCTGAGACCCATGAGGCTAATTTTGATACGACAAACCAGTGGGTCCCAAAGTGTGGTCCTCGGGCCCCAGCATCACCATCTGGGAACTTGCTAGAAATGCACTTCTCAGGCCCCAGGCCACACCCACGGAATCAGACACCTGGAGGTGGGGCCCAGCAATCTCCTGGAGGGTTTTCACAAGCCCTCCAGGGGATCCTGATGTTCAAATTGGGGGATTGCTTCTCCAAACCAGGATATGATGTTAAAAAAAAAACAAAAAAAGGTAATGAAAGAGAAATAAAGAAGTACAAGGGGCTTCCCTGGTGGCGCAGTGGTTAAGAATCCACCTACCAATGCAGGGGACATGGGTTCGAGCCCTGGTCCGGGAAGATCCCACATGCCGCGGAGCAGCTAAGCCCGTGTGCCACAACTACTGAGCCTGCGTGCTACAACTACTGAAGCCCACGTGCCTAGAGCACATGCTCTGCAACAAGAGAAGCCACCACAATAGAAGCCCACGCACCACAAAGAAGAGTAGCCCCCGCTCTCCGCAACTAGAGAAAAGCCCACGCGCACACAGCCAAAAATAAGATAAATAAAATAAAAATTAAAAAAAATAGGAATTATTAAAAAGAAAAAGTACAAGGCTTTGTAAGGACTCAAATATCAGGTTACTCCTGTTTTTCTAAAGGATGGCTATACTATTTGTTGAGGGAATGAAGTCTTTATTGTACCTTCGATGTCTCGAGTGCTCCCTGGGTGCCAGACACTGGGATAGATGCTTTGCATGATGTCCCAGTGAGATGGGTTCTATTATTATACCCATTTTACAGAAGAGAAAACTGAGGTCAAAGTGGAAATTCCTTGCCCAAAGTTGCGTACTTGGGAAATGGCAGCGGGTGCTCCATTGCAGTGCTAGCCCCAGGCCCATGTTATTTACAATGATGCTTGTCTCCTTCAGGGGCTGGGGTCCCAGGGTCAGCCACCAGCCCCCAGGATGTGGCCTCCTCCATCTTGAACAGTGTGGGGCATATCATGGCCCAGGCGCCAGCTACCCAGAGGGACCTTTCTCTGGACTCAGGGGCCTTACAGGACAGGAATGCCTTGCCATCCCAAGCCCAGGCAGGGGATCCCAGGGTGGGCTGGGTGTTCTCTCTGAGCCTTACATTAAGAGATGAAACCGAGAGGCCTCGAGAGGGAGGGTGCTTTCCACTCTGTAAAATCTATGCACATCAATCACACTGCTCCTCAAAGAAAGTAAAACCACAATGAGAAAGCACTACAGACCAACTAGAAGAGTTGACAATAGAAAGACTGGTAATGCCAAGTGCTGGCGAGGACATCCCACACATTGCTGGTGGGAATGCAAAATGGTATAGCCACTCGGGAAACCTGTTGGGGGCAGTTTTGGGGTTTTTTTTTTACTTTTATTTAATTTATTTTTTTATACAGCAGGTTCTTCTTGGTTATCCATTTTGTTTGGCAGTTTTTTACAAAGTTAAACACACACTTACCACATGACCCAGCAATCTACCTCCTGGGTATTTAACCCAAGAAAAATGAAAACATATGTCCACACAAAGGCTTGGACGCTCAGGATCATACAGCATCATTCATAATAGCCAGAAACTGGAAGCAACCCAAATGCCCATCACTAGGTGAATGGATAACCACACTGAGGTATATCCACACCACAGAATACTATTCAGCGATGATATATGAATACGTGCAGTGACACAGATGAAGCTCAGATACGCTTTGTGGAGTGAAAGAAGCCAGGTATGAAAAATACGCACTGTGTGACTCAGTGTATGAAACTCTGGAACAGGCGAATCTAAGCTATAGAGATGGAGATCATATCAGTGGTTGCCAAGGGTCGGGGTGAGGGTGGCGTAGGCCACAAAGGGCACGAGGGAACCTCCTGGGGTGCTAGAACGTCCTACGTCTTGAATGGAGTGGAGTGTATACATCTGTATACATATGTGAACATTTGTGCATTTTTCTGTACGTAAGCTATACCCCAATTTTTAAAAACGACTCCTAAAAATGTCCGTCTACCTGCCCATTTGTATTTCACATGAGAGTTCCTGTTACATATGTGCCTTGCAAAACAGCCCTGTTCTATAAGATGGGGGTCCTGGCCTGGCCCACCAAGGCCTGACTGGTCTTGGCATGGGGTGGTAGCATCTCTTTTTTATTTTTGCGGTACGCGGGCCTCTCACGGCTGTGGCCTCTCCTGTTGTGGAGCACAGGCTCCGGACGCTCAGGCTCAGTGGCCGTGGCTCACGGGCCCAGCCGCTCCGCGGCACGTGGGATCTTCCCGGACCGGGCCACGAACCCGCGTCCCCTGCATCGGCAGGCGGACTCTCAACCACTGCGCCACCAGGGAAGCCCCGGTAGCATCTCTTGAGGAAGGCAAAGCCCAAGCCCTTTCAGAAGGTGTCCCTCCACAGGTCTTTGGCCAGAATGAGGGTGACTGTCTGCCCCCCAGATCTAACTCACTCACTAGAAAGGAGTTTGCCGGTGTGGTTAGATGTATCCCCTGGGCTGAAAGGGGTGCTGGGGGGCTCTGTCACTGAGTATGCCTCCAGAGGCAAGTAACAACTTTTCTAGCTAGAAGATTCCACACAAAGGATTTAGCCTAATCTCACAAAAACAAAGGTGGGCACGGGATTGTTACTCCAGGGCATCAGGAAGGACCCGAGACCTTGCCTGCCTCCACGGCACCCTCCTCAGTGTGGCAGACATGGTCTCAAAATGGTCGCCACAGCCACCCGTTTCCATACAACTGTGTTTAGGGACCAAAAATGCAGGGGGATCACCCTCACAGGTCTCACTCTTTCATCAAGGAGGGAAAACCTTCTCAGACTTCCCTCAGGTCCATTGTCCAAAACAGGGTCACAGGGCGTCTCCCAGCCAAGAATGGGTGTCTTGGGTTGGCCTCCTCAGAGGCAGACTCTGCGGTGAACATGTTTGTGCAGGTGATTTATTATTAAGGATGTGCTCCCAGGCCAATTTGGAAGGGGGTGGGGAAGTGGGGCAGGAAAGTGGGAAGGAATCAGGCAAAGGGGCAGTTTGAGGTCAAGTCTTAGCCTCAGCCTGGTCCCATGGGCTGCTTGGGGCACCAGCAGCACCATAGAGTTTGTCCCGCCTTGAGGCAGGGGGCTGGGCTATCGTCCCCTGCTCCAGCCAGTACAGCCAGACGGCTGTGACAGGGGACGTACACTCTAGACTAGGAGGCAAGGAGCCTCCAGTAGCACCAAGTCCGCCTCCTGAGGAAGGTCATGGGTGTTAACCATCAGAGGTCAAGTTCACAGAACCTGGGGGAGGAGGTGCAGATTCTGTGAAGGGCACCAACAGGGTTCCCTGCACTGGGGAAGGAAGGAGCTGGAATGTTTGGCCTCCACTGGGGGAGGCAGCCTCTCCCATCAAGAACAAGTCCGGGGAGAATGGCCATTGGGTGGGCAGATGACAGCACTGCCACAGGATCAAACCGCCAGATGGACCACAACCTGACCACAGCTGGCCAGTACGGCCACGCCAAGGGGGGGCCAAGCATCCTCTCCCCACACTTCCCATCCTCTGGAGGACTCCCAGGGCCCCCTCTGGCCCGCTTAGTGCCCTCGGCTTTGTCCAGTCTCGGGGCCAGGAGAACTTGAGATGCGCCCACCGAAAGGGGAAGTTCTGTCAACCCCACATCACAAAACTGTCTGAGAAGAACCAGAGCATCAAGGAGGTGGGGATGGAAATTCCCTTGACTCTCTCTTCGCCCGGCACCCAGGGAAAAAATGCAAGGTTACAAATGGATTACTGGCCGCGGTCTATAAGTTCTCTTTAACTCCTCTTGCAGTAATAAACAGAAAGGTTATTAACACGAGATGGCTGGTAATAAGCTAATTATGGTGCTGGCGGACCAGGGGTGTGAGGAGAGGCCGAGCCAGTGCCCCGGGTTTCCTCTGAGCAAGCAGTTCTGAATGATTATGGATGTGACCAAGCCATCGCTGGCTGGCTGTGCCACGGAGTTGAGTTATTTGGCAAATTGGCTGGGGCACAAATATTCAGATAGGTATCTTTGAACTCTTGGGCCCTGAATGCCTCCTTCTGTCCCAAGATGAGTGATGGGAACTCAAAGAACTGTAGAAAATGCAGGGACTTCCCTGGTGATGCAGTGGTTAAGGATATGCCTGCCAATGCAGGGGACACGGGTTTGAACCCTGGTCCAGGAAGATCCCACATGCCACGGAGGAACTAAGTCCGTGAGCCACAACTACTGAGCCAGCGTGCCACAACTACAGAAGCTCGTGTGCCACAACTACTGAAGCCCACGCACCTAGGGCCCATGCTCCGCAACAAGAGAAGCCACTGCAGTAGGAAGCCCGCTCACCACGATGAAGAGTAGCCCCCGCTCACCACAACTAAAGAAAGCCCGCGTGCAGCGACGAAGACCCAACACAGCCATAAATAAATAAATAAACATACACACTTATTTAAAAAAAAAAAAAAAGAAAATGCAGACGCCCAAGGAGACGGAATGCAGGGTACTTCTCCACTTTCCTTGACTCAGTAACCTTGGCAGTGCGGCCGGGAATTTGCTTTCTCTTGGCTGATGGACAGGCCTCTGGCTTGCCTCACTGTGGGTCATGGTCCCAGTGCCTCGCTGGGGCTGAGTGTGAGGGGAAGTTTGTGGGTAGAGGCTGCACAGGCCAGCGTGTTGGGGAAGGAAATGAGGAGTCAAGGTTTTGGGTTCAAGTCCCACCAAAGCCCCTGAGTCCCAAACCAACAGAGGAAGGACGAAAGGCATAAATGACTCATGGCAATGTGTCCCCAACACAAGCTGGATGACTTTCCAGACCACAGTGGTTTCTCTGGGGCTTTCTGGGTTTTAGCATTAAAGCTCCCACGTTCTGGGAAACCCCTCTGTCCCGGGCAAACTGGGAAGGTTGGTCACCTTTTTCCAGATGTCCCAAGCAGGAGAGCTGCCCGGAGGTGATGGGCATGGCCCGGGAGTCAGACAGACCAGGGGTTGGACCCTGTTGCCTCCAGTGATCCTGTGAAACGTAGGACAAGGATCCTACGTTCAGTGGGGGATCCTACACCCAGTCTCCCCCCCTGAAAAATGGGTGTTAAAAAAATCATCTCAGAGAATCAGTGGGGAAGTAAATGGAGTAACGCATGGAAACTTAAGTACCTGGAATAAAATGAGATCTCAGAAAGAGCACTCATTTCTGTTGGTTTTCTTGTTGCCGATTCTGGGAGACCAAGATGAAGGACTCTTGCAGATAGAAATTAGCAGGGCGGGGGTGGCGGCTGCCCTTGACTTCAGGGAAGAAAAGTTAGAAAACCAGAGGAACGGCCACAGAGATGTACACTGGGGGATGTTTGTTACAGCATTATGTGGAATGAGTAGACGGATACATTCTTACACCCTTCAGTAGGGGACTGGCCGGTGAGGCAGGACAGTGGATTACCATGCAGCTCTGGGAAGAACATGGATTCGATATTAAACTGATATCGAATAAGCTCCAATTATAGATCATTCGGCCAATATTCAAGAAGCAAAATGGTGTGTATAGAAGTCTATGTTTGTGTTAAAAAAGGAGAGTATCATTAGTCATCAAGGAAATGTAAATCAAAACCACAAGGAGATACCACTTCACATCAATTAGGATGACTATTGAAAAAAAAGAAACAAAATAAGTGTTGGTGAGGCTGTGGAAGAATTGCATTGTGGGTGAGAATGTAAAATGGTGCAGCCACTGTAGAAAATATTATGGCAGTTTGAAATGTTAAACATAGAATTACTCTATGACTCAGCAATTCCACTTCTAGGTGTATATCCAGAAAGAACTGAAAACAGGGATTCAAACAAATACATGTACACGAATGTTCACAGCAGCACTAATCACGAGGGCCGAAATGTATGAACATCCCAGATGTTCCTTTACAGATGAGTGGGTAAACCCAATGTAGGCTATGAATACAATGGAATCGTTTTCAGCCATAAAAAGGAATGAAGTACTGACACAGTCTACAACATGGATGAATCTCAAAAAGATTATGCTAATTGAAAGAAGCCAGTCATAAAAGGCTACATACTGTAAGATTCTATTTATCGGAAATGTCCACAATAGGTAAATCTATAGAGACAGAAAGCAGATTGGTGGTTACCAGGGACTGGGGGAGGGGAGGAATGGAGAGTGACTGCTTCAGGGGTACCAGTTTCCTTTTGGAGTGATGAAAATGGTCTGGAACTAGATAGTGGTGATAATGGTGACTATGCTAAATGTCATTAATGGAAAATTTATGTTATGTATCTCTTACCACACGTGCACGCAAAAAAGTGGCAGGGAGAGGATCCATACAAACGCATATATGTACACGCACGTACATCCTGGTATATGCAACAAAGTATCTCTGGAAGGAAAAACTGATAGCTGTGGCCGTTCTTGGGGATGGGAGTCAGGGGGCTGGAAGCCCAGGTGGAGGAGACCTTTGGGTCTGTTGGAACTTATTTTATTATATGTGTGTGTTACTTTTAACAAGTAATAAGGTATTCAGGTGAATTTTACAAGAAGAGGAATGTCAGAAATTCAGGGGAAATAATGAGATGTCAAAGATGGATCCCTTGTGTGTGTGTGTTGGGGGGTCATGTGCTCAGGCAATAGTAAGAACACTGAACTGTGCATCTTTGATGCAGCTCTACCTTCACCACTGAGGACAAATGTTCTTTCAAATACCACAGGAGGAAGATATGTTCTATAGGGAGAGTTGAATTCATGGCTGGCAGGGAGACAGTAAAAAAAGACGCAAGAGAAGAGCCTGAAGATGGGCAAAGACCCCAATTTTCTAAAAGGGAAAAATAATATGGATTCTGGAAACCCCAGATGGGGTATGTCTGACAGCCAGAGTTCTTAGCAGAATTCTGGGACAGAGCTCTACACAGATGGCTCGTGAGTATTTAGAAGAAAATATGATAATCACGAGAAGCTAACATGGGTTCACTAAGCTACCTTGCGTTGACTGATGTCAATTTCCTATTTTCACGGGGAGACCCCTTGGTAGAGCAGATGGCCCTTTAGGACCCCATCCTCCTAAAGGATCTGTTGAATAGTGATGGGGGGAATTTTTATCAGTTCCTTGATTGTCTGCCTTGTGTCTTCTACATCTGCTTTATCTGACAATATTATTCCTATCCCACATGTTTTTAGGACATTTCCCTTAATAGTTTCTTGTCTATTTATAAAGCTACTCAGACTTATTTTAATATTTATTTATTTATTTACTTAAACCTGTATTAATCAAGAGTCTTTTTTTTTTTCCTGCGGTATGCCGGCCTCTCACTGTTGTGGCCTCTCCCGTTGCGGAGCACAGGCTCCGGACGCGCGGGCTCGGCGGCCATGGCTTACGGGCCCAGCCGCTCCGTGGCATGTGGGTTCTTCCTGGACCGGGGCACGAACCTGTGTCCCCTGCATTGGCAAGCGGACTCTCAACCACTGTGCCACCAGGGAAGCCCAATCAAGAGTCTTTTGATTGCAAGGGAAATAAATCCAATTTAAACAGTCTTAAGCAGAGATGTCTAGAGGTATGGTATGGATTTCAGGTACGGCTGGATCCAGGTGCTTAAATGATATCATTGGGAATCTGTATCCTGCCATATGTTGGGTCTGCTTTCCTTTGTATTGGTCTTATTCTAAGGTTGGATTTCTTCAAGTGGAGGAAAGATGGTGCCAAAAGCTGTTAGGTTACCTCTTATCACCTTGGCAACCTGAGCAGAAGGGGGGCACTTCTTGCCTGAACGCTCCAGTTACTGGGCCAGCTATGATTGGCCCAGTTGTGTCTTATACCCATTCCTAAAACAATCACCACGACTCTGCCCAAGTTGGGCCATATCTTCTATCCAAACCACATTAGAGATTATTTCATTTAGTAGTGAGAGAGGAAAGGTTCCCTAAAGGAAAACTGAATGCCATTATTGGGAAGAGAAGGAATGGATGCTTGTCAAGCAAAAACACAGCCTAATCAAATTATGATTAATTATGCAAAGATTTTGCATGGCAGAGAGTCCTAAATGGCATCCCAAGGTCAAAATGAATCTGCTATTATCTCCCTGTGCTCCATGCCTCCATTAATACAGAAAACAAGAGTTAACTGATTGATAGCAGTCTGGCTATGAAAACTAGATGGTGATTTTGTGGGATCTGTTTGTATGTGGGTCGTACAGCTGGACACACGCGAGGCCCTTCTGCCTAGAAGCGAAGGCTGTGTAGAAGAGGCAGAGGTGGGGTTGCAAAAAGGCAGCTGCAGGCTGGGCAGGGAGGACCACGAACAGAGAGATGGTGTCCAGGAAACACACAGTGTGAGCTACCGTCTCAGGCAGAAGCTGTCAACCTCTCCTCTTCCACACACTCTGGTAATGGTGAGTCTCCTGGGTGTGCTCCAGGCAGAGGTGGGACCCATGGCTGAATATCTTCCTGATTAAGACAGGGCAGAGGTTTCGATCTGGAACGTCAAGTAAATGTCAGCCAAGTGCCAGCTGCAGTAGTTTGCAGCAACTCCCTTTGACATTGTATTCCGAAGAATTAAAGGCTTTGCCTGGAATCAATGGATGAGAGAGAGGATTGATTAGCAATGCCTGCCCTGGGAGTGGAATATGGAGGGATAGTAGGCATGCCTCATATTTGCTGAGACTGGGCTGGGCCTTCTTCCCAAGGCTATTCTAAAGAAAGAGGATGTCAAGAGGCCATCCCAGCAACTGAAGACAGATTTACTTCCATTGAACGCTAAATGAAATAATCTCTAAGCAAATAGCACTCTCTATGCCCCTCTCTGTTCTCCTAAGCCTCTTTCCTTAGTGTGCATCATCAACAACAGGTGTTTGCTGTTCACGTGACTCCAACCACCCAAAATAGGCATGATCATAACGATGGTATAAGCTTCTCAGACTTCAGTCATTCCTGAAAACCTCCACATATTCATAAGCCAGTGTACCATTGGCTTTATTGTCTAGCTAATAGTTTTCTTTTAATTAATAGTTTTTTTTTAATTAAAAAAATTTTTTTTTAAATTTATTTTTGGCTGTGTTGGGTCTTTGTTGCTGTGCGCGGCCTTTCTCTAGATGCGTCGGGTGGGGGCTTCTCTTCGTTGTGGTGCACGGGTTTCTCATTGCGGTGGTTTCTCTGGTTGTGGAGCACAGGCTCTAGGTATATGGGCTTCAGTAGTTGTGGCATGCAGGCTCAGTAGTTGTGTCTTGCGGGCTCTAGAGCGCAGGCTCGGTAGTTGTGGTGCACGGGCTTAGTTGCTCTGCAGCATGTGGGATCTTCCCGGACCAGGGCTCGAACCTGTGTCCCCTGCATTGGCAGGCAGATTCTTAACCATTGCGCCACCAGGGAAGCTCCTAATATTTTTCTTTAAAGTGCTTTACCTTCTAGAACTTTTTATTGAAATATGTTAGACAGACAGAAGAGTCACAGGTGTTAAATGTACAGCTTAAAGAATTTTCATCAAATGAGCACATTGGTGTAACCAGCACTCACTTCAAGAAAAACAACCTTCCCTAACCGCCACAGGACTCCCCTGCCCAGACCTCTTTTCAGTCACTAACCCCCAAGTGTGACCACTATCCTGACTTTTAACTACAGATTAGTTTTGCCTCACTTGGAACTCCAAGTCAATAGAATCTTACAGTTTGGACTCCTTTGCGTCTGGTTTCATCCACGTTTTCATGTGTAACTGTGGTGTAGCCTTCCATGGTGTAAATATACCACAATGTATTTATCCATTCTAGGTTGATGGGTATTGCGGGGGGGGAGTTTTTATCCTGGGATGTAATGAATATACCCTGTGTAGACATCCTCCTGTGTGTGTTTTTATGAACACATGGACACATTTCTAAAGGGTATATACCTGGGATGGAAAGTGCTGGGGTCATAAGGTGTGCGTATGTTCAGACATAGTAGAAGTGCTTGAACCATTTGACTGACACTCCCACCCGAGTGTATGAAAATTTGGCTAAACTTGTATTTATTTATTTATTTTTAATCAATGGTGGGACCTAAACTTATTTTTAAAAGGCAATTGTATAGCCATCATAAAAGAAAACTCAGTATCACTTGCCACAAATAAAAGGTAATAATAACTACTCTAAAAACGAATAACTATTAAAATTGTTTATCTAAAATCTGTTAAAAATTTCATCACCTAAAATCACCACACGTGCCATCAAGCAGTACAGATGTCACACTTCTGGAAAGACTGGCCTAGGCAGTATTGCTGGTTCTTACCCAGCAGGAGGGACCTTGATTTTATGGGGCTTCTCCACCAGCTGTAAGACCTCAGGGGCAGCTGAGCCCCGCCCCCAGCTGCAGGCAAGACTCTGATTAGTGTGAGAGTGAGCCAATCCGCTTTGCCTGGGATGGTTCAGGAATGGGCACGTGACCCGATTCTGGCCAATCAGATGTTTAAAACATTGCATAGGGCACAGTGATGCGTCTGCAGGCTGGACCTCAGGGCCCATCAAACCAGCGTTCAGATCCTGCTTCTCTGCTTCTGCTCTTGGTAACCTGAGGCAAGTTGCTCTGTGTCTCTGGGCCTCACCTGTTACTGGCGGCTGATAAAGGTAAAGTTGAGAGAGGTCCTGTGCCAAACACTTAGCCAGCGCCCCGATCTTAGTGAGTACCTCTCAAATTATTGTTGGTTCTGGGAAGAGGGCTCACATGAGTCCTTTCCCCACTGGCTTCTAGGATGGGGGCTTGAAGTACAGTCATTTGGGGCAGCTTTCCATTTTAATTTGGGGAGAAACTAGAAAAACATCTTCTAGAGTCAAGGCAATGGAGTAAGAATTGATATTCTGAGCCCCACCCTGAGGAGTAGGTTGAAGGAAAGGTAATAGTAGCTGAGGTATGTTGCGAGCTAGGCTTTGCAGGCATTGACTCCTTTTACTCTCATAACAATCCTATGAGCTAGGTCCCATTACTCTATCCATTTTACAGATAAGGAAACTGAGGCCCAGAGAGTTATTCAGAGGGAGCATGGCAGAGCCAGGATACGAACCCAGGCCATTGGATGAGTGAGGAATTATCCCCTTCTTTCTTGCTGTGGGAGCCTGGTTTTATTTAAAGGCCCATGCCTCTTCATGTGACACAGGAAAGTGCGACACATCCCCAGCGCTGGGGAGAAGTCAGATTGGTCTCAGGCCATTTATCTGATCACATTTCCTTTTCCAGAGATTGGTTAAGCCGTGGGCATGGCACCCGGTTCTAGCCGATGATACGTGAGTGAAAGTCTGCAGCGGGCTTTGGGGAAAGGTTTCTGGTTCTCCATGTGCTACTGGCCGTTGTGTCTGGATGTATTAGCTAGCAGCCATTTTGTGATCATAAGGGAATTTGAGATGAGAGCAAAGTTGAGGATGGGAAACAAAAAAGATGGAAAGAAACTGGGGGTCCATGACAGTGGCACTTAATTAACCAAACTCAGAACTACCTCCTCCTCCTGATTTCTTGCTCTGTGAAATAACAAATGATCTCATTGTTCAAGCTGCTGTGTGCTGGGATTTGTTACTTGGATTGTAATGGATATCATTGAATGACTGTCAGCTTCATGCAGATAGGACTGTTCTCCTGTCTTGGTGGCTGCTGTATCTCCAGTGCCTGGAACAAAATAAGTGTTCAGTGAATACTTGTTAAATAATTTTAATTTGGGGAGAAACTAGAAAAACATCTTCTAGAGTCAAGGCAATGGAATAAGAATGGCTGAGTGCAGAGTGGCTGGTGCCCCCAGATGCAGGTTCAAATAATAAACACAGCGAAGCCAGAATCCCGAAGGGGTGATGACAGTTAAGCTCTGCAGTCTGAGAGACCTGGTTCAAGGCCAGACTCTGCTCTTGAGCCAGGTGACCTTGGGCTGATTCTCTCACTTCGGTTTTCTGGTGTATAAGATGGGTGTGGTAGGCAGAATAATGACCTCCTCAAAGATGTCTGTGTCCTAATCCCCGGAACCTGTGAATATGTGACTTTACATGACAAAGGGACTTTGCAGATGTGATTCCCTTACGGATCTCAGAAAAGGGAGATCCTCCTGGCTTATCCAGGGGCCCGATGTAATCACAAGAGTCCCTATAAGAGGGAGGCAGGAGAGTCAGAGTCAGAGAAGCAGATGTGACGATGGTCGCAGGGGTTGGAGTGATGCAGGGCCACCAATTTCTAAAAGCTGGTAAAAGAAGGGAAATGGATTCTTCTCAAAGCCTCGAAAAGAACACAGCCTTGCAGACATCTTGATTTTAGCCTTATAAGACTCATTTCGGACCTCTGATTCCAGAACTGTAAAGTAATAGGTTTGTGTTGTTTTAAGCTACGATGTCTGTGATAATTTGTTATAGCAGCTACAGGAGATTTATAACAAGAAGCTGATAATTGTGTTTACCTCCAAGTGTTCTTACACGGATTCAGGAAGTTCAAGCATGAACTTGGCATGTTGTAAGAGCCCAGCCAGCCCTAGCTGTTATTAACCAGTCCCCCAGCACTAGTCATGCCTCTGTCAGGAAGTCATCCCTGATTCCTCCAGCCCATGCCCACCTCTCCCCTTCCTGGTAACCACTAATAAAATGAGTAAGGTTGACATTTATGTGGCCCCAACACTGTGCTAAAGACTTTATATCAGCATCTCATCTAATTTTCAGGCCCGGGACTTCCCTGGTGGCACGGTGGTTAAGAATCCGCCTGCCAATGCAGGGGACACAGGTTCGATCCCTGGTCTGGGAAGATCCCACGTGCCACGGAGCAACTAAGCCCGTGTGCCACAACTACTGAGCCTGCACTCTAAAGCCCGCAAGCCACAACTACTGACCCCATGCACCACAACTACTGAGCCCAGGCCCCGCAACTACTGAAGCCCCTGTGCTCTAGGACCCACGTTCCACAACCACTGAGCCCACGTGCTGCAGCTACCGAAGCCCGTGCGCCTGGAGCCCGTGCTCTGCAACAAGAGAAGCCTGCAATGAGAAGCCTGCGCACAGAAATGAAGACCCAACGCAGCCAAAAAAAAAAAAAATTTTTCAGGCTCACTCGAAGAGGAAAGGGCTTATATGATACCCATTTCACAGAGGAGGAAACTGAGGCAAGGAGAAGTTAAGAATGATAATGAGATGGGATGAGAGGAGGCCCGATCCACCTGCATCAGACACCCTTCACCGGCTTGGCTTGGACTCCGATGACCTTGAGAACAAGATGGGCCTTGCACCCTTAGTGTAAGCCTTTCCATAAATAGCTTCAAAGGAATCACAGGGAACATAAACTGAAATTTTTCCTCCACGCAGCTGCCAAAGCAAACTGTTTTACAGGTACAAACGGGCTCCACTCCCTTCGCCTGGCCCAGACTTGTCTCCACGCCCAGCCCTGCAGGTCTCCCCCTGTGCCTGGATGCCAGGGGGATGGGTCATCCACATCCTGCCTTCTGAACCTCCCCAACATCTGTTTCCTCTTCCCCACTTCACTGCCCCTGACCTGACACATCATTTCTCACTGCAAGGCCTCCCACCTCGTGCTGCTCAAAAGGATAACTGTTCTGAAACATGAACCAGACCTGACCACAGTCCTACTGAAAACCCTTCAGGGTCTCCCCAGTGCTGATAGGGGAAGTCTGGACTCCTTGTGTGGCGTAGAAGGACATTCATATTTGCCAGGCTCATCTATTCTACCTCAGGACCTTTGCACTTGCTGTATCCCCTGCCTAAAATGCCTTTTCCATGGATATCCTCATGGCTGGCTCTCTCCTCTCAAAGAGGCCTTCCCTGACCAACCTCTGTCACCCTCTGCTTTATTCTTCTTCCTTCAATACTAGCTGATATTACGACATGCCATTATGTATAGATTTGTTTATTTGTCCAATGCCTCTCACCGGAAGATGGTCCCTGTGAGATCAGGGAGTGTGTCTCAGGTCTCCAGGTGATAAGTACCGGGAGGAAAGTTAAACAGGAGAGGAGGGTTGAGAGCTTTGGGGAGGGGCTTGTTTTAGAAAGAGTAGGAAGATACCATTTCATCAAAGACATGTAGGAGGTGAGAGAGCAAGTCATGGCCATCTGGGAAAAAGCATTCCAGGTAGAGGGAACAGTTAGTGCAAAGGTCCTGAGGCAGCGTTCTGGGTGTGTCTGAGGTGGCCAGTGTGTTGGAGCAGAGTCAGAGACGGGGAGAGTGGGGATGATGAGGCTGGGGGGAGTCAGGGTAGTCTCCCCCAGGCTCTCTCCCTCCCCTGCTGCTGTCCCTCTTGCCTGTTCCACATAGTCTAGTGAAGCTGATCGTTCTGGCATGGCAGGTGCGATGACAATGATGATTCGTACCAACCAGACCCTGAGTAATGTTCTCATGCACAGGGGACCAAGGTGGGGACAGTGAGCCATATTTTGGGGGTACAGGGACATCAGTCCTGCACCCCCATTCGATCACTGTATGAATGCCTCCTCTGAGCAGTGGAAATTACAGTCAAAGCAATGACCCAACTGGATCTTGTGGGATGGTGCAGGGAAAGCCCAGGAGTCAGATAGAGCTGAGCTTGAAGGTGAATTGCTTCCCATTGATGGCTTTGAGCTGGTGATTTACCTCTCTGAGCTTTAGTTTCGTCATCTGTGCCTTAATTTTCCCATCTGTATAGGGGGGATGGTAGCAGTTCCAATCTTACCAGGTTATGAGGCTCAGTGAAATACCATAAAGGGTGTATGCTTATAAAAGACTATGTGCCAGACATTGCCTGATCTACACACATTGATTCATTTAATTTTCACAGTAATCCTATGAGGGATGGTCTGTTATTTCCCCCATTTTACAGATTAGGAAACAGGCTCAGAGAGGTTGAGTAACTTGCCCAAGGTCACACAGCCGGGCAGTATGGTTCCAGGGTATGTGTGTGTAACCGTTATGGTATGCAGCTCTTGTAGATCAATAAACCCTGGGAAATGCTGAGCTAGCTCAGGGCTCATTATAGAAAGAGCTCTTAAAGAATGCTCTTTAAGATTTTGAAGTGCCCCAGCTCTTTGGAGTTCTGAAGGGTGTTCGGCTGTCTTCGCCCACTGAATTCCTGAAACCACCTGTTAAGGCTGGCCAGGCAGTGAGTCATTTTACAGATGAGGAAAACTGAGGCCCAGGGAAGTAAAATGGGTTGCCTCTCCTAACACTCCAGCCACTCTGGGCTTCTATCCATTCTTTGAACACACCGAGTCACTTCCCACGGTATGGCCTTTGCATACCTGCCTCCTTCTCAACCTCTGCATGCCACCTTAGATATCACCTCCTTAGGCAGGCCTTTCCTCCCTGATTACCCAAACTCAAGCCTGTCCTTCTCCCTTCTTCCCTCCAGGTTTCTTGGTCCCTGAGTAGCTTCCTTTTGGCAATCACCATCATTTTTAACCTTATTCTTTCTTACTTTTCTTTTTTGTTTTTAAGATTTTTTTTTTGATGTGGACCATTTTTAAAGTTTTTATTGAATTTGTTTCAATATTGCTTCTGTTTTATGTTTTGGTTTTTTGGCCACGAGGCATGTGGGATCTTAGCTCTGCGACCAGGGATGGAACCCGCACCCCTGTATTGGAGGGTGAATTCTTAACCACTGGACTGCCAGGAGAGTCCCACTTGTTTGTTTTCTGAGTCCCTAAATCTCACATGGAAGAGAATGGGCTCTGGTGGTTGAAGGATATTAAGGGTGTTAATACCATTCAGGGTATTAAGTGGCCTCTGCATTTGAGGCAAAGCTTCCAGACAATGACACTCAGAGACACACTGCAGAGCTGGACTGCCAGGGGAGCTGCTGCCCTCGGGAAGCCACCCTCTGAATGAGGTGCTGCCCTCAGATGCCAGTTCCAGAACCTGCCCCACTACAGTGCACCTAGTCCAACGGCTGGACCCTCTCTCTACCCCGTGGATAACTGTCCTGAATTCTAGAGCTACCTGTGGATTGCTGGAATCAGAATCCACACAGAACTCTCGCTGAAAGGGAGTCTGGAAAACATAAGCGTTGGCTCCTGCTGTCCAGGAAGGCACGCCAGGAGGAGGGAGGAATGGACACTGCCCTGGCAGAAAGCTAGCTCCATGCGAGTCCCGTTCACTGCTGGGTCCTGGGGCCAGCCTAATACATGTTTGTTGAGTGACTTAATGAGGTGTCAGAGTTGGGAGTAGAACCCAGATCTGTCTGATTCAAAACCATGAATCCTTTCCATTTCAACTTGCTCTTGCTTGCTACATGGACCCTCCCTTGGGGTTTTAGGGCTCTGCACACTTTGCACACGCAGTGCTGGGTCTTCAGTAATTCCCGAGGGTGCTGAGAGGCCTGGAGGGCCCTTCTGAGTCAGTTGAACCTGCCACACTGATATTTTTAAAATGAGAGTTATTATTGGTTCTGTTGGGCAAAAGCCAGAGGGGACCCAGGAGGGACACACATGCCCAGCTCCAAGACTTCCAGCCTCTCCGGCTGTGGACAGGCCTCTGAGTTCTGATCTTGACTTGACCAGGGGCCTGTGCTCTAGGCCCATATGCGGGGAGGTTCAAGCTAGAGCTGCTCTGAGAACCACATGTGGTAAACACTGCAACGTGGATTCTTATACTGTCTGGACATCCACGCACAGCCGCCACCCTGGGAAGGCTGGGGCTTTTGCTGGTTTCCCAGGCCCAACCGGGAGGTCAGGCCACCCAGGGGCTAATTCCTAACATTCTCTGGGAGGCTGGAAAACAGCAAATGTGGTGCAAAGATGCCAGAAAGGAGACCTCCTTGAATCTCAAGAAAAAATTCAGAAGCGCATGCAGGGCTGTGTCCAAAACCGGATGTCCAAGCTAAAAAGAAAAAAAAAAGAAAGAAAAGAACTTTCAATATGTATCTTTAAACAGTCCCCTCGGGATGTGGTCAAAGCAAATTGCCGCCCCCCCCCCACCCCGCATCGGAACCCCAACTCCCAGGCACGCCCCCTCCACCCAGAGGCAACCGCTCTCTTGTGTGTCCTTTTACCGCTCCAAGTTCCCACAACATCCCTCCATCCTCACTGCGCACTCATTCATTCTTCTCCTACTGGCCTCACTCTTGTTTCCTGAATACACCAGGCACATTCCCACCCCAGGGCCTTTGTACTGGCTGTGCCCTCTGCACATTCCGCTTTTGCCTAGATACTGCACGCATGGTTCCCTCCCTCACCTCTACTGTGTGTTTCTTTCCTGACTTACTTTTTCTCAGAGCATATACCACCTCCTAATACAGCGTACGATACATTTATTTCGTTTTCCTTATGCATCTCGGCTTTCAGAATGTCAGCTCCAGGAGGGCAGGGACTTTGCCTCTCTCAGTCACTGCAGAATTCCCTGAGCCTAGTTAGCATGGTGCCTACCACACAGTAGGTACTTCTGAATTAATAAATACCCTTCTGGAAGTAGCCGTGCACAGACAAGCATGTAGCTGCACATTTATTCCCCTTTCTATTTTGTGCATGAGGTACCCCACTGCAAGCCCGGGTCTGTACCTGCTTTTGTGCTCAACAATGTATCTTGGAGCTCTGCCCCGATCAGAATGCACAGCCTGTTCTGTGCTTGTCCACGGCTGCCGAATGTTTCATTGGAGGAACGCCCAGGCTCCACACAGCCTGCCCCGTTGACATCCATTCTGGCAGCCCTGACCTCTGGCCACCACGAGCGATGCTACGGGGACCGTCATCCTCCCTGGATGTCTCTTTTCGTATCCCACCGGCCCCTGAGAGCAAAGACTCAAGCAGATGGGCAGGGGAACACCCCAGAAGTGCAGCCCTGGGAGAAAACGAGTTGTTTATCTTCAGATATAATCGGGCCTATGAGATAGGGGCTTGATCTCGTTGCCTGCTTCCTTCTTTCTGAAACGAACACAGTGTCATAAATAAAGGCACAGACCTCAGAGGAAGCCGGGGGTGACACAGCATTTCTTGCAGTGAAGTGGGGGTGGGGTGGCGGGGGGCTCTGAGTGACATTCTCAGTGATGTTTTTGCAGGACTGTGAGATTGGAGGGGCACCCTGGACTCGCCTGTGCAGGAAAGGACGGGGATTTGGGGGAAATCCTGTCCTTTCCAAAATCCTCTGTGTCCTGAAATTTAAATATCCTTCAAACACCAGCATATTTTTCTTCCCCTTTAAAGGACTTTTAGCACACAGGCGTGGACATAACTTTGATTTTGAGTGTCGACTCCGCGCCATATGCCCGTCCCCGAGGCTGGGCTTGATCTCCTTTGCTCTTCCCTCTCACAGCCCCTGGCGTACAGTAGGCGCTTACTAAAATACATACTGAATGACCAAAGCTGGGATGCATTCATGGAAACGAGGCTTTCCTTCCTCCTGCCCATACTTCTGGAAAAGGGTTCCCTGTCCACTTAGGAAGTTTCCACTTCCCGCCCGTACCCAGCCCCTCCACTAGGGGTGGGAAGCATGGGTCACTGAGTAGAAAACCAGCCTGGGGAGCGAAGGCTTTGCAGGGTCACAAACAAGCTGGCCCCTGCAGACTGTGGCCCACCCAGGCATTTGCTGTTTGGCTTGGCCATGCTTGTGCTTTAAACAGAGGGTGACTCTGAGTGCCTGGGGACAGGCATGGGGTGTGCCAATTACTCACCTCTCCTCCACTCACAGACCTGCTGTTCCTGCCCCAAGCCCTGTGGGCTTTTGCGTTTGCCCTCCCCATTATATTATATTATATTATATTAATTTATTTTGGCCGTGCTGTGTGCAGCATGGCTTGGGGGATCCCAGTTCCCTAAGGATCGAACCTGGGCCCCCTGCAGTGGAAGTGTGAAGTCCTAACCACTGGACCACCAGAGAAGTCCCTGCCCTTCCCATTTTAAAGCACATCAAAAGTATGAAAAGTATATGTAAGATCTCCTGTGTCTACACTGTTCTGATGTGCACATGAAGCTTGCCCCTGTGATGCTCATCTGGGCATCTTTTGGCTGGTCGCTGATAGAGGTCCTGAGAGTGAGGGGCTTCCTTTGTGGGTGCTCTGACCGGCCAGCCTGGGAAGCTCTTGGGGCCACTGGGGTCAAGGAGGCTTAGGGCACCATGCCCTGCAGCCTGTGTTCTGACCCTTTAAATGCCTGGTTTCTCCAGGGTTGGCCAGGGGGGCATTTTTCCAGCCACTGCAGTGGCTGGAAGTTTGATCTGACACTGTGGCTGTCCATATGGACTCAGTGACCCTGAATGGGCATCTCCTGGGTGTCAGGCCCTGGACTGTGCTCGGGGAGCAATTTCCCCCCTCCGCCCCCCGCTACCTAGAGGATGAGAGATGGAGGGAAGTAAAGGCTCGACTCTGAAATATCCCAGAGGAGTGAGTGCTAGAAAACAGGCCAGCCATCCCGCCTTGTTTCTGGATTCTCCAGGGCCAAGCCTGACCCCCAGCCAGCCCCCTTCTCCCCTGTGTTGTATTCATTTATTCATTTGTTCCCTTATTCTCAATACATTTTTAAAAAATATATTTATCTATTTATTTGGTTGCGCTGGGTCTTAGTTGTGGCAGGCGGGCTCCTTAGTTGTGGCATGTGAACTCTTAGTTGTGGCATGCATGTGGGATCTAGATCGAACCCGGGCCCCCTGCATTGGGAGCACAGAGTCTTAAACACTGCACCACAAGAGAAGTCCCTCAATACATTTTAATTGAGTGCCTACTATGTGCTGGGGATACAGCAGTGAGCCAGGCAGATGAGGTCTCTGCTCTCATAGAGCTGACATTCTGATGACAAAAGACAATATATAAGCAACATGCCCAAGATAATTTTAGATGGTGAAAAATGGTGAGGAAAAGGAATAAGGGGATGGGTTAGCGAGTGCCTTGGGGGTTTTAGATAGAGGTTCAGTGAGGGCCTTTCTAAGGAGGTGATAGTGACCTGGGACTTGAAGTTAGAAGATTGCTGTCTCAGGCAGAGGGAACAGCAAGTGCAAAGGTCCTGAGGCAGGGATGAGCTTAATAGTTTGCCAGGTATTTAGGAGGGAAAGGTTGAATGATTGGAAGGGGGACAGTGGGATCTGAGCCTAAGGCAGAATTTGGCTCCATTCAGGCCAGAGCCTCTTGGATGCATACTTTAGAAGCTCTTAGCTAACCCTCATTCCCGAGGGGTGTAGGGGCCCTCCAGAGAGGCTGTTTGCGGGCCAGAGTGTTCGGCAGTTTTTCAAAGCTGCTGTTCCCATTAGTTACATGTGGATCCCTGGGGTTGCTGCTCAGAGCCCAATAGCGAAAGATGCAGAACACAGAGTAGCAATCAGGGCATGGGATGCAATCTGTGGAGGGCTGGGTATAGGGGCTCAGCTGAGACCTCCTCCACCTCATCCTTCCAGAGTCAGGGTTCAGAGCACCCATCTAGAATTGCTAGCTGAGCGAGTCCAGCAAGTTAGGTTCTTAAACTCCCAGGGCCTCAGTTTCCCCATCTGTATTGTGGGACCCATCTCAGGAGTCCCCAAGCCCCCATCTGAGGGTTTCTGGAGGGAATTCATGAGCTCTGAGGACATGCACTTGTGTTGCTCCCTGCAGCCCATGAGGATGAGATTAATAACCAGAGAGACAGGAGTGGGCAAGAGGCCAGTCTTCTGCAGAAAAATGCCACCCCTTCTCCTGGCCTGGGCGTTTCCATCTGTCACGGGGTTGGTCCAGAGGACACCGACGGTTGAGTCTCTACTTGGCTCTTCGAGGGGTTTCCACGTGACCCCTGGGACATTACAAAGCTGACAGTCCCCCTGCCTGCCTGACCCCCTCCTATGCCCCTAGACTCAGCCAGAGCCCCACGGCAACCCTTGGGAGGCAGAAGCTGGAAGAAGGAACCCCTGAATTTACCCCAAACCCTTCTCTTCAGTGCCAAATCCCAGAGCGGAATCTCATTGAAATGCAAATCCTGGGGAGTGTTCTCAGGTGACCAGGGGTTGGGGGTGAGGGCTCAGGAGCCTGGCTGGTGGGAAGGCTGGGGAGGGCTCCCCAGTTCCTGCCCTCCCTTCCCTACCCCAGACCCCTCTGGAGGGCTAGTCCTTTCTTCCTTAGGTCTGGCTTTTGACCTGTGGGTTCCCACGCTCTGGAGCTGGTGGGACCAGGACGGGAAGGGAGGGGCCGTTGACCTGAGACACCCCCTTCTGTTCCAAACTGCAAACTGCCCCTCCACAGACACTTCCCTTTTTCCAGACTTCCTCAGCCTCAGGTGCTCCCCCCGACCCTCCCCAGGAAAAAGGGACCCGAGAATCCTGAGGGGGCCGAGAGGGACACATTGCTGCCGCGGCAGCCGGCAACCCCTGCAGGCCGGCTGGAGGCAGAGGCACACCCAGCCCCTGGAAACCGCATGGCCGCCTCCCCACCGCAGCCATACCCCACTCCCCCTGGGGGTTCTCAGATGTTGGCAGATGGCAGAACTGAATCTGCTGAGACGTCGCTCCAAAAAAGGAAAGTTGAACTGAAAAAAAAAAAAAAATCAAACTCTCGTACATCTTAGGGGAAAGCAGAGGAGGAGGGAGGGTCCCGGTCTGGGGCTCCCAGTGCCCTCTGCTGTTTAAAAGATCTCCCCGGGTTTGAGAGGGCTGTCTGGGAGGGGCAGGAGGAGGGTAAATGAGGACACACCGTTGTCAGGGCAGCCAGTGGGGCTCCTGTTGGAGCGGTGAGCGCCTGCGTGTGCGCGGGCGAGTGTCCACATGTGTGCTCGTCTGTGACCCTGCCTACTCGTGCTGTGTGTGCCCGACCACAGGCTTGCAGCATCGTGTCTGTGCATTTGGGTCCCTGAAAGTCCCCAAATGGGAGTTCACGCAACGCACTGCGTCCCTACTGTGACAGGGCAGTGAACAAGTAGTCAGAAATCCTCGCCCTCTAGAAACGGACATTCTAGTGTGTGTGTGTGTGTGTGTGTGTGTAAACTCCTGTCTGTGTCCGGGGTTTGTTTATCTGTGGGTGACCTTATGTCGTATGAGTCTATGTCTTAGGCTACGCTCACGTCTGCGGGGGTTTGCGAGTTTCCCCACGTGTTCACCTGGGTTAGATGTTCTGTCTGCTGAGGCCCAGTGTGTGAATGTCCACTGGTGAGAGTTCTGTGCCCTACTGTGTGCCAGAGCCCCCAGAGCGAGCTCCACCGTGGGTGTCGCTGCGCAGCTGTGTGGGTCCCTTAAAGGCCCTGTGTGTGGCCCTCCCCATATGACCCCTCCCCATCCACTGGCCGCTCCTGAGTTATAATTTAATAGCTGAAACGCTATTCCAGAGAAGTATCTGGGGCTGGGGAGGAGGAGGGCGTACGGCCCGCAGGAGGAGGAGGGGGCAGGATGGGGAGGCGCTTTCCCCCTCCTTCCTCCTTCGCGGAGCTGCTAAAAAGAAACTCGGCGTCGCGCCCAAGTGTGTGTGTATCTGTGTGGCAGCCTGTGCACGCGCGAGTGGGTGAGCGCAGGCCCAGGGGTGGCGACGCGGGCCCTTTAAGGAGCCCGAGGGGGCCGGGCCGGGGCGCGTCTGTGCGGGCGGGGAGCCAGGAGCCGGGAGGCCGAGCCGCCGCCTCCCGGGCTCCTGCCCCGCCCCCTCCTCCCCCTCCCCCTCCCGCCGCCGCCGCCGCCGCCGCCGCCGCCGCCGCCGCCGCCGCCGCGGAGCGGAGCCGCGGGCAGGCCGGGCCGCACCGGAGCTCCGCGTCCGCCCGCGCCCCGCCCGAGCCGTGCGCCCGCGCCCTGCGCCCCGCGATGCGCGCCAAGTGGCGGACCAGGGACGCGGGGCTGGCGCCCTAGGAGGCGGCGGCGGGAGGATCGCGCTCCGGCTGGAGGCCGGGCCTGCTGCGCGCCCCCAGCCCGACCGGCACCGCCACTTGCCTGAGCGCCCGGGCAGCCCGAGCGCGCCCCGTGCTCCGGCGCCGCCGCCTCCACCTCCACGAGGTGAGTTGGGGCCGGGGGTCCCCGCGGAGGGCCGGGGTGAGGCGCAGGGCGCGCTTCCGGGGGAATCGGGGAAGATCGGGCGGCGCACGCGGCGGAGTTGGCGGGGCCCCTGCACTCCCGAGTTGGCGCTCTCGGGGGTGGCCTGCTGGGGAGTGAGGCGCCTCGTAGACACTGCGGCCCGCGTGCGTGGAGGTGCCGGGGAACTTAGGGGAACTCCAGCTCCCCAGTGAGGGGGCGGGTAGGAGGGAAGTGGCGTGGGGGTGGGCGGGCGGGGGGCGCCCTGGAACTGCGTAGGGCAGCCCCCCACCGTGTGCCACGGGCCTGAGGGCATGGCCGCCATGCGCCTCCCTCCTCCCCAAGCGGCCTCGGACTTGGGGGGGGGTGACACTGCGCCTTATTTTCCAGCGGGCAGTGCGGCTTTGGAGAACCCCTGGAGATGGCACCCTCGGCTCCCCGGCCTGGCTGCTGCGGAAGGCGCCTGGGGGGTTCCTGCCACCGGGGGTGTGTGTGTGTGTGTTGGCGGTGGCGCTCCTGGGCGAGGGACCGGAGGGCTCTGGGTGGGGGTCTCCGGGGAGAGGCACCCGTTGCTCCCCCCTCGCCCGTGGGCTGGTGTTCCTGGTGTCTGGGCCTGCCTCCCGCGGCTGGTGACGCCTCATTGGGCCGCCTCCTGGTCCCTCCCCCAGGCTGTGCGGATACTTGGGATGCCACTAGTTTGGGAAGTTGGAATTCGGAGCTGATCCCACTTGGGCTGGACCCGGAGGCCCCAGGCCCTGGTGCTGGGGGAGCACCCCCAGAGACTTGGAGGGGAGTGGGAGGGATCCGTGGGGCGCGCCTTCCCTACCCCGGACGCTTGCAGGAAAAAGCCCGAGGGAGGGAGAGAGGGCTAGGCAGGCGGGCGGGCGGGAGAGACACGCTGTACCTGTGAGCTGCTGTCGCCCGGGCCCAATTAGCGTAGGGCGCCCGGCGTTATTTTTACATTGTAGGTTTATTTTTTGGGAAGCGAGGGCCCTCGCGCCGCCTGTCGTGCGCTCCTGCGCTCCGAGGGTCTGGTGCAGGCAGCGGGGGCGGATCTGTTCTGTCGGCTCAGCCGCCTCCCTTCCTCCCCCTCCTCCACCCCTGTTGGTGAGAACTGGTTTTATTATGATTTTTTTTTTTTCCCTTTTGCAGATTTGGAGGAAGGATGTGTGAGGGAGGCAGGGAGGAGGGAAGGGGAGAGGATCCCTGTGGAGTTCTGGGCTCGTTGGGTTGTGTTATCGGTGGCCTTGACTTTGCCCTTTTAAAACCAGATCTGGGTCCCCGCGGCTGCTTTGATAGAAGGGGCTCTCCGGGCCAGGAGTGAGCTGGGAGGGCGTCCCAGGGCATTGTTGTGTACCTCGTCGTGGGTGGCCTTTTCTTTTCTTTTTCTTTCTTTCTTTCTTTTTTTTTTTTTGGATTGGTGGGTGCGGGGAGAGCCCTCAGAGCAAGGAAGAGGTGTGAGGTGGGATAGCTGAGCCATTCACAGCTGACTGCAACTCAGCGCCTTGAGTTGGAATCATACTTTTGCCACTTTACTGGCAGTGTGACCCTGGACAAATTACTCAACTTCTCTGTGCCTCAGGCTTCTCGTCTGTAAAGTGGGGTAACAACAGTACCGAGTTCAGAGGGTTGTTGTGAGAAGTGAGGTGGTAATACATAGAAGGTATTTGTATATGTGTTACTACAACCACTGTTGTTGTTATAATTCCTGGGTTCTAAAACTTGGCCTTTAATCCAATGGCCTGGACATTTTGTGAGAAGAGGCTGCCTTGCATTTTGCCTGAAGATCTGGTGAAGGGAAGGGGCCTTCTTTGCACCTCCCTTTGCTTTTCCCGGTGAGGACAGAGAAGGGAGGTGGCACCTTCAGCCCATTGAACAGATGCACAGACCGAGTCCGGCTGGCCCGGAGCCGGCGGTGAGCGGGGAAGCGGCAGCGGCGGTGGGGCGGCTGCCAGGGCATCCCGGGCGCTGTCTGGCTTCCCCGCGCCGGCTGCCTTGTCCCTGCTTGGAAACTTAACCACCGCCGCCGCCGCCGCCGCCGCTGGGTGCCCGGGGAGTCTGCGGTACCCAGACGTGGGGGCGGGAACGCAGCGGGCCCCAGCCCCGGCCTCTTCCCACCGAGCTATTTACGCTTGCTCCGGGATCAATACTATTGATAAATCCATGTAAATGGTAATGTGGCTGTCAGGCCCCGCTGAGGGATGGAGACCCCTCGTGGGGCTGCGCGCACCCCCCTCCCTCCCTCAGCGAGGGTTTGGCTACGTGGGAAGGATTTATTTGGCATAATCCGTTCTTTTCACCCAATTAATAATACTCATACCACCTCCTAAAGATTTCTGAGAGCTCTGCAAACACGAATTTAGCTGCGTGAAAGGCCCGAGCTGGGAAGGCGTGATTGTTCCCAGGGCATGGGGGTGGGAGGCTTGGCCGGGTGGAGGCTTGGCTGGGTTGATGCTTGCCCGCTGGCTGGCGTTGGAAAGAGGCCCCAGGAGTCCCGGCCCCCTGCGTCTTGCCATTCAGGCTGGATGTGGAGGCTGGCTGATCCGGATCCCACCCCCCCCCCCCCCCCGACTGCGAGTTGCAGGGGGGAGGTACCTTGTGCTGTGTTCCCACCCAGACCTGAGGCCTGTGGGTGGAGAAGTTGGAGGGGGCTCCCTTCTTAAGAAGCAGAGATGCACAGGCAGGAGAGCTGGGACTCTCACCGCTTCCTTCCAACAGCTCTGAGAACAGAAAGTCCCCCACTTCAAATGCTGCTTCTGACAGTAGGGGGTTGGGAGCTTTTATTTGTGTGTGTTTTTCCCTCCTCCTCTGTTTCCTCTTCATCTCTCTAATGCCAACAGCAGCCTCCCCAGGTGACACCTCCGAGACTGGACTCCCTGCAAGGGGAACAGCTTGCGGGAACTGGTCATTCCTGCCCCAGGCACCCAGGAAAGGGGGCCAGGAGGGGACCTGAGTCTGGGCTGCTGCTTGGGGAGGGCCAAGCTGCCCAGGGTCAGGCCAGGGGTGTCATCTTAAAAGGCTTGTCCCATGGGTGGGTATGTGGAGTCCCCAGGGAAGTGATCCTTGGAGGAGGGGGAAGGGACTTTACAACCTGTCAAGTGAACTTTTGGCCTAGGAGCTGGAAAATACTACGTATAATGCAATAGTAATAACAGCCAACACATAGAAAGCACTTACTATGTGCCAGGATCTGCCCTCGACAGGAATCTACCCCTTTACTCTTCATTACCATCCTGTGAAGTCAGGGCTATTATTATCCCATTTTATAGATGGTGAAATTGAAACAGAGAGGTTAAATGACTTGCCCAAGGTCACACAGTTTGGATGTGGAACTAAGAATTAAGACCTGGGATTACTCGTGGTCGCATTGGTGCAGTAGGAATGAACGTACTGCAGACCTGCTCTGTGGAGCTGCCATAGAGGGTAGGAAAAAAGAAATTATGTTTCTTATTTGAGCAGCAGCTGCAGATCTTTGCCCCAGGGGGCAGGAGACTGAGAACTTGTTCTTTCCAGGATTTGGGGAGGGGCAGTGCCAGAGGCAGGTCTGAAGTTTCTTTGAAGTCTCCTTTTATCTTAAACATTCATGCAAATTTGGCATTCGCTCTGGCGATGGGGCTGTGTTTATTTTGAAATGAAAACATGGTTTTGAATTATTTAGCATGGCATATAACGGGACTCCAGAAAGCTGCATCAGATGAGCGCCTGTACGCTGGCGGGCAGCCCTGGGGTACTTTGTAGCTGGAGACCTTGAGAGGTCCTGGGGCAGATGACAGCTTTCTCCTATTTTCCAGATGAGGGCGCAGGTCAGAGGTGCCAGGCCATCCCAAGGTCGCATGGTGGTGTGACTTTCGCTTACGATGATCAAAATCATCATCATTATCTTTCTTTTAGACCAAAGTGAGGCTTTTCTGCCTGGGCACTTCCATACCACCACGCCCAGCTGGGCTCAGGCTAGCCCTGGGGGAAGGAACTTTCGGTTTATAGAGCCATAAAGAATCATCCTAAACCAACAGTAGAGGATAGTCTGGGAGTGTTTTGTTGGAGATCCGCACCTCTGATCATTTCAAGTTCTGGTGAGTTGAAATCCCGGCTTAGCGATGTGCAAGCAGAGTGCCCTGGGGCTGGTCCCTGCCCCTCTGAAAGTTTGGGTGCCCTGGTCTGTACACTGGGCACAGTGCCCACTGGGGGTAGGGGAGAGGATTAAGGGGCTGAAAGTGAGAGCGCTGGGTTTGATGTTCGGCCCTACAGTTTCAAGCTGTGTGACTCTGGACTGGTTACCTAACTTCTCTGAGCCTCAGTTTGCTCATCTCTAAGATGGGGATGATGATGATGACGATGCTACTTCTGATTTTGTTGTTGTGAGGACCCGATGGATGTCATGATATATTACAGGAGCTGTTGCTACTTTGCCCCCCACCAACCACTGGAGAGGAAAGGCTTCCCGCTGTAGAATTTATTGTTCACCCCAGGTCCTCACTGACGGGCTGGTTGGACACAACCCATTCCTCCCTCTAAAGGGCTGCTGGGAGGGATCCTCTCATGGCATAGTCTCTTCACCTGAGCCCCAGGCCTGGGCTTGTTGCTCTCTGGAGGCGGCAGGCTCCTCTCCTGTCGGGCTGGTTGGTGATTCACAGATGTGCCCAGCTCTCTCCCTGGGCCCTTGAAGGCTGAGGTTTTCCATTCCGCCTTTAATCCCCCAGTGCCTGTCAGGCACTGAACTTGGAGGGCTTGGGCAGCCTGGAAAGTGGGGGAAAGACTGATAGGGAGGACCCAGGGAGCCTCCTGCGGGACGGCCGAGTTTCCCCTTCACCTGGCAGCGGGGGGGGGGGGGGGGGGGGGATGGTTCTAGAAAGGGCTCCTTTGAAGTCAGACCTGATTCAAATCCTGCTTCCCTCAGTTCAAAGCTCAGCGAAGTCTCTGAACTTGCGGCCGTAAGTGGGGGAGGGGTGGAAAATAACGCCCCCTCAGAGGACCGTCCATAGCTGCACTGCCCGGTCGCTCCCAGCGATGGTGGGAACTGTTCTAGATCTTTGCTGTCCCGTAGCCACTAGGTGTGTGTGTGGCTCTGAGCAATTGAAATGTGGCTAGTGCTGTCGGAACTGGTAATTTTATTCCATGTTAATTAACTGAAATTTAAAAAGCTACATGTGGCTGGTCCTGATCCGAAGGCCCAGGACTGGATGATGAAACAAGGTTCTGTGTATGGGAGCAGGGCCTGGCTCTTAGCAGCTGAGTGTTTTCCTTCTTTTGTGTGTTTTTTTCTCTGCCTGGTGCCACTGTATCCTTGTCATCTTGGAAGGACACCCCCCCTTCTGTGGTCCTGTTTCCCAGCAAAGCCTGAGGCTCTCCTGGGTGCTGGCCCAGGTTCCTGTGCCCTCCGTCCACCTCCCCTTGCCCCCGTTCCTAATGTCCCCACCCCCTCCTGTCCCACCAGCCTGTGGGGCAGCTCTGACCAGGAGACCTTTCTGTGATGGCACGAACGTTCCTGACCGGCCCCATCTGCCCAGCACCTTAGCCGCTCTCCACTCTTCAGGTGGCATTTGGCACCTGAAGTGATGCTGCTGCCACCTAGGATCCGAATGTTATTTGCTACTTGGTTTTAATACGTTTAAAATGTGACCAGTGGGCACCGTCCCTCTTGGGCAGCTTGACCTTAGAGCCTTGCCTTCTCTGTTGACTCAGGGCCAAACGCCTGTATTCAGGCCACTGGCTGGATGTTCTCACCCTTCTTGGTCCTACCAGGCCACCGTCCCTCAGACCGGAGAGCTGGCTCAGTGCCCCCCACTTCCTTCCCTGGCTGTCATTTCTCGAGCACAGGAGACAGCCCCAGGTCTGTGCAAAGTGTGGGCAGCTCCCACTGGGAGCTGAGCTCAGGTCCATGGGTCTTGGACTCAGGCTCAGAGGAATCCCGGCTCGTAGAGATGGTGGTCCAGCCCCCCCTTGTCTGTTTCTGCACCTGCAGGTACATCCGGAAGGCCTGCTTCCCATAGGGGCCGCCATGGTCCATATGTTTTTCTGCTATGAATTAACACATTATGGATGTCTTTCCATGTAGATAACAGCTAGATTAACTTTTTTTTTGGCGCGGGGGGATAACATTACTTTTATTTTTTATTTGAAAAATACAGAAAACCCAAAAGTAACGCCCTGAAACCCTGCTACTTGCCTCGGGCTTTATAAAAATGTGTTTTACTACAAGAAAAAGCATGGGCATGTTAAAAAATTAAAACAGAGCCTAGAGGTGTCGAAGTAAGTCTCATTCCTGTTCCTACCCTCCCATTTCTGTCCCCCAAGGCAGATACACGTGGGAAAAGTTTCCTCTCAGAGATACTCTGGCCATATGTCTGCCTCACAGGGACTTCGATGTGTGTGCTCCGTTTAAAAACAAGCACACAAATGATATCACACCCTATTCACATCTTACTTTCCTCCTTTAAATTATAATACATCTTAGGAGTTTATTCTGGAATATATAGAGAGCAGGGGTTAGCAAACTACAGCCCGCGGGCCAAATCCAGCCCACTTCCAGTTTTTTATATGGTGTGCAAGCTAAGAATGGTTTTTACATTTTTTGACGGTTGAAAAAAATAAAAAGAAGAGTATTTTGTGACATGTGAAATTAAGTGAAATTCAAATTTCAGTGTCTGGAAGTAAAGTTTTATTGGAACGCAGCCATGCCCATTCATTCATGTGTAGTCTGTGGTGGTTTTCAGGCTATAGCAGCAAAACTGAGGAGTTGTGACAGAGGCCGGAAGGCCTCCAAAGGCTAGAATATTGATTCTCCTGCCCTTTACAGAAGACATTTGCCGACCCCTGATAGAGAGCTCCCACATTCTTTTTAACTTCAGCATAACCTTCCAGGGTTATGTCAAGGAAACTGGGGCCCTGATGAGTTTGAGGGTCACACCCAGCAGGCCCAAAAACCCCTCCTTATGCCTGGCTCGCTGTTCTTGCTGTTACGCTGTTGCTGTTGTAGAATGCAGTAGGGCAGTGGGGATGGTTAAAGCAGATGACCTTTGGCACAATGTTTTGGCCTCTTAGATGATGTTTGAGGCTATAATCCTTTCTGTCCAGCGCCACAGAGTTGCTGTATGTAACACCTTCTGTGTGGTGCTACATAGTTTTCACAAATTTTTGCAAAGTCTCTCAGAATCCATCTTGTTTCCCTCTTTGCTTTGACTGTTAGGATGCTCGGAGCCAAGTTTGCAGCCTGCCTTCAGCAATCTGATCTGGTCTGTGTTTTGGTTTTACCGACTTCATCCTGTTTTCAGATTGGTTTGTCCCTGATTTTTCTTTTTGTCTTGACCTTGCTCTCTGATTTTTAAAAAAATTAATTAATTAATTTATTTTTGGCAACGTTGGGTCTTTGTTGCTGCGCGTGGGCTTTCTCTAGTTGCGGCCAGCGGGGGCTACTCTTCATTGCACTGTGCGGGCTTCTCATTGTGGTGGCTTCTCTTGTTGCGGAGCATGGGCTTCAGGCTCGTGGGCTTCAGTAGTTGTGGCTCGTGGGCTTCAGTAGTTGTGACAGGCAGGCTCAGTAGTTGTGGCACGCAGGCTCAGTAGTTGTGGCACTTGGGCTTAGTTGCTCTGCGGCATGTGGGATCTTCCCAAACCAGGGCTCGAACCCGTGTCCCCTGCATCGGCAGGCGGATCCTTAACCACTGCGCCACCAGGGAAGCCCCTTGCTCTCTGATTTTACCTTATCCTATGCATTCCTGACAGTTGTCTCAGTTCTTGAGGGTTGGGCTGGAGCAGACAGGAGTAAAGAAGAGGAAAACATTTGCGAGATGTTTCCAGGTTTGTTCCCCCTGCGTGCCTGTGGGGTGGTGGGTGGGTGGTCTCCTGACAGATGATTCCAGAAGGAAATCAAGGCCCCATGGAGTGTCTTAACCAAGGTCAGACCCTGGGCAAGAACCAGGGTCTTTGGGTGTCCATCCTGGGTCAGACTTGGGAAGGTGACAGTGAGTGAGTTGGAAGGTGCAAGATCCCTACTGGAGGCCCTGGGGCCCTTGGGAGCCACTTGGCCTGAGGGAAGACCCTGCAGTGGGGTAGGTGACGAGCTTACCACTCCTGGGTGGAGGGTCACTCCTGTCTGTTCCATATCTGGGGCCCAGGGATCTTGGAGTTGTTGCGGTGGCAGTGCTGCGGGTGTGTCCGCATGGAGGGGCCTCTGGGCTCCGGTTCCAGCCTTGGTGCTCTGCGGATGCTTTCCAATGTTTCTGCTTCCTTCTGTTGACCCTGGGATATTTCTCTGAGCTGGAAAGGAAGTGGGGGGAAAAAGTAACCCACGGTAGAATCAGATGAGACCAGCAGCTGGCCGCCCACTGGAGGGCATGTGTGGGTGTGTCTCCCGGAGACCCGGGGGCCCAGGCTCTCTGCCTCCTGTCTCCTGGGGTTGGCTTGGTTTTTGGTGACGTGTGTTTGTGTTTTAGGGCTTGTGAACGGAGCTCAAATGAGCCACGGGGCGGAGTCTGGTGTCTGCCTCTTACTGGCCGTGCGATGCAGCCTAGGACAAGCAATGGAGCCTCTGTGCAGAGCTTCTCAGTTTACTCACCAGTGAAATGGGTGATGAATGACACACGACCTCAGAGGGTCTGGTGTGGCAGAGAGAGCTGAGGGGCCATTTGAGGCGTGAGTCCATCCTTCAGGCCGTGTCTTTAGTCCCTCTCCTTCCTGTCTGCGGCTCGTAAACCCTCGGAGCCCACCCTGGGGCCAGGCAGGTGGATCCAGCAGCCTCCTTCCCTTTGTCCCAAAGGGGCTTCAGGCCCGATCTGTCCCAAAACAGACCTGCGGTCCCCCCTCGCCCCCAGACCCCCCAGCCTGGGCTTCCTGCCTGAGTGTGGGGCCGAGCCAGAGAGCTGGGGGTCACCCCAGCTGCCCTCTCACCCGCCCAGCGCCTGCAGAAGCCTCCATCCTGCCCCCGGTCTGTTCTGTGCAGAGCTGCTGGGTGGACCCTGTGGGTGAGTGCCCTGACCTGACTCGGAGCCCCATGAGCCCTCAGGGCCTCCCGAAACCTCTTGCATGAAATCCAGGCCCTTCTCACTGCCTCGGAGGCCTGTCTGCCCCCGCGTCTGCTGACCTCCGACCTCCCCTTGGCGGCCACCCCTGCAATAGCTGTGTGCTATATTGGGGGGGGAGGGGGGTGGTACTTCTGGGCGGAAGGTCAGGAGGGGTGGGTGGGAGGGGAGTGGATTTTTCTTTGTGGCCCAGGGGGCCTCTCTGGGAGATGCTGGCAGTCAGAAGTCCCTGAGGCCAGGCCCGAGGGTGCACACAGCCGGGGCCCCGTGGGGAGGGGGTGCCTCGGGGGTCCCTGCTTGTCCTCACGCTGAACTCCGGTGCCCGCCGCAGACCCTCTGGGAGCATTGCCCACTGCTGCTGTCTCCGTGGCTATGGCAACTGCCTGGCACCGAGGGCCTGCTTGTTAGGCTAACGAGGCGAGCCTGCTGGGCCAAGGTGGGGGGCCAGGACATGCTGCCCTGGGGCTCAGTGGGGCTTGTCTGCCGGGCGACCGGCCACCGGGCCAGGAGCGGAGCGGGGGCGCTGGAGGGATGCTCCAGAGCCCAGCGGGAGTCAGGGGTCCCCAGGGTCCTGGGGGCTTGGGCCAGGTTTGCAGGGTGGGGTTCTGGTGGGAATTACGTGTGGTGGTGACTCCTGGGTAACTCCTGTGACCAGTTAAACTAGGGGAGGATGAAAGCTGGGGGAGAGATTGGGAGGCGCCCACTTTTCCCTGCCCCCCACACTCACCGACACCGTCTCCCACCCTCCTAAGTATTCTTAACCATTTTCACTTTTGCCCGCTTCTGCTGCCTACACTCCATCTAGGCCACCGTACTGGGTGGAATTGTGTCCCCTCCCCCAATTCAGGTGCTTCCCAGAACCTCAGAAGGAGACCTTATTTGGAAATAGGGTCGCTGCAGATGTAATTAGTTAAGATGAGGTCATGCTGGAGTAGGGTGGCCTTAAATCCAATAGGACTGGTGTCCTTATAAGAATAGAAAGTCGTGTGAAGACGGAGGCAGAGAATGGAGTGATGCGTCTACAAGCCGAGGATTGCTGGCTAGATCCATGGAACAGACTCCCTCGGAGCCTCCAGAAGGGACCACTCCACCCGACACCTTGATTTCAGACTTCTGACCTGCATAGCTATGAGAGAATAAATTTGTATTGTTTTAAGCCCCCTAGTTTGTGGTAAGTTGTTATAGCAGCTCCAGGAACCTAATACAGCTCTCATCATCACTTGCTTGGACTACTGCAGTAGCCTCCTCACCAGTCAGCCTGACCATCTGTTCCCCACATGGCAGCCAGAGGGTTTTCTTTTAGGCCTGTCCCTCCTGTGCTCAGAGCCCTCCCATCTCAGACATCATAAAAGCCAGCTCTATCTTGCTTACAAGTCCCTGCACAGTCTGTGCCCCCACCGCACCATTCCTTTTCTGATCTGCTCCCCTTGTTCACACTCTGTACCAGCCACACTGACCTCCTTGTTGAAATTTACCTGACATGTGCCTGCCTCAGGATCTTTGCACTTGTTCTGCCTGCAGCACTCTTCCCCCAGGTGTCCGTGTGACTTGTGTCATTTCTCTGCCGTCGTTGCTCAGATGTCACCTTTTCTGTGGGTCCTTCTCTGGTCTTAATTAAAATTGTACCCTCTCCTCCTCAAGCCCTCTCCTTCCCTCCTTCACATGTCTCCTTCTGATGAACTATGGTTTTATCTGTTTAACTTGCTGTTGTCTGTCATCCCTGCTAGAATGCATGTTCCAGAAGGGCAGGGACTTTGGTCCACATTCCCTGCTGCATCGCCATTCTAGAACAGCTCTGGACACACAGTAGGTGCCCAATAAATGTGTCGAATGTCAGATTCTGGCTGGGCATGGCCTGACCTGGCATCCCAATGCAGGATGTCTTGGGATCCCAAGTTGTCTGCCTTTCCCTGCATCTGATACCTTTTCCCTCACCTGTGGCCCTCCTCAGGCCCCCGGAGGTCGCTGGGCCTTCAGCGGCTCCCTCCCTGTCTTTCCTGTGGGTGGTCATGACAGTCCCCTGCAGAGCAGAGCTGATTCCTGAGCTCTGAAGCGGCTGAGGTTTGAGATAATAAGGTCCTGGCTACTTCAGGCCTCAGTTTTCCCATCCACAAAATGGACACAATCAGATTGCTCGTCTCTCGAGGCTGTTGGGAGCGTTAAGTGAGGTCACACAGGAAGGGGCTTGCTGCCTGACACTGAGAGCACAGAGAAAGACTTCAGTCCGATTGGTGCTTGGTGGCGGTGGTGTCAGTTTGCTGTGCTGGTTTTCAGAGGAAGGGTGAGACATCATAGCTGGATGACTCCAGGTGCCTGGGGGACTTTAAGCCCGTGTTCCCTTAGGCAGGTGGCCTCTGGATGCTCTTGTGGCCTGAGACGTCTCCTTTCTGGCCCCATGCGCCCATCCCCTCCATCACAGGAAGGTGAGCTCTGCAGGGTCCGAGGGGGGCATTCCCAGGGCCTGTGAGGCCTGTCTGTTGTTTGCTGAGAGAGAAGACCCCAGGTAACTTCACGAAACCCAGGGACAGGAGGAACCCTTCTCCCTTTCTTGGGCTGGGTTCTTCTTTCACTCTGTGCCTCAGTTTCAGCATCTGTAAAATGGGGATAAATGTCTTCCCTGCCTCCTAGGGGAGTGGGCTGGATTAGGGCACCTGGGGTGGCTTCTGTGATGGTGACCTGCCGTGGATAGGTTGTGTGCATGCCGTCTTCCTCCCCACCTTCCTTGTCTGGTCTCTGGGCAGGGCTGGGGGCTGAGCTGACAGAGGTTTTATGGGCGAGCTCACTCCGTGTTGTTGTATGTTAGCTCATTTAAGCCCCACAATAACCAGAGCCCCACAATGACCACAATGACAGCTGTGGCCAGAACTGTTAATTCCCTGTTTAATGATGGGAGAATCAAGGCCCAGAGTGGTGATGTCATTGGTTCAGAGCACACGGCTTGTAAGCTCTTTCCTTGGTGGGTGGCTGTCACAGGCAGGACCTGGCCTTTCCTCCTGTCTCCCTTTCCCGTGGACTGTGGATCCCCGGGCAGGGGGGTCGGCCTGGGTCCACCATGTGCCCAGCCCTGGGCACCTCAGCTCACCTCTCTGCCCTGGCCTGGCCTGTTTCCCTCGAGGTCACACTCCCAGGCTCCCCACAGGCTCCTGGGCTCTGCCTTGCAGGAAGCTGACCCCACTGTCTAGACTATAAATAGCAGCCGCAGCGGCGGGCAGGAAGCTGCATCTCATGGCACCTGGGCGCTGGCTGCTGCCCCCTTGCTGCAGCGCCTCCTGGAACTGTGCTTCTCCCAGTGGGAATGCCGAGGCGGAAGCGTATATGCACCCCAGTCGCTGCTCTGCAGGTTTGCTGTGTGACCTTTGGGCCCCCGTTGCCCTCTCTGTGCCCCTGAGCCCCTGGCCATGTGTCCGGGATGCCTCTGATCTCCCCGTGCTGTAAAGAGCGCCTCCACGGTGTTTGGATGGCAGCCAGGGAGGTGTGGAGGGTTTGGTGGGTGGTCGACACTGGGGGGACAGTTAGTGTTTTCCTTGGAGGGGAGATAAGTGGGAGGGGGTCATTGAGGGAGCCTGGGGAGGGGAGATGGGCCCTTTCCAGATGCAGGGTGGAAGGGGTGTGGGGGAGGATAAGGTGGAGCTGCCTGGAGGGTCCTGGACTGGGAGGCAGGCCATGGGGTGGGCGCCAGGCATTTGAGACCCATCTTGTTTACTGGGTTGCTGTGTAATTTTTGTACAACCTCTCTGGACCTTGGCATCCTCCTCCCAGATTTTCTGGCAGGAGAGAGACGCACAAGGGTTTCGCAGCAAGGAGAGTATTTCGTCGTGTCCTCTGTCATCTGTCGCGTTGCGATGGCTATTATTGTTAATATTGTTATGTTGTCACGGGGCAGGTTTCACCTTGTCCCTGTCCGTACTGCCAGGTCCTTGGAGACCCGGCTCTTGGGCAGGGGTCAGGGAGGTGTGCTCATCAGCTGCCGTGGGGGGAGGGTGCTGACTCACACCAGGGATGCCCCTAGTGGCCGTGCTGCTGGGCACATTGGGTGGCCTCTGCTTCCCCAGTGCCTGCTCACCGCCCATCAGCTATGTAGTGAGGGCTTGGCCCTTTGGGTGGTTTTCCAAGCATGAGGGTCGTGCTGCCGGTCAGTTGAACCTTGCAAAGCCTTCCATTTTCCCAGAGGTTGTGTGCTTTGTTGGTGCCAGTGGCATTCTTGACCTAGAATGCAGGGACATGACGGTTTCAACAGGGCGTCTTCCCTGTATGGATCTTGCTGGAGTGGGGGATGAACAATAGGGTGATTCGCGACTGGTCCCCCAAACCCACAAAAGTTGCCCAAGAAAATGGATTGATGAGTTATTTGTTGTCATCTTAGGGAAGTCTCTAGTGATAAGCCACAGGGCTCTGCCTGATTCACGTTTTCATCAAAGGCTAGACTGGGCACCCTTGGGGTACGTGTTCACCATACAGATGACAGAACAGGGTATTCTGTAGGAGCGGAGAGACTGAGTCACGTGGACTCAGTACTTGCCTGCTGGAGCTCAGGGTTTGTGGGGTGGGCCTTTGGAGCAGTTCCCTCGAGGCCCAGAGATTTTTGGAGCCTGTGGGGAGGAGGATAATGGTCTCCTCCAAAGATGTGTACGCCCCTAAACCCCAGAACCTGTGACTGCGCTATGTTACATGGCAAAGGGGAATTAAGGTTGCAGATGGAATTAAGGATGCCAGTCATTTGACCCTGAGGTGGAGGAAGTTATCCTGGATAATCCTGGTGGGCTCACAAAGGTCCTTATATGGGAGGCAGGAGGTTAGTCCAAGAGATTTGAAGGTGCTGTGCTACTGGCTTTGAGGATGGAGGGAGGGGCAAGGAGCCAAGGAGTGCAGGCAGCCGCTAGAAGCTGGAAGAACAGGGAATGCGGGCTCGCCGAGAGAGCCTGCTGCAGGAGCACAGCCCAGCTGACACCCTGGTTTTCGCCTTGTGAGATCCATTTCAGACTTCTGATCTCCAGAACCATGAGATAAGAAATCTGTGCTGTTTCAGGCCACCGCGTTTGTGATCATTTGTTACAGCAGCAAGAGGAAACTCAAACAAGAGCCCTCATCTTCCCTGAGACCCCTAGCAGCCAGGTGCCGCCTGGTCATTTAGACCGTGTGTGTCCCTGCAGCCAGTGGCCTTGGAATCAGGTGACCGCTCCGTGTCTTGCCCTTGCCCTGGGGCTATGGGTGAGGGACACGGAGTGAACAGAAGGACCTGCAAACTGTAAAGGCCTGTGCTGGAGAAAAAAAATGAAATGCAAGGGCTTCCCTGGTGGCGTAGTGGTTGAGAGGCCGCCTGCCGATGCAGGGGACGCGGGTTCGTGCCCCGGTCCGGGAAGATCCCACGTGCCGCGGAGCGGCTGGGCCCGTGAGCCATGGCCGCTGAGCCTGCGCGTCCAGAGCCTGTGCTCCGCAACGGGAGAGGCCACAACAGTGAGAGGCCCGCGTACCACCACCACCGCCAACAACAAAAAAATGAAATGCAAGAAAAAAAAATCTAGAAGCAGAGAGATGACCAGCAGGGAGGGAGTGGTGTGAAGTAGGGATGTTTGTGTGTTCATTTATTCCTTCAAATCCGGTGGGGGTACCTGGCTCCAGTGAAGGCCCAGAGGGAAAAAAAATGTGTCCCCAGCCTGTCCGCCCCAGCCATGACGAGCCACAGATGATTCCTCTGGGTGGGGTCTCCCAAGGGGCAAGTGCTTCACATTCTCGGAGCAGACGGGCGATGCCACATGTGGCTTCCTTCCCGGCTTTATTGAAAAGAGAAGGAAAATGGCCCACGCCTTCGGCCCGAAGGCCCTCTGGGCCGGTGTCCAGAAACCTGAAGCCTGCAATTAAATGAAACTGGATCCTTAGGTGGGGAGAGCTTCTCTCGCCTGAAGAGGAGGCTCTGGAGACCAGGCCCTGGGGAGCCACTGCTCGCGGATAGGCTGTATGGGGTCTGGGGAGACGGTGGGAATGTTCTAGCCAGTCTGAGTCCAGGAGGCTGGGCTCTGGGCCACCAGCTAAGGTGGCGGCTGCCTTTTATCAAAAAAAAATAATCATAAAAATTACAGGTGACTTTCTCGTCATTTGAGCTTCCTCCCCAGAGACTGCCACTTCTCCACTGGACACGTGCTCGTCTAAGAATGTTGTCACACTTGCACGGGCCTCTGCATGGTTTCCTGCGCGGCCTGGGGCCCCCGTCTCATCTCCAGGCTGGAAAGATGCACGTGGCCGTGTCTTTCTGGGTTTGCCGCTCTGCAGTTTGCTATTAGAATAAGCCACAGGACTCTGCCAGTTTTGTAGGTCAAAAGTGGTCGAATATTGACAGCTTTTATATAACTCAGCCTAGTAGTTTCCTCTCCACGTTGAGACAGGCAAGCAGACTGGAGTGGTTCCGGGCAGGGATTCTGATGGCGTGGGTCCCCATCCCTCCTGGCCTCTTTCCAGCTGTGAGATGTCACTCTGTGCCTCAGTTGCCCCATATGTAAAATAGGGACTGAAATAGCACCTGTTTTCTAGGATCGTTTTGAGGATTAGAAGTGTAACACACAAGGCTTATCGTGTAGCTATTATTGTTATTTTTAAAAATTCCCTGGCGGTCCAGTGGTTAGGACTCTGTGCTCTCACTGCCGAGGGCCTGGGTTCCACCCCTGGTCGGGAACTGAAATCCCTCGAGCTGCGTGGTGTGGCCAAAGAAGAAAAAAAAAAAAAAAGAAAATAGGATTTTACGACGTGTTGGTGCAGTTAGATCTAGTTGATGAATTTTAACTTCTGTAGAGATGGTATCTTGTCATGGGGACACAGGACATGTGATTGGTGTATTCCCTAGATACCGCTTGGGTTGGTTGCCGTGTTTGGAGCTTCTCTGGGTGCTTCCAGGTGCTCACGTGCTCTCCTCCTCCACGTATTCCTGGGAGTGGGGCTGCTGGCTTGTGGCTCTTCCAGCCGTTGCTGGCGGGTTCTGCGGGGGGCTCCCCTGGCTGGCCCTCTGTGGTAGGGTGTGAGATCTCCCCATGGCCAAGGCCTTGGGTAGGATGTGTGGCTCGACAGCTGCTTTATGAAAAAGACTTTCTTGATTTTCAGAAGCAGAACCAACCAGTTCTTTGTATTTTTAATTTTATTTCATTTTATTATATCTTATTTTATTTATTTTTGGCCATACCACGTGGCAAGGGTCTTAACTGCTGGACCACCAGGGAAGTCCCTGTGTTCTCTAGAAATTGGAGAATTAAGACACAAAAAAACCCTGCACAAAAAAAAAAAAAAAAAAAAAAAAAAAAAATACAACCATGTTCTCACCACTCCCCCCCCCCACCCGAGAGAGAGACTGTTGGCATCTTGGTGTCTGTGGGTTTTGATGGAAAGGACCAGCTCAGACCGTTGCTGCCTGGAAGTGACCGTGGGGAGAGTTTGGGAACGGGAAGCTATCTAGATTCTGCAGCCCGCACTTCTAGACCTGGTGGGTCGGAATCCTCAGGAATGGGGCAGGTAATTGACGGCTCTGGGGTGGGGCTTTGAGTCAGTTGGACCTGGGACCTTCCTCAGCCCTGCAGTTGTTGTGTGACATTGGACACGAAAACCTCACCCTTGTGATCTCGTCCCCTTGCAGGGTTTTGTGCAGCTCTGCACACTGTAGGTGCTCAATTAAGCAGGATTTCTCAACCTGGGCATCGCTGACGTTTGGGCTGGATACTTCTGTTTTGGCGGCTGTCCGGCGCACTGTAGAATGTTTAGCAGCATCCCTGGTCTCTACCAGTGGTACCCGCCACCCATTGTGACAACCAGGAATGACTGCAGACATTGCCCAGCGTCCTCTGGGGGGCACAGACACTCCCCAGGACGCCTGTGGTACACGAGGGCTGTTAGGAGGGCGGAGAGGTCCTGTGAGGGAGTTTTCCTTGGTGTCTGTGTCCAGCGTGTAGATATTGTTCATTCAGATGTGCTCACTGGGTACCTACTGTGTGCCAGGAGCTGTCCCACGTGCGAGGATGTGGCTGGGACCATGCCGGGCAGGAGCAGCCCCACCCGACCCCCCAACAGGCACAGACGGACACTGCCCACCCGCCCCGGCTTGGCATCGGCATATGGTGGTGACTTAAGGCCCGTTCCTGCCTCAGTCTTCTCATCTGTGAGGTGGGGGAGGTGTTGCCCTGAGGGTGGCCGGTGATCCGGCGAGGAGCTCTGTCACCTTCGTGGGCTGGCTGTTTCCTTTCCGGGCCTCAGTTTCCCCATCTGGAGAGTGGCATTCGCGGTAGCCCTTGCCTTCTGGGAGGCTGTGGGGATCAGGAGTCTCTTTGACCGGGCACGGGGTGCACAGTAGGTGCTTTGTGATGGTGAGCAGGTGACCTGTGTGCACAGACTCGGAAGGCCAGGGTGCATACACCTGCCCTTGGGGTGGGGGGCGCTGCAGCGGGCCGTGCGGGGCTGGGGCCGAGGGTGGGCAGGCTGTCCTCTCCATGCCTGGCTGTGTAGGTGGGGATCTTGGCTGGAGGGGCTCAGCTGCCCTCCTCCCCGGGTCCCCGAGGAGCCGGCTCAGTGGAGATCCCTAAGGCGATTAAGTGGGTTCATTTGATCCTGAATGTGAACTTGAGCAGGGGGCTTGTCTCCTGGAGATGAAAGCCGGGCTGGCAAGGAGCCACCTGGCCCACGCAGGGAGTGCGGGATTTTCTCCTCCACCCCCTGCCCAGCCGGGGCCTGTGCTGGGGCCTTTCGCCCCACCCGCCTCCAGCCCCTTCAGCCACATGCGATGATGGACTGAGGGCCAGGTGCTTTTCCGGGTCTCATAGCGGCAGGCACTTGCCGTGTTAATTCGTTTGATCCTCTCAATCTCGCGAGCTAGCAACGATCGTATCCTCACTTTCCCTGTGTTACAGGCAAACAGCTAAGGCTCAGAAAGGTCGGCTAGCTTACCCAGAGCCGCACAGCATCCTGACAACCCCTGACGATATTTAGAGCATATACTTGGAAAATCCCCTTTACTCCTTGGCGCTGAAGTTCCCCCTGAATACGGTCTTGACTTTGCACAGAATTAACAACAATAACAACAGTCAGTGTACACTGTAGTGTAAAAGGAAATGGGAGGAAGCGCTGCTGGCTCCCACTCAGAATGAGTAAGTGTCGATGCGATGCAAGTGAGATCAGAAGCGTTTCGGTTCTGGAAACACATGAAAGTGATGCTAAAGAAAAAGCTAGTGTCTGGATCGGTTCTGGCAGGTTTTTTTTTAAACGGCCAGGTTATTTGAAAATCGTGTGGAGAGGGTGGCTTTCGTGGCGTGGGACTGTCCCACTGGCCGAGCGCCAGTCCCAGGACAGCCAATAACATCCCTGCCGGTTTCTGAGATGTTCCGGAGTGGGGACCCTGCCTTGGAGACCCCCTCGGCCCTAACAGCACAAAGACAACAAGATGCTGTGAGTGGGGGGTGGGACCCCTGTGGTCGAGACCCTCCCTGCTTTCATAGTGGCAGACCAGACACTGTGGTCCCCCTCCCCCATCCACTGTCTGGCTCGGCACCCACACAGCCTCCTCCTGGCCCCTGAATCCATCCTCTCTTGTCCCTGCTGTGCTCTCTATGCTGCAGGCAAAGGGATCCTGTCCGAAGGAGAATGAAAACCTTCAGCTCCTTGCCTCGCCCTCTCCCTTCCCTTTTTCCTCCTCCTCTGAGAATAAACCCAGAGGCCCCAAGGGTGCCGGGGAGCTTTTCACCCTCACTGACCCATCTCCTGGCTCTCGCTCCAGCCACATCCCTCCCCACCCCGGCCTCTGCACTCAGCCGCTGCACTTGCTGTTCCCCCACCAGGCATGCTGTTCCCTGCGATCGGCATGGCGGCTGCCATCAGGTCTCAGCTCAGATGTCACCCTCAGGAGGACCTCCTGGCTGCCCAATCAAGGGCACCCCCTGCAACCACTGTCCCAGCCCCCCACTTAGGTCTGTAGTTGTTGATGGATGAAGTTTCTTGGTTGATTTCTTCCCCTGGTGTGTTGTCAGCCTTCCCACATCAGGTCACTTCCGAGGAAGCAGGAGCTGCCTCTGTCTTGTCTGCTGCTAGGCCCCCAGTGCTTGGAATGGTGTCAGGACGTAATAGGGGCTTGGTCAGTTAGTGTTGACGGCTGATGGGTCCCTTGGCAGCGAGACCAGCCCTGGCCTGACCTGGAGGAGGGGGAGGAGGGTCCTGGACACAGGTCCCTTGTCCCTCAGGTGGGTTCTACCCTGTCTGGAACTGACCAGACCAAGGGGCTGGCCCAGGGGAGGGTGGGTGCCACTGACTGCTATTTCCTGCCCAGGAATAGAGGCCCTTAGGGGTCAGGGTAGGGGTGGGGTCAGTGTGGCGGCGTAGCCCCCGGGATTATTTTGGCAGTGTCTGAAGACATTTCGTTTATCCCAGCCTGGAGGAGGTGTCACAGGCATAGCGGTTTGACGCCAGAGATGCTGTGAACATCCTCCAGTGCACAGAGCGGCCCCACAACGACGAATGATCAGGCCCAAGTGTCTTTAGCGTGAAGACCGGGCATCGGGCCTTAGGAACTCACATCTTGATTGTGCCCTGGGCAGGGGAGGGCAGGAACACCTAGATTCCCTTTTCATGCTGTGTCCGTATTTCTGTGGCCCAGAGCACGCTCTCCCCTCCCCTCCCCCCCGGGCACTTCCCTGATGGGGCTGATGGGGCGCTGGATGGTGGACGAGGCTGGATGTGATCTAGCGGCCCTGGGGCCAGTTCACAGCTCGCCTAGTGGCTGTTCTGTGCCCCGGGTCCTCCGCCTCCACTCCACCACAGAAGCAGGAACTTTCCAACACAGAGCCCGGCTGTTAATCAGCGCGACTCACTCTGGGCAGTACGTGGGGCCTCTGGGGCTGTTTTCACTTTCTACCAAGTTTCCCACTGTGACTCAGTGTTGCCCCCCGGCCCGGTGACCCAGGCTTCTGAGCACCTGCTGAGCTCCTGTGGGACATCACAAAGAGCTGGCTTTGAGGCTGCCCTTTGCTGGGTGCTTCGGGCCTCAGTTTTCTCATCTGTGTAGTGGGAACAGCGAGGGAGATGTTATGGGCGTTTACTGTCATCAAACAGTGGATCCCAGGGGCCGCATGTGCCCAGGGTGTGCATTGGAGGGAAATGATGCAGACACTAGGGGGTGAAAGCTGGGAGACTCATTGGGGGATTCACACAGGGGAGGCGCATGCCCTGTATTCCCTCCAGCTCTGTCCGTGGAGGATCTGGGTGGAGGGCCGTGTGTCCAGGGGCTTCTGTTCTCCATGACAGCCAGTCGCCAAGCCCGGTCGGGGTTGGTGGCCTACGTCTCTCACTGGGTCGTGCTTCAGAGGCTGGGGCGGGGGGCCTGTGCCCCAGGTATTCTCATCATGACCTGGCTCAGGGCTTGAGCCTGGTGTCCTAGGTGCTGAGGGGCTGGGCTTGCGTCCCTGGGGAGGCGGGCTGGTGAACCCTGATGGCGAGCTTGCACTGAGCACCTGCTGTGTGCCAGACTGTATATTTCCGCACAGAGTAGCCCTCGGCATCACCCCCATTTTACAGATGGGGAAACCAAGGCTTGGAGGAGCAAGGTGACGGCCTCGGGCTTAACAAAATGGTAGAGCTGGGATTTGTGCCTGAGCCGTCCTGGTTTTAACTCCCCTGCTTATCACCTCCACCTTGTAGCAGAGGAAACAGCCTCAGAATTTAGGCACTGGCGTGGGGTCGCCCAGCTAGAACCTGGTGCAGCTGGGATTGTGTCCGGGTCTCCGGCCAGATCCCGGGCTGCTGGGACTCTGTGTATGGACTCCCTTGCTGGGCCTCTCTGTCCCCATCTGTGCAGGATGGGCTGGTGCCCCTGGTGCCCGGGTCACAGATGCTGGGCTGGGTCGGGGCTGGTCTTGGGGAGCGGGAGTGTGCAGAGGGAGGCCTGTCGGGGATGGGGGAGGAGTGGGGTGCTCCAGTAGTGTGCAGAAGTCCTGATCTCCCTTCAGGACCAGGTCAGCGGGAACCACCCCTCCCGCCTGGGTTGCTGGACTCATTGGAATATCCCCTGGGCCCCCGGTGACAAATCTCTTTCACCATCTCTTGACCCAGACAGTTAATTGCTTCTGGCGATCAATCGCTGGTTCCATGACACCCCTGCTCTCCCCGGCAGCCCCTGGCCCTGCCCTGCAGCCACTAATGGCCCAGACCCTGCTCTTGGGCAGGGAAACTTGGGGCAGGGTGGGAGGCTCTGCAGTGGTTTTCCCTTCCAGCTGACCATCAGGCAGCCTCCTCCCAGGGGACCCAGCAGCTGGCATTGTAGGGCCCTTGGCCTGTGCTCCTACAGGGTTGAAACTGAATTAACTTTACAGAGAGCCTATGATGGGGCCTCTGAGGGACTTTCAGAGGCTTCTGGAAGTTTCCACCCCATGCAGTCCCCTGTGCCCCATTCCCAGAAAGCCTACTCTCTTATCTCCCACCCCTCAGGGGACTCCCAGGTGGAGGTGATGTGTGGTTAAAGTGGATGCCTGGATGCAAATCTTAGCTGTGGGAACCCTGGGTACACTTTCTTGCCTCTCTGCCTCATTGCCCCCATCTGTAAAATGGGGAGAGTCATAGTAACTCGTGTGTATGGTGGTTGTAAGAATTAAACCAGTCAGTAATTTACAGGGCTTAGCACGGTGTCCACGCAGTGAAAGCCTCAGGAGAGCTCCAGGTGTCTGCAGCTGGCGATGCAGGTGGTGGACAGACAGGTAGATGGACAAATGGCTTCTCCGTGCCGCTGTCTTGGGCCTCCACAGGCCTCGGAGCGAAGCCCCTGGCCCTCCTGGCCTGATCTGTGCTGCCTGCCCTGACTTGGCCTGTGCTGGGCCGGGAGCCAGGCTGCCGACACCCGTGTGGCCCGAGCCCCCGTCTGCCCCCCTTCCCTCCAGAAACGGTCGATATCCTGGCTCCTTCCTGGCGTCTAATTGCTCTTGTCGGCTGCTGTCTCCGCAGATGGCCCCACGCCCCGTAGCGAGGAGGCGGGCGGGAGTTTTCTGAGCAGTGTGTTCTGGGGCCAAATTGAGGGTGGAGCAGGGGGAGAATGGGGCAGCCGAGGGAGGACGCCTGGGCCCCCATCTCCCTGCCCCTTCCTGGCTGTGCCATCTCGGGCAGGTTGCTGAACTTCTTTGGGCCTCAGTTTCCCCATCTGTGAAATGGGGTCAGGATAGACGGCCCAGGACCTGGCACACGGTGACTGTGCATGCAGGAGGGGCTATTATTATTGCTGTGGTGACCGTCGTGGTTGTTTGGCCTGTGATCAGCGCAGGTCTCTTTTGGGAGCCCGGATAGGTGGGCTGGGGGCTGGGGGGCCTGCGGGCAGGGTCAGTGCGGGTCCTCATTCTCCTCCTGACTGTGTGCCCCCCTTGGATGGGCCTGAGCCCCCTGGAGTGGGGCCGTGGCCCCCATGGTTGGATGGGCTGTGCCCCCTTTGGGTGGGACCACGTGTCCCCCTCCGTTGGGCCACAGCCCCTCCTCCCCTTTTGTCCACCCCCAGGCCCTGTCGACTCACATCCACACTGGCTGTGGCCTTGGCTTGGCTGCGCCACTGCCCTGCCCCCATGCCCCGGCAGTCGCCGGCTGCTGCAGTCTGGTGGGGAATCAGAGACCTGGGTGAACTCTCCATGATTGCCTCTCCGCAGCTTCAAGGAGAGCCGGCCTCAGCTGTCACTTGAGAAGGAAAATAAAATATCCCAGTGGCTTCTAAGTGGAAGAGCTGCCTCCCTCCCGTTCTAGCTGTCTGGGCTGCTTGCTACGACAGTGACAGGGAAGGGCGACACCCGGTCCCAGGGGACAGGGGAGACTTCCCTGTTCATGGGGTGTGAAGAGACATGTCTGGCAGACCCAGGCAGCTCTGGGAGGGGCGTTAGGTCCCCCACACCCTAACGCCTCAGGGCCCTGGCCTGCTCCTGCCCTGGGTGCCTGGGTCACACTGTACCTGAAGTCCCCAAATCCAGCCTGCAGAGATGGCTTCCGGAAGTTATGCCTGCCCACTGGGGGCAATGCCCGGATCTGCGGGATCGCGTTTAGGGCGTCTGTAGAATACGTTTCGTGGCTTTTGCTCATCTTGGCCTCGTATGGTTCACGCTGCCACATGGAGGCTCACGTGGGCATCACTTCCCTTTCCTCAAAGTGGCAGGCATTGCAGCAGCCCCCGGGCCCTGGGTGACTTTGTAGAACTTGACCTGTGCCCACTGAGGGGGTTTGAGATGGGAAGGCAGGGGCTGCAGGTGGAGGAGCATCTTTTCTGCAAGGCTGGCTCGGGGACCTGGTTCCAGCCCTGACGGCGCCGGGCAGGGACCTTGTCCCAGCCTCCCGGGCTTATTGGCAGATTGGCCAAACTTGACCTGTGCCCACTGAGGGGGTTGAGATGGGACAGCGGGAGCTGCAGGTGGAGCATCTCCTCTCTGAGGGCCGGCGCCAAGGCTCCTGGGCTGGCACGGCAGAGCCTGGCAGGGGATCCTGCCCTGGGAGGAGGTGATGACTGGGTAGGGATATTGTGGGTTAGTTGTGGCTCCTGCTCTTTGTCAGGCGCTGGCTTCTGGCCTCTGCACTGACTGGGGAGAGAATCGTGGAGAACCCGCTCCCCGGGGGTGGGGTGGGGAACCACTGAAGTGGGTGGCAGCCTGGCTGTGCGATCCCCTCTTGGAGCCTCAGTCTGTCCATCCAGGAAATGGGTAGCAGCAGCTCAGGAGGCTGCAGGGAGGGTTAAGTCGGGTTACTGCTGCCCGGCTCAGGGTCTGAGAACACAGGGTAAGGGTACCACTAACAGTAACAGCGCTCAGCCCTGTGTGCACGGTTAAGGCCGCCTGGGTGCCCATCCTGACTTCTCTCCTCAGCCGTATAACCCCTGGGACAAGTGACTCAACCCCCCCCAAGCCTCAGTTTCCTCATCTGTAAAATGGGGATAATAAAATAACCTACCTGGGGACTTCCCTGGCAGTCCAGTGGTTAACACTCCACGCTTCCACAGCAGGGGGCACGGGTTCGATCCCTGGTCAGGGAACTAAGATCCCGCATGCCATGCGGCGCAGGCAAAAAAAAAAAAAAAGCTCTGTAGACTTTTAAAAAAATAATAATAAAATAAATAAAATAGCCTACCTGAAAGGTTGTCGGGAGTTAAATGAATATGTAAAGGCTTGGCTTGGTGTCCTCACGGGAGTAACTAAACGCTAGTTATGGCCACTGTTATTGTTGCCGTTGTTGTTGGTTTTGTGACTGCAGCCAGACTGCATGTAGCTGAGTATGAGGGAGTGTGGGCTGCCTGGAGGAGGAGGCCGTTGGGCTTGTGAGTGTAGGTGGGACTCGCATGGGTATGGGAGGTGCATGGGGGGCTTTTGAGCAGTGGGGAGTGCGGGGATTGGGTGAAAGACGGCAGGCAGGTCCAGGCCTCCCCCAGTGCCTTCTGTGATCCTGGCCCCACTGTGCACCGGGCACTGTGTTAAGTCTGTTGTGAGTCGGCTGGGCCCACTGTGTGCCAGGCCTTCTCTCAGCCCTGCTGTCAGCTGTACCTCACAGCGTTGGCCCTACTGTGCTGAACCCTCCTCTGTATGCAGTCTCGTTTACTCTGAGCCTCACCCTGCTGTTCCCACTGTGCCTTTGCGTCAGGCCTTGTGGCCTCAGTGAGGGATAAGGCAGGCCCTTTCCTGGAAGGCTCAGGGTCTGCTGGAGGCGGCCAGGCAGAGTTTTTGGGTGAGGTGGCAGTGAGGGCCAGGATATGACTGGACTAACTGGAAAGGCTTATAACATCGAGGGGAGGGGAGAGGACATCATAAGCTGGGCTTTGAGGGATGTGTAGGAGTCCTTTGGAGAGACAACTTGCTGTCACTTATACCAGGGCAAATTGTGGGCACAGACCTGTCTGATACGGGTCTGTCTGGCTGTGAAATGAGCACACTGGGGAGGAATTTGCCAGGGTCCCTGGGAGTGGGGGTGGGTCAGGGGATTCAAGAAAGGGTTCATGTCCCAGCGTTTTTCTTTTGCTTCCAGCTGAGAGACTTGGGACAGGTGACCATTCCATGCCTCAGTTTCTCTGTTTCCCCATTTCTCTTGGAGTGTTGCTGTGAGGGTCCTGAAGTGGGGAAATGCAGAAAGCGCTCACTGTGATTAATAAGCTTGTTGAGGTCTACGCCGTGCCAGGCACTGCTCTGAGGGGCTCTGCTGTGTTAACTCATTTAGTGGTCACAGCAGCCCTTCGAAGGGACACTGTTGCCATCCCTCAGTTTATAGACAGCGAAATAGAAGCACGGGGAGATGAAGTGACTTGGGTGCCCAGTGGAGTGGCCGAGCCGGGACTGGCACCCCGGCTGCCTCTGTCACTGCCTTGCCCATCACCTGCAGGCACTGCGGGGGCTCCATCAACACCCCTCTCCTTCTCACACCTGGAAAGTGTGCCTCCTGGGGCCCTGCCGAGGGTACGGCCCACGTGGCTGGAGGCCCAGAGGAGGCTGGGCTGGGAGGGAGGATTTGTTCTGAGCCCTGGCTTGTGCAGTCACTTTTAGCAGCCTGCCCAGGGAGCAGGTGGAGGCAAAGGCCTGGTGTTGCTAGGGCCTCAAGGGGCCAGTGGGGTCGGGGCCTTGCCTCTGGGTGGCTACGGCACAGCCTGGTGGGAAAGGTTTGGAGGTACTGAGGTTCAACTACCAAGCACTTGCCTGGCACTGAGACTTCAGCCCTCAGGTTCTGACCCTAGGAGAGACTCCAGTGCAGAGAGAGGCTGAGGCTTGGCCTGGGGAAGAGGGCACCACCTCCATGGAGCCGACAGGGATTGACACGGAAGTGTCCTCCCTGGCCATGCCTCACACTGTTCTACTTGGTTATGTGTTAGATCCGAATGTGCCCCTCCCCTCCCGTGGCCTCGCCCTGGAAACAAAACCCAGGCCAGTATTGCCCCCCCGCCTCGCCCCGTCCACCACTGCTTCCAGTTTAGCTGGGTCCTGTCTCCAGGCCTCTGCATTTGCTGCGCCTTCCTCCTTATCTCTTCAGCCCTGGGCTCCAGTGTCACCTCCTGGGAGACCCTACCTGTCTTCTAGTCCTCCCCCACCCCCCATCACGCCTGTCATTCATTGCAGGTTTATGCTGGTTTATGTCTGTTACGTCAGTCACTGCCCTTTGACGTCGTCTGGCTCTTTTTTCTTTCTCTTTATTTTATTTTTTTATTTTTGGCCTCGCCACACAGCTGTGGGATCGAAGTTCCCGGACCAGGGATTGAACCCTGTGCCCTTGGCAGTGAAAGCTTGGAGTCCTAACTACTGGACCATCAGGGAATTCCCCATCTTGCTCTTTTCTTGATGTATCTGTGTGGTGTTTGAGTGTGGGTAGGTGTGACCGTGTCCCCCGAGGACCCTTGTCTTTCGTATTCATGGCCCCATCCCTGTGCAGGGGCTCTGTCAAGCTTGTCAACTGGCCGAAGGTTGATGCTGGTATCCCAGTCAAAGCTGGACAGCTCTCTCTGGGTTTGAACCCAACTGGCTCTGCCCTCCTGCACCTGTGTGGCCTTGGACTGCTAGCTTCCTGTCTCCGAGCAGGGTGGATGGACACTTTGGGTCAGCCTGTGTGGCTGGGGTAATCTGGGTGGGCTTCCTGGAGGAGGAAAAAGGCAGTGTTATGCTGGTGCTGGGAAGGCAGAGGAGGGGGTGGGAGGGCAAATGGCAGAGTTGAGGGCCAAAGCTCTGAGGGGGGCCTGATGGGGCTTGTTTGGGGGCTTGGTGCCATGTGGGGGCAGGTCTCAGCCCGTGGGCCCTGGGGAGCTGTTGAAGTGCTTAAGGGAGGGTTACCGAGGGCCTGGGGGAGGGGAACCCTTAGAAGCCGTCCTCTTTCCTGTATCTGCTTTGCTGGGAAACCAGTCTGGTCAGCCCCCCTTCCTTCCCTCCCCCACTCTCTCCCCCGGGGGTGCGGGTAGAGGAGGTTGTGGCTGGGATTCAGCAGTTGGGCTGGGCCACGGCAGGACCATGGCTGGAAACACGGTGCGGGGGGGCTGGCTCCCCCGCGGAGCCTTCCTGGGCCAAGCGCGCGTGTGTGGGAGTGTGTGGGGGCACAGTGTGCGCAGGCATGCACGAGTGTGAACAAGTGAGTGAATGAGGCCGTGCGTATGTGCGTGTGTGACTGAGGATGTCAGCGGTGTGAGCGCGAGCGTGACTGAGACCTTGAATGAGGGTCTGCTCCCTGGCTCGAGCCCCTTGCACAGGGATCAGAGCCGCCCCCCTCCTAGGAGGCCCAGGGACCCGGGGACCTTCAGGGCCCACGGAGGTCCCACTGGGTGCAGCTCTGCTCAGGGAGCTGTTGAGCCCCCTCCCTGCTGGGGGTGCCTGGGGTCAGCCTGGGAGTGGCCACCTCCCCACTCCCGCTCTCCTTGTTCACGCTCAAGGAGGGTCCCCCCACCAGTGCCCTGGCTCCCGAGGCTTAAAGAGCTTGGACCTGGGTTCAAATCCTGGTTCTTTCCCTTCCCTTCCTGACCTTGAGTGAATTACTGCTGACCATTGGCTTCCTGGCCTGGAAACAGAAGCCCCCATACCTCCCTCCCTCCCTCCCGGGATGGTTGTGAGGATTACGTGAGGTACCCGGGAAGCAGCCCGAGCACAGAAAGGCCACAGGAAGTGTATGTGGTTCTCCTTCCCTTCCCCACCCAGAGCTGTCGCTGTCCAAGCCGGGAGCCCAGCACAGCTGCCAAGGCTCCTCTTCCATCCCTCGCCCGCCCGCGTGAATTCTACTTGCAAAATGCTCTCCATCCCATCCACTTGTCCCGCCTCCACCCTCACCCATCCTCCACTCCACAGCCCGAATGCGCTCTCCAAATTCCGGTGGGACTTGTCCCTTCTCTGCATGCGAAACCCTCCTAAGGGTCTCCCTGCCCCTGGGAATAAAATCCCAATCCGGGGGGCCCTGCGGCGATCAGCCCTGCCTACCCGGTTCACACACACACTCACTCCGCTCCGCTTCCTTCCAGCCTCCATGCTGTGATCAGCTGTTCTCTGCCCGCATCCTCTCGCCAAGCGCACCTTTCACCTTCCTCCGTGGGGCACAGCGTGGCCGTCGCTTCTCCTGGGAATTCCCCAAGTTTTCTAGGCTGGGAACTGCTCTCTGGACCTGCGTGTTGTGGGCATTGCTGGGAGATGCTCTGTATGGCCCCCTGGGGCCGGCCCAGGCCGGTCTTGACCTCACGCCATCAGGTGCTTTGTGTCCATTGGGGGACTGCAGGGGGGACTGGCTGGGGCTGGGAGATGGTGGGAAGCAGATGGGGTCTGATCTCCCAACCCTTCCACAGTGGTGCCTGGGGGAGAGCGCCCAGCCACCTGACCCCGCCTGAGCCCTTTGCAGGACCTGCTGCAGGGGGCTGGCCACAGAGGCTTCTGGGAGGCTGGGATGGCTACGGAGACATGCCTGGGCCTCCCTGTTTCCAGCCTTCCTGCAGGGCCCTGTCTCTGGAGCTGCTGCAGATGGCAGGACAAGTGTCAAGCCTGGAGGCACTGTAGCGAAAAAAACCTTAAAAGGACAGGAAAGAAGGGGCAGTGTCCTTCCCCATGTGCCGCCTGCAGCTGCCCCTTTTAGGGCTCCTTGGGGTCTTGGAGCTTAGCTGCCAGCCCCTGCCTTGGGGTCATAGAATGCCCCGCAGGAACTGACTGCTGCTAGTGAGCCCATGCTGGCTCTGAAAGCACTTTACCTCCACGGCATCCCTGTAAGGTCGGTGTTTTTAATGTATCATCGTTCCCATTTTTAAAAATTAAAAAAAAGTTTTTTGGCCACACCATGTAACTTGCGGGATCTCAGTTCCCCAACCAGGTATCAAACCCGGGGCCTCGGCAGTGAAAGCGCGGAGTCCTAACCACTAGACCACCAGGGAAGTCCCCCTCGTTTCCATTTTAGAGATGAAGAAACTGAGGCTCAGAGAGGTGAAGCTACTTGTCCCAGGGTGCACAGCTAGGAAGGGCAGAGCCCAGATTTGAACCCAGGGAGCCTGGGCCCAGAGCCTGAGCCCTGCATGCAGCTACCTCAGCCTTATGAGAGCCGGAAGCCGCAGCTCCACTCGCCTTTGATCCCTGGGTGGGGGCAAGGGCTGCAGAAGTGGTTTCCTAAATGTCCACTCGAGGCTGAGATGTTTGCGAACGGACGGGTCTTGGAGACAGCCGTGGGGAGTGGGCCCATTTTCTGGATGGGAAAACCAAGGTCAGAGACTCCAAGGTCACAGCTGTTAGTAGAGGAGCTGGGGCCACAGCCAGGGTTTTGATCTCTCTCTAGTGGTCTGCCCATTACTATTTGTTTACTTGTTCTTTTTCTTGCAGAAGCGAACACAATAAAGAATGCATAGGGACTTCCCTGGCTGTCCAGTGGTTAAGACTCCACACTCCCAATGCAGGGGGCAGGGATTCAATCCCTGGTTGGGGAACTAAGATCCTACGTGCCTCACAGCACAGCCAAAAAAAAAAAAAAAAGAATGCATTAAACACGTGGCTGCAGATTAATGAATAATTGTTAAGGAGTCACATGTGGTCTTCTCTCCAGAGGCGCTTAACATCCTAACTTCTGTGGGAATCATCTTCTTGTTCTAGGGTGACTGCCCCTGCAGACCTCTCTACTCGTGAAAGTAGAGTCTTGCCATTCCCAGAATCTTATAAATGGAATCCTCGCGTGTGCTTAGCATCTGACTCTGACATCCCTCCATGTGGTTGTGGGTCTGTGGTTTGTCCCATTTTATTGTGGGGTAGTATTCCATGGTATGGATGTACCGCTGTTTGTTTATCCCTTCATCTGTGGATGGACTGTGTTCAGTTTTTTGTGGTTATGAATAAAGCTGTTATGAACATTCATGTACACATCTTTGTAGGAGCATATGTTTTCATTTTTCTTGGGTAAATACCCAGCAGTGGAGTTGCTGGGTCACATGGTCACCCAAATGTATGTTTAACTTTGTAAGAAACTGCCAAACCGTTTTCCAAAGTAGTTGCACCATTTTGCACTGAAGTAGTGACGTCTGAGAATTCCAGTTGCTCTGCATCCTCGTCAGCACTTGGCATTGTCTTATTTTAGCCATCCAGGTGGGTGTGTAGTGGTCTCTTAGTTTGCACTTTCCTGATGACTAATTATATTGACCATCTTTTTATGTGCTTATTGGCCATTTCTATATCCACTTCTGTGAAGTTCTATCAAGTCTTTTTGCCCATTTTTCTGTTGGGTTGATTGGCTCTTATTTATTTGTGAGTGTGCTTTTTATATTCTGGACACTAGTGTTTATTGTGCTGGTTTTGACTTTGAATGGTGACTCAGAAATTCTTGAATGAGAGTCGTAGGCCCACCCCTCCATCAGGTGTCACTTACTGACTTTTCTTAGGGTCCCCGGGGAAGTTAATGGGGGATTTTCACAGCGACAGTGTGATCTGGGCCCGGGGTCCCCTGGGGGCTTGGCTGGGGTGTGAGCTGCCTTTATAACCACATAGTTCAGATTGGAATCCCAGCTCTGTGACTTCCTAGCTGTGGGACCTGGGGCGTGAGACTTTGATTCTCTGAACCTCAGTTTCCCGCTCTGTCAAATGGGGTAGCAGTACCACCTCATGGGGTTGTCGTGGAGAAACACTTGGCCTGATGTACACAGTGCCCCAAGTCCAGGCCAGTGGGCCTTGCTGTCTCTACCTGCACATTGATGTGGTCATACCTTAGCCCATTCATGGGGATGCTATGATCCTTGCTAACAAGACCCGTATTTTCCCCTGCAGGTCCCCCAGAGTCTTTGAGGACACAGCGTTGCTGGTGGCTGTTTCTGGTAGGTTCACATCTATCCCTCCTTGCTGTTTCCAGCGGGTTCGTATTGCTGGGACCTTCTCGTGGACAGGGGGTCGGCAGTTGCTGGGGTGCCAGGTTTTGTTGGCGGATGTGGTGGTGGGCTCTGTGTGGCCTTGTGGGGTGGGGTCTGGGCAGCAGTGTTGCCCAGCGTGGAGGTTGTGGGTTCCCCCAGGATGGGGTATTTTCGGGCTGAGTGCATTGATGTACAGATGGTGCCTGGGAGAAGGGGTTGTCCCAGCAGTGCAGCTGTGTGACAGTGGGTTTTCTCTGTCTCTGGGGTTCATGGCCACATTGCTTCTGTGTCCTGATGGTGGGCTGCAGGCTCAGAGAGGGTGGGGCCTGTGTGCTGGCCCTCGAGTTGGGATGTTGGACGTTGGAGGAGGCCCTTGAGCCAGACACCTGTGTGCCACTGTGGTCGCCGTGCCCAGCAGGGGACCCGGGGTTCCAGTCCCGGCACTGCCACTTTCATGCTGGGCGCCCAGGACAAGTCACTCATCTCCCTGTGCCTCCATTTCCCTGTCTGTAAACTGGGGTAATGAGTGTCCCCTCGTAGGGTTGCTGCGACAATTAAATGAGCTGATATGGAGCAGCGCCTGGCACAGAGGAGCTGCTCAAAAGCCCATCACCACAGTGTTTTTCACGTCACTGTGTTTTGTGACCCTCACAGCGATGCTCCAAAATGGGCTGTTATCCTCATTTTATAAATGGGGAAACTGAAGCACAGATGGGTCACCTGTGCTTCACCAGCTGGAAGCAAAGAGCGGGGGCTAATTCTTTGACTCTCCCAGGGAACCTGGCAGATTCCTCCCCAATGCCCCCATTTTACAGCCAAGCAGACTGAGGCCCATGTGGGGCTGGTCTGTGCCCACTGCCCTCCCTGTCCCCCCGCCGACCTGGTACATCTGACGGCAGGGTCTCCCCAGAAAGCTTTTCCATCAGGGGGAGTGGAGAGCGGTCCTAGGGGCACTGGCAGAGTTTGGGGTGTCAGGGAGAGGGAAGGCAGTCCAGGTGGGGGTCAGTGGGGTGGGCACAGGCTTGTTTTTTGTTTGTTTGTTTTTGTTTTGTTTTTTTGGCCACGTGGTGCGGCTTGTGGAATCTTAGTTCCCCGACCAGGGATCAAACCCGGGCCCCAGCAGTGAAAGTGCCATGGAATTCCCAGCACAGGCTTGGAGGAGGGGATTCAGGTACTGGCCTGGCTGGTGGTAGAGGGAGGCATCTTTTATTTTATATTCTTTTCAACCAGGAGAGGCAAGTGGTCCCAGGTGGGGACCCTGGAGCCTGGTTGCCTGAGTGCATATCTCTGTCTGCCGCTTGTTATTTGCGTGACCTTGGGCAGGGTCCCGAGCCACCCAGTGCCTCAGTTTCCCCATCTGTAAAATGGGGATGGAATCAAATCCCCCCACAGAGCTGGCGATCGTTGCTGAGATTTTTGGTTTCTGTATTTTTGTTGAAGCAGCCGGGAGCCCTGGCAGAGGAGGGAGCTGAATCTGCGGGTCCCCTCCCTGTGTCTTGTCCTTGCCCCCCGGGGACAGGGTGACCAGCTGACCCAGGCCTGGGAGAGGCAGTCATGTGGCCAGAGACCCCCTGTGGGCGTGGTGAGGAAATGCCCCACCCCCACCCCCCACCCCCCCAGGCTTCTGGAGAGTCAGGCAATTTGGGGAAGCAGTGGAAACACATCTGGAGGACATGTGGGGTGCCTAGCCCCTGTCCGTGCCCGTGAGGAAGGGGCTCGTCAGTGGATGCAGCTGCCGGGGCGCAGGCACTGGCCCCCCGCAAATGACAGCTTGACCCCTTCCTGGCTCTGTGTCACCGAGCACTGTTCAGCTGCTGGGGCTCGGGACGTGGGGCGTGGGCTGCTGCGAGCACCAGTGCTTAGTAGGTAGGAAGCGCTCACTCAGCGCTCCCAGCATCTTTCTTTACCTCTTACCGACTGAGCTGTTCTTCTGGGGCTGGGAAGGGTTGGCAGCCAGGCCTGGCCCCAAGGAAGGCCGGAGGAGGGTCTGAGGAGCCCCCAGCCCAGCCCTTGGCGTCCACGATGGGGTCAAGATCTGGCACTCTCTGTTTGGCACTTCTGACTGTGGTTCCCTCATCAGGGCCACACCAGTGCGGTAGGGCTGGAGGGCAGTGTCCTGGGAGGGACGGTGCGGGGCGGTGGTTACCTGTGCAACCCCATTTTGCAGAGGGGCAAACTGAGGCTGAGAGATAGGAAGGGGCCTCCCTGAGGCTGCAGCGCCGAGAAGCAGGTTAGGGGCGGGTTTCAGTCCTTGTCTGTGACACCCAGCCGTGGACTGGCGTCCTGGGTCTCTGGGGTGGTTCTGCAGTGGGCGGGCCTCCTGCAGACCTGGGTGCAAATCCCAGGGAGCTGAGACACTTCTGTGCCTTGGCTTCCTCATCTGTCAAATGGTTGTCCTCCAAGGATTGCTGAGGGCACTACTGGGCACGTCCTGGCTCAGGACTGGCTGCTATTGGGAGATTTTAATTTTCTTCATTCATTGAACGATTCTTTCTAAAGCACCTACTGTGTGCTGGGCCCTTTTCTGGCTGCTGGAGATAGAGCTGGGAATAAGCTGGACAAGAATCCCGTCCTCCCTGGGTGAGGCAGACAGTTCACAAGTCAGATACGTAGTGTGCCCTTCGGTGGGTAGCACTGGGGTGAAGAACCAGCAGAGAGGGGGTTTGGGGAGTGTGTGGGTGACCTGGGGGGTTGCAGCTTCAAATGGGGGGGTCAGGGTGGGCCTCCCTGAGAAGGTGGCATTTGAGCAAAGACCTGCAGGAGGAGGCAAGGGAGCCTGCAGTTCTCTGGAGGAAGGGTTTCCCAGGCAGAGGGAACAGCCCATGCAAAGGCCCTGAGGCTGTGTGGAATGGGCCTCCTGGATTGCAGGAGTCTGCATGAGTCAGGCCTTGCTCCTTTGTTCCTGAGCCTTTGGGGGCCCCCAGTAGGCAGGAGGGAGGGACAGCCTTGGAGGTTGCCTGCTTCCTGAGCCAGGCCCTGGGCCCCACAGAGATGGGTTTTATCTTGGAACATGGGGGACACCGGTGGTGGTCCCCGCTAAGTGATCAGCCCAGCCGGGTTTTCTACCTGGCGTTCTCGGTGCCTTGGAAGTTGGAAGGAAGGCGGCCTTGCCTGGGGTGATCTTCCCTCCTTCTCCTCTGCCTCTCGGTCCTCCATCCATCTGCACCGCAGACCTAATGGAGAGCCTTCCTCCTGTGGCTGAGTTATCCGCTTGTCACTCCAGTGGCCCACCCGAGGACGATAAAAGGGCTTTTTGTCTGCAAGCACTTAGTTTCCTCCTCTGGGGCGATCCATCACGTCTGAGGGAGGCCGACGCAGACAGATGGGGGAGGGGGCGGAGGGGGTCCCTCCCCCTGCCGAGGAATCCAGTGCTCTGAGGAGAGCCCCCTGGCGGGACCCAAGAGGCTTCTCAGCCCAGAGACAAGGCCAGTCTGGGGACAGGCAGGGGCGTCTGGCAGCAGGGCCACCGGGGGGCATGGAGGCCGGGCAGATGCTTTGCGTTCCCCTCCTGAAGGCAGAGGCACAATATGGACCCCATATTGAGACCCTCCTCATCTTGGGGGGGTGGCTGGGCTGGGTCTGGTGGGCCCGGAGTCAGGGGCAGGGGAGCAGGCACTTCTGAGAAAGAACCACAGTAAGAAGCAGAAGGGGAGACGTGTGCGGGTCGAGGAGGACAGAAGTCCTGGGTGATCATGTGACAGCAGCAAACACTTCAACACTGCACTGTCCTTATGCCCATTCTACAGATGAGGAAACGGAGGCACAGGGAGGTGATGTGACGTCCCCTGTGTGCAAGTGGCAGAGGGAGCCCAGCTCCAGAATCTTTTGTGAGGGTGGCGGTCCTGGGAGGAGGTGGCGTGTAGGCTTTGACCCTGCGGTGGTAGAGGTGGTGGAGGGGAGCGCTGGGTATCCTGGGTATCCTGGCTGTGTGAGTGCGGGGCACCGTGGGAAAGTGGGGTTTGCCCCAGCCTTGAACCTCTCCCAGCGTGGTGCCTGGTAGCGAAGAGAGGAGTGGGGAGGGGTTGGGGGTGGGTGGAGGCTGAAGGTGGATGGGAGGGGGGCGGCCGGGCTTTCTGGATCCCCTGGGGACAGCGGGGGACGTTCACAGGGCTGGGATGGGCAGAATCACACCTCTCTGTTTGCCCCACCTGGGCAGTGGGGCGGCGGGGGGAGGTTCACAGGGCTGGGATGGGCAGAACCACACCTCTCTGGGCTCTGTTTGCCCCACCTGGGCAGTGGGTCGGCGAGCTCTGCCCCTAGTTGGGGGGACGCTGGGCCCTTCGTTGGGTGGGGGAGGGTAACGTATGGGTGGTTCTCTCTCCTTCCAGCTCAAGATGCTCAGCCCTGGGCAAGCTGTCCTTCCCCCTCCTTCCTCCCACTTCCCCTCCTCCCTGCATCCCCCACCTCTCCCTCCTCCTTCTTTTTCCTTCCCCTCCCCGCAGCCCCCCTCCTTCTCCCCACAGGCCACCCTCAAATGACAGCAATTAATGGTGCCTCTGATGGCGGGCTGGGAGGACGAGGCTGACAGTTGAGCGCGTCTGTCTGCGCCTGGCCCTCTAATCGGGCCCGGGGGACGCCCCTCCTGCCATGGCTGCCAGGCGCTGCCTACCTGCTCCATCACTCCCAGGGCAGCAGGAGCCGCCTTCAGACAGGCACATGGGAGCTGGCACAGAACGCCTCAGTCCCTGAAGCCCCCTCCCTGCCGTCCTTTTCCTGTTGTCTTTTTTCTTACGTAAATGAGTGGGCTCTGGGGTGACCCTGTCCTGCCCCAGTTGGTGTATATGTGATGGCCTGGCTGCCAGGACGCCCCTTCTCCATCAGGATGTCGTCTCTGCCGGCCAGCTCCTGTCCCCAAGTGACCTCTAGGGCATACTGTCCCACCCTCAGTGCCAGCTCCTCTCCACAGGGCCCTCATCCTTTTGTGTCCGCTCTCCTGGGAGGAGTGATTTGGGTGGAGTCGAGGAGACTTGTCCTGTCCTGGACAGCAGGCATCAGTTAAATGCTGGAACCCTGGCAGTCTGGACCCTTCAGAGGTGGAGGCAGCTACCCAGGCTGGGAGTCTTGTGGCCGGGGGCTTATGTGTGGTGGGGGGACAAGAATCCTGGCCGGCCCTGTCCACACTGGGCCTGGAGCTTGCCCGTTCATCATTTAGCAGCAGCAGTAACGAGGCCCCTGCTGTATGCCAGGGCCTGCAGCAGGTACTTTTACCTCGGTTCATTTTAGTGTACAATAACTCTCCAAGGATCATGCTGTTTATAACCCTGCTTTTGTAGATGACAGGCAGAGAGGCAAAGTGATTTGCCCTAAATGACCCAGGAAGGAAGGGATAAATCTGGGATTCAGTCCTTACCTGACTTGTCCAGGGCTCATAAATCAGGGGCTTTGGGGGAACTTGAGGGGCAGTGAAGGAACCAGCAGACCTGACCTGGGCATGGGGATTGGAGTTAGTGGTGTTAATAATATATGTATATATTCTTCTGTTACAGTTAAAAAAAAAAAAGCCTATTGAGATGTAATTAACCTGTAATAAGATACATCCATTTTAAGGGTTCAGCTCCATGAGTTTTGATAAATATAAACATTCATATAACCACCACCATCAGGTTGTAGAGCGTCTCCATCACCCCCAAAAGAATCTCCACCCACCCTGCACCAGAAGCAACCACTGATCTGCTGTCATAGAGGTTATAGAATCTTCTAGGTTTTCATAATAAAATTATCATAAAGTATGTACTTTTTGGTGTTTGGGTTCTTTCACTCTGCATGAAGTTTTTGAGATTCACTTGTCATTGTGTGCATATATGATTCCATTTGTTTATCAGTTCATGGGTTGATGGACCCTTAGGTTGCTTCTAGTTCTTGGCTATTAATGAATGAAGCTAGAAAGTCTTTAAACCGCTTTGCTTTTTCTTGCTTTATTGCATTGGCTGAGGCCACAGGGTAGCAATAACTGGCAGCAGCTGGGGGTTTTAGGGTTAGCTAGCTTGTGAGTGTTCTTAATAATCCCATTTGACAGTTGAGGAAAGTGAGGGTCTGAGGAGTCAGGTGACTTATCGAAGGTCATTTGGCGAGAGCTGGGTGCTTTCTCCTTCTCCAAGCTGGGAAGTACCAGCCCCACTGGGTGCACCGCTGTGCTTGCTGGTCCAGAGGGTCACGTCAGGAATTGGTGACAGGGTGGCGGTGCCTAGAATCACCCTTCTTCCCCCTGGGTTTCCTCTGCTGGAGAGATGAAGGTGTAAAGGATGTTTTGCACCTTCCACCTTCCAGGTTGGCACTGAGCACTGTTGAGTGAATGTCAGGCTTTGCGTCTCAGTCACGGAGGTCTTCTGGGGAGCTATTTTGGGGCGAGGCAGGAGCATGGGGAGTGGGGGTGGGGACAGAGGAGGGGGTCCCCTCCTCCCTCGCCCGAGGGGTGTTAGCCAAGATGACTTTTCAGAGAAGGAGGCCTGTAAATTAAATAAGCAATCCCGTAAATAAATAAGTAATGAAGTTAGTGGGGTGCCTAATTACATCAAATTCATAATTATGGATGGATGCCTGCCCGATAATTGTACTTGTTTTTAATCTTCAGCTCTGACATGTATCTCTTTCTGTCTGATAGGAATCCCTGCCCCCAGCTGGAGGGAGGAGGGAGGCGCTGCCTTTCTGGGCTCCCAGTGAGAGCTGGGTGGTGGTGGTCCCCCAGACACCAGGGATCCCGGTGGACTTGTCTTTATCCTGCAGTTGGGTTTCTAAACCTTTTGAAATTGCAGCAAATGACAGCAATAACAATAACAGGGTTTATCATAGTAATTATGTTGCACTTTACCTGTTATAGTTTATATAATCTTCCAACCCCCCTGTGAAGTAGGGATTGTTGTCATTCCTACTTTACAGATGAAGAAACTGAGGAGCAGAGAGCTTAAGTGACTTGCCTGAGCTCACACAACCAGTGAGTTTCGAACCCAGTCTGTCTGCCCCAGAGCCCGCATCCTTCCAGGTCTTCTGACTTAGCCTCCAGGTCCTCTTGTGTGGGTTACCTGGAGTGCTGTCTCTGCTGAGCGTGTGCCCTTTGAGGGAGATGCTAACTTAGGGTGGCTCAAGGCACCCAGAGGCTTAAATGCTGAAAAAGATCAGCTCATTCCTTCCAGGACTGCCGTAAATCCAAACAGAAACCATTCTGAACCATGAAATAAAATTTTGTTTCATTTAATGACAAAGCAAAAGCCCATTTGCAGAAATTAAAATAGCCTCTTTCTAGATCTTCTCTTTCTTTTTTTGTGGCTTTGATTTGCTGTCTCTTTGGACACTCGTTTTCCTGCCTGTGATAATGATCGTTAGACCCATTTTCCAGATGAGGAAACTGAGGCTCAATGAGGTGGAGGGACTTGAGTGAGGTCACACAGCAGGTGGGTGCTGGGGCCGGCATTCTAACCAGCTCTTACCACCTGGTTTGGGGCCACATCAGGTCCCTGGCATGGAGGGGTCTGCCTCTCCTGTCCGAGAAGTGAAGGGCCTGTGCACGCCAAAGGCTAGCTTCGCTGGGGTCCTTGCTGTGCTGGGTGGCCAGGAGACCAGCTGCACCCATATCATTTAGGGGACAGAAAGGATGGCAGTGGCTGGAGGGGCAGTATTGTTCTCACACGCCGTCTACGCAGACCCCAGACCCCCAGCCAAAGTCACTGCCTCTTTCACGGTGTGCCCTGTGTCTCAGACATCTGACCCTGTCAGGGGCAGTGGGGCCTGAGCCCTTGGGATGCCCTTGGGATGCCCAGGCCTCCACCAAGAGTTGCCCCACTGCAGACTGCAGTGAGGGAGCATGTTTCACTTTCTGGGGTGCCCGATGGGGCCTGCATTTTTGGGAGTCCAGCAGGGGCTGCAGCTTGGGCTGGTGTGGGGCATGTACACCCTTGTGCTGACTTCAGTCTCGTGGGGTTTGGGGGCTCTCCTGCCCCTCCCTGTAGCCTGGGACGGAGAGGGGAGTTGAGGACGGACTCACATGAGGAATTGTGTGTGTCCATGTTGCTCCTGAGGGTTGGAGCAATCCGGGGAGGCTGCCTGGAAGAGCTGGAACAAGCACGTTGAATGAATATTAACAAACATACCTTGTAGGAACTCCTGCGTAAAGCACTTCAAACAGGACCAGGCACAGAGCAAATACTGCATTTATTACCCAAGCCAACATTTCCTGACTTCTTGCTTGCCTTAGTGCTATGTGAGTTTGCCATTATCATTATTATTAACCCTATAATATCTAATGATTCCTGCACATTTACTTTATGCCAGGCTGTGTTCTAAATGTATCATATACATTCACTAATGTACTTCCTGAGGCAGCCCTACGAGGTAGGGGCTAGTATTATCATCCGCATTTTGTATGTAAGGATGCTGTGGGCACAGAGAGGTTAAGTGGCTTCTCCAAGGCCACACAGCTGGCAGCTGGCAGAACTGGGATTTGAACCCAGGAAGCTTGACTCCACAGCACCTGCTGTTGATTATGGGGTCTGTGCAGGCACCACCTGCAGCCCTCCCTGAGCCTGGAGCCAGAATGAATCCCTTGGCAGGGCTGCACCGGCGGTGGGCCAGCCTCCCCGTGTAACATAGGGCCCTCAGGCATGCAACAGCTGCTCTGGGCTGGTCAGGACTGGTCAGGACATGAGGGTCTGCTTCCTGCCTCCTTGCAGCCAGCCTGGTGTCCCCATGGCCTCCTGGGAGTAGGGTGTGATACACAGCAAACAAGACACCAGGGCCTTGCCTTGTGGATCCCACAGACTGATGGGGAGATGGGCAGTACAATAAACAAACATGCTACTGCAAGGCAGGGAAATGCTGGTCGTGGAATAACGCAGGGTGGGACGACTCTGCTTTCTGGGGGGCTCGTCTTAGGTAGACGAATCAAGGGTGGTCTCTGAGGAGGTGGCAGTTGAACTGAGACCTGGACCATAAGAAGGAACCAGACCTGTGCAAGGAAGAGGGATGAGCCAGCTAGGTGTGTGTGTGTGTGTGTGTGTGTGTGTGTGTGAACAGCATGTGCAAAGGCCCTGGGGTCATGATGTTTCAGGAATGTTGAGAGCCAGGGGCAGCAGGAGTAGTTCTCTGGATCTGAGGCTATTCTATAGCCCTCAGTGGTTAGGTCCTTTACCACGTTTAAGGCAGAAATCAAGTTTAGTGGCTTTTGTTTCTCCCGTTTGTTCTTTTGCTGGTTGATTAATTTACATTTATTGGGCACTGGAATGTTCTGGATATTTGTAGGCCACTGGGGTCAGAGTGATGGAATTCAGGCATGGTTCGTGCCTTTGAGGAGTTTAGTGTCCAGAGGGAGAGGGTCAGTTAAGCAGTAAGGGTCATGTGGACAGAGTTGAGGCTGTATCACTGGAGCGTAACAAGTTTCGAATTTGCCTGTGGTCAGGACGGGCTTCTTTGGACAAGTATCAATTGAGGTGAGACCTGAGGGTGATTAGTTAGGGCTCCTGAGTTGTGGTGGAGACACATTCAGGTTTAGGCCACAAGGAGGAACTGATGGGAGCTCCTAATGGCAAAGTCCAGGGTAGGACAAGTTCAGGCATGGCTGGATCCAGGGGCTCAAAGCACACCTTGGAGAGCTGGCTCTGTCTCAGCTCTGCTTCCTTCTGTGTGGGCCTTCTTCTCAGGCAGGTTCATGCCACCAGCACGGCAAGCCAAGGGGGAGGGAGAGTCGCCTGCAGCCCCAAGAATGGCACTCGTTTCTCTTTGCCATTTCCTTGCCAAGTGAGGCCTTCAGTGGTTGTTCAGCTATTTTTAACACTGGGGGTGGGGGGTGGCCAAGGTGAGGGAAAGGAGTGTCCCAAACTCAGGCACAGTCTGAGGAAAAGGAATGAGGCAAAAGGGAGGGGTGGGGATTGTGGCTAACTGGCATGCTGGATATTCTGATTTTTTTCCAAGAGAAGCTGGAAATCTGGATTTTATAAGCAATGTCCTAATTTTTAAAAAAACATTATGTGTGCCAGAAAGAGCTTCCCTGTTGGCCACAGCTGGCTGCCATCATTCTGTGGCCTCTGTTCTTAGCTGTGACTTTCATCTCAAAATATTTTGTCCTCCGTGATCTGGGCAGACCGGTCCAGGGAATGTCACAGATGGTCCCAAGACTTGAGAATTCACGTTTAATGCCTCCAGAGAGATACCATTTCCAAAGGTGGAGGCCTGAGGCTGCAGGATTTCTCCCAGAGCCCTCCAGAGGAGCTCAATGTGTTCTGAGAGATAGTAAACCCTAGTGGTTAGTGATGTAGATTTGGGCATCACACCCCCCCGTGTTCAAATCCTGACTTTGCCACTACTAGCTGTGTGTCCTCGGGCAAGTCACTTCACCTCTCTGTTCCTTCGTTTCCCCATCTGTAAAATGGGGATGATAACACCCCGTAGGATTGTTGTGAGGCATCAAGGAGCACACAGGTGTGAAACCTGTTCTCCCCAGTGCCTGGCACATTGGGAGTGTGTGTCCCTGGTCTGGTGTAATTTGTTCTTCCTGGGTTGGGTTCCGGCATCTGGCTGGTGGTGGCCAGGAGCTTTTCTGGACACCTCCTCCTTCCTCTGCTGCCCAGGCGTGGGCTCCCCTGCCCCAGCCGTCGTTGCCAGTTGCTCTGTGCCCTTGGCTGCAGGATGGCACTGCAATTCGATGTGAGCAATTAGCCCTGCCTGCGGCCAGCTCACAGCTGCTGTGGGTGGGAGCGGCACCTTTTTAAAATAAAATGAGGGACTTCCCTGGTGGTGCAGTGGTTAAGAACCCTCCTGCCAATGCAGGGAACATGGGTTCGAGCCCTGGTCTGGGAGGATCCCATGTGCCGCGGAGCAGCTAAGCCCGTGCGCCACAACTACTGAGCCTGCGCTCTAGAGCCTGTGAGCCACAACTGCTGAGCCCGCATGCCACAACTACTGAAGCCCGCGCACCTAGAGCCCGTGCTCCGCAACGAGAGAAGCCATCACGATGAGAAGCCCACGTCCCGCAGTGAAGAGTAGCCCCCGCTCGCCGCAACTAGAGAAAGCCTGCACGCAGCCATAAATAAAAATGAATAAATAAAAAAAAACAGCACACGGGAAGCCAGCCCTAAGGGACAGTTCACTACCTTTAGCCACAACTGCCAAGGGGTTAACTGTGATGCTTTTGTGCCTGGAAGAAGTAATGAAGTGCAGTGCATTTGGTCTGGGGAAGTCTCCGTTCAGGGGCAAAGGCTCCCCATCAGGGAGGCCCCTTTCCTGCCAACTGCCTGTGAGTGGCTCATGGGTACGTCTTTCAGGGAAGGGGGTCTGGGTTCTTTGGGGTCTGTTCTTGTCTGGCTCAGCCCGGGGGCCAGCTGCAGGGGGCCCCCTGGGAGAGAGGATGGATGATTTCCTTAAGATGCTCAAGCATTTGCCCCTGCAGCTTCCAGCCTGGTCCCCTGGAATCAGTGTGGAAAGGAGAGGAGGAGATGAGGGATGTTTCCTGGCATTTGATGCTGCTGAATTGGGAGTCTTGATTGTGACAGTGGCTTGAGTTGTGGTCCCCCAAAGAAATATCCACTTGGAACGTGTGAATGTGACCTCATTTGGACAAAGGGTCTTTGCAGATGTGATCAAGTTAATGGTCTAAAATGAGATCATCCTAGATTCGGGTGGGCCCTAAATCTGATGACAAAAGTCCTTATAAAAGAAGACACACTGGGGAGCAGGCCATGTGAAGATAGAGGCAGAGAGGGGAGTGATGTGGCCACAAGCCAAGGAAGCCTGGTACCACCAGGAGCTGGACGATGCAAGGAAGGATCCTCCCCAGGAGCCTTTGGGGGAAGCACAGCTCTGCGGACACCTTGATTTGGGGCAGCTGGCCTCCCGCACTGTGAAAGAACACCCTGCTCTTGCTTCAAGCTGTCCAGTCTGTAGTAATTTGTTTCAGCAGCCGTAGGAAACTAATGCAGTTGTGAATTTTATTTATTTATTTATTTTTTTGTTTTTGTTTTTGTGGGTTTCTTTTGCGGTACACGGGCCTCTCACCGTTGTGGCCTCTCCCGTTGTGGAGCACAGGCTCCGGATGCGCAGGCCCAGTGGCCATAACTCACGGGCCCAGCCGCTCTGCGGCATGTGGGATCTTCCTGGACCGGGAAACGAGCCTGCGTCCCCTGCATCGGCAGGCGGACTCTCAACCACTGCGCCACCAGGGAAGCCCTGAATTTTATTTTTATCACATGTAAAGATCTGTTTGTGGACTCTGAAGACCTACACGATCCTTGTAGGCTGACCTTCCCTGCCGTGCTGTGCCGGCACCTGGCTGCTCCTGGAAACTCACCAAGTGCGACGCAGCCTTACCTGAGGGCCTTTGCCCTGGCTGTTTCCTCGGCTCGGATACTATTCTCTGAGAAGTTTCCACACCTGTCTCTCTTACTCCATCCAGGCCACTGTCGAGCCGTCACCACCTCAGAAACCACCAGTCCATAGCTGCTGTCACTTCTTGAATTTCATCACGTCTTTATCTGTGGCTGAATTCCTCACGTTTCCCCAGGTTACCCCCACGAGGGCAGGGATCTTCGTCTTGTTCCTGCTTATTCTTTGTGCCCAATGCCTATCGCTGGCACTCCATAAATGTTTGCTGAATGCCTGATGTCTCCAGGCCTGAGGTCAGGGACTCTTAAAGGTAGACACAGCTTTCAGAAGATCAGTAAACTGGACTGGAATGGTGTCCATTCAACCAAACCACCGTTTTATTTATTTTGAATTGAGGCGAAATTCACATCACGTAAAATTAACCATTTGAAAGTGTACAGTTCATTGGGTTTTTTTAGTATGTAAACAATGTTGGGACTTCCCTGGTGGCGCAGTGGTTAAGAATCCACCTGCCAACGCAGGGGACACGGGTTCGATCCGTGGTCTGGGAAGATTGCATGTGCGCCACAACTACTGAGCCCGCATGCTGCAACTACTGAAGCCTGCGCGCCTAGAGCCCGTGCTCCGCAACAAGAGAAGCCACCGCAGTGTGAAGCCCGAGCACTGCAATAAAGAGTAGTTCCCGCTCGCTGCAACTAGGGAAAGCCCGTGCACAGCAACGAAGACCCAACACAGCCATAAATAAATAAATAAATAATCAAACAAACACACATTGTACAGGGACTTCCCTGGTGGTCCAGTGGTTAAGACTGCGCTTCCACTGCAGGGGGCACGGGTTCAATCCCTGGTCAGGGGACTAAGATCCTGCATGCCACGCGCATGGTGCAACCAAAAAAACCCAAAAAAAACAAAAACAAAAAAACCAATGCTGTAAACCAACTCCTCTGTCTACTTCTAAAACATCTCCATCACCCCAAAAGGGGACTCTGAACCCAACGGCACTCACTGCCCATCCTGTCTCCTCGCAGCCCCTGGCAGCCACCAGCTGGCTTTGTCTCTCTGGACTTGCCTGTTCCGGACATTTCATATAAATGGGATCATACAAAATGTGACCTTTTGTGTCTGGCCTCTTGCACTTGCCATTGATGTTTTTGAGGTTCGTCCACGTGGTAGCATGAATCAGTACTTCATTCCTTTTTATGGCTGAAGAATCTCTCATTGTGTGGATGGACATCTACAAAATCATCTTGTAAGTGGCTTTTCAGATGAGGAAACCTAGGCTGCCCAGGGAGGGGGTAGTCACCGCCCAAATCTGGGAGCACTGGGGTTCAGTAAAGGAGAGGAAGAGGTAAAAACACAGCTGGACGTTTCTAGCTCCTTCTCTCTTTCTCATCCCCCAGCCCCCACCCTGCTCCCAACCTTTTTTTTTAACTTAATTAATTAAATTTTGGCTGCGTTGGGTCTTGGTTGCTGCGCGCGGGCTTTCTCTAGTTGCAGTGAGCGGGGGCTACTGTTCGTTGCGGTGCGTGGGCTTCACAGGCTCTAGGCGCGTGGGCCTCAGTAGTTGCAGCACGCGGGCTCAGTAGTTGTGGCTCACGGGCTCTAGAGCGCAGGCTCAGTAGTTGTGGCACACGGGCTTAGTTGCTCCGGAGCATGTGGAATCTTCCCAGACCAGGGCTCGAACCTGTGTCCTCTGCACTGGCAGGCGGATTCTTAACCACTGCGCCACCAGGGAAGTCCCCCTGCTTCCAACCTTATCTCGGAGCCTGGCCGGGTCAGGAGGCAGCCACGTGGGGAGGGAGTGAGTGGGGATCCCTTCCACCTGGAGCTGGATGCTGAGTGGGAGCTGTGACTGTGGGTCTCCTCTGGTCCCTTGAGCCCCCCCAGAGATGTAGTTTCTCTTAACCCTGACAGAGACAACAGGCAGGTGTGCTCCATTTCAGAGCTGAGCAGACTGACGTCTGCAGAGGCTGGGGGTCTTACCCAGGGCCACTTGGTCTAGGGACCCCTCCTGCCTCTTTTTGGGGACCCCATGCTTCTGTGGCCCCCATCACAGTGTATCCTGTAACGTCTTCACTTATCTTTTCCACCGTCCAAAGCGTTGCCCGAAGACAGGTTCCTAGAAGTACACGTTGGTGAATCTTGGTTTTTTTCAGAGCACGGAGGGATACTCACCCTCAGAGGCTTGGGGGATGAGGCCTTCTTTTGCTAAGCAGATGACCACACACTAACTTATTCTGAATGTAAACTTGGTTTTGGTGACTGGCTCTGCCTAGCGTGGGCTGCCAGGGGCTGTTTCTGGTTTGCCATCTTCATAGAGTCACTCAGCAAACCATTTGCTACCCAGCTTCTTGGAGGAGAGAGACACAAAAAGTGACCCCGGAATGACACAGCCCAGCGTCAAACCTGCCCAAAGGATAAATAGCTCTGGTGGGGTTGTGGATGTGTTACTCCTGGTTCCAGGGCCAGCCTCTGAGAAAGTCTGGGTGCAGGTCTGTGTCAAAAGAAACAGAAAAGAACAAAAGGAACCCGTGTGTTCTGAGCCTGCTGCTTTGGGCCCCGCCGCCTGCCCGTGTTTTGGTGGGGCCGGTTTGGCCCGTTCCTGAGCTTCATGGCCTCCTGGCAGTCAGGGTGAAAGTCGATGGGCGGAATCTTTGGTCTAAAAATATAGCTTTTGGTCGCTCACGTCTTTCTGTGCCTTGTTTTTCCCACCTATAAAAGAAGGCAGATCTGTAGAATTCTTCCACAATACTCTGGGAGAGGCTGGAGGATGAGCTGATGAAAGTCAGCACACGTGTGGCCTCCACGGAGGCCTCTTCATAGGTCACCTAGTGGCCATTCCAGTCCCCCGGCCAGTTCAGTGGCCAAGGACCTCTGTCACATACAAATGTGATCTGCCCCAAACACTCTATGAATCCCTGCTGACTATACCCAATGGCAGGGTTGATGCAAGCCAGATTTGCCTGGTTCAAACCTCAGCTCAGCCACTTTCCAGCTGTGTGACCTTGGGCAAGCCACTTGACCTCTCTGGGCCTGTTTCCTTCTTTGTATATTGGGTGCCCCTGCCTTTTGTTGTGCTGTCCTGAGGACAGATGGGTTAACACGTGAAGTGCTTACACAGCGCTGGGCACACAGTACATGTTACCCGTTAACTGTTGTTGTCATTATTATTCTGGGGAGGGTCTCCAGTCCACGGAGTTCCGTGATTTGCCCAGAGTTCTCATGCTGTTCCTCCCCCACTCCTCTCCCATCGCTCCCTGACCTTGACTTCTAATGCTCTCCCCGCTTCACCACTGCACTCGGCCACACCATTTTTCTCTGTGCTTTTGCAACACACCGAACTCCATCCGGCCTCCAGACCTTTGCAGTTGCTGTGCCTTCCACCTGTGCTGCCCGTCCCCGCATCTGTATCCCGTGGGACCCCTCAGCATCGCTCAGGATGCCATCTCAGGCAGACAGCATTGGGCCCAACTCCTGGTTGCTGGGGGCAGGGGAGCGAGCCTGGAGATCCCTCTGGAGCTTCCCCTGACACCTCATCGCTGGTGCTTGGAGCGCTGGGGCAGCAGAGCAGAGCCTGCCCGGCTGCAGATGGGAAACTGACACCCAGAGAAGCTCAGACCTGTCTCTGAGTCACACAGCCAGTTGCAGCCAAAGTTCAGACCCCTGGCTGACCACCAAGCTGTCCATTTTGGACTGTGCATGCGTGCATGCGTGTGTGTGTGTTTGTGGCTCTTTTTTTACCCTCTGGGCCTGTCACTGTTACAACCCTGGTTCAGAATACCAATGTGAGGGGGTCATGTTTGCTTTTCCTGAGATGACAAGGGCAGAAATATATTAAAGACAGAGCCTGCCCAGTGGCCATGTCACCCTGGAGACTGGAGGGCCGGGAAGGGACAGGGGCAGCGGCTTGGGTACACGCCGGGTCCGGGCTGGGCCGGCCATGCTGCCCTCTGGGTGGACGGTCCGGCTGGGAGGAGACGGGTTAAGGAGGAGACGCTGGCCTGGAGCTCGCTTTCGCCTGCGAGCGGTGAACAGTGAGGTTTTTCTACCGAGCTATAAAAAGGCCTCCCCGTGTTTCAGCTCCCGGAGTGTCGGCTGGAAGCCCGCCAGGGTTACCATGGCGATGAGGAATTATTACTTACTGCCAAGGCTAGGAGAAAAAGCTCGTACTTTTGGCTTCCCAACGAGAGGAGTGGACTTATGTAATTCCCTGTGTTTATAGGCCCGGAGGGGCAGGAGGCAAGCAGGGATCCTGGGGCCCAACGCTGCGCTTTCACCCTGCTGTGGGTCGGGTGGTCCCGTGGGTGGTCCCTGGGGGACCTCTGCCCACCCCGTCTAAGGGGGGCATCGGGCTGGGGGCCTGGGGGGCCGGGCCGGCTGCAGGGCCCCCCCCAGTCGGGGCGGGAGCCCGCAGTCTCGCGGGAAGGCGGCACGGCTGCTCGGCGGGGCCGCCCCTCTCCCGGGTCAGCCCTGGAGGAAGGATGGGTTTGAGGTTGGACGCGGCGTGTCCTCTGGAAGCCAGCAGAACAATGTGTGTGTGTGGACTCCGCTGACCCACTTGCTGGCACCTTCTACTTCTCTTTCTTTTTCTTTTCTTTTTGTTTTTTTCTGTTTTTGTGGGAGAGTTCCTTCAAGTTGTGTTTGGAGCTGACGTGAGCGAGAGGCCGGTCATGTGCTCGGGTAAGAGAAGTTTCCGGGCTTGGCAGTGGGCAGGGAGATGTGGTGTGACCCGGCCGCCCGGTGGGGGGAGAGGGGGCAGAGATTGGGGGCCACAGATCGCAGGAGGTCCGGGACCTGCGCCGGAGACCCCATTTGGTGGCCGACGGGCTTGTGCTCTGACACCCCAGTTCTGCCCCGGCAGGTGGGCGATGGCTGGGGCACAGTGGTCCCTGACGCCTTATCAGAGTTGCTGAAGCCCCAGAAAGGGTGCTGGGCAGGCAGGGGGCCCGGGAGGATGGGAGTGATGCGTGGGGGGCACAGTGCTGCTTTCCTGGAGCCCCCGTACTGTGCGCGTCCCTGCGGGGGAGCGGGCAGGGCCAGGGATGTGGTGCTCCTGGCGTCTGTTCATCTGTGTTGGCCCCGGGGGGTGGGTTGGGGGCCTGGGGATTTGGGGGGCCGGTGCCTCAGTGGCCATGGAGCAAGGGGGGGGCCAGGTGCAGGCAGCGCTGTGGCTGCCCCGGCGCTCGGCTCCCACCGCGGTGGCTCTTGGCTGGGCGCCCGTGTCTGGTTTGAAATCAGCGCCACTGGCCCAGGCTTGCCCAGGGACCTGGCAGCGAGGAGCTGGGATAAACACTGGAAAGTTGGAAGGGCTTCCCGAGCTCACAAGGAGCCCTTAGTTGCAAGCGGAGGGGATGAGGGAGTGATTTGTCCTGAGGTCTGGGTGCGCCGGGGCCGTTGGGAGACAGCGGGACGTCTCGTGGGGCGTGTGAGCACAGGCCGGGGAGGGCTGGGTTCCCAGACGGAGTGGCTTCGTTGCCACGGACCTGGGTTTGAATCCTGGTTCTGTCCCTTTGTACATTGGGCCTCCCCTGTGCGAACCTCAGTTTCCTTGCCTGTCAAATGGGGCAGTAATAGGGGCCACACAGGCGTGAGGATGAGGTGGGGGGAGGGATGCAGGCTCCTGGTTCGCTCTGTGGCCAGACTGCCTGGGTTCACATCCCGGCTGTGTGACCTTGAACAAGTCACTTCACAGCTCTGAGCCTCGGTTTCCCCATCTGGCAAATGGATACTTCATCTGTCTCCACCCCTAAGTTGTTGAATGGCGTTAAGGGGGCTAATGAATGGTCCCTGCTCCACCCCTCACAGACAGGGTGACCTTGGACAGGTCGTGGAGCCCCATGGAGCCTCAGTTCTCCTGTCCATTCAGGGAGAACAGCCCACACATTGCCTTGGAGAAAGCCGAGACACACCCGCAGGGGCCTCAAGTGGGCAGGTGTGGGGAGGCTCCGTCAGTGTAGACCACAAGCTTGCATTAAGTTAGTTACATCTTGGTCTCCATCGGTTTTTCTTTTCTTCCCTGTTGAGAGCCCTCCTATTTTATAGAAGTGAAACTCCAGCGACGTGAGAAGGGTCCCTCCCCAGCCCCAGCCTCGATCTGCATTTGGACCTGGGCTGCGGTCCCTGGGGCTTCCCCATTGCGTGCCTATTTCTGCCCTGTCCCTCACCAAGCCTGGGCCAGGCACCCTGACGGTGCCTGGCGTGGCTGGGGGCCGGGTGCACAGGGCTGGCTCTCCCGCCAAGGGTGGCAACTGTCCTGTGTTTGTAAGTGACACCGGATGCTGGGCCAGTGGCTGGCTTGGGGCCTCTCCTCTGAGGCCAGCAGGAACCAGTGGGGAATTCCCTGGTGTCCAGGCTGCCCACTCCAGCTGCCCGCTGTCCCACTCCTCTCCTGGGGACTGTCCTCAGGCCTCTCCTGGGGCCTCGGGAAAGGCCTATGCAGCCGAGGATCCCACGAGTGTCCCTTTGCTGCCCCCAAGCCCTCAGTGCCCACTTGGGTCAGCCACAGAGCTATGTTGTTGCCACCACTACCCTGCCCTGAGGGTCTTGGGGACTCGATTCCCCCATCCACAGAGAAAGACAGTCACATGTGGTGGCTCAGACCAGAGGTCGCAGAGGAGACCCTTGCGGTGGAACTGTCCTGCATCGTTACACACACACACACACACACACACACGTGAGCACACGTAAACCCCCGAGATCTGAATAAGGCCAGTTGCATCAATGTCAGTTTCCTGGTTGCAGCTATTATAAGGATGATACCATTGAGGGGAGCTGGCTAAAGGGTCCACGGGATCCAGCTGTGTTATTTCTTACAGCTGCTGTGAATCTACAGTGATCTGAAAAGAAGGCGAGCACAGGCTCTGGGGCCTGGCTGTCCTGGGTTTGATCCCAGTGTGCTTCTGTGTAGCTGTGTGAATTACAGCACGTGGCTTAACCCTGCAGTGCCTCAGTATTCCTCATCTGTCAAAGGGGGGTAGTGTTTGGTACCTCACGGGGTTGGCACGAAGATTAGATGTGTTGATTCATGCTAAGTGCCTAGGAAGGTGCTGGCACGTGCTGAGGGGGAGGGGTGCTGTCATTGGTACTATTATAACCCTGATGTGATGGCTGTAGTTCGCCCCACACTATCTCATTTCATACCGGAATCAGCCACGGGAAGGGAGCGTGCTGTATGAGCCCCACTTCTCAGAGGGTGACACTGAGGCTCGGGTCAGGTGACCCACCCAAGGGCACACAGTTTGTAAGGGCCGGAGCTGGGACTCAAACCCCAAGCCAGAGCCTGTGTGTGGAGGTTCTTTCGCTGGGTGACCCTGGGGAGGTTGTTTGCCCTCTCTGAGCCTCGGTCCCCTCCTTCTTCTCTCCCCACTTGTCAGCTGGACAGGGCGCTGGGCTCATGACCTGTGAAAGCCAGAAAGCCTAGACTCTGGGCCCCTTCCCTCACTTCCTGTGCCCACCCAGAGCTCACACGTCTCAGTCACCTCCTCTGAGGCCTGTCTTTGCAGCCCCAAGGTGGGACTTGTTCTCAGCTCTGTCTGTGGGCTCGCTCCTGGGGTGGCTGACCTCGCCTTTACTCTGAGCACTTTGACCTCCTTGCTCTGTCCTGTGGGTGCAGCCGTACCTTCTGCTGTTCCCTGTGGTAGGTACTGGTTTCCCTCGGACTCCTTCCTGCCTCTAGCAGTGGTGAGAAGGCCTTTGGGGCGTAACCAGCTAACCCTAGAGTGAGCTGGGTTATCTCCGTTGGCACTCAGCGTGAGAAGAGCATTTCTGTCCGGCCGGAGCTGATCCGAGGGTAGACGCTTCTCCAGGGGCTCCTGGGAGAGGGTCGGCAGATGACTGTGCCCCTTATAGCCGGCTGGTAACTGAGCGTGGGCCCTTGGGCATCTCAAGAGGTCCAGGAAGGTCCAGGAAGGGGTTGCCTCAGTATTCTGGAGGCTTTCAGAGCCTCCCAAGCCGGAGACACGTGGGTGTCTGTAGGACCCGGGGCGGGGGTCTGAGCTGCTGAGAGGGGTTCCACCGTCATGTTGGAGTGATGGAGGCTTGTGTTGGCAGGCAGGACGTCAGTCACAGCTGAGCGTCTCAGGTTCTGGCTTTGCTGGGCAGAGCCTGGAGGGGCAGGGAGTTGGGTGGGGGATTAGGGGCGTTCCAGCCCCACGAGCCTCTTTGCTGTTTCTTAGAAGCCCCGATCATGGTCCTGCCTCAGGACCTTTGTACTTGCGGTGCTCTTCTTGAGACGCCGTTCTATGAGATCTTCACAGCTTCCTCTCATTGAGCCTCTGCTCACATGTCACCTCCTGAGAGAGGCCTCCATCATCACTCCTGCCACCTTGCCACTGTCATCACCTGGGATTTACATATGTCCATCAGCCGTGTCCCCCCAAACCCTCCAGGTGGGATTTTGTTCATCTTGGTAACCGCTGTGTCCCTGGCACTGGGCACATAGTAGGTGCTTAGCAAACAGTTGTTCCTGACTCAGTGTCCCCCACAAGCTGTGGACCTGGGCCTGTCCCCTCGAGGTGAATGGGGACAGATATGCACACCTGCGAGGGCTCCGGCTAGGGAGACCCAGGCCCCTCGAGCTGGAATTCATGGTGAGCTCACCTCCCTGCACCCCATATGTTCTGCTCCCAGGGGTTGAGAATGCATTTGGGGGCATTCTTGGAAAACTAGAGTCCTTGGAAAAGCAGTAATTGTATGTTTGCTCAGGAATGCCCTGTAGGAACCCGCCAAGCATGCCCAGAAAGTCTGCACCTCCTAGGTAGTCAGAGAGGTGGGGCTGGTGAGCAAGGAAAGTGGTGGTGGTGGGGGGCCCTGAGGGGTCCAGGGTGCAGGGGAGGGGTGCTGACCAGGTGGGGCGGGCATTTTGCACAGCTCAGCATATTGAGTCCTTCCAACACCCCTGTGATGGGGGCCCTGAATCACCCTTTCCAGATGAGGCACAGAGAGGGTAAGCAGCTTGCCCAAAGACACACAGCCGCAGGCACTCAGTACTCAGAGGCGTAATAGGTAGTGGTGCATGTATACACTGCTGTATTTAAAATAGATAACCCACAGGGACCTACTGTATAGCACAGGGAACCCTGCTCAATACTCTGTAATAACCTAATTGGGAAAAGGATTTGAAAAAGAACAGATACATGTATATGTGTAACTGAATCACTTTGCTGTACACCTGAAACTAACACAACATTGTTAATCAACTCTACTCCAATATAAAATAAAAAGTTAAAGAAAATAGGTAGTGGCGTTTCCTGTGCAGTCGTTCCTGTGCGCAGGGCGCCACTCAGCTGTTTGAGATGATTTTATTTCACCCTCAGAGTCCCTTTGGCCATCCCTGTCTCACAGGACAGTGGCACAGCTGTAGAGAAGGCAGGATTGGAACCCAGGTTCTGTTGGGGCCCCTCCTCAGAGCAGGTGCTATTTTCCAGGGATCTGGCTCAGACCTGGGAAAGGGCCCACTTCCCAGTCTGCCTCCGAGGCCTGGAGATGTCCGAACTCTTTAGGAAGGCTGGGAGTCGGTTTCTCAGCGCAGCTCTGAAGCTGGAAGGCAGGAGGGGCTGCCTCCTACCCCCCCAGTCGCGGATTTACATGACAATGAGCCCTTTGTGCCTGGGTCCTGCCTCCTTCCCAGGCTAATAACATAATTCCAGGCCTGTGATGTCATAATGGCCCTTTCTGTGCTGAGGTGGGAGGCTGGGTGGGCAGCTGTGTGAGCGTCACCAGGGGTGGTGATTATCAGGGGGCAGAGGCTCTCGCCTTCCAGGACCCCCTTTCATCCTTCAGGAGGTGGGATTTGCTCCCATTTGACTCAGGAGCAAACGGAGACTCTGGGGTTTGTGTCCTTCCCCGCCCCCCGCCCCCCAACAGTGCGGAACCACTTCTTGGCCTGTGAAGCGGGAGTGAGTCATCAGCTGTGGGCCCTCTCCTGGAGGCGTGGGTGTGAGAGCGTTTTGCTTCCTCTAAACGGGAGGGAGGTCCTTGTGCCCTGCTCAGAGAAAATGGGTTCAAACCCTGGGCATGTAGCCTCTCTGCGCCTCCGTGTTCTCATCTTGTTCATGCGGCCTGTGCTGGGCCTTGGCTGTCAGGCTGAGCAGGGAGTGAGCTCTCAGTAGGTGGGCAATCAGAGAAAAGCTGAGGCCAGTGTAGTGGGGTGAACGGAGGCCCCCCAAACACACGTGCACCTGTTAATACCCAGCCCATCTAAATGTGACCTGCTTTGGAAAAAGGGTCTTTGCAGATGTGTCTTGAGATGAGGTGATCCTGGGTTACCTGGGTGAGCCCTAAATTCAGTGACCAGTGTCCTTATGAGAGACAGAAAGAGGAAGAAGACACACAGAGGGCGGTCATGTGACGATGGGCAGAAACTGGAGGGATGCGGCCACAAGCCAAGGGATGCCTGGAGCCACCAGGAGCTGGAAGAGGCCGGGAAGAATCCTTCCCTAGAGGCCTTGGAGGGTGTGGCTCTACAGACACTTTGATCTTGGACTTCTGGCCTCCAGAGCAGTTAGAGAATAAACTTCAGTGGTTTCAAGCCACCCGGATTGTGATTATTTGTTTACAGTGGATCTAGGGAAACTAATACCGCTGCCGGTGATCCCCAGTCTTTGGAGGTTGGGAGAGCTCTCCCTGGGAGGGGTTTGCGTGGTGCCTTTCCCCACCCAAGCCTGAGGGCCCAGGACAGAGTGAGGTGGTTGGGTGCCCAGCGGTGTGGGGAGCCCCATCTGAGGAGCCTGGAGCCAGCCTCCCACACATTCCAGAACCGCCCACTGCCTGCTGCTACCTCTCCCGCCCCTAACGAGGAGGCCCAGGACCTGGAGGCTCCCTGGCTCCACGCTGGACCCTCCCCAAGCCCAGAATGCCCATTCCCCACATGCCTGGCAGCTCACCTAGCACCCAGATTGCAGCCATTCCCCAGCAAGCTGCCTCATTTGCCAGGTGCCCTTGAGAAATGGGTACATCAAGGCTCAGCGAGGGCGGGCTACCTGGAGAAGGCCACACAGCCCCTCGGTGCTGGTGACGGCCTTCCGAGTCCCAGTCATGGCTAATGGCTGGGCTGGCATTGCAGCTCCCAGGAGGGAGGGATCAGAGTCCTGGGCCACCTTGAAAATGGAGCAGGCGGTGTAGATGTGCATCAGTTTCTGGGACACGTTGGCCCAGTGTAGACGACACCCTGAAATCTGGCTTTACGTAGATCCTGTCTTGGCCTCGGTTTCTCTGTTTACACAGTGGTCTTTGAGCTTCAGCCCAGAGCCTGGAATTTTGCTCTTAGAGTGTTTGTAGATATAACAAGCATTTATTGAGCGCTTGCTGTGTGCAACATGCTGGGACTCAGTGATGGACAAAACAGATGTGGTTCCTGCTTTCATGGACCTTGTATTTGGGCTTGTGGAGGGATGGGAAATAAGGCAGCAGGACTCTGGCAACAAGCATTCCAGGTCCTGATAAGGGCCGGGGACTGGGGTGGAGGCAAGGATGCTGTCTGCCTTCCCCTTCTGAGGCCTGGGGTCAGTGGTTTGCGGCAAGCTTTGGGTGCTGGCTGGTTAGACATGGAGATGGCCGCGGCCCATCTGCGGTGATCCGTGGTCGCCTCCAGCTGGCAAAACTTGACCTGGACCCGTGAGCAGTGATGTTGGGTATGCCACCTGGAGCCTGGTAGGGTAGATGGGTCTCCCCCAGCCTGAGCAGGGTGGCAGGGGTACAGAGGTGATGGGGTCCCATCACACATTGGATAAGAGGTGGATGCTGGAGAGGGCTTACCTGGGTTTGCATCCAGGCTGTGCCACTTGCTTGCTGTGTGACCTCAGACAAGTTACTTAGCCTCTCTGTGCCTCAATCTTGCCTCTCAGGGCTGTTGGGATGATCAGATGAACCGATGCCAGTGAGCAGCGTGTTAGGGATTGGCTGTGATCGTGAGCGCGAGGCGAGGCGCTCACCTTGGATCTAATGTAGTGACTGCTGAGAACCTGGGAGCTAGAAGTCGTGTTTGTTCATCTTTCCCTGGCCGCGTTCCTATCTGTGGGACATTGGACAGGCTTCTTCGCTCCCAGACCCTCAGGCTCTCTGTCTTTGAAATGGGAGCCGGCGCAAGTCTGTGGCTGCATGGAGGCCGGGAGGAAAGGGATGGTGGAAGTTAGCATTTATGGGGTTGAGGGGGGTGGGGTCAGGATCTCCACCTGCTGGTTCAAGCCTTGGCCACCTTCCAGGCCAGGAGCAGCTGCCCGTTTTACAGCCCCAGCGGGAATGGGACCCATAGCACGCCTGTAGGTGGGTGCAGCCCGCGTGGCCTCCTGGCTGCAGACAATGCCTGCCTTCTGACCTGGCTGGTGCTGCTGGGACCTGCTCAAGCGGCCTCTGTTTATTAGCACGTTCAGTTCAGGAGAGCAGATGGAGAGAGAGAGAGAGAGAGAGAGAGAGAGAGAGAGAGAGAGGGAGAGAGAGAGAGAGAGAGAGAGAGAGGGAGAGAGAGGGAGAGAGAGAGAGAGAGAGCGGGAGAGAGAGGGAGACAAGTGCACTAGGGATGTTACTCCAGAAACTGAGGCTGGAGGCTAAATTTACTGCGCAGGGCAGTGTGGGTGGGGTGTGCCTGCGGCTGAGGAGTGACCCAGATCTGAGTCAGCCAGGAGGGGCACCTTTATCTGCAAAGCCACTGTCTGCTGTATCCCCATTAGAGCCACTGACGGCTCAGGACTGGGCTGGGAGACGCCACTTCTTCTGGGTGAGAGACAGGGCAGGCGTGTCCCAGGCTCCTTCCTCCTACGTTGAGTCTGGCCTGGGCTCCATCTCAGTTCTCCTTGCCTCCTTCTGGCTGGCTTTAGACCTCTCCCTACCTGTACAGGTGAGGAGACCAGAGGGCGGAGGAGATCTGATTCTAGGGCGGAGGAGATCTGATTCTGGGGAGAGATTTCATGGGGCTTAGAAGCTGGGCTTTTGGGCGTTGCTATCGTAGGTCTCTTGGTTGCAGTTGTCAGACTCCCTGCTTCTCCTGTATTTAACACAGAAGGCTCAGGTAAGCTTCAGGCAAGGTTGGATCTAGGGGCTCAGGTGACGAGGTGCTTTTCCTTGTCCAGTCCCTGGTAGCACAGCCTCATCCCAGCTCAGCGGCCCCAGTGGAAGGTTAGCCTGTCGTTCCCCGTATTCCAGCAAGTCTTGGGAATGAACTTTTATCAGCTCAGCTTGAGAGTTAAGCCCCTCCCAAATCAATCACTGCAGCTGGTGCTGATTGGCCAGGCCTGGGAGGCGGGATCAGCCTCCCCCAAGGCCAGGAGTGAGGGCTGCAGGAGGGTTGGTGGCCCAAGGACAATGGGGTTTGGTTTGCCATGGACAGCTCCACGTGTTGGAGATGAGCCAGCCCCCCTTTCACAGCCAGTATGTGTCCTGTTGGGGTTAGGGTGGTGTCGCTGATGGGTAAGTGGCCCAGCCCCTCTCATTCCCTGTTGTCATTAGGGGCCTCCCGGGCCCCGCCTCCAGCCTTTGCCCAGGTCGGACACTTGCCATCCCCCCTCCCTGAAGCTCCCGGGGCTTTGCTGGACCCTCTCTTGTGGCTCCCAGCTGACCACATGTCAGAAGCCACAGGTCACATCCTGGCAGTGCGAGGGCTGGATTTGGAGGTCAGACTGATTTATTGCATTGGGTTTATAGTCAGTGTTTTTTTTTTTTTTTTTTTTTGATGTGGACCATTTTTAAAGTCTTTCTGGAATTTGTTACAGTATCGCTTCTGTTTTACGTTTTTGTTCTTTGGCTGCATGGCAGGCGGGACCTTAGCTCCCCGACCAGGGATCGACCCCACACCCCCTGCATTGGAAGGCGAAGTCTTAACCACTAGACTGCCAGGGAAGTCCCCGAGTCAGTGTTTTTTAAATAGAAATTGCAAATTGAGGGATGTCTGAAAATCAGACTTTCTTCTCCTGAAGGAACTGGAAGCTGTGATCCCCTGGGCCACCCCCTTCCTGTGCCCTTTCTCACACACACACACACACACACACACACACACACACACACAGCCCCACCTGCCCCTCCTTTTCACGGCCCCAGCCTGGCCTGAGGGTATTGCAGGCCGGGCTGGTGGATGTGCACAGCCCTCCTTTCTCTTTCCGCCTCCTTACTTCCGGCCTGGGACCCTCCGCCCTGGAGCCTTTTTGCTTCTCCTCCCTCCCTGAACCAATAATCAACTCCCTGGGGCACTCTTGCCGCTCCTGGGCAGGGAAGCCGTTCGCTGTCTGGAACTCCTGGCTGCAGGGCTGGAGGACCTTTTGAATTCCTGATCATTCCTCCGTCATCAGAGACTCAGCAACGAATGCCCTCGAGCTAATTCAGTGGCCTGGTTGCGTCCACGTTTGGACAGAGCTGATCAAAATGGATCCTTTCTCCCTCGGCCTGGGCGTCTGGGTGGCAGCAGGGGCCTCCCAGCCAGGCCTGTGGGAGGTGGGCCTGCAGGGGTCCAGACTGGTGGTTTGCTGGGGGTCCGGGACGGGGCCGGTGGGGGGGGGGGGATGCATGGGAGGGCGGTAGGTGAGTGGGTGGGCTCCCGGCCTAGAGCAGCTATTCTTAGCAGCAGAAACATTTGTCCTTGTTCACATGTGGCGGAGGACGTCCCCCAGAGATCTGCCCTGAAATATTAGGGATGACCCCATAAATTCTTCGGAAAGCCGGCCTTGAGGGCTTGTGTGTGTGGAGGAGGGGTTTCCGGCAGCTGCACAGCTGTGGACACGTTTGCCAGATGTTGGTGCAGGGGAGTTGGTGGGAACCCAGGGGCTGCCGCCCTCACCCTAGGGGTCTCTGCACTGGCTGTGAGCCATGGGGTGGAGACTGCAGTCCAGCGGGCATTGAGAGAGCTGCTTTGGGCCTGGCCTCAGGTTTCAGGGTCCAGGGGCCCATCATCAAGGGGCAGAGAGTTTCTGGTCAGCCCTTCCCTGGGTCCAGGCCGTATGGTTGGAGGCGGCTGGCTGGTCAGTGGAGACTTCTGAGGGACCAGACTTGTGAGACGCTGGTCTGCAGGCCCAGTTGTGCCCCGTGGCCATTGGGTGCTGAGGTGAGATGGGCTGAGACCCGCCTTTGGCTGTGAGGGGCTGCTGAGTGCTAGGCAGTACCCTTGGCCACACTGTCTTTTTTCATGGGGGCTGCTCTGACAGTGGGAACCACCACAGAGCAGCTGGGTGCTCTTAGCTAGCAGTCAGGGAGTCCTCCCTGGAGGAGGTGTGTGTGTGTGTGTTCAAAATTTAAAGAAAAAAATGTTAAACTGTGGCACCACACGCATAGCAGAAAGCTGACCATCTGGACCATTTTTAAATGTACGGTCCAGTAGCGCTCAGTACGCTCACACTGCTGTGGAACCATCCCCACCATCCTCTCCAGAACCTTCCTCTCCAGGACTTCTTTTATCTTGCCGAGCAGAAGCTCTGTGCCCATTAAACACGAACCCCCCCTGTGCCTCCCCCAGGCCCTGGCACCCACCCTTTTACCTTCTGTGACTGACTCCTCTGGGCACCTCATCTGGGCGGAATCTACAGTGTTTGCCCTTTTGTGTCTGGCTTATTTCACTTAGCAGAATGTCAAGCGCTGGGTTCTATGGCCTCTTTTCTCTTCAGTTGTTGGTTCAGTCCGACCCAGGCAGCCAAGTGGACGGACCCAGGACCCCAGCCCCTCATCCTTTAGAATCCCAGGGTCCTCCTGGGGACCCCCTTCATAGGTGCACCCCGCATCCCAGCCTCAGGGCAGGGGGTTAATCGGTTTGCCCAGGTCACACAGCCGCCGCCCAGACACCAGCCTCTTCTCTGTGTCCCATCCCCGCCTCCACCGCTTCCCTCTGCAGAGAAAATTGCCGTTTGGAAGGCCAGATGGAGGAGCCGAGTCTAATGGAAACCACGTCCCTCCTGGGGTGCCCAGAACTTAATGAGGAAGAGCCTGGAAAAATCCGGCGTCATGTTTGTGAAATACCCCAGAGGGAGGTCGTGTCGCAAGGCAAGGGTTCTCGTGTGGAACCCTGTGACCTGGTGTGCCAGGAGGTTTGTCAGGGCTGTGTTTTCTCTCTCAACCTCTCTCTCTCTTCCTTTTAAAATTAAAAGGGGAAAAAAGAAAAAGAGTCACAGAGGAAGTGATTTTGAGCAGCTCTTGCCCTGGCAGGGAAGCTGGGCCGGGCGGCTGAGCTGGCCGCAGCCCAGCGGACACAAACGTACCAATTAAATTGGAAACAGAAACGGGCCTCCTCGACAGCTCCAACCAGCAACGCATCCCTGCTTGCTTTGGGAGGGGGCCTGGGCTGGCGGTTTAGGGGATCAGAATGACGCCTGGCAGCTTTCTGGCTGTGTGACCTTGGGCAAGTGAGTCCACCTCTCTGAGCCTCGGTTTCCTGATCTGTTGAATGGGGATAATCACGTTTGGTGAGGGGATCAGATTCTTCCGGTGAGTGGGAGCCTGTGGATGAGGTAGAACCTGTCGGTAGCAAGGGGCGGGTATGAGGGACCTGGGAGGGTTTCTCCAAGCAGAATCAGTGGCAGGGGGTGGGCGGAGGTTCTCCCGGTGGCTGGGGATCCTTTTTCAGGGAGGTAAGAGGTGGGGCAGGTGCTGGGGGCATGTTTTTCCCTGGAAGGTTTTTTGTTTTCTTTTTCCTTCTTCTTCTTTTTTTTTTTATTGGCCGAGCTGTGCAGCTTGCAGGATCTTCGTTCCCCAACCAGGGATCGAACCCGTACCCCCTACAGTGGGAGCACAGAGTCCTAACTACTGGACCGCCAGGGAAGCCCCTTCCCCGGAAGGTGTGATGCAGGATGTGGCGTTTGGGGGTCTCTCCTCCACGGCTTCCCAGCCAGGCTGCAGCGGCATTTCTGTCGCGGGACCTGGCTGTCCTGGTGCAGCTGGAGCCCGTCCCCCCTGCATGGCCCCTGGGCTCAGTGCAGGCCACTATGCCCACCTCCTCAGACGCCTGGACCCCGTGGGCCAAGCGATCCAGCTGAGGAGGGCGGAGTCTGGCCATGCAGCGCCAGCCTGCTGACCCTCTTTGGGCCTCAGTTTCCCATCTGTAACGAGAGGGCAGTGAGTGAGACGTTGTGTAGACAAGGTCTCAGGACTGAGAAGAGCACACCCCCTTCTCCTTGTTTCCAGACTGCGAGGGCCTGCTCTCCCTGGGAAGCACCCTCTGCTTTTTCTGTTTTCAGGTGTGGGTGTGCCTGGTCTCACCTCCTGATTAGGGACTCACTCTACCGTTTGGTCGGCTCACTTCCCCCAGCCTCAGCTGGCTCATCAGCAAAGTGGGGATAGTCAAGGTCACTACCTCTGCCAGTAACATCATCACTATCGTGGCTGGTTGCCTTGCCTGTCTCCCTCCCTCGTCCCAGTTTTTGGAGCAGCGCAGGGTAGTAACGGCCACAGCTCTTGTTTTGGGGACTCATTTATGGGTGTTGAACTTCCCATAGATCTTTTCCCAATGAATCCTCTTTCCACTGGCCCTTGGAAGAGAGTTTTACAGATGGGACAATAAAGCCCAGAGAAGTCGGGACTGTGCCCAAGGTCACACAGCTACATCGTGGCAGAGTTGGGATTTGAACCCATTTGGTCACTTTCCACACGTGGGAGCCCTTTGGCCACTTTCCACACGTAGCAACGCGCGGGCAGGAGGTGGCTTGGTGGAGAGGGTACATGTCTAGGATTAGGGCAGCCTGCTGGAGGGCGCCACCTTTCCTTAGTGACTGAGGGGCTGTGACAGCTCACAGCCTCCAGGGCTCCTACTATGCATGTGATACCCGGTGGGGCTCAAACTGCAGGTCAGGAGCTCAGTCTGGGGGCGGGGAGACAGCGGGTAAACAGACGGTGGTGGTGCATGGCGTTGGGCCCGGGGGAGTGGCGGGAAGAGAGAAGCTTGCGGGAGCCCAGGCTGGCAAGTTGGAGTTGGGGTCGGGTTCTCGGGAAGTGATGGTGGAGGTGAGAGCTCCAGCCAGCCAGCCAGGCCGGACGGAGAAGGGGAACTGAGCCCTTGGCCTTTGAGTACCGTTGGCCTGGCTGGGGATAGAAACGAACATAGCTGACCAGGAGAGGGTGTGTCCATCCCACGTGGGTAGCTCCTGCCCGCCTCCAGCCGGTCGTGCCCCTAAGTGATTTTGTTGTGGGAAAAAACACACACGATTTACCGTTTGAACCGTATTAAAGTGTACGGTTCGTGGGCATTTAGTAGAGTGAGTGGTGCGTCACCATCACCACTATCTCGTGCTGCGACATGTTCGTCACCCCAAGGGAAACCTAATACCCATGAATAGTCGCTCCCCTTCCTCCCCTGCCCCAGCCCCTGGCAGCCACCAGCCCGCATCTGCCTCCGTGGATTTACCTCTTCTGGACATTGCACATAGATGGCATCATTCAACATGTGGCTTGGCATGACGTTTTCATGGTTTATATGCCCCTTTTTATGGCTAAATAATATTCCAGTGAATGGATGGGCCACATTCTATGTATCTGCTCGTCAGTTGATGGACATGTGGGTTGTTTCTGTTGATACGTTTTGGCTGTTGTGAATAGTGCTGCCGTGAACATTCATGTGCGTTCTGTCTCGTCACCTCTTTTCATTTCTGGGGCTGGATGCCTGGGAGTGGAATCGCCGGGTCATATGGCGTCTCTGTGTTTAGCTTACAGAGGCGCTGCCAGACTGGTTTCCGCAGAGATTGCACCGTTCTACGTCCCCACCGGCAATATGTGAGAGTCCCTGGTTTTCAGAGAAGCCAGACATTGGGGTTTTTCTGTGAAATCCTCTCTATAACGCCTCGTGCTGAGCTGGTCGCCGGGGCCTGGCTGAGCTGGGTGGGGAGGGGGACGCAGGTCCCTGGAAGACTGCCCGGCGGGAGCAGATCCGGGGTCTGTGCCCCAGTCTGGGCCCACGGGAAGCTGTTCTTCTGGCTGTTGCTTGGCGCATGTGTGTGGCGTGATGGATTGTGTGACCCGGGGCTGTAGATCCCGCTGGCCACAGGGGAGATGTTTCTGAGGCTGGAGTGGGCTGGCTTTTCTTTTCTCCTTTTCCCCAGGAGGGAGGGGTGCTGGCTATGGCTTGAGGAGGAGAAGCGGTGCCCCGGGGAGGGTGGGCCTTGAGTCCCTCCCTTTGCGCTTCTGGAGTTCGGGACCAGAGGCAGTTTTCCCCAGGGATTCTGTGCCCAGCAGCCTGGGGCTTGGGGAGCACTTGTATGGGCTTGGGCCATGGGGAGGATGGTGCTTATGTGTGTCCCCCATGGTGGCTTGCAGGGAGCCTGACGTGGGGGGATATTAGTGGAATAAAGACACGCTTGGCTCTGGGGGTTGGTTAAAAAAGTAAGACCAGAAAACCCCTGGAAAATGGAACAGTTAAACTGATATGCATTGGTTGATTAGCCCATCCATCCATCCATCCATCCATCCATCTGTCCGTCCGTCCTCCCTCTCCCTTCCCTTTATCTCTCCTTTATCCATCCATCTCTCATTCATCTTAGCATCAATCCTTCATCCGTCCATCCATTCCCCCTCCGTCCGTCCATCCATCCATTTCCCGGTGAGCACCTGGCTGGGCGCTTTCCCTGTTGGGACAGACCTGTCACTGGATGTCAGCTCTGATTGGCAAGCCTTTTTGTCCGACTGGTTCGCTGCTGTAGCTCCAGTGTTTGGAACAGTGCCTGTGTAGATACCCCAATAATTTCCTGATTGGCCAGAATGTGTGGAGACCCCATTGGCATGGGTTTGTTTAGCTTGGTCCCAGCTTGCGGGGGGCAGGTGGCACCTCTGTGGGCAGCAGCCTGAGTTGGCTCTGAGTACGGTGACCCTCAGCTACTCCAGGCCACCGCCCCTCGGGCAGGGCCAAGGACAGGCTGTGATTGGGGTCCCGGCTCCTTCTTAGGGAGCCCAGTGACCTCTTTGCCAGGTAAGGGGCAAGGAAGCTGGTCTTCCTCCTTTAACAGAGTTAGGATTACAGGTGGGTCATCCCTTTTATGCACAGAGGCCTGCACCCGTGGCTCCTTGGCAGGGGGTAGCTGAAGTTTCCTTGGGTGCAGAGATGCCAGGGGCAGGTTTGATATAGGAGACCCTTCACATCACCCCTGCCCAGAGGTGTGGCATCCTTCCCATCTCACTTGGAGTGAAAGCCCCATGTGACCTCCGCTCTCACCATTCGGGTCTCCCTGCTGTTCCTCTCCCACCTCAGGGCCTTTGCACTTGCTGTTCCCTCTGCCTGGAACACCCTTCCAAGACATCTGTTGGTTCCCTCTCTCCCCTCCTCCACAACTTTGCTTAAAGATGCCTTCCGGTGAGGCTGTCCCGGACCACCCACTTTAAAACTGCACCTCACCCCCCATCCCCTGCCTACCCACCTCACGCTTCTGTTTTTCTCCATAGCACAGATACTGTCCAACACCCTGTAATTACTCCCGTCTCACCCAGTGGAATGTCAGCTCCGCGAGGGCGGGGAGTTTGGGTCTGTTATTCTCTGCTGCGTCCCGGCACCTGTCCCACAGGAGGCGCCTATAAAGCGTGGTTGGCAGCGGGCAGCAGCCAGGGCAGGGGGCAGGAACTTTGCCTTTGCCCCTGTCCATGTGGGCCATACAGGCTCCTGTGAGCCAGGCCGGGTGAGGCTCACCCATGCCACTTCCCATCTTCATCTTATGACTTAGTTCAGAGCTGGGCTCCTGGGCATCTCTTCTGCGCCATGAGCCCCTGCAGAAGGTGGCCATCAAATGCTCGGCCGGTCCCCGATTTTTACAGCGTGCCAGAAGCTAGAAACACAAGGTGGGAGCAGTCAGCTTCATTCTAGCTGGTGTCTCCATAGCAGCTTAACCTCACACCCCGGAACTGCTTCTGTCCTCAAGTCCTGCCCCATCCGCCCTCCACTGCCCCAGGGCTGGCTTCCGGGTCTCCATTCTCCTCGGGCCAAGCCGCCTGGTGCCTTTTTGTTTAGTAGATATTTATTGGGTGCCTACTTTGTGCCAGGCTCTGGGATATAGCAGTGAACAAAGCAAATATTTATTGAGCACCTATTGTATTGGGTTAAATGACGTCCTCCCCAAATTCACGTCCACCCGGAACCTATGAGTGTGATTTGATTGGGAGAGGGGGTCTCTTGCAGACGTAATTAGTTAAGATGAGGTCACACTGGAGAGGGTGGGCCTTAAGTATAATTGGAGTCCTTATAAGAAGGGCAAGCATAGGCACATGGGAAGAAAGGCCATGTGAAGATGGGCAGAGATTGGAGCAGTGGGGCCTCAAGGAAACCTGGAGGCACCAGGAGCTGGAAGGGACAAGGAAGGATCGTCCCCTGGAGCCTCTGGAGGGAGTGTGGCCCTGCTGACACCTGGAGTTTGGACTTCTGGCCTCCAGATCAGTGGGAGGATCCATTTCCGTTGTCTTTAGCCATCCACGTTGTGGTAGTTTGTTACGGCAGCTCCAGGAAAATAATACACCTACTGTGTGCCAGGCACCACGCCCCTCATGGGGGGTTTCAGCAGTCAATTAAAACAAACATTTATGGAGCAGCTACTATATGTCAGACACTGAGGAGACCGGCGGGGTCCCTGCCCGCAGGCTCCCAGCACACGCGTGTGTCCCTGGCCCGAGACAGGCTGGCTGGGGTGGGGTGTCGTAGACCGTGTCCCCTCTGTGGGCCACTCGAGCGCCGCGGGGGGTTCTGAGGAGCGCGCGGGTCAGCGCTGACAGCTGATTTTAAATTCTGAAGCTTCCCCACCTGCCACAAGTCCCAGCGTCGGTCCTGTTAGTTCCAAGAAAATGTCAGGCGTGTGCAGTGCAAACAGCTCCCCTTTCATCTTCCTGGGCTCAGGTCTGAAGGCTCCCAGGCACATTTCAGCTTCCGTTCCGGCCCCTTAGCAGACACCCCCTCCGCCTCCCCGTGCCCTCAGAGACATCCCAGCCCCAGTGGCTATAACCCCACCCTCCCCGATCTGAGCCTGGCTGCTCTGACTCGGAAAATCTGTGGAATGTGTCTTGGTGTGGCCTCCCTGGCCGTCTTGCCTGGGGCCCGAGAGGGGATGTCCGGGCAGGATGGAAAACTTCCCCCCGGAAAGAGGCCTCTGCCCAGCAGGGTCAGGGGATGCAGGTGTGGCGGGCTCCAGCCTCACCTCGTGTTACTGGCGCTCACCTCCGCCTGACAGTTTCATTCGTTGAGCACCTGCTGTGTGCCCGGTGCTATGTTAGGCCCTGCAAGGCAGACACAGAATCACAGGCAGTGAGCTTTCTCCGTGGATGGAACACGGGCTTGGCAGGCTTGTGGGGTGCTGCCGAATCAGACCCACAGCCTATGGGGCTCTCCCAGGGCGGCTGCGTGGCCCTGGCCCTGTGCACGGGTGCTCCCAGCATGGGCTGGGCCTGCAGTGTGCAGCCCTCCTCCAGCCGGCTCTGTGGGCCCGTGGTTTTTGGTTTGGATATGCGAGGCCTGGTGGGGCTTGCGGTGTCCCCGTCCTATGGGACTCGGGAGCATCGCATGCCACCTGGCAAAGCCAGTCCTTAACCTCGACAGAGCGCTCTCTCTTCCCCGTGGAGCCCGGACTTGGCTGAGTTTGCCTTATTGAGCACCTGCTGTTTACCAGGCACCCTTCACAGGTGTGCTGTCCTCCTGGGTCCGTGGAGCAGGGACACGCATGTTCCCTGTCTACAGTGGAGGAAACTGAGGACAGAGCCCCGAGGCACCTTGCCCGAGGGGGGAATGACAGGCCCCTGTCCCTGGGGGGCGGCTCGGCCTCCCTCACCCCCAGAGCAAGATGTGTCTTTGGCTGGCAGGCTCCTTCTCGACTTGCACGCCGTCTGCGGCTGCTTCTCTGTTACTGCTATCCCGATCCCACCGGTGTCATCTCGTTTAGGGACACTTGCGAGAGCCCCCAGGCCTCTGGGTTACACACTCGCTCTTCACAGCGCCTGCTTGTCAAACACCCCGATCCTTTCCTCTCTCCCTCCACCACCTTCTGTGGCTCCCCATTGCCCTTTGAACAAAATCCATCCTTTCCATGGTTCGTGGGCCTTGAATGACTTGATGAATTTCTCAAGCACGAGATGCCTGGTCTCATCTCCGGGGTCTTGCTCAGGTGGTGGCCTCTGCCTGGAGCCCCCTCCCCCAGCTGTGTCTTGTTCACGCTCCAGAAAGTTCTCTCTGCCACCCCCTCGCCCTCCCCAAGGCCTCCGGAGCCCCCAGCCTGCTCTCAGAAGTCACTATTTGCTGCTTGTCTGCACTCCGCCGGGGCACCGAGACCCTCTGTGGCCTGGACCCTGCCTCATTCACTAGCCTGGAGCTCAGCTCACAGTGGGGAGCCCAAAGGGTCTGGAGATCAACGGATGTCCACCACCCTCTCCTGACCCCAAAGCTCCCAGATCCTGCAGTGATATTGGGGCCCCTGTATCGCATTCCTGCTCTAACCTGGATCCATTTCTCAGAACCCTTTTCAGCCAAGACCAGATCCAGGAGACCCAACGTTGCCCCGTGGATTGCTCTCATCCTCTCCTACCCTTGTCTATGGTGAAGTAATGTCATATTTTTTCCTGGCGCGCACCTCCAAACGTTGCTGATAAGGTCAAAGCTTAATCCCCACCCCTGCCCCGCCGTTCACAGTGTTATGCAAACACCACTTTTATCTAGTTTCGAAACATTTCCGTCATTGCATGGTAACCCCCATACCCATGAGTCGCTCCACACCCCTCCATCCCACCCCCCGCCCTTGGCAACCACCAGTCTGCTTTCTGTCTCTGTGGATTTATCGTTCTGGACATTTCCTATAAGTGGAATCATATGGTATCTGTCCTTTCGTGTCTGGCTTCTGTCACTTGGCATCACGTGTGCAATGTTCATCCACGTTGTGACATGTGTCAGTGCTTGGTTCTTTTTTATAGCTGAATCATATTCCGTTGTACAGATAGACCACGTTCTGTTTATTTCTCCACTCATTGGTTGATGGGCACTTGGGTTGTCTCCACCTTTGGCTATAGTGAATACTGCTGCTGTGAATACCTTGATTTGTTTCAGTCTCTGTTTTCCATTCTTTTGGGTATATGCCTAGGAGTGGAATTGCTGGGTCCTACGGTAATTCTATGTTTAACATTTTTAGGAACTGTCAAACTATTTTCCTAAAAATAATTTTTTTTTTCAAGTTGGCAAAAAATATGGCTAAGGTTGGGGGAGATAGAAATGGAGCTTATTAAAATAAGCTCGTGGTGAATGTGGGAGGTGCAACATCCCCAGAGTCCCCTGGCTTCGGGGACAACCGGCACATGGGGATGCTGGGCCATGGAGCTGGCGGAGTGATCCTCTGACAGGTGGGTGGTGGGGGCATGAACCCCGAGCTCGGCGGTGGACACTCTGTGAACACTGAGGTCGTGGGAAGCCAGGCCTTGGCACGAGGAGGGTGGGGAAGTGGCCGAGGATTCTCCAGGGCTGCTTTGAAAAGGTGTCACTTCCCTGGCTTCTGGAGCCCACGTGCAGTGCACGCCGTGAGCATCTTTCCGGGGCTGCCATCCCTCAGTCGGCCTTTCATTAGGCAAAGGAGTTTAGAAATCTACTGGTAAATTAGACTTCTCACCGCCTCATGCAATGCGAAGTCACATAGCAACTTGGAAGTTGTGCGTGGTGCCCTTGGAAAGGCAAGCAGATTGGGCTTCTCTCTGCCCAGCTGCTGCTCTCTTCCTCTTGCAGAGAGCGGGCAACCGTTTAAAACCCAGAGAGAGGGCTTCCCTGGTGGCGCAGCGGTTGAGAGTCCGCCTGCCGATGCAGGGGACGCGGGTTCGTGCCCCGGTCCGGGAAGATCCCACATGCCGCGGAGCGGCTGGGCCCGTGAGCCACGGCCGCTGAGCCTGCGCGTCCGGAGCCTGTGCTCCGCAACGGGAGAGGCCACAGCAATGAGAGGCCCGCGTATCACACAAAAAAAACAAAAAACCAAAATAAAGCCCAGAGAGAGGCCGGAATAGAACTGGCTTTGCTGCATCAGACCACCAGGGTCTGCTGGGCTTTGTGATGAGCTGGGACACAGGGAATTCTGGGACAGGGTCCAGCACTGGTGGCCACAACTGACCCCTCTCCCAAGGCCAGTCTCTTGTCTCTGGGCTGCCGGAGGGCTGCCGTGTTGCTCTTGGTGGGGACTGGCGGGGGCAGCTCTGCCTCCCTTCCATGTCCACAACATCGCTGTGACCGGGCTGCAGCTACTGCAGGGACAGAACTAGTGACTGTAGTAATAGTAGCTCCCATTTGCTGAGCAGGACTGTTCCCACGTTCATAAGAATTACACAGTGCACCGTCGCGGTGTCTGGGAAAAGTCCACGTGGGCTTTCTTCGTGAGGTGGTCATAGGTGTGGCAGTTTGGACTCTGGAATTCTTTGGCTTTGCAGTGTTGGAAGGATTGACAGCACCCGATGGAAAGGTTGCCTCCTTTGTGACTCCCTCCTTCTCTGGGTGAGTCAGAACTTTTGATGGCAAGTGACAGACAGCTGGGTTGGGCTGGCAAAGGCAAAACACACAGAAGGAGTGCCTTGGCTTCCCTAAATGAAGAAGCAGCTTTGATCTGCCTTCGGGCATGGCTGTATCAGGACCCAGCTGTGCTCTCTCTACCCTTCAGATCTGCCTTCCTGGGGGTATGGTCTCGGGTAGGTCCCTGCCAAGTGGTGGCCCCCCGAGAGCTCCAGGCTTTCATGCTCCTGGCTTACAGCCCCGTGGATAGTGCCTGTTTCTGGTTCCTTCTCAGAGTCTCAAGACTGACTCTCATTGGCTCAGATTGGGTCAGATGCCCATCCCTGAGCCAATCGCTGGCCCAGGGGAAGCAGGAATCTGATTGGCCAGGCCCAGATCACATGATCACTCCTGGAGTCTGGGGAGGGAAGATGGTTGCTAAAAAAAAAAAAGTCGAGTCTACTGTAGCAGGAGATGGGGGTGGGAAGTGGGATGCAGTCATGGCCCCCAGGTGGGGGGGAAGGGGGTCTTGTTCTTCCTTTGACCACCATGATCTCAATCTTCCCCCCAATATCCCTCCACATCAGGCCTCCAAAGGGCAGAGGGTTAGGGCGTCCACGCCCTTGAAAGACAGTTGTCAGTGGAGGGCAGGGCGATGAGGGGTGTTGTGATGAAGGTACAGGGAGCTGGGGGTACACACGAGATGCAACCCCAGCCCGAGAGGGTACATCGCATGGGGGCATCCAGGTGCCGGGCCCCTGCGCCATCTTGGATTCTCCTTAGCTCCTGGGTGGCGGGTGTGACTGACGGGTTTGCACATGGCAGGGGCCTGATGGACACCCCTTTTCTGAGTGGCTGAGTGTGGAGGAGGCCTGAGACCTGCCCGGCTTTCAGCCCGGGCCTGGGTGGCGGAGCCAGTTATAACCTTGGGCAGGCTGCATGGAGCAGTGGCTGGTGGAGAAGGGAGAGAAGGGTCCTGGGGAGGTTGGGGCCCCCCGGAGATTTCTGGGCAAAGGCCCGTTCTGACCGGGGGCTCTCTTGCTCTCTTGACTTGAGTCCTTTCTTCTTCCTGGGCCTCAGTTTCCCCATCTGTAAAGCCAGTGGATTCCTTCCATCATGGACACATGAGTGCTTTCTTCCCCGTGGACAGCATCCTTTGCCTGCCCCTCCGGGAGCCACAGGGGGCCCAGCCGGCTCTCATCCGTGTCCTCTGCTGTTTCCCCAGTGTGGCCCTCGGGCTCCCAGTCTCTTCGCTCTCAGTTCACGTCCGGGCCAACCTCACTTCTGTCCTGCTCCCCCATTGTAGTGTCACTCACCCTCCCCAGAGGGTCACTGGGAGGCCCAGGCAGGCCCGACCTTGCCTGGGGTTACACTGTGACCTGTGTTCTGCCCGAGCCGACCCCGTTCACCACCATCACCCTGGACGGGTGTACGGACTTTTCCCCTCCTGGGACAGCAGTCGCCTGCCTGAGCTGCCAGGTGCTTTCGGCGAACCTTGCCCTGGTGACTCAAACTGGCAGAGGACTTGGGGTGGGGTTGGGGGGGCTGAGGGTGCTTGGGAGCCATGGTGGGGGGGGTCGTGGGGGCAGTGCCCGCAGAGTTAGAGCTCTCGTGCCTGCTGAGCGAGGGCCTTGGCAGTGGGGGAGGACACGGCTGTCACCGATATGGCTTGTGCCGCAGCCGCTGGCCTGTGGCTTGGAGAGGCCTCAGACACCACGTGGCGTCTCCCGCTGCTGTCAGTGGGCACGGAGCTTGCCAGTGGCATGGAGGAGGGTCCCGGAGGACCCCTGTCTCCTCTCTCTTCCTCACAGGGGCCACAGGAAGGACTTGGGGCCCCGCCAGGGTCTGCAAGGAGCAGCCGCCCTGGGACTGATCTCGCTTTTGCTTTTCTGGTCTCACAGGTGCCTGGGACAGGGTGGCCCTCGAGCAGATGACGAAGACTGGCTTTTAATCCTTGGAGACCATTGAGAGGGAGCTTACCGGGGCCCACGAGCCCCCCTGGACGCCCACCACCATGTCGGGGTCCACGCAGCCCGTGGCACAGACGTGGAGGGCCACCGAGCCCCGTTACCCGCCCCACGGCGTTTCCTACCCCGTGCAGATCGCCCGGCCACACACGGTAAGCGGCACAAATGTGCACCTGGGGTCACCTTTGGGGCCTTCTCTTGTCCCTGGGTTCCTTTTTCTCCCCATCGTTGTGTGAGTGGCGGGGGGGTGGCCTGCTGGGGAGGGAGCGGGCGTGCCCTTGGTCAGCTCTTTCTTTTTAAAAAAAAATGTTTTGCTGTGCCGCATGGGCTGTGAGAGCTTCGTTCCCTGACCAGGGATCGAACCCGTGCCCCCTGCAGTGGAAGCATAGAGTCTTAAACATTGGACTGCCAGGGAAGTACCGTTGGTCAGCTCTTCCAAGCTGCACCCCACTCTGTCCACCTCCTAGTGGGGGCCCCCTTTCCTGACTTTATCTCTAGTTGCCTGTGGCCCTGAGGATGAGGCTTGGTTATGTTCTGTATCCTCAGGGGCTTGCCAGAGGGCTCTCAGGGTCCTGGGCCTCCCCCGTTTGGCCTCCTGGCTGCTTGGTGAGGGACTGTGAGGCTTTGCAGTTGCAGCTGGGGTCAGAGCTTGCTGTGCCGGCCCCTATGTGAACACGCCTGTATCTGTCCTGCTTGGCTGGTGTGGTCCCTCCTAAGATGCAGAGAGGAAGTGGCAGGGGAGGGCTTTTCTATCTTCCATGAGCGAGATGTTTCTGCATATGAGCTCAGTGGGCCAGCCTGAGGGTGTCCCAAGAACAGTGACCTCTTGAGGATCGGGCCCCCAAGATGCTTTTGAGAGCCAGCTGTGATAAACGGGCACATTCTGGATGGGGTCGTCGAATCCTCACAAGCAACCCGATGAAAGAGCACCTTGCATTATCGTCCCATTTTGAAGATGAGGAGACTGAGGCTGGGAGGTTAAATGATAGGCCTCGGGTTAAAGCACCGTGAGAAGGCAGTCGGCTTCAGCTTCAGGACCCTGAGCCCCTGTGAGATGGATGACTATTTACCGGTCACCTACTGTGTACCCAGGGCCGAGGACTGTGCTCCTGGGGGTCCTTTACTATCAAGTGTGGTCATCACCTTTATCATAATCACGATAACAAAAGTAAGCTTTGTCGTCGGAGTGCTTACTACAGGGTGAGCATTTTGTTTATGCCCTTTAGGTATACAGTTGCACTCGCTTCTCTTCATCACTGAAATGAGGGTACGCGTATGCTCTGCACTTTGTAGATGGGGAACATTTTGCAGGTGAGGAAACAGGACAAGTCGCTTAATGATTCTGAGCCTCGGTTGTTCATCCATAAAATGGAGTAACGAGAGCATCTGTCTCCTAGATTCTCCTGGGGATTAACCGTGATGATCTGCGGAAGGTCCTTATGACAGTGCCTGGCAGACATTCAGCCAGCTGTGTCCACTTGCAATACTGTCACTGTCACTACAGCTGCTTGGAGGGGCTGCCTCCCCTGGGGGCTCCTGGCGGTTGCCTCTGGTTTCTCTTCCTTCTCGTCCCCTCCTGCCAGATTCCTGCCCCTCTCCCACTCCCTCCCCAAGGGCCCAGACTCGGTTAGTCCTTGAGTCCCTATGGCCCCTGCCATCCTGCAATCCCCCCATCCTTTGCCCCAGCTGGGCCCTCTCGCAGTCACTTGGAGTCAGCAGCTGATCTCAGACACCGCCCGCACTTTTCCCGCTGGGCCATCAGTGACACAGGATGCGGCCGGGTAGGACCCAGTGGTCACTTCCTCCAGGCAGGAGGCTGACGCCGGGGGTGGGCAGGGGCCCTGGGTAGCTACGAGGCAGGGCATCCTTATCCTGTGTGGTGGCAGCAGTGGGGCCCCACTTCCTGATCACCCTGCCTCGTGCTTGGGCGACCCAGCTGGGGGCCCCTGCTTGTTACTGGAAAGGCAGGAACAAGAATTCTAGGCATCCTGGGGGAGGGGGGAGTCTTGCTCTCCTGGGCATGTGTCCGGGGCTGGAGCCACTTTTCTTTGGCTGGTGGGAGGTGAGTGTTGGGACTGTAATCTGGAGGTCCCCCTGCAGCCCTGTGCCCCCTAACCCCTTACCGCCAGCCCACTGTACAGGCAGGGTTTGTGAGATGCCCCCATTTTGGGGGGCAGAGGGTTTTTGGAAGACAGAGGGCGGAGGAAAAGGGAAAAAGGCGTGGAAGGCAAATGCCCCATCCAAGGGCCAGGTGGGAACCCAGGGGTCCCAGCTCCTTGTACAGTAGTTGAGGCAGGTCTGCTGGGCTGAGGGGGCGGGGCCTGGACCCCGTGACCTGTGACCTTCCTGGGACTTAGCTCACTCCCGTACCTGCTCCCAATGGGCTTCCATCCAGGGTGGCACCTCCTGGCCCTGGAGGCTTCTTCCAGGGTTTCTGGGCATGGGGCTGCTTTGATGGTGAGTCCCCCCCGCCCAGAGCCCAGAAGAACCTCCAGCTGTGGCTTTGAATCCCTGTTCCTCCCAACTCACCGAGTGACATTTGGCTGCTCACTTAACCCCGTGGGGGCAGCCCCAGTTTTCCCATCTGCAATATGGGTGTTGTGGGCTTAAGCATCACTGGCAGGTGTTCGCGAGGTGCCCGGGGCGGTGTCTGTACGTGGCAGCCGCCTCTTTCCTCCTGGCGGGGTGGCAGGAGACCAAAGAGGCTCTGCACTCTGAGAGGGGCGGTGGGAGCTGCCTTCTCCGCTGGCCTGTACCTCAGCCTGCGTCGTGTCCAGGCTGCCTGGTGTGTTACGCTGGCGCAGATGGAGGGCTTAATTCCAGGTGTGCTTACCCTGACCCAGCCTCAGGCACACTCCGAGCCTCTCTTCATGGTGCCGGTATGCATGGCTCGTTCAATCCCACCCGCTCCACCCTCAGAGCCTCTCTGAGCCCTGTTCTCTCCTCCTCTGTGGTCTCGGCTTCCCTCGCCCACAGTATCAGGACCCCACATCTTTCCCTGAGGGTCCTGGCGGGCTCCTGGCACTGAGGGTCTCCCAGGATTGAGGGTCCCAACACATCCTCCCCTCCTTGTCTCCTTTCCAGCTTTCTAGAGCCCAGCTCGATTCTGCCTTCTCTCCCAAGCCCCGCGGCACCCCCTGAGCTCTCTCGAGTTCCTGCAAGCTTTGCACTAAATGAATGTGTTAAATAAAGTCCGAAGACACGGGAGTCGATCCCAGCGCCACTCCTGCCTGCTGTGTGGCCTTAGGCAAGTTACTTAGCCTCTCTGTGCTTTAGTGTTAGAAGGGCTTTTCAGAGCACAGACTCTGGAGCCGGACCGCTGGCATTCATGTCCTGCCTCAGTGACTTCCTGGCTGTGAAACTTTGGACGAGTGGTCTTACCGCCCTGTTGCTCAGTTTCCCCATCAGTTGAGCGAGGGTAGTTATAAGACCCTGAGGGTCAAGTTAGTTGACATGTGCAGAGGCCTCTGCACAACGCCCGGGCTGAGGAAGCGCGACTGATACGGTGCAGTGTTGATGACTTTGATGCTGCTGCTGTCATGACGACAACGTGCCCACTAGTATCCTTTTGCGAATGGCCCCCAGGGTACACTGTGGGCTTTTCCTCTAGAGGAGGGACTGGCAAACCTTCTCTGTAAATATTTCAGGCTTTTCCGGCCACTCGGTCTCAGTCACAACTACTCCGGCACTGTTGCCATCCTAGCGTGAAAGCAGCTCAGCCAACACGTACAGGAATGGCCGTGGCCGTGTGCCAGTGACACCTGACGAAACAGGCCGAGCCTGGCTTTGGCCTTGGGCCCCGTTTGCTGACTCCTGCCCTAGATCAGTGCTTATCAGGCCCTCTGTGGGAAGGACCAGTCTGTTTCATTTCCAGTTTGTCACAAATGGATACATGGTCCTTCCGCACGTGACGCAGTTCGCGGGCACGGGGACGGGTCTAGGCCGAGGCCAGCAGGACTGTGTTGGCCGTGCGCTCAGATGCCGCAGTTCGCGGGCACGGGGACGGGTCTAGGCCAAGGCCAGCAGGACTGTGTTGGCCGTGCGCTCAGATGCCGCGGTCCCGTCAACAAGCTCTCAAGTAGGATCTGAATCCTCTCGTCTTCAGCGCTCCCCCGAGACCGAGGGTCACGGACGCAGGAGCCTGCTTGGGCCACGTACATGTGTGAGGGCAGCAGGTGGGGTTGGAATGTTTTGTTAACATGGGGAGGGTTCTCGTGTTCTGAGACGTGGCTGGAGGTTTCTAGCCTGAGTGCCTGGTGTCTTCAGGCTCCTGTGACCACAGTAAGCCCCACCTTTGGTCTCGCTTGGGGTCTCCCCAGTTCTTGCCTTCCTGTAGAGATGCAGGCACCCTTGGTGGTCCCTGGACTCAGAGCCCTGGGGTGGAGATCAGTGTGGATACCACAGAAATGGCCCCCAAGATGGTCCTTGGAGGGACCGTGCTAATGAGGTCATCCTGCTTGCTTCCCAGACTGAGAAACTGAGGCCAGAAGGGTTCACGCAGTGGCCGCCCCATGCCCCTGCCTCGGAAGCCCCGGGGGCCGTGCGCCTTTTCCCGCCTCTGTTGGCAGTGGTAGGCGCCGTCCTGCCGGGGCCCTCTCCCAAGGGATTGGACCGTCTGCCTCTCTGCTGCTTTGTTCATTTTGCTTTTGTGTGAGAGGGAATTTTCCTCCCAGCATTCTGCAGTGCTTGCCGATTTCTTCTCACACCTCTGCGTGCGTGTGCACACCGGATCTGTGCCTGGCAGCCGCGCCGGCATGATCCCAGAAGCTGCCGCCCCCTCCCTCCAGCCCTTTCTTCTTGTTCCTTCATTAGCACCCGGTGCCTTGTGCACGACATCGTGGAGTGCGGTGGAGGGGGGAGGCTGAGTCCTCTGTCTTCTGGAAGCTGCCCTCAGTCTTCAGGGAAACCCTTGGAGAGTTAAGGGGGACGCTTGGTTGGAGACACAGAGGCCACCTTCCATCTGGGCCAGGCATTCATTTCAGTTTTCTTTCTTTCTTTTTTCTTTGGGCGCGCCGCGCGGCAGGCGGGATCTTAGTTCCCCAACCAGGGATTGAACCCGTGCCCCCTGCAGTGGAAGCGCGGAGTCCCAACCACTAGACTGCCAGGGAATTCAGGCATCCATTCCACTGATGAAGAAACTGAGGCTCAGAGAGTTTAAGGGATGGACAGATACCTCTAGCCTGAGGCCGTGCAGCTTCTTGCTCCCACATCGGGCTGCCCAGGAAGGCCCTTCCCTCATTTCCAGCCTCTGAGGTTGACAGGATCCCTCTTGATTCTAGTTACTCATCCTCTCTCGCCTCCAGCCTCCCAGCCTCTTACATGTGTTTGTTTTGGAGGGTCTGAAACACATACATTTCCAACACACCTACGTGGTATCATCTAATTCTCTTTGCAGAAATAACTGCTTTTAAAAAAATTAAAAAGCCAGACAGCAAAAGAATGACTAGATTTTTTTTGGAAAATTGGGAGAATTAAGAAGGGTGCCAAGAAGAAAACAAATCACCTACAATCCCACGCTTTCCCAAGCCTTACTCGTGTCAGACATCACTAATTGATTGCCACCCCACAGTATAACTGGGTGTTCTCTGCAGGCACAACTAATCGATTTGGATTGGTACACATAAGAAGCCTGTCCTGTTTTCCCCTTTGAAAGGTTTCTCTTTTCTATCTTTCTTTTTTTTAAAAAAACATTTTAACGTGTCTCAAATCAGGGTGTAGTTGCTAATCGGGGTACATCGAATTTGTTAGTGTTTAGTTTTTCCACAGATGGCAACGGGTAATGGATGGCATATTACTGAAGAAGGCATGTTTTGCCTGGAGTTTATCCTTCTGACTTTGAGCTATGCTTGCCTGTGTGACACACGTGTGTAGGTTTTCCCTCTGTAACACGGGGGACTCGCACGTCGGGGCTTTGTTTCGGAATCTGGTCTTTGAGCCTTGCAGACCGTCAGCATTTGCCGTGTCATCCACTGTCCCCTGGCGTGGATGCCCGTGTCTTGCTGTGTCACTTGCACCCATGGCAGACGTGCAGGTTGTGCCCTTTTCCATTTGTCTCTGCTAACACGTGGGCTCGGTTGTCTCATCTGGAAAGAGGGCAGGACCAGGTGTCCTTTAGCTGAATGTGTCACTTCTCCTTGGCGGTTGGCCCCAGGAATGTCCTCTGGCTGGACTGGGTCGGAGGGCCGGGAAAGGACGTGGGAGGGTCCGCGGGTACAGAAGCAGCACCGGGCAGGGGGCTCTGGCCCTGCCTCGCCGTGTGGGCTGCACTGCGGCGGGATGGGTGCTCACTGGTCTGTGTCCTCTGCTGTAGGACGTCGGGCTGCTTGAGTACCAGCACCACCCCCGTGACTACACCTCACACCTGTCGCCTGGCTCCATCATCCAGCCCCAGCGGAGGAGGCCCTCCCTGCTGTCCGAATTTCAGCCCGGGAATGAAAGGTGAGGAGGGGTTTGTGTGTCCATTGCTCAGACGGGGAAGTGGAGGCCTGTGCTCATGAAGAGCTCGCAGGGTCGGTGTTAAACAAAGGGGTGTCAGGCTGTACCCTTGTCCTGGTGCGGCTGTGACTGGGACAGGGCTGGGGATGGGCAGGGAAGAGCCACGTGGCCCTTGGACTTCCCGCTGTGAGCCTGCAGTGGCCTCTGGCTGTGTGGCCCAGGCAGGAGGGGGTGACCACCAAAAAGTAGGGGAGGCTGGGTTGCTGGTTGGGAGTGACTGTCCACAGCTGGGTGCACATGGGGAGCCCTCTTCCTCCCATCCCTTTGTCATCCCCTTTTCTCCGAGTCCTCTGCCATCCCTCAGCTGGCAGACTGGGCCTGTGGGCCTGCCTTGCCTTCCTTAAATCCAGGTGGGAGAGAGCAAGCCATACGGGTGGGGACCCAGTGAGGGGAGGGCCAAGGCTAGAGCGGGGCCCCAAGATGCCTGAGACAGTAACAGCTCTAATTGCTAAGAGTCGTGAGCTGCTGCTGCTTCTTTTTTTTTTTGCGGTACGCGGGCCTCTCACTGCTGTGGCCTCTCCCGTTGCGGAGCACAGGCTCCGGACGCGCAGGCTCAGCGGCCACGGCTCACGGGCCCAGCCGCTCCACGGCATGTGGGATCTTCCCGGACCGGGGCACGAACCCGTGTCCTCTGCATCGGCAGGCGGACTCTCAACCGCTGCGCCACCAGGGAAGCCCCTACTTCTTTTTTTTTTTTTTTATGCTTGAAAATCTTTTCTTGATCACACTATCATACTTCTTTGTGACAAAATCATGTATATAAAATTTTTTTAACATCTTTATTGGAGTATAATTGCTTTACAATGCTGTGTTAGTTTCTGCTTTATAACAAAGTGAATCAGTTATTCATATACATATGTTCCCATATCTCCTCCCTCTTGCGTCTCCCTGCCTCCCACCCTCCCTGTCCCACCCCTCTAGGTGGTCTACTGCTTCTTTTTGTCACACCACGTGGCTTGTGGGATCTCAGTTCCCCGACCAGGGATTAAACCCAGGCCACGGCACTGAAAGCCTGGAATCCTAACCACTAGGCCACCAGGGAACTCTCGAGAGTCCTGAGCTTCTAACATGCGATGGCCTACTGTAGGCTGCGGGCTGCCAGCGGACACTTAGACAGGCAGCCCTGCCTGCGGGAAGCCCACAGTCTAGCAGGGGAGATGCAACAAACACACAAGGTGACTCCAGAACGAGGCAGGTGACCTGTTTCCTGCAGGGCAGGGAAGGGCTACTCTTTGGCTGGAGAGGCCGCGAAAGGCCTCTCAGGGGACAGATGCTTGGCCACTAAGTAGCCAGCCGCTCAGAGAGCGGGGTGAAGACCTTCCAGGTGGAGGGAGCAACACGTGCAAAGGCCTGGAGGTGGGCATGTGCTTGGAGTGTTCCAGAAAGGCGCAGAGGCCGTGTGGCTGGGCTGAGCCAGGTGGCTGGGGGCCAGGAGGGTGAACTTCGAGGGGACTATGGGAGGGTTTGGAGCTTTGGAGGGCCAGGATATAACTTCCACCCTCAGATCCTTCCGGCCGTGTGCAGTGATTCTAGGGGCAAGCAGGGACCGCTGAGGCTGGGCTGGCCCAGGGGCCCTGTCCCATCGTCTCTTCCTTCGTCACCTTGCTGAGGCTGCGAGGTTGAGGGATGGCCTAGGTGGGACCAGAGTTCCGGAGAGCTGGCCTGGGCCTTCTGCGCTGCTACAACTGCACGGAGGCATCCAGGGCCCCGCGGGGAGGCCACTGCCGCGGGCCATGGCTTCAGGCCCTCGGCACCGGGTGGTTTAAAACAGCAGAAACGTGTTCTCTCCCAGTTCCTGGGGGACAGACGTCTGAAACCCAGATGCCAGCAGGGCCACACTCCCTCTGAAGGCTCTAGGAGAGGACCTGTTCCCGGCCTCTGCCAGCTTCTGGAGGCCCAAGGTGTTCCTCGGCCTGCTGCTGCATTACCCCAGTCTCTGCCCCCCTCTGTGTCTGTGTCCTCGGCCCTTCTTAGGAGGACACTTGTCATCGAGTCTAGGTCCCAACTTAATCCGGTATGACCTCATCTCAGTTAATTACGTCTGCAAAGACCCTACCTCCAAAGAAGGTCACGTTCTGATGTTCTGAGGCGACATGAATTCTGGGGGGACACTCACTTATTATGGTGCCCTTTCCATGTTTCAATGTGGACGCCATCTGCTTCCTGCAGGGCATCTTGTAATTGTGAAGCTGTTGGTTCTCAGGTGGGCAGAAGGGGCATCTTGTGACCTGGTGTTGGTGAGAGACGGGCCCCCCAGGGAGGAGAGGACAGCAGCATAGCCTCAGCCCGCATTGCAGTCAGTAACATTCATTCAGCCTACATGCACTGATTAAATGCCTGCTGTATGCCAGGCACTAGACGGATGAATGTCCCTGCCCTTGTGGAGCAGACACTCTGGGACGGGGGAGGCAGCCACCAAACATGCGTGAACCAACAGGCAAATGGTGATGGCTGCAAACAAAGACAGAGAAAACGAGATGGGGTGAGATGGGGTATATCTGGTGGGCAGGGAGACTGCTGTTAGGAGGAGACGCCCCATGCACTGGGACAGGAAGGAGGAGAGGCAGCGTGGAAGGAGCTGGTGTGGAAGTGTTCCAGCCTAGCCAGTGCACAGCCCCTGAGGCAGGAATGCAGTGGGCAGGGTGAACACGGGCCAGACCAGGCAGGGCCTGAGGGTGGGGGGAATGCGTTTGGATTCTATTCTAAGTTTATTGGGCAAAAAACATCAACTGGAAAAGCATTTCAGCAGGGGCAGTATTTGGGCAGGAGCTAGAGGTGGAGGCTGGGAGTCATGGCTCAGCTGTGTGTGCTCAGGCAAGGCCATGGCCTCTCTGGGCCAGTTTCCTCCTCTGCAAACTGGGGAGGAGGGTTAAGGAGAGTTAGTTGGGAGTGATTAGGCTGGACAGCTCCTATCTCTGCATAAGGCTGCTGGGCTGACTTGAAAAGGAGGCAAGGCCAGGTTGAGCAGCCAGAGTGCTGTGATCAGCTAGTGATGTCTGCTTTGGGTGAGTGATTTGCAAACAGCATCATGTGTGTTATTGTCCGTGTTAGACCCACAGTGTTTTTCAGACTTTCCCCGTGAATCACCAGGGATCTTGTTTCAATGCAGCGTCAGATTCAATAGGTCTGGGGTGGCATTCAAGATTCTGCATTTGTAACCAGCCTCCGGAGGGGCTGAGGCTGCTGGTCTGGGAGGGCCACACTCAGTGAGGGAGCAGGGAATCCATCACCAGTACATTCTCTTGCTGTAAACATAGTTAGTGAATGCTGACTCGGAGGAAGACAGGGCTGTATTTGAGTCCTGCCTCTCTGTGTGCCCTTGAGCAGATGGGCACTCCTCCCGCAGGACGGGCAGCAGACGTGATGCCGTGTGCCCTTGCCCCCCACAGGTCCCAGGAACTTCACCTGCGACCCGAGTCACACTCATACCTGCCTGAGCTGGGCAAGTCGGAGATGGAATTCCTGGAGAGCAAGCGCCCTCGCCTGGAGCTGCTGCCTGACCCCCTGCTGCGGCCCTCGCCCCTGTTGGCCGCTGGCCAGCCCGGGGGCTCCGAGGACCTGTCCAAGGTAAGGCCTGGCCTCAGCCGGGAGCCCCTCTAAGGGTTTGGGTGCTGCTGCGATTGGGCGGGGAACAAGGGAGGGGGTAGGCATGCTGGGCTGGGGGGATGGCTTGGGCGAAGGCTGGGAGAAGGGCTGAGCCCGGGGCGTGCAGAGGCTGGGCAGCCAGAGGAGGGTCCAGGGACGAGCTTGGCTCCATGGGCCATTTCTTGGCTGGAAAGGGACAGCTTCCCCCACTGCCCCCTCCAGCTGCCGGAGTGTGTCCAGCCCGTGGGGACCACTGTGCCCTGGAGGGCGCCTGCATTTTACTCTTCTTTAAGCAGAAAGTCGAGCTGAGGTGGAGGGGGAGAATGGGCACAGATTAAGCGCTCATGGTTTGCTGCTGAGAGAGGTTTTTCTGCTATTTCAGTGAACCTCAGGACCGTCCACGCTAGAAGCTCATTTGCTCTCTATCTAAACGGAGGAATCACAGCCAGTGGCCCAGATGCTTCTGTCCCCTGGGGTCCCCCAGCTGCCTCAGAGGCTGTCATTTCACTGTCACTGCCTAGGGTGGGGCAGGGACTGTGGCCGGATGATATGCTCATCCTTGGCCGGCTGCGTGATGGATGTCCTTTCCGCACGTGCTGAGCAGTGCGTTTACGCTCCTTCATGACCATGAGGACGCACATTAGCTCATTAACGGCCGCCCAGCTGCTGGGTGAGGTCAGTGCTCATCTCACTGCAGCACCAGTGGGGGTGGGTGGGGCCTGGGAGCCAGGACAGGGGAGGGAAGTGGCCCACTCGGACCTGCTGGATCCTCTTCTCTGCCCGACACTGGATTGGTGGGATTTCAGGCTGAGGCCAGTTCTTTATCGGGGGGCTGACAGGAAAGGGGTTTCCCGGGGTGGTCACGATGATGATGACAAGCTAACATGGAGGCCCTGACTGTGTGCCGGCTACTGTGCTGAGTGTGAGTGTCCTTCCATTGTGCCTTTCCAGCCTGATGAAGCCCGGTCTGCAATCACCTTTTATAGGCGGGGCCCCAGGCTAAGGGAGCCACTCACCCACGGTCACTGGGAAGTGGGGAGTGGGCCCTGAAGCCCAGGCAGCCCGGGTCTGTAGCCCAGACCTGCCCCCCGGGCTGTCCCGCCTCGGGCTTCCCCTCTGGTCCCCCGTGCCTGCCATTCTGCCATCCCTGCGTTAGCCTACTCCTCATAGATTCCATCACTGCTCAGCCTCCTGGGAGGGATGTTGCTGTTGGAAAAGCTATTCCCTGAAGTGGCTCTTGGGCAGTAGGGGAGTGGGGTGCATGTGAAGGGGGGCACAGGGCCACACCAGGGATGCTTGATGTCCACCCCCCACGAGGGACCAGAGCCCCGAGTGGTCCATATCCCTGTGCTCATGTCTGGTTCTGCCCAGAGAACAGGCTGACGGGTGTCTCTGGACAGCCCTGTTGGGCCTCTGCTGCCTGCCGCGCATCTCTCCGGAACTGGGCTCTGAGTCCTCAGACCTGTGGGTCCTTCTGAGGGTCTCCAGGCCTGACAGTGGCTCTGTGCTTGTCCTTCTTCTTAGGGCTCCCTGGGGATGCTTCCTCTCCCTCTGTGGGTCTTTCTCAGTCTTCGCTTCTGTCTCTGTTTTTCTCTGTCTCTCTGTCCCCGTGTCTCGGTCTTTCTCTGCCTGGGGTGTGTGTGTGTGTCTATGTCTGTCTGTCTCCGTATTTCTGTTTCTCTCTATCTCTGTCTCTGTGTCTGTCTTTCTCTGTCTTCTCTTCCTGGACCCCATGGATGTGGGGGAGTGATGGGCCCAGTGTAGGGGCCTGGCTGGACCAACTACGGTAATTGCTCCAGGCTGTTAAGAACATTTGGAAAGTATGAGCAAATTTTGGGCAAGGGAAGAAGCCAGGGGAGAAACACAACTCTGAGGGAGTTCAGATGTTTTTTGCATCTGCTGTGTAGGATTCAGCTGGGTACGTGAGACGGGAATTTGATGGGATTTTTTTTTTTTTTTTTAACAGCACCTCCCTCCCCACTGGCCCCGGCTGTGTTCCTTTTTCATATAAAAATATGAAATATAAAAAGTCCTGTTTTATAATGCTTCCGTGGCCTTCAGCCTCTGGAGTCCTGTGGCAACAGAGGCTTCCTTTGGAATTCACCAAACTTTGTTCTGGGACTTTAGAATCATCACAGACAGCACCATTTCTGAAAATCTCTTTGTCTGTTGGGGCCCCGTTGGCTGAAAGGGACAGAAAACCCATGTCAAACTGGTTTAGGCCGGAGTCCTGGCTCATATAACTGAAATCGAGGGGGTGTTGGCTTCAGGCACAGCTTGATCCAGGTGACACGTTACCAGGTCTCTATCTCTGTCCATTTCTTGGCCCTGCCATCTTGCACATGGTCTTGGTGTATTAACAAGGAGAAAGTTTGAGTGTCCAGGCCTTCTTCTTCCCACATTCAAGGCCAAAAAAAAAGAACTTTCCCTCTGTCTCCACATTTCCAGGACAAAGCTGTTTATCTCCCTGCCTTTGACTGAGGCCCAGGCCTGTCCTGGAAGCCATCATTGTGACTGGGGGAAAGGACTGTGGGTGCCTGAGGCTGGCCCTGCCCTTTCCTGGGTCTGAGACAGGGGGAGCCCCAGTGGGTCCTCTCCAGCCCCCAAGGCTGTTGCTGCCTCTGTGTCTGTAATTTTACATAATGAGTTTTTCTGTTCCACGTTGGCCTGAATTTTTACACCAAGGGCGTCTGATGGGGAGAATGGTGCCGACTGCTACCTAGCGGTGACTGGTGAGGGTATAGGATTGTTGTTTTCCTCCTGTGGCTTTGGGCCTAAACGAAGGCCAGCAGCCATCGGGAGAACCATCTGGAGGCCCGCTAGCCAGGCTCCCTTGGTCCCATTCCTGGAAAACTCAGCACTGCAGAAAGCACCCTTTGCCCTTCAGGCTTGCATCATCGTCTGTTCAGACTGAGGTGAAATTCACATAACATGAAATTAACCACTTTGAAGTGAACAATCCAGTGGCGTTCAGTACAGTCACGGTGTTGGACACCCACCTCTGTCTAGTTCCAGAGCATTTTCATCACCCCAGAAGTGAACCTGGTACCCATCAAACAGTCACTTCCTCCTCGCAGCCCCTGGCAACCACCGATCTGTTTTCTGTCTCTATGGATTTGCCTGTTCTGGACACTTCGTATCAATGGGATCATGCGATATGTGGCTTTTTATGTCTGGCTTCTCTCACTCAGCGTCATGTTCTTAAGGTTCATCTGTGTTTTGCCATGCGTCTGTACGTCACTCTGAATCATATTCCATTGTATGGAGAGACCACACTTGATCTGTCAGTTGACGGATCTGCCTGTGTGGTTTTGCTTAGAATAAAAGCTAAGCCTGAACCTTAAGGAAGAAGTCATTGAAGAAGATGGATTTTCCCCATCAAGAATTTAAGAAAAAGTTTCCAGCAACTTTTCCAACAGTTGCTAGCGGTTGCCAACTGCTTCGTCTCACCCCTGCGCTGCTCCTGTCGGGTTTGGGGATGGAAACCTTCTTTTTGCTCATGTCATTTTGAGAATTATCCCTGGGTTGGATGAACTGTTTCAGGGTGTCCTGGCCCCGAAAGCCTTCTGTCCACAGCCCTTGTTCTTGCTGTGCTCCTCTCCGTCCCTTCTCAGTCCTGGTGGAAGATCAGAGGTGGGCAGAAGAGTGGTTTCCTACAGCAGGTAGCAGGACTGGGCTCCAGGAACCATATCGCCAAAGCCTTTTGTCTCAAGAAGCCTGAGAAATGGGACTTACCTGGTGGCACGGTGGTTAACAATATGCCTGCCAATGCCAGGGACGCAGGTTCGAGCCCTGGCCCAGGAAGATCCCACGTGCCGCGGAGCAGCTGAGCCTGTGTGCCACAACTACTGAGCCTGCGCTCTATAGAGCCCGCGAGCCACAACTACTGAGCCCGCGCGCCTAGAGCCCGTGCTCCACAACAAGAAGCCACTGCGGTGAGAAGCCCCGCGCACTGCAACGAAGACCCAACTCAGCCACCCCCAGCAAAAAAAAGAACCCTGAGAAATGATTGAGGCTGTGGAGGGAGACCAGCCAAGCGCCCTGGGGCACAGAGGGAAGGGGCGGATCTCAGTTAAGGGCTGGGGGAGGGGGCGTGGATGGGGGGGTCTGATTTCAGGTGGCGGAAAGGTGCAGTTAGGAGAGGGAGTGGCCGGTACAAAGGTCCGGAGATGCCACGGTGCTCAGCCTGCTTCTGGTCTGGCGTGTGTGGGGTCAGGTGCCTGCAGCCCCTGTGTCTGCCCTCCGCCCTCCTATCCGGGAGCAGTTAGGGCCAAACACACATACACACATACACACACACACACACACACACACACACACACACACTCCTTCTGAGTATTTCTCTAGGGGATCTGTCTTCTGTGCACAGTTTTGCCTCTAATTTCAGGGGGTCTTAGACCCTGGAAGGGATCTTACTCTTGCTTTTCTGCCCAGACACATGGTTCTGAGGGATGAGTGAATGCATGGTGGCGACCCCGCTTCTGCTGTGGGACCCCCAGCAACCTGGTTGCATGCTCTGCCTGCTTCTGGAGAGTTCTGAATGAGGCCTGGTCTCTCCCGTCCTGTGCCCTCCAAGCCAAGGCTCCATCGCTTTGTGGCTGGTGACCTCGGGCACGTCGTTGAATCTCACTGGACCTTAGTTTCCTCATCTGGAAAATGGGGAAAACCATATTTTCACTTCCAGGGTGGGCTGTGACAATTATGTGAGTTAAGAGCACAGGTTGGCAAACTCGGCAAGCTCCAACCTGGCTCTCAGTGTGGGTCTGTAAATAAAGTTTTATTGGCACTCAGCCATGCCCATTCTTTCGTGTCCTGTCTGTGGCTGCATTCCCACTACAGTGGTGGGTGAGTAGTTGGGACAGAGGCCGTCTGACCTACAAAGATTGAAGTGTTTTTCCACCTGGCCCTTTACAGAAAGTGTGCCGACCGCTGGCTTAGAGCCGTGCCAGGCCTGTGCCTGCAGGTTCCCGTACCCTCATCTGTGCCATGGGGATGCAGTGGCAGCCCCCTGGGAGAGCCACAGCCGGGGCCAGGGTGTGGGGTGTGCCGAGGACTGGGACGGGGCCTGGTTCGGTTTCCTAGGCGACCCCGAGGAGCGTGGAGGCCCACCTCAGAGCCATGGGGCAGGGCCACATCAGAGCTGTTGAAGGGCTTGAGATCTTTTCTGCCTTTGCCCCCAGGGCTCTGGGTGTTTGGAGGACCTGGGAGTCTCAACACCAGCTCTCCCACGTCTCAGATGGCAACGATGAGGCCGGGGTGATCCCCAGACACTGGAGCCCTGTGGGCTTCGGTGGTGTGTGTGTGTGTGTGTGTAGGACCAAGACCCCGAGGCCAGGAGGGGTGGACTTAGAATGGCACAGGCTCTGCTCAGCTGGAGCTGGGGGGGGGTGGGGTGGCACTTGGCAGCCCCGGGGCTGCAGTTGTCCCCGGGAATAATGTGTCTTCTGTCCTCCGGCTGCAGCTGCCTTGGGGGTGGGGAGGCAGCGGCCTGGAGCTCCTCCTGGGGCCTCCTCTGCCAGCAGCTGCTGGCTTGGCCTTGAGGATGGCACAGGGCGGGGCTGGGTTTGGGGGCAGGACAGCCCCAGCCGATGCCTGTGGAGCTCTGACAGTGTGCCAGGCTCTGAGCTGAGTGCTCTGCACATGTTAACTCATTCGAGCCTCACAGCAGGCAGGAGGTGGGACTTGTCCCATTGTACAGATGAGGAAACGGAGGCAGATGATCCGGCTGTGGTCATGACGATGCTGGGAGGTGGCAGAGTGCTTGGGAATTTGAACTCGGGGCTGTACAGGTGAATGCTCCGGGACAAGGACTGGGTTTTATTTTTTTATTTTATTTATTTTTTAAACTTTTGTTGGTGGAATGAAGGAGTCGCCGAATAACTCAATGAAGGATTCCCTTGTTTGTTTAACACATTTTTGAAAACAACTTCATTACACAAAGAGTAATACTCAGTGAGGGAAAATCAGAAAAACGCTGGTAAATTAAAAAGAAGAAAGTGAAAATACCCGCCTTCTCCCCCGCTGCCCCGGTAACTACTTTTGACATCTCTGTATCCCGTTCTCATAGTTTTCCTGTGTTTGTGTATATCGCGTACACAACTGGGTCTGCACTGTGTATGATGTTCTGTAACTTGCTGGTTTGGACTGAGCATTGTGAATCAGTGTTCACGGAGCATCAGTCTGGAGGTCGTGGGTCTTGGTTCTCGAGGAGTTTGGTCTGGTGGGAGGGCACAGATGGGGTAAGTGGGGTAAGAGAGAGGTGTGTTGTGGGGAAAGGAAAGAGGGAGGGCTTCACGACTTGAGGGACGGTTGGGGAAACTTGCGTGTAGGAGGATAAAAAGGATCTGCACTTTGGAAAAGGCTGGGGAAGGAACACCTGGCAGGAGGACCAGTGAAGGCAAAGACAGAGAGCTGGGATCAGTAAACAACCCAGTATTTGGCACATGGGGGCTGGCACGACAGATGCCTGAAGTCATGGCTGGAAACTTGTGGTTTTTGGGGGGATGGGGGGTGCCCCCTGCGCTGATTCCACACCTGTTCTTCCTCCACCACAGGACCGCAGCCTGACAGGCAAGCTGGAGCCGGTGTCTCCTCCCAGTCCCCCACATGCTGACCCTGAGTTGGAGCTGGTACCTCCACGGCTCTCCAAGGAGGAGCTGATCCAGAATATGGATCGGGTGGACCGCGAGATCACCATGGTAGAGCAGCAGATCTCCAAGCTGAAGAAGAAGCAGGTGCGTGTGGGTGGGGCAGTGGCGGCTCTCAGCTCCCGATTCAGCAGCAGCGGCCGCTGAGAAGATAACAACACTAGTAGTTATAGCAGTTGTGAACGTGTGCTGAGCACGGCCCATTGTACTGGCTCATTTTTATGCCCTTTACGTTTATTGGACAAGAGAGCCGTTTTGTGTGGTGCTGTCCGAGGGAGCTTTCTGCACTGTCCACAATGGTAGCCACTACCCGTATGTGACTGTTGAGCCCTTGAACTGTGCCTAGTGCAGCTGAGGAACTGAATTTTTAATGTCGTTTAATTTGAATTGAAATGAAATTTACACTTGGATAGCTACGTGTGGCTACTGTACTGGGATGGCACAGGAACGATGGGTGGGAGGTCAGCATTTACAGCCAGGCTGTCCAGACATGTGGGGTGGGCAGTTACTTCTCTGTGCCTCACTTTCCTCACGCACAATGTGGGGGGAGATATCACGTGACTCTGACCCTGGCTCTGGAAGCTGTACGAGCTGGGCCTCCTAACTCTGCCGTGGAACATTCACCTCTCTGAGCCTCGGTTTCTTGTCTGTGAGATGGGCACAGGTGTGACACCACCTCATAAGATTGAGGAGCGAACAGAGTCATGTGGTGAAAAGAAGTCCTCGTTGTCACTGTCGAAACCAAAAGAAAAGTTAACGTAAAGATTAATTATATTAACTTTATAATTTTAGCTTTAATATTAATTGATAGAAAGTTAGTTGATAATCTGCCTTTTCCTGGGTCTCCTCCTGCTTCCGTCTGTGGCATCTTCAGGTGTCTGCTCAGATGTCCCCTCCACAGAGGGACCCGCCCTAGCCTTTACAGGAGTCCTCATCCCCAGCCATCCTCTACCCTGGGGGTCAGCAAATCCAGCCAGATCCAGCTCGGTGCCTGTTTTTGTAAATAAAGTTTTATTGGCACACAGCCACGTCCATTTGTTTACACATCATCTGAGGCTGCTTTTATGATACAGCCGCAGAGCTGGGTGGTCACGACAGAGACTGTGTGGCCAACAGAGCCTAAGATATCTACTTCCTGGTCCTTTACGGAAAAAGTTTGCCACCCCTGCTCCAGCCCGTTATCCTGCCTGATGGTGTCACCATTTGAACTAATACATATCTTGCTTTGTGACACTGTGGTCGTCTCACGACAACGGTGTAAAAGCAGAGTTCTTGTCTCCTGTTCCCTGCTGTGCTCCTAGCAACGCCAGCACGTAGTAGGTGCTTCTTAAAAACTGTGGATTGAGATAGTGTGACACGTGTTGACCCTGGGGGAAGCAGGGTCACACCCGATCCCTGCCAGGTAAGGAGGTATGGGCTCCGTGGAGGTTCACGGACCCACTCTGGCCACCATGGGCAGTAGAGGGAAGGCTGGTGAGAGATGCTTCCCGGAAGCCAGTTCAGGGCTATGTGAGTGGAACTGGAAAGATGTGCAGTGGGAGGAAGCATTGATCCCAAGAGGCCTCGGGGCTGTCGTTCGCCTGGGGGGACCTGAGGATGGTCCAGAAGCTGGACTGGTCAGTGAGGCTTGGCCAGCTGGGGGTGGTAGGTGGGTTTCCAGGATGGCAGCTCAGCATGTAGGGGGGACCGGGCCCCGGTTGGAGTCAGGCAGGCGTTGCCAAGGCCCGTGGAGTGCTGGGACCTTTAGTCCCCCTGGGCCTGGCTTTGGGCCCAGGCTGAAGCCGCAGGCCATGTGCACACGTTTGTGACTGCAGCCAGAAGCCACGTGGCTCAGGGCAGCCCTCGATAGATTGTTGGGTTTTAATTCCACTTTGGCATTTTTCTTTTTTAACTAAAATTCACAAAATATGGCTCATCTTAAGGTGGACAACCCAGCAGCCTTTAGTACGTTCACAGCGTTGTGCAACCAACCGTTCTGTCTAGTTCCAGTTCCAAGACATCTTCATGACCCCAAAAGGAGGCCCCCTACACAGTCGCAGTCACTTCCATTTTCCCGTCCCCACCAGCCGCTAATCCGCTTTCTGCCTCTATGGATTTGTCTGGACGTTTTCTATAAGTGGGATCAAACACTTTTTGTGTCTGGCATCTTCCACTCAGCATCCTGTTTTCAAGGTTCGTCCATGCTGCAGCCTGTGCCAGTGTTTCATTCCTTTTACTGCCAAGTAATATTCCACTGCATGGATGGATGGACCACGTTTGTTTATCCGTGCATCAGTTGATGGGCGTTTGGGTTATCTCCACCTTTTGACTATCGTGAACCACGCCGTGAACTTTTGCGTTCATGTTTTTGAGCACCTGTTTTCAATTCTTTGGGTCTGTACCTAGGGATGGAATTGCTGGGTCCCGTGGTAACTCTTTGTTTAACGTTTGGTGCCTCAGGGAGGGGCACCTTCACTGACTGGCGAGAATCTCCTTTCTGGCTGTGTATGCCTTCCATTTCTTGGCTTAGTTTGTTTAGCACCGTTTGGAGGGATTTCAGTGTTTGGGCAGGTGCTGGCTGCCCTTCTGAAAGCTACCAACAGGGGTCACTGTGGGACTGAGGCAGCTCGGCTCAACCCTCCGGGCCTTTGTGCCAGCAGAAGACAAAACGATCTTCTGGCTCTTTCTGCGTTGCTCTCCTCTTGGCCGTGTTTTTGAGTTCATAATGGTTTGCTCCATGGTCATGGGCAGGATGTGTGAGCCTTGTGAGCAAAGAACAGTGTTCTCATCTCACTCAAGATGCCCTGTCAGATTGTACGCCTGGGCACTGGCCTCCTGTGTGACCTTGGGCCAGTGTCTTAAGCTCTCTGGTCTTTGCTTTGCCTTTTGGGTATAAAGCAGACAGCAGCATGAAGGGAAGTCCTTTATGGTGTTTGGAGGAGGGGGGTCCAGTATGAAGACCGCAGGGCAGATGACGATAACGATGATGATGAGAAGCTGCCTTTTAGGTGCTGAGTGCTTTGCGTGCATCAGCTTGTTTAATTCTCATATCAACTCTCTAGGATAGAAACTTTAATTATCCCCACTTTCCAGATGAGGAAAGTGAGGCTCAGGAGTTTAGCAAGCTCCCAAGGTTACATAGCAAGTAAAGAGTAGAAATAGTGTTCTGGTCTGGACAGTTCGGGTCCAGAGTCTCCACAGCCTCTCCTGAGGATGACGGTACTGATGGTGGAAATAATGGATAACGGCTGGCCTTCAGCGAGCCCCCAGTCTGCACAGTACATACATTAACTCATCAGGGAGGCACAGCCACGAGCCCCACTTTACAGATGTGGAAGCTGAGGCACAGCGGAGTTAAGCTGCTCGCTGATGCTCACCAAGCTGATAAATCACCAAGGTTGGACTTGAACCCAGGAAGGCTGGCTGCAGAGCCCGGAGTTGGCCCTGGTCGGGCCCTCCCCTTTGGGAGCTGGGGCCTCTCCGGGGCTCGGAGTCCCTGCGGGTGACTCAGGGGAAATGGTTAGCAGCCTGACTTCCTGTGTGGGGCCACCAGCCCCGCCGCGCCGGGGTGCCGCCCTCCCGCCCATGGGCAGGGGGCGCTGTCTCTCCTTCCTCCTGCTGGCGTGCTCACCACTCCACTCTCCCCGCTCGCTCCCCACAGCAACAGCTGGAGGAGGAGGCCGCCAAGCCACCGGAGCCCGAGAAGCCCGTGTCGCCACCACCCATCGAGTCGAAGCATCGCAGTCTGGTGCAGATCATCTACGACGAGAACCGGGTACGCCCTGACCTGCCCCGCAGAGCCCCTACACCAGCTTCTCCTGCTCTCCCTGTGCCGGCCACCAGGTGGGATGCAGGTGTCGCCGTGAAGGGCCTGGCTCTCTCCCGGGGCCTTGGTGTTCCCATCTGTGAAATGGGAACCTGTATGACCCCCACCCCCACCCCCCCCACACCCCGCAAACCTGGGTTTGTGTGTGGGAGGGGGAAAGGGTGGCCAGTGGAGACCCGTCTTGGTGTGGCTGTGGTTTGTTCTGCTCAGACATGCCGACTGGTGTGGACCATGGCTGGCCTGTGGGATGCAAATGGAAATGCAGGCATCAGGTCATAGGAGAGCTTCAGGGGCCAGTTGATCTGCGGGGGGAACGGGCAATCACTTAGGTACTCATGCAGAAGAAATTCCTGTAATGCAGAAAGCAATAGTAATATTATTCATCACGACGGCAAACATTAGTTGAACAGCTCCTCCAGGCGATGGGCCAGGGTTTTTACATAGCAGTCCTCAGAGGGTAGGTATGGTGATTGTTTCCATTTAACACAGGGAGAAATTGAGGCCCAGAGAGGTTAAGTGACTTGTCCAAAGTCACACAGCTGGGAAGCGGTGGACCTGGGATTTGAACCCGTGGGCCATCAGATCCCAGGGCCTGATTCGTCAGCACTGACTGGCCTCTGCTTACATTTAGCCCTGGAAAGGGCTGTTGGATGGTTGAACGCAGGGTCTGTAGCAGGTGGTGGGGGCTTATAGAGATCTGTGGAGGGCAGCTGCTGGGTGTCTGGAGGGGGAGGGGCTCAGGGTACCCAGAGCAAAGTGTCTCCCAGGGGCTGAACCCCAAGGCTTGAGCTGCTCTAGAGCCTGGGAACATGTGATTGGTGCCTAGGGCTGCAGCTCCAGGCAGGAAGCTATTGGATCAACTGGTGGCTCTGCCTCCACCTCTTGAAGCTGCAGCAGATGCAGGATGAGACTGAACCTGCTGGAGGCCTGGGAACTGTGTGCTGGGCCTTGCAGGGCCGGCCACCCTTCCATGCCCTGGCTCCCTACCCCAAATAACACTAATAACAATCACAATGATAGGAGAACTAAGGGGCCACATGTGCTTTAGCCAGATGTCCTGGGTTCAAATCCCATCTCTACCACTTCCTGGCACTGTGACCTTGGGCAAATTAATTAAGTCTCCCTGCAACCCGTGTTCCTTACCAGTAAAATGATGATAATTATAGCACCTACCTTATCCCATGGTGTGGGGATTAAATGAGTTCGTTATGTAGTGCCCTTAGAACAATGCCTGGCACCACGTAGCTGGCACTATTAATTGTTGTCATAGTTGTTGCCTTTGTTATTCTTTTCTTCTTGTTATTGTTTATATTTTGCATGATTTCATTTATTCCTCTCCAGACCCATTTAAGGTAGGTACTATTATTCTCTCTATTTCACTCATAAAGAAGCCATGGCATTAAAAAATAAAGAAGCCATGGCTCAGAGAGGGAAGGTGACCTACCTGAGACTGCACAGCAAGTGAGCTTTGAGGCTGGGGATCGGAGCCAGGGTTGAGTTGGCTCCAGGAGCCTGTGGTAGGGGGGACAAAAGCAGAGCCCCAGGCAGCCCCTCTGCCTGCCCTCCCTGATCCTTGGGTGGGAAAGCAGGCACAGTTCCTTCCAGCAGCTGTTGTGGCAAGTTGACGGCTTTGCCCAGGATGTCACCACAGTGCCCTTGGCCCTTTTTGGGGGCTCAGTCTTTTGGGGGCCGGCAGACTCTAGCAGGCTGGAGCCCTCAGCCCTCCCCAGCCAGACTCGAAGGCACAGGCCTTTGGTGCCCCCTGTGGGAAATTGGCTCCACGTTCCATCCCAGCCACTCGTCCCCACTTCCCTGGGGGTTTGCCTAAGCAGTAATTTGGGGGGTCCCCTCCGGGTCTCACCAGGTTCTCCCCAAAGAGCTATAGCTACAGATCTGATTGGTCTTTCGTTCCTTGGCCTCAGCACTCCCCCTCCCCCAAGAGCAGTTAAGACACTCCTTCCCAGGTCTTACCCTGGGTGGTCTCCCTGCCAGAATTCCCGCTTCCTCCTGCCCTGATTTTCTGCAGCTCTGTGTGAGGGAGGGTGGTGGGTGGGCCTGGATTCCAGTCCAGCCTGTGCCCTCATGAGCTGGGTGGTTTATTTCACTTCCAGGCCTTCCATCGTCCCGGGTCCTGGCCACAGTCTTTTTTTTTTTTTTTCTTCATTTTAAATAAATTTATTTATTTCATTTTTGGCTGCATTGGTCTTCGTTGCTGCACGCGGGCGTTCTCTAGTTGCGGTGAACTGTGGCTACCCTTCATTGTGGTGCGCGGGCTTCTCATTGTGGTGGCTTCTCTTGTTGTGGAGCACAGGCTCTAGGCGCACGGGCTTCAGTAGTTGTGGCGCGCGGGCTCAGTAGTTGTGGCTCACGAGCTCTACAGCGCAGGCTCAGTAGTTGTGGCGCACGGGCTTAGTTGCTCCGCAGCATGTGTCCCGGACCAGGGCTTGAACCCATGTCCCCTGCGTTGGCAGGCGGACTCTTATCCACTGCGCCACCAGGGAAGTCCCCCTGGCCACATTCTTGAGGCCACAGAGTTGATGTGGCTGAGACGGTGACTGGAAGGGCTTTGTAAACTGTGAAGTCCTGTGCCAGGAGGGGTCCAGGAAGTCAAGATTCTTGGGTACAAGAGGCAAAAACTCAGCTCAGACTGGTTGAGGCTTAAAGAGGGGTTATTGAGTCTCGCGATGAAAGTTGGTGTTAGTTTACTTCAAGTATGTGTGGACTCAGGTGCTCAAACAAAGATGTTTGGGAGCGCTCTGTCCCCACCTCTGCTCTCTCTGTGCCAGTGTCATTCCCAGGCGGGGTTTCGCAGGACATGGAGAAATGACTGCCCGCAGCTCTAAGCCCACTGACCACTCCCAGGCCAGGTGGGAAACTCTTCCCAGACGTCTCAGCAACAGTCCCAGGGTTGGCTCTCATTGGCTGGCTGGAGTCACGAGCCCACTTCTCAGCCAGTGGAGGCCAGTGGATTTGAGTACACTGATTGGTCAGGGCTGGATCTTAGGCCAACCTCTGGAGTCTGGTGGTGGAGTCAGCCCCCTCCCCACCCTGCCCCAGGGACTAGATAGAGGAGGGGGGCGCTTCTCCCAAGAGGAGGTTAGGGGCAGTGGAGCGGAGGCTGGCGGGGCCTATGCAGCCTGTGCCCCCGACCCCAGGCTGGTGCTTACCAAGTTGGGGTCCCAGAGCACAGGCATTGTCCTCTCTCCCCCGCAGCGCCTCAGGCTGGGGGCTTTATGCCCATTTATGCTGATTTCATCCTGATGGGGTTCTGACAGTAAGTGGGAGTCACTGGCCTTCCCTCAGCGCCCCTACTCCATATTTTCAGATGAGGAAATAGAAGCCCTGGTTAATTTCCCCGCGGCCTTTCAGCTAGTGAGTGTCGGGCTAGGACTCCAGCCCTGGTCCCTGGGATTCGGAGACCAGGCCTCTGCCTGGTTCAGGTGCGCAGGGCGCATCACACTTACCCTGCCCGTCCATTCATTCATTCAGCAGCCGTGTAACTGGACACCTGCTCTGGGCCTCCCACTGTTCCAGGCACTGGGGGCGCAGTGGTGACCTCGGCCCCAGCCCACTCATGTTGGCTTTCTGATGGGGGGAGACGGAATCACACTCAAGCCACCACATGCAGGCACAATGAGGGCCTGAGGAAGTTGCCCCTCCTTGTCCCGATCCCCCTTTCTTTCCTTTCATCTCTGCCTCACTTTGCCCCAGCCCCGTTGACCCTCGTGCTTCCTTGACCGTGCAGGCGCGCTCTTGCCTCAGGGCCTTTGCACTGGCTGCACCCTCTGCCCGCAGCTCCTTTTTCCCACTGGGCTCACTCTCTCACTCTTTCAGCTGTTTGATCAAATGTCCCCTTTTCAGCCAAGGCCCATTTTGACCCTCTGTTTAATCCTGAAAACCGTCAACGCCTCCTCTCCCTGGCTTTAATTTTGTCCTTTGCCCTTGTTCCCACTGGACATAATTCATATTTTCATGTTTATTGTGAACAGAGGCTCTGTGAGGACAGGGATATCCGTCTTCCTCTCCCAGCTATATCTCTAGCACCTAGAACAGTGCCTGGTACACAGTAGGTGCTTACTAAATGTCTGCTGAACAAATGAATGAGTGGCGGAGGGTAGGGAGACTCTTCCTCCGGAAGAGTCCTCTGGTTTGGGGGCTGTGGGGACTGGCCTCTGCCCCCAGTGAAGGCTGGCGGGGGTCCCCCTGCCTGGGCTGAGCCTCAGGGGCCGGAAGCCGAGTGGGCAGGAGCCCCTCAGATGCCTTGGGCAGGAACAGCCAGGACTTACTGCCCCTCGGGGGATCAATCGGATTAAATTTTAATCCTCCTTCCTTTCCTGCTGGTTCCTCTGAGAGGCGGACACAAGGGTCTGTCTCTAAATGCCCCACCGGCTGGAACACGCAGCTTCCCGCCAGGCAGGGCCTGCGCGGCTGTTCTGCAGACTGGGCTCTGGCTCATCATCCCTTCGGGGCACGAGGACGAGGCGTCAGCGCGCATAGGGTGGGGAGGGGGGGTGGCTGCGTGGCGGGGCCGGGCAGGTGCACACAGATGGCAGAACAGGAAACAGAGTTCTTCTAGGCCTCGAGGGGCAGGAACGGGCGCTGCAGGGCCAGGACTGGGAAAGGCCTCTTGGAAGCAGTGGGTGGGCCGTCGCCCCGAGGAGGGCATTCGGGCGCGGGGGTCACAGCTCAGGCGAAGGCTCACAGAGGAGACAGGGTCTCCATTGATCTTCAAAGGGAATGTGTCGGGGGTGGGAGGTGGAGGTCTGGTGGGTCTGGGAGGATGCTCACACTTCGAGTTTGGGTAAAACAAACACAAGCGGCATTCGTCAGCGCTAGCGAAGGATGTGTAATTAAGGGACAACTGGCACAGCGCTGGTACTCTAGGAATTTAGGGCAGTGGGCAATCCAGGTAGACGTCCTGGGGGAGACTTGAGCTAGGTCTGCACAATGGGCTCTGTTGGGAAAAGGTAGAAGGATATTTGCAGTGGAGAGGACTGTGGCCTGTCCAAAGATGGTGAGGAAGCAGAACTCATGGAGGCCCTCTGATGGCTGAGGGTGAGAAGGAAATCAGAGAGTAGGACCCAGGTCCTCTTTGGTCTTCGATTTTAAGCATCTTACTAGTAAAGTTTTTTATCCAGTGTGCTTATGACTAAGCGGGACAGAGACGAGCAATTCTCTTGGTAATGACCAAGACTGAAGCATTTTGTAGAGCATTTTGGGGGTCTAGGCACCCTGATTCTCAGCTTCAGACTCCCTCCCCACCCGAGTCGTGATTCGGGGCTTTCAGAGCAGCGGCTCAGGCCCCGTGCCGAGCCGGGCCCTTGCCTCTGCCTCTGCGTCTGGCCGTCCTAACTGCTCCTGGCATCCAGGGCTTCCTCCAAATTCCTCTGCCTACAGGGAGCGTTGTCCTAACGGACTTGTGAACAGGAGTCCACGAATTCCGCCTCACTCACTCAGCCGTCTCCGTCACACACCCGGGAGGGCTCTGGAAGGGGTCTTCCGGCTGCTGGTACAGACGAGGACACCAGGCCTCGTGGGTAACTGCTCCCCGAAACGCTGTAGCGCTTGGCAGCTGGACGCGGTGTGGAGGGCTGGTCAGCGGGGGCCTAGAGGGAGATAGGGGCTGGGCTCCTGGGCTTCCTAGGTAGGCGGGTGCTGCCTTCACTGTGCAGTAGAGGAGGGTGAGGCCTGGAGCTCAGGCTGGAGTAGGCAGCTGACGAGCTAGAATGGGGGCTCCAAGGGGCGGGGCGCCGGCCAGGGGGCTGGTCAGCGTGAGGTCCGGCCGCCCTGCTCATCAGGAGCTGGGATAGTGTTGTGTGTGTGTGTGTGTGTGTGTGTGTGTGTGTGTGTTGGGCGGGTACACGTGCGCATGTGTGTGGGTTCGTGTATAACTGTGGAAAGCTGTGCTCATATGTGTGCAAATAGTGTGCATGCCTCAGCACCGGTAGAGCCCGTGACTTCTATGCATTTGTGCATCCATGCACATATATATGTGGATACACGTGTGTTTGGGTCAGCACGTGTGGGCGCAGCTGTGGTTCTGTGTGCATGGATACGCCCGGGCGTTTGTGGGTACACTCGTTAGCTATGTGGCATGTGTGAGGCACGTGAGTGGCTGTGCGCACGTGTACGCAAAGTGGCTTGCATGGGGCACGTGTGTGACTGTGTGTTTATACTTTGTGCACGTGTCCGCTTGGGTACACAAGTGTATTTGTGCATGCTGTACACATGCATGTGTGAAGGCGTGTGTGTGTGAGTCGTCTGGTATGACACACGTGTGTATGTGTTTGTGCTTTTATAGATGTAGATGTAGTATTTGGTCATGTGGGTCCACGGGGCTTGTGTGCACCTGTCTGCACAAGTGACTAAGGTCTTTCGTGCCCCAGGTGCTCTGGCCCCCGGGAGGCCAGGCCGCTCGGACCCTGGGGTCCCCAGCAGGAGGAGTGCCGTCTCCCTAGTGAGACCCCAGCCCGAACCCCCAGTGTCAGGCAAGAGCCCTGGCGGCGGGTCGAAGCCAGGGGCGGGAGGACTGTCCCGTCCTGTTGGCTTGTGCTCCTGGTTTGTCCCCTGCAGCTGAGCAGGGTGACCTCAGGCAGTGACTTCCCAAAGGCTAGGCTCTGTGGGAGACCCCGTGGGCCTTGGCGAAGATTTTGGCTTTGGTTCTCGTGGTGGCGAGAAGCCGTCGGCCGAGCGGGTGGGAGGGAGTTTCTAGTGTGGGTCTGAATCTGTGACCGTGCTCCATTCCAGGGTGTTGGGGGGAGCCTCCCCTCCATTTGAAGAGGGACATTAAGAAAGAAGTGACAGCATACACTTTGTTCCTCGCAGAACTTCCTTGTAAAAGTCCTGGGAGTTTGGTACCCCGGGTGAGCGCAGCTGTCGCGCGGATGGGGAGACTAAGGTCCAGGTGGGTGAAGCGACTTGCCGAGGGTTAGAGCAGAGTGGACTCCCAGACGCGGGCTCCTGCTGGACAGATGTGTGTTTCTCGAAAGGCCTGTCTGTCTGGGGGAGGGGCCCAGGAGGCAGGACATCCCCGCCAGCTCCACGGGAGCTGACAGCAGATTTCGTACCCACCCCACACCCATACAAGCTGGACCCGTGAAGCCGGGAGCGGGAGTGTGGTAGCACGAGGTGGAAGAAGTGTCCCCACGAAGACGTGAAGAGGTGGGGTGCCGGTTCAGGGCCTGCCTGTCCCAGCCTTTAGCTGCCACTTGAGCTGCGTACTTTGGGTCGGCTGTGTGACCCCAGCCTCAGCTTCCTTGTGTGCAAATGGGGCTGATGCTAGAACCTTCCGCAGAGGGTTCCTGCAGGAATCCACACAGATGGGGCTTCTAGAGGATCCAGCCCCGGCATGTGTAGGGGGTCACCTGGTGTGAGCCGTGGCCTTGTCGTTATTGTTGACAGCAATAATCATAACAGCCGGCCCTTACCCAGCTCCCACCGTGTATCAAATCCTGATTTTCGCGCGGTACGTGTGTCAGCTCATTTAATTCTCTTAGTAGCTGCATGGGGCGGTGCTGATGTTATCCCCGTTTCGTAGATGAGGAAGCTGAGGCTCAGGGGTGGTGAGGGGACTTGCCCAAGACCACGCAGTTGGCAAGTGGATCAGAGCCCAGCCTGGCTGGCCGTGTAGCCTTGCTCTTGGCCGCCCCGCTGCCCCGTGTTCCAGTGTTGCGGCATCTTTAGGACTGTTCTGTGGCAGGTTTCTTCTGGGTGAATCGTAGGTGTGCAGCCTTTTGGAAACTGAGTTGTGTTAAAAGGCCCCAGGGCCGCTCAGGGCTTAAGAGCAGAGCCTGGGGGAGGGTCTGTTAGGGAGCAAAGGAACTCTCACACCAGGTGCATGACGGAGAGTTGGTGGCTCAGGGTGCACCTGGTCGCCTGGGCTCCCCGTGGCTTTGGCAGGTAAGGGAGGGGCTCCTCCCTGGTCTCTTCTCCAGGGGCTACAGGAAGCCCCCTCCCCAGGTGCCTGTGTTCCTGAGACAGTGAAGATGTGGTTGAAGATGGAACGCACTCTGGTTCATACGACACACACAGGCTTCTAGAAGCCCTATACGGGTCCCAGATCTGAGACCCAGGCCCAGTCGTGTGATGGGGCAGTTTCCAGTGGCCCAGTTGCTCCAGACCTGCCCTTCCTGTGTTTGGCCTCATTCCTTTATCTAGATGGGCAATTGCTGCTGATCCCGACAGAGCCTCATAAATGCACACAAACTCCTATTCATCCTTCAAAACCCAGCTGTGTATCCCTCCTGTTAGCTTTCTGGAGAGAGTGACTCTGACCCGCTTAATGCCTCCCCCATATACCACACGTACTTTTCCTACCTGAGCATATTAATCTGCCATCACTGCTCATGACCAACTGCCCACTAGACCGGGTTCATTGTAGGCAGAGGCCGATATCATTCATTTTGTTTCATGCCCTGATGCTTAATACAGAGTGAGTGCTCAAATGTTTGGGAAGCTACCCTGTTGCCTCCTCGCCCTATACCTAGTCCTTCACTTGGTCCAGCTAGGGAATTCTTCCATCTTTGATACCCCATGGCTGACACTTTCTGGCTTTGAGGTGTGGCCAGGCTGGAACCTCTCCCACTCCGCACCTCCCCTCCCCCAATAGAAGACGCTGGACCCATGCCTAGTGGAGGCCCTGGATGGGACCAGCCCATATCTTTCTCCCCTCTTGGAGCTTGGAGATCAGAAAAAGGACTTTTCCTTACATCATCTTTCTGTGCCTCCGTTCCATCAGCTGTAAAATGGGGATACTCCTTAAATCTGCCTGACTTCGTGTTATGTGTGATTCAAGTATTAATCACGCGTGCCGTGTGCTCAGTGCTTGGCTCATAGTAGGTTCTCAATAAAATGGCCATCGTTACAGTAATAATTTGCCCCCTGCTTTCCCGGCCCCCAGCCACGCTCTGAGGCTGCTGCTCTCAGGGTTTTGGCTTGCACAAAGGGGGCCGAGATCATGGCTTGCTCTTGGGTGGGCTGGGCCCAGGGCTCTAGGCGGAGCTAGTTCTAGGCGCCAGCTTGAGCCCACCTACATACCTACCCTCTGTCATGGGGGCTGGGGGAGAGGGTGAGGCTGACCTGTTGCCAGCACCCCTCCTCCCTGCTACGACACCCGAAGCCTGGGCCTCGAATTCTGCTGTGAGCAGGGCTCTGGGTCACCCGCGTTTAGTGGGTCTGGATTTGGGGATCCTTGAGAGACGGTTTCGACCTGTTGATGGTGTCTTGCTTGGCTTGTCCTACCAGCCCACGCTGAGTGCTGGATGGTCTTCCTGAGTTTGGCTGAGTCAGGAGCACCCAGCCTTTCCTGGGTCGCAGGAGGGGCTCAGGTCTCCCACGTGTGCGCCGTGGGCACCCTGCTTTCCGTCTGACAGAGACCCGCCCTGAAGTCATCACCTTCCACAGCTCTCTGCCCACCCCGTCCCCAGGCTGGCCCCGCCGAGCGGGCCCTGTGGTCCCTGCGTGGGGGCCTGGACCAGACACAGTGTCCGCCTTCACGGCCAGGGGCCCCGGGGGTCCGGCCTGTTGAATTCACAGCCGCTAAGCCCTTTCTGCCATATGTTCCTGTTTTCCTAATAAGTCCGGGTTGTGAGTGGGGAGGCGGGGAGGCCCCAGGGCAGCTCAGAAATAGTCACATGATTGTGAAATACAAGAATCCTAGAAAGGGTATCTCCCAGCGCCTCTATCTCGTCCTCCCTCCCCCTCCTCCTGCCCCCTGACTGCGGAGGTAATTGTAGACACCCAGCCGGCTTCCAAGGCGCAGGAAGGCATCTCGGGCCTGGCGGGAGCTGTGCCCGCCCCGGGCCCTGGGGGGCGTCAGGCTGGGGGCTTCAGGGACCCGGCGCCAGAGAACAGAGTGTGTTTGTTCGAACCGAAACTTGGCGGGCTTGCCAGGGCCACTGCGGGGATGCTGAGGCCCTCAGTGTTTGTCTCCAGCCCCGGGAGGGCTTGTAGGGGGACCCTTCCCCGGCCCCGTCTCCGCCCCTGGGCCTGGACGGGCATGCTGGGCTGGGCAGCTGCCTGCTGGTGTGTGTGTGTGTGTGTGTGTGTGTGTCTCCTGGTGTTTTTTTTTTAATTCCTCCTCTTCTCCGTCACCCTGCAGAAGAAGGCCGAGGCTGCACATCGGATTCTGGAAGGCCTGGGGCCCCAGGTGGAGCTGGTGAGCTGGGGAACAGGGTGGGGCGCTCTGGGAGGGGGTGGGCAGGGGGGCAGGTGGGGGTGAAGGGAAGGAGAAGTCGTCTGTTGCCAAGCCCTGCCCTGTCCTCGGAAGGGGGCAGGAGATCCACCCTTCGGATGAGAGGGGTGGGCAGGCCGCACTGGGGGTGAGAAGGGGTGCGTTGGCGCTCCAGCTACGCTTCCAAGCCCAGCCAGTCGGGCTGCAAGATTCACCAGCTGGAGTCCAACCCATTTGGCCTATAGTTTATCGTGGAAAGCCCATACTCTGGGCCCGGTCCTCTGAGTTCAGCTCTCAGATCTGCTACTTAATAGCAGGTGTCTTAACCGCTCTGTGCCTCAGTTTCCTCATCTGTAAACTGGGACTAATAATAACACACATCCCACTGGGCTGTAGTGAAGGTTAACCATACTGAGTTTTGGAAAGCCTGATGGAGAGTAAGTGCTGAGCGTTAGTTCTTGCCGTTGTTATTATTACTGTTGTCAGTATCATTTGACTGATGGGAAGATGCCATGTCAGCAGCAGAGCTGGCAAGCAGACTCAGGCCTTTTCTCTCTCAGGCACCCGTCACCCTATGTGTCACCAGAGACAGGAAACAAGGGAGCACCGAAACTCCCGGCTGGTGCCCTTCGAGTCCTGGGAGAAATGGCCAGAGTGCCCACCCGCCTGGGACCGTCACTGTCCCGCCGAGCGGGTGGGTGCAGAGCCACAGGGGGCAGCACGTGGGGACACGCACATAGGATGGATGCGAGGGATCCCCGTGCGTGTGTGCGTGTGCAGGCTGTGGGGTGGAAAAAAATCGGACGCATTTGGAGCCTAATTTTAAACTTGGCTTCACCGTGTGTTTGCCGAGTGGCCTTGGGAAAGGGACTCGGTTTTCTCATCTGTGAAATGGGGAAGCCGAGGATCTTGATGAGGGAGCGCTGAATTGGTGCGGGGAAAAGGCTCACTGACGCAGCTCTTGGCCTGTGGTGAGCCTTCAGTGTCGTGGACCCTTAGGAGGGAAGAGCTCTTTGCTCTGGAGTTTCTTCTGCAGTGACAGCTGCCCCTCAACCTGGGGTCCGTGTGCTTAGGCCACTGAGAAACTGTGGGCAGCCGGCCTCTTACTGCTCCCAGGTCCTCTCAGGGGGCAGAGCCAGACAGGGAGTGGGGGCTCCTACGGCTCAGGGGAGGGGCCCAGGGCCTCTCCCGGGGTGTGTGACAGGCTCCCAGCCTGCGGCCTTGCTTCCCTTTGGGCATGCTTTCTGGGATGTCTCTAGCAACCTCTTTTTAAAAAAATTTAAGTAGCGTTATTGAGATGTAATCCACATGCCATACAATTCACCCATTTAAAGAGTACAAGTTAGTGGGTTTTCGCATATCCACAGATGTGCACAGCCATCTCCATAATCGATTTGAGAACATTTCACCATCTCAAAAAGAACTTTGTTCCCTGAACTATCACCTCCTTATCTCCCATCCCCCCCTCCCCCCCACCCCCCTTCCTCCCCCTCCCTCCCAACCAACCACTAGTCTGCTCTCTGTCTCTATGGGTTTCCCTCTTCTGGACATTTCGTATCAGTGGAATCATACAATACGTGGCCTTTTGTGTCTGGTTTCTGTCACTCAGCATCCTGTTTTGAAGGTTCATCCATGAGGTAGCCTGTGTTGGTGTTTCATTCCTTTTTATGGCTGAATCGTATTCCATTGTACGGATGGACCACATTTAGTTTATCCATTTATTCATTGGTGGGCGTTACGTTGGTTTAGCTTTCGGACATTATAAAGGAAGTGGCTGTGAACAGTAATGTACAGGTTTCCATGTGGATGTGTGTTGCCCTTTCTCTTGGGTAGATACCTCGGCCTGGACCTGCTGGATCGTGTTAATTCTGTGTTTACTCTCTTGAGGAATGAATTACCAGACGGTTTTCCAGAGTCGCTCCACTGGTTTCCGTTCCCACCAGTACGCTGCTGTTCACCTCGGTTTCCCTTTCTTGCCAATGGGGCTGGCAGGACTAGAGGCGTCGCCCAGCCATTTCCAGACCTGGAGGCTCTCCCTCTCCCCTTTCCTGACCTAATTAGTCCTGGAGGCTCCTGAGTAGGGGGCTGGAGTGTGAAGGGAGCCGCTGAGAACAGCAGGGCATCTGCCGGGCTCACAATTTCAGTGATTCTTTCCTGGGTCTTTGGGGGCGACGAGGCTGTCCTCTGCTTGGTGGTCTCACAGTAGAGGCTTCCTCAAGGCTGGTGGCGCGGGAGGCCGAGGTCTGGGGGGGGCGGCGTGGCTGTCACCGGAGTGCTCTGGAAGCTCTAGAAGGCGGTGGGCTCTTGCCTTGGTGGCCTTCCGTGGGGCTGGAGAGGGGCCTCACATTGCCAGGGCACCTGCTGTGTGTCAGGCCTTGTGGAAGCGTCACCATCCATTTTCTAGGTGAGCCTCAGAGAGGGCAGGGCCTTGCCCAGGGTCACATGGCACGAGACGAAGCGGGGAGGTGTGCTGAGCCCATGGGGTTGTGGCTGACCACTTCTGCTCTGGTCTGCCCTCTGTCTTGGTTACCACAAGGCCCGAGTGACCAGAGGCGTCCTCCAAGCAGAGGCAGCTCTGAGGCGCACCCTCAGCAGGGCCTACTTCGGGCCACCCAGGAGTCTGAGCTCAGGCCAGGAGGAAGGGCCCGGGGCTGCTCACCCCGGGTCTCGGGTCACTGGGCTGCATCTCGGGGAATCCAGTTCCCTGGAGGTGTCTCCCACCTGCAGCCCAGGGAACAGTCAGCCGAGGAAGACAGTGTTGAGTGCTCTGTGACCTCCCTGGTGGGGAGGCCTGGGCCCGGGAGAAGCCCACGTGGGAGAGGAAGATGATGAACAGCGCGGACGGCTCCAGGCAGGGCTCTGCGCCCTGGGGACCAGGCCTGGCCCCGAGCGGGCAGCGGGGGGAGGGTGTGGGCAGCCCCATCCCCCCGCCTCCTCGCCCTGCCGCTTTGAGTACTGGTTTCCTTCCTGTTCGGAGGTGTTATTTTAAGAAGCCGTGTCACCAGAGGGCTGAGGGCCAGCGCAGACACTCCGTTTCTAGCAGCTCGTCCGCCCGGTTCTTCTCGGCCACCCGCCGGCCGCCTGCCGTCAGGTCTGGAGGGGACCCTCCTTCCTTCTCCCCGAGACCCAGCTTCTCTTTCTTAGTCACTTCTGTCTGGGGCCCTACAGTCTGGCACATCCTCCCCTTTGTGCTCCTTCTCCCTCCGATTAGTTGGCTGCACCCCCATTTCTAGAGGAGGAAATGGAGGCATGGAGGGGGCGGGCCTTCCTGCAGGTACCCTAGGCCCCCCAGCCTCGCTCCTCTGGGGTCCGCGGCAGGGACTTTCCCTCTTAGGTCTCGCGTCCCCTTGGCGGGGGCTGGAAACCTGGGAGGTAGCAGAGAAAGCTGCTGTGGGTGTGAAGGCCAAGGTGGCCGCGTGGCCGCTGACTGGGGACGTGCCCCCTGGGACAGAAGGAGGCCTTGCCTGGCCTTGTGTGTTCCCCCGCCTGCAGGTGGCGAGGAGGGGCGCTAGGGGGGACGCCCTCTGGCCCCGCCCTCCCCTCAGCAGTGCACCAGCCAAGGAGGTGTCATGATCCTTCCTCACCCCCGACCCACTCACACGTCGCGGCAGCCCGTCACCATGGCAACAGACAGCCAGCGGAGGCTGCCCTGGGCCCAGAGGCTTCCCTTCCCGCCCAGGTCTCAGTGTACCTCGAAGGATGCCCGGCGAGCGCCTCCTTGGGGGACAGCCCCTGTGGTCAGAGGCAGCGCACCCCACAGTGTTCTCTGACTTCTCCTTGGCCTTTTGCCGAAGGCCACCTGGAGGGGCACGGTGCTGTGTCCTCCTCTTACCCAGCGGGGCTGGAGGGTGAAAGTGATTCCTTCCCCTGCGAGTCTGGCGGGTCAGAGGCGGGCTGGGACCCCGCTGCCCGCCCAGAAGCCAGTCTCCCCTTTTCTGGCCTATCCCATTTTGTAGAAACGGTCCGCCCCCCCCCCCCCGCCCCCCGCCCATCACTGGCACCCGGGGGCTCTCTATGTGGTCCTTCAGCCCCTCCTGGCCTCCTTAGACCGTGGAGACTTTGCCATCTTTAAAAGCAAAAAAAAGCAGTTGAGTCACCAAGTCTGACATTTCCTGGGCTACTTGAAAGCCCAGTGAGGTAGGCCCTATTTGCTCTACACCCATTTTCCATATGAGAAAACCGAGTCCTGGAGTGTTGAAGGCATGTGTCCAAGGTCACACAGCTAGTGAAATTGGGGCGCATCTGTTCCTGGAAACCGAACCTTTAAGCCATACTCATTCCCGCCCGGCCTGTGTTTTACTGGCTTGTGAGGAACGTAAAGGACCGGGCGCAGAGTCACCTGGGGTTAAACACGGGCATTTGATGCCCTGGAATTCAGCACAGGCATCTTTGTGGGGCTCCTTGCTGTCCTGAGATGTGGGCTCTCCACCATGTGCAGTAACGTCTTGCCCCTCTCTGGTTGGGAAGTTTTGCAGTCAGTCTGACGGTGGTCTCTTCTGTTGCCTTCCTGTTCAGACACCCAGAGTGGGGGTGGGGAAACCTCCCCATTTTGAGCCAAGCACCTTGGAAGGGCAGCTGACCCAGTGTGGCGGGACATGGCCTGTGCTAGCCATGACGCGACATCTCCATCCCAGGTGGAGCAGCTGGACTTGGGGCCTGCAATTACCTGAGTAATGGTGAATTGTCATGGAGGGAACCTGGGGGACACTGGGAGAGAGGTGCCATTGTCCTCAGCCAAGGCTGCCTGTGATTCCCAGGGCAGCAGAGGCCCCTCCTTGAGGACCCTGCCCTGTCCACAGAGAGCTGGAGGCCTGTCCCTGGGGACACGGCAGGTTGGACCTGTGGCCATGCTGCTTGTGGGTGGTCCCCATCGGCTGGGATGATGTCAGGAGGTGTATTCAGGTCCATGCTCAGGGAGAAGTTCAAGGGTGGGGCCTGACGTGCCTTCTTCCCTCACCCCGGGGCCCTGCCCTGAGGCTTCAGGACACCATGTCTCCATCTTCACCTGCCCAGCCTGACCCGTCACACTCTGTACCTGGTTTTTGTACCACAGTCATCCATGGCTGTCTGGGAGGCTCCTGCTCCCTGTGTGGGTGTGTGAGACAGAGAGAGGGAAAGAGGGGAGAGGGAAGGGAAGAGAGGGCAACACAAAAAGAGACACACAGAGACATAAAGAGGGGGACATGCAGAGAAGGGAGCAAGCAGAGAAAGGGCAAACCCCTTCCTCCAGGGCTGGAGCCGAGAGGCGGGATGCCTCATCTCTTACCAGCCAGAGGCAAATGTTTTAACTTCTCAGGGACTAGATTTTCTCACCTGTAAAATGGGGATGGTAATTGTATCAGTCAGCGACTGCTGTGTGACAAATCAGCCCCAAACATAGTGGTTTGAAACAACAACGTTTTGCTGTTTTCCGCGAGTGTAGAAGTCAGCTGAGTAATTTCTCTCGACTGGGCTCAGCTGACTCACATCCGTGGGCAGCTGGGAGGTCAGGTGGCGGCTCACGGTTTTGCTGGGATGGTGCTGCTGTCCTCCATGCAGCTCTCTGCCAGGCTTCACTTGGTCTCTTGACGGGGGTTGGGGGGGGCAGGCGAACAAGAGAGGAAGAAAGAGCAGAAACGCCTCGTCTGCTTTCATGAAGTTTGCATCTGTCCCATTGGCCAAAGCAAGGGCGTGAGTGGGTATGGGGGGAGGGGCAGGAAAAATTGCTTCCATGAATGCAGTCACTGCACCCCGATGGTGATAATGACCCTGAGACTTCTTGGACCTCTCAGTCTGCCAGGCGCTGGGCTGAGGGCTTTGCACGCATTACCTCCTTTGATCTTCACAACTCTCTGAGTTTAACCCCATTTACAGATGAAAACCTGGGGCACAGATGGCTTGAGTAGCTCACCCAGAGACACACAGCTGGAAAGTGGCAGAGCCGGGATGCGAACCCGGGGGTTAGCCCCTAACTGCAGCGCTGCCATCCAGCCGGGAGATAACACGACATCGAGCTCAGCTCTTGCCCCATCGCAGACGCTGCAGCAACTTCCTCCTTTTCATTTGCGGATTTGTCGCTGTATGTGCGCCCAGTTCATTCATTTCTCACTGCTGTGCAGTCTTCGAGGTGTAAACGCGTGCTAACTTATTTCTTCCTCTTTCTGGAGGTGGACACTTAACTTGCTTCTAATGCGTTGCTGTTATGAACAACGCGGTCCGGGCATTCTGGCGTCCATCTCCTGGCGGGACACAGTGCCCTACCGCTTCCAGGGCTTCCGTGGCAGGGGAAGGGGGTCGCAGGGCACACGCATTTTCATCCTTTCACATCTCCGGGACACGTGTACCTGCGTACGTTTCTATCGGCCGTGTGCACGCCTTCCAGTGTCCTCACGTCTTCACCAACCCCTGGCACTCTTTGGCTGCTTTATCTTCTGCCGGTCAGCGGTGGTGACGGGGCATCTCACGGTGCTTTGGCAGCCTTCCCTGTTCAAGACCATTGCTGATCTCAGCTTCCCTGGGATGTGTGTGCTTGTCCCTGGGCGCTCAGGCCAGCCCTGCCCCGTGCCCTGCAGAGCAGCCATGGCAGCCACTGCGGTGAGGGCTCATGGTACCCACAGCTGTGCCCAGAGCGTTACAGCCTGTTCCTCGCCGGGGCTGACGGCCGGGTCCCCGTGTTCCGTTTCATGCCTGCCGGCAGCTGGTTCCCACACCAGTGGATGGCTCCCTGGTGCCAGGGCCTGGGGTGCTGCGGCTGAGGGGCCGCAGGGCTCTGCAGTGGGGTAGTAGCCGGCCCAGCTCGCACCGGCTGCCCAGAGCCCAGGCCCGGCTCCGACGCGCCTCCCTGTCTCTTTCCTTGCAGCCATTGTACAACCAGCCCTCCGACACCAGGCAGTATCATGAGAACATCAAAATGTGAGTACCTGTGGGCAGCCGTGCAGATGTACAGCGGGGTGGGGGCCTCGGGTGGGATGTGGCTTCTCAGTTCCCAGCGGGCTCCCAGCCAGGGCCAGGTGCTGGAGGAGGGGATGGAAGGGGGCAGCCTGGGCAAGAGTTCCGGGCCTAGGATGGAGAGGCCTGCGAGGCCAGGGGAGGGGCAGAGGGCGTGGCCCCGTGAAGCTTTGGGAACAGACCTGGGCTTGGGGAGGGCGGGCCAGCTGCTCGCACAGCTCTGGAGAGGTAGAGGAGGAGGGCTGTTAGAGTAGGAGCAAGTTGCCGGGCAGGGGAGAGTGGGCTCAGGGTGGCGGGGGCGGCCATGGAGCAAGCAGGGGCCCATGGTTTGGCCTCTGATGTAAGCATATTCGGGACTGCCCTGTGGTCTGCACAAGGTGTCCATCTGTGGTACAGCCCAGTGTGGAGCAGCTGGGAGCACTAATCCAGACCCAGAGGCTTTGGAGGGGCCAATAGGACGTATCCCAGTGACGGGGCCTTTTCCCAGATGGATGCTAGAAGCGAAAAACTATCAGTGAAGTGCCCCTCACAGTTGGTGTGGGCCGAGCTGGCAGAGCAGGGACAGCCGGGCTGTGCTGGGGACCAGTGACTTTATGTGTTTAAGCTGGGAGCCAGGTGTTAGGGGTGTGGCTGCCGGAAGGGGGCTGGCTTTTTTCTTGGGATGCATTAGTGGGAGCATAGCCTCCTTGGCTGAGGAGGGGATGTTACCTCATGTTGTTAACCAGGAGCCCAAAAGATAAAAGGGGTCTTGCCCCTTGAGGAACGTGTGACTGCAAGCGCTCCGGGGCTGTTCGCTTAGAGGAGACCCTTTGGGATCACAGTCATTGAACTGCTCAGGGTTCGTTTTTGTGTGACCTCAGGAGGGCGGTGCTTAGCTGGTCCAGTGGGCAGTCCAGTTCGGTCTGATTGTCTGGGCTTCCTTGGGGTGGAACTGCAGGGTGTACGTGCAACAGTGAGCTCCCCATCCCCGGAGGCATGCAAACCTCCCGATGGTTTTAAACTCCCCTGGCTCTGGACTGGTTGTTGCAGAGGTCCCTTCTGTTGTAGTTTCTGGACTCGAGTGACTAGTCTAGGCTCTGGTGACCAACACGGCCACCCACCCCCGAGTCTCTGATGGAGCAACCTAGAAAACCCCGTGTTGCCAGCAAGGTCCTCGGCCCATTTGGGCTCGAGAGCACCTGCCAAGGATGCTTGACCCGTATTGCCGGCCGTCACTCAGCCTGTGGCTGGCAGGGGCTGTGGAGTGTCCTGTACTGGGAACACTGGTGTAGTGCTAGGCTTTCTGCGTCCCACGTGGCCTGTGCTTCTGTCTGGCCTTAGAGCGTGTTCGCTGCTCAGGTACCAAATCCGTCTCAACTTTACACGGTTTATTTTCCAATCAGGCCACCGTAGTCTTTATAAGCTTCCTGGGACCTGCCTCATCGTGGGGACAACTGCCGGGAGTGGGGGAGGCCCAGACGGGTGTTAGGTGAGGACAAGGGGGCCTTTCGGGCCTGTCACGGCTGGTTTAGGTGATGGGGGTGAGGTGTTCTCATCTGGGCAAACCTGCTGGGAACATTTGCTCGTTCAATACACACTTACTACACTTACTGTGTGCCAGGCCCTGTTCTAGGGACCTGGGGATTCAGCTGTGAACAAGACAAAGTTACCCATACTTTCATTAAGTTTTATCTAGCAGGGGAGACAGAAAACAAGTGAGTTAATAAGTGAATAAGAAAACATCAGCTAATAAAAAATACTGTGGTCACACAGCTATCTTAAGCTCTTTATGCTTTAATATACCTAGTTTCATTTTTCTTTTCAGCATAACAATTTTGATAGCAATTTTATTACACTGAAACTTTTATATAAGTTTTTTCACTAAACTAAAAATGAGTACTGTTTTAAACCGAATAATGTGGATGATTTCAGGCTATAAACACAGCCATAGAATCCAAACAGCAAAGGAAAAAGGTATCCCTGCGAATAATACTAGCGAACAAGGTACTGCTACATCTCTAAGTAGAATACAACTATAAGCTTATTGAACCAACGCCCTATTTTTATATCCCATAATCTTCATCGGAGGATGGCTCTGGTCTACTAGAGTACATTTTGGCTATGTAAGTAACTGCCTAGTGAAATTTGTTCCAAATCTAAGTCACAGATGAACAGATGTTTAAGTGTAAAACATAGAGGTAAATAATTTTAAGATTTTTCCTGTTATAAGTGGTCAGCTTTATGTTAGAAAAATGTATCTGTAGGCAAGTTCTTTGAACTGATTTCTTCTTAGAACGTTAATGTTTTTTCATAGTTTGCCTCTGAAATCATAATCACTTCTGTCATTTTAATTTCAGTGTGGTCATCATTAAGTCAGTGCAGTCATTTACTTTAAAAAATGCTGTGAAGATGGCAAACAGGGTGATGGGAGAGAAAGTAAGGGGGGACTTTAGCCAGGGAGATCAGGGCAGGACCTAACAGTTGAGGGAACCTTCGGGGACTGTGCAGCAGCTGGAGTGTAGTCCCCCCAGGCAGGTAGAAGAGGCAGTGCAAAGGCCCTGGGGCTGGACAGAGCACGCGGGTATGTCCCGAGGGAGCAGGTGAGGGAGAGGAAGGTGCCAGCCAGATCACCCAGAGCTGGTGAGGAGTTTGGGTTTTATCATCTGTGCGAAGGGAGGCCAACGATGAAGTTTATGCCGAGAAGTGATTTGATTGGATTTTGGGGAGCCGATGGGCCAGGGGCATGTTGAGAGCCCCAAGCATCTGGCTCGTGTGGCTTGTCACTTACTACCAGTGCCTTGGTCGCCCCATCTGTGAGATGGGTTGCTGAAGATTCAATGAATTACTATCCCTGAAGTGCTGAGCTCGGTGTCAGGCGTGTAGGAAGCGTTCTGTGATTTTTGTTCTTTTTACTTTATCAACAGAGACCAAGAGTTATCCCTCAGTCATTCACTCAAATATTCAAATATTTATGAGCACCTGCTCTGTGCCAGCCGCTGTTTGGGTCCTGGGGAGACGGCAGTGGATGAGGCCCGCCATTCTGGTGCTGCAGACAGACAATAAATAAATACGCCTGTGATAGAAAGACAGCTTGATAAGGACAATGAGACAGATCAGGCTGGGGCTGCGTCTCAGGGCGCGGCGCTTCACCAGGTCACCCCAGCCGGGCCTCCCAGCCTCTCTCCGGCTGCTGTAGTTGCCGCCAGGTGGAAGGTTATCCCCTCCCCAAGGGACCTTGCCCTGTCACTTTAATTTCTCAGTGTTTGCGCGCTGGGGCCGCGGAGTTAAAGTTAATTTCACGCTTGACTTCCTGCTGCATTGGCAATTGCGGATGTGTTGAAGTCACCTGTACCCACCTCGACTGCTGTCCTCTGCCACCTGCCTCTTCGGGAGGTGTGGGGATGGCCACCCCTGCTCCCGGCGGGGTCGGGGACGGGGGAGGTGGGTGACTCACTGTGGGGTCTTAGCCCCAGGTCTCGGGACTGACTCCTCAGACCTCCCAGGCTTTGGGAAGCAGGGGAAAGGGCAGGAGATGGGGGCGGGGGCAACCCCAGAGCCGCATCAGCCCGTGCTCCCTGGAGGGACTGGCCTCCTCTCTGCAGGCCGGACCTGCCTGGAGAGTTCGGAGCTGAATTCACTGGGTTGGGGAGCCCACAGGTGATTCGGTGAAAGGGCATGGGATTGATGCAACGGTGATGGTTGAGGCTCCTGTGTGTTCTGCTGTGGCCACCCCTTCACCTGGTGTCCTCTCCTCCCCTCGGGGCCTGGAAGCCTGCTAGCTCCTGGTAGCTCTTCCTTCCCAATTTTCTTGTCTTCAGACTGATTTTTCCCCTCCTCAGCCCTCGTTGAGGGCTGGCTGATGCCCTGGGGCCGTGCAGGTGGAAGGGGTGCTCAGGACCCAGGTTACTGTTAACAGGTCCTTGTGGTCTTGCTCTGGAGGTTCAGAGATGTTAAGTAACTTCCCCAGGGCCTCACAGCCGAACTCCTAGACCAGCCCAATCTGCGCACCCACCTGCTTCCCTCTCCTGGGTCTGCAGCCCGGACTCTGCCGCTCGCTAGCCCGGTGATCTCGGGGAAGTCACATCACTTAGCTTGTCAGTAAGTTGGTCTCCTTGGAGTCATCTTGCATGGGAAAAGTGCTTGGCCCCTAGTAAGCATGTTTTGGACCATCAGTCACCCCAGTCTGACAGGCTTTTCCCAAAGCATTCAGGGCCTTGCATGGGCTGCTTCCCCCACAGTCGGGGGTCTGGCTCTCCCTGAACGCCCCTCCTCACTCCCTCCAAATTCACTGTCACCCTTACTCCCCCGGAACCCAGTATTCTCCTCATTTCCCTCTGCCCACCCCATTCCTTTACTTCTCCCAAGCTTCATCTCAAACCTCTCCTCCTCCAGGAAGCCTCCCCTGATTGCCCCCACACTTTCCTTTTTCAGAACTCCATAGACCCCAGGGCCAGTCCCACCCAGGGCCCGGCCAGACTCTCCTTGAACGTCCACAGACTTTCCAACTCCTTTTTCCTCCTTCCTGGTTCCCGTTTCTCCCCCTAGTCCAGTGTCAGCCGACAAGGCCAGTATTTCTTCACAGGCTGTGCTTTTTTAAACCCTGCCTTCTCCAGGAGATTGAGATATCCTTTGCACCCTATAAATGCCTCCACCGACAAACTCATCACACTGCTGGTCTGTCGGTCCTTCCAGAGCCCTCTGGACTCTGTTCCCTATTTTTGGACAAAATCTCAACCGAGAAGATTTGTCTGCAGTATGCCATTAGCAGCTGCAATACCTAAACACTTCTTGGAACAAAATAAACACTCAAAAAGTGTTTGCGAGAAGAATGTTGGAAAAGTGGTCACCCCAAACCAGATGTCTAGGGGCTTGCGAACCACGCAGATGCATGCCTCCAGGGCGGGAACAAAGTTAGAGGGGAAAGGGCTGGTGGGAGGCGGTAGGGAGTGGTGACGCCTGGGGTGAGTGGTGAGCTCCTCATGCTTTTAAAGGGACAGTTAGTTCTTAGTTCCTTGTCTGTAGCCACGAGGGAGCGTGGCCAGGCTGCCTGATTTTTTTTTTAAAGAGAAGCTTTACGTTGAGCTCTTCATGCAGCAGCTTCTGATTTTCAATACTGGCAACAAATGCAGATTTTTTAGAAAGCACCGCAGTCCAAACACAACAGTCTCACGAGCTGGCTCCACTCCGTGCACTGCGCCCATTTGCAACCTGTGGACTTGACATTTGTCCTCTTTGGCAGTAAGCGGATGCTTCTGGGTGCCAGCCACGGTGCTTGCTTTGGAAGGAAACCTGGATCAGCAAAAGGGAGAATTCGTGCCCTCTGGTAGCTGTGGGGAACAGAGGCGGCTCCGTGCATCCCCTCTGCCCGTGCCACGAGTCTTTGCTCTCACCGAGGCCTCTTCAGCTCGAAGCCACAGCACCGTGCTTGTTGAAGCTGTTACAGGCTGTGCAAGTTTCCTCGGGCTGCCAGAGCCTGTCCCAACCACCTGGGTGCCTAAAAACTAGAGCAGTTCATTTTCTCTCAGCTCTGGAGGCCAGAAGTCGGGAATCCAGGTACCGGCAGGGCCTTGATCTCTTGCAGACGCCAGGGGAGGATCCTTCCGTGTGTCTTCCAGCTTCTGGTGTTTGCTGGCTTCCTTGGCGATCCTTGGCCTGTAGACACTTCACTCCAATCCTCCGTCTTCACATGGCCTTCTCACTGTGTCTTTTCATGTCATCTTCCCTCTGTGTGTATCTGCCTCTCTGTCCAAATTGCTCCCTTTTATAAGGACACCAGTCATATAGGATCAGGGCCACCCTATTGACCTCATGCTAACTTGATGACCTCTAAATGACCTGATTTCCTGATGCGGCCACATTCTAAGGTATTGGGGGTGGGGGGTCAGGACCCCAACATCTTTTTTGTGGGGGGGACACATTTCAATTCATAACATACACCAAGGCCCCTGCTAGCTCTAAAGTAAATTGTCTTTGATCTCACTATGGCATTTCAACATAGGTCTTGTCCCTCTTTTTTTTTTTTTTTTTTAAGTCTAATTTAAAATAGCTAGATTTACAGAAGAGTTGCCGAGGTAGTACAGGGACAGGGGTTGGTTGCAGGAACCCCGTGGGTACCAAACTCTGCGATGCTCAAGTTCCTTATGCAGTCGGCCCCGTATCTGGGGACGTGGAACGCATGGACCGTACTAAGAATTCCCCGTATACCCTCCACCCAGCATCCCCCAATGCGAATATGTGACACGAACAAGGTACATTGATCAAAACTATGAAAGGGACAGCGGTACAGTCCTAGTAGCTAAACCACAGACTTCCTTTGGATTTTCCCAATTTTCCCACTAATGGCCTTTTTCTGGCCCAAGACCTGATCCAGGTTCCTGCTCTGCATTTCGTCCTCATGTCCCCTTGGTCTCCACTCTGTGATAAGTTCTCAGTCTTCCTCGATTTTCCTGACCCTGACCCTTTTGAAGAGGACTGGTCAGGGATTCTGCAGAATGTCCCACAATTTGGGTGTGTCTGATACTTTCTCAGGAGGACGCTGGGTTTGTGGATTTGGGGGAAGAGTCCCACAGAGGTGAGGGGGTGCCCTTCCCATCATGATATATCGGGAGCACCCGACACCCTGACTGGTGGTGTTTATGTCACTACAGGTGGTGTTGACCTTGCCCCCTTGCTCAGGGAGGTGTCAGCCGTGTCTCCGCCGCTGAGTTGCTGTCTTTCCTGTCCCTACTCTGTGCTTTAGAAGCAAGCCACCGTCCAGCCTACTGTCAAGGGGAGGGGAGTCCAGCTACACCTCCTGGAGGGGGAATATCAAAGAATTTGTGGGCACAAGTTAAACTGCCACAACGATTAGTAAATATTTGGGGGAAATGCTTCGAGGCTATGCAAATTTCCTGTCTCTCCTCAAAGTTTTGCCGACTGATTTCACGTTCATGCAAGGGTCTAGCCTGCGGTAATTGGCACCGTGGTATCTAATAGTGATTTTCGACTTCCCTCAGTCCTTCTACGTTTATTAATTGGAATTCTGTAAGGAACATTTGTCCCTCCTCCCCCCTTTATTTATGTATTCGGTCATTTATTTATATCCGTGTGGATGCATGGTTATTTATTTTATTCTTCGGGCTATAATCTAGTACTAGCGCTATTTATTTTGCCTCTCAAATTGTTCCAGCTTTGGCCGTCGGAAACTCTTTCTTTACTTAGAAATGTTCTGGGCTCATCTTGTATGTTTCCTGCCGCAGCTCTGGATGCAGCCATTCCTCCAGGGAGAAATGGCTCTTCTTTTTGTTTTCCTTTGTTCGTGCTGCACGTGAAGCCTGTGGGATCCCAGTTCCCTGACCAGGAATCGAACCCACGCTGCCTGTACTGGAAGCATGGAGCCTTAACCACCAGACTGCCAGGGAAGTCCTGAGAAATGACTCCTTTTATTGGAGAATGGTGTTAGACACCAAGACCTCGGTGCTAGTGGGCTCATTGCTCTGGGCTGCCATTGCTTCTTGGCCTTCTCAGCTGCCGTCTCCAAGTCCAAACCCTCTCCATTGCCCCGACCCACAAGGCCCTGTACAGCCGGCCCTGTCACCCTCTCAGCCGTCCTCCTCCTTCCTGTCGCTCCCCTGTGTCCCTGCCCAACACTCTCCAGCCACATGGGTCTTCTGTCTGTTCTTCAGACACTCTGAGTTTGTTCCCACCTTAGGGCCTTTGCACTCCCAGTGCCTTCTGCCAGGAGTGCATCTCCCTCTGGATCGCCCCACAGCTGGGTCCTCCTGGTGATCAAGATATCAGCTCGCAGCCATCTCTGAGAGACTTTTCTGCACCCCTGAATCTAAAATAGCTACACCCTCCCCTCCCCCAGTCACTATCCCACCCTCCACATAAGTTCCTGACTCCAGGATTATCTTGCTTATTGTCAGTGTGGCCCCTCTAGGCATCACCTCCATGAGGGCCGGGGACTTTGTCTTGTTCACCTTTACGTCCCCAGGGCCCAGAACAGTGCCCGGCGCATAGTAGGTGCTCAGTAAACATTTGCTGAATGACTGAGGAGATGAAAGCACAATGCTACTGCTCCCATTATTCGGATGAGGAAACTGAGGCTGAGACCATCTGAGATTTGTTCAGAGACACCTTGCTGTGGAATAAGGGGTTGTGGTCTCAGCCTGTGTGACTGAGGGCCCCCAGCGCCCATCCTGCTGGGGAGGGGGAGGCTGATGTGAAGTATCGAGACCTCGAGGCGGGAGGCCTGGCTGATGGGAGACGAGACCGGAATGACCCAGGGAGCCGAGGGTCCCCTCACTGACCCTCCTGGAAGTGGGCGTGGCCTTTCCTTGTCAGGAGATGGGTGGAGACAGGGCTGAGCTTGGTTGGGGTCTGCAGGTGAAGAGGGACCATGCAGGCCCATCAGCATCTCCGACTTGAGACCAGGTAGTGGGGATGCCGACCTCCTGCTGGAAATCACTGCGAGGCCTGGGGACCCTGGTCCACCCGGGGACGAGGTGTGCTGGCAGACCCCGACAGCCGCTGGGAGGTGGGTCTCTGAGGCCGTGGTGTCTGTTTGCAGGGGATGAGGGAGCAGAGAGCGACTCCCCACGGGGTCCCCAGGGCGGGTTGATTTCAGGCCCTTCAGTCCCCAGGAGGCGTGTGTTGGGGGAGCTTCCTCATCCGTCAGGGCCTGGAGTGTCCTCCTCTTTGTCTTTTTCCTGAGGTTGGGGTTCTGGGGGCCCACAGGTGCCATACCTCCTGGAGGCTGGATGGGGCGGGGCTCTCGGTCATCAGTTTGTAAGCTTTTGGTAAGAGTTTGGATGCGGCTGAGAATGTGAGCAAGTCGGGGGACCCCTCCCCAGAAGAGTTGATCTTGCTGTACACCCGGCTGGGGGGCAAGCAAGTTCACGGGCCTGGTGGGCTCTTCGGGGCCCATCTGTGACCCCCGCAGGCCCCAGCTGCTACACGCTGCTGTGCGTCGGAAGTTGTGGGGAAAGGGCCGAGGGGAAGGGGGTACTTGGGGGTGAGTCTTCCATCCTCTTCCGTGTCGGTCCGCATGTCTGAGTCTCCCTCTGCCTCCTTCTGGGCCTCCATCCCCCTTAATTTGTCTTTTATTTTATTGAAGTATAGTTGGTTTACAACATTGTATTAATTACTGCTCTACAGCAAAGTGATTCAGTTATACATACATGTACATTCTTTATTAATATTCATTGTGGTTTATCACAGGATATTGAAAGTAGTTCCCTGTGCTATACAGCAGGACCTTGTTGTTCGTCCATCGCCCCCCTTTCTTTGAATCTTGTCTTCCTCTGCCTTTCGGCCTGTTCCCCTCTGTCTCTCTGTCTGTCTGTCTGTCTGTCTCTCTCTCTGCCAGGCCCCAGGCCCCTCTCCCTCTGTCCTCATTTGGGATCTGATCTCATCCACCTCTCTGTCGCTCCCTCTCCCTCTGTCTCCCTGCCTTCCTCTGGAGCTCTGTCTGTCTTTTTATTCTCCCTCATTCCTCGTCTTGGTGTCTCTCTCCTGTGCCCGCCTCTCTTTCTCTCTGAACAGCCCGCATCTCCCCGGGGAAGCGCCCGCTGCCCTCTGAGCCCGCAGTGCTGTGTGTGGCCTCCTTGGTTGAGGGCTTTGATGGCGAGAGGGGTCTGGCTTCCCTGAGCTGAGGCATGAGACCCCTCAGGTGCTTCCTGGGCTTCCTGCTGTGCTGGCTCCCACCAGCTTGTCGCTGGCTTGTCCATGTTACCCCCACCCCAGGGGGCCAGAGCAGGGGCTTGGTTGGAGGTGGCTTGGGGTCACAGAGGCCAGACCCCAATACCCCGCCTCTGTGCAGCTGCAGGTCTCGGGGGCTTGGTCTCCCCGGCCTGTGTTTCTAAGGCTGTGGCAGTTTCTCTGTGGCTGGTTTCCCGTGGCAGGTGTGGCTGACGGGAGAGGGGAGCCTGGGTGCGTGTAGGGGTGATGGCAGCTCCGGGGAGGGCAGGAGGCCACAAGACCTCGACCCCCTTTGGAACCCTCTTTTCTGCAGACCACGCTCAGCCTAGGTGTGGGTGGGGACACCTTGTACATGACGTGATGGGGGAAGGACACACATTGGCAGTTCGTGGCTCACCCTGGGGGGTCTACGGATGTGTCTTGGCTCACCGGGAGCCAATAGGGGCAAGTAGGGGCAAACTTCAGCAAGGGACGGAATTCCTGAAAGCCTGCATTTCTGACCTGCCCGGTTGGCCGTTTGCATCCTCCTTAGAAACCAGGCGATGCGGAAAAAGTTAATCTTGTACTTCAAGAGGAGGAATCACGCCCGGAAACAATGGGTAAGTCATCACCTCGTCCCCCACCCCTGGAATCTGTTCTGCTGCCCCCTCCCCTCCACGGACCAGGCTTCCTTGAGAGCCGAGACCGTCCAGGCCACTCAGGCCACACTCACCGGGATCCCTGGGTTCTGCAGCTCATTCCTGCGTGTCCAGGGTGTGAAGAAAAGCCAAGGGCAGTGAGAGAAATGGGAAAAGACAGCAGCTGCTTCCGTGAAGCTGGGGGCTCAGGGCTCGGCTGCCTCAAGGAAGCTGGGGTGTGAGTGGGTGGGGAGGCTGGGAACTGTGCCCCTCCTTTTCCAGCCTGGAAGGGGAGAAAGCAAAATGTTGGCCGGGAAAATTGGTTCCTTGTCAGAGGCCCTACTGTGGCTATTTTAGGCAGAAAGAGAGAAGTTTGTTGGCAGAGGTGGAAGACTGGGGTAGGCTGTGTGCTGGGTGGCGGTGACTGCAGGGCGCTCCCTGAGAAATGAGCTTTGCCCAGCCCGCTGTGCCCATTCCGGGCTCAGGAAAATCCGGGCCCGGAGAAGCAGTGAGGCCCCCCTTGCTTAGAAAGTGGTACGGACTCCTGCATCCCACCGCACACTCTGCCATCTCAGCTGGGAGGCATGCCCAGGGCAGGGGAGCACATGTGAAAGAACACCTTTTGTTGTGGTTTAGGGTGGGCATTTACGTCACCGATTCACTGGGTGAGGTTAGGGCTGAGTGATGGAGGGGGAGTTACCCATTAGTATTCTTTCAGCTGTGAGAGGAAGAAGCACTGGCTCAGATGGGCTTAAACAGTAAAGGAGTTTGTGTAGCTGAAGAAGTCCACTGAGTGGAATTCAGGAGTGGTTTGATCAGGTTGCACCTTCGTTTCTATGCCGTTTTTCTTCAAGTCTGCATATTAGGACATTGACAAGCTGGTTTTCCTTTGGGACCTGAATTTCTACATCAGGTTTGAGTCCTTCTAGAGCCAGAGACAGAGCTGCTCTTTCTCAGACCATCTCACAAAAGCTCTGATTTCACCACTTGAGGGCCTCGGTCCCTCTGAACCAGTTTCTGAACCCACCCTGCTCTGGCCTTAGACCTCGGCTGGGCCCTTGGAGAAGGGATACATTTCTGGCCCACATGCTGGGCGACTGGGAAGCTGGTTGGGCGGCACCCTAGACCCCAGGGCCCCACGGGGTGAGAAGTGGTGGGCTTCCCTTTTCTTTCCAACCTCCTCAGACTCCCACATTGACTGGATGGTGACCAGAGGCGCCTGGCTGGATAGATGGGGTTCATGAAACGGGGCATCCCATCTCATTCATTGAGTTAAGAAATACTTACTGAGCACCTGCTGTGCGCCTGAGTGGAGGAGACGCAGTGACAAGTGCCGTGCAGAGGGATGGGGTCAGGGACAGCCTGGATATCCGACCTCGGTACTGAGAGAGGAATGACCAGAAAGGACCACCTGTGTGAATGTCTGGGGGTGTGAGTGTCGAGGAGAGGGCGCAGCAAGTACAGAGGCCTTGAGGCAGGAACCGGCCTGGGGGGTAGCACAGGACAGCATGTAGCAGGCAAGCCTGAAGTACAGGGCACGCGTGGGGGGCTGTGGTCTAAAATCATGGGCGCCAGGTCACCTGGAAATGGAATGTCTAGATTTTACTCTAAATACAGTAGGACACTTATTCTTGATGTATTCTTAATAAAGAATACAAAATCTTTAAGAATTTTTAGTTATTCGGAAAATTTGACAGTGATACAGGAAATCTGACAGAAGAGTAACAGTGAACACCTATAAGCCCGCTATCTGGAATCCATCATGGTTAACATTTCTTTATATTCGCTGTGTGTGTGTGTGTGTGTGTGTGTGTGTGTGTGTGTGTGCGCGCGCGTGTGCGCGTAAGTATGAATGTTTCTGTGTTGAGCTGTTAGGACGTAGGTGCAGACACCCAGACCCTCACCTGGAACACTTCCTGGAGGAAGGAAATTCTCTCTTTATCACACCTAACGATTCACAGCGTTTCCTGATTCACAGCTTTTCCCCTGTAGTCCTGCCCAGGGGTGGGGTTCCTTTGGGGCTGGAAGAAGGAGATCTGATTTACATTTTTAAAGGATCCCAGTGGCTGCTGGGGGGTGGAGTTGGGTGGGTGTAAGTTGTTCGGAAATCTCCCAGGGCTCCTTGTGGAGGGGTCCCTTGAGGGGATGGAGGGGAAATGGGCTTATTTAAAGATAGAGGAACTGGAGAGACTTCTAAGAAATTCTGGGTTCGCTTTGTGGCCAAGCTGAGCCCATCTTAAGAGAGGCCCTTGTGAAAACGAATTCCTAAACCACAGAAGCTGCAACGGGAGGGCGTCTGGAATGATCTCATTCTTCTTCTTATATAAATGAACCCAATGCCCCATGCATCGTCATCAGCAAGGACTGGGAAGGCGCTTGGCCAAGACGGGCCCCCTCAGATCTGCATGCTCCCCGCCCGCCCCCCCCCACCATGTCAGTCAGGTGCCCTTCTGTGGGGCCCTCACTCCTTAGAGGTTCCTGGGACCCACGCTGCCCTACACTCCTGCTCTGCCCAGAGAGCTGAGGCTCTTCCCCCAGAGGGGCACCCCACCCCAACAGGAGCCTCCACCAGGCCTACCCCGTCCTCCCCTGGGAAGCTGAGCTCGCCCGCCCCACGCCCCCTGAAGCCGCTGAGATGCGCAGATTCAAACCCTACCCACCATACCCTCTGTGAGTGATCTTGGGACAGCCGTCTTGCCCTAAGCCTCACTTTTCCTCATCTGTGAAATGGGGTCACGGTGGGGCTGCAGGAAGGGTTAGCGCAGTGCCTGGCGGGGGGAGTGTGTGTGACTGGTGGCCTGGCAGGATGGGTTAGTCAGGGGTTGAGCTCAGCCTAGACGGTGGGTGTATTCATTTCCTGGGGCCGCTGTGACAAATGACCACAAACTAGGTGCCTTAAAACAACAGAAATGTATCCTCTCACTTCTGGCTCTAGAGGCCAGAAGTTCAAGATCAAGATGGGAGCAGGGCTGTGCTCCCTCCAGAGGTGCTAGGGGAAGCTCCTCCCTGCCTCTTGCAGCTCCTGGTGGTTCCAGACAGTTCCTAGCTGTGGCCACATGACTCCCATCTCTGCCTACATCCTCAGCTGGCCTTTCCCCTCTCTTCTCTCACACGGACGCCTGTCACTGGATCTAGAGGTCACCCTAATCCAGGATGACCTCATCTCAAGATCCTTAATGGCATCTGAAAACACGTTTTTTCAAATAAGGTCACATTTGAAGATTCAAACCCCCTAACCTGGGGGTTAGGATGCGGCACATCTTTTGGGGGGGTGGTGTCACCATTGAACCCACTACAGTGGGCACTGGCATATTTTCAGCATAGTCTGCCTTTACTCTTTCTCCTGGCTTGTCCCCACTTTCCTTTTTTATCTATTTCTTTTTTAGAGACGGCTAAAGTTTTGCTCACTCCTCTCATATCCCTCACACCTCTTATTTTTCACTTCTGGGCTTTTTCCTGACCTGCCCCGGCATCCGTGACTTGCTTCTGCAGCCTGAGTTACAGGCAGCAGGACAGGGGCTGGGAGAGCTCGACCTCGTCACCGTCACGCATCGCTGAACACGCAGGACAGCCAGCAGGGGAGCATTCTCCAAGTCTGTGGTGCCTGGGCCGCTAAGCCCAGCAGAAGGCCTTTGCATGAGGCTGCAGGCTCCCTGGGGTGACCAGGTGACCACAGAGGCCAGTTCCCCTGGCCAGTCAGCTCCAACCACCTCCCTAACACTTCCCTCCTTGTGCTCTGTCCGTCGGCCTGAGGCTGTCTTCCTCAGTTTTGGGGGTACCTCCTGGTCACCCCATCTCTCATTGTTTCCCTAAGTGTAGAGCTCCATCCTGACACACCTGGCGGGGTAGGAGGGGTTCAAATCCTGGCCCTGCTCGGTGACTGGGGCAAATCATTTAATTCCTGGTCTCAGGTTCCTGTTCTGTTTGGTGGGGATTATAGTAACACGCACCTCATCAGGCCACTGAGTGAAAGGCTGCAAGCAGTGTGCTCACAGCAACGCCTGGACTGCAGTGGGTGCTCAGAACCGTCAGCTGCAAGCTGACCTGACCCTAAAATTCATGGGGACCCCAAATAGACAAAACAATCTTGAAAAAGAACAACCAGGTTGGAAGAGTCACTTGCTGATTTCAAAACATCTCACAAAGCTACAATAATCAAAACAGCATGGTTCTAGCCTAAGGACAGACATGGAGACCAATGGAACAGAATAGAGAGGCCAGAAACAGGCCCTCACATCTGTGGATGCTGGATTTTTGACAGGTGGCCACGTCCAGTCAATGAGACAGGACTGTCTCTTTCAACAAATGGTGCTGGGCCAATAGGACTGCCACACTCACAGGAATGGAGTTGGATCCCACCTCACAGAATTAACACAAACAGTAACTCAAAATGAATCAAAGACCTAAATGCAAGAGCTAAAGCTGTACCATTCCTAAAAGAAAACCCATAGGGGTGAATCTTCACAACCTTGGATTGGGTAGCGGATCTTGGGTGTGACACCAAAAGCATGAGCAGCAAAAGGAAAAGTAGACGTACCGGACTTTATCAGAACAACCATCAGGATCCTGACCTCCCGTCCCTAATTGTGTGATCCCGGGCTGACGGCCCTGAGCTCTGAACTCCTGCCTCTACAGAGGGGATGGCGGTCATGGCCTTTTGTTGTTTGGGAGAGTCAGTCGCGGGAAGGACTCAGCTCTGTGCCTGGCATGTGACACAGTGGCACTTAGCGAGTGTCAGCGGCGATGCTGATTGATGGTGATGATGATGCTACGAAGAAGAATTCCCACTGAGGGTGACCTGTTTTCATAACACATACAGACTGTGGTCGCAGGGGCCATCCTCCTTTTCCTCTACAGATTCTTGCTCCTGGCACCCGGCAGACTAGCTTAGCAGTGCTCCAGCCTCTGAGGTGTGAGTGTGACTGTGAGAATGTGTGTATGTGAGTTTATGAGTGAGTGTGTGGGTGTGTATTGTAAGTGTGAGAATGTAAGTGTATGTATTTGTCCACGTGAGTGCATGTATGTGTAAGGGAGTGTGCATGTGTGTATGTGAGTGTGTGACCTGCTTTCTTCCCTGGCCAGTGGGGCCACTATGTGGACACCCCCCTGGCAGGGTCATTTCTGCCCCAGGGAAGGGCCGCAGCCACTGCTGTGTTCTGTCCCGAGGCGCCCCGTGCCCTCGGCCCTCAGTGGATGGACAGCACCTCCAGTGCACAGGCCACAGCAGGTGGCACTGTGGTTAGACGTGGAGGGGGACTTCCTCATCCTGGACAGTCCTCAGGAGCTGCTCACGTCTTTGCGTGTGGTACTTGGGGCTGGGCAGTGTGGCTGCGGGTGCCCGCACGGCTGTTCCTGTCCCTTGCTCCACGAGGGCCCCAGGCAGGGCTGGGGCGTTTTGCTGGCCGCCCTGCTCACTCCTCCACTGGGCAGCTGGTTGGTGGCCCTGCGGGTTTCTTGCCTATCTTCATGGGTAACTGCATTCTTTTCCTCTGCTGGTTTTTGGTGAACATGTTCTCGCCTTTTCCCCATCTGACATATTTTCTCGCTCTCACCCATCAGATCGAGGCCTCTCTGGCAGGGCTGAGAGCGTGGGGAGGGTCCCCTGCTCTGATGGTGGGCTGGGCTGGGTTTCCTTCGTGCCCGTTCTCACCCTCAGGGGTGCTGTTCTCAGCACCTTGCCACGAACACGTGTGGCTATTGTCTCTACTGGAACTTGACCTCCCAAGGGTTCTTGGGGCAGCCCACATATCTGGGGACCGCCCGGGAGCTGAAGGTCAAGTTCTGCTCCTCAAAGCTGGCCTGACGGCCACTTGGGGACCATCACGCCGCTGGGTTTGTTGAGGACCAAGGTCACAAGCTGCCTTGGTCAGAAGCTGAAATTCAGGATGGGGAGGGGTGTCTGGGCACGAGGACCAGAGACGGGTTTTCTGATTATGCTGAAGTGTCGAGGAGGCGTTCAAGCGGGACTCCCAGACCATGCCATCTGTCCACGGCAGCTGTTAGAGACGGGGAGATCGGGTCTCATGGACAGCCAGATGCTCCCTGCCTGCTTGAGGTCCGGGTCACCTTGGAGACTCGGAAGCCAGGCAGCTACACTCTGGGCCGGGCCGGGGTCTTTTCTCTAAGGAAGGACATACAGTAGGAAGCACTGTGGTTAGACTTGGAGAGGGACTTCCTTGTCTTGGATGGGCGGCAGCTTGAGTCTTCACACCCAGTCCTTGGGTGTGGGGAGCATGGCTGGCCTGAGGCCGGGGGATGAGGAACTATTCAGAAAGAGAATGCTTTCCATGCGGCTGTCCCGGGCCTGATGGACACTCCAGAGCTGCCCCGTCCACGCAACTGACAATAAGTGAAATGGTCTGTGTGCACTGCCCACTATGGGTGGTAGCCCTGGCCTCACATGGCTACTAGCATTAGAAATGTGGCATAGGGACCAGAGACCTGAATTTAAATGTTACTTAATTTTACCTGATTTAAACTCCACAGCCACATGTGGCTGGAAGCACGAGGCCTTTCTGGAGGGAGGCCGGCAGGGGGTGGCCCATTCCCCAGGGAGCGAGGCAGCTGGGTCCTTAGGGCAGCCTGTGGGTTTTCTTCAGGGGCCCGGGTTGGCCTGGGTCTGCTCAGGTCTCTGCGTGATCTCGTGTCTGCCCACGTGCCTGGGTCTGCCCACGTGCCCTTGTGTGATCGCGTGTCTGCCCACGTGTGCCCGGGCACACGGCAGAGCGGGGAGCCGGGGAGGGGCTGGGTGTCGGATGCGGGAGGAATGGCTGCCGCAGGGCTCCCCCGCATCCCCCCAGGAGCAGAAGTTCTGCCAGCGCTATGACCAGCTCATGGAGGCCTGGGAGAAGAAGGTGGAGCGCATTGAGAACAACCCCCGGCGGCGGGCCAAGGAGAGCAAGGTGCGCGAGTACTACGAGAAGCAGTTCCCCGAGATCCGCAAGCAGCGGGAGCTGCAGGAGCGCATGCAGAGGTGAGCGGCGGGGGGCCGGGCCCACCCCTCCCCCCTCCCCTCCCCTCCCCCCTCCCCTCCCCCTCCCCTCCCCCCCTCCCCCTCCCCTCCCCCCCTCCCCCCCTCCCCCTCCCCTCCCCCCCTCCCCCCCTCCCCCTCCCCTCCCCCCCCTCCCCCTCCCCTCCCCCCCTCCCCCCTCCCCCTCCCCTCCCCCTCCCCTCCCCCTCCCCCCTCCCCTCCCCCCTCCCCCCTCCCCTCCCCACCCTCCCCCCTCCCCTCCCCCTCCCCTCCCCCCTCCCCTCCCCCCTCCCCCTTCCCCTCCCCCCTCCCCTCCCCCCTCCCCTCCCCTCCCCCCTCCCCTCCCCTCCCCCCTCCCCTCCCCTCCCCACCCTCCCCTCCCCTCCCCCCTCCCCACCCCTCCCCACCCTCCCCACCCCTCCCCCTCCCCTCCCCACCCCTCCCCTCCCCCTCCCCTCCCCCTCCCCTCCCTCCCCTCCCTCCCCTCCCCTCCCTCCCCTCCCCCTCCCCTCCCTCCCCTCCCCCCTCCCTCCCCCCCTCCCTCCCTCCTTTCCTGCCTCCCAGGGCCTGGGTCAGCTTGAGGCACTGTCCACAGAGGCGCCCTGGCCAGTGTGAAACAGAAGGCACAGCAGCGTCTCAAACTGGCAGCCCAGGGGCCACATCAAGCCCTTGGATGTGTCCCTTGGTGCCTGCCTAGCCTTAATACTTAATTGAAAGAAGCTTAAATCCATCTTGGTGGAGTGAGTTCTCCTTCCGGTGTGCCACAGGCTGGTACCTCCCAGCTTCGTTCATTTACGTGGCCCCTGAAGGCAGCTGAGTTTGAGATCCCTGGTGTGGATCAAAGGAGAAGGATGCTGGTCTCACGGGGCGGCCGTGAGGACGGGGTGGGATCCTGCGTAGGAGTGCCCAGCGCAGAGTAGGTGCTTGGTGACATGCGGCTGTGACATCTGTTGTCACACAGATAAGGTGGTGGGCCACGAGCAGGGATGCTGGATTTCACTCTTTACTGGACACTCACGGTGCGTATCTCACCGAATGCCTCCTCCAGTCCTGGGATCCACGTGCCACCTTATCCCCGTGGTACAGGGGAGACATTGAGGGACAGGTCCGAAGAGGCAGAGCTGGGCTTTGTCTGTGGGTCTGTGTGGCTGGCCTTTCGGTGGACATCTTAGGAGAGAAAAAGGGTTCTGGCATTTCTGGGTGAGTCTGGGGGCTCCATGCCCTCCCCTGGACCCCTGGGCTCGGGGCTGTCTCTGTGGGTGTGAGGCCCGGCCCCTCCTCACTGCCCACACGCCGCCTCTGGGGAAACTGTGGGCTCGGGTCTGTGCCGCTGTGCCAGCCGCGTGTCCCTGGCTGCCGAGGGGTCGATCCTGAGCGTGTCCCTTTGGTCTCCAGCAGGGTGGGCCAGAGGGGCAGTGGGCTCTCCATGTCAGCCGCCCGCAGCGAGCACGAGGTGTCCGAGATCATCGATGGCCTCTCGGAGCAGGAGGTAAGTCCACGGCCTTGACCCTGACCTCAGCTCCACCCGCTGTGTTCCTGCGCGTGGAGAAGCTCCCAGCAGGAAGCAGAATTCACCTGGATGCTTGAAATCAAGGGGCTTGTTACTGAAGTGTGGGCAGAGGCAAGGTGGGACAGTGGGGCACCAGGGGAGTAGACATTGCCCATCCCCAGCCTGAAGGAGAAGCGGGGAGAGGGGCCTTCCTGGGGCTGTGGAGGAGAGGAGGCCCCCTGGTAGGACATGGCCAGGAAGGGCCACGGCGGGGAGGAAACAGGGGATAAGTACCCCCACCTCTCACTCCCCAGCCCCGCCCCCGTCTACTTGCAGTGCTTCCCATTGGTTGGGCCTGACCAGAAGCCAGAGGGCACGAGGGCCTGAGAGCTGTGGTTTCTAGGTCAGCCTCCCCGTGCCCAGAACTGGGGGCAGAGGGGGATTCCCATCTCACCAGCTGTTCACCAAGCCGGGGGCCTTCTGTCAGGAGTTCCCAGATGACCTTGTATCAGCCAGGTGACCCTGGCTGTGGTCACCAGAGCCCAGAGGTGAACAGGAAGCAGAAAGAGAAGGCGTTTGCTCCTGGGGCAGGGCTGGTGCTGGCCTGTCCCCTCCCAAGTCTTGTAGGTCAAGCATCTAATGTGCCAGTCCCCCCGCCCCACCCCCCCCCCCCATGTTCCCAACATCACAGTAGACAAGAAGGAGCCTCACAAGAGGAGGGGGCACATTCTTCCTCCCCGGGGCCTTGTGTCCGGGCAGAACTTTTGTCCAGATGGGAGGCACTGCGGCTCCAGCTCAGCGCAGTCATCTCTAGCTGCACGTGGCTATTTAAATGGAAATTAACGCAAATGAAATTAAAAATTCAGTTCCTCTGTGGCACCAGTCGCATCTCAGTTGCTCAGAAGCCACATGTGGTTAGTGGCCCCACGTTGGACAGAGCAGGCAGTAAACACCTGCGTCGCTGCAGAACGTTCTATCGGGTAGCACTGCTTAGGCCACTGAGTCTCACTTCGGACAGACTTGAGAGTCCTGGGGAGGGGCAGTCCGGCTTGAGCCGCCGTTTCCTAGGGCCCTGCCCCAGCAGTTCTGCTCTAGCCTATCTGGGGCGGAGCCCAGGAACCTGCATTTTCACCAGGCTGTTCACGTGAGTCTGATGCGGGTACATCAGACTCTCTGGCCGTTAAAAAAGAGCGTTCGTTTTAAAACTTCACGTGCTGTGTCCCTGTTTCGAACACCCCTCAGTCTGCAGAAAGCAGAGCTTGGAAATCCTTTGTCCTCACACCTGTGGGTTCGCTCGAGCTCCTGTCCCGCCGATGCTGTGGCCACGTACACGTCCCACAGGGGCACGTGGGAACAAGAGGAGGGCGGCCCTTTCCCGTGTGTTCCCTGCCTGATGCCGGCAGGGCGCCTGGCATCCCAGCTGGTTCAGTGTCCCCCTCCCTCCCACCCCGGCCCCCATCCCGCAGGCCCACTTCCGCAGGTCCTGGCCGCACAAGCACGCGGCCGCCAGCGTCCCCAGGGATGCTGAGGGACCAGCTTTCGCGGGTGATGGTTGGAAAGGGAGTTCAGGGCGGAAACTTCACCCCACCCAGCCCAGGCTGACCTGAGGTTCCCTGGGAGGGTGGGGAGGAGGGAACTGGGCGGGAACGATGCTCTCCGTCTGGGGGGAGCTTGCGGTAGGTAGTCGGTTGGGGAGAGGCAGCAGAGCAGGGGTGGGGTTCCTGCCAGGAGAAACCCTGCCTGGGCTCTGCCAGTGCTGTGTATCTCGGGCAGCCGAGGAGGTCGGGGAGGTGAGGGTGCTGGAGTCGGGGGTCAGGGCCCTGTCCCCGCTGCGCTTCCCTGCCCCTGTTGGGAATCCCCAGCACTGAATGGAGAGCCCAGATGTGGGACGTTGGGCAGCGGAGCCTTTGAACCGGCTGACCTTGGCCGGGCTGGACCCTCGCCTGCCTCCGGAGATGGGTAATTAATCGCCAGTAATGGGCTGGCTGCAGAGATTTGGGAAATGAGTCCAGCTGAGTGGCGGCTCACAGCCTCTTAATAGCCATCCTGATGCATTAGGAGCGAGCCCGCCCGACTCCTGCTGAGCACGGGGCTGGGCAGGCTTGGTCCCCAGTGGGCACGCTCCAGGACTGGGGGTGGGTGGCGGCCAAGGAAATGGTTCTGCAGCCTCCCCGGGCCCCCCCCAGAGCAAGGCAGCTCCCCACCCCCATCCCGCATGCCCTCTGAAGCTGGAGGGCCAGGCCCTGTCTCCTGAGGTAGTCCGGCCCAGCTGGGCTACACATCTTTCTTGCGGTATTTTATGGCACTTGCATTTCCAAATGGAAGATTCATTGCTCCCCTCTTTCTGCAGATAAGGTGGCTGCTGCTCTCTGCATTTAATTTAACAGCCCTGCCCACCGTAAACCTTTCTGGGGCCGCCTTTAAATTCTCCCTTCCCCTGCACGGGCTATTATTATTTTTTAACTCATCATCCGCTTTCTCTCTGGTTATGCGTTTCTCCTGTCTTGCCCGGAATATCCCTATCCTCTGCTCTTCACCTGGGTCCCCGGTGCTGGCGCAAGCACGCCTCCCCACCCTGTCCCCGCTGTCTTGTGCTTTCCAACCGGAGCCCTCTGCGTCTCCATTTCCCTCCAGAACCTGGAGAAGCAGATGCGCCAGCTGGCCGTGATCCCACCGATGCTGTACGACGCCGACCAGCAGCGGATCAAGTTCATCAACATGAACGGGCTCATGGACGACCCCATGAAGGTGTACAAAGACCGCCAGGTCATGAACTTGTGGAGCGAGCAGGAGAAGGAGACCTTCCGGGAGAAGTGAGTCCCCGTCACTGGGGGGCGGGCCTGGCCGGGCCACCCTCCCCTGTCCCGGGAAACCCGTCCTGTTGAGGCTTGTGTTGGCTTCCTAGGGCTGCCACGACACACGACCGCCAGCCGTGTGACTTTAAACAACAAGAATCTATCCTCACACAGTTCTGGGGGCTGGAAGTCCAAGATCCAGGTGTGGTCTGGGGTGGTTCCTTCTGAAGGCTCCAGGGGAGAGTCTGTCCCAGGTCTCGCACCTGGCTGGCACCTGCTGGTGGCTGGCGATCTTTGTCATCCCTCGGCCTGGAGATGGATCTCACCGTCTCATTGTGTCTTCACGTGGTCTTGTTTCCTGTGTGTCTCTGTGTGTCTTCTCCTTTTCCTATAAATTCACCAGTCACATTGGATTCAGGGCCCACCCTACTCCAGCATGACCTCATCTTAACTAATTATATCCTCAAAGGGCTCATTTCCAAATAAGGTCACCTTCTGAGGTGCTGGGAGGACATGATATTGGGGGGGACACTATTCAAACCAGTACAAAGTGTCAAGGCAGTTTTATGTGAAATGGGGCAGTGTGTATCAGAAGAACAAGGCAGGAGGACCTTCGAGGCTGGGCTGAAGCCTTGGGCAGGGTTATGTGGCTGGCCGGTGACTTTTCGGTTTTCATTTTACTTGGAAAGCGGCTATTTGTGGAGCGCATCCTTCATCACAGACACTGGACAGATGTTTTCTGGGGTTTGTGCATTTGTCTCCCTTATCCCTCATCACAGCGTTATCAGGCCATCCCTATTACGCACATGAGGAAACAGAGGCTCAGAGAGGTTAAGACACTTAACAAAGGTCACACAGCTTGCAAATGGTGGAGGCAGGATTCAGACTCCCCCAGCTTCGGGGCAAGGGCTCAGCTGCAATGGAGAGGCTTGTCGGGGGAGAGGGGGCTGTGGAGCCAGGGAGCAGGGTGGGGGGGTCTTTGGAAAGCAGAGGCAGGAACTGGATGCTAAGAGGTGAAGCTTGGGGCTTCTTCTAAACTGAAAGAGCAGAATGACTGTTTTGGGGAGACGAGTGAGGAACCAGATGGAGAAAGCGCTCCTTTCCCCCACCAGACTCAAAATGTGTGTCCCAGGGAGCCACATCCTGGGCACAGAGCGCCTCCTCAGGACCCAGGACCCCCATAAGGCAAGAGGGTGGGAAACTGAGGCGGAGGCCTCAGCGCTCAGCCAGGAGGGTGTGGGAGACTCAGCTGCGGGGCGTCCACGTTCACCTCCGCCTCCCGAGAAGGCCTCAGATTTTCTTCAAAAGAGGTGTCCCACGTTCTCCAGCCACCCACTGTGGGGCCAGGCCGCAGGGGCTGGGGCTGTCTCTGCCCTTTGCAGAGCTGGGTGGCCCCAAAGTGCCAGACTGGGCTTCAGGCACGGGGATGGCTCTGGGTCGTGGGCAAGGCTGGGGTGCATCAGCCAGGGCAGACACCAGGACTTGGAAATGCAGGAGGAGCGACTGAAGAGGATCTTGAGTGGAAAGTTTTTGTTTGTTTGTTTAAATGGCTTTTGATTATGGAAATTCTAAAACATACATAAAAACAGAGGGACGGTGTAATTCACCTTCGAGCGCCTAACACAGACGCAGCGACCTTCCACAGGAAATAGCGCTTTGGGGAGCAATTCCTGCCGTTTGTTTGGGGTTTACTGCTCAGAGACAGGAAACGCAGGTAGTTAGTGGCTCACTTCTAGGCCCTCACGGTCACAGACGTCAAATCAAGTCGTCCCGTATCTGGTGTTGTACAATTTAAAAACCAGTGAAGTGACTGTAGGATGGTCATGGATGCTAAGAATTACTTTTGTATTAGGTATTTAAATTCTTCCTGGTATGTTTGATATTTTATTTATTTATGCTTTCTTTTAAAAAAAAGAGGTTTCTGGGAATGCTTTCTGTGTTTTGGCCTTTCTGGATTTTTCATGTTGCTGTTCCGACCTAAGGATTTCACACTGTTAGTCCAGTAGCTGCAGAATGGGGGGCCCAGGCTGGGCTGATGTCTGCTGAGACCCAGTTTGGCACCTTGAGTCTTTCAAGGTCCTGGGTGACCTCTCGTTTTCAGCGGAACTGATAGCACTCAGGGCCTCGGAAGATCACGTGCTGGAGGCGTAGAGTTCCATCACTTACTGTTTTTGTGACTTCGAGCAGCCACTTCCCCTCCCTGAGCCTCAGTCTCCACGTCTGTAAAATGGGTGTAGCCTCAGTGCCTCCTCGCTTAGCCGTCTGGAGGTAACCAGTGTCAGAGTAAACTCTCAGGAAACATGGCAGAGGACCCAGGTGTAGGTTGGAGGGAGGTGGAACAGTTGACCTAAGAGATTCCCAAGTGTGCTTCTGGGTCTCCTGGGGCCCCATCTCTGCGTGGGGAAACCCCAAGGAAGGGATCTGTGGGGAAGGAAGTGTCACTGGGGCAGGGAGAGGGAGGAGAAGGGAAGACTGTCTGTCTGGAAAATCAGGGCGTTAGGCCGCCTCCAGCTTTAAGAGCTGCCCGAGGCAGGATCCCAGGCTGGGAAGCCTGCCTCTGACTCGCGGCTTCCTCTGGGAAAAGAGAAGAGGCCGCTCTGGCTTCTCCAGTGTCTGGTTGGGGAGCAGGGGAGGGACCCACTGGCCTCCTGCCCAGCCATCTGGAGGGCTGGGCAGGACCATCGCCAGCGCTGGCCCAGGCTCCCTCCGGCGGCGGCGGTGGGGGGGGGGGTGGGGGGACCCCGGGGCCCCTGCGTCCCCAGCAGACTCTCCTCTCCCCAGGGAGGCCGCAGGGCGGTGGCCCGTCTTGGGGACGGGCGGGCCGAGGCGCCACCCAGCATCCCCGGGGCCCCAGCAGCCGTGACCCACATCTCCGCCCCCGCTGTCCGCCTGCTCCTGTGGCCCTGACATTTCAGTCTGGCCCAGCTCTTTCCCAGTAATTCTCCCTGTTTCGCAGGAAGCCAGTTGGTGGGATGCCAGCTCCCCGCCACCCCTCCAGCTTGGGTCCCTTCCTTCCGCCTCCTGGGCCGGCTTGCCTGCCTCCTGGCGGGCACTCAAAGCCTCTGCTCTCACCTCTCAGGGTCCTGCCCTGCGACCTCGCCCGTGGCGGCCCCACGTGGGCCGGGCGAGGCCCAGCTTCCCAGGCCCAGCCGGAGACAGAAACAAAGGCAGAGTGTAAAAGGGGGGGAACCCCACCGAAGGGCTGCATGTCATGTCCTCATTTTTCCTGGAACCCGCCTCCAGCAGGACAAACAAATGTATTTTCAAAGGCGCTAAAACCAGTGACTCACTCCAAGGAACGCCCTCTCTTAGCCCTCCGTCCCGCCTGCCGCGGCCCTTCCCACACCCCCCTGGGCTTAATTGCTCCGAGCGGGGCGGTGCTGGGCCAGCGGAGATGGCAGGCGCCGGGGAGCTCGGCGGCAGCCCAGCTGGGCAGCCCTCCTCGGCCTGGTCTCAGGCCTGCCCTTCTCTCTCCGCAGATTCATGCAGCACCCCAAGAACTTCGGCCTGATCGCATCGTTCCTGGAGAGGAAGGTGAGTCTGCCCACCGGCCCAGCGCCACCCGCCCCGTTCCCCTCTGGGGGCCACTCCTGGGGGCAGCCGCTTGGGCTGGGCCGCAGGACCCTCCCTCCCTACCCACGAGGCCTCTGCCTGCTGGCCCCGTGCTCTCCTTGCTGTGTCAGACGGCACTTCCCTCCTTCCTCCCTCCTGGGAGCAGCAACCGCAGGCCCCGCCCCCTTCTCCCAGGGCGGAGCTCCAGGCTGGGAAACCCCAGGAGAGCTGTGTGCACCAGCTCCTCAGACGTGGCAGCAAGCGTCCTGGCAGACTGGACATGGGTTCTGGAAGCCGTGCCATGCCTGGCACCCTAATTAAGGCTTTATAGGCAAGAGTGGCAATCTTCCAGGGCGCTGGATGGAATGACTTATCTAGGTCCCTCTGATGGTCACTGTACCCTGACACCCCTGATGGGAAGCCAGGCGTGTGGCTGGTTTATCCTCATCCCCTTTTCGTGGAGCTGAGGCTTGAGCTCCGCCTTGACCCCACACCAAGCCTGGAGCGGTGCCTCTTTCTGCTCAGGCTCCCTGTTGGCAGGTGGACACAAAGCGTCCCAGGAAACGCTTTACGCCCCCTTTTGTGTACCCACGAGGCTAGGCTGGGCAGCGGCCGCAGCGGCCGCAGGTAGGAGGGAGCCGGTCTGGGGGGCTGGACGTGGCCCTGTGTCAGAGTCGCCCGCTGGACCCCAGCATCATCAGGGCGGAGCCAGACAAGCTTCCTGAAAAGGTTTACTTTCTGGGGCTGCTGTTCCGGGTGTTTAAAGCAGCGTTTCGCCGAATCTCGTCTCTCAGACGGGGTGTCTGCCCACTCCCGGCTTTGCAAATACCATGCTACCCGAGGCCTTGTGCTTCCTCGCTGGGGAGGGCGGTCGGAACCGGATCCAGGCGGGTATTTTAAAGGGTAACAGTTGTTCTCAGCATCTGCCCTCAATGAGCCGATACCCATAGAAGGAGGGAGATGGGGCAGCGTGGGGAAGCGAAATCTCTCCCGGCCTGAAAAACCAGTGTGGAGAAGCGAGCTCTATAAATAGCCTCTCCTCTGAGTTAGCGACAGCTTCTTACTAGGGGTGTGGACAACCCAGGAGGCTCCAGGTCGGGGCTCCCCGGAGACAGAAGCAGGGGTTTCAGAAATTGGCAGTTGAGCAGAGCTGTTTGAACGAGGGAATCAGAGGCCTCTACGCTGGAGAATAAACTTTACGGTGTTCTTTGGCTAAGAGGCAGCCCAAGCTGAGACTTTAAATAGAGCTTCCAGAAGGGTCTGAAGCCGGGGCTGCCAGCTGTGCCCTTGGGGATTGGCGGTTCCTGGTGGTAAGTGAGGCCAACGGCAGGGTGGGAGCTCGGTGGACTGGCCAGCCCGTGCCTGTCTGCAGGGCCAGCCCGTGGTCGCCCAGCACAGGAAGGCAGCCTCCTGAGTTGTTCGAGGGGAAGTCAGACACCCACATCCCCCAGTTTGCAGGTATTGGCATCTGATTATAAAATGTTTTCCTTAACCATTTTGCGGGCCATGCTTGTGGTCCGGTTGAACTTGGGAGCAGCCTCTGTTCACAGTCCATTCTAGGAAGTGGATGAGGACGCAGGGGGTTTGAGGCCCAGCCGTCCTCTGCACCCAGCGGCCCTCACGATTGCCCCTCAGAGGCCAGTTCCGGGCTTGGCACCAGCACCGAGCATCACAGAAACATTTTAACTTATCTCAGTAACAGCTGCTGGCATTGGCGAGCTGTCACCTGGTCTGGGCCCTGTGGCCGCAGGTGGCGGCACCGTCGTCTTCTGTCCTCCAGTTGCTCTCTGAGGACGATGCCCTCCTACTGGTCCCATTTGGATGAGGAGGTGGTGGGGTTCCAAGAGCGCCAGTCATTTGCTCAGCAAGTGGCGGTGCCAGGATTCAGACCCCCGTCCGCGGGGCAAAGACCAAAGCGGAGAAAAGGCATAAACGTCCCAAGAGACGAAGAGTTGCGTGGCGACATTAGGCTGGATGCACGAAGCTTGGAAGAGGTTACTCGGGCCCCTAAATGTTAGGGAGGAGCAATCTAGGGTGAGCGAACGGACCCGAGCTGGGGAGCCGGAGGCGTTGTTCTCTGGGGCTGGCATGGCAGGTGACAGCTTCGTCCTTAGGACTGCCAGTAGCACCAGCCACAATGCGAAGAGGTTAACACCTCTGCAGGGTGTGTTCTGTGGCCCTAAGTCCTTTCCACGTATGTGTATTAACTTACTTGGTCTTCATGACAACCCTGTGAAATACGTGCTGTTAGTACCCCTACTACACCGGTGAGAAAACCGAGGCCCAGAGAGGTTAGGTAAGCTGGCCAGGGTCATCCAGCCAGTACCTGGAGGAGGCAGGATTGGAACCCAGGCCTCTGGCTCCCGGCCTCCTGCTCTGACCGCCTTCACTGCACACGCCTCAGAGTTCTTTTCTCTCTCCATCCTGCAGACGGTGGCTGAGTGTGTCCTCTATTACTACCTGACCAAGAAGAATGAGAACTACAAGAGCCTGGTGAGGCGCAGCTACCGGCGCCGCGGCAAGGGCCAGGTGAGGAGGGGGCGGGGCGGGCTCCCGGGCGGGCTCCCGGCATGCTCGGGGGCAGCGTGCGGTGACATCTCCTCGTGTTTCTCAGCAGCGGGTCCCTCAGTTTGGGGACCGCCCTTCCGTGGCGGCTGGGAGACCCTCTCTGGGGGTGTTCCTCCTATCCTAGCAGCAGAGGAGAGACCTGGGAGAAATGGTCGCTTCCACCCTCAGCCTGGAAAATTCTAGAACTCCAGGCTTGGTGACCCTGTCACCATCCCTGTGGTGGATTAGGGTCGCATTCCCAGAGCAAGGGCCGGGCTTTCAGGATGACTTGGGCTGGTCTACAAACTTAACATTTAAAATTTAGAAAGAATTTTTGGTGTTTTGTCGTCATGCATACGTGAAAGAAAAAAACAGCCAGTACTTTAGAGTGCCGTTTTTCAGACATCAGTGCTTCGGGTGTGACTGAAGGACGATTTAAGTTAGAGCAGGACTTGGCAAACTGTGGCTCACGGGTGAGTCCAGCCTGTCACCTGTTTTTGTGAATAAAGTTTTATTGGCACCCAGCCATGCCCATTCGTTGACATATTACTGTGGCAGCTTTTCTGTTACGACAGCAGAGTTGAGTAGTCTTGACAGAAACTGCAAAGCCTGACATATTCACTATCTGGTCCTTTATAGAAAAAGTCTGCTGACCTCGAGTTAGACGAAAAGGGAATTCGTTTAAAAAAAGATTCTGTAAATTATGTTAAAGGTGAAGGGAGTCAGTGGCACACATTTTAGAGGGGGCTCGCGAGTGTTTTGGTGTCAGGGAGATGGAGGGAAGGGGAGGGATTTGGTTCACTTCCGGGCTGTCAAGAAGCAGCCCCAGAGCAGATGCTGGGACTACGGGGGTGAGAGGGGGAGTGGGCTTGTGCTGCAGGCGGAGGGATGTGGGCCAGAAGCTGCAGAAGCTCTGGGCGCTGCTGTTAGATGCCAGACTGGAGGGGGTTGGGGCAGGACCTTCCCTGGGGCCTCTGGCCTGGGACGAAGGCCGGGATTAGCATGTGCTGGGAGGACAGGACACAGAGGTTCTCTTAGGTGGGTGGTCCCTGTCATTGGCATCTTCCAGCCCAGACCCCCACCCCTACCCCAGGGCCACCGTCTTCCCTTCCCGAGGCTGGAGAGAGCCGGACCCTGAGGGCATCAAGTCCAGCCATCACCTGTGGGGTCCCAGTGTCCCCTGTGAAACCGTCACTCTATGATCAAGCCCCATAGCCTACGATGGGTTGGTCCACGCAGCTTCCTAGCCTGCATCCCGTGTCTCCTTTCTTGCTTTCTGGGAACTGTGCTTCAGGAGTACAGACCCACTTTTCTGTTGGCTAAGCCACATATAATTAAGGAAGCAAATCTGTTGACAGGAGAGTAAACCCCTCACTGCATTCTGCATGTCAGGCCAAGGTGATTGAGACTGAGCATTGGTTGTCGTTGGCCTGGATCGTTGAAGGGTGGCTGCGTTTGGTTTGTGGATAGGGTTTTCCTCTAGTTTTGTGCAGCCACCGTTGGCCAGCCTGCTCGCCCATCTAACAGATGTGTAAAACCGAGGCCTACTGGCTTGGCGCTATTCAGTTGTAAAGACCTAGCTGTGGCGTGTTAGAAGTTGAAGCGCATTTAGGAATTTGTCTAGACCGAGATGCAGAAACTCAAATAAATGCCGGGGCAGGGAGCATAAATGTGCCAGCATAAGAGGCAGTGCGGAGGGCATGCCGTGGACTGTGGCAAAATAAAGGGGGAGATAAAGGCCTCTAGATTGATTTTAAAAACGTTGTCAGCTGTTTGTTGAGCATCTCCTGTGTGCCAGTTCTCTTGCTCGTCTTCCCAGTGCCCCCCGACTCCCTGCCTTCGTGGGGGCCCTGTGGGTGGGCTCATGAGGGCCTTGCTGGTGGCTGGGCTGGGGGCTCTGGAGACGAAAGGGTTCTGAGTCAGATGGGGAGAGATTGGGCCATTCTCACCCTGTGCTGAGAGCCACATTTGTGTGGAGGGAGGCAGAGACTGTGTGCTGACGTCATTTAGGGAGGGGCTATCTCCAGATGAGTCCTGGGGAGTGGGGGGGCCGTTGGTGCCCCCTGCCCCTGGTCCTGGCTGCCATGCCTCCCACTTCACGGTGTTAATGCCTTGCTAGCTGACTCATCTGCCCGTCAGACATTTGTGGCTGACACGGGGGACTCTGTGCTCGTTGTCTAGACCAGGTGGTTCCGAGTCAGCATGTCGGTGGTCTGCCTGAGAGGCTCCATCGAGTAAGGGACCCCAAAGATGAGGTTGAGGAACAGCCTCTTGGGAGGACGAGGACAGAGGTGAGGGTGTCCTGGGCAGAGGGAACAGCAGGTGGAAAAGCGCCAGGACACGAGAGATTGCACAGTACCCTTAGAGTCTTAGGAGCAGGGGTCTCAAAACCTTCCAGGGTCTTACATGAATGAAGGGATGGAGAATCCATAGGAGGCAATAGGGAGTGGTGAGGCCCGGGGCTAACTAGAGAGCTTGTGCCTCATATCAGCTCCAGCTGACTCTTGACTACCTGGCCCTGTATTACCAGGTCGGATTTTTGATGATGAGCTGGAGATAGGGAATTATGTGAAGTTGCCTGACTTTTAAATCTTAGGTCGCGTAGGAACCAGTAACGACAAAGCACCGGACAGGCTGGGCAGCTCACATTTGCTCTCGAAATCTGTCCTCAGCCCTCAGTATAAGGCCTCTGGGCTGGAGTATGGTAAGGCTGAGGGAAGAAGTAGGGAGAGGATTATGTGACTAGGGACAGAGTCCAGGGAGTGTTTTATAGCAGAGGAGAAGCGTTGGCTTCGTATTTTCATCTGAGCTGTCCTGGGTCAGCTGTGGCGTCCACAATGCTGAGAGACGTGGGGCTTGTCTGGTGAGGTTTAACGGTCGGCTCAAGCTGGCGTCTCAGGCTGGGGCTCCCAGGATGGAGCAGGGATGCCTCTGTGCCCGGCCTCCTGCAGAAGGAGAGAAGAAGGCAGGGCACGAGGCCCCTGTCTCCTTGGGAGATGGGACGTATCTTTGGGGCTCTCCCCTCCCTCTCATCGGCTGTGGCTGCGAAGAGGTGCCATGTGGCCCGGGCCCTGCCGGGGACGGAAATTAACGCGCAAACCCTGGAAGGACTCCTGTACCAGGCAGATCCGCTGCCCTCACCACCGCCTGCCAGCCCTGTTCATAAATATGGAATAAGTGGGTCAACCCAAGTGTTGACTTTGTGGCCATAACTCTTCCCTCTGCCCCGTGACAGCAAAGTAAACGGCAGGCGCACCAGCCCCGCAGCCCCTCTTGGTAATTCAAGGTGCAGTTGCTGCAGCGGGCCTGCTGTGATAAAACCTGTGATCCTGCTGATAAATCTCCCAGTGAGACGGGTAGGGGTTCCCCAGCCTGGCACGGAGTGGGTGTGGGTGTATGTGCCTGGGCGCCTACACGTGGATGGACGGATGGGCACCGGCGGTGGCGGCCCCCCGTGGGCTGATACTGCGAGCAGATGGCGGTCGGGCGTGAGGCAGGCAGAGACCCTCTGCTCTGTGAAGCCGGAAAAGCCAGGTGGGAATGAGCCTGGAGAGCGATCCACCGTTGGGGGGGGGGGAGCAGTCAGCCTCCGAGGCATAGCAGGCGCCCAGGTGACAGCTCTGCTGTCCCATCCTTGTGTCCGATCCATCCTTGGCCCGCCTCTGGCAGCTCAGAACCCTGGGACAGGCTGTGATCCTCACGTGGTTCCCGTGGCTCCGGCCACGCCGAGGCTGAGGATGGCCACGCGGCACCGCTCAGCTTGTCAGCCCAACAGGTGCCCCTCGGATGGGCCCCTCCCGCTTCGCTTCTCTAAGGTTGACCCCCACTCACCTCCACAGAGGCGTCGGATGCACGACATTGTGTGGTCATGCAGTGGACAATTATTGAGTGCCTACTGCATGCCAGGGCTGTAAAGCTTCTCCTTCAGAGCCGCACGAGACCACGATCCTTCAGGAAGCTAGAGAGAGGGTGTCAGCCGAGCCCAGCTGTCTCAGCGTCTCACAGCCCGTCCCGATTAAGAGCCTCTGAGGTAGACGTGAGGTGGGACTTCCGAGGTGTCAGCGAGCGGGGCCCTTCTCCAGGCTGCCGCCTTGTAGAAGGTGCATTTCCTGAGTTGGCTAGACACGGCCCAGGGCCAGAGACAGAGGGCTACCCACCTGCCACCAGCACCCCTCCCCTGGTCATTCCTGCCATGGTGATGAGGGGAGGCTGTCTCGGGCTCCAGGCTCAGACCCCCAAGTCTGGGGAGGAGGGGAACCCACGGTGGGAAGTTATTCTCCCCAGGTCGTAGGCCTTCTACCTTCTCCCGATACCACCATCCACTCCAGATTGGCCGTGGCCAGTGTCCTTGGGCTGTGCCCTCCTGGGGTCCAGGGAGGGACGTGTCTCAGGCTGAGTTATGGACCCTGAGACGGAGCTGGCGTCCAGCTGAAGTTCTTGAACTTTCACCACGAGGATTTGTGAAAACACAGACTGCTGGGTGGCGCCCCTCAGTGGGGCTTGAGAATCTGCATTTCTAACAAGTGCCCTGGCAGTATTGCTGCCGAACCTCGGCCTTCGGGGTGTTTACTGGGGAGTCCCCACCTGCCAAGGAAGGGGAGGGAAGGGAGCAGAGTAGCAGAAGGGGCAACCGAGGCAGGGCACAGGCTCAACGGCAGCCTGGACCAACCCTGGGGGCGGTGCTCTGGCGCTGGAATGGCCCTTCCCAGGTGGGCAGAGGGGGCCAGGTCTTAGCCCAGGGGCCATAGAGGCTGAGGGCGTTCGTAGCGGCTGAGGCCCCTTCTAGAAAGGGACCTGGCCAGTCCATCCTGGGGACGAATCCTGCGTGTTTGCATATTTGCAAACTCCACTCTACGGCAGTCCTGACCTGGCCCAATGCTTAAGCGGAGTGGGCAGCAAGATGTCACCTCGTGTGTTCAGGGGACCCACGCCCCGTCGCGGCCTCACCACACCCTGTGCTGAGCCCCTTGTTCGTCATTGCTGTGGTTGCCTTTCGAAAGCGTGGATGATTAGGAAAGGGGATATAAAATTCCTGCATGAAAAGCGTCGGCCGTCTGGTGTGTCTGGTCTCAGACCCTCGATGACCCGAGAGGGCAAGGCCACCCTGGCGTCCTCTGCGTTGCTGCCTGGCCCTGCCGTGGCTGGGACACGTGTTGGCCATTTGGAGTGTCAGGATGCCCTTCTTGTTTAAGAGAGGATGCCACCCACTTTCCAGAAGCTTCCCCGTATTCTGACAGAGGGAGACGCAGGAATTCTAGCCCCCTCACGCCCACCCCCTGCCAGCCGTGCACACCTGGGCTTCGGCAGGAGGGGGCCGAGCCCTCACCTCCTGGACCCCAGCCCCCGAGATCCGGCTGTGAGTGGCTGGTGAGCGTGTGGGTGGTGCCCCAGCGTCCTCTCCTCGAGGTGAATCACCGGCCGAGCCGGGGGCCAGCTTGGAGCACCGGTGACGGCACAGCAGTTTATAGTTCATGATTCATGGATGGAGGGGCCACATTATCCCAGCTAATTGCAGCACTGGAACCCAGGAATGCTGCGGTCAGAAGTCGGCTTAACTATGCAAACTGTCGGGGAACCGAGGCTGTGAGGCCAGCGCGGCCCAGGCAGCACGGCCCAGCTCCGCAGCAGTGACCGGGGGCGGCCACGTGGCCCTCCTGGCGATGGGGGGGCCGTGCTGCGGAAGGGGCTGTCCCCGAGGGTGAGTGCCCCTGCTTCCATCCCCCAGGGTGATGCGGCCGCAGAGGGGAGGGGGCCCAGCTGGGAGCTGCGCCGGTTGGGATCTCCTCCTCGAGGCCACATGGGCTGTCTTCTCTTCCCACGGAGGTGGGCACGGGGACAGGGCGCCCAGCCTCCCACTCCTGGGGGGTCATGGGGGAAGTCCAGGGAGGTGGGGCCTGCTCCACCCCCACCTCTGGCCTGCAGGCCCCCTTCCCCCCATCCCTCCTGTCTCTGTCTGTGTCCCCCGCACCCACCCTCCTTCATCTTCCCTCCCCTCCCCCGCCCCCCTCCCAACTCCCTGCCGAAGGACAGGTGACCTTGTTCCCAGTTGCTCTGTACTCCAGAGACTCCCGCGCCTCAGGCAGCTTGCACAGGGGACAGCGTGACCGGAAGGCATTCCAGGCCAGGGCTGGCCAAGCGCAGCCCCCGGGGGGAGGGGCAGCCACCGTGCAGTCAGTGCCGGTTCCCAGACCCTGGCTGCCCCCCTGGGCCGGTGAAATCTGCGGAGGGGCAGCGTAGCAGGCCCCAGACTGGGCTGAGCTTGTGCCTGCCTGCTGGGTGAGCGCGAGCGTGCTTGCCCCAAACCGCCACCCCGGCCGGGTGGGCCTCCAGCTTGGGGGTCAGTTGGACTTTCCCGGGCCGCCCAGGCCTGAGGGAGGCAGCCGCTTCCGCTCCGCTGGGGACGGGATTGTGTCCAGATTTAGGGCTTCAGCAAGCAGATGTCCCTAATTCCCTGCCCAGTTTTGTGCTAAGTGGGCAGGGACCTATGGGAGGCTCGTCTAGGCCCACAGTCTCCCAGACACATCCCGGGGGACGCAGTTCTCAGGAAGGCCAGGCCCCAGGGACCCAGCAAGCTGGGCTGCCATTTTGGGAGACCAGAGACACGGCCTTCTCATGGGCTGTGATGCAGTGGCGGGGGAGACCCAGCTCCCCGTCGGCACCATCTGAGGCGCACCACACCAAAGGGACAGGAGGACGTGGAAAATGTGAGTGTGAATCAGTCAGACCCCAGGAGGCGAGAGGCTGTGTGGGGCTGACAGACCTCCCATCCAAGCGTTTTGAGCTCGGCTGCCAAGAATCAGGAAATAGTTACCAGAAGAGCAGCATTCGTGTGGCCTGGGCCAGCTCCGGCCACAACAGGAGGGGGCCCCGGGGGAGGGCAGGCAGTGACCAAGTTCCATTCTGTTTTGTCCTTCCATCACAACGTCACCATTCTAGGTGATGCTCCAGTGAACAGGACAGACGAGGTCCCCAGAGCTGTCACGTCCACGTGGGAGACGGACAGTGCACAAGTAAATTAGCGTGGTTCTTTCAGGTGGTAGCAATGGTTACAGACTACCGGTAAGCTGGGGTCAGGAGGCGGTTGACAGGAGAGAGGACAGCTTTTAGGGAGCAGACTCTGAAGGCTTCTCGGAGGAGGGATCCTTTGGGCTCCGACCTCAGCGATAAGAAGGAACTGGTCAGGCAGAGCTGGAGGGAGAATCTCCCAGGCAGAGGACACAGTGAGTGCAAAGGCCCTGTGGCAGGAACAAGTGTGGCATCTTGCAGGAGGAGAAGGTGGGGATTAGGGAGGTAGGTGAGGTGGGCAGGGGGTAGATCGCCCAGCCTTGTGCCGTAGACCACTGATTTTATTCCAAGGAGCAGGACAGGATCTACTGACAGTAAAACAGAGCCTTAGCTGCCTCAAGCAGCCATCTCCTTGCAGGCAGAACAGACGTCATGGGCGAGGGTGCTGAACGTTGCTCAGGTTCTGGGGACACGTCTGTGTGCAGTGGAGCGCTGGTGAGTGTCTAACAGCCAGCTTTCAGGGGGCGAAGCCCCAACTGTAGCGTGTGCCAATTACCATGGTGTAAATGCTCCCATCATGCTGATTCCAAGCTACCCGCTGAACGTGGAATTGGGAAGGGGGCGTGCATAGCGCCTCGGGGGACGGGACCATATCCTACTTCTGCCGTGTGGATGCAGTGGCGTACGAGAGCACAGATAACAGCCAAATGGAGTCAAGTAATTGGGAAGGGATGCATTTTGAGTACTTAACTGCCATTGTTTTTATGATAATTTCTTTAATTGTAAAGTTGTGCGTTTCCATTTTTAATAATGGCTGTTTTTAACAACTAACCTGCAAAATTCATGGAAACTGAAGTCTGCACTTGTGAGCTGGTACGCGCTGGCCCAACACACCTATATCTGTGTGTCTTATAAAGGACTCCCTTCACGGGCCAAGGCGGCATCCCCTGCCTGCCTTTTCCTTCCAGGAAGACACGTGAACTAGATCAGAATGGTGGGGGCCGAATGTCAGAGAGGGGCTGCCAGCAACAGAAAACTCTTGTGTCTTGGTCCTGACCCCTGACCCCACTCCTCCCACCAACCTTGGGCTCCTGCGATCTCCCTTCCGCCACTGCCAAGAGATAGGGTGTCTCGAGGGCAGCCCCCACCTGGATTTGCTCACTGGAGGCACTTGGCACGTAGTACATGCTCAGCAGAGTGTTTGTTGAATGAATGAGTGAGATTGTGCCGCAGTCGGTGTTGGTGGGTGTCAGGAAGGTCTCATCAGGCATTTTGAGGACCCGTCGTCATCTGAGCCCTAAACCTCACCAGCTCCTCCCTGGATGGTTGGTACCACCTTTTTGCTGGACTCTTTCCTCTCATTCCTGGAACCAGTGGTCACCCCTTGACCCGCTGCCGCATCGCCCTAAAACACGGCGTGGAACACATCAATCCTGCCCACCCTCCACCTTCTGACAAAAGCCCTCAGTGGCTGTGCACAGCTGTCAGGGCACCTCCCGCATTTCTGAGCACGGGTGTTAAAGCCAGTCCAGCTCTGCAGCCAAGTCCAGTATGTCATTCTGTAAGGACCGTGGGCGATTTCACGTCGGCATGCTTTTGCCTGAAGAAGTCCCCTCCCTGAAACGTCCCCTCTCATCCTTCTCCGCCAAAAGCCTTTGGAGGTTCAGCTCGGAGGCCTCCTACCTCATCCCCGCTGGTCAGGACGAATCACTGTCACACCTGCCATGTGCTGGGCCTTTTTAAAGTTTTCTCGTCCCAGCAGCCTCCATCGGTCCTGTCCTAGCTCCGGAAGGTTGGGGACTGTATTTTCTGTGAGCGTGCTTGTGGAGGGAATGAACAGTTTGGCTTAAATGGGGGTGAAGAGGGGCCTGTGATTCCCCAGGGTGAGAGACAGAGCACCTGCCTGTAGGATCTTGCTAGGAAATGCTGTGTGACCTTTGGCGGGTTAACCTCTCTGTGTCTTTGTATGCTCTTCTATAAAACAGAGATAATGCCAGCGTTGTTGGGAGGATTTTATTAACTGCAGGTATCAAATGAGGAGGAGAAAGCCTCGTCACATGTTCGTGGTACTTCATCAGCATTTGTTGTTTTTATTCATATCGTTTTCTGCACGGCTCCCAGCCAGTCTGGGGCTTCAGCACAGAGCACGCTCAGTCTGTCCAGCACTCAGCGCTCCGGAAGTAGGGGTCCCTCGGGGATTTGAACTGATGGCTCTGGCTAACCATAGATCCGGACAGGTTTTCCTCAGAGCTGTGCTGTGGTTTGGGAGGGACGTTCACAACCGAGCACTGGGCACGAAGCCCATTGTCGGCGTGACCGATGGCATGTCTGGAAAGCAAAGGTGAACCTCATCCTGAGCTCCGGAATCATTTGAGACAGTGGAGTCTGGCTTCTGGTTCTTCTCTCGTGTCCACAGGCATCCGCTCTGCCCGTGGCAGGGGTCCTGGACGTGTTTTGTGAAACAGGGACCCCCGGTAGCCTTGCTCCTCACGCTGTCGTCCGGCAACCAACAGTATCTGGTGTCCCTGGGAGCTACCTAGAAATAGAGGGTCTCAGGCCTGCCCCAGACCCACGGAGTGGGAATCTGCATTTTCCCAATATCCCCAGGTGGTTCGTGTATGCATTTCAGCTTGAACAGTGCTAGTCGGTAGCAGAGGTGGGCACACTATGGCCTGCAGGCCAAATCTGGCCCCCCACCTGTGTTTGTAAACAGTTTTGTTGGCATGTAGCCATGCTCACTTGTTTACACTTTGGCTGTTTTCAAGCTACAAACGGCAGAGTCAGTTGTTGCAAAAGAGACCGATGGACCGATGGCCCTAAAGGGTCTACCATCTAGCTCTTACAGAAAGTTGGCTGGCTCCTTGTCTTATGCTCTGGTCGTCAAACTTGGCTGCCCATGGCAATAACCTGGGAACTAAACACGCTGATTCCGGCCTCTCACCCTGAGATTCTGATGCGACTGGTGTGGGTGGGTCCTGGGCGTCGGGACTTCCCAGAGCTCCTCAGGTGATCTGTGTGTGCAGTTGTGAGAACAGTGGCTTTAAATTGCCCATGAAACCCAGCAAGTGCCGTTCTGCAATCCGCGACGGGCCTGAGATCAGCAGTGGAGCCCTAGTACGTGTGAATCGTCCCTGAGTTAGCCGTGGCTGTATCTGCTGTCCTCTGACGTCGAAGGCTTTCAGGGACAGAGGCGGCTGACCGGGGCCTGGCAGTTGGACCTCCCTCTCGCGCCGTCAACCTCCCAGAGTGAGCAGAGCATCCCCACGACAGCCGCTCACCTCCTGTGCCCACCAGGAGGCCAGGCAGGTGGTCACCATTATGCCTGACGGTCCCTCCCAGTGGAAACCACGTTTAAGACCAGGACTGACCTGGGGTTTCTCCCTTTCATCCTTTTCCACTCGCATCACTCAGCTCGGGGCACACGGACACCTCTCCAGAGGGAGGTGGAGTTCAGGCCCCAGGAAACCGGGAGCCCGTCCATGGGGTTCTGTGCCACGGCTCCAGGGTGGCTCTGAAGTCGCTGCACCCACTTCTCCCAGAGGGTGACGTGTGGGAGTCGCCTGCCCCTGCCCTGGAGTGTCAGGGAGAAGAAGGTCACGGGGTCTGACACTGGGATCGCGCACCTGGGTGGGACGCAACCGACGGGAATAATGACCAGGTTCTAGAGCTGACTAGGTCTTTGGACCCTCCTCACGAGACTGGGTGGAGGCAGGTGGAGGGGATGGAGATGGCAGGAGGGAGAGAGGCCTGGGTGTAACCAGGGTCAACTCAGGCTCTGGGTTTGAATCCTGGCGTTGCCGTTTCCCAGCTTTGGCAGTGCCTCAGTTTCCTCTTCTGTAAAATGGGAACAAGATGGGGGTTGGTAAAGGAGATGAGGGAGTACATAGAACATGTGCCCGGCACATGGCACTTGGAGCTTTTTTATTATTAATGCTGTGAAGTGGGTGATTATTCAGGGGAGGGGGTCGTTATGGGCTGGCCCAGGCCCAGATCGGGACTCGAGGAATCTTGCAAGGGGGACAGGGTAGGCTAGGCAGAAAGGGGCAGGCATCCCCATAGCGCCCCCATCTGAGGCCCAAGATGCTGACCAGGGTGTGGAGTTGGGTGAGACTCTCAGCGGGGCCTTGGCCACGACAAGATCACACCTGCTCCCGACTCTGAGACCCCCTTTTCCCTCGCTCTGAGATGGTGCAGCTTTGCCAGTCTGAACCTCAGTTTCTTCCTCTGCAGAATGGGAGCAGTGATCACTGCCCTTTTCCACCTGAGGCAGGCTAAGGGCAGTAAGTGGAATAGTATTGATATCTGCAAGGCGCTCGGCGTGCTGTGGGGGCGGAGCAGCCCCCCGGACGACCCCCAGGTCACTGTTACTGCTGGTTTTGTCATCTTTGCCTTTATCCTCAGGACTGCAGAGGGGCTGGGAGCAGCTGGTCAATAGACCGTGCACAGCGCAGTGTAGGGCGTGTAGGAAGCTCTTGGGAAATGCTGGCATCTTCCGCAGTGGGGCTTCTTGAGGATTTGGAGGGGGACGGCGGCAGGAAGGCCCTGGGCAGGAGGGCGCAGGTGCAGACTCGCTGGGCAGCAGCCCTGGTCAGCCGTGCTGGCCGTGCCGGGGGCAGACAGTGGCCTGCTTGGCGGCCCAAGGATGAGATTCCAGGGGGCCTGGAGACCCCACCGGCCTGGACCCAGGGGACAATAACAGCTGCTCCAGGAGGGAAGCCTGGAGGCGGCTGCTGGGAGGGACAGCAGGTAAAGCTTTGGAGTGAGGCTGCAGCCCAGCTGGGTGTTCTTGGCACCAACGGTGGTCTTAGGAGACGTCACGCTCCCTGCCGTTGGAAAGCCCCGGCCCTGCCCTTTCTGGCCCTGGGCGTCAGGTTCCTGGGTGTGCAGAAGCCGGGCATGTCTCACTGGTGGCCACAGCAGCCATTGCCGAGCAGCCCCCTGGGAGGGGGAACCCTCCTCAGTCGGCTGTGCCATCTCCCCCGGCTCTGGGTCCTGGTCCCTGGTCCCCCTCGTCTACTCCGCCCCAGCTACCATCTGCGGGGCCAGCTCCGGCAGAGGCTCCACATGTCAGGGGTGAGAGGCGGCCACAGCTCCCTGGCTATTGGAAGTATAGTGTTTCAGGGTTTGGGGTGGTGGTGAGGGACAGGCTAGTTCAAGGACACTGGGCCACGCGTCGGGAATTGACAGCAACATAGCAGGGGGTAGAGGGAGGCTGTTCCCCCCCTCCAGCCCCTCCTCTTACAGAATAGAGAGAAGGGGGCAGACCTGAGCCAGGAGGTTCCCGGGTGGACACTGCTGCAGCCTCGGGAAGCCCATGGTTCCCCGTGAATGTGCAGGCCCGCGCTGTGTGCCCCGGCGTCCACAGAATGCCTGTAGCTGGCCCCTGTGTTCAGCCACATCGTGAGCCATAGATTAAAGCTGCAGAGAGGGGCAGGGGGGGATTGGTGGTGGTGAGGTCACAGGCCAGGGCAGCCTGTGCCAGGGACTGGCTTGCGTTCCTGGTGTGGAGGAAAGATGGGGAGAAAGGGAACCGGGAACCCTCGAACCCCACCCTTACTTTCCCCGTGGGCTTTGGTTTCTTTCTCCTTGGTTGGAGAATTGGTGTGACCACGCCCCTCGGTACACACTGAAAGGCTTTGCGGCGTGTTTGTTTTCATTTCACTTGGCTCATCTTTTCCAAGGGATGGAAAGATGGTCTGGTTTGGCAGCTGCCCGCAAGGAGGACTTCGAGGTGGCCAAGAGAATCAGTGTGTGCCTTAAGAGAAATCAGGCTGGACAGAAAGGGTGACGGTGTGGGGAGGAGCTCCCACTCCCCCCCACCCCATCTCGGTGAGGGCAGTGTCAGCAGCCTGGTGCCAGCACCTGTCCCGCCCACTTGGGAAGGAGATGGAAGGAACAGGCCTGCGGGGGTTGGGGGAGGGTGGCTGGTTTTGCTGTGAGCCCCTTTGATCTCTCCTGTCCAGCGGGGCCTGCTCTTTTCCCCTCTGAGGGCTGACTGATGTGAGAGGAAGAACAGGCCCACGGCAGCAAAAGTGGACCCTCATCATAGCAGCAACCATCCTCACATGGGCTCCCGGGGACCTGGGGACAACACTTCCATCTGCCCATTTTACAGACGTGGAGACTGAGGCTTAGAGAGATGGCCTGAGCTTTGTCAGGGTCAGGCAGGCTGGGGCATCAGGGTGTGACCCAGGTTTCCCCATGTTCACCGTGCTCTTGCCTGAAGCTGACCAGGGCCCCCTCCCTCCTGCCTTGGGGGCTTCCGCCCCACGTAAATACTGGTGCCAGATGCCAGCTCTGTAAGGGGCCTCTCAGTTCAGCTTCCCCGCCCCTGGCTGAGGGGTCGGCACGATTTCAGGGGGAAGAATCAGAGCACAGAGAGGTCAAGACCCTCATCCAAGGTCACACAGTCACCAAGTGAAAGAGGCCAGGCGTCTGACACTAGCACTTTCTATACCTCACCCCGTGACTCCTGCCTCCCCCCAGTGCCCGGGGGTTTCTGCCCAGCTCACACCGTGGGAGGGTGCTGGGTTCCCAGCCAAGCTCAGCCCAGGTGCGGAGGCTCACCTGTCTCACTGTTTTCCTCGCCCCCGCCCCCGCCCTCCCCTGGGGCCCAGCAGCAGCAGCAGCAGATGCCCCGCAGCGGCCAGGAGGAGAAGGAGGACAAGGAGAAGGAGAAGGAGGCCGAGAAGGAGGACGAGAAGCCGGACGTGGAGGATGGCAAGGAGGAGCTGATCAAGTAAGGCCGGCGGCCGCCCGGCAGGGGCCCAGCCGCGCCCCCCGGGTGGGGGGGCATGAACGGGCCGTGGACGGCCCCCTGGAAGGGTGTGCGCGGAGGTGGCATCTACAGATCGCCTGCCTCCAGGGGGAGGCACTTTGTGCCCCGCCTGTGCCCGACAGCCCCCCTTCCGGAAGCCCGCTCTTCTCTCCTCCCGCCCGCCCGCCCTTTCTTTCTCGAAGCCTCTGGAGACCTCAGAGACTGAGAGCTCATTTGAGCTCCACTCCTGAGTGAATAAATCCAGGCAGTGACTCTGGAACTCCTTGCCTCCTCCCTCCTCGGCCGAGTCTCCTGAGATGCTGGGGGCGGGAGGGGGGGTCAGAGGCGCTCGCCGCTCACCGGAGGAAGGACTAGGTATGCAGGCAGGCGGCGGGCCTCACCTTTAGAATGATCGCTGTCGTGTGAGTTCTTGCAGACCAAGGCACAGCCTCGCCTCGGGGTGGGGGGGCCCCCCACCGGCAGCCTCCCGTGCCTGCCAGGGGCGGGAGCACAGCCAGCTGGAGATTCACTCCGAGGAAGGGGGGGCAGCGGGCACGGCTTATCGCCAGGTACCTGGAGTGGGCTCAGGAATGTGGCTTCTGAGAGCATCTGGCTTGTTACCCCTTGTCTCCCAGACGCTCCTGCGAGGCCCTTCAGGAAGATGAATGGAAGGCGGAGGTGATAAATCTGAGAGGCCCCGCAGTAGAGTCTCCTGAGTCGGCTTCTGAGAAAGTCCCAGCCCCAGTTATAGAGGTCACATGCTCCCCACACGCCTGGCTCGGCCTGCATAAGACCGGCAGGAAACTTTCCTCTTGCGTTTTCTGCAGGACACAGTGGTCCGTGATAATACGGAAGGCAAAGTCAGTGTCGTTTACAGGGCCCCTTGGGGGACGTCTCCTCTTTGGGGAGTTAAAGTGGCCTGAAGATTGTACCAGCCTGCACCCCCCCCCCCCCCATGCCGTTAATCCAGTAATCTTGCAGACAGAGAGCAGAGAGCATCTCTGTTTGGTGAATAAAATGGCCTTGCAGATAGCCACCAGCCCACACCCCTACTTGGTGAATAAAATAGCCAGTCGGTTAACTCCCAGCCCACATCCCTGTTAGGAGAGTAAAGCAGACAACAGCTACCAGTTCACACCTCCCTTTTCAAAACTAAGATGGCATTGCAGACTGCTACCAGCCAGCCCTCGCCCCAAGCTTTTTCCCTCTTTCCTACCCTCTGATTAGTAGAAAATCGCTGGCAGCCAGCACTCATCTTGCTAAGGAAAAGCAGGTCTCTTGAAACTGCCACCTAGGTTCCCGGCACTGGTGAAACCATCCCTGTCTCTCCTCCCTGGCCTTTAGGGAGAAGACGGATGACACCTCTGGGGAAGACAACGATGAGAAGGAGGCAGTGGCCTCCAAAGGCCGCAAAACCGCCAACAGCCAGGGAAGACGCAAAGGCCGCATCACCCGCTCAATGGCCAATGAGGCCAACAGCGAGGAGGCCATCACCCCGCAGCAGAGCGCCGAGCTGGGTGAGTCTCGGGCTGGAGAAGGGGCGCCGCAAGCACAGCAGGCTCAGAATCCCAGCACTAGCTGCACACTCGCTGTGTGACCTGGGGCGAGTTCCTTAACCTCTCCGTGCCTCAGTGGCCTCATCGGCACTGCGGTTGCCCGTAATGCCTGTAACCGTGGGGTGAGCGTTTTAGTGACTTTGTGTGTAGGAAGGGCCTAGAACAGTGCCTGGAGCATGGGAAAGTCTCACTGGCTGTCAGCCGTGATTATTCCAGAGCTGGAGAGTTCACATAAAATTCCAGATCACCAATTTGGTTTTGTTTTTCACTCAGGAAATCTGGCCTTGGGACTTCCCTGGTGGTCCAGTGGTTAGGCCTCTGCTCTTTCAGTGCCAAGGGCCTGGGTTCAATCCCTGGTCGGGGAGCTAAGATCCCGCAAGCCACCGAAAAACCACCCCTTTTTGCGGGATCTTAGTTCCCTGACCAGGGATTGAACCCATGCCCCCTGCAGTGGAAGTGTGGAGTCTTAACCACTGGACCACCAGGGAATTCCCTGTACCTTCATTTCTGTGGGCCTCAGTTTCTCCTTCTGCTCAGTGGGTGCCCACCCCCAGGTGCTCTGAGCCTCACGCCCTACCCAAGGGGGGAAACAAAAGAGAGAAGAATTGAGTAGCAGTTCCCAAGTTCGGCCACAGGGGGGCAGCCGGTGTGTGCTTGCTGTCTGTAGCGTTTTGGCCGTTTGGGGCCTGCCCTCCGGCATGTGCGGGAACCCGGACCCGTGGCCTGAGTGTTCAGGCTGAGGCCCCAGCCACCTGGATGGCTTCCCGGGATGGGAGTTGATGGAGGTGATGTTCCCTGTCTCACAGACGCCCGCCTCGTCCACACCCAGGGTTTGTGCCAGGCACCTCTTCCTTCTCCCTGTTCCCGGGAGGTCATTGGTACCCGTTTCATACATGCGCTGTTTGAACCTTAGAGAAGGGATGTTGCCTCTGTAAAGTCCCAGTCAGTTGGGGTTCAAAGCCAGCCCGCTGGCCACAAACCCCGTGCAGCTCCTGTGGGCTGGTGCTGGAGTGCCTGGAGACCCAGGGCAGGAGGGTTCCCTTCAGGAGGGGAGGCACTGGCACACCTGACTTCCGGGGAAGCTCTCCCGGACCCCAGGCTGACGCTGGGGCCGGATGGTGGAGTGGAAAACACAGCCCCTGGCCCTCTGATGGGCACCTCCCACCCCAGGCTCCACTTCCACAGCCTGCCTCTGGGGGTGCCGTGGGAGGGAAGGGGAAAGCTGGCCATGCATGGTAGCAGGGGGCGGGGAAGCTGCCCGAACTTCCCTCTGATGGTCAGCGGCCTCTACCAAGTGCATACTCTGTGCCTAGCGCGGTTCCAGGCACTGAGTCCGTGACGCTGACGTCCCTCACGCTTGCCGCCCTCGCGCCATCTTAAGCGACTTTCAGGGAAGAACGAGGGCTCACGTGTAGGGGAACTTGGAGGAGAGGCTCAGAAACAGCCACAGCAGACACTCGGCTAACTCCCCCGACTCCAAGGCAGCTGTGTTCCTTCTCAGTAACACGAGCAGCCCCATCCTCGTACCGCATGAGTCAGGGGAGAATATAGTAATCACCCTGTAGAGCAGGGCCCTCCCGCAGGGGACAGGCGGCCATGTCTGGAACCGCTTTTGATTGTCCCAGTTGGAGTGGGGGATCCTGGCACCTAATGGGTAGAGGCCAGGGATGCTGCTCCACACCCGCAATGCCCAGGGCAGCCCTCACGACAGAGGGTCACCCGGCCCCAGTGGGTCCATGCGCAGATGAGGTTCCTGCCCATCACGTCCCTCCTCCTCTCCCGCCGCCTTCATGTGGTCACCATGCTCCCAGCCGAGTGCATACAGAGGCAGCTCAGGGTCCAGGCCCTGGATCGCCTCAGCGTTCCCCTCTGTAAAACAGGTGCCTGCACACCCTCCACCCAGCAGGCACCCCGAGTAGCCAGAGGCAGGGAAAGTGCCCCGCTCCAGGCTGCTGCCAACACGCTGTGTCTTCCTTTCCAGCTTCCATGGAGATGAACGAGAGTTCTCGCTGGACCGAAGAAGAGATGGAAACAGCCAAGAAAGGTGAGGGATTTCTGGCTGCTCTAATCGCCCTCGATGGGCATCCGGGTCCTGCAGCTTGTGTGGTGGGGAGGAGGTTGACCTGTGCCCTTAAACGGGGCTGTGGTGTGGTCTGCAGTGGGTGTTATCAGATTGGCCATGTCTCCTCGGAGCCTCAGTTTTGTCCTCCAGAAAATGGGTCTGTGTGGCCATGTTGTCGGTGTACGGCTTCCGTGACCACTGGGGCCAGCATCTCATGGCGTTGCAGACTGAGTGGCGGCAGAGCACCCGGGTGCCTTGGGAGGCACAGAGCCTGCTGGTGGCCACCGCGGCGGGGTCACGGGGTCAAGCTGTTCCCCTTCGCTGCGCCGTCTCCCTGCGCTGTGGTGCTGACGCCGCGTTCTCTGTAGAAGCCACCAGCACATTCATTGTTCATTGGAGCCAGAATGGCTGGGCCCTTGACTTCCTGGCTCAGTGACCAATCTCTGGGTCTCAGTTTCCCCATCTGTGAAAGAGAGGGGCATCCGGGTTGGCCAAGAGAAGCCAGAGGTAACAGGCGCTAAGCGTCCCAAGGATGGCCCGGCACTGTCGGGGCTACGTCGGTGTCGATCCCCCGGCCCCCATCTCTGGGAGATGCTCTAGCTGCCCCTCCCTCTCCTGTGCCCAGGGCAGGGGCCGTCAGACTAGCTCAGCGCCGGCAGGAAGGCCAAGGCTGAGGTGGCATCTGAGCCCCTTTTTGCCTGCTTGCTCTCATTCATCTTGACCCCAGCCCTGAGAGGTGAGTCTTGTTTCCGGCCGTTTTGTGGACGAGGGAGTGAGGGGCAGAGGCCGAGGATGGCCCGGTCCTGGAGCTGGTGACCTGGGCCTCCCGGCTCTTGTCCCCAATGTCCTGCTGAGGCCCCACTGCTGAGGTGCAGCTCCTTTGTGCCCAGAGCTCCAGGTCATGACTCAGGGACCGAGCAAATGGCCTTTCTAATGAAGGACCCAGGTGCACAGGGACAGTTGTGTGCGAGGACAGCTGGGCCCGGAGGCTGAGACCTTGGACCATGGGCTGCCTGCCCTGCCCACCCCCTCCCCTCCCTCTGCCCCGGGAGAGGGTGCCTGGGGGCCTGAGCGTCTGGTCCTGGTGTTTCAGAAACTGACCAGGAGCAGCCCCAGACCTGATCAGGCCCCCTACCGGGAACCGAGCCCTTCCCCTCAGGGCTCCTGCCCGGGCACGCTGTCCCTTGGAGGCTCCAGACCTCCTTCCTCCAAGCTCCCGGGCCTCTGGTGAGGCCGGCCTGGAGGAAGGGCCGGGCTGGACCCTCAGCCTCATTCAGAAGAGGAGGAGCCGCCTTGGTTCCTCTCGCAGGTGAGGCCCTATTTTCAGCGTCTCAGGAGCACCAACGGGGGCCTGTGCGCATGGTCTGTGGCTGCCGGGGGTCAGTGGGTGCTGTCAGCACCCCCAAGGGGGCCACGCTGTCCTTTTCTTCTGTCTTCTGTGTCTACTCTGTGGTTTTTGGTATGGATTGCACCATGGGGTGCAAAAGAGGCTTTATTTGAAAATGTGTCATGTTTTTTCCCCCCTTTAATTTTGGTGAGATACGTATAATGTAAAAACATACCATTTTAATTATTTTAAACTGGACAATTCAGTGGCCTTAAGTGCATTCATGGCGTTGTACAGCGATCACCTCTCTCTTGCCCCAGAACTTTCTGCCGCCCCAGAACTTTCTGCCACCCCAAACGGCGACCTCGTACCCAGTAGCAGTCATTCCCCATTCTCCCCAAGCCCTGCCCACCTCTGGTGCCCACTAGTCCGCTTTCTGTCTCTATGGATTTGCCTGTTTAGGACGTCGGCGTGAATTGAATCACATGACATCTGCCCCTTTGTGTCTGGCCTCCCTCGGCATCACGTTGTTGAAGTCCATCCATGTCGTAGCCTGTGTCAGCACCTCATTCCTTTTTATGGCTGAGTTGTATTCCTCCGTGTGGACAGAGGAGTTCTCTTTATCCATTCATCCATTGCTTGATGGACACTTGGGTTGTTTCCACCTCTTGGCTATCGTGAATAATGCTGTTGTGAACATTTGTATAGAATTGCATGGTTTTTTTAACCACACGTGAGACCCTGGGATCTCAGCCACCGGCAGTGCTATTGCCTGGGGACCCACCCACCAGGGCCGTGAGGGGCTCCACGTGCATGTCCCAGGGCTACCAGCCTGTGCTGTGTCTTCTGTCGTCATGGCAGCCCCATCCCCAGCTCCTTCCCAGTTGCCCGGGAACCGGGAGTCGCTGAGTCAGAGGCTGCCCTCTCTCTTCCTTTGGGAGACGGCTGGGGATGACTCACCGGCTGGGACGGGAGTGCGCCCCACCGTCTCAAGGTTGAATCCTCAGTGGCGGCAGCGAGCTCATCCTGGGTCCTGCCCGTGGAGACGGCAGCGTGCGAGTCCCCCTGGGGACCGTGCACGCCGAGGCCCTGCTCAGTGACATTTGTGATAATGTGATGAGTGCCAGTGTGCTTGTCCGCCGTGAATTATAGCAATCTGGACGATTACCGCTCAGGGTGGCTGCTAATGGCTGCCTGTTCCAGGCGGCGGGAGGGGATCGGGGCCGGGAGGCAGGTGCTGGCAGCCCCCAGGACTCCTTCTCCACAGTGGGCGGGGGTGGAGAGGCTAGGAATGTTCCAGTGCCCCCGGCCCTCAGAAACCCAGGAAGGTACCCAAAACCCAGCTGTGCCCGAGACAGATGGTACCCACCCATCCTCCTACCCATTTACATCGACCCAGTGCCTCACCCTGTGCAGGGCAGGGGTACCCAGAGATGAGCCAGCCCTGGTCCCTCCCTCAGGGAGCCCAGGAAGTGAGCAGCCAGGTGTCCCCAGGGCCTTGGGACCACTGAGCCTGCCCCAGGCATCCCAGGAGACTTCCAGGAGCCAGGCCTAGAAGGATGAGCTGCAGAGGGTCCCCCGTCCCCGGAGAGAAACTGGACCTCAGCCTCTGGACCTTTAAGCTCTGTGACCTCAGGCAAGCTAGTCAACCTCTCTGTGCCTCAGCTTCCTCATCTGTACAATGGGAATTAGAGTATCACCCACTGTATGAGTTTCCTGGGGCTGCCGTAACAAGGTACAAACTTAGTGGCTTAAAAACAACAGAAATGTATTCTCTCCCAGTTCTGGAGACCGTGAGTCCGAAATCAAGGTGTCGGCAGGGCTGGGTTCCCTCTGAGGGCTCCAGGGGAGGGTCCTGCCTCTCCTCCTCCAGCCTCTGCTGTTGCTGGCAATCCTCGGCGCTTCTTGGCTTCTAGACATTCCAACCCCTGCCTGCATCGTACATGGCTGTCTTCCCTCTGTGTGTCTCTGTCCAAATTTTCCTCTTCTTATAAGGACCCACCCTAATCTAGCATGACCTCATCTTAACTCGATCACATCTATAAAGACTTTTTTTCCAAATAAGGTCACATTCACAGGTTACAGGTGGGTGGACATGAAATTTGGCGGCGGGTGGGGAACACTGTTTAATCCAGGACAACCACCTGTGTGGGGTTTTGGTGAAAGAAAACAGAAGCGCTTATAGGGGTGGTGACTTAGACACACTGAGTTCCCTGTCACTGTTTGTAATGATAACCAACTCCTCAGCCTTGTGACCCTGGCCCATCCCTGTCTTGGCCTCATTTTCCCTCGTCCTCCAAAATGAGGCTGGGATGCCATCACCGAGGGGCATTATAAGAGTGGCATGAGCCATATTCGTGCAGTCCTTGGCATACAGTACGTGCTCAGAAGTGGCAGGCCTGCAGTTCAGCACAGACTCTGGAGCCTTTCTTCCTGGGTTTGAGTCCCAGCTCTGTCCCTTGTGGGTGTGTGACGCTGACCAGTGCCTGCGCTTCCCGGGGCCGCAGGGAAGGGGCTGGAGGTGAGCGGCCTGCTGAGCAAGCGTAGAATGACATTTGGAGGCGGTTTCACAGCGCTGGGGAAGGGCCCTTGGGCTGACACCCAAAGCACGGAATAACGTTAAGTAACACTGTCAAGTACTTGTCGGTACGCCTGGGTACCGGGTACCGCTAAGGGCGTTACGTGCATCAAGTCACTTCATCCCCACTAACCTTATCAGGCAGATGCTATTACTAGTTTCTTTATCCAGATGATGCAATTGAGACCGAGAGAGGTTAAATGAGCTGCCCAAGGTCACACAGCTGTTAATTGGTGGAGCTGGGATTTGAACTCACGCACTCTAGTTACAGAATGGGAATGGGGCTGGTGTGAGGTTTGGATGAGTGGATCCATGGGCCTGGCTACTATTAATCAGATAACGAGAGAGGGAAGGGCCTCCCAGCAAAGGAATAGCATGTGCAAAGGCCCTGTGGCAAGGGCAGCGTGGTCAAGTAAGAAGCTATTAAAACGCAGAGAACGAGAGGAAGAGAGGCAAAGAATGGAGAGGCCGTCGGGAGGGCCACCCCTCACCCCCCGGCCTTACCAGCTGTGGGATAGAGTTTGGCTGTTACTCTGAGAGCATGGGGAAGACCATTGCATGGGGAGGAGTGGGACAGGGGACAGGATGGCTGCAGGGTTCCAGGTTGGCAGGTGGGCACCTGCTCCTTCCTTTGTGCTTGGAGTGAGGGCTGCCTGTCCTGGGGCTCCTACCAAGTGAGGACTGAGCATGTGCAGGGCAGCCTCAGGGAGCTGGCTGCCTGCCCTCGGGCCCAGCGCCATGCTGGGCAGGCACTAGGCTGGGATGTGAGGCTCTAGTTCCCCTGGGAAAGGTCAGCCTGGCCTGGCTTGCAGTCTCGACCCAGCTGTGTGGGAGGCCCAGGGCTCTGCTGGCAGCTCCTACTGGTCTCCAGCCCCCTTCTCTGGTGGACAGGGAACCAGCTGTGGAGGGGGCAGGGAAGCCCCCAGGCACACCATTCCAGACCAGAAATAGGCACTGGCCCAGCTCCTGGCCACCAGCCCCTCCCTGGCCTCGAGCGGCCTGCCTGGTGAGGAGGGAGAAGGCGAGGTGTGCGGCCCCAGAGTAGGGTGCTGCAAGGACCAGGACCTGGTGGCCCCACGCAAGGCCTGTTGGGCCGGATGGAGCCCAGGTGGACCCCGAACTCCCCCCCAGTGACTTCAGGCTGTCTCTGCCTGCAGGGGGACCTGTTGGGCCGGATGGAGCCCAGGTGGACCCCTAACTCTCCCCCAGTGACTTCAGGCTGTCTCTGCCTGCAGGGGGACCTGTTGGGCCGGATGGAGCCCAGGTGGACCCCTAACTCTCCCCCAGTGACTTCAGGCTGTCTCTGCCTGCAGGGGGACCGAGGGAGGAGCCACGAATTGCTTTGCGCCTCCAAGACGCTTGTTGTGCACACTGGCTGGTTTAATTAGTTTTTACGGATGAAGAGTCTGAGGCTTGGGGAGGGGAGGTGTGAGTCCCCAGCCTTGGAACTTGGAAATGTGGGGCCTACCATCCACGTGTCTATCATCAAAGCCTCATGCCGTCCTCACTGCAGGGACCAAGGGAGAGCGATGGCCTCTGTGCTTGGACAGCCGTGCACCTGCCCACCGGCGCTCACGACGGGCGACGTGGCGCTGTGGTTAGCGCACAGGGCTGGAGGCTGATGCACCAGGGGTGCTGGGTCACTTCTGAGTACAGGCATCAGGGAGGGCCCAGCAGGAGACGGGGCCAGCGCCTGGAGCGGGGACTGAGGACAGTTGATGGACAGGAGCGGGGCGGCCTTAAAGGTTGTCAGAAGGGACCCTGCAGCATCCCGGGGCTGGCATCAGCGGGGAGCTGTCGCCACCTCCGGCTGGAGAGAGACTGCTGAGCTTTGTCTTGGGTGCGCGCTCTCCCGACCTGGATGCTTCTGACGTGTGGGAAACAGGCCACTGTGATGGCTCAGAAGGAGGAGAGAGTCGGGGTTTCTGCATGAGCGCGGGGGACAGCCAGACACCAGGGCAAGCTCCAGGCCACTCTCTTGTTCCTTGTCAGCACCCTGGAAGGTAAAGTCAAGCATCTCCCAGCCCACCTGCACTCCCAGGGGCAAAATCCACACGTGGGCGTTCCAGTTGGTGCTTCCTCAGGGAAAGAGCCCCCTGGTAGGTTACACAGCAGTGATGATGTCTGTTACCACGTGGTGGCTGCTGGCTGGTTCCAGCATTTTGCACGAATGATATTACTTAATCCTCCCAAGGGACCCGCAAGGCGAGTTCTCCATATTTGCAAACGCACATGTGCGTGCACACACACACGTGCACACACACACGTGCACACACACGCCTTCTGCTTCACAGATGGGAAGACTGAGGCCCAAGGGGGCAGTGAGCTGGGGCTTGCCCAGCAAATAACATAGAGCTGCTTGGTCCTGGGAGCAAACCAGTTGGCTGTGCTCTATGGGAAAACTTGACATTGAACACATAACATGGCATTTTTCCCAAAGTGGTAGGGTGTCGGGTCGCACACAGGTGATTTTTTTTTTTTTCATCTTAATAGGTGATCATGTATTGGGAGATCATTGGCTTTGATCATGTATTGGGAGATCACATCGTCACTGTGATTTGCAGATGTAATAGCTGAAGCTGAGGCTTATGTAGGCACCGAGACTTATTTTGAAAAGGGTAGACGGAAAGAAAAGTTAACTTGGACTTACTTGGAAGGTAAGTCCAAGTTCAGGTGTGAAGTTGTCTGGCCGAATCCCCTCGGGGACTGGCGGGACTGTCAGAGGTTCAGATACACAGTAGGCTCCTGGCAAGGTCGCCAACCAAGGGCTGGGTCCAAGTCAAACCCACCCAGGGCTTGGAGTTTCCAAAATAAGGAAGTGGCATGACTCAGAACTAAGTCTGCTGGATTTTTTTCCCCCCTCCTTTGACAGTGTTTTAGGCAGAAAATCTTGTTTTGCAAACTGGAGTTTCTCTTGGAAAGTGGCATTTGGCGGGAGGGGTGTGGATATGTCCCTCTTGTAGGCGGCCTGTGCTTCTTCATGAAGGGAACAGAAAACTTCAGGGCTGGCTGGGGTAATGGGGAGCGAGTGTTTCGGGAGGGGGTGAGGAGGAGGTGGGGGACGCTGGTTTCCCGAGGGAGCAGCTGTGACATTCCCAGGATGCAGATGGGTGACAGTGTGATGACTGCAGGTGCTAGAAAGACTCCTCCTGCCCCCAGGTTATCAGAACTCACCCGTGGCGGGGGCTGGCGGGGGGGGGGGAGGTTGGCTACTGGTACAGGTTCGAAGACCCCAGAGGTGAGAGCTGCCTACAGCAGGGACCCTGAGCGGGTGGCAGCGTGCAGAGGGACAGAACAGGGATGAGGCCTTTCTGGGGGCCAGTGTACGTGAGCTGAGGAGGGTGAGTCACTGCTCCCATGAGAACAGTTCGTCCCAGGCCCCCAGACAGTGTATGGGAAGCTCCCCACCGAGCGTAGCCAGGACGGCCAGAGTGGGCTGGCCAAGCCTCCACAGCCACCACGCAGAGAAGCCCCTCTCACTGGCACCTCTGCGGCCACCCCCTGCTCCTTCGCCTCATTCTGCGCTCCACGGCTGTGACTCAGACCTCCTGGCTTGACTTCCTGTCTTGGTCAATTTCACTTCCTAGTTCCCGCCTCTTGACACTTCAGAACGAAACTCCTTCCTTAGGAATTAGGAGTGAGGTCAGGGAATCCAGACCACAGGGGATGTTGGCAGAATCTGCCGTCTGGGGCACCTGCACAGAGTATGTGGGGACGTGCCCCTAGTGTGAGAGGCGGGCACTCCCTGACGTCTCTTCTGGGGAGGGGAGGGTCCAGGACCCCCCCGGGGGATAAACTGCTCAGCTCCCTCCTCTCTTTGGAGCTCCTAATTGGGAGCCCCAGAGAGGCAGCGGAGATGCCTTGGGGGGGGGTGCCCAGAGGGCTCCCAAACCCAGATACCCAGGGTGTCTGGAGTTTTGTCCATTTGCCTAATGCCTCCTGCACGCCTAGCAGTTGTGGGTGCAGAGATACGGCTGTTCACGACCAGTGGAGCCAAGGAGCTAATTTCAGGGAGTGATAAGTGCTCTGGAGATAACAAAACCCCATGATCGGGCTTCTCTGGTGGCGCAGTGGTTGAGAGTCCGCCTGCCGATGCAGTGGACACGGGTTCGTGCCCCGGTCTGGGAGGATCCCACATGCTGTGGAGCGGCTGGGCCCGTGGGCCATGGCTGCTGAGCCTGCACGTCCGGAGCCTGTGCTCCGCAGCGGGAGAGGCCACAGCAGTGAGAGGCCCGCGTACCGCAAAAAAAAAAAACAACCCCATGATGGCAGGGTGGCTGGGAGGATGACTGTGGAGAGAGTGGTCAGGGAAGGCTTCTCTTGAGGAGGTATCACTTGAAGCTGAGAACTGAAGGAAGACAGAAGGAGAGCTGTGAAAAAGCCATGCAGGCAGCAGGGACAGTGAGTGCAAATGTCCTGGGGCACATCCAAGGGCTGGGCAGAAAAGGTTCCCGTGGCTGGAGCGAGGGGAGAGGTAGGAAGCAGGCTGGACAGCGGGGCAGGACTGGCTCTGCAGTGCCTCATGTACCACGCTGAGGCCTTTGGATTTTATTCCAAGAGCTTTGGGTCATCATTGGAAGATTTGAAGCAGAGGAGTGACACGACTGGATTGGCATCCTTAAAAGCCGTCTGGGGCCTCCCTTGCAGAGAACGGATCATGGGACTCAGGCAGGACGTCCGGGATCCCTGATGTGGTTGGGATCTGTTGCCTGCCCTGGAGGGTGTGCCCCAGGGCCCGGGGCGAGGCTGGGGGGCAAAGCAGGGGTATCGGGGTGCTTCAGAGACCTGTGGCCTGTCGTTCCTTGGGTTTCTTGGGCAGGATGGAAAGGCTGAGGGCTGAAGGGACAAGCAGGTCAGTGACCCCGGAGTTGGAGAAATCGGTCGTGACCTGGATCTCGCTCCAAAGTTCAACTCAGTTAACTTTCAACCTCCTGGGAGCTGCCTGGGGCATCCATAGCAGGTGTTTGTATGGGGCGCGGGCTGACCCAGTCATCACGGGTATCTCAGAGAGGGAAGAAAGAGGCCGCTGTAGTCCCAAGACCCTCGGGGAGCAGAGAGCCCTCTGACGGGCTCCAAACCCTTCCCCCCATCCTCAGGGGTTGGAGGTCTCATTTGTACTTGGAAGAGTCCCCTCAAATTCTAAGCTTCCTCCTAGAATGCTAGGCTAGCCCTGCCCGCCCACTGCCGCCTTCCAGCCCATCCAGACCTCCAGAGCCCCCCACGGAGGGCCTGGCCGCCGTGGCAGCATCAGGCTGGGAGGGGGGCAGACCACAGGTGGAAGCAGCGCAGGGGAATGACAGCGGAAGAAGCTGTTTGCTCCCGGCTGCCGGGGTGGAGAAGCTCTGTTTTTCTGAACCCTCATCTGTTCTTACCGCTGCTGACGCCGCCACCGCCACGGATGGGGAGAGAGGGAGGGGGAAGCCAGTGCCAAGTTGGCCCGCCCCTTCCGAACCTGGGCTTCTGCCACACTCCCCCGCCCCTCCCGCGAGCCTCCGTCTGGAGGTCACATTCAGCCCTGACGCGTCTCGCTGGGTCAGGCAGCAGGAAGATCGGACGAGCCCTGGCGCGTAGCGAGGCTGCCGGGCGCTGCTGCCCGAGAGGCTCTGGGGTCTTTGGATTCTGCCCCGCGAGGGCGTCGGGCGTCCGGGGGCTGAGCGCCCGCGCTGGGCACATTGGTGCCCAGAGGAGCCGCTGACACTGTGCTCCCTGGTGACGCCTGGCACAGCCGACACCTTCCCGCCGCCCGCCCGCATCGGCGAAGGGCACCTCGCACACCCGCAGCTTGGGGCGGGGTGGGGGGGGAACGGCTCAGGGGTGGCAGCGCCGGAGGAGCCCTGGGCCACCACGGCGCGCAGCAAGGAGCCGCTTCCCCGCCCTCCTCGGAGCCAGCCTCCGCCTGCCGCCCTCCCACCGCCCGGCCCCTCCCTCCTCCCTCCCTCCCTCGCGCCGTTGGACGAGAAGGATGTGAGGCCGAGCTGAGCCGCCAGCAGACGCCAGCCAGAAGCCTTGCGGAGCCGGCACCAGGGCCGCCCAGCCTCCCGCCTCCCAGCCCGCTGCTCCCAGCTCCGATCCCTGGAGCATCCTCCAAGCCGTATGTTTCCGGAAAACTTGGCGGAGGGGGAGACGCAGATGAGAGGATGTGAGTGAGTGGCTCCGGGCAGGGGACTGGGATGGGGGGGGGGGACTTTGGGCTACGGTGACAGGGACCCCAGGGGAGACAGGGACCCCAGGGTGGCGGACTCAGGAGTTCTATACTCCCCCCCCCCACTTTCTCCTGGTGCCCCTTCCCCTGCCTCTCAGGCTGTCGGGCTGGGGCTCTCCTGGAAGGAGGTCTGTGCTTGGGGCGAATCTTGGGGGTCTTGGTTGGTGCTTGCTCAGAGGTGCTCTCTCCAGGTAGAGGGGTGTCGGCGGGAGGGTGGGAGGGGGCTTTCAGCTGGGTCTGGTCCATGTGGTCTCCAAGGCATGGCGGGGTCTAAAGTGCATCTCCCTGTGCCTGGCACCCTCAGTCTGGGGTTCCCGGGACCAGAACCAGAACCAGAAGGAAGCTCGTGCCCGTCCACTCCCACCCCAGGGACCCTAGCCAGCAATGCTAGGACATTCACCCCAGCCCTTCACGCAGCAGCTAAAGAAACTGAGGCCCAGAGAGCAGAGGGGATGGCGGAGACCACACAGCACGTTCTTGGCAGGGCTTCTGGACAGCTCAGTCCAGCACTCCTTCGAGAGCAGCTTTCGGGAAGGGCCGGGTGACCCCTCCACCCAGGCTCCTGCTTCTGCCACCAGTGGAGTTAAGTAGGACCCCAACCCCCCAGCCAGCTCCAAGCACCCTCCTTATTTATGTGTTGAGTCTGTAAATGTCAACCTCGCTGAGGTTCGTACACCGCCCCCCCCCCCCCCGGCTCTGGGCCCTCGTCGCCCCCCCACCCCCCACCCCACATACCTACCCCTCAGAAGGCCCAGATGGGAGACCCGCCCTCTCCCTCCCAGGGTTCCGGCCCAGCGTGTTTGCCTGGGCTCTCTTGGCCCCGGCTGCGGAAATATAAATAAACGCGTCCCCGTCGTCCTCCGCCAGGTCCTGTGGAAGCGGCAGCTGCTGCGGGCGCAGGCGGAGGGAAAGGTCAGGGGGCTGGGTTACACTTGATCCCACGCCCCAGCCCTCCCCTCCGTGCCTGTCCTTGAGGAACCCTGAGGAGCTGCCCTGGGGCCATGTGGCCCCGTGGCCTCCGCAGGGGAGCAGGTGGCCTGTCAGTCTAGCGCCCCACCCCCCAGGGCCCAGAGGCTCCAGAGCAGACAACCTGGGTCCCACGTCCACTCGGCCCCTTGGCCCACCCCATAAGCTTGTGAGTTCCTCTGATCCCTGGAGCCTCGGTTTCCCCCGTCCTGCGGATGGGAAAACAGCCGTGGCCTCAACAGCAGGGAGAAGAGGGAACCAAGTCTTTGCAGGGCTCTGCAAACTCCAGGTTGCTCGGCCGTGTGACCTGGTGGTTTGTTGGTGTTGTTTTCGCTGCCGTTGTATTTCTGTGCGAGCCTTGTAGGTAGCAAGCCGCCAGCACATGTTTGAATGAATGGATGGATGGATGGATGGATGGATGGATGAATGAATGAAAGAAAATACTGCCACACACCCTGTCCGCCCTTACGCTCCCGCGCCCCTGAGAAACACCCGTCGTAGCCCTCCCCGCTTGCAGCTTGATTTGATTCAAGGAAAACAGCCTCAAACTTCTTTATGGGAAATCTTTCGCTAGTCCTTATGAGTCTAGCTCTGGGGCTCAGAGGCCGCTGTGTTCCCAGCACCGTGACTCAGGCTTCACGCCTGCTGCCCTCTGGGGGCCCAGTCCTGCCCCGCAGTCCCCGGAGGCCGGAGCCTCCCATCTGCCCCTCCTGCAGCCGTCAGGAAGGGGGCAGGCCCTACCTGCTCGGGCTGACCTGGCTACACAAGGCGCGCTGCCTGGAGATGCAAGGCATAAAAACGCAGAGGCGCTGGCCTGTGCGAGGCGTTTGCTGGGAGCGCTGCGGGCAGACGGGCTGAGACTCGGGGCTGGCTTCCAGGGGAGCTGGGGGACTGATGTTTCTGCAGAGCCTGGTGTCTATGGCATTGAGAACGGAAGAGGGCTTGGAGGTGCAGCTCTGGCCTGAGTTTGTGGGGATGGAGGGAACTTTCTCTGCCCTAGGTGAATTTGGGATGGGGTCTACCAATTCCTGGGCATTTCTCCCCACATCAGGAATCTGTGAGGCTGTGTGAGAAGCTCATGGAGATGGGGGGGTTGTGATTTGGGGGGGCAAGTCCACTCCCAGACCCTGAACCACGCCTGGTGGGCCCCGAGTCCGGGGTGGGCCTTTAGGCGTCCACGGGGAGCTCTGGGTTCTGGGTGTGCCCCAGTTAACCTGGGCACGGAGGATCCTGGGCCAGCTCACCCCAAGCCGGACTCCACCCTCCCAGCCCTGCTCACACGTTCCTTCCTTTCTCTGGCCTGGTGCGGCCGGAAAACAGCCCGTCTCCCGAGGCCTCGTCTGCAGCTGCGAGCGAGTGTCAGTGCCGGGTCAAGACAGCCAGGGGAGGAGGAGAGGTGGGGCCCCGGACGGGGTCTGCGCCCCAGACCTCAGCCCTCAGCCCCCGAAACCCTTGACAGTGGCCTCAGCAGGGGTACACCCAGGGCTGCACCCACCTGCCCCTCCAGTTCCTAGAGCCCAGGCTGTCCCATGCAGCCCGGGGAGCCCAGGCCTGCCACACCCTTCTGGTGTCCCCCACCCCAGCCATCTCTTTCCGGAAACCTTGGACCTGTGCAGTGAGCCTGAGCCCCGGGATCAGGGCTGCTTGCGCCCAGGGCTCTGTCTGCCCTCCAGGCTGTGGGTACGGGCCCCCGCTGCCTGTCCAGCCGTCTGCCGCCCCTCACCTGCCGCCCTCCCCCACACAGGTCTCCTGGAACACGGCCGGAACTGGTCGGCCATCGCCCGGATGGTGGGCTCCAAGACGGTGTCCCAGTGTAAGAACTTCTACTTCAACTACAAGAAGAGGCAGAACCTGGATGAGATCCTACAGCAGCACAAGCTGAAGATGGTGAGTCTCCCCACTCCCACCCCGCCCCTGCCCTGTGCATCCCAGCCAGACCTGAGGGCCAGACCTGCGGCCCGGGAGCCCTGGGCGGGGAGGGGTCTGACGCCAGCTCTCTTGCCCAGGTCTCGGCCCCTCGAGGTGCCCGCTCCGTGGTCCCCCGGAAATGCTGCAGGGGTGGATCCCTGCCGTAAGCATCCCTCCTGGGTACTGCGATGCGCAGGCCCACCTCTGCCTCCCCACCTCCGCCCCCCAGCACTCCTCGGTCAGACACCTCTGAGGGCCCGTAGTGCCTCTGAGGGCTCAGGGCAGGGAGGAAGGAGCTCGGTGGGCCAGGCACTGACTCCCCAGGGACTCAGGGCTGTCAGCGCATTGGAACGAAGACCCCGAGGCAGAGGAGCCCTAAGTCAGCATCTCCCGCACTCCATTTGAACTCACAGTCTTAGGGCCACCCCGGGGGAGGAGTGGACAGCTCAGGCAGCAGCCGGCCCAGCCCTGGCCTCCAGGGGATTGAGAAGAGGCACGGACCTTCCCTCCTCCAGGAGCACAGACGGGGCAGGCTCGCCTCACTGAGCCCGTAAATGGTCTCCATGGAGAGGCCTCTTCCTCCGCAGCTGTTACTGGGAAGCGAGGGCCATTTGGGGGTGGCTTGTTTTTTTTCTTTTCCTTTCCTTTCCTTTTCCTTTCCTTTTCTCTCCCTCCCTCCCTCCCTCCCTTCCTTCTTTCCTTCCTCCCTCCCTCCCCCCCTTCCTTCCCTCCTTCCTTCTCTCTCTCTTTTTCTCTCTCTCTTTCTCTCTCTCTCTCTCTCCCTCCCTCCCTCCATCCCCCTCCCTTCCCCCTTTTGGGCACACTTGTGACATGCCAAGCATTGTCACCATTTCAGATCTGGGGAAACTGAGGCTCAGCCAGGCTCATAAACATCTGGCTTGGGCTTTGCACCCACAACTACATGACCTGCGGACGCATGCCTTTAATCAGCGGGCTGCATACTTCCCTGTAGATATGAAGGTACAAGAGGGGGACGCAGAGCTCTCCACCCTCCCCGTTCCCCCTGATTGGGCTGCTTGTGCTGGGTTTAAAGTATGTGCACCCTGTCCTGGGAGGCTGAGTTGCTCCACCATGGAGCCCGCCTTGGTCCAGAGAGGACAGGCCGGCTGCCGAGAATCACCCTCTCTGAACGCTCCTTGAGCACTGTGCAGAATTTAGGGGCACCCCTCCCCACCCCCACCCCAAGCATCCTAGGCCAGAGGGGGACGCTGTGCCATGGCCCTGTGGTCAGGCTTCCTTCAGCCAGGCCGCTGCCTGTGCCCATTCCCCGTGGTGTCTGGTTAGGCTGTGCCTCTTGCCCCTTCCCCGCCTGCTGTGCAGTTGGTTCCCTGAGCTTCAGGCAGGGCCCCCTGAAGCACAGGGAGCTCTGCTTTTTTCTAGAGCTTTCAGGACTCTGGTTTCGGCAGGGTGGAAGGCTCAGTGAGGGCCAAGGCCAAGGAGCGCCTGTCCGTAACACTTGCTGAGATCCCGCAGCGCAGATAGGATCCAGCTCTGTGATGGCGGCCCTGGCCGTGGTGGTGGTTGGATGGGGGCGGGATGTCGGCCTCTACACACCAACTCAGGATTAACTGGGCTGGGACTGTGGCCCTGAGCATCGCCCCAGGGACGGAGGGATCTTCCTGCTTCATCCCCTTCTCCCTCTGACCTGTCCTCCCTGCCTCTCCACCCCCCCCCCCCCACACCCCATTCCCTGCTCAGCCCAGCCCAGCCCAGCCGGTGCCCACACACCAGCCCGCTTCGTCCAGGCTGTCGGGTTACAGGTATCTCCTCTCACAGCCTACTGGCACCCACCTCACTTTCCAGGTTTCCTTGGGGCACGGCCCTGCTGCGCCCCTGGGGGCCCCAAAACTTGAGAGGGTGGGTTGGGGAAACAGAGATTCCAGCCAGGTGGATGGGGCAGCTTGGGCTCCAGGGCGAAAGTGGGGTCAAGCACCAGCTTCATGACTTGACACCTGTGTGACCTCGGGCAGCGGCTGTACCCCGTGAGCCTCAGTTTCCTCATCTGTAAAGTGGGAGAATGATAGCCTTTACCCCAAGAACTCGGGTGAAGAGCGAATGAGTTACCACATGTAAAGGACGGAGTACCTGCCAGAGGGGGGCGCTCCATGGGGGTTAGCTGCTCTAACTACTGGTAGTAGTATCGGTACGATCATTATTTTATTTTAAAGCCACTGACCCCATTCTTCTCAGGGGCATTCAAGGTGCTCTCTTGAATAATGTGTGCAGAAACAGCCAGGGTGGGGACTGTGGGCCCAAGACACCCAGGTTCAAATCCAGATTCTGCCACTTCCTAGCTGTGTGACCTTGGGCAAGTGGCTTGTCCTCTCTGTGCCTCAGTTTCCCCACTTCTAAAATGGGGATAATTCCCACCTCAAAGAGCTGTTGTGGGAATGATTCGGGCGAATGGGTGTGAAGTGCTTAGAACTGGGCCTGGCACATCGCGAGAGAGAGCCGTGGTGGCATCATTGGTAGCAGAGGTGGTGGCATCAGTAGTGATGTGCCCATGGCCGCCAGATGCCTGGCGGCTTGGGTGCCGTGTCTCCCTTGGTTGTTAACTGGGTGTAGAGTATGTCTGCTCCTGGATTGCCTGAGCGATCGATCAGTTGATGGATTGATTCATTCACTCACTCATTCAAAGAGGCAGCCGAGCACGATGGTATGGAGTAGAGCTCTGGGCTAGAGGGTTCACACCCCAGCTCTGTGGCCTCCTGACTGTTGCCCGCAGGTTCGTGGCCTCAGCACTCAGCCTCAGCTGCCTCCTCTGTAAAAGGAGGTAAGACCCAGAGCCACTCATAGGGTTGCTGTGAGCAGCAGAGGCTTTCGTATTTGTAAAGGGCCAGCCCCGGCCCTCGGTCTGCGCTCAATAAGTGTTGGGCGTTATCCTCATCACACACTCAGCAAGCCTTTATTGAGCGCCTACTATATGCCAGGGAAGCAATGGCAGGTGCCCCGGGTATACGTGTGGGTGGGGTTTCCTGCTGGGCAGAGGAGCTGGGTCTTTCTTTAATGGACAGTGGGAGCCATTGAAGGTTTGTGAGCTGAGGGGCAACCCAGCATGGGCCAGGCTCGGGGTGGATTGTGCTGGTCTGAGTGAAGTGTAGCCAAAGCTGATAGAGACGGTCGCCCTCCTTGTCCCCAGACTCTGAACATGCCGGTGGCTGGGCAGCATCGCTGGTGGGCCGGGGAGGAGGCGTGAACAGCAGGGGGACCCCGAGGCCCAGGTTGGGCCCCTCCCCCAGACCCCTGAGGTCGCCACCATTGGCCCCGTCCTCAGGTGAAGATGCTGAGGACAGGAGGGAGACACCGCAGAGGGGGTTTGAACCCAAGTCTGTGGGAGCCCCTGGCTTCCCTTCCTGGACCCATACCTGTATTACTGGACGTGGCTCCCACAGAACTCAGCAGAGGCTGGGCCTGCTGGGAAGTAGGGGACCAGAAGGTGGGGGCCGGTGGGCCGTGTTCTGAGGCCAGCAAACAGGGGAGCCTTGCTTGTCACTTGTGGACGAGAAAGGGCTGTTGGGGAGAGTGGGACGGGTTCTCGTTCCCTGCTGACAGCGAACGAGCGGGCTTAGGTTGAAGGCTGCGGAGAAAGCTCAGTGAGGGATGGGGGGCCCATCAGCCTGGGTCCGTCAGTCCTTACAGTGGCCACCCATGGTGCCTGGGTGAGTTCCGTGTCACTGGAGAATGCAAGCAGTCCTCACAAGGTGCTGTCCCACACCCTCCAGACCCTGGGAGGGAGACAGGTCCTGGTGATTCCTGCTGGCCGGGCCCCGTCTGGAGCTCAGGAAGACACGTCACCCTCGGCCAGTGGAGGAAGCAGTGGGGGAAGCAGAGGGTCAGCGGGTGTCCCCTCCTGCCTTGCACCAGGCCTGGCCTGAGCGTGGCTACGGGCGACGTCAGCAGGAAGCAGGATCGGGCGGGCAGGCGGAGCGCGTCCCAGCGTTATGTAACATTTGGCACCAGTGACTTCTCCAAGGTTTTCCCTCCCCCTCCTAATGACCGAAGGTTACCCTTTTCTCCCATCTGTGAATCCGGGCTCTCGGGCTCAGCTTCCATGTTTCTCTGTCTCTGTCCATCTCAGCCCAGGCCCCGCCTTGCCTTGTTTTCCTCTGTTGCCTCTTCCGTCTGAGGCTGCACAGGCCTGCAGAGAGAGATGGTCAGACAGGGAGATACTTGAATCTGACCTGCATTGAAGTCTGGGCTTCTTGACCCACGAGCTGTGTGATCTTGGGCAAGTGTCTCTGCCTCTCTGGGCCAGCGTCTTTGTCTATCAGGTTCATGCATCTAAATTAGTAGTTACAGAGTGTCTCTTCTGTGCCAGGCGCTGTTCCAGGTGTCCTGGGAATACAGCTGAGAACAGACAAAGATGCCTGCCCTTGAATTAATTCTAGTTCTAGAGACAAGTTAACTCACAGATAATTTCAGATTGTGGTCTGAAGATAGATGAGGGATAGTAGTAGAAAGTGATTGATGGGGAACGAGATTAGCTGATTTTGACAGGGTAATCAGGGAAGACCTCCCTGAGGAGGTGATGTATGAGCAAAGCCCTGATGGAGGTGGGTACGTGAGTCACGTGGGTGTCTGGGAGAAGGCTGTCCAGCCAGAGAAGTGACGAGTGCAAAGGCCCTGTGGCCAGGGCATTGTAAGCCCATTTGCACAAGAAGGGCAGTGTGTCTGTAACAGACCAAGGAGGGTGAGCGCGTTAGAGAGCTGGGCGGGGTTCAGATCTAGATCGCACTGGACCGTATGGAGTGGGGAAGACTTGGGTTTTATATCGAGAGGTTCCGGGAGCGTCTGGAGAGTTCGAGGTAGGGAGTGGCATGCTCTGATTCGCAGAGTAGGCGTGCAGATCCAGTGAATTAATAAGTAAAGAATGCTTGGCCCATAGTAGGTGCTTAACAGACATCAGCTGTAACTACCAATACTACTATCGCCAGCATCTCCTGTTCCATACACATGCCCCAATCTTGAGGTTCGGGGCCACGTGAGGAAGGGTTTGGTATGATTCCTGGGACACTAAGTCCCAGCCTCTGAATCCCTCTGGGGGATTCTGGTGTTGACATCATACTCACCCCACTTGGCCTGAGGTGGCCTGGGCTGCTGGCTCAGAGAGACCTCAGGTTCCCAGCAGGACGTGCATCCCAGCCAGGCCCATAGGAGCCCCCGTTCCCTGCGAGGCTCCGAGCATCCCCCCACCCCCCGGGCAGCCAGTCGCCTGCCTCACCCAGCTCCAGCACTCAAGTGAGTCCCTGTCTGCTAAAAATAGGTTGGGGAAGAGGGGGTCCTTCAGCTGCACCCACAAACCCACAGGCCACACACCTTTCTCATGCCCCCGCGAGCTCCAGCCGGGGGCCCTCCGGGAGAAGCTCGGGGTTCGGGACCGGGGTGCGCCAGCCCCCAGAGGCAGGCGGATGGTGGAGCTGGGCGTTCCCACAGTGGTCCCGTGGACATTCGGCAGGGTGGGGCTGTGGTCCTGGCCGAGCGCTGGTGACGGAAACCGTGACTAACGGGCCAACAGACATTTCCCTCTTCCTCCCCGAATTCTGAGCGGCTGCACCCCGAGGTCCCCCGTTTGCTCAGGAAGAAGGCAGGACAGGAAGTGATCCCACCCCCCAGGCAGGGGCTGGGGCCTGGGGACCCCTGAGGCTTGCGCCCAGCCCTGCGTGGTGAGGGGGCCAGGCTGGGCAGGGCCGGCTGGCGCCTGGAGGTGATGGCGCATCTGCCCAAGGGCGGGCTGTGCTGTTTTCACTCACGTACGGTGATGGTGGCTTTCTCCTGGGGGCCAGGGAATTGGCGGAGGGGAGGGGCGTTAGTTTCCTATTTCCTGTAACAAGGCACCACAGACTGGTACAGGAACATATCCTCTTGCAATCCTGGAGGCTACGAGTCTGAAATCAAGGTGTCGGCAGGGCTACGCTCCTTCCGAAGGCTCCAGGGGAGGCTCCTGCCCTGCGCTCCCAGCTTCTGGGGGTGGCCTGCAATCCTTGACGTTCCTTGGCTTGGGGATGCACCCCTCCCCTGGGTGCCTCTGTGTCCAAATTTCCCTCTTCTTCTAGGGACACCAGTCATTCTGGATTTAGGGTCCACCCTAATCTAATACGAACTCACCCTAATTACATCTACAAAGAGCTCATTTCTAAGAAAGGTCCCATCCTGAGGTTCGGGTGGACGTGAACTCTGGGAGGAACCGAGTCAGCCCAGTGTGAGGGGCTTCGCTGGGAGCTGCTGGCATGTCTGGGAGTGTTTAGGTTCCATCTCCTTCCTCAGGGACCCCAAAGGGCTCAGGCTGCGACCCCTCCCGTCACACCAGCTGTACTGGGGCGGGTCTCCTCTTAGGGACCAGTCCACTCCCCTGGGAGCCCCTGGTCACCTCGGACCCCCCCGCACACTCTGCCTCCACATATACCCCGACTCTGCCGACCGTGTGTTCAAGCCCTGGACGCAGCCCATTCAGTCACTCAGTAAGTCAATCAACACTTTCAGGCTGGCTCAGCATGGGGCTAAAGAGACACCCTTCCGGAACCCCCGGCCCAGTGCGGTGCAAAGACGGGAGCTGTCAAGGAGGAGTGGTGATGAGCTGGGGGTGGGTGCCTGGCCCCATGCGTGGGGAGCAGGGCTTCTGGGGACTGGGGGAGGCGTGGAGGGAAGTAAAGGGCTGCTCAGCGAAGGCCTTCTTTCTGTTCCTTGAACCACCCAGCTGGTTCCACCTCTGGGCCTCTGTACTTGCAGTTCCTCCCACCTGGACCGCTCATCCCGAGCCTTGCCTGGCCAGCTTCTTCTCACGACTCAGACCTCAGCTCAGATGTCACCTCCTCCAAGAAGCCTCTTCCCTGCCCCGCCCTTGCATTCTCACCCCACCCTGTCTGTCCCTCTCAGCAGCCATGCCTCTGCCTCTGAGGCTCTTTTTAATTGATGTGTTGATTGCTCATCTCCCCGACTAGGTGGCCTGTGGGGCAGGGACCCCGTCTCCTCATTCCTCGTGTATTCTCAGCCCCTGGGGCAGTACCTGGCACACAAGAGGTGCCCTGTAAAGACTGGTGGGGTGAAATGACATGCTGCCCAAGCTAGCCTGTCCCCCGGGGCTCAGCTGGGGACAGATGAGGCTGCAAGGAAAAGCTTCATTCATTCATTCTCTCCAGTGTACTGACCGTGCCTGGCAGTGTGTCCTCCAGAGGGTGTGGTCACTGCTCTGGCTAGGACAGCTGGCAGGGCTGGAGCGATCGTGGGGGGCTTCCAGGCAGAGGCAGTCCTTCCTCATCTGTTCCGGAAGGATGTCTGGGCAGCCTATAGGCCAGGTTGCGCCCCAGGTGTATCTGGGGCATGATGGAAGAATGAAGCTCTGGGTAAAAATAACCACTGGCATGTTTGGCCGTGCAGTGGGGCACGAGGGGGGAAGGGCACCCTCAAGACCACGTGGATGGGATCACTGTCCCTTGCAGCTATGGCAGGCCTCCGGCACCAGGAGTCCCCGGGCTGACAGCCCAGGCCCTTGCCCTGGCCGTGACCAACTGCTATCCCTGTGCCCTAGGAGAAGGAGAGGAACGCGCGGAGGAAGAAGAAGAAAGCACCAGCTGCTGCCAGTGAGGAGGCGGCCTTCCCGCCCGTGGTGGAGGATGAGGAGATGGAGGCGTCAGGCGTGAGCGGGAACGAGGAGGAGATGGCGGAGGAGGCAGAAGGTGAGGGTGGGTGATGGGAGCTGACCTCTCCCAGAAATGCCTGGGTGCTACCGAGAAGGAGCCTGGACTGCCCCAAGAGGAGAGCATGATGGTGATGGTGATGGTGGTGATGGTGATGGTGATGGTGGTGATGGTGGTGGTGATGATGGTGATGGTGGTGATGGTGATGATGGTGGTGAGGATGGTGGTGATGGTGATGGTGGTGATGGTGATGGTGGTGATGATGGTGATGGTGGTGATGGTGATGATGGTGATGGTGGTGATGGTGATGATGGTGATGATGGTGGTGGTGATGATGGTGGTGGTGATGATGGTGATGGTGGTGATGGTGATGATGGTGATGGTGGTGATGGTGATGATGGTGATGATGGTGGTGGTGATGATGGTGGTGGTGATGATGGTGGTGATGGTGATGGTGATGATGGTGATGATGGTGATGATGGTGATGATGGTGGTGGTGATGATGGTGAGGATGGTGAGGATGGTGATGGTGGTGATGGTGATGGTGGTGATGGTGATGGTGGTGATGATGGTGATGGTGGTGATGGTGGTGATGGTGATGGTGGTGGTGATGATGGTGATGGTGATGGTGGTGATGGTGATGGTGGTGATGGTGATGGTGGTGATGATGATGGTGGTGATGATGGTGATGGTGGTGATGGTGATGATGGTGATGATGGTGATGGTGGTGATGGTGATGATGGTGATGATGGTGGTGGTGATGATGGTGGTGGTGATGATGGTGGTGATGGTGATGATGGTGGTGGTGATGATAGTGGTGATGGTGATGGTGATGATGGTGATGGTGGTGATGGTGATGATGGTGATGATGGTGGTGGTGATGATGGTGGTGGTGATGATGGTGGTGATGGTGATGATGGTGGTGGTGATGATAGTGGTGATGGTGATGATGGTGATGGTGATGGTGATGATGGTGGTGGTGGTGATGATGGTGGTGATGATGATGGTGGTGATGATGGTGAAAATGACAGTGATAATGATAGTGACAGTGGCAACAATAATAATGGTAATCGGCATCTCTGCGCCCACAGGACACTTGTCCATTCAATCCTCCTGACCCCTGTGTCTTCAGTCTTGTGCTTGGTGACTTACACGTCCAGGTCGCATCCAGCTCTGGTGACGCCTATTACCTTGCCCAGCACCTCTGGTGTCACATTTTAGAAAAAGAAAGTTTATTTTTGAAAATAGTTTTTTCTTAATTTTTTTAACCACACTGTGCGGCACGCGGGATCTTAGTTCCCCGACCAGGAATCGAACCCGCGCCCACTGCAGTGGAAGTGCGGAGTCTTAACCACTGGACGGCCGGGGAAGTCCCTGAAAATAGTTTTTTGACCTGAAATATTATTTTACAAGTTGACTAATATAAGTGCAACCAATACCGTTGGTCGATAAGTATTCAAAAGTTATATAATTATGCTTCATTTTACTCCCGAGTGTCTCGATTTGGATGATGAACTGCATAGCCCCCGCTTTCTATCAGCGGGCACTGAGGCTCAGGGCAGTTACTCCAGGCACCCCAGGTATCACACAGATGCATCGTCTACCCTGATAAAATTCTCCCACCAGGTGAGGGCTGCTAAAGAGAGAGCGAGAATCAGTTATTTAAATTGCACCAGCAGTTTGGCCCACTTCTCAAAAGGAGGATTTCTGACTGCACGAGATGGTCGCCTGACTTCAGAGCCTGGCCCCCACGTAACCTGCGGCTCCGCTGTGTAATCCGTGTTTGTAGACTCGGGAGTTACACCAGGCTGCCCGACACCAGGCTTGCACCCCTGGTCACTGATCAGTCTGCCTTTGGCCCCCGCCCCTCTCTCCCTTTTCCTTGGTCTACACCAGCCCTCAAGGCATGACACCCCTGAAGACCCCAACCCCTGCGTAGCTGAATGTCTCTGCCTCTCCTTCCGCCATCTCCCTGGCCAGAGCTCCCCAGTGGGGCCTCAAGTTCTTGGTGAGGGGAACCTTTTCTCCTCCTGTCCGTGCCAGGGTTCCTTCCTGTCCCTCCTATCTGCCTGTCTCTGCATTTAAACTCCCAAACTTCTGCCAACGCGTGAGGAAAGTGTGAATCACTCCCTGGCTCCGTGAACAAGACATGCAAATAAACTCAGGCTATACCAGCCCGCAGTGTATTCACCAGCCTGAATCCTACTTCCTGGTTGAAAATGGAGAATCAAGCCATTTGGTTATTACTGTCTTACACTGGGGATGGACCTGGGGGGGTGAGTCTGGCCTCCTTGCCAGCCTTGGGTCTTTCTAGCCCGAGTTGACCAGAGGCCTGACCAGTGTCTGATGGGAGGCTCCAGATCCCTCTGCTCTGTGCATTCTGGGTCTTGGGTCTGTAGCCAGGAAAAGGGAGCCTAGGGAGCAGAAACCCAATCCCCTCATTAAATATCCATCCGGGCAGGATGCAGGCTTGGTGGGAAAGTTAGACGAAGCCAGTCTTCGGCTCAGCATTAAAAGCAGAAGAGGCGCTGCCCAGTAAGAGAACTGTGCGGTGGTGAGCTCCCTGTCACTTGTAGGGTTCACACAACCTATCAAGGATGGGGAGGCATTCTCTGCTGGGTAGTGGGGGTGGGGGTGCTGGTCTGGCTGAATCCAAGGCTTCTGTGACCACTTGATGGCTCTGTGCACATCAAGGAGGCAGTTTAGAAGATCCTGCCCAAAAGCACAGGCTGATGTTCCCATCTTACAGATGAGGAAACCAAGGCCCAGGGAGAGGAGAATCACTCACATGGGGTGTCACGTAGCTGGTGGACTTGGAATCTGCCATTCCAGCCGGCATTCGCTGCGTAACTCTGTCCCTGTGACCAGGATAGGGGAAGTGAGGTAGGTTCTGGGTTAGGGCCTGAGGTCACCACGATGGAACCTTCTGGAATACGCCGCCAGCCCCAACTGCACTGCAGACCCCTCCCTGCACGGGGCAGGCAGCAAGTGCCTTGTCGTATCCAGGGTGGAGGTGAATCCAGGGGAGGGAGGAGTGATCCATTTGGCCCCGTAGTGTCTCTAGTAAAGATCGTGGTCATAAGAGCAACAGCCTTGAGTTATTCCCTTTAATTGTCACGACAGCCCAGTGGGTGCTGTCATCACCCCATTTTACAGATGAGGTCACTGAGGCACAGAGAGGTTACCCAAGGTAACCCGTTGGCCTGTTTGGGGACCAGGGTTCAGACTTGTCTGGAGTGCTGATTCTCAGGCCCCACCTGGACCTACTGAGTGAGAAACGTTTTGGGCGTGGGCCCAGCCATGTGAGTCTTCATGGCCCTCAGGCGCTCTCGGGTCTGAGAACCCCTGACGGAGACAGACAAGCCTCTGGGTAAGGGAGAGAGCCAGGTGTGAACCGCCCTCTTTGTAGATGAACACACGGACTCTGGGGCGAAACCACTTATCCAGGGGACCTCAGCGCTGGCCCCCTCCATCCTGTGGTCTGATGACGTGAAAGGAGGGACTGACATTGCCGGAATCAGAAGGCAGGGGCAGGAACCGGTGGTTAGGGACACAGGATGTTGGGGTCAACCCCCTCCTGCCTCCACGCAGTGTGGCCTGGGGCAAGTGACTCAACCTCTCTGTTTTCTCATCTGAAAAGGAGAATGGTGATCACCTCCAACTTAGAGGTTATTGAGGGTGAGGTGAGTCGTGTGTGTGAAGAGCTTTGCCCGGGGCCCAGCACCCACCGAGCGAGCCCTGTGTTGCTCTTGTTGGGATTCTTTTTTCTGGAAGGGATGGCCTTTGCTCTGGGCCTTAAAGTGGGAGAGGCCGGGGGTCTGGAGGCAGTGAAAGCTGAGGGAAGCGTTTGTGCAGGGCACCAGCAACCCCTGCTGACCCGGCTCTGCGTCTGAGGGGTGAGACGGGGCCGGGCAGCCCCAAGAGCCTCTCCTTCAGCCCTGCCCACCTCTGAGGCCAGCACCTCCCACCCCAGGACCCTGGAGCCAGTGACTTGTCCAAGGGTACCCAGGAGTGTTCAGGGGTGAGGGCTCTTGGGACAGGGCTGTAGGTCCTCCTGCTGCCTGCTGGGCCCTGGGCCCCTTTCCCAGCCCTGCCTGGCCACCCAACCTCCTCCCACCCCACCTGCTGCTCATGTCACCTCGCTTCTAACCCTTCTCTCACTTCCTTCCAGCCTTACACGCCTCTGGGAACGAGGTACCCAGAGGGGAATGCAGTGGCCCAGGTACGAATGTGGCCAGCTGGCCGTCGGGGGCGGGGGTAGGGCCTGACCAGGGCGGGGGGCATCCCAAGGGGGCCTTTGCTCTATGAGGGGCCCCACCTCTGTGAGCACGCCTCTGCCTGTGAGCACCACCGTTTGTGCTGCCGCCACCTCTGTGCCCCCACCTCCGCGCAGTGTCTGTTCCCCATGCGGTTCCCAGGCTCAGTCGTGCAGACTGCTGTGCTGGCTTGACTGCTTGGTTGAGTTTTCATTCGTGTGTTCACCTGTGACGCTTACCCAGTTTGATTTCCCCAACAGGAAGTGTGGAGGAGGGGGGTTTCGGATGTGCCCATTTTGTAGAAAAGGGGGAAAATTGAAACCCAGGAAGTGACAGGAGCGGTTGTTAAGCCCAAAGAGCCAGGCCTGCCTGGAGCTGAGGTCCCCCTCCCCTCACCTGTGCACACGCTCAGTCATTCGATCCATACGCATTGTGCACCTGCTGTGTACCAGCCCTGCGGGAAATGGCTGATGGGGGATGGGGGATGCGGTCGGTCTGGACCCTTTCCCCGGGGGCTCCTTCCGAGTTCACTGGCCCCATTTTATGTCATCGTGTATGATGACAGCAGTGGTGATACAACAGCAGACAGTTACCAGGTGTCACCCTGTGCTATCACAGCCCCTGCGGGGTGGGAACTGTTCTCCCCACCCTACAGATGGGGAAAGCAAGGCTGGGAGGCCACCGGCGTTACCACGGCCAGGCCACCAGCCGGGGCAGAGCCAGGGTTTGCAGCCCAGATAAGAAAAAGGAGACCCCAAAACAAAGGCCTGCAACCCTGGCCGCCCCCAGCCTGACTCTGTGCGGTGCGGGCCACCCACCCGGGGGGTTGGAAGTTAACAGGTTGCTGGGCTCCAGGGTCAGCAGGTGGAGAGGGTGGCCAGAGGAGGACAGGGCACTGGGAGGGGCCGGCGGGGGCGCTGCCCAGGCGTGTGGGAGCCTTAGGGCTGCGTGGTGTCAAGCGATGGGGTCGCAGCGCCCTGAGCTCCTGCCTGCACGCAGTCGGGGCTGTCGGGGGGCCGTGGGGAGGGCCAGGCCTGCCTCCACCCTGAGCCCCCGGCACCGCTCACTCCATCTTCACTGTCCCCGCACAGCCACCGTCAACAACAGCTCCGACACCGAGAGCATCCCGTCGCCCCGCACCGAGGCCGCCAAGGACACCGCGCAGAGCGGGCCCAAGCCCCTGCCCACCCCGGGCGTCGATGCGCCACCTCCTGAGCCCCCCAGCCCGCCTCCTGAGGATGCCCCAGCCCCCAGCGAGCCCGCCCCGGCCCCCGAAGCCGCCTGCCCACCCATGACCCCGCCGGCGCCCGCCTCGCCTGCCGCGGCCCCTGCTGTGGTCCCCAAGGAGGAGAAGGAGGAAGAGGCCGCAGCCGCCCCCTCGGCTGAAGAGGGAGAGGAGCAGAAGCCCCCTGCGGCCCAAGAGTTGGCAGCCGACGTGGGCAAGACAGAGGAGCCTGGCGAGGTGCCCCCCTCGGAGCCCATCAAGAGCGAGCGGGAGGAGGAGGCCGCCGAGGAGGGGCCCGACAAGGTCAAGGGGGGCGCGGAGGCCGCAGCCGAGGCCACACTCGAGGGGGCGCCCAAGGTGGAGAAGAAGGAGGGCGGCGGCCCTGGGGGCAAAGGCCCCGCGGCCAAGGGCTCGGGCGCCCCCCAGGACAGCGACTCCAGCGCCACCTGCAGTGCCGACGAGGTCGACGAGCCCGAGGGCGGCGACAAGAACAGGTGAGTGGGCTGCCGGCTGCCGGCTTCGTCGTCTCCCTCCGTAAACGCTTACCGATCGCCACCTGTACACCGAGGCGGCAGCGCACGAGGCCATTTCCACGCCTGCCCTCGGAGGGAGGGGAGGCCACCACTGAGTGGTCCAGACGCAGGAGCTCCGTGGTGGGAGAGGGCAGCGTCGGGGGCTTGGTCCCCCTCAGCGGTGGCCTCTGAGCTGAGCCCGGACGGGGAAGGAGGAGCCACGGGGAGGGCCAGGGGACAGCGTGCTGGGCAGCGTGGATTAGCGTCCAGAGCCGCCGCCACAGAGGACCGCCCCCAAGTCAGAGCGTCGGCAGGGCCATGCCTCGTGAAGGCTCCTTCCTGCCTCGGTGGTGCCGGCGGTCCTTGGCTCGTAGACGCATCGCTCCGTGGTCCCGTGACATTCTCCCTGTGTGTCCGTGTGCCCTAATTTCCCTTTTGCTCTAAGGACACCAGTCCACTGGATGAGGGTCCACCCTAAGGACCTCATCTTAACTTGGTCACATCTGCAAAGAGCCTGTTTCCAAAGAAGTTCACGTTCACAGGTACTTGGCTGTTTGGACTTGAACCTGTTTTGGGGGACGCAATTCTCCCCCCTCAACACAGTGGGAACAGCAAGTGCAAAAGCCCCGGGGTGGGACTGAGCCTGCGTGATCCAGGCCCTGAGTGGTGGAGCGGGGCGGGGGGTGGGGGGGGCAGCTTGGAAAGAGGCAGGGTCAGCTGACCAGCCCACCTCGTGCAACCCTTCTGGCTGGGTGGGCGCCTGCATTTTGCCCTCAGGGAGAGAGCCTGAGAGAGTTGGGGTATGTCTGTCGCAGTGTGTTGGGAGGGGGCGGGGGGTTAATGGGGGCCACAGGGGCACAGGGATACATACGGGTTGGAAGGCGGCAGCAGCCGTGTCCCAGGGGCCGGTGAGGCTGGTGGCGGTGGACACGGGGGAAAGTGGCAGATCCCGGGATCCTTGCTGGTTCCTCTTCTGCCCGCGGAGGGTCCCCGAGACCCCTGACCAGAAGCAAAGCTCGTAGACCCCACTTAGGGCCAAACGTGGGCAGCGGAGGGCAGAGCTGCGGAGATCCGCTCCGGCCCACGTCTGGGGGGCTTGAAGAATTCAGCGAGGCAGGCCGGCCAGTTTTATTTTGACTGAAAACAGTGCAGTCTGTTTTCTCTCCTCTCACGTCTCTCGGAAAAGTTCTGGGCAGCACGAGAGGGAGGAAAATCTGACTTTCAAACCCGACCTGTTCCCCAGGAGCCGTTTCCTCTGCCCCACAATTCACCTCGGGGCGTGCGAAAACGGCAACTTCTAGAACGTTTCGTATGAAACTAGGACTTACTTGGTCAGAGCTCTCTGGGTCCCCACGTGGTCCACAAAAGCCAGTGAGCCACGTCATCCTCTGCCTCCTGCGTCCGGGGGTCCCTGGCGGGACCCTCGCCCCGCTTGTGTGGCCCTTTGATAAGCAAAGGCCTGGACAACAGGTTTCTGAGGGCGCAGAGGCCCTGAGCTTCCTGCCCAGAGGGCGCAGCTTGGGAAACAGTGCTCGTGGCGGCTCGGTCTGCCCGGGAGGGCCCTGGACCAGGGTCTGGCCACTCGGCTCACTCTTTGCGCCTGGGTAATGGGGTCAGGGCGGGCGGCTCCCCACCCCGCTCCTGCTGGCCGCGGGGACGGAGTCATGGAGACACATGTTTCTGCTCTTAGTGGGGAAAGTGCTGAGCTCATGGGACAGCCACGCTGATCAGCGGCCTCCCGGAGTCTGTGTTTTGGGTGCACATGGCCTGACGGGCTGGACGGCTCGGCGGCTTGGCCTGGGTCCCGACAGCCCGCCCGCACCTCTCGGGCCAGGCCTGAAGCCCCGCAGCCTACTTTCAGCTGCCCCCCACCCCAGCCCCACCCAGGGACGTGTCCTTCCCTCCCCGAGCTGGGTCTGGCTTCCATCCGCTCTTCCTGCCTGAGCGGCCAGCATTCGATCCCTCGGGAGCAGGGGCCCTGGGCTGGGAGTCAGGACACCTGGTTTGTCACGCCCTCTGTGACCGAGGCCATTCCCCCGGCCCCAGGGTGAGGCTGGACTCAGGCCAGCCTCCTGACCTCTTCCCTCCCGGGCCACAGCCACACAGGGCCGGGCAGGCACCAGAGGACGCAGGCGAGATGCGTCAGAGCGCGCCCTGGCAGCCAGCGCCTCCCGGGAGGGCCGGCGGGATGGGTGGGCCCCCAGGCGACCCCCGGTCCTGGCCTCCTGCCCACAGCCCTCCCTCCCGCCTGGCAGTCCTGGCGCAGTGAACTGGGCGTCCCTGGACAGACACAAGATGCATCTCGTTCTGGCCCGTGCCCGGACGACCTGGGGAGGGTAGATCATATCCTGCTTTTACTCTCCCTCACTGTCTGCCAGGCAGCTCCACCTGGGAGTCTTCTCGGCCCACAGCCAGAGATACTGGCTTTGATTGCAGAGCCTTGAGCTTGGCTGGCCCCGCCTGTTCCACTTCCCAGAGAAGGTGCCTGGGCACTTTCCAGCAGGGCTGGGCCTTCTGAAAGTCCCTTCTCTGGACCTCAGCATTTTCACGTATAAGATGGGTGTGGGTATCCTGGCTTATGGGCTTCTCGTCAGGATAATGGAGTTACGGGCCAGCCTGGCACTTTGGAGCTGCCCTCCTTTGGAGCTGCTTCAGGCTCCCCGCAAAGGTCACTCCAGGAGGAGGCTGGAATGCGGCTTCTGCTGAGCCCCTGGAACTTTGAAAGAATGTAACAGCAATTTCTCCTCTATTTCTTTATTCCATAAATGATTAACTGGGCACCAGTGTGTGCCATTCTGGGCTCAAGGGGTGTTGGGAACAGGACAGATGAGGTCCTGGCTCCAGGGAGCTTACATTTTAGTGAGAGCGACTAGTACGGAGCTGGAACAGTAATGGAATAAAGGGAATGCTCGTGTGATAAGTGGATGATGGAGAGATTGGGGGTGGGGGCAGCGGGAGGGGCAGTCAGGGAGGCCTGTCTGAGGAGGTGACATTGAAGGATGGTCAGAACACGTAGTGTGAGACATGGAGGGAAAGCCAGCAGTGGGAACAGCCAGTTCAAAGGCCCTGTGGCCACATGAGCTTATGTTCAGTAGACAGCAAAGAGGCCTGTGGCTGAGTGTGGAGCAAGTGAAGGGAAGAGGGGAAGGCAGGAGAGGAGGCCACAGAGGTGGGCAGGGACCTGGCCCGACCTGGCTCCACAGGGCCCCAGGGGTCGAGGTAAGGAGTGCACTTTTATCCTGGGAGCACAGGGGAGTAACATGACTTCGTCTGTGTGGACACCTATCCCAGCCCAGCGATAATGAGAAGCTGGGGAAAGGGGGTTCAGCAGAGAGGGGGCTGCTGCTGCAGGACCCAGAGTCCCCTGTGGCCCCTCCCCCTCCCCCAGCCCTGGTCTTCCGGGGTGGGAAGAAAAACCACAGGAATGGGAAGGTGCCCGAGCCGCTCAGCGCCAGGCGCCGTTCTCGGGGCTTCCCGTGTTCCACCCACAGGACAGTCCTCGGAGGGAGCCACTGTTCTCATACCCATTTTACGGATGAGGGGAAACTGGGTGAGGCACAGCTGGTTAAGTCATACGGCCAAAGGTGGGATTTGAACTGGGAGCCAGAGCCCTGAATGCAGGGTGGTGGGCGGGACCCTGGCTGCTCTCAGCCAAGTTGCTGGCTTCCCCCGCCTGTCCCGGGTCATGTGCACAGTGCCAGGCTCCGAGGGCCCCTACCCTGCCCAGGCCTCCAGGGAGGAAAATAAAAGCCCTGTCTTCCAAGAAAACAAAGGAAAGGGAACAGAGGCAGGGCGCTGCCACGAGGAGGGCCCCTGGAGGTGGTGCTCGCCCACCGTGGATGTGGGATAACGGGGGTTGGGGCCACATGAGCACCAGGCATCTTCCCGCTCCCCGGTGGGGGGAGCTCAGGACCCTTGGGCTTGTTGAGGACCTGAATCCAGACCGTTGTTCTTGGATGCTGCCCTCTTTTTTTTTTTTTTTGCGGTACGCGGGCCTCTCACTGTCGTGGCCTCACCCGTTGCGGAGCACAGGCTCCGGACGCGCAGGCTCAGCGGCCATGGCTCACGGGCCCAGCCGCTCCGCGGCACGTGGGATCTTCCCGGACCGGGGCACGAACCCGTGTCCCCTGCATCGGCAGGCGGACTCTCAACCACTGAGCCACCAGGGAAGCCCCGGATGCCGCCCTCTCTACCGTGAGCTGTCAGGCTGTCATCTCGTCAACTGTGAAGTGCTGTGCCCATGGCCGCAGTCCCCACTGAGCTCCTGCCTTGCTGGGTGAGGGTTAGGGGGGACTCAGGAAATCCTGAGGGGTCTGGACCTCTGTGCTCGTACCCACCCCCCCAGCTGGTGCCTGCTGAGAGCATTCGAGGGGCGACCCCTGCCCCCTCCAATCTGACTGCCCCCTGTCTGGACGAGAAGCCACCGGGAAACCGAGGCAGGGCACAGGTCTGAGTAGGAGGTCCTAGTTCGCTGACAATCAGAGTGAGACACAGACACTTTGCTTATTTTATATGTATTATAAAAGCATATTTTGTGTCCCTATAAAATTATATTTACAAAAATATAAAAGTTTATATTTTAACTTTAAAATCTGCATTTTAGAGTAATTTATATGGCAAATAATAGTATAACATTATTACTTTATTGTTTGTAGAAACAGTACAGTTACTATAACAAACCCTTGATTTCATGGCTGGCAAATAGTATATTCTTTACGTTTTCCTTGTAACAGCTTTATTGAGACATAATCCACAAACCATACAATTCAGCTGTTGACGTGTACAGCTCAGGGGTTTTTAGTACATTCACAGAGCTGTGTAATCATCACCACTGTTTAATTCCAGACCATTTTCACTGCCCCAAAAAGCAACCCCAGGCCATTAGCAGTCATTCCTCATCCCCCACCTCCAGCCCCCGGTCCGCTGATCTCTCTTCTCTGTCTGTGTCTATGGATTTGCCTCTTCTGGGAGTTTCATATAAATGGAACCATGCCGTATGTGGCCTTTTGCAACTGGCTTCTTGCACTCAGCGTCATGTGTCTGAGGTTCATCCATGTTGTAGCCTGTGTCAGCACTTCATTCATTTATGGCTGAATAATATTCCGTTGTGAGCGTGTGTGTATGTATATATATATATATATATATATATATATATATATATATATATATATCACATTTTGTTTATCCATTCATCTGTTTTTGGCCATTTGGGTTGTTTCCACCTTTTGACTCTTGTGAATAGTGGCTGCTGTGATCTTGTGTGAGCGAGTGTTTGTGTGGATATATGTTTTCATCCTCTCGAGTATATGCCCAGCAGTGGCATTGCCGGACCCTGTGGTGACTCTGTCTCGCCTTTTGAGGAACTGCCAGTGTTTTCCAAAGTGACTGCAGTATATTTATTTTAAACGTAAGTCTGCAAACGCAAGTTGGTTTAAACGGACATTGATAATTTGCTGCGACGGGCGTGCGGGGTGGTGTTTGGTGACAGTTGAAGCTGGAGGTGGGGAATGCAGGACAGGTGATAACATCAGTTCTCAGACCTGGTCAGGGTGCCTTGGCCCGAGGGCGGTGGGCAAAACGGGGCTGGGCCTGAGTCCAGGGGAGCAAGGACGGGCAGCCACAGCAGGAGAGGCTTCAGGTGGTCCTCGGAGCGCGAGCAGGATCTGGAGAGGTCGAGAGAGGTGAGGACGGCAGGGGGCGGTGAGCCGGGTCGGGAGGACCATGGAGACCAGCTGAGCACAGAGAAGTCAGGCCGACCTCTGCGCCCGGTGCCACCTGCATGCCATGGGCAGCGCCAGTGGGCGTCGCCGAGACTGACTCCGCTCAGCTGAGGATGTGGCCGATGCGGCCGGGGGTTAGCGCCCTCGGGACTGGCTTGTCACAGGCTGTGGTCCCGGTCACAGGCCATGGTCTCACTGCAGAGAGCAGAGGGCACCCCAGCTGCACGTCACCCATCTGTCCTGCTCCATCTGCAGGAAGCAGCCGTGTTCTGCCCTCTGCTGGGCGTCCGGCAGCCAGCACTGGGTGGCGTGAGCTGCATCCTGGCGGTCATGGATGTTACCTGGAAGGCAGTGGCTGTGCGTACAGTCTGCATGTGGCATCAGCCAGGATGGTCACAGTGCACACCAAGGGCTGTACCAACAGGACCCTCTGGCTTTGGGGACCTGGCCTTCGTTGTGCCCTCTGGCTGAATCCAGCCCGCAGCCAATGCCTTTGTGTGTCCCGTTTGATCACCTAGCCGGCTCTGGCGCCCTGCAAGCAGACATTGGATTCTGGGTCTCCAGCCACGCACCCCAAGCACAGCACCAGGCCTGCTGTGTATTCAGCAAGTGTGGGTCACAGGAGGGAACCGAGAGCTGGGCCGGAGCCAGGCAGCCCCGGTGGGTGGGTGAGGGGTTCTGAGGCTGCAGCAGACCCAGCTCCTGGCCTAGAGACCCTCATGCCAGCTGGGGAGGCAGACGGGGATTGTGGCAGGACACTGTGGTCAGTGCTGGCGAGTTCTGGAAATCCCTGAAGACTTCCTGAAGGAGGTGACACCCGTGAGCAGCTCTGGAGCCACACCCCAGGGCAGGCTTTGCTCCGGTGTCCCAGACACCGCACCTCTACACTGGGGTGACCCTGTCGCTGGCGTCCCACCGTGTCTCAGCCCCCCCACTCCGCCACCCCCCTGACACACACACCATGCACCCTGTGCAGGTACGCTGCCCCATTCTGCATGTCAGCATCAGACAGACGTGACCTTGCTTTAGAGGACGAGGCACCTGCCGGCCCCACTTAGGGCTGCTGGGCGGGCCGTGTACACGCTGACCAGCCCCGCTCCGTGCAGAGCCTGTACCTCCCACTTTAGCGCCTCAGCAAACGGTGTGCAGGCGAGATTCCCAGTATCTCAGGTTGCATTTGGGCTGAGTGGGGGGCTCCCTGATTCTGGTCTCCAATAAGCAAGGTCCTCTCAGCGCCACGCCCCAGGCCCTAACCCCGGCACCTGAGCCTCTCCTATCTGGGTGATGGATATTCTCCCTGAACCTCCCAAGCTCCCCAAGCCTTAAGCTGGTTGATTCTTGGCCTTTCTGGCAGCTTCCAAAGGGCCGAGCGTGGTGTGGGCCCTGAGTGTGGGTTTCTCTGGGGCTTTCCTTGCCTTGGGCTGTCTCAGGAGTGTTTGATCCTGGCTGGGCCTCTGGGCCGGGATGGGAGGGGTCTTGGCCCCTTGTGAGGCCTGCATGGACCAGAGGAAGGAGGGAGGGAGGAGACCCCACCGTGACCCCAGGCTCCTGGGCCCCGTGATCCTGGACCTTCGCCTCTCTCTGGCAGCCCCTCCGGCCCCGTCATCCAGGCTGGAGCCAGGAGGCCGGGAGCCCGTGGGCCTGACGCTGGTCTTTCCCGCAGGCTCCTGTCGCCACGGCCCAGCCTCCTCACTGCGACCAGTGACGCCAGGACCAACGCCTCGCCCCAGAAGCCGCTGGACCTGAAGCAGCTGAAGCAGCGGGCGGCCGCCATCCCCCCGATTGTGAGTCCCGGGCCCCTGCGACCTCCACCTCCTATTAGGGGGACGGTAGACCTGGCCGGGCAGGTGGGGCCCCGGCACCTGCAGCCTGGCTCTGCCCGCGTCTCCCGTTCCCTGGGGAAAGCCCCATGGAGACAGGCGCGGAGGCTGGGGGACTGGCAAGGTGTCCGCCCTGGCCTCTCTCCCCACCCCGCCCGCCGACGGTTCTCCAGGGGCGCCTAGACCTCGCATAAAGCTCCCCCAGCCCTCTGTCACAGCTCCTCGGAGCGGAGGGCGGCGCCCCACAGTTACCGAGAGGCCCTTCGCTGGGGGAAGGAGGGGAGCTGGAAGATTCTTCCCCAGGCCCAGCAGGAGGACCCTCAGAGGTGTCGCTTACTCGTGATGGCTCAGTCGTGGCCAAAGCCGTCCCTCTCCGAGGAGGTGGGCCGGGCCTTCAAATGCATCTGGGGGCTCTGGTCTGGAAGGCTCTGAGCTGAGCAGGGCTTTCCGAGTGAGGGCACGAGGTGGGCCAAGCCACGCTGCCCAGTCCCCGAGGCCAGGTCCACTCCCATTGGTCAGTTCCGATCCCTCTGAGACCCGGAGTGAGTTGGGGAAGGGGGAGGGGGCTGGTGGGGAGGGTAACGGGGGCTCCCCCATCCCACGGCCGGGCAGCTGGGATGGGCGGGCACACCCCCTATACTCTGCGCAAAGCCCTACCCTCCTGGCCCTCAAGCCGCGTGCCCTTGGGCACGTCGCTGCCTCCCCCTGGGCCTCAGTTTCCAGGCTGGTCCCACGCAGGGGGCCTGGAGGGCTTTCCCTGATCTCTGTGACCTGTGGACGGACGGGCTGTGAAGATGCTCACTCCTCCTGGCTTCCCTCAGCAGGTCACCAAAGCCCACGAGCCCCCCCGGGAGGACGCGGCGCCCCCTGTTCCTCCGCCACCGCAGCACGTGCAGCCGGAGGGCGACAGCCCCCAGCAGCCCAGCAGCAGCCCTCGAGGCAAGAGCAGGAGCCCTGTGCCCCCTGCTGAGAAGGAGGGTAAGTGTGTGCCAGTGGCCCAGGGAGTACGGGGGAGAGGGGGCAGGTGGGTGGGCGTAAGGGGCCTTTGCGTGTGCGGAGCAGCTCCTGCAGACTCCAAGGCCGCAGTGGCCCGACAGGCCAAGTAAGTGAGCGAAACATGGTGGGGCGAGGCAGTGGGGGGTGGGCACTGGGGCAGTTGGAGACTCCTGTTCTTTCTAAAGTGGGTGCGTATTGGCCTCAGTCGAGAGTCACCATGTGGTAATACAGGCCTGGGGTGGTTCTTCCAGAGAAGCTAGAAATCCATCTTTTCATGTGAAATCTTCGAATTTCTCAACATTGGCAACTTCTCAAAATTTTCAAAAGCGCTGTGTGTGTACGAAAACAACGTCTAGGGCTCAGTTTCTGGTTCCATGTGATTCAGTCCACACATGAGCTTCTAGAACCATGAGGCTCAGCTCCGGCTGGCAGCAACCCTGGGGCCTGGGCAGGAAGCACTGCCCCCCTCCAGCTTTCACCCTGACCATATTCCAGGCTGAGGTCACTGGGTTCACTGGGGAGCCAGTGAGGTGATTCCCCGAGCAGCTGTGTTGCAGCAACTGTCTGGGGCGGGCTTTGTTGGCACCATGTGAAGCTCAAGGTCTGGAGGCAGGTGGGGCATGGTTTCTCGTTCTCTGGATCTTCTGTCTCTGCCCCGCCCCCCAACCGGACCCAAGAAGTCTCAAGCCTGTGCCCCAAAGGGACATCCATCCCAGACCAGCCTGGCACATCTCAGGCACTGGGGGCTGACTCCCCAGAGGCTCCCCCGACGCTGGGCTAGCCCAGGCTCCTGCAGGCTGCTCTAGGGGTCTGAGGGCAGCAGGACCCCAGGCCATCCTCCCTGACCGGTGTGGGCAGCCAGGGCCACCTGCGTGCCCACCCCCGGCAGCCTCTGGCACGGCGTCCCGCCTTCTCTAGAAAGCCGGGCGGCCCTCGGCCGTGGGCCTCCCTGAGGGCGGTACTGTGTGCTGGAGGACAGGGCAGGGCTGTCCCTGAAGGAGGCCAGCTCCACACTTCACAGTGACAGGGCCTGCCAGACACTGCCCCGCTGATCAGCCCGCCCTGCCGGCCGCCTTCACCTGCTGCAGGAAGTCTCAGATGCCACCCACACGGGCGGGCATGCATCCTGGTTGGCACACAGGCCAGCTTGTGGCCACGGGGGCCAGGACATTGGTTGGACACCCACGATCGCCAAGCACCATGCCAGGCAGTGGGGGTTCGGCAGTGGGCAGGACGAAGTCCCTGCTGCGAGGAGTTGCTGCTTTTGCAAGAGGACGTTAAACGGGGGGACACGTAAGGAAGCAAGGTGACCTTAGGCTGGTTCATGCAGCGAAAGAGACAAAACAGAATGAGTGATGAGGGGCTCAGGGAAGGGTCTCCGTGAAGAGGAGAAGGCGGTTGTGGGAAGATCGGGGGGAAGGGCGTTCAGGCATAGGGAACAGCACGTGCAAAGGCCCTGGGGTGGGAACAAGCTTGGTGTGTTGGCGGAGCTGCCGGGAGGTCGTGGTGGCTGGGGAGGGGGTGGGATAGGAGGTGGGATAGGGAGATGGGGGACCCGATTGTGTAGGGCCTCGTAGGCCATGGTACTGTGGGGATTTTGTCTTGGGTGCAGAAAAAGCCTTTGCTGGAGGAATTTTAAGGGTGTGTGTGTGTGTGTGTGTGTGTGTGTGTGTGTGTGTATAGGGGACTGGGGAGAGGTCAGGCAATCTGATTTTTATTTTAGAAAGATCTCTTCTCTCTCTGCCTCTCCAGCCATTGTTGAGGAGAATGGGCGGCAGGGAGTTGTGGGCAGATGTAAGAGGCCACGGTGCTTTTCCCGGCCAGTGATGGTGGCAGCCTGGACTGTGCGGGTGACCATGAAGGGGGGCATTGGGACTTTGTTTCAGAGGCAAACATTGGGACCTGCTGATGAACCCGAGTGTGGGGTTGAAAGCAGAACGTCTGCCTCCTCCTGGGGCCCTGCCAGCCACCCACGCTGGGACCGGGACTCCCCATGGTGGGGCTGGGGTTCGCTGGACGAGAGTGTAGCGTGAGACGTGGGGTCTGGCTCTGGAAGGACATTCCAGGGCTGGGGCACCAGCCCAGGGCGGATAGCTGCGTGGCAGTGTCAGGGGCCCAAACAGCCTTGGCCGGCGCCAGATCTGAGCCGGGCTGGGCCATACTTGGGTGGCTGGACACCACACAGGGCCAGGCAGGGCCCGCTGGGATGGGTCACAGGCCCTGTCCTGGGAGAAGGTGAGCCACCACCTGTGCTTTCTGAGCCTGGCATGCGCCCTGTTGGCACGGCGGAGGGCCGCGCCGTTTCCTGGAATCGCTCGGCGCAGGAGACGGGGCACCTGGCATCAGGCACTGAGGCCTGCCTTGCAGCTGGCACCCGTAGGCACATGCATGAACTTGACACCTAGCACGACCGACCTCTCTGGTCTCTCAGGAGCCTCCCCTGCCGCCTGGCTCCTGTGTGGAGCTGCTCCGCCCGCCCACCCCTCGGGCTCCCTGGGCCCAGCCGGAGGAACAGGTTGTCTCTCCAAGCTCTCGGCCGCCGGCCCATCCTGGCCCGGCCCCAGATTTCCCTTCCAGCACCGGAGGCCACCCCCCGCCCCTGCCCCCTCCCACGGCAGCCGGAGCTGAGCCGGAGAGAGCAGCCCAGGCACGCGCGCGGTCGGGTGGCTAGACGAGCGAGGTTCAGGGCGTGCACGTAATTTCCGGGCCCGGTGCAGGCCCTGGGTGGGGTGGGGGTGGGGGCGCCTCCACTGGGCGTTGGTTGAGCATGAGGATCCCCAGCCCGGGTCACTCCCCGCATCTGCGGCCCCTCCTGCGGGCTCCCCACGTCAGCAGGCGCACAGGTCCGGGGGGAGCTCAGTCTCCCAGGAGAGAAGCGGGGCGTGTGCAGCATGCACGCCTCCACCCCACCTGCTGTGCCCACAGCAGGCGGCTCTCATGCTGCCAGTGCTCTCCTGCCCGCCTTGCTGCGTCTTCAGAGCCTCCCTCTGTCATCTGGAGGTGGCCCGAGGGATGACACCTGCCTGCCATTCCCATCCCAGGCCTGGCATTCCCAAGTTGTAACCAGCTGGCTACTCCCCTGCCCCCCCCCCGCCCCCCGTACCCCGCCCTCGCCACCATCGGTCCTCTAGCCTGACATCAATTCTCAAGCAAGAGGTTTGGCGCTTAGGACCGATTTCAGCAGAGTGGGTGGCCAGCGGGAGAACACCGTGAAGACGGCCTGGCCTTTGGCCGTGTCTGCGGCTGTGTCCCCAGGCCTGAGAATCCAGGGCCAATCGTTGCTCCCCTTCCTGTGGTCAGTGTGTGTGGCAAAGGTGAAGGTTACAGCCTGCAGCCCATCTACCTGGGCTCAGAGCTCCCCTTGCTGGCTGTGGGCCTTTGACCAGGTGACTTCACCTCTCTGAGCCTCCGTGTTCCCATCTGCAAATTGGGGATAATCCTCGTCCGTTCCCTGAAGGGTGTTGCGAGGATAACCGAGTCAGTCCACGCAGAGCACTTAGTTGGAGCCCCCGTGGGAGGGCTCCCTCCGCCGTCTGCAGCGTCCGGGAGGTTCAGTGGTCAATTCCTGACTTGGCCAAATATTTGCTGGTGACCTTAGATAAGTCCGTCGATGTGTCCGTACTCCAGTCCCTCTCAGCACACTGGGCCTGGCCGCTCTCTTTCTCCCGAGCCTGCAAGGAGGCTCGTTGAGTTCACGCTTTCGAAACGCCCAGCCCAGCCCCTGGACGTGGGACACGCTCGGCGCATGGGCTGACATGTGCGCGCCGTCATCCCGGGCATCCGGGCCGTAGCCGTGCTGGCGGGAGCACACGTACGCGGATCACGGCAAACCGTTCTGACCGCCTTCGTCATCTGAAGAGGTCAGCGAGCCTCTTCTGGAAAGGGCCAGATAGTAAATATTTTAGGTTTTGTGGGCCAGACAGACGGCCTCTGTCGCAACTCCTCAGCTCTGCTGCAGGTGATAAACGGGTGGACGTTCCAGCACAAGTGTGCACACAGAATCGGGCAGTGGGCAGGCCCCGTGCCACCATCTGCCGCCCCCTGGTTTGGAGGTTTGTCCAGGCCCCTTGCTGACCCGGTGCCAGGCAAGTGCCTGTGGGATTCCAGCGCTGGAATCAGGGGCCGCCGAGAAGCCCAGCCCAAGCCTGAGGCACATCCGTGCTTGACGGGACATCACAGGAGTCAGCGTGGTGCCCGGTCTGCAGACTTGGGGGGCTCCATCACTGTTGGCCAGGACCTTCCCCTGGCCGAGGCTGGCGCTGCAAGGCACAGGGGGTCTTGTTTGAGCAGGGCAGCCAGGGCTGGGGGCCTGAGGGCTGGCCGAGTGTGGCTGACTGCCTGCCTTGCCCCTCAGCAGAGAAGCCCGTGTTCTTCCCGGCCTTTGCGGCTGAGGGCCAGAAGCTGCCCACGGATCCCTCGTGTTGGACGTCAGGCCTGCCCTTCCCCGTGCCCCCTCGCGAGGTGATCAAGGCCTCTCCGCACGCCCCTGACCCCTTGGCCTTCTCCTACGCCCCGCCTGGTGAGTAGTTCACCCGAGCCTGGCCTCCTTGCCGAGTCAGCCAGCGTGCAGTCATTGGGCGCCAGCTGTGTGCCCTGACTCGGAACTGCACGCAGAAGGATCTTAGGGTCCTGGCGGGAGGGATGGTCTGGCCAGTGAAGGGGAAGGGGGCTCCGCTGAGACGCGAGAAATCTACAGGATTGCAGCTGAAACACCTGGTGCTGGGGACACCTAAGAGGTGCTTGAGCCGGTGAGGGGCAGGCTGAGAGGGGGAGCTCTGTCTTCCACCATGGACTTCGAGGTAGACAACGGGCAGGTGGAGAGAAAAGTGTGAGGAGGGAGGGGCCTGCTTTGATTTACAAATACAGTCAGGCTGGATTCGAGACCCTTCCTGGGCTCTCCAGCCCTGCCAGGCCCCACCAGCAATGAAAGGGGCATAGCCAGGGGCCAGTAAGGGCTGTGATGTCAGCAAAGGCCGTCCTAAGCAGAGCTGATCCTGCAGGATGAGTGGCCAAAAGAGCCAGGAGAAGAACAGGGAAAGACATGCCAGGCAGGGGGAACAGCATGTGCAAAGGTCCAGAGGCAGGAGAGAGCAGGCGAAGCTTGAGACACTGAGTCAGGCTGTCATGGCAGAAGCTTGGTGCCCAGGGAGACCATAAGCGCCAGGTCAGGTGAACCTGAAAGCTGTGTCAGAGGCTACGGCCTTACCCTGGGGGACCAGTGGGGAGCCATAGAAGGTCCATAGCAGGGGAGGATGTGAACTAGTGGACTTTTCAAAAAGATCCCTTTGGTTCCTGTGAGAGGAGGAGTGGACGGTTGGAGAGCAACAGGGGAACGGGGAGACCAGTTAAGGAGTCTGGGGGAGAGTTGAGGGGCTTGGGCCAGGGCCTGGGAGGGGGGAGGCGTGGAGGGAGACTTCCCTGGGGTAGTGGTGTCTGAACTAAGGATGCGGATGGCTCATCAGGCAGAGACGGGTGGAGCAGTGGGGGCGCGTATGGACGGGCACCCGCCTGGGCAGCACAGGGACGAGGTGGGGAGTGGCCTGGGGGCTCTGCCTCTGACCGCTCCTGGGGCCCTGTGATGGACAGATACATGCCCTGCAGGTCACCCGCTGCCCCTGGGCCTCCATGACAGCGCCCGGCCCGTCCTACCACGCCCACCCACCATCTCCAACCCGCCGCCCCTCATCTCCTCCACCAAGCACCCCAGCGTCCTTGAGAGGCAAACGGGTGCCCTCTCCCAGGTGAGGTGGGAGGGGCGGCCCCCCAGAAGCACCTGTGCAACCTGGTGCCCGGAGAACGCCCCTTCCTCTTTCTGGGGTTTGGTCCCTCCATCTGTAAAGTCGGGGTGGGGGTGATCCCTGGGACGGATGGTGTCGGGGTGGGGGTCGGGCACCCAGGGGGCTGGGTCCAAGCTGGCTGTGCCTGACCCAGGCATCAGGACCTTGGGAGGTCACTCCATGGGGCATTCAAGAGCATGGGCTCTGCGATCAGACTGTGTGGCCTTCGGCAAGTTACTTAACCTCTCTGTGCCTCAGTTTCCCTTCTGTGAAACAGAAAATCGCAGGCACTAGACACACAGCCCTGGCACGTGGTGAGCCTCGGTCCACCTGCCCCTTCACCTCTCTGACCTGCCCCCCTGTGGCGCAGGGCGGGGGCAAGGCATATGCTTTGCTCAGACGCTTGTGGGCACCATTTCCTTTAAACCAGGTCATGATGACCGCCACACGGGTGAGGGCACTGAGGCCCAGGAGAGGCAGTGACTCGTTCACAGTTGCTCAGAGGGGCAGCAGGGCCGGAACTGAGGCCCCAGGCCTCGGCCTCGGACCCGGGTGTGATCCTGAGGTTCCCCTCCTCTTGGGCCCTCGTAAAAGCGGGTTGAGGCCCTGGTTGAGGCCTCTGTGACCCCACGGCCTCTGCTCCCACAGGGAATGTCTGTGCAGCTCCACGTCCCGTACTCAGAGCATGCCAAGGCCCCCGTGGGCCCCATCACCATGGGGCTGCCCCTCACCATGGACCCCAAGAAGCTGGGTAAGGATGTAGGGCCCCCCAACCTCGACAGCCCAGGCTTGGCTCCCACTGTTTGCGTTGGGGGCTTGAGGGAGGGCAGTTCACCCTAAGGGACTCTGGCCCGCGCGTGGCGGGGAGGTCCCTCAGCCCCTGGACAGGGCAGGGAGGCGGCCGTCCTTCTGAATCCCTGCCCAGAGGCTCGGCTCACTGCTCTCACCCCTCTCCAGCGCCCTTCAGCGGAGTGAAGCAGGAACAGCTGTCCCCACGGGGCCAGGCTGGGCCACCGGAGAGCCTGGGGGTGCCTGCGGCTCAGGAGACGTCCGTGCTGAGAGGTGAGGGCGTGCGAGCTAGGCTCACCCCCGGCGGCTGCCCCTCCATCCCTGGGAGGGTCGAGGCAGGAATGGGACCCTTTATCCAAAACCTGCTGAGAAGCTTCAGCTCCCAGAGGGTCCAGCAGCCTCTCTTCGCAGTTGTCTGCTTCGCCATTTAGGGGCAGGGGGACCCTCTGCGTTGAGACACCGGAGGTGGGGGGGACTTGCAGGTCTCGGTGGCTCTGGGACTGGGGAGGGGCTGCAGACACCCCTTCAGCCCGTGTCTCATGTCTTCCAGGGACGTCTCTGGGCTCGGTTCCAGGAGGAAGCATCACCAAGGGCATCCCCAGCGCGCGGGTGCCTTCCGAGAGCCCCATCACGTACCGCGGCTCCATCACCCATGTAGGTGTCCTGGGGCCGTGGCGTGAGGGACCAGGGTGGCACTAGCAGGCAGTGTCTCCAGACGTGGCCCTGCCTGTGGACAAAACAGTGGGCAACCCGCCCATTCCCCCCAGCGTCTCTGCACAGCACCTGCCTCAGTAGATGGGGTGGCTTCGTGGGGGTGCCCACTCACTCCGTGAGCCTGGGAGCCAGGCATTTTAGGTGCTGAGCAAAACACAAAGCTCAAGGGCCCCGAGGAGCTGGGAGGGTAGCAGAAGGAAGCAGGCAGGTAAAAACTGAGCAGGTGATTTCAGAGTAGCCAGTGCTTGGTGTTGAGGAGAATGGCTGGGGCTGCCGAGGCCGTAGAGACAGGTGAGCCGGGGAGACCTCTCAGAGGTGTGAGCCCTGCGGGAATCTCAGGGATCGGCATTCCGGGCCCAGGGAACAGCTTGTGCAAAGGCGGAGAGGTGGAGGGTCCCTGGTGTGCGCCAGGTCCAGCAAGTGTCCGTGGTGCCTGGAGCAGCGAGCAGGAGGCGTTCGGGTCAGCAAAGTTTTGGGGGCCGGTGAGGGAGTCTGCACATCCCCCGCCTTCAAGGGGGTGAGTGGACAGACCTCCTGCAGCTCAGCTGAGCCCGCCCACACCACTGGGGCTCCTGCTGTGACTTCAGTCCTGGATGACAGAGGTTTCCTCTGGTGCCAGCCTTGGCCTCGTGGTGTTGACAGGCTGACGGCTGGAGTTGGCATCCTGGCCACGTTCAGCTCCGCAGAAAGTGTGGGATCGGCTGGTGACATCTGCCCCATCCAAGGGTTTGCGGAGGGGCCACTCTGCCCCTCCGGTGTCAGGACTGGGGGTTCAGAACTGAGCTCGGGGGTCCTAGTGTACACAGGGCCTGTTTAACCCTCTCCTTCCTCCCTGGCTGGTGGACCACAGAGGGCGGTTCCCCCACTTCCTGGGGTCCTTAGCTCCTAGGGCTTTCTTTTCCTTCCCTTCCACCCGCTCCAGACAAGATGGTTTACATTAGCACAGAATCCAGGTCAGCCCATTTTACAGATGAGAAGACCGAAGCCCAGAGATGAAACCCAAGGTCGTGTAGCCAGGAAGCAGTGGACCCAGTGTTTTGTGCCAGCTGTGCCAGAGGAAGGGGAGCCTGGACACACACACACACACACACACACACACACGCATGTGCAACCCCCCCTCCCCAACACACACACACACACACACGTGAATGGTGGAACTTCAGGCCACAGGCTCCCATAGGAAGGTGTCTTTGGCTCCAGGGGCCGCAGATCACACCACAGAGGAGAGCCCCTGATGCTTCATGTTTCTCTAAAACCTGTTGGTTTTGAAATCTTGAGCTTTAGAAGGCAGCTGCGCAGGTACCTGGGGCCACAGCCGGGCCGCAGACACTCAAGTCCCAGCCCCACCACATGCTGTCAGGCAGGGGATCGACGCTCCCTGACTCAGTCTTCCCTTTGCTAGAAGTGTCTCTTGCCGAGTCATCCTCACAGAGGCGTTAGGGATTAAAGGCTCCTGGGCATCCATCGGCCTCCAGTTTCAGGTGGCCGTGACCCAAGCCGTGTGGGTCACTCACAGCCTTGCGATTGTTTCTGGCAGCTGCCGTATGTGTGAGGGTCAGGCTTCCCCACAGCCTCACTCCCAGGTGATGAAATCCGGTCATGGGACACACACAGGCTCACACACACACACAAACTCAGGAGCACACGGACTTACGGTGGGTGGGCTTCTATCAGCTGCCCCTGGAGGAGCCTTTCCTGCTGGGATGCTGCCGGCTCCCCGGCCGTGTGCTCTCCTGATGAGAGAGGTGGCTTCCCGCCCCTGGATCATCTATCACCCAAACTAAAGCCCGTTTATTCTACACTGTTTGTGCACAAGCCTTTTGAAGTGTGGCCGAGGGGTCCCACCTAGGGCGTCTGCTTTGAGATGTCTCGGGAGACCCATCTGGATTCAGGGCGTCTTGCGTTTCCCTTGCTTGCAGACCAGGATCTGGGGTGAAAGCCCGGGGTGCCAGTCGCTGCCCTTACCCCACAGAAGGATGTTTCTTGGCAGAGAAGCTCCCAGGGGGAGACTCAGAGTGCACCAGCCTAGGGCTTGGCATGCAGTTGGAGCTGCATCTCTCAGTCAGCGCTTGGAATCGTAGAAAGAGAAGAGAGACGTCTTGATTTGGGGACAGCTTGTCTGTGACGGGTGCCTTTGAGAATCGTTATACAGAGATTGTCTCCGTTTTGTAGATGTACAGGCTGAGGCTCAGAGAGGCAAAGTGACTTGACAAAGGTCACACAGCAACTTGTTGGTAAAGCTGCTGTTTGCCCTCCAGCAGTCTGACTCCAGATTCATATTCTGACCCCCCACTCATGTTCGTGGAAGTCGCCCAAGGCGGGACACTACCCCACATGGCTATCTTCTCTCTGCCTGAATACAACCCCCAACAGGGAGCTCACTCCCTCTAAGGCACTGGTTTCTTGATCAGGGGCAGTTTTGCCTCCCAGGGGACACTGGGCAATGTCTAGGGACATTTGTGATTGTCACATCTATGGGGGAGCAGATTGGGGGTCGCACGCACTACCGGCATCCAGTGGGTAGAGCCCCGGGGGAGGGCTGCTAAATGTCCTACGGTGCCCAGCTTGGCCCCCACCTCAAAGAATCACCTGGCCCTCAGGTCACAGTGCCAAGGTTGAGAAACCCTGGGTTAGAGCTAAGATTTCTGGTGTCCTGCCCTGATTTGAGTCCCCATTCTGGTTTTGGGAATGACATGTGGTCACAGGCACGTGGCTGACATCCCAGCGTCCAGGCTCTGAGAAAGTAAAATTCATGTAGTACAGGTTGCAACACAGACTCCAGGGCCAGACTGCCTGGGTTCCAGTCCCGGCTCTGCCCCTCAGTAGCCAGGTGACCCTGGGCGAGGTCACCTTGCCTCTTGGTGCCTCAGTTTCCTCATCTGAACTAGGCACGATAGTACCTGACTTAGGGTGATTTCCAGGGTTAAATGAGTCGATGTATAGAAAGTGATCAGCACTTATTATTAATATTACTGATGCTTTGTTCTGCGTGGTTGTGTTCCGGCGGGCTCTGCTCTTTTGAAGCAGTACATGCGTGAACACGTGTGCACTGGCAGACACACGTGTGCCTGTGTGTGGATTTGGAAGGTGCACATGTACGCGTGCTGGGTCGTGTCTGGCGAGCGTGGGGGTCCCCGGCCGGAGCCCGCGGGCACTCATCCCCTCCGCACCCCCAGGGCACTCCAGCTGACGTCCTGTACAAGGGCACCATCACCAGGATCATCGGTGAGGACAGCCCAAGCCGCCTGGACCGCAGCCGGGAGGACGGCCTGCCCAAGGGCCACGTCATCTACGAGGGCAAGAAGGGCCACGTGCTGTCCTATGAGGGTGAGTCCCGTCGTCCGTCAACAGCTGTTAGGAGGTGGTGGGCGGGCAGGGGCTGGCCCGGCCCTCCCATCCTTGGGCATCTTTTTTTTTTTTTTTTTTTTTTTTTTTTTTTTGCGGTACGCGGGCCTCTCACTGTTGCGGCCTCTCCCGTTGCGGAGCACAGGCTCCAGACACGCGGGCTCAGCGGCCATGGCTCACGGGCCCAGCCGCTCCGCGGCATGTGGGATCTTCCCGGACCGGGGCACGAACCCGCGTCCCCTGCATCGGCAGGCGGACTCCCAACCACTGCGCCACCAGGGAAACCCCCTCGGGCATCTTTGATGCCCGGGAAGGACCCTCTAGGTGAGAGGACCAGCGGTGACCTGGAGGTGGTTGGTCATGTGGTCACTTGGTGTTTACTGGGGGCCGCCCATATGCTGGGGGCCCAGCGGATGAAGCCCCCTCAGAGAGCTCTCAGGACGCCCGCCCAGGATGCAAATGGGATGTCACCTTGTTAATCTTGAGTCATGGAAACCTGCCCACATCCAGTGTGGCTTGCCCACCAAACCCCAGACTTTGGTTTTTCTGGAGTTGGTCAGGAGAGAAGGGTCCAGAAAACATGGTTGGGGTTAAAGGGCAGCCAGATGTCTTCAGAAAACGAATCTAGGGGAGTGTGTTGCCCTCCTGTCTGCTTCGTGTGGTTGGGAGCCAGGGTGAAGGAGTGTCTTCCCATTTTACAGATGTGGGAGCTGAGGTGCAGTGATGTCCAGTGGTCCTTCTGTGTGTCCACCCTCCTGGCCCCTCAAGAGAAAAGGAGGCCTGGGACTTGGGGAGCAGGGGCGGGCGTGTTTGGCCCATTGAGGTGGGTTCACAGGGAGGCAAGGCTGGGGTGACACCAGGAGAGGGGGTGACCTCCCCATCCCTGCAGGTATGTAAGCCAGCAGCAGGTAAAGATTGGCTTTAGCTGTCTCCACCTCTGCCCGGTTCTTTACAATTTAGGAAGCAAACTTGTGGCCAGCCTTGCTAGACGTGTAGTAGGGGAACAGGCCCAGGCAGCAGAAGCCCAGGCTCACTCCCCCAGGCCTCTGGCCCAGCGCTCCTGGCAAACGCCGTGCTCTCTAATTGACACCACGTGGGTGGCAGGAAGGGGCGATGACCAGAGTGACGCGCCACCCCCTTGAGCCCTGGGCCCCCCACTTCAGTGCCCCTCACTCCTCTCACCCTCTCTGGTTCCCCAACCAGGGAACCCCGCCTGGAAGGAGTTAAGGAAGTAAAGGGCTGGGATGGGAATTTCCTGGCAGCCTCGGGCACCCAGAGGCGCGGAGATAGAAGCTGCTAATGGGCGCCCCTCTCAGCAGCTGGCAGCTGTAGGGCTGCAAACTGCTTCTCCTCTGGCGGCGGTGGGTACGTTCTCCTCTCCCTCCGCCTCCGCCTGGCCCGACTGCCCTCCCGCCCCCCAGGTCCTGGGAAGCAGAGGTGGCACCGTGGGGCTTAGGCACTTGCCTCTCTCTGCTGCCAAGTGGTGGAGACAGTCTTGGGGACAGGGTGTCAGCTGCGTCTTCTGTGCCAACCTCGGTATCCGGCTGAGGGCCCTGGGGGATGGTCAGGGGCCCTGGAAGGGCAGACGGACAGGCTGGCAGTCGAGGTGTTGTGAGCAGAGCCCTGGGTGGCATCTCGGCTCCGGCCTCCAGATCAGTTCTTGAGCCCCTACAGGCCTTAAGTTTGTCATCTGCAGAATGGGTGTAAATCAAGGCTTTCAATTTCTCACGTGCTTCCTGGGAACAGAGAGTGCCGCAGGCCGGACGGATGGCAGTAGGGGCCGGGGAGGACCCAGAGAGCGATGGCTGTGTCTACCGGGGCCCCGCCTCTGTTCTCCGATGGCTGATTGTCGCCCTGTAACGAGTGTGAGCTCGCTGGCCAGACTTCTAGTCTCTCTGTTTTCATCTGAAATCTCTCAGTGTTTAAACATCAGCAGTTAATTCTGAGCGAAATTGGGAGCATCACCGCGGTCTATCCGCTGGCCGCCAGTTTGCAGCCCCTGGAGTAGCTCACGCCCTGAGGATCCCATGGGGTCACGATCGGAAATCCTGGGAGAGCGAGCGTGCCCTTTATCCCAAGGGGCAGGCACGGGGCTCTCGGGAACTTGCTTCTGATACCCCGGGACTCAGCCATCCTTGGAAGGAGAGGCCCACTCGAGAAGCCCCCAGCCAGATGGGTGAGACCGAGGCTTGGCCTCCTCCGGGCTCGCCTCCTGGCTGCTCAGACCCTCGGCCCGTCGGGGGCCCGCGTGCCAGCCTGAGGAGCTCGCCCTTTGGGCTCAGCCTGGCTTGGCGAGGCCGCCTCTGCTGTGGACACTCCTCGTCCCCTCCCTCCCCCCCCGCGGGCACACACTCTCCCCACGTGGACACCAATGCACATAGTTTATTCCATGTGGCCTCACTCCGTTCTCAGTGGCCAGGTGTGCACACACACAGAGACCCACGGTGACACACACAAATGGTTGTGGTAACCCTGCACGTTCACACTCGGCTGGTTCACGTCACATGTCGGCTCCCACGAGTCGCCGTGTTTGCGCAGGGTCACATACCCGCGCGTGGTCAAAGGCACACACCTCCCTGCCAGCGGAACTGCAGGCTGTTGCCTTCTGCCCACTGGGCCCGGCCGGTTTGCTGGTACTGGGCCCAGTGCACACAGTTGCCCTGGGGCTGCCCCTCATCGTGAGATCGGTCTGGTTTCCAGGTGGCATGTCCGTGTCCCAGTGCTCCAAGGAGGACGGCAGGAGCAGCTCAGGACCTCCCCACGAGACGGCCGCCCCCAAGCGCACCTATGACATGATGGAGGGCCGTGTCAGCAGGGCCATCTCCTCAGCCAGCATCGAAGGTGTGTGCCCTGCCCAGCTCCCTACTCCAGGGGGCACAGAAGGGCCAGGGGAGGGCCTAGGACCTGCCCCGGGGGCTTCCCTACTTGCTGGGTGATGGCAGGAAAGGGAGAGAATTTCTCTCTCTCAGCTCCCCCTGGAGGGAGGAGATGGGATGGTTGGCCCTACTTTACAGATAGGAAAACTGAGGCAGGGTTTTTCTGGAGCTCCACCTGGGGGTAGCACAGGGCCCGAGAAGTGGTCCTATGCGGCCACCACTACCATCGTGGGGACTGACACTAAGTGGCTGGAGGGGCCCGCTGCTGGGAGGGGGCTCTGGAGACCCTGGCTCGTCACGCCAAGGCCGGCTCGGGGAGTCACGAGACGATGCTCTTGCCCTCCCCCTCCCAGGTCTCATGGGCCGCGCCATCCCGCCTGAGCGACACAGCCCCCACCATCTCAAAGAACAGCACCACGTCCGAGGCTCCATCACGCAAGGTACCCTGCCCTCTGCTCCCCAAGTGTCCCCGCATGCCCGGCCACCACGCCCTTGTGGCAGCTACAACAAGCCCTTGGGTTTACAGTCAGGGTGGGTGGGGGAGGGAAGGCATACCAGAGTGCCATGGGTGCCCAGGTATGTGGAAAGGCATGTAACACACGTGTACATGACAGGTATGTGTGCAGGTTGAAAGGCAGAGCAAGGCATTCCTTATGTATTTGAAAACAAAAAGAGAAGCAAAATACTACCCATCACCCTCAACTTTGTAGACGTCATTTATTGAGCATCTACTGTACTCTGCGCTTGGTGCTACCCCAAGTGCTCTCTAGATATTATCTTATGGAACAGACTCCAAGAGGAAGATACAGTTGGTGGGAGGATCAAAGAGGTCAGATACCCTGCCCGGGTTCTCCTGGCTGGTCAGTGGCAAACCAGCTACTGAGAGCCCCATTCTATGCATCTTATCTATGTTATCTCACTGAATGTTCGTGACTTGGTGAGGGGTTTCAGTTACTACTCCCATTCTATATGTGAAGAAATTGAGGCTCCGAGAGGGCAAGTCATGTGCTCAAGGTCACACAGCAAGTGAGGGCTTGAACCCAGGTAGTCTGGCTCCAGAATCTGCCAGCACGGAGGCCCCAGGTTAGGATGGGCGAGGTGGGGTACAGGTGCAAGGGTCAACGCCCCGTCCTCCCCGGCAGGGATCCCACGATCCTACGTGGAGGCCCAGGAAGACTACCAGCGTCGGGAGGCCAAGCTCCTGAAGCGTGAGGGCACGCCGCCCCCACCCCCCCCGCCCCCACGGGACCTGGCCGAGGCCTACAAGGCCCGGCCCTTGGAGGCCCTGGGCCCCCTGAAGCTGAAGCCGGCCCACGAGGGCCTGGTGGCGACAGTGAAGGAGGCCGGCCGCTCCATCCATGAGATTCCACGGGAGGAGCTGCGGCGGACGCCTGACCTGCCCCTGGCCCCGCGGCCGCTCAAGGAGGGCTCCATCACGCAGGTACGGGCGCGGGGCTGGGCGGCTGGGCCAAGATCGGGGCGGCGGGTGCTGGTGGGCACCGCTCTGGCCCCTACAAATGGGGAAACTGAGGCCCAGACTCGTTGAGTGCCATGCCCAGGATCACACAGCTGCTCATCACTGAGCCGTCATCACGTCCGTTCCAGATTCCATACCAAGGCCTTTAGGCTATATCCATGACCTCGTTCACTTGCATTTACAGCCCAGGAGAGTCATAGCTATCATCCCCATTCTCCAGGTGGAGAAACTGAGGCCCAGAGAGGTCAAGAAGCTTGCCAAACCCCAGAGCTAGATGTACTAATGAACACCGGTCATGGATCGAACCCCCGATCCGTGACCATAAGACATCATGACTTATCTAACCCTCACAGCAGCACTCTGAGGTAGTTCTCTTACTGTCCTCATTTTAGTGGTGAGCAAACAGGTTCAGAGAGGTTAAACAGCTTGTCCAGGGTCACACAGCAAGTAAACGGCAGTTGTGCATCTCAAATCCAGATGTCCCTAAATCTGCAACGTCTTTGCTTCTTGGCCTCCACTTCTCCCACCAGCATGTTGCACCTCACCCTACCCCCACCCCCGTGGCTCTGGCCCCCCAGAGGCCCCAGCCTGGTAGGGGAAGATGAGCTCTGATTGTGTGAGGAGCTGGTCGGTGGAAACCACCTAAGAACCAGTGTCTCTTCCCTTGGTCAGAGGTGGCTGATGTGAATGAGGAAGGAGCATGGGATCCATCGGGGGCTGCGTGGCTGTGAGGTGGCAGGGACTGGGGAGGGTGTCCAGGAGGCCTACAGTTGGCTAACAGCACAGAGGTGCCCCGGGAGAAGGCGGGAGCGGTGGGAAGATTGTCGAAGGCCAGGGGACGAGTTTGGCTCTCAGCCTCTGGGCAGTTGTGAAGCCATTGGCAAGAGTCCACCATGGATCCAAAGGGAGGCCAGTCTGATTCTGGAATATTCTTTTTAAAATAAGGGCACTTCCCCTTCTTACGAAAGTAATTAAAACACTCCCGAAGGGCTTCCCTGGTGGCGCAGTGGTTGAGAGCCCGCCTGCTGATGCAGGGGACACGGGTTCGTGCCCCGGTCCGGGAAGATCCCACATGCCGCGGAGCGGCTGGGCCCGTGAGCCATGGCCGCTGAGCCTGCGCGTCCGGAGCCTGTGCTCCGCAACCGGAGAGGCCACAGCAGTGAGAGGCCCGTGTACGGCAAAAAACAAACAAAAAAAACCACTCCTGAATAAAAGCAGAGTTCTCTTACTTGGCAGACACACAGAGCCCACCGTATCCTGGGTTTCCCCGGCCTGCGCAGACAGGGTGGGGTCTTCTCCCAGGCGGCCGGGCTGCAGCTCGTCCGTGACCCGTTTCTTCAGCTGCCCTTTCTGGCCATAGAGCAGACAGAAACCTCTGACCTCTGAGACTTGAGCCTCAGGGTGGTGGAACTGGAGTTTGCGGCTGGCTTTTCTGGCTTGGCATTGGGTGGGCCGCAGAGGGTCCCAGACTGACAGGAAGAAGGTATTTGCCCTCATGGGCGTGTTAAGTCTCTTTCCAGCAAACCCCAAGGGCCAACAGAGGTTCCCCCACTTGCTCCAGGAAGGGCTGACCTCTGAACTTTGTGCCCCCTTCTGCAGCCCCCCCCAGGTGGCTCCGGTGGCCAGGGTCCAGGACAGGGGTGGGCAGGCCAGGGACAGGTGTGCGCTCATCTTAGGCTTAGCAAAGCCCTTCCTCCCCCGCCCCTGGAGGCAGGAGATGTCGCTCCCATTTCATAGCTGAGAAACTGAGGCTCAGAGCAGTTGTGTAGCTGATGCTCATCTCCACCTTGCCCCTCAGGGCACCCCGCTCAAGTATGATACCAGCACGTCCTCCACCGGCTCCAAAAAGCACGACGTGCGCTCCATCATCGGCAGCCCCGGCCGGACGTTCCCGGCGGTGCACCCGTTGGACGTGATGGCCGACACCCGGGCGCTGGAGCGCGCCTGCTACGAGGAGAGTCTGAAGAGCCGGCCGGGCGCTGTCAGCAGCTCGGGGGGCTCCATCACCCGGGGCGCCCCGGTCATCGTGCCTGAGCTGGGCAAGCCACGGCAGAGCCCCCTGACCTACGAGGACCACGCGGCGCCCTTCGCCAGCCACCTACCCCGCGGATCACCGGTGACCACACGGGAGCCAACCCCGCGCCTGCAGGAGGGTGCGTGGGGCGGGGCGCGAGGTGGGGCGGGGCCACGGGGTGGGGCGGGGCCTCGGTGGGCTCCGGTCTCTGAAACTGCCTTACCATCCACTCCTTAGCCCAGGAGCATCCTCGGGGCCGCCACATCCATTCCACCTACCAGACCGGTGGGTTCTACCTCCAAACCATCCTCAGGATTCTCTCCATCTCTCGGCCACCTCCAGATCACCTGGCTTCCCTGACTTCTCTCTTGTCCTGCTAATAATCTGCTCCCCACACGGCAGCCTGAATACTTTTTTGAAATATTTACATCAGATTATGCCACTGTTCTGCTTAAATCTTTCTCGTGACTTCTCACTGCACTTAGGAAAAAGTCACCCTTTTCCGCCATGGCCTTGGGAGCCTGCAGGATCCCGCCCCACCCACCTTTCCATCTTACTGCCAAATTCCTTTATCTGCTGCTTTATGTCTCTTCCTTGACCACACTCAGCTCATTCTTTGCTCTAGACCTTTGCACGTGCTGTCCCCTGTGCCTGAAATCCGCCCCCGCCCCCAGCCCACCACCCGCCTTTCAGATCTTTACCTAACTGGTTTCTTTTGCACCCTTCAGGACTCTGTTCAAATGTCACATCCTCAGGGAGGCCTCTTATGACCACCCTCCCCCCTTCAGTACTCTGGTCACATTCTGTCACATTTAAAAATTTTCTTCAGAGCATTTATTACTCTGAGATTCTTTTTCGATGACTAGTTGATCATCTGTCTCATGCACTGAATGTCAGCCCCACGGGGGCCGGGATTTTTCTGTTTTGTTCAGCGGGGCAGCCCTAGCTCTTAGAAAGTGCTCGGCATGTCGTAGACACTTAATAAATGTTTTTGGTTGATTGAAGGAATGCACAAGAAAGGGAATGAAGGAAAGAAAGAATGAACTTTTTAAAAGAGCTAAAAAACAAGCGAGTGAGTGAATGAATAAATAAAAGGAAAAATGAACTAGACGCAAATGGATGGATGACGAGGCCTGGTCCCTGGGGATCCCAGAGACCCTACCCTCAAGTGACTTCCCCTAAGCACTAGCCTTGGCAGCCCCCGTGTTGGAGGCTGGGACACCTATGGCACAGAGGTCTGATGCCATCCCCACTTGGCCAGTCCCCACAGGCAGCCTCTCGTCCAGCAAGGCGTCCCAGGATCGGAAGCTGACGTCCACGCCCCGTGAGATTGCCAAGTCCCCGCACGGCACCGTGCCGGAGCATCACCCCCACCCCATGTCGCCCTACGAGCACCTGCTTCGGGGTGTGAGTGGCGTGGACCTGTACCGCGGCCACATCCCGCTGGCCTTCGACCCCACCTCCATACCCCGTGGGATCCCTCTGGATGCAGGTGACTGTCCCGGACCCATAGAACCCTGCGGCATCAGTGTCAGCCCGAGGGCTCCTCGGGCATCAACTAGCTGCCACTAGGTGGGGAAACTGAGGCATGGTGGGGGGTGGGGAGACCCAACAGTGTAATCATGTCAACAGTTTAGGTGAGAAACAGAATTTCTCTTAGGGGTCTGAGGGACATGCTGGGTTAAACATTTTTCAGTGGTTTTCTTTTCCTGCGGAACTTATCAGTGCCTTTAAAATTGCAAACGTATCAAAAGAGGGCTCAAGGGTGAGCGTTCCCCAGACGGACGTGATCTGAAAATCCGTTTAGAAGGATGCAGCCCTTAGGTATTTTAGTGATCCCCATTTTGGATGCCCTGTGTTTGGGGGGATTTCCATCCAAAGAACATTATCAATCAGAGGCACCCACATGTGTGTCGGGGCAGCGAGGGTTGTTCTCCTAGGCTCTCAGTTCTGTTTTCTGGGGGGTGTTTGGGAGAAGCTGTGAGGCACTGAGACCGGCGGGGTGGGGTGGCACTCCCAGCCGAGGTGTGGGCCGGCCTGACCTTGCTCCCCTTCTCCCGGTAGCCGCTGCCTATTACCTGCCCCGGCACCTGGCCCCCAACCCCACCTACCCACACCTGTACCCGCCTTACCTCATCCGCGGCTACCCCGACACGGCGGCGCTGGAGAACCGCCAGACGATCATCAACGACTACATCACGTCACAGCAGATGCATCACAACGCGGCCGCCGCCATGGCCCAGCGAGCTGACGTGCTGAGGGGCCTGGCGCCCCGCGAGTCCTCGCTGGCGCTCAACTACGCCGCCGGCCCGCGAGGTGGGTGGGGCAGGGCGCTGCCAGTCACGCGGGTGGGCAGAACCCGCCACCCAGAATTGGCCTTACTCCTGGTCTGCCCGGGGTCCTGAGAGCACAGGACACGTGCGTGCCCACGCGTGCACGTCTGTCCTTGCCTTCGAGGCTCGGGTTGTATCGCTGCGCTGAGAGCACACACAGACCTGGCAGGTGGTGCAAGGTTGTGTGTGCTGTGTGTCCTGGATGCGTACACGCGGGCTCTGCACGCGCTTGTGTCCTCTTGGTATGTGCGGTCCCTGGAGTTTAAAAAACAAGATGGAAATGTGAGGCTGTTTGAACTTCAGGTTCCCTTGAGTGGAAATCAGCCCGGGGTTGCTTTGCGTATGCATATTACAGTCGCCTTGTGGAAACGCTTCTGGAATGTGCTTCCGGAGCAACCAAGTACTGGTTACGGTCACACTAGGTATTTCATACAGTGGGGACTGAGTACCAGGAAAGGACTGCATAGGGTCAGAGGCAAAAAGGGCACACCAAAAGAGCAAAATGGGCATAGCAAGGTATGCAGGGGTGCCAACTGCGAGCCACATCCACTTCAGGGTTTGGGAGCGAAGAGACGAGGTGCTGTGAGCACCCGGCATTCAGAGAAGGGTCCTGCGGGCCCGGTGCGGGGACCAAGGAGGGAGCATCCGGCCGTGCTGCTTCTCGGAGGACGCGTGGCGCTCCACCGGCTGGGGTGGTCCAGCCAGGAGGCAGCCTGGCCCCTCTCCTCCCCCGACCGCTGCAGCCCGGCCCCACCTCCTCTCTCACAGGCATCATCGACCTGTCCCAAGTGCCACACCTGCCTGTGCTGGTGCCCCCGACACCAGGCACTCCAGCCACCGCCATGGACCGCCTAGCCTACCTCCCCACGGCACCGCAGCACTTCAGCAGCCGGCTCAGCAGCTCCCCGCTCTCCCCAGGTGAGGCCCCCACCCCCGTTCTGGGCGTCCTCGGGCAGATGCCTTGCCCTCTCTGTTCCACCCTGGAAGACAAATCCAGGGCCCTTCCTGTGTCCGGGGCTGAGCCGCAGGCCTTTGGGTTTCCAGGAGGCCCCACGCACTTGACAAAACCCACGGCCACGTCCTCGTCCGAGAGGGAGCGGGAACGGGAGAAGTCCATCCTCGCGTCTACCACCACGGTGGAGCACGCGCCCATCTGGAGGCCCGGTAGGACGGCGGAGCCGCCAGCACGCGCCCCAGCGGTCCGTGTGGCTGCGCGTGGCCCGCCCCTCTGATCCCATGGCTTGTTTCCACCAGGTACGGAGCAGAGCGGCGGCGGCGGCGGCGGCGGCGGCGGCGGCGTCGGCGGCGGCGGCGGCGGCGGTGGGGGTGGGAGCAGCGGCAGCCGCCCCGCCTCCCACTCCCACCAGCACTCGCCCATCTCACCCCGGACCCAGGACGCCATCCAGCAGAGGCCCAGCGTGCTGCACAACACAGGCATGAAGGGCATCATCACCTCCGTGGAGCCCAGCACGCCCACGGTCCTGAGGTGGGCCAGGTTGGCACAGGGGAGGGGACAGGCGGGGCGGGGGCGGTCACTGGATGCAGGTTGGGGGGATGCGCAAGTGTACCGATGGGTTGGGAGGTATACGGGAGAGTGAGCGATGGCTGGGCAGGTAGGTGGGTGGGTGGCTAGGTGGGTGAGAAGGTAAAGAGGGGGGTGATTGGGTTAGTTGGATGGGTGGGTGGATAGATGAATGGATGGATGGGTGGATAATAGACTTTGGGTGGGTAAGTGGATGGATGACAGGTGAGTAGGTAGATGCATAGGTGGGTCAGTGGTGGATAGATGGGTGGCGGAGCTAGATGAACGGGCAGGTGGGGGGGTAGATGGATAGATAACAGCGGGTGGGTGGGTGGGTGGATGGATGGTTGTGTTAGAGAGCTAGGTGAGTAGGTGGATGGATGGAGGTGGATGAACAGATGGTGGGTAATTGGATGGAGGTTGGGTTAGATGGGTGAGCAGGTAGGTGGATGGATGGGTAGATGGGTGAGTAGATAGGTGATGGGTTGAGTAGGTGGGTGGATGGGTGGTTGGGTTGGGTTAGGTAGGTAGGTGGGGAGGTGGGTGGATAGATGGGTAGGTGGACAGGTGATGAGTTGGGTAAGATGGCTGGGGGGGGTTGGGTGGGTAGATGGATGACGAGTTGGGTGGGTGGATGGGGGAGTAGTTGGGTGGGTTGTCGAGTTCAGGAATGGAGTCTGTGGAGCGGGGAGGGAGAGCAGAGTGAGACCTGTGAGGAGAGCCTTTCCTGTTCCTCCCAGGATTCAGCAGGGCCCTACAGGGAGGAGATAGTGTCTCTCTTGCCTGGACAAAGTCCAGAGGTTCCGTGAAGATGGGAGAAGCTGCAGAGGTCCCATATGTGTCCCCCCAGCCACCCCCCGGAGTCCACTTCCTATCACAACAGGCCCAAGACCCACCTCCCACCCCCTGCCCAAGGTCTGTGGGCAGAGCTGCCTGACGGGGGAGGGAGCTTCCCCAATACCCCTGCCCGCCCAGCGACAGTTTGGAGGTGGCTGCTTCTTCCAAAATGAAGTATCCATTCATGCAAGTATGCTTCCGTTTGGCTAGTCTAAATCATACCTTCCCCGCCACCATTCCAATTATGAAAAATGACATCATTTCCCAAGCGCACAGGCTCGTCCCCTCTGAGTCAGGTCCCCAGCGGGTACGCGTGGAAGGAGCGCCTGAGTCTCAGAGTGGGGCACCCAGGCGTGAGCTCCCACCAGCAACCACCGGTGAGAGGCTGCAGCAGGGACATCAAGCCCTTTCCCAGTGGCAGCTGAGTTAAGACCCCTGGGAGAGAGCGTTAGCACAAGGCTTCCTCATGGAAAACGCTAGGCTTGACAGGCCACGAGAGATGGTGTCGGACCAGCTCATGTCCAAGCCTGTTTCCTCATCTGCAGAGCAGGGATAGTTACATTGACCCTGTGAAGGTCAGAGAGAGTGCATCTGTGCATTCCTTCTTCCTGTTGGGCCTGCGGTGGGTCTCCTGCCCTGTGCTGGGTACGGGGGACACGGTAATGGTTGACGCACGCAGTGCCCTCTTAGGGCTTGTGGGCTAGACCCATAAGCCTCTGGGGTAAGGAAGAGCGCTCCAGGCAGAGGGGACGACAGGGAGCCCTGTGTGGCCCCTGATGGCGGAGGTGGGAGAGCTGGGCCCCACTGCCCTGTCCTCTAACCACCCGCCCTAGCCCGCCCTCTGGGCCTTTGCCCTGTGGCTCACTCATTTCCTCCCCAGCGCATGTGCCAGCCCCTCAGAGTCCCCCGTGAGCCCTGCCTAAGAGCTCCCTTGCCATTCTCTTAGCAGAATGTAACCCAGACTCGTTCACCTTCGAGCAGTTGCCACACTGATAGGGGTTTAATTTATCACGTTATCACATTAAGACGTGCGTAGTCTGTCTTCTCACCCAGAACGTATGGCGCTTTTGTCTGTTTTGTGCACTGCCGTACCCCAGTGTCCAGAACGGCGCCTGACACATAGTAGGTGCTCAGTAAAAAGTTTTGGGCTGACGAGCTGATGGGCTGGATGGACGGCGGGTGGATGGGGTAGTTGAGGCCACATGGCACGGGGGCTCGCAGGTCTCGGTCAGCAGCGTTTATTCTGAGAGCAGTAGGGAGAGTGGGAGCTCTTTTGGGCAGGGGAGACTTCGCAGGGTGTCAAAGTGAGGGAGTGACCCCGCCTCGGCCTCACAGGCCCCGGCTGTGGCTCGCGCAGCTGCTGAACCTCCCTCTCTCTTCCCCCAGGTCCACCTCCACCTCCTCGCCTGTCCGCCCGGCCGCCACATTCCCACCCGCCACCCACTGCCCACTGGGTGGCACCCTCGACGGGGTCTACCCCACCCTCCTGGAGCCTGTCTTGCTGCCTAAGGAGGCCCCGCGGGTCACCCGGCCCGAGCGGCCCCGAGCAGACGCCGGCCACACCTTCCTCGCCAAGCCCCCAGCCCGCGCGGGGCTGGAGCCCGCGTCCTCCCCCGGCAAGGGCTCCGAGCCCCGGCCCCTGGCGCCGCCTGGCTCCGGCCACGCAGCCGTCGCCCGCGCCCCGGCGAAGGGCATCACGCCCCACCGCGCCAGCCCGGACCAGCCAGCGCCGCCCGCCTCGGCCTCGGACCTGCACCGGGAAAAGACTCAAAGTAAACCCTTTTCCATCCAGGAATTGGAACTCCGTTCTCTGGGTAAGACCACCCTGACAGCGGCCACCTTCATAGACGCAATAATCATGCGTCAAATTGCTCACGATAAAGGGCCGCGAGAAGGAGGTTCGCTGGCCAACGACTCCCCTCGCGACGGTAAGACTCCTGGCCCCGCCGCCCACCCGCTCCGTCTTGTGGCCTAAAGATATTTTCAGATCTCTGCTTTTTATTTTTCCCCCATTTTTCGTTGGTTTTGGTATTTTGTTTTGAAAGTCGTCTTCGTCGATTGCACGCTCTGATGGTTCCTCCAGCCGCGCACACCCGCTCCGAGCGGGGGGGCAGCCTCATCCTTTGCACATCGTTTTATCATGATTTTTTTGTGTTGTTTTGGATTTTCGCTTTTTTTCCTTTAATGAATGGATCTGTGATTTTGACTTTAGCCGCGCCTCCCATCTCCCCCTTTGCGCCTTTGTCTGGGGAGCGGGGCTGCAGAGGGGCGCAGGCCGATGCCTCCCACCCCCCGGCACACGGTGCAGAGAAGACGGGGAGGGGGGGAACGCCGCCACTCTCCAGGAGGAGCTGGGAACCTGCCCCCTGCGTCCTGCCCAGGTCGTGAGGGTGTCTTGGGGGTACTCTGCCCCACGCTCCCCTTGCCAACCCACCAGCCAGCAGCCCCGGGGATGAGGGGCATCCTCCGTGCTGGAGCGGGGCTGTGGCTCGGCGGGGACACGGGGACCTGAGTGTCGCTCCCGCCCCAGCCCTCACCGACCTCACTCTCTCACCGCCTGTCCGCTGCCCCTACACTCCCTTCACAGAGACTCATCCTCCCCCATGTCACTCTGCCCGCCCCTGGCCCGCCAGCACCACCGGGTTCTGTCTCCGTCCCTTTTCCCACCTGTGCTGCTGTCCAGCTCTCCCTCTGCTTGGATCTCTCCCCGTCCCCCTCCGCCCTCCTGCCTGTGCGTCCTGTTCTCTGCGCTGCTTCCGTGTCCAGCTCTCTCTACAGCCCTCTCTCCCTGTAGCCCCCGTCCCTCTTTTCTCACTCTGCCCCCCCCCCCCAGCCGGCCAGCAGACCCCACGCCGGCTCTCTCCCTCTCTCTCCCTCGGCCCCAGCTCCCACCCCCGGCCTGGGGGACCCCGCCAGTGTGGGAGGGTAGGCTGGGAGGGGCAGCCTGGCCCTGGCGCTTGCCTGACTCGCGGCCTCACCCGGCTTCAGGTTACCACGGCGGCGGCTACAGCCCTGATGGGGTGGAGCCCGTCAGCCCCGTGAGCTCACCCAGCCTGACCCATGACAAGGGGCTCCCCAAGCACCTGGAGGAACTCGACAAGAGCCACCTGGAAGGGGACCTGCGGCACAAGCAGCCAGGTAGGGTCCCGCCCTGCCCCCGAGCCCCCTCCCGCCCCCCCCGCGTGTGAGACAGGGACAGTTGTCACCCCATCGCGCAGGTTGGGAAACTGAGGCACTCAGAGGTGGCGGAATCGGCCTCGCACCACAGCTCAGAGGGCAGAGCCGGGCTCTGAGGGCAGCAGCCCCCCAGCCACGCCCTGACCTGCTCTGCTCTGCCCGCAGGCCCGGGGAAGCTCAGCGGCGAGGCTGCACACCTCCCCCACCTGCGGCCGCTGCCCGAGAGCCAGCCCTCGTCCAGCCCGCTGCTCCAGACCACCCCAGGGGTCAAAGGTCACCAGCGGGTGGTCACGCTGGCACAGCACATCAGTGTAACTACCCCTCCTCTGCCCCCCCTCATTGCCTTTGTACCTGGGGTGGGACCCGGCCCCGAGGGGGGGGGGGGAGGGTCCACGCACCGTCTGGTGGGTAAACTGAGTCCTGGTGAGGTGAGCCAGGGATCTGGGGGTTGGTGAGGGCAAGCCATGCCAGGGGTCCCAGAGTCTCAAACTCAGGTGGTATATCCGCCCCCTCATCCAGCTGACGGAGCCTCAGGTGCACGAGCCCGGCCGTGATCCACATCTTACACACGCCGGTCAGGGGAACCCGATCCACCTGGGGGCCCACTTTGAGACTTGGGCCAATGCCCCCACCCCATGCACTTGGGGGCATTGAGGCTGTGTGGGCAGGCCCGAAGCCCCTGGGGAGCCAAGGACCCGGGTTCTGCCCCCAAAGCTCAGTCCAGCCCTCACCCCGCCTGGAAGGTTCTGGCAGATGGCTGGCGCCTGACCCTGCTCCTGTCCCCTGACCCTTGGCCTGCAGGAGGTCATCACGCAGGACTACACGCGGCACCACCCACAGCAGCTCAGCGCGCCCCTCCCTGCCCCCCTGTACTCCTTCCCTGGAGCCAGCTGCCCCGTCCTGGACCTTCGCCGCCCACCCAGCGACCTCTACCTCCCAGCCCCGGACCATGGCGCCCCGGCCCGTGGCTCACCCCACAGTGAAGGGGGCAAGAGGTGAGTGGCGGTGGGAGACAGGGTGCCCCTTGCTGGTCACCACCGAGAGGGCTCTGTTAGGTGTCTGCTGCGGGAAGCTTGAGCCCAGTAAAGTGCGAGGCCCGCCTGGCGCCATTGCACATATGAGAAACCGAGGTTCAGGGAGACCAGGGAGTTTGCTCAAGGTCACGGCGCAGCTGGACAATAGCTGTTGCATGCGCCACACTCGGGGGGATTCCAGGCACCAAGCGGAATACTTCACACCTGTTAACCAGGATCCTCACCACAACCTTGGGAAGTGTAGGCAGTGTTATCCCATTTCACAGACAAAGAAGCTGAGGCACAGAGCAGTGAATTCACCTGCCTGTAGGGACGCAGCCAGTAAGTGGCGGAGCTGGGATTCGAAGCAGAGCCGTGTGATTTGAGAGCCGCCTCCTAACGGGCACATACACACTTGCACTCCTGGTTACCCCTGGGGGGCTCCCTGGTCAGAGAGGAGAGGAGCGGGGAGGGACCCCCGCTCTAGGATGAAGGAGCCAGTCCGGGTGGCGCACAGAGTTCGGGAGACAGCAACATGTCTTTGGGGGAACAGTGGGGTCCCTGGCGTCGGGGTGCAGCAGGGGTTCAGCCAGATTCAGCCCACGGCCTGTGCTTGCATGGTCCACGAGCTGAAGATGATTTTACGTTTTTAAAGAAGGAGAACATACAGCAGAGACTACAAGTGGCCCACGGCGCCTGAAATGTTTGCTATCTGACCCTTTGCAGGAAAAGCGGGCTAACCCTTGGTTTAGAACGAGGCAGGGTTTAGCGGGGAGTGGAGAAAGGGATGCGCCCCCTTCAAGAGGGAGAGCCCTGAGCTCTGACCACCGCGGGGACCCTCTCTCCGCCCAGGTCTCCAGAGCCAAGCAAGACGTCAGCCTTGGGCAGCAGTGAGGATGGTATAGAACCTGTGTCCCCGCCGGAGGGCATGGCAGAGCCCGGGCATCCCCGGAGCACCGTGTACCCGCTGCTGTACCGGCACGGGGAGCAGGTGGAGCCCAGGTACCTGCACGGCAGCCCCTCCCCTTCCTGGGGCGCTCAGGACTCGGGCCCTTGCCCACCTGCGGCCTCGATCCACCACTGTGCAGCTGGGGGCTTGGCAGGGGCTTTGGGGTACAGCCGGGGGGCCTCAGACCCGCTAAACAAGGTCAAAATTTGACGGACCTCCACGGCTGCTTCCTGAGCCTTGGGCTGGGGTCTCTTAGCTCAGGCCCGGCCCCTGTTGCTGGCACTTGAGGATCTGAGAAATAAAGAGCTAAGTGTGCTGGACCAAACTGGGGCCCCGGGGAGTAGGGGGGGATGGAGGTGGAGAGAAAGGGCCCCCTGACCTCAGGGGCAGACGTGGTCTGAGCCCACTTTGGTTCCCGAGGCTCTTTTCTGGGAGTCCGGCTATTGCAGGTAGACAGGCGTGGCCCACCGGGGCAGCTGGGGCTCTGCAGAGACACCCTGAGCCCAAGGATAGGTGGATGACAGAGGGGATTTCGGAAGACATGGGCCCTAAGAAGTGGGGGAAGCAAGCATGAGGTGGGAGAAGCTTCCTTCTGAATTTCTAAGGCAGCTCAGGTGGTAAGCTCCCCATCATCAAGGGAACTGACCTGGGGTGTCTGATCCTCGCAGCAGGATGGGCTCCAAATCCCCGGGCAACACCAGCCAGCCGCCGGCCTTCTTCAGCAAGCTGACCGAGAGCAACTCGGCCATGGTCAAATCTAAGAAACAGGAGATCAACAAGAAGCTGAACACCCACAACCGGAACGAGCCAGAATACAGTAAGGGGCCCACCCTCCTTGGGAGCGGGGCTCCCGGGGGCTGGGGGTTAGCACAGCCGGGTGGACCCGCCGACCACCTCTCCCGCCGGCCCGCCACCTCACGTTCAGGGAGCCCGTGTTGTCCCTCTTTTTCCCATAGGCGTTTGCTGGGTCGTCACAGCGTGATGCCCGGCACACAGGGGGCACTCGGGATATTGGCACGCACGGGTCTGTTCGTAGTGGGCGCCAGAGATCGGGGTCACGCCCTTACAAGGACCCCGTGTGTACCCCACGCACGATGCGCTTCACACCTGTGATTTGTTTTCCCCATTTTTGCGGTTACTGGCCGTAAATCCTAGCTTAGCTCTACCCTGTCAGCAAGTGCCGGGCACATAGCAGCTGCTCGAGAGAACACATGAGCGGGTGAAGCAACGAATGAAGGAACATCACATCCCCGGCCTCAGCAAACTCACTAGCGCGGGGAGCTCGGGGCCCTTGCAGAGGCGTTTCTCTTTCTGGGGCTGGAGTCGCAGCCTTGCAGACAGTCCCTGGCCCAGGCTGCTAAGTCCAGAACCTTGCCAAGTGTTGTGCCTGGGCCAGTAGGTCAGCAGCCTCAGGGGGCTGGCTCGAAATGCTGACTCTCAGGCCCTGCCCCAGCCCTGCTAAATCTGTCTGCATTGTGCAAGCTCCCAGGTGGTGCACCTTGCCGAGACCAGACAGGGGACATAGGGGGGAAGGTGCTTTCCAGGACCTGTAGGCCTCACCCATCTCGTCGTCCCCCTCCAGATATTGGCCAGCCCGGGACGGAGATCTTCAACATGCCCGCCATCACCGGAGCAGGTAACCCGGTCACCCTGGGCTTCTCGGCCGACAGCCCGTCCCCTCCCTCCCCCTCCCCCGTCACTGTGCGCCCAGGGAGGTCAAGCTGGGTGTCTGGACCTGGAAGGAGACTTGGGAGTGAGGCCTCGGAGGTCACTGGGCCTCACATCAGCCGTAGCCATGGTGACACTTGGCCTTTCATAGTTCAAGTGTGTCCCCTCCTCTGCGGTGGGGATGCAGACACACACGAAAGGCCGGCGGGGTCTGGCAAGGAGTGTCTATTTGGAGTTCAATTTCAAGGCCTTCTGGTGCATGTAGCACAGTATTAGAATCACATACAACTACCCGGAACCTGTCTGGTGGGATCTCGGATGGAGATGTGAGTGTGTGGAGTGGGCCTGTGTGTGCATGTGGTCCACGCGGGCATTTTTTATAGGTGGAGCATCGGTTTTACTGGAAAATTCCATCCAGGGAGCTGGGGAAACAGTGCAGATGTATTCCAGAGATGAGTGTAAAATTCACACACATTTTTTTAATATAAATTTATTGTATTTATTTATTTTTGACTGTGTTCGGTCTTCGTTGCTGCGCACGGGCTTTCTCTAGTTGCAGCAAGTGGGGGCTACTTTTTGTTGCCGTGCACGGGCTTCTCATTGCGGTGGCTTCTCGTTGTGGAGCACGGGCTCTAGGCACGTGGGCTTCAGTAGTTGCAGCACGCGAGCTCAGTAGTTGTGGCTCGCGGGCTCTAGAGCGCAGGCTCAGTAGTTGTGGCGCACGGGCTTAGTTGCTCCGTGGCCTGTGGGATCTTCCCGGACCAGGGCTCGAACCCGTGTCGCCTGCATTGGCAGGCGGATTCTCAACCACCACTGCGCCACCAGGGAAGCCCTCACACACATTTTTACACTGAAACTTAAGCCTTCTATGTTTTGGAGCCTGTGGGGTTAACACTGTGCATTTCTGCTGCCTCTGTAGAAGGACTGGGACGGGGCTTTGGGGAAGCACCTGGTGTCTGGTGTGAAGTGGTTGAGCCAGAGCAGACAGGGCTGACCCTCCGCCAGAGGCCTGCCCGGTATGGGGAGGAACGAGGCGTCTTTGGGGGGATGTGCTGACCTTCCCTGAGGGCCGTCACAGCTCTGGGAATGTGGTGAGCAAAAGGCAGCCATTGGATTTTATCAGGGGGCCACGGGGCCTCTAAATGGGGGTCCCAACTGGGGAATGTCCACCCACCCAGAGACTAGACGCTGGGGGCTTGGCTGAGCCTCGGGCAATGGGGAGGAGACAATTCGGTCAAAACAACAAGATGGACAGAAATGAATGTTTTCATGTTTTCATTTCAGAGATGCTCATACACCGACACAGGTGCGTGTGTGTGTAGAAATTCATGCGGTACAAGGAACTTGTATATAAATTAGACTCAAGTATTTTTCAAAGCAGTTTAGGCCACACACACAAAACTTCCCCCGACCCAGGTCTCTGCTGCTTAATTAGCTCCTGCTTTAGGACTGGAGACGGTCAGCTTCCTGCCTAGCACTGACAGACCATGGACCCGTGACCTTGGGTGGCAGGTTCAGTAACGTCTGTGATCGTAGGATGCTACCAAGGAACCATCATGACCTGTATCCCTCGCATCTTTTTTTTCCACTTCCCAGTGTCTTAGTTTGTAGGATCATAAATGCTTCTCCCCCCTCCCCGCCCCACTCACTCCTGCTGGAAATTTTGCTTTTCCTTGACCGACGTGACTTTTTTTAAGTGCTGATGGAGCATGGCCGAGACACAGCTAAAAACCTGTCCAGGGGTCCTGTGGCTGTGAATGAGCTTGAAACTAAAAGGAAGAAAAGAAAATGAAAACATAGACAGCAAATCATTGCTTTAGAAATGTGATTTGAGATGCTGCCGTGTTGCTCCGAGCCTCCCGGTAACCATCAGTCCAGTTTACAGACGAGTTAGGGGTCAGCAAGACCCATTATTCGGCCACTTGGTAATCATACAATTGACTTGGAGTGGAAGTTTTAAAATCCATGAAAATTTTGCCCAGTGGCAGGCAGAGAGCTTCGTCAGAGGTTTTTGGAAGCAAAGTCTGGTTTAGCAAAAATGCCAAAAAGAGGCACGTTCCCCAGGGTTTGCAGACGTCCCCAGAATGGTTCACAAGCAAACAAGAGAGGGACAGAAAACCTGGTAAACAGAAAACGAGGCATAACTGGCGTGACTTTGAAGTGGGTGTCTGGAGGGATTCGTGAGGGACAGTTGTTGATCGGACCACTTCGTGCCGGGTGGCCGGGCCGGGGGCGGCCATGTGATTGTTTCCAGCTCTGCCCTGACCCCCCGCACGCACCGTAACTGCATGGCTGCGACCCCCCCTCTCCACCGTCCGTCTCTGCACCTCTTTCTCCTTGTGGCTCCCGGGCAGGGAGAGGGGGTGGGAGGAGAGTTAGGCCCAGCTGCGGCGGCAGACAGGGGGCTTGAGGGTCCCAGGCCTCGCAGGCAGGGGCGGCCGGAGGACCATCTGGTCACCTTCCCTCCATTCCTCCCAGCAGCCCCCGGGAACCGGGGTGGACCCCCCCAGCGCCCAGCACTGAGCTCTGGCTTGTCTTAGTTTCCCAGCAGCCCTTCCCCCAAATAAGGGGACCCCCTGATCCCGCTCCCCGTTCCTTTTTAAGGCCACTCGATTTTTTAAAAAAGAAGCAGCCCCAGCTGGGGGTTAGGGATCCAGAAGGGGCTTCTGATTTCCCCGAGGGCAGAGTAGGAATGAGGCTTGGCGGGGGGGGGGGGGGGGGGGCGGTCATCTAACCACCCCGAGCCCACCTCTTCCCCCACCGGGAATTCCTGAGGTCTTCCAGGGCCCGAGTCAGAGGGAGCCATCCGCCCCCATCACCCTGCCGCGGAAACACGGGGGGAAGATAGGGAAATCAAGAATCGTTGCTTTGCCAAAATGTGCTCACTGTGTATTCTTTCTTCTCCTCCCTCTCTCCCTCTCTGCTTCTCTCTCCCTCTCTCCCCTTGTCCCCCCGGCCCCTGCGGCCCCCTTTGTGTGTGTGTCTCTCTCCCAGGCCTCATGACCTGCAGAAGCCAGGCGGTGCAGGAACATGCCAGCACCAACATGGGGCTGGAGGCCATTATTAGAAAGGCGCTCATGGGTAAATATGATCAGTGGGAGGACCACCCGCTCAGCGCCAATGCTTTTAACCCTCTGAATGCCAGTGCCAGCCTGCCCGCTGCTATGCCCGTAACCGCTGCTGACGGACGGAGGGAACACGCGCTCACCTCGCCAGGTCTGCAGGCCTCTTCCACCCCGTCTGTCCCACCCCGGTGTCATTAATCCTCCCGCCTCCCTCCGCGTTCCTCTGACCAACCCCCCCTCCAGCTTTGGAGCTTGTGACTCTATTTTTGTGCGTGTTTGACGTGGTCCTGGAGTTGGGTAACCCCGAGCTGGGCGGACACCCCAACCCCGGGTGTCTGCGTGGCCCCGGCCCGCCCACGCCCGCTGGGCCCGAAGGAGCTGCCGCTTTTCTAAAAACACTCACGCCGCTGCCCGAGCCCTGCCCTGCCTCCCTGCCTGGCTGGGCATTCGTCCCGGGATGCCCACGTCCTGGCCCAGCTTGTGTCTCCTTGGGGGAGATCAGGCTGGAGTGAGGACCCACTTTCTCTGTGTGGATCAGGGGGGACCCTTGGGCTCACGGCAGCCAGGCCAGTGGGCCCGGTGTCTGCTGCGGCCACCAAGCATGTTCACGGCTGGCCCTCGGGGCTGATGGGGTGGAGACCAGCATCTGTGTACCAGATCCAAACTCATGAATCAGGGAAACCAGACGGGCTGGCTCGCCCTCTGCCCTGGGTCCCGGATCAACACTGCGTATCAGGGCAAGGGCCAGGAAGAGAGTTCTTGAGCCATTTTTCTGACCTGGACACTGTGGCCCCGGGAAGTTTCTGGACTTAATGAGGGCCCAGGCCTGGCCTCAGGGGCCCTGGCTTCTCTGCAGAGGGCCTGCAGCCTGCCCAGCCCCGGCACAGTCCTGGGGCAGTGGTCAGGGTCAAGCCAGAGGCCTGAGGCTCCGTGCTTGAGGTATTAGCCCCTGGTGGGTAGGGGGCCTCAGGGCAGCCTGAGGGGGCTTTGCGAGTAGTTCTACCCACTCCCCTAGTAGAAACCCCCTCCAAATCCAGGCTCCTGGCTGGGTCTGGCCATCTGGTCGATCTCCTTGGCTTCCCAGGGGGCTGGGCTGCTGTTCCCCCTCCCTGGGGGGCCCGGGAAGCAGGGGTCCGAGGCCTCGCCCACCCACCCCCACCACCTCTACAGCGCGAGCGCTGTCCTCAGTCCGACTCGGCCCCTTCCCACGTGTCCCCCTGCAGGTGGTGGCGGGAAGGCCAAAGTCTCCGGCAGACCCAGCAGCCGAAAAGCCAAGTCCCCGGCCCCAGGCCTGGCGTCTGGGGACCGGCCACCCTCCGTCTCCTCAGTGCATTCGGAGGGAGACTGCAACCGCCGGACCCCACTCACCAACCGCGTGTGGGAGGACCGGCCCTCGTCCGCAGGTGGGCCCCGGGGGCGGGCAGGTGGGCCTGGCCGGCTGCCCGAGCACCTACTGTGTGCGGAGCACGTGGTCAGGCCTGTTCTGAGACACTCGCCCAGGGCCCTGGCCAGCCGAACTGGGGCTGGCAGATGGTCAGGATGCTTCTCGTAAGGGCCCAGGTGGAGGGAAAGAGCACGATCTAGAGGGAGGGTGAAGGATTCAGGAGGTGAAGAGAGGCCTGTGGGCAAGGGCCGGTCCCACAGGCTTGGGGGGCCTCAGGGGAGCCCCCGACTTATCTGTGCCTGCGAGGAGGTCCCTGGGGGAGGTGCGTGATCTCCCGCAGGTCCAAAGGAGCTCTTGGCTACAGGACAGATGCAGGGGGGCGAGGGCAGGAAGAGCGAGGCAGCTCCCGCTGGGCCGGGCCACAGGCCGCCGGGCACGAATGGCGTGGGAGTGCTGGGAGTGAGGCCAGGTGGGCAGTTTGAGAAAGCTTCCAGGAGACAGGAGAGGTGGGGAGGCAGGAGGCCGAGGCCCCAGCTCCTGGGGAGGTGGGCGGGTGGGCCCCTGGGGGCCGCCAGGCTCACCGGGGCCTCCGGGGCTTCTCTCCCGGCCTCTCCGCAGGGTCCACACCGTTCCCCTACAACCCCCTGATCATGCGGCTGCAGGCGGGGGTCATGGCCTCCCCGCCCCCGCCTGGCCTCCCCGCGGGCAGCGGGCCCCTGGCCGGCCCCCATCACGCCTGGGACGAGGAGCCCAAGCCGCTGCTCTGCTCGCAGTACGAGACGCTCTCCGACAGCGAGTGAGGCTCAGAACGGGGTGGGCCGGCGAGCGGCCGGAGCAGCGGGCGGCTGCCGACTCCCCCCACCGAGGAAGGAGCCCCTGAGTCTGCCTGTGCGCCCGTCTGTCCGTCCGTCCGTCCAGAGCCGGCATCCTTGCCTGTCTAAAGCCTTAACTACGACTCCCGCCCCGGCTGGCCCTGTGCAGTGACCTTACTCAGGGGATGTTTACCTGGTGCTCGGGAGGGGAGGGGCCGGGGAGGGGGCACGGCAGGCGTGTGGCGGCCACACGCACACAGCCGGGGCGGCCAGGGACCCAAAGCAGGACGACCACGCACCTCCCACGCCACTGCCTCCCCACCTAACGCATTTGGAACCAAAGTCTAAACTGAGCTAGCAGCCCCCGCACCCGCCCTCTGTCCCCATCCCGCTTAGCACTCTGGACAGACGGACACAGGCCCTGTCCAGGCCCCAGCGCTCTTGTCCCAGTCCCCACGGGCTGCCCCAGCCGACGAGACCGCTGGAAACCAAGTCAGGCCAGATGGGCGGGCGACGGGGCCGGGTGCGGCCTGGGGTGAGCGGCTGCTCCGAGGAACTGGACTGTTTTTTTCATACATCGTTGCCGCAGCGGTGGGAAGGAAAGGCAGGTGTAAATGATATATTGGTTTACAGGGTATATTTTTGATACCTTCAATGAATTAATTCAGATGTTTTAAGCAAGGAAGGACTTACCCAGTATTATTGCTGCTGTGCTTTCGATCTCTGCTTACTGTTCAAGAGGCGTGCGCAGGCCAACAGTCGGTGACCCCATAGTCCACAGGACCGAGGTGGGGCAGGGGCTGCCAGCTCTCGAGCCCCCCTGCGTCCTCCCTCCCTTCCTTCCTTGGGCAGAATGAATTTGAAGGGGATTCTGTGACCGCCATCTGCGCACGGCGGTGGCGTCCTGTCATTTACACACGTTCTTCTCATTAAAAAGCGAATTATACTCCACTTACAGAGGCTCCTTCTCTATCTTAGCCCTGGCAGCCAGGAGGACAGGCGACTGGGCCGTGGGGGCGGGGGGGAGGGGAACAGTTGGAGTGTAACCCTGCGGGGGACAAGGGCACATCCCCTGACTCACCAGTCTCTCCCCTCTGCAGGAGAATATTTACGCCCACGGTAAGGATGTCACCGTGCAGACCTTGAACAGTCCCACCCGTGGTGAGAGTATTGAATTTTCACACCCACGAGGAGGGTGTCAGATATTCACAGCCATGGTGACGGTATCCAAGAAGGCCATCGTCAGCTCTTAACTGTTAAATACTTTAAAAATTATTCCTGCCCACACTGTGTTAGGGAACAAACAGACCCTTTGCCGTCACTGCTTTGGATACGCGGCAGAAGAGAGAACAACCCTCCCTCCCAGCTTGGGTCTTGAGGCAGCTGCCAACTGGCGTCTTGCAGGCTTGGTAGAACGTGTCTCAGACACGAGCTGTGTTCCTTCAGGAGCAGAGCCGGAGCTCCAGAGAGGCTGCGATTCTTTGCCATGGACGTGCGTGAAGGATTGGGGCGGGGCAGGGTGTGGGGAGCAGTGGAGGAGAGAACCAAGACCCACTGGATGCAGAAATTCCCATCCCCTGCCCGACCTGTGAACTGGTGGTCAGCCCAGCACCTCGTCTCCCCAGGGTGTGGACCTGGGCATGCGGAGAGATGTGCGTCCTCAGGGGACTCTGCCCACCCTCCCTGGCGCTCCAAGTTTACCCTGCGAGCCTGTGTGGCGAAATGAGCAGGGGGTCTTTGGAGCCCCGCAGGGCTCAGCCTGGCGCCTGGGCTGTAGTTCTGATGCCGACAGGCAGGTGGCAGTGTTGGGCCAGAAAACAGTCTTGTCCTGCTCCGGCCCTCCCTCCGGTCCTGGGCGCAGGCCAGCCCCAACCTGGAATCCAGGATGGGTCAGGTTGTGCTGGCCACACCAGCCACAAGGGGTTGGCCATGCTTGCTGGTGCCACCGAGCATCCCATGGCACTTCCCTCAGCTGTAGTCAGACCAGAGTGATAACGGGGGTGGCAGGGACACAAGTGTCAGCCCCACAGGCTCATCTCTGCCATCCCCCTGTCTGCATGGCCTCAGAATTGACACCACTCGGCACCTAGGGCCAGTGGCACAGACCCCACACAGTGATGTTTGTGGGGTGTAGGGAGAGCTCACGGCCTCCTGGTGCCTGTGAAGGGTCCACCCTCTCTTCCAACCTCACCCAGCCAGTCCTCAGCCCCCCACACCAAAGGGTTCATCCCACCCCCATCTTGTTTGGTTTTCTTACTGCTCCATCTTAAAATGGAGGCCCCTGCTGTTCCCTGATCCCCATCTCTCTGGAAAACTCCTACACATACTTCAAAACCCAGCTGGGTCATTCCCTCCTCTAAGAACCCATTATCCCTCCCCATCTTCTCTCTCCTCTGGGTCTTTGCTAACACCCTGCAAGCTACTGGACAGAACCCCTCGAGAGCAAAGATCTTGCCTTTCTCTTCCTGACTCTGTTGTTGACTGAGCCCCTAGCGACTGTTGAGCTGAACTGATGCTGTGAGGATCCGATTCCATAGAAAATGAGAATGTGATTTGCAAAGCGCAGGACACTTGCTGGCTAATTTCCCAGCGTCTTAGAACCCTGGGACGTTGGTCAGAGTGCAGATTCCTGGGCCCCACCCACAGGGTAGGAATGATTCTCTAGGTCCAGGGTTGGGGCTGGGAATGTGTTTTCATCCAGCGGCCCAGGTGTTTCTGATGCCCGTGATTTGCAGCGAGGGTGGTGCCCGAGGTCAGAGCTAGAACCTGGTCCCTCCACTTCTTTCTGGCCAGGAGTTCTCCAGTAAGGGCACAAGCGGCTCTGCAGAGGGAGTCCCGGCCCACCAACCCGAAGAGCTGCCGCCCACAGCGGGGGCAGGAACGGCTGGTCCCTACAGCACTAGGGTTGGCTCAGGACAAGCCCACCTCGGGCCAGGTGACACAGACACTGTGACAGCTGACCTGGAGCAGTCGGGGTGGCTTCCTGGAGGTGGTGGTTCTTGGGGAGGGGATGGGCTGAGTGGAAAGAACCTGTGTGGGCAAAGGCTGGGAGGTGAAACCCAGCCGGGGGCATTCAGGAGCCCAGGGTGGCTTAGACAGAAGGCAGTGTGGAGGCCCTGGAATTTCTGAGACGGAACAGTCAATGCCCAGTAAGGTGATTTGCTGGTTTTCTGAAATTGGGTCTTGTTGGCTTGCAAGGGTGCTGGGTGTATTGAGGGAAAAGCAGGCCAGGAGGCATGGGGTTTGGCGCGGCACAGAAGGCCAGGACAGAGCCCCACTGCCTCGGGGAGCGGGGATGGGGCCAGGCCACGTGTGGGGCAGGCGAGAGGGCGTGTGCACCACACGAGTAAAGGCAGACCGTGGAGCCAGCTGCCACGCAATGGCCATGTGACCCTGGCCAAGCCATTTGAACCCTCTGTGCCTCTGTTTCCCCATCTGTAAAATGGGATAATGATATTGCTGTGAGGAGTACCTCAGAGATGGGCTGTGTAGCTCTATAGAGACACAGTTTACTCACCTGTGGAGGAGTCAGTGGGACAAGGCAAGAAAGAAAGAATGGGTTTGCGAGGAAAGGAGAGAGAAGAGAAAAAAACTCCAGGTGGTCCGGCAACAGTGAATCTTAATTTGCATATTTACGGGGATAAACTGATTTGATCACTGGCAGCTGGTGGGAGGGCCCCCTGGTCATTCCACCTTTAGAAGGCCAAGGAGGGCCCTCAAAGGAGACGCATGTGTTTTCATGGCTTCTCCAGGAAGCCGGGAGGGTTTAGCTGTGGCAGCCACGTGACGGGCTGTCCTTCCAGCCCACCTCCTCCGGGGTTCAGCCAGGTCACGCTTCCTCATCAGAATGTCTCACCAGCTATCTCACAGGCTCACTGGGAAGATTAAATGCAGAAAATTCTGACAGCAGGGCCAAGCGGTCTGCAGACAGAGGCAGTGCCCCGTGTACGTGTCGGCCGCCAGGGCTGTGGTTTGTTCTCACCAAGGCTACTCTGTGGAGGAGAGACGAGACCTCGGACGGACGGGGCACCTGTGTGTGGGGCGGGGGCCGCCGAGCTTTGGAAGCCTGCGAGTGTGAACCCAGAGATGAACCCAGAGACTGGCCAGGGCGACAGCAGAAGAGGCTGAGCGAGGCGGCTCAGGATGGGTGTTTGGGGCCAGAGCCGGCCCTCGACATTGGGAAGCGTTTCTGCCCCTTCGAGAGAGATGGACGCCCTGACCCGCCCCCAGCAGGGTCCCGGCTCGATTCGATGGCAGCCCAAGCTTTACCAGCACGGATTCGCACCGTCCCAGCCGCCAGGCAGGTAAGGCCATGGGCCTGCCGGGCAGATGCTTAGAGAAGTTAAGCGACAGGCTTCTTCTCCAGCCACCGTGCCCTGCCTGCCCGTGTTGGTCTTCCCCTCCCAGGGGGCTTCAGTGAGTGACCTCTGCCCCCCTTGCCCAGTGCATCTGGGTCTGGGGAGTGTGGAGGAAGGGCAGAGGACAGAAGGGCCTCCTGCAGGCAGCAGCCTAAGCCGGGCAGCGGGGTCACTGGCCTCCAGGCCCGCTATTTTGGGGGTGGAAATCCCACGGGCTGGGACGGGACCTAGACGAAGCTGGCACCTCTTTCTGCCGGGTCTCCAAGTCCTCTGGGTTCCCGTAGGACAGACGGCTGCTTCAGAGGGAAACCGGGGCGCACTTGGGGGCCTGACGGGCCGCAGCCCTTGCACCCCACGTCCTCTTCCTCCCAGCCTGGAGTTCCAAGGTCATCAGGGAAGGCGGAAGCCGTTTGCATGATCAAAGGAGACGGTCTTGTTAGACACGTGCGGCCCCGGGTCCTCAGGGAGATGCTGAGATGGAGTCAGGAGGGTATGAGGCCTGTCAGGGTGATGCTTGTGAAAGACAAAAGGGACAGGAAGCAGGACCTGGCAGGGATTGAGCCTCGGTCAACTGGTCCCGTCCCACCGCACTCCCATTGGCGGGGTGCCCGGGAGGAGCCTGACAGCTGCTGGAAAGCTCTAGTTAGAGGCCATCCGCTAACTGGACGCCTCAGAAGTTGTTTCTTGAAGGGCAATTCCAGAGACATCTCCAAGGGCACCGGATTCGCTGGCACCATAATTGCACGTGTCAGGAAGCCCAACCCATTTTTCTTTCCAAGTGGGGAAATCAGGGCTGTGACTGGAAAGCAAACTCATGCAGCTGAATTTGCCTGGTGCCAGCGATGCGCCCCACAGTGTGGCTCCGCACAGAGTCCCCTCTCTACACAGGCTGCGCTCTCGGAGTTCCCAAGGCTGCGTCTGCACCCCGCTTGTCCGTACCGAGTGGCCGAGGCCTCCAGGTTCTTCCTTGCAGTGACATGACCCTGTCCTTTGGCCCCGCCCTCCTGGATTTCACCCTGGCCCCGCCCTGTTAGACATCGTCCTCCATCGAGGCAGGAGCCCCTGCAAAGACACCGGCACTCTCCCACTCAAGGACACTGCCCCGAGTGTCCGCCTCACTCACAGTCTGGGGGTCCCAGAGGCCCCTCCAACGATGTGGACCAGACGCGCAGAGGGTGTAACAAGGCCGAGGCCGCCTGCTTTGCAGAGGCAGCCCCGGCCCTGCTCCGGGGACAGATCTGGCTTTGGGTGTCTGCAGGTGCCAAGGGCTGGCGTGCGGAGCGCAAAGCTCAGGAGCATCAAACATGCAGATTCCCGGGACCCTCCCCGGAGTCAGACCCCAGTCCCTGGGCCTCTGCATTTATTACCTAGCTCCTGGGTGGGGCTGGCGCACTCAGGCTGTCTACAGGGATCAGGTAAGGGGCACAGGGCTCTCTCTGAGCCTTCCAAGTGTCTCCCTGCCCCCTGTGCGCGGTGGGGAGGGACCGTGGGCCTATGAAGACCAGTCCCACCCACGGTGGGGTCTGAGGGTCTCAGAAACATGGAAGAGGGAGTCTCTTCGAGTCTGCACGTTTTATTAAGATAATCAATCGATTCTTAAGTTATTTCTTTGTTAATCAGAAAGCATCTCTGTGGCGAGAACATGCACAGTCTGTAGATATATAAAAATATATCAGTCACTTCGCCTCTCCTGAACGCTAGCTCCGAGCCGCCCCTCCCCGCAGCGGGGGAGCTAACGCCCCGTCTTGGGGGGATGCCAGAGGAGCGGCGGGGCAGCCTCCACCTGCTGGGTCCAATCAGGTCTGAAGGCATCTCCATGGCCACGCTGTGGGCTTCTGGGGCATTGGTGGCAGGCAGCCCCAGGCCGTGGCCCCAGCACCCAGGTATCCTGGCTCTTCCCAGGGAACACAAGGGTCTCCCGTCTTCCTCCCCCGACCTTGCGCGTGTGTGGTGAACCCTGCTGCACTGGCCACTGTAGGAACGGGAGGCCGGAACGAGGGCAGCTGGACCCCACGGAATCTGAGAGCTGACAGCTGGCCAGGAGCCGCGGGCAGGTGGCAGTGGTCATTTCCAACGGCTTAGACGCCTCCCCTTGGCACCTGGCTCAAGGGCTCTGACGGTCCAGAGTCCTGGTCCTGAAGGTGTCAGGACACAGGTTAGCAGGATGCCCTGCGGGTGAGGCTCCGGACACAGAGCTCAAAGGCCTCGGTGCTGACGGGCTATGCCCTCCACCCTCCGCACTGGGGCACGGGCACGGGGACAGCGCGGGCAGGGCTCCTCCAGGCCGCTCCCCACACACAACCCACAACCAGCCCTGGCAGCGTTGCCGGCTTTCGCCCAGCCTCCCGGCTCACCGTCCACCAGAGGTTGCTGGGCTACGGCTCTGGGCGTCCAGCTGCACACATGTGAAAGGCCTGCTCTGGAAACAGCCCTCTCCAGGGGCGGCGGGTGTCTGGATGGCACCCTTCTTCCCTCCCACGTGGCCTGGGAGCCGGGGTTGGTGGGGGGCCCCCCGGCCAAGGCCGGGCCGGATGCCTCAGTCCTGCCGGCGTTCGGGGTGTCCACCGCTTCAAGGGCAGCCAGGGCCAACACACCTTCTTCTCTCCCAGGCCGTCGGGGCGGGCACCGCCTACCCACCTGCCCCCGCCCCGGGCTCCTCGGGAAAGCCAGGCCCACGCTGCCTCACCGGGTAGGTGCTGAGAAAGCGGCTGCGGCGCGGGCAAGACACAGCCCGGGGTCCCTCCCGAGCGTGGAGCCCGTGCTCCGGCCGCCGCGGGGGCCGGGCTGCCGGTCAGAGCGGCGCGGGGCCCAGCAGGCCGGGCCCGGGGCGCGGGCACAGCTGCAGCTCCACGCTGGCCGTGAACCAGCGGCGGGGCCGGCCCAGGCTGAGGTGCAGGGTGGTGCGGAAGGAGCTGCGGGCGCGCTTGGGGAAGATGATGGTGGTGCTGCGGAAGCGCAGGGCGCGCGGCCGCGGCTCCAGGGTCAGCTGGCTGCGGTAGCTGCGCCACGTGCAGTTAGGCGCGGCCACGATCGTCTCGCTGTAGGCCGTGACCGTGGGCACCGGCGCGTAGAAGACCTTGTCCCGGAAGTGCTTCTCCGAGGCGTACTTGACCTCGGAATTGCAGCTGCGGGGGAGGGCGGGAGCACGGGGGTGAGCCCCGGATGCGGCAGCCAGGTCACCGTCCCGCGTGGTCGGGGGTGGGGGTGGCAGTGCGAACACGGAACGGCCTGGGCTCTTCCGAAATGCCCGGGTCTGTAGGGCAAGGAAGGGCTGAGGGACCCAGCTGGCTTGGAGGAAACTCGAGAGACGGGACAGTTAAATGCCGCACGTGACGCCGGCGGGATCCTGGACTGGGATAAAAATAGGCCATAAAAGGACATTTGGGGACAGTGGGCAGGACTGGACCAGGCAGTGGCCGTGTTTCAGCTTTAGCTGGCTCGGTTTTGACAAGTGCACTGCCATTATGTGAGAGGATGTCCCTGTCCTTAGGAAGGACACCAGCTGGAGTTACTTAGAGGTTCAAGGTCACGGTGTCACTAACATCCTCTCAAACGGGTCAGAAGGAAGTTTCGTTTACGTAGAACGAGACAGTGAGCAGATATTCAAGCCAATGGAAAGAGCCAATGAATCTGTCTAACGGGGGTTCCCTGTACTCTTCCTGCAACTTTCCTTAAGTTTGAAATGTTATCAAAATGAGTTTCCCCCCAAGTAGCCGCAGCACCTCTAGATGAGTGACCCTCCTTACGCGTGACCAACTGGTCAGTGCCCCCAGCTCTGCTCCCAGATCATCACACTGGAAGGAAAAGCTCCGGGGAGGGGCGTGGGGACTTCACCTGTCTCCCTCCCCGCTGCACCCCACAGGTGACCCGCGTGGGAAGGGAAGCAGAGGTCCCTTGGGCCCAGGCAGCTCGCATCCACCCTGGCTGGGGCCTCTGTAATAAAAACTAAAAAGGAGAGCTCTTTGGGAAGAAAAACTTTTAAAGGGGACCTATTTGTCTCCTGGGACCCTATCCAGAGGTGAAGCGGGAGGAGGTAGTGGGTCCCACACCCCTGGGCAGGCCGGGGCGACGTGGACAAATCCATCCTGAGCGTCCCAGGGATACGCGGGTGAGACCCACGGACCCTAGACTCCACCTTCTGGAAGCCCGATCCCCAGAAGCCCTCCGAGGAGGGCAGATGGCTGGGGGAAAGCTCCCGGTGGGGTGGCCTTAACTCAGAAGTGCAGGTGCCACCTGAGACGTCCTACACGTGGGAGGGCACCTAATACACATTCAGGGCAATGGCTCCCCGGAGGAAAAAGGGGCAAATGCAAAATAAAACCCAGCCAGGTTGGGGGCGAAGGTCAGTGTGGAAATGGTTGCATGTGGGCCGGGAAGGGCTGGAGAGGTGGCAGGGAAGGCCACCTGGGGATAGAGTCTCTTCAAATCACGGCTATGCCTCCTCGGGGAGCAGCACGCGGAGGGGCTGCCTAGAGGGAGGGGAGCCTGCTGAGTGCCCCAGCCTGGCCACCCCGCCCCACCCGGCCCAGCTGCCCCACTCACCGGATCTCGGGCGTGGGTTCTGGGTTCACCTCAATGCTCTCCCCAAAGAACACGGGCAGCATCCGGGGCCTCATCTCTCGCGCCGGGGTGCTCGGGGGGAGGGGGAGGGGCTGTGGGGAGAGCCAGGAACACAGGGTCACGTGAGCAGCCCTTTGGCACTGCAACCTCAGCTCCCCGCTAGGCACAAGGGTTGCCCCACACCACTCCAGTCCTGGTTTTCTGGAAGCCTGCTTTGCGGGGTCCATCGGGAAGCCCACCCCAGCGTCCCTCTGTGGAATCCAAGCGCTCTGATGCCCAGGGCTCCCCACCCAGCCACCGGCCTGCCCTTCAGTTCCTGGGCATCTCAATAAGGGGACGTGGTAACGGCCTCTTTCTACAACGCCCAGCCCACCCGAGCCCCAGGAGCCAGGCTCAGAGCCCTGTAGAACTGGGACCCCTCTCAGGGAGCCCCTGAGCCTAAGCCTCACAAGCTGCACCCCTGGGTGACACGTCAGGTAGGAGCTCTGCGAGGGACTGAAAACCGTGCTCATCGAGGGAAGAGTTCCCGGCGCTTCTTGGTGCATGGCTGTGGGCCCCTCCTTCAGATCCTTCACAGGCTTTCCCTGTCCTCGCCTGGACGAGGAGAGATCACAGCAGCTATGCTTTTTGAGCGCTAACCGCACCGGTCGTTGCTCTGAGCACTCCATGTATCCGTACATTCGATCACGGGAGGGTGTTGTTACTAGCATCCCCATTTTATAGATGCTGAAACTGAGGCCCAGGGTGGCCAAGTAACTTGCCTGAAGCCACACAGCTAGGAAGAGGCAGAGCTGGGGTTGGAACCCTGGCGGTCTGGCTCCAGAGTCTGCACCCTCACCCATGTTCCCCGGCTGCCTCTCAGGTCCACGGGGCGGGTGCTGCAGCCCCAAGACCTGTCCCGTCACCTCCTGCTCGGAGCAAGCTTGCCCTCACACACAGGATCAGGGCGCTTCCCACACAGGCCTCTGTCCATGTATCTTTCACTCGCCTTGGCCACGGCCCAGGCTGCCTCTGTGCCTTGGTTTATGCTGTTCCCTGTACTAGGAACGTCCTTCCCTTTCCTTCTCACTTGGTCCGTCCAGGGTGGCAACTCAGGCACCAGCTCCCTTGTCTTCCCCCAACATCCTCTGAGGGGTTCCTGGAGCTCCCACCTGCTGGTCTCCATTGCTGCGACCCCTTTGTGTGTCACCCCCAGACCATGAGCTCCTTAAGATTCAGGACCTGATGACCTCTCTGGCCCCAGGGCCTGGCACCTCGCAGACCCCATGGTGTCCAAAGGCAGGACCTCACACGTGCAAAGCAGCGCCCTGCTCCCCTTCCACCTCTCCCCGCCGTCCTGTGAGCCCTTGGGCCAGGCCCACACCTGTCTTCAAATCCTCTCTCAGCCTATGGACATGGTCACCGCAGCCCCCTCCTCAGCTGATCACAGCGTCCCCAGAACAGGGGCCGAGGAAGGACCACAGGAAGAAAAGATCTAAGACTTGCGGAAAGAGGGGCTTCTCCATAGGCCCCCAGCAGCTGTCGTCAAGCTGTCCCATCTCTCCCTTGCTGGGCACGGCAGGTGGAATAATGGCCCCCCAAATGTGCATGTCCTAATCCCCAGAACCTGGGAGTGCGTGACCTTACAGGGCAAAAGGGACTTTGCACATGTGGTTTAGGATCTTGAGATGGGGAGGCTGTCCTGGAGTACCCAGTGGGCCCCCAATGTCTTCACAAGGGGTCCTTATAAGTGAAAGAGGGAGGCAGGGGGGTCAGAGTCAGAAAGAAATTGAGGACATGCTGCTGCCTTAAGAGTGGGCGGGGCCAGGAGCCAAAGACTGTGGACAGCCTCTCGAAGGCGGGAAAGGCGAGAATTCTCACCTAGAGCATCCAGAGGGGATGCCTTGCCAAAATCCTTGCTTTTAGCCCGTGAAAGCTGTTTTAGATTTCTAACCTTTGGAACTGTAAGATATTAAATCTGTGTTGTTTTAACCCACTATGCGTGGGGTCATTTGTTAGAGCAGCGACAGGAAGCTAATACACCATGTGACCCAGCAAACAACACCCCTCTCGGGGCTGCAGCCTCCTGGGCCCCGAAGTGGGGCTACAGGAGCACCCGCCTCCCAGGCCGCAGTCACGACAATGATTCAAAGTGTGTGAATGTGTGGGACAGGGCCCGGCACGGGGCAAGCGCCACATAAAGTCTTGTATAAAAGTCTCAGAATACGGAGAAAAGGCTTGTATTCTGCGTGCTTTTCACAAAGGCTCGAGGGGTGATGCCTGGTGCGGGGGGGTCCTCTCAGGAGAGAGAGGTACAATCCACACTCTTTTTAACCTTGAGACAACCCTGCTCCTACCTTTCAGAAGCAAGTGCACATCATTCAGGCGCTTTAAATTTAAAAATAAAATAGTGATGGGAATTCCCAGGTGGTCCAGTGGTTAGGACTCCACACTTTCACTGCCATGGCCCGAGTTCAAACCTGGTTGGGGAACTAAGATGCCAAGAGCCGCGCGGTGTGGCCAAAAATTTAAAAATATATAAGTTTAAAAAAAATCAAACAGTGACAAGATAGAGGCACTTGTGGTATCCTCTGTGGCTCTGTGAGATCGGCACCGGCCTCAGCTGTAAACCTCCATGATTTGATGGGCATAAAAATCATACTCTCTCCCCGCAAGGCTATCTGAAGCGTGAAGTATGGCGCTTTCCCAAATGTGTGCAGGGGTTTGCCGAGCACCTACCGTGCGCCCAACACCTACTGCGCGCCAGGCCCTGTGTGAGTCGGATGAGGTACAGTGCCTCCCAGGGCTCTTCTTGTGGACACCGAAGAGGAGAGAGGATGAGGCAGGCGTGTGAGGGGCTATGGACATGGGTGCTAAGGTTTTGGGAGGTGTCTCTAGGTGGAAGGGCCGGAGGGAGGGAGGGCCAGCCTGCTACTGGCCTCCGTCCCCCCACCCCACCCCCAAGAAAGAACAATTCCCAAGCTCATGGGCAGGGAGGGCTTCCTCAGGAGGCAAAGCCTTCGGTGCAGAGCTGGGTACCACCATCCCTCTCGGGTCCCCCTGAGCCTCCTGGCACAGCCCCAGTGCACATTTGGGGCCCCATTCTGGCCGGATCTCACTCCCCACACTGGCTGCCAGCAGAGGGGACAAGGCCGACCTCACAGACTAGGCCAGGAAGCTGGAGCTCTGGGCACCGTTTACCAAAGGGCCCTGGTGGAAAACAGCTAAAATCTGTCCCACCTGGGAACACGATACAAGAGAGAGAGGAAGCCTCTGAGAATCCAGACGCAGGCTGGCATCCAGGGGCCCCGGGGGGCGACGAGACAGCTCAGGCAGTCGCTGCCGAGGCCTGAGGCTGCCCCCCGCAGGGCTCCAGGGACCGGTGGCAGTTCCGGCCATCCCGCAGCCGCCGCGCTCCGGAAGCTCAGAGCCGAGTCTTGCAGCTGCAGCGGTGTTTTAACATCAACATGGCAGCGCTGCGCGCGGAGCCCGGCCAGCCCCGGGAGCCGGCCAGGAAGGCACACCGTTGGCCCTGCAAGGGCAGCCCTCCAGCCACGCTGGACTCACATTCCCATCGGAGCCGCCGCCGTGGGAGGCGAGCTGAGGACGGGGCTTGGGCGCCAGCTCCCAGGGGACCCCCTGCTGCTGCCGCTGTACCTGATGGCCTGGCCTGGGCCACCTGGAGCGAAGAAAGCTCCCAGGCGCCCTGCTCCCCTCACCGCCCCCCAACCCTGGGGCAGCCACATCCCAGCTCGTTTCCCCAAAGGCCCTGGTGCTTGCTTCCCTCTGAAGAGGACCCGTCGAGGAACCCACCTGTGCCAGCCACCTGTGCACAGTGCCTCAGTTTGCTCGTCTGCACGAGGAGGCTGATGCCCGGGCACGAGCTGGCTGGTGTCCTCGGGTCCCCTCGCAGCCCTGGGCTGCAGGGGCAGGGGAAGGCACGGGGAAGCTGAGAGCTGAAGGCCGGACCCCAGACTCCCAGACGCCCACCCTGGGATGGCGACACAGCTGGGCCAGCCTCCAGCCCCCAGCTCCTTCTAGGGACCGGGAGAGCCCTGTTCTAGCCTGGGGAGGGGGCTGGTCTGGCTCCCTGGTCTCCTGGGCAGGCAGGGGGTGTGTGTAGGGACCAGGGAGTGCTTCCGAGAGAGTGGGACCCAGAGAACAGCGGGCTGCCCTCCGCCTACCGTGCCCCGCCCCCCGCCACCGCCTCACCCAGTGATTCACACGCCTTCCCTGGAGCTGCCGGGTGAGGATACATACTCCACGCCTGGAAGTAAAAATACACCCCGGCGTCTGGAGAGCTCCCCCTTCCTGGCTGTGGTACAGGGCACGGCCCACAGGACGGCAAAGAAAGATAAGTCCTCCGTCGTGAGAGCTCCGTGCCGCGCGGTGACAGCCCAGCCCCACCGGGGGTCCGGGCCTGGCTGGCAGTGACAGGTAGGGATGGAGCAGTGCTGCGACACACGGTGGTCCCCCACCTGCCACCGCACGGGACGTGGCTGAAGCCACGTGTGACCCACAGAACCTTCCGCTTAGGGAGCATCAAGCCCCCATCAGCGGAGGGTAAGTGGCAGGAGGAAGGGTCCGGGGAGACCCCACACTGACATGGGAGAGGGGCGTCCTCACCAAAGCCACAGGGAACCTTTGTAAGGGCCGAAACAGCCTTTCTCAGGCCACTGGCCTCACTGGCGGGGGATGGCTTCAACCACGATTGGAATTAAACTGAATATCTTCGGCGTGTTTGGGGATTTGAGACCAAAAGCTCCCATGCTGGGCTAAGGGGACGCTGACCTGCACCCATGAGGAAAGTGATCCAAGGAGGGACATTTAAGCCCCAAGAATTCTTATCCTTTTTATGAAAGGCTTCGGGTATTGGTGGCAAATCCTGGGGTGAGGGGAGGGACTCCAAAAGGCTCGTTGCACAACACGGCACGACAGAGGCGGTGAGTGGGCCAGGCTCGGGGAGCCCAGGAGACCCCAAACAGCGCAGGCGCAGGGTCTGGCACTCAGAGCAGTGAAACTGAGCAAACCCATACATCACAGGTCGGAGGCAGGGCTCAGGGACGGGCCTGCTCCCCAAGATGCCCTTGGGTGCCCGATGGACCCAAGCCAGCAGGATGGTGGTGGGTTGGTTTGTGGCCTCCACAAAGATATGTTCACATCCTAATCCCCAGGACCTGTGAATGTGACCCTCTTTGGAAACAGGGTCTTTACACACGTGATCAAGTTAAGATGCGGTCCCACTGGACGGGGGTGGGCCCTAATTCAACCTGGCTGGTGTCCTTATAAAAAGAGGGAATTTTGGACACGGGACACACAGAGGGAAGAAGGCCACGGGGGAACAGAGGGAGAGATGGAGGGGTGCATCTCCAAGGTAAGGCACGCCGAGGATGGCCGGCCACCACCAGAAGTTGGGACAGACACAAGGGATGGATTCCTCCCTAGAGCCTTCGGAGGGAATATGGCCCTGCTGACACCCGGATCTCAGACCTCAGGCCTCTTTGTACCGTATCTGTTTCCCCCACCCCACAGCAGGGAGGCCAGGAGTCCCAAGGGCACAAAGGACAGACCACGCCCACCCCAAGGAGAGTCCCTGTCAGTCCCCGCCTAGTGGCATTTTCCCAGGAAGGTGGCTCCTGTTCACTCCCTCGCCCCCAGAGCACCTGGCAGGGCATGGGCTTTAGTGTGACTAAAGCTACAGGTAGAACTTCTCACTCAGATGAGCCTTTCACAGAGACGCAAGGCTGTCAGACACGTTGCTGAATTTCCGCTGGAGGCCACTTCATCCAGGATTAAGCGGACGCAGGCTGAAAGGAGGCACCAGGGTTTTTGGCCTCATGGCCTTCCTTTCCGCCAACAGGCTCCTTCCTCTGTGGCCTGACACACCTGCTTCTCTTGCACCTCAGCTTGCTCACAGGCACCTTCGCTGGTCAGGGACACACCGTGAGCCTGCAAGGGGGCCATGGGGGCTGACCCCTGTCTCTTTAGTTCACCTGTCCATCCATCCATCCATCCATCCATCCGTGTGTCCATCCATCCATCCATTCATCCATCGGTCCATTTATCCATCCATCTGCCCATCCATCCATCCATCTATCCATTTGTCCACCCACCTGTGCTTCCATCCTTCCTAATGCCAGGCACTAACTCCCTAAATTCCTAACTCCCTTCCCTCTCTGCCCTCACCCTTGGTTTCACCATCATAGACCAGAAACAGAGAAATGAGAAAATCCAGGTGTCCTGGGTTGGGGGCAGGGGTGGTGACAGCCAAGATCCTAAGAGTTGGCAGTGACAAAGATTTCCAAGAGCCGGGCAGCCCCGGGAGATTTTCGAGGCTGGGCAAAGACAACCCACTCCCCACCACCAATTCTACCTGGTTCCGGCCCCAAGGGCTTCCCTCGGAATCTGGGTCCATGGAACCAGCACCTCGTCCTTAGGGAAATTCCCCAGTGTGCCACTCGGACATACACTCGATGTGCAGATAAACCCCAGGAGATCAGATGGGGGTGACGGGGCAACGCACGATGGGGCCCAGGCCACTGGCTTCTAGAGAACCCATATCCACATCTGAAGGGGTAACAGCCCAGATTGTCACCTCCAGTCACCACTCCACGGAGGGCCGAGCCCCTCATCTGCCACAGATGGGTGATCTGTCCTCATCTCACCCACCCCAGTGGTGGCTGTTCCCTCAAAGGTGCACCCCAGAGAAGACGACTTGCGATCCCAAATGCCATCTGTGCTCTCCCTGAGGGTGGTAAGAGGGGACAGGGCTAGTTCCCTGAACTGGCCATGTTAACCTGGGGAGATGGGTATCTGCCACACACACTCACTCATCCTTCCTGGCAGCACGACCTCTCCCCACAGCTCCGTCAGGCAGGACGGGGAGGGGGGCCGGAAGGACATGGGGTGTTCCCTCAATCTGGAGCCGGAGGTCCAGGCCCTGGGAGCTCAAAGGTGACACAGACAGCGGCTGTCCTGTTCACAGCTGTATCCCTCGCCAGGCCTGGCTTAAATATTTGTGGGATGAATGCAGCTGACAGGCAAACCCTGGCTGGCCCGGCAGGCGGCCTTGGCTGTCCCGGTGTCCTGCAGGCGACCAGGGGCCCACTGCAGGGAGACAAGCCCTCCACAGAGCCTGTTCTGCACAGGCACTTCTCAGTCAAGTCTCTGATTTGGGTTTCTAATGTGGAGGGTCTGGGAGCTCATGAGACCTTTTTAAAAAATAAAAATAAAACAGTCACAAGTACATTTTGGAAAGACCAAATGGAATTTTACTTTCTGGCCTCAGCTTAGCCCACAAGTCCCTGCACTGCCCTCCACCAGCCTCACAGCTGCAACTCAACCACGCCTCAGGACCTTTGCACTTGCCATTCCCTTGGACTGACACACATTTCAGCCCTATGACCATAACGGCCACTCTCTCATGTTTTCTGGTTTCCATTAAATGTCACTTCCCTGACCATCCAGTCTAAAGGAGCTCTACCTGAACCCAGCTCTTTGTCTTACGGGCACTTAACAATCCACCTGGTGTTTTATCACATGTTTAAGTTGGTGACTGTCTCTCCCACTAGAATGCCAGTTCCACGAGGGCAGGGCCCCTGAACATCTTTTTCACCACTATGTCACCCACGGCCCAAAACAGCACATGGCATATAGCAGGTGCTCAATAAGTACCAGTGGGACGAATGACCGATTCCTAGATCTTCCTTTGGTTTGGGAATTACCAGGAACGGTACCATCGTTGGTCCACGGAGTGGGCCAGAAGAAAACCTATGATCAAGTGAGGAATTCATTTACACCCAGCCCACTCCCCAGTGCCTTTTACGTCTTGGGGGGCAATGTCGCAGCCAGCCAGTTACCCTACATCCACGGGGTAGTGCCCAGAAGTTACGTCCAGCTTATTAAAACAAAGTGGGGGGAAATGGAGCCTCTTTCTAGAGGGTGAGCAAGTTTAACACGCACTTGCAGTATAATAAATACGGTGACAAGCTATCGAGGACCTCGGTGGCCAGGGGGCTGGGGACAGAACTGCAGCTCATCCCCCTGGCTGGGGTGTGCGCCACCAGTGTCGACCAGGAAGGCAGTGCTGGAAACTGGGTGTGAGAACAAAGATGCCTACCCCAGGCTGAACTCCAGGCCCACATGGTCTGACAGGTGCCATTAAGGGTGTGCCAGAGCAAAGTGGCCCTGCTTGCAGCCAGCCACTAGAAACCATCAACTCCAAGACGCAGGAGAGCAGCCGAAATTTTGCCTACATCTGCGCCTGGAAAGCACTGTCAGAGAGCCGCGCCCGCAGGCAGGGTTTTGTTAAACACCAGATTAGCAACATTTAACAGGAGTTAACCTGCGGGGGGGGGGGGGGGGGGGGGGGGGGGGGGATGGAGGCGGCCAGTGTGACGATAATGTAGGTGCCCGGGGCCCCAGCTGCAGGCCCCGGGGCTGAGAAGAGGCTTCCCTGTGGCAACCATTCCCTCTCTTTTTATTAAAAGCAGCATTTCCAAATCCTGTAGGTTCAGAGGTATTTTTTTTTTTTTAAATCAAAACAAAACAACAACAAAACTCAGGTAGTTCATCAGCTGCACAGCGAAAGGTAGGGTCACAAAAGGTTCAAGGGTAGAGACTCCGGAGCCCAGTTCCCTGGGTTCCAATCCAGCACCGCCACTTAGTTTAGGCAAGTCGCTAACCTCTGTGCCTCAGCTTCCCGCTCTGGGAAATGGGTGTAATAAGAGCACCTACATACTTCTTGGGACTACTGTGAAAATGAAATGAGTTGATGCAGGTAAAGCGTTTAGGACGGCTCCTAGCACCCGGGAAGGCTATCTAAATGCAGGTGTCATTACCTGTGTGGAAACAGCCCCAGGTCTTGCCTTCAAGCCAAATTAGAAAGATCAGAGACAGCTCAGTTCCATACCTGGCATCTAGTTAGCAAGGAGGGGGAAAAAATAAAATCAACTAGGACAGCCAAGACAAGTAAGCCAGGCCCACTGTTCTTACGGCCGCCCCTGGCTGGCCTGGCCGGCAGGGAAGGCCTCCAAAGATCCTTCTATAAGGGGGATTCCGGGTCATCCAAAGAATAAAGGGGAAGGCTGGTTCCCTGTCCCTTTTCTCCAAGGCCCACTGTGTAGGACACCACAGGGATTTATTCCCAACGCGAGAGCTCAAATACCACCCCCTCCATTCAACTGTGCCAAGTCTGAGACACTCTTTCAGGAAAGCTGGTACGTTCAGACAGTGGGATCGATTTCACTGCCAACAGCCTGGGTCACATCTATCAATCCCTGGAAGTCCAGAACGCCTCTCCTACCCCCAGCCCCCAAAAGAGAGACCGAAGTTCAAATTCAACGCATGATTTTGGTCTAAGCCAGCGGTTCCCAAAATCTGCTACACATGGGGATAACCCGGGGAGGTTTTAGAAATCCTGATGTCCAGGTGGCAGGCTCTACCAATCAAATGACACTGTCTGGAGGTATGAGGTGGGCATGGATATTCTTGAAAGATCTCCAGGAGAGGGATTTCCCTGGTGGTCCAGTGGTTAAGTCTCCACGTTCCCAATGCAGGGGACCTGGGTTCGATTCCCTGGTCGGGGAACTAGATCCCAGATGCCGCAACTAAGAGTCCGCATGATGAAACTAAGACTTGATGCAGCCAAATAAATAAATACTTAAAAAAAAAAATCTCTGAGAGATTCCCGAGCCCACTCGAGTTTGGGACCCACTGGACCAGGGAGCAAGGGAGACACCAGTGACATTCCCATCAATAGGCCTGGAGGCAGGGGAACCATTCCTTTCTGCTCCTGGGAGGATTTCCAACTGGGGGGAAGCATTTACTGCCCTGTGAGGTACCAGGTGGGCATTGCCGGGGCCCCAGGAAAGCGGCACCGGGCTGCAGTCGTGCTAGGACACCCGGCAGAAACAACGTGAAGGCGTGCAGAGAGCCGCGGAACAGGGAAATGCCACTGGGATTGTTAGCAGACTCCGGATGTCCAAAGGCGCCCGATCCCGCCTGCCTGGCTCCCGCCTGCCGGGGAAGGGGTGCAGGGAACCCAGTCTCAGCCCAGCCACCAAGCTGGGTGACCCCCGGAGCCCACCTGAGGGCCCCACTAAGTCTGGCAAGAGGGAAAACTCTTGCGTCTCCTGCCCTGGGGTTCCAGCCTTCCCCAGGCACCGCCTCAGCTCCACGTCAACATACCTCAACACCCCGGGAAGGAAGGGCTCCTGTCTGCGTTTGGTTAAAAAAAAAAAAAAAAAGTCTTTCACGTTGGCAGCACAGGGGGAAGAGTTAACAGGGAACCTGGGGACACTGCTTCGGCCAGGGGCTCCAGCTCACCTAGCCTGAAACCAGCCTCTTGGAGGATTTCGGACAGTCCTCAACCCCTGCTCTTTCACTGCTGACAGTAAGACAGACGATCACTCCTTAGGCCCACAGCCAGGGAGAGGGCCGCTGGGGTCAGGCTGGACCGTCCCCACCTGCGGAGCGTGGCTGTCACTTGGCCACCTTCTTGGCTGGGGGGATGGCGGGGGGAACCCAGTCCCGGCTCCTGAAGTACCCCATCCGGGGGGCTGGCTCTGTTCCCGGTTTCTGCGCGAAGCCGCGTGCTTACCGCTTTGGCCTCGCCGGGTCCGGGGGCCTCCGAGGAGGCGCCAGAGCCCCCCGCGCGGGCGTCGAGGATGGCAGGCGCCAGGGAGTAGAAGGGCGGGCTGGGGCTGGGGCTGGGGGGCAGCCCGGAGTCAGGGCTGTCCAGCAAGCCCTCCCGGCTCTTCTCCTTGAGGCTCTCCTCCATGCCCTGCAGATGCAGGTGGCCCACCATGTCTGGGGGGCGCCGGGCGCGGGCCCCCGGCTCCTCGGGGGGCTCCTCCACCGCGCTCCGGGGCCCGGGGCGGGCGGCGGGGCGAGGGCTGCGCGCCGGGGACCTGCGGGCAGAGCTGAGAGGCGGTGCGTCGGGCCCGGCGCCCACCCGCACCGCCCCCCCGGCCCGAGTCCCCGGTTCCCCGGCCGGCCCGGCCGCGCGCGCGCGCGCGCGCGCGCCGCGCCCAGGAGGGGCCGGCGGTCGGGCGCCCGGCTCCGTGCGCTCGGGGCGGCTGCCACGCCGGGCCTGCCGCCCGCCCGCCCGCCGCCGCCGCTGGCCGCGCTCCAGCCACGCCGGGCCCGGCCTCGCCTTCGCGCTCCGCCGCCCGCCGCCCGCCGCCCGGCCCAGCCCGAGGCGCACGCCGCCGCCGGGCCCTCTCCGCACCTTCCCGGCCGCGCCTCCTTTTCTAGGCGCCTCCTCCCGGCCCACCCCGCCCCCGGCCTCCTCCGCGGTGGGCAACCGCCCCGTCTGGCGCCTCCACCCCCCAAGCCCGCGCCCGGGGCGACTGCACAGCTCGGCAATCCTCCGGAATAAACACCCCAGCGGCGGCACCAAGGGGTGACTCGTGGGGTCCCCAGGTCATCCCAAGTAACAGTAGTAGGAGTAGTAATGTCTGAGGTGACCTTTCGAGGTTTCTCCAGCTCACTGTAGTCCGAATAAAAGAATCTTCAGAGACCTCTGTTTTAGAAGATCTGTAACTTACAAGGGAGGGGGCGGAAACCAAAGGCTTCAATGCTCCTCAAGCTTCAAGACCTGTTCCTTAGCTCCCCTCTTTCCAACGGGCCGGTCCGCCCCTTTGTTGATGTTCTAAAACACGAACCAACAGTCCCAGGGTATTTGTGTCTCCATCATTTGGGTACCCAAGCCCAACATACTGGTCCTCTGGGGTGGAAAGCCTTGGGTGGAAATGGGGCTGGGGCAGGTGACAGGGAGATTAGAAACATTTCCTGAATCCTCCAGCACCTGGCTCTTTCCCCAATTTCTTCCAAGCAGGTTCTTGCGCACTGACGGTCTCTCCCATCTTTCCCTTCTTTTCCTTCCTCGGAAGGGAGAAGTCACTTGCTTCCGTTTCTTCAGATGATTGACAAGGAGGTCCTTGTCAGTCTAGCTCCCACCCACTCATCCACCCACACAGACACTCCCTCCCCCACCCCCCCAGCCAGGTGATCCAGCCTTCCATTCTGAAAGCAGGGAATCCAGGGGTACCTAGAGGTTGCACTGTAGAGCAGGAATGTGGGAGAGGCTCCTGGTCTAGCCAAGGGAGCAGAGGAGGCAGGGAAGGTGTGAGAGTGTGGACAGATATACTAGTTTGGTTTCCCTTTGGTGTCTGCTCTTCAGACACCCCCAAACTGAGGGCACCAGGCTAAAGCATGGTCATTCCATCAGGACTGATCAAGCCGCCACTGTGCCCCCAGCGCTGGGTCCACTTCAGAGCCGCCCACGAGCAAGATAGCCTGGCCCCCGGGGCGCCCAGTCAGATGAGGGGGGAAAACACACCAGGAAGCAAAGGCTGTGAGTTTCAAGGAGGGCATTGACAAGGCACTGCCAGCAAGAATCATCAGAGGGACAGTTCATTGCTGGTGTGTTCATGAAAGCCTGCTCTGAGGAGGGGACGTTTTAAGATGAGTCCTGAACAGCCCCACGTGAGCTGGAGAAAGAGAACTAGCCTTCCAGGCAGGGGGACGACAAGGACAAAGGTGCTCTCAGTAGTGAGAATGAGTTGCATTCCAGGAAGGGACAGAAGGGTTGGGGGGCTTCCTAAGAGTGCTGCGGGGGGGACACAGAAGGACATGTTATCAGGTGAATTTGCAGCCCATTTCCAGACCAACCAGGAAGACCAGGGGAAGTCTGCTGCCCAGACAGAATTAGCCAGAGCTTTGAGTATCTGGAGCATTGTGGAGGAACAAAACAAAACAAAACCCAACACAGAACAGCTGACTCCGTTTGCTTCAGTTCTTAGGCAAGAATTCAATTCAATTCTTCCTCAGCCTTGGGCTCCGTGACCAGAAATACGTGGGTGACTTATCATCTCACAGGACAAAAGCGGGGGCTGTGATTTGCAGAACAGACACACATTAAGATGCTTCCCAAATGCTCACTCACTCAAGCCCCCAGAAGCGAGGTCGCCTTCACTGCCCTCACTGCCGGGCTGCCCTGGAGAAAAGTCTTTGATAAGAACGGATTACTTCTCAGCCCAGGGAAGTGAATCTGGCGGCAACATCCAGCGAAGGCTGGTGGGGAATTAGGCGGAGGCATGTGGGGCAGGGTTGCATCATTGAAGTGTCATCTTGACTTTATTTAAAATGTTGCTATTTTCATCATCTGGAATTTTTTGCACTCATTTTGGCCTTTACAGCACTGCAGTAAAATATAGTATGTGTCGCGATTTCCGCATCTGGGACATTTCCTTAAATTTTGGACTCCAGGTGAGGGCCCTACTCTCCTCACCCTAATCTTGGCCCCCTTGTGCCATTCATGCTTATCAGGGGTGTCTTCATAACCATGCCCACTCGGGTTCTGGAAATTTCCCTGCGCCCACACACAACTTCCCCTGAAATGGAATAACGCTGGAGATGTGTCTACACCCAGCAGCAGGAAAAACATGACCGCACTACAAATGTCAAACACGCAGTTAGTGGCCCACACAAATGACCCCAGTGACCATGACCTCTGACCTATTTGGATCCACTGCCACCGGCTGGGGGCTGCCCATCCACTGAAAGCTGGTACTGTAAAAGCTTCTGTTTCTCACTGTGTCAGATGGTCCGCAAATGTCAAAGAGGGGAGAAAAAGCCGAATTTCCCTAAGTTAGCTTGAGCCGGGAGCTAGCAGTGGGTGGGGGGGCTGTCTCGGCCAGTCTCTGGAGGAAAGGAGGCTTGAATCTCTGTAACGTGAGGCCAGTAGAGCAAGCAGGGCGGGGTCTTTGCAGATCCGAGTGCCTGCTCTGGACCAGGTGCTGTGGGCGGGGGGCGAGATCAGGTCTGCAGAGACCCGTATGTGGGGCTAAGGTATTTGGACTTTATCTGCCAGGGGACGGGGAACCTGTGGAGTTTAGGAAAGATCTGATGCAAATTGCTTCCGAAGTTGGATTACGGAGAGGAGAGTGGAGGGACTTCCCTGGTGGTCCAGTAGTTGGGACTCTGCGTTTCACTGCAGGGCGCACGGGTCCGATCGGGGAACTAGGATCCCTCGTGCCACGTGGTGCAGCCAAAAGAAGAGAGGAGAGTGGAGACTGAGAAAAATCGGGCAGAGAAAGTCGATATTTAACAGAAAAGAAGTCATTAGGGTACCCCGACAAGGGGTCCTGACGTGGGTGTCCCGTGCTGGAGAGAAGGGGAGACGCCCCCATACCACACACTTCCGGGAAGGGAGACGTTCGTTCAGGAGCTCGGGGAGTCACCTGCTTTTAAGAAAGGCGACCTAGGGCTTCCCTGGTGGCGCAGTGGTTGAGAGTCCGCCTGCCGATGCAGGGGACACGGGTTCGTGCCCCGGTCCGGCAGGATCCCACATGCCGCGGAGCGGCTGGGCCCGTGAGCCATGGCCGCTGAGCCTGCGCGTCCGGAGCCTGTGCTCCGCAACGGGAGAGGCCACAGCAGTGAGAAGCCCGTGTACCGCAAAAAAAAAAAAAAAGAAAAAGAAAGGTGACCTAGAATGGTCCCAAGCTCCATGGGGCTCACCCAGCACCCCGGCATCAGGGGGGGTTTCCCAGGCTGCTTTGTGAGGGGGAGAGAGAAAGGCCAGAGGATGAAGGGGAAGGGCACAGAGGAGAAAAGGCTTTTTCATGGAGAGCCATTAGCCACTTGTTCCGAGCAGCAGTGAAGAACATTCATGAAGTGGGGCTGTGCCTTCAGGGACGGCTGACAAAGGCCTCTGCTCACACACTGTCTCACCCTGGAACCCCACAAGCTACACTGACACTCCGGATGCATGCGTATTACTTCTAATTTAAAATAAAGGAGATCAACCCATGGAGGCTCAGAGAGGTGAAGTGACTTGCCTGCGGTCACACAGCTACTAAGCAGAAAGGCAGAGTGGAGGCCGCGAGGATGGATGTGGGGGAAAGCTGTCAACGGGTACTAATGTATCGTGAAATGGGGGAGGCAAGACTTAGGTCCCAATGCCTGACAAACAGGCATTTCTGTGACCTGCACAGAAAGTACCAAAGCAAACGGCCCATCTGGGGAGCACGTTGAAGACCCCAAAGGACCAGGCTGAACTGGAGGCAAAGATCCTGGTCATGTGACATGGTGATTGTTCACGGATCACCTCCTGCTCTTGCCAACTGCACTGGAAGTCCCCTGAGGACAGGGCTTGGCAATCCTGTTTCTTGGTGGGCTGTGCGCACCACACACAGGAGTCTGAGGAACTGTACTTACGTGACGCACCCAGAAGGGCCCTAGTCACTCACATAGCAGTCCCTGGGGAGGTGGTGGCTGGTGCATTTAATCAGATCTGTATAGTTCCCCACAGTTCCTCAATGGTTGACATCATATTCTGGACAGATTAGCAGAATATGGAGAATTACATCACCTTTAGAGATGAGAAAATGGAAGCACAGAGAGGGTAAGCGTTTTGCCTAAACCCACACAGCAGAGCCCATTCTTAAAATCCTCATGTGGGACCTGTCTTGGTTATCATTCAAGAGTCTGTCTGAAACAAGGAGCTGTCCCTTTGCGGGGGCCAAAGTCAAAACCCACCGAAAAGCCCCCTTCTTTTCCCAATGAGAATGCAGGGCTGTGGGTAGATCAGAGCTGTCTGCTCTTATTTCAGGAGCCTCTGTCAAATTCCAGATGGGGAGCTCTTGCTGGCAGGAATGGGGTGCACCCCTGGGTGGGGTGATGGGGCCCATGAGGCGCAGGTTCTCCTCACCGCTGGGTATGGTCACAGCTTTAAATTCTGCCTACCCCCCAGGAGGGCTCCCACTCGAAGGAGAGGGGATCTTGCTGTCGGCATGCTCAGCTGCGTGGGTTTGAATCCCAGCCCCGTGTGATTTGGGCGATTTGCACGCCCTCTCTGTGCTTAAGCATCCCCGTCTATAAAGCGGGGCTGTTAATAAAGGGATTAAATGAGGATTAAATCTACTGGGATTAAATATAACTAGAGTCTGCTTCCAGGCCTGCCAGTGCCAGGCTGAGCCCTCGGCACAATGCCAGCGAAAATTCTCCAGGCTTGGCCCGCCTGTGCTCTTAATCCCAGCACCTCACTTCCTCTCTAGGTAAAGTGACCAAAGTAATTAACATATTAAATACATATGTGTGTATGTATAATCAATATATCAACATATAATCGATATATTGAATATATATGTATATAAGCACACATACACACACATATATTTTTTTTTTAAAGAGAAGGAGGTGAAATGTGAGCTGTCTTTATCTTTTATGTGCAAAGTGCACAGATATGGTCTACCTTTAGGGAATCCAGGAAATAACAGTAATCAAACATTATTTCGGTTTCTTTTTGGTTTTTTTTTTGTTTTTTTTTTTGCAGTACGCGGGCCTCTCACTGCTGTGGCCTCTCCCGTTGCGGAGCACAGGCTCCGGACGCGCAGGCTCAGCGGCCATGGCTCACGGGCCCAGCCGCTCCGCGGCATGTGGGATCCTCCCGGACCGGGGCACGAACCCATGTCCCCTGCATCGGCATGCAGACTCTCAACCACTGCGCCACCAGGGAAGCCCCATTATTTAGTTTTTGAAGGTAGCCACCAGGACTTTAACTGGAGTTCAGAGAGGCAGAGGGCTGAGAGGTGAGAAACAGTTGCTTTGGTATCATAAACTCTGGACAAATCCCATTAGATTTTTTTTTTTATTGAAGTAGAGTTGATTTACAATGTTGTGTTAATTTCTGATTTACAGCAAAGTGATTCAGTTTTACATATATATATATATATATATATGCTTTTTAAATATTCTTTTCCATGATGGTTTATCACAGGATATTGAATGTAGTTCCCTGTGCTCTACAATAGGACCTTGTTGCTTATCCATCCTATACATACTAGTTTACATCTGCTGACCCCAAACTCCCAGTCCATCCCTCCTCACGCCCCTCCCCCTTGGCAAGCGCAAGTCTGTTCTCTGTCTGTGAGTCTGTTTCTCCCATTAGATTTGTTCCCAAGGGCATGGGATCCAATGGAATAGGTTTTCAGTGAGAAGCACGGTGCCATACAGTGACAATGATATTCGGGCTGTGAGTCCAGCCAGGCCCAGCCCTGGGGCCCGGCCAGTGGATGCCCTGCCCACCCCTGCTGGCCATCTGGCCTGAGAGTTTTCCATAGCGCCCTTGCTCAGTCCTCAGCGCAAGCTACAGGTGTCCCCGCCGGGACATAGCTTCACCAGTGACTCACCTCTTCATTTTTAGTACGTCCTCTGAGCCTGCGGCTCTGTCTCTGCAGCAGCTGTCTGTCTGGGGGTCAGGGCCGCTCTGGCCTCACCGCCCTCGGGCCCATGCACAGAGGACAGGGACCGAGGTCCGCACCAGGACCCGTTCTTGACAAGCTGCCCCACTAGGAGAGGGAAGTGAGGACAAAATGCACCCAGAGTGTATCTGGACCCGGGACTGCGTTCTTCTGCTGACCTCCGAATGCGTGGGTCTGGACCAGCCTCAGGATCCTCAATGCCTTGAACGACATCATTAAAACTCTGCTTTAAGGGTCTGTGGGCTGCCTTCCCAGCTTGGTATTTCTGCTGCTCTTCCCCTCTCTCCTTCCAGCAGGGGGTCGACCGCATCACTTCACAGCCACGTGCAGAGGCGCCCACAGCTGAAAGGGTTTTTGCAGCTGTTAACTTACTGGTTCACACCTTCGGGTTTAAGGAGCTTTTAGCTGAAAAGGCCTTTTCTGCCAGTCTCTCCCAAGCTTGAGTAAACAAAAAACCTATTTATGTCTTCAGAACACTTAATTAAGGCAGGGCAGGGATAAAATCAGTGACAGAGTGTAGTAAAAACACAGTCCTTTAAGTCAGGAGAAGGGGGGGTGGGGTCGGGCCAGCTGCGTTCTTGGGGAAGCCGTGTCCCCTTCCAATCTTTGTTTTGTAAAGTTGAAAGAATATCATGAAAGCCCAAACACCCTTCTCCTCCACACCTCAACTGTTAATGCAATGATATTATATAGCCTTGATTTCATATCAAAATTCCCCCAATTATCCCAACGATGTCCTTGAAGGCTGCTTTCTTTTTCAATCTGGCGCCCAAGCATACGACGTTCTTAGTTGTCATTGCTGAGGGTCAGTTCTCCGGGGGTGTCTTGTGTTTCAGAACACCTTGGGAGCAGAAGCCCTGGCTGCCCTTTGTCTGGAAAGGTAGAGATAGTGTGTCCTTCCAAAGCAAAGTGTAGGCAGGCTTACTGTCCAGTATAAGAAAGATAATATCTCCCTCTGGTCCGGGGCGGGCAGGGTAAGATCAGGCAGGCATACTGTCCATTATAAAATACTTGGGTTCCTTCAACTCAAGGTTCCTCTGCTATAATGCAAGGCACTGTGTGTGCGGGTGTCACTTGGCCTTCTTTGAGTGGCCCTGTGGGACCTGGGGCTCGGGGAAAATGGCACGAGAAAATGCTGGCACTCTGTCTACTGCGAAGGCTGTGAGTCACGACATCCTCTGTCTCTGACCCCGGAATCTCCTGTGTTTTGCCAGGGCCCAGGCGACAGTGGCAGACTAACTTCTTAGCTGGCCGGGAAGGTGAAATCTCACATCTTTATAGTGTTTGATAATCATTTTCAGACAAGAGCATGAGTCACTTCACACCCTCAATAGTCATTTCTCTTTTGTCCTTTCTTCTAGAATAATCCCTTGCCTTTCGGTCTGTCTAGGCACTGACAGTTTCAAAGCGTTCAGGCCAGTTGTTTTTCTGTTTGTTTTGGCCGTGCCGCGCGGCATGCAAGATCTAGTTCCTTGACCAGGGATCAAACCCGCGGCCCCTGCAATGGAAGCACAGAGTCCTAACCACTCGACTGCCAGGGAAGTCCCAATACATTCATGTTTCTGTACCACTTTTGTTACCATTTTTTCAATTTAGGGGTTCACAGTTGTCTTGCTTACAAGCTGCACTTAAAAGTAAACGCAAATATCTTCAGGGTTTGACACATGTGGACCCGGGGCCCACGCACAGGGGACTAAAAGCTGTGGAAGCGGCCCCTTCTTCACGCCTCTCTTTTGGCGAATCTACGCAAGGCAAAACGTTTTGGGGTCTTCCAAATGTGGCACACCATCCAAATGGGTTTCAAATGATTTTCTCTGACTAGAAAGCATGATGTCACGTGCATTGGTGTGTATGTGTGCCTGGATCCATAATGCCAAAACGTCACTTCTTGATTTAGAGGGTTTGGGGGATGAAAAAGTTGTTATGCTGAGAAAAAAGTCCTCCTAAAAACACTATGGCTTTTCAGGAGCCGGTATGGCAAACACTCTTTAACTGGACAGTCCTTCTCAGCTACATCTGAATAAAGAAGCAGACAGGATATCTGTTCACATTAAACATACATAAGACTAAGTCTAACCTGGGTAGAGCCAAAGGGAAGCCAGAGTAACTAAGAGGGGTGCAGAGGAGAGAACAGACTCGGAGCTCTTTCTCTGCACCTCAGAGGGACCGAGGGAAAGCTGCCAGGGGCCCTGTATCTCCCCCGCGAGGGCCCCGGGGTGAGCACACTGTGGAGAAGGGCAAACAAATACCATTTCTATTCATTCCTGGAGGAAGACACAAGTCCGGACAGATTTTTTGGTTGTGTGGTTTGCGGCTGAAATGGAGACCAAGGGCATTGAGTAGGAAGCAATGGAAAGGCTCCAGGCTCCTGGCGTGATGCCCGGGGGCTCTGGGGAGGCAGAGTCTGGGTACCAGACTCGAGGGAGGGCATGGCTGTGGGCGGAGAGCTCAGCAAAGCTCCCGGTTCAGCCCCGAGACACAGAGAAGGGCTGAGGGCCTCTTGTCTGCTATCCCTTCGATCAGTAGTTATTAATTGAGCACCTACTGTATGTGTGGCATTGGGGATACAGCCATGGACAAGTCAAACTTGGTCCCCATTCTTATGGAATTTCCAATCAGGGCTGAGATGGGTGGTAGAGAAAACAGTTCATCAAGATAACTTCAGAGACTTACGAATACTATACAAATACAATAGGATAGAGAATAACCAGTATGGAGCTGCTGTTGATGGGGTGGTGAGGGGAGTCAAGGAAGCCCCTTGGGTGGTGGGTTTGAACGGTGAAAGGAGCTGGCCCTGAGTACAGCCTGAGGAAGGGCGTTCCTCACAGAGGACACTGAAGGTGCGAAGGCCCTGAGGCCACCACAAACTTAAGGTGCTCTTTGTAGAGGGAAGAATGTAGAGAGAGACAGCAGAGAGAAGACTGGGGGAAAATAAACAGAGAAAGGGAGACAAGATACAGGAGACGGAAGGGGGAAAGTGAAAGAGACCAGTTGTGAAGGACTGGAGGGAAAGGACAGGAAAATTCATGGAGGGTGTGGGGAACAAAGCCACTGCCTACAGAAATGAATCAATGCATCGTGTGCACGTGGGGGAAGGAAGGAGACGGGGTGCGTGCGAAGAAGGCCCACATCGCCTTCACTCCTGAATGATCCCTACTTGTCTCTGCCTGTGTGGACTTGGCATTTTTGCTGCCTTCGTGTGTGTTTAGTTCTTATTTCCGCAATTAGACTATAAACTTCACAAAGGCAGAGAGCATGCCTTGTAAATTTTTTTCCCTCTTTCTGCACAGCACTTACCACAATGCTCTGTGTACTGTGGGCTCACTAATTATTGTTTGAACAAAGGGATGGATGGATGGACTCTCAACCTAGACCGTGTCTCTCTGCAATTAGCCATGCTGTTTCTATTTGGCAAAGGTTTGGATAAATATTTTGCACACGCACACGTGCCCACGTGGAGCACGAGAATGAACGTGCACTCTAGCTTAACTTAAAGAACAGCTCTGGGGCTTCCCTGGGGGCGCAGTGGTTGAGGGTCCGCCTGCCGATGCAGGAGACATGGGTTCATGCCCCGGTCCGGGAAGATCCCACATGCCGCGGAGCGGCTGGGCCCGTGAGCCATGGCCGCTGAGCCTGCGCATCCGGAGCCTGTGCTCTGCAACGGGAGAGGCCACAGCAGTGAGAGGCCCGCGTACCGCAAAAAAAAAAAAAAAAAAAAGAACATCTCTGACACTTGAGATTAGCAAGTTGGCAAACTGATGCTAGGAGGTTTGGGAAGAGGTAAGGGTTACCTGCTACATCGGGGTGAACATGGCTGCCTGAGCCAGACACACCAGTGTTTAGCAGAGATGAACAAGAACAGGGAGGAGATATCGAAAAGAAGAGGGGAAAGTAGGTTAAGTGCAGCAAGATTGCTAACGCTCACTAGTTTTGAAGTTCCACTCTTCTTCCAGGGAACAAGGCTGTACTATATTCCCCAGGCTTCTGGGCAGTTAGGTGTGGCCACAGGATTGAGTTCCAGCTACTGGAATGTGGGTGGGATCCACGTGTGCTACTTCTAGGCCCAGTCTGTAGAACTTCTCCTGCATACCTTCTCCAGCCGCTGGCTGAATTGAGAGGACTCCAAGGACCTAAAGGAGGGAGGAGCCACAGGATGGACGGAGCCTGGGTCCCTGAGTGACTGTGTGGAGAAGAGCCTGCTGACTGATGGCTCTGCAGCCACTGAGATGTGGAGGTTGTTTGTTACAGCAGCTAACACTGCTTATCCTGACCCATTCAGAAGAGATGGGGAAGGTGAGAAGTAGGGCTTTTCCTTCACACAGAAGAATCCAGAAGAAGGAGCTCTCTACCCAGTGGTATCTAGAGGCCAGCTACAGGGACATCGCCCAGGAGCATGAAACGCTTCTCCCTGTGACACCAGGGTAGTGGACAAGCCCAGGAAAGGAAGGACAGAAGGGCTTCATTTCCCACAGGTAACAGGTAACAGAACAGGGGCATCTGAAGTCAAGCCACCTGACACGGGGGCCACAAATTCCATATTTTATTTATTTATTTATTTATTTGCAGTATGCGGGCCTCTCACTGCTGTGGCTTCTCCCGTTGCGGAGCACAGGCTCCGGATGCGCAGGCTCAGCGGCCATGGCTCACGGGCCCAGCCGCTCCGCGGCATGTGGGATCTTCCCGGACCGGGGCACGAACCCGTGTCCCCTGCATCGGCAGGCGGACTCTCAACCACTGCGCCACCAGGGAAGCCCAAATTCCATATTTTAAAAACAAGAGGAAAAAAAAGGTATGATAAACAAATAGGAAAAAAGAGGTTTGATTGGAACTTCATCCTGAAAAATAAATCTAAAAATAAGCCAAGTTCATTTTTATTTACCAAAGTGTGGTAACCGCTTTAATGCTTAGAGCAGACAAATGACCAAGGATGATTTTTTTCTTTTACTTTCTGTGTTTTTCCCCCAAGAAAATTGTCTAAAAGCATGATTGACATCCTTCCCTTCACATTTGACCTTTTCACAGCCCTTGTGGTTCAGAGTTGATCTTTTTTTTTTTTTTTTTTAAGTTCAAGGGTTTAGTTCGTTACAGCACTATTTACAATAGCCAGGACATGGAAGCAATCTAAATGTCATAGACAGAGGAATGGATAAAGAATATGTGGCACATATATACAATGGAATATTACTCAGCCATAAAAAGAAACAAAATTGAGTTATTTGTAGTGAGGTGGATGGACCTAGGGTCTGTCATACAGAGTGAAGTAAGTCAGAGAGAGAAAAACAAATACCGTATGCTAACACATATATATGGAATCTAAAAAAAAATGGTTCTAATGAACCTAGGGGCAGGACAGGAATAAAGACGCAGACGTAGAGAATGGACTTGACATGGGGAGCGGGAAGGGTAAGCTGGGACGAAGTGAGACAGTGGCATGGACATATATACACTATCAAATGTAAAATAGATAGCTAGTGGGAAGCAGCCGCATAGCACAGAGAGATCAGCTCAGTGCTTTGTGACCACCTAGAGGGGTGGGATAGGGAGGGTGGGAGGGAGACGCAAGAGGGTGGAAAAATGAGGATATATGTATATGTATAGCTGATTCACTTTGCTGTACAGCAGAAACTAACACAATATTGTAAAGCAATTATACTCCAATAAAGATGTTAAAAAAAAAAAAGATGTGGTACATATATACAATGGAATACTACTCAGCCATTAAAAAGAAGAAGATAATGCCATTTGCAGCAACATGGATGGACCTAGAGATTATCGTACTGAGTGAAGTCAGTCAGACAGAGAAAGACAAATATCTTGATATCACTTCTATGTGGACTCTAAAAAATGGTACAAATGGACTTATTTACAAAACAGAAATAGAGTCACAGATGCAGAAAACAAACTTAAGGTTAGCAGGGGGGAAAGTGGGGGAGAGAGGGAGATGGGGATTGACATATACACACAGTACTATATATAAAAGAGATAACGAATAAGGACCTACTGTAGAGCACAGGGAACTCTACTCAATACTCTGTAATGGTCTATATGGGAAAAGAATCTAAAAAAGAGTGGATAGATGTATAACTGATTGACTTTGCTGTACAGCAGAAACCAACACAACACTGTAAATCAACTACACTCCAAGAAAAATGTATAAATAAATAAATAGCAAAAAACGTTCAAGGGTTTAGTTGCCATTTCCAAGGGCTTATATTAATCCTTTCAAATTCCAGTCACAGTCCTGCAGGCGTGATTTAGTATCGCTGGGTGAAGTTGGATCAGCCACTGTCCCTCAGGTGACTGAGGATACAAGATGCTCTATCACCAACTTCACCCAGCAGATGGTTCCAAAGTGTGTGTCTTTCTTTGTTCCCCACAACAGCGGTCCCCAACCTTTTTGGTACCAGGGACCAGTTTCGTGGAAGACAATTCTTCCATGGACCGGGGGTGCGAATGATGGTTCAGGCGGTAATGCGAGCAATTCCGGGGGCGGGGGGGATGGTTCACGCAGTAATGCGAGCGATGGTTCAGGAGGTAATGCAAAAATGGGGAGCGATGGGGAGCCGCCGATGAAGCTTCGTTCACTAGCCCACCGCTCACCTCCAGCTGTGCGGCCTGGTTCCTAACAGGTTGCGGACAGGTACCAGGGGTTGGGGACCCCTGCCCTACAGGACGCGCTAAGCCAGGCCTCTGCAATTGCCACGCCCCACCTGAGGGACTTAAAGAAGCGGCATCTTGCAAGGGGGATCCCCTCCATGGAACTTTAAGCCATTTTGGCTTTGGAGCCACTGGCTGACATGAGCTGAGTTTGGAATGCTGAACCTGGATCTTCTGGAATGTTCCCAGGCTGCTGTTTACCCTGATTCTGGCCATCCACTGCATTTCCTACTACTGTTTTTCCAGCCCACTTAGCTATTCATGGGGAAAATATCACAGTGGGTAGAAAGTTTTTGCTCAAAAGCCAAACAAAGAGAAGAAAAACCAGGGCAAAGGGAAAGCAGCTTATTAAAAAAGAGACTTTGAGAAATACCGAACGCTCTCGTTAAGCAAATAATTTCCCAGGGTTCCTTAACGTACAAAGAAACTCAGGAGCTGCAAAAATAATCCAAGTTCAAGAAAATACCCCCGTTTCAGATTTGCTTTCTGTACATTCGCTAGAGTTTGCCCATGGTGAGGCTCCTGGCACCTGCCAGGATCAAGGACCCTGGGAAGACTCTACTTTGAAGCCAGCTGGACAGAAAGCTGGACATCTGGAATCTCCTTAGAATCTCTCCTCTTGCCCGGACCCAAAAAAGTGGCTTCTCTATAGTCACACTTTTTGCCTAGGTTTCTAATCAAAGAGGAAGTGGAGGGGGAGGAAATGTTTTTTCTTGGAACAAACAGCTGGATTCTTCTTACCATTCAGGGCTCTGCTCAGATGTCACCTCCTCTGGATGCCTGCCCTGATTAGTCTGCCTAATCGCCCCACCCTCCTCTGCCAGTCACTCTATTCGGGTACCTTGCTTTGCGGTCTCCATATAATGTATCGTCACCTAAAATTATGAGGTTCACTGTTTTGTGTCTCTCACGCTATTAGCCAGCAATGCCATGGAGGAAGGAACTTTCTCTGTTTTATGCACCAATCAATCCCTAGCCCCTGGAAAAATGCCGGGCACATAGTAGATGCTCAATAAAGGTTTGGTGAATTAAATTGAATCCTCACGTTAGAAACATTGAAGAAGAAATGGTAGAAAACATTATTGCATTCCAGAAGGACTGGACCCTACCTCCTGGGAGTTTCTTTACAGAAAAATGGATATATATGCTATTTTTATTTTTCCATAGGAGATGCAATGAATGCAACTCTTGTGCAAAGCATGGCATGAAATAACCAGGGTCATTGTGAAGAACACAATGAGATAATTGTGTAAAGTATTAATACTTAACGGAGTGTCTGGTATATTGTGAGTGTTCAGTGAATATTGGCACTTAATAACTCATACTGAGCTCAAGGTCAACTAAGTTCTGTCTTTTCCACAAGTGCTGTTATAAATTCATATCTTCCATTTCCAGTCCTTCTGTTTTTTTAAGATGTGGTTTGATCTCTGTACAATTCATCTTACTATGCTTTGCTCAAAGCATTACATCATTCATCAGACTGTTCTTCCCAGCTTTGTATCATTTTTTAATGTGATCAGCACATCTTTGAAGGTCTTGTGAAAAATCACTCATAAAAATGTTGACGTGAATGAGACAATGGAATATTATTCAGCGCCGAAAAGAAACGGGCCACGAAAAAGACATGGAGGAACCTCAAAAGCTAAGTGAAAGAAGCTGATCTGAAAAGGCTACATGTGGTATGATTCTAACTATATGACACTCTGAGCAAGGCAAAGCTATGGAGACAGTAAAGGGATCTGTGTTTGCCAGGAGTTGGGGGGAGGGGCTGAATGGGTGGGGCCCAGGGGAATTTTAGGGCAGTGAAGCTATTCTGTATAATAGTGTAAAGGTGGGTACACGACCTTATACATTTGTTAAAACCCGTAGAACCATACAACAAAAAAGAGTGACTCTTAATGGGCTTTAGTTAATAAAAAGAGACCAATATTGAGTCATCGATTGTCACATAGGTACTGCTCTAGTACAAGATGTTAATAACAAGGGAGGCTGTGGGGAGAAGACAGGGTAGGTGGTACTCTCTGTACTTCTGCTCTATTTCCTCTAACCCTAAGACTGCCCTATATAATAGCTTTTTAATTTTTAACAAATGCCTTCTCTACCTAAGGAGTCTGGGTTTGAATTCTGTCTCTGCCACTGACTCCACCGTCACCTCTAGTCATCACTTGGACAAGTTACTTAGCCTCTCTGAGCCTCAGTTTCCTTGTCTGTAAGATGGGGATCATAATAGCATCTACCACATAGGGCTGTTGTTAGAACTGAGTGGGCTGGTACGTGAAAAGTACCTAGAACAGTGGTTGGTGCAGAAGCGTTCTGTAAGTGCTACATAAGTGTTAGCTGATATTATTATTATTATTATTGCCATCATCACAGGGATACACTAGAAGCGTCAATGGTAATTGTAACTTGAGTTAATTAGAGGAAGAACAGAGCTGGTTGGGCACCACTGATCAGCACCCCCCCAATCAGACAGAACCCCAGGACACTGGCTGTCGACAGCGCCAAGTTCTCTCCACCTGAAAAATCATTAAACGTGCGCAGTGCCAATTTCCTTCCGGGCTAAGCCAGCTGGGAAACCACTGGTGTCTGGTTCTCTTCACCAAGAGAGTAAGCTTTTGCAGTCCTCCTGGGGAGAAGGTTTGAGGTTAGGAAGCCCCAGCACCCCATTCCCTTTGGCTGAAGGGGGCCAAGCACTTGTTCACTTCAGAGCAAGGTTCCCAATGGGCTGCAGCGGTGGGAAGAGTAGAATCCCATGATGACGCAGGGCAGGCGGGCTCAGGCACCATGACCCAAGCCGGTTGCTTTGCACCCCTCTTCTCTGCCACCTCCCGTCACCTCGACCCACCGCATCACCTCGCAGGCTCCGCCCAGCTCCGCGCAGGCGCGCAGTGGGGCTGCTCTGACCTCAGGGCACTGCTCAGACGTCTGGATGCTTCCCTGGGGTTTCTCACACGTGTAGGGACCTGCCTGGCCCTTGTGCATTTGAAACCCGAGAGGGTGGGGCATTCAGATCCACGGGGTCACCTGCTGATGCAGGAGCACTGCCCCTTCCCATCCTCCCGGGGGACAGTTGTGAGGCTGCCTCTCGTAAGAATGTCCTACAGGACAGAGCTCCGGCTGATAAGGACGGGACCCCTCCTGCCCTTCTCCCTCAGTTCTGTTCCCTGGGACCACAGTTGCAAACAAACCACCTTCTTGCAAGCCTGAAGCTCTGCTTTAGGACTGAACCCAGGCTAAGACACTGGCTGTCTGCAGGTGGCATCTAATCTATCCCCACCTTTCATGCATGAATGTGGTCCACGGACACACACACACACACACACACACACACACACTGATGTGTTCCCATCACCCTCCCAAACGCCATCCACAGGGAAAGGCTCTCCCAAGCAACAGCCATGAAGAACCAAAGGACCCAGTCCCCAGGGGTGGAGTCGGATGTGCTCTGTGCTGTCTGCAACATGCTAGCAGCACCCGAGGGGCTGGGTGCAAGTCAGCCGGGACACGGAGGTTTCTGGGGGCGGGGAGGGGTGATGTCTGGTGGAAGAGCTGCAGACGTGCACCCCTAAATTACAATATTTTCCTTCTCGAGGCGGAATGAATGCAGCCTCAGACAGAAGCTGCCCTGCAGCTGTTTGCGGCCGGGGCCCCGGGGCAGGCTAGTGACTTTGACAAGGGGGATTGGGATGCAACCTGACAAAGGGACCACTGTCTCTGAGGGAACTTGACATGAGCCCGGCAGAGCCAAGCGGCGGGAGTTTGCACAGCTGCGGCTGGAAGCAAACATGTACTTTTAGCTGACCTGGGCCCGTGGCTTCGTGCATTAAACCTGACACTTTCCAGATGTACGGCGCCCTCCCTCTGGCACCGTCCACAGCACCAGGTCCCCGGGTCCACACGCACTCACGACGCGGCCCTGTCAATGCCTCATTGTGCTGGGAACCCCGGGCCTCTCCTGCAAACTCTGCACGCCGACCTGAAAGCGAGTCCCCCAGGCTGAGCTGGAGATTTACAAGCTGGATTTCAAACTAGTTCAAGTTCAAAGTCAGCGTAACAGCAGCTGCCACTCTGACTGCCATCACTCTTCATGCCTGGCTCCAGGTTGGGAGGTGAGGGGATACTGAGTATGCCTTCCAGAGGGTTCTTTTCAACCTGCCTTAGGGTGAACCCCAAGATTTCCACCACCAAGGGGGAGGCTCAGCTGGAGTTTGGAGGTACAGGCGGGTATCCCGACATGGCCACTGCCTCTCAGTCCCACCTGGGCTGAAGGAAAGCACGTGACCCTGATACATGGACACAGGCAGGCCACTTGGGGACCCCAGCTGCCGTGGGCACCCCAGGAGAGGGGGTCACAAACCCGCGCCGTGGCACGAGGCTTCTCCAGCACCATCCGTTCTGGAAATTACACCACTCAGCAGTGCTAACTGGAGGGTAGGGGTAACAGATGCTCTAGGGCACTACAGTGATGGAGGCCAAGTGACAGAGGCATGACAGAGGTGGGCGGGACACTTGGACATTCTCTTGGGCAGGAGGTGACTTGCTTGGCTGGGGGACTCCCCCTCCGTGGCGTCTCTGAACTCAGGCAGGAGAAGCTGGGCTGGACCCCCAGGTCCACGGAGGGTGTGGCCCCCCTGCTGGGTGCAGATACAAGAGGAGCCATTGTCCCACCTGCTCGTGGTTGACGAAGGGTAAAAGGAGGTGACCAGTGGCGGGGAGAGTGCTTTGTTGAATCGACAGGGCCGACTCACAGGGTATTTTTCCTCCTGGAACAAACCTGAGGAGTTGAGGACACACTTGCTCAGGGGAGCCAGAAAGGGCACCCGGAGGCTCAGAGGCCCCAGAGCTCACCCCTCAGGCAACCCCAGGAAGCAGCGAGCACCCTTCAATTCCTTCCCTTATTAAAGCATTTATTAATGTGTGCTCTTCCATGGGCTCTGAGTGTAGAGCGCATCATTTCTCTGCATCTTCATTTTTATTGGGGTACAGTTTTCACATGTAGGAAGCACACATCTCAAAGGTCCAGCTCTGTGCATTCTTACATATGTGTACACTCCGTGACCGCCGGCCAGGTCCAGATGTAGAAGATGTCACCCCGAGGGCTCCCTCAAGCCCCCTCCCAGTCAGTAGCCCCAGAGAACCCTCCACATGGACTTTTATCATCACTGACCACTTTTGCCTAAAGATGAACTAAGATTCATCGTTTTGTCTCAAGGCGGAGAGACTGACAGCTTGGTAAAATGTAAATGGTGTCATATAATATGTCATCTTGATTAACCCTTCATTTGTTTTATTCCCCTTTCTTCTTCTTGATCTCTTTTTCCATTTCTGACACCATGGAGGATGAGGCGATGGGGAAGGGGGCGGGCTGTCTTGGGTCTTGTCGTCTTGGGGGGTCACGTGCTGATGGATTACTGGGCCACGTAACAATCAGCCACAGTACCTCAGAGAGGGGCCAGCTGAGTGACTTGGCTGGGCTCGCTCACGTGTCTGGAGGTCAGGTGGCCACTGGCTGCTCTGGGTTGACCTTGGTGGGGAGTTGACCTTGGTGGGCTAGCCTGGGCATGTTCTGCAAGTGGAAATCTGCAAGACCCCTTGAGGTCTGGCCCGGGAACTGCTTCACTATCACATCTACCTCATTTCTATTGGCCAAAGCCCAGAGTTAGAATAGGAAAGCACCACAGTGTTCCAAAGCGAAGAGCTCATGACCTAATCACCCCAAAGACCCCGCTCCTAACACCATCACATTGGGGGTTAGGGTTCCAGCCTATGAACATCGGGGGGACACAAACATTCAGTCTATAGCAGTCATGGTGCAAGGGAGTGTCTGGATCCTTGAAGGTAATCATCAAAGAGGGTCTTTATTAATTGAGGAGGGTGGTTAAGCCTTTTATCTCCACTAACTTCTGGGGAAGAAGGAAGGGGGTGCCCTCAGAACTCACTGCAGCATTCCTGGGCCTCCCCATCGGTTGTGAGGCCCCCGGTTGTGAGTCCTGAAGCTCTGTTCCTTTTGTTCCGTGGTGCGGAGCCCTGGCGTGGGCTGGGTCCCTGTCCTCCCGGGGGAGACCGTGTCCCGGAGGCCCTGCGGAACCACTATCCCGGCTCCCTGTTCTCCACTCCTCTGGATTCTGCAGATCTGACCTCATTTCCATCCGCCCTGTGAACTGGTCCATTCTCCTACCCACAGCCTGATCACACGCTCCACCTGTCTGGTTACCTCCACAGCTCTGAATCCTCCCTTTGTGGAGCTGGTGGGGAAAGGAGCTCTTTGGAGCACCAGAGAGATGCTCTCTGAGCCCTGCCTGTGGACAGCAAGTATGGGCTTGGTGTCTTCCGGGAAAGGAATGAACAAAAAGAAATCCGGAGCCGTGGCTCTCAGACCGGGAGAGGTCGGGTGGCCCGGCGCACTCCTGGCCACGGGAGGAGATGCCAAGGAAGGGCCCTGTGATGCGGCTGGCAGTCTGGACAGCATCCACGAGTGTGAGCTCCTGTGGCCGGGGCGTCTGAGAAGCGCAGCCCAATTAAACACTGAGGTTCTGGGGACTTGCCTGGCGGTGCAGTGGTTAGGGATCTGCAGGGGGCACAGGTCTGATCCCTGGTCAGGGAACTAAGATGCTGCATGCCGCACGGTGCGGCCAAAAAACAAAACAAAAACAAAACACTGAGGTTCTTGGAAATGTAAGCTGGTGAGATGAATTCCCCATGAGTTAGTACACACTCACACACGTGCACACAGAGAGAGACAAGAAATAGGCAAAGACGAGCCCTGCAGTGGATTGAATTGTGTCCCCCCAGAGAAAGGTCCTAACCCCAGGGACCTGTGAGTGTGACCTTATTTGGAAATAGGGTCTTGCAGACGTGAGCAAGCAAAGATGAGGTCGCCCTGGAGTGGGGTGGGCCTAACCCTAATGTCAGGCGTGTTCAGGAGAAGGTCAGAAGACAGACATCCAGAGGAGGAGGCCGTGTGCAGATGGGGGCAGAGACCGGAGTGATCCGCCTACCAGCCGAGGGGCCCGAGGATGGCCGGTGCCACCAGAAGCTGGGGGAGAGGCCTGGGACAGATCCTTCCCTGGAGGCCAGAGGGAGTGGCCCTACCCACCACCTTGATTTCAGACTTCTAGATTTGGAACTGTGAGAAAATAAATTTTGTTTTAAGCTGCCTCGTTGTAACTTAGCCGTCCTAAGAGGCTAATACGGGGCCTTAGGAGGGGCAGGAAAAGGAAGAAACCCCTCCCATCTCCTGCCGCCTTCGCATACTGGCGTTTGAACACAATGTCCTATTTGCCCAAACATACATTTATCTGCTTAAACATTTGCCACATGGCCAGCGGCCTGGACTTAGGTGAAGCACCAGGGTTACACTGCTCTGCTCAGAGGTGATACCAGTGTCATTACTACACCCAGAAGGCCCTGCAGGATCTGGTCCCACCCTCGTGCTCTGACTGAGGCTACAGCTCTGGCCTTTGCTCAGAGCTGCGCCAGCCACCCGGCCCTCTTGCTGATCCGTTTCTGGGAACTAGGATGTGGCTGTCTCTGCGGGGCCTTTATTCATCCCACCACACGCGACAAAGCAGACTGTTGATACTTAAGATTTATTTGGGTGGCTGGGGAGGGGGGTGTCAGTGGGGCTGTCGGGAAGGCTGTCCTCGGAGCACCTGCAAGTCCGTGCTCAGTAAATGTTTGCTACCCTCGTTATTAATATTGTTATTGATGACCCAGGGAGATCTGAGCTCACCCTCTACAACTGGCGAGCTCTACAGACAAACCATTGGAAGGAATATCGACATACATACACCAACATAATGCATACAACAGGGAGCCCCTCTGAAGATGTTCACAAGGGAAAAATCATTAGAAATCCCTTAATAGGGAAAATGTCACATAAAGGAAGTAGAGGTATGGGTCCTGAGCTAAGACGGCAGTTTGGAAAGAGCTTAAGGACTTTCTTCACGAGGGCTTCGTTGAAGCAGATAAAACAAAGATTCTTCTTGCCAGCAGGTTCAGGACGCGCCAAGCTCCAGCCATTCTCCTGTCCCCAGGAGCACAGGACAGCCCTACCCACCCACCACGGCCCCAGTGCACACGCCAGCCCCAAGCAATGCAAATTCCAAGCATCACGGAAACATGACTTGCCCCAGGGTCTCAGTGACAGAGATGATGGGTCATGATTTCAAGAAAGCTGACCTCGTGCTTCTGAGATTCCACACAGAAGGAACTACCTCTGTTTCTCTGTGATGTAATCAATACGGAGGCTCTGCTTACTCTGTTTGGTTCCCAGAAGCCTGGTCCAGGAACTCCTGGAGGATGGGACGTGGTCGGTGGTGGGGGGAGGGCGGAGATAACGGCCATATCTTTGTTTCCTTATTTCTCCGCGTGGAAACCCACCTTCCCTGCACCGTCTCCCCTTCCCAGTCCCCACGCGGGAGAAAGAAGGGCTGAACATCCCTTCAACCCGGCCAGCCCACTCTTCCAAACCCGTCCGTTTGCCCACGTGAGGCCCACGCGGAGGCAGCCGACACTGGGCTGGGATGTGTTAGGATTCTGCAGAGCAAACAGGCTGGAGGGGGCCCTGGATCACCGCTGGGTTCCTACTGGCTGGAGGCGGGGTCTGCTCGCTCCTGAGAATGGGGAGGGGGTGACTCTGATGACTTTATTTGTTTTGGTTCTTGGTTTTTCGATAAATTGCTGCCCAAGGTTTCACGGAATCTGGCGCATGTGGAAGCGTGGAGCTCCGTACAGACCTCCTGGGATCAGGCCGGGGAGGCAGTGTGGCCACCGACAGGGAGACCTGGGGGTTGTCTGAGACCCCACTCCTGTCTCTCCCCTTGGCCTCCTAGGTCAGGGGCATCACCAGACCAGGTCCAGGCCCCCTCCTCTGCACACCCACCCTCTGCTTTAGCTCCAGCCCTCACACCTCACCTGGATGATGACCCCAATTCCCCTCCCCAAATAGTTCCCGTTTATTCACCTCTTACCGTGTGCCACGTGGCTGCTAAACCTTCCAGGTTTTTTTTTTTTTGTTGTTGTTGTTTTTGTTTTTGTTTTCTCTCTGCGGTACGCGGGCCTCTCACCGTTGTGGCCTCTCCCGTTGCGGAGCACAGGCTCCGGACGCACAGGCTCAGTGGCCATGGCTCACGGGCCCAGCCGCTCTGCGGCACGTGGGATCTTCCCGGACCGGGGCACGAACCCGTGTCCCCTGCATCGGCAGGCGGACTCTCAACCACTGCGCCACCAGGGAAGCCCCCTTTCAGGTTTTAACTCTTCTAAGCCTCCTCATAACCTTATAACGTAGAGACTAATTTTATCCCCATTTTACAGGGAAGGAAACTTAGGCACAGAGAGTAAACTCGCCCAAGACCACATAACAAGGGGCAGAGCCAGGATGTGAACCCAGGCTGTTTCCCAGGCCTACACTCTAACCGCTACCCTATACTGCCACCCTCTACTCTGTCATCCTGGTGTTTTGTTTTGTGTTGTAGTGATTTTTTTTTTTAGAGAGCAAATCTATGCATGTCAGTTTCCTCCTTAAAGTCTTCAAAGTTCCCCCGTGGCTTTCAGGGTCTCACCTCCACGGCATGACAGGTGAGGCCTTGCGTGATCTGGCCTCCGCTGGCCCATTGCTTGTTATTTCCTCTCACGGTCCCCTGGGTGAGCCTATGGGCCTTTGCACAGGCTCTTCCCCATCTTGGCAGTCCCCTCCCCCAACACCCACCTGGCTAATCGGTGCTGGTCTTTTAAGGTTCAGCCCAGAGACCACTTCCCTCCCCCACTGTCACCTCTACGGCCCCTGTCTCCCCGACCTCAGTGAGGACCCACCCTCCTGACGGTGCTTAGAACTCAGTGTCCTAACTCTCGTTGTCTCTTTACGACTGTTTTGCCCATCAGACTACCGGCTCTACGGGACAAAACAGTAGGTTATTCACCTCTGAATCACCGGAGGCTCAGAGAGTTGCTCCAAAAGGTTTGTTGATGCCTGGATCGACGTTCCCCATCCCTCCCGAGGGCTCAGCTGCCCAGATGGAGCACAGAGTAGCGCTTGATAGAAGCTTGTCGCTGAGCCGGGAGGGAAAGCGGCTGGCCGATCGCCGAGACACCTTCCGCGAGGCCCAGGGCGGGTCTGCATTCCCCCCAGGTCTGTGAAGGGCTGAAACGCGGACTTGTCCTCACTCGAGCTGTAAGAGGAACACTCCATGCCAGTCACGTCCTGTCCTGGGCCTCGGTTTTCCTTGGAAAGGTCGGCTGTATTCGTTTTCCTGGGGCTGCTGTGACAAGCGACCACGAATGGGGTGGCTTAGAACAGCGGCAGCGATCCTAAGAGCAGCTCCCTCCAAAGTGCTCTCCATCATAGTTCAACACACTCCTACCCCGAGCCCTGAAGCTCCACTCCCAGGTAATTACCCGAGAGGATGGAGCGCGGATGTTCACGCGAAGCTCTGTGTGTGAATGTTTACAGCAGCTTTATTTGTAACAGGCTGAATCTGGAAACTACCCAAATGTCCATCAGCAGGTGGGTGGATAAACCACCGGCGGTGTGTCCACACAATGAAGGCCTTAGCCAGTGATCCAGATGAGCTGGAGGCACACGGCGCGGATGAGTGTCCGATTCACGAGGCGTAGGGAGAGAAGCGGATGCAAAACCACCACGTGGCTCCATTCATGGGCAATTCTAGAGCGGATGAGACCTGGCTTAGGTGATGGAGGTCAGCCTAGCGGTCATCTCTGGGGGGATTAAGCGGAAGAGGCTGGACTTTCTCTGCGGGGGTGGGGGACAGGATGTTCTAGATCTTGACTGGGATGTTAGCGATCCAGGTGTAGACGAGTGTCAAACGCAGATCTGTGCATTTCATTACATGTAGATCACGCGTCACCTTTTAAAAAGCTCCTTTCGAGATTTAATCCGGAGGAAGCTGCTGAGGCTGAAGCTGTGCCCCCAGGGCGCGCCTCCTCCGCCTAGATTGATCCTTTGCTCACAGCTCCGTGCGGGGGTTTGGAGGCAGCAGGTGAAGCTCTGGGCCCGTGGAATCGCCCCACCTCCAGCTGCCACCTCCTGGCCCTCGCTCTCCTCCCAGGCTCTTATTCCACTGCTGTGGGGATGCCCTGAACAGACTGTGGGCAGGAAGCAGGTTCGAATCCTGAGCGGGGTCTGCTCCCTGCTGCCCTGAGGCCCTTGGCACCCCCTCCCCTTCCAGTCTAGGATTTGAGTCCCTGGACCAGGGAAGGGCAGATTTAGCCTGTTTTCCCAGCCCTGAGCCCGCAGCGGGGTGCTCTGTGAAATGACACCTATAGAGATGCTAAATCTTAAAATCCTTTCAGATTGCCACCCTCGGTGAGTCCAGCCTCCTCAGTTCAAACCAAAAGGCTGAGCTATTTTACTATGTTTTCACTCCTCTAAAAACTAAAATCCGAGTAAGGTCTATGCCAGAGTTCATAGCATCTTACTTGTGTGGATTCCCTACACTGACACGTGCTCTTGGTGTCAGAGGTCAGCACTGGGGGAAGCTGGGTGAAGGGTACATGGGATTCAGGAGAGCAGGCAGGACTCTGTACTTTTTTTTTTTTTTTTAGCCACTTCTTGTGAGTCTTAACCTATGCTAAAATTAAAAGTCATAATAAAATGAAAAAACAAACAGTAACAGCAGAATCTCTGGGCTCCTGCCATGCAGGTTGTCCAAGGAAGGAATCTTTTATCAGTGTGTGTGCTTGCATGTCTGTCTGTCTGCCCAGGGGGGTGTGCTTCTCCATGCTTTCCTCTGTGTGAAAGCATCAATATTTTGGGCATATGTGTACTGCAGGATTTTCGTGCACGGGCTCCCAGACTGCCTGGTTTTGAATCTCATATCTACGGCTTACTATCTATGTGTTCTTGGGCAAGTTACTTAACCTTTCTGTGCCTCAGTTTCCTCATCTGTAAAATGGGCGCTCACAGTGCCTGCCTCCTTGGTCTGTAGTGGGGATGAATCGACTTCTAATAATTGTAAGTGCCTGGCACTTGGTGGGCACTCACACGGCATGTACGGTCACCTTTGAAGCACGATGCTAGCTTGCGATCAGTCCCCTGGGAGCTGAGCATGACTTGGTGGTGTCCTGTGTCCCCTACTTCATTCGAATCTTCAGGGAACGTTCATAATGAGAGCGCCTTACGTGCCTGGTGTTAAATTCCCAGAGTCGTGAGCACAGCGCCTACAGAATTACCCAGAGCCCAGCCCACCACACCCTTCTCTGTCTATACTGTGAAGAGACCTCCATGAAGTGTGTGGTTAGGGGGACAGAAGAGTCAATGGTGATTTGCAACCTCTTGAAAGCCCCCAAGCCCCTTCCTATAGGTTTGACTAAATGTGCCCACTTTCCCTCCGCCACAAAAGTTTCACAGGCCTCTATTTCTTAAAATGAAAATTATTTTGTTTTCAAGCCACCTGAGATAAAGAAGCAGGCAGGGGATGGGGTGGGGTGAGGGGAGCTGTCACCACAGAATTAAGGGGAGACTCACTGTTCTGGGGGCCCCAGTTAAGCAAGTTCGACCCCTTGTAGCAGAACCCAAGCCCCCTGCCCTAGCTGGCAACCTCAGCCCTGCCTGCGAGGAAAGACCCATCTCAGTGCTCAGAGCTGGATCCACAGTTGTTCCCGGCTTTGGTCCTGCCTGTTCTCCTGAGCCATCAGGCTGTGATTCCAGTCTTATGGGGGCGGGGGTAGGGTGAGACTTGGCCCTGGAAGGGCCTCCATCTCCCCTCTCCACGGTGGCTCCCGGTACAAAGCTCCCTTTGATTCTCCACAGCCTGGTTTTCTGGTTTTTTAACAGGAGGTGGGGATTTTTTTTTTCTCCTCTGGCAGCGTGGTGCTGAAATGTTTACACTCGAGGGGTAGAGGAAAGGGGCTCTGCTCTCCTTCAGTGCCTTCAGACATTCCCGGGAGGAAATGAAGTAAAGGGAGATCAGAAAAGTCTGCCTCTGTTCAGAGCCTGGCGGGAAAAGCACGCCGTGAACAGCGCGCTCTCACTTGGTCTCCATAGGTCTGCGGGAAAAGCACGCCGTGAACAGCGCGCTCTCACTTGGTCTCCATAGGTCTGCGGGAAAAGCACGCCGTGAACAGCGCGCTCTCACTTGGTCTCCATAGGTCTGTGGTGAATCTACCCACTGATGTAGGGACCAGAAAGGGACAGGGACCAGGAGAAGACACAGCAGCCTGACAGCAAGGCTCGCATGCCAGCGCCTCCACCTACTGGCTGACTCTGGGCCTCAGTGCTCTCATCTGTGAAATGGGAGCAATGACAGTACCTACCGTGAGGGCTGCTGAGAGGTTAAATGTGTTCACTGTACCCCGTGAACAGCAGCCACACAGGGAGGGCTCAATGAAGCATCACTTTGTGTGTGAGAACGGGCACTACTTGGGTAGATTTTACATTTTCTCAACTGAATATTGGGAAGAAAAACATTAGAAGGGGAGGGACAGAAGTAAGAAAGTAGAGAGCGAAGGAGGGAGGGAGGAAGGGGGAAGGGGTCCTTCCCATGCAGATGCCCATCAAAGGGGTGCCTGGGGCAGGGGTTGGGGGGGTGGAGGGCTGATAGAATGTCCGTCACAACTACACACTGTCCACCCAGCTTCCTTGAGGGCCGTCCCCAGTGTGGAGAGGTGAGTTCCATACACCAAGAGCAGAAAGGTCACTTTTCTTCCCATTTAAAAAAATTGTCATAAAATACACGACATAAAATCTACCTTGTAAATCCTTTCTAGGTGTACAGTTCAGTGGCATTCACACATCCATCTGTCGTGTAACCATCACCACCGTCTATTTCCTTTTGTCACCATTGCAAACAGAAACTCTGTCCCCATTAAGCAATAACTCCCCATCTTCCCCTCCCCCAGCCCTCGGCAACCTCTAATCTACTTTCTGTCTCTATGAATTTACATATTTGGGGTATTTTATGTAAATAGAATCACACAGTGTTTGTCCTTTAGGGTCTGCCTTCTTTCACAGGACATGATGTTTTCAAGGTTCATCCGTATTGTAGCACGTGTCAGGGCTTCAGCCCTTTTTATGGCTGAATCATATTCCACTGCATGCACGGACCACATTTTGTTTATCCATCCATCCGTCAAGGGACATGTGGGTTGTTTCCACTTTTTGGCTGCTGTGAAAGGAAGGCTGTACCACTGAACACTTCAGCGTTCTCGAATCCCCAAATGGTGTGTTGGCTGGTTTCCTACAATGCACACAAGGATGAATTTATTTCTGATCCCCAGAGAAAGCTGCCTCTTCATGAATAAGCATGACATGCCTGGGACAGGACGAGAGCCAACAGCTTGGGGAAAACAGGAGTGAACCATGAAGACAGGTGTCAGGGAGAAAACAAGGCGTGTTGGGGAGTTTGGGGCCTGGGGCTGCCTCGGAGACGTTTATATTCTGAATTCCAAATGCCTGGAATGATTTCTGAATATCAGCTCCTTGGAGAGAGGGAAAGAGAGGTCTCTGAGTAAAAGACTTGAAAAATATTTAGCTCACTGTCAGAACGGAGGACCAGGGAATTGTGCTGGGGTGGGAGGGTCGGGGAGGGTGAGGGAAAGGAAAGGATGGAGATCAAATTTCAGGCTGGTTTCAGCTTTATCTTCTCAGCAGTGCGACCCAAAGCTGGGTTATTTGGTGCTAAGAGATTTTATCAATATGGAGGGACCGACCTGAGGCTTTGCCCTTGAAAAGTCTCCCTCCTCTGAAGAATTCATTGCCTCGTCTGCTTTACTTGCTTTGTGTCCCTCCATCTCTCCCAATCCTGTTCTCTCTTCTGCATTTTTCCCCTCACATTTCTTTTTCTTTTTCTTTTTCTTTTTTTTTTTTTTTTGCGGTACGCAGGCCTCTCACTGTTGTGGCCTCTCCTGTTGCGGAGCACAGGCTCCGGACGCGCAGGCTCAGCGGCCATGGCTCACGGGCCCAGCCGCTCCGCGGCACGTGGGATCTTCCCGGACCTGGGCCCGAACTCGTGTCCCGTGCATCGGCAGGCGGACTCTCAACCACCGCGCCACCAGGGAAGCCCCCTCACATTTTTGTCCCGCTGCATTTCTAACCTCACCGTGTCACTTTGCTGAGGTGTGTCCCTTGTATACGGCATATTGTATTACAGTCTTTGTGTGGCTGAACCAACTTGTATTTATTTTTACAGCAAATACACACTATCTCCCTTCTCTCCTCTTGTTTTAGGTTCTGTTTCAGTCAGCCTTGCAATTTCTACTCTTTAATACCCTTTATCTACGGATACTACTGCCTTCTTTTTCCCTCTAGTGATGTGAAAGATGTCAAACGGTTTTGGTTACACTAATGTCAGCCTTTAAATAAAGAGGATTCAAGTCTCTCTGTAATTATCAAGATCAGGAATGAAACGGTCTCTGTAAAACGAGACGAAGAACATTAAACTAGTTTCCACTTTCTGCTGTCAGTTCCCAGCTTTTGTCTGTATGTAAACTGTGATTTTAGAATATTATTTCTATTTTCAAACATAATGAGATTTTCTTTCAATGACCATTTTTGACCAACATATGTGATTTTGTTGGCGGCCGTACTTTTGCCAGTTACTTAGATCCTGTCATCCATCTCTACTGACATCCTCTTATCTGTTTATCTTTTCCTTCTGCAATCTGGGCAAACCCTTGTTCATTCTCTGTCTCAGATGCTGTCTCTCCTTTGATTTCTCCAAAACACTGGTTTTTATTTAAATTTTTTTCTATTTTTGGCCCCCTCTCCGCTCTCGGGATCTTAGTTCCCCAACCAGGGATTGAACCCAGGCCACAGCTGTGAAAGCACTGAGTCCTAACCACCGGACTGCCAGGGAAGTCCCGCCAAAACACTGTTTTAAATAGTCATCGTAGTTTCCCTTTACTTAAAACATCCCCTTCTCTTACCCAGATCATTTTTTGTCATTTTGGTTTGTTGTCTTGCTTTTTATCTCTTCTCGTCAAGACTGTGGTCCTGTGAGTTATGCTAGAGGTTGGATTTTTTTCCTGTAGGCCAGTGGCTCCAAAGGCCTCTGAGGACGAGAAGGACACAAGTGATTTGTGTTTTACAAAGCACTGGGGCTGCAGTGGTGATGCACACTTCAAGGAGAGGAGAGGTAGCTGGCGGGGGAGCGGGACCAGCTAGGAGGCTGCTGAAGGGAAGGACATTTTTTTCTGCCCCTACGTGATTTTGCCAGAAAAATCACACCCGCTCCCAAACCCCTGTAGAGTTATCCTTTGTTTTTTTTTGTTTTTTTGCAGTACGCGGGCCTCTCACTGTTGTGGCCTCTCCCGTTGCGGAGCACAGGCTCCGGATGCGCAGGCTCAGCGGCCATGGCTCACGGGCCCAGCCGCTCCGCGGCATGTGGGATCTTCCCGGACCGGGGCACGAACCTGTGTCCCCTGCGTCGGCAGGCGGACTCTCAACCACTGCGCCTCCAGGGAAGCCCTTTACTTGGTTTTTGACCTCTTATTATTCCTTACTGGCTTACAAGTCAAAATGCCTTGTTTCCATATTTTATCCGCCATTTTTAGCTGTTTGTATCTGAATGCTCTTCTGAGGACGTTGACCGCACGTTGGAAATGAAAGACTCTGTGCCCTAGTTTTCAGCTTTAAAACATTCACATCATTTTTCTGTGCTTTTCATATGCACAGAGCGATATGGTCCTGGAAGAAGTTCATTTTGATTGTGTGCCAATGACTTTTTTTCCACTTAATTTTTATTTGGCCTCTCTCTTTTTATTATTTAGTTATTTTTGCGGTACGTGGGCCTCTCACTGTTGTGGCCTCTCCCATTGCGGAGCACAGGCTCCGGACGCGCAGGCTCAGCGGCCATGGCTCACGGGCCCAGCCGCTCCGCGGCACGGGGGATCTTCCCGGACCGGGGCACGAACCCGCGTCCCCCGCATCGGCAGGCGGACTCTCAACCACCGCGCCTCCAGGGAAGCCCCATCCTTTGTTATTTTTAAGTCTTAGTGCGTTAGTACAATTATCATCTGATAAACGTTTATCACCTTGTTTCATTTTTCAACATGAAGTCCCAGGCAAAAATCCCCCTCCTCTGCTCTTCTCTATTAAATTTGGTTCCTGGCTTAAGGAGATGACTTCAAGCAACTTTTACTGATACTGGTTTTCTTCGGCTAACAAGAAACTGACAACAACCATAATAGTAGCTGAACTTTTTGAGCACTTTTTACGTGTAAAGCATGATTCCAAGTGCTCGACCTGTATCAATTCATTTAAACCTCAAAACAATCCTATGAGGCTAAGGTTACACCCATTTCACAGATGGGGAGATAGAGTCACCAAAAGGTCACACAGCTTGAAAGCTGCAGAGCTGGGATTCCAAGCTCAGCAGCCCCTGTTCTTAACCAAGAGAACAAACTGTACAGACTAAATGCCCAACAGATATTAACTCTACATCATGTTTAATGTGTTGCTGTGGGTCCTCCCCTCACCCCCAATACCACCTCCTGGCAACGGTCCCGTGGGTGCCTCTGAAGGAAGGTTGCCAGATAATACAGGACGCCCGGTTCAATTTGGATTTCAGATAATCAATGAATACTTTTTTAGTTTAAGTGGGTCCCGACTTGTGGACATTTGGGTTGTTTCCAGTGTGGCACTATTAGGCGTAAAGGTGTAAGCCTTTGTGTGGATATGTTTCCATTTCTCTTGGGTGAACGCCTACCAGCGGGACTGCATCCCGACCAGCTGAGAACAGGCGTTCCAGCTGCTCACATCTTTTTAACATTAATCGCTCTAGTGGCTGAGAAATGGTGGCACCTTTGACTTCTGCCCCACCTACCTCCTTCCCCTGCCTCCCAGCCCCACTCAGTACTTCAGCAATTTGATAGCTGGATTCTTTGGGTCTCACGTCCACCCAAACACAGCCCATCAGGAACAAATACAGAGGGTTAGAGGGCAACCTGGGCTGCTCAGCGGAGGAAACATTAGCGCGTCCGCTCTCGAGATGAAGGATGTGCAGAAAGAAAGACCTAGACCTTTTTATTTTATGCCGGTGCTCAGGGAGCTGGATTCTCCTGGGAGGTAAGCTCTGGAATGAGCCCAAAGCGATGCAGCTTGAGTGTGTGTCAGACACTGGTCTGTGTCGAAGGGGAAAGAGGATGCAGAGAAAAACGCAAACTCAAGTGTGAGGGGCACACTCCCTGCTGGCCCTGGTGCTGCCCAGCCTCTCCCCAGTCACTGGGGCCCCTCTGTTCTCTTCCAACGATAATGAAGCTGGTGTTTACTGAGCACCTGTTTACAGCCCGGTGCTCTGCTCAGGGCTTCAAGTCCGAGATCTCACTTAATCCTCTTCGGCCCCTGAGATGGGTACTATTATTGTCCCAACATACAGAGGAGGGGAATGGAGGCATGGCGTACCGTAAATGCCCAAGGTTATACTTGGCCAAGGTCATCCTGCCAGGGCGGGGCATTCTGTCTCAAATCTCCTTTCTTAGCCATTTCCATGCTCTGCGTGTCCACCTCACCTTCCTGTCTAGGGACCCCAACCTCTCCTGCCTCTTACCTCGATGGAGGTCGTGGCACCAGTTCAACCCGTTATGGAGGCAAAGCTTTTGTCCCAGAGCTGATGTGACAGTTCCAGCATGATCAATATTTTGCCTGAGATAGGTCACCGGGGGCGAGAACCCAGGGTCTCAGGGTCTGTGCCTGCGAGGACGGGGCCTCCGAGAGTCGAGGTTCCTCACGTCACCCACCTGGGAAGATAGGACCACAGAGGCAGATTTTCAGTAAGATGAGGGTTGACTTTGCTGTCTACCAAACTGGGCAACAGAAGCAGGATGGAGGGCCAGCATTCAGAGATGTGCGCTAGAGACCAATCAATGTCCTAGGGAAATGCTGGCATTCCTGTGGATCGCTCTGGCTGACCACGAAGAAGCCAGTGAAAGATGGGAGCAGAGACGGGGCCGGTTAAAAGTGAGATCGTTCCTGCCTACATCCACTCTCTAACCCCCTAGTTTTCCACACTTGTGGGGCCTTATTTCTGTTCTTGGAAACATTCCAGAATCCCCCCAAGCTGGGTCAGTGCACCACGTGATGCCTCCTGCCTTAATTTGCTCTCCAAGGAGACCCAGTTATAGCCACACTTTCCTCCCTGGTCCCTTTCTCAGGTGCTTTAGCTGCTCGGTCAGTAACTTACTCCACAGTACCTAGTTGTGTTGTTTATAAAGGCCAGCCTGCTCGGGGATCTCTATCCATTGGTTCACCATGAAGCCTTTTACAAGAGAACTGGAAAGAATTTCTTGGAGGGAAAAGGGGTGGGGTCAGAGTCATAGTAAATTTAAGTTGAGGTCCCTCCCCCAGCCCCCTCTCCTTTTCTTCATTCCTTAGGCCATTAAAAGCACTAAAGACTGCATGTTTCTGAGCAGTCTTTCTTAGTTATGGGCCCAGGGCCAAGGGGCGTGCTGCAGATTTTCCCTTATAAATTACTGTATTTTAACATAGACAGTGAACTGAACACGGTGGAGCTGCCGCGCTCGCTGGGTCTTCCACGCAGCGTTTGTAACTTAAGATTTTATAAAGGGTTGGAGCAAATTCTTAGTTAATAAGGGTTGGAATGCAGCAGAAACTACTCAAACTGCAGGCAAAATGGCAACTCGGCAGCCGGAAAAGAAATGAACATCAGGTTCTCAATCCTGTTATCTTTTCTTTTTTTTCTTTTCCCTATAGGCTGTTACAAGATCCTGAATATAGTTCCCTGTGCTATACAGCAAGTCCCTGTATTTTATCTCTTCTATATACAGTCGTTTGCATCTGCTAATTCCAAACTCCTAATTTATCCCTCTCCCACCCCGCTTTCCCCTTTGGTAACCGTAAATTTGTTTTCTATGCCTGTGGGTCTGTTCCTGTTTCATAAATAAATTCACTTGTGTCAGGTTTTAGATTCCACATATAAGTGATATCATATGGTATTTGTCTTTCTCTGTCTGACTTACTTCACTTAGTACGATCATCTCTAGATCTACCCGTGTTGCTGCAAATGGCATTATTTCATTCTTTTTTAGGGCTGAGTAGTATTCCACTGTATGTGTATGTATATATACACCATATCTTCTTTATCCATTCATCTGTTCATGAACACTTTCTTTATCCCTGTCCAAACTACATATTTAACCCACATTTGCCTCAGTGTTTTCCTTGATCATGTTAAAAAAACCCAAACACCTCAACCCTATAAAGTAGGAAGCAACCCTATGAAGCACTATGTCTTGATGGTCAAAATGTGGTTCTGAGGACAAACCCTTCAGCTTCACAATCTCTTCTCTGTAGTCTATTAGCTTTAAGACTTCAGGTGTGTTACTAAGAAGACTCAGTGTCACCAGCTGTAGAATCAGTTGATTTGGTTATAGAAGCCTGAACTAAGACGGCAGTTTTTCTTAAACTTGTCATCATGACTCACATTTAGGAACCTCTATATCTCAAACCAGGCGGCACACACACACACACACACACACTCACATACACACACATTTCTGATGTAAAAGTTTCATGAATCCATGCTTAGTCTTACTCTGTGTGATGTACTCTAATCCTTTGTTTCCTCGTCCCCTTTCTTCATGGCACAGCGGACTTGGGCTCACTAACTTGATTTCAATCCTCTTTAATGGGCACCACCCTCATTTTGAAAAAATAACTGCCCTAGAGAAACTAGGAGATGCGGATAAGAGTACTCCTAGCAGCTTTGTTCGTGATAGGAAAACAAACCAAAGCACTGTGAACCAAACCAGGGAACAGCTTAAGTATCCACCAACAGGAGGATCGATAAATACCTGATACTACATTCAAACAAGGGGCTATCGTACTTAGTGAAAATGAATGAACTAACGTAACATGTATCAACGTGGATGAACTTACAAAGACAATACTGAGTCAAAGACACAAGTCATGGAAGAACAGATACAGTGCTATATATATATGAGCATATATATGTACATATTGTATATGTATATATATAATAATATGTATATATATATGCTTAAACACATACAATGTATAGTGTTTAAGGAGATGTTCATCCATATGTAGAAATGTTTAAAAAAATGCATAGGATTAACTAACACCAATTTCAGGATAATTGTTAACTCTGGTGAGACACCAGGATTTCAGTTGTTTGTTTGGTGATGTTTTCTTTCTTAAGCCAGTGGCAGGCATGTGGCTTTTGTTATATTCATCTTGAAATCTTCTTGATCATCTCTAGTTTTAATTTTTTCAAAAATCAAATGAAAGATAACAGGATTGAGAAGCAACCTAAGTGTCCATTGACAGATGAATGGATAAAGAAGATGTGCTATATATATATACAAGGGAATACTACTCAGCCATAAAAAATGAAATATTGCCATTTGTAGCAACATGGATGGATCTAGAGTTCATCATACTAAGTCAGACAAAGACAAATATCATATGATAGCACTTATACGTGGAATCTAAAAAATAATACAAATGAATCTATTTACGAAACAGAAACAGACTCACAGACATAGAAAACAAACTTATGGTTACCAAACAGGAAAGGGAGGGAGGAGGCATAAATTAGGAGTTTGGGATTAACAGATACACACTGCTATATATAAAAATAAGGATTAACTGTATAGCACAGGGACCTATATTCAATAACCTATAATGGAGAATAATCTGAAAAAATATATCTGTATAACTGAGTCACTTTGCTGTATACCTGAAATTAACACAATATCGTAAATCAACTATACTTCAATAAAAAAATTAAAAATAAAAGAAAGTTCCTTCTTCCCTGGAAAGTTGTAGTGCGTTGTGAGGAAATGCAGATCCATTGTTTGTCTACATTTACCCAACAAACAAACAAACAAAAAAGGAAAGTAAGTCCGTTAGAAAAAGAACATAAAATGCATCCCAAGAAATGCCTTTTTTAAAAAAAAATTAATTTATTAATTTATTTATTTTTGGCTGCATTGGGTCTTCGTTGCTGCATGCAGTCTTTCTCTAGTTGTGGCGAGCGGGGGCTACTTTGTTGTGGTGTGCAGGCTTCTCATTGTGGGAGCTTCTCTTGTTGCAGAGCACGGGCTCTAGGTGCATGGGCTTCCGTAGTTGTGGCATGCGGGCTCAGTAGTTGTGGCTCACAGCTCTAGAGCACAGGCTCAGTAGTTGTGGCGCAACGGGCTTAGTTGCTCCGCAGCATGTGGGATCTTCCCCGACCAGGGCTCGAACCCGTGTCACCTACATTGGCAGGCGGATTCTTAATCATTGAGCGACTAGGGAAGTCCCAAGAAATGCCTTTTTAAAGATTCACCTTTGAACATCAACATCATAACTCCTGTATTAGTTTCCTAGCGCTGCCACAATGACACACTAGGTGGTTTAAATAACAGAAATTTATCGTCTCACGGTTCTGCAGGCTAGAGGTCCGGGATCAAGGTGTTGGCAGGGCCCTGCTCCCACTGGAGGTGCCAGGCTCCTGTCCTGGCTTCTGGTAGTTCCTGGGCTTGTGGCAACTAACTTCAGCCTTCACAGGGCCATCTCCCTGTTTGCATGTCTGTGTCCAAATTCCCCTGTTTATAAGGACACCAGTCATATTGGATTAGCACCGCCCTACTCCAGTATAACTTCACCTTGACTAATTGCATCTGTAAAGACCGTACTTCCAAATCAGGTCCTATTCTGAGGTGCTGGGGGTTAGGACTTCAACCTACGAATCTGGGGAGTGGGACACAGTTAACCCATCACAACTTCTCTTTACTATAGAATGATATAGTGTCGACTTCAACCAGTTTTTCCAACTTATCCTTGTTGAGTGCCAGCGGGCCATGGAAACTGAGATGAATTCATTACTTACAATTCTCTATGGTGCTAAGTTCCCAAGTTCCTATTCTCTGTCCGATTCCCCTGTAATATGTGTGTGCAGACAGGCCTACCCATGCATGCACACACATGCATATATGCACACACTCACACACCCGTACCCACACAAGGTTAAAAAGCCCGTGGAGTTACGAATAAGGTTAAAGTGAGGGGGAAAAAGCATAATCTGGAAAAACTGACTTTGGATTTTAACCAATCCCCCAGTGTTTGAAAAATAGTGTGAGGATTTCAGGGAGTCCAGAGCGGCCCCCGAGGCCCGGGACCTTGCCTCTCGGTTTTGCTCCAGTTCTCTAGCACAAGGGCCCAGTGTGGGTGGGTGGGATGTCTGGGGCAAAGACACAGATACTATTATTCTGGGCTTCTCCTCGTGCTGGCAGCCACAGCTCCCACCGCCCCCCAAAAAGCCAGACTGTAGGTTCAAACCAGAGGTGTAATTGATGGCCTGGAGTGGCAAAGATGCCCCAGCGCCCACAAAAAAATACCACTTTGTTTCTGCACTAGAGCAGGGCAGACCAGACGCCGACCACACCAGCAACTTCCCAGATCTCGGCTGGTCGAGGATCTGTTACCCACCCTCAGGTTAGGAAAGGTGCCCCGGGCGAGCGTTTGAAGAGCTGGGGGAAGAGCTCTAGACTTTTTCTCTCTTCAAAATTTTGCTTCAGCCGAGAACATTCATTTTTAACTCGTGTTTTTCCAGTTGGTGAAACAAAGTGGGGTTTTTGCCAAAGACCGACTCCAACTCTTTAGAATCTAAACTTTTAGAGATTAGGGACCCTATGTGAATTTTCTTTTTTGTTCACAGTATTCCTTGTAATTTTTTTTTTTTTTTGGACCAGGTGGAGGAAAATAACTGGCGTCTGCTAATACCCCTTGTGATGGCTGGAATCATTCTGAAGCATCGTTCATGCTTGTCTAACTCCTCTCTCGGCCCCAGTTGCCATCTGTCTACATCTGGCACAAACTCCTCACTTTGGTCTCCAAGGCGCCCTCACGGGGTTCCCGCAGATTCACCAAGTGTGAATTTCCATGCATCACCTTCCTTGGCAAGACTTTTCTTTCTCCTGGGTTCTCAGTCCGCCAGCCCCATGCTAGATGCGGCCCCGTCTCTGTCACGTCCCATGTCTCGTTCATTACCAGGTGGTGATCATTTTATTGCCTAATCTGTGCCTGCTTCTCATCCCTGTCTCCACCCGCTGACTTAGGCTCCTATTATGTCTCAATCACAGATGTTGAATCAGATGACATATGAGATTAGCTCACGGCTCCAACAACAATCTCAAAATCTAAGTGGTTTGACAGCAATGAAAATGTGTTGCTCACTCATGCTGACATAGGTTGGTCTTTGCTCTCGTGATCTAGGGGCCCAGATGCCTTCAGTATTGTGGCTCCATCCAGCGTCCTCCGTTGGATCTTCTGTGTTCAGCCGGGAGACTGGAAAGTGCTTGGAGCTTCTCTAGGGACGTTTTAGGGGCCAGGCCTGGAAGTGCTGGCATCATTCTTGCCCAGAACTAGTCACATGACCCCACTGATGGGGCAAAGGGTTCTGGGAAATGTAGTCTTGTTGGGGGGGGGGCACCCAGGAAGGAAAGGAGCACAGGGATATAGGGGCAGCTGGCAGTCTCTGTCACCAAGCCCTCAAATTCACCCTCCGCCACACAGAGTGACTCATAGAAGATGCCAGGATGGACAGCACATCCTTCAGGGACTCTCTTATCACTTGCTGGATGCTGAGCCAGCTTCTTAAAATGGCATCAAAGTCCCTCCAGACCCATATCCTGCCTCTTTGGTTTATGTCACAATATCCCCAACACCTCCCCACCCAAGAAGTGTCTCTCAGCCTCTCTTCTCTCACAGCACAAGTCCGGCCGCGCTCTGACCTGGCCCCCAGAACTCGGGTGGTCTTCACTGCCCCTTCACCCTCTCTCCCAGCGCACCCCACCTCCACCTCACTCACTCATTCGGGAGATCGTCTTAGAAGCTGATGGTGATTCTGCTTCTCTCTCCAGACGGAGAGCTCCTGCAAGGCAAGGATGGTGTTTAATCCTTGTGAGTTTCCCTGTCTACTGCTCAGCACCCAAAATGCTTAATAAATGTTGACGGAGTGAATGGAGACCAAGAAAGGGCCCCCTCCCCGTACAGGCAGGGGATATCCAAGGTGGGGCCAGCAGCACCTTCCAGGCCCCCATCCCCGCTGCAGCCTCCACTTCCCCGAGGCTCTGAGATTCAACTTGCCTTTATTTCTAAATGCAAAATTTGAGAGGCTAGTTGTTGGTTGAGAAAACTGGTGCTGTGTGCTTTCATTTCTTAGGGGGCTGGGACCCTCAGATTTGGAGATGTTGGGATTTGCTGACAGGGCCTGGACGGCTCTTTCTCCCTCACATTAAGAAGCCAACTCATGAGAAACCAACTTGCTTGGCTTGGCTTGCTCTAATCCTGTGGCCTTGCAGCTTTCGGAATGGGGTTTATTTATTCATTTAAATTGCATTCTGGCATTTACTCGTGTTTGTTCTCTCCATAAAGACCTTTTTATTTTGGTCCCAGAGAGCTGTTTACTTCTTAGCACGTGTGGCAGAAAAAGATGATTGGACTGGAGATGCTAATTTTGCTCTCCAGGGACCGTGGGCTGGAGGGGCCCCAGGATGGGGTTCTGCCCCCACACAGGGCACCTCTTGCCTCCAGGCCACTGGGAAGGGCTCCATCCAGAATAAAAACAGCCATCTGCAAACAGGAATGTCCTCATGCCCCACATGCAAGGAGGTTAGAGATGAAGATAGAGGCAGCCTCCACCACCCATCTCCAGGAAGTTGCAACCTCTCAGACACCCTTTGGGAGAAAGCTGGATTGCCGTAATAAAAAGTACGTGTAAAAAAAAGAGCATCCCTAAGTTTGTTTTTTGTTTTGTTTTTTATTCTAAAGGGTTGAGAACGATGGGACTGGGCAAGAGGCATGTGAGATAAAAGTCACTGGCTACGTTTTAAGATGGTTTTGGCCTGAGGGGGTGAGCGGAAGCTGGGTTTGCCAGGGATCCTGAAAGGGGGTAGATGGATCAAAAGTGGAGGAGCGAACCCACCATCCAGAAGTCGCACTCCATAATATTTACCCAAAGGAGTTGAAAACTTAGGCCCACATGAAAACCTGCACATGGATGTTTATAGCAGCTTTATTCCTTCAAACTTAGAAGCCACCAAGATGTCCTTCAGTAGGTGAATGGATAAATAAACTCTGGTACGTCCAGACAACGGAATATTATTCAGTGCTTCCAAGCTATCAGGCCATGAAAAGATGCGGAGGAAACTTAGATGCATATTACGAAGTAAAAGAAGCCAATTTGAAAAGGCTCCACCCTGGAAGGTTCCATCTATGACATTCTGGAAAAGGAAAAACTATGGGGACAGTAACAAGATCAGTGATTGCCAGGGGTTAGAGGGTAGGGAGTGATGTATAGGTAGAGCACAGAGGATGTTTAGGGCAGTGAAAATACTCTGTATGAGACCATAATGGTGGACACATGTCATTATACATTTGTCCAAACTCACAGAATGGACAACACCAAGAGTGAACCGTAATTGTAAACCATGCATTTTGGGTGATAATGGTGTGTCCATGTAGGTTCATCAGTTGTAACAACTGTACCACCTGGTGGGGATGTTGATCACGGTACGGCTGTGCCTGTGGGGGGCAGGGGGCACATGGGAAATCTCTGTACCTTCCCCTCAATTTTGCTGGCAACCTAAACTGCTCTAAAAAAAAATGAAGTCTTGAAAAAAAAAAAGTAGGGGAACAGAATGTAGGCACTCATGTGAGTTGCAAAAGAAAGGAGAGAAATTGGACAGTAAGTAGTAAAACAAGTCCAGATAAAGGTATTTTTTCCCTTGAGAACTGGGGGAGACCAAGCATCTTGGAAGATGGAAGCGTTCACAGGGAAAGAGGACCAGGTGCTACCAAGGAGGGATCAGAGAGAAAACCAACCTCCGAAGGAAAGTAAAAGGAGTCAGACTTAAGAGTAGGTGAAAGGAAGGGGGTTCAAGATGAAAAACAACATTTTATTTATTTATTGAAGACTTGCAGTATGGCAGGCAAGGCACTAAGCACTTTACATGTAACACCTCTTTTAATCCTCATAACAGCTCCCTGATGTGGACACTATTATGATACCCATTTTCCAGATGACGAAAGCGAGGCTCGCACAGGTTAAGGGATCTGTCTGTGGTCACACTGGGTGGATTCAGAATGGGATCTCATGTGCCTCCATCAGAAGGGAAACATCTCCCCCACCAAGGATGGAGGAAGGACCCTCTGGAGCAGCTCCAATAGAAACAGGATAAGAACCAAAAACGCAAGGCGCAAATGCGAACCACGTGAGTATTTAAAATTTTCTAGTGGCCACGTTAACAAGGATAAAAAGGAACGGGGGAAATTCGTTGTAATATATTTTATTTAACCCAATACATCTAAGCTATTATCCTTACAACATGTAATCAGTGTAGACAGATTATTAATTAGACACTTTACATTATTTTTTCATCCTAAGCCCTCGAAACATGATGTACTTTACAGTGTGGATCAAGTACTCAATAGCCACCCGTGGCCAGTAGCTACCATGTTGATGAGTCAAGGGCAAGAGAATGAGTCCTGTAGAAAGTACTAAGCCGTATGTTGCGGACATAAAATAACGGGTCTTCTGGTTGGTTTCAAGTCCAAGACTTGTTATATACTTTTAAAAAATAAACTTTTAAGTTTGAATAACTTTAGATTATGACGTTGCATCCCCGAGCAGGCACTCAGACTTGGTTTTCTCATCATCCTTCTTTCCTGGCTTTGTACCTTTCACACAGACAAGGTTTTGCCAAAACGGTTGGCTTAAGCCAACGGCTTAAGAGACTTGCCTGGGGCAGGCCTTGCCGTTGTTTTCCTAGATCCCGGTTTGACCTGTGGTGTAAAAGGGCCCTGATGTAGTCTGTAGGTCTTCTGCCCACTGGAGGGGCACTTGGCAATGCCACGGGCATTTCTGGCAGAGAAGTTGGGGAGGAAATCGTTCTCTATGTTGATCTCTTGATTGTCTTTCCTATCCCCCCCTCCTTTGGCACTTGAACAACAAGCCACCGCTTCCCAGGCAATGGCTACGAGTGTGTTTGTCTTGGCATCTGGATGAGAGCCCTCTGAGCCTTGGTCATGCTTCTATTCTTGGTGCCTGATGGGGACTCACTCACTGAATTCTGGGTCTTTTCTAAGTGCCTAAATTAGAGTAAGCAAATACATAAAAGGAAAAAGGAGTTTTAGAAAATGTATTGTGGGCCACTCAAATATAAAATACAGGGGCTTCCCTGGTGGCGCAGTGGCTAAGAATCCACCTGCCAATGCAGGGGACACGGGTTCGAGCTCTGGTCCGGGAAGATCCCACATGCCGCGGAGGAACTAAGCCGTGTGCAGCAACTACCGAGGCTGCACTCCAGAGCCTGCGAGCCACAACTACTGAGCCCACGTGCCACAGCTACTGAAGCCCGTGCGCCTAGAGTCCACGCACCGCAACGAAGAGTAGCCCCCGTTCACTGCAACTAGAGAAAGCCAGCGTGCGGCAATGAAGACCCAGTGCAGCCATAAATAAATAAATAAATTTATAAAACTATATATATAAAATACAACTTGCTCAGCCACAGATACTTTTCCTGGAGAAGCTGAGCAAAGCCGTAAGAAGATTTATCTTCCTGACAGGGGACAGCCCTGACCTGTCTGTTTCCAGCCTAGTGGACATTGCAGAAGGGGGCTGGTGCTTTGGCAAGATAGGGGTTCCCTAATGTTCTTGAGAAGCTTTACCTCTAACACTGTTTGTGGTGCTCTTGGGGTATTTCAAGCATTGAGGCAATTTCAGGTTGGCTCATTTATGCGATAGCGATAGTGGAGGTGATGGTGGTGATGGTGGCAGTGATGGTGATAAAGACTGTGGTGGTGGTGAGTTCCACAAGGTGTGAATTGTCCACAAGGATAGGTCGTGTCTTTCATTTTTGTATCTCCAACTCAGAATTTAGCTCAATAACTGCTTATTGAATGGGAGGCAGATACTGTAATTAAATAATTAACTGAGAAAAGAGGATTGCTCAGAGCTACCAGAGGACTAAATGGGAAACCAGGCATAGGTCTAGAGCCTTAAGTTAGTAGAGAAAATTAAAGTCTAACCAGACAGGAAAAGAGAAGGAGAAATTGAACATTTACACCCCTGTTCCCAATACCAGCTGCCCAGAACCAGGGAAGGATACATAACACATGGAATTCCAGCTCATGTGGTCATCATAGCGGTATCTCAGGGTGATAAGTAATCAGACAAGCAGACGTTTGGTAATTTTCTATGATTACCCAAGGCCCTGAAACTCACACTTAGTTTCATCAATAATTTCCAAATTTTAGCCCTTTGTTTATCACTTCCAAAGTTTTTGCTCTATCAGTGTACCAGGGATCAGTGAACTTTTCCATAAAGGGCGAGATGGTGCATATCTCAGGCATCGTGGGCTGGATGGTCTCCGTTGAAACTACTCAACTCTGCAGCTGTACTGTTAAAGCAACCAGAGCAATATAATGTGTCAATGGTGGGTGTGGCTAAGTGCCAATAAAACTTTATTGACAAAAAACAGGCTGCAGACTGGATTGGGCCCAGGGCCACAGTCTGTAGACCCCAATTCATACTACTATTTACAAAGTATATTAAGGACTCAGTGTAAGAGTAAATAAAGTAAAATAAATTAATCTAAATTTCTTTTCATATCAATCCTCTAAATGGAAAACCATGCCATGCACACACAACTGCAAAAGTAAATTCGATGAGAATGAAACAAGGTTATTAAATTCTAACCAGGTGGATGGACTGTGTAAGACTTGCAGCCCGAAGCCTAACCTTTCTTGTTAAAAAAAAAAAAAAATTAGGAAGTTCTAGAGAGGCAAGACTCATTAGCGCCAGGCTGAGGTTTTTTTCCTTGTAAGAATCAGCTGGATTAAAGAGCATTGGAGGGGGGATAACTTTCTCAGGATGTGACTTAATCTCATTTAAGTCCGTTCAATTTTCCACCTGAAGTCATCTGCTCCCCTGCAGTGACTGTTTCTGAGAAACCCTGGTTTCATTTGCTGTTAAACTCTGACAATGAGAACCCCGCATTTAGGGAAGGTAACATCCCAAACCATCAAGGCTGATTATCTTCCAAGAGGCAGGAGCCCCCCCCCCGCCAGGAGGACAGGCCCCTGGGCAGCAAGGTCTGCTGAGATGTAGGCTCTGCCCTCCCGGATCTCGGATCTCGTGCAGAGAAGGCAAATAAACCCTCCTGCTGGGTTATTACCCTTGACAGGCCCTGCTGGGGAACTTCCCCCACTGCCCCCCAGGATGATCCAGGACAGGCCGGCCCTGACACCTGGATGACCAAGCAAGGTCCAGCGTGACTCACCCAGTCCCGCCTGGTCTGGCAGCACGCTCTCTGGACCGTGCTGGTGAACCGTCCATCAGTTGTCTCCAGACCAGCAGGGGCTCCACATGGGAGGTGGTAACCCAGCAGCAGAGGTTGTAAAGCCTGAGCCCTGGGGACCCAGATGATCCCAGGGCAGGAGGGACCAGGGGTTTCCACAGGCAGCCCTGATGCTCTTAAGCTCCAACCTATCATAGATAATAAACAAGGGATGCAAACCAAACAAGGCCTGGGAGCCAAGTGGATGTGTGTCAGCTTGGGAATTATCAGCTGCAATCGCTGAGAGTGAGTCAAACACCTGATTCAGAGACAAACTCAGCTGCTGGGCTCACACGCCCTGCATGAACAGCTGGGGTAGAGGTGGAGGGCCCAGAGATGCGTGGGCACCAGGGCTAGACCCCACCCTGTCTGGAGCCTGGGAGGCTCCTGCAGGCCTCGCGGAGCTCATGAAACCGGGTATTGAAGATATCAGATGGCGACAAAGGGGGATGGGGATTGGACCTGAGGACTCCGAGGCCCAAGCAGGGTTCCCACCTACTCGGCATCCTGGTGCTTCCCTATTGTCAACCTCCAGGGACAGAAGGGGACCGAGAGGGGAGCAGATGCTCTGGATGCTACATACTCATGCCCTCGGCGCTCCTGGGCTGGAAGTACCGGGGAGTTCGCGCCCCTCCCCCAGGGGACGGTGTGACCAGGGCAGCCCCCTAGGGGGGTGGCTCTAAGGCAGGCTCCATCCTGGCTTCCAGGGCTCCCCGATGGGTACTGAACCTCAGTAGCCCAGCAGTGACCTGCCTGAAAATGCATCCTTTCCTGCGGCCTTCCGGCCCCCGTCTCACTGCCCACACTTCCCTCTGGCTGCTTCCTGGGCTCGCCTCCCAAATCCTTATCCCCTGGTACTCAAATCCTTGTCTCAGAATTTTTATGGTTTCACGTCTTATGTTTAAGTCTTTAATCCTTTTTGAGTTGATTTTTGTGTATGGTGTAGGATACGGGTCCAATTTCATTCTTTTGCATGAGGATAACTGGTTTTCCCAAGATCATTTATTGAAGAGACTATTCCTTCCCCATTGGGTGTTCTTGGCTCCCTTGTCAAAGATTGGTTGACCACATTTGTGTGGGTTTTTTTCTGGGCTCTCTATTCTGTTCCAAGGGTCTGTGGGTCTGTTTTTATGCCATTACTGTACTGTTTTGATTACTATAGCTTTATAATATAATCTGAAATCAGAAAATGTGATGCCTCCAACATTGTTCTTCTTTCTCAAGATTGCTTTGGCTATTTGGGGTCTTTGGTGGTTCCATATGAATTTTAGAATTATTTTTTCTTTTTCTGTGAAAATGCCAGTGGAATTTTGAAAGGGATTGTGTTAAAGCTATAGATCACTTTTGGTAGTATGGACATGTTAATATTAATTCTTCCAATCCATGAACCAAAAAGTTTCTGTACAATAAAGGAAACAATCAACAAAATGAAATGGCAAATTATGGAATGGGAGAAAATAGTTACAAACTATATATCTGACTGGGAGCTAGTATTCAAAATATATAAGGAACTCACACAACTCAACAGCAAAAAAGAAAGAAAGAAAGACACACACACACACACAAATAAACTGATTAAAATATGAGCAGAAGCTCTGAATAGATATTTTTCCAAAGAAGACACGAATTGCCGATAGGTATATAATAAGGTGCTGATCAATATCACTAATCATCAGGGAAATACAAATCAAAACCATAATGAGGGCTTCCCTGGTGGTGCAGTGGTTGAGAGTCTGCCTGCCGATGCAGGGGACACGGGTTCGTGCCCCGGTCTGGGAAGATCCCACGTGTCGCAGAGCGGCTGGGCCCGTGAGCCGTGGCCACTGAGCCTGCGCATCTGGAGCCTGTGCTCCGCAACGGGAGAGGCCACAACAGTGAGAGGCCTGCATACTGAAAAAAAAAAAAAAAACCGTAATGACATATAACCTCACACCTGCTGTTAGAATGGCTATTATCAAGGAGACAAGGAATAGCAAGTGCTGGAGAGGGTGTAGAGAAAAGGGAACCCTCACGCACCGTTGGTGGGAATGTAAATTGGTGCATCCACCGTGGAAAACAGGATGGAGGGTCCTCAAAAATTAAAAATAGAACTACCCTATGATCCAGCAATCCCACTTCTGGGTATATATCCAAAGTATCTCAAAGAGCTATCTGTACTCCTACATTCATTGCAGCCTTATTCACAAGAGCCAAGATCTGGGAACAACCTAAGTTTCTGTCGACTGATAAAGACGTGGTATAAATACATATAATGGAATATTATTCAGTCACAAAAAAGGAAATCCTGCCATTTGTGACAACATGGATGAACCTGGAAGACATTATGTTAAGTGAAATATAGTCAGACCCAGAAAGACAAATACTGTATGATCCTGCTTGTATGTGGAATCTAAAACAGATGAACTCATAGTAACAGAATAGGATGTTACCTGTCGGGGGCTGGGGATTGGAATAGAGGGTGACGTTGGTGAAAGGGTACAAAGTTTTAGTTATGGATAACTTCTGGATATCTAATGTACAGCATGGTGACTATAGTTAATAATACTGTATTGTATACTTGAAATTTGCTAAGAGTAAATCTTGAGTTCTCTCTACATGCACAAGAAGGTAATTACGGGAGGTGATGGATGTGTTAATTAGCTTCATGAGGTCATCATTTCACAATGTGTATGTATATCAGAGCATCACATTGTACATCTTAAATATACACCATGTTATTTGCCAATTATACCTCAAGAAAGCTGGAAAAAATAGACTAATTGTTCAAGGCCATAAAGGCTCATACTGCATGAGTTTGTTTATATGAAATTCTAGAAAAGGCAAAATCATAGTGACAGAAAGAGATCACCTGGGGTTGGAGGCTGGGATGAGGTTTGACTGCAAAGGGGCACGAAGGAACTTTGGGGGTGATTGGAAAGCTCTAAGTCAGGATGCCAATTTGGTATACAATTACCAAAATCTATCAAACCGTACTCTGAAATAAAGCCCAGTAAAGCTGGGAAACGAAGTTCCAGAGCACAAAGCATGGCTACAAAGAGAGGTGAAGAATGGGAGCCATTAATGCAATCCACCGGCAGGGTGGGGTGGGGATGCAGCACATCCTAAGATCTCCCGTGAGTGCCTGAGCCCCAGAACAGGATGGCTTTGAGGAGGGTTGAGTCAGGCCCCCGCCAAGAGCCCCCCACCATGGAGTCTCTCCTCCCCTCTGCGGTCCTGGAGATGGTGGTCACGTGCGTGTTGTAGGCAGGGGCTGGCTGGCTTGCAGGGGGCTCAGAGCTGGGGCACACACAGCCCCGTTGTTACCTGGAAATCCAATGTGCTGAGGTCAGAAGGCTTCCCGCCTCCGCCCTCCTCCCCAGCAAGTGCAAACGCTGTGTGGACCCGCACAAACCTATCCCAGCCCTCTTCTCTGACAGATTCAAATCAACAAAACCCTGTGGGGCGTCCAGAGAGCTGCAGGGGTACTCCCGGTCACCCGTCCCCCGGACACGCAGCCCCAGCTCCTCGCTTGCAGCTGGTTCCCAGCCCACCGTGAGCAGAGCTGACCGTGGGCTCCCGCCTTTTCCCAGGCCTTTTGTGTTTCTGACTCTGCTCCCACCAATGCCGACTTACTCGAGCTGTGACAGTGGCCTCCCTGCCCCGGGTCCTCCTTGCTGCCTCGGGTCCTCGGATCACAAGCAGAATGATACAAAAGGGTGGTGTCACCTGGCCTCCCCATCACCACTGGGACGAGAGTCCAGACTTGGCTTTATCGTCCAGCACTTCTGTACTTAAACTGCCCCCGTTCCCTCTTACTCCTCGACTGCCAAACACACCTACCTCATGCCTCCTTTCACAATGATGATGATATATTTCAAACATTCAAGAAATATATATATAACAAGCCCTTCTGTGCCTACGACCCACGTTTAGGAGATAAAACATTTCAAATCGCTTGAGACCCTCTGGGCACCCTACTCAGAGGGCACCCCAGCCTACCTGCCCCTCCCCCTCTCTGGCCACGCCCACCACCTTGAATTGGGGGTTGAACATTCCCTGACGTGTCTTAGCCATTTTGCTACCTGTGTGTGTATCCCCCAAGCAATACCTATAGTACTGTTTTGCGTGGCTTAAAACCTTATCTGTGTGATATGATATCATGGGCGTTTGTCTAAGTTTGGGTTCCCTTAAAAGCAGAGGCTAAGAGGATTCGGTGCAGAGTTTACGTGGGAGGTGAGGCCAAGAAGGCTGGTGAGGAACTGGGGGTGGGAGGAAAGGCAGTGAAGGCTGAGCCAGCCACGGGCAGCTAGGCAGCTGAGGCTGGGTCCCCGGGGGGCTCTGAGTGTGTAGAGCGACTCTCAGAGCATCCGCTGAGGGCGGGGATGCTGGAGTACACATCCCCTCCCACCCCTCAAGGTTGAAGGTCACTCCCACAGGCAGAGAGAGTCCTTGGGGAGGGGTCTCAAGTGCCTGGGTCGTGGGGAGCGGCAGGCCAGGGCCCAGGGAGGCCGAGGGGATGCGGGCTGCTGACTGCTCCATGTTCTCCTGCAGCTGGGTTTTTCCTTCCAAAGTTCTTTTGAAATATATTCATGTTCAGTGAAATGTAGCTCTAGTAATCACCCTCCCACACACTTTTTTTAGTCTTTAAAAATATACATAACGTACAATTCAGTGGCATTTAGTACCTTCACAGTGGCGTGCAGTCACCGCTTCTATCTAGTTCCAGAACACTGTCATCACCCCAAAAGGAAACCCCATACCCGTGTGCCCATTAAACCATCACTCTCAATTCCCCCCTCCCCCGGCCCCTGGCAACCACCAAATTCCTTTCTATCTCTATGGATTTACCAGTTCTGGACATTTCATATAAATGGAATCGTGTAATATGCAGCCTTTGGAGTCTGGTTTATTTCACTTGGAACAACATTTTCAAGGTTCGTCCATGTGGTGGCCTGTGTCAGTGCTTCATTCCTTTTAATGGCTGAATACTATTCCATTGTATGGATGGACCACGTTTTCTTTAGCCATCCAATTCTTGATGGACATTGGGTTGTTTCCATCTTTTGGCTATTGGTAGTAATGCTGCTATGAACACCTGTGTACACATTCTTGTTAGAACACCTGTTTTCAGATCTCTGGGCTGTACACCCAGGAGCGGAATTGCCGGGCTCTATGGTGACTCTATGTTTCACCCACTGAAGAACTGCCAGACTATTTTCCACATCAGCTGCTCCATTTTACACTCCCACAGGCAATGTACAAAGGTTACAACTCCTCCACACACTGACTGACACTTGTTATTTTCTGCATTTTTCATTTAGCCACGACATGGGTATGGAGGCTAGTATTCCTTTGTATGAATCCACCAACCAATCCCTCTGTTCCTCTGTTGATGGACATGTAGGGTGTTTCTGATTGGGGTTGCTACAAACCACAGTGCTGTGAACACTCTCCCACATGACAGCGTAGCTTGCGTGTCTTCATTTAACATTTTATCCTATACCGTTCTCATTTGGGAAAATCTTTCCTACCCTTTCACATCCTTCCTGCCTGATGGGTTCATCCAAGGCAGTGTTCAGGGCAAGCAAGCACCCATCACTTAGACCCACACTGTCCAATTCTGCAGCCACTAACTTCACATGGCTATAAGGCACTCACAGTGTGGCCAGTCCAAACTGAGGTGGGCCATGAACGTAAAACACACACTGGATTTCAAAGATGTAATCTGAAAAAATGTGAAGTATCTCATTAATAATAATGGTAATGTTCCGTATCAATTCATAATGTTGAGATGATAATGTGTTAAATAAAACATTTATTAAAGTTAATTTCACCTGTTTCTTCTCACTTTATAAAAAGTGGGGCTACTAGAAAATTTTAAATATGTGGCTTGCATTTGTGGCTCATATTATATTTCCAGTGGACAGCGCTGTTCTTCATTATTCATTTGCCCTGTCATGTGTTCCCTCAACAGGGTTCTTTTCTGTTTCTTCACCCGGATTGTGAACTTCTTGAGAGACAGGCCAGGTCTCATACTCCTTTCTTTCCTCCAGCCCAGAGCAGCTTTGCAGTTGGTGGGAATTTAGCAGTGATCTTTCCAAGAGCAGATCTGATCATGTCCACACTGTTTCAACACCAGCTCTGTCTTCCTTTCACATCTTTCAATGATTTCTGTTGACTTTAGGATAAAGCAAAACTCTTCAATGTGGCTGCAGGGCCCTGTGGGGTCTGGGCCCCACCCACCTTTGTGTACCCCCTGTGCCCCGACCACCCTGGGCTTCTTTCCTCCTTGCTCCTGCCGCAGGGCCTTTGCACATGCCAACCTCTCTGCTGGTGATGCCCTTTCTTTCCTTCATCACTGGTACCTTCTATTCATCCTTTGGATCTGTGCTCAAACAGATTAGGCTGACTCTAATCAAGGCTCGGGACCACAGAGAGCTCCCGCACACCTAAAAATAGGCAAACTCCGCAATGCATCTTCTTGAGCTAATTTGTATGTGCCCTGAGAATCCCTGGCCCTGTGGACCATCCAGGTAACACCCCTGCAACATGCTCCCCACACTAGCTGGAGGAAGACACGTGAACTGGGGAATTCTATATCTGGGTCTCAAGTGTCTTTGAAACGAAATTTTGGTCCAAGAATAACACTGGTAACAAGATGCCTCATGTCAATTTTATGGGCTGCAAATACCTTCCAGTTAGACCATGAGGTAAGTTAAAGGCTTGAGCAGACCCCGAGAAGCTGCCAGAATGTTTCTCAGTTGCTCTTCTAAAAACGTCTTTGTTCTTGACTTTGGGTTGGCCACCCCTGGCCAGGGGGCAGAGGGAGTAGCCAGCGGCTTCCAGCTAGGACGTGACCGGGGCCAAACAATCGCTGTTGTCCAACACTGGGACATCTGAGCCACTGTGGGGATGTGAGCTTCTTTCAGGCCCATACAGCGTGCCAACTTTTGTTAGAATTGATGCCAGATTTCACGTGGAGACAAAGGAAACTTTTCCCCTGAGGCCCAAGGGAAGACAGATGAGCCGCTTTCATATCTGTAAATGAAAGCAGGCTGAGAGGACATCACCCCAAATCAAGTCACGCGGCGGCACTGGGCCACCACAGCGCTCTGTGTCTCTTTTCACACTCCCTAATTTTTAAAAACGTTTAATTGAAGCACACCATATACATAAAAGTGTACAAATCAGATATATACAGTTCACTGAATTTTCATCAAGTGCACATACCCATGTAACCAGCACCCAGGTGGAAGACCAGCACCTTCCCAGCTCCCCAAATGCCCTCCTTGGGTCCCGTCCCGGTTCTAATGTACACCCACCGCAACCACCATCCTTGCCTCCTGACTCTGCGGGGACGCATGCTGGCTTCTGACCTCCACATAAAAAGAATCAGACGGGGGCTTCCCTGGTGGCGCAGTGGTTGAGAGTCCGCCTGCCGATGCCAGGGGACGCGGGTTCGTGCCCCGGTTTGGGAGGATCCCGCATGCCACGGAGCGGCTGGGCCCGTGAGCCATGGCCGCTGAGCCTGCGCGTCCGGGGCCTGTGCTCCGCAACGGGAGAGGCCACAACGGTGAGAGGCCCGCGTACCACAAAAAAAAAAAAAAAAAAGAATCAGACGGCACATGCCCCGCCCTGTCCCACTCAACATCATGTCTGTGATTCTTCCATGTTGTGTGTAGCAGATGTCTGTCGATCTCACATACAGCACCTCACACAGAAACCCCATTTGTCCTGTTCACCTGTTGATGGATCTTTGGATGACCCCCAAGCTTGGGGCTATTTCAAAGAGTCCTGCTCCTCATGTTCCAGTACGTGATTTTTGGTGAGCATCCGTGAACGTTTATAGAATGACTGGATCATGGGGTAAGTGTATGTTGAACATTTGAAGAAATGCCCAACTGTTTTCCAAACTGACTGCACCATGGTCCATTCCCACCTGCACTGTAGGAGAGTTCCAGTCGCTCCACATTCTTGCCAACACTTGGTATGGCTGGTCCTTTTCATCTGGACCAGTCTTCCGGGTGTGCACTGATGGGTAGGAACACTCAGTATCCCTAATACAAAAAAGCCCAAGGACTTGGAAAGTTTGGGGATGGGTAAGACCACTTCCTTTGTGTGTGTTGGGGGGGCGCAGTTAGAAAGACGCATAGGGCAGTTTTTCTTGTGTGTTTGTTTTTAATTCTTAGTTTATTTGAGCAGGTAATATACCCACATAGCTCAGACTTGGACAAGTATAAAAAGGATATGTTGAATAAGATGTGTCTCTGAGGAAAGCAGAAGGACAAGCTCCCCTGCTCTGTCCCATCCCCGGGCTCCCAGACCCAGGCGGTGGCTGTCTCCCCGGGGAGACCACCCCGGTGGGTCGGGCGAACTCCTGGCAGGGCACCCCGCCACAGTCTCCCATCCTAATGGGAGCATGGGAGCCGTTCCAAGCCAGGGGAGGGCAGGTTCATTCTCAGCCCATAAACTTGCTCCCTGGCATTTACAGTCAGTGTTTGATCTTTCAAAGGAGTCCTCCTGACCGCTCATCAGGTTCCCCATTTTGCAGAATTGTTTATGGTCTGTGCCACTTACTATTTACTTCTTTATGCCTTTTATTTAGTTAGTTAGTTATACAGGCATATATTTTTACCAACTTCATTTGGAACCAGGGTGATGAAAACGAAATAGGCAAGAGCTCGTGGGCCGAAGGAGTCTTGGCAGCCACAGGGGCCCCAGGGCCTGTGAGCTGACAGGCAGCCCTGCTTTGGTCGGCTTCTTTGGGGTCCTCTCTCTGGCCAGTGGAGTGGAGAGCTGGGATTTGAGTGCCTGATCAAGAGGCAGGCTGGAAGTGGGGCTAATGGCCTGGACTTTGGAGGTGAAGTGCATGGACTCAAAGCCTCTCCCTACCACCTAACTCTCTGTGCCTCCGTTTCCACAGCTGCCAAATGGAACCACCATGATGATTACATGAAGTGATTTATGTGAAGTGCATGGAGCTAAGTCTGGCATTCCGCAAGGGCCCTATAAGAGTTAGCTGCTATTATTACCAGCGTGGATGACAGGGCTAATGAAATCACAGCTCTTAGGTGGCAACCCTCCCTGTTTGCCAGAGACCGAGGACATTGGACTTTCAGTGCTAAGCCCGGGAAAGTCTCAGCAAACGGGGGCAAGTCAGTCACCCTACAGAGCCTTGTCATTGGATGAACCAGCTGGGACCCTTCTCTTTATTTCAACAGAAAGTCCAAATGAGGAAATAAATATTGATTAGGCATTCGTGCATTCAATAAACATTTATTAACTTCTGTCCTGCGTCAGGCACTGTTCAAGGACCTGGGAACACAGGATAGAAAAAAGCAATGTCCCAGCTGCCCTCATGCAGTTGACATTCTAGTGGACAATGTAGGTAATGAGCAAACAAACAAATAAATATTATAACATCAGGTAATAGACAGCCGACACACAAAGCTAAACACGGTGAAGGAAGAAAGCGTGATGGGCGCTAGCTAAATAAGAAGCTTAAAGAAATACCCTTTAAGGAGATGATATTTGAGCAGAAAAATAAAGTCAGAGAGCAAGCCATGAGACTATCCAAGCAAAAGCCACAGCAGGTGCAATGGCCCTGAGGTAGGGATGTGCTATCAATGAAATGCTTTGAGAAGGCAATAGTTTGGTTGGTTTCATTTCAACCAACTTTAACCATCATTTGGAAGCCAATGCCAGGTGTTGTAGGTATAAGCAACATCAGTCCCATCTCTGGGAAGTTAGAGGCAGTGCTCAGGAAAGCGTACCTGAGAAAGAGAGTATGGCGTCATGGAAAGGACACTGCTCACAGAGGAGGGGAGACTAGAGCCTCCTCGTGGATGCTGGGTGACCCTGGTCAAGTCATTTACCTCTCTGGGCTCCTTTTTCTCAGGCTTAACATAGGGAATCAGAGAAAAGTCCTCACTCTGAATAGGCCATAAGACCTGATTTTAGGATGCCACTTTAGAGGACACAGCAGGAGAGACTGTAGTTTCCTAAGAATGTTTGTCTCTGGCAGTCACTGAAGCTGGGGCAGGGCTGTGGATCTGTGTTCATGGCCCAGCTCAAAGGCTCCAAGCTTTCTCAAGTGGGTCCAAGGGTGTCTGTGCCCATTTGAAAAATGGGATAATTGAGGCTCAGAAGGGGAAAGTAGCTTTCTTACTACCAAGATGCTTCTATTTGTTGGGGTCTCCTGGGCAGAGTAGAATAAATTGCAAGTTGGTTTCAAAAATCTCCTTCTGAGAAAACCTGTAAACAAATATCCCATGGGCTTGATGCTCAGGTTCTATATCTAGCACTTGCTGGTTCATCCAAAGCTGCTTTTTGTGAAAATTCATAGCTCTGCCTGTGTGTGAAGTGGGTAAGAAGTCTAATTTCCTGGCTTGGTTTTCACAATGGAATGGGAGCCCTGCCCCTAGTCAGTTTGGTTTTCAGACAAACGGATCTGTTGTCTGTCATTGCATGGCCTATTTCTGGCTCTCCTTAGGGAGGTGAAGTGGGGCTGGCTGAGTCAATGATGTGCCCCATGATTCAAGGAGGGAGAGGCTGCCCCACCTACAGACCTTTTCCAGGGCAGAGCCTGTTTTGTACCATACACCTTTCACCTCATGGGTTCAGCTGATTGGACAGAGGTGACAACTCAGTGTCAGTGGTCAAGACATTAGCTGGTTGGCAGCCAATGAGGAAGCTGAGCATGAAGATTCTGCCCAAATAGGATAAATGAGACCAAAACGATTTTCCCTCTGGGGAATTTGAATTGGGAATGTGGAGAGGACTTGGTGACTGGTGACAGAAACAAAAAGGCACGAGGTTGAGAGAAGATGTGGGCAGGTGGGGTGCTAGAGAGCCACGAGCAAGACAAAGCTATGACCAAGATCACCTGAACAGAAGTCCAGGTTGTCTGAATGATAGAGAGAGGACACACAAGAAGACCCAGAGAGAAAAGTTGAAACAAAGAGAGTAGTTGAGTCCTGCCAGTGGGTGTGCCCTGGAGGGAAAAGCCTCAGGTCCTGCAGCTGGGGTCTTTGCACCTTCTTGGGAATTAGGGCTTCCCAGTTCCCATCTCCAAGAGGACCCAATACCCCATGGCTGCTGCACATAGCTGTGTAAGTTGTACAGTGAATGTCTTGGGAAGGGGAGTGCCGTACATAAGTGGCAGCACCTCCTGCAGTTGTTGTGCAGTGTACAACATCTACAACTCTACATGACAGCCTTGACCGGGTCTCACATTCTGTGCATGAGACAACCAAATATCCATTGTAAGTTTATTTATTCTTTCATTCAACACATCATTTTTAGGCATGTTTTAACTGCCTGGCACTGTTTAGGGCACTGGAGTAAGAGACGTGATCCTGGGTCTCATGAGGAGAAGAGACAGAAAATAAACAAGTAAACAAGATAATTTCAGAGTGACAACTGCTATGAAGACAAAATGAAATAAAGTAATATGATGGAGAATGACTTGAAGGTGAGAAGGGCTGCATTAATTATATGGTCAGGGAGGACCTCTCTAAGGAGGGGACATTTGGGCACAGATTTAAGAATAAGTAGGAGCCTAGCAATTGAAGAACTGAGGAAGGGGTGTTCTGTGTGGAGGAACAGCAGGTGCAAAGGCCCCGAGGCAGGAATTGCCCCAGACAGGGCCTGATCATATAGGGCCTTGTAGGTTTTACTCTAATTGTGATGAAAAGCATTTAGAAGGCATTAAGCATTTATTGTAGCCTTGCAATGGTCATTACTTGAGAAAGCCAGTGTGGGTCCCTTTTCTTTGCAACTAAAATAGCTAAAGTAGCATGGTTTGTTGGAGTATTAATATCATTCCTCCACTCCTCAGAAAGGATCCATTTTCAGATCAGATGAGGTCACAAGGAGTCTTCACACATGCACCATGTCAGATTAGCTCCTTGAAGAATTACCTTCACCATACTGGCTTTCATCCAAGATTATTTCAAGAAACCATCATAGGAATTCTATATTTGCATTTGCTCTAAAATGGTTGTAAAGAGCACTGTAACTTGATATCCTTTATATGAAGCCCTCAATATAAGAAATTTATTTCAGAACTTGGTATCAGAAGTAAACTAAAGATTTGCTGTTTACCTTCTTTCTATAATGAGAGAGATGAGACTTCCTGTGTTTCCCTTTTTGACCTGGATACCAGGAAGCTCAGGGCTGAATCATATGCTTTATCACATAGAAACTGCTAAACCTTGTAGTTGGCATAGTCACTCCCTCTTTCAGTGGACATAACTTGCTGTTTCTGTTATACTAATCTTTTAAATTTTATTTTTTTAATGATATCCTTTGCTGTAAGCTGTCTCATTCTTTTCTGGAGAGAAGTGGGGAGAGACGTAAATAAAGGCTTTATTCAACCAAGGTGTAAGCATATGCAAGGTCTGGTTGACCTAGTTCCCCAAGTCGTAAGACTTGTAAATTCAAGCATACCCACCTAGAGGGGTGGGCTAGGGAGGGTGGGAGGGAGACGCAAGAGGGAGGAGATATGGGGATATATATATATATATATATATATATATATATATATATATATATATATATATAGCTGATTCACTTTGTTATACAGCAGAAACTAACACACCACTGTAAAGCAATTATACTCCAATAAAGATGTTAAAAAAAAATCAAGCATACCTAAAGAAAAGCAAACACGAATTTCATTTCTTACAATTAGCTTTGGGGTTAGAAATGAAAACAAATACACCTCCTGGAATAGCTCATAATTCACCCATGCCCTGACATTTGCTGCTGTTTGTGAGCTGATACAAGCCCACTTTATTCCTCACACCACCCCCCTGCGTGGCGTCTGTGTCCCAGCAGAGTGACATGACCCTTCTAAAAGCGAACGGTGGACCCAGCAAGCAGAACAGAAACCTTTTTCAATCAAAAAGTCACTCGTGCTCAGGCTGACAGCTCACCCGAGCTACCTCTGACAGCCTGGTAACCCATAATTTTTCCACTTTGCAAGGACGATTATGTACCTTCAGATGGCAGCGTAATTAACCAGGTCTATTACAGGCTCCCACATTTGTATAGCTTTGCTGGGATGTTTCTCCAGAGCTGGGGCCAGCGGAGACCCATCACTGTGCCTGCTAATGAGCCCTTGCCTGTCGGGCACCACTCACCAAGGAGGTGAGGCCATGGGTGGCATCTCCTCTGGCACAGGGACCCCCACCAGGCTGCCCCTCTCCTGCAGCATCTCAGTTCTCACCCACGGGGAAGAAAATAGCACAGCAATTCCATTCGTAGTCCCAAGGCTGCTATCTTTTATCTTACGAATGCTCCCCGCCTCCTCCAAATTAAGCAGGCAATTAAGATTGAGGAATAGTCCAGCAAGCAAACCATTGATGCTTATGAGTTCAAACAGGCCAGTGGTTCTCAGAATGTGGTCCCCAGCCCAACATCATCTCTTGGGAACTTGATAGAAATGCAGCTTCTCTAGCCCCACCCCAGAACTGCTGAGTCAGAAAATCAGGCTTGGCCTGGCGATCTGTGTTTTCACAGGCCCTCTAAGGGATACTGATGTACGGTCAAGTTTAAGCATCACTGGAATGGAGCATAGCATCATTGGTTCATTAATTTTGGAAGGTTCAAGACCTGTTAATCTAACCCACGCACAGAGCCTAAATAAAGATTCAGGAGGTACAGAAAAGATTGAGCCTTAATTCTGGTCTTCAGCTTGCTTTATCATCACTTCTCTCTACATTTGTTAAGAGAAGGAAAAGGCGGGGGAGGCAGGAAAGGATTTGAAGGGATGAGGGGGGAAAAGGATGTCGAAGAATATGCAGCCATGTTTTAAAACCTCCTCAGACAATAAACAGAAGACAAATGGATAAACAAAAGAAGTACTGATGATAGCAACTGCTATGAGGAAAGGAAAAAAAGAGGGGAAAGACCACATTTCATCAAGCAGGGTTCTCATCTAGGGTGATCATGCCCCCAGGGGACACTTGGTTACTCCGGTCTCCTTTCTGTTCTGATTTATGTCTTTTGAAGATCACTTTAGTGGTTGGAAGGAGAATAAATGGATTGTGGGAGCAAGGGAGGAAGTGGGGAGATTAAGGTGAGGCTGTCACTGCCACCCGGGTGAGCAGTGTTGGTGGCTTTCAGGAGAGGGCTAGGAGTGAATGCTTCTATTTGTTGGGGTCTCCTGGGCAGAGAAGAATAACTTGCAAGTTCATTTCCAAATCCCCTGGGCTTATGCTGAGGTTCTAAATCTAGCACTTGCCAGTTCATCCAAAGCTGCTCTTTGGTGAAAAATCATAGCTTTGTCTGTGTGTGACATAGATGGGTAAGAAACCCGATTTCCTTGTTGGGTTTTCACGATGGAATAGGAGCCCTGTCCCTTGTACACCTGCTACTCTGGTAGTAGCAGGAAAGATGGAGAAGGGAGATGTGTGACAGAAATCTTTCCAGGTTTCCTGATGTGAGGGGTGAGGGAGAGAGTCCCAGATGACTCCTGAGAGCAGCAGGGGTGGACATGAACCTATAAGGCAGCCCATATGCCAGGGACTGATGACTGGGGCAACAGATGAGGGGGACAAGATGAAGGAAACCTAAGAGTAGACCCCCTGGAAGAGAAGTCACTAGGATGTCCACAGCTCCTGACAGCTCACTCACTCCCTGAAGACTAGGAAACTCAGCTGTCCCCACTGGAGCCTGGCATTCATTACCAAGGTTACAGACAGACCCCCCCCCCCAGGGAGACCTAGGTCCCCTTCACACGCCAGGGAGGGTGTTGAGAGCACCCCTGAGTTTCACCAACATCCGACACAGACTGGAGAGCCAGCATGGCTGTCTGGCGCCTGCGGAGACCATGGATGAAATCCAACCATCATCCGTCATCTGTAATATGTGGAGATTAGGAAGCCAGTGAGGGCTGCGCGTGTTTTCGCATTCATCCTGCAGCACGACGAGGCCCCCCTCTGGAGCCAACAACGGCGCCAGGAGACCTTTCACAAAAAGATGTGAGTGAGCGAAATTTTCTGTTCCTTTCATTGCCCTAAAATCGTACGTACAGGCTCTGGTCCACATTTGAACTTTCCAGAATAAGGTGATTATTGTTTTTCTTGGTTACCCGCTGCTCGGTCTCTGGGCTGGGCTTTTTTGGAATTTTTGTAGAAGAATTTGTAAGCACGTGTGACAATTCTGGTTTGTGGTGACAACGGATGTGCTCAGGAGAGAAAGTTCCATGCCAGGGGGTCCTCTTTAGCCCAAGCTGGGCATGTTTCAGAATCAAACCAAAAGCATCTCCCGCAGACCATCCAGCAGGCTGCCATTTATCCTCCGGGTCAAGTCAAGCCTGTGCAACTTTCATGTTATCATTCTCATGCCTTGGAGCCCAGAGAGGGTAAAGGGATTGTCTGAAGTCACACAGCAAAACAATCTGCATACCTTCCTAATCCTAGTTTTCTGCACTAAGGAGGGAGGAATCCTTCTGCTCCAAGGAAGACATTAGTCAATTGTATTTTATATAAGTGTCTGGTAATAATGGGAACAGTTCAAAAATGGAATGAATTGTTTTTTGATTCTCTGAGCACTTCCTTGAGAGAGAGAAAGGGTGTCACGGAGGGCAATCAGTGGTGTGCTAAAGCTGGCTCCCACAGCTTGGTGAAGGCCATCCTGTGCCTCTCCCAATGCCACATGTGGTGACATCTCATGGGTACCTTAAGATCAGTCACATGGTGAGAGCATTTACACCATGGAAACGGGTAAATGCTACAAACCAAAGCTTTTCTTCTTTTTTTTTCAGTAGAGTCAGTTGTTCAACTAAATTTTACCAGCACACTCCTAGGACTAACTCATTCATTCATTCATCCATTTACTCATTCATCCCACAAACCCTGATCAGGCATCTACTGTACGCTTGATACTGGGTGAGATGTTGGGTCTCAAAGAAATGAAGGAGGGTCTGCTTTTTAAAGAGATGCACATGGGAGGGTGGAAGGGAGACGCGAGAGGGAGGAGATATGGGGATATATGTAGCTGATTCACTTTGTTATAAAGCAGAAACTAATGCACCATTGTAAAGCAATTATACTTCAATAAAGACATTAAAAAATAAGTAAATAAATAAAGAGATGCACAGTATGGAAAAGTGTGTGTGGGGTAAATACCCGCCCCCTCACCTTCATTCAGGAGGCTCCTTATTTATTTGTTTGTTTGTTTGTTTGTTTAGGCAATGCCTAATGCTTGCAGGGTCTTAGTTTCCCGACCAGGGATCGAACCTGGGCGGTGAAAGCGCCAAGTCCTAACCACTGGATCGCCAGGGAATTCCCCCCTTAATTATTTGTAAACAACAATCAAAAAAGTAGAACTGACAAGAGTTCCATTGTACTGCCCCAGCTATAGAAAGCCACCCAGCCCACCAAATGGATGTTTTCCCCCCTTCTCCTCTTGTATCTTACTATCAGAAGAAAGAAAACTCACAGAGTGAGCCCTCAGCTAGGGCACTGGGTAATGATGGAGGGCAAACTGACCTGGGGGCAATGTCACGATCTGAGTGTAATAATATTCAGTGAGCACTGATTCTGTGCTATCACTGTGCTAAGTGCTCGGCATGCCATATTATCTCACGTGCCCCCTACCACAGCTTGTAAGGTCAATGGAGAAGTGTATGACTGTAATACATGCTGCTCCCCCTTCCAATTCCCCCACTCCACACCCTCACCCCACCCCTCCGTGGAAGAACAATACATTCCCATGCTGTTGAACTTAGGTGCGGCCATATGACACATTTCAGCCAATGAAATATGATTATCAGGAATGTGTTGCACTTCCAGGTGAAAGCCTTAAAAGACAGTACGGGCTCTGTCTCATAATCTGTTCCCTCTTTCAGGAGGCTGGTAATGTTTCAGATTGAAGCTCTATCAGCCTGGTCCTGAATTGAGGATGAAATGGAGCGAAACTCTCTGCCTCCCCGGAAGGACGCGGGTTAAAAGGGAGAAATAATCCTTTGTTATAAGCAACTGAGATTTCTAGGGTCATTTGCTACTGCAGCGTAACCTAGCATATCCTGAGCAATACAGGGAGGTAATAATTCCTTTCCCCACAATATACATGAAGAGACTGATACCCAGAGAGGTTCAGTTCTATTCCCACGCTCACACTGCTAGCAAAGAATAGTACTAGAACTTGAACCCAAGGAGGCCGATGCCAGAATTTGTGCTATAAATTACACCATGGAACAGTGGGAAAGGAGTCAGCTGATTTTTACTTCTAATCCTGATTGACACTTTGGGTCCTAGCAAGAACCTAAAACTCATTGCCCTGAGTCTCTTTCCAATCCACTATTCCTAAAACCCATGTTTATTTTAAAAGGAATCTATTCCATATGTTTCTGACCCTCCGTTACTTAAGCCACTCTAACTGCATTTGGACAGAGTTTGATATTTGGAGAAACTTCTGGGTCATCTTTCTTTGTTCTTCAGTAAGAGAAAGTCAGATGTCGCCTAGAGGCAAAGTGGCCCAAGGAGGCTCCTGAGGGTGAGACAGACAGTAGGGTTTCTCCACTCACGTCACCATCCACCGCAGCTTCAGAAATGAGGGGAGAAAAAAAGAGTATTTTCAGACAAATTCTAAGGAAGCCAGAGTTATAGTAGATGCTAAAGGATCACACATATTCTGCAGGGGCACGGGGAAAATATACATTTGCCTGGAGCTGAATCCTTGCTTGTTGATCCCATGAAGGGTGTAAGATCTTTATCCCTGACTGTCTTTTTTTTTGGCGGTACGCGGGCCTCTCACTGCTGTGGCCTCTCCCGTTGCGGAGCACAGGCTCCGGACGCGCAGGCTCAGCGGCAGTGGCTCACGGGCCCAGCCGCTCCGGTCACGTGGGATCTTCCCGGACCGGGGCACAAACCCGCGTCCCCTGCATCGGCAGGCGGACTCTCAACCACTCGCCCCCAGGGAAGCCCCTCCCTGACTGTGTTTTAAAAAAACAAATGGAGGGTGGGAGAGGATGAGGATCAGATGAGGGCGTCCTGAGTTGAACAGCGGCCCCTCAAAAGGTGTGTCAGCGTCCACACCCCTGGAGCCTGTGAATACGACCTTATTTGGAAAAAGGGTCTCTGCAGATGTAATTAATTTAAGGATCTTGGGATGAGATCAGGCTGGATTATCCAGGTCGACCCTAAATCCAGTGACAATTGTTCTTATAAGAGAAAGGCCTGGGGAGATTTGAGAGAGAGAAGAGAAGGCCCTGTAAAGATGGAGGTGGAGCCGGGAGTGATGTGGCCACAAGCCAAGGAACAGCAGGGACCACCATAGCTGGATTCTCCACTAGGGCCTTCGCCAACAGTAAGGCCCTGCTGACACCACGATTTGGGCCCAGAGATACTGATTTTGGACTTCTGGCTTCCAAGACTGTAAGAGAATAAACTTCTGTTGTTTTCAGCCGCCAAGTTGGTGGCAATCCATTATGGAAGCCCTAGGGCAGTGATACACAGGGCCTCTTTACATTCTTAAAACGTACTGAGGATTCCCAAAGAGCTTTTGTTTTCTACGTGCACTGTGTCTGTTGATAACTCACTGTAGTAAGAATTAAAATTGAGAAATTAAAAGGAAACCTATGTATTAATTCATGTAAAAATAACAATAACCTATCTATTGCATGTTGACACAAAAAATACTTTTTTTTCAGAACAAATAAGTTTTTCTAAAACAAAAACTGCAGTGAGAAGGGTGGCATTGGTTTACATTTTGCAAATTTTACATTTCTTTAATGTCTTTCATTTCTTTCTACCCAAAGAAAATCTAAATTTCTTGAATCCAAAGAAAGCTGGATTCTTACCTCTGCTTTGCATCTAATCTGTTGCGATACGTTGCTTTGGTTGAAATACGTGAGGAAGATCCTGCCACACGGATAGGATGTTGGAAGGAGAAAGCAGCCTTCTTAGATAATCGTGCACGTGTTGTGCAGCCTCTGGAAGGCTCCACTGCACACTCATAAGAGAATGAGTGCAACACAGGCAATTCTCTCAGCACTATTACAAAAATGGTGTTGACGTCACGGACCCCAGAAAAGGGTTCCCTCAAGGGTTCCCCGGACCATACTTTGAGAATCAATGCCATAGAGGCAGGAAGTGAAGGGATAGAGAAGAAACCATGATTCTCCTACATGAGCTGTGGGTAAACCAAGGGAAGGAAATGGTGCTGGCTTGAAGTCAGAGCCCTCCTCACCCTCCTGCCACGGAACAGTGAAGGGCAGGCACGGAGCCCCAGCCAACGGGGAGGGTGTTTTTCCTCCAGCAGTTCTGGTGGAGAAAGTCCTCGGTCTCTGTTTTGGCACCAAGACTAATGAGCTATGCAAGCTTCTGTTACACATGGCAGGGAAGCCGAGGGTTCTGAGCCCAGCTGAGACCTGTATCCCAGGTCAACATGGCGGCCTGGAGTTCCCTCCAAGACAAAGCAGGGTGACAACACCTGCCCCCTCCTCCACAGAATTAGCAAGAGGGCCGCTGAGATACACAGGTAAAAGCACATTCAAAAAACATGAACATTTCCCCCGCATAGACGAGGCTCCCATTTTCAATCTGCAATAAATGGCATCAGGTTTCCTGGTTGGTTTTGGTGTTGGTTATTTTGCTTCTCTGGACAAATCACTAAGCCATTCTACCTTGGTTTCCTTATCCATAAAATAAGGCTGGTGACAAATCATCCTTTCTCCTTCCTCTTGCAACAATCCAATGAGATAAAATATGCTGAAGAGTTTTGAGGAGCTGAAGACAACAGAGAAATAAAAAACCCCTCCTTCCCTTCTTTCCAGAAACACGTGTGGAGCCCCTAGCACATCGGTGCAGTGATACTGAGTGAGTACCAGGTGCAGAGTTGAAATGTATGCAAATGACATGAAAGTAGACACCACCCACAAACCCAGTTCTTCCACCTGGGAGTCCTGGCTTTCACCCAGCTGTCTGAGGCAAATTAGCAGAAGCATCAAAATAACGTGCTCAGCCAGAACAATCCTACCCATCCCAGCGACACAAGGTTATGCTCACTTGTAGTTCTGTTGCATGGGTGTTGTCAGCCCTCTTTGTGACATGGGATTCATGTTGGAAAAGCGAGAATCAAGTTGTGACAAGATAAGGACATTAGCCTCAGCTCTGGGGACTGGTCTCTCTGACAAAGCTCAGGGCGGTAAGGGGAAGAGGGAAATGTGGCCAAGCCGGCTTGCCTCTCCGTCCTCACATCCAGAATTATCCTGCTCGGAATCCTGTCTCTGCTAACACCTGTCTCAGGCTCCAAACCTTTAACGGCAGCAGCATTAAAGAAGAGAGGAGAGGGGATCTCCAGTTTTCCCACATGGTTGGCTTTCCAGATCTCAGGATGACCTAGATCTGCCTATTCAGCACCTCAGCAAACCCCCTCCCAACCCCAAACCTTCCAATGACCTTCCATCAAATTAGCATGTGGAAGAATTCAACTCAAGCCCTAGTGGAACTGGTCTTGTGGGATCAGCGTATTGATTACAAGGAAATCTGACTATTTGGGGAGTGGGGGGCGGTGGGGAAGCTGGCCCTAATGAAAAGTTTCTTTAGTAAAAGAAAAAAGAAAAGAAAGAAGGGAAAGGACCCAGAAAATGCCCAGAGGTCAATCCACCCATGAATCAGAGATCATCCAGAGTGAAGACCCAACAGTTTTAGGAAAGAATTATAATCCTTTCAGGATCTTTGACTGTGTTCCAGGCACTGTTCTAAATGCTGTACGTGTCGTACCTAATCTAGTCCCTGAGCACAGAATTTCCACTGCTGCATTAACAAGGATATGATCGCAGCGGGGCAAGGAGCAGACCAGGGTAGAATTCCCAAAATAAAGAAATTCAAATCGTTACAGAAAACAGTACACATGAGACCAAAGATGCAGAGAATTGATAAAATGGAAGAGCCTAAAAGCACAGACTAAGATTCAGTAAGAAATTTACAGAGATAAGAACGGGAGAAAGGATGAAAGTTCTTCAAACTCCCAAGTAGAAAAGACAGATTTCTCTCAAAGATGTCTAAAGCAGGATATTTCTGGGGACCCTCCTGCTGCAATGACCAAATCAGAAGTCAATCTTCAAAAACATTAAAGAAAAAAAAAAAACAAAGAAAGGGATGATAGCTAAGAAAGTGGTCTGCCTTGCATTATTCAAATGTGACTGCATTAGAAGGATATTCTCACCCTAGCAGACTTTCACAAAATTTACCACCTAAGTACCATTTCGTGAGACATCAGTGGAGAAGACATTGTCAAGAACTCCAAGGACTAAAGAAAGGGGAAAAGAATTTTTAAAACTCTTGCTGTGCTAGAAAAGTATGTATGAAGACCAGAGTAGTTTAGACAGAATAATGTAAACTGGGATGGAGCATTTTGGGGTTAAGATGGTTGATGGAACATATACATCTAACTTTGTTCCCTCCCAAAACCGCACTAAAACTACTAGAAAGGCAGTTTTTTGGTTTTGGTGTTGGTTTTGGTTTTTTAGAGTCTTAAACCTTCAAGGAGGGGAGGAGGGAACAGCAAGAACATTTTGGAAGTCGAGAGGTGGATGGATGAGTCATAACTGACTTAGACTCAAAAAAAGCCAAATCCTAAACCAACAATGGGAAAAGCTGAGAACAAAAAAGAGCCTACTTCTTATGGGTGATGTTCAAATGCAGGTATTTGCCATATAAACATACTATTTTTGAAAACAGAAAGTTCACAAGTAGGGCTTCCCTGGTGGCGCAGTAGTTGAGAGTCCGCCTGCCGATGCAGGGGACATGGGTTCGTGCCCCGGTCTGGGAGGATCCCACGTGCCGCGGAGCGGCTGGGCCCGTGAGCCACGGCCGCTGAGCCTGTGCATCCGGAGCCCGTGCTCCACAGCGGAGGAGGCCACAGCAGTGGGAGGCCCGCGTACCGCAAAAAAAAAAAAAAAAAAAAAAAAAAGTTCACAAGTAAAAATCATTCTAAGAATGTGAGACTTAAGAAGCCAACAAAGAGAAAACAAAATCAATTAATCAACAAGAAAAGAAAAACCATTTTAACAATAAATGTAAATAGTCCAGATTCATTCATTAAAAGCATAGGGTTTGAAACAGGTTGTTCACAAGAGACACAAAAAGCAAATAGAAAGGCAGAATATAATGGCAAATGACTTTCAATCAAATTCATATAAAAGAAAAGGGATTAATACTCAATAATGTAATGTATAAAGCAAAATATTTATCAAAATAAAAATTGGTTATTATTAAAAGTTATAGTTTGTAATGAAATCAAGATAAGGATTCATAAACTATCAACTAAATAATGTTAGTATAAAATGAATAGAATAAAAACTAGTAGTAACACAGGGACAAATTAATAAAAGGGAGTATGTTTAAAGATCTGCAAGTTCATGCATAAATAAAGGAAATAAACAATAAATCAGCTGCACAGAACTTACAGACTTGCCAAACATATACCATATAAACAAGAATTAGACCCTCTTTTGAGAGTTCATTGTTCTTATATAAAAATTACCCACAAAGGCTCAATTTGTGCAACAGAAAAAAAATATGTATGTTCAGTGCAGCATCCTCTATAAAGTAAAAACTTGGAAACCATCTGCATGTCCCATCTGCATGAGAAGAATAGTTTCATAATTCATGTTCTAGCATCATGGTGAAATATTATGGAGCCATATAAGGTCACTTTGAAGACCATGTGGAAACAAGGGAAAATGTTTGCTATGCCAAGTTAAAAATGTATGAATAGTTTTAAAAAGTATGAATACAAAATGTTACGGACACTATTATTTCATAGTGAGTGAAAGAAAATGTCCCCAAATAAAATTAGTTTTATATAGGGTGATCAGATTATTGTGGCTCTTCTATATTAATATTATCATTATATTGGTTTTCAATTAAAAATAGATATAACAAGACAGGTCAAAATAAGACAAAAATCCAGGGCAAAGAAAATAGGACTTTCTTACCAGATCTTGTATTCTGTCCGTAGGTTTTTGAATGTTTTATAAAATCCCTGGGGGTGGATAAGGTTTTGGCACAAGGGATAATCTGAATGTTTTTATCTGTTGGATAGGGTCAAAAGTTGCTGATAAATACTCCTTTGGGACAGAAATTAAATGATTTAGTAGATCTCAAACCAAAAGGTACAAATAGGAGAGATCCGTTTCCTCCAATCCAGGGACCCAAGTAGCTTGGGGATCCTTCCAAGCTAATATTCTCAGGCTACTCCTGTGTATCCCGCTGTGTGTGTGTGTGTGTGTGTGTGTGTGTGTGTGTGTGTGTGTGTGCGCGCGTGGGCCCAGACAGGAAAGCATCTCTGTTTCTTTGCATCCTCTGCCCCTGATTGAGGTCTGTTCAATCCCCGCCTAAGCACCTCATTTTGTATTCCACTTGGCAGACGCGAGTTTGATGCACACAGAGAAGGTTCCCTGGAACTGTTGACCCATTGGGAAGAGATTACAACTTTCCAGTGAAGACAATGAGAAATGTTATTTCTGGAAAAGGGGGCCTGTGAATATTTTGACATTTTCTTACAAGGTTATATTCTCCACAGACAGTAAAGAGGTGAAGGGGTAAGAGAAAGAAAAGAAACAGATGTTTGGCACCCACCGTTTTTTGGAACAATGTTTAAAACCCTTTCTCTATTCTTGTGAAAAATTTGGGAGTCTGACAAATCTTCAACCTTTTTGAAGGTGGACTCAGTTTTTTGCAAACAGCCTAAAGTAATTCAGAGCTCAGTGTAGTGAATAAGTGTGGTAATTTATCTTGTTAATGATGTCATTATTAAAGCAGGTATAGCTCTATAAGATTGATTTTCATGTGTAATTTATAGGCTGTCTTGAAAAGGAATTTATAAAGATAATATTAATAGCAGAGCCGTTGCTGGAATAAGCATAGAAAAATCCAAGGTCATTCTTTTGAAGGAAAACACTTGTTTGAGTTAAAAGACTTCATATATTTGTTCAAAAAGTATGGATTTATTATTTTATAGGTTATTTCATCCTTTAAAAACAGAGCTATCGGTTTTTCTCTAATTTTAAAAGCGATACATGGAAATCATACATTGAAAAATCCAGAAGAGCATGAAGAAGAAAATAAGATTCCCACACAATCCTCCAGAGATATTCATAGTTGAAATGTTGGTGTGTATCACTCCTTTTTTTCACTTACAGACTTTTTATTGGGAGGTAGATCTTAAAATTTAGACAGCCGGGGAAGCGACACTTGCCGCACCTTGATCCATCTATCAGTGGGATGACGTAAAATTCCTCCACGGCCACCTTAGGTGGCCCCAATTGCATGAAGATCCAGAGCCTACATGGTAAGGGATTTAATTAATCTTGAATGGAAGGTTCTAGAAGAATCCAATTAGCACCAAATCATTGGGAGGAAAAATTGGTTATGGGAGGAGTGTCTATACACCAGTGTTGACCCATAGGACTTTCTGCAGTGATGGAAATATTCTACCTCTGTGCCGTCCACTATGGTAGCCACTTGCCCCCTATGGCTCTTGAGGCCTTGCAGTATGGCCAGTGCAACCGAGGAACTGAATTTCACATTTTATTTAATTTAAATGTAAAGAGTCACGTGTAGCTAGTGGTTCCTGTATTCGCACAGCTCAATGCAAATACCCAGGCCTGAGATAGAAAAGAGGAACGTCGGAAAATTATTAACTTGGGGATTTGTTTTCCTGCTGTAGATGCTTCCCCTTTCAAGTAATTTAACCATGAAAATATGCCTTTAAGTTCCCTTCCAACAGCTTTGACGGATCAAAAAGATTTTTACTTAGAGCTACTGTTATAGAGGATGGTCATTTGGACTTCATAAACACTGGATTCCCCAAGTTGGACTCATTAGGGCTTAAGATGTTTAAACCCATTGAGAGAGAGGAAACAAAAGCTTTAAATATTTCTAAAAATGTACACCAGCTTCAGTTCAAACAGACAATTGAAATATCCAAGTGACGAGGATGGTATCCAAAGCCGAATATTGGTGGCGTTAAATTCTTGTTTTGCATGCATCTTTCTGATTTTCCTTATGGAGGTTGCCTTTCATTTCCTTTGAAAGAAGAACAATGCTTAGAGGAAGAACAAAGCCACATCTTTCTTTAACTGGACCTGCTTTTCCGGGTTTCGTGGACGAGTTAATAGGAATTCAAAGCCAAAGGAAATGAGGCCCAGATCCCAAATGTCAACCTAGAACTATGTTCGCCTAAAACATTTCTTTGTGGGTTGAGGGAACGTGGATAGTGGGTGATGGCGCAAAGGGGAAAAGTGAGACCGGTCCCCGGTTCTTTGGCCAGAAGAAATGCCTCAGAAAATGCACAGAGTTTGGTTGAAAGTGGGTACTGAGTATAAATGCAGCAACTGCTGTTCTTAGAGCCTTTTAACATCCCTTGTTGAGTTATCCGTGGTTGGTCTCAAGAGCCTCACTATCCTCTGAAAATGAAAAAGAATAAGAAGGTCAGAAAAGCCGCGTAAAGTAGACAAGAGGGTCACTTGGATTCTAAGCCCGAGAGAAAGTCGAATCCAGGCATATGACTTTCCACTTTCTGTGTGTTCTCCTGGGGCCTGAGAGGCAAATGGCGGTATTGATCTGAATCCGTGGTTGGTTATATACAGGAGGGAAGCTGGCGGAAGCTTTCTTTATTTGTGGAGGAGACGGAAATGAACTTGGGATAGCTGGCTGGCCTGGGTTTAGAAGTCGCTGAAGTCGATAGATTTCTGGTGCCACCTCGGAGGACTTCCCACTGGGCGGTGTGTATTCTGCACCAGGCCACGTCACACAAGGTGACAGTCTCTGTTTGCAGGGCAGAGGCCGACGTCTCTAGAGCAGCCTGGGCAAAGCCCCAGGAAGGCAGGGCTTCAGCTCAGGACACAGTTGTTCCGTCCCCAGCCTAGCTCAGAGCAAATCAGGTGACTTCTTCGGGGCCCCCAAACCCACCCTACCCCCTTCAGGTAACTCTCTGGGGTGCTTGATAAGGAGATCCAGAAGATGGAGAGGTGTTTTGTTTTTTTTTCCCCCATAGAAGCAGCATCAGCAAGTGCAAATGCTAAAGCATATACCTCTAAGCCAAGTTTATAGCATTAAGATTAATTAGAGACGGTTTACCCTGTTAACTTGCAAATTTTACACTCTAAGATATTTATGTTAAAGAAATTCCAAATAACAATACCTTACATGATATAAACATATACTAGAAATCTGCAGTCAGGTAATTTAGGATTGCTAAGTTACCCCTGATATCAAGGACCTATACTCCTATCTTGTTTCTCTGCCACTCTTTGCACTGGACTTCTGCCTCAAGATACAAAATGACTGCTTAAGCTCCAGCCATCATATCCTTATTCTAGCCAGCAAGAAGGAAAGAACAAATATCGGAGTGCCCTCTCCTTTGAAAGATACTTCCTGAAAATTACACATAATTCTTCCACTTGAATCTCATTGGCCAGAACTTAATCACTTGGCCACATCTGACTGCAAGAGAGGCTGGGAAATGTAGTTTTTATTTCAGATGGCCATATGCCCAGCTGAATATCAGGAGTCCTTATATTGGTGGAAGTGATACTTTCTTACTTCCAAGGCTATGTCAAGGATGCACCTTCCACTTGGCTTTCTTTGGATGCTCGCTCTTGGGAACCAGCTGTCATGCTGTAAGGAAGCCCAGGCAGCCATGTGGAGAGGCTACATAAAAGTGTCCCAGCTCATAGTGCCGGCTGAAGCAGCGCCAACTCATAGAGGCATGAGTGAACAAGACTTCAGGTTATTTCAGACCTGAGTCATCAAGTCACTGCCAAACTTTAAGTCCCCCCAAGCTGGAGCCCCAGATGTCATGGAGTAGAGGTAAGCTATCTTCCCTTTAATTCCTTGAACCACTAACTTTAGGGTGGTTTGGTCCTTTTTTTTTTTTTTTGGCCATAGCGAGCGGCTTGCAGGATCTTAGTTCCCTGTTCCCTGACCAGGGATTGAACCCGAGCCACGGCAGTGAAAGCACCAAGTCCTAACCACTGGACCACCAGGGAATTCCCTGGGGTGGTTTGTTATGTAGCAAAAGTAACTGGCACAGAGGGCTACAGAGTTTGGCTATTTTTCTGTAAGTGGCAGATGGAGGGCTAAAATAGGCAAGGAGCCCACTGCAGCCTCTCCCCTAACACCAGGCCCGCTTCCATCCCTCCCTCCAAGGGAGTAGCAGCTGCTTATCTGATCACAAGCACTGACTCAGCTAACAACAAAGCTGATGTTAATTCCTTCTCTGATACCATATCCTCTGTGTATAGCAGCCCGAGGGCACGACACCCATGGATAGGAGAGGTGGCTCCAAGGACACGATGCAGACATTCTTGGTTATAAGTCCAAGTAACATCATAAAAGTCTTTACTTCTTACCAAGTGATATTGTCAGGGTGTGTCTTACATGCATGCCCCTCTGGCGTAAAGGATGGGCTTACTGATTTAATGCAGGGTGTGGGAGGAAGGGGACAAGACTAGAGGGGGGGACACAAATAAGAGGCTGCTGCTATGCCCAGCTGAGAGGCCGAAGGGTTTCCACATTGAAGCAGTGTTAGAAAGGAGGTTAGAAAAATATTTTGGAGGTAAAGTTAGAAGAGCTTGGATATAGGCTGGATTGGGGGTAGGGATTAGAGGAGAGTGAAGGGTTTTGGATAATTCTGATATTTCTGGCTTGGGTAGGTAGCTGGTGATGCCATCAACTGAAATTGAAGTTTAGGAAAGTTGATGACTTCGTTCTGGGATATGTTGAGTTATGTCCAGCCAGACAGGTGGAGATGTCTTGTGTGTGTGTTCAGGTGGGATTCTTCACCTGGGGAGGGAGGAGGTAAGATGTCTACATGATGGCCTGAATCATACTTGTCATGACTGACTAGAATACATCAAAGGCTTGAGGAAATATAAGTGCCACTTTCAAGGGTGGTTCAGCACATCCCTAGCTGCTAGCAGAATTAGGGAAGTTAGGAGTTGGGGTGGGAATGGACAAAACAGCTCTTCCTATCCACACCTCCCTAGCCACAGCCCTTGGCAAAGTCACTTTGCAGCTTCTCCCCTCAAGAAGTAGAGTCTATTTCCTCTCCCTTTGATTTGAGTTTAGCCATGTGACTTGTTTTGGCCAACGGGACACGGTGGAAGTGATGGTATCAACCTGCAGGAAGAAGAAAGACCTATGAAACTGAATCACGTCATCCCAACTGAAGCCAAGTTCAACCAGCCAACCCCCAGCTGGTGTATCAGCTGCCCACAGATAAGCAGAGGTCAGCTAAACCCAGCCCAAATCAGCAGAAGTGCCCAGTTGACCAACAGAGTCACGAGTCATAACAAATGACTCTTGTTTCAAACCATGATGTTTTGGAAAGTGTTGTTACAGTCTGTGTAACTGATACAACGACTCTAGGAAGTAAGAGGCGGGGGGTGGGGGGGGGTTCTGTAACATACAGCTTGTTTACTTGGAAATGTTATACACAAAAAGGATAAGCCAGCTATGTGCACAAGCATTAGTCAGCCTTTCCTTGCCACCTTCCTTCCTACTCCCAGGACTTTGGTGATATCATCTATTTCTTGGTACCAGTCTCACCTGGGCACCTCAGAATTGAAAGGACAGAATGGCTGGTGGAGTTTCTCAACCTCGGCGTCACTGACACTTTGGGCTGGGAGATTCTTTGTGGTGGGGGTCGTCCTGTGCATTGGAGGATGTTTGGCACATCCCGGCCTCCACCCACTAGATGTCAGTAACATGCCCCCCCCGCCCCCAGTTGTGACAACCAAAAACGTTTCCAGACATTGACAAACATCCCCTGGCGAGTAAAAAAGATCACCCCCAGCTGAGAACCACTGGGCTAAAGGATTCCAGAAAAAACCATACGACCAGCCCTCATAGAACAAACTGGCAAATGAAGGCCCCCCCAAAATATGCCAATATGGCTGCTACAAGAGCTTCACGCACTCATTCACTCATTCTTGCAATCACTGCATGCCTGCCGTATGCTGGCTGCTGTACCAGGGGCTGGAGATCCCAGGCTCTGTCTGGGGGAACTCATAATCCAGTGGAACACGACCACTAGACAAGTGCAAGCCCTGAGAAGTCATAAAAGAGGCATTTAATGCAGGTTAGTGGAAGGCATTCAGGGACAACTTCCTGGAGGAGGTGGCTTCTTAGCTGAATGCTAAACACTGAGTCACACTTCTTTCAGATGAAAAGGGGAGTGTTTAGAGCACATGAGCAGGTTCTGTAGGGAACTGGGTATAACTGGTGTGTGGAGCAGTATCTTCAGGGAAACACGACTATTGTCCTGGGAGCTGTGATGATCCAACCACTCCCAGCCACACGTCACTTCCCACGAATCTGCCACAAGACAGAAAGCAGACTCAGGCATCTAAGTCTCTGCAACAGAGCTGAGCCAGGCCCCGGGGAGGGCTTTGCCCAGCCGGCAGGGTTCAGGCAGAGGACAGAGGAAAACAAGGCTCTACTGTGGGTCCTGCCATGTGGGAAGGCCCCGCCCAGCTGCTCCTAAGGGCTGGCACAGGGCTGCATCTGAAAGACGTGAAGAGCAACATTGTGGACGGCCAGGCAGGAGGGGCTCTGGGTGCCTCACATCCCTGCCTTCATCCTCCCTTGATCGGAAAGACCCATCATGCTGAGAGTCTGACATCCTTGCACCCCAGCTCCGTCTCCAGGTAGGTAAACAGAAATACCATTCATTCAGCAAATATTGACCAAGAGCCCGTGTACACAAGGCCCTGTATTAGGTGTGGCTGAGAGTATAGTCTCCAGGTTTATTGGGAGGCAGGCTGATAGTACAGAGCATTCAATAGTAACTTCCAAGAAGTATTTATTGTGCATCTGTTATGTGCCAGGCGCTGTATTAGGGATCCGATGTTGAACAGACCCTGAAGTTTCCTGGCATCATGGCGCTCACATTCCAGCAAGGGGAACAGACAGTAAACCAGTAAGTCAACAAACAGGATCATTATTAGATAGCAGTAAGTACCTCTCAGGACACAATGAAATACCTCATTATCTCATTAGAAGGATGTGAATGCCAGAGAGTTTCAGTGGGAGGGCCACAGACAGCTTCTCTGATCAGGTGACAGGTGGGCTGCAACCAAGAGGATTTATTCATTCATTCAACCAATGTTTATTGGGCACTGCCCGGGTGCCAGGCATTGGAACACATCGATGAATGAAATGGACAAAGACCCCTGTTCTCAGGGAGCTATTATCCTGGGAGTGAGGAGAACTAAGGAGATAAAAATTGCTTCATGAAAAAAATATCTCACATGTTAGAAGGTGATGAAATGCAATGAAACAAGAAAACGTGGGGCAGGAGAAATGAGACTGCAGTGCCAAGGCTAAGGGCTGGGGCGGAACAGGGTAGGGCAGGGAGGAGCTGGTCAGAGTAAACCCCCTCCGGGTGACATCTGAGCCCAGAGACAAAGGATGGAGCCACATGAATACCTGGGGACGTGTGTCCCAAGTGAGCCCAGGCGACTCACAGAACGGTGAAGGCAACAGCAAATTGTTTTTAGCAACCAAACTTGGGGATGTTTGTTACGCAGCAGTAGACAACAGGAGAGCTAAAATAAGCTCAGTACCTGGCCTAGAATGTGTCCCACCTCCAACTCCTTCCACTGTGCTGGGCTACGTCAGCTCTCTGTTACACGTGAGCAAACACCTAAAAGTCTCAGGTCAAATTTCCTTGACTTTTTTCTCTCTCTTCCGATCTGCTGCAGCATCTACTTCTTGAGCCCACGTTCCTGACTGGGTCAGCATCCAGACCTGTCCCAGCTCTGGAGTGTCCCACTGGTGGCCATCACCTCTGCCTCCCTGCCCCCCTCACTGCTTCAGTTTCTTCTTTTTCGGACTTTTCACCTGCCCCTTCCAAGGCCCTCAGAGCCTCAACAACACTTCTCCTGTTGGTCACACTTTGTAAACCTTCACTGATCTCACCTCTTTTTCCATTCTCACCACCCCCCTCGGGACGAGGCTTCCTCATTTCTCCCTGGGTTATTGTAGAAACATCCCTCTGTCTTCAATCCTCGCAGTCTGGCTTTCTCACAGCTGTGAGTGTGTACTCGCTAAGGCACAGGTGTGGATCACCAATGGGATACAAACACCAGTGCATCCCTAAGGCTCCCCCACAAGAGGCCCTTCCTACTGTTCCTGCCCTCATTCCACTTCCCCACAGAGACTGTGGTTTCTCTGAAGACCCAGAGGTCCCCAGGTGGGTCAGCCTCACATTTGCACAAGACAGCCCCTTGCCTAGATTCCCTTCCCCCACTTTGTCTTGGGTGCATGCCTTCCCCTCATCAAACGTCACCTCTTCTGGAAAGTCACCTCTTCTGGAAAGATATCACCAAGAAGCACTAGGATCCCCTAAGCAGAGTTGCCAATGCATTTGCATTATAGTACTGTGCATGTTGATTTGTCCCTGCTCTTTACTTGTGAGTCTATCCCATTAATCAGACTGTGAGCACCCTGAGGACAGAGCTCCTGCCTCATCCATCCGTAGCCTAATGCAGCACCCAGCATAGGGTAAAGATTTATCTGAGAGGTCAGCAAACACAGCCCACAGGAAAATCCAGCCTGCCTGTCCCACTGCCTGTTTTGTGTGGCCCGTGAGCTAAAGACGGATTTTACAGATGGACATTTGCCATCAATCTGATGACAGGGAACACTAATTTTGTACTCCAATTGGACAAAATGTTATCCCTCCCCCCAAAGGAACTCCATTCTTCTCATTCGTAGATTTGTTATCATAAAACATTGTATTCAATTGTGATGATTATTTTTTAAATTCTATCAATAAAAAATTTGTGGAAATGTGTTCTATCTCTTATTATATAAGAACCTGCATTTTATCCTAGATTGTGCCTCTCAGTTCTCAAAGTCTAAAATATTTATTTGCTGCCCCTTTACTGAAAAAAGTTTGCTGACAGTGTTTGTAAGACCTAAATTTTCAAGTGCTTCCTTGACATCTTTGAACCTCACAGAGCCCCAAAGCCCTGCGTGTCCCTGCTCTTAACCAGATACACTCCCCACCCAGCCAGCTGGTCCTCAACCTGATGGATTTCACCCCTGATCAACCTGTGAAATGATTCAAACAAGCCATCATATCCTCCTGTGGAAACTATGGATCATCTCATCCTCTTGTTACTAGGAAGCTTGCCACCCGCAGCCCTTGCTGCTTCTGCTGCCCCTGTGTACTGGGTGGCATCCTTCTCCATGAGGCTGTGAATATGTGCGATTCATAAGCTCCTGCCAACCTCCTCTGTCCGGGGTCGGGTGTCGTGTGTTTGGCCACCTCATACCATTTAGGGCCGGGGATCCCTCCTTCATCAATGGGGTGCATAAGAGGTGATTGGCACACCGATCCCTGGTCTGAATGAATGAATCTGCCTGATTCTGGATCCTGTTTCATCTCCTTTGTGCCATCTCGCCTCCCTGAGCCCCACCCCCAGCCGTCAGGCCCCTCCCTCTCCCTTGCTCTGAAACCCAGCCCCAGATTTCACCCCTCCTCGTCTTGGCCCTTTCACACCATCACACTACTTCTCCTGTGTGTCCTTCTGCCTGGAAGAATAAACCACCACATCCTGCCAGCTCGTTCTTAAAATCTTCTTGAAAGCTCGCCTCAGCCCCTCCTTTGCCCAGCTTGATCCAAGAAAAAGAAGTCATTTTTTTTTTAACGTTTTGAGTTGGAAGTGTTCGCCGGCTGGTCTGTCTGGACGCTGCATCAATAACCTTCATCCTCTTATGAAAAGCCCTGTATGTGAAGGTGGGTTGGGGGTGCTTTTTTAAGGCAAGGCTGCCAGCTCCCTTCTTATTAGAAGTCTGATAGGTTTACATGACACCTGAGAAAATAAAGCAGGAACTGTGCGTGCGGCATGTTGATAAAGTGATCCGAAGGGGGGAAAAACCCCGGAATGTGCCTCAATCCCGGGGACAGAACTTTGGACCCTTTGTGTTTCTTTACAGCTTGAAGCCAACTCAAAAGCAACAAACTTTGCTTTGCTCAACCCAAGAAAACCCAGTCCACCACTGTGTTTACTCTAGAGCAAATCTGAAGGGACTGTTGTCTGAAAATTTGCAAATGTGGGCATTTATCAAACGTCTTTGCGTCTCCCTGAAAGAGACTGGGCTCCCCTGCAGCCGGGAGAGGAGCAGGGCGTGCTGTGCATTTGTGTGGGTAAAGCAATTCGAAAAGAAAACTCCATGAACATGCCTGCCTGAATCATGGGAACTGGACGTTGGACGCTTTGGACCCTGTGTGGGTGGGTGGGTGTGCAGGAGGAATGGAGAGGGACCCCTCTGCTCTTGTTCTCAGACATGGGGGCTCAGCTCTTGTTCACATACGGCAAGTATCAGTGCGTGTAGTTGACCAGATGGCCCTTTGAGGTTCTGGTGGAGAGAGGCCAGGGCAGATGTTGGCTGAAAGTGGCCGGAGCTTGCGATTCCTGTGCCACGCAGAGAGCATGGGCTGGATCCTGTGTGGAGAGCGACGCCACAGACCAGGCAGTAAATTGTTCAGTGGCCGCAGATTCTTCGCCTCTCAGGGAACACGCCCCTTTGCGGTGTTTGCAATGTCACTTTGTCCCTCCTCCTTCCCAGAGGCAGAGTCTACTTCGCCACCCCCTTGAATCTGAGCTGGACATGGGACGTGTTTTAACCAGCAGGATCTGGTGGAAGTAATGCCATATTGGAGCCTAGGCCCTAAGAGTCTCTGCAGCTTCCTGTCTACTTGGAACGCTCCTCTAGGAGCACCAGGCAAGGAAGTCAGTCTAGCCAACTGGAAGACGGGAGGCCACATGACGGAGACCCAAGGCCAGTGCCAGCTACCTGTGAGACCCATGAGGGAGGCCATCTTGGACCTTCCCGCCCAGCAGATCGTCTAGCTGAATGCACTTGAGTGAACCCAAGTAAAACCAACAGGGAATCTCTGAGCCAACCCCCCAAAGCACAAGAAATTTGTTATTTTAAGCCACTAAGTTGTGGGAATGGCCTATTACACAGGCATACATAACTGATACAGATGGATGGACAGTCAGAGACTGATACACTTCAGACCAGTGCTGTCCAATAGGTATATAGGGCAAGCCATATTTATCATTGTAAATTTTCTAGTCATGTTAAAAAATGCTAAAATGAAACAGGCGTAATTCATTTCAATTATGTATCTTATTTACCCTAATGTACCCAAAATATCATCACCTTCAATATATGATCTATTCAGAAAATATTATTGGGTATTTTACAATTTTTTTCATACTAAGTTTATGAAATGAATGTGTCCTTTACACTTATAGCACAACTCAAGTCCAACTAGACACATTTCAAGTGCCCGATCGTCACATGTGGCCAGTGGCTGCCATACTGAAACACAGCTTCCAAAATTTGGAAGATGGCTTGGAAGGAAAGAGACTAGAGGCAGGATGAGAAAGTGGGGAATTTCTGAGAGGCTCAGACAGAGACGATCAGGTCTGAACTGGCGTCCACTGGGGTGGAGAGAAGGTGACGAGTTCCAACGACATTCCTGAGATGGAAGTTGATGGCCGTAGTGGGTTGAACGGTGGCCTCCCTAAAAGATGTGGCTGTGGATGTGACCTTATTTGGAAAAAGCGTCTTTGCAGATGTGATTAAGTGTAGGATCTAGAGATGTGGGGATCCTAATTTATCCAAGTGGGCCCTAAATCCAACGACAAGTGTCCTTATAAGAAGAGGAGAGAAGGGAGACACCAAGGGGGACACAGAGGGGGGCAGGGGAAGGTCCTGTGCAGACGGAGGCAGAGACTGGAGGGATGCAGCCCCAGGCCAAGGGGCACCCAGGTCCACTGGAAGCCTGAAGAGGCAACAGAGGATCTTCCCCTGGAGCCTTCAGAAGGAGCACCGCCCCGCTGACGCCGTGATTCTGGACGTCTGGCCTCCAGAACTGTGACAGAAGACATTTCTGCTGTTATAAGCCCTCAAGTCGATGGTGATTTGTTACAGCAGCTCCCGGGAAGCTCAGACACTGGCCTCTTAGATCTGGGTGGTTAGCGGACTCCGGGGCTTCAGGGACCAGCAGGCGGAGGGCGGGCGCTGCGAGGAGTTGCATCTGGAGCCACGGGGGCGGAGCGAGTCCGAGGGCAGCCGGAGCTATAGCGCGGCTGCGGAAATACAAACAGCTGGCGTTCAGCAAACACGGAGTGTGCCACTACTTTAAATGCCTCTTTTGTTGTTGTTGTTGCGGTACGCGGGCCTCTCGCTGCTGTGGCCTCTCCCGTTGCGGAGCACAGGCTCCGGACGTGCAGGCCCAGCGGCCGTGGCTCACGGGCCCAGCCGCTCCGCGGCATGTGGGATCCTCCCGCACCGGGGCACGAACCCGCATCCTCTGCATCGGCAGGCGGACTCTCGACCACTGCGCCCCCAGGGAAGCCCCTAAATGCCTCTTTTTATGAGCTCCATTCATCCCCTCAACAACCCGCCCTATGAGGCAGACGCTACTCTAACCGCCATTACACAGAGGACAAAATTGAGACACAGAAGGGGTACTTCACACAAGGTCACAGTCTGGTAACTGGAAGAGCCTGGATTTGAACCCCAGCTGTGTAACCTCATTTCTGCCGGGGCTGCAGAGAGGCACGAGGGACCGAGGCAGACGCAGGCAGATCTGCGGTAAAGGACAATTTTATCGATATTCACATCCAGGCCGTTTTAGGTGGATGAACTGTCCATCAGTTTTCCTGTGTCCACCCACTCAGAGGTCATCGCTGAATGACCGGGAGCCACACAGGACATGGGAAGTCTCCACGGCTGCCGGCAGAAATCAACCCAGTCAGCCCCAAATGGCAAGCAAGGCTGCATTTTCCATTTCCAAAATGCAGCCTGCTCCCCGGCTTGGCTCCCTCCAGGAAATCCTGTTTGTACTATTTCAGGAAAATTGTTGGCTTTTTTTTTCTGGCCCTTCCAGAAGCCCGACAGATGGTCTCAGAGTTTCATGCTGTCTCCAGGGTGGCGTCTGAGACACCGCCTTGATGATTCTTTCTACTGTCAGGCATTATAACAATAGGTGTTGCTTCAACAGATACTTTTTGAAAGCCTGCTTGTATGCAAAGTACTAGGTCTTGGGAGATGAATCAAAATGTATTGATTGCACATGTATATGTTCTGGGGCACGTGGGAGTCCGCAAGATTGTAGGGGAGATCCCGAGCCATTCCTGGGGGGGGGGCTTGGGGCCTCCAACAAAGCACATTTATGTACTCCACGCCTGTTACCCCAGCATATGTGCACACCCTCAGAACACTTTTATCCAAGCAAGAGCAGATTAAAAGAAATAACCATGGAAGCCTTAAGATGGAGAAAAAGTGACAGAAGAGCAAGTAGAGGGCTTGCCTTGGTGAGAGGAAGGTGTGTGTCTGATAAAGAGGAGTTTCTCAAACTTGCTGGAGATTTAATTCCTTTTCCTGTGTCTGGGGGGAAAAGGAGGGGCACCAAATAGGGCAGACAGGAGCCCGAAGGCACAGACTGCTTTGTGGAGAAGATGCTGTTCCAGCTCTCAAGGAAACTGTATTATAAGAAAGTCCAATGAGAAATGACACAAGTATTCCATGGCAATTAAGCCATAGACACTGCGTGGATTCTGCCATGACGGCCACCATACATTTTTGGCAGTAAGAGGGCTGGTTCTGGATCCCACAGACCAGATCCCACAGGTGAATGCCAGCTCCACCTGTCCATATGACTTCACATAAGTAAATGCTCTCTCGGGGCCTCAGTTTTCCCATCTGTAAAGTGGGGGTTATAATGGCGCCAACCTCATAGGGCTGGGGTGGGGTTGAATGTGATGCTGCTTGTCTCCCTGGCCCACAGCAAGTTCATTGCCAGCATTATGCTTGGACTTGGCCAGGTCAAGACTGATAAAAGGCAGCCTCTTCCTCCAGTGAATTCCATCGGGGATCGGGCTTCCTGGGGAAGATCAAACTTCCAAAGCAGAGTGATATTGTAGTCTAAGGAGAAATGGTTTCTGGACGTATGGAGCACACTATGGCCTGTGTTGAATTTCAAGGTCAACAATCATCCTAGCTCACGCCAACCCAACATTTTGGAGGTGTTTAGGCAAAAGAGATCAGGAGGCAAGGCCGTGCTTGCTGTCCACGCTGGCCCCAGATGCCCAATCTAGTTCCCAAAGCTGATTCATCTGCTACCTGCCTCAATGCCAGGCTGGCGCCAGGAGATAGCAGAAGCTTCTATGATCTTGAGGCTCTACTTTAGAAAACCCCAAAGGATTTTTTTCATGCAACCTGTTAGATTTATTTTTTAAGCCGTTTCCCCCCAAAGCATTAAAAATATTTTTTTACCATGAACATTTTCAAGCACAGAGAAAACCAGAAATACATCTACTACCGAGAGTCAACAGTTGTTAACATTTTGCTTTCTATATTCTGCCTCTCTCTCTGGCTAAACCGTTTTAAAGTAAATTACAGATAAATTACATGGCACTTCACCTTAATACTGTGGCATGTATCTAAGAAGAAAGAAGAGGATTCTCCCACACATCTGCAGTTCCTTTATCATATGTAACTAAATTAATAATTCCCTAATAGCATCTAATACCCAGTCCATATTCAAATTTCCCCAATCTCTCACAAACTATCTTCCCAAAGGATTCTTAAGTGGGGTCTAGACAAACAGAGCAAATAAGGCTTATCAGCCATCGAGGCTCATTCTGAATCTGACATTAGCCTGAATGGCCAGGAGCTGTCCACCAGGGTCGACTTTGCCAAGGAATGAGAGGCCACACCACACCATGGGGCTTGGAGACTCGGGATAGAAAGGGGAGAATCGTTCTATGTTTCTTTATGACTTTAGTTTCTGCGAAAGCCGTATCTTGCATAGGCGTTGGTCCAGCCCACTGGCTATGAAACTGGACCCCTTGGTCTCTGTTTTATATTAGGAAGGTAGAGTCCACAGCATGGGGTGCTTTTCTTTCCCCGCCCCGTAAGAATCCAGACAAAATTCTTTGGTTATCAACTTTCTTTTCTGTGGCTGAACTCCCTGGGTCCACCACGCTTCTCTCCCATCACTCCACACGGCTGCTCCCCAAGTCGGCTCTACCTCAGCAACACGCCCAACACGCAGACACGCACACACGCATGCACACACAGGAGTGCACACCACACATGCATGCAAGCAGTGCACACACACACTGAAGGCACACACGTGTGTGCGCTGCACACGTGAGCATGCACACACAGGAGTGCACGTGCGTGCATACACACGTGCTCACGCATGCACAGTGCGGACACACTTGCACACAAGCGGTGCACACTGAACACACACGCGTGCGCACACATGCACACCTACGCACGCATGAGCATACACGCTCATACACGTACACGCACATACATACACACCCACGGAATGCACAGGTCCTTCCGTCCAAGGACGAATGGAAACTCCGGCTCCCAGAATGAGGCTTCCCCACCTCCTCCCTCCCCCTTCAACTCCACTGCCTCCAAGTCTCCCCCCAGCTTTTGATAAGCGCCCCCCCCGCCCCCGCTCCCTCCCACCAGAAGGAAGGTTGCAGCCTGCCAACCTCTGCTTGTAAACAAGCTGACCTGGCATCCCCAGCTGGGCTGGCAAAAGAGAAGCCAAGCCTGAGAAACAGGAGGGACTCATTGGTTTCACGGCCCCGGGCGGGTTCCCTCAGCCTCTGCCCCCTTCCGGGCCCCCTCCCCTGGCAGCCCACTGCGAACAGCGAGAACGCAAGCCCTTAGCTGCAAGGAGAAAGTCCCATAAAAGAGGATGTGGACCCAGGCAGGCTGTTGCGGGGGAGGGTTTAACGAGAGGCCTGGGGCCAGGGGCAGGGAGGAACTAAGGGAAAGGAACTGGAGTGCACGCTTTTAACAGGAATTTGATTCAAAACAGTAAGGGTCTGTCTCTAAATTGGCCCGCAGCAAACGCTGGAAAGCGAGGGGCGCCTCAGTTTTATAGGCTTTTAACAGTCCGGCATCAGCCACAGGTATGCTGTGTAATCACTTCCCTCTTAGCGGGAGGTGGCGGGGGTGTGTGACACTGGAGCCCCGAGGGAAGGGGGGCCTCTCGCAAACATGGAATATTTCAGTCCATTCCAGAAACCAAGCCACATGCAGCCTTCAAGTCTCAACTGCGACAGGTTTGCCCGGAGATCGTGGGCACCAAGGATCCACTCCACAGTCAGTAACGGGGTTTACTGAGCACTAGACCCTCGAACTTGATTGACCCTGCGCTCCGGCATCCAAAAGCCGAAGAAACTGCGGTTCAGGCTCACAGAGAACCTGTAATTCGACTGGGGGCATAAAAGAAATACAGTTGATTCTCATTATTCCTGGAAGTTCTGTTCTATGAAGTCACCCCAAACACTGAATTAACAAGTACCAAACCACTGCTCCTAGGGGAGGATCCGGGGTTGGGTTCCTGTGAGCCTCTGGTCACAACCGTTTCATCAACCAATCGGTGTGTCTCTGTTTAAAGATGATTTAATTACTGTATATTATGGATTCATTAACACTAGACTCACAGCCAACAGCACTGTCACTCACGCTTGAATGAAGCTTATGTAACACAGGTATTTTCTGCGTAAGGCACGTCACAGCCTTCTTGCACTCACGGACACTAAACGGTGCTTTTGGACTACACGTGAGGCCATTTTAAACAGCAGTCACCAATAGAAAGCAAAAGACGTGACACTACACAGACTGCAAAAAGGATGCTGGTTTACAGCAGGACGTGAGACAAGGAGACAGAATTGCCCTGTTTGCCCTCAGCTGGAACACGCACACTGGGCAGCTCTGCACGTGTCTGCAAACGGCCGAAAGAAATTCCACGAGCATCGACTTGGGGGTGACCGATAGATGTTAGCAAGTAGGTGAATTCGCAAATATAGAAACAACGAATGAGGATTGCCTGTACTTTAAAAACCATGATGGAAGATCTACACGTGTGGAATTCCACCCCTGCCTACACACAGCTTTGCAGGGCTAACCAGGAGAGAAAAGGAGAGACCGGCCCCGAGCAGAGAGCTAGGGCCTTTTTGCAAAGTTCACCTCAGTCCATGGGATTCAGGAGCCTGGAAAAAACACGCTTCCTAAAGGTCAGCGCACGTGGACCACTTTCTCTGCCGTCTTAATGAAGTCCAAGCTGTGGCCGTGAGAACTGGCTTAAGCCTCAGGCCAACCTGAGCTTCCTTTACATGATTCTTGACCCATGGAGCCTCTGTTTCCTCATCTTGTAAATGGGTATAAATGATACCTCAAAATTCGGTTATGACTGGCACAGTGTTTGCTAAATGACAATTACTTCTATGATTGCTATTACTACTACTACCCAGGCTGCTATTAGTATTGTTGTTGTTGGTGGTTGTTATTATTATTACCATCATCAGTATTTACTACCCAGCCAGGCATCCGGCCTGTAATCCATCACTATCTTTGATGACGGGAACAGATCCAGTTTGGGGGGAGTCTGACGCTTATACAATTTCAGAGGAATTCTTTAAAAGAAAAAAAAAAAAATGAAACTGAAAATTAAAAACTAGATCCAGGGCCTTGGGGCAGGGAGATGTTTGCATGAGCAGCCAGAAGTTTAAGCTCCATTACCTTCAAAGTAAACCCACCTGTTTGGATCTTGTACTGATACATAAACTAAGTCCTTGGTCATCTATTTCTTTCTTAATCAGTTAAAATAATTAAGGATGTCTTTTTATTTCCTACTCTGTGCCAAGCATAGCAGTGATCAAGACAGAGGCCCTGCTCTCATGGGAGAGGCCTTCTTGGGGTGGGGGTGAGGGACAGGAAATAAATACGTAAACCAATAAATGATATGGAAGGAGGAGAGGTCTGCCATTGGTAGAGAACTCAGGGCAGGTTCAGAGCTGAGATTTTTCCAGTGAGAAAGAGCAAGCCCTGTAGAGCCCTAGGGGAAGAACTTCCAGACAAAGGGAACAGGAAGTGAAGGGACAAGCGTTCTGCAATCATGGAACAGCAAGGCCAGTGGCTTAGAGTGAGTGATACAAGACTAAATTGAAGAGATAGGCAAAGGCAGATTAGGGAGGGCATTGGAGACCATAGAGAGGAGTTTGGACTTGATGCTAAAAGCAAAGGAAAGCCCGTGGGAGATTTTAAACAGAGGTTGATGCAATTTATGTTTCTGAAAGATCTTTCTGGTTCCCATGAGTAGAATGGATCATGGGGGAACTTGACTGCTGTCTTTTGGCATCAGCAGCTTGGGAGGCTGATCAGGTAGGGCTGGGACACAGGAGTGGAACAATGAGAATGGAGACATCCACCCCCCAACCCCGGAGGCCACCCTCTCCCAGCAGCTCATGAGAATCAATACCTGGAACAAAGCCCTTGGGTTACTGCTTTGTTCTACTGGGAGAAAAGTAACAAAAGAACGGAAATGGCTTGGCCAACTGGGCCCCAGCGGGGCTTGCACGGCTGGGCCCGTGGGAAGCAAGGATACAGCAACTGTGAGGAGAGGTGTCAGCCCTCCCTTCCTGTGCCAGGGCTTCCCTGGCGAGGGCGCTTTATTACACGGCCTGTCAATGGGTTTTTGGCAGCGGGAGCCGACTGTCAGAAGGGGTCTAGTCCCATTTAGTGGAGTTAGGTGGAGGGAAGAGTTTGCCTCTGCGTGTTCTGCTTTCATTTGGCAAAAGGCGGTCTTGTAAGGGGCCCAAGGTTGTGGAATTAATTACAGCCAATTACCCTGCATATAATACTCAGGTTCCAGCTTGCTGAGAGCCTTTTAGAGGTGGGAGAAATTCACAGGCGAGCAGTCAAGAAAAGGCCTCCTCCCAACCATCTCACGGCCCAGCCCCCTGTGAGATCACCCTTGAACTCCAACACTCTTTAAATAAATGGCCCAGCTTACCCTTCCCCCTCCCCATGTCCTCAAGTCCAAAAGTGAGAGAGTAGCATGGACATATATACACTACCAAATGTAAAACAGATAGCTAGTGGGAAGCAGCCGCATAGCACAGGGAGATCAGCTCGGTGCTTTGTGACCACCTAGAGCGGTGGGATAGGGAGGGTGGGAGGGAGATGCAGGAGGGAGGAGATATGGGAACATATGTATACGTATAACTGATTCACTTTGTTATAAAGCAGAAACTAACACACCATTGTAAAGCACTTATACTCCAATAAAGATGTTAAATAAATAAGTATGGCCTCTTAAAAGCACTGTTCAAAATTCCCCCAAATAAGGATTATTGCAGTTAACACATAAAAATAAGATTCAGAGCTGCTTCAGTTTAAATGTCGCCTGTATTCACCTCCCTATACCTGTGCTTATTAATGAATGACAGAAGATCCCCTTAAAAAATTGACCTAAATCACAAAAATACATAAAAGATGCATTGCAGCCATCATAGAGCAAAGTAATATTAATAATAGTAATGAACACTATCTTCTGCAAATAATGACATGTGTCTTCCTTTCCATCCCTTGATCCCCTTTCTAATATTCATGTCGTATTGCACTGGCTTACTTGGCTTATCTCGAACATTAAATAGTGCAGCGATATCAGGCATTCTTGTCTTGCTCCTGATTTTTAATGCGAATGCCTCCATGGCTTCAGCATTTAATATGATGCCGGCTATTAAGCTTATGATAAATCATCTTTATCATATGAAGAAAAATTTCTTTTGTTCCAAGTGGGTTTTTTTTTTTTACTGGTAATTTATTTTTATATTTTTTCACATGAAAGGGATCATAGAAGGATATACAGTGAGAAATCACTCCTCTTCTCCTAATCCCCAGACACTCAGTTGCCCTCTTCACAGGGAACCTCTGTTATTAGTTTCTTTTGTATCTTTCTAGAGATGTTTCATGCTCATACAAAAGTATTAGTCTGCTAGCGTCCCCATAATAAAATGTCACAGAACGTGTTCTATGCTTAAACAACAGAAATGTGTTCTCTCACAATTCTGGAGGCTAAAGTCTGAGACCAAGGTGTGGGCAGGGTTGGTTTCTCCTGAGGCCTTTCTCCTTGGCTTGGAGACAGGCTTCTTCTCACTGTGTGCTCCTATGGCCTTTTTCTGTGGGTGTGCATCCCTGGTGTCTTCCTCTTCTTATAAGGACACCAGTCCTATTGTATTGGGTCCCACTCTCATGATCTGCTTTAACTTTAATTACCTCCTTAAAGGCCCTTTCTCCAAATACAGTCACATTGGGGGTTAGGCTTCAACATAGGAATTTGGAGCGGGGGGGAGCATAAGTCAGTCCATAACAACAAACAAATATGAATACGTGTGTATGTGTGCGTGTATGTGTTCATTTTTTTCCACCTTTTTCACAAATGGCAATATGCTATTCACATCTTGCTTTTTTTTTTTAATGAATATGTTGAAGTCCTAACTCTTAATTAATTTATTTTTGCTGTGTTGCATCTTCATTTCTGTGCGAGGGCTTTCTCGAGTTGTGGCAAGCGGGAGCCACTCTTCATCGCGGTGTGCGGGCCTCTCACTATCGCGGCCTCTCTTGTTGCGGAGCACAGGCTCCAGACGCACAGGCTCAGTAGTTGTGGCTCATGGGCCTAGTTGCTCCGCGCCATGTGGGATCCTCCCAGACCAGGGCTCGAACCCGTGTTCCCTGCATTAGCAGGCAGATTCTCAACCACTGCGCCACCAGGGAAGCCCCACATCTTGCTTTTTAAACTGAACACTCTATCTGGGAGATCTATCCACACCAGTATACAGAAAGTTTTCTAGTTTTTAATGGCATGTAATTTATGGAACCAGCCCTCTATGAATGGACTTGAGGCTGTTGCCAATATCCTGCTATATTAGGATCAAATTGCCCTGTGCAGCCTTATCTTTATTCATCTTCCGCTGGTGCACGTCTCTGTGGGATAAATTCCTAGGAGGGATGTGTGCATTCGTCATGTTGACAAATGTTAACAAACTGCCCCCCACGTGTGGTTGAAGTCCCTGACTTTCCCGCCAGCAGTGTCGGAGCATCCCTGCCGCCCACCCTGCCGACAGGATGCTTTCTCACTTCCAGTCTCTGCCAAACTAACGGTGTGGAAATGATGGCACAGTCTTGGTTCCAATTTGCCTTTCTCTTACTCCGAGGGCAGCCGGGAATCTTTTCACAGTGCATGGGCCATCTGAACAGCATTTTTCTGTGGTGTCTGCACGTGTCCTTTGTCCTTTTCCCAGTGTGTCACTGTCTTCCTCTTGTGGGTCTGTCCGAGACATTGACGTCATCTTCAACCCGGGATCTTCTCTCGGCTTCTATCGGGCCTTTCTGGGTTTTGCTCTGGTTTCTTCCTCAGGACCATCCATCACTCATTACCTGACTCTCTTTTCTGTCATTCAGATCCTATCACCTCCTCTGCGTGTGTTCTTTCTTCCTGCACTTAGGGGAGCTCCTCGAACTTATCCTAGAGGGGTGTTTTTAGCGACAGGGAGCAGAAACTCCCCCTGCCAGTGACTTAAACAATCGGAACATTTGTGGTCTCTTAACTGACATCCCTGTCCAACATCCCCCGCAGAGATCACCTCATGAGTCACTGGCCAGCTGGGCACCCATGACCAGGCTTAAGACAATCACTGACGAAGGGGAATGACAACCCCGTGGTTGGCGTAGATCAACAAAGATTCACCTCCTGGGTCTCGGAGGGGCCAGTGCCTGCCCCCAGAAGTGCACACGGCTCCAGGAAGATAAAGTAATAAAGGTTCTGTTTGTGTGGAAGAGATGGGGAGTATGGATCTTGGCCAATAACCATCAGATTCCCCCACTTTCCTGAGCATCACTGATTCAATTTTCTACTGTTTCCTGCTGCTTCCAGTGTCAATGTCCTTTCTTTGGGTGTCTTGTTAGTTCCCTCATGATCCTTCTAGACACACCCAGATCCTTTACTGCTTCTGCCTCATCTCTGCCTGCCCCCCTCCATCACAATCCAGTGCCCTGTCATCTCACGTTTACCTCATTTTAAAATCTCAGTTCCTCAGCCTATGGCGAACCCAAGATAGAGGCTTTCTACAATTCACTTCTGTTTCCTGCAGAAAATCTTTTTCAAAAGTGTGCTTTTCTTCTGGGGGGGTAAATTTCCCCATCTTTCCCATTGCAGGATGGTTTCAGCAAATACAGGGTTTCTTTTCTGGTGCTCTCCTTGGATCAAATGTCTGCTCAGGTCTGGCATTCGGCGGGTGCTGGCTTTTTGGTCCCCCTCCCAGTACACCTGGGTAGTTGCTACTAGAACCTTCATTTCGGATCCTTAAGCCCGAGCCTTGGCTTTTAAGACCCAACCTGGAGCCAAGTTCCCCGCGTCTGGCAGCGGTTCTCCTGGAGGGGCTGTGCTAGCTGAGGAGGCATCTTCCATGTCTTCTGCCCGGTTGTCTGACGAGCAGAGGGAAATTTATTCACAGATAATTTGAAACAATCTGAAGTCCTTCCAATGCGAGAGAGAGTGCATAAAACTCTACAAGCCCCCAAGGGGAGCACTCCCACCACTGTTCCTGTCTTCACCATTCCTTTCTTCTAACTTGACATCCCAGAAATGATGACCACCACCCACCCACCCACTTCTGCCTCGGGCCAGTTCACTGCTGGGAATTGAGTGCTGGATTGGGCATGAAAGGGAGGTGCTGATGGAGGAATGGGGTGCAAAATGTCTATGGTAACCTCCAGAATACAACCTCTGTGCAGCTGGGGGTAGCTACCCCCTCCGTGGTCAGAAATGGCCTTTAGTCACTGAGATGAGCCATGACACAATGGAACCCACTTACTGCCTCTCTGCTCGGCCCCGCCATTTTGCCATTTGATGGCGCCATTGATGCTTTTGCCCTTGCGTTTGACAGGCAGGAGTCCATATTCCTAGTTGTCAGGACTGTTGCAACTCTTTCTAATTCTTCAGGAGTGAGGAACGCAAAGCTGGTCCCTTTGACTCTACATGCTTTTTAGTTTTTGTTTCTCAATAGTGCACTGATGCATTTTCCCCCGTTTGTTTGTGTGTTTGTTTGTTTTGCTAGCATGCTAGGAGGAAAGAAAGAAAAATCACCGGGACCTTTGTTTTTCTCCATATGAGTCTCCAGCTGGTTCCTATTCTGGGATCCCGTTCCTGTCAGCATAACCAACTTCTGATGGTTCCACAGGCAAAGCTAGTGGTATTTTTTTGTTCCATTTTAAAAAAAAAAAAAGCTCAAACAGAAGCCCCAAACTTCCCCCCTCAGGATATCCATAATCCATACGCACAGGATCTCAAGGATGTGTCACCAGAAGGACAGCATGCTCACATCCACAACAGCTTGGTGGCAGCTGCAAGCCTCTCGTTGGTTCCGTACTCCTTGGTGGCGCCCTCCCCAGCCAGCACCATCTGGGCTCAGGCTGGCCCCGTCACTGGGTTGGGTTTGTCCCCTCTTCCCCATTCTCATTCTCTGTTGGAGGACTCTCCAGGGCCGTGCAGTCAGGGCGGTCCACCCAGTAACCTCCAGGAATAGATCTTCCCGTTTGGAGCTGGTCATTCTGGTACACGCCCCTCTGGAACCAGGTGAGGTGAGGAACCACCTCTGAACCAGCCGACCAGCCACCTTTTCTCCTCCTTAGTCAGGCTCCCAGCCCAGGACCCCCTGGGGAACATGCGTCTCTGCAGAAGGGAGCCTGGGCTGCAGAGGCTGAGGCTGGGGGCGTGGATGGTGTGGGTCTTCACGCTCCCTGAGTAGCTGGCACACACCCCAGGCTGCTTGATGGGTGTGCATCACCAATGGATGGATGATGGATATTTGGGTTGATAATCAAAAGCAATATATTTCATTTCCATTTCAGCAAACATGAGTGCCTTTAGAAAATGTATAACGTGTGGGTATCTAGAACACTTTAGGAAACGGATACTTTTCTTTGTCTTCAACAGTGGGTTTTCTATCATACTTTATTTTCCAAAAGTCATTGCCTTATTTTCTTGTAGCCCCTTATAAAGTGAGTATAACGGGTTGAATGTTTGTGTTCCCCCCAGAAATTGTATGTTAAAGTTCCTAACTCCCAATGTGATGGTATTTGGAGGTGGGGCCTTCGGGAGATGATTAGGGTTGGATGAGGGTGGGGCCCTCATGATGGGATTAGTGGCCTTATAAAAAGAGAAAGAGAGAAATTTCTCTCCCTCCCCCTCTCCCTCTTTCTCCCTCTTACTTCCTCTGTCTTCCTCTCTCTTCCCCAGGCCCCCAAGTGCAGGCCATATGAGCACAGAGCAAGAAAGCAACTGTCTACAAGCCAAGGAATGGGTCCTCACCAGACACAGAATCTGCCAGCACCTTGATCTTGAACTTACAGCCTCCGGAACTGTGAGAGACAAATGTTTAAATCACCCACTCTGTGGTATTTTGTTATAGCAGCCTGAGCTGAATAAGACAGTCAGAATGACAGTTTTGTTCTCATTTTACAGATGGGAAAACTGCAGCCTAGAGAGGCTAATGGCTCATCAAAGAATACGTAACCATTTAGCATTAAAGCCAGGACAGAAACCTACATTCCCAGTATTTCTAACAAGACTCACTTTCCCAGACCACCATGGCTCAATTCTGGTAAGACTCTACTGAGTAAGGGAGATACCTCCCGACAGGATGGAGAGAAACTAGCACTCACTGCTCACCTCCCATGTCCTAAGAGCACCAATAAGCACTTTCTCACCTATTTTCATTTTCTACAAGTTAGAACTCCAAAGATCAGAGAGGATAAGTAACTGGCCCAAAGTCACAGAGCTAGTAAGCAATAGGGGTGGGATTTGAACCCAGGGGTGTCTGAACCAGGTGATGCTTTCTTCCTGAGCCACCTGGGCTCATCAAGGATCACCAGTGTCGGCTACCTCAGACCACAGGACAAGTCTCACTTTGGAGTCTATATGTTTCCAGCCCAATTCACAAGCAGCTTGCTGGTGGAGACATAGCACCCTGCCCTGCAGGCCCAGCCTGGAGGCCAGAAATCAGTCATTTCTCCTCAAGCAACAATTTCAATCCATTTCACATTAAATTCTTACGAGAAAACCTTCCCCCCCTTCAGTTTTTCCACGAATGTGGCAAGGCTTCGGTCCAGGAAACAAAAAATAAAAGTATCACACGATTTCAGAACGCAAGAGAAACTAATTAAATCCAAGTTTTCACAGAACGTTAAAAGTTGAACACAACTCAAAACACACTTGAGATTCAGAGTGGATTTCAAATGCTTTCTGAGAATGGAACAACAACCCCCCCCAAAAAACCCCAAAACAAAAAAACCCAATGACTTTTCGTTAGTAAGTTCTCCCTAAATATACAGGAGGGAGCCAGAATTGAATGGACCATAAAAGCACGTGGGAAAACTGGGGGGGTTTTCAGCGGAAGGTGAAAAAAAACTCAGGGTTGTCTCTTCATTCTCGGTAATCCTGGGGTCTAGACAGACCCCGTTGGGTGCCTCAGTTGCCTCATCTGTATAATGGAATTGTGCCTATAACCACCGCTTGGGGTTGTCATGAGGATTGGATGAGATAAAGCAGGTGAGGGACTAATCCAGGGCGTGGCACACCTCGAGAGCTTAAACATGTTCACTGTTATTGTCATCAGCTCTCCGGGCACCCCCATCCTAGACAGTGGACCCAAACTGTGCATCCCCAGCAGGGAGCATGCCCCACTGGACGCGTGGTCCCTCCATTCTTGGCTTCGTTTCAATTCAGCAAACATTATGGAGTGCCCATGGCAGCCAGACTGAGGATATGGGGGGAAGACGTCTCCCACAAGGGAATGAGATGCCAGAGTTAATAGTACAGGGCGTCAAGGATGACCAGCCAGGGGAGGGGACACAGGGGCAGCCTCAGGGGGTGGTCAGGGAAGGCCAACACCCCCCACCTCACCTGCCTCCCTCCTGTCCCCCTGTTCTTCCTCTGCCCTCCTTTTTCCCCTTATTTAACACCTACATACATATACCTGCCCTGAAGATGTGGGAAGAAGAAAATTGATAAAAAAAAAAAAAGAGAGAGAAGAATACCCCAAGTGTACACGGCACTTAGCAATTCCAGGCAACGTTTGAAGCCTTTTGCCAGTATTAATTCATTTAATCCTCACAACAACCCCTCAAAGTAATTACGGTTATCCCTGTCCTTTTAAAGACTGAGGCACAGAGAGGTTGAATAACCTGCCCTGGGTCACACAGCCATAGATATGGAGCTGGGGTTCATGCCAGGACACTCCTCTCTATGGCTGGGAAAACACAGGCCCCTCTCGGGGGCTTACACCAACATGTAAGAGCAGTGAACCAAAGCTCACACGGGCCCCAGGGGCACAAGGCGGACACAGGTTACCCCAGGAAAGCCTCTGGAGAGGTGAGAGCCAGGGCTGAGTCCGGAAGGGTGAGTGCGTGTTCAGGAAGAGAGGAGGGGGCGTTTCCAGGAGGGGAAGACTCCTGAGCACGGGGCAGGGGTATTTGAACACCTGGCACCCTGGAGCAAACTCAGGTCCCACCATGCAGGTCCCACCAGCGTGCATTCATGAATGTTCGCTGGTCATGGCGGTGTGGGCAGGGCATTGCCTGGGGCCACGTGCTTTCTCCTGTGGGGACTCACTGTTGCCAGGCTCTGTTCAAGGAAAGCGTTTAGGGGGAAGCACACATATGACGCTTGTTTATAAAAAGATGGATGTGGCTGCCTGTGGAGGACGGACTGGAGGGAGGTAGAAGGGTGGGGTGGGGATGCTGCCATTTCCAGGGCAGAAGCCCAGTGGCCGCACCAAGGATGGTGGAGTGGAGACTGGAGGGGTTGGAATGTGGGGTCCAGGGGTGCGGGAGGAAAAAGGACCTGGTCTGATGAAGTGGGTGGATCATGGAGTCACTGGGCCCCCCTGTGGGGACAGAGCTACAGAGCAGGGGAGGCTGGTGGATGAGGGGAGGGCCCCAGGCAGTCTGGATTTTATCCTGATGGAGGTGAGCTGGGAGTGTCATGGAAGGAAAATGGCATGGACCACTCTGTATATTAAAAACATCTCTCCAGAGGAATAAACAGTACAAAAACTGTTTATTTTATATGTACTAGGATCTAGCTCATATAAAAGTTTAATATACCATAAATGTAGCATTGCAAATCAATACAGAAAGAAGGAATTAGTCACTAGTGCTGGGACAATTGGTTAGTTATTTGGGGAAAAAATAATGTTGACTCCTCAACATCATAAACCAAAATAAAATCCAGATGGATGAAAGAAGTAAATGCAAAAGAATAATAATAATAGAGCTCCGAAACAAGCAGGAAAAAAATAGAGGCAAATACTATTTGATTTCTGGATGGGACACAGCTTTTTAAGCACCAAACAATGAAAGAAATCTGAGATTGATAGATCTGACTACATTAAAGCAAAACCTCTGAACATCAGAGTGTGTCACAAAATTTAAAAGCAAACACACTGAGGAAGAATATTTGCAACACTGCTGATGGATCAATGATCAATAGCCTTCATATATTAAAAGTTCTTGAAAACAAACAAGAAAACAGGCAATAACCCTAACAGAGAACAAAAGACCTTTGTAGAGGAAGGGAGGCACATGCTTAATAGGTGAATGAAAAAATGTTTGCCTGCGTAACTAAAGATATACAAAGACATACAAGTAAAACAAGATTTTTAAAAAGCTTACCAAACTGAGAAAAAAAATGTTAAATAATAATTTTTAGAAAACCAGTGTTAGTGAGGATGCAGAAAAATGGGTACTCACACTGGTGGGGTTATAATTTGGCCTCTCCACTAGAAAAAATCTGATAACAGCAGAAGCCCTAAAAGTGTTCTCACCCTTTGGTCCAGTAATTCCACTTCTAGAAATGTAGTCTCAGGAAATAATCAGAGATGTAAGCAAAGGTTCACGTAGGTGACTTATACTGCAATATAGTAATGTTAAAAAAGGAGAAATAATTCAAAACCCAAAAAAAGAAGAGTAGATAAATAAGGTGTGGTATATCCATGTGCTTGAATATTATATAGCAATTAAAATCAAGTTTCCAAAGAATATTTAAGGACACAAAAAGCCTTAATAAAATAATATTATGTGAAAAAAACTGAATATAATAGAAATTCCATATGATTCAGAAATTACATATTGCACATATTATATATTACATACTATATACAGCATATATAAAATTTTATATAGTATACCTACTATATATAATTATACAGTACATTATGCTAAATATTATATATCATATAAATTGAACAACGCAGAGGTTAGGGGCACCAGACCCTCCACGCAGCCAAAAATTTGCATGTAACTTATAGTTGGCCTTCATATCCACTGCCCCTCGGTATTTACCACTGAAAGAAATCCATGCAGTTCAAACCCATTTTGTTCAAGGGTCAGCTGTACTATATTATATATATTACATAATATATAGTATGTGTTATGTATATTAGTGTCTGGTCTACAAAGGGCTGTCTTCTCGCTGTGTTGTTGTTATTATGATTGAAACCTCTGGAAGTAGAACCTCCAGAAGCCAGCAAAACCAACTCCAGGGAAACTGAGTCTGGAGACTACCCCCTCAAAGCTAACCGAACCCATGGGACTTCCCTGGCGGTCCAGTGGTTAGGACTCCATGCTTTCACTGCCGAGGGCCCAGGTTCAATCCTTGGTCGGGGAACTAGGATTCCACAAGCCGCTCGACATGGCCAAATAGAAAAAAAAGAAAAAAAGCTAACCCAACCCAATCCACACCCAGGGAGCCACTCATGATGGCAACAGCCCCAAGAGGAAGCCAAGAGCTCCAGGGCGCCACCTGGTGGTGACAGAGGTTATACCCGCACACATGCCTAAGCACACCTCTCATTTATAATTCAAACTCAGGGGCATCCTTTAAATCAGCCACATTAGCTCTACTGACCGCCCCCAAGCAGGTACTGCGGGTGGATGTTGTGCTGGTCAGATTTCAGGATTTTAGCATTTGCTTAATAAAAGGAAACTTTGCTCTTAATTTTCTTCTGTAAGAAAAGCAGACACACTGCCATCGCATAAAAACATTAAAATCGATTCAGGTATTATAGTTCCTGTATTTGGGGTTTTCAGAGGACTCTCCTTCAACAATAGTTCCAGGGAGGAGGTTTCAGTACCTATGGTACCTGTGGCCACCCTGTAGCCCATTAATGTTTCCGTAGCTAATCTAAACACGTCTTAAGGGAAGGGATGATGTATATACAGTACATTTCTAGAACCTCAAACTGAATGTGAGGCACGTAATGGAATAACAATAAACACTTAGTATTACCACTCATTTATCATATAAACATAGATTTACGATACCACGTGCCTATTGCTGTGTAACAAATTACCCCATAACTTAGTAACTTAGAATAACAATCAATACTTACTGTCTCACCCAGTTGGGGAGGGTCAGGAATTTGGGGTGACCGAGCTCAGGGTCTCTCATGTGATTGCGGTCAAGATGTTGGCCAGGGCTGTGGTCATCTGAAGGCCTGACTGGGGCTGGAGGGTCCATTTTGGAGTTGGCTCATTCATGCGACTAGCAAAATAGTGCTGGGTGCTGGCAGGAGGCCTCAGCTCCTCCCCAGGTAGACCTGCCCAAAGGGCTGCCTGTGTGTCCTCCTGACATGGCAGCTGGTTTTCCCAGAGAAAATGATCCAAGAGAGAGCAAGACGGAAGCTGCAGTGTCTTCTGTGGACTAGCTTTGGAAGTCACACACCGACATTTCTGCATTGGTTACACAGCCCAGCCCAGTTCGGGGTGAGAGGGGAACACCAGGAGGCCAGGATCACCAGGGCCATACTGGGGGCTGGCTGCCACACAGGGACCATATTGGGCACTTATGTATATTGTTTCTAATCTTCACAACACTGCTATGAGTTGGTTTTATTGTTCTCACTGCATGGATGAGAAGACATCCCCAAAGTAGGTACGTGTCTTATGCAAAAGCAGAAAGCTCCAAATCATAAACAAGGCCTTTATAAGAGGGACTCCAAGGGCACGTGATGAAGGGCGTGGGTTTGGGATGCGGGGAGCGATGGGGGGTCAGATTCCAGTTGGATCGCTCAGTGGTAAAACATTGCTTTCCCCCAGCCACAGGGTCTCCTCCTCCATTGAAAAAAATGTACCAGCTATGTATTTTAACACCCCACAATCGTTATTTTAAACATCTCCCTGGTTAAGAATTCTTTTTTAATATCCAAATTGGTAAGTAATGACTGCATCTTTATAAAGACATGAACCTCCCTAAGTTAGAGGTTGTGCTACTGGAGAAATTAAACTTTTATAAAGTAGATATTATTTGATTTAGGTATGAAAGTTCTGCTATGTTGGTGAATCTTTTCCAAATTTTAAACAACTGCCTAAATGTATTAAATTAAACTCAACTTAGATGAGACACTTTAAAAGAAGAAAGCAGCAAGACTCCCGGAAGTTAGAATGAAGACCCAGGATACCAAGCTCTGAGGCTCTCTCCCCAGCCAGCCCCACTTCCCCACCTCTGAAACTGGAATCACAGCAATCGTGATGATGCTGGTCACGATGATGATATAATAATACTGCATATTATCTCATTGGAGTTTCCCCATAACCTCAGAAGCTGGAATGACTACTTGCCCTTAATTGTACAGATGAGGGAAATGAGATTCCAGAAAGGGTAAGCGATTTCCTCAAAGTCACACAGTTCTTTTTTTTTTTTTAATCAATTAATTTATGGCTGTGTTGGGTCTTCGTTTCTGTGCGAGGGTTTTCTCTAGTTGTGGCAAGCGGGGGCCACTCTTCATCACGGTGCACGGGCCTCTCACTATCGCAGCCTCTCTTGTTGCGGAGCACAGGCTCCAGACGCGCAGGCTCAGTAGTTGTGGCTCACAGGCCTAGTTGCTCCGCGGCATGTGGGATCTTCCCAGACCAGGGCTCGAACCCGTGTCCCCTGCATCGGCAGGCGGACACTCAACCACTGCGCCACCAGGGAAGCCCCACACGGTTCATTTTTGAAGCAGAGTTGAGTGAGAACCTGGGTGTCCTACCTTCCAATCCTGTGATAGTTTTCACCACTCCCAGAATTTGAAAGCCAGCAAAATGATGAACCAGGGGTTGGGGAGGATGAAATGAATTCTCAGGCTGTTTGTGGGTTTCTCATTAGAAGAGTTCGCTGTTTCTTTCTATTGCTTTTCCACTGTGGGTGCTTTGTTTTTTGGGTTTTTTCCTGATTTGAACATGAACCACCTCATTCAGATACACCCAAACCTAGCTTCCTGGAACCGTGCAGAAAAGGAACCCCTGAACCCACCTTACTCCCGTTTTTTCTCTTCTCTTTTTCCAGCTTCAGCTGCAGGCTGAGCCCCCAGCGCCTGCTCTTCAGTGGCTGGGAAGCCCTGTCAGAGGGTGCAGTTTTGGGAATCCAATTGGCCAAGGCATTGCATTATTCTATCAGCAGCAGACGCTTTCCCTAGAAGTTCCGCCAAACCTTTGTAGGATTCCCCGACAGTCTAGCGCTGGGCTGGAAGAAACAACTGCAGAAGGCTAAGACTAATAAAACAGATTCCATCTTAGAAGATAGCCAAGTGCTCCAGAGATGGCAGAAATGGGGACAGTTGCCTCTTGAACGAAAACAGCACATCATCACTGGAGTACAAGGAATTTCCTGGTACTGTCATTGGAAAAGTGGAAAAAGGTCCCAAGCCACAAGCTGGAGGTTAGAAAGAACAGAACCAGAGAAAGCCAGGAACCCCAGGCCAGCTGCTCGGGGCCACCCAGCCCCGAGCAGTAGCTCCCAAGGCTAGTGTACATCCCAGAGCGGTACAAGGCTGTGCGGTTCTGGAATCACCCGTCGGGGGACCGAGCCGGGGTGCTTGTGGGTAACATTGAATAATCACTCTCATAGTCTATTTCAGTAAAGAGCACCCTCGTTCAGCTCCTCCGAGCCTCCGTCAGCTGTGCTACTGCGACCCCTCTGTGCCTCAGTGCCAGCCTGGGACCCGCCTGGGTGCGGTTCTCAGTCTCCCAACACAGGGCTAAAAGGGCTAGTCAACTGCATCAGTCCCCTGACTGAGTTTAATGGTTACGAGCAATTTCCATTTGTGGGGCTCGTATTGAGGTTAAAGAGGGTTGGCTGTTTTTTCTTTTTTTTTTTAATTAGGGTATAGTTGCTTTACAACATTGTCCTAGTTTCTGCTGTACAGGTGAAGTGAATCAGCTATATGTACACATATATCCCCTCTTTTTTGGACTTCCCTCCCATTTAGGTCACCACAGAACATTGAGTAGAGTTCCCTGTGCTATACAGTAGGTTCTCATTACTTATCTATTTTATACATAGTAGTGTATATACGTCAACCTCAATCTCCCAATTCCTACCACCCCCTTCCCCGCCTTGGTGTCCATATGTTTGTTCTCTACGTCTGTGTCTCTATTTCTGCTTTGCAAATAGGTTCATCTGTACCATTTTTCTAGATTCCACATATATGCATTAATATACGATATTAGTTTTTTCTCTGACTTACTTCACTCTGTATGACAGTCTCTAGGTCCGTCCACAACTCTGCAAATGGCACAATTTCATTCCTTTTTATGGCTGAGTAGTATTCCATTGTATATATGTACCACATCTTCTTTATCCATTCATCTGTTGATGGGCATTTAGGTTGCTTCCATGACCTGGCTATTGTAAATAGTGCTGCAGTGAACAGTGGGCTGCATGTGTCTTTTTGCATTATGGTTCTCTCTGGGTATATGCCCAGGAGTGGGATTGCTGGGTCATATGGTAGTTCTATTTATACTTTTTTTTAAAATAAATGTATTCATTTATTTATTTATTTTTGGCTGCATGGGCTTCTCACTGTGGTGGCTTCTCTTGTGGCGGAGCACGGGCTCTAGGTGCGTGAGCTTCAGTAGTTGTGGTTCGCGGGCTCTAGAGAGCAGGCTCAGTAGTCGTGGCGCACGGGCTTAGCTGCTACGCGGCATGTGGGATCTTCCCGGACCAGGGCTCAAGCCCATGTCCCCTGCATTGGCAGGCAGATTCTCAACCACTGTGCCACCAGGGAAGCCTTATTTTTAGTTTTTTAAGAAACCTCCATACTGTTCTCCATAGTGGCTGTATCCATTTACATCCCCACCAACAGTGTAAGAGGGTTCCCTTTTCTCCACACCCTTGTTATTTATTTTCTATCATTCATTTAACCAATATTTATTGAGCACCTTCTATATGCCAGGTGCTGGAGAGGCAGCAGTGAAGAAAATGACCAAGATCCCTGCCCTTCTGGAGCTGACATTCTACTGGGGGGAAACAGGCAATATACCAATATACATAAGGTAGTAGTCAATGACATACTTTGCTCGAAGAAAAGGTAGAGCAGGGGGCCGGGCTGGGCAGGACAAGCCCCACTGAGAAAGTGACACTGGAGTAAAGACTCAGGATCAGGAAGTGTGGCAGACACGTAATGGCCCCAAAGATGTCCACGTCCTAACCCTGACACCTGTCTGTAAATGGCAATGTGCAGGGACCTTATGTGGCAAAAGGGACTTGGCAGGTGTGATTAAGTTGAGGATCTTGAGATGGGGAGGTTATCTGGGTGAGCCCAATGCAATGACAAGGGTACCATGTGCTGATCTGATACACTTGCATTAACCAGCACCTCCATCCCATCCCATATTTACCATTTCTTTTTCTTTTTTTTTTTTCTTGGCCGTCCCACGCGGCTTGCGGGATCTTAGTTCCCTGACCATGGATCAAACCCAGGCCCTCGGCAGTGAAAATGCAGAGCCCTAACCACTGTACCACCAGGGAATTCCCACCATTTCTTTTTCATGGTGAGAACCTTTAAGATCTGTCTTAGCAACTTCAAGTATATAATACAATCTTTTTAACTATAATCACCATGCTGTACGTTAGATTCCCAGAACTTATAAGTGGGAATTTGTACCCTTTGGCCAACATCTCCCCAATTCCCCCAACCCCCCAGCCCCTGGTAACCACCATTCTACCCTCTGTTTCATAAAACTCATAGAGTTCAGCTTTTTTCGATTCCACACATAAATGAGATCATACAGAATTTGTGTCTGTGTCTGACTTATCTCACTCAGCGTAATGCCCTCAAGGTCCATTCATGATGTCGCAAACAACAGGATTTCCTTTTTTCTCGTGTCTGAATAATATTCCATTGCATATATACACCACATCTTCTCTATATTTATCCATTCGTCCCTTGACGGACATTTATGTTGTTTCCATATCCAGGCTATTGTGAATAATGTATCTCCCGTGTTTTCAACGCAGCACCTAAGACACAAGAACTGACCTATTATTCTATGTAAAGAAAAAAAAGTAACTTCCTGTGGCTTCCCACCTCTATAATGTTTTAGAAGTTAGCAGAAATAACTATCCCGCCCCCCCAAATATCAGCACTCCTATCACAGTGCCTGAAATTCCACTATTTGACATTAGCTCCTTTAGATACAATCCTCTATGCGTTCGTTCATTCAATGCCTGCCATGTTGATCGAAGGCTTGCCGTGTGCCAGGCACTATTCTGTGTGCCGAGAATTTAGCAATAAACAAAACAGTCGTGTTTGGGGAAGACAATGAGGCTGAAAAGTCATAACTAGTGCAGTAGGAAGAAAACCCAGAGAATGGAGTCCAAGAAGCCAGGGAAAGGACAAGTTTTAAGAAAGAGGTGTGATTGACAAATGCTGCTTGCTGCTAAACCGGGTAAGGTGAGGACTGAGAATTTACCTTTGGATTTCGTAAGACGGTTGTCACTGGGAACCTTGACAAGAGCTGTTTATCTAGAGTAGTGGAAGCAAATGTCTGATTAGATTAGGTTCAAAAGAGCCTGGTAGTTAAGGCAGTGGAAGCAGTGAGTATAGTCCAAAACTCCGATGTGCAGATCTGCAAGTTGCGCACTGCACAACTCAGAGGTGCCCTTAGTACAGGCCATGACGTGAATGCTGCTTCTCGGAGTTATCCAGCTAGATAGCCCTGGTACAGATGAATCTTTCTGGAATTTTTGCTATAAAGGGGAGCAGAGAAATGGGGCAATCGTTGTAGAGGGATGTTGAATCAAAGAAGAATTTTTTTTTAAGATTGGAGCTATAATGACAAGTTTGTCACTAATAGGAGTGACTTAGTAGGGAATGACAAATTGATTGAAACCAAATATCCCATAAGACGTAATGACTTATCAGCTGGGGGAAAATTACTTGACAGCAAACTAAAAGCAAACCAAAGCTGGGGGAGAGGGAGGAGACCAAAGCCTGGAAGGAGAGAACCAAACTCAGAAGGTTTGGTTGAACTTCATTGGTCCCCCTGCTTCTACTTTAATATGAGTTGATGTGCCCATAAATGGCAAGCTTAACACAAAGGATGCATCTCTAGTAGGTGAATTCCATGCACAGTGGCAACTGGATAATAAAGAGGAAATTTGATAGGGATATCAATTAGGAATACCTTTGGCTGCAAATAACAGACAATCTAAACTATCAGTGAACTGAACAGGATACAAGTTTATTTCTTCGTCACTTAAAAGAAGCCTGTTAATAGGCAGCCAAAGGCTGGCATGGTGGCTCCATGATGCCATCAGACTCAGGCTCTTTCTACATTTCTGTTTCATTCTCCCAGCCTGTAGCTTCCATCCTCAAGGTCATCTCATGGTCCAAGATGGCTGCTGGAGCTCCAGCCATCAAGACTACCTTCCAGGAAATAGGAAGAACGATCAACCAAAAAGGGCTATCTTCCCAGCTGAGTCAGCGCTCTTTAAGAAGACTTCTTGGAGAATTAAAAAAAACACAAAGTTAGCGGAAGGAAAGAAATCATAAAGATCAGATCAGAAATAAATGAAAAAGAAATGAAGGAAACAATAGCAAAGATCAATAAAACTAAAAGCTTGTTTTTTGAGAAGATAAACAAAATTAGCCAGACTCATTAAGAAAAAAAGGGAGAAGACTCAAATCAATAGAATTAGAAATGAAAACGGAGAAATAACAACTGACACTGCAGAAATACAAAGGATCGTGAGATATTACTACAAGCAACTCTATGCCAATAAAATGGACAACCTGGAAGAAATGGACAAATTCTTAGGAATGCACAACATTCCGAGACTCAACCAGGAAGAAATAGAAAATATGAGCAGACCAATCACAAGTAATGAAATTGAGACTGTGATTAAAAATCTTCCAACAAACAAAAGCCCAGGACCAGATGGCTTCACAGGCAAACTCTATTAAACATTTAGAGAAGAGCTAACACCTATCCTTCTCAAACTCTTCCAAAATATAGCAGAGGGAGGAACACTCCCAAACTCCTTCTACGAGGCCACCATCACCCTGATACCAAAACCAGACAAAGTTGTCACAGAGAAAGAAAACTACAGGCCAATATCACTGATGAACATAGATGCAAACATCCTCAACAAAATACTAGCAAACAGAATCCAACGGCACATTAAAAGGATCATACACCATGATCAAGTGGGGTTTATCCCAGGAATGCAAGGATTCTTCAGTATAAACAAATCAATCCATGTGATACACCATATTAACAAACTGAAGGAGAAAAACCATATGATCATCTCAATAGATGCAGAGAAAGCTTTCGACAAAATTCAACACCCATTTATGATAAAAACCCTGCAGAAAGTAGGCACAGAGGGAACTTTCCTCAACATAATAAAGGCCATATATGACAAACCCACAGCCAACATCGTCCTCAATGGTGAAAAACTGAAACCATTTCCACTAAGATCAGGAACAAGACAAGGTTGCCCACTCTCACCATTCTTATTCAACATAGTTTTGGAATTTTTAGCCACAGCAATCAGAGAAGAAAAAGAAATAAAAGGAATCCAAATTGGAAAAGAAGAAGTAAAGCTATCATTGTTGCAGATGACATGATATTATACATAGAGAATCCTAAAGATGCTACCAGAAAACTACTAGAGCTGATCAATGAATTTGGTAAAGTAGCAGGATACAAAATTAATGCACAGAAATCTCTTGCATTCCTATACACTAATGAAAAATCTGAAAGAGAAATTAAGGAAACACTCCCATTTACCACTACAACAAAAAGAATAAAATACCTAGAAATAAACCTACCTAAGCAGACAAAAGACCTGCATGCAGAAAATTATAAGACACTGATGAAAGAAAATAAAGATGATACAAACAGATGGAGAGATATACCAAGTTCTTGTACTGGAAGAATCAACATTGTGAAAGTGACTATACCACACAAAGCAATCTACAGATTCAGTGCAATCCCTATCAAACTACCAATGGCATTTTTGACAGAACTAGAACAAAAAATTTCACAATTTGTATGGAAACACAAAAGACCCCGAATAGCCAAAGCAATCTTGAGAAAGAAAAATGGAGCTGGAGGAATCAGGCTCCTGGACTTCAGACTAAATTACAAAGCTATAGTAATCAAGACAGTATGGTACTGGCACCAAAACAGAAATATAGATCAATGGAACAGGACAGAAAGCCCAGAGATAAACCCACGCACATATGGTCACCTTATTTTTGATAAGGGGGGCAAGAATATACAATGGAGAAAAGATAGCCTCTTCAATAAGTGGTGCTGGGAAAACTGGACAGCTACATGTGAAAGAATGAAATTAGAACACTCCCTAACACCATACACAAAAATAAACTCAAAATGGATTAAAGACCTAAATGTAAGGCCAGACACTATAAATCTCTTAGAGGAAAACATAGGCAGAACACTCTATGACATAAATCACAGCAAGATCCTTTTTGACCTACCTCCTAGAGAAATGGAAATAAAAATAAACAAGTGGGACCTAATGAAACTTAAAAGCTATTGCACAGCAAAGGAAAACACAAACAAGACGAAAAGACAGCCCTCAGAATGGGAGAAAATATTTGCAACTGAAGCAACTGACAAAGGATTAATCTCCAAAATTTACAAGCAGCTCATGCAGCTCCATATCAAAAAAACAAACAACCCAATCCAAAAATGCGCAGAAGATCTAAATAGACATTTCTTCAAAGAAGATATACAGATTGCCAACAAACACATGAAAGGATGCTCAACATCACTAATCATTAGAGAAATGCAAATCAAAACTACTATGAGGTATCACCTCACACCGGTCAGAATGGCCATCATCAAAAAATCTACAAACAAGGCTTCCCTGGTGGCGCAGTGGTTGAGAGTCCGCCTGCCGATGCCGGGGACATGGGTTCATGCCCCGGTCCGGGAAGATCCCACATGCCGCGGAGCAGCTAGGCCCGTGAGCCATGGCCGCTGAGCCTGCACGTCCGGAACCTGTGCTCTGCAACAGGAGAGGCCACAACAGTGAGAGGCCCGTGTACCACAAAAAAAAAAAAAAAAAAAAAAAAAAAAATCTACAAACAATAAATGCTGGAGAGGGTGTGGAGAAAAGGGAACCCTCTTGCACTGTTGGTGGGAATGTAAACTGATACAGCAACTGGAGAACAGTATGGAGGTTCCTTAAAAAACTAAAAATAGAACTACCATATGATCCAGCAATCCCACTACAGGGCATATACCCTGAGAAAACCATAATTCAAAAAGAGTCATGTACCACAATGTTCACTGCAGCACTATTTACAATAGTCAGGACATGGAAGCAAGCTAAGTGTCCATTGACAGATCAATGGATAAAGAAGATGTGGCACATATATACATTGGAATATTACTCAGCCATAAAAAGAAATGAAACTGAGGTATTTGTAGTGAGATGGATGGACCTAGAGTCTGTCATACAGAGTGAAGTAAGTCAGAAAGAGAAAAACAAATACCATATGCTAACACAAATGTATAGAATCTAAAAAAAAAAAAAAACGTTCTGAAGAACCTAGGGGTAGGACAGGAATAAAGACGCAGACGTAGAGAATGGACTTGAGGACACGGGGAGGGGGAAGGGGAAGCTGGGACGAAGTGAGAGAGTGGCATGGGCATATATACACTACCAAATGTAAAATAGATAGCTAGTGGGAAGCAGCCACATAGCATAGGGAGATAAGCTTGGTGCTTTGTGACCACCTAGAGGGGTGGGATAAGGAGGGTGGGAGGGAGACGCAAGAGGGAGGAGATATGGGGATGTATGTATATGTATAGCTGATTCACTTTGTTATAAAGCAGAAACTAACAGACCATTGTAAAGCAATTATACTCCAATAAAGATGTTAAAAAAAAAAAGAAAAGAAGACTTCTTGGAAGTGCCATGCCACACTTTCACTTCCACTGGTCAGAACTCGGTCACAAGGGCATACTGAGCCACAAGGGAAGCCAAGAAATGCAGTTTGTGGTTGGACACATTATCCGGACTCTCTTTCTGATGAACAAGGAAAGAATGGCTATTTAGGTAGGCAACTAGATGTCACTGACTCACAGTTTTCCCAGAGTCATTCAGGTGATGCCTTATCATCAATACCGAGGTTAACCTCAGACCAACCACAGGTTGGGGGAGGCAGACGGGGAGGCCCTTGATCTTGAGCTTGGAAAGGACAGAGAATTCACATTTAAGTGTGACAGCTCCCTGTGGGTGGAGACACAGCTACTGCTGGGAATTGGATGACCCTCACAGACCAGCTGCAAGCTCCCCAGGGCACACCAAAGCCACATGCTTGACCTGGGGCTTGTAGCATTAACCCTAGGATGCCCATGGGGTTCTAGATTTTCAGGGGATGTGTTCCCAGGACACAAGCAGGAAATCCAAGCCTCTAGGCCGGCTCCCCTGTTGTGGCTGGTGCGTTTTACCTCGTTGCAGCCTCTGAGCTTTGGCAGACAACGTGAATTCCTTCCTGTTCCCTTCACTTTCCAGCTCAGGAAATGGTGGAGAGATATTGGGGTCCCAGAACATGCCTCATGTGGCCCAATATTCCTCGTGGCTGCTGAGCTGACATCAATTCACGGAATTTTTGACAACAGGCTTCTCTCTTCCTGTTGAGAAGTTCCCCAGATATAACGACAGAGAGAGACCTACGGGGGTTCAGCCGGAAAGGAAGGGCTATGGGTAAGTCAGACCTCATGGCTCCTTCAAACACTCAGAGGCAACATTAATCTGGACACTTGGATGAAAGGCCTAGCTCCCTGTGCCAGGCCATTTGTAAGCTACATGTCCAGAAAGCATCTCTGGACGCAGAGACCTACTGCTCTCCTTTGCGGGGCGCAAGCACAGGGCTGGGAGGACTCATGCTTTCCCCGGCCATCTCACCGTCTTTTTTTTCAGCTACAAATTTAGAAGCAGCATTTAATAAGAAAAACAGAAGCCACAGGAAGAAGGAGGCCCTGGAAACAATATATGTTGCAAAAGACCTTGCATCTCAGCTGCTCCCAATTAGAGGACATCCGGCTGTCTCTAGGGCAAGAACCCAGTGAGGGGCTGATTGATCAGGAATTAAAGATCAGTGATGACCACATCTGAACGCAGCCCCCCTCCCCCCGGGAATGTTCTTTGCTAGCCAGGGCATGACGGTCCCTGTGGACCCCCTGCCCCCGTCTCCTTGACATTGGCTGCTTTTTCTTCCTCCCCTCCTTCCCTCCTGCTCTCTTTCCACCTCTTCTCACTCTTTCTTCTCCCTGTCCCGTTACCCTTTTCCCCTCCTTTGTCAAGGTCTCTAGTCCTGTTAGAAGACATCCCTCAAACATTACAGACTGACTGTGTGACGTGTAAGCTAAATGCATCCCTGCTTAAGACATCGCCTGTCAAAGAGGAGAAGAATGAATAATAACTATAGCCATGCTTACTGACCGCTTATTATGTGCCAGGCAGTGTCCTCAGCACTTAACGACCATTATTAGCTCAGGCGTTCCCCAGAACAATCTCATGTTGCAGGTATTTATGTTGCCCCCATTGAACAGAGAAGGTGGCATTCAGATGAGGTTTGAGGGAGAGACTGAGTGACCTCTTCCTTTCTGCTGTTTCTGCGGGGAACTCCTCTTGAAACTCCCCGTGGGGTCCTTGTGAAGAAGCTCATTTCCTTCGAGGAGGCTGGAGAAGACGCAGGCTTGTGGCCTGGATATAAAAAGGCAGTGGAACTTCTCATTCTAGAGGCACAGGTTGATGAGGCAGGTGACAGTGGGTTAACTGGTATGGTATTTTCCCTAGATGCAACTGGTCAACCAGTTGTCCCACCTGTTACTTCTATTCCACATGATTTGGAGTCATTGAATCAGTCGGCATGTGCTTCTTCGGAAGTAATGGGAAGCCCAAACAAAGTGTTTCGATGATGAAGCCATTGATCATCTCCCCTAACAAGACATCCAGAGGTAGAGCGGTTCCAGGGCTGGTTAATGCAACAGCTCACTGATGGCATCGAGGACTCAGGTTCCTTCTGTCTTTCTTACCGTCATCCTCAATGGCATCCCTCATGGTGTGAAGGCGGCTGCCACAGCTCCAGGCAAACATCCACACACAACATCCAGAAGTGGAAAGGGGGATATCTCCTCCTTGTGTCTCTTTATAGGAGCTAAGAATCCTTTCCCAGAAGCCCCCAGGAGACTTCTCACACCTCATTGGCCAGAACTGGTCACATGTCCATGTCTAAGCCAGAAACAGGAAAAAGGGATGGAGCCACATGTTTGCATCAACGGATCAGGATTTACCCACATCTGCGCGGGGGAGCAGTGGGCATGGAAGAGGCACACAGCTGTTGGGTTGAAAACCAATATGTTCTGCCCCAGGTATCTTCCTTGATGACACATTCCCATCTACCCCACCTTACAAAGTATTGTCATGCCAATGAGTTCAATGTTCAGTTTCTTTGCAGGCCAGGGAAACTACCTGTTCTAAATGCAAAACATGTGAAATTCACCTTTTTCCGATTCTTTTAGTCTTTTGCCTGGACACACAGAGCTTTGCCTTGCCAGTGCGTATCTGATCAAACACCAATAACGATACAGTTAAAACAAGAAACAGGCCCAAATTCCTGGCTCGGCTCCATTCAGAGGTAACCACATACAGACTTTCTGGGTGTTTCTGTAACGGATTTTGAGCTCTGCCTGTGTTTAGAAGAGATTGGTGTCACATATAAGCAACGTGGAGCCAGGGAAAGTGTAGGCTGATTCAGGAGACTGTCCATCGCAGTCTCTCCTGACTCTCTGGCTCCCTACAGAGATGGACACCACAGAAAGATACGGACAGACAGCGAGAGAGCTCGTACTGAGCTTCTCTCATCTCCTTCCCATGCAGGATATGCAAAGACTGCTCCAAAGAAACGGACAGCTGATCTCTTAAGACGCAGAACATCTCACGGAATCCCCAAATACGTCACCCTATCATCCCATAAGCAGTCCTAAATCCTAGACCACAGGACCACTTGTGCAAAGACCTCACAGCTAGCCCGGAATAGAACTCAGTATGCTTAGATCCCACCACCAAACCCGGCACTGTTACAGAATGATAAAAAAAAGAACCCCCATGTGGTCAGCTTTCACCATGTGCCAGGGACTGTCCTCAGCATTTTATATTCCTCACCTCACTTGCTCTCCCAGGAATGCTGGGAGGTGGGTGTGATTTTTCATGCTCGTTTTTCAGTTACCCATTAACACCTTGGTGAGGCTGTTCAGTGAACCACCTCAGGTTCCCTAGCTAGTAAGTGGCAGAGCCAGGAGTTTAAGCTAAGCCTGTCTCTCTAACAATAAGCTATGTATACTGCCATGAGCATTCCAAGCATCTTCCTAGCACTGAAGTATTTCTTTTAAGTCTTTGTTGAATTTGTTACAACATTGCTTCTGTTTTATGTTTTGATTTTTGGCCCTGAGGCATGTGGGATCTTAGCTCCCCAACCAGGGATCGAACCCGCACCCCCTACATTGGAAGGCGAAGTCTTAACCACTGGACTACCAGGGAAGTCCCTAGCACTGAAGTATTTTATTAACATGGACGGTGGTGGCAATGAGCAAAGATTATTCTAGAGGCTGATTAATAGCATTATGATTATTTAGAAAACTCTAATAATCCAATAAATGGCCATGCGTGGAAGTAATGCAGAAAACTGTGTGAAGCCACCAGGAAAAGAAAGGAGTATGGGAACATTTCCTGGGGGAGAGAGTGGTTTTGCTGACCCTCTGTCTCAAGAATCACTCACAGGGCTTCCCTGGTGGCGCAGTGGTTGAGAGTCCGCCTGCCGATGCAGGGGACATGGGTTCATGCCCCGGTCCGGGAAGATCCCACGTGCTGCGGAGCGGCTGGGCCCGTGAGCCATGGCCGCTGAGCCTGCGCGTCCAGAGCCTGTGCTCCGCAATGGGAGAGGCCACAGCAGTGAGAGGCCCGCGTACCGCAAAAAAAAAAAAAAAAAAAGAATCACTCACTCCTCAATTATATGTATACAAAGGTTCATAGCAGCTTTATTCAAAATAACCAAAAAGTGGAAACAACTCAAATGTCCATCAATGGATGAACAGATCAATTGCGGTCTGCCTATAGGGTGGAATATTGTGCAGCCATAAAGATGAATGAAATTCTGACACAGGCTACCATGTAGACGAACCTCACAAACATCACGCTGAGGGAAGGGAGCCAAACACAAAACGTCACACGTTGCACGACTCCTTCTCTCGATTATTATTCTGTTTGGCCACGCGCGCAGCTTGTGGGATCTTAGTTCCTCTGCCAGGGATCGAACCCAGACCCTCAGCTGTGGAAGCACGGATTCCTAACCACTGGACCACCAGGGAAGTCCCAGGACGATGCCTTTCTATGAAATATCTGGAATAGGCAAATTCAAAGAGAGAGGAAGAGGAAGCAGGTTGTTGGTGTCCAGGGGCTGGGGGAGGGGGGAATGCAGAGCAACTATTTAATGGGTACGGGGTCTTCTCCTGGGGCGACAAAAATGGACTGGAACTAGATAAAGGTGATGCTTAGACAACATCATGAATGTACTAAATGCCCCTGAATTACTCCACTCAAAATGGTCAACTTTATGTTATGTGAATTTCACCTCAATGAAGAGAAGAAGAAAAGAATCAGTTATCCTGATTATAAAATCATCACATTCTCATCAAAACATCTGAAAGGGACACAGCCACTCTCCTTCCAACAGGTGGGGTGAGAGCTGGCACTCTAAGGACGGCTGAAGCTGCTACTAGCAACTGCTAATATAGGCACTGCTTGATAAAGTCAGGTTGCTAAGTGCGGAGTAGCCCCGTGGAATAACATAACAGCATTTTAAGAAAGCACGATGCATTGCTGATGGCTGAGGTCTGCAGGACCACTGCAGGGAAGCAGCAGTACCACTGAGAGATCTGACCACATATCAGAAAGGCTGGCTGACTCTGGGTCTGCCTGGGGAAACATCTCTGAAATTAGTATGTTAGAGAAAAATGCAATCATTAGGTCTGAAATCGCCTTTGTCCTCCAGGAGGAAATTGAATTGGCTTCCTCTAACATCAGTTACCTTTTAGACGAAGCCTCCTGTGTTCCTGATTTGCAATTTCATTGGGCAGGGGGGCAGGATCTGGTTTCTGTCTGCTTGGGACGGGAGGGGTGGGGGGCAGGTGGAGAAGAAAGGGGATCAAGCAGCAGTTACAGGGCTGGCGGAGGGAATTCTCAGCCACAAACATCCAAGGCACCTCGTCTGTTGAGAAAGAGAAAATTGCAGTGACCCTCAACTTTTGATTCTCAAAAGCTGGGTGACTGTCGAGTGCGTATGCAAACACTGACATCTCAGTGACAAAGCTACGCTGGAGTATATGCTCCAGATTTCCTAAGGGGTGAGGGTAGATGGCCTTCATCTAGTGGAAGGGAAGGGGAGATCCCAGCCCTCCACAAGAAACGAAGAGCTTCTGGAAAACATCTGGATCCGTCACTTCTGCAGGACCTACCCTCCACCCACCGGGAGTGGCGTGTGCATTGTCCACGGGGATGTTACAGCAGGTTGGCGTATCCCTTCGGAGATGGCACACGGGAACGTGACAAAAGACAGAGGCCTCCCGGCTCCCAAAGTTTCCTTCTTCTGTTTGCCCCTTTAGCGAAGATGTCGCTGCCTTACCTCCTGTGCCTGGATCAAAATGGGCTTTCACCCGGTCTTTCCCAAGGTCTTCCCCGTGGTCCACCTTGGCCTCACCTGACCCTCTCTGCATCCCACCACTTATAATAATTTTCTTTTCTCATCTGTGCTAAAGCCATAACTACGGCCCCATCATTCTTACAGTCCTTTACGTACTTCTTGGAAGGTTCCCCACTTGGCACCACTGGCCTCTGCTGACTCATCCTTCCCTCCTTGAAGGCTCCCTCTACTATCTAGCACTTCCCCCTGCACTGGGACCTCCCCAGCTTTCAGTCTCACCCCCAGTAAACATACGGGTGTCTTTCCAGTTCAACACACCTATTGGGAAGCACTCTTATCCAGGTATCGAGCTGAGAGCTTTCACGTTATTTTCACATTTATATGAGAACTCTGGAAGGCTTGAACGAACCCTGTTTCGTCAACACTATGGAATATTATGCACCAGTTGAAAAGAATGCGTGAGGGCCATGTGTTGACCTGAAGAGGTAGCTGACATACCAAGTTAAAAAACAGTCAGCGTGTGCTCAAGGTTAACCTCCTCGGCAACAGGCTGATCGCACGTACTGCCGATAGGACGTGAGGAGAATTTGCCTGTGTTCTTCCTCCCCAGAACCTATCGCAGAGTCTACGCAAGAGAGATAAATCAGACAAAGACCCACTGAGGGGCATTCTACAAAATAATTGGCCGGTATTCTTCAAAAGTGTCAAGGCAATGAGAGACTTAAAAGGACTAAGGAACTGTCTCGGATTGGAGGAGACTGAGCAGACATGACAACTGAATGCAGCGTGGCGCCCCGGATGGGGAGACTGGGGGGAAACGGGTGACACGTGAATGAGGGTGGAGTTGAGTTCACAGTAATGTATTGGAGTTGGTTTCTTGGTTTTGACAAACGTACCCTAGGAGAAACTGGGTGAGGGCTATGCGGGAACTCTTCGCAACTTGTCTGCAAATCTAAAGCTATTCCAAAATTTGAAGTTTTTAAAAACAACAGCAGGTTGTAAGGTGAATAGTATACTCTCATTTGTTTTTAAAAATCAAAACCAATAATGGATGGACCTAGAGATGACCATACTAAGCAAAGTAAGTCATCTGTAGTGAGGTGGATGGACCTAGAGTCTGTCATACAGAGTGAAGTTAAGTCAGAAAGAGAAAAACAAATACCGTATATCCGTATATTAACGCATATATATGGAATCTAGAAAAATGGTACTGATGAACCTAGTGGCAGGGCAGGAATAGAGACGCAGACATAGAGAACGGAATTGAGGACACAGTGGGGGAAGGGGAGGCTGGGAAGAAGTGAGAGAGTGGCATGGACATATATACACTACCATGTATAAAATAGCTAGCTAGTGGGAAGCAGCCGCATAGGACAGCGAGATCAGCTCGGTGCTTTGTGACCACCTAGAGGGGTGGGATGGGGAGGGTGGGAGGGAGGCTCAAGAGGGAAGAGATATGGGGATATATGTAGCTGATTCACTTTGTTACAAAGCAGAAACTAATGCACCATTGTAAAGCAATTATAATTCAATAAAGATGTAATAAAAAAAAAGAAAAAATCAAAACCAATAATGGATGGACCTAGAGATGATCATACTAAGTGAAGTACGTCAGACAGAGAAAGACAAATACTATATTGTATCATTTATATGTGGAATCTAAAAAACAGTACAAATGAACTTATTTACAAAACAGAAACAGATTCACATAGAAAACAAACATAGTTACCAAAGGGGAAGGGGAGAGGGATAAATTGGGAGTACAGGATTAACAGATTCACACTACCGTACATAAAACAGATAAACACATGGATTTACTGTGTAGCACAGGGAATTATATTCAATACCTTGTAATAAAATATAATGGAAAAGAATCGAAAGAAGAATACAGATATATACATGTATAACCAAATCACTTTGCTGTACACCTGAAACTAACACAATATTGTAGATCAACTATACTTCCATTAAAAAAAAAAAAAACATGCCCCTATGTACACACATGGCATAGAAGGACATACGCTAAACGTGGGGTGGGGGTGAGATGAAGGGTAAGGGGATTATTAACATCTTTCTGTTACTTGAACTGCTGCGATTAACAACCTGTTTTTATGCCATCTGACCTGTTGCAGAGAGTAAAATATGCAATCTTTTAAAAATCTAATGAAGTTTGAGGTGGCAGGGGGTGGGGGATGCTTCTCTATCTCCAAAAGCAGTGGCAGGAGAATATTTACTGGAGCTTTAACAAGGAGGGCCAAATTACACCCTCCCCCAACCCCTGAAATAGTTTCTCTCTCCAGACACACAGTGGTATTTCCACTGGCCCCGTTAGGCAGTTAAACTTGATGCCAAGTATGAGAACAATTATTACCCAAAGTTTGGCAGCTTGTAAATAACAGCCCTCAGTGGTATCCCGCAAAGAATTTTATATATTAAGAGAGGTTTACGGGAAAATGTCCACTTCATACTACCCATGAAACCTGAAGATGTTGAATATGATTTTGACTCATGGAATGGAGGAGTTCTGGTAGGGGCCGGATGGTGTAGGATGAAGCAGGAAGAATAAAGAGGGAAAAGCTCTAAGAAGAGGTGGAGGGAACTGAGGATTAAGAAACCACTTACGTGCCATTTACAGAGATGTGGATGGGCCTAGAGACTGTCACACACAGTGAAGTAAGTCAGAAAGAGAAAAACGAATATCGTATAATATCGCTTATAGGTGGAATCTAGGAAGATGGTACAGATGAACTCACTTGCAAAGCAGAAATAGAGACACAGATGTAGAGAACAAACTTATGGATACCAAGGGGGTGAAGGGGGATGGGATGAATTGGGAGATTGGGATTCACATATTTACACTACTCTGTATAAAATAGATAACTAATGAGAACTTACTGTATAGCACAGGGGACTCTACTCATTGCTCTTTGGTGACCTAAATGGGAAGGAAATCCAAAAAAGAGGGGCTATATGTATATATACAGCTGATTCGCTTTGCTGTACAGTAGAAACTAACACAAAATGGTAAAGCAACTACACTCCAATACAAATTAATAAATATAAAATAAAATTTGGGAGAGCAAGCAATATGGTAATATTCATTTAATGAAAAAAAAAAAGAAAAGAAACCACTCCTGAGAGAAGAGACTGAGACAAACTGCAGAGCATCTGAGGAGAGAAAGGGGGCAAAGATTCCCATGAGGAGAACCAGCTGAAATAGTGTTATAACTAAGAAGGTTTCGTAGGGTGTCCAAATACAAGATAAAAACACAAACACCAGTAACTTTCTTTTATGGCAGCCTCAATCAATTACACAATGTCAGGGGCCAAAAGATCTATCCATGTCAACAACAAAAAGCAGACACACACACACACACACACACACACACACACACACACACACAATACTGAGGCATAAAGTTACAAGAAATACCCAAGATCTATGTGGTAATACTTATAAAACTTCACTGGAGCACATAAGTAGACCTGAAAAATGGAAAGACTTACCTTGTTCTTTGGGTAAAAAGGCTCAACATCGTAAAGATGTTGATTTCACCCCCACTTTAATCCAGAACTTCGATGCAATTCCAAGCAACCTCCTAAGAGGGTTCATAATATAACTTGAAAGGCTGATGCTAAAATTCACCTAACATGAAAAGCCATGAAATTGTAAAAGAAAAGCCATGAGATAGTAAAATGTACTAAAAGCTGTAATCATCAAAAAGGTGCGGTCTCCGTAAATGGAGGTGTAATTGTTTTTTGTTTGTTGTGTTTTTTTAAAAATTGTTTGGCCACGCTGTGCGGCATGTGGGATCTTAGTTCCCCAACCAGGGATAGAACCCATACCCCCTGCATTGGAAGCACAGGGTCTTAACCACTGGACTGCCAGGGAAGTCCCTGGAGGTGCAATTGTTGATTCCTTGCCATCCCGAGCATCCAACCTCCCCTTCCCATTCCCAAAGAGCACCCTGAATAGCCAGAGTTTAGGTGGGATTGACCTTATCCCCACCTCTAGGGTGACATCTGATTAGCACAAGCCAGTCTGCATGTTCCATTCTCCTACCCCAGTGCTGGGTTCAAATCAGATCACAGAAGGACAACTTCACCTAATTCTGGAATGCCTATTTATGTAGACTCTCTCTTTTTCCTGTTGGATATGACCAAGGAAGCATGTAACTTTGGAAGCTCCTGGATTCAAACCATGGTGGTGCCAAGACAAAGAAAGCAGAGGCAGTAAATGCAGAGACAGAAGGCAGGTCCTGCCTACGTCATCTGGGTTGTGAGATCCCGCCTTGCCTGAAGCCCTGGACTTCTCAATTATAAGTCAATCAATTCATTGCATTTTTTTAATCCATTCTTTTGAGTTTTCCTTGTTTGCAACTAAAAATACCTTCCCTGCTTCGATACAGATTGGACACATAGATAAATGGAATAACATAGAGTATCCAGAAAAGTGTGTGTGTGTGTGTGTGTTTCACATCCCATTGTGTGTAACAGGGAAGAACAAAATCTGACTCCATGTTGGATCTGTTTACTTTAACCTTTGCTCTGTTGCTTTTGTTACTGTAATCGCTAAAAGGATGTTGTCTATAGCTATCGGCATACATAATGGCCTCCCTTGGGGAACCCTGCCCCTCTGCCTAAACGTTAGACTAATGTACTTTTGTTCAGCTCACAGGGAAACATTCTGACCCTGCTTACCTGTGAATGGCTGCAAGAAAGAAGAAATAACACATCCCCTCCCCAAGGCTGGCCAAACCAGGAGATGTTTTGCGAGACTTATGGCCTTTTTACTTTACTTCCTCACCTCCTCCCCCTCTCTGCTCTATAAAAGAAACTAGGATCCAGACCCTGATAAGATGGTACTCTAGGACATTAGTCTGCCGTCTTCTCGGAGATGGCTTTCTGAATAAAGTTGCTATTTCCTGCCTCAACACCTCATCTCCTGGTTTATTGGCCTGTCGCGCGGCGAGCTTGGACTTGGTAACATGTGGTAACACGTGTGTTTTTGCACGAGTGGTTCTTAAGCCACCCTCCTCATCAGCATCACTTTGGGGACTTTGGGGACTTCTGAAATGCAGGCTGCAGGTGAGCAGAATTAGAACGGGGACTCTGCCTTTGTAACAAGCTTCCCAGCTATTTCTTAGGCATGGGGAATTCTGAGAGCTACCAGAAAAGAGACGTGTTTCAAACTGTGGGTCATGACCAATCAGTGGGTTGTGAAATCAATTTAGAAGTTCTGGGTCAGCATTTTTTTAAATGAAAGAATGGGTTGGGGTGGGATGGAATGGAACAGAACAGAATAAGGCAGAACACGTCAGAGAGTGTCACAGCAGAAAAGGTAAATATTGCTTTATGGAATTTTTGTTTTAGTTATACACATGCAAAGCTGAGATCCAGCTGGCATTCAGCACTGCAACTGTACCCGTGGTTAAAAGACCACAATGCATTTCTGCTGGTTGGGAGACAGCTGTTGCCTGCCCACGTGCCCTCCTGCTGTCTTGGGATACCCTCTCCCCACAACCTCACTCAGATTCAGCAACAAAAGGGTTAACTTCTGGCACAGCAGGGGGCTTCCAAAACCTGGCTCAGCTTTAAGACCAAATTCTGATGGGTCAGCCTCCTGGCCTTCCCAGATGTGAAATATTTTGACTCTCACCTCCGTACATGTGTGTGAGCATACCGGATTGGAATATTAAAATGGATTGCAATTACTGAGAAGGTTTGAAAAGCACGGTTAAGGGCCAAGGGTTCTCAGAGGGCCCCGGTGATGGGAAGGTGGGGGGGCCGGGGGGCCGAGGTGGGCGCTGGGTGTATTCAGGTTCGTTTGTCCATCCCTTCACCTGGCCGGGCTTCACAAGGCAAAGCAAACAAGGAATGGCCTTTGCTTCTTTTGCACATATTTAATCTGAAAACAAACAGTGGGAGGTGTGTAAATACACGCGCCAAACCCACCACTGGAAGAGCAGGTGGTGAGAACACCAGATCGAACGGGACGATAATGATGTCCAACTACTAGCCAATGTCCAGAGGGGATCCAGTGATCAGGAGGAAACTGAGAGAAGACAGAAATGAAACACTGCTTTTCTGGGACTTCCCTGGTGGCACAGCGGTGAAGACTCCAGTCTCCCAATGCAGGGGTCCAGGGTTTGATCCCTGGTCAGGCAACGAGATCCCACATGCATGCCGCAACTAAGACCCGGCAAAACCAAATAAATAAATATTTTAAAAAACAAAACAAAACAAAAAAAAAACACTGCTTTTCTGGTCCACTGGACCAGCATGATCAGATTCCAGCACTGATGAGAATTTTAAATACATCAGTTCTTCGAGTGCTAAATAATAAACCTTATGTTTTGAGATAAGATTCGGCAAGAGACAATGTTTTCATGAATTCAACATGGCCAATATCATTCAAACCTTAGACTCCGAGTAAAATCCATCTCCTAAGACGCTGCCCGTCTTGTGACTCTCTGTCTTCCTATCCCACTCGCTCACTTAAATATGATCTGCCTACTTTTTAAAAGACTGTTCCTCCTTAGGAGCAGGACAGGAATAAAGATGCAGACGTAGAGAATGGACCTGAGGACACGGGGAGGGGGAAGGGGAAGCTGGGACGAAGTGAGAGAGTGGCATGGACATATATGCACTACCAAGTGTAAAATAGCTAGCTAGTGGGAAGCAGCCGCATAGCACAGGGAGATCAGCTCGGTGCTTCGTGACCACCTAGAGGGGTGGGATAGGGAGGGTGGGAGGGAGACGCAAGAGGGAGGGGATATGGGGATATATGTATACATCTAGCTGACTCACTTTGTTATAAAGCATAAACTAACACACCACTGTAAAGCAATTATATTCCAAAAAAGATGTTAAAATAAATAAATAAATAACTGTTCATCTTTAAGTCCACTCTCAATGACTTTGGAAATGAGTACACACCCTTGAAACCATCACCACAATCAACGCCATAAACGTATCCATCACTTCCAAAAGTGTCCTCCTGCCTCTTATTTTGGGTGTGTGATAAGAACACTTATTAAACTTACCCTCTTAGCAAAATTTTAAGCACACAGTACAGTGTTGTCAGCTACAGGCACTGTGGTGTACAGGAGGTCCCTAGGACTTACTATTCGCCTTCTCTAACTGAAACTTTGTGTCCTTTGACAAATCCTTCCTGTTCCCTCCTCCCCTCAGCCCCTGGCAACCCCTATTCTACCGTCTGCTTCTGAGTTCTGTTCTTTTATATTCATCATGCGAGTGGTACCATGCAGTATTTGTCCTTCTGTATCTGGCTTATTTCACTTAGGGTAACGTCCTCCAGGTTCGCCCATGTTGTCACAAATGGCAGTATTTCCTGCTTTCCTGTGGCTGAAGACCATTTCATCGAATTAGACACCACATTTTCTTTATCCATTTGTCTGTCAGTGGACATTTAGGTTGCTTCCATATCTTGGTTACTGTGGATAATGCTGCCCTGAGCATATAATGAGAATAACACTGCATCTTCGAGATCCTGATTTCAATTTCTTTGGATACATATCCAGTAGTGGGATTGCTGAATCGTACGGTAGTTCTGTTTTAAATTTTTTGAGGAACCTACATACTGTTCTCCATAGTGGCTGCACCAATTTATATTCCCACCAACAGTGCACAAGGGTTCCCTTTTTTCCACATCCTCACCAACATTTGTTTTTTGTTTGTTTTCTTTTGTTTTGAAATAACAGATATCCTAACAGGTGTGAAGTGTTTTTTTCATCAGGGTTTTAATTTGCCTTCCCTTGATAATTAGTGACGTTGAGCATCTTTTCATGTGTCTGTTGGCCATCTGTATATATCCCTTGGAAAAATATCTAGCCAAGACCTTTGCCCATTTTCAAATCAGGTTATTTAGTTTTTTGCCCTTGAGCTGTAGGAGTTCTTTAGATATTTTAGGTATCAATCCTTTATCAGATAGATGGTTTGCAAATACTTTCCCCCATTCCGTAGGTTGTCTTTTCAGTTTGTTGATTGTTTTCTTTGTTGCAAGGATCCAGCTGTTGCCAGCACTTGAAAAATGTTCCACAGGAAGACTGGCAGAATGAAGCTCACTGCAGTGCTCAACTCAATTTACTCCAGTAAATTCCTCCAACCCAGTCTCAGCTCAGCTAGATTCTTCTGACCCTCAGTCCTACTGCTAGGGATTTACCCACAGATGTGCTTTGGGGAGAGGGCCTAGGCGGGGAAGGGATAGGACTGCCAGACACAATACAGGATGCCCAGTTAAAACTGAATTTCAGATCAACAAAGATTTTTAGCATAAATGTGTTCCATGCAATATGTGGGATATACTAAAAAAAAAAAAAAACCATTGTTTATCTGCAATTCAGATTGAACTGGGCATCCTGTATCTTAATTTGCTAAATCGGGCAGCTCAAGGAAGGAGGGGCTGCAGGAAAGAGGAGAGGCGTTCATTCTCCACGTTGTACTTTTCTGTACTGTTTGCATTTTCAAACATTATAAAATTTAGGATTTTTTAATGTAAGCAGGAATTACACGAGACCTCGACCATTTCTGTGGGTTTGCTTTCCTCTTAATTCTTTGTAATTTTTATACATTTCTTAATGGCTAAAGACATCTTTTAAGATTAAAAAACAAAAATCAGCTCCGCGTAAGTAGAAAAAGGGCAATAAGGAAGCGCTTTTCAGATGAACGGATGGGGGAAGAAAGGGTTAAAGTTAAATATGGAAAGTGACCGGAAAAGTCAGGGCTGTTTGAACAGTAAATGAACCGAAAGAAAATACCAGAAATGGAAGCAAAGCCAAAACACGGCAAGAGGGAGAAGTGGAAACAGCGGTGGGTGTCAGTGTCAGGTGGCCGCATGGTAGAACTCTGCGTCTTATTTTAACCAGCCCTGAACCCTCTCCGGTATTTATTTTAGCATGACTCTTATATGATAAACTACATCTCTCTCATTCCTATCATTCTGGTTTCAACACCCTTATTGCACAATCCATCTGCAGAATGCAGACAGTCCTGAATAATTTACACTTTGCTTTTGTGACTCTGGAATTCACACGTTTATGAATTAAAACGTTTTGCCCTAGGCTGAAAATAAATATTTTCTCTGTCCTTGACAGCATTTCAGTTCCCGTCAGGCAACCGGAAACTTTCCCCTGAAGGTTGGACAATTGTCCTTCTGCCCGCAGGGACTTGCCAGCCCCGACTGGGCCTCCAGAGGCAATTGAGAAAGTCGAGTGAACATTTTCCATTAAATCCTCCTGGAGCATCATTTATCTTGCTCAAACCTTCCTAGGAAAAATTTCCCTGTGAAAACCAAAAAAAAAAAAAAAAGAAAGTCGTTTTGTAAACTGTGAAATGTAGCACACACCACCCTGCTCAGGAGGAGGCCGGGCTCTCCAGGCCAGGAATTCTGGAAAGTTCTGTCTGCCTCTAGCCGGTTTGTTTGTTCTGTACACTGGCCCTTGTGGTTGGGAATTCGCAGCTGCACAAAAGGAGCTTTCTTGGAGTGAAGAGGAATAGCCACGAGGCCTGCATAACAGGTGATGGTAATGAAGCCAGTGGCCAAAGCAGCAGGTGGTGCCTGTAACACGCATGTCATGGGGTCGGGTCCCCAGGAGCCCTGGGGTTGGGCGGCCCAGCCCGGGGAGCTTCCTGATGCTTCCTGATGAGGTCTGTACTTATCTGACTTATCTGGTCCCCGCTGTCTGCGGCTCTGAGGACGAGGGGCTAGGTGGGACACAGTGCCTCACATTCCTTCTAGCTCTGGTTTTCCTCCTTTCTTTTTGCAGTAGGCGGGCCTCTCATCACTGTTGTGGCCTCTCCCGTTGCGGAGCACAGGCTCCGGACGCGCAGGCTCAGCGGCCATGGCTCATGGGCCCAGCCGCTCCGCGGCCGGTGGGATCTTCCCGGACCGGGGCACGAACCCGTGTCCCCTGCATCGGCAGGCGGACTCTCAACCACTGCGCCACCAGGGAAGCTCTGGTTTTCCTTCTTGATTCAGAAAACACATCGACTCCATTCACTGGAACCCAGAGCTTGGCACAGACTAGGCTGCTCCTACCGGGAGACCTCCACAGGCCCAGAGCAGAGACCCAGGAGGAGGGGATGGGGGACATCCTGTGACAGTAGACAGGCCTGGGCTCACCAGCCACGCCTTCTTTAGCCCAGCTCACCTGCAGAGGGAGCATCCTCGCTACACCAGGCAGACTGGCCCTCTGGTAACAACAGCAAGTGACAGGCACTTGAGGAAGGAAAGAAAATGACCTCTGGGTTGACATTCAGGACATAAAGGGGAAGATTGCACAGGGTAAAGGGCCCAGAACCTGAAGCCAGGTGGCCCCGGGTTCAAATGCTGCCCCATCGCTCCTGGCTGTGACCCCGCGGAGGTGCTGAAATATTCAGTGTCTCCGTCTGGGAACTGGAGGTGGAATTAACGGTCCCTGCCTCAGGCGAGGTGACAGGTTCCCCTCCGGGTACACTTAGAGCAACAGCGCTGAGGGTTGGGTATGAGCTGTCGTTGTGCTTACAGCCACACAGGTCATTTTCTTGGCAAACTTCCACGGAAAAAGTAGGAGGAAAATTGGGTGAGTGTCCACACTGGGCTCAGCAGACCAGCACCTCTGATGCAGCAAACGCTGCAGGGCAAGGAGACTGATAAAAACTTCTTTCCTTTGATGTGATCCTTCACGGCTCTCTTACCTCCTTCCCCTTGGAAGGCTTCCGCCCACCCTTGGGAAGTTAATGAAAGAGCAGGGGAGGGGAATTCCCTGGTGGTCCAATGGTTAGGACTCCGTGCTCTCACTGCCAGGGGCCCGGGTTCAATCCCTGGTTGGGGTACTAAGATCCCACAAGCCACACGGTGTGGCAAAAAAAATTAATAAATGAAAATAAAGACACCTGACAATAGCCAGTGCTGGAGCGCCCCCCCCCACACACACAAAAGAGCAGGGGAAAGACAGTGGTGCCCAGTTTGTGCCACGCAGCTAACGGGGAAGCAGAACTGCCTCGGGTGACGCACGTTTGGTTTCCGCTGTCAACTTGAGCAGGTGCATGCACTTAAGTGCTGAACAAAAATGTCGGAAAAGCATTTGAACCAGAAACCGTGTGTTCACAGGAAGGGGTTAAATGAGGGTGGACTAAGGTGTACCCAACGTACGAGGCATTTCAACCCCCCGCAGATACAAGCAGATACAATCCCTATAATATGGTGGTTCCAAGCTCAGGTTCTCGAGCCAAAGACACTGGGTTCAAACCCCGACTCTCCCACTTTCTAATTGTGTGATATTGGGAAAGACATTTATCCTCTCCAGCAGCGCTGCCTGGTAGAACTTTCTGCAGGAATGGAAATGTTCGGTACCTGTGCTGGGCTGTGTATGGAGCACCTGAGACATTGGCCAGCCCACAGTTTAGTTAATTAATGCTCATTTTAATTTAATTAAATGCTGTTCATTACGGTAGCCTCTAGCCACACGTGACTATTTATTTTACTGGAGTTGATTTATAATGTTGTATTAGTTTCAGGATTCAGTTATAATATATAGACATAGATAGACATATATATGTTCTTTTTCAGATTCTTTCCATTATAGGTTATTGCAAGATATTGAGTATAGTTCCCTGTGCTCTACAGTAGGTCCCTGTTGTTTATGTATTTTATACATAGTCGTGTATATCTATTAATCCCAAACTCCTAATTTATCCCTCCCCCACTTTCCCCTTTGGTAACCAGAAGTTTGTTTTCTATGCCTGTGAGTCTATTTCTGTTTTAAAAAAAAAGTTCATTTGTATCACTTGTTTTAGATTCTACATATAAGTGATGTCATATGGTATTTGTCTTTCTTTGTCTTACTTCACTTAGTATGATCATCTCCAGCTCCATCCATGTTGCTGCAAATGGCTTTATTTCATTCTTTTTTTATGGCTGAGTAGTACTCCATTGTATATATGTACCACATCTTCTTTATCCGTTCATCTGTCTATGTACCACATGTGACTATTAAAACTGAATTAGCTAATTCATTTGATTTCATAAGCCTCTGTTTTTCCCCTCTGTAACATGGGTATAATAATAGTATCCACCTCACAGAATTAAATGAGATAAAGTGTAATAGGCCAAGTTCATGGTAAGCATTTAATAAATGTTAGCTACTAATATGGTGAATTTTATTGGGTACCCAGTAATCTCTCTCCTCCCCGCCCACAGCTTGCAACTCCTCTTGTGTGACCTTCTCACCCCACCTTGGAGAGGCAAAATAACGGCCTCCTAAAGAGGCCGTTATTTGTTAATTTGTTAGGCTGTCAATTTGTTAGGCTATGTGGCTAAGAGGAATTAAGGTTACACGTGGAGTTAAGGTAGTTAATCAGCTGACCTTAAAATAAGGACACCATCGGGACTCCCCTGGCGGGACTCCCCTGGCGGGACTCCCCTGGTGGTCCAGTGCTTAAGACTCCGCACTCCCAAGGCAAGGGGCACGGGTTCGGTCCCTGGTCAGGGAACTCAGATCCCGTGTGCCGCAGAGCACAGCCAAAAACTAATAATAAGGACACTATTTTGGATCATCCAGTTGGGCCCAGCGTAATCACGAGACTCCTTAGAAGGTGGAAAAGGGGAGAAGAAGAGACGGTCAAAGGGATGCGGTGTGAGAAAAACTCGAATGGCCACTGTTGGCTTTGAGGATGGAGAAAGGGGCCAAGGAATGGGGCAGCCTCTAGAAGCTGGAAAAGGCAAGAAATGGACCCTCCCCTAGAACTTCCAGAAGGAACCAACCCTGCCGACACCTCCACTTTAGCTCAGTGAGACCCATTTCAGACTCTGGACTTCCAGAACCACAAGATAATAAAGTTATGTTCTTTTAAGCCTCGAAGTGTGTGGGAATTTGTTACAGCTGAGGCAGGAAAGGAATACAAGCACTGCCTTGCTGATTCCATGAAAAGATTGCCCGTCTGGCCCCGATGAACCTCCAGCGGTGTCCGCTTTGGATTTCACTGGTCAATGTCATGGTTAATCACAAACCTATAAATCAAACGGAGGGAAGGGGGGAACCTGAAAGACCTCTCATTTAAAGTGTCTTTTCTGCAAGAGAAGGATCTACGTTCCATTATATTTTCAAAGTCCCATTTATATGTTTCAAGTCAGTTCTTCTCTAAATGGTGCAGAACAAATTTTAGTCCCCAGTGCACACCCTTTAGAGGATTGTGGGGTTAAAATGAAAGTAAATTGACAATGGGTGTATATTGTTCCTTGCAGTGAAGTATCTCTTTCTTTGCCAAACCGCTTCTCCGTTTCTGAGGCACCCTCCAAGGAAACAGGGCCATTTTGGGGTAACTTGGATGCCTTAGAGCTGGAGGGATGACAAAGGGCGGGGTTGTACCAGCTCCAGGGAATCTGGCCCGACGCTGGGGAGGAGGGAGGACAAACCCACGATGACTTTTGACTTTTGCTTATGTACCTCTCCAGCTCACCCACAACCCCTACCACAAAGGCATTCCTGCTTCTCTCCCCAAAAGCACAACTTGGCTTCCAAGAAACAGGGAAGCAGTGTTTTATACCAGATTCCACTCGGTTCGATCAAAGATGTTGATTCAAACTTTTCCGGCAAAGGAGGAATCATACTGTCAGCTTCTCGGGGTCAGCCTCATTTCTAATGTCAGGACAGGAGATACAGGTCCACAACCCCGTATGCACAAATCTGAAGTCCAGACAGGTCTGAACACCAAAAGTGTTCCCATAACTCCTCTGGCAGCAAAACCTGAGTGACTCGCCGTGAGGTGATGTGATGTTTATCCAGCTTAGTGTCACTATTCCTAAAACTTACTGCAGAAAATAATGTGTTAGTACAGAGTTCTTCCCCAAACCCTGCTGGCAGGGGGTTTCCATAAGATGCAGTATATGTAACAGATTACTGTTCAAAATTCCAAACAAATTCCGATTTCCTAAACACACTTGATTTGGGTAACACAGAGGTTTTGGATAATGGATTATGAATTTGTACCAGATTTGCATTTCTCATTGCATCATCATTTTCCCTCTCTTATTACACCTAGGAACCTAAAAATTTTGAAGTATCTTTTCCCTCGATAATATTTTTCATTTAAAATGACATGCAGGGACTTCCCTGGTGGCACAGTGGTTAAGAATCTGCCTGCCAATGCAGGGGACGCTTGTTCGAGCCCTGCTCCGGGGAGATCCCACAGGCCACGGAGCAACTAAGCCCGTGTGCCACAACTACTGAGCCTGCGCTCTAGAGCCTGCGAGCCACAACCACTGAAGCCTGTGCGCCTACAGCCCATGATCCGAAACAAGAGAAGCCACCGCAATGAGAAGCCCGCACTCCGCAACGAAGAGTAGCCCCTGCTCGCTGCAGCTAGAGAAAGCCCGCACATGGCAACAAAGACCCAGCACGGCCAAAAATAGAAAAATTAAAAAATAAATTAATTTTTTTTTAATGCCATGCAAATATCAACCTTGGGAAAAGGCACCATGGGGAGTCTGGATCACCTGCTGTTTTATCCAAGTCCCTGACCCTTTACAATGAGGTGCCTGACTTAAGCTCTCACCAACCCCCAGTGACCTTGCCGGGGCATGGGACTCTCCAGTCAGCCTAGGCTTTGTCGGTGCCCCAAGTTCAACAACACTATGGCACTCGGCACATTTACTCCCCCGCCAGCCAGGTTTTCTAGGAGCCAAAGGTGAAGATGCAGTACGTCTCTGCACAACAGCAACCAGACCTGATTCCTAAATCTCTTACATCCATGGATCCTCTAGCCAGGTGCAAGGTCTGATCACCTCCATTTAGCTCTGAAGCCTTTTATTTTTTCAACCAGTTGACTGCCTAAAATGTAACAGAAGGGAGGTCCTCTGGCTATCCATAACTCCGCATCTACTTCTGCTGAACACTCTTGGTTCTCCCGGAAAACAGCCGACGTGTCCAGCTGGGTGGGAACCCAGGGCTGCCCACAGGAAGCCAAATTTGTGCTGCCATCTGCCTGTGCAAAAAGAATCCCATTGCTTTGGCACATTCAGTTGGGTGTCTTCCAAAGATTCTAAAGTATAATCTGTTAGGCTGCATTCATTACGCAAACCAGGAGGCAAAGCTGAATTAACTAACCAGATTATTTAGAGAAAAGAGTGGTCAGCTGGGGAATAAGTGGAGTCCAGGGTTTCATGCAGATTTCATGATTCTACCCCAATCGATTTCACTGAGTAGCTGCTCAACTAACCACAGCTCTTCCTGGGGTCACTCTCATACCTGTCCCATCTAGTCAGTGGGGAGAAAATGTTTTTGCCTCGAGAGAAGCTGTCTTACTTTGGGCTGTCGCAGAAGCTGACCCTGGGTCAGGATTTGAGTGCAGCAATATCATTTGGAAGATGCAGGGAGCGGCACTAGGGAGTGAGGAAGGAGAGGAAAGAAAGCCAACGAAGGATCACTGTGGGCAACAGAGCTCAAGCCCACGAGGAAACTTCCAGGCAGCGGTGCAAAGCACGTGCCCCAGAATAACCCATCCCGGAAGGGACAACTCTTCCTTAAAATCACACTCCAGTTAACAATACACGTACGACATTATGTAAGAAATAATTATGTAAATAAAATTAGACAATACATTCATAAATTCCAAGTAAATTAATGAAGGGAATACGAAATCACCATTAGGCAAACTACACTAGTAACTGCAGCAGGCAAGACCCATCGATGGATGCTAAAATCACTGGGCCAAAGTTTGAGGAGAAACAGGATATTTGCAAGGTCCTCAAGGGTCTCCCCCAAGAGCGTATTCATTGTAAAGGAAAAATGGTGATATTTCAGAGGAAAAATTTGACAGGTGCTACGTTAACCAAGGGAACAAGGTTAACATCACTAGTAGGAAGGTTTATCGACAGCATTTGCCCTGGCCATCGTGCCATGGAGAGTGACTCGACATCACCCCTGGGGCATTCTTGCCAAAAATGTACCTCATTTTTAAATATATCTCATTTTAGGGAATCCCCTGACGGTCCAGGGGTTAGGACTCCACGCTTCCACTTCCAGGGCACTGGTTTGATCCCTGGTCGGGGAACTGGGATCCCACAAGCTGCACAGTGCTGCCAATTAAAAAATAAATAAATAAAATAAATAAAATGTATCTCATTTTAAATCTCTAAATTTAAAGTTATGTACATTTTAAATACATTTAAATTTAAATGTATCTCTGTTTTAAACATGGGAAAACATCAGAGAAACCCAAACTGAGGGCCATTCTCAGAAATCACTGACCTGTGCTCTTCAAAAATGTCAAGGTCTGGACTTCCCTGGTGGTGAAGTTGTTAAGAATCCATCTGCCAATGCAGGGGACACGAGTTCGAGCCCTAGTCCGGGAAGATCCCACATGTCACGGAGCAACTAAGCCCGTGCGCCACAACTACTGAGTCTGCTTTCTAGAACCCGAGAGCCACAACTACTGAAGCCCGTGCACCACAACGAAGAAGAGCCCCCGCTCACCCCCGCTCGCTGAAAATAGAGAAAGCCCGTGTGCAGCAATGAAGACCCAATGCCACCAAAATAAATAAATAAATTTATTATTTTTTTTAAATGTCAAGGTCAGGCCAGGCAAGGAAAGAGAGAAACTGTCAAAGGTTGGAGGAGACCAAAGAGACCCCCCCCAACTCACTGCACTGTGGGATCCCGGGAGGGATCTTGGAACAGAAAAAGGACATTAGTGGGAAAACTTGTGAAAATGGAATAAGGTTTGTCGTTTGGTTAATCGCATCATATCGATGTCAGTTTCCTAGTTTTGATCTTTGTATTAGAAATGTGTAAGATTTCAACATTGGGGAAGCTGGGTGAAGAGTATACGAGAGCTCTCTTGTGTTATTTTGCAACTTTTCTGTAAGTCTAAAAAAGTTATTCCAAAATAGAAAAGTTTATTTATTTATTTTGAAAGAAGGGTTAGGCCACCTGAGCAGGGAGGGAACTGAGGATTTATACCTCAATTGCCCAGTGCCACTGGTTGAGGGCTTCCGGGATGGCTGGTGATGCCCTAGCATTTCTGGCTTGTTAGGTGGGCAAAGTGACTTCCCTTCCGGGATTCAGGGAAGAGGCTTCAGGCAGTGGCGGCTGGATGGTGAGCAGAGCTGATGACCAACTGAGAGGCACAGGTAGGGCCCTGGCAGCATCACCCACAGGTGTTCCCTGTGAGAGGCAGCAAGGAACATTTCAGGGGCTTGGAGATTAGACTCTATCTCTTCCTTCCCTGCTGGCAGAGCCTTTCCAGTCCATTTCCATGTAACCCAAATAACCATTCAACACTGACCCCTTCCCTTGCTGGAGGGGACCTGGTGATCTATCCCCCTCCTGAGTGACAGGTTCTTTGTCACCTTTGGGATGTCTACATCTGTGGGCAGAGAATGGAGTCTTCTTGGTATTTTAGAACAAAACTCTATATACAAAGTTCAGTAGATAATGATTGGTAAATTTAAACAAACAAACCACAAAACACTGCCATGTATGCGTAATTCCATTTAAGCATGTAAGTCCGACCTAAATTCAAAGGAAATGATCTGGGACAAGGAATCAGCCTTTCTTTCCACTGTACATCAAGGAGTTACCATTTATGTCCTTCTAAAATCCACAGAAGGTAAGCTCACTGTGCTGTCAGCTTCCCTCAAACAGCACCTACAGGTCCCCGGCTCCCAAAGGTACAGTCTTTTCTTAGGAAAAGTAACCTCTTTGGTGGATCTGATGGTACATTTATTTTGGAAAAGAGGGGGAGTTCCTTATACACACTCCCAACCTCTGTTTTAAATTAGCGCTTCAGGCCTTCCTGCCAAACCCATCATGTATAAAGGGACTCACGGCTAAGTATGTAAATAATTTTTAAAATTCCAGTGGTAGTGATTTGGAAATAAGGGGGGGTTTTCTTTTCCTTTTCTTTCTTTCTTTTTTTTTTCCCCCTGCTAGGGTTACTAAAGAATTTAACATTGTTTTAATTTGGAACACAAGTCGAGTCTCTTAAAGCCTCTTGCTCCCTGTGTATAAAACTTGTGCTCTACATCATCATAAAGCTTTAGAGTATTAAGTAATTGATTTAATTAAACAAGCAACTTTTTTTGCCCTTGGGCCCAACCCTGGATGTGTAAAGGCTGATAAATTTCAAAGAATGTGGAGACATGGGATAGATCTTACAGACCTAGAAAATCAAGGTCATCATTTGTGAAGATGTATCGATGAACAAAGGCCTGGGGTGGCCCCAGGTTTAGGCAAATTTGAGAGTCGTTAAATATCCGTATTTTTCATACTAGGATTTGGTCAAGCAGACATCTGCTATTTTTGCTGCCCACCTTTTGTGCATTTTCTTTTGGAAAGGCTCTCAATTTCCCTCCAGGGAGTCAGTCCCTGACTAACTCAGATAACGATGGGTTCAGATGGGGTTCCATGCAGGGATCCAGGAACCCAGGACCACAGTGATTGGTTCAGGGGGTGGTCATGTGACTGAATAAGAGCCAATAAGAAGCCACTGGGATGTTGATGGGAATGCTGGGACCAAGGAGCTTGCTTTGTTTTCTTTAAAGCACTAGATCTGGGGCTGCCATTTGTGACCGCCAGAGGTGAGAGTGCCAGTGGCCAACAGGAAGAGCTCAAGGATGGACTCAACATGGAAGCGATGGGGCCAAGAATTAGAGGGAAAGAGAGAGCCAGAAACTGCATCCTGATGATATTGTTTAGATCCCTATTTCCAGCTACGCCCAAAGCCAGCAACTGCAGACAAATGAGTCAAGAAAGTCTTTTTAGTGCCTAACCCAGTGGGGGTTTCTCTCACTTGCAACCAAAAGGGACATAAGCCAGTTTATCTGGGAAATTAACAAAGCAGAGCCCTAGTAAGTTTAAAAGTTACTCCTGAGGGCTTCCCTGGTGATGCAGCAATTAAGAATCCGCCCGCCAATACAGGGGACACAGGTTCGAGCCCTGGTATGGGAAGATCCCACATGCTGCAGAGTAACTAAGCCCGTGCGCCACAGCTACTGAAGCCCGCGCGCCTAGAGCCCGCGAGCCACATCTACTGCAGCACATTGCATCCATGCGCCACAACTACCGAGCCCGTGCGCCTAGAGCCCGTGCTCCACCACAAGAGAAGCCACCGCAACGAGAAGCCAGCGCACCGCAATGAAGAGTAGCCCCTGCTCGCCGCAACTAGAGAAAGCCTGTGCGCAGCAACAAAGACCCAACGCAGCCAAAAATAAATAAATAAATTTGTTTTTAAAAAACACACACACATCATTTAAAATAAAATTAAAAAAAACAGTTACTCCTGAGGTGTACTATGTCCACTACGCTCTTCAACCGTAGATGCTGTGTGAAGGACGGTGAGGATTCTCTCAGGGCTGGAGGGTAAGGGCCCTGGGGTCTGATGCAGGAGTGACTCTGGACAATCAATCTCTCACTCTGGAACTCAGTTGCTAAATGAGGAAGTAGATAAGGTGGTCTTTAAAACGCCACCACCAGAACAGTCTAATCTGTGATTTTAGGGATTGTGACGAGCGGTCACAAACCTCATGATATCTACACATGTGCGCACACACACACATACACTCACAGACACATGCACACATATACAGACGCACACACACATACATAAACACACACACAAGTCCCTTCCCCCATACACCCCTTATCCAATAGACTGCTCAGGCTTCCTCTGTAGGATTCACTTCTCTCCGGAGCCTAAAGACTAGGTGCCCCGCTGGACACCACAGTGGTGCAGGGAAAGTGGGACACAAAAGCTGAGGCACCGCGTGCTTATTGGACCCACACAAAATCCTCCACCCCATTTTAGAACGCCAATGGGAAGAACAGAGACCGCGCACATCCAGCATTCCACCCCTGAATTTCTGGGATGCCGCTGTGGAAAGATAAAGAAACTTCAAGAGAAGAGCTCTCCTTCGTGACCAAGGGAATAACTGTAGCAACAGCAGCACATTGCATCTTGGGTGATATTCAATATCTTTCCAAGTGCTTTCTGGTGTTTCTACCCCGGTCATGTTTGTAGATCCAACTCTAATCCTAATACCCGCTCGGTTTTTAAACCATTGTGATGCATATAATGATCTCCAAAGATGCCAGCAGGGCAGTAGAAAAACCCAACTCTTGATCTAAGTTTTTTTAAAACGAGCAAAGTGGGAATAGAAGGATATGCTCTCAACTACAGACACACGCACACGCGCACACACACATGCGCGCGGCGAGTACCTGTCCCGAATGGTGGGTATACGTCATATATTCTGCACTGCAAGAAGCCTTCTGCACGTTCAGAGTGAGCCCCAGCCTGCACACCCAGCCCCACGCACAGTCCCCTGAAAGCTGCCTCTTGGCCACCCCTCGGGTCTGAGGACCAGACACCAGCAAGGTGGTCTACCCCAGGCTCAGGCCATTTGGGCAGGGGATCCTGGGGTCCCGGGTACCAGGAGTTGTCTGGGGCCAGGGCTGGGATGCGGGTGAGGCAGGAGAGGGGCTCACTCTCATGCCCAGCTCTGTGCTTGCACCCTCGGAGGGAGGGCATGGCCCGAGCCGGCTCCCTAAATCCCAGGCCTAGGGCAGCCCCCGCCCCGGGCCAAGCTTCAGGGCATTGCTGGCCCCCAGAGGGCACCATCCTCCACCCTAGGACCCTCAGAGAACACCGTTTAAAAGCCACAGCCCCAAAGCACACCTGTCAACCCTTGCCCCTCAGCATCCATGAAATATCCCCTCTGGGAGCTTTATTTTTGGTCCCCTGAGCAGAAGCTGCCCCCCTTCCTCTGTTCTCCCAAGCGCAGCACCTTTCAGACCAGGCACGAAGAGCACAGTGGTTTCCTACTACTTGGAAAAACAGAATCTCAGCTTCCTCTGTCACAGCCAGCTTCAGAGGCATGGGGACACATTGATTCTTCCAGGGCTTCATTAATTGTCCCAGAGAAGCACTTTAATCCCTTCCGTCCTCTTCTATTTGCAAAGATCTGTTTCTCTAGGCACCTCTGACCACTTTCAGAGGCTGGGAAGGAGCCCTCTGCCACCCTGGGCTGACATGGCCTGAGATTCCAGGAGGAAGGGATAGGGGGCCGGGGTGATGCCTGCCATGCATGGCTCCCACCTTAATGCAACTAATCATGGTGCCTGGGGTTTGTAAAATTCTGTTCTTCCCAGGAACATGAAGCTCACTCCTCTGTTAACCTTACCTACCTGCACATCAGTCAGATGAGGGATAAGGCATCTTTAACAGCAAGACTGGGGGCAGACCCCAAAATCTCGTGTCCCATGGGTCTGCCCCGTACTGTCATATCCGACGGGGGGGAAGGACTGTGCTGCTTGGGGGTCAAGACAGAGACCCACCTTCCTCGGACACTTATTCGGAGGCTGTCCTGGGGAATGCTCCAGGTGAGTTAAAGAAGCCGTTTTTTTCTAAGCCAAATACCAAAGTCACTTTCATGGGACTTAAAACAAAATTGTCCTATGACCGTGGAGAAGAGGGGATGATGCTTGCCTTGGAAAAGACTGTGATGAGCAGTTATGGGAGGAGACAGAAGAGAAATACCTGGGCATGAAACGGTCCAGATCTTCATTTCACCGTTTTAAAGGGAGCAGACAATTATTTCCACTGGAACCCAGAGAGGACTGAGATTCCCAATTTTCCTACAATGCAGGAAGGAAATTGAGACTTTCAGTTCTGGTTCATTCATTTCGGCTCAGAATCACTCTCTGGTTGGAGAACTCCAGTGGCCTTTTCGGGTTGTATTTTTATGCCTTCATTCCTGCCAACTCCCCGTGCACTTAGCTCCAGACCTTCCTTTCTTTTTCCTTTGGGCTCCAAACTATTGTTGCAAAATCATCCTCCTTTGGGAATTTACGACGCCTCCATTTTTCAAGGGTCTTCCATCAGACACTTCAGCTGTGAAAAAATGACCATTGTTTCTAGACCTTTGGTAAAATTTCTTCATCATGATTTATGGACTTAAGGGGTATCCATTCTTATTGAGGTGTCCGGGGAACCAGGACCTGTACCCACATTTGCCCCTTGGTCAATTGTCCCTCAGACTTAAGTCAAGGGTGCTGTGTTTTAGGGGAGGAACAGGGTATATGACTGCCCTGAGGTGGGTTATTACATTTGCTTCAGATCGGCACATACTCCAAACCCTGAGACCACGGACCACCCACCATAAACCTCCAAACACGGACCCTCATGGAAACTCACAGACCACCAACCACTGGCCCTCATGGCCCTCCATCACCCACTTACACAGGGCCTCTCAACAAGGACACATCAGTGTGATGCATCCTGGCCCCTGCCCACTAGGAGACAAGTGTATGATGGGAAAGACATAATTCATTTCATGCCAACTCTTTTCATTTCCTTGTTAAAAACATAAAATAGGATAAGAGTCTTTTTGGAGGGAGGGAAAGAGGTGCAGATGGGGAAAGTCAGCGTAGAGCCTAGATCTGTACTGCCAACATTTGCTATTTTCTGGAACGGAAGCTTGGCCCCATAATACTGTTCCATATATTTATCAAACTCACCCTTCCCCACATCACGTGTTCCCTGGCAGCCACCACCAGGAATACAGCCCTGTCCAGTCTTTGGAAACTTCCTTTAAAACACTCTCCATGTTCTACTTAAATGTTAGAAAGTCACAGCTTTCTGGAAGCCTGGAAAGAGACAGCTATTTTAAAAGGTTCATATGTCTCCCCACCGGCTATAAAACAAAGTACCTTTGTAGTTTGTACAGTGACAAAACAACGCACATAGTAGGTCCCCAATACATTTGTTGAAGTGATTTAACCTGTTTTAATTTCCTCATCTGGAAAAATGAGCATAAAAGTGTTTGCCCTGCCAATCTGAAAACGCATGGGGAGCAAAAAGGCCATTTCAAGGGCTTCCCATAAACTACCAACCTTCACGAGATACCTTTTTGTCACTAGCTCAGTCATAGTGTTTGCCAGTGAGTTACTGCTGCGTAATAAGTGGGTCCGAAAACATAGCCACTTAAAATAAGACCCATTTTATTGTATCTCACAATTCCGTGGGCAGGAATCCAGGCAGGGCTTGGCTTGCTGATGCTTCTGTTCTACATGGTGTGGACAGATCACTCAGTGGTACTCAGCTGGCTGATAGGCTGGTCCAGGAAGTCCAAGATGGCTCCACTCATATGCCGCATCTTGGTGGCGATGGCTGGAAGGCTGGACTCCGATGGACTGTCAACTGGACGATCACATGAGGTCTCCCCGGCATGGCAGGTGCAGGATAACCAGATTTCTTCCATGGTGGCTCCAGGCTCCAAGCATGAGTGTTCCAGTGAACAAAAGAGATGCTTCATGGCCTTTTATGACCTAGCCTTGCAAGTCATATGGAGTCACTTCCACCATAGTCTATGGGTCAAGGCAGTCACAAGGCTACCCAGTTTCAAGGGAAGAGAACCTGGACCCCATCTCTCAATGGAAGGAGTGTCCGAGCTTTTGCGAGTAGGTCTTAAAATTGCCTCCACAGTGTTAACCATCTTCTGTTGCCCATAGTGGGTTGGAAGTTCCACAGACTAAGAGCCGGTCCTTCTGGAAGATGGGAGAGCTTTACCTAGTATACCATGGCCCAGTTTGAATTTTTTTTACACCCTTCCAGATGGAAAGAGGACATGGTGAGCTGAATCCCTGAAAAATCTGTGTGATGGGTGAGTTAGTTCCTGAGAACAGGCCCAACCAAGATGGGTAGCAGTCATACCACCCTCAATCCTGGACCCAATCATTGGCGTTTAATCCCATCTCTGCCCTCAGTCCATCCTGCTGACAGCTTTGCGTGAAGCCCAAAAAAGAAGCCGGAAACGCTGAATGAGAGTTCGTGAAAAGAGAACATGACTACCTAATTCAAAAGATCAGGGTTTTCAGTATCACAGATAATCATAATAATGCCCAACCATTGTTCCTTTTTTCACTCTTTCTCTCTTCCTTTTATTCTCTTTTTAAAATTCCTCTCTTTATTTCTCTCCATTCATTTTCTTCCTTTCATTCAAGAATATTTACTGAGTAACTGCCAAGTTCTGAGCCCACGTCTGGAAGATGTAACAGAAAATCACATAATCTTCATACCAAGTGTATCACTGCAAACCAAGATTAGCGCTCTGAAGCAGGGGTCAGCAAATGTTGGCATAAAGAGCCCAATAGTAAGTAAGGAAGTAGGCCACACGGTCCCTGTTGCAACTCTGCCATGGTAGCAAGAAAACAACCATAAGCATTATTCACAGTAGCTAAGACATGGAAACAGCCTGAGTTCATGGATGCATGAATGGATAAAGAAAATGTGGGGAAAAAAAAAAAAAAAAAATATATATATATATATATATATATATATATATATATATTACACTGGAATATTACTCAGCCTTTAAAATGAGGGAAATCTCACCATATGCAACAACAGAGATGGACCTGGAAGACATTGTGCTGAGTGAGATAAGCCAGGCACCGGAAGATAAAGACAGCATGACCTCACGTGTACGTGGAATCTAAAGAAGAAGCTGAAGTCATAGTAACAGAGAGCAGAATGATGGTTACCAGAGGCCAGGGGATGGGGAAAAGTGAAGACGTTGGTTAGAGAGTATGTTCTGGATATCTAATGCACAGCATGGTGACTATAGCTAATAATAATGTATTGTGGGGCTTCCCTGGTGGCGCAGTGGCTGAGAGTCCGCCTGCCGATCCAGGGGACACGGGTTCGTGCCCCGGTCCGGGAAGATCCCACATGCCGCAGAGCGGCTGGGCCCATGAGCCGTGGCCTCTGAGCCTGCACGTCCGGAGCCTGTGCTCCGCAACGGGAGAGGCCGCAACAGTGAGAGGCCCACGTACCGAAAAAAAAAAAAAATAATGTATTGTGTACTTGAAATTTGCTGAGAGAGTAGATCTCATGTTTTCTCACCACACACAAAAAAACAGTAACTATTTGAGGTGATGGATTAGCTTGATCGTGGTACTCATTTTACAACGTATACGAAGAGTAAAACATCACGTGATACAATCCAAATAGATATAATTTTTGTCAATCATATTTCAATAAAGCTGGGGAACATTATTTTAAAAGAGGAAAGAAAACATCCATAAACAATAAATAAACCAATGAACATGGTGGTGTGCACATAAAACTTCATTTACAAAATCAGTTGGAGGGACAGGTTTGGCCCAAAGGCTGTAGTTTATTTACCTCTATCCTGGAAGAAAAGAACATTGTTCTATGAAGATGTATAACGAGGCAACTTGATCTACTATGGTATGGGAAGAAAAGAGAGGAGTCTTTCCCTGAGGAAGTGACTTTTTAATAAGTAGGTATTTACCAGGTGAAGGGATGCACAGAAGGATGGTACGGACAAGTCAAAGGGGAGGCATCATTGGAAGAAGTTTAAAAAGGCCAGTTTGGACAGAGGGAAAACGGGTCAAGGGAAATTAGCAAGAAATGAGATTGGGGAGAAGTTGACTGTGGCCAAATCATGCAGGGTCTTGGTAAGCATGTTAAAATTGGGGGAGTTTTGATCCCAAAGCAATGAAACCAGTGAAGGATTTTAAGAGTTAAGAAAAAAAAGAGATATGCATACTTATCTTTTCTCTCAACTAGGTCCCATATTGACCTATCTCAATCAGCTGAGGTTGCATTTTCTCGAAGTCCTCAAAGTATTAAAAGGCTATTCAAGCATAAGGTCTTATTATTAGTCAAGGTTGGTACTCGGAGGGATTCCTTGAAAAATTAACTAATCGGTCTCACACGTCTCACCATGGATTTAAAATTTGTTTCTAAGTATTTGGCTCCAAAGGTTTTTAAACTATTCTGTTTCGTGGTGTTAATTTTTCCATTGTCTAGACAGCTGGAGAGTCAGGCAGGATTATCAGGAGAAAAGGGGCGATTTATGACCAAAAGTCAACCTTCTCAGCCAATGGAATTTACATATTAATGACCACTGTGGCAGCTGTCATAAGAAACCTTTAAAAACTAAAACTTTTCATGTTTGTGCATTTCTGGAATTTGGCATTGGGTAGATATTTTGCATTTTTAATACACACGAAAGACCTTCTAATAAAACCACAGAAGAAAGATTGATGAGTGTGTACCTGGGGACTGGGGTGGGGGGGGCAGAATCTGGGCTTAATTTTAGAGTATACATCAACTTTCTGGAGTCTTATAAGGAATAAGATGAATTCTAACTTCCTTATTAACATGAGGAGGGACTCTAGGAGTCTTATGGCCACTTAGCTTTGACAGAATCACAATGCAGAAAATGTGCCCATTAGCGCTGGGTCATAAAACTGAATTCAGAGTACGAGGAACGTCAGAGGTTACACTATTTTATGCTTGTACCCCTTTCCACATTCTCCCCAAATGGGTATTCCATTCCTGTTTGAATATCTCCGTTGATAAAGGAATTCAATGACTTCCTAATTGGAATAACTTCTTTCTACAAATAATACCTTCTTTGTTGAAGTTTCCATTCATTGGTCCCAGATCTGGCCTCTGAAGCCAGTGGAAGATGCCCACCCTCTCAGATAGAATGTTCTTCTGCTTCCCCGTCTTTACTGGGAAATATCCCTTCAGGGCCCCAAGGTGGCTGCTCCACCTCCAGCCTCAAGCCCTCAGTTGAAGCAAAATGAAAAAAAATAGCGAGGAAGAGGGGCGGTACTTATATAAGGAAAGCAAAACAATCCCAGAACTCTCCACTGGATTTCCACTTAGAACTCATTAGCCGGAACGGAATCACATGACCACCCAATATACAGGTTCTTTATATAGACATGGGGCGCCGAGACAGAAATGTGACCGTGTGTGTCAAGAGCCTTTAAACTGTTCTTCGACTTGGCCATTCGCTTCCAAGCATCTACCCTAGACAAAACTTTGTGTTTAAGGATGTTCATCCCGACAAAAGAACCTAAATGCCCACAAATAATAAAACTGCTCGGGAAACTGTTAGAACCAACCAACGACATGAGACAGGCATTAAAAACTGCCTGTGAGGTTATTGAACACATGGAGAAAATTTGTAATAGAACTCAGTAAAACATCCTTCAATAGGAGAACAAATGAATAAACTGTCTACTCATAAAATGTTCTATTCATACTGCTATATTTTTATTCATACCATTGAATTGTAGAGCAACAGAAAAGAAAAACCTTGCTGATTCATGAAGCAGCATAGATGAATCTCAGAAAGATAGTGCTGAGCGAAAGATGATAAACAAAAAAGAAAATACAGGGCTTCCCTGGTGGCGCAGTGGTTGAGAATCCGCCTGCCGATGCAGGGGACACGGGTTCGTGCCCCAGTCCGGGAAGATCCCACATGCCACGGAGCAGCTGGGCCTGTGAGCCATGGCCGCTGAGCCTGCGCGTCCGGAGCCTGTGCTCCACAACGGGAGAGGCCGCAACAGTGAGAGGCCCGTGCACCGCAAAAAAAAAAAAAAAAAAAAAAAGAAAATACACTGGATGACTCCATTTATTTCAAGTTCTAGAACTTCAGAACCAACAGAAATGGAAATCAGAACAGTGGTTTCCTAGAACGGATAAAGGGGAGACTGACCAAAAAAGGGTTCAAGGGACCTTTCTGGAGTGCTGGAAATATTCTAGATCTTGACTGGGATAGAGGTTACACATGTTGTACACACGTGTAACATACCCGGGTATATGCATCTGTTAAAACCCATCACCCCATACATTTTTAATGGATAGATTTTATTAAATGTAAATTATAGTGCAATAATGTGGTATAAAACAAAATTTAAAACTAGGTGACAGGGCCTTCCCCGATGGCACAGTGGTTAAGAATCTACCTGCCAATGCAGGGGACACGGGTCTGATCCCTGGTCTGAGAAGATCCCACATGCCGCGGAGCAACTAAACCCGTGTGCTACAACTACTGAGCGCACGCGCCTAGGGCCCGTGCTCTGCAACAAGAGAAGCCACCGCGATGAGAAGGCCACACACCGCAACGAAGAGCAGCCCTGCTCGCCACAACTAGGAAAGCCCGTGCACAGCGACGAAGACCCAACACAGCCAAAAATAAATTTAAAAAATTTTTTAGTTGTGTTAAAAAAAAAAAAAACCTAAGTGGTAAAATCAGGTGCCATCTTGGAAACAGTATTAACTATACTAACATAGACAGGTGGAAAAAAAGCCAGAAGGGACAATATCAAAGAGCTCACAGTACGGGGTTTTATCTTGGGGTGATGGAGAGGTTTGGGAACTAGATAGAGGTGTTGGTCGCAAAACACTGTGAATGTGCTAAATGGCCTTGAATTGCTCGTTGTAAAACGGTTAATTTTACATCAAGTGACTTCCACTTCGATTAAAAAAAAGTTAATTACGGGTGTGTCTAAGGGGAGGGCTGGCAGAGAGGTGACTTCTACTGATCATTTTTATCATCCTTCTCTTCCATTATCCCTTTTGACTTTTCTGCAGTGAGCACGCATTAACTTTATAATTATGCGATAACTGAGCAGCTGATCTTTAGCAGGGACCCTCAGGAGTTTCAGAGGGTAGAAGCAGAGTCAGCTTTCCTACGGGACCCAGCTCCCAAGGGAGCTCTGGGCACCAAGGAGATGAATTTAGGGAGTGCCTTCTGCTCTCCTGCAGCTTACAGCCGCGCCCCTTGCCATCCGTCCCAGCGCTGCAGTGAGGCACCTGCCCTTGCCCGTCCGGACCTTCTGCCTCACAGAGGCCACCAGAGAATTTCCTGATTGTGTATAAGGTGAGATGTACATTTCAGACATTTTCCGTGTAAAATGGAGAAGCAATGGCCCGACTCCCTGCCTGGATGGTGACGCGTCCGGGCTGCTTAATGGGGGGTGTCCAAGCTGTGTGTGTCACTGGAGCTTCGAGCAGAGTTGAGGCTGATGCGGGTGAGGGCTCCTGGTTCCGAATTAGGAGATCGGGGACTGTGCCTTGGATGGCCTTCCTGGGGAGAGTCCTTTGTAAGGGGTCTGAGCACCCCAGCTCAGGGCTCCAATCTAGACTCCGTCCAGGCAGCCTTCAGTGGCAATCGGCTCAGAGCAGAAACTCAAGAGGGAAGCAGGCACCAACGGCAGCCCGGATTCCTGATTCTTGAAAGCTTTGGGGCGAGGGGGGGGGCGTGGTCTCAGGAGGGAACAGCTCAGTCTCAGGAAGCTGTAGCCCTGCGGTTAAAACATGAATTCCTACAAAAGGAGCATTGTGCGAGCCGCAGGAAGTCTTTAAGGGGGCATCAATCTTGTGTCACCCAGAGATGTTTATCCTAAAGGCAATGCCGTGTGGCCAGGCGCGGGGGAGTCTCAGGCAGACAAACTGATCCAGGAGGTGGGGGAGGGGGACAGTGAGCCAGAAGTGGGCCAGGCACCAGCAGAGCCCACGCGTCAGATCCACCCACGACCAGCACCCGAGAGGTGCAGGTAGATGAAGACTGAGACAACTTCCCTTGGTCTCATTAGCAAGGACAACACCTGAGACCAGAACCAAGCAGGTGGCAGAAGGACCTCAGTCTGGCAGGAAATTAGGACCTTGGAGCAGTGGGTCAGAGTGCTGAGTGGAACCACATCCGCCCCCTACAGAGAGGCCAAGGGCAAAAATTCGCACATTACGGGGAGTTGACGGGACACTCCAAGGGCTTTACTCCGAAGCGAAGCCCCCGCAGGTTGGTAAGAAGAGCACAGCTTCATCCACCCTCTAAAGACAAAGACACCAGGCTTATCATCACATCGGAGAGCCAGGGTCACATCTAAGATGGATAGCCTTCCCGTGCACAGAGCCAGCAACGCAGGCAGCTAAAGCAAACGTCAGAAAGGCCAGCTGGTAATGGCTGCTTGTGGATGCCTCTGGGCTGACACCGGCGGGGCAGCACCAAATTATGAGAAACAACCAGGGGGATCCAGGCCAGGGCATCTGGACCAGATTCCATGAGCCACAGGGCATCTGGACCAGATTCCACGAGCCAGGTCTCAAGAGACCTTCTTTCTTCTTCTTCCCTCTCCCATGGAAGAGTCCAGATAGCCCAAGCTGGTGTGCCTAGAGGCCAGAAGCCCTGGGTTCTGGTGCCATCACTGCTGCGTGCTGCCATGTGACCTGGCCATTTAACCCTCTGTGGTCCAGTTTTCTCAGTGTGAGGATTCCATGAACAACGCGTGTCAGAGCCTTTCCTAATCCAGCAAGGTTCCAAATGCAGGTGCCACCGCTATGGCCTGTCTCTGGCTTTGAGCAGCCATTTCCCCCATAGAGGGCAAAAGAAACCTCCAAAAGAACCTCTGGTCTTTGCAAAATAAAACTCATTCTTTCCCTCACTCACACGCAGCACCTTTCAGCCAGAGAGCAGCCAACAGGCTCATGTTTTGAGAGCTGGATTTTTCCATTTGGGGGCACCGAGGTTTATTTGGAAAGAGAAGCGTCCTCATTTTACACGCCTGGCTCCAAGAAGTATATTGTTTCAGTTCGACTGCTGGTCTCTTTAGCCAAAGCAGACTGAGCCACACCAGAGAGGAGAAAGAAGAACAGTGGGGAGAGAGAGAGGGACAGAATGCGTGAGGTATTTCCTGAAACGAAATCCAATCTGATTGAACTTAAAAATAGCTGGAAAATCAATACTTCAGAGACTGACTTTTTTAAAAAGTCGGGGGTGGGGGGTGGGGCGGGGTGAAGGCAGGTGGAGAAAAGAAACCTCCCAGGTTTGGCCCCTGAAATGCCAAGATCTTATTTGCCAGAGTGATGGGCTGAAGCCAGTAAAAGGAACACAGACTGTCTGTCCTTAATTTGGTGGCAACAGGAGAAAGGCGGGGTTTGGATTCTGAGAAGCAGAAAAGAAATAAGGCTGGGGCTTTCCCGTCTTTCTTGGAGAAGGAAGGAAGAAAAGGCTCCCAGCTGGGAAGGATTGTTACACCGTGTTCATACGGCTAGAAGGCTGGTTCCCCCAATTAAGAAAATGTAAGGGGATTCCACACAGAGGCAGGAGAATGGAAGAGACGGTCATGGTCACGGGAGGTTGTTCAGTCTCTTGATCTAGCCCACCAGGTAACCCTAGGGATGGTGGAACCAACCACGCCCCTCTCCTCCTCCAGGTGAGACAAAGATGAAGTGCTTTCCCCAGGGGCGGACAGGAATGAGTAATAGGGTCAAAAATAAGAAAGCAATGGTGGCGACTTTACTAAGCCTCTGTCTGAAGCTGGAACAATAGGAGAAAAATGGTGATTTCTCACAGCGCACTTAAGAGATGAGGCAAGGGGACTTCCCTGGCGATCCAGGGGTTAGGACTCCGCGCTTCCACTGGCGGGCGTGCGGGTTCGATCCCTGGTTGGGGAACTAAGATCCCACAATCTGTGCAGTGCGGCCAAAAAAATATAAATAAATACCTTGACACTGTATCTAAAAAAACGAGAGAGAGAGAGAGAGAGAGAGAGAGAGAGAGACAAAGACGAGGCTGGAAGTAAGATTTCAAACAGGAGATGCAAATCTCTCTCCATGTATTGGTTAGAGACGGGTTGGGGGGGGGTGTTCTGGCAGTACCTCTCACCCCTGATATGGGAATTGATGATTTGCAAAGGATCCTCCAGCCCCAAAAGATTTGGGGGGAATTAAGAGAATATGAGTCCTTTCTGGCTTGGCAGGAACAAACACTGGGAAAAAAATAGGCTGATGAGGGTCAGAGAGCAAAACACGCTTATGTTTGTCCTTGATCTTGCATTTCTTTGGAATGTGAGTTGCAGTTACCTTTATCTTGGCATCTGAGGCCTTTCAAAATGCTGCCCCGGGTGGCCCGTGTCTCACCTGGGGGAGCCGGGAGCCGCGCTCCACTCCTCTGGGTGCGTCCTGCCCGACTGCCTTCATTTTCCTCCCTGCAGCAAACACTGTCTCCCCTTCCTGACTGTTGCCACAGCACCTGTTAGCTGTCTCATCCTGTGGGCACCCAGTTCTATTTCATTTGCCCTTTGAGGCGTGGTCTGGATGAGTGTGCTAATTGTTCAATTTATTTCTCACTTGTTCGTTCTCTCCCGGCCCCCTCCGAGGTTACCTCCTGCCCAGCTTTTAAATCTTCTTCTCGCCTCCCTCGGTCAGTGATCCTCCATCAATTCACCCTGTCTCCTGTCGATCTAATCTCTCCCCCTACGTCTGTTCCTGCTCCTTGGATATAAATCACCCAGGTCTCTGCAAGAGCACGAGCGATGATTCTCAGCCCCGCCTCTTTCCTAGCCTGCATCGTCAACCTTCACAGAAATGCAGTCCTGGTCTCGGTTTCCCTTTGCCTCTCTTTGGCCCTCGTCCCTTGCAATACACATTTCTGCTAAAATGATTCTATCTGTGCTTCCCAGCGACCTTCTGGCCACAAAACCCCAGGATGCCCGTGGAGTCACCTGCTTTTACAAGCAAGGAGACAGAAACCCACAGAGAACAACAGCCTTGCCCAAGGTCATAGCCATAGTTGGTGGCATAGTCATTCTAGTGCTGTGTTAGTGCAAGCCACAGATACGGTTTTTAATTTTCTAGCAGCCACATTTTAAAAAGAAGAAAAAAAGAAAAGGTGAGATTAATTTAATAAATAGGTGTCCTCTAACTCAATATATCCAAAACCTTACCATCTCAACATGTATGTAATCAATATAAATTATTAATGAGGGCTTCCCTGGTGGCACGGTGGTTAAGAATCCACCTGCCAATGCAGGGGACACGGGTTCGAGCCCTGGTCTGGGAAGATCCCACATGCCGTGGAGCAACTAAGCCCGTGCGCCACAACCACTGAGCCCACGTGCCACAACTACTGAAGCCCACGCTCCACAACAAAAGAAGCCACCACAATGAGAAGTCCACGCACCACAAGGAAGAGTAGCCCCTGCTCACCGCAACTAGAGAAAGCCCGCACGCAGCAACGAAGACCCAACACAGCCAAAGAAAAGAATTATTAATGAGATCGTCTACATGCTTTTTGTGTCCTGGGTGTTTGAGATCAGTGTATAATTTACACTTGCAGCCCATCCAGACTCCGATGAGCCCCCTCCCCAGCACTCCAGGGCCACGTGTGATTGGTGGTTTCCAGGTTGGACGGCCCAGCTCTACAGCTCCAGTGCCGGGCTCCTGTTCCAGGGCTCTCTCCACGACGCCCAGCTAGGTGAGGCTGCTGGGGTCTCTGCTGTCACACCGCCCGCACCACTTGACTCTGGGCATCACCACTGCCTGCTCCTGCCTGCAGTGCTCCTGACTCTGCATCCTCTGGGTTTTCCTCTGCATCCCTCTTCCCACTCTGGCTCTCCCTTCCTCTTCACACTCCAAATGTGGGCATCCCTCAAGATAAGTATATTTAGGTCAATAACAGTAGTAATGATCTTCTCCGTCATCATCATCATCACCGATGTGATACTGACCCATGCACTGTTCCAAGTGCTTTCCATGTAATAATTCATTGGGTCCTCATAGCTACCCTAAGAGGTAGGTACCGTGATTATCCCCCAGGTATTAGTTTCCTTTTGCTGCTGTAAGGAATGACCACAGACTCAGCGGCTTAAAACAGCAGAATGTATTGTCTTGTAGTCCTGTAGTTAGAAGTCCACCCCGGGTCTCACTGGGCTGAAATCACAGGGTCAGCAGGATACCTTCCTTCCCGGAGCCTCTGGGAGAGAATTCATAGCATTGCCTTTCCCAGCTCCTAGAAGCCACCTGCATTCCCCTGGCTTATGGCCTCTTGTTCTGTCTTCAAAGCCAGCCATGGTGGGCTGGTTCCTCCCCCCATTGCATCTATTCAAGCTCCTCTCCCGTCTCCCTCTTTGTTGGTTCCACCCGGATAATCCAGGATAACCTCCCCATCTTCAAGTCAGCTGTGATCTTAACTCCCCTTTGCCAGATAATCTAACACCATCACGGGTTCAGGGATTAGGACGGGGGTGTCTTTGTGGGAGGGGGCGTTATTCTGGCTCTCGCACTCCATTTTACGGATAAGGAGAGAGAAAGGTTAAGTAACTCACACAAGGTCACACAGCTGTAACTCCCCCTGACTTTGATGCTTTGACACTTTTCAGACCCAGCCCTTCCATGTCACTCCCACTGCTGGCATCCCGGTGCGGGATCTCTGACCTTAGACTTTGGGAGATGCCAATCCGCCCACCAAAGCCTTTCCTTCCGAATCCCAGGCTTGTTTACAGCTGTTATTTCCTGGGTGCTTTACACCGTGTTACTTAAAACCAATGGATTAATTCAGAAAGTGTAAAGAAAGATGGATTCTCTGAAGAATCATCCATTGAAAGAAAGTCTTTTGCAAAAATTCATATTCGACGTCATGCTCTCCGTGGGCTGTGCACACAAGGGATTGGGGTGCTCATAACGTACGCAGGGGGATCGGGTCCATCTCTTCACCTTCGCCCCACCCCGAAAAGGGCAGCCTTGATTGAAATGTGCCTCAGAAAGGTCAGTTCCAGTCAAGGTAACCATTCTCACCCCAGCCAAGAAAAGCACCAGGGCTTGTTTTCAGACCATTAAGCATTGTCTCCCCAGTAGGCTGTTTTCCTTCATTTTTATATACAGACTGTTCAGGAGGAGAAAGAAAACCTCAAATCCTTCCATGCACTGCAGCTGAATGCTCCAGAAAGGTCGATTTGGGACAAATCACCCACAGGCTTCTCCAGCCTCTGTAGCTCCCCCCTTGTCGGAAGCCCCCTGAGCCCCATAGAAATGGAAGAATAAGGCATCCCTCTTCCCCACACCCCACCCCAGCTGACCCTGGCTAATTCCCAGTGAAGGACACAGAGACCAGCGGAAAAGGAACCAAGAGCAGCCGCAGCGCCTTCCCTGAATCTCTGACTAGTCAGGTCAGGTCCTCAGTCCTGTCTCCTTACGTTCTGCCCCAAACTTCACTCAAAGATAAAGGTCACAGTTTAAGGTTGAAGAAGCCTGAAGCTATACCCACTCAAATTCCTGAGAACTCACAGACCCACCTTCTACTCACCAGAATGTAAAAGAGTAGATTCCACCTCGGGATGCTGTGATTTATAACAAGAAATATGTATTTGACCTTCATCCCTATTCCTGGCACAGGGCTCCTAAAACCCTTGGAATTTCCTAAGAGATAAGAGAGATACGGGTTTGTTTTGCTATTCTTCTTTTTTAGAATTTTTTTTTATTAATTAGTTAATTTATTTTTGGCTGCGTTGGGTCTTCGTTGCTGCACGCAGGCTTTCTCTAGTTGCAGCGAGTGGGGCTACTCTTCGCTGCAGAGCACGGGCTCTAGGCACATGGGCTTCAGTAGTTGCGGTGCGTGGGCTCAGTAGTTGTGGCATGTGGGTTTAGTTGCTCCGCGGCATGCGGGATCTTCCTGGGCCAGGGCTCAAATCCGTGTGCCCTATATTGGCAGGCGGATTCTTAACCACTGTGCCACCAGGGAAGTCCAGTTTTGCCATTCTTAACAAGCCCATTTTGACCACGGTTTATGTTAATGAGGTGACTTTTGGAAAGCCCCTAAGGATGGGGGCTGGTTGCCAAGGAAACCAACTATGTGCTTAGAGGGTTGGACCCGTCAGTCCCACCTCCTGACCTCCCACATCCAAGGAGGGGAAAGGGCTGGAGGTTGAACTGATCACCAATGGCCAATTATTTTATCAATCATGCCTGTGTAATGGACCTCCACAAAAACCCCAAAAGGACGGGGTTCAGAGAACTTCCGGGTTTGGTGAACACACAGAGGTGCCGGGAGGGTGGTGCACCCGGAGAGGGCATGGAAGCTCCGAGTCCCCTCCCACAGGCCTTGCCCCGTGCATCTCCTCCATCTGGCTGTTCCTGAATCGTATCCTTTGATAATAACCAGTAATCTAGTAAGTAAACTGTCTTCCTGAGCTCTGAGCCACACTAGAAATAATTGAACTTCAGAAGAGGCTTGTGGAAACCTTCAATGTATAGCCAGTCAATGAGACACACAGGTGGCAACCTGGACTCGTGATTGGCACCTGAAGCTGGGGTGGGGGCAGTCCAGGGGGACTGAGCCCTTCACCTGCGGGATCAGATGCTGTCTCCAGGTAACAGAGTGGGAATGTGAGTTCAGCTGCAGGACACCCAGCTGGTGTCAGAGAGTTGGAGAACTGCTTGGTGGGGGGCGCCCCGCTCACACCTGGTCGCAGGAATGTGAGAACCGGCAGTCCCCATCTGGCCCCGGGACCAGGCTGAGCTTCTCCTCAGCACTGGCAGGAGCCCCTGCCCGGTAGCCTGCAATCACACACCTCACCGGCGGCTGCTCGTCTGACGGATGCGTGCAGATGGCCCACGAAACTCACTTCAGGCCACGGTTTGAACAGCTTTCTCATCAAACCTGCAATCAGAGCTCTTCCCCAGCAGCAAGGTGGGCCCGTTTCAATTTCATCTCCTTTCACGCATTAAATGAAAGTAAATGGAGACTGAAAGAGACGAGGTATGTGAGAGCACTTCCAAGGGTGCCCAGCAAGATCAGGAACACAGGCTACAAATTCATCTCCCTCCGGCCGTGGGAGTGCCTTGCAGGAGGGTCCAGGCCCCTTGGGGTGCCCTGGAAGTGAGCAGATGAGAAAAGACAGCGCCCCCAGCCCCCAGAGAATATAATTATTAGATGCGCGTTCTTTGAGCAGTTCAAAATCCTGAAATTAGGGACTTCCCTCGTGGTCCAGTGGTTGACTCCGCGCTGCCAATGCAGGGGGCCCAGGCTTGATCCCTGGTCAGGGAACTAGATCCCGCATGCGCGCCGCCGCTAAAGATCCCGCACACGGCAACGAAGATCTCTCGTGCTGCAACTAAGACCTGGCGCAGCCAAATAAATAAACGTGGGTTTTTTTTTAATGTTTTTTCAAAAAATCCTGAAAATGGAATAAACTTACATGAAAAAGTGAGCATTCGAAGATGAAAGGCTTAACGACATGGAATTCGACACAGACATTGTACCTGGGTCGATGTCCTGGTTTTGATAATGAGCTATTGTTATGGAAGATGGAACTATAGGGGTAAGCTGAGTACAGGGTACACCAGATGGTCTGTACTATTTTTGCAACTTCCTGCAGTCTATCATTATGGCAAGATAAAAAGTTTTGTTGTTTTTTTTTTTTTTAAAGGGGAAGGGCTTGTCGCTGAAAAGGGGGAAGTTGGGAGGGAGGGGGAGAGAGAGAGAGGAGAGCTGGAGAAAGAGAGGGGAGAGGAAGAGAGGGATAAGAGCAGAAAGACAGAGCCCTTGCACTGTATCACGGGGTAACAGACGACGCTTTCAGGGGGATCTGGCCATGGCGGGGGCGGGGCTGGCAGCACGGCTGCCTTCGGTTTTGACGCGCCCTGCTCCATTCTGCTTCCAACTGGTCTGAATTAAAAGCTATCTCCAAGAAGTGCTTGGAGGGGCAGATTTCTCTTTATTATTTATTCTGGACCCATACCCAGTGGAAAAGTGCCTTCGAAGGCATTCGCCTTAGCTCTGGGGCCTGTTTTATTTGGAGAACAATTGGAAATGATGAGCGGCATTAAATGCAAATTCTCCTCGGCAGCTCCTTGACGGAGGCTGGAGGGGATGCCTTTCCCATCTGCGGGCCCACGTGCGGGAAGGATGAGGTGCAGGCCTGGGCTCAGGGCGTCCACAAGGCAGCCGGGCTACCAGGTCTCTGTTAGTTTCCTCCGAGGAGTCAGCGCTTTCCAACCGCGAGGTGGGTTATTCCAATGGCTCCTGGACTGACTTGCAGCTGCTCTGATCCTGGAAGATTAGTTCCATATTCTGCCGTCTAAGGTCAAACATTTGGATGTTCTCGGCAGAAACTAGTTTTATTTGACTTAAAAGAACACAGACCATGGGGTGTGTGTGTGTTTGGGGCGGGGTTCATTGTGAGCAATGGAAAATTTATTCCAAAGCTCCATTTCCCATTTAAAAAAAAAATCTTTTTAACCAAAGAGACATACATTTTCCTGACAATGTGGAATAGAAAAAGGCAGCCGTTCCCCAGAGTTAACTTTCAGAGCATATCCACAAGGTAAATAAAGCATAAATTAACCAATTACAATAAAATACCAGATAAATGCCTTCGACAACTCTGAATTTCCCAGGAAAATGCTTCCAGCTGTGACCCCTGACTTGCAATGCATGGGCTGAATGAGACCTGAGTTTGTTTATAAAGGATGGAGTTGTGTCACCATCTTCCTGCTCCAAGGGGCCTCTACCTTTCATGTGAATGGAATCAAATAGAACCGAAGCATTTTAAAAGTCAGTGACAAGAAGAGATAAGCCTAGATATTCCCAGGGCATCCCATGACGACACATCAATCAGAAATCTGCTTTTTATAAATTGGAAATAGACTCCTAAGGCTGGAGCAGAAAGAATGCCAAAATCAGCAGCCTTGTTCTGGTGAGAGTAATGGCTCATCAGACAGAGGACCGGAAGTGAATGGGGTCTGAGGGCAGGAGGGCCCACAGCTTGTTTCTGTAAATAAAGTTTTATTGGCACACAGTCACGCTCGTTCCTTTACATACTGTCTATGCCTGCTTTCTTGTTATACAGGCAGAGTTTAGTTGTGACAGAGAACAGGTGGCCTGCAAAGCTGAAGATGTCTGCAGCTTACCAAATGGGGAGCTGAAATGACACTCCCTGTGGTGGCTGGAATAAGAAAAGGACATGGAAGGTCATGGTTCAACATGGCAGGGTGGCCAGCAGAGGGACTATGGTAGCAGTAGCCAGGCTGGCAAAGGCACAGGGATGATAAGGAGTGGTGAGACAGAGCTCAAGCCTCACACCATCGTACACTGCTTGCATTAGCTGTCTACACTGAGTAACAAAGTATCACAAGCTCAGTGGCTTCAAACAACGTTTATTAGCCCACAGCTCTGTAGGTGGGCAGTCTGGGTTCCGTGAGGCTGGGGTCTCTGCTCAGCATCTCGCTTGGCTTAAATCAAAACGGCACTGTCTGGGACTTCCCTGGTGGCCCAGTGGCTGAGACTCCGTGCTCCCAATGCAGGGGGCCCAGGGTCGATCCCTGGTCAGGGACCTAGATCCCACGTGCCACAACTAAGAGTTTGCACACCGCAACTAAAGATCCCGTGTGCCACAACTAAGACCCGGCGCAGCCAAATAAATTAAAAAAACAAAACAAAACAAAACTGCACTGTCATCTGGAACTTGGGGTCCTCTACCAAGGTCACGTGGCTGTGTCAGAATTCAGTTCCTTGGGCTCGTAGGACTGACGTCCTCATGTCCTAGGTGGCTGGCTGTCAGCTCCCAGAGGCCACCCAAAATTCCTTGCCACACTGTCCCCTCCATCTCCAGCAAGAGAATCCTTCTCCAACATCAAATCCCCCTCATCCTTTGAATCTTTGACTTCCTCTGTCTCTGATTTCTAGACCCAGATGTAAGGGGCTCCTGTGACTAGATCAGGCCCACCTGGCTATCTCCCTAATATAAAGTCAATTGACTGGGGACCTTAATTACATCAGTTGCGCCCATAATCGTTTTTGAATAACTGGGAGAAGGTGTGTGTACACCAGGGGCTGGAATCCTGGCCCCATCTTATAATTTTGCCTGCTCCATCATCTTACACCAGCCAGCACAGCAGGGAGTCAACAGACAATGCTGGGAGTTGGTAAACCCAAAATAAACCACAAAAGCCTGTCATTCAGAGGCGTGGGGTACCCACCAGAACTAAAACCCAAAACTGTTCAGTAGAGGTCGGTTCCAGGGCTAGAAGAGGCCAAGTGAGAGGTGGGGCAAGGAGCTGTCACTCACCACTAGAACACTATCCTGGACTCTGATTTTTTAAATTATGTGCATACATTATTTTGATTGTGATTTTTTTTCTTAAGAGGGTAAAGAAAAGAAATCAATCCCACTGGATTTCTCTCCCTGGAAGTTCTTATCTCAGTTTCCTCTGCATTCAAGTTACCTACACCTGCAACCATCTTTACGTTCTTTTCTCTAACCCTGAGGGTCCCTCCTCAAAAGCAAGTGGCCCACCTGTACCCTTGACCCCAAGCCTCCTTTGGCCTCTCCTGCAACCTCACTCCATCCGATGAGCTGTGTCCATCCACCATCTGCAAACTCTCCCTCTCTTTTTGGGCTCCCCTAGAGCCAGAAGTTGAATGTAAATGGTTTATTTGGGAGGGGACCCCAGGAAGCACCAGATGGGGAGCAGGGAAGTGACACAGAGAAGGGACGGTGGCCCATGAAGTGCTTCCAAGTTGGTTACCGTCGGGGAATCCTAGAGGCCACGCAGAGGAGCCCTCAGCCACCCCAACCAAGGGGCAAGATGGTGAGAAGAGACCTGTTAAAGAGCAGAGTCCCAGTTTTTAGAGAACCCCCGGGGTCCGCAGGGAAGGATTCGTGGCACTTGCTAATATTCCTTGGTAATTCCCAGAAATAGGTAGAACGAGGGACCTCGTAAAAGACCAGATTTCCTGGGTGAAGCGAATGGAAACTCAAACTGGTTAGCGGGGCATGAAAGAGAAATATGCTCTCCAGACCCAGAACCCTCAGGGGTATCCCTCCCTCCCCCACTCCCTTCTCTTGTTTTCTTTCCTGCCTTGTTCCAAAAGGGATTTGAGGCAACTTACGAGACAACATACAATTCATCATGGTGGATTATGAGAAGATGGAAAAGAAAAAGAGACCTGGTCCAAGAATGAGGCTCCTTCAAGACTGCAGCCCAAGTTGCCCTGCACATTTGAACAAGCAGATGCACGAATTTGACTCAGATTTTTCTAGAAGCCCCAGTCAAAATGAAAATCTAGTTATACAGCCTAACTCAGTGTCCCCAACAAAAGATGGGGCAACTGCTCAGCACTCTCAGGTGTTCTCAAGGAAAACGACCCAAAATGTCAGGGTTGACGTCATCCCAAACATCCTAAGTTTGGACACAGGGTGCCTCTGCTGGGGCAGCTTCTCCAGCAACGCCACCATGGTCAAGGCAATAATTACAGGTTAACATACAGTAACCCCCTACACTAGGTCATCTGAGGTAATTCTACAGCGGCTGGCACACGTCAGTCCCCTGGTTGCCTTAATCCATCCAGTGTTAGATTTCAGACCATCTAGAGCAGGGGTCTGCAAACTACAGCCCAAGGGCCAAATCCATCTCACAGCCTGTTTTTATAAATAAAGTTTTATTAGCACACGGTCACGCCCATTGCTTAGCGTATTGTCTGCGGCTGCTTTTGAGCTACAACAGCAGAGGTGAGTAGTTGACTATTTGGTCAATAGAGGTGACTATGTGGTTCAAAAATCGTAAAACTACCATCTGGCCCTTTACAGCAAAAACACGCAACCCCTAGCCTAGAGGAATGGAAGGACCACGTGCCCTTCAGGTCAGCCCTCCATAACGCCTGTTCTCAGCCAAGTTCCCAATAGATGTGGCAGAGCAGTGAGTTCAACGTCATACTTCCTGGCCAGTACCTGGCATGCAGCACCTGACTCTGACAGTTATACATGGGACGATGTGCCTGAGCCAACATCGTGGGTTGACCTTCAGAATCCTGACAAGGACAGGCGCCTGCATAAGAACCTGTACACCCCAGGTCAGCAGTCAGAGAAGAGAACAGCCATGTACCAAGTTGATCGTTAAAAATAATTAAGGAGCCCGCGAGCCGCAACTAAGACCTGGTGCAACCAGATAAATAAATAAATATTTTAAAAGATAATCTGGATAACTTTGCATCCCCACTCATGCACAGGTCGGCGAGCTCCCACTTCTGTTTCACCGAGCATGGCCATGCTAATTTTAGCCCAGAAATTTCTTAAGGTCCATGCACCCAACCCAAAGCCCTGGTGGACAGCTCAGCACTGAGGTCAGTGCTTTCCCGTGAAGGGTCACAGCCCCTTTGAGATGCTGTCCGGAGCCCCTCGGCCCACCTGAGTTTACGTGCAGCTGCGGTGAGCACTTCCAGTGCAGGCAGATGGCTCCTCTCTTCGAATGCCTGCCTCTCCCCTTCTCACCCACCCTGAGGTTACTCTGGGATACGCTCAGCCTGTCCCCAGGGAAGCCTGGAAGGGCTGGGGATTTAATGCCTCCAGAGCAAACGTAACCAATAAAGAATGAGGGACTTCCCCGGCGGTCCAGTGGTTAAGACCTGCGCTTCCACTGCACGGGGCACGGGTTCGATCGCTGGTGGGGGAACTAAGACCCTGAAAGCGAGTGAGGCCTCCTTTTGTCCACCATTTCTTATAGGCAAGACTCCAGCCTCTATGACCCCCTTGAGTTCCAAAGGGATGTGAACAGTTGCTAATCAAGGGGGGAGCAGCTAAGAAACCATCTGAGGCGAGATTAAAGGGACCAGAGAAGCGCATCAAGATTAAGAGAGACCACTGTGTGACGAGATGAAGGGAGGGCAGGCCCTGCTGACACCCTGATCTTGTCAGAGACTCCACCCTTGAACGCTGCTATAAAGCCCTTCACCAAATCCTCTGGGGTAGAGACACAGTTTTTCGAGGCAGAAGCCTTACCAGAAGCAATAAAGCTATCCTTTTCTACTTCACCCAAAACCCTGTCTCCGGGATTTGATTCGGCACCGGTGCACGGAGAGGCCGAGCTTTCAGTAACAATCCCACATGCTGTGCGGCACAGCCAAAAATAAAATTTAAAAAAAAGTTAAAAAGTGAGAGTCAGTGGATAAATAGCCCAGCTTGCCTGCCCCTCAGTGGGACAACTCTGAGGCTGGCCCATGCAGTCCTAAACGGGACCCCTGGCAGGACGGAGCCCCACTGACCCACAGTCCTATCCACCTCCTTAACGCATCCATTTGGGGGTTTCCCCCCTCCCAGCCCCCCCATATGTGCTTCCCAGAATCACCTCCTGGATAAACTATCTGCCCCCAAGGGCTGTCTCAGCATCTGTGTTTAAGGGACCCAGACCGAGCCATGTACCCTCCGAAGATGGAGTGTTTACAAATTATACAATGAATTCGTTAACTCACACGACCCACTCCAGGGGACTGCTATTCATCAGCCTGTTAAAAGTTGGAAAACATCCACCAAAGTTAATAACATGGGCTTTAAAAAAAAAAAGTTGAAATGCTATCCTGGTTTGTTCTGGAAAGAATTACAGAGAGGGGCTAATTGTCTGTTAAGACCACTGGAAGATGACAATTACAACACCATATCCTGCATATTAAAAAAATAATCTTACATGTGCAGTCTCTGTGATGGCCCTGGCTATAATGTATGACAATTTTCTGAATATATATCTGTCTCCCCTGCCGTGTCGTGAGTTGTAGGTGGGGACACAGGAGGTACCCCTCTTTTACAGGGTTAGCAGGTGTCCAACAGATTCACCTTCTAAAAATGGTCTGTTTGCTCTTTTTTGCCTGTTCGGTGGGGGGAAGCTTTTCCTGGCTTTTCTCACTGCTGGGTTATTTCTCCCAAGAGTAGCCCTGCGGGACATCGCGGTGAGCCATCAACCAGAAAGTGAACTGCTCAACACACAAAGCCTTTCAGGTAAAGTGACCCATACCCTCTCCTAGACCCACGTTTTCAGCAAGATCTACATCTCCTCAACCTCTTTGGATTTCAACTTTGCTTGGAATATCCATAAATCCGTTTTCCTCCAAGGTTTAACTTAATTTTTCTTTCTGCTTCCCCCAAACTGTCTCCTCCCACAATCCTTGTCTTTCTTGATTTTAAGTCATTTTTTAAATTATAAAAGTCCTGAGGTTTGTGAAAGAAAACCTAGAGACTTCTAGGAAAGTGCAAAGAAGAAATGGAAATTGCCTGTTTAGTCACCACGTAAGTCCGATCTCAGGCTGGTGAATTTCCTCCAAGCCTCTCTGAGGCGTCGCTGGGTGGGATTTTTTTTTTTTTTTTTTTTTACCAATATGATCGTGCTATGGAGATCCAGCTCTTGCCCCTTAATATCATATTTTTTAGGTTAAGTTTTATGGCTAGGGTGTCTAGTATGCAGTTTGAGGTCATAAAAGGCACAAGTCTGCATTTGTTACCACGTAAAATTTCATCAAAAATATTTTTGTGGTATTTAATATCTGTCCATCACAAACACCTTTTTACATGACAACAGAATAATCCATGGAACAGGTATCTTGATAAATAATGCTTCTACAAACGTGTGTGCTTGATAAACTTTATTTAGAACTAATTCCTTGAGCTAGACTCCCAGAAGTGAAATTTGAAGGTCAAAGGGCATGAACCTTCTTTTAGGTAGGCTAGTGAAGTATAATAGACTTTGCACTACTGCCTGGGTTCAAATCTCACCTCAGTTGCTAACTGGGTGATCTTGCAAATTACTGCCCTCTGCCTCTGTTTCCTCAGCTATCAAACGGGAGTGATAATAACAGGCCTACCGATAGGATTGTTACATTGTGAGGATGAAATGATGTGCTATATCTAAGATGCTACAAAGAGCTGAGTAGGCCCTCAACAAATGTGAACTCTTAAGATTGGAATTGTTACTCTTATTACTATTACTGTTAACCTCCTCACTGCTCTGATACCTAGTGCTAGATTGTTTCCAAAGTTCAGATCCAAAAGAACACTCTTTCATTAGAATCTCATACACTGCAACAGTATTGCCTTTTATTTTATTTTCTTCTCTATTGATTTGATCAGATGAAACGTGATTTTAACTGGCATTTCTTTGAATCCAATTTAGGCTGACCTTATAAAAGGTGTTTTCTATATTTTCCATGGTATGGGTTTGTCAATTACCTGTCTGTATTCTTAGCTCACTTATATAGAGAGACCTTGGTGCATTTCTAACTCTTCCTGCATTTGTACGTTCACTAAAACGTTCCTGATGGGAGCACACCTGTTCTTTGCCACATGGAGTGGGAGACTATGGGGATAGATGGAGACAAGGGAGACATAGGGGTGTCTGTGCCCCCAGAGCTTTCAGATGGGAGGAATAAACTGATTATTGCAGCTTGTCACGGGTTGCTGGGTGTGTCAAGAGCCGCGTCAGAGGGATCGCCCTAGTCTAGGGGATGGAGCAAGGCTGCCCTGAAAAGGGGATGCTAAGCTGAGAGATGTGAAGGAGGGGAGACAGAAGAAGAGGTGTGAGAGGTGAGAGCCACGCCAGAAAACCGGGGCTATTTTTTAATGTATATATAAGGAGTAGAATTTTATTACCACGATCACAGAAACGTGGTTTTGCTACAAAATATGTAGAAGTGCTTCAGAGTCTTGGGCCGCTAAGCATATGCTAAAGAAGTATCATCACCGTCGTCATCATCACCACCATCACCATCATCCAGCTCTTCCTCTGAGCTGTTCATGATCTCACGTAAAGACAAACACTCCCAGGGCGGTGTGGCCTTAGGTTGCCCCGTCATCCACGCTCCGCTCTGCTCTGCTTTCTCTCCATTCCTCTTTAATCGTCTCGGTCAACATAGCATTCCCTTGTGCTTCCAACTTGCCCAGAAATGCAGCTTTTTACTTCTATGTTACACCTAACAATCTATTTTAAGATCACCCCAATGGCTGGAAACCAGCTCACACTGGGACTTCTAGGAAAGATTTACTATTGGCCGTGAGGAGAGGCAAGGGCTTTCAGCTCGGTGCACCACGCCAAAAGCTCCCTCTTTTCTCGATGCTCAAAACACTGGGCAGAAATCTGACTTTAAGGTTTTCTTCAAAATATGCAATGTTAATTCTATGCGTTATAAGCTTCCAAATAAATAATGTTGGATGCTCCCCGCTGTTGACTAGACCCCCAGATTTGCAAAGGTTCCCTCCTGAAACCATTTCCAAGTCTCCTGGAATGTTCTAATTAACATAGGAAAAGAATCCAAAGACTCTTCCAACAGAGAAAACATGATGACCAAAGGCAGACGATGTGATAGAAAAGAGGTGGGGACTGGTATATGAAAGTCCCAAACCCTCCTGTCCTGGTAGCTTCTCTTTCCAAACAGACCCAAGTTCATTTATCTGTAAAAGCCCTCCAAAGTGAGGAGGGAGATAGAAACCCTCATCCTAAAAATGGTAGTGAATTTCCAACTCAGAACACTGGATGATTCAAAAGAATATTGTTAGGGGTGGGGGGGGGGTTCATCTAGAGAAGAGGGAGGGTGTTTCCCTGGATCAGTGTGTATATATGTACATAACATACATCCATGTACATAATAGATGTATGCTCATATGTATATACATGCATATACATATATGTCAATATGTGTATGTGTGTGTATATATATATATATATATATATATATATATATATATATATGAATAGTTTTCCTTGTTGGAAACACAATTTTACAAGCACATGCACATATAGATAGATAGATGTGTATATATACATACACACATATATATGTATCTACGCGTGTATCTACATCTATGTACGTATAATAGATACATATACACATAGATAGGTAGATAGAAAGATAGATAGTTAGCTAGTTAGATAGATAGATAGATAATGTATGCACTTGTAAAATTCTGTTTCCAGCAAGGAAAACTATTAATAACATCTAGTATGAGACTCTTATCAGGGGTCATATTATCCAAGTTCCTCTAAAATCTACCTGCTCAGACTGGCCATGGGTGAGAAGAGTCAGCCTATTCATTTTTTTTTTTTCCCCTCAGGGAAAGAGGTCTGTTGTTAGAGACGTATAATGAAAACAACTTTGACCAACGCTCTGACATTTCTAAGCATTTCCACATACATACATTAATCATTTAGATCAGCGGTTGGCAAACTCTTTCTCCAAAGGGACAGACAGTAAGTGGCTCTGTGTACCAGTCGGTCTCCATCACAATTGTTCAACTCTGTCCTAGGAGTGTGACAGCACCGCAGACACTGAGTAAATGAATGGACACGGCTGCATGTCAATAAAACTGCATTCACAAAATGGGGGGGCAGGCTGTATGTGGCCCCAAGACCATCGTTAGTCAGCCCCTGAGTTAGACGCTCTCAGTGACAGCTAGGTGCTGTTTTTATTCCCATCTTACAGATGAGGAAACCAAGGCTCCGCAAGGTTGATTCTGTTCAGCCACTCAAGCCAGCATCAAACCCAGATGCTCGGACCCCAAAGCTCATGTTCTCTTTCTACTATATCATGTTTCAACATCTCTATCTTAAAAATAACAGATGAAAGATGGGGGATGGGGGTTGGGGGGAGATAGTCTCTCTCTGAGCATGAGCTCATTCGTTTTGAGCTACTTGGGAGAGTTGGGGCTCCTGGTATTACTGCCAATGGAAGAAAATAATAGACATGCTTCTCTCAAGGGCCACAGTTATTAAAGGATGAAAAATCCAGTCCTCTGAAAAATGTCAATCAGGGAGAGGAGACAGCCTCGTGATGAAAAATAAATGAATAAATACACTTCCAACTGCAGAACTGGCATCCGTTTTGACACATAAATGTTTTAACTAAACATTTATATTTTGAGATAACTGTAGATCCCCACACAGAAGAAATAAAGCAGAAATTCCGTAGTGCCCTTTACCTGGTTTCTCCTATGGTAATTTCCTGCAAAACTGTGTCACAACCATGAGAGTGACACTGATACAGTCGAGACACAGAATCTGTCCATAGTACAGCGTCCCACACGTTGCCCTTTTATAACCACCCTCTCTTCCCTTCCATCCCCACCCCCCAGCGACCACTGATCCCTTCTCCATTTCTATATTTCTGCCATTTCCATCATATCATACAAATGGAATCATACAGTATGCAAACTTTGTGGACTGTTTTTTTCTTCCACAAAGCGCAGTTCTCTGGACGTTCATCCAGGTTGTTTCAGACATCAGTATTTGCTTCTTTTTTTTTAATTAAAAAAATTTTTAATTGAAGTATAGTTGATTACAACGTTGAGTTAGTTTCAGGTGTACAGCAAAGTGATTCAGATAGATTAGAGACAGACAGACAGATAGATAGATAGATAGATATTCTTTTTCAGATTCTTTTCCATTATAGGTTATTACAAGATATTGAATCTAGTTCCCTGTGCTATATAGTAGGTCCTTGTTGTTTATCCATTTTATATGTAGTAGTTTGTATCTGCTAATCCCAAACTCCTAATTTATCTGCCCCCCTCTCCTTTCCCCTTTGGTCACCATAAGTTGGTTTTCTATGTCTGTGCGCCTGTTTCTGTTTTGTAAATAAGTTCATTTATATCATTTTTTTTAAGATTCCACATATAAGTGATATTATATGGTATTTGTCTTTCTCTGTCTGACTTACTTCACTTAGTATGATCATCTCTAGGTCCACCCATGTTGCCGCCAATGGCAATATTTCATGGAGGTGCCTTAAAAAAAAAACTAAAAATAGAGTTACCATAGGATCCAGCAAACCCACTCCTGGGCATCTATCTGGAAAAGATGAAAATTCTAACTCAAAAAGATACATGTGGGACTTCCTGGTGGCACAGTGGTTAAGAATCCGCCTGCCAACGCAGGGGACACGGGTGCGAGCCCTGGTCTGGGAAGATCCCACATGCCGCTGAGCAACTAAACCCGTGCACCACAACTACTGAAGCCCGCGTGCCACAACTACTGAGCCTGTGCTCTAGAGCCCGCGAGCTGCAACTACTGAAGCCCGCGCGCCTAGAGCCCGTGCTCCGCAACAAGAGAAGCCACCGCAATGAGAAGCCTGCACACTGTAACAAAGAGTAGCCCCCGCTCGCCGCAACTAGAGAAAGCCCGTGTGCAGCAACAAAGACCCAACACGGCCAAAACCAAAGTAAGTAATTAATTAATTTAAAAAAAGATACATGCACCCCAATGTTCATTGCAGCACTCCGTACAATAGCCAAGACTTGGAAGCAACCTATGTGTCCATCGACGGATGGATAAAGAAGTTGTGAGAGAGAAAGATATATATATGCAATCGAATAGCATTTGTTCCTTTATTATAGTGTGTCCAACCACTCACACGTTGAACTGTGAGGTCGCCTCCCGTCAGCCTCCGTCCCCACCACTCTCTCTGCATCTTCTCTCCTCCGCCCCTCCCCAGCTGTGCGGAGGCAACAGCAGTATCACGCTATTTTCTCCTTTCTCCTGCGTGTGCCATACAGAGACCCTCTCTCTTCTTTTCAGCCTCTCGCAACCTGCTGGTTTCTTTCCTCAACCTGAGAACATCCTTAGATCTTCCCTATCCGGAAATCACATCTCTTCACCCAGTTGTCCTTTCCAGCTGACAATCCAGCACAGAATCTCTCTGAAAGGATAGTAAGAACATGCCTCCCGAAAGGACTGGAGGGCTGGGGACAGGAAAAGGAAGACTCTGTGCTGTACTGGCGGGACATTACTACCTTTTGCATTGTGCACCTGTTCCAACTGTACCATTCCACGCTCCCTGTCCCCGGGAGATCTTTACTTCAACAATATCGTTTTTCATGTGCCACGTATTGTTCAGTTCTTGGCCCCAGATTATTTAATCAAATCCCAGGCGTTAGACGTTTTACCTGTTCCCCAATGTTTTCACAGTACGATGACTGGCACAGCAACCCCCTTCGTGCTCAAATCTTTGGCCACATCTCTGATTATTTCCTGAGGATAAATACTGCAAAGCCAGCGACCCACCAGATAGGTTCCTAAAAGTGGACTATCGGGTCAAAGAGGCTTCCCATCGCTTGTGCCAAGCTCTCCCTGTAGAAGGTATAAACGTAGATGCCCCTGGCAGCTCCTTTCCCCACACAGACTCCCAGCTTTGCATTTAATAAGTTAAAACATGTGGTCTCGTGCTGTTCATTTTCATCTCTTGTGTTACTGCCGAGGCTGACAATTTGTTCAATTTTTCATTTGCTATTACAGTTGACCCTCTGTATCTGCGGATTCTGCACCCGTGGATTCAACCAACCACGAAGATGGAAACTATTTTTTTTTTAAATCCAGAAAGTTCCCAAAAGCCAAACTCGAATTTGCCACCTGCCAGCAACTATTTACATAGCATTAACTTTGTAGTAGGTATTATAAGTAATCTAGAGAGGATTTAAAATATGCAGGAGGATGTGCATAGGTTTTGTGCAAGTACTATGCCATTTTGTAAAGGGACTTGAGCATCCGTGGATTTGGGTATTCACGGGAGGTCCTGCAATCCAATCCCCTGTGGATACCAAGGGGGTGTTTATTGTCTAATTACATTTCCTCTTCCATGAATTGTCCATTCACAGTCTTTGCTCATTTTTCTTTTAGGATCCTAGTCCTATTCTTATTAGTTTGAGTACTTTGTGCACTTAAGATTATGACTCTAAAATATTTGAACAAGCATTTACTTTCATGGTTCATTTTTGGCTTTTCATTTTCTATAGGAAAAAAGTATACATAAATCTATGGAAATTTTAAATTTTAGGTGGTCAATCAATTTCTTTCCTTAGGGCTTTCTTTCTATTGTTTTTTACACTTGGAAAGAAAGGATTTCCTTATTCAGAGAGCACCTAAACACCATCACCCATATTTTCTTCTGTATTCTTCATTTTATTTATATATGCATTTCCTTGATGCAATTAAAATTTATTTGGAAGATGGGATGAGGTGAGACCGTTCACTGATTTTTTTCCCAGAGTCCATTTTTCCTGAAACTATTCATTAACTATTTATTAATCAAGCTTTCCCCTTCCGTTGTTTGGGAGTGCTTCCTTTAATGCAATTAAACATATCAAGTGATAGGTTTTTGAGTTCTCTCTTCTGTCCCTTGATCTTCATATTTATTCTTGATTTAAATCCACTCTCTTTAATTATTATAGCTTTGTAATATGTTTACTGTTTGGTAGGGTAAGTCCCCTCCCATTACTTTTATCAAAAATTCCCAGTTACCTTGTCTTTATTCTTCTTAAGAAACTTCAGAATCATTTTGTCAAGTTCCTGAAACTCTAATAGGTTAATTAGTTCAACTAATCCTGTTACTGAACAAACTTGGGTCTGCTCGGCCGAAGAGGAGCAAAGCCAATCTACTGACACCGGGTTGTGGTGAAGGAAGGTACAGTGTTTATTGCAGGGCGCCAAGCAAGGAGAATGGGCAGCTCATGCTCAAAAGACCCAAACTCCCCAATAGCTTTCAGGGAAGGCTTTTTAAAGGGCACACCAGGGGTGAGGGTTGTAGGGTGACTGATCAGCTCAGGCACAATTCTCTGTTCGGTAGTGAGGTAACAGGATGATGTTTCAGGAATCTCAATCATCAACCTTCTGCTTCCAATGGTCTGGAGTCTAAGTGCCAGTGGTCAGCAGGCAGTTAACTTCCCCCACCTGCTGGGGGTTTTAGTATCTGCAAAACAACTCAAGGATATGCCGCAGGGCATTATCTACAGCCCTTGAGGAGGAACTAAAGGTTCTTGACTTTGTTTTTTGGCTAAACTATTATTATTTTGTCTTGTTTGACTGCCTTCCTTTGTTTCTGCATCATTTCTCACTTCTCTGATTAAATCTGCTCCTTGGAACTCAGCAAAGGCCTAAGAGGCTAAAGCTTTTCTACAAACAAGAGGCAGCGGGACATGGGGGTGTGTCTCTCCCCAGGAAGGCCCCACAGGGTCTTGCTGGCTTTCAATTCCACCCCACCCCCCAACATCTTTTCTATCCGTTCATGTCTTTTTCTTTCCACTGTTACTCTCTAGGTCTGTCCATCGCCTTCCTGGTAAATAATTGATTTTTCTCCTAGTGGACTTATAAGTTGGTTTACTTAGGATATCCGGAGGCCCCTGTTAAGGAAATCAGCTGGTACTTACAACAGCAGGTTAAACTCTAACTACACAATCAGTGCTCTCCACGCACCAACTGCGGCAAACTATATCATTGTTCCAAAATGTCTGTTGTCCCTCCCCGAGGGAGGACTGTATTTTCTTGCCCCATGGATAACAGCCTTGGTCACATGAGTTGCTTTGGCCAATGAAACATATGCAGAGGTGCTAAGTGTCATTTCTGAACCAACTCCATGAAGCATCTCCTGAACCCCTGCAGAATGTCACATCTCCCTCTTAACACTTGGTGTGCACTTTCCTGGTGATGGTGACAGGCTTAACTTTCCTTTACAGCCATTTGTGAGCTGTTGGCTCCTCCCTAATCACATAGAGCCCTCTTGATGGCACAGACTGTGTCTCAGTCACCTCAATGTTCCCTGTGGCAACTGCCACACTCATCCATGGCAGGTGATCAGCCTATGTAACTGCTGCATCAAGGATGGCAAACACACCTCTGGTTTGAACTGTAAGGTAAAAGTTGGGACGGTCTTTTTCCATTCCTTCTCTCCGGCCACCCTAAGACCCATTCTAATTCTAAAAATAATCACAGTGGTTTGTCAAGGGGAGATTTCCATATGCCTGTAAAACCCCATCATTGACATTTATACCTATGTCCCACTTCTTTCCACAGTTCAGTATATTTTTCCACTCTTTATGCCCAGCCAATGGAAAATGGATTTAAAAATAGGCCAATGTATTACAGGAAACATCTTGATCCTAGACAAAAAAAAAAAAAACAAAAACAACAGAGAGGGACCCTTCAAAAGAAATGGACGGTGTGGCTGCCCTGCCTGCTTGAGGACAGAAAGGGTCCTCGTGCCACATGTGTTATACTTGGCTGCCCCCTTGCTGACGCTGTCCATAGCCATGTCATCAGCCTCATCCTATTCTAGCTGAGAGAGGGAGGGAGGAGGGAGGGAGGCTTTGAAGAAATAACCTTCCCAGGAAATGTCTCCTGAAGCTGTCTGCACAGGAAATATGTGCAAAGGAAGGAGGAGAAGAGAGAAATGTGGAACGGATCTAGTTTATTCTCAACTGACACATCATGGGGAACGTTTTCTATTATATTTCCTTGTTCAGAGTAGGAGATGGGGTGTTTTCCCTTCTCTCCTTCCTCTGTAACCTGCCTTTGTTTTTCTGAGAGAAGGCTTTTTTGCTCACTTCTACTCTCTCACCTGTAAGCTCTCCCTCTACTCTCTCCTTTAAGGCAAAGACTTGTTTCCGCCCTGCCTTCTAGAGTCGAAGAGACATTGACTTTTCAAGCTGGGAGGAGACTAATCAACAGTCTACAGGGCTTTCTCATTTTCTGGAGGGTGAGCATCCTAGGAATTCCCCTCCTCTTATACTTCACATCTTCCATTAAGGATTTTCAGTTAAAAACCAGGACTGTAGAATCCAATTCATGAAAAGGCTCCCAACCAGAGCCCCTGAAAGAGGGATTTCTGAGCTTGGAGGGTATTTTCTAAGCTTGAGGCAATATTTACATGGCCAAGGGCACCTCAGAAGCAGTGAGGTGTCTGTAGGGCCCTCGACATCGGGAAATGACATTGGGAGGCCCCTCGTGCATCTCACAAAGCCCATTACTTTTCAGACTGTCTGTACATCTCATCTCCTCCCACGACATCAATAAAGGAGCAAATATTTTTCCACTTAAAAAAAAAAAACAAAAACTGAATCCATGGGAGGTAAAATAATTTGCCAAAGGCTGTCCATCACGTTACTGCAGGGCTGGGATTCAGCTTTCCACATGCACGTATGCTGTCTCCATCCCTGTTCCTGGCACCGACTCCTAAAACCCCTGGAATTTCCTAAGTGCTGAGAGCCATAAAGGTGTCTTTTGTTATGTTAAGGAGGTGACTTTTGAAAAGGACCTGAGGGTGGCAGCTGGTTGCCAGGGGAACCAATCACGTGATTGGAGGGTTAGAACTTTCGGTCCCACCCCCTCCCACATCCATCCTGGGAGAGGAGAGGGGCTAGAGGTTGAGTCAGTCACCAGCTGCCAGTAATTTAATCAATCATGCCTACGTAATGAAGCCTCCATACCCCAGAAGGACAGGGTTCGGGGTTCTGAGAGCTCCCAGGTTGGTGAACATGTGGAGATGCCAGGAGAGTCGAATGCCCAGAGAGCATGGAAGATCCCCACCCTTTCTCCAGACTTTGCTGTATGCATCTCTTCCATCTGGCTGTTCCTGAATTACATGCTTTGTAATAAACTGGTAATCTAGTCGGTAAAATGTTTCTCTGAGCTCTGGGAGCTGCTGTAGCAAATTAACCAAACCCAAAGAGGGGATCACTGGAATCTCCAATCTATAATCGGTGGGTCAGAAGCACAGGTGACAACCTGGACTTGTGACTGACATCTGAAGTGTGTGTGTGCGGTGGGGGGAGGCAGTCTTGTGGGGCTGGGCCCTTAACCTGTGGGATCTGAGGCTGTCTCCAGGTAGAGAGTGTCAGAGTTGAGCTGAATTGTAGGACACCCAGCTGGTGTTGGGGACTTGCTTGCTGGTATGAGGACCCCTCCAAAACCCACACACAAACACACTGGAATTGGTATCAGAATTGACAGGCAGTGCCACTTAACTCTACTCTGAACAATGAAAAAATTAACACTTTTTAACCCTCTCCCATTTTCCTTCCTCCAAACTCTAATTGTTGTTGGTTGTATTTTTTTAGCTTTGTCAAGATTTATAAATATCTCCAAAATAACCATAATACGCCCCCAAAAAGCCTCTTATTTAAGTGGATGATTCAGTGCTTACCACTATTTGTAAAACTGTATTTTCTCCACTCCTGAGTTATTTCAATTTATTTCTTGGTTGGTTTGATTTCAATAAGAATATTCCCTGCTTGAGAACACTTTTTTGTTGCCTTTATAAGCTAAGGACAACGTGTCTGGGTATAAATTACTGAGTCACAGTTCTTCTCTTTGGAGTTTGGTAAACATTGCTCCACTGTGTTCCTGCACTGATATTGTATGAATCCTTTTGCTACCGTGTTTCCATTGCTGGGTTTTATCTTCAAATAACTTTTTCAAAAGGAAATAAAACCTCAGAATCATTAGACTTCTCCAATATTTGAAAAAGACAGCCTGTTGCCTTTACGTACGAATGCAGGGAGAATCAATAACCAGAAGAAATCATCAGATATACAGAAGATGTTAGGTGGTGATAAGTGTTAACAGAGAATAAAGCATTTAATAGGTATGCCTCCTCTATTTTCCAGCACTGAATATTAATGTGGAGAAGTCTAAGGTCCTATTTTCTCTTCTAAATATTATTACCTTTCATGCCCAAATGCCTGAAAAATTCATTCTCCTTAAAGCTCATTTAACTGAACCTAAAGCTCATTAACTGAACCCAAGCAGTTTTAGCATCAACCAAACTGTCTAAGTCTTAGCAGGAACATAGTGTACTCCCTTGAGCTGAAATTCAGCACTTCCTCCATCTCCAGGAAAGTTTCTTCCAACTTTGAATACTTTTTGGTTCCACTTGTTGATTTCTCCACTCATCCTTATGGTGGATTGTTTTTGCCCTCCATAGCGCTTACATTCTTTTTAAATACTTTACTTTCTTTCTTCTATTTCCTCTGGGCCAGAGATGATTAGGGTGGACTGTCCAAAACTGTCATTTCTTTGTGGGTCAAAATCAGCAATTTCATATGGTTCAACCTAGTTTGGAGATTCATTAGAGCTTCAGTGGTAGCTGAAGTTATGGGAACAATGCTATTCTCCCCTTGTGCCCTAAAGGAAAATCATTCCCATAAGCTCCCATCAGAATTTGCCTTATGTCCCATTGGCTAAGACTGGGTCACATGCCCACCTCACTGACCAATCACTGTCAAAGGTAACAGCATGGACTTACTGACTTATCTCAGTCATGATTCATCCTATCTCAGGGCTGGACACTGGCCAGCCAAACAAAACCAAGATTTGGGGTTAGCAAGGAGGAAGGAAGGATGGCTGTTAGGGAGGTGACTTAGACCGGGGGTAGGTTTAGGTGACAGCATGGCTTTAGGGGTCAGTGCTCATACAGTTTTCTGGGACACTCATACCAACAACCCAGGGTCAGGGAATGATACTTAACTAAACTTCCTGGCTCTTCAGAGGAGAGTCAAGTCAAGGATGAAAGGGATGAGGTCAAGGGCTCATAAAGCATGGGAGGTTCCGAAATAACATGAAGGAGCTGCATTTCTGCATTACTGGAAAAACACTAGAAAGAAGAGACTGGATGTCTGGCTCTGCTGCCCCTTTAATTGGCCTCATATGAACCTGTTAAACAACAGATGAAGAACGAGAGTTTGGGCGGTTTTTTTGTTTGTTTGTTTTAAGGAAAAGCAATTCAAGGACTGAGTTGTGGAGGACACTTATTTCAAAACTCTTTTTTCCAGGGCAGCTGGCACCTTGGACATTTTTGCAAACGCAAAGACGGAGCCTTTGCAGTAGCTTTTTACTTTCTCACAGCAGCTCCCGAAAAGGGGAGCTGGCAGCGTGAAATGAAAAGACAAAGAGAGGCTTTTCCCTCTGCCTCCTGATGTCCTTTTGGGGATCCTGATCTACCAAAAACAGAGAGAGAGAGAGAGAGAGAATTTCCATTTTGAAAACAGGCCAGCCTACTCTTGTGTTCACTAACTCCCCAAGCCCAGATCCCAAGGCAAGCTCACCGCCTCCTGCTCTGTAAAATGCCAAGTTAGCGAAATCTCTGCGCTCTCAGATTTTGCATCTGGAAAGCAGGGGTGAATGCATGCCCTCCTGCCCTACCGGCCATGTGGTAGAGGATAAGTGAGGTCACCTCTGAGCCAGGGATTAGTCTCCAATCCCTCCCTCCCCTCAAAACTGTTCCACAGCGCCCTCTCCAGCAGGAGCTCTGAATATTTTTAATCACGCATCCCCAGGAGGAAACCACGCGAGCACTGTGTCGATTGGGTCCTTCCGGAAGTGTATGCTGAGTTAGGAGGGTAAGAGGTTCGGGGGGGGGGGGGTGACACCTGTGACAGACAAAGGGGAGAGGAAGCAGGACCAGGCTGGGCAGATCTGAGGGTCTCAGCCAGCCCACCGGGGCTCCAGAGCAAAGACTGCCTATTAGGGAGGTCCTGCGTGGGGCACAAATGGCCAGCCCTGGGTCCCTGCCTCGCTCAGGCACTGGCTGGCAGGCTGCCTCTGCTCAAAAGCAAAGATGGAGCCTAGATGCACATGTAACAGCTGGAGGCTACAGTGGAGCAAGATCTTTCTGGAAGGCAGGTCTGAGCGCGCGCCTCCACAGTGGCCATGCATGCATGCGTGTGTGTGTGTGTGTATGTGCGACACCCTAGGAAACAGCCCCGTGCACACGGCCCGCGGGGAGCCCTCCCCCTCCTGCTTCCTGAGTCGTGTCCAGCAGCTACTGATTATTCCTTAGACCCCCACAAGCTGCAGGGCCAGCTCTTTGCATTCACTTGTTAAAAACTGGAGTTGCAGTATCAAAACCCTATCGCTTCAGTGTTTTTTTTTTTTTTTTGCGGTACGCGGGCCTCTCACTGTTGTGGCCTCTCCCGTTGCGGAGCACAGGCTCCGGACGCGCAGGCTCAGCGGCCATGGCTCACGGGCACAGCCGCTCTGCGGCATGTGGGATCCTCCTGGACCGGGGCACGAACCTGTGTCCCCTGCATCGGCAGGCGGACTCCCAACCACTGCACCACCAGGGAAGCCCCTATCGCTTCAGTTTTTATGACATAAACTCACAAAAGTCCGTGCCAAACTTAACTACATGCCAATCTTGTCCTTCTCTGGGTCCTGGAGTAAAGGAGCCACCAGGAGACAAGATCCGTCAGATCCTAAAAGGGGAGAAATCCCTCCTTTGCAAAACTGTCTCCAATCTGGCTCCACGATTATTTACCTCGCCCACGTGTTGAAAAATCCCCCAACGCGTGATTCATTCCAGAAGGGTGTGGGAAAGGTCACACGCTCAGCCTCCAAGTGAAGCCCAGATACAGCTTCCGGTTCCGGAGGTTACAGAGAAGCAGAGCTTCCCCGACTCTTCAGGTGTGGACGCTCCCAGGACCAAGGAGCCCCAGGTCACTCCTCAGGGGCTTGAGAGGCACAGAACTGTGCGCTTGACTTACGTGCCCTCTGCTCTTCGCAAACTTAGACTGTGAATCCAAGGAAAAGAGAGAAAAGAAAGCGCGGATGTAAAAGCTTGGGAGGAGAGTTGAATGGTTTGATAGCAACGGCTGCACAGTAATTTTGTGGTATCACACATAACACCGTGCTCACCGCCGCTGGAGGACGAGTCCCCTGCCCCCAACCCCGAGAGCAGATTTTTGTCTCGTTTGTTCATTTATCTTTTCAGAGAACTTGTATCAGGGCCTGACTTCAAATGCTGCTTGAAATCTGCTCTCCTCCTAGTATTTAAGTTTCATGGAGGAAACTGAGGCATCCACAGTAAAAATATGAATTAAGGAATATGGAGAGCTGCTCTTTTTTCCTCTCTTGTGCTTTAGAAAGTCTGGCTCCTTTGTGTCTGGGGCGGGGCTGTGGTCCGCAGACTTGGTAATGTATTTGATCTGCCCGTCTTGTCCCTTGATGAAGAGCGGGCGGCAGAGACCGAGAGAAATCAAGACCTGTTGCCAACGAGCACAGAAGTTCTTCCAAATGCCTCGTGCACACATACTCTCTGCCCCGCTCCTACTTTTAGGGTTGAATCCTGATCAATCCCATCGCCCAGAGCAGTGCTTCTCAACCAGGGACATTTTGTGCCCCCTCCTTCCCCCCAGGGGACGTGGGACAATGTCTGGAGGCATTTTTGATCGTCACAACTGGGAGGATGCTTCGGGCCTCTCATGGGCGGAGGCCAGGGATGCCCGCTCAACATCCTATAAGGGCCCAGGATGGCCCCACAGCAAAGAATGACGCATCCCAAATGTCAGTGGTGCTGAGGCTGAGAAACCGTGGCCTCAAGTAACACAATACACGGGCAGCTTCTTATCTTTTTGTCTTGTTGCATTCTTCAACTTCATGATGCAAAAAACAAAAACCACACACACTTGAAAATAAAGCCTTTCGGCTGGCCCTCAGGCCCGTGGCATTTCAGGATGACAGAGGCCAGTAATAGAAATGGTGAGGCCGGGGGTGGCCTTTGCGCGAGGCATCTGGGCGGCCTCCTGGATCACTTGGGAGCCTGGCTACAAGCTCAGATAGAGGTGACTGGAGTGCTGGTTTTCCGAGAGCCTTTTCCCTCAGTCATGCCAAGGACCTTGTATACGATTCGTGGTGATTAGGTAGGGGCATGAATGTGTTTTCAGCCAGCCGGGTGCCCGTATCCCTCGCATGGCTACTGCTTTGTGTACAGCAAGCTGCAGGTATTACTCTTCTGAACGGCCGCACAGAGGGCCGGGCAGAGGTCAGGGAGGGGCGTAGAGGGCAGCCCCTGACTGGTCCTTGACTTAGGTGCTCTCTGCTCTTTGTGAACGTAGGACGTGCTAAGGAAGGGGAGCTGGTCTCTTGGCAGCTCTGATGGTCATACTTAGGGATGCGGGAACCCCCTCAAATCTGCAGGCCTGGGAAGAAGAAATGCCTGAGAGCCGATACTCAGGGCTCTCTCCTGTGTTCATCGTCATGGGGATAAATGTTTCTGTAAGAAGAGTTCTTGGCCCCCGATGAGAGCAAAGACAGAACTTCTTATCAATCAGGCGACTCAAGGATACCCACCACAGAAGAGAAACATGTCCTGGTTGCCTTGAGGGCCCTAATATGGGGAAAGATTCACTTCAGTTTGAATCCATCAATTCTAATAAATTCACTCTCTATTCATTGATGGTTGAAAAGATAATGAAAGTAGAAACAGGAGACAATTAAGAATTAAAGATAGGGTTTCCCTGGTGGCGCAGTGGTTGAGAGTCCACCTGCCGATGCAGGGGACACGAGTTCGTGCCCCGGTCCGGGAAGATCCCACATGCCGCGGAGCAGCTGGGCCCGTGAGCCACGGCCGCTGAGCCTGTGCATCCGGAGCCTGTGCTCCGCAATGGGAGAGGCCACAACAGTGAGAGGCCCGCGTATCGCAAAAAAAAAAAAAAAAAAAAATTAAAGATATTGCTAACTTTTAGGTTTATACTGATGGAGCTGGTGTAATCTTATTATTGCAATGAGGTCATACAGTTGGGAAAAGCCTCCCCTTTCTGACTGTCAGGCATCCAGGCATCCCTTCTACCGGGGGTGCCCCCATCGTGTGGGTCTTGCTTCGCGACAGGCCCACCTGTGTTAGCAAAGGTGGAGACGCAGATATTCCTGCTCCCTGGTAGCCCAGGTGCAGGCACATGGCCGAGCTGTGACCACCTAGGTACTGTGCTGGGGTGAACAGTGTCCCCCCCAAATTCATGCCCACCGTGAACCTGTGAATGTGACCTTATTTGAAAATACAGCAGCCATACAGACACCCCTGCTTGGGTCCTTGAACCCTGAGGGTGTGATACAGAGCCCAGTGTCGGAGGACTGGCCGCCCAGGTAAAACGGCACGAACTTTTGGTTCTTAATTTCCTTTTCCTGCCCCACCAGGAGCAAAAGAAATCTGCTTGGTTTCATCCATTTCCCTCTTTCATTCTTTCGGAGTTTCCATCCCCCGATAAACCGTTCCATGGGTGACGATGTTTTTCGAACAAAGGATAAGGTCATTCTACCCTACTGCAAACTCACCCAGGGCCAAATCACGGGGCCGCTGAGTGGGCAGCACAGATAAATGAACCATAGCTGATCACTTCCGACTGTGGGCTCCAGGGCCAATTTCCCAGCCACTTTCCGAGTTAATTCTATCTCTGCAAGCGCCGTGTTGAAGATGGAACTTGTTTCCTAGGTGTATACACCGCGTTCCATTTTTAACATCATGGGCTCAAATATGAGGGAGAAATGGATTTTTAAAGTTGGGCGATCCCATAAAAAAGAAGCATTAAACAGGGTCTTTTGAATTTTCTTGGATCGAGGGCGCGCTGCTAACTCAGCCTTAACCACATAATACAAGAAGTTCAGGGATGCACCAAACTTCATGGGCAAGTTGGAAAAGTGATTTCTCTTTTAATTCACAAGGCAGAGTGAAGTGGCTGGAATTCCATCTTACACCAAACTTGGGTCAAAGACTGTCTCAGCCGGAAACACGGACCGTGCCTGGGTGGATGCCAGGAACTGTGCCAGCCCTGCCTCACTCCTGAGAGGCTGCAGTATTATTACCCTCATTACACAGTAGGGCAAACTAAAGCCACATGGCCGGTGTGAGACGGTTCTTGATTCGAAGCCAGAACCCATGCACTTAACTGCTCCTTGGTGACGAAAAGGGGAGTCTAAGGGAGAATGGGGGAAAAATATATAAATTTTCAGAGAAACATTGTACCTTAAACTTAGTAAGGTGTGTTGGGGGAAAGATCAATATTTATGTAAGTCAGTATATGTGCGTACAAATCAGCCTGTTAACTGGGGATCTAGTCATGACCAAAGATACCACCTTACTTCAATGGACCAAAAGCATCTTATATTTTCATTTTATTTACTACATCTATTTTCACTCACTAATACCATCTCTTTCAAAAGTATGAACAAAAGATCACTTAAATCCTTTCTTTATCTGCCGCTTCATTTATTTTTGTAAATCGAACAGACTTCTCCCACTGACTTATAATGTCAAGAAGGCTATTTGTATGAAAATGATTTCAGGTTTCATCTTGCTTAAAATGCATGTATTTTGGGGCTTCCCTGGTGGCGCAGTGGTTGAGAGTCCGCCTGCCGATGTAGGGGACGCGGGTTCGTGCCCCGGTCCGGGAAGATCCCACGTGCCACGGAGGGGCTGGGCCCGTGAGCCATGGCCGCTGAGCCTGTGTGTCCGGATCCTGTGCTCCGCAGCGGGAGAGGCCACAACAGTGAGAGGACACAACAGTGAGAGGCCCGCGTACCGCAAAAAAAAAAAAAAAAAAGCATGTATTTCTTCATTTCACCACTATCATGCTATTTAAATAATACAAATACCTCCCACTTTTAAAAAGTACAGACTTTCCACTTGAGAAATACTTCCCACTTCACATATTGAAATTTGCATTTAGAGGAGATCTGGGTAGCGCCTGAGGCAGGACATGGAGCCTCTCCTTTTCTAAACCTGGGTCCGGCTCCTCTGGTCCCTCTCCTCCCCAGGCCTCACCCATGGGCCCTGTCTTCTGTCTGCTGGTCTGGCCGTAGCAAGGATCCTGCTAAGTCCCTTTAGAAAGGCTCTCTTACCCTTGATATCTGATCGCCTTGTCCTACCTTCAGCAAGAATCCCGCTAAGTTGGTTTAGCAAGAATCCCTGCCCTTGATGTTTCCTCTTCTCTCCAACGACCTGACCCGTCATTGACTATAAATTCCCAGCTGTCTTTGCTGTATTCAGAGTTGAGGCTGGCCTCTCCTTCACTGAGACAATCTTGACACCCACAGTCCTAAATAAAGTCTTCTGTACTATTTTCACAAGTGTCAGAATAACTTACTTTGTGTGTGCGGCTGTGCCACACAGCTTGCGGGATCTCAGTTCCCTGACCACGGATTGAACCCAGGGCCACAGCAGTGAAAGCCTGGAGTCCTAACCAGTAGGCCACCAGGGGACTCCCCAGAATCACTTTTTTTTTAACAGGCAAAACATCTCACCACTCGAGACCATCTGAGTGAAATTATTAATATAATGCAATATATTAAACCCAATATTCAAAGTAAGAGTGCTCCGAGAGCATTCCAGAACATGCCCTCTTTCTCCACTCTCCCAGGTGGTCTTGTTCACGCCTACAGAATTCAGAGGTGATTCTCAGCCATTCTCCCCATGTCATCCCAACGTAAGTCCCATCACTTCCGACTGGACCAACTGTTCTCCCCAACTCACCCCCACTGTCCCCTCTCCCCTCCAACCCACCAACACCACCAGTCACTGCCCCACTGAAAACTCCCCCGTGGCATTCAGAATAGTGGATACGTTACAGACCTCCTAGCTCTGGGCCACCCAATCCCTTCCAGCCTTCCTAAACACATCCTATGTTCCAGAACCTTGTGGCCTTTCCACCTTTGCTCTCGACATCATGACGTCCTGGAACATCCCCAGTGCCAGCTCACACCCACCTGCATGTCCGAGCTTGACTCCTCTGACCTCAGGCTCGCGCTGAGATGTGCTGTGGCTGCCTTACCTTCCCTATGGGGACGGGAGAATCACCAGCCGGGAAAACGTTTCATTTCTTTGCCACCCACAGCGCCTAGCCCGATGAATCAGGCGTGGTGGGTATTCAGTAAATGCCCATTAAGCAACTGAACAAACGTCACCATTGAATTCACCAGGGCAGAAAACACGGACGGAAAATCTGAAAAGATTTGTTTTCTAGAAGGACATTTGATCCCTGCTTGCCAGGCCTGACGAATTTAAATCATTCAAAGCGAGCAAGCGCCCTCTTGTGGCCACAGGATGACAGCACATCACAGAAAAGAGTTCAAGTACGGAGTTCTGAGATTTCCCACCTGGGGGTTTTTTTCCTCCTGACCGTAGGCAGGGGCGCAAAGAAACCATTCCCGTGAGGAACCCAAGGTCAACGCAAGTGGCTCAGTAGCTCACTCGGAGCATTTAGCTCCTCCTCACGCCAACCAGGTAACACGAACTGTGGCTACATCAGGGAATTTGATCCCTCCCGCTTGAAAAGCCCACCAACTAATTGCAACGTGGGGACCTTGATTGGATCGTGGCTAAAACAAACCAGCAGGGACTTCCCTGGCGGTCCAGCGGTTAAGGCTTCGCCTTCCAATACAGGGGGCGCAGGTTCCATCCCTGGTAGGGGAGCTAAGATCACATATGCCTCGGGGCCAAAAAACCAAAACAGAAAACAGAAGCAATATTGTAACAACTTCAATAAAGACTTGAAAAATCATCCACATCAAAAAATAAATAAATAAAATAAAACAAACCAGCAGTAAGAGGCATTTGGGAGAATCAGCAACAAAAAAACCTTGTACGCAAATGTTCGCTGCAGCTTTGTTCATTAGCGACGGAAAAAAGAAACAGCCCAAGGGTCCACCAACGAATAACGGTGGTATATCCATATAATGGGATAACACACGGGATAAGAAGGAGGAAACTACTGAGACACACACAACGTGGATGAGTATTACACATCGTGCTGCATTAAGAAGGCTCACACAAGAGTACATTCTATTTAACCAAAGTTCCAGAAGAGGCAATGGTAGGAAAAATCGGAACAGGGGTTGCCTGTGGTTGGGGGGGGCGGGGCTTGACTGGGGCCTGGGGGAACTTTCTGGGGTGATGATAATGTTCTGTAACTTGACTGGGGTTTGGGTTACACAGATGTATGCATTTGTCTTAACTCATCAAATGTTACACTTAAAATGGGTGTCTATCATTATATATGTAAATTTTACCCCAAAAGGAACAAAACGACAACAAAAAGATGCTCAATCTTATAAATGATATGCCGATGCTGAAGTGTTTGGGGAGAAGAATACTGAGATCTGCATCTTGCTTTGAAATGCACTGAAAAACTAAGACGGATTAATGGACAAACAGAAGGATGGCTAGATGGACAGGCACATGATAAAGCAAACAGCAAAATGGTAATTGCAGGACTAGTGGTGGTGGATATGTATATAGATGTTCACTGTAAAATTCTTTCCACTTGTCTGATGTTTGAAAAAAATATGATAAAATCTTGGGTGGACAGATACTAGGGGATATTTGGATACAGACTGAGCAGTAGATGACTGAACATTCTGTTCATCTCTATGTATGATGGTGCTGCTGTGGTCAATAGGAAAATGTCCTTATTTTCAGAGATCCATATTCAAGTATTTAGAGTGAAGTGTCATAATGTGTGAAACACACTTTAAAATACTCCAGGGAGAAAATGAAGCTAAGGGCTTCCCTGGTGGCGCAGTGGTTGAGAGTCCGCCTGCCGATGCAGGGGACACGGGTTCGTGCCCCGGTCCGGGAGGATCCCACATGCCGCGGAGCGGCTGGGCCCGTGAGCCATGGCCACTGAGCCTGCGCGTCCGGAGCCTGTGCTCCACAACGGGAGTGGCCACAGCAGTGAGAGACCTGCGTAGCGCAAAAAAAAAAAAAAAAAAAAAAGAAGCTAAAATTGCAAAATGTTAATAATTGTTGTATCCACGTGATGGATGTATGGGTGTCAATTATTCCATTTTCCGTCTTCGAAGTGTTTCACAGCAAAAAGGAGACACGCTCTCTCAAGGAGCTTGAACTCCAACAGTGAGTGAAAGTTCTGTCCCTTTTCCCTTGTCTGCTCGCATTGTTATCTTTTTCCTTTTAAAAATTAAGTCCATGATGAGGATGAAGAAAATCTGTTGATAATGTGTAATCTGGGGATGAGCATCTCATCAGAAGGGAAGTGTAAAGAGAATGAGTGAATGATAAAATAAAAGACAAAGTTAACAAGGAAGCAAGTAATGCAAAGGGAGAGGACAGGTGCCTGTGAGAAGGAGGGACTTTACCTGTTCCCATAATTCTAGACAGAATATTTGCAAACATACCCCGCCCCCCAGGCTTCCTGTCTTGGCCACTGTCATTCCCCGGTATCTACCTCCAAAGTCAAGACCGAGATGCTGCTTGCCACATCCCATCAGCCACCAAGTCCAGGGCCTTCTGCCTCCTATATCTCTCTCTCCAGTTAACCTTGTGCCCCTCAATGACCTCGTCTGTAAACTGGGCATGATGACACCTGCTTCCTGAGTTGGTGTCAGGATTGAATACTATAGCATAGTGTGTCTGCTGCGGCCAGAATACACAACTGTGTGTTTCTTTATTTCCCTTGCGCACACCTCCCTGGCACTTAAAGGCCTCTCCCAAGCTCTCTAAATATATCACCCAGATGCGTCAACTTCCAGCAATAACGTCTTACTTACAGTTTCCCCAACGCACGTCGTAACTTCACGCTCCAGGTCGTCATGTAAATCAGCAGCTCTCAAAGTGTGGTCAACAGGTCCCCATGGTCCCAGCATCAGCATCCCCTGGGAACTTGATAGAGACAAAAATTCTCAGGTGCCACCCCACACCCACGGAATAAGAAAATCGGGGTGGGGCTCGGTGATCTCTTTTCACGAGTCCTCCAGCTAATTCTGAAGGATGATGAATTGTGAGAACCATTGGGGTATTCCATCTCCTCTGCTTGGAGTATGCTTTCTCATTGTACCCGTCAAACTCCTATGCATCCCTTAAAGCCCTCCTGTAGGAAGCCTCTCCTGGATCCATAGCCCTAGATAAGGTTATTCATGCTTACCTCTGCACTAACGCTGTACCTTGATCCTACTTCTTCTGTAGGTGTTCTATGACCCCGTGCTATAGTTATTTGTTTGCAAGTCTTTCTCTCCAACTAGGCTAAACAAAGGTAGTAAGGAGCATGTTTGATATCATCCTCTGTATTTTCAGCCCTTAGCAAGTAAGTGCCTTTCACTCAAGGAAAGTTCACCTGCTTGAGCTGCCTGGGCCTGGTGGCCCAACTAGCTGTCCAGGTGAAGGAGGTAACTCCCTAACCGATAGAGCAGCGGTTTGAGATTCAGGATACCTGGTGGAGGTGTTTGCTTTGAGTGTACTTTTATTTTATTTGAAAATCATATATATGCATCCTTCAATTTCATTTATAGGAAGAGTCGAATATTGGCAATGTTGTGACACCTTTAAATTTCTTAAATGCGTTTTCTGATTATCCTTAAGCTGCAATGATTTCCCTCCAAAGATGGTAGCACTTTGCTTTCAATTCGATCCAATAACATGATGTGTGATGTGTACACCCAGATGGTAGAAAAGACTGGCTGACATGCCTTTTGCAGGAGATGCTGCTATTTACCAGAAGCGAGTCCTTGGCCAGGTTAAACTCTCTAATAGTAGTAATGACAGCCAATATTTACTGAATGCTCCATCTCTACAAGGCCCTGTATCCATCTCCCTTCAGCTTTACAAGAGCCATATGCAGTAGGTACAGATCCTATTCCCATCTTACAGGTGAGGAATCTGAGGCACAAAGAGGTCAAGCAACTTGCTCAAAATCACGAAGCTAAATAGGGGACCAGGATCAAAGCCAGGAAAATTGCCTTCAGAATCCACTCCCGGGCTTCCCTGGTGGCGCAGTGGTTCAGAGTCCGCCTGCCGATGCAGGGGACGCGGGTTCGTGCCCTGGTCCGGGAAGATCCCACATGCCGCGGAGCGGCTGGGCCCACTGAGCCTGCGCGTCCGGAGCCTGTGCTCCACAACGGGAGAGGCCACAACAGTGAGAGGCCCGCGTACCGGCAAAAAAAAAAAAAAAAAATCCACTCCCACTGTGATGGGTTTTTTGTTTTGTTGTTTTGTTTTTCTGACTCGGCATTCTAAATATACCTCCAAGATGCCTTTCCTTCTTTTGGTTGCTTTTTTTCCACTGTGTTTAAATATACATCATGTTTACCATTTTAGCCGTGTTTAAGCGCACGGCTCAGGGGCGTTAAGCGCACCCATACTGTTATGCAGCCGCCATCCATCTCCAGAACCCTTTCATCTTCCCCGAAACAAACTCTGTCCCCGTTAAACACCAACCCCCATTCCTCCTTCCCCAGCCCCTGGCACCCACCCTTCTACACTCTGTCTATGAATTTGACTACTTTAGGTATCTCGTATAAATGGAATCACACGGTATTTGTACGATACTCAGCACAACGCCCTCAAGTTCAACCATGTTGAAGCATGCCGCAGAATCTCCTTTCTTTTTAAAGCTAGTAGCCCGTCGTGTGGATAAACCCCATTTTGCTTATTTGTTCATCCATCGGTGGACACTTGGGTTGCTTCCGCCCTTTGGCTAGTATGAATGATGCTGCTGTGAACATGGGTGTACAAATATCTGTTGGCGTCCCTCCTTTCACGCCTTCTGGGTATGTACCCAGAAGTGGGATTGCTGGATAGTATGGTGATTCCAGGAGACCTGGTTTCTTGCTTAGCTTTGCCCCCTCACTTTTGCAAGTCACTGAACACTCTTTCCGGTGTCCCATGCATAAAATGAAGACGGAATACCTTTTTCCCTTTGAATTACTACGACCATGACAATGACAAGTATATTAAGACAGAGATATCAGCTTCTGAACTATAAAGGGGGTTTATGAGTTCCATATATTGTTGACTGGAGGAGGAGAAAAGGAGGCAAAGAAGGAATATATATATATATATATATATATGAATATATATATATATATATATATATATTTTTTTTTTTTTTTTTTTTTTTTTTTGCGGTACGCGGGCCTCTCACTGTTGTGGCCTCTCCCGTTGCGGAGCACGGGCTCCGGACGCGCAGGCTCAGCGGCCATGGCTCACGAATCCAGCCGCTCTGCGGCATGTGGGATCTTCCCGGACCGGGACACGAACCTGCGTCCCTTGCATCGGCAGGCGGACTCTCAACCACTGCGCCACCAGGGAAGCCCAGGAGGAATATTTTTTAACCACCCATAACCTCAAAAGCTTTTCTGTTCTCTAAGCTAAAATCTGCCGTCCTGGGCTGCTGCACCATCTAACTAACTTTTTAGCATTCTTATATTTTTAGCAGAACTTTCTTTGGTCAGATAATGGTCATTGATGAGCCCTACAGGGAAATGAAAAGGGAAGGTGACGTTAATCTGCTGACACACATGCTTGGGATATTTACAGCCAAAAGAATTGCTTTATCAATAGACTGTCTTATCAGAGATGATTCTTGGCATGCTTCACCAAGCAGTTGTTTGAGTTTTTTAAAAACATTGTCATTTGTGGTATGATTTACATGCAATGATCTGAGCCCTTGGAAGGAAACCCACTTTTTCAAGCCCCAGCACAAGTGAAGTAATGGTTTGTAACTCAATGATGTATACGCTAGACTATCAATTTTCATTTTATATTATCTCAGAGAAATTGCCTGATGAAATCACATAATGCTTCTCTTTTTATAGACTACCACCTCTTGGAAACGCATGCACACACGCACACAGTCTTCTTAGCATTATTAATTGTATCTTTCGATCTTTTAAATCAGTGATCACTGAAGGACGAGCCTAGATATAATTAACAGAACTTAGAAAGAATTCACTAAACATACGAAACAAAGTAAATGGATTTGGAGCATGAGGTTCAACATTTAAATTAGATAAGAAAGGCATAAGTCAGAGAGAGAATGGGCTAAAACTTGGGACCATGAAGTTATACGACATGAATAGCGGTGGCTATCTTTTTTTAAAGTAATTCAGAGAACAAGTGGAGGATGGCAGTTTTTGGGTCTCCCCTCCCAGGGGTAAAAGTATTTAGAAAGCTGCATGGAAATTGGGGACCCGGATAGATAATCACAAGGAACCTGTTATCCCAGCTCCTGACCCGCCCCTTTTGACCACTAGAGGGGGCCATCTGTGCATTTCAAGCCACATCACCGGTTCATTTTCCAAAGCGAAATGACTCCATTTTAACTTGGTGGACCCCAAATAATCAAGGACTTAATTTTTGGCCTCTCTAGCCATGCAGCATAGAACTGCCAGGTTTTTAATGCCCAGCAGCTCTTATTTCTTTATGTAAAATAACTTTGGCATTTGACTCTGCCATGTTAATAAAATGTATCTCAGCAGGTTTATTTTATTAATTTTGTTCTAAAATGTATCAACTCTAGAAACAGGTGAGGGAGATTAAGAGGTACAAACTTCCACTTACAAAATAAATGAGTCCTCCGGGATGAAACGTACAGCGTGCCGAATACAGATGAAATTGTAAGAGCTGTGTACGGTGACAGACGGTAGCTAGACTTAACCTGGTGATCATTTTGTAACGTAAAGAAACCTCAAATCATTATGTTGTACATCTAGAACTAACATAGTGTTGCAGGTCAATTATACTTCAATAATAAATAAATAGATGTATCAACTCCAATAAAGGCAAGAGCGACACTATTTCCAGTAAAAAGTAAATAACAAAGCAAACTGTTCTTCGGTCTTAGAGGTTTTTTTGTTTCGCAAAAGGAAAATGAACATCTCTTACTATTTTTTGGTCTTAAAAAATACCCCAAACTATCCAGAGAAGATAAACTCTTCAGTGTATGATTAATATTCAACTATCCATGAGTGAATCAGCAACTTCTAGATGACTATTCTTTACACAGAGAAAAAAAAAGGACCCCAGGTTGGCTTTTTCCATCAAATGATTGGCTCTTTCCCAATCACCTACATAACTTGCATTTGCTCAAGGAATGTCAGCTAATTTGATTATATTATTCAAAACTAAATCATGAAGGCAAATGAAATATAATTCATTCCAAAGCAACCTATTTTATTATTCCATATTCGCGGGGGTTATCCGAGTGATTGCTTCACCCCATCAGTCTGCATAGTAAAATTGTGTCGATACTCAGAGGCAGTTATCAGAGGGGCCCGAGGACTCTGGGGGACTTGTACGCTATTCTGTGCATGTCCTCTGAAAGTGTGAGAAAAAGAAGAGAGAAGAGACCCCAGGTGATGCTACAGAGCTGATGAGGATCACAAGCCATTGCGCTGCCGGGGTCCCTGGTGACAGCGGCCTCTCCAGCCTCCAAGGATACCCTACGCTGGGCACGTGAGGCTGACAACAATCTGTGTTTCCCAGGCATCTCGAAGCCCAAGGATCTCTTGAGGATCTTGATTAGCACTTCCGCTGAGATGGAAACTCTTAATGCTGGAAAGAGTTATTCACACTCGGTCTGCGTTAGGTCAGCACCTCGGCCGACGTGAGATCAGAGCACGGGGGAAATCGGGAAAAGACCTGAGAATACCGACTGGCAAATGCCCTAGTGCGTGATTGAAGACTGGAGTTCACGGGCTCTGGTTTCTGGTCCTTCCCCTCCTCAGAATGACTGTCCTATAAGTACTATTTTTGTTTATTCACACGGGGCAGAAATTTCCGTTGGGCTGGTCTCACCTGATACTGTCGATAACTCAATCTCTGCAGGTGCATGGTCTGGACGGCCCTTGGACCTGGTCAGGAGGGGCCCCTGCCCTGGGCCCCATGCTTCAGAGGGCCCCTCTCAGACCCTCTCGGGGGCCACGGGGATGTGCCCACCTGGAGCCTTGCCTCTACACCGTGCTCCAAATATCCACACACACACCCCCACCGGATGTTCCTTCCCAAACAGGCCTGATCTCAGGGTCTACGTGAGGCTTTCTTCCTGTGCACCCCCCTCCAAGCGAGGTGCTGCTAGAGATACCCCAGCCCAAAGACCCACAAGGGGGGGCAGCTCCGGGGTGGAGGTAGGGGATGGACAGCACTTGGACCGTGGGCTGGGGTGTCCACCCTCCTGGCCCACCACGGCCAGCATGGAACTCTAAGGCTGAGCGGGCTTTCAGTAGGAGAAGAGAATATATTTTAGCGAACACTTCGTTAGCTTGATTTCTAACTTTTAAAGGAGCAGACACATGGGGTGTGGGTCCCCATTTGTACTCTCACTCCAAGCACCAAACAAATTAGGGGCTGCATTAGCCAGGGCTCTCCAGAGAAACCGAGCCAACGGAACAGAGACAGATGTATAGCAAGAGACTTTTTACAGGGACAGGCTCAGGGGATTAGGAAGGCTGCAAAGTCCCGTGATCTGCCATCTGCAAGCTGGACACCCAGGAGAGCTGGTTCCATCCAGTCTGACTCCACAGGCCCCAGAACCAGGAGCACTGGAGCTTCATTTGCCAGGTTTCTCTACATTCTGCCCAGTGCCACCGCCGCCACCACCGCTTCCAGGCACAGCCAGGGGCGCCAGACCCTGCACTGGCTCAGCCCAGCTCTGATGGGCAGTGCCATCGTTCCTGCAAGATCCAAACACCACCAGGGACCGCTGCCCCCTCGACACGGTGGGCACCCACTCTGTACCAGGCACTGAGCTGAGGCCGAGACCATCCTATGAGGGACAGACTCAGTCGTAAGTTGTTTTACAGATGAGGAGACTGAAGCTTGGAGGTGAATAAACTTGTTTGAGGTCACACTTAGACACGCTGGAGGGACCCTGAATCCAGGGTGTTTGGGTACCACCGCCCTCTGGCCCTGCTGATTCTTCTCACTTATGTAGCTCTGAGCACAGCACAGATGGTATTTTGTTGGTAAGTGACTAGATCCAGGAGAACCCTACAGTGCAAGCAGTATCAATTGAGCATCTACAGGGCACGTGAAGCCTAGTAGTATCTGCCTCTTAGGATTTCCGCCTCATCCCCCTCTGAATAATTCCAAAACGCTAAGACTTAGAGAATCCCGGAAAACCCAGACCACCCCCCAGGAGCTGTACCCCAGCGGGCTCTGCAGCCTACGGCTCTCGCTGCGTCCCATCACCTCAGGGCAGTGCCGGGACGAGAGTTGACCTTGGCGTAGATGGTTGGCCCCAAGTCGGTCCAGTTCCATGTGTCTACCCTGGGGAAAGTGGTCCACGTGGCCCGGGGTGGCCCTGGCCTTGATTCCTGAGCCTCACACAGTCTTTTCCCAAGGTGCAGATGCCCAGAAGCCCTGGGTCTGATTGTTCTTGTGAACCCAGGCCCTTCTTCCCTCTCCCTGCTCCCTGGGGAGCATGTCACCAGGGCGTGCAACCTCTCTTTAGAAACCAGCATGGCCTCCCTGCTCCCTGGGCAGCCCAAAGGTCTCCCCACCCACCCCAATGAGGGTCTCCTGCACTCCCCCTATGACACCCCTTCCCTGAACGCTAGAGCCCCTTCTCATCCTTCCCTCCGGCAGGTGTGCCAGGCTTGGCAAATGAAAGAAATACACGGCACTCGGCTAGGTGCGAACTTCAGATTAACAATTAATAAACGATGAATAGGTTTTAGCATCAGTAGGTCAAATATCTGAAATTCAAACGTGACGGGGCATTCTGCACTTTATCAGGCAACCTTACCTAAGGGTGACTCCCCAGGACCCAGGGGCCCCACCCCCTCTGCCCGGGGACCTAACGGTGCTACATGTTGTGTGTTATCCTTATTTTTCAAAATGACTCAGCGCAAGGATAGGTGAGAGGAAAAGAACATATAATGGTCTTGATAAAGATCAAGCATGTAAGTTCAAAGGCTTGGTTTACTTTTAATAGTTCTTATCTAATAGATGAATTTAAGTCTATGAAAATTTTTACTCATTTTGGTCTCATCCGAGATGTGTTACGTGATACCATCACTGCCATTCATCTCTGAACAGTTTTACTGGTCTTGATTTCCTCTCTAGCTGTCAACTTGAGGGAAAGGGGATGCTTTGCTTGTTCTGTTTTTAAATCTCCAAGTGGATAGGATTTTTGTCTCTTTCTCAGCAACTTTGATGTGTATGATGTTATAGTCAGAGAATGTGGCCTGTGGGATTTATGCATTTTGAAATCTGGTGAGATTTTCTTTCTGGCATGAAACATAGTCAGTTTTTATGAATGCTCCAAGAGGGTTTGTTGGCACAGAGTTCATAGGCAGCTGACAGATCAAGTTTGTTAACAGTGCTGGTTGATTTTTCTTTGTCTAGTTGATTTGCAGATTTCTGAGACAGGAGGACTAACATATTCTGTTGTGGTTGGGAATTAATTTCTCCTTGTACCTCTAAAAACATAAACTGTATCTTTCAAAGCTATGTTTTTAGCCGAACACATGTACACAACCATTTACCTTGACAAATTATTCCTCTGATAAACTGATGCTTTTTACCTTGCATTCTATTTTCATTGGCAAGGCTGCCACCACTGGCTTTCTTTCTGTTAGCATTTTCCTGGTATGTTTTTCCATTCCCTTATTTTCAACCTTTCGTGTCACCTCTGTATTGTAGGTGGTCTCTTGTAATCAACGTGTACACATATTTGTGGTGAAGTTTATCATTCAACTTGAAAATGTCCATAAACAGCAGAATTTAACCCATTCACGTTTACTACGATGAATGCTATGTTTACATTCCCTCCTGCCATCTTATTTTATACCTCTTTTTATTTCTTTTCCTGATGTTTACTGGATCGAGTGAGCTGTCTTTGCATGCAATACGTAGAGAATTCATTCCTCTCCAAACATGACCTGTTGTCAACAGTGACACTGTGTGGCCTGCTTGTCATCAGCTGAAATCGCCAGCTCCTTCCCCACAGGACATTAGAGGCCGGACTTACCCTCTGGACTAAGTCCCTGTGGGTCTTGAGTTTATCTCAGAAAGGGAGAAGGGGGGGCATGCAGGGGCAGAGGAACGCCAGGGTAAAAAGGATATTTTGGGGACAGACCGGATGAAGGCTCAAGGTGGTTGATTTAACCATTAATAAGGAGATATCTCCTTAATTTTGTATGCCAAGCAAGTGGAGTGGACACAGAAATTAAACACAGAAGGACACGACACCAAGTGATGTGAATAGGTTTATTTGAGAATCTAAACACAACCCACACAGGCACTGGGGACCTTGCTCCAGTTTTACAGCAAGAATTGCCTTCCCTGCAACCGAGAGCCGGACTCAGTTGTGGCTCTAGCACTTTCCATGCATGGAGCCGACTCTTCCCACTTCCAGCCAGTCCCGCTGAAGGACCCAGCTGTTCTCACCCACACAAACTCTCTCACATTGCTCACAGGACTTTTCTCTTGAGCACATTATGTTACACTGTAACACGGCTTTGCACTGAGCCCAGGGTAACAGCACACACACACGCAGCTTTCATGTTACGCCAACAGCCTCTTCTTTCTCCACAGCACAGCACGAGGTCACTTTTTTTCCATTCGTTACACCATTGCTGTTTGTCCCAGTGACCCACCACTGTTCTGACCTCTTAGATGCCCCTTTGTCCAAGGTCCCTGCACAATGAATAACCGTGTGGCTCAATCAGTGTTCTTTATCCATTAGAGTCCCAAATTAAATAGGAAAGCCCGCCTTCCTAGAAAAATGTCTATACCCACAGATACACAAACCCCTGCATACACTTTAAGAAGGTTCTGGACCTCTCTGAAAACCATCTACAGACGCTAGGTTTAAAAGCTCTCTAAACATGGCGCTCCTACCATAATTCATGATGCAGAGAAGATCTGGGCCAGGGCCAGCTTCATTTTCCAAAGGAGGAGGGGGAGTCTGAGTGAACCCGTTTTCAGAAGTGGCATTGAGGGAGCAGAACTGGCAGGGTACACACAGAACAGGCTATAAAATGTATAAATTCACCTGAAAATCAGCAAGAGCAACTTACACACGCTATTATTTTACTTTAAAAACGTATTTTATTTGCATATACCTACATCTGAACAACAAAAGCACTTTGGTCTAACCGTCACCTTCCTCCGAGACCTCCGCCGACATGTTTAACAAACACAAGGCCCCGGAATCTCTGGAATTGCTCATGTGCCTCTTAAAATTTTAAAATATAACATGAGAATGACTTTTTTTTTAATGTTTTCATGTCCTTCTGACCTCAGAATTACTCTGCCTTATGCACACCAGGAGTGGGAACCAAGGGGTAACACACAGAGGCCTCCCTGCCCGTAGGGTCTGGGGGACCCCGGCCTGTGGGAGCCGGAAGCTCTCCCAGAATTTCTGTGCGGTCCTCGGGGCGTATGTCTCGGGGCCGCCCTCTCTGGGCCCCGGCATCTCTCAAAGTGTTGTACTTACATGTTCTGCCCACTTCAGTTTGGACACAGCACCTGGCCCTTCCACCAGTTTCCATAAGAAAGCCACTCAGACCAAGCATCCCAAGCCTGTGGGAGGGATTCTGTGGTCATAAGGGTTCATACAGGAAAGTGTGCAACCTGACACCATTCTATTCCGCTGGGTCCCTCTCTTCGACTCCCCTTCCAAGTCTACTCTGTATTTTCTTGTCTCAGACTATCCCAGGAGACTGCAGTTCTTTGCTTTCTCACCACGTGGAACAGTTCAGCCCTCTCCAGGTCCCACCCCAAACTGAGATGTCCTAACCCCCCACAGGGCTCAGCAGAACCAAAGAACTCCAAATAACACGATTCATCTTCCTTAATAGGCACCTGGGATTAATAATAATTTTTCTGTTGCATTACTAAAGGCTAGGCACTTGATATGTGTTTAGTTTTCTCAAATGTCTCACAGGTTAGGTATTTTCAAAACCATCTTACAGATGAGAAACCTGAGATTCAGAGAAGTGAAGAAACTGAGTAAGGTCACAGAGTAAGTGCTGTATCACCTTCGTGTTTCCTATCTCTCTTTATCTCAATCCACGTACCAACTCGGCAGTGCTACTTATATTTGCCTCCTGCCCTGTAATGGTATCAACCTCTTTCTCATCTCTTCCTCGGGGTTTGATTTTACCATTGAGTACTTTTTCCATTCGCTGATACTTGCTTTCACCTATTATTTTCAAATTCCTGAGGATAACAACAGGTTGCACAGAAAGACTCGCTTAATAATTTTAAATCTGGTGGGGCGGATAACTGAACCAAGAGGTGGAAGGCCTCTTGGAAGGCATCGTGTCCAAGCCTCACGCAACACCAAAGACACACCCACAGCTTCCTCCAGATGGCCCGCGACTGGCCTGGGCACCCACCTTCTCTAGGGCAGACCACTGCAGGCTATTGGGCTGACTTCTTGAAAGAGTTCTTCCTTAAGGTAAGAGACCGTAAAGATACAATCTGCCATTTACTCGGGCTCCCCTTAGAAACTGTGAAGTCGGCCCTGGCTTTTCTCTCTCACACCCTAACTCCCAGCAGGCACAGGAGTGACCCAGTGGGAGAGCTCAAGCCACGTGTGACCCACGTGGGGTCTCTGCCCCACCCCACTCACATCGAAAGGGCCCTCTGGATGGCTTCCGCCTCAACTGTGGAAGCAGAGCCTAGACTCGCCCCGAGAGGCAGGTGGACACCAGACCCACCCACTGTCAGAGACTGGTGTGCGGGGTCTGGGCCATCACTGCTTAGCTGAGAAGTGTCAGGTCTTAGCATGGGTGGGAGACAGCCATCAGGGACCAGAGCACAGCTTGCAAAGTGAAAGGAAAGCCTATGGGCACCATGCAGGTAATACAAATGACGAAAATGGGTCACACAGGGAACATGCACTCGTTGCCAACCTTTAAAAATCATTAAATTTTATGTAAAGATCTGGATTGTTGGTTTTTCCTTAAAAGAGCAGATGATGCGGGACCCTTAAGCCTGTATCTCACATGGAAACAAACAGCTACCACTGAGCAGGCGCTGTCCTCTCAGGAGGGCAGGCTCTCTCTAGTCTGCCAGACCTCACGACTCCTTTGTCAATTACTTGACCCCTGGGCCAGAGGGTCCTCGCAACTTGGTTTGCTGGGGCAGTCCCAGTGCAGGCCTATTGTCCTTGTTTAAGTATTAACAGCATCGCCCCCTCACTTTATTATATGGTCACCTAGACATAATGCACGAGCCACCACACACACACACACACACACACACACACACACGCTGACCACTGAATTCACACAACCACATGTCAAGCACAGAACCCTGTTATAAAGTGATTTTATTAAATTGATTTGGACATACTGTAGGTCAAATAATATTTTCCGAAGATAACAATTATGGACTTTAAAGCTCGACATAAAATTAGTAGCTTCAAAAGTGTTAGTCATATTCCCCAGCAACAGCATGATAAAATAATTCAACTATGTAGAAATATAGACCTCTAGGACTAGCTGGAAACTCAGAAATCATTTAGCCTAATGTCCTCATTTTGTAAGTGAGAAAACTAGACTCAAAGATTAAGCAATTTGCCCAAGCTCACATACCTAACAGTAATACAGCTACAAATCAAACCAATTTTTCCTAACCCTAAAATTCTAGCAGTGATATTTCAACTGGCTCTCTATCAGCTAAAAGTCTAGGCTGTTCTCTAATGCCGCACATTACTGTGACTCGGAAGTGGGTTAAGACACCGCAGTAAACCGTAGTCAAGGAATCCAGGCCTGGAAGGGGCTTTATCAAAGAACTAAGCCAGCCCTCTCTTTGCGAAAATGAGGAAACATGAGAAGCAACTTCCCAAGGGCTTGTTAACAGAGATGTCTGCATCAAAATTCAGATGGTAGCAAATTTACCCCCAAATCCCACCTCCAGTTTCATGGCTCACCCAGTAAGTTATGTGCTCCTTTTAAATCTCCTTTACGCATTGAGGTTTTAGTTATACAAGAAACCCTTCCAGTCAAACAGAAGAAATTAATTCAAATATGAAGAGAAAATCAAGCTTCCTTTCAGTATTTCGATGACTATTTCGGGTAGTTCATTTTCCAACCTCTCAGACAGTGGACAGAGACCGCTAACCTGAACACCCATTTCAGAGCTTTCAAAGAGCCTTAATTTCCCCAAAGACTTCCTGAGCAAAAGGACTACATGTGGGAAATCAACAAGAATAGGAATGAGAAGGGAAACAAAGTTAAAAATTAGTTGCTTTTTGTTGTCATTGGGGACTTTTGGTCTTCTAAACATTCCTTGAGTTCCTCCACATGAGTTTTTAATACCAATCTAGCCAGAAAAAAAAAAAAAAAAGAAAGAAAAAAAAAAAGGCCTATAAATGTCAGGATACTGAGCAGCTCAGTATCTCTCCCCCTCCCCGCTGCACGCTGCCCTCACCGCCGGCCGCCACCTCCTGCTCCGGAAGCTCCCCGGCGGGACCGCGAGCCCCCTGCAGCCGCCCCTGTGCTGCCCCCGGAAAGGCCTCCCTGCCCGCTACCTACCGCTGCCCCCCGCCCCACCCCCACTGCTCTAAATCTTCACCCTAGGTTATTTTCTCCGTATCACTTAATCACTACCTCAAACTACATTATTTATTTGTTTACTTGCTTATCATCTGTCTCCTCCACCAGAAGTCAACGCCATGAGAGTAGGGCCCTTGTCTGTCTTACTCAGTGGTATTCCCGGTACCTGGCACAGTGCCTGGCACGTAGGAGGTGTTCAATAAATACTTGTTGAATGAATGAAGAAAGTTCATGCCTACAAAGGAACTGATATGTAATCCTCAATGAAAAGGTATCGAGGACTCCTACACATTATTGCCCCAAAATCACAGAATCAGAGACTATTATTAGTGAGGCCTCCTACCATCCGCTTCTCCTATGGTCTCCCCAAGCCAGTAAGGGGCTCCCCTTGTTACCAAAGGAGCCTGAGAGGGCAATTCTGGATGGAGAAGAGTTCTAACTTTGCTTGCTTCTTCCTCCCTATTTACATTCAGCTATTTCCAAAAAAATTCAAGTTAAAAATATGTGATGTAGCCACTAGAAAATTAAGTCTGACTAACAGAGACACAGTGATTAGCAGAATTCACAAAATTAAAGAAAAGTTCAAGGGCATGTATGTCTGCCAATGATTTCGCCAACAGACAAAGTAAATGGAAATTATGAGTCACCTAAAATCTAAAATGAAATTTAATGCCATCTAGGAAGGGGTGGATATTTATGGGTATTTTGAGGATATACAGGTACAGTGAGTTCAGAAGTAACGGGATATATGGACAGATACGTAGAGGCTGAATCGAGTGGTAACCTCAGAAATACCAGAACACTACTTCGTGAGAGCTGGCCGTTTTCAAATGCATTCACCAGTATGCTTGGATCAAGAGAAGGTCGGTCATGAGCTCCCGAAATGCGGGAGTATCTGGGGTAACTTTTAGGTAAAGTGTAGACAGAAGGTGACTCAGGAGGCTGGGCAAGGATCATGGTTTCCCGTGTAGTGTTTCAACTATGGAGGCATCGCGCCAGAATCCCAGGAAACGCACACCCACGACTGGGACCTCACAGCCTGTCCTGGGCAAACACGCGGAGGGATTCCAGATTCAAAGTCAAGCTGTGGAACACACTTGGCATGAATCCAAAAAAATCAACCTCACACGTGCCTCTTGGAAAACAATGTTCTGCTGGGGCTTGCTGTAAAAATTTCTTGGGTCAATGTAGGTATTTACAGGGTTTTCCTTCCTAGTGGCACTTATGGGTTTTAGGATTTTTATCTCTTAGCAAAACGCTTTATATAACTGATATTTTGAGATGGTTTCTCTCCTTTGTGTGCACTCTCTGGTGGATGCAGAGGCTGGTGCTCTGACTGAAGGCCTTCCCACACTCATCACATTTGAAAGGTTTCTCCCCCGTGTGCACTCTCTGGTGGATGCAGAGGCTCGAGCTCTGGCTGAAGGCCTTCCCACACCCACAGCATCTATAGGGCTTCTCCCCGGTGTGGACTCTCTGATGGATGCAGAGGCTCGAGCTCTGGCTGAAGGCCTTCCCACACTCATAGCATTTATAGGGCTTCTCTCCTGTGTGGACTCTCTGATGCATGCAGAGGCTAGAAGTGTGCCTGAAGGCCTTCCCGCACTCTTCACATTTAAAGGGCTTCTCTCCGGTGTGGACTCTCTGATGCATGCAGAGGTTTGAACTATTGCTAAAGCCCCTTCCGCACTCACTACAGACATAGGGTTTCTCACCTGTGTGAACTCTCATGTGAATCTGAAGGTGTGAGCTCCAGTTGAAGGCTTTGCCGCACTCGTAGCACTTATAGGGCTTCTCCACCGTGTGGATCTTCTTGTGTCTATTGAGCTTTGTCGTGGTGCTAAAGTCCTTCCCGCAATCATCACATTTATACGCCTTCTCTCCCGTGTGGTCTCTCCAATGGATATGGAGCTCTGACAGATGAAAGAAACCCTTGTCGCACTTGTCACACTTATGGGGCTTCTCGGCAGTGTGAACTTTCTGATGCATAAAAAGATCTGCTCTCTCAGAGAAGAATTCCCTACACATGGGGCACTTGTAGATCATGTTTCCTATTTGGTATCGTGATTTAGCGGAGAAGATTTCCTCACAACTACTACAGTTACAGGGCTGCTATTTCACAGAGTCTCTCACTTGGCCATTTTGGTGCTTATCTCAGGCTGGCTCTGCTCGGGAGGTTCGAGGCCGGCCTAAGCTCTCCCCTGCCTGTCTTTCTATGGAAGGTTCCTCCCTGCATAGTGCTCCTCACTCGGTATTATTATTGATTAGAAAGTGACATTTACTTCCGCGTGGACTCTGTAACTCGTTAACACAGAACTTTCTTTGAGATCCTGAGCTGCCAACATTCCAAGGGGCTCCCAAGGTAGAAACCTTTGCGTTTTTAAGCCCCTGGAATCTTCCTCTTGCAGAATAATCTCGTACTTCTCAGTTGCAGGAAAAGGTCTGCACTGTGTCCCCTGCAGCCAAGGGTGTGATACTGCGTGCTGGTCTCGGTCACCAGGAGCCTCCCCTTGCAGAGTCACAATGACATCCTGCCTCCTGCACATCAGACAGGAGCCTCCCGGGAAGCCAGCGCCTTGGGTCCAGGTGTGTCAGTCCTTCCTCGTGAGGATTCCCTACGCAGGTGTCACTCCGGCAGTCTCCTATAACAGAAACATAAATACTGACACTGAAAATGCCTTTCTTGTCCAGAAAATTGCTACGATTCCATAATTAATTTTATAAACGTGACAGCAGTAACACAGACCTTTTTTGATCTTGAGGAAGGAGCTCTTATCTTCCAGAGAGACGTGTCTCTTGGATTTGCAGGTCTGAAGAAGAGAATTTGTAGATATCATGCTCCTGTTCATAGCCCAAGTACATAATCCAATTACAACCACTTACTGTAATTATCTGAGCAACATCAAGGGAATACTATTGAAAAAGAAAAGAAATCCTCAGAAGACCTACATGTGAGTATGAGAAGCAGCTGTCCTGCATAAAAGGCACACGAAGGAAAACGCACTCCACTTGGAACTTCAGAAGGGAAAATGTTGCTTCTGGAGCTGAAACATAATATCGAGTCACCTCCCAATCCACAGAAAGAATAAATATATGACAGCATCAAATGTCATTCCCTTGCTTAACTGTCCTCCATGGTTTCCTGATGTACTTAAAATCCAAATCCTTAACCTAAAAACCAAGGTCCTGCATGACCTTGCCCCCAAGCTCCCCGACCTCACGCGTGGCTTGGTGTGTGAGCCGCCTCTCCCCTACGTAAAGAAGGCCCCTGGCTAAGGCTCTATTTTAACCTCTTATTTGATTCCTTCAAAGCACAGAGAACTTGTAATTATCTTATGGTTCCTTGCTTCTTGTTCTGTGTCCCGTACTAGACTATAAATGCCAGGAGGGAAGAACTCTGTATGTTGCTCGCTGTTACATCCTGGCAAAGGGAGGTGGGGAGGTGTTTCAGTTAGCATTCGTTGAATGCATCTCCAGAGTACTTTATATGACACCGCCTCTCTCCTGCAGACGTGGCCTGCTTAAGAAAGCAGCAGATATCGTCTACATCTATATCTTCTACAGCAGATAAAGGTACATTTTCCAGTGCCTTGTTACCAGGCTTTTGATAACCAACATGGGACGAAATATATACCAAATAGAAGGAGAGGAAACAGAAGAAAATTCCAAAATATTCAATCTGAAATCTTTTGAGGTTTAGGATGCCGTAGCCACCTTTTCATGCCCTGTACTTTATACTCAGTAAGTGATACTTCAATTAATTAATGAAATTAACAGATCTTAAAATAACACTCTCCATAATATGTTTTATATAAAGATAGGGTACATGAGAGATTGAGATTTCTTCAACATTAAAATTGCAAAATAAGTTGCACTGTTTCTAGATGGACGTGTTAGAACAATGAAATTCAACTAGATAAACAAAATTTCAGCAAAAAAAATAGAGTCAATGTCTGAAAAAGTATATATGCATCTATCCTCTGACCCAGTAATCACACTTCTAGAGCTCTATCCCAAGATATACTGCAACACAGGAATGACTGATGGCCCAGTTTATTGAGGCAGTACTTGTAACAGCAAAATTGCCAGCAACCCAAGGCCCGTCCACTGGGGAGTGGCTGAATCAACTCTGGGACTTCATTCCGTGAACTACTGCTCAGCCATTTAAAACAGGGAATGAGGAGGAGCATGATGTACTGATGTGAGTGAACCCAGATAACACTGTTCAGTAAAAAAAAAAAAAAAAAACAACACAAGGCATAGAATAATAGCTCAAACATGCTATCTTTTGTGCAAAAAAAGAGGGGAATATGAATTATTTAAATATTCCTTTACATGATGTATAAAAGTAAACATGGAGAAGGATAATACAAAATGAATTTTTTTATTGAAGTATAGTTAATTACAATGTTCTATTAGTTTCAGGTGTACAGCAAGTGATTCTGTTATACATATATATATATTCCTTTTCAGATTATTTTCCATCAAAGGTTATTGCAAGATATTGTGTGTAGTTCCCTGTGCTATACAGTAGGTCCTTGTTGTTCACCTATATTATATATAGTAGTGTGTATACGTTAATCCCAAACTCCTAATTTATCTTCCCACCCCCATTCTCCCCTTTGGTAACCATAAGTTTGTTTTCTATGTCTGTGAATCTATTTCTGTTTAATACAAAATGAATTTAAATGGGAGGAAGGAGAAAAGGATGACGTAAAGTTTCTCTGAATGTAACTTGTGTTGTACTTTTGACTTTGGAGACATATGAATGTTTATAAATTCAAAAAATAAAACTAAATAAACAAGAAAAGCAATCCCTAAATTTTGAAAACAAAATGAAGAAAATGAACCTTAACTTTCAAGTTGGTGACATATCCACAAATGACTTTTGAGTACAGTAGACTGATCATACATACTCAGGGGGACATTCTGTTGATAAACAGAGCTGCAAAGAAGTCAAACTTCTTTCAATAGTTTAACTTAGTTATAATAACGGTGGTGTTTTTATAAAGTAGGATAATGCAAATAAGTCATTACGGTAATGTTGTTAGGAACCAAGATTCGAGGTGAAACAAATGAGATACAAATATAAAATCAAAGGCAAGGAAAAAAATCCTATAACGTAAAATTTGACTTAGAAACATCGGTTTGAATTCATATCTTTTTTTTTCTTAAGGCTGTCCATCAAAAAGGCCTGGAAGCAATGACAACCGACAGCAATGGTCCCTTCCCTTATAGACCCTTTTCCACCAAATGGCACAGGGACCCTTGCAGAATGCCTGGTCTCAAGGCCAGAGCAGCACTTTATGAAGTGAGCCTGGGACACCTTGTTATGCCAGAATGTAAGAGAGTCATGGCAAAGGAACACAGATGCCAATTCATGAAGAGACTCCGGCAGGCCAAAAATGGGACAACTAAGCATCAAAAGGAACAATGAATGCAATCCACTGAAACACACTAAATAGACAAAACCCCTGAGTTCGCAATGACGACAAGGGTTGGGGAGGAACGGAAAAAGAAAGAGAGGGACAGACAGAGGCAGAGAGACAGACTCAAGGCACTAGACTAAACTGAAAGTTATAGGACACCAATTTTTACCTTTTTTGACACTTGGCAACTAAAAGGAAAGAATGAAAACTCCTTCGTCTATGAACTATCTTTCAAGATGATGCAACAATCCAGCTAGGAAACACGCAACCCTAACGAAATGCCTGATTCAGACCACGGTAAGAAATGGGTGAAAACGTCAGATGAAAGGCTGATCAAGAACTTTTTACATTTTGAGGATCTGGCTGTCAACCCCTGAACCCACCAATCCATGATGTCAGCGTAACTCCAAGGGGCAACAGGAGACACACAGCGTCACCTGCAACATTCCTGCCAAACACGCCTCCAGGACTCATTTTTATTTGAAGGAACTAGGAGGGCTAGAGGAACTACCAGGATACCAGCAGAAAAATATCAAAATGGGACGCAGTCCACAGGACAGCTACCCATTTCTGCAACAAGTAAATGGCATGGAGAAAAGGGGGAGGGGGGGCTGGGCTGCTCTAGATTACAAAGACTTGAGATAGAACAACCCTAACAGCCAAATGTAACTTGAAGACCTACCTTCTTCAGAATCTGATTCAAATAGGCCAGCTGCTAAAACGGACAACTGGGGAAGCACCGTTAGGGACTAGGTATCAGATGACACAAGGAACACTGCTCACTGTATTCCGTGTGACAATGCCTTTGCAGCTGTGTAAACAAATGTCTGTATTTTTTGAGATTTATACTGAAGTTTGTAAGAATGAAAGGACATGATGTCTGAGATGTGTCTTAAAATGCTTTGGCCAAAATAAAAACGACAGACAAAGCAAATGAGGGAGGATTGTTGTAACTGTTGCTTCTAGGTGATGGATAAATGATGAATAAGCTAATCTATCTTCCTTTGTGTATGTCTGTAATTTTTCATGATAACAAAACTGGTTCGTGTTGGGAAAACATTCTTTTCCTGCTCCTCTTGCGATGACAGACTGATCCCAGAACCCGGCACGTTGCACAGAGGTGAAACTGAACTAAACAGATGCAATCCTCCAATGGCTGTGACTTCCCCAGTCAATGCTAAGCACGTGACAACGTGTGCACCGCAGATGTCACTGGAGAGCAGAGGGAAGGTGACAGTGACAAGCAGGGGACACAGGGAGCAGTGCTGCACTCCGCCCTCCTTCCCTCCTGAGCTAATTAACCGAGACGCCATGCGGTTCTCCTGGTGCCCTCCCTCAGAAATGAAGCAGTGAGGGTCAAGGCATCCATCCAGACTGGCCTCAGGAGAGGCTGACTCTGCTCAGAAGGGTGGAAACACCAAGCTCAGCGATGTGAAACTCCTACAGTTGTCGTACATGAACTCCCGCCAGTTTCTCTGGACGAGGAGTCAGGTACTGCCATTCCTTCCAGGTAAGATGCCTGGACACACATGTAAGTCTCACCGCATGAGGGCAAGCTACATTCTGCAGGAAAAAGCTCAAGCAAAAGAACCTCCAGCAAATTTGCCATGTGACCAGCCAAAAAACAAAAGAAGGACAAACCACCACCAAGGATCCTCACTGTAGCCTTTCCTAAAATAGCACCTGCCTCACTGCTTCCGTACATACAAAGGAGACTGTAAACCCAGCGAGTAGGTAGATGCCACAGAATTCTACAGATCCCAAGGGCACAATGTCCCCAAGATTCTCTCACTCAAGACGACGTCTCCTATCCAATGTCCCATAATGGCTTTCAAGGGGACAGCCCATTGTTTGACTGTGAGGCCACCTGGGAGACCTGAGGAGGAAGGAACCTTGCACTGAGGTCACCTGGCACTGCCACGGGCGATGTCCCATCTGTCCACGAGACCTCAGGGGCACCCTCAGCAGTACAAGTCTTCAATTTATATTTGAGGAGAATCTCTCAAACAGGAAGGTTAGAGTCCGGCTGAGAAGTGACAGGAAGAAAGCTTCAAGTAGCCCATCTGCCTCAAGTCCCCACCTTCCATGAAAAGAGCCCTCTTCTCTCCCTGTAGTTTGTCCATTAGCAGCTGTGCCTCATCTAAACCTTGTGACACCAAACAATACCTGAATTTGTACCCATCTCCCAGCACAGTTAGAAGTGAGGGATCAGCTAATAAACAACTGTGGCTGAAATGCGAGGAAGTAAAAAAATGAGTCCTAAATACAAAGAAACTATGCCTGAGAGAATAAAAGCTCTGGGCCCTGGCATTGGAAAGGGTCATCTGGAAACGGAGACACAGGATTAATGGGCTGGGAGAACGGAGCTGTTGCCCTTTGAGTGCTGAGCGGGCCAAGAGCTCTCAATTCTAGACGCAGATTCAACCACCACTGTGCTCAGGAGGTAACACTACTACTGGACTGTGGTCTGAGGCACCGCGTCTGCTGCAGTGGCCTTGAATTTCCTTGCAGGCAGATATGCCTGCAGGGAGAGGAGCCCACTCTGGTCACATCTGCAGGGGGCAAAGGTCAAGAGGAAGGTACAGAGGGGGGACGCTGATTTTCTCTCCAAATTTCGGCCTGAATCTGTTGCAGAACTTGAAGATAACAGTCCCTCCACCCTGGGAGGAAGCTCAGGACACTGTGCTGGGGAGGGAGATTCTGAATGTGGATTTTGAAAGAGGATTATTTAAACTACTTCTGTATACGCCTTTCACGTATTACTCTCTTTTACACAGCTGTCCCCAGAATATGATTCTGCACAGGAAAAACAGGCGAAGTAGCTTTTCACAGATTTCCTGTTAAAATGATCCGATGCTTGCAAACTAGAAGGACCCAGGCTGCACAGGGCAGGTGTTGAAGAACGAACAGAAGAGCAGGCGAGCAGGACACTGAGAGTCACTGTCCCACAGGGCCCTGGTGCTGGGCTGACGGGAGGCGTCAGTGTGGCTGCACTCAGCAGAACCAACCACCCAACACAGAGGCGCAGGCCGGGCAACGGCGACCAGCAGACACTCCAGAACGCTGACTCGGATCTGGATCACACTCAGTACAGGCTGGACGTGAAATCAAGACCAACCACCCTGACCCAGCAGGAGAGAAATCCAGTCACGCTCGTCAAGGAGTTGGCACCAGAAGCCTCGCCCTCAGACTGCACCCGCGCACCAGGCCGGCTGCTGTTGTGTGCTGTGCTGCGGGTCCTTCTACAGTATTACGGTTCCTATAAAGCATTAAATATAAATAACCCCACCCTAGAGTAGCAGACTCTTTAATACATCAGTTAAATCTATGTCAACAGAGATCAAACTAACTTCCTATCTAGAACCAGATCTGCCAGAACATGTGGTTTATAGTTCTGTCACTCGAAGGGATAAGGGCACACTTTCTGGGAAAGATAAAAATGAAACAGAATAGGAAAGAAGACATTCCTATGCCTCCAGCCTCAACCGAAAACCCCACCACCAACTGCAGTGCACTGCACCGGCCATGTGACTCATCTCCGCCACTTGTAGAGCAGGCATTGTGTCACGGGGCCTGGAGAAGATTCTCAAAGATAACCAAAGTGCCGTAGCTCAGATGATGATGCCCTAGACTAGTCACTGTGAAATATAAAGACTCCAAATCAACCTCCAGGTCTCTTAATTACTGGGAAGTGTTTTACAGGAAGATCCCTGTGTTCCCAGTTGCCCTAACACATGTTGGTTCATGCCATGTTGTTTAGTGTTTGATTTATAAACGATACTCAAGAGAATCCAGCTCACCCAGAAGCAGGCCTAGAAGAAAGCCACCACTGATGCAACAGTCCTGGAAACTGAACTCAGATGCAAGATCAGCACATGCATGCACGCAGGTATACGCTCCACAAACATTTAGCTCCCAGTATCTGTCAGGCAGCGGGCTACACTCTGGAAGATCCCATGAAGAACAACACAGCCACGGCTTCTGCATTCGTGTGGTTTACGGTCTAGGAGGGGAAGGAGACAGGCCCAGCATCACGCAAGTGGTGCTGTGGCCGAGCAGGCCCCAGGGACACAGCTGCACGAAGGGGGGCATCCTAACTAGTCTTTCGTGACAAGGAAGACTTCTAGTAAACTCTACTTTTAGACTGAAACCGAAAGGACAAACCGAGTTAACCACGAAGGGTAGGAGGACAGAGGGTCTTGGCCTAGAGAAGGGCAAGTGTCTAGAGACAACCAGGACCACCAAGCCTAGGAGCACACGTTCAGCATGTGGAAGGCAAAAGGGGGGCTCTGCCCCTCTCTTACCTCTACCAGATTATGATGTGAAAGGACACTTCCTTAGAATAAAACTCTAAGGTTCAAAATCAAAGGGGAGTGGGCAGCAATGGAAAAGAACGTTCCGTCTGGAAATGAGAGGGGAGGCTTTCTAACTGATTTGTAGCTTCTGCCGTGGCCACCTCAGCCGTAGGAATCCCTCCTCAGAGCCTGGCCAGTGAGGGAGTGTGGCTCATTCCCACGGGACCAAGACAGAGCCTGCCTGCGTGTCACAGCCTGGGACAGGGTGGGGAGCATACAAAACTCCACTCACCCGTCCCTGCCACTCCCCTTCCCACAGCAACCGTGACTCCACATCTCCCGAAATCATCATAAACCCTGCCAAGGGATCACCTGCTAGAGCAGTCGGAAGACTACATGCCCCCTAACGGGCCAAGAACATGAAAAAGCTCCAGCCTCACCCAGAAGTCCTGATCGCTAGAAAACATTCCAAAAAGAAATAAGATTCCACTCTTCCTCTATACTCGTCAAAGCCAATGAAAACCTACAGTCAATCCGACAGCATGATCCTGAGAGCGTGAGTCTCTGTGCAGCGCCAGTCCCGCGTCCCCAGCTGCCCCCACTCCTTCCAACGCTCAGCCCACTGAAAGCCGCCTCTCACTCCGAGAAGTAGCACTTTCTGCCAACCTTTTTTATCCTGCAAAAAACACACACTTGCCAGCTCTTCCACCAACAGTGTGACTTTAAGCAACTCACTTAAGCCTAAGACTCAATTACCTCAAACGTAAAAGAGAAATGGTACTCATATCCATCTCTCGGGGCTGTTACGAAAATGAAATGAGACAATGCACAAGCCTAGGCCCCATAAACTCTGCCCCGTCCTTCCCTCAACTCGTTGAACATCGGGAAGGCATGCTGTTTACTGGAGGGTGGCTTCAGGAACCTGCAGTGCTCAGCCGTCAACCTGTCACCTCCCAGCGTCCATACGCTTTCCTGACTGCATGCTCACTTCCTGTTCGGGATCACCTCTCCCTGTCTACGCAGCACTGATGGGCCAATAAATCAGGGTGCTCTATCCTCCCACAGTGAAAACCGAGTCCCCAGACCTTCCCCTCCTGAGTTGGGGAAAATGCTAATAAATACTGGCTACAGAATGACAAAGAAATTCTTTTCCCTAAAAACTCCTCTTTTATCCAATTTCCTAGCTCAGAGTCAGCTGGGTTTGCCGTGGTATCCATCTCTTCCTTCTCCTCGGTCCCTGCTATGCACAGAAATGATAAAGTATGCTCTAAAATACGTCCTTCACGTTCTGTTTTCCTCACTCACTCCAGGTTCAAGGCCTCTCCTACAACACACTAAGCCAAGAGCCTGACAAACGGCCTGGTTCACCTTAAAACCATGCTCCAGCAAGGCGCACAAAGTCAGATGCCTTCTGGGATCCAGTAGGGAATATAACCGTGTGCTCTTGTCCAGCTTAAGACATCAGGGGCTAGGGGGTCCCTCCCACCTACTCCCCTTAAAAGCATTCATTCCTACAAATAAAACATCAGCAGCTGAAATCGGTCCACCAGCCACAAGCTGAGTCTCTTGCAAAAAACCCAACTTGTGAGCATGGGATACTGAACAACTGTCCAACCTCGGGAAGCTCAGTTCTTTCCAGTTACTGTCGCAGACCAGCAATTCTCAAAAACCAAGACTCTTGGGGGTTCCAAAACCCTTATAAAACAAGATCAAAATGATTTTCAAAATAACAGTAAGACGTAGTTTACTTTTTTCACTGTGCTGACACTTGCATGGAGGGTGCTGAAGTACTGGCTGGTAAACTGCTGACTCCTCAGGCCCCTCACACAGAGCCCTAGGGCAGAGGCACCAAGTGATACCTGTAGTCAAAGTGTTCTTCACCTCCAGGGGTTCACAGTAAGACAAAGTTTCACTTAAGAATATCCTTGGGCTTCCCTGGTGGCGCAGTGGTTAAGAGTCCGCCTGCCGATGCCGGGCACACGGGTTCGTGCCCCGGTCCGGGAAGATCCCACATGCCGCGGAGCGGCTGTGCCCGTGAGCCATGGCCGCTGAGCCTGCGCGTCCAGAGCCTGTGCTCCGCAACGGGAGAGGCCACAGCAGTGAGAGGCCCGTGTACCGCAAAAAAAAAAAAAAAAAAAAAAAAAGAATATCCTTGAAGAAGCAATAAAAAAATAATTTTACTAAATCTAGACCCTTTTATTATATTTATTACATTTATGTTAAATATATTATGTTTATTACATTGATATGAAATACATACAAATATATTTTCAATGTATATTTATCATATTCTAGATTAAAATGGAAGCATACCAGGTCGCATACCCAAGGGCAATGGTTGCCTAAAGGAAAAGCACTTGTATAAATGTAACTGTCTGAGCTGCAAGCTGAACCGCCTCTTCTTCTCGACAGAACATCATTTTTACTTGAGTGACTACACACTTGCTATGCAGACTTAGGTGCCGGACAGACATCTCAGATAACAGGAAACTGATGGTATTTACTGCCAACTGTCAAATCCGAGCTTTCAAGTGAAAATTGGGATTTTGGAAAACTCCTGTCACCATGAGCTCTCCAGCTTCCTGAGACTTGAAGACTTTCCTGATGAGACTGACAGCAACACTTACCGTGAATTTTCTGATATTACATGTAATGGAACATATAAACATTCTCAGGATCTGCAAAAAGTGAACCAGCGTTGCCCAAATGACCAACGTGTCAGGTAACAAATCATTGTGGGTAAAAGATCTATTCAAAGTACAAAAGAGGCCAGGGATTTTTAACATAGCACAGTACAAAAGGTTCACTGATAGGACTGCATACTGCAACTAACCTGTAGGAACCGACCACTTGTCAAGTTTCGGTATCGTGTCACAAATGAACTCACAATTACCTGAAAAGGCTACCGAAATCCCTTTTTCAATTCTCTTGTCTGTGAGGCTGGATGTCTTCATCTACCTTCAGCTAAAACAACATATTGCCAGAGATTGAACACAGAAGCAGATGTAAATATTGCCACTCTTCCTACTAGATGTTTTCTTGTTTTAGAAAATAGCTATTTTTCATACAAATGTAATTTGTGTTAATATGTAATGAGTTTGTCATTATTTTTTCATTAATTTTTTTGTGAAGTTTTAGTCTTCATTTCTATTATAAGCATCGATGCCCATAACCCACACAGACAAAAAGCTCTTTGAGGTCCTTAAATAACACTTCTTAAAGCGTAAAAGGATCCAAAGACCAAAAAGGGGTTGAGATTCCATCTCAAACCGACTTTTTTTTTTAAAGCTGAAAGTATGTGAACAAACTGTAAGATGAACACTTACTTATAGCTAGTAATTTCCATCATCAGCCATCATTATTGTGGTTGTAAGAAAAATACCCTCCAAATTCCTCTACAATAACCCCAAAGTCAAGTTTTGTACATGAGAAGACTAAAAGATGAACACTACAAGAAATAACTCTTTACCCAAAGAGATGTTTTATAAAGGATTCAGAAATTATCCCATTAGGCAGAAGCCACTAATGTGTTCCTCTAAGAGCTTGATTTCGGTTCCAAGGCCCTGTGATTCTTATTATCCTATACTGTTCCCCCTGGACATAATGGATGTCCCTGTTCGTGGACAGAGAACATGGAATGTGTCCCCAGCATGGCTAGGAACTCGTCCTCCTCACAAACCATCAGGAAGTCCCACAAATCAACTCACTCAGATAGTAATTGGGCAGTGGTATGCTAAGGAACCTCTGCTTGGCCCTTTTCTACAGGCCTCGGCAACAAAAAATAAATGGAAAGGCTGTTCAGGTCCCTGGTGCCTGCATGCTGCAGAGAAACAGGGCTAAGAAGTTCAAGGCCATCCCCCGTGTGCTGCAGGGACCTGGGCACATGACAGAGGCAGCATCTACTTCCTTGTTCATCTCACTACACGTTCAGAAAATTCCAGTCTAAACTACACGTAACAGGGTACTAGATACTCAAGCTCCATAGGCCCAGTCCACCCCATCTCTGCTCGGCTACCTGTCTCAGAATAACTTAATTAGAGCAGTCACTTGTAACGTATCGATTAGGACTGTGAATGTCAAGCCCACTCTATTTTGCTCCTACATCACCATCGGTCCTTGAATAGAAGATATTAGCGGCCTGGAAGACACCCAGGCTGGCTGCCCAAAAGGCCCTTCCTATTTCCCACACTTTTCCCAGTACGTCACTTCTCAAGCTACCAGGGCCGCTTCTCCTCATTACAGTCCCTCTGCACGGGCCCCGGGCCACCTCTACGGTAACGGGTCACAGGGAAGACCACCTTTTAAGGTCCTAGCCCTCTCACCTTGGTGGCTGGCTTCCCTCAACACTCTACGGCAGCCCCAAAGGCCTCCAGCTAGTCCGCTCCCCACACCTCATCTGCCCTCAATGACAACCCCCTGCAAGGCCCAACTGCGGGCCGCGTTCCTGAGGTGTGCTTCTCACTCACAGAGGTGAGAACACAGGCTTCCTCATCTCCCAGGCTGACCTCAGGAACGGGAAGCTGGAGGCAGTCCAAGCTGAGAGGGGAGCCTCGCTTACAGAGGCTCAAGCACGCAGCTCTCTCCAGGGCCTAAATCTCCCGGGGCCAAATGCCCAGCCTCACAATACAGTCCAGGCTTCTATCCACCTAAGGGCCAGTTCAGGTGCTCACGTGCTGCACCTACTCACTGGCGTACCACACGCTTCGGAAAACCACAGTGGCCTCAAAGCAGGCTCCTGGAACGGTCCGTCAGTCACCGGCCACTGGCTGCCATTCACGTGGCGTCTACTCAGTAACCTGCCCTAACCCCTGTTCCAACACTCCCCGACCTGGCGCTCAAGCAGCACTTCCTGAATCCACCACTGATAACCAGCTGCCTGGGTAATTTATAGGGAGCGTCTGCCCGAGGGCACTGAGGCCAACTTTTTAGGTCCAAGGAGTTTCTGAGTCTGAGCAGGAGTCTCCAACTCACCTTTAATGACAACAGTGGGTTTTACATCACTTCTGATGCCTTCCTCTCTGCTTCCCTGCCACCAGTGGGTGAGAAAAGACTCCAATCCAGTGTGACCCCTGAGCCCTAAAAGAGAGCCCCTGCCACTGGCTTCCTCAGCCGCTCGCCCAGGATCTCCCAGGGGGCCACCTTATCCCTACCCCGACCACTTTCCTACTTGGGGCCCCACGTGTGTGGGCTCCTCTCTCCCCGCCCCCTATTCCTGCCCACACGTCCTGAGGCCTTACACGCTAAAAGTCCTAGGTTCCCTGACCTCGCGCCTAATAAAGTTCTCAATGGCTAAGGATCTGGGCTCTGGGTTTTAATGGTCCGTAGGGAAGAGAGCTGCTTTCCTCCTGTCCTTGGGACAACTGCTCTTCGTGTGACTTGGTTTAATGAAGCCTAATGGAAAAAAGATAAAAGACAAAAGAAACCGTGCCGTATGTTTTTTTAACTAGAAATTATCTCAGAGGCTATGAAATTAGGTCTGGAGAAGGGCAACAAAAAGTATGGAGGGATTGAGTCTGAGAAGGACAACTGCCTGTGTGATTACGGTGATAAAGGATGACATAGGTATATACTCCTCAGCTTCCCTCCAGCCCAGTCCTCCCACAAAAATGACCTCTGGAATGACACAGCGGGGCGTGGGCCTGGCTCTGCCGCTTGCTGTGTGACCCCGGCTGATCTAAGACTGATCAGTAAACATATGGATAATCGTGTCTACAACCCTTTGCTGTGATAATTAAAGAAGACAGTAAGTGTGGAAGTACTTATCAGAGTGCCCACAGCTTGGCTGAAGCCAAATAAATGTGAGTTTCCTTATTTCCCTTATTTTGACTAGTGCATGACACACTCCTTCATTTGCCTCATCTCACAGGCAGAGGCCTCCCAAGACCCCACGGTGTGTCTCCCAGTAATTACGGTTCCTCCTCTGCTCCAAGTCAAACGCTGCTTTCACACCTTCGTGTCTGTCTCCTGCACCTCCCGCTTCTACCCAGCAGTTTTTCCTTCTTGACTCTCTATTCATAGGATTGTCTTAAAATCCTTCTGACTGCAGTGACATTTCCTCACACTCTGGACTCCACCACCACACCACCTGTTTCCTGCTCTTCGACACTGTACACAGGAACGCCCAAGGAATGGGACACGATGTGATTTGCTTCACTGATGGCCCCTATGTGAGTACCACATATGAGGCCCAAGTTTACCTTATCTAGTAAATGTGTAACATCTATACACATTAGGAATCATAATAATTTGGTGGGTGGAACACTGGGCTTGCAGTACGAAGTTCTAAGTTCAAATTCTTGATCTGACACTGAACAGCTGTGTGGCCACAGATCACTCATTCTCAGCCTCAACTCACTCATCCAGGAAATGGATGGTCAGACCCACTGTTAGTCATACAGATGCTCACTCTCGCTCTCATCACAGGGCTTAAGGGCCTCTGCCTCATTCTGTCCCCAGGAAGGAGCAGCAAAGACCGGGAAGCAGTGGGGGGTATGGGAGGGGGGACTGAGAACAAAAGCTTTTCAGGACACAACAAGGATGCTTAGAGAGTCAATGCACCTAAGCACTACAGCCTGTAAGACTGTGCCCTCGCCTGCATAACCTGCCTTTTCCTGTCCCTTCCCTTTGGCTGATTCCATTGGCTTTGTCTTCCTCAGGGGACCAGCCTTTCACAACTGGGCCAGGGGATTCCCCTGCTCCAAGGCCCGCAGCAGCGGGGCCGGGGCAGGGCCAGGACAGCAAGCACAGCAGGCTCAGGTCAGAGGAGCTCTAACGCGCAGTGAGAATGACTCTCGTTTATCAGACTTGATTCCTCCTCGTACTGCTGGAGGAGTAAGACCTACAGGGACAAAATCCATGTTCAGGCCTAGAAGAAAAAGGCCCAGAGACTAGAAAGCTCAAGCCACCCTCAGGGAGAAGCAAAGGAAATACCTGAAGGTCACACAGGGCCTGGCCAGCTAAAGGAAGGATACACACAGACTGGGCCCAGGTGACCGCGACAGAAATGAAAAGTGGATTTTTAACAGGACTGTCCCCAGTGATGCTGGGATTGGGAGTATAACAGTAGTTGGCAGGTCAGAAAATTAGAGATTTGGGATTCTGTCTTTTTTATGCATTTCTAAGATTGTGGTTAAAACTGCATAGTAAAATGTACCACCTTAGCCATTTTCCAGCGTAGAGCTCAGCAGTGTTAAGTATGTGATGTACACATTATTGTGAAACCTCGCCAGAACTTTTTCATCTTTTTGCAAAACTGAAACTCTGTACCCACTGAACAACTCCCCCTTCCATTCTGCTTTGTTTCTATGAATTTGACTACTTTAACTCTCTCAGATTCTGGCTACTTTTATACCTGGGTCACAACTTTTAACTTGTTCTGTTTGGCAAACCAAGGTACGTATGTATGGGCGTGGCAGATCTGTGCAGCAGGCTCACTCAGGAAGCACGAACTGCAAGAGCAGCTAACTTCCTACAGCCACACAGAGACAAGCATAATCCTACAGCCGCACAGGCCACGGCCATCAGAATTCAGCATTAGCGTGGAGAGAAATGCATCGCCACCCCACTCTCAAAAAGAGCCAGGGAATGGTTACAAAACCCAGTGACCTGGTAGGACTAGCACCTGAGGGTGATCAGTGCCATTTTGGAAACGTACGCTATTAAAGACTACTAACAAATTTGGCCAGTGGTCCCAGCGAACACTCCTCACCTCCAGGAACTCTAGGCAGAAATGTGCATAGGACTGAACCAGAAATACAAAACACATGAATACTTCATCATTAGCTAGGCCTGTGAATCCCATTCCTGATGCAGCATTCCACAGCGGGGCTAGATCACATGGAGAACTCCTTTTCCCTCTGTTAGTGGTAACCTTGAGCTTGAGACCAAAGTAATTATGGGCAGAACAGGAATTCATAAACTACTAGGCCTGTATCTCAAGTCTTACTATTCATAAAAAGGAGGCTGGCTGAGGGGACCCAAGTCAACACCCGAGAGAATGGAGCCAGAAAGGGACAGAGAAGAGAGAAAGATCATTTGCCACCATGCCCAGGTAGACTCGCCCAGGCTTCCAGACAGGGCCGTGGCCTGGAAGCCAACCCAGCACCCGGAGGAAGAGAGGAGAGCAGCCTCTCTTCCCCTGGGCTGGTCAGGAGCAGCCCCAGCCTTCCCACCCTGCCAAGTAGAGTCAGGAAAGAGAAAGACACCACACCTCCCCACAGGCTTAACCTTCTCACTGTGCACGGTATCTACACCCACTAGGGCAAAGGCCACTGAAACGCCCTTTATCTCACTGAGTCAGTTCTCCTCGTGCAGGAGGGACGTGAAGTCAGGGCAGGGAGAGGCCCAGAGCTGAGAACTCAGCCTCTGGCAGTGAGGGGAAAAGATGAGAAGCCACATGCCCCAGGCCAACAACCACTGAGACAGGGTTCTCCTTCCTCTTGCTGCCCAGCCATGCATAGCAAGAATGTAAAGTTTTATCATGAACGTAAACCACAGCGATCCAGACTGCGTGTTCAACTGGAGTATTTTGGATTTCAGCAATGACCAAATAAAGAGGAACAAATACCTGTCCTATGTAAAATATATGTTGTCTTCTTGAGTTAAGCTGAAGGAAAAAAAAAATTATTAAAAAATGATCACAAATCCAAAGGCTCAAAAGAAAATGAAGGAAAAAAATGCTTGTGCTGGAAACACGCTGCTCTCAGAATCATGTCTGCACAGAGACTGATGTAACAGAGTCCCCAGTAAGAAGACTTTCAGGATCTCAAATTTAAGGAGAAAGCTGCTGTTCAGACTTTGGAAGAAAACACCAGAAACGTACAGAGTAACAAACTCAGCTTAAAAACAAGCTGTGACATCTCAGTGAAGACAGGACCAATGGGAAAGAAAACCAGGAGGGCATCAGTCTAAAAAGCAGGTTTCTGGTCCCGAAGGCCTTCAGGACAGCAAAGGAAAATGGAACAGAGAGAGCGAAGCTTTAGTAACCAATGGCTTACATGAAATCAAGAAAATCAAACTCCAGAGGCACAAAGAGGAACTCCAGATGGGACAAAGGTGCTTCTGCTGTCTTCAGAGTTAAGGAAAGTTGTCTAAGGCCTAGAGACCTCAAAGCCAGAGAGAGGCAAGAGCTTTCTTAGAAAAATCATGAGACAGGGAGACTTTCTTCCTCACTGAGTCCGAAAGGGAACATGCTTAGAAAAAACTCCAGAGACAGTTTCGGTTTAGAAATAGTTGAGGGCGATTCTCCATCGAGGAAAACGGTCAAACAAGGGGAAAACTTACCACAGTGACAGAAGTCAAAACCCCCAAGACATTCCAGAAGAAGAGGCAGAGGCAGGGCCCACAGTGGCTGAAGGGCAACAAAAGCCTCGGGATCCTGCTGGGTTAGAAACATGCAGAGAGAAAAGCAGAAGGTTTGTATTATGGAGAATTTAGGATCACAAAGTTTTTTGAAGAGCTGACTATTATAAATGTGGGGTCCCAGCTCAGAAGATAGGTAGACCCACTTATATTTAGGATTTATATAAAAATATGGAATTCAAGGCCTGTAGGGCCAAACAGAGGATGAGAAAGCCTGAGAAACTCTAGAAAGGAAATTCCAGGCAAGCCTGCACAACTTCCCTTCAAGATATAGGAATTCTAGTATCATAAGTAGCCTCTTGATAGGAACTTTATCCAAATTGAGTTTTAGGTTCACACTGGATACTGAGTAACTGACTCGGATTGGCTGGAATCCTAGAGAGTCTAAAATCAATACTGTTTTTCTCACTTATTTTCCAGGTGAGAGGCTGCTGAAGGAGCAGGACTAGAGGCAGGGTGAACGAGTTCATACCCTGGTTTTACCACACGCTAGCTGTGCAACCTTCACCTAAGAGGTTAAGAGTGGGGTTAATGGAGATAATAAAAGGCAACTGACCTTGAAAGGTAACATTATAAGGTAGTTTAAGGGTTAAATAAATTAACGCATGACAAGTACTTAAAACAGTGCCTATGGTCTTCCCTGGTGGCACAGTGGTTGAGAGTCCGCCTGCCGATGCAGGGGACACGGGTTCGTGTCCCGGTCCGGGAAGGTCCCACACGCCATGGAGCAGCTGGGCCCGTGAGCCATGGCCGCTGAGCCTGCGCATCCAGAGCCTGTGCTCCGCAACGGGAGAGGCCACAACAGTGAGAGGCCCGCGTACGGCAAAAAAAACCAAAAGAACAAAAAACAGTGCCTAGAAACTGTTAAGGGCTCAACGAAGATTAGCTATCATTATCATTATTTTATGTATTCCATCTACTTCCTCCCCTCTCTGCTATACTCTAAAACTGCTAAGAGTAGTTTGGGTATAGATTCCAAGATCTATTTTAAAGTTCGGGGAACATCTCTTTTCCCAGGGCAGTGATGACACACTAAGGGAGTTAGAGATCAAACTGCTGCCACATTAACGTTCGGATGCAACGTTCTCCTGAATCTGGGGAATCTAGGGACGGTGCTAAGTTACTATGTGTCTATATTAGGGAATCTAGGCACGGTGCTAAGTTACTATGTGTCTATATTAGGGAATCTAGGGACGGTGCTAAGTTACTATGTGTCTATATAGCTCCCCAGAAATCGGGCGGAAGGAAACATGCAAATGATACGAGGCTGGAGTTTAGCCAACTCTGCTAACATCCATCTGAAGAAGCTCTATCACTTCAGCAGAAACCACTAACATGAGAAATGGAGTCCTACAGACTGCCCTGAGCGACCCTGCAACACCTGAGACTGAATCAAATGGGGAGAAAAAGGAAAAACGAAAATGCTTTCAATATATTTAGGGATTTTAGTTTCTAAAATGGGAAAAAAGGGTTGACTCAGAATGAAGGTTGTTAATAGGATATACTTTAAAGGGCAGGAATTTCAAATGGTTGAGAGGGGGCCAGGTTTTTTCTTCCTTGCTGAATTACACATGCCAATCATGGTGCCTGCAAATCCTACAAATGGGAACGGCCTCAGCTTTAAGGATAGGCCCAGCTGCTGCAGACCATATAACCGCTCCATCTCACCTCACCACAGGGTCTTAGACTACGTGCAGACACCTGACCCATGAGCTTAACAGTGACCTCTGCTGTGGCCTGGAATAACAGTAAAAGCTGCAACAAAGCTGTATTCCCAATCTCTCTCCCTCAGGAATCTGAACAATACTGAAAATGAGGTGATTAGCCAGGAGACATGAAGCTGAAAGGTTACTATGTACAAAGGAGCTGGAGCGGTCATGAGCTGAGCAATCACAGCAAAGCGGAGTCGTGAGGAAGTAGAATCTCTAAGTCAGGCAGAGAAAAGACAGATGGGATAGGAGAAAAGAAAAAACCGGATGGCAGCAAGAGGAAAAAGACACAAAGGAAAGACAGCTGCCTTGAGACCCCACTGTCGATAGGAAAGACTGCTTGTCTCCGAGCTGCCTTAGTTAACGACAGTTTTCTGGCCCAGGTGCATCCTTACGCCATATCCCGTTTCCTAAAATGGAATGGATCTCTGCTCCTTGCAACAGAAAATCGCTAACTAAAACAGTTACTTCAGCTCCCCTGAGGATGGAGTTTTCCCAGGAGGCAGCTCGGTGCCTCCAACAAACAGACTTCTGGCAAGTCCACCCCAGCCAGACGTGCCTAGATGTCGCAACAGAACGGGGCGGGGGGGGGGGGTCTCATCCCCTAGGCTCCTTCGGCACAGGCCCTAGGGCTTATGAGCATCTCAATGGCCTACGAAAATGTTTGAGACCTGAAAAAAATATTTACTGGATGTAAAATATGAAAATAAAATCATAAAATCAAAGCTAATAAATGTTTAATGTCTACAACTAGTCTAATGAAGCTTAACTCATTAAGTTTTGTATAAGCTAATTTCATGTGGGATGTGGGTACATTTTTTTAATACGTTTGATATGTGACATGGTAAAGGCCACCGAAGATAAGAATGCTGAGGCCTTCTAAGGACTGCAAACCAGTCCCGCGGAAGGAGACATGCTTGGGTGTAGGCTGCAACCTGCCCACCCTGCCCTCTGCAGAAGTTTATACTTAAATATTATGCCTTACTACTCAAAACCGAGCAGTCTGAAGTTAGAAATCAACCCTCGCCTCCCAAATTTAAACACACTGTAATTTTGGTACTCCTGAATTAGGAGTCTATTATTTTTTCTTAATGTAATATTTTACAAAAATGAAGCCAAACAACTTCTACTAGCCATCCTATTAGTTTTACCAAAAAGAAGGGAAAACATGTTATTCAGGCTACAAATGGTCCTGTCTGTTTGAAGGACATCTGTCAGAATAAGAAATCAAAAATTGGTCACATTTACTCTCTCCTTGTGCAAGAGTCCCCATGAATGTCAGGAACAGACCCAAACATTCTCTCCCATTTGGCCAGATTCTTAATCTGAGAAAAACAGGAGGTAGTTCAGAAGTTATACGAGATTTAAATCTTATACCTGTAAAAGCAGAAAGGCAAATATAATTCTCCTTCCACAGTCACTGCTGATAAGGGCTCTCACTGGGTGAGCACAGAGAAGCTCACCGTCTGTTCCAGCTACGACCACTGCCCTCTCCCCACCTTCTCTGCTGGCCTTCCCTGCAGACCTCTACACTTCCCGGTCCTGCCCCCCCCACACCCACTCTCCCTTCTATACCCCACCCCCACAACGCCTCTTCTGCAAAACTGTTCCCTGGGAGTTCCCCGGCCGTCCAGTGGTTAGGACACTCTGGGCTTTCATTGCCGAGGGCCCGGGGTCCAGTCCTTTGTGAGGGAACTAAGACCCTGCAAGCTGTGTGGGGCAGCCAAACAAAACAGAAAAACCAACCAAACAAAACCATTGCCCTCCTCGTCAGAGCGCAAGGCCAGACCCTTGCTCCTGTTTCACTCTTTGACTCTAGGTTACACACGTCTCCTCCGTCCCCAGGTCCCTGCACTTTCTCACCTCTCCTCAGGCCTTGCTGAAGGCACTGACCATTTCTTTTATTCCTTCTTTCTAAACACCAGTGTCTGCTAAAGGTACATCCTGACTCCATTTTTTTTTTAGCTCAACCACCTGCCTGGCTTGAATGAGAACCATTTCCATGATGACAATTCCACATTCTCTCATAACAGGAATATTTCCCTATCATCCCACAATGAACTGAAAATCACTAATTCGCCATATGAAGTCCCTATAAAAGGCAACATCTTCCCCCAACAAGTCTCCCAGGCTGGGAGACTCTCTCCCCCTCCCCACCCTACACATCTTTCCATTTCATCTGATCTCTGCTTATTTTCTCCTCTCAGCGTTTAAACCAACGCAAAGCCTCTTCCGTCTTAAGGAAAACCCGTATTCAATCCTATGCCTTCTCTAGCTGCCATGCTCTCTCTCCATTTCCCCACCCAGGCTTCTTCAAGGCTTATCTTCCCGACTTCTATCGCTCCACTTCCCACTCACTCCTCCACCCATCACTACGCCACTGAAGCGCCTCCGGGCCCGGCCTTCATCTCGCAGGACTCTCCCTCTGTGACTCCGCTCTCACCACCACAGTCTTATGCTCAGCCTGCTGGAGACTCCTGCTCCCCCTAAGCACCGGTGCTCCCGTGGGCTCCACCTCGGCCCTCGCTGCTCCCCACTTACACCCCCACCAGGCCAGCCATCCAGTCCACGCGTTCTCAACTCGGGCTGTTAAAGAGAACCTTTTGTAGGAGTTGTTTTAACGGTGCAGAATGCCTCCAGAGGGCGCCCAAACACTTGCTCAGAAATCTTCACGGCCATTTACACGACAGCATTAGAACCTGAAACAAATTTCACAGTGGATTACTACCTCTAACTCTAGCTAAGCAGCGTGAAGGTTTGTACAACCTGCTTTCTGCAGGTCCCCTGATCGTAACTGTGAGTCTGGGGGCTTGCTTATCACAAGGTCCTAATCCTAGCATAATACAGAGATAAAGTAATGTTACTGCATATTGGTTAACGAAAAACCTGGCTTATGTTTGCTGGCCGACGCCAAGTATTTTGAATCATTGAAATACTCTTAAATCCTATCAAGCTTAATCCTACACGTTTGACATGCACATCTAAAAATAATTTTGAAAGCCAGAGGGACATAATGGGGTTTACCCTGAAGGAAAGGGGTTCAGGTTATTTTTATGAATTGTTTTATCATTTACCTAACCTCTTTGGGAGAGACGTTTGCTCTGGCTTTAATAAGGGCTTCCTCACAAGATCTGTCACAATACTGTGGAAGGCGCTGCAAAATTAGATGTGGAAATAAGCTATGATTATTTTATGAACTTGCAGGTTATGAAAAATAAATGAGCTCTAGAATAGCTTTACTGAATTTCTTATATCAGGTGACACAAGAGACAATGCATATTCTAGAGTTAGAATAAAGCTGTAGAAATGCTTTCGTATTAGCAACACAAATGACTGCTTTTTAACATCAAACTTTGAATTCTTCTGATACAACGCCAAAGTTAAACTTCATTTTTTTTTTGAAAATCTCCCTTCTTCCAACTTCTGTCCAAAAGAGTATCTACCATAGCCACTGGTTATCCATCTTGTAGTTCTCCCAATTTGGATTAGCTGTGGTAATTCTTTAAACTTAGGCTAAACACTTTGATTTGCCCAATCTAGTTTCACTCCTTATCCCTTTATCACATCTGTGAACATTTAAAACTACTGCCCCTGCCACTTCTGGGAACTTCCTCCTCAGCTGCTAGGAACCGCCCTCTCCTGAACCCCTCCTCTGCACTCACCACCTGGCGCACCTGCCCCTGTAGGCCCTGCAACAGTGAACCCAATCAGCTGGGCTGAACCAATCAGATGCTCTTCCCTGAGAGTTTAGACTTGGGACGTGGAAAGTCTGGGTCTATAAAGTGACCTGGCAGGGACAGTGACTCAGGAGGGACAAAGGCAGAGAGAGCAGCTGCACTGATTCCTGTTGACGTTCCAGCCACCACTGGGTCTCGGCCAAGAAACAGCCTTGGATGCCATGGTAGCCTCCTCAGAAATCCCCCTTCACTTAAGCCATTTCAAATGCATTTTCTTTTAACCAAATGTTCTCTAAGACATCCTCCTCCTCTCTGATGAATTCTTTTGAGAACTTAAAGGTCTCCCCTACCTTTTCCTTGATGGGTCATATGCCCCAGCTCTGCTCTGGGCTCCTCCTCATTCTGGTCTACACAATCTCACCCATCCACGGTTTCCATGCCAGCTGTGCGGTGAGGACACTGTGAATGATTCTCCAACCTCCATCCATACTTATGCTACAGCCTGAATGTTTGTGTCCCCTAACTCCAGTGTGACGGTGTTAGGAGGTGGGGCCTTTAGGAGGTGATCAGGTCATGTGGGTGGAGCCCTCACGATGTGATGAGTGTCCTTATAAAAGAGACCCCAGAGAACTCCCTCGCCCCTCTACCACGTGAGGACACAGCGAGAAGATGGCATCTATGAACCAGGAAGCAGGACCTCATCAGACACTCAATTTACTGGCACCTTGATCTTGGACCTCCCAGCCTCCAGAACTGTGAAAAATAAATACTTGTTGTTGTAGCCACCCAGTCTACGGTATTTTGTCATGGCAGCCCAAATAGACTAGGACAACTTCTAATGGCCAGGGAGGCACCTGCGGATGGATCAGACCTAGGGCACCCCTCTGCCCATGTCCTGGCCCACGTCCGCGTGGAACGACCAGTTTGGAAGCATCAGTAGAAATTGCTCCAATTATTCAGCAGTACTGACAACAGGATGACTGACTCTAGGACCACCACCTGCTCAAAGAGTCAGAGTCTAGCCCAAAAGGCAACCACAGTATCACCCAAAGTCAGGGTCATGAAGTCTTAACTCCATATAAAAGACATCAACAGTCCAGTCTAAGCTAGACAGATACCCCAATCTTAAACAATACATAGATGTGTAATCATATTCCAAGAAAAATTTACCACACAGAAACACTGATTTTTAATCATGGATTTACGCACAGCACTCAGTCAGTCACATAACAAAGCACGTATATCTGCATCATGAAGTCATTCTTCGCAAATTCTCTCAGGAAGATCCTACACGTCCCACAAGCCCCACACACTCAGCACGTCCAAAACTCAATCTGTCATCTCTTCACCAAAGCCAACTCTGTTCTCAACTATAGTAAATGGGTCCACTAGTCTCTCAATTGCAAGTCAGAAACCTGGTTACCATCAACCCTCCTCCCACTCACGAAGTTCTGTCGCTCTATCTCCTCAATTCCTCCTGAATTTATCCACCCACCTCACCGACATTCAGCTGTCATTCAGGCCACCATCTTCCCCTGGAACACTGCGAAGCCTCCAGGCTTGCCTTCCTCTAACCCATTATCCACTGTAAGGTAATCTTCCTAAAATGCAAAATGGATTGTTTATTACCCCGCTTAAAGTTTTTCAATGGGTTCCATTAATTCTCAGTGTAATTTCCAAATTTATTCACATGGCATACATTTTTTTGTGTGTTTCTTTGTTTTTGGCCATGCAGCACGCGAGATCTTAGTTCCCCAATCAGGGATCGAACACCGTGCCCCCTGCATTGGGAGCGCAGAGCCTTAAACCACTGGACCGCCAGGGAAGTCCCAGGCTTTCAAACTCTGATCAGCGTTAGCTACTATTTACCTCTCCTGGTTCATCTCTCACAGCTGCCCACTCCGATTCTAGCTCCAGCCAAACCAGACTTCTTCAGACTCGCCAGGTTCTGTCTGCTCCTAGGCCTCAACCACTCCCCGCCCCGCCCCCCCCAACGCTCCTTTGAACTCTGGGCCCTCACACTTGCTGTTTCCGCCGTTTACCTTCGGGGCTCACCTTCTCTAGAAAGCCTCCCCTGACTGGTACCCCTACCCTCAAATCTGGGTCATGTAGGGTACCTTTTATGTGCCCCCAGAGCCCTTCCATGTCCGCAACGCTATCTCCACTATCACACTTCCTCGGCTTTGTCCTCCACTAAGCCACATGCCACTCCACGTCCACAGAACCTACTGCAGGTCCACAGTTAACCACTGGCAAGGGAACAAACGCACATGCCTTTAGAATAACCTCTTCAGCCTCACCTACACTGCATACCCCGAGGCACCCTGAGCTCCACTCTGCCGAGTCACTTGCAGGCCCTGCATGATAATCAGGCTCTCAATGCTTCTGCCCTTGGTCCAGCTGGCTAAGTGCTACTCATCCTGACTCAGTTAAATGCAACTTGCTCTGTGACTGGATCTGTGTGTTAGGAACACGAAGAGTTAACAAGAGTCAAACTAGGAAATTCCACGGCCCATGTTTTAAGTTTCTGCATTTATTCTACAGTTACAAGAAACGAGAACTATTTTTATTCTGCATATTGCTAAGAAGCAATTTTCCTCCAAAAGTTGGAAGAGACAAAATTCATTCAAACTTACTCCAAATGTATCACTCAAAAAACGTTTAGATATTAGTTTTTAGAGAACATTCTAGAGGACACTTTAATATATAAGACAGATCTATTTTTTTAAAGGGCACATATCTATTAACCATGCAGCTAACACATGTTCTACATATGATGTACTTTTTTAAAGTAAACGTTCCAAAATAAATGAAATAACAAATTATAGATGTAATAACAGAATCCTGAAAAATAAAAAAAGCAAAAAATTTTAAATCATCCAACATCCTACTACCCAAAATCCACAACTTTTAAGATTTTCATTTAATTTCTTCTAGACATTTTTCCATCATAGGTTTTTGTGGAGGGTTGTTGGGACTTCTGTTTAACTAAGGGTTTTAATCATATCACGTATGCAATTTTGCATCCTGATTTTCCTTCAACATTGTCATAAGCACTTTAATACATTTTCTTCCTAAATATTTTAACGGCCAGTAATATATTATCCAGTGGATGTACCATAACTTAACCCTTAAAGTTATAGGAAATGCACCCTTAAAAATAATTCCACAATACATATCTTTTGTATGTAAAGCCTCTCTGTACTTAAAAATATTCCTCTGGGCTTCCCTGGTGGCGCAGTGGTTGAGAGTTCACCTGCCGACGCAGTGGACGCAGGTTCGTGCCCCGGTCCGGGAGGATCCCACATGCCGTGAAGCGGCTGGGCCTGTGGGCCATGGCCACTGAGCCTGTGCGTCCGGAGCCTGTGCTCCGCAATGGGAGAGAGGCCACAACAGTGAGAGGCCCATATACCGCAAAAAAAATAAAAAAATAAATAAAAATATTCCTTTGATGGCTCCTAGGTGGTTGCTACATCAAGGAATATGATTACTTTTAAGGCTCTTGATACATATGTCTCATGTAACATAAGAGTGTGACATTTTTGCTACATCCTCGTAAGTCCTAGGTCTTAAATTTTTTTAGTCTAAATTTAGGCCTTTATTAAGTGAGAAATTGTAAAATCTTCATTACAAAGTAAATCTCGTTGTAAAAAGGGAAAAAAAACTTTAACAATCCAAAACATTGTGAAATAAATATAAAATCAGTCCCAGAACTAAAAATTCAGTCTCCCCTATTCTCTTCCCTTCAGAAGTAGTCAGGTATCTTTCTAGATCTGTCTCTATTTTTATTCAGAACACACACACACACACACACACACACACACACACACACACACACAACCACACACACTATTTTGTTTTGTATCTTACAAAGAAATGGAATTAAACCTGCTCAAAAATATATTCTAGACATCTATCCAGGCTATGTCAATACATACAAATCTACCTCTCTTTTAAAAAGCTACATAACATTCCATAGTGTACAGGCACCAAATTTTTTGTGTTCATCTTCAGTTTTTCCTCATTCTAAGTGATGCTGCAACAGACTTCATTCAAACTAACTTGTATCTTCTTATTAGAATATCATCAATTCCTTGAAGTGTATCTGCTAGATGAAAGCATATACGTGTTTTTAAAATTTTGACAGGTTTGGGCAAACTGTCATCTGGAAAGGTCGAACCAATTTTATGTTCCCAAGAATATATGAGGTACCTTTTTCTCTACATCCTTGGGCAGCTTTTAAATTTTAGCCTGAGAGCACCCTCCCCCCAAAAAACCTCACTGTTTTAATTTCCATTCCCCTAATCACAAGTGAGGTTGAATTTCCCGTCATTGCTTTGATATTTTCATTTCTCTCAGAACTATTCATATTCTCCATTCATTTCTTAATTGTGTCAATTCTATTATCCTTTGTTTATACATGTTACCAAAACTTTTTCCCCAGTCTGTCACCTTGTGTTTTTTTGTCACACAGAAATTCAGCTTTGATGATGTTCCAACTTATCATTCTTTTATGATTTGAGGCCTTGGTCTTACCTAAATGGTCTACCCCAAAAACATTTTCCCCAACATAATACATCCTCCAACATAATACTTATATTTTCTTCTAGTACTTTTAAAGGTGTTTTTGTCTTTGAGTTAGTTCTTTAATTCAAATAAGTCATTTTTGAATATGGGGAAGTAGAATCTTTCTTTCCAAATAGTCATTTTTCCCTATACAATGCATCAAACAACCATTGCCCAACTGTTTCAAAATACCAACTTTATTATATAATAAATTCATATATATATATATATATATATATATATGGGTCTGTTACTGGATTCTACTTGTCCATGTACCAGCTTATCTATTCTTGTGCTCACCATTTACATTACTGTACCATTACAGTATGTTTTGATATCTGGCATGGCAAATCGTTCATCACTATTTTTCCGCTTGAAAAATTTCTTGGCCACTCTAGCACATTTAGTCCTCTGGACAAATTTTAGAAGCAATTTATCAAGTGTCCAGAAATAAGTCTCACTGGGATTTCAACTGGAATAACACTGAGGTTACAGTTTAATTTGTAGAGTATTGCCATCTTTACAAAGATGCCGTCCCTTCCAGAAACATGTAATGTCTGCCCATTTATTTCGGTTAGCTTTTAAATTCTTCAGGTAAAGGTTTTTACTTTTTTCATAAAGCTCTTGTACATTTGTGTTTTACTCTTAAATGTGTTCTGGTTTTGTTGCTACTGAGAAGAGAATTTTACTTTTCTATAGGAGTAATTACCAATTATTTGATTATGAGTGAGATCACACACCTTTCCAAATGCTGAACAAATTATATTTCTATCCAGTGAACTACCCACATCCTGCAACCACGTGTGGATTTTCATGATTTTCCTCATTGATTTGTGTGAGTTCTTTGCATGTTGAAAATATTAACTCTTCACTCATATTTGTCATAAATATTTTCCTACTTTGTGGTTTAGTTTTTGATCCTAGGGTTTTGTTTTCTCTTTCTTCTTAAAGAAGTTTTAAATGTGTACATAATCTAATACATTGATTTTAACTAGCAACAGATTTGAGTGCCCCATAGGTGCGAAGACCTGTATCTCTCTCTCACAAAAGCTGCACGGTGGGTATTACTTTCCTCACTTAAAATAATCCAGTTCAAGTCTGTGTGACTGCAAAGCCTGTCCTCTGTCCACCTCAGCGTGCATAACTCTTTTTTCCAGATGTTTAATATTTACTTCCATATCTTCTTCCTGATTTGAAGGGCATTCACGATGGTTTGTCATTTATTACATTCCCATATACAGTTTATCTCTGGGGTGCTGAATAGGTTCCAGTGACCTGTACAGAACAAACATGATTCTACAATACGTTTAGACAATCAGATAGGGTTTGTCCCAACTCATTACTCACTATTCTGTCCAGTTCACCCAAAAAAGGGCATCTCTATAACGTTTAAACATCACATCCAAGAATACGGCCTGTCCTTCTGTTTAAGACATTCTGTCTTATCTTTCAGGATGCTTTCTGGTCTCCTCCAGGCAGACCGCACTTGTCTCGATGAGGCTGTGCTTACCTGTTTCTTGTTTTTTGTTGCACTGTGATCAGAGCCTGCTGTTTTGGTTGTTTTTCCATTTAGTTTCTGCCAGGTTATTTTTAATATTCAGAAAGCTATGACTTTTATGTACACATTGTGCGCCCAGTCACTTTCTCGATTTTTTTGTCTGTTTTTTCTGTTATTCTCATTTTTTTAAGCCAATAGCATCTACAAATGTTTCCCTTCTTTTAATTTTAGAGCCTCACCTCAGTCTTATTTCGTGTATTCCTGCTTTGACAAAACTTACCAAAAACATGTTAAATACCCCAAATTTTAATTTGACTCTGATACTTTTCTGTTAAGCATAGTATGAATAATTAGTTTAACATATGTGTGCCTTTCGCATTAAAAAAGTGCATTTTATGCCTACTTTTTAGAAATAAAGAATTATTTATTTTTAAAATCAATTATTTATTTTTAAAATCAAATACCTATCTTGACCTTAGTTTAGCTGGTAGTTTAAAGTCAACGTGAACTGGACGGGAAAGACCACTTCTCTTCTAGAAAGGCCTCTGAAATGGCCTACCTGGTCTCCCCCACTTCGACTCTCCACCCCTACATTCTGCACGCAGCTGCTGCAGTGGTTGTTTAAACATGCAAATCTGATTATGTCACTCCCCTACTGAAAACCGGACCCTTGTAATGGTTTCCCATTTCACTCAGGGTGAAATAAAACATCCTTAACCTGCCCTACAAGACCCTACACGATCTGGCCCCTGCCTAGCCACACTTGCCCCTCACCCACCATAATCTATCCACACGTCATTCTTTCAGTTCCCGGAATGGGCAAAGCTTCCCCCCTTCTGGGCCTGCCTACAGGCTGTTCCCCTGCCTGGAAAATTATCCCCCATCTCATTCTACACTGACGCCTACTCACCCTTCAGATCTCAGCTCAAATCTTATTTTTGCAAAAAAGTCTTTCCTGGGCCCTCTTTCTGCAATCTAAAATTTGGTCTCATACTCTCTCATAGCCAATGCTACTTCACTTTCATAGCAGATACCAGTTTATGATTCTACATGCAGCTGCGCGATTGTGTTTAATTTCTGATCTCCTCTCCCCCCCATAGATCAATTACAAGAGAACAGGGTCAAGTTGATTTTGCTGGCCACGCTACAAACATTCATGCATATATGAATGAAAGAGAAACACCTACAAAGCCCCTAAGGGTATCTCTTACATCTTAACACGATACCCATCACATTATTCAATGAATATTTACCGTTAAAACTCTGATACTGCCTGCAAACTCCATAAGAATCCATTTTACTCAAAGGACATAAAAACTAACCTGAATCTGCTGCTGCTTCAGAAAAATACACAAATTTACGTCACTAGGAAGTTACGTTCTGTTTACATATTATGAGAGTTTTATGTAGTGTTCAAGTTGCTGATCCTTTATTCTCAGGCAACTAATTTTTATGCCTTATTTTTAAGGTATGTAAAGCACTATGAAAAATGTGCTTTGTAAAATACTCTTTCAGAAGTCTAATGTATTAACAGTACTTGGTAAAAATATAGCAAAATCAGAAATCAAACAGCATTCAAAGTTGGCTATCTGTAGTATTCTGTAATATACATATCTGGTCAAAAAGAAACTATAAATTATATTGTCAATTAAAAATTCCTTCAGATCACAAAGGCCAATAAAATCAACATTATATACCACTTCACACTCTACAAAGACTTTCACATACATCATATGACTGAACTTGGTGGGACAGAGCAGGTATTAACATCATTTGTAGAAAAGAAAACTGAGGCTTAGAGTAATTAAATGTCCTCCCCAAGGTCACAGGACTTGAAAGTAGTCGAGTCACAATTACAACGGGGGGGGGGGGGGGGGGGGAGGGGTGGAGGCTCCTACATGTAAATTTCTGAACCAAAGAGAACTTCCATCATAAAAGCTTAGGCTCTGTAATTAGTGTAGATTTGTGCTCCCTTCACTAAAATTTCATTTCACTAGAGAACGACAACCAAAGAAGCTGTTTAAGTGTAAAGTTAAAACATCCATTGCCATCAATCCAGGAAATGGCTACGTAAACTATGGTGCACTCAAACTATGGAAACATGATGCAGCAGTTCTGCAAAATGAGTGAATGCATCATAGGCTAAAACTGAAAGCTGGAGTACACTTGTACTTGTTAAAACAGTCAAAGATAATACAAGTACACACATTGTTTGGATCGTAAACACATTTTTAAAGATCTAGAAGGACACACACCAAACATAACAGCTGTTATCGCTGGGGACAGAGATTTGTAGTCAAAGACTTTAGCCCATCTCTGTAATGTTTTAATTTTTACAAAGAAAATGCTTTCCTTTGCTAATTTAAAACTAATTTTTAAAATTTAAATTAACCTGTGGGTTGAACAAGAAGGTCATTTTTCTGTTCTAAAAAGCTGTGCATCTACCAAGGAAGTAGGGCCCCCCCAAAGAAAGGACAAAATATAGAAACAAAAACAGTTCGATCCTTTTAAAACAATAAACTATCACAAAACGTTCCTTTAAAAAAAAAAACAATAGCTCAGAATTTTAAAAAAACATCTAGTCTCCTTTGTTGCAATAAGACAACCAATCAACTATCAACTAGAAAAGTCCGGAACAGGCTCCTCCTAGAGAGATTTAGTTGTTAGAGTTCGGCAAGGAAGGTTTCACAAAGGAGCTGAGTTTTGAGGGAAATGAGAGGTGACTTGGCAGAGAGATGCGGGAAGATTAAGCCAGATGGGGAAATGTCTGGGAGGTGGATATGTTGAGTTAATCAGAAGCAGGGCACGGGGAGAAAACTGGAGTAAAGTCCTGAAAGAGGAGAGGAGGTTCCTTTGGATGTGGGAGGTGAGAGGGAGCTCGACGGCGCTGCCATCCAGTTTACCTGGGTTGAGAATCCGGCCCTTGTTATGGTCAAACAATGGAGGCGTCCAGCGCCAGCAGCGATCTGCGCTGGGTGCCGGGAGGGTTCCTCATCACCTGAGTAGGATGCTCGGCTGGCTCTGCTGGGACGCGAGGCGCTCTAAAAAAAAACACAACATCACATCATGCAGCCAAGCTTCTCCGCGACACAGCCTAGCTCCCTGATCCCACGGCGCGGCCATTACCGCCTCTCCGCGGACCCGCCTGGAAAGGCTCCAAGGCGCGGCTTCACGGGTTTCTAAAGCTGTTTTGCTCCCCCTTCCCTCAGCTCCAACAACAATGGAGCCCGGCTCGGGAGTCCGGCTCCCGCGGGGCCTCCGCCCGGCCTCGCCCCTGCCGCTGCACCTCCGCCGCCGCGCACCCTGCCGCCATCTGTAACCCCCGCTCCCCGGCACTGCGGGCCCACGCCGGCTCGCCGAGGCCAGAGGCCAGGCTGCCCTCCCCGGGGCCGGCCCGGTGGCCGCCAGGCCGCCCAGCTGCGCGGTAGCTGCTCTGACCTTTCCCACCGATGCCCGGGCACCCGCCCCGGCTCGAGGCCCATCCTAAGTGATAGGTTGTTTTTCTTTTCTTTAATCCACTCATCCTTCTTCCGACCCCGAGCCCACTCCCCGGCCCCCGCCCCCCACCCCCGCCTTGACTCAGAGAAGAAATAAAGAGACTGCAGCTCGGCCGCCCCACAACTCACTCCAAGTGAGGGGTTGAAGCGCCCCAGGCCGCGGACTCCGAGCACCCACCCTCCCTCTCCTCAAGGGACACCTCACAGGTGCGCCTCCAAGCCGCGCGCGCGCGCTCCGCACACCCAGACGCCTCCGGGGGACAGCGCGCGTGCGCACGCACGAGGCCAGCGAGCCCCAGGGGAGCGGGGGCCGCACGCATGCGCGCCGCCCGGCCCTCTCCCCTTCCCCCCTCCCCTGCCCCCGCCCCCGTTGGCCGCCCGCGCGTGCCCTCCCCCCAATCCCAGGCTGGTCCCGGGTACCCCCCAACCCCCACCGCCCAGCGCGCGCGCGCTCCCGCTCGCCCGCCTCGCTCCTCCTCCCCCGCGCCCCACCCGGACCCGCGTTACCCCGGGCAACCGCAGTGCGGCCGCACCTGAGCTTTGCGCCTGCGTCCCACCGGCCAGACCCTCCCTTCCCCTCGGTCCGTTCCCCAGCCCCTAACAGCTGCGGGAGGGGGGCGTCGCCCCCTCCCCGGGAAGTGAGTATCGATCGGCCTCCCCCGCCCCTCCCCGCAGACACAGACCCGCCGCCGCGCCGGCGCCTCTGCCGCCCTCCCGGTCAGCGCGGACAGGCCTCGCCGCCCCGGCCCCCACTCCCAGCGTGCACCGCGGCGAGCGCTCGGGTGGGAGCCGGCGAGATGCGCTCGGCGGGCGGTGCCCACTGACCTCCCTCGGCGGCCGGGCCGGGGCAGGGCCGGAGCCGGGAGCCAGCCCCGCCCGCCGCCCCGCCCATGGACCGCCGGCCCCCGCTGCCGCCCGCCCGGAGGACCGCGCCGAGGGGGGGAGCCGCCTGAAGGACCGCGACGGCCGCGCCCGCAGGTGAGGCGGGGCCCGAGGTGTGACCGAGTCCAGCCCCGCTCACCTGGCGGTACCTGCAGTGAGGCTCTGCGGGCGCCGGTGGGGGGGGCGGAGGCATCTGTTGCGGCAGAAACTCATTTAGGTAATTTTTAAAGCCCTCACTGCAGGGGGAGGGGTGCTCCCGACCCACGGGCTGGGGAAGGGTGTCCCCTTGCGGAGACGTCTCGGGGGGAAAAACCAAGAGGTGGAAAGGAGGGCAAAAGTGAGGCGCAGCGACTCCCGCGCCGACTGCCTGCAGGGTCTTCCAGCCCGTTATGGGGAGGGGGATGCCCTTGCCAGGGCTCCAGTCGAGGCTGCAGTCCGTCCCCACCGCGCACCCAAGCCAATCCGAAGGGGGAGGAGAGGACAGCCCAGGGGCCGCTTCTGCCAGCCCCGGGGTGGGATTGTAGGGTGAGGGATCCGCATTGCAGGTGCACCAGGAGCGCCCGAGGGCCTGGCCCTGCTTTGTTTGGGATGCTGTGGGGAGGAGGCCGTCTGAATCCACATCCCCTATTTAAATGCGTTTTACCACCTCGTGGACGTTAGAGACCCTCCCAGATAAGTTGCATTGTCTCCTGTCCTGATAACCCTTTACGTAAGTACTCTATCTTTACAGCCCCTTTCTAAAGCTTTGATGTGGGCTTTAGTTTACCCTAGATAACGATTTGCTTGTGATTCGTGAAACTGAGCATAATGCAAATATGCAGCAGAGCTCCAGGCTCGGCGACAGAGCTGCCGTCTGCTACAGCGAGTTAGTCTAGTTTATCTAACTTACGTTTTCATGCTGACCTGTATTAATTTTAAGCTTTGATGTTGAGCCGTATGATCTATTCCAATTATGCAAATGAAGTGCTCCGAGAGGAAGTATGATCGTGCTCTGTAATTTAGGTTGCAGTAATCGGTCTTATAACAAAATACAAGCCGTCATACGGTAATATATTACACGTTTCCAGAAACCTACCTGTAAGAGTGTTAAAGCTAGAATTGACGTTTTAATACTTTTAAGTTTGACGTTTATTTAAAGAGCATTGTTATTGTTTTATTAAATGGGTTTTGTTTTGTTTTGCACAGTCAAGAATTCTCTTGCATTTTCTTGCTGTTGAATTATAAGGAAAAGAATGCTAACATTTAAAGTGACTTTTACCTCCAAAGACGTTCTGAATTTATTTCTTTAGGCTAAATGTTCATCTTATGTGAAATATTTTTGGAGAAGGTTTTAAAGCTTATGGTACGTTTATGTGTATATACACATGTGTTTACGTATACATACACACTATTGGAAAACCTTAAAATAGTTTCTATTGTTCCTCTGCATCATGTTATAATTACTCAGTAAATTCAGTTTAGGTATATTTAAAATCTAAAGTACCAGGCAATGATTTGTGTGTATCAGATTTTTACTGTAGCACATGTAAATACAACAGTCTAACAAACAAGTTTCTTGGAAATTAGATATTTTTATTGTTAATTTTTTTTTAAAAAAAATGAATCCTTTTACTTACGACAGAAAATCACTCGTGTGGGCGCTTAACTCTTTCATCTGTCATTCGTTGCATAAATTCATTTTAACATCATCATTACTTGATGGAGTGCATTTGCGGCAATACTGATGTTAACAGTGTCGAGGCTTTTAAGAAATACTTATTTTTATATTATATTTATAATTTTCTTGTATTTCTGGGAAAAAAAGACATGAGCCTTTTTTCTTTTATCTGGAACAAGGTCAGCCATAAGAAGTTCTTAAGATATAGTGGGCACACTATGTTTGTTAACTAAGATTAATTGTAGCTACTGGATTGGGTATCCTTAAAGGGCAGAAACTAGGCGCCTTTATGTGCTTCACACACCAAGGGTGCAATAAATGTTTGACTCAGATTGACGTTCCAGACTAGTTAGGTAGGTGCTAGCTTAGTGACACCAATTTTCACATCGCCAGCTTTGACATTTAAACCTGCAGAAAGGTTGGGTAGGGAAGTGAAGGTGTCCTAATTGTCTTCAAGTATTCAGGGTCTGTCATGCAGCAGAGGGATTTTCTATTTCCCCGAGTTCCAAAGAAGACAAGTAGTACTTATAGGAAGACAGACTTCACTTTGACATAAAAGCACAAGTTGCTTATGATTAGAACCTCCAGTGACAAAAGGGGCTGCTCTTTCCCTGCGGAGTTTCCGGATAAGCTGGTCCCCCGCTGGGCAGGAATGGCTACTAGGAGGTGTCACACCGGCCTGGGAGAGGCCTTGTGAGGGGGGGCACTGAGGGACTCCAGTGGCAACTGGATTGGAGGGCATTGTGGTTCTTTTTTATTTCTTACTCTGGCTTCTGCAGTTGTGGGCATGACAACATCCCAGACACCTACTTCAACCCTAGGAAGACTTCTACTGGGGTAGAGGCCACCCTGATATCAGAGGTGATTCTAGTCCTACTTTGCATTTGTGTGGGGCTTTACAGGTAATAAAGCACCCTCACATTCAGTGTTTTATTTTAAAAGACTCTTCTTAATTACGCTGATTTGTATTTCTTCTTTTGGCTTTTATTTTCTGTAATAAACATTTAATCAAGAAGAAAATTACCCTTTTCTATGAAGGCAAGCAGAGGAGTCTCTTTTTTTAAGCTCTTTTAAAAGCAATGATGTCAGCCATTCTTTTGAGAGTCGGCCTGTGCAGGTGAATAGATTCTTTTCTTAGCTGAAATTATTTTTTGAAAGATACTGATTAAGGGCTGATTCTTGTGCTTGCTGTGCGTTTTAGTTTCTGTTTATTTCATCGCTCAAACATGACTCAAATTTCACGGCAAAAAGTCCATTCGTATCCACTAACAGTAAGTTGCACTGGACTTTTTTCAGTTTGTCTACCTCGTTTTTAAATACATGTTGGCAGGTAAAACACAGCTGAGGAGAAGCAGCATTTCAGTGGACCGAACAGATTAGGTGGATTGGAGTTTTGTGTTTGAAGAAGAAAAAGACGTGTCCCATTTGTACTAAGCGAAATCTGGGAATGATAATTTATCAACAATAAGAATGATGCTCTATCTGTTATAACAAAGATTAGGCTATTGACTGTCGATCACAATACATGTACTAAGTGGATCAGTGGGGATAGGACTCTGTCTGTGGCCCAGGAGCAGAGCAGAGCTTCCTGTAAACAGCAGAGAACCCAATAAATGCTGTCTGCACAAGGATTTAAGTGGAACATGATGGTAAGGAGGCCAGTTGAGTTAAACCAGATTCTGACCTCTCCAATTTAGGAAGAAGTTAGAGGGGGGAAAAACAGTTCTGAATTAATATATACGTGTAATTAATTTTTAAAAATAGTTCCTCTCTTTTGTTCTCTAGCAGATGAGTTTGTCCCATGCTTTTGTGGCTCTTATCCACCAGCTGAATTTGGGTGTGATAATTTAAATAAGACAAAGATTTTTAAATTTTGTTTGAACCAGAGGTGCGTCGTTTATTTATACTTTATGCACGAAAGGAAAAGAGAAGAATACCAAGTTCTTCTGGTAAACCAAAAAATAAAATAAGGAAATCTTACAAGTATTCCTTCAGGGAAAAAAAATCACAGATGCTGCTTTAAATATTATGAGCAGAACAGCAAATTATCAAGTAAGGCAACCAGTTAGAAAGTGGCCTTTTTAGAATTGAAAGGTTACATTTTACAGCTCCTCACCATGCTCTCTGAAGGCATCTCACAGATGTCTTAAAAGACTTCTTTGTTAATCAGAAAACAGGAGTTTATGTTTTTATGTGAGTTTCCACTCTGGGGAGCAGACTGAAATGAATACCTTAGTGATTATCCCAGTTTACCACTTTATCAGAAATAACTGTTTGAAGCAAGAAGTCCCTACTCCTCTGGAGCTGTAAGGGAAGAAGTGTTCTCCTCTTTTCAAGATTCTTTCTCCTAGCCAGATTCTCAGGATTGAGCAGTGAAATTCCATCGGCTAGCACAAAAGAAGAAGCCGAGATGCTTAAAGCTTACAATAAAGGAGAGGAAAAAGAAGAACACTTTTAATAAATGGAATTCTAGGCATGTGATACTCTGCTGCTACAATGTTTCTCTTTGTTGCCTCTTTGACAACACTTAATATGTTACATTTAGATAGTATAGGATCCATTATCCCTTGCTCTTGAGATTTCCTTCCCACCCTACTTCTAAATGCACCCTGGACCCCTGTTATTTACCATATAGGTAAGAGGGTTTATGAGGCATTTTTTAAAATAATTTTTAAAATTAATTAATTAATTAATTATTTAGTCTGCACTGGGTCTTAGTTGCTGGCACGCAAGATCTTTAGTTGTGGCGTGCAGACGTCTTAGTTGCGGCATGCAGGCTTCTTAGTTGCAGCATACAGGATCTAGTTCCCCAAACAGGAATCAAACCTGGGCCTCCTGCATTGGGAGCGCAGAGTCTTACCCACTAGACCACCAGGGAAGTCCCTATGAGGCATTTCTTATGTGACATTGCTCACACATTGCTGCCACGTGTCAATTATAATTCCCAGTATTATTATAGTACTGTTTTTCTTAAAGTTACACATTCCACCGAGAAATGAGCGGCACCATACTCTTAAAGGGCCATCTTTGGTGCAACGTTGGTGTGAAAACATTAGCTCCCCAAGGTACAATTCCATCACTGTCGTGGCTTAATAATCCAGGGACCGCCATATTTTTCTAATGGTTTCTATCTAATTCTTTTAATGATGATCAAGTGTAGGAGGTTAGGTTCCTGCCATACTCCAGACATTGAAGGAGGCTTTCTTTTTGCCCCTGTCTCTCCAACTGTCACAAGTGTCAACTCAGGTAAAGGGCACTGGTATTATTTTTCCCTCAGTGGCTGTGGCACTTGGGAGCAGATCCAGTTTTTAGAAATACGTCTTGCACATTGACAAGAAAGATGAAGAAAGGCTTTGTTGTTTTTTAATTTTCTGTTCCCATAGATAAGTACATAGCAGAGGTTATTAGGTAGGGCCTATTCTTTCCAAGGAGGGGTCAATCCTTGTCTTTGAGAGTGAGTCATCTTTATCTTTTGGTTAAGTTCTGGTGACCAGACAAGAAATCCTGGTGGAACAGAGCAGCAGCTTTCAGCCACTGAGATACTTGCTCACAGACATGCCCTATTGTACCGGGTCAGGGGAGGCGGGGACATAGTCTTTGATGACAGAGAGAAAGGCTGTGTCATCCTTCTCAGCCTCTGCATTGTGTGATGGGTTTCAAGTGAGGAATTAGTTCCCATCAAGAAAGTGCTGGATACCGCAAAAAAAAAAAAAAAAAAAAAAAAAGAAAGTGCTGGAGTCAGTCTTTGACAGAAACAGTGTTCTCAATATAGTAAGGCTGTGGTATTAGGACCTGGTTCAGAGATGAGCAAAGCCCAACTTTATTGTTTGAGGGCAAAGGCAGGGTTTTGGGGGGAAGACAAAATAAAAATCTGAGTTGGAACAAATATGGCCAGAGGTGAGACCTTGGAGACAGTTAGGAGGTGTTCCCGTGTCTCGTCCACAGCTGTAGGGTGGAACTCAGAGCAGTTTAGGATGATCATTGACTGGAAAGGTGCATTGACTTCTCCCCCCCAGCAGGCTGCGGGTGGAGTAGAGCGCCTTCCCACGTAGGCTCGGGGGCCACCAGGACTGGACCTCCCTGGGCAGCTTATCAGCACAAGTCTGAAACTCAAGTGGGAAGCACATTACCCATCTCTGAGTCTTGGAGGAAAACCGAGTGAAGGTAGAAGTTGTTGAGCAGTTGAGGCCAGTGTCTCCCTACCAGGGACGCTGTGAGTCTTTGGTACGTTAGTGTTAGTCGCCCACAGAACTGTAAATCCCTGCGGGAAGGTTGACATGACAGCGCAGACTGCTGAACCCTAAAGTGAACCCCGTCACTCGGCTTCTTGCACCTGTGCATGCAATGCGTCGACACCCTCTATCAGTGCTGCCCAGTGATAGAGCACAGCTGCATCCAGCACATCAACAGTCTGCCTTTAGAAGTCTCATAAGCCTACTCAGCCTTTTAGATGAAGGTCCCAGTTTTTTGTTTGTTAAAGCTCTCGTGTTCACAATCTATAGGTAGGGCGTCTGGCTGCTTCCGTCCAGTTTTTGCATAATCCTGCCAGGTTATTTTTCACAATTTCGTCTTGACATTTAACCACCTCTTCTGATTCTGAATGATACAGCAAATGTGTAGGGCCTTACAGCTTTATTTACAATCTGACCTGTAAATTGTGGACTCCAATTATAAGAAGACACATTTAATGTGCCAAATCCAGAAATAAAATATTTCAGGAGTCTTTTTGATGGTCATTTGTCAGCCTTGGTACATAGGTATCTTCTACATCTGGCGAGATTACTAAATGGTCACATGGAAATCATCGCCCTGTTTGAATAAGACAAATTTGAATATATTTACAAATGCCACCCCCCCTAAAGGGGATAGCTAAGCTGCTCTCTTTGTCTACATGCCCCCCTGATGTGAGCCTGACAAATAGTGTAGCTCATACAATGCTGTTGAACTCCACTGGGGAAATTGGAGCATACCACTCCTGTCGAATTATCCCTAGCATCCCCTTACATGTGCATGTACACAGCCATGGGCACAGGAACAAGATGAGGAAATTAAATCCTTTGGAGCTACTGAGGTGCTGTCTGGGGAATGCCAAAATGTCTGGTTACAAGGACTCCCTGCCAGCCTCCAAACGACCTTATACCATGGAGGACCTGATCTGGGACAAGTGCAGCATGGATAAGAGCTGCCAGAAGGGACCGGTCAGCCTGAAAAGGATGCCTGGTCAAAGACAGCCTGCACCATGTTATTCACCAAAGGGAGAATGTTTCTAAAATGGCCCCAACGTAGGGTAACACGAGGACCATTAGAAACGCGAATTCCTCCCCAAGTGAGGCGCCCTCGGTATTTTCACAGTTGACCACAGTCAGAACGAGGGTCAGAAAAAGAGTAAGAAGGAAAAGCAGCATTACATGTTGCACTGGGGGCAATATGTCTTGCCTTTGGACGTACCCTACAGAGGCAAGACGAATACAGATCCTTCTTTGTTGACAACAGTTTGCATCCAAGAGAATAATTTTCTTTTCTGTGAGCTACTAGTCTTTTCTCCTCAATTGTACACAAGTTTTTACTGATTTACTTAAATATACCTCGATTCACACATACATAACATGGTTCCAAACAGTATATATCAATGACAGTATATTATTTAGAGATTTTAAATTGTGGTTTTAAAATGTTATCAGACATATCAGATGCCCATTATATATCGATTGATTTTACCTTGTTAATTTGGGCTTCAAGAATAAGTGTTCAAAAATACCTAGCACATGACTCACAGGGATTGTGAGGTGATAAGGTGTGTTTTTTCCTATTTGAATTTTAATCTCTTTACAAGTCTTTAGGTAAATATAAATTATTAACTACCTCACTCTCAGTCCAAAGAGAATTAGGGATTTTAGAAAATAACATATAATTTACACTAACTAATGCAGTTGTTGATACTAAAAATTTTTCAGAGAAGTATGGCATCTTAAAACATTACTCAGCTAATGCAGGTCGTTTCATAGGCTAACGCAGTGTAATATTGTCTGAGATTTGTAAAAAGCAAATGATGAAGGTACCAGTTTCTTACGATGTAACTCGTTTTAGTTGTATGCTCATGTTTAGGGTTACCCACTCTTAAACAGTGGTCGGTAAGGAATTTAGGAAGTTCAGTTTAATGTAGCCTTTTGGCAGAAATCCCACTGCTTGGTATGAACTGATATGTGTAGGATCGTCTGTCCCTCCCCTGTCAGGTCTGTGGCGGCCGGGTTCGCATCTGTTTTATTTGTTGCCATCTCCCAGATGACCTCAGAGGCGCCTTGCTCAGAGGGGCTCAGGGAAAGGTGTTTTCTTCAGTGAAAGAGTGAACTGTGATCCTTTATATCCCCCAGCAGAGGGAAACAGAACCTTCATTTACATCCCCAAAGTCACTAAACAATATACGAAAGGATTTGCCCCAAGAGTATTTTAATAATTTAATTCTTCATGTGTCTTCCATGTTCTACTGGAATACCTTCTTTCTTGTTCTCAGTACAGAAGCTTTTTAAAGAAGATAAATAGCTTTTCAGTTTGCACCTGTATCTTGTTTCCAAACTGGGATTCTATAACCTGAGTGACTGTTTTGACTCTGGAAGTGGCCTTTTCCAAGCATGGGATTCTATAACCTGAGTGACTGTTTTGACTCTGGAAGTGGCCTTTTCCAAGCAGAAAACCAGTTTTCAAATTGGCAGCCCAACACATTTCTTTAACTTCTCCAATATATTTCTGCAAATTACAAAGTTTAAATGATGGCCCTTTTTCATAAACAGGGTTTCCTGGGTGGCCGTGGAGCCTGTACTTTCATTTCTCCCAGCCTGGAAATCTTTTCTTAAAGTGTCAGTACCTGTAAAATATTAAGAGTTTTGGTATGATTTCATAAATTTCTTAGGAGTCTTTAGAAGCCTCTTAAGATTTATGCAAGTATTTAGCGGTCCTCTTAAAAACAGGAATTCCTTTGCATTCAAGAAATGTTAAAGCCTTGACACATCATCATTTCCTAGAGATTCCCTGATGGTTTAGATCAGAGCACTCCTGCTGAAAGCGTATATTGGGTCAACTTCGATATATACATTTAATGTCTGCAGAAATATGCAGCTTTATAACCGTAAATCTGGAGTCCCTATTTGGGGGTTGCAGAATTCTCTTACATTCACCCTCTCCATTTCTCAGTTCACTTAAGCATTCACAGAGGAAAAGCAACATCTCATACCATCCGATAACAGGAGGACAATGATTATATTCTTAGGCACGTTTTACCCGCAGCCCCTTTCTTCTGAGCCAAAGAAAGGAGATTCACGTACCCTGACCCAGGACAGTGAGGCCGGTAAAGCGGTGCCTTTCTGCACACCTGCCTCACCAAGAGTTGAAGACGTGGAGAAGAAACCCTCTCCAGCAGGCAACCTGGTAGCCTCTCACTGATGGTTGCCTTTCCTCCAAGGTCAGGAGCCCTCTGTTATAGGAAGGAGGCCGCACGTGGCTGGGACCTGTCCCTCCTGAGCACTCCGTCACCCGCGGTTTACTAGCAATCCCGGAAACCCAAGGAGAGCAGAGTAAACCTCGTCAGAAGGCACAAAAGGCCTGCCTCAGATTAGGTTGACTCTAACGCAGTGCTGAGACACGGGGCAGGACCATTCTGCATTGTGAGGCCCTCCTGTGCGTCGTAGGCTGTTTTGCAGCACCCTTGACCTCTACCCAGCAGGTGCCAGATGTGCCCCTTCCCCAGCTGTGACAACCCATAGTGTCTCCAGACCTCCAGTCTGCCCGGGGGCGCCACTGCCTAACTCGGTCAGACCCGCACATGGGGTTCACCAGCGGGATGCTCCCCCTCAAATTCTGACTGCCTACACTTGTCTCAAGTCATAAAATTACACACCAACTCCATGTATTCTCTGGACCAATATAACCAACTGTGTCTTGCAGCAGCTGTAAAACAGTGACTGTGTGGATTCTCTGAGGAACACGAGAATCTTCCGTGGAGGGTATTCCAAGCAGGTCAGTCAGATTGCGGAAGCAGGCCAGCTCCTCAGCAAGACCTGATGGGCGTTACCTTTGCCCCTCTTTGCTGGATTATATTTATCTCAGCAAGGAGCCCCTGTCCTCTCTCTCTCCTCCCCATGCTGGTAGCTGTCCGGCTTGTCACACCAGTTGTTGATCTGAACGGGCAGACTCAAACTCCATCTGAATAAAGAATGTGTTAGTGTCTGCACTTAATTCAGCCTTCTGTATGAAGAGCAAAAGCCCCTCCTCTAACTAACCAGGAAGCCCTAAAATTTCTAGAGTAGGGAGGCTCAAGCAGGAGGGGATATGGGGATATATGTGTACGTATAGCTGATTCACTTTGTTATACAGCAGAAACTAACACAACACTGTAAAGCAATTATACTCCAATAAAGATATAAGAAAAAAGGGGGGATTAAAGGTGTTTTAATAATAAAAGATTTTTTTAAAAAAATTTAAAAATTAAAAAATTCTGTATCTTCAAAACAGAGATATCTCTTTAAATTATATTACTACGATGATAAATTATCAAGTAAGGCAACCAATTAGAAAAGCAAACTTTTAGAAATTGAGTCACATTTTAAATGAGTCAGAAATAATCTCTGGGGGCTTCCCTGGTGGCGCAGTGGTTGAGAGTCCGCCTGCCGATGCAGGGGACATGGGTTCGTGCCCCGGTCTGGGAAGATCCCACATGCCGCGGAGCAGCTGGGCCCGTGAGCCATGGCCGCTGAGCCTGCGTGTCTGGGGCCTGTGCTCCGCAAAGGGAGAGGCCACAACAGTGAGAGGCCCGTGTACCGCAAAAAAAAAAAAAAAAAGAAAGAATCTCTGAAGTCGAAATGTCTTAAAATACTCGTTTGGTAATAAAACAGAAGTATGTATCTTTACACACATTTCCACACTGAATAGCAGAGTAAGCTTGTGGTTCTTTACCAGAACTATAGCTTCTTAACCCAGAATAGTGTCTGCTTCTCTGCAGCTTTAGGAGCGAAGAAACATTCTCTCTTATTCTGAGATGTTTTCTTCACAAGCATCAAGAGTAAGCGCTGGCATTCTCCCGGTTAGCACTGAGCAAAGAAGAGTAGAGACTGGAGAGGCTTAAGACTCAAAATGTGGGGGAAGGAGCGGAAAAGAGCGGAAGAGGAGTTTTAACAAGTAGAATACGGGGCAAAGGATGTTTTAACAAGTAGAATACGGGGCAAAGGATGTTCTGGCTCTGCAAGGCATGCATGCCTTTCATCTCCACCTGGGGAGAACAGTGGCGTTCATGGCTAAGGGCGTGGCCCTGGAGTCAGCCTGGTTTGGGACGAAGCCGCACCCAGCCACTTGCTAGCTGTGACTTAAAGGAAGTCCTTTAACCCTTTCAGCTTGTTTGCTAATGTGTGAGATAGGAGGAGGACGTCTAGCCGTCAGAGTGCTTCTACCATGCGTAGCTTGGTGCTCCCGGATAGGTGAGCCCTCAGTACAAGGCAGTTCTGTTGTTTACTATGTTTATGCTGATTTCCTGGAGCTTCAGGCTGTGTTGCTGCTGCACTTCCCTTCCCTTCCCTTCCCTTCCCTTCCCTTCCCTTCAGCCTGCATCATCCCCACCAGACTCAATTCCCTCTGGTAGAGCTTTGGCTGTAATGGGTAAAAGCTCAACTTTTCCCATTTCCTCTCTCTTCCATCTCAACTATTCTGAGCGGCTTTTAATAAGCAACTCAAATCCAGTTCTCGCTTTTCTATCTGATTTTATTTTCCACCACTCCCCAGAATGTTCTTTCCATGTCAGACAGTGTAATGGTCTCACTGTGACTTCCAAAACTTCATTCTCACTTACCTCCTCCTGTGTAAACCCTGCCCATCCTTAAGGACCAGCTCCAGTCCCAGCCTCTTCAGACCATCTTGGTCACTGCAGTCCTTAGCCACTCGACATTTTTCAGGCACCTCCACATGCCCAGCAATGTGTAAGGTACCAGGAACACTAAAATGACTGGGGCATGGTCCGCACCTGCCGGGGATTCACAAAGCCTCATATGAGAGGCAGGCAGGTAATTGAGAAAGAGCTTCAGGTGCTGTGATGGGTTACCCTTGCCCTAGCTCCTTACTGAGCATCCTCAGCAGGATTTAATTATACTTTGTTTTCTTTGTACTTTGGTGGCCGAGTCTTACATCCCCAATAAGCTCTAGGCATAGGACTGAGTCACAGCTAGCACTTTGGAACATATGCTGGCTTGACCTTTAACCTCGAGGTGCATATGTAAAAGGAAGCTTGGTTGTTTGGCCTGTTGCAATGCGCCTCGTAAACTCCAAGACATAAATTAAAAAACAAAATCACTGATGCTGTTAAGCTCCTGGCCATCACCATAACCTCTTGGCGACTCGAGTGGTTTCTAGGCTTGTAGAACTCATGGAACGGTGCGTTTTTTAATTGGGAGGTTCTAACATGAAAATAAAGACTTGTCCTTTGAACTGAATAAAGTTAGCTTTATGGAAAAGTCTCTGCATTGTCCTCTTTTTTCTCTCTCTGTCACTGACCAGGAAAAGCATCATCAGAGCTCGGCATGCGCATTTCCTGAATTTCTGAGTTTCTGCCACCACCGAAAATTGAGAAAGCGCAAAGCCAGCCCAGTTCATGCTGGCAGAGCCGCCTCTTGGGTTTGGTGCTGTGCCCATGTCAGCGCCAGGAACCCACACAGTCGGCCCCTAACAGGAATAACTGTCCAGGTGTATAAGCTGCACCCAGTGGGATCCCGTGTGTCACAGGCTCTGCAGAATGTCCTGAATGGGCGCACACTTCCCTCCCACTGACATTAAACTGTATCTCATTTTTACATGGCTTGATAGTTTTCTGGCCTTTTTATTTGCGAGCTTCCCAAAGGCATGCATGAACTAGCTCTCCTTCCTCCTCTGCCTTATTCCCATGCCAGTCAGAGAAGTATTTCCAAGTCCTCTCATGTCACTAATACAAAGTACACTACCTAATTGCAGGGGGTGTCAGACCAGAGACTGGGTGAGATTACCACTAATTCTCAACTAGAGAGGACGCTTTCTTAAAGGGCCACCTCAGATTACTAGAGGGAGGCCTTCCCTGGGTGCTGGTATTATAGCAGGGAACAGACAGAAAGCCCTTCTTCTCATGGAGCTTACATTCTAGTCCTGTAAGAAAGAGCAACAAATGACCTCATTTTAGGTAGTGATAAATGCTATACAGACGCAGGATGGGATGGGATGATGATAATGACAGTTAGAATAAAGTCCAGTTGAAGTGTTCTTGCGGTGCAGAGAGCAGCCACGGCGGGCTCCACAGTGGTGTAGCTGCGAGCCAGGGAGCGCTTGGGGATGGCTGTCCGTGTTGGAGCACCGACAGCAGCCAGTACGTAGTTCTAGGCACAGCTGTAAACGCTTTAAATCTGCGCCGCCCAATATGGCCGCCCCTAGCCACGTGGGACAACGTAAATTTGAATTAAGTCAAATCAAAGTAAATAAAAAGAAAATTTCCTTTTCTCATACACACCAGCTACATACCAGGGGCTCAGTGTGTCATGAGCTTCACTGGACAGCAGAGAAGAGAATATTTCTATCACTGCAGGAAGTTCTATTGGATAGCGCCTCCTTATTTTTTATTTTTATTTTTTTGCCACGTGGGATGTGGGATCTTAGTTCCCTGACCAGGGATCAGACCTGTATCCCCTGCATTGTAAGCACGGAGTCTTAACCACTGGACCGCCGGGGAAGTCCCGGATAGCGCCTCTTTAGATCAACTCATTTAATCTTCACAACAACCCCGATAAAGTAGGTACTATTTTCCCATTTGGCAGTTTTCCCATTTGGGCAGTTATACATAACTCGCCCAAAGGTGCATCGTTAATAAGTGGCAGGGCTAGGAATCAAACTGGCTCCGGATCCAGAGCCCGGGGCTTCATCCCTACCTGCTGCATCGCTCTGGCTCATCCTTGAGGACAGCTCATCTCTGCAGCTTGCTTCCAGCTGGACTGCAGCCGATGGAGATAGTTACCCCTTGGTAAAGTCTTGTCACTGGAATGCTTTAAGATTCAGCTAAGAGAAATTCTGAGCCAAGGGTTAGATCTTTCCTAATAAAAGTGTAGACCTACGTTAGCACAATTTCTCCCTCCTTAAAAAGAAATGGGAAGAGGGAGCTACAAAGCACCAGGAGGATACCCAGTTTGTGTGTGATCTCCATAAGGCTCTTCTGAGCTCTCTATGCCTCAGTACATAAGGTTGGGAAGATAGCAAGTACCTGTCTCAGAGCTGTTGGATTTGATGAGAAGGCACGGACAGCACTCAGCGCAGTACCGACCGAGCACATGGTACGCTAGGTAAGTGGCAACTCTTGTCACTGTCAGCATCGTCACTACTGCTGCATTCTGTAGCGGCCACACCGGGACGGAACGTTCCACAGGGTACAGAGAGCACCCAGAACTGACACCTTCTCCCAGAGCTGGTTCCAAACTCCACACGTCTGGAGGCAGAGGAGGTGCCAGCCTTTGGAAACAGATTTGCATGTGGCTCATGTACCTCATGTACACTTAGGCAAAGGTCTTACTCCTCTGAGCCTTAGTTCCGTAAAAAATGGGTATCGTATACATACAGCTGATTCACTTTGTGATACAGCAGAAATTAACACACCATTGTAAAGCAATTATACTCCAATAAAGATGTTTTTAAAGTATGGGTATCGTACCTCTCTTGTGTGATTGTTTCAAGAATTAGGTGGTTACCTATGAGCCTGGCACAGACACTTGGTAAATAATAGCCGTAATGTCGAATGTGAATGATTTTCAGCTTTTCACAATTAAAAAAAATGCCTTTGAGTATGGTCTAAGTGCCTTAGACCAACCCAGAGGCTGTGTCAGGGTAGAGTGGGGGAGACGGAACAGGTCTATCTGTCACCAACACCATCTCCATCAGCAAGCTCACTTTAAACTGCGGTGGTCACACCCTAGAAAGGCAGGGTAAAGCCAGCGGAAAAGCATCTTGGCATAGATGTTTCGCTGAGATGGAAGCTGCTTCACACCCTCCCACACAACCAGCAAGAAACCGTGTGATCTGAGGTGACCATCCTGCCCATTATGAAAAATGGGAGGAGAAACAAATTCCACTGGCTCCCAACGACCTGACAGACACCACCAGAACTGGATCAACTGGAAGAAGCTGAAACACCCAGCCTCAGAATTTTGGACTTCAAATGGAAAATCTGGGCACTCTAAACCAAAATTGCCAAGTTCCAAAAATACGGATACATCGTATGCTTATTATTAAAAGTATCTAAATTAAAGTGGGCCCCGAAAGAGTTTCATGATTATAATTAATCCCATTGTGGGAGTATGAGGTCAAATACGAGAGAAAAACAAAACAAAGGCTGTCATACAAATGGAAAACGCGACAGAAGTGCAAAAGAAAAATAGTGTCAAGGACAGGAAGAGTGAGAAAATACTGAATTGCATCCCCTTCTTTGAAAATTCCAAATGAATATAAAATGCCGTGATGGTTTTCTTTCCCCAATTTCTTCTGCTGTCCTCCCACAGCTGACAGGTAATCTGTGAAAGACAACTGCCCTCCCTCTTATTTTACCTCTATTTGTTTTTAGTTATTTCTACTGGCTAATGTACGAATGGCTCATTTATCTAATATGATCCAAATTTGGCTGCAAAGACAAACCCTAAATTACCTGCACAGCACCTGCATACCTTGCCTCATTCTCACTCTTGTCAGCTTCATCTGGATCTCAGTATTGCTTGTTTGTTTTAAATGCCAGACCCTGTTAATAGAGCAGTATTCTGTGGGGGAGGTTTTCTCCTCCCCTGGAACTCCATGCGTGACTTACTAAAGAAGTGGAGTATAGGATTCTGGGAATTCTCCTGGCCCCTGACACAATAAAAGAATCATTGTGAGTAGAGAGAACTTTATGGGAGTCACCCTAAATGTCATCAGTAAACGTGCCTCATTTATCCTACACGGCACAGGAAGCTCACAGAAAGGAAACTTTTAAAGATGTGGATAATGTATGTCGGGACTGTCAGAGCGGTAGATGGGCAACCGAGAGGCCAAGCATCCTTAGGCGGACATGCTGCAGCCATCAAAAACGTTCTAGGAAGCGAAGATCCAGGTAAATGCCTTTTTAAAAGAATAGGTTTGTCGTCTTCTAAAAATATTTGTACTCCAGCTGTTATTCCATAGGGAAAAAAGTCCCATAAAAATATTTTATCCCTGAACACCGGAGGGTATGTAATTACTAAAACTGAATGCTTGGCCCTGGTTCCTTTAGTTGCTGAATTGACTACCGTTGGACTGTTTTAATGATTTCAAAGCTCTCTACTATCCTTCTTCTGCCAACCTGTCTGAAATAACTCGTGTGGGTCCCTTTTGTAGAAGGGCAAGTCGGGAGGTGTCTTGTTTTTGCTTGACTGCCTAGCCAAATTGTAATGCTGTCCAAGATGACACGGCTGGAACCGGGCAGAGTCCTTTCTAGAATAGCACGAGGATAAAGTCTCTTTTCTCTGTCAGTGATCATCTTAGATGCTTAGTGAGAGTTTAGCTAAATATGTTCTATTAGCACTAATGAAACAACCGACTAGTTTACTTTAGTATAAGTAATAAAGGAAAAGTATGGCTAAATTAAAGTGTATAGAGCTTTGGTTAACAATACCTTTCTTTCCGGGGACTTCTCTGGCAGTGATTTAAGACTCCATGCTCCCAATGCAGGGGACAGGGGTTCGATCCCTGGCCCTGGCTGGGGAACTAAGATCCAGCATGCTGCACGGTGCGGCCAATAATAATAATAATAATACCTTTCCTTCTTTTTGGGGCCTAATTAGTCAGGCGCCCAAAGTGGATAAAAGAAGCCCCTATCAGTTAAATCAACTGAGATGGTTCATCCGTTTGGCAAACCATAGAGAGAGAGATTTTTAAAGCAAGTGCACACCTCTCAGCCTCGGAAATACAGTTTAGGGTAGTGATTGTCGAGCGCTAAGACTTGAGAAGTAGCTCCTATTTCGTCAGTGTAAGAGGACAGTTTGGCATTTGGGTCACCATACCTTTTCGTCATCAACCAGCAGACAATTAAAATCTGCAGTAATCACAGTCAGCTGTAGAAATGGAAACACTAATCAGATATGACCTGCTAATTCTCCTTTCCATTTAAAGGCAGATGTCACTCGGTAGAGCTATTTGTGTGGGAAGTCTTGAGATTTTATATGTCCCTAAATTACTGGCTCAGGCTCATCTTGGTAAAGGACAAGGTTGTCAGGAGCTCACAAATGGCATCTCTCTTTAGTTGCAAATGTTTCCTGCCCTCGCTTCTGAAATGAGGCGATTTGGGTGATCCCGGGCCGGGGGCGGGGGGCAGGGGGCAGGCCAGTCAGCTGGAGGCTGCCCAGGAAGGGCAGGAGGGGGATGCAGGGAGAGCAGGAAGGGCCAAGTGGCGCCACCACAGACCCGCCGGCCACCTGGCCACCCCCTGCCCTAGAAGCAACTTCCCTGAAACAGGAAGTGCTGAGCTGACTGTGTGATGACATGATGCCCGGGATGGCAGCCCCTCACAGCCAGGAGATGGGGTGCTGGTGCGCCTGCCTCCTGGGGTGGGGTCTGCCACAGGGCATGAGCACTCTGGCCATGAAGTCGCCCGGTTTCCTGGGAGGCCCTGGGCACTCCCAGAAGGCACTGTGTGATTTCAGACCATGGGAGTGCGTGTGTTTCTCTGCCTGGCCACGGCCCACTCGGAGGCACTTTTAGACAACCTGAAACACAGACTTGCTTTCTTCCTGAGACGTTTACACACAGAGGGACCGAGCCCCTACCAGTGTACAGACACGTGACATGGTTTTTAAATAGAAGTCAAATAGAAACTCTTAAAGTATGAGATAATCAGACTGTAGAGAAACACGGTTCATAAATCCATCACGCACGCCTCCAGTGACTGCAGCCTTCCCAGACAACCACATATCGCGTTTCCCTGTCTAATTGCTGATGCCTCTAATCACATCTATTACAACTTTAATGTTAGGCTGTACATTCTTTCAGAAGGAAATGGCTGTCAGTGTCTAAAGAATTGTGATGAGCTTTGTATTTTATGACGGATAATGTCAGAGAATTACAGGAATGTACAATGCATGGGGGTGGGGAGGTGCTCGAGGGCTCGTCATGATCATTTTCTGCCTATCTCGGAGACGCTAAACTGTTGCTTTTATAAAAATTGCCTTCCCGTTAATTCTCCTTGGTTCTGGTAAAGCATCCCAAGGCTACCCTGGAACAACATCACTAAAACATATGATACCACTTTGCTAGTGGATAGTTAGTGGTCATGTTTTGTAAGAGAAACTGCTTTATAGTTTTTTCTGGCTATAAAGTAATATATTTTCATCATTAAAGAAGCTTTAGGTAGTACCAAAATAGAATTTTTTAAAGTAAAAATCACCCACAATCCACCATCTAGAGATAAATGCTTTTCATGTTTCATTGTGTATACTTCTAGAATTTTCTCTACTTGTATCTACAGAAACATGATATATACAGCTTTTAATATACTCTTTTGACTTAACCTATTATAGATGTACTTCGTTGTCAATAAATATAGATCCACATTATCATTTTTAATGATATCGTAGTTGAGATGTGCCACGCTAACTCCTCACTGGCAGACATTCAGATTACTCTGTGAGGTGGTTATCTTGCAAAAGATGCTTTTCTTCTTTTGGCTTCTACTGGCGTTCTCCTCTTTTAGGTTTTAGAGACCAACTATTAAAAGGTGATGTGCACTGCCCACCCAGACAGAGAACAGGACCCCAGAAAGCATCTCCATCTGAAGTTCCCACATTTGGACGAGTGCAAATTTAGTTCAGTTACCACTTTATCGCAGCAGACCAGACACATGCTAAGTGTTTTATCTAAGATAGCTCATTTCATCCCCCCAGTCACTGTGTCTTGTAGGTACTGTTATTGTTCCTCATGTTATGGGAGAAGAAGGTGAGGGCACAGAGAGGCTGCAGCTCGAACGTGGCTGAGTCCGAACCGGAGCCCAGGATCCTGACTCCTGTGCTAAGCTCTTGACCCGCCTATTGTATTAGTTTTAAAAATATCCCAATTGCTTAAGAATGAGTAATAAACAAGATTTTTTGTCACTTCAAAAATAATTGCATCTTTTGCTTTCAGCGTTTTTTTACTTCCACGTTTTAATGGTGTTCATTCTTTTTACCAGAATGTTTTTGGAGTGATTGTAGAGCGCTTACGCTTCCTTGAAATGCTGTCCTTTTTCTTAGGGTCCTAACTCTTTGGGATTCTCAAATAACTTACCAGCTGAACTTCTTAAATACGCGTGCAAGTAGAAGTAACAGGGTCGTGCAACTTAAAACACTTTCTTTGTCCAGGATTGTTGTGAATTCAGAATAACATCAGGCTTCATTTTTCAGAGATGGTTAAGTTTCCTTTCCTACAAGCAGGTATTTTAGATTGAGAGTTGATGGCCTAATTAGCCGTCCACCTTTTTTTAGCTTCTTGTAGAGTACTATAGATTGATTCAACGTAGGAAGTAGGTTTTACTGTCCCTTAGGGTGCCTGATTCTGCCTGACTCTCTTTATTCGCTTCCCTGAATGGCTCCTCTCCAGTGAAAATGGAAAAGGCCAGCAGAAAATGCTTGTGTTTGCTTTTATGTTGCCCTCTTTGGACGTAACTGGAATCCTTTGCTAGCTCATTTCCACACTTAGATGATGTTCAGGAAATACTCTAGTGTGGGGATAAGTAAACAATATTTATATATTGATCAATATTTACATAAAATAATATAGGTAACAATTATTGAGCACTTACTACATGCCAGACACCATAAGTGATTGCATTTAGCACGTAACCCTTTAAGTTAGATATTACGATGGTTTAGGTGACAAGATAGGGTTCAGATTTAACCCCAAACACTCTAGCACCTCAAGACCTCGGCCATTCTGCTCTTTTACCCCGTTGTGCTAAGCAGATCTTTTCTGGGCCACAGGTTCTTGATCTTGAAATAATGAGGTGTTGGAATAGTTGATTTTGAAGGTCTCTGCCACCCTCAACATTTCCTGAGTCCACGAATCCACTTAGGACACCACCTCCCTGCTGGGAACCATCTCGTCTCCTCTTACATTTAATCACTACACTTGCCTTTGTCCTCTGGCCAACCTTCATTTACTCCGTGACAGTGCTTCAGCCAGAGGACACCAGAGCCACACAGACAGTTCCCACAAAACAGCCACAGAGGTCCTTGCGCGCAAGACGCTTGCCGGGCCCCAGGCCCTGCGAGCACGCGCAGAGGCAGTGGGACGCCAGTCATTCTGACGGTTCACGGCATGAGAACCAGATGTGAATGGGTTATAACTTATTCATGACTAGGATCTAAAATAGCTTGTTATAACTAATTCACAGCACCACGTGAGTACTGGGTGTACTATTTTTTTTTCAGATTCTAAAATTATTACCCTATTTCCACAAGCTTTGTGTTGAGAGAATAGATAAGTCTACTTTTGATTGCCCAGGAACAAAGAAGTGTCCCATTTTTAAATGGTGAGACCTTTTCCTATCAAAGATATTCCATTTCTTTTAGCCTAAGAAATGTGGTCCAGGGATACTTTAAAACATTGTTTCTGGCGTATGAAGAAATTACAGGATGAGGTCATGTTCAAACCAGTGCTGCTGCAGTGCTTTTTGGTTAATGCCACGTAATTCTTGTTGAGATCTCCAGTCGGTACCATCGGGGAGCCGTATAAAAGTAACTGAAGCCCGTACGTAATTCAGGAGTTCAGACACGAAGGAAGAATGGGGGCTCATTAGGCGGGGGGAGGTGGGGGGCGGGAGGTGGTTTGCCAAGAGCAGTGCGGATTGCGGGAACCAGTGTGCAGAGGCCCCGTGCTGGGGCTGCGGCAGACGCCAGGGGTGAGAGGGCAGCAGTGTAGGTGGTATGGGGTGAGGCCGGGGCAGGGGTGGGCAGCTGAGCAGGCAGGGCCACTGGGAACGTGGGGCTTGACCCCAAGAGCACCAGAGGGACGAGGCAGCGGGAACTAAGATCCCGCATGCGCATGGCGTGGCCAAAAAAAAAAAAAGCAAGACTTGTTGGTGAGTCTTTCTGCCGAACTGGGTGGTCGGCAGGGCCTTCCTGGTCGCTGACTGTCCCAGCTGGAGCGTAGGGAGGGTGGGTCCCACCTCCTTGAGCGGTGCAGCTCCAGGCTCGCCCCGTGCTGCGCTGGGGGACGCTGCAGCCCTTCCCGCCGAGAGCCTGCTGCAGAGGACTGCGCACATCCCCCCAGCTTCAGAGCGCTGGAGACCGTGTGCATGCTCTGTGGAGAGCATCTGGACTCCTGCCTGAAGGTGACGCCCACCCCGCCCTCCAGATTCTCACCCACAGGGTCTGAGGGCTAGGAGCAGCCTCAGGGCTCGGCGGCAGCATCTCCTGATTTACGTTTTCACTTGTGGGTAGGACGTTCCTGTTTTTCCTTGGGTGTTTGTGAGAACAAACGACGTAAGGGGTGGGGAAGCACTTTGTGCTCGCGCAAGCGGAGATGGTCCATAAATAAGATCACGATGTCATCAATTATACATTAATGCCCCCAAAGGGAGGAAAGGACATTACTTTGAATTGGGTTGAGAACTGGACGTGAGCTACTGACAGGCAATTTGTCCTCATGCGGATACAGAGCAGACCCAGTGAGGTCGGGGTCCTCACGTCTCTCTGAGAACCGTCATTAAAAGCACGTTGTCACCACGAGGTGATGTTAGTATCCCTGCCCGCTCCGGGAAGCCGTCTCGGCCAGGTGCCGACCTCTATAGAACTTGGCCCTTTTCAAGTGTTAACTTTCTGACCATATAGAGGGAACAGTAAATCCACAGAAATTTAATGTCTAGTGAATTTGCCACGGGAAAAAACATGGATGTGGCCTAACCTCCGAGTCACGATCAAGGTAACCTGCCCCACGGGTGGTCTTGCTTTGAGATGCCCACGCCCTTTGCTTTTGCCAGGGTTCCACGGGAGGAAGCGGGCAGAGTGGGGCTTGCCCTCTGGCTGCCGCCGTGGACGGAACCCCATCCTCCACAGTGAGGGCTGCATCTCCGGGGAGAGAAGAGGGCCCGTGTCCAGACCACACTGCCTCTGACCGAGCAAATCACTGTAAAATTGCCGATGGCTCCTGATGACACTGAGACACGAAATGGGATCGCCTCGAGACAAGAAGCTGCAGTACAAAGAGCCCACAACATGGAGCATATGCCCTTTCGACAGGGAAAGTGCAGTGTTTTGTCAGCCACGCTTTAGGGGTGTCGCCCTGCACTACTGGCTGACACACGGCTGAGAGGGCCTGAGTGCCTTTCACTCAAGCAGGAAGCGCTATTCGTCTGCGGCAGACGCCTGCACCTCACCTTCGTCCATCGCGCTGACCCTTTCAGGGAGGGGTCCTGAATGCTCCTTCACGTCTCTGGCTCCCATAGCCAGAGATTCTGAGTCACGCCTCCCAGGACGAGCTCCGCCCCTTCCTCCCTATTATCTGCATCTCTCAGCCGTGTCTCCTTGGCCTGAACGGGATGCTTCTGTAGCTTCATTCACGTCAGCTTCTGGGAAGGACTACGTCGTTGCAGTGATTCCACGTCATCAGTAACTAATGAGAAGACATTAAACCATCACCTTGTTTGAAGCAGCAGCAACTCCCTGTCCTCAGCAAGTCAGTGATACTATGTACCCTTCTGAGCTGATGAGAAAATACTGTAGTAATTTGGATCCCATCTGGAGGTGTGACTTGTTTCCTCGGACCTAAGTGGACCTGTCTCGTGCATGTATATCCAACAACCAGAGAAGGCCCCACACAGATGGCATCTCCTCCTCCGGGCCTTTTAAGTCAGCATATAGAGTGTGGAAGAAGAGAGACCAGCCTCCAAATGGAATATCACGGGGCTGAAAAACCCTTGTCCTCTGGTTGTCAGGGCTCCAAACGGAGCCGTCAAAGCTCACTTGCCGGCTTTGCACATTACATAATCGCGCTCCTCTATTCACCTCATGTTCCTTCTTCCCCAGACTGCCTGCCCAGGCTAATGGGAAGCTTCAAGGGCACGCTTTTATTTCTGTAGTTATGACGGTGAATTAATGAATTACAGATTTAGTGCCATTCAAGTCGCCGACTCGCCAAGGCAGTTAGAATGTGAATACTTATTTAAATCATATTAAATTTGTTACAAATAAAATTTAATACCAAACTGTGATGGGACTGGGGTGCCTGCTGAGGCCACATGTCCCCTCCCCTCGCTGCCCCCCACGGTAGGTCACAGAACACATGTTTATTTCTGGTCTCGGCGACACCTCATTTTGTGCCGTCAGTGCCGGACAAAACCGTTTTGCAGTTTTAGCACATCATGCTTTCTCTGTGCGAGGCATGCCTGTAAGTTAAGCCAGAAGCTCGTGGAAGCAAAGGCTCTTCAGCCCTGAGGGCCTCAAGCTCCCCTGGTGCCGCACCCACGCTGGACAACCCGGCGCTGGGGCCCACTGGGTTAGCAGGTGCTGGCGGTGGGCCTCCTGGGCGCCAGGCACCGTGCGAGGGCCCGGGGTACAGCGGGGACCGAGCCTGCAGTCTGTGCGTGGAGGCGCGAGACCGTTAACTAGTTGTGGGCAGGCCGTGAAGGCTTAGAGTGCGTGACCTCGCCCGGCCCGGGGGCCAGGGCTTCCGGGAGGAAGTGAACTTGGGCCGAGAAGTAAAGGACACGCAGACGTTGGCTCACGGGAACGGTGGGCCCAAGGGAGGACCCGAGAGGAGCACTCCGGGCAGAGGAGCCCAAGACAAGGCCCCGGGGTGTGGAGGCGAGGCCCAGCCAAGGCCCTGGAGGCTCACCTGGAGGCTGGCCCATGTGGACCAGCCTCACTCAGAGCCGTGGGAGCCCCCGAAGATTCTGTGAAAATCACTCTGCTACGATGTGGGGACGGAATCGAGGCGGCGAGAGAGGACAGAGGGAGGATGCCGCAGCGATTCAGGTGAGGGTGGTGTGGCTTAGGTGTAGAGACGGAGAAAAGCAAGTGGACTTGAGAACTGTTTTCCAAGTAGGGTCACCAAGACACAGCGGTGGACGCTCCAGGCCGCTGGGCAGCGAGGGGGCAACTGTACACCCAGCTCGTTCTTCACCCTTCCAGACCCACTAAGTTCTGGATCAAACGTAAATTGTTCTTTCTCGTCAATGGCAAACCCCTGAAACACAGGCTCTGCTTTCTCCATTAGCCACCAGGAGCGCAGATTTGGGTCCATCCTTCTAAAGAGGAGAACAAGGCATCTCCTCCGGCGTGGCCACTTGCGAAGCCCATCGTAGCGCCTGGGAGTTGATGTTCCCGGTGAGACGACGGAATTGATGCCAGAGTGACTGACTCAGGTCTGCTGAGCAGAAGGAAACATGGGCGTCTCTACCGGAAGCTCCAGAAGCGGTCCTGCATCTGCCTCCGTTCGATGTCGAGGCTGTCCAGCTTTCGGACACTCTGTAGCCCTTCACGGATCACGCCCCGGACTTGCCTTGTTCCGGGCTGGCTCCTTTGTTAGGTCAGCGTCCTCCTCCCAAGGCCACGTGCTGACCACACAGGGTCGGGATCTCAGGCACCGTGGGGCTCCAGTTAGAATTAGTGTCTGGCCCGGCAGCCCCATACAAGGAACTTGTGGCTACAGCATGGAGACAATTCCGGGGAGGAAACCTTCCTCGCTCCTGTGGAAAGGCTGCTCTCAGCTCCCCTGAGGAAGGCTCTGGTGGATGGAAACTCAGCTCTGGCATGGCCTGCAGCCAGCTTTTAGGTAGAGCTCAAGGCCTGGGGAAATCTGATCTTCCTTGCATAGAAACGATCCTGTGTTTACTCAACCAGTTCCCTCTTGCTGGATTTTGAGTTGTCTCCGGTCTTTTCTGACTGTGAACTGCCCTGTAGTGACCGTCCTCCTATAGCTACACCTTCTCACACAGAGGCCACCATTTCCCCCTGGTGGATTCCTAGAAGTGGAACCGCTAAGTCAGACGGAAGATAAATTCTAAGGCTCCAGATACACTTTGCCAGATCGCCTCCGGTAATAGGTGCAGTGAACACTCCCACCCAAAACTGCGCTGTTTCTTCTTCGTCACAGCTGTCTCTCGCCAGCTTCTCCCCTGACAGGCGTGTCCCTTCCAGGACGTGTCCGTGTGCACCCTTCGCCCAGGCTTTGTCCGGCACATTCTCTGTCCTTCTCTGCACTCCCTCACTTTCCTTTCCTCCTCCAGCCTCCTCGTGTGAATGAAAACACGTGTCCTGGGTTCCAGGTACGCGCCGTTCTTAGCTCCAGGCCTGGGGTGTAAATTATCTGTAAGCTGCGGGGCTTACAGGTAACAGACAGTGCTTGGTGTCGCCCGGCGTGTTGCCACCTCCAGAGCGGACCCTCGTGCCACCCTGCCACACGCCCGCTCACCGGAAGCCCTCTGAGGGGTGGTATTTCCTTTGGGGTCGCTCGTTGGCCCAGCAGATTAGGAAAAAGGCACCCGAGGCTCCGTACTCACAGGAATAATTTATAGGCAGATAATCCACATTTCATCCTCAGCCCGTTTCAGTGCCGTGCAAGGCGTCTTGAATGACTGGGCTAGCTTTTACAGAACGGCCAACTGACTTTGCCACATTTCTCGAGTTACAGCGAAGGCCCTGAGCGAGTGGCTGGTGATGGAGGATGGAAGTAGGCGGCGGGGGCGGGGGGTGGCGGACGGCAGGGTCTGGGTCCGGCCTCCAGACGCCTGCAGCCACCACGTGGCCCCGTGAGATGGTTCTCAGGAGATTCCCGAGGAAAGAAGGACTTGGGGGGCTCTCAACTCTGTGAGGTCCCGGGGCTTCCCTCCGAAACGCCACGCTCGTCGTCCTCCTCCTGGCCCGCCAGCTCTAGGTTCCAGTCCCCCGCGCCCGCTTCTCCTGAGCGGGGGCAGCAGTGCTTCACCTCCTCAGGGAAGTCTGTCAAGGGAGGTTTTGCTCTCAGTCTGTTGAAGTCGGGTAGCCCATGGAGAGCCTAGGATTTGGAATCAGGGAGCCGTCTGCATCCGGAGCGGGGCCTCACACTGCCCTCCAGCCCGCAGGGCCAGGGAGGGCAGGCGGCGTCCTCTTCCAGCCCGCCACCCCGAGACCCTCGTTGTCGGGGACAGCCACCAGGCCCTGTGTCCCCCGCAGGTCATCTGGATGCCAGCATGGCGACCGCAAACCTGGAGAACCAGTTGCACAGCGCGCAGAAGAACCTCTTGTTCCTTCAGCGGGAGCACGCCAGCACGCTCAAGGGGCTGCACGCGGAGATCAGGCGGCTGCAGCAACACTGCACAGGTACGGGGGCCCCAGCGAGCTCCGGGGACCAGGGCGGGGGGCAGTCCCAGGCCTGCCAGGGCTGTAGAGCAAAGCAGGACCTGTCATCGAGGTCACCTCGCACTGGCTGGCTCAAAAGCTGTGCGGGGTGAGTGAGGAGGGGGCCGCCTTCTTCTCTCTCTCTGGTTAACCCTGTCATCTCTGGGGTCCATTTGAATGCGTCACCTCGTCCTCTTTGCCAAGGCCACACGCACAAGCGTAAAGCTGTGAAGCCAGTTCTCAGCTTACTGAGGACCTGAAGGATCCAGGTGCAATGGTTAGAAGTTACCGTGCGTCTTGGAACCAGTGACCAAAGTGTGCTACACAGAGCAAGCTGCCTGCTAATTGTGGGTGCTGGAGTGTGTAACGGGGAAAAGAAGGGCCCCCCCCGAACCCGAGTAAGGACAGTGGCCGCTGACAGTTGCTCTTCTCACTCTTGCCTCTGATGCTGTTCGGGCAGGACTCGCAGGCTGATCGTGCGTTTTCAGAGTTGATGAAGGTCTCGAAATATACTGTAATCATACAAAATTAACATATATGATCTCCTTTTTAGATTTAACGTATGAGCTGACACTTAAAAGTTCGGATCAGACAGGTAAGAACTCCCTTCCCAAAAGCTGATGCTTCCTGTTGTTTCCTGTTGAGGCACACATTGGTCCACCTGCTTTCACTAATTACACACGTAGAAGAAAACACACTTGCTGTGAAGAGTTGCACGTGTGACCAGGGCTCTCTGAGGAAAGGTGGGAGGGCAGTTTGGACCCCTCGGTGTGTCGGTGGGGTGGGAGGGGTGAGTGCTTTTATTTCCTTCTGATCGACACACGTACTTGGAATGCCTGTTCTGTGTTCTTCTGGGTTTTCTGATTTTTTTACAGTGAGTATGTGTCCCTTCTGTAATCAAGAAATAGATGTGATTTAAACCGGAAGGAAAGAGGAGATGGAGCGGGGTGCCACCTCCTCTGTGTCCGTGGAGCTTAGCACAGGACCTGGCACAAAGTGTGTGCTCTCTACAGACTGGTTGGGCGAGGGGTCACATTTCTGGGTGGCCCCCAGAGCAGCGCTGAAGGTCTTTCTCTAGACTCTAGTCCCAGAAATGCTCCCCCAAAACCAGAATCCTCAGGGACCCCCAAAACTATCAGCCTGATGGCAGCTGGAGCAGAGGAGACAGAAGCCGGGGCCTCTGTGGCCTGTCCCAATAGCTGCTCCCCAGAACAGGGTGAGGCTTTTAAAAGTGTAGAAACCACACTTGAGTCGAGATGACTTTTTCTAAACAGGCCTCACACGAGCAGTAACTATTCACGAGCGTGTCTAGGTCCTCGTGACTGTTCCCCTGAGCCCGAGAGCACCATCCAGCACTGACTTTCCATCTGCGCTACCCGTGCCACGTCTCCTAAGTGTGCCTTCCGGGAGCCAGGACCCCCTTTTCCTGTGTGTGGTGGATGAGGGGCCTGGGGACGGGGTTCAGGAGAGCAGGATGGCCACCTCCAGTCGGGGACTCCAGCCCGCACCCCTGCCATCCATGTCACCGAAATCAGCCTGTCCTTACTTCCTGTCCCCTCTGAGCCCATGCTAATCTGTAGAAACACCATTCTTGCCCTATAGCCTCTCCAGGCGTGGTTCTCAGCCCTGAGTCCCAAGGCCACCCGCCCACCAACCCGGCCCCTCATCAGGGGCTCGTGGTAACAGCTGGCATGGGGCATCTCCTGTGGGGGGGCAGAGCGCAAGCCTCTCAGGTGGGCCTGGTGCCCCGCCCAGGGGTGGAAGCACACGCAGACGCGGCCCTCGGAGGAGCCGTTCGGCCCGCATCCTCATCTGAGAGGCACCCACAAACACTGGTTCCGGCCTCACTACCAGGGCCTCCTACCTTCACGGACCACCCGCCCCGTTCAGCCGCCCTGCACCAGCGCGAGCACAGCCAGGGAGAGTCTTGCCGGAGGGCGGCCTATGTGGTGTTAGGGGCAGGCCAAGGACCAAGGTAGGGCCTGAGCTCAGGCCCAGGGATGCCATGCTCTGAGAGATGCAGAGAGGGGACCCGTGTCGGGGGAAAGGTGGCAGCCTGGCATCCAGTCTCCTCCGCAATTTCAGAGCTTTGGTGCTCTAGACATAAAGGAAGTCTACATTTGCCTTTCCAAACCGTGCTTGGAATGGCGCAGACAGATGGCTCTGCTAACAGTTTAATCCTCAGCCTTTGGAGAGGTCTAATACTCTGAAATTGCCCATTTTAACGTCGGCATTTTTGAAATTTGGAGACATCCTTTTACGCAATAAGCTGGAGAGCTGGATGGGGCCTCAAAGACCGCCTGATCTCCTACCCTTTCCTGGGGGGAGAGGACACGGAGGTGGCACGAGCGATGGGGGTCCTACCCTCCGTGTGGCCTGTGGGCACCGCACCCATCTTGGCCAGGGGAACCGCCACCGTGGGGAGGGGAGGCCGGCCTAGACCCCCGATCCCCGCACACAGAAGGTCTCCCTGCCCCCCAGGGCCTGGCTGCCCTGCCCTCGGGTTCTCACTCCGCTCCCTCGGCTTGGCCTTCCAGGAGACGGATCTTCTAGAAGCAGCGAACTCAAGAAAAGATGTGAAGACCTGGAGGCTCAGCTGAAGCTGAAGGAGGACGAGAACAACGAGCTGCTGACCGAGCTGGAGCAGAAGAGCGCGATGGTCGTCGTGCTGGAGAACAGCATCAAGGAGCGCGAGAGGCGGTACTTGGAGGAGCTGAAGGTGAAGAGCCACAAGCTGGGCGCGCTGAGCAGCGAGCTGGAGCAGCGCGCCGGCACCATCGCCTACCTGACGTCGCAGCTGCACGCCACCAAGAGGAAGCTCCTGAGCTCCGGCGGCACCTCGGACGGCAGCCCGGCCGGCAGCCCCGCGCTGGCCAGCTACAAGCCGGCCCCGCCCAAGGACAGGCTGCCCGAGACGCCCCGGCGCCGCATGAAGAAGAGCCTCTCGGCCCCGCTGCACCCGGAGTTCGAGGAGGTCTACAGATTCGGGGCCGAGAGCCGGAAACTGCTTCTGCGGGAGCCGGTGGACGCCATGCCCGACCCCACCCCGTTCCTGCTGGCCAGGGAGTCGGCCGAGGTCCACCTCGTCAAGGAGCGGCCCCTCGTCATCCCCCCCATCGCCTCGGACCGCAGCGCCGGCGAGCAGCCCAGCCCCGCCCGCGAGAAGCCGCACAGGGCGCACGTGGGCGTGGCGCACCGCATCCACCACGCGACCCCGGCGCAGGCCCCGCCCGAGGTGGAGACGCTGGCGGTGGACCAGGTGAACGGAGGCGGCAAGGTGGCGAGGAAGCACTCAGGGACGGACAGAACTGTGTGAAGGCCCCCCGCGACCCTTCCCCGCGCTCTCGAGGCACTGTGATCACTCCTAGGGAAAACTCAGCCGCACCTCCTCTGTTTCTTTTCTTTTTCAATTCCCATGCATGCCGAATTGTTTTCACGCCTGTCAACAGATTATTCTCCTGCTCCCCCTGCCCTCTGACCGACACCGACACACGCTCGTGTCCCTGCTACGGAATCCGTACTTACTAATCGCCGCGGCCAAACACCTGTGTGCCGACTCGCTTGCTTCCAGCCCGGCTCCGCGGAATCTGAGCGCGCTCGCGGACAAAGCACGGGCCGCAGGCTGCGCCGCTGCTCGACGTTAACGACATCAGATAGTCACACGCCTAATTATAAAGTCGGAGCAACACATAACGACCTTGACCTCATCCCTCCCGTTTCCAGGGCGGCCTGTCCGGAGCAGCCCTGCTCCCTCCAGGAGACCCCCGTAACCTCCCGACACACCCTCCCCCGGGGGCGGCACGGATAACCGAGCAGATGTATGTTAAGTCACGGGAACTAAATAAGATGACGTCACTCCTCATATCACCACGACCTGAATGTGTGTTGTTTTTTTGTTAGTTTTATCCAAAATGTTCAAGATCCCAACAAACTTTATTTTCTAAACCTGCCTTCTTTCTGTTCCGTGTCTTTTATTAAACCACCCGAGGGTGGGCCTGGGGGGGGGGGGGAACAGTGGGAGGGAAAGAAATAGCGCCCGCTTCTGCCCCTTGCCCCCGTAACTGCTGCCCAGACAGTGGGCTCACCCAGGGGTGGTGGGGTTCACTTCCGGAAAGACGAGTCCCCTGCTGTGTCTCACTGCCCTGAGCCATCCCTTAGAACGTTCTGCGCCTCGGCAGTTGTCCCCGTGACTGGCCTCGCCCTCGTGTCCCGCTAGCGCTCAGCTCAGCCCAGCCCCGTTCCTCCCTCGCAGGGTAAAGCCGCTCCTCGCCCCCGGCCGGGCCTGGCCGGAGTAGCCCCAGGTGCGCAGGACGAAGAGACGCCCGGTAGCCGCCGGTCCTTCGGGTTCTTCGTCTGCACCCAACCCCTCACAGCCTCACGCAGGAATCAAAACACCGGGCTCAGCACCCTCCCCCACAGGCTGCCAGGCCAGCGCCCGGGGAGCCGGGCGGGAGAGTTCTGGAAGGGTGTGGGTGAGTCCGGCCTCGTCAGCCCAGGGACGGGGGCCCTGCTGCCTCCGCGCCCCAGCACGCGGCCCTCGCTCCAGAGAGGCGTCTGCTGAGAGACCTGGACCATCGAAAAACCACCTTTGACAACTCGCGTTAGAATTCTCACTTGTGCCATCGACACGCAGGCAGTTTTGCTTAAGTGGTTCCCCCGAGAAGGAAAAGCAAATTCGACACGTCTTAAAATGCTCTCGTTGAATTTACTTTTTGAATACCACAGAATCCTTTTTTTTAAAGTTAAAAAAAAATAAAACCATTCAGGTTAACTTATATGGAAAGACATACAAATGGCTGATTTCAAATGAAAGAAAAAAATCAGTGTCAACCCCCCTCCTGCCTCGAGAGGCCCCAAGAAGTGACAGCAGATGGTGCGTCATCACGAATTCCCAGCACATCCGTTGCCGGCCACAGACTTAGAATCTCGTGCCGTTTTCTTCACCCAGAGGGTTAATCAGAATTCAGGGTGAGGCACACCCCTTGCAGGACCCAGTGAGAAATGTGCTTCGTGGTGAAGAGATCGGCTTCAAAAACCAAGCCGACCCCCATGGCGTTCCTTCTCATGGAGGTGGTGTAGACGGGCGTCCGGAAAGTGTTCTGCACAGGAAAGGGGCGTGAGGTGCCGGCACGGGCAGAGGGGAGCGCGGGTCCCGGGGAGGGCGAAGGCTCGTCTAAGCGCTACGGGTGCGGAGGGGCCCCGCGAGGTGCCGGGCTCTGCTGACACCCATGAGAAGCGGGGTCGGCCAGCAGAGCAGGCCGTCCTGCAGGGGCGCCTGCCGTCCACACCGGATGTAGCTACCTTCCGATCCACGCAATGAGCGCAGAATTTCACCAGAAGGGAGGAGTCGCTCCTCAAGCTGGTCTGGGCCACGGCCTCCAACCTTGAACCCGTGCCGCCCCCGGAAGGTTCTGCACACACGCACACGCACGCATGCATTGTTCCCCCGGGACGTGGCTCAAAGGCTTCCCCCAGCCCTGAAAGGTTAAGAGCCCCTGTGCTAAAAGGCAAGGCTCTTGGAAACCACCTGGCGTCTAACTCCAGTCAGAGGAGAAGAGGGGAAACGGGGCAGGCGTCGGCCTCTCACCTGCAGTTTGAGGCGATGGGCTTCAGTGGGGATGATCTTCACGACCGGCAGGTCGACGGCCAGCACCTTGGATGTGCTCTTGATAAGACATCCTTCTTCTACATCCCAGTCAGCGCCTTCTAGATAGAGTCCTGAGACAAAGCATCCTAGAGGCACCAGGAAGAGAGCCGCACTTAGGCGGAGGCAAGTGTCACTCTGCCGATGCGGCAGCTCTAGCAGATGCGCATGTGGACAAACAAAAGGGTAACTAACTGATTCTCCTTCCCCATACACAGCCCCCGCCTCTTCCCAAAAGGGGTGGCCACCATTTCTACCCCGCCCACTTTCCTTTTGTAGAGCCCAGATGGGACACCCTGGAGACCCCGTGACCCTCCATATGGCCACAGCGCCACGGAAGAGGGGTGGTCGCCTCTCCCCAGCAATGTGGCATCATGGCCCACAGACTTAACTGGCCTCGGGCCCCAGAGTCAGCTGGCACCATGGCCACCCCAAGACTGCCGGTCCCTCTGAGACCTCGCTGGCCTTCTACAAAGAGGACTGAGCGCTCCACAATGTTCACCGTAAACCCCCTCTCCCTAAGCTAGCTGAAGAGGGCTTTTGTGCTTGCAGCGAGATGTCCTCTAAGACGCGACCCCCCCGGGAAACCACAGTTTCCAGCCGTAGTTTACACAGTCAGTAACCAGTGTCTAAGGGACTTGACGTTATAGCACAATTGAACGGTTCCCACCTGGCCCATCCTGCTCTCTGGCTACCATGCCCCCGGGCCCTCATGGGTTCCAGGGAAGCCACCTGGCGATCCAGTTCTTTCTAACCTAGTAGCCCATTTCCCACAGACAAGCTGGGCGAGTGTGGCTCAGCTCTCCCCTGACATCAGCCCACGTCTCAATGGAAAAACTGGAAAAGAAACATCTGGACTCACCCTCAGAGACGTCAAGCCCCACGTGGACAGCACACAAACATGGCCAGTATTTGCAGCAGTCTGACTTTCCGGGCCCACACTGTGCTCAGCCCTTTTGAGGGTAGCTTGGGGAGGGAGACCCTACATGAGAGGCTGTGAATCCGCAGGGAGCTGGCCGTACCTTGTCCCGCCCGCTCATTCACTTCGTCTGCATCTTGGAACTTGGTCACTTGCGTGAACAAGGTGGAGCGGTCCAGCGGCCAGCCGTTCCTCCGGCAGGTGGCCTGCACCAGGGCCGTGAGGTAGGATTCTGGGATGTGCAGCCCCGAGAGCCACATCACATTGGGCTCACTCTCGGTGACCTGGAGAGAGAAGGCAGCTGGTGAGAGCCTGGGGCTGCCATCCAATGCCAGGGTCAAAGCTGACAAAAGATGTAGTTCACGTTAGGGGCAGGAAGATGGTGCTGGGACAACTGGCAGCCCACTGGGAAAAACAAGCTGGATCACCAAACTCCAGGTGCAGCCAAGATTTAAATACAGAAAATACACCACATGCAGACTCAGCGCTTCCACTGCAGGGGGCGTGGGTTCGATCCCTGGTCGGGGAACAAGGATCCCGCGTGCCACACAGCGCGGCCAAAAAAATAAAAACAAAACTAAACTAAATAAATAAACCACAAAACTACAAATCAAATCTCCAGTGAATGTTTTCAGAATCTTGGAGTGGGGAATACAAAACCCAGAAGCCATAAAAGAAAAGACTGATCTATTTGACTACATTAAAATGTAAAACTTTCCTATGGAAAAAATACCACAGAATCAAAAAGCTTAAGGCAAGCTGGGGAAATATCTGTAACACCAGCAGACAAAGGACTTAATTCCCTTGATGTACAAAGAGCTCTTAAAAACCAATTTTAGAAGGTGGAGAACTTGAGGGGCTTCCCTGGTGGCGCAGTGGTTAAGAATCTGCCTGCCAACGCAGGAGACACGGGTTTGATCCCACAGAAAGATCCCACATGCCGCGGAGCAACTAAGCCACAACTACTGAAGCCCGCGTGCCTAGAGCCCATGCTCTGCGACAAGAGAAGCCACCGGAGAAGCCTGAGCACCGCAACGAAGACCCAACACAGCCAAAAATAAATAAATAAATAATTTTTTTAAAAAAGGTGGAGAACTTGATAAAAATGAAATCAAGATACAAAGACAGTTCATAGAAAAACACAAAATGTCTATAAACGTGTCAGATACACTCAGCCTCACCATAATTAAAGAAATACACAACCAACATAGCTGATATTACTTTTTGCCTATGAGGGAGAAAAAGATCCAAAGTATTAAGCACACACCACGTTGCAGAGAGGTGAGGAAATAATCATTCTCGTACGCTGTGGTTTCAAGTTCTCTAGAAAACCATCTGACAAGAGCTGTCAGAATTTAAAACGCACACACTCGGATCCAGCTCTTCCACTGCACCCGTGGAACATACTCACATGAGTCTCCAAAGGCATGTGCCCCAGAGTGGTGTTCGTACTAGCAAAACAAAAAATCCAAAAAAGAGAACAAAAAACCAATGGTAACCGCCTAAATATCCATCAGGGGAAAGGATACAGGATATCTGTGAGACGGAGCAGCCTAGAAGGAATGACGTCTAGAGGTACTTAGATGGAACAATTGCCAAGACAGACGCTTAGATGGATAAATCAAGTTGGCCATAGTATGCTTCAAAGTCTTTCTTTTTTTAATATATGTATTTATTTTTGGCTGGGTTGGGTCTTCGTTGCTGTGCGTGAGCTTTCTCTATCTGCGGCGAGCAGGGGCTACTCTTCCTTGCGGTGGCTTCTCTTTGTTGGGGAGCGCAGGCTCTAGGCGTGCAGGCTTCGGTTGTTGCGGCACGCGGGCTCAGTAGTTGTGGCTCGAGGGCTCTAGAGAGCAGACTCAGTAGTTGTGGCGCACGGACTTAGCTGCTCCGCGGCATGTGGGATCTTCCCGGACCAGGGCTTGAACCCGTGCCCCCCGCATTGGCAGGCGGATTCTTAACCACTGCGCCACCAGGGAAGCCCCCGAGGAAGGGAGGAAGGAAGGGAGGGGGGAAGGGAGAAAAGGAAAAAAAAACAGATACGCTTGCAGAGTCCGAGACCATTTCCAGAGCACCCAGTCAGCTCCTGACAGAGGTACCGCTGGGGAGGGGAGAAGGAGTCGGGAAGTGGTTTGAGGGGGTCCAGGCCAAGCCTTGAACCAGCAAGCAGACCGCTGCCTCTCACTCACCCACGTCGTGTACTGGCTGAACCTCCGCAGGAAGTAGGGCATCCAGTTTCCGAGGGACTTTAAGGTGTCAGGGGCAAGCTTTCTCCAGATATTAGGGATTTGCCCAAGAAAGAGGGACCTGGCTACATCATCTAATTCACTGCTCATCCCAACTTCTCCAGCCAAGGCCTGTTTATAGAATCAAGAGCAGTCAGGCAAGACTAGCGGAAAACCCAGCACTCCACCGAGGCAGGAATTTGCACTTGAGGAACAGGCTTACCCTCTGAAGTTCAGCCAGGGACGTGGACATCCGTATGACAAGCTTGTTGAAGCGCTGCAGCTCCTGCAGGAGCACCACTGAGGTAGGGGAGGCGGCCATCCCCAGCTGCTTCCTGACCAGGTCCAAGTCAAAGACTTTGGGCATCTTGTTTGCTATGTCCTTGGCCACATGGCCAGTGTAATCATCTCGGCTGACGGCGGTGCTGCATTCCCCTGAAATCAGGACACGTTTCAGAGAGAGCAAGGCATCTGAGCGCAGGACTGGGGTGCCTCCTGGCTCTCAGAAGGGCACCAACAGTACGGAAGCTATCAGAACCCGAAGCAGCACTTTGCACCAGTGCCCTTTGTCCCCAGCCCGATGGGCACAGTCCTCTGCAGGGGACTTTACCCGTCTGAGGCTGCAGCTCCAGCAGCTGAGACCACATGTCTCGAGCTGCCTGAGTGTAATACCCGGTCTCAGCGTTGAGGTGCAGCCCGAACACTTCAGGCGTGTTGGCCAGAGGCAGGGCCTCAATGGCTTCTGTAATGGGAGAGAACAGCGGTTACACTGCCATGCCACCTCCGATTCCCGAGGGCCCACAGCCTCGACGTCCCCACACACGTTAGACTACATTCCACCTCTGGGAGGGTGGCGTGCTTTTAAAATGGGAATTCTACACCACCATGCCCAATACAGTCCTGTGTGCATCTTTTTTTTTTTTTGCCATGCCTCGCGGCTTGCGGGATCTCAATTCCCCAACCAGAGATCAGACCCAGGCCCACAGCAGTGAGAGTGCAGAGTCCTAACCACTGGGCCACCAGGGAACTTTCTCTACGTGTATCTTTTATGAAAATGGCTCAGTGACTTCCCCAGGGGCCACTCTGCCCTTCCAGGGAGACTCTGATATATTTACCATCATTCCAGGACAGGAAGTCTGAACTAACTCCGTCAGCTCTGAGGCTAGGAAGAGCCCACTGGGCCCCGCTAAAAGGCATAAGAAAACACCCCCGAGCCGTCAAAGAGTCCCACCAGGGAAGGGGTCAGAAGAAGCATCAAGCCAACCACAGAAACCAGAAGAGCTGAAATGTACGGGCTCCCTTAGAATAAAACATGTACATACTTTCTGATGGCTGAGAAATCTCACCAACAAATTTTTCCTTGACATCCCCCGTGGGGATTTTGTAGTCCACTTCCTTGTTCCGGAAAAAGTGGAACGGCTGGAAAGTATCGAAAAGGAAGTCCCCCAGGTATTCATCCATGTAGATGGTCAGGATGCGCCGGTCAAAGCTGTCAATGGCCCGTCCTCCGTACATGACCTGACATTACAGGGAGTGAGAGCCGGCCAGGACCCAGAACCTACGGGGTGGGCCCTGAGGCCCCGGGCCCAGTGGACAGTCCAGGGTCAAGCCCGGATGCGCCCTTAGAGAGACTCCTGCTGCCCGGCCACTGTACAGCTCAAACCGTGCCGACCTGCACAGGCTTCGGGCCACTCTATACAAGAGGGCTTGTGTGCAGATTCATAGAGCCCAAGGTGATAGCAGTCCTCATGAAATGCTGGGAGCCAGTGTGCAACTGGCCAACTCCCCAAAACACAGCGAACGAGCAAACAAAACAACCCAAGGAGCCAGCAGCCGCTTTTGTCTTTGGAACAGTGATGTCTCTGTCTGAGCCACACACAGGCCTCCGGGGAAGCTTTCCCACGAGCGCTGTATAAGGCCGCGGCCTCCAGAGTGGACCTCCAGGCCCGCCGAACAGAAGCAGGGCTCCCGTGACGTGCCTGAGGCATCCTCAGCGAGGAACATGAGTCCCCAGGGCGATGAGTCCAAACGCCCAGGTGACGGTCGCTCACTTAGGACAAAGAATAACAGGGTGACGAACCGGGGCACGGGGGGGTGGATGTTTTACAGAGACCCAGGGGCCTTCAGCTGATGGGCAGCAGCAAGAGGGGAGTCCCAGAAGACTCGGGGGCCACGGACCAGGCCACAGCCCAGCCCACCCCAGGGGGCCTGCAGCGGGTGCCCAGGATGCTCCTACCTCCCCGATTAGGTACTTGAGGCTGCCCCATGGGATCCGAGGGTCGTGCTGCCGGAAAGCTTTTGTTAAGTATGTGTTCAGAATTTCCATGCAGACCTGCAAAGAGGGGGAACAGGCCTGGGTATCCGAAAACCCATAAAGTCCTTCGCACTCTGACTGTTTTCTGAAAACGTGGGCAGGAACAACGAAGGAGGGAGTGTCCCCCGGGAGAGGCAGTAGCCGCCTCTTCACCTGGAAGTCAGACTCGTTGAAGTCGTAGTACACGTTCCACCCGATCTTCCCAAACTTTCTCCTCTCCTGCACCACAGCATGGAAGAACGCCAACACGTAGACCAGGGACTTGAAAGCAGGGTGTGGACACTGGTCCAGCATCTCAGGAGAGATCTTGAAGTACGTGGCTCTCATGTTGAGTTTCAGCCCGTTGGGTGGCTCGGTGACAACCTGTCGGAGGCAAAGACCGATGGTGACGGAAACCCCAGGCCCCCGAGCAGGGCTCTGAAGGGTGTGCAGACTGCAGACGTCTTGGCTTTTCCCTCCGTCCTTGCAAAGCTATCTTCCCTATTCCCAAGGGCCCACGTGAATGAGTTAAAAACTAGACGTCGTTCCAGCTCTGCCCTGACTCATCAAATGACCCCAGGAAGGCTCTTTTAACCTTCTCTGATCCATGGGATCCTCAAATGTAAAACAGAAGTACCTAAGTTTTTCCCTCTCCCTGTCCTGGAGGAAGAGAGAGATGATGAAACCATTCCCCAAAATGTTCCCAGAGACTAAATTAAACAGGGCAGGTAAACTCCTTGAAACTTACACACACAAGCACTCACTCCAGTTCTGCGGGCTGTGGGAGGGCCGGTCATTAGAGTTAAAAAGGATAAATGTGAAGTCCATGAAAACTAACCCAGAAATTGTTTTGAGGACATGCAGAAGTGATAAAGACGGGCCTGGGAGTCAACACTGTCACCCGATAATTGTCACCCTATCCTGGACAGTGCTTACCTCTGAAGAGAGAGGGAGAAATGGAATTGGGAAAGGCGGGGGTGTCCATGGGGCCCCAACTCTATCCTAAACACACACACGCACACAGCAAAACGGGAGTGAGGTAAGGAACCGAGCCGTGGGCACGTCTGTCTGTCCTGCTGCCAGACCTTCAAGGACTTCTGCAGGATCCCGATGGGGAAGCCCTCGGTGGGGTCCGTGGTGAGCCACAGGCGGAAGTCGGGGTGGGGCTTGGTGATCCTCTCCAGGGACTTCTCCAGATCCTTCAGCCACTTGCCCAGGAGATGGCAGTCCTGCAGCATCAGCCACTGCCCGCGAGCCACCGCCATCTCCAGCAGCTGTAGGGCCACCTGCTCCGACAGAGACAGAAAGGAAGAGTCGGCGTCCCACGGCCACACCACCCTGTGCTCTCCCAGAGACCCGCTGCAAGCACCAGGAAACTACTGGCCACTGCCGCAGAAGCCACAGAGGAGCCAGCGCTCCAGGAGCTACGGAGGGAGCCTTCGAAGAAGCAACCCTTTAGACTTCCTGTGGGGCCACCGGGGTCCCTTGGGCTGCACTCATTGGCCTCCCTCAGCCCCCAGAGCTCCAACCTCGGACTCAGTGGCACCTGCCCCCGGACCAGTTGGCCTTGCCACTGGGGCAGTGACAGCCCTGATCCAAGACGCGGCTCTTGCAAGGGCCGAGGGAGATAAAGACTGGATGTGCAAGGGCTTTGGAAACAGCAGAACACGCCGACGGAACCAGGCTGGGCAATCACAGCAGGTTGGCTCTAGAACTATACTACTGCTCACACTGTCATCGCTGTGACGTTTGATTACTGCTCCGTAGACCGGAAATGCATGGCACTCGTGGGGGGGGGGTGGGGGCGGTATTCTTGGCTTAAAGCCAAACACTCGTTAACTCATTCCTAACAGGGGCCGGTGACCTCACCCACGTTTAGGGCTTGTTCCCTCCAACAATTTACCTTTTCTTGACCTTGACCCATAGCAAGGAATTTGAGGCGGTTCCCTCCAAAACCACTGTGCTCGGCTAATTTCATAAGGTCACTGGCAGGGTCAGAGCCAGGACTCAGGATAAACACAATGGGCGAGTTGGGTGTGCTCTGCTCAAAGATGGCTTCAAAGCTGATCATCGGAGGCTGCACGTACCTGGGGAAAGAAACACGACTGGAAAATGCTCCCGGGAGGACAGCGCAGGCAGGGGCCGGCCAGTCCGACCAGCACTCTTGCTCCCAGTGTCCAGAACCTTCTGACTGTCCCTCTGGTATGGCTCTTTGCTCAGCCTTCCTTGTTTTGGAATCCAGGTTTTACACACATCTCGTTCACTGGATGGTAATAAGCTCCTGGGTGATGGGGACCTCCCCGCACAGCCCAGTACATCCGGGTTGGGTGGTTCAGGAGACCTGTACTGAGCTGCATGCCTCCTGACAAGCCGGCCTTCCAGGTGGACGTGCCCTGGGCACCGAACCCAGAGGTCCCACACCGGCGGCTCCACAGGCGTGTCCTGAACGGCCCACATCTTGAGATTTTTAAAAACTTAGTTGCCAGCACATAACGATTGGGAGATTTCATGTAGATATCCAAATTTCTAGTTTCCGTTGAAGAGTCAGAGATCTGGGTCCCCGCCGCCACCTGGCATTAGTCAGCAGGAGTTCAGGGGCTGCTGGCCAGGGCTTGACCTCTCCAGTGGGCCCGAGTCCTCGTCCAGCCACGCTCAGTCCTCTCCATCCCCCGCCGGCCGTGGAGGCAGATTTGAGTTTGTCACCCTAAGTTACCCATCCGGCCTCGCCCTCGATTCCAGAGCTACCAACACGGGAGCCATGAGGCACGTGTGGTTACTGAGCAGTTGAAGTGTGGCGAGGCCAGACTGAGCCGTGCTGTACGTGTGAGTTCACACAGGATTTTAAAGCCTTGGTATCAAAAGATACGCAAAATGTCTCAATCCATTACATGTTGAGATAATAGTTTAATATTTGAGTTAAATATAATTAACTATTAATACATATTATTTATATGATATGATATGATGTATTAATATATAACTTATGATGATTGTTATTAAAATTAATTTTGACTGTTTCCTTTTTTATAAATTTACTTTTTTCATTGACGTATAGTTGATTTACAATGTTGTGTTAGTTTCAGGTGTACAGCAAAGTGATTCAGTTATAATATAAATATATCTTCTTTTTCAGATTCTTTTCCCATCTAGGTTATTACAAAATATTGAGTAGAGTTCCCTGTGCTATACAGTAGGTCCTTGTTGTTTATCTATTTTATATATAGTGGTGTGTATATTTTACTCCCAAATTCCTAATATATCCCTCCCCCTCCCTCTTTCCCCTTTGGTAACCATAAATTGGTTTTCTATGTCTGTGAGTCTGTTTCTGTTTTGTAAATAAGTTCATTTGTATCATTTAATAATTAAATACAGTTACTTATTATTAGTAAATATTATATATATTGTTATATATTAATATATTATATTTTATATGCTTATGATAACTGTTATTAAAATTAATTTCACCTGCTTCTTTTTGAATGTGGCTACCAGAAGACTTGAAATGACATATGTCACTCCCATTGTATTTCTCTTAAACAGCGCTGCTCTAGAGTGGCTACCAAATCATGCTCAAAGGCAGTCCTCTCTGGCCACCCACTGCCATCCGTGAGTCCAGGAAGGGGTGACATTAGATATTCTACCCCACAGAAAGGGCCAAGCAAACACAAACAACTCACTTACTTCTCTCCCACTGTTACAGTCACATAGTCAGTCACGGCCCGATATACCCGATCCACACGGAAACAGCGCAAAATAAGCAACTTCTGGAAAGGGGTGATGTTGTCATCATAACCCAGGGGGAGTGGAAACTGCTCAAGTGAATCCAGGTCATACCACTGGGAAAAGCAAAGAACATTCATGCTGGCGTCAACTGAGAAATGATATAGGCCCCCCTTTTTATGTGAAGGTCCCAAGAGCCCCTGTAAAGGGACGAAATCTACAGGCCACGTCTAGTCAGATCTGTCATTTTCTACCCCCCAAACTCTGAACTTTAGGAAGGGATGGACTGAGTCTTATGGACTGTTGAATTCCCACTGCCCATCAAGGGACATGGTCCAGCCACAGATGCTCAAAGTTTCTTGAATGGATGGATGAATGGATGAATGGATGGACAGACAGACAGAGGCAGATGGACAGATGGATGGATGGACAAATGGATGGATGGACAGATGGAGAGATAGATAGTTCTCCCACAAAACTAGCTGAACTAGATAAAGGAGAATTCCATCCAGGGAGCTAGAGGGCACTGGCTACACTCTGCACGAGCCACTCAGAGGCAGATCTTCACACTCGTAGGGAGTTAGGCTACAGACTGAGTGTGGAGATGACTGGCATGCGGGGAAGGGAAGGAGGAGAAAGAGGACACTTGCTCACCTCCTGCCAGACAGTCAGATGTTTCTCCACATCATCAGGAAGAGTCCCAAAGTTGTCTGGAAACATCTCTGATAAAAGAATGATATCTTCCCATCCCTGGTCGGACAACCAAGCACAGGGTTTTCTCCGTTTGCTTTTCTCCAGGGAAATGTTTCCTAATCACAACAGGAGAAGAGAAGTAAACAGCCGACACCAACACACGGGGAAGAGTAAGCAACTCCATTCCTGGGCTTCCCTCACTTTGGGGGAAAATCCACTTCTCAAAAGGGGGCTGGAAGGAGAAGCGGGTTAGGCTTCCCCTGTCACCGTCCGTAACTCCAGCCAGGAAGCTCTGCGTGGCTTCCAGCCTTGGGGCAGCCTTAAGGCAGAGGCTGGCTGCTCTGAGTTAACTGGAACTATCTCTGAGGCTGGATCTGTCAACTGAGGTATTTACTAAAGCGGTGCTACTGGAAGGCAAGTTTTAAGGAAGGCAAATTTCTGCCGTTGTTTTGGTGAACAAATTCATACACATGTGCAACATGGGTCCAGGGAGTTGGGAAGCATGAAATGAGGCAAATTCGTTACCTTTTAAGAAGAAATCTAATTCTTCCTGGGGGATTCTCCCCTCTGCTTGTTCTATCTTGATAGTCATATTGAAAGAAAAAAGTAACTTGTGCCTCTCAAACAACCCTGAAGAGAAACAACAGACGGGTCTGGATAAAACAAATGCATTTAAACACAGGGTTTCTCATGCACACCACGCTTAAGTTTCAGAGAAATGAACTGAAGCACCTCAACTGTACAGTCAGTTGCATTTAGCCGTCTTTGCATTTGGTGTCCGTGAACACCTGCGTGCAAAAACTGTGAGCTCAATTGATACGTCGTGCCCACAAGTGCAACGGGCAGTGACCCTCGCTCGTACGCATCTGAAATGGTCACGTCTCCGGGCAGCACTTACCACGCCCTCGTGGGAAGGGGGGGGGTGCCCCCCCCAGCAGATGAAGGACCGTACAATGGAGGTTCAGAGCCACCTTCTGAATGAAGTGCTGGTCGTTTGCCTGACTCAAAGCACAAGTTCTTACAGTGGAGAAGAGGTATTAACAAACTTTCTATAAAGGGCCAGAGAGTAAATTGACTCGGCTTTGCAGACTAGACAGTCTCTGTCATAACTACTCAAATCTGCCATTGTACTGTGAAAGCCGCCATGGACGATCCGTATAGAAACGGGTGTGGCTGTGTGCCAATATAACTTTATTTACAAAAGCAGGCGGTGGGACAGATTTGGCCCATCTCTACTGCAGAGTAAGCCCATTCCATCAACACACTCTTTATGGATAGGAAGACGCAAAACATTAGAGTTCTTTTTTTTTTAACAGAAGAAAAAAAACATGTAAGTCAAAATGTGTGATGTGAATTCTATCTTATACGTGTTAGAAGGGTTGGTTACTTAAGTGAGCCCTATAGGATAGCCCTCAACCTGTTTCCTGCCCAACACAATTTTGAGCTGTGTCCCCCTCAAAATCTATAAGTTGAAGCCTTAATACCCAGTACCTCAGAGCTGGAGACAGGGCCTCTAAGAGGTGATTAGGTTACTCAGCCATAAACAAGAACGAAATCATGCCATTTGCAGCGACATGGATGGACCTAGAGATTGTCATACTGAGTGAAGTAAGTCAGACAGAGAAAGACAAATACCATATGATATCGCTTATATGTGGAATCTAAAAAAAAATGGTACAAATGAACCTATTTACAAAACAGAAATAGAGTCACAGATGTAGAAAATAAACTCACGGTTACCAAGGGGGAAAGGGCAGGAGGAGGGATAAATTGGGAGATTGGGATTGACATATACTGTATATAAAATATACACTACTGTATATAAAATAGATAACTGATAAGAACCTGCTGTATAGCACAGGGATCTCTGCTCAATACTCTGTAATGAATCTAAAAAAGAGTGGATGTATGTATACGTATAACTGATTCACTTTGCTGTACACCTGAAACTAACACAACATTGTAAATCAATTATACTCCAATACAAATTAATTTTAAAAAATAAAATGAGGCTGTTAGGGAGAGCCCCCATGCAATCCCAACTGGTGTCCTTATAAGAAGAGGAAATTTGGACACACGGACAGAAGCGCACAGCGGTCCTAAATCGGTGCGAACAGGTGCTCACCTATGCAGCCATAGTTATAGATGTTGAAGGTCAGCGTGTCCATGATGTTCCTTAATCGCTTCAGAAGAATGGAGTCAGGCAGCGACTTCTTGAGTGACAAGCGGAAGACCTCCAGGAAGGCGATCAGGGAGTGCTGGTACATGGAGCTCACCAGGGCCATCTCCGACAGCGCAAAGAACAGGATGGCTCCCCTCCGGGCGGCTGGCCGGTAGCCGTCCCGCAGCCTGTCGATGTCCAGGGCTGTCTTCTCCGCCAGCTTGAGCTTCTCTGATACCTGAAGAAGAGGTGCACGCTGCCACTTACAGCCGAAACCAGGAAGACGTACGAAACAGGCGAGAAAGTAAGAAGGCAGAGGGCGGTGGGGGTGGGGGGGGTGGGGGGAGGGCGGCAGCAAAGAAAGCCATGCAGCGCTCACAGGAAGGGCCCCCAGCCTCTCGCGAGATGCGGTATATATTTGTGGCTCGACCCCCCGGCCCTGCCCCCGTGCCCCCTTCTTCTAGTAACAGTCCCTGAGTTTGATCTAGAGACCTACAGTTTCCTCCTTTCATTCATATGTGCCCTCAACCCCGAGGCCAGGAGCGGATCGGGTGAGTGAGGTCCAGAGAATCCACACATGGCATCCCCAGCCCATGGGAGTAGTCTGGGGTGAGCCTGTGACTTCAGTGACAGGAAAAGATTCTCATTCTTCTCCTTTGGACTTGAACCTCAGTGGACGCGAAGCCAGACCCAGCTTGTGACCATAAGCGGAGCTTGGCTCCACAGGGAGGCAGAGAATGAAGCCAACACAGCAGAAGGTCCAGAAATGGAGAGAAACTGAGCCCTGGATGATATGCTTGGAGTCCTGGATCCAGCCCTACCTGAAGCCATCCCTCGACTTTTCTGTTTTCTAGGCCGATAAATTCCCTTTGGACTTGAGCCACGTAGGGCCAGATTTTCTATCGCTCTCAATTAAGAGAGGCTGACTGGGTGCACAGGGGTCCCTGGGAACACCTCTGGGACTCCGTAGCAGGATCGATACACTTTTCCACGCAGTTCATACCTCCATGGCTTTGGACTTGGTCTCCTCCAGGGTCTGCACCAGCTCCACATTGTCCAGCATGTTCCCCGTGGAGGTGGCCAGTTCCCGGAGGAGGGAGTCCTCCAAGCCCTTCAGCAGGTTCTTGTTCTCACTCGTCTCCTGGATGAGATGCTCTCTCTGCTCTTCCAGCTCTCGCCTCTCGTAGGCCACCAGGACACTCAGCAGCTGGTCCTCCAGGCCTTTCAGCGTGACTGTGGGGGGACGAGGGAGGCCCTCACCACTGTGTACCCCTGCCAGGCTGCTCACCATCTCATCTCCCCCACACAGCAGTGCCCGGGGCAAGTGGAGGGTGGGCCCGGCATCCCAGGAACACGAGGACTCACTCTCCCACCAACGCCATTCTAAAGCCCCAGGTGACAAATACGGGACAGAGCAAAACAGAGATGCCGATACCTGGAGCAGTGGACAGCAAGTGTGAAGATGCACTAAAATCAAAGCCAGGGCTCCCACATCGTGGGGGACCCTCGTTAGATATCTGGGCTTATACCCAAACTTTTTTTTTTTTTAAGCCACGCGGCTTACGGGATCTTAGTTCCCCAACCAGGGATCGAACCCAGGCCCTTGGCAGTGAAAGCACGGAGTCCTAACCACTGGACCACCAGGGAGCTTCCTAACGTGTACCGAAACCTGATTAACCTACCTAGGAACCCGTGTGACCACCCTAGAAAATGTGGGAAGTGGCATTCAATTCCTAACCGAATTCAATTGAGAGGAAGAGGGAAATCCAAAATCATACTGTGTATTTAAATACACAAATACAGTATAACTTCCTGCTGCAGCAGAAAGGGGTCTCGCCTCGCTCCGAGGGTGAATGTCTGAGCCCCGTGGTCCAGACTCAGCACATCTCAAGACACATAACTCATTGCCTTCTAAAGGCCCCCAAGCCTTTTGGTGTTGCTTCCTCATTAAGAACTGATTGGTTGGGACTTCCCTGGGGGTCCAGTGGTTAAGACTCCGAACTCCCAATGCAGGAGGCATGGGTTCGATCCCTGGCAGGGGAACTAAGATCCCGCATGCCGCACGGTGAAGCCTCAAAAAGCAAACCAAAAGGAACGGATTGGTTGACTATGAAAGCTGTGACTCTGAGAATGATTCACGGAATGAAGTGACGTCCCTTGAGGGCCTATGAGCTCAGACTGTGGTCTCCACCTGAAATTCGGCACTGCAGCTCTGTATATGCTTACCAGTATAATTGATCACCATGGCTTTCCCAAACACGGATGGGCTAAATCTGGGGTTGGCCAGCTTGGTGACCAGATACAGCCTGAAATTCGAATCATAGCCCACTTCCTTGTCTCCCAGTATGATAAACTGCTGTCCTTGGGAGACCTTGATGTTTTTTTCTAAGACGTTATCAATCACAGGGTCGATGTACTCATCCACATCGTGGAACAGGAAAGGCGTCCCGTACTTTATGGATATCTCCAGCTGCTTGAGGAAGTCGGGGTCATTGAAGGAAGCCACCTAGAAGGGAGGGGAGGCAGATGCTAAAAATCAGCTCACTCACCAAATTCAAGGGGAAAAAAATCCTTGGAGGTGGCAGGGGACATGTCAGCACCTTGAAGGGAGGCAGAGGGGAAAACACAGAACAGGGAGAGAAGCAGGGCATGTAACCTGTATAAACCATGAGGTTCAGGCTCTGAGCAGCCTCTTGTTCAAAAAGCACAGGTGAGCAGCCAAAGGTGATTAGGAGAGAATCTCATCACATCTCTCAGAAGACCTCAAAAAGGGTCCAAACACAGAGTCCACAAAAAAAAAAAAAAAAAAAAAAAATCACTCCCCTCCAAACCCTAGGATTGCTTTCTTATCTCTTTTCTCAAAACATCTGTAAAAATTCTTCCTCCCTTCCAGCCCCTGGGACCTCCTCTTCCCTTCCTCTCCACCCTCTTTTATTACATTGATGTACTTAGCCACTCACCCCATAAGTTGAACCCTCTCTCTTTAAGAGATAGGACGGGGATAGGAGTAGGATTGGGGGCTAGGAGAGGTCTGGCAATTGCAGAACTCTCTGGAAGGCTCAGGGAAGAGGGACGTCAAGGAATATTCCTGCACTGATGGTATTTGTCCCACTACAGTTATATGTGAATTGTGGGGATGGATGTCCCCCTCCCCCCGACCTTGGGATGCTTCCCCTACCTGCATGTACATACCCGAAAGCAAGGACCAGAAAAAACAAGGAAAAGATAAAAACGGAAAATCATGAATTGTTAATTATTTCAGTAAAAGGTAACTGGGCCCCAGCAATTTTACCCAAGAAAATTAAAAACACACGCCCACAAAAGACTTACACGTGAATGTCCACAGCAGCCCTGCTCATGACAGCCAGAAAGCAGAAACAACCCAAATGTCCATCAACTGATATGCAGGTAAACAGACTGTGGTCCCTCCAGGCAACACACTGTATTATTCCGCCATAAAAGGAATGAAGTGCTGACGCTACAGTGTGTGTGGATCAGCACTGGGAAACCATGTGATTACTACTGTACTCAATACATATCTTTGAGACAGAATGTGTCCCACAAACACTTATCGAGGCCCGTGTTAGATGCTGGGTTCTGCTCAGCCCTGAAACTGGACGAAGCCGTTGAAAACGTTGGATTCGCTAAGCAGGGAAAATGTATTTTGAAAACGTGATGCTTAAGTGAAAGAAACCAGTCACAAAAGGCCACTGTACAATCGCACTCATACTGAGTGCCCAGCACAGGCAGATCTACAGAGACAGAAAAGACATGAGTGCTTGTCAGAGGCCGGGGGTTAGGGGCAGGAGGGGAAATGGATGTTTTGGGGGTGGTGATGTCTAAAGGATACAGCATTTTTGGAGGAGGGTGATAAAAATTGATCCTGGTGATTGCTACACAGCTCAATGTATAATATACTAAAAGCTACTGAACTATATTCTTCCAGCGGGTGGATCGTATGGCAGATGAATTATATCTCAATCAAGCCCCTCCCCTGCCCTCCGAAAAGAAAGTGACCGAGCATCTAAGGCCACTTGGCTCTGCGCTGAGTAGAGGGGACGCGAAGACGAACACAGCACCGTCTTTGCCTTCAGGTGACCCACAGGGCAACGAATAGGCAAAGGGCAGAGTCGAATCCGAGGTGGTTCATGCCGCCCTCCAAGACTCAACAGGGTGGGCGGGCCAGGAAGGGGAGGGCTCTGCTTGGGGCCTCAGGGTGGTGGCATTTCAGCTCGGCCTTGTGGAGGCCTGGGGACACCGGGGAGAGCCGGGCTGGGCCCCAGGATGTGGAGCGGTGTGGGGGGTGTGTCAGGGGCAGCCGTACCCGCAAGTTGTTCTTCTCCTCTTTTCTCTTTATCCAATTGAGGGCCTGCTGCTGCGGGTCGATGCAGAGGGGGAAGCGGCTGGCCCGGGTGGTGAGGATGCCGTTCTGAACCGAGAGCTCATCGGGAGGCAGCCCCTGGGAGCCCCACCTGGAAGGGGCAGCGACAGGGGAAATGGGGATTTTTCTGGCCGAGCTGTGAGCCGACGGGGAGCCTCCGAGGCAGGGGAGCTGGGCGGGCAGAGCTCTCTGCCGTCTCTGTGCAGGTGGGTCAGCTGCATGCCCCCCGGGCTCTGTGCCCCGTCCTCCCAGCCCAGGGTCGTCCTCACCTGCTGATCTCAACGTCGTCCGTGAGCAAGTTCTCGAGTCTGAAGGGCTGGCTCAGGGGGATCCCCCGCTCCAGGATGTCGCTCTGCCAGACCTGAGTGACCATCTCGTCCCGGAACTCCCACGTGAAGGCGCCCTCATAGCTCAGGAAGGCTGCACACAGCAGGCAGTCGCCCAGCAACTTCATGCGCCGGTGCATCAGCTCGTCCAAATCGTTCAGCCACCTGGCGTGGGAGGCGGGGCCTGCCGTGAGCAGTCACGTTCCGGCACAACCCGAAGGAACCTTCTAGAAGAGCCAGCCTGACACACAGCCGGGAGGGGGCTAGCCAGAAGGAAACCTTTTCTGAGATGTTCTTCGCTTGTAGAGGACAGAGATCACCAGCTCACGTTGCCATTTCCCTGCCTAGTGAACCCAACGTTTTCAAAGGCTTTGTTCAAGTCCAGAGCTCGGCAGAACCCAGCATCTAACAGGGGCCTCGATAAATGTTTGGGGGATGAATTTTGTCTCAAAGATATGTATAAAGTACAATAGTAATCACATTGTTTCCAAACGCCTAATCAATAGCTTAAAAACACACCCAGGGCTTCCCTGGTGGCGCAGTGGTTGAGAGTCCGCCTGCCGATGCAGGGGACACGGGTTCATGCCCCGGTCCTGGAAGATCCCACATGCCGCGGAGCGGCTGGGCCCGTGAGCCATGGCCGCTGAGCCTGTGCGTCCGGAGCCTGTGCTCCACAACGGGAGAGGCCACAGCAGTGAGAGGCCCACGTACCGCAAAAAAAAAAAAAAAAAAAAAAAGACATTGAAAATGATTTGTTTCCCATAAGCAAACAATATTTTCCAGTGCTTTCCATACCATTTTTACAGGTGCCAGGTAAGAAACTATTGTCACATCCAGTGGACCAGCTATGGCCCAATGGGCCTCTTGCCCATAAGCATCAAACAGCTCCACCTACTGAAAACTGAAGCTCAGGACTGAACCAGCCACAAGGGTCCAGAGACAGAAGTGGGTTCCTCCTCCAGATCCGTCCAGAAGGGACTTGGGGTTAAAGGTCATCAAGAAGCAAACATTCCCAGGCCCTAGGGCACTGGTTTCCCCCTGTCTCCACTGCTGCCATGCCTCCCCTTAACAGTTACTCAGTAAATAACACTCGATACCTATTTTTAAAAGAATCTATAAAATGGCCATTAGCCACTTTTAAACATGATAATAGTAAAATCAGAACTTTTTCACACGGTTTTCAGCTCAAAATGCAGCGTGGAATAAAGACCCCGCGTGGCGAGAAATGGTGCTGTGGATGTTCACTCACAAACCACAAAGTCCGGCTTAGAGCTGCTTAGTGGGAAGGCCCATTACCCAGGCTGACCTGACATTCTCAGACCCCAGCCCCGAGATGAGCTTGTCGGCCGCGACCAGCCGTCTCTCCATGATCTCAGCTTCTTCCTGCAGCTTCTGCTTCTCCAGTATGGCCGCCTCGTACTTGGCCCCCAGAGCTTCCAGTTCTCTCTGGATCGCTGCCAGCTCGTTCTGGATCCTCTCCAGCTCACGTTTGGTCAAGGAAAAATTCCGCTCCAGCCTGGCCACCTACGTGAAGACAATTCGCAGAACAATGGGGAAAAGCACGGCAGTGAGGTGGGAATAAGACAGTCAGTCTCACACCTGGGCTTATGTCCACCTGCAATTTTTTTTTTTTTGGGGGGGCCATGCCACGAGGCTCGTGGGATCTTAGCTCCCTGACCAGGGATCAAACCCGGACCCACGGCAGTGAAAGTGCTGAGTCCTAACCACTGGGCCACCAGGGAAGTCCTCCACCTGCATTTCTAATGCTGTCCCTACCCTCTGGGCCCACCCTATGTCATAGCGAGGCACATGGCTTCTTTTCTTAGTGACCTCTTCAATGGTTTGATGCAAAAGCCCTACATCCCATTAGAAAAAAGACGTCCTGCATCTGAGTTAGCAGACGGCTTAATTTTCGTGGGTACTAGGGTCCCAGTAAAAGGACCCTGTGATTCTAAGCCAAAAACTCAAAAGAATGCACTGAAGACTGTATTGGTCCTACTATGGGTTCTAAGTTTTCTGAGTGATAAAATCCTGACTTATAAAGCAATGTCAAAATATGGCTCAAAATGATAGAATCAACCTTACACAATTCTCTTTGTATTGTGCCTTCTGCATGTTCCTTTAACCCAGTGGTTCTCAACAGGGACCGACTTTGCCCCCCAAGGGACACATGACAATGTTTGGAAACATTTCTGGTTGTCAAAACTTGGGGGAAGGGACAACGGCACCCAGTGGGTGGAGGCCAGCGAGGCTGCTCGGCACCCTGCAGTGTCCAGGACGGCCTCCCCAAAAAGAAGGATCCAATCTACAGTGTCAGTAGCACCCAGGGTGAGAAACTCTGTTTTAGCCCTCGAGAATGATTTTACCTTCTTTTCTTCAAAAATCTTTCAGACTTTGGTTCTGTCGGTTCACATTACATCTAAATTAGAGCTATAATTCAGGGTTATCATTTACTGGGGGAAAAAATGTTTATGCAGTTTAGAATCAGAACCTTGCCAGAATTTCTCCAGTAAAGCTGTGGACACATTCATTCTGACTCCAAAACGATCTCTTGGCAGAAGTGTGCAGGTCTTACAGATGGGCAATACCTTCTCTCTCTTGGGCTTGATTTCTCTAAAGACGTCACAGTAGCCCATCACAGCTTCCACAAATTTCAGCATCCCCAAGCCTGCCCTGCTCACGGCTTCCATTTCCTCAGTCGTGGTATTGAGGGTCTTCAAGAGGCCTAAAGGTCAAAGACGCAATGATTTTGATGAGCGGTGAGCTTCGTCTTGGGAAAATAAAATGGGAAGTAAACTGCCTACTAACAAAGTAAGTGTAACTAGTTCCTTCTCCTTGGTAAGCCTGTGAGTGGGATCCGGACAGCTCTCCCAGGGACAACAGGTGGGTCCAGCCCCGAATGAATTTTGTGTAAGTGGATGTTTAAGATGTGACTGAGGGGCACATGTTACTGCCACCCAGGACATCCTATGACACAGGAACTTCCATGTGACACCCAGCAGCCCCCGGAGACCCAGGGCATCAGTGGGGACCCCCCAACTGGGCACCAAGGTGGCTCAGAGCTGGCAGCTAACTGGGGTTCATAAGTCATTACAGGGCACCATCACCTCCACCTGCACCCTCACCCTGGGAGTAACTTTACATAAATGGAAACCCATCCAACGATCGGGTAAAGAGAGTCCCTTGGGTTTTTGTAGTTGCTGTTATCCTTTGTGTTTTGATTAGCTTCGGTTTTTTTTTTTTTTTTGCGGTACGCGGGCCTCTCACTGTTGTGACCTCTCCCATTGCGGAGCACAGACTCCGGACGCACAGGCTCAGCGGCCATGGCTCACGGGCCCAGCTGCTCCGCGGCACATGGGATCTTCCCGGACTGGGGCACGAACCCGCGTCCCCTGCATCGGCAGGTGGACTCTCAACCACTGCGCCACCAGGGAAGCCCCTGTTTTGTTTTTTTTTAAGTGGCTGAAAAAATGCATTGATGATCAAGCTCTGAACAAACCTCCGTGATAAACAGTGACACAATGAACTTTTATTGCCTTTGAAAAAGACTAGCATCATTCTCACTGGCTAAGCTCTGGGGCAGGTCAGGAACCAGGCTCAGGGGGAACGCCGGCATCTGTAACTGAAATGGGGGCATGGGGTGGGTGGTGCCGCCCCCCCTCCTCACCCACCCTCCAGGACCTACAGAAGACTTCATACTGGCAAAAGGCACAAGGGAAGTCAAGGTTAGACCAATTCTTGTTTTCTTCCCCGAATACCCATTTTTTAAAAATTGAGGTAAAATTCACATAACATTAAATGAACACGTTAAAGTGTATAATTAAACATGTTAAATAAACATGATAAACAACAAGCACGTTAAAGTGGCATTTAGTAGATTCACAAGACTTTGCAGGCCTCACCTCTATGTAGCTCCAAGACATTCTCATCATCTCAAAAGGGAACTTCAGAGCTGTTACGCAGTAGCAACCCATTTCCCCTCCCCAAACCCCGGCAAACACCAATCTGCTCCCCATCGCTGTGGATTTACCTATTTACCTACGGACACTTCATATACATGGAATTACAATGCGTGAGCTTTTGTGCCTGGCTTCTTTCACTGAGCATCAGGCTTTTGAGCTTCGTCTGTGCTGTCGCACACAGCAGCGCTTTGTCCGTTTTTATGACTGAAGAATATTCCAACGTGTGGATATGTTTGCTCTTGTTCATCCATTCATCCACTGATAGATATTTGGGTTGTCTCCACCCTTTGGCTATTGTAAACAGTGCTGTCAGGAACATCTGTGTATAAGCTTTTGTGTGAATACCTGTTTTCTACTCTTTGGGGTCTATACATAGGCGTGGAGTGGTTGGGACACATGGTAATTCTATGATTAACTGTCTGAGGAGCTGCCAAACTGTTTCCCAGTTTACACCATTTTACATTTCTGAAAACAACGTACGAGGGTTGCAACTTCTCCATATCCTCCCCGACACTTGTAGTTTTGTGTGGTTTCGTTTAAATTATACCATCCTAGTGGGTCTGAACGGTACCTCACTGCAGTCTGATCTGCGTTTTCCTAGTGACTAATCTTACGCCTATTTTCATATGCTTATTAGCAATTTGTGTATCTTTTTTGGAGAAATGTCTATTCAAGTCCTCTGCCCGCGAGACCAGTTCTTGGCACCACTACGCCCATCAGACAAGATGCACAGAAGACCAGGCAGGGCGGGCTCCATAAGACAGTCATGTATCCTACTAGGGAAAACCGGACCCGTTGCTGAACCACACATTCAGCGGGCATCCACTGCCACTGCCCAACCAGCAACCATCCTCCCTGCCGCTGTCTTCCTCTGGGGACGATCATTCCCCCTCTTCCATCGGCAACGCCACGGCAACACCATCCGACCACGATGGGCGGGTCTGCCTGCGACAAGCCCTCTCCTTACTCTCCCTCCCGGCCCCAGAGACTGAGCCGCCAGGCTGACAACCAGCCTGGCTGTTCCTACATCTGTCTACACTCACCTCTGATATTTTTAACTTGGCTCTGGGTAACTGAATCAAAGTCAAGCTCCATCAGAGACCTCAGGAAGTTGGGGTCGGACATCATGCCTTTGGCGGTTTTCCAGTTGAGTTCTTTGTACCCCTTCATGATGAGGATGCATTCACAGACCGTCTGCACCTGCTTCGGGGGCTTAGCAAACGACCTGGGGAGAAACGGATGCACACGCGGGTCAGACGCAGGATGTGGCCAGGATCTGGCCTGAATGAGAGTTCCGAAAAGTTGGTGAGCCGTTTCTTGGATGCGATACCGCGTGGAAACGATGGAAGCCACATCTCAACACCGACTCGTGCCCCTGGGGGTGGGCTTCTCCAAGGGCAGGGACTGGGTCTCATCTATCATGTGCTCCATCAGGCTCCTGGAATCGGACTGGGCACCAGGAACACAGCAGGGTGTCATTCGACGCAAACCCAGGCCACCCCTGAATCCGCAGCTCAGGGTGGAGCCTGAGAATCCGTGTTTTTAAGGACACCCTGGGGTGATTCCTCAGACTCTAGGTGGTAGCCGCTGTCATTATTGCCATTATCATCATCATCCTATTTTCCACTTAGCAGATAAAGAAACAGAGCCCAAGTGTTTGGATGGCCTGCCTGTGTCCACATAGCCCATCCCGCACCCTGGCGTTCTTCAGGCTCTGCAAGTTGTTGTCTCTGTCTTTGATGAAGCTAGACCATCACTCTGCTGCTCCAACACCCGGATGTCCAGCACCCTCGACCCTCCGGAGAACTGGAAACCCAAAAGGATCGGGAGACGGGAAGGCTGCATCGGCGTAAAGACCCAAGAAGGAACGAGTCGCACACTGACTGTACCCGGTGGGCCCGCTCGGCTGGCTGCCAGCGGCGGCTGGGCAAAGTCTATAAAAGCCGCGGAGAAGACGATGAAGAAAAAGCAAAGGAAAGGAAGAGCCCCCGGAGGGCAGGGAGCCGCCTGGGGAGAGGCTAGAGTGCCCCAGAGGGAGGGGGAGGGAGACACGGAGCGAGAACGACCTGACCCGCACAGCAGTGTGGAGGCTCTGAACCCGGCAACCCCCAGACCCCTCCTGGCCCCGGGACCCCCGCTCACTGCCTGAGGAGCCACACAGCTTAGGGACAAGCCCGGGCAATGACTCCAGCACAAAGCCCGATGGTTAGAGTAATGGTCCTGAGTCACCAGGGAAAGGTTCAATGATGCGGCCTTAGGCGCTTACGAAAGCAGGAGTGCTGCCAACTGTTTTAAAAGGCTCCCTTCGGGGCTGCTGAGGGTCAGGCCCCGGCCACGCTCTCTGAATAATCCGAGGAGGAGGGATGATGATGATGACTACCATCAGTGAGATGTTTTCAGACACAAGTCAGAAAAAGCCTCGGGGTGGCGTCCTGAGCCCTCCGGAAAGTTAGGAACGTTCCGGGGTTCTCAGCTTTCCCATCTATCAAATGGGGAAGCGGACCCGGAACCTTTCAGCTCCCAAAGCCTTTGAGTGGAGTTCTCTGTTATCAGTTTACAAACCATGCCCAGGAACCTCGTTTATCCAGAACACCGTGTTGTGGTGCCAGATAACCGAGGGGCTCGAAAAAGTAAGGTTACAAGTCTGAGAAATGAAAGCGTTTCTGTTTCATTAGATTCCTTTCTTCTATCACAAAAGAAACTCAGGGGGGGACTTCCCTGGTGATCCAGTGGGTAAGACTCCGTGCTCCCACTGCAGGGGGCCCGGGTCCGATCCTTGGTCTGGGAACTAGATCCTGCACGTCACAACTAAGAGTCCGCATGCCACAGCTAAGAGTCCGCATGCCACAGCTAAGAGTCCACATGCCACAGCTAAGAGTCCACATGCCACAGCTAAGACCCAGCGCAGCCAAAATAAATAAATAATTTTTAAAATGAAAAGAAAAGAGACTCAGGGAGAGAGAGACAGACAGAGGTGACGCCATGTTGCCTTCCCTGGAGGAGAATACCCATCACAAGCCCCACTCCCCACCCCCTCGCTCTACCCCAGACCCTCTGACTGTCTCCGCTTTTCCCCCCCCGAGTCAAGCTCCTTCCAGCTCCGCTCCAGCCTCCATCCCACGTCTCAGTTTAAATGTCACTTCCTGGGGGTCATCTTCCCTGACTACCCACCCCCCAGACTAGTTCAGGTTCCCCCATTATCCACAGTCATAGCAACAAAGACCCTCCCTTCCTGACCTCCTCCTGGGTAATTTTGCGGTACACGTGAGATTCCCATGTGCACACCCGTGCCTCCCCCAGACCGTGGGCTGGCTCCATGCGGTGAAGACCCCCTGCCTGGCCCACTGCCTCTCAGCCCCAGTGCCAGCACAGGGTGGGCGGGCGGTAGGCACCCAATGATACCGAATGAAGGAAAGGAAGCAAAGTAAAACTGCAGGCCAGTAACAAAGGGAGCCTTTTGTACTCCAGAGAAATATCCACGCTAATCTTCATTACTCCTAATCTTTCTGCCTTAACACTTAATGATCTCTGCAAAGGGGATTGAGCATTACAGAAAGGAAGTGCTATTTGAAGAATTAAAGGATTATAAAATTGTCAAGACCTAAGTGCTGGCTCATCGCTCTCAACATGCCAGTGGCCTAAACAAAGCCAGATTGTACGCATCTGGATCCAAACTCATTAAACCCAAAGAAAAATCCCAAAGAGATCAAAGATTTAAATGTAAACACTATAAAAGTATTAAACTATAAAAGTACAGGATGAAACCATGGGGAAATTATTTTACAATCTTCCAGTTGCAAGGCCTTTTAAGTATGAGGTAATAGCGAAAGCCACAAAATAAAACATTACTAAAATCTGCCACGTAAAACTAAAAATTTATACACGGCAAACACAGGCACGCACAAAAACCTCCTAAATAAAGTCAAATGGCTGATGACAAACTGGGAAGACTATTTGCAACTCACATCATGAATAAAAGCTAGTCTCCCATTATATAAAAAGCCCACAGAAATGGATAAGAAAAAAAAAAGCAACAGTAACATCAATCCAAACGATAAATGGGCAAAGCACACAAACAGTTCACAGAAAATGAAATACACAGGACTCCGACACACATTCTGCACATATGAAGAAAAGGCCAACCTCACTCATCAGAAGGGGAACGCACATTGCAACTACACAAATACCGTTTTTCATCTATAAAACAAGCAAAAAGCCAAGTGTTTAGTAGCGCCCTCTGTTGGTAAGGCCATGGAAAAGCAGGTGCTCGCATGTATTGCCAGTGGGAGTGTAAAGCCGTTCCATACCTACGGGTGGGCATTAGGCAACAGCTACTGACGTTATAAACACACACACCTTGGAAACCAGCAATTCCACTTCTGAAAATGTGTCCTTCCAGTGGACTTGTGCAGAGTGAAGTAAGGCAGGGTTATTCTTTGCCACACTGTTTGTAAAGGCAAAAGACTGGAAATAAGCTAAAAATTCATAAATTGAGGAGGACTAAATAAATGATGGCACAGCCATCCAATGGATTATGATGAGCTATTTTTAAATATTGAGGAAGTTCTCATATAACAACATGCAAAAGATCTCCAAGGTCTCAAGTAAAAACACCAAGATGCAGAAAAATATGTATAGTATATTACCAATTATATTTTAAAAGGAAAGAAGAAAGGCTACGGAAGTGTCGCTTGGTCTACAACCCTTAGAGTCCAACGTCGGGAACTGAAGAGACACTTGTATATCTGGTTGCCTTGAACATGTACAAAAGCTGTCTGAATGGATATGTAAGAAATGAATGGCAACAGTTACCTGTCGGGTGGGTGGCGGACAGGTGAGAGGGGGCTTTTCATAGCACATCATTTTGATGCTGGAACCATGACCCTAGCTAATGTTTACATGGCACTGACTCTGCTCAACCCAGTTCCGAGAGCTCTTTACGTAACAGCTCACTGGATCCTTGTAACAACCCCGATGCCATGGGGACCATTATTATCATCCACATTTTACAAACAAGGAAACTGCAGCACAGAGAGGTTAGGTGACTTGTCGAAGGTCACACAGCCAGTAAGAAGCAAAGCCATGCATCAACATATTACCTGTTCCAATAATTACAATTTTAAAAATTATTCCTTTTGGGCCATAGGCCACTTTCATTTTCTCGGGGGTGATGCAGGCACCCCATCTAACTGCAGGGGACACATATCAAACTCTCCATGTGGTCCCATGGAAATCCACTCTTGGATTAGATAAATACTCCTTCCAAACAAATACTCAAAAATCCTTCCCAACTCTCTGCTCTCAGAATGTTTTTATGCTGCTGACCTGGGGGTAGTGCCCCAAATCTATATAACCAGTGGTTGGATGTTTCCCTTGGAAATGTGCATGTTGAGGGTCTCTCCCACAACTCAGTCTAAACTCCCAGCGCATGCTACTGCAGTTTTAAAACGCCCATCCTTATACCTTCACTGCGATCACACTGCGAAGCTCTGAAATCATGACCTCTTGCTAAGAGCAGCAGCAGCTCCGGACGACCCCCCAGGAGTTACTAGGGCCCCTGTCCTGGAACTGGCTGAACGTTCTGTTCAATCCACACGTTCCACAAATGAGCCAACAGCCAGAGCGCAACGCTTAGCAAAAGCGATGAGCTCCGAGAAGCAGCCCCACCCCGCCAGGAACGCAGAACGCAGGGCAGCTTCCAGCCTGCAGACAGGAGTCTCTCTCACAGGAGACCTGACTGCGGGACCAGAAGGATGGAACCCCTTCTGAAAACGAGGCCGCGACGGGGAGCGAGGAGAGAGCCGAGGCTCCTGATGCAGGGACACGCGTGGGGGGCCTGGCAGCACAATGACGGGCGGGGGATGGTGGAAGGGGCAGACGGGACACCGTTTCTTCCTGGCTTCCCTCACGGTGCTAAACTTACCAGCGAGATCCACGAACGGTGCCCTGGGGGCACCACGCCCCGCGAGGGGAGGGGAGAAAGCTCCACACCAGACCCCTCTTCTGGACAGCAAATGGGCCCTCTGGCTGCGGGGGATGGAGTCATTTTACAGACTGATTTGCAGAATGTCTGGGGCCACAGTAAAGACCCACTCTCCCAGGACTTCCCTGGCGGTCCAGTGCTTAGGGCTCAGCGCTTTCACTGCCAGGGCCCAGGTTTAACCCCTGGTCAGGGAACTAAGATCCCACAAGCCAGCCGCGCGGTGTGGCAAAAAAACAAAAACAAACAAAAAACACTACTCTCCCCACCTGTAAAAGGCCAGCATTTGGCTAGAAATGGATGAGGGCACATCCCATCCACTCAGCCGGTGGCATACCTTGTCTGCATCCAGGGCCCTGCCTCTTCTAGGGCAGACACTCCTCTGTCCTTCCCGTAAAAAGGACTGACTTACAAGGCTCCAGCTCTCCCACCAGCCCCTTCCGGAACCCAGTCTCCTTCTGTGAGTCAGCCTGGGTTCAAGGCCAGTGGGCCATGGCACCAACTGGCTGGGAGGCCTGAGGCAAGTCAGCTCACCTCCCAGGGCTCCACGTCCCTCATCTGCGAATGAAGACGATGACAATCCCCACCACGGAAAGTGCCGGGCACAGCGGCCGGCACAGAAATGCCGAACAGCCATGATTATCTCATAATTACTGTCAAGAGTGACCCTGGTGGCCGAGCACGCTGGGAGATGGCCAGCCGTTACCTGATCTCGGTCACGTCCGACTTGTCCAGTTTCTGCAGCTCCAGCTTGGCGGCCTCCAGGATGGGCATGACCTCGGCCAGGGCCGCCTCGGCCTCAGCCTTCTCCACCGCGATGATCTGGTTTTGCTCCTCTATCTCCGTGGCTTTTTCCTCCGCCAGCTTCTTCTTTTCCTCCGCTATGGGGGGGAGGGGGAGGTCAGTGAAGCCCCTGGGGCATGGGGAGGACGGATCACCGCTCCCGAGCCAAAGCAGTGCAGCCCTCAAAGGTGGGCGCGGGGCGGAGGGGGCTGAATGAGCTTCGGCCAATATGGCGGCCTTGGGCGTTCCCACTGGGACAGATGTCCTCACGGCGCCTGGGGTCCCCAACACAGGGACAGCTGCTGCGACTCGGACCCTCCTCGACTGTGTCCCCCTCCCCCCGCCCCACTCCATCCCACAAGACAGCCTCCAGCTCTGCCTGGCCAGTGTCAGCTGAGGACATCCGAGCTGCCCGCCCTGTTTTTCTGGCTCACAGACGTCTCTCTGGTTCTTCATCAGCTTTTCCTACACCCATTCAGCCCAGCTCAAAAGCCACCCTCCCCTGAGGTCACTCTCGGTCTCGCCACTCTGTTCGTTTGCTTCATGACACTAAAGCACAATCTGAAATTTCATCTCATCACCGGCTTGTTGATCGGCCCCACGCACTAGAAACGTAAGCATCGCCCCGACGGCTGTGACCCCAGCGTTCAGAACAAAGCTTGGCCCACAGTAGGTGTACAGGCTCGAATAGTGTCCCCCTCAAAATTCATGGCCACCCAGAACCTCAGAAAGTCACCTTATTTGGAAAGAGAGTCTTTGTAGATGTAATTAGTTAACACGAGGTCGTACTGGGTTAGGGTAGGTCCTAAATCCAATGACTGTGTCCTTATAAGAAGGCCATGTGAAGACACAGAGGGGGAAAGGTCACGTGACAATGGAGGGGCAGAGATGGGAGGGATGCGTCTACCAGCCAAGGAGCGCCCAGGATTGCGGGCCACCACCAGAAGCTGGGAGAGGCCAGGAAGGGTCCTCCTCTAGAGCCTTTGGAAGGAGCAGGGCCCCGCCAAGACCTTCATTTCAGACTTCTGTCCTCCAGAACCGTGAGAGAATAAATAAACGCCTGTTGTTTTAAGCCACCCAGTTTGCGGTGCTTTGTTATGGCAGCCCCAGGAAAAGAACACAGTAGGTATTCAATAAACGTACGCTGAATTCAGCAGTCTCTCCCTGATGGGGCGTTCTCTCGGGACTCATCCTCACAAGTCCACGAGCAAGCTTCAGGTTGGCTGATTCAAAATGTGAACTGCAGGAGAACGTCTAATTGATCCAGCCAGGGCTGGAACAAGCCCAACCCGGCAACCCAGACTGCGGGTCAAGAGCAGACAGGGTGCCAAAGCCAAGTTGGGGTGCTGTGACCAGAGTAATGAAAAGTGGGTCCTGTGGATAGGGCCTGACACGATACGGCTGGAACTGAACTGAACCGAGGTCATACGCAGAAGCGACACAAACGTGGGCTAGGAAGAGAATACCCAGAGGCAGGGAGGTTGAGTGGCTTCTGCAGAAATCCGAGGATGAGCCGAGGAGGACACGCATCAGAACACAGGATTCTGAGAGACGACAGAAACGGGAGTCCCAAGACCCAGGGAGAAGGAGGGTTAGGAGTCGTGGCAGAGCTGCAGCTTAGGAGCTGTCCTGTGTGAGAGTCGTGTAAAGTAAGCCAGTTCCAGGAATTCCCTGGCGGTCCAGTGGTTAAGACTCTGCACTCCCAATGCAGGGGGCCTGGGTTCGAGCCCTGGTCAGGGAACTAGATCCCGCATGCGTGCCACAACTAAAAAAAAAAAAAAGATCCCGCATGCCGCAACAAAGATCCCGTGGGCCGCAACTAAGACCCGGCACAGACAAATAAATAAATAAAAAGAAAGCCGATTTCTTAGAGCAGGAGGGAACCAGATCAAGAGCAGCCGCCAGGCCAGGAAGATCAGGCGAGGGGCCCGAGAAAGAACCCGGAAACAGGCTCACATTAGAACCAAGAAAGCCCCAGGTGAGTGATGCTCAGGCCGAGGTCATTTAAACCGACCCAGTTCACTAGCTCATTGAGGGTAAAGAGATGACTTTTCCACATCCTGGCAAATCCTCAAGCTACCAGCTGTGGGTCCTGCATATGGTAACGTCTTCGTGCCTATTATAGGGGGCTTGATGCTAACTCAGAAACAATAGCAATGCGAGGGTCAAAAGATGCCAGTTCCTACAAGTGGCTTCCCAGGGATGTCCCCCAGTGGAGCCCTGTCCTGTTTGGGGTTTTTTTTGGGCGGGGTGGGGCGGGGGGTGTCCCGACCCCCAGAGTTGGACCCGCACTCACCTATGGCTGTATTGGTGGCGATCTCCCCCAGCAGGGCCTCGCAGGCAGCTGACTTCTCCGCCAGCACAATCTTCTGCTCGGCCAGCTTCTGGTTCAGCTCGTCCAGCTGGGTGGTGGCCTCCTTCAGCTTGTCCAGCCCCCCCTCCAGACGCTTGCACTGAGCTGAGGAAAGGGAACACAGGTATTCACCCTCCAGGGGGCGCTGTTCCCAACACACCCAGACAAGCGTTCCAGTGCGATTCGTCCAAGTTGGGCTCACCGGAAAAAAAAAAAAACATTTTCATGAGACGTCAAGCATCTATCAGTACCTCCATTGCCGTTTGGGGATGGCATCTTCCAAAATGAACGTATTTCTGAAAATAACCATTTGTTTGGCCAACAACCAGAGCCACAGCATTTTAAAAAAACATTTTCCAGCAGGGCACGTTGCTCTCATCAAATAGTATCTCTAATGCAATGAACATTTAGAGCTAAGAAAGTGCATGGCCCAGCACAGAAAAACAAAAATAAAAGCATGCCGGGGTCCTGCCCACACAGACGAATCACTCTGAAATGCAAAATCCAAAATGTGCTTTGCTTTGCCTCAATCCTGAGTGTGCCCGGTCTTGCTAAGAAATGTCCGCTTAAGGAAAAGATCAGCTGTTGGATCTTTATTCGTAAGTAATAACAATTCCTGTTAACCCTCCCATTCCCAAGTCTTACCTATATTATACTGAGTTTTCTCATCCAGTAATTTCGAATACGTGTTAATAAAATCCAGGTAGTTCTTGGGAGTTACGTAGTTGCTGCGTCTCAGTTTCTGCAGAAACTGTTTACTGAATTCACCCACGGATTCGTGGACCAAAACAACGTGTTCTACCAGATCTTCCATATTTTCTACTGGGATCAGCAGATTAGCCCCTGAAGAGGAAGGAATGGAAAAGGGTGGCTCATAAAGAAAGGAAAGGAGCAGTTCCTCAAAAAGTTAAACATGGAATTCCCATGTGACCCAACAATTCCACTCCTAAGTTTGTACCCAAAAGAACTGAAAAATGGACACAAGGAGATTCTTGGACGCCAATGTTCATAGCGGCACTATTCACAGTAGCCAAAAGTGGGAACCATGTCCAAGTGTCCGTCAACAGAGGGATGGATAAACAAAATATGGCCTGTCCATAAATGGAATAGTATTCAGCCTCGAACAAGAAGGAAATTCTGACACACGCCACAACATGAATAAACCTGGAAAACACGCTAAGTAAAAGAAGCTAGACACAAAAGGACAAATGTTTCATGATTTGACTTACGTGAAATATCTAGAGTTGGCAAATTCGTAGAGACAGAAAGTATATTAGAGGCTACCAGGGGTTGGGGGCAGGTCTGGGAGGACAAGCAGTGAGTGTTCAGTGGGGACAGAGTTCCAGTTTTAAAGATGGAGATGGATGGTGGTAGAAGTTGCACAACATGGTGAATGTAATTAGTGTAACAGAGCACACTTAAAATGCTTAAAAACGGTTAAAATGGCAAATTTTATATTATATACATGTTACCACAATAAAATACGATATAAAAATGTTTTAATAGAAAAGAGCAGTTATCACTTGTCAGTGGCTTTTCTGGACCATAATACTGATCCACACTCAAAAGGCTGGCAATTTCTCTAAGAACACAGAAAGCCAATTCTCTGTCCCTACTGGTAGGAAGGCTAAGGCAGTGTAGTAGGAGGGACTTGAGATTCCAGGAGAGAAATTTGCTCAGTGTCCCTGCTGTATCCCCTGTACCCAGCACGTACTGGGCACAAGGTAGGTGTTCCTGTAAGTCTGCTGAAAGAATTATTAATCACTCCCGGTGCCAAAACCACATCACTTGGATTATCTCACAGATTGCAAAGTACTTTCACCTCAAAGCAGAAAAAGAAGGAAGGAAGTATGACCAAAAGCATGCATTCATCCAGATTCTGCATATTTGACCTTGAATTATACCAGGGATTAGCAAACCACAGCCATGGGCCAATTTAACAGCATGCATGAAAAGCTTTGCCTCACAAATATCCATACTTATGGGTAAACCTACAGCCTGCAGGACAAATCCAGCCTACCACCTGTTTTTGTAAATAAAGTTTTATTGGCACACAACCACGCCCATTCATTTACATATCGTCTAGGGCTGCTTTCCTGATGCGATGGTGGAATTGAGTAGTTGCAACAGAGACCATATGACCTGCAAAGCTGAAAATGTTTATCATCCGGTCATTTACAGAAAAAGTTTGCTGATCCCTGAGCTATATCATCAGGAAAGAGTCATTCTCTTAGCCCCCTTCGCCAAAAGAGTGCAATCTGCCTACCAAGTGGGACTAGTTATTTATTTATTGAATACATATTTATAAGGCTGATGCTATTTACAAGGTCACCCAGTGTCATAAATCTGCTCAAGTTAGGTCCAGATAAAAAGTTTTTCCTTGAGGATAAACTGACTTGCTTTCTTATTTTGAAGATTAAAATTAATAATCAAGGCCTCAGGGCTTGGAAACTGTAGAGCAAAATCAACACTGATGGATAATCAGTTTACCGAAAGGTCCTTCAGGCATCCTTGGGGTCAGGGGTCAGCACACTTTTTCTGTAAAGAGCCAAACAGTAAATATTTAGGCTGTGTGGGCCGTAGAGTCTCTGTGGCAATTACTCAGCTTTGTGGTTGTAGCATAAAAGCAGCCATAGACAGTGTGTTTATTACGTGTGTTCCAATAAAACTGCATTTACCAAGACAAGTGGTGGGCTGAATTTGGCCTTCAGGCCAGGGTTTGCTGACCCCTACTTTGGACGATACCTAATCAATTTTTATCCCACGTTGTCCTTGTAAATCCCCCGAAATCTCTTTGGACTGAAACAAAATATAAATCAAAACACGCTAACAAACTAAAACACCATTCACGGCCATGGGGGTTAATGGTGACAGAATCTACTGGACCAAAATTCAGAGTCAGAAAGAGGATAACAAATTGCTTTGTTATACTGTTAACATGGTCCCCACATTAGCTGTCACTTACCTAAAAATGACTTAGCCACTGCGTGCAGAGCCTGGGAAGGCCAGGGCGTGAACCAGTCGATACCAGTGTTATTTACTAGACCTTGAAAAGAAAGGGAAACAAAAGAGATGATAGCTCGAGATGCTCCGCGATGCTCGAGAACACGGGTACCGTCTTTGGTACCCAACACATTGGTGAATGAGCTGGGCGGGTCCAAAAATAATGATCAAGGGACTTCCCTGGCAGTCCAGTGGTTAGAACTCTGCGCTTCCAATGCAGGGGGCGCGGGCTCGACCCCGGGTCGGGGAACTAAGATCCCGCATGCTGCGCAGCCCGGCCAAAAATTTTTAAAAATAAGTAAATAAACAAAAATAATGACCAAAAGCAGGGTTTCTCAACCTCGGCACTATCGACACTTGGCCGGATAATCCCGTCTGGTGGGGCTGTCTGTGCACTGTGGGATGTTTGGCAGCGCCCTGGCCTCTATCAACTAGATACCAGTTGGATACGTGGCCACCCCCCACCAGAGTTGTGACAACCAAAAATGTCTCCGGGCATTGACAAATGTCCCCTGGGGGAGCAAAACGGCCTCCCTCTGCTCTAGGGGCAGGTACTGCACCTTCCATGAGGCTGCCAGAATTTTCCCTGATGGAAGGGCGCGGAGAGCTATGGGCCTTGCACCTGAGACCGTGAGCATTTCCTCGTGTCAGAAGGATAACAGCCATCCAGCGGCAACACAAGAGCCTGTTGGCAGATGTGAGGGGCCGCTCGGGGCTCATCCGACATGGCAGGGCCCACATTTCAACCTAATGACCATGGCATGGGTCGCTTTGCTGGTGGAACCTCATATGTCATTCCCTCCCTAAGGCACGTGCCCTGCTGAAGGGGGAAAATGGATTTGCAAGCTCTGCTCAAGGGCACCTGGGAAATTTCTGCAGCGGGTCCTCAGGGTGTCCCCCACCGGCGACATGCCCAGGACGATGTGCAGGTTATCCGCACTCTTGTTCACGAAGTATTGCCACGTGGACTCCTTGGCCGGGCCCATCCCTTGCTCCAAAGCCTCTTGTCCAATCTGACTGAGGATAGACTCCTTCTCCTCTTCTGGGAAAAGCGTGGGCACGATTCCTAGAAAACAAAGGCCAGGATTTTGTTTAAGTTCCAGGGTTATTATCTCTCGCGCACTGAAATGGCAAGAAGCACTGCGTCACAAAAGGGCAGTGGATGCCGAGTCCAGAGCGCAGGGCTTGGGTCCCAACTCTGAGACACAAGGCTCACTCGCCGTGTGTGTAAATCCCTTTGAGCCTCAGTCACCTCATCTGTGAAACGGAAATAACAAATGCCTCCTGCTTACCTGGGCGGGTTATCGTGAGCATCAGAGCAGGGGTTCTCAACTGGGGACAACTTTGCCCTTCCCAAGGGACATTTGGCGATGTCTGAAGGCATTTTTGGTTGTCCCAACGTGTGTGTGTGTGTGTGTGTGTGTGTGTGTGTGTGTGTTGCTGTGTGTGTGTGTCGTGGGGGGCGGTACTAATGGCATCTGGAGGCCAGGGATGCTACTAAACATCCCATAATACCCAGGACAGCCTCCACCACAAAGAATGATCCCACCCCTAATGTCATCAGTGCCAAGGAGGAGAGGCAAAGCCTTCATTCTGCAGCAAAGCATAAGAGCTTCAGAGCTATTTGCCCTCGATCCTTTGGGGTACTATTAAATGGACCCACCGGACCCTACTCAGTCTTCATAGAAAATACACCCCGAGCCCTGCAGTGGGGTTTACAGATAGAGAACAGGGCTGACAATTACATCCCGGATTACAAGTTTGTGACCCATGTATGAAAAGTCCGCTGCCAACCCAAGGACACGTGTGCTAAATACCACATCAATAGCGTAGACAGTAGGTGCCCCAGGCATTCAGGAGACAGGAAACTGGCACGGTTGAGAGGCTTCTTGGAGGAGGGTGACCCTGCAAGACACTAGAGCTAAAACTGGGGGGGAAAGTTTCCTTGATGCTGGACTTGAAAGTGGAGTTCTGTTGTTTTCGCCCCCAGCCCCCATGCATTCCCCCCCTTTCTTGTCATAGGTCTCTCTTTTCCTTTGGAGAATCACTTCTCATCCATTCTAAGTCTGGATGTGGTTTTGGGTAGTCATGACACTATCCCAGGCCTGACCAATCAGAACCCTGCATGACCCTGGCCAAAGTCATTGGCTCAGGGATGGGCATGTGATCTGAGCCAGCCAATGAGAGCCCCGCCAGGCACTTGGGCCACAACTCCTGGGAAAGAGAAACCCTCATTCACTGGACTAAGAAAGGAGGATGCAAGTCTGCAGCTTCTAGTGCCATTTCTTAAAAACTACTTTGGAAAGACCCAAGAATGCAAATAAAAGAAAAACAGTAAAGCCAAGAGCGAGGGAGAGACCAGTTCCTGATGACATCATTTGAGCACCTGAATCCAACCTGGACTTTTTCAGTTCCAAGAATCAATACCACCTCCTTCATTTCTCCCTAATTTTACGTAAGCTTGTTTGGGTCGAGCTCCTGCCACTTGCAGCCATGAAGGCTGATAAAGAGATGGAGAGAGAGAGTGTACCAAGCATGGGCAAGATGCAGAGGCAGGATGCAAAGAGTACACCTGGAGAATGAGAAGAGAAAGGCGGCCAGGCTGCAGAGACAGGAGAAGTCAGTCCACGGAGACCCGGAGCAAAGAAAACACAAGTGCAATGTGCGGAGAGTGGTATCTTAGGAGGAAGGGCGATACGGAGATGTCTGCAAAAAGTCAAGGTCAGACACGACGAGGGTCTGGCTTAGATGGTAAAGGGGACACAAGGGAAGGGACAGGCTTTAGAGACAGAAAAGCATTCGCAAATGGGGGAGAGGCTAAGAGTCGACACGCTCCAAGGTTTAGACCTGATGAGAGTTATGGAATAACTAAACCCATGGAGACGGGCAGGGGAGACGAGCCCCCTGAGGACGAGAAACAGCCAGATTGTGGCTCGCTGGGCTTTGGGGTTTCTGTTGGGTTTTTTCTTTTTTGTTGTTGTTCACTATTTGTACCGTTTCAAATTAGTACAAAACATTTTTATTAAATATCAGATGGGTTCCCTGAGAAAAGAGCTGACACAGCAGGTCCGAGGCTGCTCCCCTGACAGAAGCCTGCTTACCGTGTTGGCCTTTGGCTGGCTCCTGGGAACGTAGACTCCACGAGGGTTCCGACCACCATTCACCCATCAGAGGGGCTTACCACGCCCAAGCTGTTTGCACAAACTGCGGTTTATGCTGACCACCTGCTTCCCCCCTGGAAATCTGGAATTCGGTACGTGCTAGGCAGAAGGCGCCGACCTGACCAGCCGCCAGAGAACAGCCCGAGTGCCGAGTCTCTACTGGGTGTCCCTGGTTGAGGATACTTCACACGTGTTGTCACAACTCCTCGCTGGGGGACTGAGTGTATCCTGTGCGACACCCCAGGGAGGGGGCTCTGGAAGCCTGTGCCTGGTTCCCCCAGACTTTACCCCACGTGCCTTTCCCCTTGCCGATCGTGCTGTGTGCCCTGTTGCTGTGATAAATCACAGCCGTGTGGACGACAAGATATAAAGAGGAACTTGCTCCTGGCTCTCCTCTGCGTTCTCTTGCTCTGGTTCATTCTTCCTCTTTGAATTCAGTCCTGGACTCGCTTTGCTTCTCACACTCTCCCCCGGGATGACTGCATCCATCCCCAAGGTTTTACAAACTACAGGCCAGTGACTCTGAAATTGACATCTCCACCCGAGGCCCTTCTGAGCATCAGACTCATCTATCCTTGGAAATAGGGTCTTTACAGAAGTAATCAAGTTAAAATGAAGTCATTAAGGTAGGTCCTAATCCAATATGACTGGTGTCCTTCTAAACGGTGGGTATTTGGATAAAGAGAAAGACGCAGGGAGAACGACAAGAGAACACGAAGACAGAGATCGGGGTGATGCCTCTACGAGGAAAAGAATGTCAAAGATTGGCAGCAAACTACCAGAAGCCAGGAGAGAAGCGTGGGACAGGTTCTCCCTCAAAGCCCTCAGAAGGAACCAGCCCTGCCGACGCCCTGATCTCGGACTACTGGCCTCCAGAACCGCGAGACAATAGACGTTTGCTGTCTAAGCCACCCCTTTTGTGGTACTCTGTTACAGCAGCCCTCAAAAACAAACACACTACCTAACAGCCCATAGGTGTAGCGGACTCCACAAGCCCCACGTGACACAGGCCCGATCTGGTCTTCCCTTCCTGGTAAACGGAATCACTCATAACTCACTCAAGCCAGGAACCCGAGAATCACACTTAACACTCTCTTCCTCACCTCGTCCGGTCCATCCAAGTCCCATCGGCTCTACCTCCAAAATATCTCGAGAATCCACCAGTTCTCTCCGTTCCCACTGTCCCACCCTCGTCCAAGTCGCCGTCACGTCTCACCTGCACCTGGGCAGCAGCTCCAAGCTGGCTGCCCTCTCGGGGTCTGATGCATCTCTAATCTAGTTCCCACAGGGCAGCCAGAGGGCTCCTTTAAAAATGGAAATCTGGGGACTTCCCTGATGGTCCAGTGGTTAAGACTCTGCGCTTCCAAGGCAGGGGGCGTGGGTTCAATCCCTGGTTGGGGAACTAAGATCCCACATGCCATGCAGCACGGCCAAAAATAAAATAAAAATAAATAAAAATGTAAATCCGTACCACAGCACTGCACCCAGAATAAAATCTAGTCTCGGGCTTCCCTGGTGGTGCAGTGGTTGAGAGTCCGCCTGCCGATGCAGTGGACACGGGTTCACGCCCCAGTCCGGGAAGATCCCACATGCTGCGGAGCGGCTGGGCCCGTGAGCCACGGCCGCTGAGCCCGCGCGTCGGAGCCCGTGCTCCACAACGGGAGAGGCCACAACAGTGAGAGGCCCACGTACCACAAAAAAAAAAAAAAAAAAAAAAAAAAATCTATTCTCCTTTAAATGGCTCACAAAGCCCTGCGCGGTGTGGCCCCTTCACCTGGTTTGCATCCCGTCCACCAGCTCACCATGCTCCCGCCGTACACACTGTACCCTTGGCCTGTGATGCGCCTACCCACCTGTGAGAGCCTGAATGATGCCTCCTCTGCAGGTAGGAAGTGCTTTAAAAAGGTAACGCTTGTCAGACAGCCTCCACTGAAAGCTGAGCAGCGGAGACCAGCAAAGCCCGTGCGAGACCAGCGTCCTGGTACCTGAGGTGAGCATGTTGTTGATGAGCTCCAGGAAACCCTCCTCGGCCACGTGGGCGTCCGTGAGCAGGAAGATCATCATCTTGTTCTCAATGCCAAGTTTCAGGTAAAGGCTCTTCAGATCTTCCCGGAAACTGTTCTCATTGTAGCCGCGGCTCAGAAGGATCTCAAACACCTGCCGACACGGAACACAGCATCCCCGTGAGACCACCGGCCCTAGGGAGGGTGTCCAGGTAAGTGCAGAGGGAGAGGACAGCTCCAGGCAGCGCAGCTCGGGCTGAGCCACCATCGAAGAGGGACCAGCGACAGCAAATCTGGATGCCCTGGGCCATTTTCACAAGATACGGTTGAGTGATAAACGCGGGACACAGAAAACTGGCATCCCTTTTCGTCAAACAAACCACAGCGGACGTCCTGTGCAGGCGCACACGTGTGCGAGGTGAGAGCTTATGCAGGGAACAAGGCCTGTCCAGACGGATGATGAATATGGCTGCAAAAGGAGGGGTGGGGGTAATGCAAAGGACACCCTCAGTCATTAAAATGAGTCATTTGATGGGAGCTCCCTGGCAGTCCAGTGGTTAGGACCTGGCGCTTCCACCGCCATGGCCCGGGTTCCATCCCTGGTTGGGGAACTAAGATCCCGCAAGCCACATGGGGCGGCCAAAAAAACAAAAGAGTCATTTGAGTTACTGGGAGGGAAGGAAGGCAGAGGATAGCCAAGCAACAGAGGAAATGCTTGTGGGTACAGTCACTGTGCGAACTCATTTAAAATGTGATAAACTGGGGGAAGATGTGTAAAAAATCCGAATAAGAAGCAATTTTAAAAATCTTAAATTCAAAAGTCCTATTACACACAAAATAGATGAAAATGGAAGTAAGGACACAAATGTAAGCCAAGTCTTTCCTGTTCAAGCATTTCCTCCGGCTCACATGTGTAGAAGTTTAACTGCGACCAACGGTTTAGAAAAAGCTCAGATTTATGGAAACAGAAAGATCCCTCATTTCCTCCCTCCCCTCTACCTCTAGTGTCTCTCTCTCTCTCTCTCTCTCTCTCACACACACACACACACACACACACACAGAGCCTCTTTCACACTCACAGGTACTCACACATGTTCACACGCAGCCACTCACACACTTTCACACCCACACACGTTCACACTCACAGTCACTCAAACATGCACTCAGTCGACACACTTCCATGTTCGTGGGCACACACACAGTTGCTCACCCACTTTCACACTCAAAGTCCCTCACACACATTCACATACGGTTACACACACGTGGACACCCGCACACCCTCTCACACAGTCACAGGCACAAGCTCAGGGCAACATGGAAGCCCTCCAGCCACATACAATCAGGTCTCCAGTTCTACCTGCCGCCTGCAGACCCCGTTCATCCTCCCCGAGTGTAGCTTTCACTGCGCCCCCTCAACAGGTCCCGGCACCCCTGGCATGGACAGCTCTCTCTGGTCCCCCTACCCAACTGCCCCTCCACTTCCCAGGACACAGGGACGGCCCAGCACAGCCCACTCCTTCTCCACTTCCCTCCGACATCCTCTCCGCCATTCTTCGAGCCCAAGATGCACGAGCACTACCTCAAAGGAAAATGCATCCATTTTTGTTTGTTTGTTTGTTTCTTGGTTTTGTTTTTCTGGCCGAGCACCATGGCATGTGGGACTTTAGTTCCCCAACCAGGGATCGAACCTGCTCCCCCTGCAGTGGAAGCGCAGAGTCTTAACCACTGGACCACCAGGGAAGTCCCAAAAATGCATCAGTTTTACCTAGAATACTCAACAGAAAAGTCAACTTGCCCAGAGGGTAACATTATATCCTACAGAAAAATGTAGGAAACAATAGTAAAACAATTACATTTGAATGATGGATGATTTTGATTACATATTTTATCTAATTTTAAAGGTACATCAACCAAGTTAGTTTAGAAATACTTTCAACAAAAGGTTAATATTTGTGAAATACTGCAAGCTAGATTCGTTGAATTAACCATGACTGCTCTTCTATATAAAGAGTTCGCACAAATCGATAATCATATAAAGAGGCAACTCATGAAAGGGAAAAGACAAATATCTAATGAACGCATAAAAAGATATTCAAACTGCACGATTAAAGAAAGAAATTCTCATTAGAACTAGAAGAGTTTTCACCCATAACCCTGGCAGATATCAGAATGACAATACCTGGTATTGGCAGAGTAGGGAGAACAGGACATTGCTGGTAGCATAAATCAGTTTAGTCCTTTGTCGTGGGACTGATTGGTTGTTAATGAAGACATTAAAAAAAATAAACCAAATACAGTGAATAACAGAATGACACTGTACCCCCCACCCATCTTTAACATTTGCTAAAAACCCAAAAGTCATATTTGCTTCAAAACTATTTTGAACAAAGTTATGGATAAAATTAAAAATCCTTTGCTTCTCCTCTGGTCCTCCATCTCCAGGCTTTTTTTTTTTTTTTTTTTTTTGCCACACCGCGAGGCTTGCGGGATCTTAGTTCCCTGACCAGGGATCGAACCCACGCCCCAGCAGTGAAAGCACTGAGTCCTAACCACTGGACCGCCAGGGAATTCCCTAGGCCCTTTTTACTCCTGATTCAAGGAGGCAAACTCCACCATGAATTCAGGTCCAACCTTTCTAATGTGAAATCTGGTGCCACGGATCAAAAGTCTTTTAAAAACATATACCCTTAAACCCTCCAGTTTCCCAATTTCAAAAGAAAATGTTTGCATGGAAAAAACTGATCGGTGTGCAAAGAACAAGAATGTTCATCACTGCACTGTTTATAATAACAAAACAAGGAGAAGGCTAAATGTCCACCAACAGAGAGGCTTATGTGTGGCATATCTACACAAGGGAACATTGTGCAGTGTTGCAAAGGAAAATGCAAATATATAGCTATTGACTTTAAAAGATGTCAGTGATCTAGAATTAAATGGGAAAAAACAGATTACAAAAGTTCCATATAGATATTAATTATATAATATTGCAAAATTGTAATATTTCTAAATGTCCAACTAAAGAAGAATTTTTAAAATATTGTACTACACATTCATCAAAGTTGGATTCTGAAAGATGTCAAATGACAAGGGATGTTGCCCCTTCATACAGTGCTGGGGGAATAGAGAATGGTGAGGCCCTTTGGAAAACAATCTGGCACTTTCTCAAATGACTCAACAGAGAATTGCCGTTATGACCCAGCAACGCTGCTCTTAGGTGTCCACCCAAGAGAAATGAAAACATATGTCCACACCGAATCCTGTATATGAATGCTTAGAGCAGTGTAGTTCGTAAGAGCCAAAAGGTGGAAATAACCCAAATGACTGTCAATAGATGAATGGATAAACGAAACGTGGTCTACCACACAGGGAATGTGATTCAGACACAAAACGGAATGAAGCACTGATACATGGATGAAGCTTGAAAACGTTATGCTAAACGCAAGAAGCTGTCACAAAAGACCACATGCTCTGATTCTATTTGTATGGAAATACAGAATAGGAAAGTCGAGAGACACAGAAAGTAGATTAGTGGTTTCTTAGGGCTGGGGGTGGTTGGAAGGACAGGAAGAGAGAGGGCAACAGCTAAAGGGCTTGGGATTTCTTCTTGGGATGATGAAAATGTTCTAAAATTGAATGTGGTAATGGTTTCACAACCTTTTGAACATATTTTTACAAAACTATTGAACTGTACACCTTACGTGGATGAACTGTATGGTCTGTGAAATGTATCTCAATAAAACTTTTTTTTTTAATTAAAGATTCTAAGAATGTCCCAGAACCACGCATGCTGGTTGTGCTGATACATTGCCAACCCTCAACACTGGGTCCATGGAGGTGTAGGGCAACCTCTCCTCCACACGAGCACAGGTCACAGGTCACGGGATTTGCTCGTGTTTGACTTTTGAACTTGATTTGACAGATTCTTCATTCCAAATACAATACAATAGTTAGATGCTTCAAATATTCAGTTAAAATAATATCAACCCCCCCCAACAAAAACACTTTATACTCTATGCAAACATCATGCTATGATCTGTTATAGATAGCTCAAATATTTGCAGGAACTACTAACTGTGGAAATTGGCATACCAAACCCATTTCTGGGGGGTGGGAGGGGAGCCCGGCTCACCTCATAGCCAGCTGTGAAGGCGGCCAGCCTGGCCAGAGACTGCTTCCCGGAGCCCCCGACCCCGACCAACAGGGCGTGGCCACGGTCCAGTCGAATGATGCGGTGCACACGGGTCAGGTGCTCCAAAGCATCGTCAAAGAGAACCAAGCTCATTTTGGTGTTGCTTTCATTATACTCTTCAAGAATTTCCTGAATTTTAGAAAAAAAAATTTTTTTCTTTAAGAATCACTGGCTTTTAAGAGACAGACTCTCTCCTTTTGTGCCAGAGTGATTAAGAACAGAGGAGAGATTTTTCTGAATGTCTATAATTGGTGAAATTATTCAATCATTCAGGTTTAAGAGACTAGCTTTTACGATCAAGATTTCGATCTGCTGGCCTGTGACTGGCCAGCAGCGAGCCAATGCTAGTTACAAGGTTCGACTCGTGAATTAAGATGAAGATGAATATTAGGGGGGCAGATGAGTGGTTCCCAAAGCTGGCTGTGCATCGGAACCCTGGCACCCTTCATGGGCTTGATGAAGGGAAATGCACAAAGATGGGCCCCAAGGGTCTGTGTGTTGGACAAATTCATCAGACCATTCCCATGCACCACTGGACATGGACACCACTGGATCAGACACAAGCCCACATCCTGAACCGAGAGACAGAGGCATGGGTGTTCTTCCTAGCTCCACCTCCTGGGCACCCATGCAATGCGCTCCGGGAAGAGGTGAGCCCTGTCCGCACCTGGAACAAAGCCTTGGCTGCCTCATAGTCCTGAATGTCTTCATAAATGCGCGTTTCCTCTTCGTGCAGAGCCATCCGGAAGTCTCCAAACAGGATGGGGTCCCTCATCACCACCTCCGCGTCATCCTTAAAATGTACCGTGACCAAGTTGCCTATGTGCTCTTCAACCTGACAATACAAGACCACTTCAGGAAGCCAAACTCAACACCACAGACGTGCTAAGACTTGTCAGAAAAAGAGTGTATGCTAGGATTATCTGAAGTAATTTGCATTCGATTTTTTTCCCCATTGGCTGCAAGGTACTTAATAATCCACCCTACTTTACCTGTTGACTCTCATTATTAGTCTCTATTTTTCTGCAGTGTCCCGTACAAAAAATACATTGAAAAAAATACATTGGGTTTTTTTTTGATTTGTAGCTTTTCTTTTCACCCAGAGAAGAATTTTGTGGTTAGAGTTCTTTTTTTGCATTTGCTGGTCCATATTCAACGTACTGACCAGTTGCTTGTCTGTTTCATTGATTAACCGGTCGTGGAAGACTCTCAGACACTCGTTCCTCCAGACTCTCACCATCTGGGTCACCGTCTGGAACCTACAGGATGGAAGGGGCAAAACCAGCCACAAAGTTATCTAGAGACGAGCAGGCTGAATGCTACTATTTTCAGATGGGCACACAGGGTGCAGAAAAGGACAACACGCCCATAGTCATTTTTCCCCCTGGTTTCACATTAATTGAAATTTAATGTAAGCTAACAATTTAATTGTGAAGACCATAACGTTGTCATTCATAACTTATCCTGCTGCAGGGAAGAAAAAGAACACTGTCTATAAGTGACATAGATGACCTGAGAACCTGACAGGACTCCTACTTGCTGGAATTTATGAATTTAAAACCAGCAGCAGAGCCGCTGGCAGCTCCCTTTTCTGAGAACCAACTCCAACTGACCCCAATTCTGGGTCTTTTTCTGGTTTCTGGCAAAGAGCTCTCACTCCACCCTAAATACCTAGAGCTGCTCTCTCTGGAACTGCCATTCTGAAACCTTCAAGGGCACCCAAGAGTCAGTGTGGGTATGGGGAAAGTTCCCAATTCATTTTTCAATATTTTGTGGATTCATAACATGAATCCACAAAATTGGAGGATCCCTGCAAATCTACATAGATGAAAGTTTACATTAATGTAAATACACAAATACATCCAGCTTTCATGAGTCAATCTCTAGACCCAGACTTAAATCCCTTCTGTCTTCCATGCTTAACTTCTCCCAAAGACACATATATTGATAATAGAACCAGTTAGCAACTGACAACAATTCAGGTGTATGAAGGAAAGGCTCCACGCGGGCCAATTTCACCTTTAGAACTGAGAACAAATGGTTGTCACAGCGGTCCTACCGCGGGGTTGAACACACCTGTCCACACGGCCACACACCTGCCTCTCCTGGCTCCACCTGCCTTCAACTCAAGGGCTCAAGAGGCATCAGGTCTTAACCAAGCATTTGACTCTGTTCTTTGTTTAATGTAAACAGAAAGACACTGGGTAATTAATTGATACATGGATTCACACCACATTCCTTGATAGCTCCTCTGTCTTAAAAGAATAAGAAAACCCATCGTACTGATGGGACACACTTTAGTGAGAGAAAACAAACTCACCGTTCTGGGTTAGTGAGGACGAGACCGTTAAAAACCCGCGAGAGATCTCGAAGGTTAAAGATGTAGTGGAACTTGGATGGGGTGGGCAGTAGATCCTGAACAATGTTTTTGTAAAGTGCCAAAGTGCAGGATGTCAGCTTGTCACTTACAGCCACAATGCTCTCATGAAACACCTACAGAATGAAAAGAACCCCCCCCCCGAAGTGTCTATCAGTGAATGAATGGATAAGCAAAATGTGGTCCATCCATACCATGGAACATGACTGGGCCCTAAAAAAGAATGAAGCACTGACACCTGCTACACTGATGGATGAGCCTTGAAAACATGATACTCAGTGAAAGAAACCAAACACAGAAGACCACATATTGTATGATTCCATTAATGGGAAATTTCCAGAATAGGAAAATCCATAGAGACAGAACGCAGATCAGTGGTTGCCGGGGGCTGAAGGATAGGATGGAATAACTGCTTTGGGGTGATAAAAATATTCTGGAACTAGACAGTGGTGATACTTGTACAACATTGTGAAGGTACTAAATGCCGTTGAACTGTATACTTTAAAATGGCTTTAATAGCTAATCTTATGTTGCATGAATTTTACCATAATTTTTTGAGAGGAGGTAAGAAAACAATTAAAGAAACAGAGAAACTAATCATCTGATCTGCTTTTGTTTCCCTAGATTTTCTCATTAACTGACAAGTCAACGTGATATGAAACCAAAGCCCCAAACCAGCCCTCAGTTTGAGGTTGATTTGACTAGCACAGACCTCACTGTTTTGGAAGCGAATGGCTTAACGTAGGGCATGAACACGCCAGGTGACCACTGATCCCACACCTTTATGTTTCCTGCCTGGCCCTTCGGGACTTTAAGTGTGCAAGCCTGCTTTAGAAAGCAAATGCCAGGATCAGAAGGTCATTATTTAAATGAACGGGTTCCATTTATGGGGGTCACGTAAATCACAACAATAACAGCAATAGCTAGTATCTAGTGAGTATCAGACATGTGCTGGGCACTGTGCCACACACTTTACACGCATTTCCTCCTTTCACTCTCCCAAACCCTAGAATTATCTCCCTGTTCCGGAGGAGGATGGGGACTAAAAGCTCTCAAGGGACTTGCCCAAGGAGCAGAATGGGGACTGACTCCAGAGCCCAAGTCCTCTAGTTGGTTCACTGCTGTCACTCAAGGTGGCCTGTGTAACTCAGGGCCACATCACAACTTCCATGGGACCCAGGCAGCTTCATGGGTCCCTTCCTCCATAAAAATACATTACCTATATATCTTATTATATATATTATATTCTTTATATTATTATATATATTATATAAATATATTACATGTTATTTCTAGAAAACTATACTTATACATCATTTTATTTAATTACAATGAAATATATTATCTTACATATATATTATGACTGCCTTGGTATAAAGATGAATATAATCCAGGCCGAATTATATTGATTCCTTTCTTCTGGTTTTGAAAGAAATGAAAACATGTTCACGGTCCCCTAGAAGCACCGTGGGCTGTAGGCATTGTGTTTGCGGGCCAGACGCACACATTGCTACCACGTTTCTACCCAACACATGGCCCTCCGGTTTAGACTTCTAATTAAAATCAAATTACCGAGGTATGGCCTTTGAGGATGGAGGAATAAATTAAGTGCAAAGACTCCTCTGAAGGAAATGGAATGTTGAAGACACTGAACAGCGAAATAAATCTCGGGTCGACTTCGTTGCGGCCTCCCCCCGCGTTCCCCATCGCGGCAATAAGGCCAAAGTCTCGGATGCTTTTACGGTTCAGCTCCTTCCCCCGGTCGTACAGGTAGCCTTTTTCCAACAGCAGTTTCAGCAGGGCAATCGGCTGCTGTGTGCCATATTCGTCCACCTTGATTTTTTTTTTTTTAAAGAAAAGGAAGAACAGTGGTATCATAAAGCAGAACTCAGCAACGCCTCTGCTGCCCACCTAAACTAAATCTCACCTCTCCTCTCACTCTCTCGGAGCACTCTGGCTTGAGTTTCATTGGGCTTCTCAGAGCTTGCAGTTCTATATATTCATTTGTAATTTTTTAGAAATCTGTGTCCCTGTCTAGACTCTAAGCTCCCTGAGGGCAGGAACTATATACGTTTTGCTCACCACTTCACAGCACCAGTCCCATAGGAGGTGCTCCATAAATATATCAGTTGGATGGATGGATGGAAAAACAAGTGTGTGGATGGCTGGCTGGATGCAAAGATAGACAGATGCAAAGATGGATGGGTGCATGCATGGATGCACAGATGCATGGATGGGTGGATGGATGTGTGGATGGATGCATGGATGGATCCTGGCTTTGCAAACAGTCCATCTGGAAGATAGATATTTCAGGGAAAAAAATGGTTCTGCAGAAAAGATATAAATCTAAATCCCAGTGCTAAGAAAACTTTGCACCTCTCAGGCTCTGGCCCCAGAAACACACCCTTTGTGCACGCTAAAATTCCCTTTCCTTGATAAATGCAGAGGAATCCTGAGGAAGTGCCTGCCCTCATGCTTCCCAGGCTTCCCGAAGCCCATGCTTTCGGGCCGAGAGCAGCATTACTACCCGAAGTACAGCTCATTTGGAAACCTCTCGCTCAAACATATGCTGAATATAGCTCAGAGGCTGCCTTGCTACCTACTTCCCTCCTTTGAGAAACTACGGAACACAATTTAAGGAAAGGGTCTCTCTGGTTAAGAAGACACTTCCTGTCACACTGTCCCTTAAGCTGACTCCTCGTAACCTGGGCCCTGCAGACATTGTGCAGAACAAAGACAGGCGTTCTCACACTCACCCACTCCACGCACACATGGCCACACAAACACAGCACACTACCCCGCCCCTGCCGTTAACCCCACCAACCTTTGGCATGTTCATGTCATCCATGAACACCAGGAGGCGTTTCCCCATGGGTGGGCCGTACGTGTCTTTGGTTCGTTTTTCCACGTTGGCTTCTAAATTTCTTTGGATATCCATGGACGTGGTGCGGGAGGAGAAACTGACCATTAACACAATCTGAAACAGGAAGAGATTATTCCAAAGGTGGTCTTTCTTTTTTCACAGTACCTGCAGGGAACGTTTGATCGTAAGCTAGCATCTCTTTTGCAAATTCGTTGGTATCTGAACTAACTTTTTTACAACCCAACGTGAGTCTGAACTTCATTCTATTTTGGAGCGCTAAAGCAAGAATTCCTCTTCCCTTTTGGCAGGTTGTATGAAGCAATAACTGGTCGCCAGGTGTGACAGCGTGGACTTCTAACCGGGCGACCTCAGCACCATCACTTAACCTTTCAGAGCCTCGTTTTTCTCATCTGAAAGATGATTTTAATGACATCTTCTTTGACTACTTCATAGAGTGACTTTATCATGTGAGATGAAATACACCCAGGTGTTCTCAAAACGACAAAGCAGTATTCAAACATAAGTTACTATCATGCCTGCTACATCTTAATAAATAAGTCAAAGACAGCGTGAACAGTCACTAGTTAGTCCTTGGAAGTAACCACTGAGAGAAAGGTGAGGGAGGCCCCCCGATCCCTGTGTGGGGCGCACATCCTCACGCACTCATACTTGGGGCTTCTCCCCTGCCCCTTCTTAGAGCGACGGGTGAGAGTTCACTGACCAGTGGCTCCGACACTTAATTATGCATCAGAGGCACCTGGAGGGCAGCCTGATGGGGTCCCATCCTCAGAGTTTCCGATTCAGTAGGTCCCAGTGGTACAAGAAAGTTTTCAGGTGATGCTTATGCTGTGGGTCCAGGGACCACACTTTCGGAACCGCTGCGTTAGATAACACCCTTCTACAAGGTGTCCACAAGGGCAGCTGCACCTGAGCTGAACATCTGAAGGTGAATGTGCTTCTCTTTGTCATGGACGTATCCAGATATGTCTTGTTGGGCCGATAAGCGCCAGCTGCTGAGTCCCGGTGGGAAGGGTCACAGCGGGGGGGGGGGGGGGGGGGGGCTTCTGAACACGGATTCCCTTTGCTCCATAAACTGGTAGGTCCTTCTGGCTGTAAACATCCTTCGTGTGCCCTCCACAATGGCATTCTCAGAGCTAAATAAACCATGCCTGCACGTGCTGGTATGTGAGTGACCTTGACCATCCATTCGTGGGCAGTGCAACCCAGTCCCGCCCACATCCCTTACGTGCCCATCGCCAAGCTGGGCTGACCACTCCCCGGCCCAGAGGGCCACGTGGCTTCCCGGAGCCTCTTTGCTCCTGGAGGCACCAGCCTAAGGGAGAGTCAGAGGAAAGCAGTGGGGAACTGTCTCCCCTCTGAGGTTCCAGAAGGCCAGAACAGGAATTGGGAACTTAAATGACGGGCAACATTAACAAGGAACTGAGTGAGTGTGCGGACTGGGGACAAATCTATGACATCTGGAGATCCTGAGTCACAGGCAGCTTCTTGCAGGAGATGAGAGTCTTTACATGGTTATTAAACATAAAGCAGAACTTGTTTAAAGCCAAGAGAGCTGCAGTGGTGAGCAGGTGGGCCCCACAGGACCACTCTGAGTACGCAGAAAGGAGAAATGCCGCGCTCTTTCATAACGTCTCGGTGCACCCGGCACATTCTGCACGATCGTGTTTCCTGTACTCATTTTCGCGTTTTGTCTCCCCTCCTAACAAGATCGGGCCTTAACAGCCTTGTTCACTGTCGTTTGCCCTGGGGCACCCAGACCCTCCTACGTTTGACATGTGGCTGGAGGAAGGAGGGGAGAAACCACAAAGTGGTGATGAGGAATGTGAATGCCAGCCTCCAGACGACTCCCAAGCACCCTCACCTCCAGGCACCCACACCCTGTGTAGCCCCCTCCCATGCTGTATCAGGGTGGGCCCTGGTGGTTTCTGTGTGACCCACAGAATGTGGCAGAAGCGATGGTGTGTGATTTCCCGGGTCATATGAAGCACTGCAGCATCTGCTTTGATATCCTGTACGTTCATTCTGCGGGGAGCCAGCTACCATGTCAAGAGGACACCAGCAGCCCTTGGAGAGGCCCACGCGGTGGGGAACTGAGGCCGACCATTTCAGAAGAGGGTCCTCCAGCCACAGTCAAGCCTTCAGATGACCACAGCCCTGGCCAACCTTGCGATCTCATGAGAGAGCCTGGGCTAGAACTACCCAGCTAGCCCACTCCCAGATTCCTGACCTGCAGAAACTGACATAGTGTTTGTTGTATGAGCTGCTTTGTGTTGAGGTAATTTGTTACGTGGCAATAGATAACAGATACACATAATGACTTACATTAGTCTCGTCGTTCAGGTTTTTAAGAAAGTTCTGGGTAGTGGCTGTCTTGGAGGTGCCAGATTCACCAACCAAAAGAACAGGTTGCCTAATTTTAACCATTTGTTCCAGCGTCCAGGTAGTACGGGTTGTATCCACTGTGTGAACTAAAATATATGAAGAACAGGAGCACCACAGAAATGCCAACAAGGTATGCATTGGGCAACCTGGAGCTTCACAGGATCCCATAAATCCCATAAAAAGCATCAGCAAAAACCCAAGAGGTGACCTTGAAAACGTATATATGGGTGAAATCATCTTAGGAGAACCTCACTACCCCAACCATTATTTTTAATAGCTTTATGGAGGTATAACCCACATACCATAAAATTCACTCCAATTTTAAGTGTACAATTTGATGAGTTTGATACCTTTCTACAGCTGTGTCATCATCACCACATCCAGGTGTAGAACACCAAACGGTTTTAATATCCCATTCTGATTTATACTCAGGATATTAAAAACTCAGCTTCTCCACTGCATACGTCACTCACTCATCACTTATCAGGATTTGGTTTCCTGACCAACAATTTCCTCTGACGAGAGCATGAAGCCTCAAAGTCAGGTCTGGCTTACTCCTGCATTGGCAATTTTTAATCCTGATTGGTTCCTGAGAAAATACGTACACCTCACTCTAAAAGAACTCTATACGAACCAAAATCAGATATTCGTTATGTGAAATGCCTCAGCCTCTATGTTATCCAAATAGCCAGGGGTGTGCACGTAAAATACGACTCAGTACACAAAGCCCATGGTACGCGACCCCTCAAGGCGGCATCTCTTACGAAACACTGCCTTGTTCATTCCACTTTCACTCCTTCCTTCGTCCCTCCCCACGCCCAGCCAGCTCTATGGGGCAGAAGGGAGCCTGTGCAAAGCAACGGGAAGCAGACCGGCACCCTACCTCTTGCCCCGACCTGTCAGGATCCGCCTGGCCAGGGAAAGAGTTGAGAGGCACAGCCAGCAGCACATAAAAGGAATCCAAAGTGCCGCCCTCTTGGAAAAGCCCATGGCTCACGTTCCTCAGTTTCTCCCAACCAGCACTCCGGGTGGGACTCAGAGTACCACAGGGACCTCAGAATCTTTTTCCCTTCCTCACAGAACGAGAACCAGACACGCTTAAACCGAGGGTTTGGTTCTCACTTACCCAGGATGTCAATAAATTTCCTCTCACGGGAATGAACATACTCTGGAACTAATTTATTCCATGGTATCCATTTCTTCTGTGTGGGATCAAAATGAAAGTCAAACAAGGTTGGAAGGTGACCTGTAACAAACAGTGGTCTGTTTCACTTCGATCGTGGACATGGAAATACAGGATCAGCTTTGGTTCATGCTTGAAATGAACTAATGCTATTTGCTCCCTGGACAGAAACTTAATTGAATAGATAGATAAGGATGGATGGATGGATAGATGCATGGATGGATGGATGGATGGATGGATGGGTAGATAGAGATAGATAAAAATGGATGGATGGATAAAGATAGATAGATAGATAGATAGATAGATGGATAGATTTAAATATAACTGGGCTAGGGAACCCAGGAAAAGGCTCAGAAGAGAGGGGATTGGAAGTCAGAGCTGTGGACATGGTGAAAAGTCTCATTAAGAGTGAAAAGAGGGTCTAGGACCAAATCCTGATGTGAGGGAGGGGCAGAGGAAGGAGACTCAACAAAGGAGACTTTGAGGGCATGGCCAGGATGGAGCAGGATGGAGGAAGAACGTTTTCAGAAGGCAGAAAGTGGTACCATGTCCGATGCTGGGACAAGGTCGGGGAAGCAAAGACCAGAAGGGGTCACCAGATCCGGTAACGAGAAGGCAGTGCATGTGCAGTTTGGGAGGAGCAGTTTGGGTAGAGATGTCTGAGAGCCTGTGGGATGGGATTGGCAGAGAGGGACAGATGGAAAATATAGGCGAAAGAGGAGAAACCAGTGAAGCCAGGAGCCTGATGAGGAGGGTGTGGGTAGACCTCAAAGCACAGGGCAGGTCCAGCTGGGAACTGGTCTCCTTTCCCCTGAGAAAGGAGACAGGAGAAGATGGGGGCTGGAAAAATTCCTATCTGACCGTGTCCATTTTTCCTGTTGAAGGAAGAAGGCAGGTCACCTGCAGAGAGAGGGGAGAGGGCCATGTGGAGATTTGGAGAAAAAGGGAGATGAACTGCCCCCGTGGGGACAGGAGAGGGAGTTCAAGTTCAAGACTGAATTTATGGAGGTGCCAGGCTTTGTGGTTGTGTGAATGTCTCAGTATCCCTCAGCCCCTGGAGAGGCAGAGAAAGCAGGCTTGGGTTTTCTCAGAGAGATTCGACAGAAGGGCAATTAGGCAAGAGGGGTTGAAGCGACAGGGCGGCAGGAGAGGATTCAGAAGGTTCAGAAGGTGGTAGGAAGAATGGCAGGGGGCGGGGGACAGTCCCCACGAGGCCAACTGGGGTCACGTGCGGCAGGAATCACAGAAGCCGACTGTGAAGCAGGGAGTGGGAGGTATGCATTTATGATGCAGACAGAACTGTGCCAGGTGTTATGAGCTAGGATGACGTCGAGGGACCCGGATCCTGGAGCTGAGTGCAGAAGGCATCTGGAAGGGGGTTGTCTACACGGCCATTCAAGTCCCCAAGATGAGAGCAAACTAGGGAGAAAGACCAGACCGGGACCAGCATCATCTCTGATGGCAGCAGCACGTAGCCGGCATGGTAGGCATAGCTGGGAAGCACCCCCCGAGCCCGCCGCCAAAGGAGACTCAGGGTCCCAAGAAAGTACAAGCAAACTACTCCCCAAAAGACCATAGGGTTTTTTTTAATTGGGGTATAGTTGTTTTACAATGTTGTGTTAGTTTCTACTGTACAGAGAAGTGGAGTTCCCTGTGCTACACAGCAGGTTCTCATTAGGACCTATTTTATATATTTTAGTGTATATATGTCAGTCCCAATCTCCCAATTCATCCCATCCCCCGCTTTCCTCCCTTGGTGTCTGAACAAAGACCAAAGACTTTTAAAACATCTTTTATTTGCTCAATGACTCTCCACTAGAAAGACCTACGATCATTTTACTTTGCGCTTTAAAAAGAACAGCCCAGGTAATGATTACAGAATACAACTTGGGTCTCCCTGCCAAGCCATATTCAAATGTCATTAAGAGACAGACAAAGAAGGACCCTGGTGTCAGCTATAGTTCTTGGAGAATGCCACATTTTCATCACATATGGTTCTTTGAGGATGCACATTTTTCATGCAAACAGTTAAACCTTACTATAATGATTTCCTATGAATGGTCTGCAAACCCACACGTGATTGTCTCCTGTGCAAATACTCAGGAATAGAGCAGATGAATTAAGCGGTGGAATTTTAGAGAGAAAAAAAAAAGAGAGAGAGAGAAGCCCAAAGGAGAAGAACTTCAAAGGCAAGCACAATGTGAAAATTTTAAAGAGCTTAAACAGAGTGAAGGAAGCAAGTGCCTAAGCTAGGGGGGAAAAGGGTAGACTCAGAAACAAAGGCCATCCCAGGGAGCTGGGCTCTGCTATAGCAGTTCACGCATTTGAACGTCTCCTGACGGTACCACCGGGTGCTCTGACCGTTGCACATTTCTCTACAGGAGCAAACAACCTGGAAAACCCATACAGGCATACATATGGAAAAGCAAGGTCACGTCCTCTTAAAAACCTAACCAAAAACATTCTGAGCAGGAAAACAAGCTACCTTTGGTTCCTACCTGGCAGCTCCCCAGGGTTGGCCCAAACCCCTTCCGTATCAGCAGTAGGCAAAGAAGCGATGCGTTTAATACATTCATCAAATTTAGCCCTTCCATCCTCGAGCAGGGCAGCGCCCAGAGAGCAGCACAGAGCCTCTATGAAGTAGCATTCCAGAACATCGCGGTCCTCGATTTCTCCCTCTAGTAACGAATCCAGCATCTTGGTTAACTGGGTTACCTGGTTCACAAGAAAACACCTGGGTCCGTCCATATATTCCACACACCCCCACCAGGGTCAGTTCTGGTCATAAATCCCGGGATCCCAGATCCCAAAGCGGCGGGAACTATATGACTCACCATATTGGTTTCAACAGATGGAGCCCAGTATCTTGTCTTGCACAGGGTCACAAAAGGAAGTATTGTGTCTTCCTTGTCAGTAGCTGGCAATGTTAGAACTTACTCATCTGGCATCTTTGCTCCCCTTGAAAGCCCACTGGGGGGGTCGATCTTTAGGGAAGAATTTCTTTTTTGCCGACAAAGATCCTTACTTACCATATTTAGGCTTGTCTGCGGAACTATGGTCTTCAGCTTCTCTCCTTGTCTTCCATCCACTATTCCTTCCGTTATCACATCAATGAGATAGGGTACATATTTCTCAAACAGAGTCTGTAAATCACCTTGCTCCACCTATAAAAGAGCAGAATTTCAAAGCATTTTCAAGGGTTCCTTTATTTAAATGCAAGTTCGTGGGAAGCTTTGCTTGTAAAAAGAGGGGGCGAGAGGGAACTTCCCTGGTGGTCCAGTGGCTACGAGTCCATGCTCCCAATGCAAGGGGCCAGGGTTCGATCCCTGGTCAGGGAACTAGATCCCACATGCCACAAATAAGAGTTCGCAGGCTGCAACTAAAGATCCTGCGTGCCACAACTAAGACCCGCCTGGCGCAGTCAAATAAATAAATAAATATTAAAAAAAAAAGAGGGGGTGAGAAATATTTTCTGATGAATGAGAAATTTGGCAGGTGAGTAAACTCTGATAACTCATATATTTGTAGAGAAATTTGTCCTTTATAATGCTCTTTCATTTCATCATGAAGCCTTTGATTTCACTGACCTGGGAGGGAGGTGCCATAAAAGGTCCCATTTGATAGAAAAAGCACAGGTTATCTTAGAGTTCAAAAGACATGGCCACAGTCGTTGAGCAAAGAGTGCAAAGCAGTGGAAGGTCCTCCTCCCTACCAAGGCATTGATGACCACCAGGGATTGCATGGGTGGTCATCCCCCATTCGACAGTGTGCCTCAAATGGTCCCATCATGTTTCCCTTGGTCTTCTTCGGGGTAATTATGTCCTAGTGGTTTCCAATTCACCATCAGCCTAGTGGTCCTTCTAGAGATGCATCCTGTGTGGTCATGGCATCCCAGGTGTGGTCAAGCCACAACGTTCACATGACTGTCACATCTATCTCTGCAGCTTTCAATGAAGCCTACCATTAAGACAATACACATTTTTGAGCAGCCATGTGATACGTCACAGGGTTTGAGGTCAACTGAAACCATCGGATCTCAATTCCATGACAAACTAGGTCCTTCACACACTGTACTCGTCCAACTGAGCAAAGCAGGAGAAGCTGGGCACCTAACAGAGACAAGTCTCCCAGCGCCTGGGCTTGGCTGGATAAGGGGCTGCCAACTACAATGCATAAGCCAAATTTGGCCTGCCACCTGTTTTTGTAAATAAAGTTTTATTGGTACATTGCTATGCCCATTCATGTACTGTGGCTGCTTTCCTACCACAATGGTGGGGTTTTGTAGTTGCAAAGAAACCATATGGCCCGCAAAGCCTAAACTATCTACTCTCTACTCTTTCACAGAAAAAATTTGTCGCCCCCTGGTCTAGACTATCAAAATCACTACCTATCCCACCTGCTGTGAATTATCTGGAAATCTAATAAGGGTGTCTTCCATGTTTTTTATTTTTATTTTTTTTGCGGTACGCGGGCCTCTCACTGCTGTGGCCTCTCCCGTTGCGGAGCACAGGCTCCGGACGCGCAGGCCCAGCGGCCATGGCTCACGGGCCCAGCCACTCCGCGGCATGTGGGATCTTCCCGGACCGGGGCATGAACCCGTGTCCCCTGCATCGGCAGGCGGACTCCCAACCACTGCGCCACCAGGGAAGCCCCGGGTGTCTTCCATGTTTTTATCCAACTTATTGATAACATTAAGTGCTCAAGATCCTGGGCAGGTCAAGGTCAAGGTCATGGCCTTCAACAACAAACATCCCTCTGAGTTATTTTTATCCAACTAGCCACCAATACTAGTAACTGGTAAGTTCATTTTGGGAATAATTTTCACCTTGTTTTGTATTCGATTAACCCATTTCTTCCAGTACGGTTGATATTTCAAGTTTTTAGGATCCACATAAACCATTCCACATCGAGACACAGTCGCAGGGGAGGCATACTGTAAATCTCCAACCTGGAGAAATAAACAAAATCAGTGTTTTCTACAGCTACAGACAACTGGAATACATGTTTTAAAGCCGTTGCTTGTACAAAGTTTTTACAAATGCATAAAACCCAAGTCATACCCCAATTAACACAGCTTTTATGAGGTTTCTAATTGAACACTTAGGTTTATCATGGGAAGATTATGCATCTCTGATGTAGCACTTTTTAAGTTTCTTTTACCATAAAATTAATATGAAAATTAACATGCTGTAGAATATCTGGCCAAAATTAAAAAGTATAAAGAAGAAAATAAGTTAACCAAAATCCCACCATCAAGAAACAAACACTGTTTTGGGGTGTTTTCCTTTCAGTCTTTTTTCTTTATTTTTTATAACATAATTGAGATCAGGGAATATGAAACTTAATAAGTATGCATCTAACAGCAATATGAACACACCAGTCTCTCTTTATCTGAAAAAAAGACACAGTTCAGTCAGTCATTAAATAATGATATGCATAAATACTCATACATCGACAAATTTTGCAGGCCAAGTTAGGAATGGTGTTAGCACTAAGCTAGAGTGAAAGCAAGTCTCAGGACCACAGCTCTGAAACAGGTTCAGAGGATATGATAGAAAGTTTGAAAAATGTAAGATAAGATAAAGGCAAATAGTGAGAGAGAGAGAGAAAAAAAAAAAAGGCAACTATAAACTCCAGCCAAAAGAAATGGCTCTAAAAGAAAGTAAATGTATCACAGTTCCTGGATTTCTTGCTTCGCTAGCAAGTATATCACAGTATACTAGTTGGCTCTACAGTAAATATTTCCTAATTCATAATGATGTAAAGATGTTTACTGGTTTAACTGACTTAGCAGTATAGTATTCTATGGAGGGGAGGTGGGCTGATGGTATAAAAGATGAACCCTCACTTTCATAGCAGTCAGTCAACAGATAATGTGTAACCTTGATAAAGGAAGAAACAGCATGCAAAGTGGGTTCCTTTAGACACTAGAGTAACCATCAGAAGAGACAACTCAAGTGTGAAATGTAGTTACCTCTGGGATACCGTAAGGAGGGATGAGGGCAGCAGGTAGAAGAACAGAGTTGTACTCATCATAAATTCTTCTGCATTGTTTGGGTTTTCTTCAATCATCTATATTTATAGCTATTTTAATAAACATTTTAGTCTACAAATAACAAATGCGGGAGACGGTGTGGAGAAAAGGGAACCCTCCTACACCGCTGGTGGGAATGTAAGTTGGTGCAGCCACTGTGAAGAACAGTATGGAGGTTCCTTAAAAAAACTAAAAATAGAGCTACTATATGATCCAGCAATCCCACTCCTGGGCATAAATCTGGACAAAACTATAATTCAAAAAGATACATGTACCACAGTGTTCACTGCAGCACTATTTACAATGGCCAAGACATGGAAACAACCTAAATTTCCATCGATAGATGAGTGGATAAAGATGTGGTACATATATACAATGGAATACTACTCAGCCATGAAAAAGAATGAAATAATGCCATTTGCAGCAACATGGATGGACCTAGAGATTATCATACTAGGTGAGGTAGGTCAGAAGGAGAAAGACAAATATCATATGATATCACTTATATGTGGAATCTAAAATATGACACAAGTGAACTTATTTACAAAACAGAAACACACTCACAGACATAGAGAACAGAATTGTGGTTGCCAAGGCGGAGGGGGATGGGGGAGGGATGGATTGGGAGTTTGGGATTAGCAGATGCAAACTATTATACATAGGATGGATAAACAACAAGGTCCCACTATATAGCACAGGGAACTATATTCAGTATCCTGTGATAAACCATAATGGAAAAGAATATGAAAAAGAATGTACATAAATGTATAACTAAATCACTCTGCTGAACAGAAGAAATCAACACAACATTGTAAATCAACTATACTTCAACAAAATAAATTTTTTAAAAAATAAACATTTTAGGGACTTCCCTGGTGGTACAGTGGTTAAGAATCTGCCTGCCAATGCAGGGGACACAGATTTGATCCCTGGTCCAGGAAAATCCCACATGCAGCGGAGCAACTAAGCCCGTGCCCCACAACTACTGAGCCTGCGTGCCACAACTACTGAAGCCTGCACGCCTAGAGCCCATGCTCTGCAACAAGAGAAGCCACCACAATGAGAAGCCTGCACACCACAACGAAGAGTAGCCCCCACTCGCCACAACTAGAGAAAGCCCACGTGTGTCGATGAAGACCCGAAGCAGCCAAAAATAAATTTAAAAAGTTAAAAATGTAAATAAAAAATTGAAAGTTAAAAAAATAAACATTTTAAATTTTAATTAAAAGAAAGACATATTTGAAATTATTTTTCATCACTACTTGCCTCGAAGAGCAGGGCACAGTGTGCTTGAAGCCGAATACGCTCACCATTGGCCAACGTCAGCAGCTTGTTGTCGTCCATCACAGAATTCATGTTCTCCACCCACAGAGCGTCCACATCACCATCAAATAAAATATACCTGCAGCAACCAGAGAAAAGTGAGCCATGTAAGGCTTCCAACTATGGAACTTGGTGCGACCTCCCTGTTCATGCTGAACGTCTTTTCCCAGGGTTTCCTTTTCATTTTTTTTTCTTGCAGTACGTGGGCCTCTCACTGTTGTGGCCTCTCCCATTGCGGAGCACAGGCTCCGGGCGCGCAGGCTCAGCGGCCATGGCTCACGGGCCCAGCCGCTCCGCGGCATGTGGGATCTTCACGGACCGGAGCACGAACCCGCGTCCCCTGCATCGGCAGGCGGACTCTCAACCACTGTGCCACCAGGGAAGCCCCTTTTTTTCTCTTTTAAAGATATTTTTTTTTTTTGGTGTGGACCATTTTTAAAGTCTTTATTGAATTTGTTACAATATTGCTTCTGTCTTATGTTTTGGTTTTTCGGCCACGAGGCATGTGGGATCTTAGCTCCCCGACCAGGGATCGAACATGCACCCCCTGCATTGGAAGGCGAAGTCTTAACCACTGGACCGCCAGGGAAGTCCCACAGGGTTTTCTAACCAGGATCTGAGATAGAGCACCCTACTTGGTGCTCATATATATATATATATATATATATATATAAACTATTCGAGTTAGTCACCAACATTTAAGAATCAGGAAACCTGACCCGACAATCTGGATTCCCTGCTTCCCTGGCAAACAGGAAGGTCTGACAGTACAGACTTGCATTCCCACATGGGAACGATGTGCTGCTGCTGGTAGCAGCTGCCCATGAAGACACAGTGTCCCAGTCCACCTCATTCTTGTCTTAAATCTGAGCATCAGCTGCTACTTACCGCTGGTTTGGACACCTAGTCCTCTTATGGTCAAGTTAAAAGGATTTCATATACCCATGTGTATGGGATTGAATGGTGGCCCCCATAAGATAGGTCTATCCAGAAGCTGTGAGTGTGACCTTATTTGGAAAAAAGGTCTTTGCAGATATAATTAAGGTAAGGATCTTGAGATGAGATCATCCTGGATTATCCAACAAGTATCCTTACATCGGGGGAAGCCACATGAAGACGGAGGCCGAGATTGGAGGGATGCGGCCATAAGCCAAGCAATGCCTGGGGTCACTAAAGCTGTCAAAGGCAAGGGAGGACCTTGCTCTAGAATCTTCAGAGGCAGTGCTGCCCCGTCTTTGTTTCAGACTTCTGGCCTCCAGAAATGATGAAGAATAAATTTCTGGGTGGTATTTTTTTAGCCACCCAGTTAATGGTAATTTGTTATAGAGGCCCTGCAGAAGCTAATACACCATGTAACTTGGCCCATTTCACTCCCTGATGCTACCTGCTGGGCCCCTAGGAGCATCTGCATTTGCAAAGCCCTGGTTTACGCACCATCCTTCCTGGCAGGAGATCTACTTTGGCTTCAGGGCCTCCGGTGTTCAAGCTACATGACCCTTCAGTTCTGTGGCTATAATGGGTCACATCACAGTAAAGCCCAGCTCCAGTGGAGACTGTGTTGGACAGGGGGATTCTACTGTGTTGGAAAGCTGATTTCATATCGCTTCCATTTAATTCACTGATATGAGTAGTTGGATTTTTCCAGCATTAACCTTTTGGTTTATTTTCTTCCAGTATTTTTTTTTAACTTTTTTATCTTAAATAATTTCAAACTTACAGAGCTGCAAGAATGGACTAGTGCAAAGAAGTGCCATACGCCCTTCAACCAGGTTCTCCAGTTGTTAATTTTGCCCCGTGGATGCTCTTTTGCTCTCTCTCTGTTTTCCTGAATCATTTGAAAATAAGTTGCGGACATGACGCCCTGTATTCCTAAATGCTTAAGCACGTGTTTCCTAAGAACAAGCACCTCCTCTAATATAACCACAGTACAGTTATCAAAACCAGGACATTTAGCATCGATAGACTACTGTTAGCTAATATACAATCCATGTTCAAATTTCACCAACTGTCCCAAAAGAAAGTCTCCATTTTATAGCATCGTAGGAAGACTAGATTCAGGCTACAATCAGTAGATGCTAAAACTGTCAGGTGAAGGTTTGATGAGGAATATAGGGTACTTACAGTGTCTTAGGGTATCTCCCCACACCTTGCATATCAATTGCAGAAGGAAAAATGGCAGATACCACCCTAACCTGATGATCGAAGTTAAAATCACCAATAAGGGGGCAAACCAGTATCACGTGCTTCCGATGAGACGCTGAGAAGGGCACCATGTCCCTTCTGAGAGATTCCTGCAAGGACACGTAGCCTGCATCCAGTTACCAGGAAGCAACAGACAAACCCAAACAGGGCATTCTGTGCAGCAGCTGGCCTAGAATCTTTCAGAACATCAAGGCCATGAAAGATAAAGAAAACCTAAGGAACTGCTTGAAATTAGAAGACGTCAAAGCGATAGGACAACCGAGCACAGTGTGAAATCCTGGACTGATCCAGAATCAGGGGAGGATTGCTAAAAAGAGGCTGTTCCAAAAGTCATCAGTTGAGACGTTAGACTCGTTATTTAAGGGATTTTTAATTAATGGGGTTGGACTAGCATATACAATCAGGATCATCCTGGGTTTACTTGACAGGTGTCACGGGAACAACTAACACCGGAGAAGGCTTTTTACCGGATGTTCCAATAGAGCATTTCCCCCCCCCCGGCCTCACTAGACCCTCACCGCGGTGGCAGTGATTGGAGCAGGGCAGGCAGCCTCAACCACGCCTGCAGGTGAGAAAGTGCAGCTCTGAAGGGTGTTCCAGCACTTTCCACGATGCTTTGTTGCCCTTCCTTGACGTACCTTGCCGTAGAGGCAGCCTGGTGTGGTGCCCGTTTGAGGGCTTGGACTCTGATGTCCCAAGTTCAAATCCCTGGCCTTGGGGCAAGCTCTTTCCTCCCCTTCCCTGGATCTCAGCTTCCTCCATGGTAAGCTGGGATCCATCGTAGTCAAGGAGCTTGATTTAGACAACACATAATCAGCACTGGGTGGTACCTGGCCCTACGTGAGCAGAGCCCCCTGAGTCTGTTCGCTTCCAAGCATGAAACTACAATACTATATACATCATTTGTTTCTTTGTAAGCTTCGGCTAACTCACTATGAACCCACCCAGGCTCTCCCCTCCCTACAAAGATACTCACTTTCGCTCCTTCTTATCCGTCGGCTTGTTGATCTCCCTGAAGATGTTGGACAGCACCCCATCTGTCCAGTCTCGGGTGGTGGGGTCCAGGATGCCGTAGAGCTCTATGACACTCATAGCCTTGGGGTTCAGGACATACAGCTTTGTCACCAGCCCAAGCCTAAATCGAAGGAGAGGCTTCAGCCGTGGCTCGGGCAGACTGAACGCATTAGGAGAACAATCTAGGTCACCCACGTTGGGGATCAGATCCCCTGTGTTTTCGATCCAATCCAAAATTTAAAACGCAAACCATCCAAACTCTGCACTGGGCTTCCCACTCTCTGTTAATGACTTATACTAAACACAAGGGAACCACCTTTCACCAGGAACGTGGCCCCAACACAAGTGAAGTCTGAACCGATAACACGGCTTTGACTTCTGAGGGCAACAGATGCTAACCTTCATGCATATTTCATATTTGTGTATTTACATATTCATGCATATGGCACATTCATGTAAATATTTCACAACTAGTGTATAGGAGATTACAGTCACCAGGATAACGTAAAACCTTTGAACTCCCGATGTTCAATCTCTCATAGTTACAGAACGACATCTGCTCTGCGTTGCTGGCTCTACAAATCATGCAGACAGGGTATTTCCCAGTATAATGCCTGTAAATTCCCGCAGTGCCGTGGGATTAATTCATCTATAGAAAACTAAAGTTCACACAAAACACAGTTTATAATTAACAAAATAAATAAATAAAAATAATCGTGGCATACCTATACTCACATCTGTACGTGACAGTTCTATAAATTATCTAACAATGAATTAATTAAAGAATGAAATACAGGAGAGCTATGGAATAACCCTCTTAAAATCAGTAAGCCATCGTCCACTGATTTCCTCGTGAGAAACATAAGAAGAAGGAAGAAGGAATGACAGTCACTCAATTGGATTTTATAGCCTACTAGAACTGGTGAAGTCACAAAGATTATAAGGCTTGATTTAGATTTTTGCTGGAACGTCAGCACGCACTGAAATCTTTCCGGAATGCAGCTATTGCTTAGGAGAAAGGTGAGAAGTCAGAAAACCCATATTCAGTATGAGGGCATCGATTCACCACAGGTCTTTGTGATATTCTATACTAGGAGTGTGAAATCAACTTTTTCCTTCGAGTAGTATAGCTCTTGCAGGGCTGGTGATGATAAGGCATTTGGGGAGGGGACACTCTTTTTGGCCACTCTGATACCATAACAGTGTCGCCTAACGGCGGGGGGTCCTGACCAACTTTACAGGAGCAATCTGAACGCCAAGAAAATACGGCCTAAGTTAATTTTCAAAACATCCTTATAAGATAGTTTTTGAAACACTCATTTCACAAATAAACCTATTCACAGTCTGATGCACAAAAGGCTAACTGCTTTGCCTTCTAAAATATATCAACTAAATCAGCAATAAAACAAGTTAAGATGCTCTGGGTTTGGGACTTGCCTGGCCGTCCAGTGGTTAGGACTCCGAACTCCCACTGCAGGCGGTACAGGTTCCATCCCTGGTCAGGGAACTAAGTTCCCGCAAGCCACGTGGCGCAGCCAAAGTTAAAAAAAAAAAAAAGACGCTCTGGGTTTAAAGGGGGGTGTCTGGGACAAACGTTAACCTCCCAGGCAATCAGAGAGCAAAGTGGGACTAGGTAATACCGCCACCGACCTCACCGTGAAACCACCGTGGCAACAAAGCCCTCCCCGAGGATGCCATACTCACTTGGTCTGGGCCTGACACAGGGCATTTATGACCACGGACTTGCCCCCTCCCGTGGGCCCCACCACCATTGTCGTGTGGCGGGTCATCATGGTCTCGAACATCTGAACCACCTTATCCACCTGTGGGACAAGCAGTGGCAGCTGGGTTAAAACACAGCTTTTTGTTAAAAACAGCTTTATTGAGCTAGGATTTGCACACCGTACAACTCACGCATTTAAAGTGTTTCAACAATTCAGTGGTTTTCAGTATGTTTACAAGGTTGTGAAACCATTACCACGTTCAATTTTAGAACATTTTCATCACCCCCCACAGAAAACCTCTGTGCTCATTTGCCATGTCTCCCAAGCCCGTTGCCCCCAGCCCCTGGCACCCACTAATCTACTGTCTGTCTCTATGGATTTGCCCGTTCTTGACAAAAGAATGGAATGATATAAATGGAATTGTGCAGTCTGTAGTCTGGGGTGTCTGGCTTCTTTCACTCAGCATCACGTTTTTAAGGTTCACCCCTCAGTGTAGCCTGTGTCAGTACTTCCTTCCTTTTTATGGCCAAATAATATTCCATTGTATGGATGGACCACATTTTGTCTATCTCTTCATCCGTTGATGATATTTGCATTATTTCCACTTGTTGGCACTTATGAATAATGCTGCTATGAACATTCGTGGACAAGTTTTCATGTGGATAAATACGCTCTCATTTCTCTTGGGTTTATACCTAGGAATAAAATTGCTGCTCGTCATATAGTAACTCTATGTTTCACTTCTTGAGGAACCACCAGACTCTTTCCCAAAGTGGCTACACTACACCATTCTACATTCCCACGAAAAACACATCTTTTTAAACAACCACCTCTAGAGGAAACCACCAGGGCCAGGAAAGGTGCACAGAGATCTCTCATCTGTGGTCAGTACCCGCTGCCCCGGCCTGAGGCCTCTGGGTAGCCTGATGCCTCAAGGCGGCCCGTCCAGAGGCAGCCACCCCAAACCTGCAGCTTTGGGCATTTACGCCCTGAGCAGAACACTCTGGCCACAATGTATGGCTTACAGACAACATATACAATCTCACAGGCTTCAGATGATCAAAATTTTACTTGTAATATCTAATTTAAAATTTTTTCAAGTGTGACTCTGGGGGGGAAAAAAGGTGGGGTGGGGAGAGAAGATTAGATGGTTGGGCCCCAAAACAAAATACTTAATTTATCTGATCACATTATGCCAAAAACATTTTTGGAAGGTGAGATATCCATACAGTGGAATATTACTCAGCCTCCAAAAGGAAGGAGGGCTTCCCTGGTGGCGCAGTGGTTGAGAGTCCGCCTGCCGATGCAGGAGACACGGGTTCATGCCCCAGTCCGGGAAGATCCCACGTGCCGTGGAACGGCTGGGCCCCTGAGCCATGGCCGCTGAGCCTGCACGTCCGGAGCCTGTGCTCCACAAACGGGAGAGGCCACAACAGTGAGAGGCCCGCGTACCGCAAGAAAAAAAAGGAAGGGAATCCTGACACATGCTACAACATGGATGAACCTTGAGGACGCTACGCTGAGTGAAATCAGCCGGACACAAAAGGCCACACACTGTACACACACTGTCCACAGACTGTCCACACGCTGTACACACGCTGTACACACACTGTACACACTGTACACACTGTACACACGCTGTACACACACTGTACACACTGTACACACTGTACCCACGCTGTACACACACTGTACACACGCTGTCCACACGCTGTCCACACACTGTATGCACGCTGTACGCATGCTGTCCACACTGTACACACGCTGTACACACGCTGTACACACTGTACACACTGTACACACACTGTGCACAAACTGTACACACACTGTACACACGCTGTACACATGCTGTACACACGCTGTACACACGCTGTACACACTGTACACACTGTACACACACTGTGCACAAACTGTACACACACTGTACACACTGTGCACACACTGTACACACTGTACACACGCTGTGCACACACTGTACACACACTGTACACACTGCACACGCTGTACACACTGTGCACACACTGTACACACGCTGTACACACGCTGTACACACTGTACACACACTGTACACACACTGTACACACACTGTACACACTGTGCACACGCTGTACACACACTGTACACACTGTGCACACACTGTACACATGCTGTACACACGCTGTACACACACTGTACACACTGTACACACGCTGTACACACACTGTACACACTGTACACACACTGTACACACGCTGTACACACGCTGTACACACTGCACACACTGTACACACGCTGTACACACTACACACGCTGTACACACACTGTACACACTGTGCACACACTGTACACACGCTGTACACACACTGTACACACTGTACACACTGTACACACGCTGTACACACACTGTACACACTGTACACACGCTGTACACACACTGTACACACTGTACACACGCTGTACACACGCTGTACACACACTGTACACACTGTACACACGCTGTACACACACTGTACACACTGTACACACGCTGTACACACGCTGTACACACGCTGTACACACTGTACACACACTGTACACACTGTGCACACGCTGTACACACGCTGTACACACACTGTACACACTGTACACACACTGTACACACGCTGTACACACTCTGTACACACGCTGTACACACGCTGTACACACACTGTACACACGCTGTGCACACGCTGTACACACTGTACACACTGTACACACACTGTACACACTGTACACACACTGTACACACGCTGTACACACTGTACACACTGTACACACGCTCTACACACACTGTACACGCTGTACACACGCTGTACACACGCTGTACACACTGTACACACACTGTACACACGCTGTACACACGCTGTACACACTGTACACACACTGTACACACGCTGTACACACCCTGTACACACGCTGTACACACACTGTACACACGCTGTGCACATGCTGTACACACGCTGTACACACTGCACACGCTGTACACACACTGTACACACTGTACACACACTGTACACACTGTACACACACTGTACACACGCTGTACACACACTGTGCACACACTGTGCACACTGTACACACTGTACACACACTGTACACACTGTACACACGCTGTACACACGCTGTACACACACTGTACACACGCTGTACACACTGTGCACACACTGTACACACTGTACACATGCTGTACACACACTGTACACACACTGTACACACTGTACACACACTGTACCCACACTGTACACACTGTACACACACTGTACACACTGTACACACGCTGTACACACGCTGTACACACACTGTACACACACTGTACACACTGTACACACGATTCCACTCATACGGGGTCCCCAGAGGAGTCAAATGCCTAGAGACAGAAAGTAGAATAGAGGTTACCAGGGGCTGAGGGAGGAGGAGGGGGAATTAGTATTTAATGGGGACAGAGCTTCAGTTTTGTACGATGCAAAACTCTTTCACAACAACATGAGTATATTTAACATTACTAAACTGTACTAAGAATGGATAAAATGGTAAATCTTATATTATGTGTACTTTACCACAATAAAAAAAAAAAGAAAAAGAAAATGGGGGTGGGGAATGGTTAAGATGGTAAACGTTATGTGTATATCACCACAATTATTTTTAAATGAAAAAAAAAAAATGGAAAGGACCCAGAAAAAGCCAGGGAACTCTCACCCCCAGCACCACTCTACCTGAACAGGTAAGACAACGTAGCCATTTTCCTGGAGCACCTGCTCCACAGCATCATTGAAATCGGGGTAGCGAACCCGCGGGCAGTCTAGTCCAGGAAACAGATCGGAAATCAAACCAAGGAAGAGAGGGACGTCTTCAAACACAAACTTGGGCAGATTCATGTCTCGAAGGGCCCTCATAAGCACCACATCCTGGATGGAACGAAACACAGACGTCTTCAAAGATGTTTCTGAAAGCCCCCAGGGCTAGTCTAGAAATCGTCTTATGAAGTAGACAATGAAATTTTATATGAAATATAAAACATAAAGCATTCCAAGTACAGTTTCTGGAGAGACACGCGAGTCTATTGCCCACAGAGTGGCATTGATCAGACTCTGTTCTGGAGTAAGTCCCGTGTGAAAGAAACGTGAACGCCCCTCTGGCTTTTATTGCAAAGAGGAAATAACTCATGTTCGTGCTTTCTAGAGAATTTTGTTCATCCCCACCCCTCCAGCCCATCATCCTGCAATTGTAGACTGATTATTATCATTGAAGTATCACAGACATTGGCACCATGAAGACATTGAACTGGACCTTATGGTAATATGCCAGATTCAAAGAGAACAATGTAATGAAGAAGAGACCAAATGAAGGCCAGACGAGTAAATGAAGTGACAGCTAAGAATAAAACTTTCTCTTGATACCTGTGCTCCCCGTCACCTCCATCCCAGCATTTAGTCAATACACGTGAACCAAATTAAAAAACCAGAGAACTTAGAGCAGGTGGCCCCTACCTCTCTAAGCTCAGAAGAACCTCTCTTCAGCTCACCAGCCATCACCAACACTGATTTAACGGCTCTGAGTCCAAAATCATAATGATGTTGCTTGGAGAGCTGCTCCCGGGCCAGCTTATACAGAACGGTCATCTTTTTGGCCAGGGTCTTTTGTGATAAAAGACAACGAAAAATAAATGAAGAAAATGCCCTGAAAACACCAGAACATCATGACACAAAGAAAACTGACATAAAGATGTTCCGGTGAAGCTGCTCTACAAACCAGCAAATCTCGCCTCCAACTGATAGCAGGATGTGTCCTCCGTTTTTAACAGGGACAAATTACCACCTAATTTTAAAGAACAGCAGCCTTACCAGACAGAGTTGGATGACAGTCCTTGAAAGCCAAGGAAAATCTTAACCACCTTAAAGAACGGAATTCATACAACTTTTTAAATCATAGAGATTACACTCCAGAAATTTGCTTCCTTTAACCTAAACATGTTATTAAAGTTTTCTTGTAACTGTTTTTGGGGACAAGTCATCCACCTGGTCTACATCAAGGATTCAACACTTGCTGGTCCCTATGGATGGCATGGGGGATTTTGCTCATTGAAACTAAAAACCAGAGATCTCTCCACTCTGGCTCAAAATCCATAGACAATAGGATAGGCAATAAGAGCCTTTACCAAAAAACTGCAGAGAAGCAACCTTTATCCTTTATCTTAAAAATATTCGTGGGCTTCCCTGGTGGCGCAGTGGTTGAGAGTCTGCCTGCCGACGCAGGGGACGTGGGTTCGTGCCCCAGCCTGGGAAGATCCCACATGCCGCGGAGCGGCTAGGCCCGTGAACATGGCCGCTGAGCCTGCGTGTCCGGAGCCTGTGCTCCGCAACGGGAGAGGCCACAACAGTGAGAGGCCCGCGTACTGCAAAAAATATATATATATACATATTTATTTATTTATTTGGCTGCACTGGGTCTTAGTTGCAGCATGCAGGGTCTTATTTTTTAGGTGCTGCATGTGGGATCCAGTTGCCCGACCGGGGGTCAAACCCAGGCCCCCTGCATTGGGAGCGCGAAGTCTTAACCACTGGACCACCAGGGAAGCCCCAGTTTCCTGGTTTTGATGTTATCACTGCGGGAAGCTGGATGAGCGGTACCTGGAACCCTCTGGACTACCGCTGCCATCTCTTGTGAGTCAAATGATTCCAAAATAAAAGTTATAATTTTAAAAAGAGAGAAAGGGAGGACGACTTCCCTGGTGGTCCGGTGGTTAAGACTCCACACTTCCACTGCAGGGGGCACCAGGTTCAGTCCCTGGTGGGGGAACTAAGATCCCGCATGCAGCACAATGTGGCCAAATAAATTAACTTCATTTAAAAAAATGATGCACTCCCAGCTTTAAAAAAGAGAAAGAGACAGAGAGACAGAGAAAAGGGAGAGAGAGAAAGCAAAACAATCTGAAAAGCCACACGGAAGGAAAATGTCCCAGGGCCCCCATCTGCGAGCAGACCCAGGCGGGTGCAGAGACGCCTGGCGGTAAGGGACCTCACCTTGGCCCAGAAGAAGCCCTCGGAGAACAGCATGATCTCACAGATCTGCTGCAGGTCAGGCACAATCACCACCACGGGCCGGAACAGGGCCTTCACTGACTCGGGCAGTTCCGTGCGGCCTGCGTAGCCGGGGTTCATGGTGATGAAGATGCCCATTCTCGAGTCCAGGGAGATCTCCTGCCCTTCAAACTAGGGGACGAGAGGAAAGGAAGGAAGGATTATGCTGCTGGCCAGTCTACCATGGGGCAAGGAGGCCTGGGGAGCCGCATGGCTCTTCCTTTCATGGGTACAAGACAGACACCACCAACTGTCTCTTGCCCTTTCCCAGTGATAAATGCAGAGTCCTCGTGCTTACGGCCTCAATGTTCTGGGGTGCCAGCCTCAGCCGACCCCCAAACTCTGATGTGAATCAAGGGTCTGTCCACTTGAGAAGTAGCTGATGTTGGGAAAGTGTGCAGCCAGGGGTTGATTCGAGGCACTGTGTGACCTCCAACAGGTCACTTACCCTCTCTGAGTCTCTGTTTCCTTCTCTGCAAGGTTGTGGCAGTTAAACGAGACAACATATTCAAGAGCACCCAGCCCACTGCTTTGCACAAAGTGGACCTTCATTCATGTTAGCTGTCACTTCTCTCCCCATTCCCACCTTCATGCTGGTCTGGCTGCCTGGGTGTCACCTGGACCCTTCCGACAGAATCCTACCTCAGCATCGTTCATGAAACCAGCCTGTGTCCTCCAGGGGCCCCATGGACCAACAAAATGCAGAAATCTCTATATTTTGAGTCTCTTTAGCCTACAGTTGAATTTCAACTGTCTTAACTTTCCTCTCTACTAAGATTTTACTGTTTTATTTCTTTTCATGGTCCGCCAGAGAGACAGACGACAGATGTTTTATTTTTATAAGGCACAGCCTCCTCAGTGACAAGAGCACAGCCCAGCCTGAGAGCTGATGCTCCCCAGAGGTGGAGGCTGCTGTCTTGTCTCTCAAGTCTGCACTGAGACTACACTCACCCACGCCTCAGTATCTCATGTGAGTCCCAGATCAACCTCTGGAGACAAGACACAGTCCTGCTCTTAAAAACACAGGCTTCTAGGGACTTCCCTGGTGGTCCAGTGGCTATCCTGCTCTTAAAAACACAGGCTTCTAGGGACTTCCCTGGTGGTCCAGTGGCTAAGACTCCACACTTCCACTGCAGGGGGCGTGGGTTCTGTCCCCGGTCAGGGAACTAAGATCCCGCATCCTACATGCCACACAGCACGGCCAAAAACACAAAACAAAACAAAACAGCTTCTAGAAACCCAAACACATTGCAGGCTCAATGTGTCTCCCATGGGAGTAGTAAGCTCAGCCCTAAAATGTTTCAGAAGAACTAATTAGTAGAAATCCATCCAGAATCCTCAAATGTTTAACAGTACCCAGTTTACATAATCTCTTGACCATGAGCCCTGAGGTCCAGGGAGAAAGCAGGTGGGGTGCAGGGCCGCAGAGGTGCCCACAATGGAATCCTCACCAACCCATGCTGAATTTGGGTCCTGAATTTCCCAATGAGGCTCTGTGGGGCCTTTGAGGATGTACAGGAGTTTTCAGGTGAAGGAGAAAAAAGGACAATTCCAAGCAGACAGGGATGCATATGGTGTCCCAGGGCGTGGAATGTCTGTGGAGCAAGTGGCATAAAGTGACAAGTGTTCAGGGCACGCAGGGGCAAGGACAGCGGCCGGAGGAGCAGTAGAGCAAGTTGGGATCACAGTGTAGGGCAACGGTCCAGCCATCCTGGTCCCTGTTGTCAGAGAACTCACTCTGGGCTACCTAAACTACGTAAGATCCTGTTTCTCCAAATTCTCAACCAGTTTAATCTGATGTAACTTCATACAGACAGCCCAAACTTGAGTCTACAAATGTGTTGTTGGACGGGGAGAGATTAGTAAATTCTCAACGATTTTTTAAGTTTGCCTTTTCACTTTGATAACAACCTTAATCATCTTCCTCGTTACAATGCCGTAATTTTACCAAGTGCGAAGGCAAACCTTCTTGTTCACCGTGGTAATTTCTACTGAAGATGTTTTGATTGGATGGAACGTTGATTTTTCTTCTTTAAGTCATTTTTTCTCAAATTTGGGGAGAATATCTTTTGACCTTGAAAGGGGGTCTTACACATCACTTATTTGAGAATCCTGCCCTACCCGTCTATAACTATGAATCCCATGTCTGGAATTATTTTCAAGTTCTTAGACTATTACAGTCCTTAATTATCAAAGATGTTGATAATTGGGGGAAACCCAATTATCTCCATTTGAAAGCAGAAGTTGGGCAAATCTTCATCTAGGGGGACCTGGTCTGGATAGACGACTGTCCACCACCTGGTGCTTCAGCACGTTCCCAGCCTGGGGACACGATCCGGGCTGGCTTCACACTTATCCTCACCTGGAACCTGGTCAACTGATGGATCAGAGCGTTTCGGATCGTCTGGATCTGGGACGAGATGACTGAGAGCACGGAGGCATCGATGCGATTAAACTCGTCAAAACAGCCCCAAGCCCCACACTGAGCAATGCCCGAGAAAATCTTCCCGACGGCCTGGGATGAAAGAAGTGTCAGGACAAGGGCAATTTTCATCTTGAAAACTGCAAGCAATCCATGTATGGATACCATTTTCTAAATTAAAAGCGAACGACAATCAGAACCTACTGTAGAGCACAGGGAACTCTACTCAGTGTTCTGTAGTGACCGAAATGGGAAAGAAATCCAAAAAAGAGGGGATATATGTATATGTATAGCTGATTCACTTTGCTGTACAGCAGAAACTAACACAACATTGTAAAGCAACTCTACTCCAATAAAAATTTTAAAAATAAAAAAAGCAAATGACGCTCATCAGATTGGCAGAGAAGAGCCACCCCAGTAGTGGGTCTTCCTGGCAAGACTTCCAAGGCCTCTCGTGGGCCAGCTACCACCCATAGGATTTCACAAATTAAGGATTTTAAAAAAAATTTGTGTTGGACTATAGTTGATTTACAATGTTATGTTAGTTTCTGCTGTATAGCACAGTGAATCAGTTATACATATACATACATACACCCTTTTTTAGATTCTTTTCCCATATAGGCCATTACAGAGTATTGAGTAGAGTTCCCTGTGCTATACAGTAGGTCCTTACCAGTTATCTAGTTTATATAGAGTAGTGTATATATGTCCATCCCAATCTCCCAGTTTATCCCTCCTCCCCTTTCCCCCAGTAACTGTAAGTTTGTTTTCTACATCTGTGACTCTATTTCTGTTTTGTAATTAAGTTCAAGGATTTCACAAATTAAGGATTTTAACATAAAAACCCAGATTTCTGGCTTCTCTTGAGATGTTGGAAAATCTAACAAGAGTGGGTCCACTTTTCCAAGTGGCAACAATTTACCTAAGCTCAATAGCGGCTCCCCCCTTTAGATGGAGCTTTGCTTTCCAGTTGGCCACAGTCCCCACCACTCTCTATCGTCTGTCTGCTGCTTTATTCATTTACACTATCTAGCTGACTCCAGTGGGCATTTAGTTTGGGACTCTTGCCCTACATGCTGCTAACAAAGAGATACAGCCAAGTTCCTAGACTGTGATGGTGAAACGTTTCCTACTATGTTCCTCCAGCTGTCACCATGTCATCTCATGGAAGCGTATGGAGTGAAATGCCTTCCCACACTGTCCCCCTTTTAGCTCTCCGCCTAAGAAGACCGTACCAGAAGTGATGCCAGGGCCTTACTTTGTAATCCATGCCTTCGCCGCAGTTGGTTACAACACAGAGCAAGCCCAAGGCTTTGGCCAGGTCCTTGGTGGTCTCAGTTTTGCCAGTACCTGCTGGGCCAGCAGGGGCCCCACCCAGATACATGGACAGTGCCTGTTAGAAGCCAAATGCAAAACATACGTTGTCTGATTCACGGAAAGAAACAGGTGTCAATTCCCAGTTTGTGACCGTCTGTGCAGGAGTATATAAATGGCAATGGACCGGTTCACACTCACCTTTTCTGACAGTCACCATTTTTTTTTAAGTCTTTACTGAATTTGTTACAATATTGCTTCTGTTTTATGTTTTGGTTTTTTGGCCCTGAGGCATGTGGGATCTCAGCTCCCCAACCAGGGATCGAGCCTGCACCCCCTGCATTGGAAGGCGAAGTCTTAACCACTGACCGCCAGGGAAGTCACATGACAGTCACCATGTTTAACATTTCTTTTCTGTCTTTCTCCGTTGACCTCCACTGACCACCGCCCACCCGGCCCCCCATTATATAGGAACCAGGGACTCTGCAATATGCTGGACTCTGTACCCACCCTGAGCACAGTGCCTATAGCAGTTCCCAGAGCTAAGGCTCATGGAAACATGGACATCTGTGAAGGGAAGGATTAATTGTGCCCAAAGAAAGGTTTGGCCCTTTGTCTCTAGATCCTAGGAGCTGACCCCTAAGCCCTCAGAATGTCCTGCCTGAGAAGGGTGTCCTTGTTTATCTGGGGACCTTGGGCCACGCTGGACAGTCTAACAATGTGATTTATGGTGGGAGCCTTGGGCCACATGGTATCATCAGGTCAACTTCCGCAGGGTCTGGAGACTAAGGCCAATCATTCAGGGGGTCAGTCATGTCTGCATGACAAGCCCCCAGTTAAAGAGCTGGCCACCAAGGCTCGGTGGGCTTCCGTGGGTGGCAGGACTTCACACGTGCGGCCACACAGAGCTGCCAGAGGAAATGATACTGTCTGGACAGCTGCATCAGAGAGGAAACTGAAGGCTGGAAGCTCCTGGACCCTGTCCTATGCCTTCCCCCATTGCTGATTTTGATCTGTATCCATTTGCTGTGAAAACCATAACCAGGACCATAATGGCTTTACTGAATTCTGTCATTCCTTTTAGCAAACTATTGAACCAGAGGGTGGTTTTAGGGGCCGCCTGAACTTGCAACAGCCCAATCCCAAAAGGTGGCACATAGGTCATATTCCAAATGGAAACTCTTTTATATAGATTTTGAAAGTGTAACATCCCTTACTCTCAGCATTAACTTCCTGGGGCTGCCGTAACAAAGTACCACAAACTGGCTGGCTTAAAACAACAGAAATGTATTCTTTCACAGTTCTGGAGGCTAAAAGTCTGAAATCAAGGTGTGGGTAGGGCCACACTCCTTCCGAAGGCTCCAGGGGAGGATCCTTCCTGGCCTCTTCCAGCTTCTGGTGGCCCCAGGTGTCCCTGGCTTGTGGACGCATCCCTCCCGTCTCTGCCTCCCTCTTCACATCACTTTCTCTGTGTCTCTGTGTTCTCTTCTCTTCTTACAAGACATCAGTCACTGGTATTAGGGCCCTAGTCCAGGATGTTCTCACCCCAATCCTTAACTAATTCGATCTGCCAAGACCCTAATTCTAAATAAGGTCACATCCGAGCTTCCGAGCAGACCTGAATTTGGGGCAGGGTAGGGGACACTGGTCAACCCAGTACACCATCACAATTAACATAGTCACCCTTAGAGAAAAACACATAACCCCAGGTGAACGATCACCAAGAGACCCAGGCTGCCAATCACCTGAGTGAGAGTCAGGTAAATCCGGTCCGTAAGGGGCGTGATAACCAGCCTCCCGTTCAAACCCATGTACTCGTAGCCGTAGCTGAAGGTCCCCGTGCACTGGCGGATGTTCAGCTCATCTGGTTCTCGGTCCCAGTAAAACCGCAGCTGACTTTCCCATTCGAACTCCTGGGCCTCGAGAATGCTGGAAGGTGAGCAACGGGGGATAAGTGAAGAGAGAAAGAGATGCAGCAGAAGGTGGACAAGGCAGAGGAAGGAGAGATGCTGAGAGAGGCCAGAGGACGACAAAAGACAGGTCTCGAGACGCCAGTGCCCTAGGCAGGTCCCTACCTGCCCCGTATGAAAGAGTCAACTATATCTCGGGCGTGTACGTCGATGATGAGGACGGTGTTGTATTTCTTTCTGTCGTTTCTGCTTAAGGACGTGGTGATCCGAGTGACCAGCTCATCAATCTGCCGGTGCATCTTCTGGCCGTAGTTCTTCATGGCCTGCTTCTCCCCTTGCTGCACTTTGCGGAAGACATCTTCCACTTCCCAGGTCCACCACACCTGGCTGGCGGCCAGCACCACCATCCCTTGGTACAGGAGCATCCAGTCGACCCTAAGGGAAAAGCACACCTTCAACGAGATTCTCCCAGGATTGGGACCAAAAACGGTCCTGTCAAGAATCTAATTCTTTCAAAAGGAAATCCTGCTGTACACTGTTGTAAATTGGTACAGCTACTATGGAGAACAGTATGGAGCTTCCTTTAAAAAACTTAAAATAGAACTACCATATGACCCAGCAATCCCACTCCTAGACATATACCCGGAAAAAACCATAATCCGGAAGGATACATGCACCCCAATGTTCAGTGCTACACGATTTACAGTAGCCAAGACGTGGAAGCAACCTAGATGTCCATCAACAGAGGAATGGGTAAAGAAGATGTGGTCCATTTATACAATGGAATACTACTCAGCCATAAAAAGAATGAGATAATGCCATTTGCAGCAACGTGGATGGACCTAGAGATTATCATACTAAGTGAAACAAGTCACACAGAGAAAGACAAATACCATATGACAGCACTCATATGTGGAATCTAATTTTTAAAAAGGATACAAATGAACTTATTTACAAAACAGAAGCAGACATAGATATCAAAAACAAACTCATGGTTACCAAATGGGAAACTTGTGGGGGAGTGATAAGTCAGGAGCTTGGGATGAACATACACACACTACTATATGTAAGACAGATAACCAACAAGGACAGGGAACTCTACCCAATATTCTGTGATAACCTGTATGAGACAAGAATCTAAAAAAGAATGAATATATGTATATGTATAACTGAATCACTTTGCTGTACACACTAAAGCTACAATGTTGTGCAGACACAACATTGTAAGTTAACTATGCTCCGATAAAATTAAAATATTAAAAAAAGGATCTATTTCTTTCATACAGATGGCCAACAGGCACATGAAAAGATGCTCAACAATGCTAATTACTAGAGAAATGCAAATCAAAACTGCAATGAGGTACCACCTCACACCGGTCAGAAAGGCCATCATCAAAAAGTCTACAAACATAAACGCTGGAGAGGGTGTGGAACGAAGGGAACCCTCCTGCACTGTTGGTGGGAATGTAAACTGGTGCAGCCACTACAGAGAACAGTATGGAGGCTTCTTCAAAAACTAAAAATAGAGTTACCGTATGATCCAGCAATCCCACTCCTGGGCAGATACCCGGAAAAGACAAAAATTCTAATTCAAAAAGATATATGGGGACTTCCCTGGCGGTCCAGTGGTTAACACTCCACGCTTCCACTGCGGCGGGCGTGGGTTCGATCCCTGGTCAGGGAACTAAGATCCCACAAGCTGCGTGGTGCAGCCAAAACAAAAAGATATATGCACCTCAATGTTTACAGCAGCACTATTTACAACAGCCAGGCCACGGAAGCAACCTAATACAATGGAATATTACTCAGTCATAAAACAGAACGAGATAATGCCATTTGCAGCAACATGGATGGACCTAGAGATTATCATACTCAGTGAAGTAAGTCAGACAAAGACAAACATCATATGATATCACTTATATGTGGAATCTAAAAAATAATACAAATGAACTTATTTATGAAACAGACTCAGACATAGAAAACAAACTTATGGTTACTAAACAGGAAGGCGGGAAATAAATTAGGAGTATGGGATTAACAGATACGAACCAATATACATAAAATAGATAAGCAACAGGATTTACTGTATAGCACAGGGAATTATATTCAATATCTTGTAGTAACCTATAAAGGAAAAGAATCAGGAATGTATATATGAGTGTGTGTATATAGAATCACTTTGCTGTACACCTGAAACTAACACAATATGGTAAATCAACTATACTTCATTTAAAAAAACATCTATTTCTGTGATCTGGAATAGGGAAGGCAAAGTATGAGCTGCAGGTAAGCAAAGGAGAATAAAACTCTTCTGGTCAGATAGTAAAACACCAGGCCAACAGAGACATGCACATGAAAAAGTTACAGGTGCATGACTGTGTAAAAGATGCCAGATCACTTTAAAGATGTGTCTTTACAGATGTTTAAAAATTATTTAACATTATGGGCATACTGTAAGAATTTTTTAATTTTTAAAAATTCCGGGCTTCCCTGGTGGCGCAGTGGTTGAGAGTCCGCCTGCCGATGCAGGGGATACGGGTTCGTGCCCCGGTACGGGAAGATCCCCCATGCTGCAGAGCGGCTGGGCCCGTGAGCCACGGCCACTGAGCCTGCGCGTCCGGAGCCTGTGCTCCGCAACGGGAGAGGCCGCAGCAGTGAGAGGCCCGCGTACCGCAGAAAAAAAAAAATTCCAACAAAAAAATTAATTATCTCTGACCACACACCCCCGTGGTTCCTTGTTATAGTTTCCTGAGTGTCACTCGGCACTCTTTTCCGTTCTCATACAAACCTGTTCAAAGTTCAAGATACACAAATATGGGGAGAAGGGGTTGTGAGGGCTGTTTCTCCAAAATCGGCATCAGGGAACACAGGCTACACCGCACCTTGCTTTTCTCACCTATTGGTTCTAGTGGGCATGCGTCTAGGTCAACGGACATAGGTCTGACCAGGTCCTCGTCAAAGCTGCACGATATTTCAGGGCATCAAAGGATCGCAATTTAAGCAGACGTTTCCGCACTGATGTCTATTCAAGTTGCTTCCAGTTCTTTTGCCAATACAAACAATACCACGGTAAACATCTCTCTACATTGTCTGGAGGCATTTTTGGTCGTCACAACTCGGGGAAAGGGTATTGCTGGCATCTAGTGGGTGCTAGAGACCAGGGATGCTGCTAAACATCCTACAATAAACAGGACGGTCTCCCACAGCAAAGAATTATCCGGCCCCAGATGTCAACGGCACCGATGGCGAGAAACCCTGCTTTACGCACATCCTGAGGAGTCAGAGCGGCTTCTAGTGTTACGGACCAGAATCCCGAGTGCAGGGCGACCAGTACAAAAGCACTTTTTTGATAGTTTATTTTAATAGGAAAAGTCAAATTACTTTAAAACGTTGTAGCGATCCGTCCCCCCACCAGCCATGCATACTGCTGTCCTTCTCACCACACCCTCTCCAGTACTAGGCGTTATATTCTTTTGCATTTTTTGCCAATCTGAAAGGTGAACAAAACAAGATCTCATTCGGCCTTAATCTGCAGATCCTGGATGACCAGTGAAGTCTTTCCTCTTTTCACATGTTTATCAGCCGCTTGGATTTCCCCTACTGACATACTAATTTCCAAAGCTGGTAAGTACCTTGAAACACATTAGGGCAAACTTTTCTTCTAAATCGTACCTAAAAAAATAATGGACCCAGAGCTATAAGTTCCAATCCAGTAAAAGTGACTGCAAATGACGAGTCATTATCTTGATGATGGACAATTAATGGCAAAATAAATTTTAAAGAATACTTAAAACAATAAAAAGTATTTGGCTTTAATGTCTTGTGTTAAAGTTGTGCGGTGCCTCTAAAACCTAAATAGTATGTATAGTTATGTTCCCGACACACAAGAGAGATGTATCAAAGGTGATGGAGGTCCAGACGACGGTACTGAAATGAACAAAGATGGATCTTGCGAAAGGCAACAAACCTGGGAAGTAGGAATTCAGGAGAGGTGGAAACACTATAACCAGAGAAAATCAAGTGGTTCAGGGCAGAGCTAAGATGAACATGGTGGTGTTTGGCAAATCCCAGGGCAGCGGGTGTGCTCTGGGGCTACGTACACCTGGGCCTGCGCTCTCAGTGATGCTGAAACATGTCCGCTCACGTAAATCAATATTACCATCTCAGTGACTCACCCCCTTCATTAGGAGCGACAAGTTCGCTTTAGCAGAGCGCTATTTAGGTGAGGAAAGGGTGGCTCAGACATTTCCCAAGTAATCAGGTTGAATTCTCTTAACTCTGTCTTCCACCAACCACACGTCACGCACGGCAACACCCCGGCAAAGTAGGAGTTATGAGGCAAATACAATGAATAAATGCAGATATAAAATTCATGCGATGTGGGAACATTGCAGAGATTTTTAGATATTCCGCGATCTCTACTTCTGAAGGGCAGTGGTTTCTGTCTAGTTCAGTGTTGAAAGAGCATCAAGCACAGTGATTAGCCCAGAGCAGGAATCCAGCAAACACTAGTAAAATGAATGAATACAGCCCATGATGGGTTAAGGCCACCTCCTATCAGCTCATGAGAGGTAACTGACAAATATTCAGGAATTTTGCAATAAACTTCTTACCATTATTCCATTCAGCGTTTTGTTTTTTTTTTTTATTTTGGCCACGGCGCGCAGCTTGCTGGCTCTCAGTTCCCCAACCAGGGACCGAACCCAGGCCCTTGGCAGTGAAAGGGTAGAGTCTTAACCACTGGACCGCCAGGGAATTCCCTCCATTTAGCCTTCTTGAAATCAGATATGTGGGAGTATTTACACCATGGGAATTGGGAAAGGCTCTACAGCAAAGCTTTTTTTTCCCCAGAGAGCTAGTTTACTAATACACCACTGAATGTATGTGTGTGTGTATATATATATATATATAGACACCTGATTACATCAAGAGGTAAACCAATTTTTTTAATATGGTGCAGAACCTAAGAAAAAGCAGGATCCTAATCAGACAAATATTATGCTCTGTTCTAATAATTTAAACAGACATTTTCAGGCTGTAAAATCTAAAAGGCAGCAAGCAAAACCAAGAGGACGGTGTTCTCATAATAATAAAGACTTTGTGTCTGCACAAAGGCCCTGCCAAATATACAGCTCTCCTGGAAAGTTACCCAAAGATGCTTTACGGGCTTTGAGTTCAGCCCTCTTAGCCACTAGGATCAGGAGTGGTTCAGCTCAGTGCTTGGAAGCTTCTAGGCCACAAAAATCAAAGAATGGTTGAAATTCATCAACTACTTTAGAAACAACTTTACCCATTCACCTACACATAGAATCCACCTGAATGAACACCTGGTTTCTGGTGGGTCACTAGGTTCTCACACCTGAGCTCAGAATCCCCTGGGATATTGTGAAAACCCAGATCCCTGGGCCCCACCCTGAGAATTTCTTTTCTTTTTTCTAATATTTATTTGTTCGTTTGTTTGTTTTGGCTGCACCAAGCCTTAGTTGCAGCACGCGGGATCTTGGCTGCAGCATGTGGACTTCTTGGTTGCAGCATGTGAACTCTTAGTTGCGGCACGCATGTGGGATCTAGTTCCCCAATCAGGGATTGAACCCAGGCCCCCTGCATTGGGAGCATGAAGTCTTACCCACTGGACCAGCAGGGAAGTCCGTTGAGAATTTCTGTTGGGGCAGGTTTGGGATGGGGCCCAGGAATATGCATTTCTAACAGGCTCCCAGGGACCCTGATGCTGCCGGTCCGGGGACCACACTTTGAGACGTGCTATGTGAGGTGATCCTTACAGGACAGATATACATCAGCTGATTTAGCTACGGCAGGAAAAGTAAACCTCATTTGAAATGTCAGTTGATCTACTCCAAACCTTGAAAATTGATCCATTATGACCATAAATATGATAAAGTAACACACAATCATATGTACAATCTTACCTGGTTCTGTCTTCACAGTATCTAAAGATAGCCTCTTTGGTAATTAGCCTATTAGTTCTTCGCATTTCATTCAAAATTGCTGTCATCCAGTCCTCCACGCGCCCCTCGGCCCGGATGATCTTCCGGAACTCCATGACCTCTCCTTCTGCTGAAATCATGGCAGACACCAGTTTTTCTCCACTGTCCCAGTCATTAAACCTCAGCAGTGCTATGTTGTCGTACATCTGCAATACAGTGGAAGAAGCCACCCTGTAATACCTTCCCTGGGTTCTGGAATCAAAGAACAGCCTGCAGTGCCTCATCACACATCAGTGCTGCCAGGATGCCAGCAATAGCATCAGAGACCACACGCTAAATAGATGTCCATTCATTCAACGACTAACGTTCACTGGGTACTTTCGCTTATCCTCAACTATGCAAAGGTCGGTGGTAGATTAAACAAAAAGAAAGAAAGAGAAGACAGACTCCCCCCCCCCCAACACACACACTTGAGATTCTAGGGTATATGCTGATATGGAGAGGTATCTGGATATACGGACCAGCTGAAATCAGCATTAATCGAAGGAAAAGTATTGCATTAAGTACTTGATCCTTAGTGCTTTATTTATCTGGAATAAAGGAATTGCTCGAAAACACTAGTTCTCCACCACGGATGATTTTGCCCCGTGCCGTCTGGAGACATTTTTGGTCGTCACAGCTGGAGAGGGATGCTCCTGGCATCTTTTGGGTAGAGGTCAGGGATGCTGCTGAACATCCTACAATGCACAGGACAGCCCCCCACTCCCACCCCCGACACACACACATATACACACAGAGAGAGAAAAAAGTTATTTGGCCCAAGATGCCAATACTGCCAAGGCTGAGAAACCTTGCTCTGGGTTGATACTAAATATAGAGCTTTGATTAGTTGACCAAAGATTACTCCTGGCCCAGCTCTGATTCTCCATTACAAGAGACAGTTTTGTCTGCTGTGTTTCCTGCCATTCAATATCGCTCACAGATATACATAAGTTTATGTAAAAGTATGAAAACATGGGTTGGAAGGAATTACATCATAGCCATGATAGTGGCTGCCTCTTGAAAGTGGAGGAAGAACTGTGAACGGGGATGGAATGAAGAGTATGGCAACTTTATCTCTACAAATTTATTTTACAAAATAAGAGACAAAGCAAATATGACTAACTGGTAATAAGAGTGTCAATTCTGGGTGGTAGATAAGGTCCTTTAGCCAACACTGTAAGTCAGGCACTGTTCTAAGTACTTTACAAATATTAACCCATTTAATCTTTATCATTATACATTTTTATAATTGGAGTTATCTGCATTTACAGAGAAGAAAACTGATGCCCAGAGAGGTTAAGTAACTTGCCAAAGGTCACACAGCAAATCCATGTAGAGTCAGGATTTGAACTCAGACACCTGGCTGGATGAGCTATACCACTATCCTGTATTGTCTTTCTGCTTATTATATTAGTCTTTGTGTATTGCTTTAGTTTCTCCAAAAAATGTTGTTTGGGGGACTGTGGAAAAAGCGCAACAGATAGCAGCTGAGTGCTGGTGTGACTTCAGACTACAGTGGATTTCATCAGATTTACGTTTCAGATAAAAACCCCAGCAGCGGTTCACAGTCTTCAACCCCTGGGTTGAACCGAACTGTGTAGAAGACTTGAATACAGCAAGCTGCAGTTACAGAGCTTACGCCACCTCTCCCCTGGGAGCCCCGGGGGGGCTGACCTTGATCACGTGCTCCTGGACGCAGAGGGGGTCACTGCTGCCCAGGATGCTGAGCAACTCGTCATCAGAAATGAAGAAGAACCTGGGGAAGGCATTCCTCTTGGAATCCAAGTAGTCGTTCAGGCTCTTCTGGCACCTCTCCAGGCCCTCGCTGATGTTCTGCAGCTCTCTGAGGCGGTTCGGGGCCTCACAGCATCTCTTGATCACGGGGTCTTTCAAGGTCTCGCCCATGATCTGGACAAAGTCAAGAGGACAGCTGTCAAGCCAGGGAAGCGGGAGCCCGGCTCCTGTCCCGGGTGGGCATCTGCCAGGGTCCAGGCACAACAGAGCAAACCCGACAAACCAGAACCCCCGCCTTCAGGGAGGCCAAATTGGCAAAAACTGTTAAGTGTTTAAATAAGCACCTTCAGGGACTTCCCTGGTGGCCCAGTGGCTAAAACTCCACTCTCCCGATGCAGGGGGCCCGGGGTTCAATCCCTAGTCAGGGAACTAGATCCCACGTGCCGCAACTAAAATCCCACATGCGGCAACAAACATCCTGCGTGCCACAACTAAGACCCGGCGCAGCTAAATAAATAGATAGATAGATAGATAGATATCTATTTAAAAAATTCAAAATAAATAAGTAAATACTTTCTAACGTACTATATATACATAACTTACTTATTTCCGAGGTTTATTTTTTTTCCATCTTCCCGCTAGAAGGTCAGCTGCCCTGCGTAGAGATCTTTCTGTCTTTTGTTCAGTGTTTCCCCAAGTGCCTACAACAGTGTCTGCACACAGCAGACCCTCCATCAGCATTTGCTGGATGAATAAAGCCAGCAGTTTCACTCTGAGCAATTTGTTTGCACCTGAATATTCCCCACTCTATATAATGGCAAAAACATAATGATAAGAAAGGAAAAGAAAGAAAAGGAACTAGCCTAAATGTCCAACGAGAGGGAATCAGGTCCAAATTTGCTGTGACAATTTAGATGTTTATTTATTGAAATATATGATGAGGATGTTAAATTTTAAAAAGATCATACTGATAAGAATGATCCTATTTCATAGAATAATTACATATTTATTGATATGTTTACATAGGAATTAACAAACTCTGGAAAGATACATGTTGAACTATTGAAATGTTTATCTTGGGCATGCGATTGTAGCTATTTTTTCCTTTCTTTTTTTTTGCTTTTTTATAATGTCTAAGTCCTTCTATATAATGAATAGGTATCTGTTGCATAATTTTTTTAAGTTTCAAAAAAAGCTTATGCAGATGGATAAGAAAAAAAATCATAAACTCTAATGGACAAAAGAGATAGAAAACGTGAGCTGGCTGCCCGTAACTGGAGAATACAACAGCATCGCTGAGTAGCAGAGTACCTGGGCTTTGAGGTCAGGTGGGCTGGGTGAAAACCCTCGCCCCACTAATTACTAGCAGCAGTGACCACTGGTACCACCCTTTCTGGAAGGACTTTAAAATGAGCATAGTCTCTCATGGGTAATTTACTTGTAAACAATCTATCGTAAGATACCCTAAATATGGAAAAAACTTTAGACACAAACTGCAAATTATTTATGAAAGCAAAGAATTTCGCTTCAAACAAGATGTCCAGTTACTAGACAATAATCAACTAAATTAATGTCAAGCCACTCACCAGAACATATAAAGGCATTAAAACATTTTCTCAGATAGTTTCATAATATAAACTATGTTTCTTATAATATTAAGAGAAAATTATAAGATACGATTATATAAAATATCTTTATTAGTGTGTTTTTAACCCATATACATACAAAAAAGATAAAAGAAATATATATTAAAGGCGATAGAACTATGGAAGATACATTTTTCCCTGCTTTTCTACATTTTCCCAAGCTTTTTACAGAAGTACTATTTTTTCCTCTTTTTTTTTGCCATGCGTCATGTGGGATCTTGGTTCCCAGACCAGGGATCGAAACCACACTCCCTGAAGTGGAAGCGCGGAGCCCTAGCCACTGGACCACCAGGGTATTCCCACAAGTACTACTTTTATAATAAAAAATAAATATGAAAACCTTCTAGTGCCATAGGCCAGTGGCTTAAGATCAAACAGAAATTTTTACTGAAGAGATTAAGTTCATATACAATGACAGAAAAAATTGAGAAGCTACTAATAGACAAAATACTACATGCAAATATGTAAGTAAAAGTATCTCAAATCACTGTTCTTCTTTCAAGACTAAAATAGAAGCCAGTCACTTGCCCTTTTAAATACTCTATCGATGTTGTCAAACTTCTTTGCTTCATCTGGAAGTTGTGATCTGATATCTCCACCGATAAAGATGCTTTCCAGATACATCCATTTTCTCTGAACCAACATCCAAACCTGTAAATGCACGATGTTATCATCAACACAGGTTCCCAGGTACCTCGAGGTGTGTATGGCAAAACCCCACCTTAACATGGGACAGATTTAAACCAACTCAGGTCAAAAGACTTTCCAGGCAAGAGGGCAGAGTGAGTGCATACACTCCTTTCCAAATATATAGGAATGATAGAGGAAGCATAGCTAAATATTCTAAAATACACAGCTACACTCAAAAGCAAAACTCTCCACCCCAGCCTGGGACAGGGAGGAAGCTTCTAGCTGTGAGCAGGGATTGGAGCCCCGTGACCCAAAGGACAAACGGTGCAGAAGCCCAAGCAAAAACTGATCCAAATACTACATGACCCACAATTCCACTCCTAGGCGTAGACCCAGAAGAACTGAAAACGGGGACTCAAAAAGTAGTTGTACACCAACACTTAGAGAAGCACTATTTCATGAACCAAAAGGTGGAAACAACCCAAATGTCCATCCACAGGTGAATGGGATACACAAAATGTGGTCCATCCACACAATGGAATATGATTCAGCCACAAAAAAGAATGAAGCACTGACACACTCTACAACACAGATGAACCTTGAAAATATGATGCTAAGTGAAAGAAGCCAGACACAAAGGCCACATACTATATGACTGCATTTACGTGAAGTACCCACAATAGGTAAATTCACAGAGACAGAAAATAGACTGATGGTTGTCAGAGGCTGGAGGGAGGGGAAGTAGGGAGTAATTGCTGTTTAATGGGCATGGGAATTTCTTTAGAGATGGTGAAAATGTTCTGGAACTAGACAGAGGTGGTGGTTGCACAACACTGTGAATGGACTAAATGCCACTGAACTGTGGACTGTAAAACGGGTAATTGTATGTTCCATAAATTTCATGTCAATTAAAAAATTTTGTCCTAACAAAGAAAAAAAGCAGTACTATATCCAGGCTAACAGATGCCACTAATAAAAAGTAATAGAAAATCGGCACAGCATTGTAAATCAACTACACTTCAATTAAAAAAAATAAATTAGAAGTTTAAAAAAAAGTTTCAGTAATAGACAAAAAACAAATTTAAAAAAGCAAGTGATGGAAGCCCATGCATGACCACACTCCTAGCCAGGGAAGCAGGCCTGGCTTCATCCCACCCCAAACTCAGGGTGTGGCAAGTATAAGGCACTTGCCTAGGGTCTGAGGAAGAAAACAAGGCAGCCACACAAAACTGGTGAAATGAGCCTGGGTTGCTCACAGAGGTCTGGACACAAAGCAAGAAAGCCCTACACCCCCTAATATAAGAAAAATCAAAGTCACACAGAGAAAAACACCCTACCATGAAAGAGAGTCACCAAAAAAAAAAAAAAAAAAAGTGTGTGTGTGGGGGGGATTCTGTCCTAAGAAAACAAAAAGTAGAAGGAAATCAGAAAAGGGCTTTAAATATGTTTAAATTCTTCAATGTGATACAAGAGGTGAAAGCATTCTTGCAACAAGAACAGGACAGTATTAAATAAGAATAAGGACATATGAAAAAGCACTGATTAGGAGTTGTGGAAATTAAAAATGCATTCATTGAAATTAAAACTCAGATTGATGCTTCTAATCATCCCTCCCCCCAAAATAAATCAAAGACAGAAAAAGTATGAAAGAGGATCATTAGTTTCTGCGCACAAAATATTCTCACACAAAGTCTCCTTCCTGCTATGAATCGGCGCCTTCCCATCTTTCGTGTGTCTTTTTTCTCACCTCAATGACTTCCCCTATTAGAGAAAGCATTTTCTCCCATTTGTGAACAGTCTGCAGAAAAGGCCCCACAAATCTGCTTCCTGAGATGCTTTGCAGGTTGAAAGTGTTGTCATCCAGGCACTGGATAATATCATCAACAGACCCCAAGATGTAGCCTCGCTCCTGCGTGCCTTTGTAATACTTGACCACGGTAAATTTCATATTTTCCCATGTGTCCAGGATTTCCTTCACAGCCTGGCCAGGAATATGAAAAGAATGATTCAGGCACAAGGATTGAAAAAACAGAACCCCAACCCAACAGCAACTTCCTGAGTTTGCCATGGATCAACTCAAACCCAGACTTCCAGTCAGTGTTCCAAATAAGCAGAGATTCTGGTAATCCTAGTCATCATTTACAAAGCACTTGCTCTGGTAAGCACGTGCCATTCACTATCTCCTTAGTCCTCAAAGCACCTCAGTGAGGGAGGGATTATTATTACGCACACTTTACAGAGGCGGGAACTGGGGCTCAGAGAGGGGTCGGCTTGCCACGTTCACTCAGCTACTGAGTGCCAGAACCAGGGTCTAAATTCTGTAATCTGCCTCCAGTCTACATCCTCATGAGATCCTGCCCGTCTGTTTACTCTACTGTTAAGCAAGAAAATCAAATGGCAGGGCTTCCCCGGTGGCACAGGGGTTGAGTCCGCCTGCCGGTGCAGGGGACGCGGGTTCGAGCCCCGGTCCGGGAAGATCCCACATAAGCCCGTGAGCCGCGGCCGCTGAGCCTGCGCGTCCGGAGCCTGTGCTCCGCAACGGGAGGGGCCACAGCAGTGAGAGGCCCGCGTGCCGCAAAAAAAAAAAAGAAAAGAAAAGAAAATCAAAGTACAAATTAATATGCCTATTTTTATGACGTTTTCAAAAACACCCTGTCAATATTTATGCATGTGTGTATATAAAAGTATGTGTGTATATAGGTGGTGTATATGTGTGCATATGTATGTATGTATATTATGGGTTATGTGTGTGCATGTGTATATTGCGTCTGTGTATACGTGTGCACATATGTATGTGTGATACATATGTATTTATGTACATGTATATAGGTGCATGTTATGTGTATATATGTGTGGGCATGTATGTATATGGGTATACTACTCATGCATGTGGATGTGCATGTATATGTATTTTATAAATCTGTGTGTATGTGTATCCATGGATATATGTGTACATGTGTACCTATGTGTATACACGTGTATATGCATTTTTTTTTGGTTGTGCCACGCTACGGCACGCGGGATCTTAGTTCCCCGACCAGGGATCAAACCCGGGCCCCCTGCAGTGGAAGCGTGGAGCCCTAACCACTGCACCACCAGGGAATTCCCTGTATATGCATCTTAAAGTGTTAAAGGAGGGAATTCCCTGGTGACAGCAGTGGTTAAGAATCTGCCTGCAGGGGACACGGGTTCAATCCCTGGTCCGGGAGGATCTCATATGCCATGGAGCAACTAAGCCCGTGAGCACAGCTACTGAGCCTGCATTCTGGAGCCCACGAGCCACAACTGCTGAGGCCAGCATGCCACAACTACTGAAGCCCGTGCACCTAGAGCCCGTGCTCCACAACAAGAGAAGCCACAGCAATGAGAAGCCCGCACACCACAACGAAGAGTAGCCCTCACTTGCTGCAACTAGAGGAAGCCCGCATGCAGCAATGAAGACCCAATGCAGCCAAAAATAAATAAATAAAAAAAATAAAAAATTTAAAAGCTTGTTGAAAAAAATAAATAAAGTGTTAAAGGATATACCCTAAGATGTTAATAATTTATCTTCAGGGACCTCCCTGGTGGTCCAGGGGTTAAGACTCCACGCTCCCAATGCGGGGGACCCGGGTTCGATCCCTGGTCAGGGAGCTAGATCCCACATGCATGCTGCAACTAAGAGCCCACATGCCACAACTAAAGATCCCGCATGCCGCAACTAAGAGCCCACACAGCCAAAAAATTAAATATTTTTTTTAAATAATAATAAAAATAATAAAGATAATTTATCTTCAGGTGGTAGAATTATGAATGATTTGTTTATTTTCTCAGTTTTCTACCTGGAACACCCATTATTTCTTTCTTTTTTCTTTTTTAAATATTAATTAATTAATTTATTTTTGGCTGTGTTGGGTCTTCGTTTCTGTGCGAGGGCTTTCTCTAGTTGTGGCAAGCGGGGGACACTCTTCATCGCGGTGCACGGCCCTCTCACTGTCGTGGCCTCTCTGGTTACGGAGCACAGGCTCCAGATGCACAGGCTCAGTAGTTGTGGCTCACGGGCCTAGTTGCTCCGTGGCATGTGGGATCTTCCCAGACCAGGGCTTGAACCCGTGTCCCCTGCATCGGCAGGCAGATTCTCAACCACTGCGCCACCAGGGAAGCCCCCACCCATTATTTCTTTAATAAATAAGTCAAGAGTGAAACTATAATTAAGAACTAAAACATTTAACTGGGGCAGAAATTCTATTTCTAGAACAGATCATTCTTTCTTGCTCAAACATAACAGGTATCAGAGCAAACGGGTCTTCTCTCTGAATTAAAAAAAATATTCTTTTTTTCTGTACCATTTTACAACTAAAAATAGTCCTACCTTCTCAATGGCTATCTCCTTGATGGCCGACGTCACAATCTCGTTGAGAACATCTGTGTGTGTGTGAAGCTCCATAGCAAACATGTTTTCCAAGGTGAATGTTTCAGTCATTTCAAACATCACGCCTGTTTTCTCCATAAGCTCTTTCCAATGCCTAAAGGTGCATCCACATTAAAACCTTTGCCTACTGAGTTTAGTGATGGATTCAATTATTCCCTCTTTAACCACAGGATAAAACCCCATTATAAACACTTCTTGTAATGGAACTTGGAAATACGAGTACATCACTGGAATTATCTGTCCAAAGTTTTCCATGATCCCACTGGCTGCCGGAATTAAACCCAGGAAACAACATCTAGAAGATATTGTCTTAGATGGCTAGTCTTCACTACCACCTAAGAAAATACACAACTTCTCATTTGTTGGTAACTGCCTCTGCGCGGTCTCTAGACGGGTGATCCCGCCCTCTCCTGGATCACTCAGCCTGTCTGAGACCCTGGTGCAAATTATGAGCACTCGTGTGTTGGGTAAACATTCAGCAAGCACTAACTCTGTGCAGGCAGTTGGCTGGCTGCTGGGGGTTCAGAGTGACTCAGAAGCAAGGCCCCTGCCCTGGGGAACACTGCCAGCGACTTGGGGAGACAGTGACCGATAAAACAAATCTATAAATTAAATAACCGCACACTGTTTCGAGCACTGTGGAAAAAAAACGCAGAGTGATAAAGTTAAGAAGGGGGAACAGGACAGACACAGCACCAAGCAGCACTGCTCTTGACCCAATCTGGCCTCCTTTGAAGGTTCACATTTGCCCACTTTTATGGTCCCATGTATATGGGATGAATGCAATAAGGCAGCTAAACATGGCGCTGGACCGGCAGAATGCCAGGTACCCAGCATACAAGCAGTAACCGTAGAATCACTGATTTTTGCTGTGCACAGAGATGGTCAGAAAGGAGAATCTACCGTTTTTTCTCTCTCTAGTCCCAGGTCTAGTGCAGGAGCTGATATAGGAGAATCCTTGTGGTTGATAATTTAATGGAAACTTTACATAGAAGCGGTATTATAGAAATATTACTTGCATATTTCTAGTACTGTATTGCTGTTGGCATCTTGTCCTTCATCATCAGAGCTAAGCAAAGACATATTTTAAAGTAAAAGCTCCCCCCACAAACCTGTCTCTTAAAGCCTCGTGCTTCAAGTCAAGCAGTAAAGGAATCGAGTCTTTGAACGCCTTCATTTTTGCTTCCAGATGGTAGGCCACTGATAGATTTCGGACCTGCCGGGGCAGCTTTCTGAGGGACTTGAGAAAACTTTCAATTCCTTCCTGGAGAAACTGAACATTGAGGTTGACCCAGAGTGTCTGAGACCATTCTTCCTTTGCAACCTGGAAACGGTCAAGAAATACTCCCATCAACAAGACCCCTTTGGAAACTCGAAGGTGGCTTGACCGGGAGAGCGCATTCTTAACCCTTGGTTATTCTCACTTCTCTCCAAATATCATCACCCAGCTCCCCACAACAACCTCAAATCCACAAAGGAAAGATCGATTCCAAGGCTCTAAAATGCAAACAGAACATTCCAACTTTTTGAAGCCCTCACAAAAATAATGCTGTATCCAAGGATGTTTACGATCCAGAAACATGCCTTCCTTTCCTTCAGGGAAAGGGAAGAAGCAGGATGTCAGAAACAGGTATTTTAAAATCAGGGAGTCACTTGGGTCTTAAATATGTACTTCATTCAGGCGCTGTCCTTTTCTGATAAAAGAAGCTAAGGTTACGAAATACCTACAATTTAGATAATCCTGCTTGGTTATCATAAAGAAAAGACTTTGTATTCCAGCTCCCTGAGATTTAATGTAAACAGGACCATCTCATGTAAAATTTACCATCTTGTAGAACTGGCATTTGCAACCTGTGACATCCAGGCTTGACAGAGTTGCTTGAGTCATGAAATATATTTGACAGGAAATTATGTTAATTGATGAAATACGTGTAAGATAATTTTTTTTTTTTTTGGCTGCGTCGGGTCTTAGTTGCGGCGCGCAGGATATCTTTGTTGAGGCATGTGGGATCTTTCATTGTGATGCACAGGCGCTTGGGCTCTTCGTTGCGGGGCGCAGGCTTCTCTCTAGTTGTGTGCTCGGGGTTTTTTCTCTCTCTAGTTGTGGCGCGCGGGCTCTCTAGTTGAGGTGCGTGAGCTCAGCAGTTGTGACGCATGGGCTTAGTTGCCCTGCGGCATGTGGGAACCTAGCTCCCCAACCAGGGATACGACCCACGTCCCCTGCATTGGAAGGCGGATTCTTTACCACTGGACCACCAGGGGAGTCTCGTGTATGATGATTCTTTAAAGTGTAAATGGCACTACATATGATGTATTTACATTTTTTCGTTTCTCTTCTTTTCTTGCCTTCTAGAAAGATATTAAAAGTTCCGTTTTTTGGATTATTTTGAGATGACTCCCATGATTCATTACCTCCTTTTTGCAAAAATTTAATGAGAAACAAATTAGAAAGAAATCATCATGAAATTAAGTACTTCTTGGAGTTTATACCCCTAAATATACAACCAGTCAGTCATTATCATAATGCCTTTCCTTCATCCACCCTCCATGCCTTTGCCTGACACTCTCTCCACTGAGCGCATTTGTTAAAACCACAACTATGGTTAGGCCCACAACCCCACGTTTATCAGGACCCAACACCTACACCCGGGCAGCCAACCACGACTGCTCAAAACTCAACCTTGCCCACGGCCTCAGTCGAAATCCAGGACCGTGCGGGCACCATCGGTCACCCCGCATCTCCTTGGCGTCTTGCTCCCCATTCTTCTAGAGGGTCATTTCACCCCCACTCCACCATCCTCAACCAGCCAGCATCCCCACCCACGGTCCCCTCTGCTGATGACCTTGCTGTGTACAACCCTGGGGAAGCGGACGCGATCAGAACAGAACATCCAACATCTCCCGCTAGAAGCATCTCTGTGCGTAGGCTCTGTCCTCCCCATATGACGGTCGATGAGTCTGCCTCTTATTTGAGGCCACCTCTCGATCCCATCCCTTTCCCACCTACTCAAGGACACCAGACATGAAGACTCCCTTCTCCCTCCTATTACCTGTGCCCCCTCCTTACTGGATCACTCCTATCAGTATACAAACTCACGTTGTAATTTCTCCCACCTTAAAAGAAATGCATCCCAACCCCACGTCCCCTCCACCCATCACTCCTCATCTCCCTGCTTCCCTCTGTAACAAGACTCACTGGAAGAGTCATCTACACTTGGCGTTTCTAATGCCTCTCTTCCCTTTCTCTCTGTTTTTCCTAAGCTTTCTGGAGGGTTCACGGGTGTACAATAAGCTACACATATGTCGAGTGTACAGCTGGGTAAGTTTTGACATGTGCGCATACCGTGAGACCATCGGCTCAGTCGAGATAAAGAACGTATCCATCACCATCACCCTGGGAGGTCTCCTCCTGCGTCTCTGTAATCACCCCCTCCCACCCTTCTCCTTCCACCCCACCCCTAGTCAACCACTGACCCGCTTTCTGCCAGGAACATGTACAGTGGCAACCAGGACATTCACCACGTGGGGCAGCCTCACCTCCATCGAGTTCCAGAGCTCTCTCCACACCCCAAACGGAAACCCCGTATTCACGAGCAGTCACTCCCCACGACCTCCTCCCGAGAGCCAAAGTGAGAGTTTCTATGAAATCTGCCCCAGGCTCTGTACGATTGCGGCCTCAAAGTCCGCTGACTTGCATTCCCTCCAGCGAGGCCCAGTCCGTGGGTGGACGCTTACCTTTAGTGCTTCATAGAGCTCGTAAATGGTCTTCAGCCCGCTCATTTCCTTCTGCACTTTTAGCAGCTCCGGGTACATCGTAATTGGAAGATCAAAAAGCTTCTCAGCATTAGCCAGCTCCTGACGGTTCTTTTCGTGTCTCATCAGCTCTTTTTCAAAAGTGGCTAAAAGGTCTACTCCTAGTAAATAAGCCGATAAATGAATGCATACAAATTTTTTAATTTAATTTTTATTTCATATTGGAGTACAGTTGATTTACAATGTGTTCGTTTCAGTGCACAGCAAAGTGATTCAGTTATACATATATCTATTCTTTTTCAGATTCTTTTCCCATATAGGTTATTACAGAGTATTGAGTAGAGTTCCCTGTGCTACACAGTAGGTCCTTGATTATCTATTTTATATATAGTGGTGTGTATAATCCCAAAATTCTAATTTATCCCTCCCCCCTCCAACTTTCCCCTTTGGTAACCATAAGTTTGTTTTTGAAGCCTGTGAGTCTGTTTCTGTTTTATAAATAAGTTCATTTTGAATACATACAATTTTAAGGTATACAAAATTGAATAAGAAATCATGAAGAATATGCAAAACTATCATCTCGTCCATAGAAGCCAACCGGGAAGACAAACTTAGAATGACCAGACTTTATCTTGCCATCATTCTAACTAAAACCAGAGGGCCAGTTACATGGGAAAGCTCCTCTAGTTAGGAAGTTCTGTCTCCTGAGCGTTCTCGCTCTAAGTGGTCTCAGCTTGGCCTGCAGATTAGAATCCCCACGGGAGCTTTAAAAACCTTGAAGTCCAGACCACTCCCCAGACCAGTGGAATCAACTCTGTGGACCTGGTGCCCAGGCAGAAGTGGTTTTTAGAGATCCCCAGAGGAACCCAGTGTACGGGCAAGGTTACACACCACTGCTCCATCCCATCTTCCCATAAAATTCTTAAGCAAAACGCATTCAAATGCCTCAGTCAGACCAACGTGAATACCCTTACCTCTATCAAGATCTTCACCAACAGAACCAGGGCCTTCATGATAAAAACGTCTTGCAAAGCCCTCTATCTGCTGTCTGTAGTTTAATATTTCACCTCGAGTGATCTGAGAAAAGCAGGGTTGCGTTAGTTTAGCCCACTGGATATTTTTCAACATCTTTACTCGGAAAGTAAAGCGTTTCAAGGTACCTCTGTGAACGTTCTCTTTATACTTCCCAGAGTACGCTCCACATTCAATGCATCATTAAACAGATTTGACCACGTGCTCTCAATCTTGTCAACCAGTTCTTTCTCTGCATCGGAAGGCTAAAAAAAAAAAAAAAAAAAAAGAACAAACAATAAACGATCAGCAGTTTGGAAATGAAATTTCCGGTCAATCCAGGACTTCCGCTTCTGCGTAATGGCAGGCTAGGTCATTTGAACAAATGCTGGTTGAATTATACAAATTAGATATTTATAATAAAAATAAAATCAGGAGAAAATAATTTTTTAAAAGAGATAGATGACATAGGCATAAAGAGAGAGAAATAACCTAGAGAAATAAACCCTTCATAAAGTAAAACCGAGCTTCAAATCAACCTCATCTCTGATTAAAATAAGGTTATCTTGACCTGTTAACACACCCAGCTGTGTTGTCATAAGCAAAACTAAATCTCCTATGATGAAACATAACATCATCTGAAGCCTCCAATTGTCCCTACAATTTGTCATATATGATGTCCAGAACTCAATCAGAAATAACAGGACGGTAAGGATACAAATGACTTGAAGGAAACCAAGGGATACACAGACAGTATAAGCAGACAGTGATGGAGTTCTAAGACACAGAATTCTAAATAATGTTACTTGATAAAGAAAACAAAAGACAGAACTGAAAATGTTGACTTTATTTTAATTATAAATTTTGCATACTGTGCATTTTTCTTTTTACCTTTGGAGGATGCCAGAGAACTAATTTATTATTCTAAAAACATGTAATTACAGGGTAAATAACCTGCCCTTGTCATATAAACTGTATCTCAGGGTAAACAGATAGTTTTTAAGGAAAAGTTTCTTTTTTCATTTTTATTATTTTTTTATTGAAGTATAATTGACAATACTATGTTAATTCCAGGTGCACAACACAGGGATTCGTTATTTCTATACACTACAAAATGATCACCACTACTGTGCATTTTCTGATGAAAGGATCTCCAGCTTTCAGCCAAGACTAATGCTCAGAGAAGGTGATTAAAGCCCTCAAGCAGTGTAAATTCTGAAATACAAATTTTATGCAAATTCAGGCGTATAACAGCTCTTTGTTTCTCCCTTCTACTTTGTTTTTCCAGTGGATTCTTTTCTAGGTATTATGTGATGCAGAGCATGCAAAATTTTGCATACAATTTCAAGGAGATCCCAGACACCCTCAAACTCATCCACAGACTTTCTAAAGGTCTTTGAAACACACATTTAACAACCCTAAATAAAGACAATTGAATTATTATCTTCTACCAGTTTCTTTTATCGTCTTATCTCTCTTCTTCCCCCTTATCATTTTTGCAACAGCCATTTATTTATAAAAGAAAATTAACATAAAAAAAAAGAAAGAGGGGCTTCCCTGGTGGCGCAGTGGTTGAGAGTCCGCCTGCCGATGCAGGGGATGCGGGTTCCTGCACCGGTCTGGGGTAGATCCCACATGCCACAGAGCTGCTAGGCCCATGAGCCATGGCCACTGAGCCTGCGCTTCCAGAGCCTGTGCTCCGCAACAGGAGAGGCCACAACAGTGAGAGGCCCGCGTACCGCAAAAAAAAAAAAAAAAAAAAAAAGAAAGAGGGAAAACCAAAACAGTGTGCAGTTACAGACCAGTCGACAAAAAACACTATTTGATCCATGCAAGATTGAGAAATAATCTCTAAGTTGTCATTATTCTAAATAACCATGCTTTACATTTAAATTTTATTACTTAAAGTCATAAACAATTGACTTTATTGTATATTTGAGAAGTCTTTCTGAAAAGGGCCTTAGAATTCAACCCAACCATAAAAAGCTTCAGAAAAGAGTTCACTTAAAATAAAATAAAAACAACTATTAAAGAAATTTTGTGCATATCCTTTTGGGTGTATTGAGAAACAAATTAATATGCAAGTCATTTTTGGTGGGTCTATATACTACAAGTTTTCTATGCAGTAAACATGGTTTATATATAAACTGTAAATTTATCCAACTAATTTATTGAAATAATTCCAGTGAATTGGAACTGCTAGGACTAAGGCTATCCAAAATTTATAGTTTGAGTTCAAGCTAGATTTCCCCTACTATTAATATATAGATGGGACCTCATCAATCTTGTCTCCCAGTGTTTATGTGGGTCTGTTTCCTAAAGCTGTATAAATGTTAGGTTTTTAATCTTTGGTAATATGATATTACAAAGAAATGGCTTTTCTTCTGTTATTGTTCAGCTCAGTCATCTTCATAGATGCTTAATCCTTACTAGTCACTTGTGTTATTTCATTTTCTTCCATTGTTTTTTTTTTTTTCCATTTCCCTCGGTATATCAGTGTCTTTGTTACTGGTTTGTAAGAACTCACTTATGACTAAGGATGTTAACCATTTGTCATGCAATACAAATGAAATACCACATTTTACTGCCATCAATTTAATATGGTGTTTTGTATTTTGGTTGTATATTAAAATATAATCATGTTGTATTTTTAAAAAATAAAATAGGGCTTCCCTGGTGGTGCAGTGGTTGAGAGTCCGCCTGCCGATGCAGGGGACACAGGTTCGTGTCCCGGTCCAGGAAGATCCCACATGCCGCGGAGCGGCTGGGCCCGCAAGCCATGGCCGCTGAGCCTGCGAGTCGGAGCCTGTGCTCCGCAACGGGAGAGGCCACAACAGTGAGAGGCCCGTGTACCGCAAAAAAAATAAATAAATAAAATAAAAAATAAATAAAATAGGAACTTCCCTGGCAGTCCAGTGGTTAGGACTACACGCTTCCACTGCAGGGAGCACAGGTTCGATCCCTGGTCAGGGAACTAAGATCCCACATGCCGCACAGTGCAGCCAAAAAAATTTTTAAATAAATAAATAAACAAAAACACACAAAGGAAGGAAGGAAGAGAGAGAGGGAGGGAGGGAGGGAGGAAGGAAAGAAGGAAGGAAGGAAGGAAGGAAGGAAGGAAGGAAGGGAGAAAAGGAAAGAGTTCACTTACAGAGAGACTGTACATCGCCATGGTGCGATACCTCTCCTGGACATCCCGGTATCTTAGTTCCATCACTAAAGATTTACTTTTAATTTCTGCAATTGTTGCAAGGACAAACTTGAGATCTTCAAGGGTACTGGGGCTCTTCTTCAGGTTTTTGGTCAGGAACTATAAAAGAGAGTTCAAAGTGACACTGAATAAGCATAGAGGAAAAAAATATAGCGCAGAACGAAGCCCAGAAGATCATGAAACCCAGGGCCCTACTACCTCTATCTCTTCGTGCAGATTATGGAGCTCCTCTCTGGCTGACTCATTAAGGAGCTTCCCAAGTGAAACCACCCAGGACTTGGCATTTTCCTGTACGGTGTTCGCCAGGGGTCCAAGCTGAAGGCGGATGCAGTGCTCATCCTTGATCAAGGGGTGATGCATCACTTCAGAGGCGATCCTGGAATAGAACTGCAACTTCTCATCATAGGCAACACAAGGGGGCTTCTTGGCTGCAAACTTCTCCATCACGATGGCTTTGTCCAGTTTCCAGAGCGGTCGGTACCGCTTCCATTTCTGCAGGTACTTCATAAGATTGATCAGAATCCTGTGGACGTTTTGGGGGATCATAACGGCCTGCTCAATTATCTGAGGGTTCTGAGAAATATCATTGTAAAAGTTGATGATAACAAGTTCTTCTTCCTCTCCCTTCTGAGGGGGGCATTCTATGCAGCTGCCATTCATCCAGCGAACAAAATTCTGGCAAAATAAGAATTGGGGGAAAAAAGACAGTCCTTCAGTATCTATTTTGCTTCCTATGTACATATCATGTTCAGTAATAAGTCTTGCTAGTAAGGGATCTCACTTTATTATCGATAAGCTGTGCTAGGTTGCAAAAAATCACCACAATCCTTTGTCCCTTCCATCAAGAGATTCTGTCTGTTGACAAAACGGTCCATCGGGAGTACCTATTTTCCCACTCTGGGCTAGCCTGTGACTTGACCAACAGATAGGGGAAGTGGCATTAAGCAAGGTCCAAGCCCGGGGCTCAAGTAGCCCGGCAGCTTCTACTCTCATGCTCTTGAAACCTTGCAGCCACCAGATGCACGAGCTTCATCTAGCCTACGTGATGATGGAGCCCCAGGAGAACCGAGGCTCCCCAGGCAACAGCCAGCCAATCATCAGACATGTGCTTGAGCACAGCCAAGTTCGGGTGTATAAAACCACATTAGTTTCCAGTGTCCCAGCACAAATCTGTCATTGGACGTCTCCCTGCTGTATAGTCAAGAGCCCCTCTTCTTTCAAGCAAACCATGGGTGGTTATACATAACATCTCTGAACCGTAGTCTGGCCACCTGTAGAGTGGGAGTGACAACAATTACTGATTCTACTGCTCACGGTAACACTAATACCAAAACTGACAGCTAACGTTTATTTAGAGCTGACTGCCAAGTACTGTGCTCAGTGCTCTACGTGCTACGCCATTTAATTCTCCCAACCCACTCTAGAACATGGATGGCATTATCATTTCCACTTAATAGATGAGGTAATTCGATCCTAGTTTAAAACTTTTGCTCATTGTTTTCAGTCATGAAATATGAACCCTGAAGTTCAAATAGTGCAATCAAGCCGACTTAAGTCACCTTCGCCGTAAGTGTTTATCTGCAGAGATATTTGTTAATGAAAGGCATTTCCGACACTTTCCAAGAGGACAGGTAAAAATTCTTTTCATTTAAAACAAAGCATTGATTAAAAATATAATAAAAATAAATAAAAGAAAGCATTTATGAAGATGAAATAACCCTCTTCACCACAAAGCCTCAAGCCCATCTATGGCAGGGGTGGGAATAAATTGGCAAGAAAAACTAGGATTAACATCCATAATGTTTCACAAGAGTCTCTCCTATTTATTTACCCCTTGGAGATTGTTTTGTTTTCCTGTTCAAAGACTTGGTAATGTAACACCTAAAAGTTAAGAGAATGTATATGACCGAGGTTTAATAAATGACCTATTTGCATAGATTATAAAACGTGCAATTCATTCATTAATTTCCAAGTACAGTGAAATGAAATTCCCTGTTTGTAATGTCTACACTTAGTTTTATGCTAAAAAATATGCCTGAGGGCTTCCCTGGTGGCGCAGTGGTTAAGAATCTGCCTGCCAATGCAGGGGACACGGGCTCGAGCCCTGGTCTGGGAAGATCCCACATGCCACAGAACAACTAAGCCCGTGTGCCACAACTACTGAGCCTGAGCTCTAGAGCCCGCGAGCCACATCTACTGAGCCCACGTGCCACAACTACAGAAGCCCGCGCGCCTAGAGGCTGTGTTCCGCAACAAGAGAAGCCACCGCAATGAGAAGCCCACACACCACAATGAAGAGTAGCCCCCACTCGCCACAACTAGAGAAAAGTCCACGCACAGCAACGAACACCCAATGCAGCCAAAAATAAATTAATTAATTAAAAAAACTGTTTTTAAATGCCTGAGATATGTTTGACTTTCTGAACAAACCAAGTGAAAAGAAAGATATTAGTGTCTTGAGGGGGTGTGACATCTCTTATGCACAAAGATGGCCCTATTTTCCCAATGTTGGTAAGACGTAAACTTTGGGTTATTTGCCAACTGACAGTCATTTGACAAGCACTGACTGAGTGCCAATTATGTGCTAGGCGCTGTGCGAGGTGCTGGGGGCTCCAGAGTGAACAGACACACAAAGTTCATGGTGTTGTGGAACTTGCATTCTAGTGGCATGAGCTAGTCAAAGCATGAACGAGCACGTAAATAAATAAGAAAAGGTCAGATAGTGATATGGGCTAGGAAGAAGATGGAGTAGGGTGACGTAACAGGGAAGGACCAGAAGGGGCCAGCAGGTCAAGGTCTGGGGAGCAGAAGGTTCCAGGCAGAGGGAACAGGGGTGCCACTATTTCAAGGAGGAAGTGGTGTTACCTGCTGGAGGTGCATTAGGCTGGGGCACAGTGGGGTGTGTACAGGTAGGAGCTGATCAGAAAGGTAGGCAGGTGCTAGATTGCAGAGGGGCTCATAGACCAGAATGAGGAGTTTGGATTATGTTCTAAGTGCAACGTGAAGTCATCGGGGGCTTTTACACAGGGATGGCATGAAACGATTCACATTTTTAAAGGATAATCCTGACCACCTGTGGACACATTACTGCAACAGTTCAAGTGAGGGACGATGAACTTGGGATGGACTGGTAACGTGGAAAAGGAGAGAAGAGGGGAGATCAGAGGCGTGTTTGAGGGAGCGAGTCAACCAGACTTACCGATGGGCTGAATATGGGTGGACGGGAGAAAAGAGGGATCAAGGATGGCTCCCAGGGTTTTGACTCAACCCCTTGGGTGGATGTTGGCGCCGTTGCCTGAAGTAGGGAAAATGGGGGCAGGACCAGGCTGCATGTTGGAAAGCGAAGAATTCCATCTTGTACTCGCCAGGTCTAAGGTTCAAGGGGAGACAGCCGGTCGGCGACTAGAAACATGTGCTGTGTAGTAGAGAATTCTGGGTTGGAGATGGAAATGTGGTGGGCTTGCCTCCATAGGGTTGGTAATAACGGCCATGGGACCGGTCGTGACGATGCACAAAGAAGATAAAGAGAGGTGAGAAGGGAGCCGGCATCAAGCCTCGGGACACCCTCAAACTTCAGAGATTTACAGAGGAGGAGCCAGGAAGAGACTAAAGCGGTCTGGACAAAGGACAGGGTGGAGCCTGTGTTCTTGACCTCCTGGGTCCCCTGCTGTCCGCAGCTGGCAGGCCCAGCCCTCTGTGACAAGGGGTCAACCAGGAAACAACACACAGTTCCGATCCTACCTTGGTCACCTCCACACAACTTCGGACACAGTGGACGCACATCTTGTCAATCTCGCTTGCGCTGGGGTGCAGGATGATCTCGGGCGCTGTCAAAATGGTTTCCGTTTGGAACAAAGGGACGTTTCCAAGGATTAAAGAATTAAAAGACTGCAAATTCCTAGGAGGGGTTAATAAAACAGACTCAGTACTCAGCAGCGTCAAAGATATCCGACAGCGGGTGAAAACGGCTAGAGTCCCAGCCGCCACCTATAAAAAGCCTGCGACAAGGAATAACACATTCTACGGCTGTAATGGACAGTGTGGGATGAGTTTCATTATGTACCCTTTTTATGGCCCAAATTTTACAAATAGTTCATTTCTACTTTGGGGAAGTTAGAATACCTATTAGTTGGAAGATACTTAGTAATGGTAACTCCAAAAAGCTGTTTGACTCTGGTTCAGGAAAAATGAACACTCATGTCCCCACTCCACCTGGCCCACCAGACTCTGTCCTTTCCAGGATTAAATCAGGGACAACAGAGGGATGGACACTTCATTAGCCTGCAAACCAGTCTTCCTCTTCCTCCCATCCCCAATTCAGTGATTCCTACAGCCAGAGAGAGCGTATAAAACATGCAACTCGGGTTTCCCTGGTGACGCAGTGGTTGAGAGTCCGCCTGCCGATGCAGGGGACACGGGTTCATGCCCCGGTCCGGGAAGATCCCACATGCCGCGGAGCGGCTGGGCCCGTGAGCCATGGCCGCTGAGCCTGCGCGTCCGGAGCCTGTGCTCCGCAACGGGAGAGGCCACAACAGAGAGAGGCCCGCGTACCGCAAAAAAAAAAAAAAAATACAAACCAAAAAAACCCATGCAACTCTTCTCTCTCTGAGAATAAATGCAAGCTGCTTCCAGGGTCTTAACGATCTGGTCCCTGCCTGCTCAGCTTCCTCTCCCACGCACTCCCTTCACTCTCTTTATTCCTTCCTTCTGTTCCTCCCACGTGGCCTCCAGGTCTGTACACTGGCCTTTGTCTTCCCCCAGGAAGCCCCTCCCCTTCCAGCTTTGCTCCTTAGCTTCAGGGCTCCGCTACAGCATGGCCTCTGTGTGGCCTTTCTTAACCACCCAATCACAACAGCCCTTCCAGTCTCTCCCTGCAACATTATTCTGCTTTATTTCTTTCACAGAGAATATTTATTTCCTTGAGTCTTGCATCTCTCTCCTATGAGGATGGAGAAGCTCCAGAAAAAGAGGGGCTTTATCTGGTCCAGTGCCTGGTCCAGTCCAGGCTCTAATAAACCTTGGAATGAATGAGTGAGTGAATAGATGGATTGATGGGTAAATGGATGAATGGATCAAGGGAAAACGTAGTGTATTAGAAAGAGAAAACTCAGGAGGTAGCCCCGTACGAGGGGCTGATGTTTTCTTTTTTCGGCTGTGCCAGGCGGCTTGTGGGATCTTAGTTCCCCAACCAGGGATCGAACCGGGGCCCACGCCAGTGAAAGCATGGAGTCCTGACCACTCGACCGCCTGGGAACTCCTAAGGGGCTGCTTTAAGAGTCAAAGTTAGAAGCAACATTAAAAAACAAATGAAATATGTAGAAAACAGATTTATTTAAAGGATCAATGAAGTGAGTTTGTCAAACTGCATCCAGGGGACTCCCCTGGTGGTGCAACAGTTAAGAATCCACCTGCCAATGTAGGGAACATGGGTTCGAGCCCTGGTCAGGGAACTAAGATCTTGCATGCTGTGTGGTGCAGACAAAACAATTTTTTTTAATTTTTTAAATTGAATAATAATAATAAAATAACAAAATTTTTAAATCATAATGAAGAAGACGTTTTTTAAAAACAACAAAAAAGGAAAGAGAAAGAGAAGAGGAAAAATACTTTTTCAGGAGGCTAAGATCAGAAGGGAAATTAGAGAAACTTCTTCTGGGGTTCTTCATAAAAAAAACATACGGGACTTCCCTGGTGACTCAGTGGTTAAGAATCTGCCTGCCAATGCAAGGGACACAGGTTTGAGCCCTGGGCTGGGAAGATCCCACATGCCACAGTGCAACTAAGCCTGTGCGCCACAACTACTGAGCCTGCACTCTTGAGCCCGTGAGCCACAACTACTGAGCCCACGTGCCACAACTACCGAAGCCTGCGCGCCTAGAGTCCACGCTCTGCAACAAAAGAAGCCATCACAATGAGAAGCCCGCGTACCACAACGAAGAGTAGCCCCTGCTCAATGCAACTAGAGAAAGCCTGTGCGCAGCAACAAAGACCCAACACAGCCAAAAATAAAAATAAATAAATTTATTAAAAAAAGAAAACATATGATAAAATGAACACCACCCTTGTCAATATGGAGGTAATAGCAACAGTGATGAATTTCATAGGCCGGTTTTTTAGAAGGACCCTAAGCCAATGTGAAGTCCAGGCACTTAGCTCTCGGCCAGTCTGAGCTGCAGAGCTGTGGAGCTCCAGGAGGGAAGGGACAGCCTCCATGTGTCTGAGGCGGGCACACACAATAAGCATTCAACACATACGTGATGCCCATTCTGGCCAGGGGTTACTTTAGACCTTCGGGAAGAGTTCATGCATCATATATCCTTCAAATCAGCCTCTCTCAGTGTAAGTGAAGGCATCATCTGGGATTTTGTTAAATACTGAGTGACAGCAATTCTCTGTTGCCCGTTGAACACAGACATGTGTATGTTTTTCAGACAGTGGGGAGAGGGATAATTTCCTTTTCTGGATGTTGAGGGACCTAACAAGAACATGAGCCAGTATGACACTTTGTACTATAGTATCACCACAAATTACAATTCTGCCCATAATGAACCTCTTATTCACCAGAATTTCCTATTATTATCTTTTAAAGGTTATTTGTTGGGACTTCCCTCGTGGCGCAGTGGTTGAGAGTCCGCCTGCCGATGCAGGGGACACGGGTTCGTGCCCCGGTCCGGGAGGATCCCACATGCTGCGGAGCGGCTGGGCCCGTGAGCCATGGCCGCTGAGCCTGCGCGGCCGGAGCCTGGGCTCCGCAACGGGAGAGGCCACAACAGTGAGAGGCCCGTGTACCGCAAAAAAAAAAAAAAAAAAAAAAACATGCAATATGAACATTAACTTACTTCAGGATGAGCTTTGTCAAGACCTCGTAAATTCTATTTTCCCAGTATTCGTAGTAGGAGGCCAGCTTGGGGGCCTTGCCCGTGTTGGTGTGGATAACCAGCCCCTCGACTCTGGTCAGTAGAGGCCCAATGGCAAGATACCACCTGACCATGTGGTCCACATCTTTGGCCCTTTCTTGTTCAATGTGCTCAAAGAATTCCTTCATGCCTGCAGTGGAAGACACCTGTTACAGCTCTTCACAAACACGGGAAGGGACATTACTCAAGAAGCAACCCAAACATTAGCTGTATATCTTGCAAATATGAAAGCAGCCTCCGATCTTGACCAAAAGCAGAAAATAAATCAACAGCACCCGAAGCGAGACACATCCAAAGCAAAAAATACATGACAACATGGGAATGAATGCCACTTGTGCATGCTTTGCCTTTGGGCAATCTTGCTTGTCTTAAATTGCTTGTTAACTAATCCTGAGCTCCTTGCTGATTCGTCCAAGACAGCTTAAAATCCCCTGTTTGAACAAGTAAATGTGAGCCCATAAAACACAGTTCACCATACTGTTACAAAGTTATTGACAAAAGTACTATTGATTTTCATAGACTTAGGAATTTGTAAAACTATGTAAGCAATATATAAAACACGGCAAAAAGTAAGAATTACCCATGATCTTTTCAAGTAAATGCCTGAGATCATGAGGCCTGTTTTTATTCCATTTGTGGAATAAACTCGTGTGTGTGTGTGTGTGTGTGTGTGTGTGTGTACACAACCATACCCAAGAGGTCTTTCCATTCCTTCCATAATCAAAGAAACAAGAAGTCAGATCTACCTGGGAGTTCTTCCTCACTTTTAGGTGCTGGATACTTAAAGAGATCTATGGATTCTATTAAGGTAAGTCTGGAAGAAATGTCATCTGCGTTCTTATGAATCTGGTGGATGAGGGACTCAAATTTCCCAACGGCCTGTTTGCACCGAGTTATGTACTCAGCAATACCTTCGGAGAAAAAGACAAAGAACAAAAGAAAGATAGCTGGCTTTCAACTCTTCCTTTCCATATCCCTCCCGCCAACGTCCCTTCACAAGAAGGATCGTGCTCCTTCCATCCCCTTGGGTCTTTGAGGTGACAAAGATCCACGTGGTCCCTGGGGACTGGAACAAGGAGCCAGCGCTCAGGATCAACCAAGCGATACATTTCTTCTGTTTGCTTTTTAGCATCATCGTATCTGAAGCGCGGTGGGGAGAAAAAGGAGGTACAACCCTCTTGCCTTCTCATTGCCATGGCAACACAAACCCTCCACTACATGCAACCCTGCCTGCAGTTAGGCAACCCTCTGGCCTGTTGCTTAGAAAAGTAAACAGCAAGAATGTGAATAGTAAACCCGAGTTAAGCACTTATGATCAGTTGGGCGATGGCCTAAGCATGTGACATTGATTACACGGTTGAATTCTTACAACAGCCCTATGAATCGGGTACTAAGATTATGCCCATTTTAGAGATGAGGAAACGGAGCCCCCGAGAAGTTGAGTCACATGGGGAGAAGCTGGACTTTTAATCCAGAGGTTTCACGCTGGAAGCCACAGTCCAAACACAAATGTTCTCTGTACAAAGGAGAAGGGAGAAAGGGGAGAAAAGGAAATGACAACGAAAAACAGGGAGAAGATTTGGCGCAAGGGAAGGGAAAGAGGAAGAAGGAAAAAAAATAACATAAATGCCTTGTTTATTTTTAAAAGTAAAGGAAGAAGAAGTATGTACTTTTCCTTATTACTCCTGCTAAATACAACTAAGAACCCTGCACATTAGCCATAAAACAAATATGAGACGCTGAAAGGGGGAGAGACAGCCAACCAGCGGGGACCCCAGGATCCGAGGAATGATGTGGTGATGAGGGCCCTGGGATCTTTTTCCTGGGATCTATATCCCAGACCTGGAGCTGAAGGAGCCAGCGACCCGTAAGTTCCCCACACATGCACCCAAAAAAGGCCTCAAGAAAATCCTGTTTTCTCTGATCAAAGTACCAGGAAAGGGACACCCTAGCAAGACAAAATTTTAGACAATAACTGCTCTGCTCCAGCCAAACACCACAGATAAAAATGTGACCCTGCCCTCACCCATGCCAGAAGGGCCAGGTGGAGGGGGCCTAGACTTCCACCCTCAGAATGTTATAATGAGGTGCCCCAAACCCCTGTCCCCTTATGCCTGCCGTGGTGGCATCAGAGGAGGCCATGGAGGTAGATGGGACTTTCACCTCCAAGGTCCAGCCACGAGCGCCGCCCCCTGCCACCCCACAGTGTCAGTGGAGACTGCAGGGGGGCTGGGACCCCCATCCCTCCCAGCAGTTATGTGGAGCTTCCCCTCGACTGTCAGTGAAGGCTGACTAGGGAACCTGGATTTCTACTTCCACCTGACAGTAACAAAGGGGAAATCAAGATATTCTCAGAAGGGAAACGAGGCGATTACGTCACCAGCAGACCTATGCTGCTACAGCATAGGATGTAAGGATGGCCGCAGGAAAAAGGATGGCCACAGGGAGTTTTGTAAACAGAAAGGACCCAGTAAGAGAAAGACCCTGGGAACATCAGGGAGGAAGAACGAGCACAGTAGGTAAAAATATAGGAAAATACAATAGTTTTTTCCTTCTCTTCTTGAGCTTCCTAACTTAGGTTTGATGGTGGCAGCAAAAATTATAACACTGTCTGTTGTGGTCCAAAATGTATTTAGAAGAAATATTTAAGATAATTATATCATAAGTGGGAGAGGGTAAGGGGAGTTAAGGTTTCTATACTTTACTCAAACTGGTAAAATTCTATAGATTTCTATACTTCACTCAAACCAGTAAACTGTAATGCTATGTATATGTCACCTAGAGCAACCACTAAAAAAACGCTATAAGAACACTATAGATAAATCAAAATGGAATTAGAGAAAATGTTCAAGTGGCCCATGGAAAGGCAAGTAAAAGAAAAACAGAGAAACAAAAAGAACAAGCAGAAAACAAAAAGATTGACAGACTTAAGCCCTAACAAATCAATAATTACATGAAATGTAAATGGTCTAAATGCACCAAGACGGAGTAGGTTAAAAACATGACCCAACTATATGCTGTCTACAAGAAACTCATTTCAAATACAATTCCATCAGCAAGTTGAAAGTAAAGGATGGAAAAACATATACTGTGCAAATATTAATCAAAGGAAAACCAGAATGGATATATTAATATTAGGTAAAGTAGACTTTAGAACAAAGAAAATTATCAGAGAGAGTTGAATATTATATAATGATTAAAGGGTTTAATTCATAAGAAGACATAGCAATCCTAAACTTGTATGCATCAAAACAACAGAATTGTAAAATATGTGAAGTAAAAAATGATAGACCTGAAAAAAGAAATAGGTAAATCCGTGATTATAATTGGACATGTCAACATTCCTCTCTCAGTAATTGACAAAACAACTAGACAGAATATCAACAAGGATATAGAAAAACTCAACAACATCATGAACCAACAACGTTAATCAACATTTATAGAACGTTCTACTCAGCAAAGTAGAATACATATTCTTTTCAAGTGGCCACAGAACATAAAACAAGATAGACTATATCCTGAGCTGTAAAACAAACTTCAACATATTTAAAAGAATTGAAATTACACTGAGTATGTTCTCCAACCACAGCGGACTCAAATTACAAAACAATGACAGAACGATAACAGGGGAAATCTCCAAACACCTCGAAACTAAACAACACACTTTTAAATAATCCATGAGTCACGGAGGAAGTCTCAAGGGAAATTTTTCAAATATACTTAATTGAATAAAAATTAAAATACAACTATCAGAATCTGTGGGACACAGCTAAAGCAGTGCTGACAGGGAAATTAATAGCACCAAATGCATACATTAGAAAAGAGGAAAGATCTCAAATCAATGATCTAAGTTCCCGCCTCAAGAACCTTGAAAAAGAAGAGTAAGATAAATCCAAAGCAAGCAGAAGGAAATAATAAAGATAAGCAGAAATCAGTAAAATTAAACACAGAAAAACAACAGATAAAATCAATGAAACAAAGAGCTCCAGTAAAACTGACTAGTCTCTAGCAGGACTGAAAAGAAAAAAAAGAGAAGACACAAATTAACCATATCCAGAATTAAATAGGAGGGATCACTAAAGATGTACAGTCTTTAAAAAGATAATAAGGGAGCAACAAGAACAACTCTGCACAATAAATCCGACAACTTAGATGAAACGCACCACTTCTTTGAAAAGCACAAGCTACACAACTCACCCGATAGGAAATAATCACTTGAATAGTCCTATAACTATTAAGGAAACTGAATCTGTAATTTCAAAACAAACAAAAAAAGAAGAACAAAGAAAAGAAATCACTACACAAAAACCTGCCCATGAACATTTTTAGCTTTATTCATAATTGCCAAAATGTGGAAGCAACCAAGATGTTCTTCAACAGGTGAACAGATAAACTACAGTACAGCCACACAATGGAATATTATTTGGTAATAAAAAGAAATGCACAATTATATGGAGGAACCTTAAATTTTATTGCTAAGTGAAAGAAACCAATCTGAAAAGGCTGCACACTCTATGATTCTAATTATATGACATTCTGGAAAAGGCAAAACTATAGAGACAATAAAAAGATCAGTGGTTACCAGTCTACCCAATTTCAAGACTTACTCTGTAGCCACAATAATTAAGGCTTCAAGGCCCTGTGATATTGGGGGGACAGACACATAGATCAATGGAACAGAATAGAGAACCCAGAAATAGACCCATACAAACATGCTCAACTAGTTTTTGACAAAGGTGTAAAAGTGATTTAATGGAAAAAGTTAGCCTTTCCAACAAACAATGCTACAACAATTGGAAAAAAAAATGAACCGCAACTTAAGTCTCTCATTTTGTACAAAAAAAAAAAAAAAAAAATCAAGATTGATCACAGTCTTAACTGTAAAACATAAAATTATAAAATATTTAGAAAAAATAGAAAAATTTGGGGTTCTAGGGCTAGGCAAAGAGTCCCTAGACTTGACACCAAAATCATGATCCATAAAAGGAAAAACTGATAAATTGGACTTCATCAAAATAGCTCTTGCTAAGATGCTATTAGGAGAATGAAAAGACAAGCTACAGAGTGGGAGAAAGTATTTCCAAACCACATATCCAATAAAGGACTAGTATCTACAATACATAAAGAACTCTCAAAGATCAACGGTAAAAAAGCAAGTGATACAATTAGAAAATGGGCAAAAGAACAAAAAAAAAAGACATTACACCAAAGAGGATATATAAAGGCAAACAAACACATCATTAGCCATTACAGAAAAATGCAAATCAAAACCACAATGAGCTATCATTACACAGCTATCAGATGGCTAAATTTTTAAAAATAGTGACAATACCAAAGGCTGGCCAAGATCTAGAGACAGTGAAATGTATATTGCTGGTGAGAATGTAAAATGGTACAGCCACTCTGGACAACACTATGACATTAAAAAAAAAAAAGACTAAACAAACAACTAATGAATATAACAAAAAAGAAGCAGACTCACAGATATAGAGAACAACCTAGTAGTTACCAGAGGGATAGGGAAATGGGGAGGGGCAATATAGGTAGGGGATTAAGAGGTACCAACTATTATGTATAAAATAAGCTACAAGGATATATTCTACAACACAGGGAATACAGCCAATATTTTATAATAACTATAAATCGAGTATAACATTTAAAACTTGTGAATCACTATACTGTATACTATACTGTATATATAACTTATATAACATTGTACATCAACTATTCTTCAGTTTTTTTAATTAAAAAAAAAGACTAAACACACAAGTACCATACAACCCTGGGCATTTATCCCAGAAAAATGAAGGCTCATGTTCACATAAAACCCTGTACACAAGTGATTCTACAGCACAAATGTATATTCATAATAGTCAGACCTGGAAACAACCTATATATTCTCTAGGATATCTAGGTGAATGGTGAAACAAACATTGATACCATACTGTTTTTTATTCACTGATAAAAAGGAACAAACTGTTGAAACAGGCAAGAACCTGGAAAAACCTCCAGAGAATTGTGCTGGGTGAGAAAAGCCAACACCAAAAGGGTCATATAATATTTTATGTAACACTCTTAAAATGACAAAATTATAGAAACAGAAAACAGATTAGTGGCTGCCAGGGGTTCAGTAGAGGATGGGGATAGGAGGGAAGTGGGTGTGACTTTAAAAGGGCAACATGAGGAATCACTGTGGTGTAGAAATGTTCTGTGTCTTGACTATATTGATGTAAAAATCTGGGCTGTGGTTTGCACTACAGTTTTGCAGAAGTTGCTGCTGGGGGAAAACCAGGCAAAGGGTACCCAGGATCTGTGTGTATTAATTCTTGCAACTGCGTGTGACTTTGTAATTATCTCGAAATTAAAATTTCAATTTTAGGGCTTCCCTGGTGGCTCAGTGGTTAAGAATCCGCCTGTCAATGCAAGGGACACGGGTTCAAGCGCTGGCCTGGGAAGATCCCACATGCCGTGGAGTAACTAAGCCCGTGCGCCACAACAGCTGAGCCTGCGCTCTACAGCCCGCGAGCCACAACTACTGAGCCCGCGTGCCACAACTACTGAAGCCCGCGCACCTAGAGCCAGTGCTCTGCAACAAGAGAAGCCACCGCAGTGAGAAGCCCGCGCAACACAACAAAGAGTAGCCCCCGCTCGCCACAACTAGAGAAAGCCCGCGCGCAGCAACGAAGACCCAACACAGCCAAAAATAAATAAATTTATTTTTAAAAAAAAATTTCAGTTTTAAGGGAAAAAAGCAAGTCACTTTATTTTTGGAGGAGAAAGCTCTGGGTCAGTCGAATGTCAAAACGGCACCCTGTCCACTCACCTTCACCCCTAACTAAAGCCTTGAGATGGATTCCATGTTCCACAAAGTGTACTTTACTGATGCTGAAAACGTATTTGTTAACCATATCTACATACATAGAAAAATTATAATTCAACTAAGACAATCTAAAAGAATGATTTTTTATATCCCAAAGTCTAAAAGGCAATAGATAGATGAATTATATTACCTAGTGAGTTCCAGTTTAACCTCTTATATCCAGCCCTAAACACTCTTACTAATTCCTGGGAATGGTCATCAAGGAGAAGAGCCTCTGCCTCATTTAACGTTCCAATGAGCATGTGATAATGATCCAACATACGTTGTATCCCATCCGTGTACCTGCACATTACAGGAAAGTCACTGACGTGAGAAAAATACTATGGAGCTCATAAAAAGATTAATAACCTTACAGATAGGATACAAAAGACCATTAACCAGACTAAAAATTTTAAAGAATGCCACTCTTCCCACTAACTTTCTTTTTGGAAAATATTGGTTACTTTTTATTTAAAAATGTTACTTACGGGGAACTCTACTCAATACTCTGTAATGACCTACATGAGAAAAGAATCTAAAGAAGAGTGGATATATGTATATGTGGAACTGATTCACTTTGCTGTACACCTGAAACTAACACAACATTGTAAATCAACTATATCCCAGTAAAAATTAATTTAAAAAATGAAAAAATGAAAATGTTATTTAGGTTAACATGAAATAGATTTATCATTATTTTTAGATGAATGAATAAACACATATTTTAAACATTTCTTAGTTTTTATTTCTAATTGGCAAATATTGGCGGTTATAAAACCCACAAAAATGAAAGCTCTGGCATGGGTAGGGGGCATGTTTTCAATAATTTTGAAGAGCGCAAAGGGGTCCCAAGACAAAAAATGTTTACTGTTAATTTAAGAGAAGAATCTTCTTACCTAAGAAATTTGTCTTCCTGGAGGGCAACATTCTTTGCTAATTCGGGGACAGGGAACCCCAGCTGTTCCAGGTACTTTGCTTCATTAATAATCTCCCTGAGAGCAGGTGAAAAGTTGATTGCAAAACCAGCCCCCCTGTCAGAGTTCTGGGCTTCATCACCAGCAGCAGAAGTCTGTGGGAGAGACAGTGTTTTTACAAAACATCGTGGGAAGGGCGGTCCAAGAAGCAATTAGATCAACGCAACCCAAGTTAAACGTGAATTTGAAAATGATCAATGGAGGGTCCTTGCTGCCCTGACAGACTGGGGAGCTGGACAGAACTAGCTAGAATTCATATTTTGTTTGGTGAACAGAGTTTTTAAAGAATTCGATTTAGTCGCCCACGTTCGAAATTTGGGCAACTGAAGGTAAAAATCCAGAAATCTGGTTTCCCTTGAAAAACTGGAAAAGCTGATGATAAATGGCAAACAGACTGAAGCTGGGTAGCAGCTGCCCCTTTTGAATAGGACACAAGCTGTCCAGTTCCTGACAGGCCCTACCTGGCCTCTTCACTCCTTTTAGTACCAAAGAGTGAAAACCGCCAGGCCCAGGTCTTCCCTTGAACCTCCTAGCTAGTGTTTATTTACTGAGCAATTGCCATGTGCCGGACCCTGTGCTAAAGATGCGGCTGAATCATGGGAAGTGACATTTTTCTGTAGGTTAAAAATGATCAACTGTCAGCTGTTTCATATACAGTTCAACTAATACTTTGCATGTTTCTGATCCAACTCATTTTACAAACTGGATCACTGGAGCTCAGAGTTAAGCCACTTGCCCAAGGAGTCAGGAGGGCTGCCTAACCCCAGCGTGTTCCCTGACGGTGACATTTTGCTTCCTCCATCTATTCTCTTTCTGCCTCTCTTCTTCTCCCGGGTCAGCCTCTGCCCTTCTGCGCCTTTGATTTTGGAAATACCTCGCAACTTCATGAGAGTCAACACATCAGATCTCAAGGAAATAGTAGTCACCACCACCTTACGTGGCCACCCCGGAATCTAGGACGCGGATCTAGAAAGACACACCTTAGTGAGCAGACTCTTCCTCATGAGAGTCGGCAGGACCTGTTCTGTCGTCTCTTTCCACTGCTTATACTTTTCATCTTCGTAGTTTTTCATTGTCCTACCCACTTCCAGATATTTTTGCTTTACCTACCAAAGAAGTCAGGCAACGGTCATTTTGTCATTGAAAATAACATTTTTTCGTCTCTCTTAAAAAAAAATTATCAGTTAACACATTTTGCAAAAGGAAGCAGGCAGATTTGCACAAACGTTGGAGGGTTGGTCTGCCATGGTAGGGCTTGAAATCTCACAAACCTCAGCCCGTGGGTTTGCTGCAGCCCAGGAGCTAAGAATGAAGGAACTCAAAAAGAACAACAGTGCTTCATGACGTGGAACAAGCATACGAAATTCAAATCTCGGCGTCCACAGTGATGTTTTATTGGAACACAGTCACACCTGTCTGTTTACGTGTTATCGACGGTCACTTTCTTGCTACAAAGGCAGAGCTGAGTAGTTGCAACAGGGGCCATCCGACCCTCAAATGCCTAAAATACTTACTCTCTGGACCATTAAAGAAAAGGTTTCCCACCCTCTGTGATATAACAGACAAAAATGCATGGGTGGGGGAGGGAGAGTATTATCAGAAAGTTGCTGGTCACCCTCTGGAGAGGCTGAAGATCAAGGTGGGGGGAAGTCATGTGACTGCCACCTGGAAGATGTCACAGGTAGGTATGGAGATGTGGTCCCCAGGGACCACAGAAAAGACCTTCTAAATTGCAGACATGGATTTGAAATTGAGCTGCTTTTACGCAGGCAACTCTGCGTAGCCCACTCCATGCCGGCAGCCACCTGGACTGAAGGATCAGCGCCCAGGGAGGCCGCCCATCTAGAATTGAACCGTGAAATACAAAAGGGGACATTTCCAGCAGAAGCAACATACTTCTCTTCCTCTATCACTGTTCAAGATCTCCTCTACTTCTTGAAATCTGAGGATGGTGTGCTTAATCCGGAAGAACAGGGACCGTTCCCAGTAGATTGCACCTGCTACGGGCGGGTGATTCTTATACAGCGGTGGGTTGTTGAGGTTCTGAACAAAGATTTTGTGAACAATGTCAATCTGCAAAGCAATCAAACGTGTGCCGTAAGTGATAAGCGTCAGTCTGTGAGCCAAGAGAAGACTTAACTTGAGATCTGTATCTTTAAAGAAATGAACACAGAACGTCAAGAAACAGTCTAAGGTACAGAATAGGGTTTTTACTACTTATTATTTACTACGTTTTCCTATACTCTGTAGGAATTTTTTTGTTTGGTTTAAAACATGCAATGATCCGGGCTTCCCTGGTGGCGCAGTGGTTGAGAGTTCGCCTGCTGATGGAGGGGACACGGGTTCGTGCCCCGGTCCGGGAAGATCCCACATGCCGCGGAGCGGCTGGGCCCGTGAGCCATGGCCGCTGAGCCTGCGCGTCCGGAGCCTGTGCTCCGCAACGGGAGAGGCCGCAGCAGTGAGAGGCCCGCGTACCGCGAAAAACAAAAAAAAACATGCAATGATCCAAACTGCCTTATACTTACAGACTGTGTACAATCATTTGACCAACCTATTAGAAGTTCTGAAATCTGTTCTAGACATGATTGGTGGCCAGGCCTGCGCACGTGCCACTGAGGTTTTATAATTATCTATCATGTAATATTTTTTAAATTGTGGTACAATATGCATGACATAAAATTTACCATCCTAACCATTTTTCAGTGTACATTTCAGTGGAATTAACTACATTCATGTGTTGTGCATCCAGCACCATCATCCATCTCCACAACTCCTTTCATCTTGTAAACCTGAAACTCTGGGTACACATCAAACACAGTAACTCCCCATTTCTCCCTCCCTCAGCCCCTAGGAACAACCTTTCTACTTTCTGTCTCTATGACTTTGCTCTAAGTACCTCATATAAGTAGAATCATAGAGTATTTGTCTTTTTATGATTGGCTTATTTCAATTAACACAAAGCCCTCAAGGTTCATCCATGGTGTAGCATATGGCAGAATTTCCTTCCTTTTTAAAGCTGTATAATATTCCATTGTAGGGACAGACCATATTTTGTTTATCCATTCATCTCTCAATGGACCCTTGGGTGATTTCCAGCTTTTTGCCGTTGTGAATAGTGCTGCTACGAACATTGATATTCAAATATCTCTTCGAGACTCTGCTTTCAATTCTTTTGGGTATATACACAAAATGGGATTGCTGGATCATATGGTCTGGGCTTGCATTTTAAAATAAGTATTTCACACTCTTATGTGAGTAATTAGGTGTCAGAGGCAAAACAATACCTGCCCCATTAACGGTCCTGATCCATTCCTGACAAAGAGGAATTAGGTAGCAGATGGAGTTAAGGTGGCCAGTCAGCTGACCTTAAAATAAGGAGATTATCCCAGGTTATCTGGGTGGGTCCATTGTATAACAAGGGTCCTTACAACAGGAATGTGTATGTGAACACACCCGTGACCTTCACACATGGGTAGCTATGACTACTACACTGTTGTCACTGTGATTATTCCTATGACTAACCCACTCAGGGTCCATCACAATGTGAGGCATACGATATTGTACTTCATAAATTCTTACTGAATTTCTCCACTAAACAAACAAACCCACTTCGTTTCAGTAGTTATACGACATGCTTATTTGGGAAAGGTACAGTTTCTCTGAATTTAGATGAGAAAGACAACAGTGTGATCCAACTGTTTACATTTTGCCAAGTGTATTTTTACTGCTACAGCAGCCATAGATTTTTCAGTTACCTCTTTACAGTATTGTGCAAGAATGTCATTAAATTTCATCATCATTTGTCGATTAATGGCCTCCCGTGAACGAATATGCTTAAATTTTAAAAGCATGTCAAATGCTGCTTCAGCTGATCGAAGTGTCTTAAAAGATTCGTCAATAAAATTTTTTGCTTCTTTCTCAATAATCTGCCAAGCAAACAAACAAAAAAAGCCCAGAAAAAAACCCTTATGACCCTGTTATTACCCCGCAAAAATAACAAATTACCTCACAAAATACCAAATCAGTGCCTTGAGAAGGATTTGCTTTGTGCTTTGGTGGAAGCTGAGATCTAGTTAAAAATGGCAGACTGGGGACTTCCCTGGTGGTCCAGTGGGTGAGACTCCGTGCTCCCAATGCAGCGGGCCCAGGTTCGATCCCTGGTCGGGGAACTGGATTCCGCATGCATGCCACAGCCAGGAGTTTGCATGCCGCAACTAAGGGTTCACATGCCACAACTAAGAAGCATGCATGCCACAACTAAGAAGCCCGCATGCCGCAGTGAAGATCCCCCATGCCACAACTAAGACCCAGCGTAACCTAAATAAGTAAATATTAAAAGAAAAAAATGGCAGACCGGCTGCATTGGTTTTCTGCTCTCTCTCCTCCACTAGTTCAAAATGATAGAAAAGGAAATCTTTAAAGTATTAACTCATATAGACAAAGAAACTGGAGAGGAGATAGTTCAGGAATTTTTGGAAGGAGAGTAACTAACTTTACAAAAGGCAGAGAATTACTACCTAACACTGGCAATGGGTGGGGGAGGCGGGGGGCACCTGTTTGTCCCATGGAAACCTCTGGGAGGCTGAGCATTCGAGGGCACCAGGCACCAGGAAGGGGAGGGGCAAACAGAGGATCCCTTCTCCACCCCACACAGCCAGGCCACTCAGTACACATACTCTATATCTCCATCCCCAGCCCACCCTATGCAGAGTGGAAGGTTAATTCTAGAAAAATTAAATCAGAGTGATATCAGACTTCTAATAACACTGGAAACTAGAAACCGATAAAGAACATCTTCAAATTTCTGAAGAAAAGTTATTTTCTACCTTGAACTCTATACCTACTATTTAAGAATTCACACATGCAGGACTCAAAAGAAAATGCATGTCCCATGAAACCTTTCTCAGGAAGCTACTAAAAAATGCGCTCCAGCAAAACAACAGAGCAAACAAGGAGAGGGGAAGCTGTGAACTCTAAAAAGTAGGATCCAACATAGATGAGAGAAGATAGGAAGTCCTAGGGCAACTGCTTCACAACAGGTCTGAGGAGCAAACAATCTAGACTGGAGCAGAAAGACAGCAAGCTCTGGAAGAAAGGTCTCTGGAAAAATAAGAGCACTGCTATGTCTCAGCAGATGGAACCCACTCTTGATAGGTGTGTGAAAAAGATGTCAGGGCAGTAGGAAAAATTAACGGTGTACATGTAACTAACCAAGCAAATGCAAATAAAAGCAATGATTAACTCCAGGAAAAATGAAGGGTTGGACAAGAAAGGTTGTATGGTGGGACTTCCCTAGTGGCGCAGTGGTTAAGAATCCACCTGCCAATGCAGGGGACATGGGTTTGATCCCTGGTCCGGGAAGATCCCACATGCTGAGGAGCAACTAAGCCCGTGTGCCACAACTACTGAAGCCCATGCACTTGAGCCTGTGCTCCGCAACAAGAGAAGCCACTGCAGTGAGAAGCCTGAGCACCACGATGAAGAGGAGCTCCCGCTCACCGCAACTAGGGAAAGTCCACGTGCAGCAACGAAGACCCAACACAGTCAAAAATAAAATAAATAAAAATTTTAAAAATAAAAATAAATAAACATTAAAAAAGAAAAGAAAGGTTGCATGGTTATGATGGGCTTCTTGGCTCAGCAGTGAAAAATATCTGCATAGACATAATGAGTAAATGCTGACCATTAATGTAACCAAAAGCTATTTAAAACTGTGTCAGGGCTTCCCTGATGGTGCAATGCTTAGGAATCTGCCTGCCAATGCAAGGGACACGGGTTTGAGCCCTGGTCCGGGAAGATCCCACATGCCGCGGAGCAGCTAAGCCCCTGCACCACAACGACAGAGCGTGAGCTCTAGAGCCCATGAGCCACAACTACTGAGCCCGCATGCCACAACTACTGAAGCCCCCGCGCCTAGAGCCCGTGCTCCACAACAAGAGAAGCCACTGCAATGAGAAGCCCACGCACCACAACAAAGAGTAGCCCCCGCTCACCACAACGAGAGAAAGCCCGCGCGCAGCAACGAAGACTCAAAAATAAAATAAAATTAAATAAATCAATTTTAAATAAATTTTAAAATAAAAATAAATAAATAAAATTTAAAAAGCTGCCTGCCAGGGCTGACTGTGCTGTTTCTGCATGTAGCCCCCTCCTCCATCTATAAAAGCTCTTGCCCACTGACCCTCAGTCGGGGGGAGTTGGCCTTTGGACAGGAGTCCACCCCCACTCCTGGTTGCCGCCAGCCAAAATAAAGCAAACTTTCCTTTCCACCAACCTTGCCTCTTTATCGGCTTTTGCGCAGTGAGCAGGGGATCCCACTTTCAGTTACAATATGAAAGATGCTCCGGGGTTATCAAAACACTTACTTGAAACATAAAATGGGGATGCTACTGATGGTGTTCCACACAGGAGGCCAAAAAGGTGAGCGTGGTGGGCCATCCTGTCCATGCCGTATGCAGGGAGGTCGTATTCTCTCTGACCGGCCCTGACTCACACACACCTAGGGCCACAAGCTCTTATACCACCTCCCCACCTTCTCTCCTTCCCTAGCTCAGATCCACCTACGCTGCAGCCAGAAAAACCCTCTTTGGTATAAGTCTGATGACATCACTGCCTTGGTGAACAACGTTCAATGGCTCCCTACTGCTTACTAAGTTAAGTCCCATTCTTCAGCCCAGCCGCTCTACATCCTCTCCAGTTATACACCCAACCCACCTTGGTAGCCATTCTAGGGTGTCTAGCTCGCTTCAAACTTATTCCACCTGGGGAGTAGGGGTGGGGACAGAAGACACTGAGAAATGTTCGTTTTTACCTTATGCTCTTCTGCATTGTTTCCATTTTTCACCAAAAAGCAGGTATCCTTTTTTATGATTTTTTAAAAAAAAAAACCCAAAAACCCTAAACGTAACTAAATAACCCAACAGATTTAACATGGAGAAAACATGGTATCCACTTCCAAAATCGAATCGAAGGATGTGTTACTTGCCAGGACTTCGATCTTGAAGTCGTCCATCACGTAGCTCCAGTCCTGGGAGCACTTGATGCTGAAGGGGTCAAAGGTCAGGCTTTCCATGGGGGTGACCAGGCTGTCCACCCTGCACAGCACATTGTCGATGCGCTTGGGATCCCCAGTCACTGCTTTTAGCTCTGAACCAAATATGTTGTAGAATTCCTCCATGACCTGTCCGATCAAACAAAACATGAGGAGGTCACCACTTGGTTTTCTCATGCTTTTGCTCTAACAACCAGCGGGTTGCATATCTAGGTTTACCTGAGGGCAAGAATCTGGTCACACAGGTAGCCTCCTCCCTTTGGAGTACCAAAGCCTAATCCCTTTGGTACTATGCCCACTGCACAAAGGACCCATTCCAGATGGCCTGACACAGCTTACAAAGTCTGCATGCTCAGGCCCCTACCTACTGCTTCCACGTCCAACCATACTGCTCTCCCCCTGCCGCCTCGCAGCCACCCCGGGCCTCTTTCAATCCCACGTTCCTTTCTGTCTCAGGGCCTTTGCACCTGCAGTGTGAAAATGTCAGATACCTACTACTCATTATTAAATATGCCTTCATCAAGTCCGACCCTTTGGAACAGGCCACGCCCCTGTGCACATTTCCACAGCCCCCTCTAGTTCTTTCCTAGCACTCACCTCAGCTGTAGCTATGCATCTGTGCGATTATTGTCTACCATGTTTCTCTTCTACTGGACTGTAAGTTCTATGAGCCATAGACTACGTACAGACGGGGCTGGCTTCATAGGTGTGGGACCCGGGCAGGCGCACAGGGCCCCAGGCTCCAGAAGGTCCCGTGCTGGGTTTAAGGCTCTGCTGTTACCATCTTGAAATTCTCAATCATTTTATCTCTGAACTTGTGTTTCGTAAATGAAGTCTCAGGGGACAATCGGGCACATGTGTGAGCAGAGGCGATAAGTGAAACCTGCGTGTGTGCTGTTCACAACACCCCACTGACATGCAGCATGTGGGGTCCCATGAGCAGAGAATCCCAGTGGAGCCACAATGCACGAGAGTTCAGGGAGACTCAGAGCCAGTACCGGTCAGCGTGTGGCAGCTACGGTGAGTACAGGAGGACACCAACAGCTCAGAGGCGCCACCTTCTCCTTTCAAAACAGAGCTCGCTTCCAACGCAGAAAAAAAAGGCTAAGAAACATACCCGACCAAGGAACCCTACCTACCATATTGCTTCTCACCCCTGTACTTCACCGCATTGGCCAGCTATTCACGCTGAAAATGACGACACAGAAGGAATGATGGAGATAGGAAAACCCACAACTCCTTTTCCTCTCAGCCTTCCTTCCCCACCAGTGAGCTGAAGCAGAGAACGCTGGTGGAACTGCACACATCAAGAAGTGAAATGAAACCAGCCGAGTTAGTCATGTGAAGCATTTACATCTGCACTTAAGAGCTGCGAAACAGGGACTTCCCTGGTGGCGCAGTGGTTAAGAATCCGCCTGCCAATGGGTTCGAGCCCTGGTCCGGGAAGATCCCACATGCCGCGGAGCAACTAAGCCCGTGTGCCACAACTACTGAGCCTGCGCTCTAGAGCCTGCGTGCCACAACTACTGAAGCCCACACGCCAAGAGCTCGTGCTCCGCGACAAGAGAAGCCACCGCAATGAGAAGCACGGGCACCACAACAAAGACACAACGCAGCCAAACAGAAATAAATAAATAAATTTATTTAAAAAAACGAAAGAGCTGCAAAATACAAACTGTGTCATTTCAGTGATTCCACACACCAGACAAATGCCCTCCTCTTTGCATGCTAAGCTGACACTGTACAATATAAAGAACCGTAAAATTCATGCAAATAATTTAAATGTTTACTTTTCTTTTACTTTCTTTTCTTTACTTTGCTACAGTCGTAACAAACCAACAAACAAGGCCATGCCAAGGCGAGACATGTCAGAAGGAAAAGGTTTTATATTTTAAGACTTTTAACAGCATTTTTTTCCTGCTTATTGAATAAGGAGTCAACATTTCTGTTTGCACTGGGCACTGCGGTCACAGAGCTGGCCCTGGTCTTTGCTCATCATTTCTCTAGCAGCAAGGACAAGTGCCTGGCACGTTGTGAGTGCTTGATAAATATTCAGAGAATAAATGAATGGATGGACCTTCGTGAGACAAGGGCTGGCTAACTGAACCCATCAGCCACTAAGCCTTGCGGACATTCATTCCAAAGAGAGTGGGATCAGATCAACAGGAAGCACTGGCAGATAGACGGGCAGTCACTGTGGCCATGGCAGGGATGGCGTGGCTTCAGGGGAGAGAAGGTCTCTGATCGCCTTTGAGGAATTCCAACATTTAATGCAAAGACAGAGGGGGAAGATTTTGCAAAAGACACTGAGAAGGCGTGGCCAGAGTCAAAAGAAAACCAAGACATGGAAGCAACCTAAATGTCCATCGACAGAGGAATGGATAAAGATGTGGGGGCTTCCCTGGTGGCGCAGCGGTTGAGAGTCCGCCTGCCGATACAGGGGACACGGGTTCGTGCCCCGGTCCGGGAAGATCCCACATGCCATGGAGCAGCTGGGCCCATGAGCCATGGCCGCTGAGCCTGCGTGTCCGGAGCCTGTGCTCTGCAACGGGAGAGGCCACAACAGTGAGAGGCCCGCGTACCGCAAAAAAAAAAAAAAAGAAGATGTGGTACATATATATACAATGGAATACTACTCAGCCCTAAAAAAGAATGAAATTTTGCCATTTGCAGCCACATGGATGGACTTGGAGGGTATTCTGCTAAATGAAATCAGACAGAGAAAGACAAATACTACATGATAATCATTTACATGTGGAACCTAAAAAATACAACAAACTAGTGACTATATAACAAAAAAGAAACAGACTCACAGAGAACAAACTAGCTGTTACTAGAGGTGGGGAGTAAGAGGTACAAACTCTTAGGTTTAAAATAAGCTACAAGGGGCTTCCCTGGTGGCGCAGTGATTGAGAGTCCGCCTGCCGATGCAGGGGACACGGGTTCGTGCCCCGGTCCGGGAAGTTCCCACAAGCGGCGGAGTGGCTGGACCCGTGAGCCATGGCCGCTGAGCCTGTGCGTCCGGGGCCTCTGCTCCACAACGGGAGAGGCCACAACAGTGAGAGGCCCGTGTACCGCAAAAAAGATGATAATAAAAAAAATAAGCTACAGGGATATATTGTACAACATGGGGAATATAGCTAATATTTCATAATTATAAATGGAGTATAACCTTTAAAAACTGTGAATCACTATACTGTACGCCTGTAACTTATACAACATTGTACATCAACTATATTTCAATTTTTTTTTAATTAAAAGATAAAGAAAACCAAGGGAATTCCCTGGCAGTCCAGGTAGTTAGGACCCGGCGCTTTCACTGCCGTGGCCCCGGATTCAATCCCTTGTCGGGGAACTAAGATCCCGCAAGCCTTGCAGTGCAGCCAAAAAAGAAAAGAAAAGGAAAAGAAACCAAAAGCAGGGGGAGAAAGAGGGCTGTCACAAAACTCAAGGGAGAGCTGCAAAGGTCAGGTGTGCTCTGGGACATTCCGGCACATTCTGTCTGCTCTGCAGGCTTTTCTCCTGGCCAGACCCTCTCTGCCTCCCACCTGACACGGAGAGGCCCACTGTGAAAAAGCCAAACTGCCTTCCATCGGGCAAATCCCAGCTCTAACCACCTTTGCATGCATTGAAGAGAACGCCACCACCAAGCCCCCCACCCCACCTGCAGGACGTCGTAGAGATCCTGGCAGATGGTGGCCATGTAATCTGTTCTCTCGAACAGCCGTTTCCGATCAAACTCCCACCGAGCTTCTCTCCCTGAAGCCTCGATCTTGGCCCGGATGTCGAAATAGGCCTTTTTCCACATGTTGAGGGTGTTTCTGGCCTCCAAGGTTTTGTGTTGCGCACTCGCTCGGTTTTCTCTGGGAAGCAAAGAGATGCTGTGATGGGCAGGAGGGTCTGAGCCGTAGGGGATCTGAGCCACGCTCCCCACTCCCCAGGGGAAGGAGGCTTCTAAGGGGACAATTCTAAGCAAGGAGCGGAGCCCCTCTGATGTCATGGTCTCACTGCAGAAACCTTCCCGGGTGAGCTGCTATTCTGATGAAACTGGCAGGGATGTGATTGGTGGGGTTGCAGGCAGGATTCCAAGCCGCGGCCCAGGCTAACCTTTGATGCAGCTGCCCCAAACTGCAATGTGCAAAGCCTGGTAGGCTTTCTGTTTGAGCTGGAAGGGGAGCAGGTGGACTTGGGTCCTAAGCCGGAAGCAACAGCGGAGTAAAATGATAATGCTGAGATTTTGGTACCTATTTCACTTATATAGATTGTTTTTCAAGAAAGTTAAAAAAAAAAAAAAGGGAATTCCCTGGTGGTCCAGTGGTTAGGACTCCAGGCTTCCACTGTAGGGGGCGCGGGTTCGTTCACTGGTTGAGGAACTAAGATCCTGCATGTCGAGCAGCCCGGCCAGAAAACAAAAAAGAAAGTAAAAAAATGATCTGAAAAAAAAAAAAAAAAATGATCTGTGTCTCCTTCCACATTTGATCCTCAGAGGCTGTTCCACCTGAGGGGGTCCAGGGTCCAGGAGTAAGGTTCCCTTGGACGATCTGCCTCGGTCTCTCCAAGGATAACCAAGGAAGACGGTCCTGAGTAATCCACACCGTGGAGCATTATTTGGCCATAAAAAGGAATGAAACACCAATGCAAACCACACCATGAATGAACCCTGAAAACATGATGCTGAGGGGGAGGGGCCGGTCATAAAAGACCACGTGTTGTATGATTCCATATGCATGAATGTTCAGAAGAGGCGAATCCACAGAGACAGACAGTAGATCAGTGGTTGCCCAGGGCTGGGGGGTTGGGGAGGGTGGGAGTGAGGCTAAAGGGGACAAGATTTATTTCTGGGATGAAGAAAATATTCTAAAATCATTGATGGCTATGGATGCACATCTCTGTGAATATACTAAAAGCATTGAATTGTACTTTTTAAACAGGTGACTTGTATGGTGTGTGAATTATGTTTCGATAAAGTGGTTTAAGATCTTAAGAAAAACACAGTGCCTTTACTTCTTACCTGAACAAAGTCCGAAGATTCACCACTTTGCAGACTCTCTCCGCGATTTCCCAGGCAATGCGCTCCATGAGCGGAATCATCCTCTCGTCTTTATTGTAGTGTCGGGAGATGATCCACACCATCCTCAGGGCACTCATCATGGAGGGGATTGTTTCCAAGACAACGTGAAAGCTAGATCCATGCGTTATGTTCTAACCGGAGAGGCACATGTAAAAGAGAGAGCAAAGCAAGCCACCTTCGCCTTGGGGCCAACAGTGTAAGAAAGCAAGTAGTGTGCAGGAAATTCCCCTTCTTTTTTCTTTCTTTCTTTTCTTTTCTTTTGTATTTAAAAGGTATTTTAATTAAACGCAAGTGTATTTCTGGGTTTTAGTACTTTCAGGAAAAAATGGGCTTCTGTTTAAGGTCTCTCAACTTAAAAAAAACTTTTTTTGCATCCTTTTTCATATTCTTTTCCATTCTGGTTTATCACAGGATATTGAATATCACTCCCTGTGCTGTACAGTAGGACCCTGTTGTTTATCCATTCTGTATATACACAGTTTGCATCTGCTAATCCCAAACTCCCACTCTTACCCTCTCCCGCTTGGCAACCACCAACCTGTTCTCTATGTCCCTGATTTTGTTTCTGTTTCATAGATAAGTTCACTTGTGTCATGTTTTAGATTCCACATATAAGTGATATCGTGGCATTTGTCTTTCTCTTTCTGATTTACTTCACTTAGTATGATAATCTCTAGTTGCATCCATGTTGCTGCAAACGGCATTATTTCATTCCTTTTTATGGCTGAGTAGGACTCCATTGTGTACATGTACCACATCTTCTTTAGCCATTCCTCTGTCGATGGACACTTTGGTTGTTTCCATGTCTTGGCTGTTGTGAATAGTGCTGCTATGAACACAGGGGTGCATGTATCTTTTTGAATTATAGTTTTGTCTGGATATATGCCCAGGAGTGGGACTGCTGGATCATATGGTAGCTCTATTTTTAGTTTTCTGAGGAACCTCCATACTGTTTTCCACAGTGGCTGCACCAACTTACATTCCCACCAACCGTGTAGGACATTCTTCTTAATTTTAAAAAAGTCCTCATTATGGGAAAAAATGTTTAACAAACAAAAGAAGTTTGAAATAGGTCTCTAGGTGCTGACATGGAAAGATAAGATTTACAATTAAAGTTAATAAAGCGGGCTTCCCTGGTGGCGCAGTGGTTGAGAGTCTGCCTGCCGATGCAGGGGACACTGGTTCGTGCCCCGGTCCGGGAAGATCCCACATGCCACGGAGCGGCTGGGCCCGTGAGCCATGGCCGCTGAGCCTGCAAGTCCGGAGCCTATGCTCCGCAACGGAAGAGGCCACAGCAGTGAGAGGCCCGCGTACCGCAAGAAAAAAAAAAAAAAGTTAATAAAGCAATTTGCGGACATGTATACGAAGTATGGTGTGTATATACATATTATATACATATATAATTATACTATATTTAGTGGCAAGAGTGCCACTGAATGAATCAAAGCTAGCATTCTAGAGGTGACCTAGAGGTGCCAGTGTTTTCCAGGGTATGCGTCCCCCAGCTGGAAGGGAGATGATTTTGACAGCACTCAAAACTTTTAAAAAATATAGAGACTACCGTGGTGGCGCAGTGGTTAGGAATCCGCCTGCCAATGCAGGGGATGCAGGTTCAATCCCTGGTCCGGGAAGATCCCACATGCCTCGGAGCAACTGGGCCTGTGCGCCACAACTACTGAGCTTGCGCTCTAGAGCCTGTGAGCCACAACTACTGAGCCCGCGTGCCACAACTACTGAAGCCCGCACGCCTAGAGCCCATGCTCCGCAAGAAGAGAAGCCACCATAATGAGAGGCAGAGGCCTGTGCACTGCAGCAAAGAGTAGCCCCCACTCACCGCAACCAGAGAAGACCCAATGCAGCCAAAAATAAATTAATTTTTTTAAAAGAATTTTAAAATATCACAAACCATATCAAAAGTCAAATGACACAAGAAAAAAAATTTTTAATAAATAAATATATATACTTATTTTACTGCGTATTAGAAACGACTGGTATATCAAACCCATGACTGCACAGGTATGATTGTTTGAGGCTAAATTACACACACACACACACACACACACACACACACACACGTACAGATTTAAAGTCAACTTAAAGAGGGACTTCCCTGGTGGTCCAGTGGGTGAGAGTCCATGCTCCCAATGCAGGGGGCCCGGGTTCGATCCCTGGTCGGGGAACTAGATCCCACATGCATGCCACAACTAAGAGTTCTCATGCCACAGCTAAGACCTGGCACAGCCAAAATAAGTAAATAAGTAAAATACATATTTTTAAAAAGTCAACTTACAGAAAAATAAGTTTCAGATGCACAGAGGGATGGAAAAATTACAAAAATGATGCATGAGTGATGTAAGCTTGACTCTCACTGATCTCTGCAAGCCACTCATTTTGCAGAGACGATAAATAAATCTCAGAGAAGGAGATGATGTTGCCACTAACATCAACTCCGCGGCAGATTCCACTCGGACCTCAAGCCCTCAGATTTGATCACTTGTTGTACCACTTATACAGGACCACACAGATCCTTATCCGTGGACCACTCGTACAGTTGTTGGACAGTTGCTTCCCCGATGCTACTCTGGACGCGCTAAGTGCTTTGCAGTCATAAGTTCATTTGAACCTTCCAGCAACCATTTGAGGTAGGTTCTCTCATGATCCCAGTTTTCCAGAGAAAGAAACAGGCTCAGAGAGGTCACGTATGCAGATGTGGGATACTCGGGACCTGGGCCTGTACCTCTACAGCGCTTCACCACACACATATTAACCCCTCAGCAACACAAACGGGACTTTCACTGGTCTCATTATTGGGACAAGAGTAACGACTCCGGGCCTTGGAGTATGGTACTGTGCATGGTAACTCAGAGGGGAGGGGGATCCCGAGAAAGGAAATTACACTTGTGCCTGCTGGTGGGAATGTAAAACGGTGCGGTCACTGAGGAAACGAGTCAAACATAGAATCTTCATAGATGGTTAAACACAGAATTATCAGACAGTTAAACATGGAATCACCAGATGTCCCAGCAATGCTACTCTTGGGTATATGGTATATGCCCAAACGAACTGAAAGCACAGACTCCAACAAATATCTGTACACCCACCTTCATAGCAGCATTATTCACCATAGCCAAAAGGTGGAAATAACCCAAATGTCCGTCCACAGAAGAATGGACAAACAAAATGTGGTGTATACATACAATGGAACGCTATTGAGCCCTAAAAAGCAATGAGATTCTGACATATAACTACAGCATGGATGAATCTTGAAAACATTATGTTGAGTGAAATAAACCAGACGCAGAAGGGCAAAGACGGTACGATTCCATTTCTATGAAATACCTAGAACAGGCAAATTCAGAGAGACAGAAATTAGAAAAGAGGTTACCAAGGGCTGGCGGAAGTCGGAGTTGTTTAAAGGGATGCTGAGTTTATGTTGGGGATGGTGAAAAAGTTCTGCACATAGATAGTGATAAGGGGTACCCAGTTATGTATTTAATGCTACTGAACTCTTACAAGTGGCTGAATAATAAATATCACGTTATATATATTTTACTACCATTTTTTAAATGCTGAACAAACAAAAGGAAGTTAAATCCGTGTGAAATCTAGTGTACAGAGCTGACTTCCCAAAGTGCAGTGCACCCGGCATACTTTGAAATGACGTTCCACCGTGGAAAGAAACCGCACATTGTCTGAGGCCTCCACGTGGAACTTGAACAGTTCAGTTAAGACAGGCTGCAGGTTTGCCACAAGCATAGAATTGGATTCCTTGATCACATCCAAGACTTTTCTGACTACTGGAAGCTTTGTTTGTTCATGGAGTGCACTTAGGGTGGCATTTCTTTCTCTCCAGAATTCAATTTCGGCCAGAGGACCATTACCCTGAGAGATGACAGGAGCACACAAACAGCATCATCATTAGTGGGGAGTCCACACCTGTGGTTGCTCCTCCAGCGTCCATGCCTCTCTTCCCAAACGCTCTAGTTAGGGGCTAATCCATACAAGGACTTCGGGGGTGGGCACTTGACCTAGGATGATCCAATCAGAGTGAAATCTCAGGGCTCCAGTCGGGAATGGTAGACACTCAGTCTTTCTCTGGACAAGGTGGTATGTGGATGTGGAGTCAGAAACTATTACCAGTTGCCACCATGAAGGAAACCAGCCTGAGGAGGAAGCCCCCTCAGAGAGGAGTCTGGAACCAAGAAATTAACAGAGCAACACAGCTAGAGTGCCAGACTCATGATCAAACCATACCTGAATCCAGAATTGCCTCCAGACTTTTCAGTTATGGGAGCCAACAAATCCTCTTTCGTATTTAAGCCAGCTGAGTTGGGTTTCCTGGCTGGTTTGGTTTTTCATTTTTAGCCCAAACATCCTGACCCATACACAGTATTATCTTTATCAACAGCACAGAGTCATCTACTAGCACACTAACGTCAGAAAGCCAAGAGTGACATCTTGGGTATGTTTACTTTGATATTTTTAAGGAGGCCACAAAACAGTAAGAAAAGAGGCTAGATCGCTCAGATCCGCAGACTCCTGGCTCGTTCTCGGGATGGCAAACGTGAACTGGATCAGGGATCTTCAAAAGCATTGCACACATTACCTGAGGCGTCTTTTTTATCTGGTCCTCAAGAGCTACTGATATCTGACTCAACCAGTTTATCACGCACTGCTCCAAAATTTCCACGGTTTCTGGGTCAGCTGCCAGGTCAGACACCTCTCCCTCTACACTGATGCTTGGCATTTCTAACTTGATCTCACCTAGTAGAATAAAAATGGGCAGTCAGCCACTAGTTTGGGGAAAATGATTACAGACAATGTATGTTCCAGTTAATCAGCTGGCTCGTCTCTCCAGACATCAGTATATGGCCTGGTACTTCCCTGTCCTAATAGTTCTATATCTCATTCTCTTTCATTAGAATGTAACTAAAACACTTTAGATAATTATATCACTGCTCCAGTGTTAAGCTCGATCAAAATGATTTAGCTATTTAAGATGGTCCTGAGTTTACAACCTAAGTGATGTCAATTTAAAAATTGAACAAACAGGGACTTCCCTGGTGGTCCAGTGGGTAAGAATCCACCCTCCGATGCAGGTTTGATCCCTGGTCAGGGAACTAAGATCCCACATGCCACGGGGCAACTAAGCCCACGCGCCGCAACTACTGAGCCTGCGCCCTATACAGCCCGTGCGCCACAACTAGAGAGCCCACATGCTGCAACTACTGAGCCTGCATGCTCTGGAGCCTGCGTACCACAACTAGAGAGCCCACACGCCACAACGAAAGATCCCGTGTGCCGCAATGGAGATCCCGCGTGTTGCAACTAAGACCCAATGCAGCCAAATAAAATAAAATTAAATTAAATTAAAAACTGAACAAACAACCAGAGCTCAACAGATATTCGAGAAAGCCTCCAGCATGAAACAGAAAGTCCAAGAATAAATCAGAAACAATGACTCCAGAGGAAATTGAGAGAATGTAAAGAACAGACAAAAAAAATGTTTTAATCCCAACTATTAGTCTCAGAGATTTGAGACAACATGGCATCCAGCAAACTAGAACAGAAGTTTGGAATGTATGGAAAAGGTACAATCACAGAATAAGAGGTCTTAAAAATTAAAAAGATGATAGCTGATGTGAAAAGTCTAATCAAAATTTGTGAAGGTAAAAGTTGAGCAACTCTTCAGGAAAGTAGAATACACAGACAAAGAGATGGAAAATGCAAGTGAAAAGACAGGAAACAGAATCAACACCACATATCCAACAGGAATATTAACAAGAGAAAACAAAGACAAATAGTGGAGGAAATTATCAAGAGAATTTTTCATACTGAAAGGCTAGGTCTTCAGACTGAAAATACAGAATGCTTAGCAAACTGAATCTCATAGAGTACTTAGCAAAATGAATGGAAAAAGAACCGCCAAAGGTCCATCATTCTCCCTGCCCAAATTGCCCTTGCTCCCCAACTCCACCTACTCCAATGCCTTGCTCATCCTTTCAGATGAGGTCGAATGCTGCCTCCTTCAGGAAGTCCTCTTTGATTCCCCCACCACTTCTCCAATATGGTCTCACTCTTCCAAGCCCTAAAGACCCTAATATCTCTCTTCAAGCTCCTTATTCTTGCCATAGTTCTTTGGGCACCGGATTATAAGATCCTTGAGGACAAGGATTCGTCATTCTTCATTCCTCTTTGTGTTTCTTACAATGTCCAGCTTGGTGTCTTTCATATCACGAGCAGGTAAACAAGAACGATCATAAATTAAAACAGTAAAAAAACCCTCCTGAACTCTAAAATTCTTCTTAAAGTAAACGTATCCTGCTTAACTAAGGAGGAGAAAAATAAAGCCTTACCTTCAAGTTGCTGCATTGTTCTTTGAATATTACTTGCAAATTTCTGGATGTTCATTAAAAATTCATCCCGTATTAATTGAATGCTGTGATATTCTACTGCCTCCCCAGGCATGCTAAGTAGGTCTATGTTGTACTCAGAGTCCAAGACTTCTCCCGATGTGAATCCCAGGCTCGCATCCTTGTGCTGACCGAAGGACAAGGCTGGCAAGAAAACCTGAAAAGCCAAGTTTACGAATCAAATCATTTGTACCATTTTTTTAGATTCCACGTATAAGCGATATCATATGGTATTTGTCTTTCTCTGTCTGACTTACTTCGCTCAGTATGACAATTCCTCGGTCCATCCATGTTGCTGCAAATGGCATCATTTCGTTCTTTTTTATGGTTGAGTACAAATGAACTTATTTACAAAACAGAAATAGTGTCACCGATGTAGAAAACAAACTTACGGTTACCAGAGGAGAAAGCAGAGGGAGGAGGGATAAATTGGGAGATTGGGATTGACATATACACACTACTCTATATAAAATAGATAACTAATAAGGACCTACTGTATAGCACAGGGAGGAACTCTTCTCAATACTCTGTAATGACCTATATGAGAAAAGAATCTAAAGGAGTAGATACATGTGTATGTATAACCGAGTCACTGTGCGGTACAGCAGACTAACGCAACACGGTAAATCAACTATACTGTAATATAAATTTTTTAAATAAGAAGCAAATCGCACGTCATATTCAATAATTCATGCACTTAAGTTGCCTCTGGCTTTGAATATGCGATAATAGAAAGTAACAATACAGTGACAAAGTGAACTACTCCAGCCCAGAGCACAGATCTAAAGAAAGAGAAATTATATTTGACTGAGAATGGCCCAAGGGTAAAGAGTTTGAACCAAGCCTGAGGTGACTACCCAGAAGATCATACTGTATTTCTTTAGCTGCCGCCAGCCACAGGGCAGCTGAGTTAGAAACTATGGCACAGGGAAGCGAGAACTGTGTGTTAACCCATCAGCTAAGCTCCAAGTTTGTGTGAAGGTGAAAACAAAGAAGATACTGAGTACGCCGTCTTTGGGAAATTCAGTTGACAGAAGCATGAATTTATGAAATCACTTGAATACAATTACATAACTTACCCTCACATAGAAAGTGATGTACAAATGCCCACAGGTTGGTTGGCTTCTTTGTTTGTTTGGTGGGTTGGCTGATTGGGCTGGGGTTTGATTTTTAGTTTTGCCCGTTTTTCTTAAAATCTGATACGTCTTTTAAGACTCTTTTAATCTACATGTACTTCCAACTTATTGAAGAACCCAGAATGTTCTGAGTCTCCCAGCTTGGATTTTGCTGACTGCACACTCATGGTAGAACTCAACAAGCTCCTCTTGTCTTTTCCTGCAAATTGGCAGCTGGGTCCAGAGACTGGCTCAGAATCCCTTTGCCAAGACTATTGGTGTTTCTTCTATCAGGAGACAAATAATGTTTGGTTTTTCTCTCTTTTGGGGGGGGTTGTTTTTTTGGTTTTGGGGGGTTTTTTGGCCACCCAATGAGGCATGCAGGATCTTAGTTCCCCAACCAGGGATCGAAACTGTGCCCCCTGCAGTGGAAGTGCAGAGTCCTAACCACTGGACCGCCAAGGAAGTCCTCTCTCTTCCTTTTTTTCTTTTTTTTGATTTTAGCATCCATTGATGTTCAATACCTAGATCCTTCAACACACTGAGAGCTGCACTACTGAAGGAGTCTCATTCTAAACTTTCTTTTCTTAAGAGCTGAAATGCTTTTATAAAGAGACACTTCTCTTATCTACTATTTGATTATCCAGTTCATATAGAGAAGGCAGAATAAATGGTTAGAGCCTTCCCTTTATTTGCCCAATTTTCAAAAATAATAAATTGGCCCCCTATCATCCTGCCCCCTAGTTTCCCTCTCATCTCATTCTCCTCCTTCTATATTCTCTCCCTTGGTTGTTTCATCCAGTCCCTTGGCTTGACACCATGTCAGTGGCTCGCGTTTTGCAAAGGATCTCTCTGGTTGGCATGTGGAGAATATAGTGTAGGGGCAAAAGCAGAAGCTGGGAAATCTATCAGGAGCCAACTGCAATAGTCCCAGCAAAAGACAACATTGAGGTCTTCCTGGCCACCCTATCCAAAATTTCAAAAGCCCTACTTTTACCACCTGCCAACATTTCCTAACCCCCTTCCCGGCTTCATCTTTCTCCTGAACTCCTGTCACTATCTAACACACTGTATATTTTCTCATTGATCTTGTTTAACGTAAACCTTCCTGACTAGGATGTAAGGTCTGTGAGGCACAGACCTTGACTGTGTTGATTACTGCTATAGAATACAGTAAATGCTCAATAAATATTTCTGGACGAACCCCTTGAGCTCTCCCCTGAGCTCCAGACTTATACATCCTGCTGCACACCTCAACTTGGATGTCTAGGAGGCATCTCAAGCTTAACATGTGCAAAATAGAGTTCTGGGGTTTTCCTCCAGATCCCTCTACCCCACACCCCCATCTCAGTAATGACCCCCAAATCTCCCTGCTTGTTCAAACACAAATCCTAGGAATCATTCTGGATGCTCTTTTCCTAAACCTCCATATCCAAGTCATCAGCAAGTCCTGTTGGCTCCATGCCCAACATATTCTTTTTTTTTTTTTTTCTTTTGCGGTACGCGGGCCTCTCACTGTTGTGGCCTCTCCCGTTGCGGAGCACGGGCTCCGGATGCGCAGGCTCAGCGGCCATGGCTCACGGGCCCAGCCGCTCCGCGGCATGTGGGATCTCCCCGGACCGGGGCACGAACCCACGTCCTCTGCATCGGCAGGCGGACTCTCAACCACTGCGCCACCAGGGAAGCCCCCCAACATATTCTTGATGCTGTCTGCTTCCCGCTCCCTCCCCTGATTGAACTCCGGAGCCTAAACAACCATCATCCACCACTTGGACGTTTCCACGGCCTGCTATTAGGTCTACGGGTCCCATACACTCTTGCCCCTGCATATGTTGTTCACACAACAGCCAGAAGAAAAATGCAAACCAGATCATTTTATTCCCGTGCTTCAAACCTACCTTCCTTTCCAAACTCCCCTCACTACTCTCCAGCTGCACTGATCATCCTTCTGTGTCTGGAGCAAGCTAAGTCTGCTCCTGCCTCAGGACCTTTGCATGTGCTGTTTTCTCTGCCCAGGATGCTCTTCCTGCAGATCCTCACATTTGATGCCTTCACCTCATCCCCCCTCAATTCAATGCCACTTCCTCAGAGGGAAGGGGTCTTTCCTGACCACCTCAGTCCCACCCTATTACATATCCCTAATAACTTATCATTAGTGAATAAGGCTGCTTATGGGCTATTTTATTGGTTGTCTATAAAGAAAGCTCTGATGTCACCTCCCCAGCAAGGTCGTCCCTTACCACCACCCCCTGCACACACACACATGCATGCACACACGTATGAACAGGTCATTTCTATCACATTACTAGGGTTTATTTTCCTAATGCCACCTGTCACTACCTGATATTTTCCAGCTTATGTGTTGGTGTTTGGTGTCCTTCCCCCAGGATAACCTCCCATAGCACAGGGCTGTCATCTGTCCTGCTCACTGCTCCACTGTCCTCAGGGGCCATGACAGCACCTGGAATCTAAGAGCTGCTGACCACTTCTGTGTGGAATCAGTGAATTAGATGGCCTTACTCTTAAACAGTGCTGAGATTCTTTTTTCCATCCGTACTTACCTGACATATAATATCCTTCAGGAGACCAAGCACATGTGAATTTATAATTCCATACTCCAGTGTTTGGGGCATAATTTCCACAGCTTCCTTCATGTCTGTCGCCTCAGAGATGGTCTCTAAACAGGAACAGATTTGGGGAATGAAATGAGGAGGGAAGTGGACACAGATGACATTTCCAAGCGTACGGGAACCAGCTCCTCCTTCACAAGTAACTACAAAGGAATGTTCCAGGCACAGGTCAGGATATGCGCTCATTGAGAAAGAAATACATGCTGAGGGTCGTGCTGTGGTTCAGAGGTTCACATAGCAGCACCCAGGAGCCACACACATGAGCTGATCTAGTTGGAGCGTCTACAGCTGAACAAGGATAGAAACACTTTGGATTTTCTAGAAAGTTTCTTGGGCTCCTTGCTTGCTCTGTCTCCCCACTCCCAGCCATGCCTCCCCAATTCATCACCAAAGTACCTTTCAAGTCACGGGCTTTTTGGGGTTTTTTTGTTGTTGTTTTTTTCCTTATTTTTTGGCCACACCGCACAGCTTGCAGGACCTTAGTTCCCCGACCAGGGATCAAACCCGGGCCCCGGCAGTGAGAGCACCGAGTCCTAACCACTGGACCACCAGGGAATTCCCAAGTCATGGGGTTTTAAAAGACAAGTTTGGGAACAGTCTACCTCTCGGCCAGGTTTTCTATGATGTGCACTCCCTCCCTCCCCATCTCCCCACCGGCCCCCTGATCAAAAAATCAGTCAGCACCAATCAGCTCGGTAGACACTTTAAAGGTCCCTTGGACCCTTCTCTCAATCTAACTGGGAAACACAGCAAACATATCAACTGCAATTATTTCACAAGCTTCAGTCTACATGCCTTTCCCAGCATCTGTGTAGACACGCACTCTTCTTTGCCTAATAGGTTTCGTTCTATCAGATGCTTCTTTACTGAAATAAATTTACTTAAAGGGAAACTGTAAAAACTAAGTATGAAAGAAGAAAGAAAGCTTGACATCAGTGAAAGATAACTGTAAAAAAAATATGATGAGCGTAAACAGTAATAAAGTCGGGGTAAATGCCGTTCCCGCCCTGCCCAAAGCTGGTTATTGCTGTTACAGTAAGTCCCCTACATACGAACCTTCAGGTGGAGAATTTTCAAAGGTGCGAACGTGCATCTGGTTCCAGCAAGGAACCGGAACCTGTGCCATCAGCGTCAGGCGTGAGTGACATTGCAGCTCGCCCTCCGTCCCCTATTGCTGACGATCCTTCAGCTCTACCATCTCCCACCCCCCGCCCTCCTCCAACAGTCAGTAACTCTTCCTGCCTGTTCCCTCGATGCCAGCCCCTGAGGCCAGCTGTTGTACTGGACTACTGTGCTTTTCAAGGGACTGTGCTGTAGGATTAACACTGCTTTCTTTATTCTTTGTGTCTGTTACGTGTTATTTGCGTGAAAAGTATTATAAACCTATTACAGTGCAGTGCTATACAGCCAATCGTGTTAGTTGGGTGCCTAGGCTCACCTTGTTGGACTTACGAACCAGCCGGACGTACGAACGCGCTCTCAGAACGGAACTCATTCGTATGTAGGGGACTTACTGTATTGGGTTGTGATTACTGTTAAAAGGGAAGCACTGGGCTTCCCTGGTGGCGCAGTGGTTAAGAATCCGCCTGCCAATGCAGGAGACATGGATTCGATCCCTGGTCCAGGAAGATCCCACATGCCGCGGAGTAGCTAAGCCCCTGTGCCACAACTACTGAACACCGTACGCCTAGAGCCCGTGCTCCGCAACAAGAGAAGCCACTGAAATGTGAAGCCCGCACACCGCAACGAAGAGTAGCCCCCGCTCACCACAACTAGAGAAAGCCCACGCACAGCAACAAAGACCCAGTGCAGCCAAAAATAAATAAGTAAATACATTTTAAAAAGGGAAACACTGAGCTGAGATTGGCCCCTCCCCAGACAAGAACTGTAACGGGAGTAGCTGTTTAATACTGAGCCTCTATCTGTCATCTTTCTTCTTATTCCCACTCCCTTGGGAAGAACGAATTACAGAAGCTCAGAGCTTAGCGGTGAGGTCGTGATCCAAAGGGCCATTAAAGTTCAAAAACGGAAAAGAAAAGCAACAGAATGTTTGTTCTAGAATTTAGGGTATGCTATGCACAGGTTGGGAGGTAGAGGCAACGGCAGAAGACATGGGGGAAGCGCAGTCAGAGAGAGCGGAGAGTCAGCCTGGATGGAATACGGCAAGAGGAAGAGCAAAGGGTCAGAAGAGACCAGAGAACAATCACTTGGGCAGTGCAGTGGGAATGCACAGTGGGAACATCCAGCCAAGAAGTTACCCTGAAGGATGAACTTGGCTTCTGAGTGGCACCTCCGTCTAAAATCACACAGCCGAGGGAAGAGATATGGGAACATATGTATATGTATAACTGATTCACTTTGTTATAAAGCAGAAACTAACACACCATTGTAAAGCAATTATACTCCAATAAAGATGTAAAAAAAATAAAATAAAATAAAATAAAATCACACAGCCGGGACTTCCCTGGCGGTCCAGTGGTTAAGACCGGGCTTGCAATGCAGGGGGTGCAGATTCGATCCCTGGTCGGGGAGTTAAGATCCCACCTGCCACGAGGCACAGCCAAAACATTAAAAAAAAAAAGAAATAAAATAAAATCACACAGCAACGTGGAGAAAGCCCACCAAAACTCATCTTATAACTCAGGGTGACGTCATTTTGAATCTTCCTCTAATTGTTATAAGTAGAACTAAGATGACATCAATACAGTCAGTTCTCATTGTTTGCAGTAGTTTTGTTCTATGAAGTCACCATGAACACAGAATTAGTGGATGCTGAGCCATTGTTCCTACAGGAAGTATGGGTCTAGGTTCCTGTGAACCTCTGGTCACAACATTTTCATCTACCATCAATATAAGCAGACCTCGGGGATACCGTGGTTTCGATTCCAGATCACAGCACAATAAAGCAAATCTCGCGATAAAGCGAGTCACATGGATTTTTTGGTCTCCCAGTGCAAAAGTGTGTTTACACTATGCTGTAGTCTATTAACTGTGCAATAGCATTATGTCTAAAAAAAACAGTGTATATACTTTAATCTAAAAATACTTTATTGCTGGGAATTCCCTGGCGGTCCAGTGGTGAGGGCTCCGCGCTTCCACTGCAGGGGGCACGGGTTTGATCCCTGGTCGGGGAACTACGATGCCACATGCCGTGTGGCACGGCCAAAAATGAAAGAAAAGACAAACTTTATTGCTAAAAAATGCTAACCATCGTCTGAGCCTTCAGTGCATCCTAGGAGTAACTTCAAAGATCACTGATCACAGATCACCATCGCGAATATAATAAATAATGAAAAAGTTTGAAATATTGAGAGAATCACCAAAATGGGACACAGAGACATAAAGTGAGCAAATACCGTTGGAAAAACGGGCCCGATAGACTTGCTCCACACAGGGTTGCCACCAACCTTCAGTTTGTAAAAAAAAAAAAAAAAATGCAGTATCTGTGAAGCACAATGAAATGAGGTCTGCCTTATATAACCTTCCTTATGTGTGTTTCCGTTTAAAGACAACTTATTTAACATTACTGTTGAGTCACTAACATTGAACTCATGGCCAACAGCACCATCACTTACGTCTGAACGAAGCTTACGTTAACACACGAGTTCTCTCTGCCAGGCACATCACAGCCTTCCTGTTCTCTGAGCACCAGCCAGCGCTTCAGCACCTTCCTTGGGGACATTTTAAACAGCGAAATCACCCCAAAACCCCCCAAAATTAGAAAACTGTGGTACTAAACAGAGCACGATAAAGACACTTGTTTATAGCATTCAAATGAAATAAGAAGGCAGTGCACGGCCTTGCCCGACCTCAGCTGGGTCCATGAGTGTTGGGTGACTCAAATTTTCCCCACTCTGTATGTGTCCTTAAATGACCATGAAAGCATCGAAATACTGATTGGGAGTTACAAAAATTTTGAGTGAGTCGGTGAAGTTGCAAATATGGAATCCGTGAATAATGAGGATTGACAGTACTGATAAAAAAGCTATCTTCTCGGGCTTCCCTGGTGGCGCAGTGGTTGAGAGTCTGCCTGCCGATGCAGGGGACACGGGTTCGTGCCCCGGTCGGGGAAGATCCCACATGCCGCGGAGCGGCTGGGCCCGTGACCCATGGCCGCTGAGCCTGCGCGTCCGGAGTCTGTGCTCCGCAACAGGAGAGGCCACAGCAGTGAGAGGCCCGTGTAACGCAAAAAAAAAAAAAAAAAAAAAAAAAAAGCTATCTTCTCAAGGACATGTAAAAATTAAAGAGTCTCAGACATATACACACGCACATGCACGCACACCCACACTCACACACGCTCGTGCTGGAAAGATACCTTTTGTATTTCTGAGAAAATATACCACATTCTGGTTCAGAAACTCCTCAGGAACAGGAGTACGAAGCACATGGAGATATGTCTTTTCCACGATTTGCTTAACAGTTTTCTGAAACACGGGGAACAAAAAAGTCATGTGGAGATACAACCGTACATCCAAATCACCTAATATTCACGTACACCTGAGCTCTCCACTCCACGCACTGCTCTACTCATTTCCCAGCAGACCACACACATGAGCTGAAATTCACCTAGACGCTGAACTCTAAGCCTGACTCTTTCATCAACCGGCCACTGCAGCTACACTTGAATAAAGTGACCTGGGAAATGTCCGGATCGAGCTTTTCTGGGCCACAAATTGCAACAAACCTGTTCTGAATTCGGGTATTTTGTGGGGAGGCATATTCACAGAGCAGCTGAACCTAACTGCATTTAGCACGGCTCAGGCCAAATGTCTACATCCTAACGTTACGCTCCCTCCCTGGGATTTGTGCAGTAAATGGTTAACGCAGCAGGCCTGGGTTGTCCAAACCCTGCACATTCCAACGGTTCTCAAGACTAGCCCAGAACCAGCTCCCGGGTGACAACCTCTAAGCGTTTGGAACATCCTGGCTGATCTGAGCATCTCTGTATACCCGGGGCCTTGGGTCATGCTGCAGAGTTTATACTAACAACGTGATTTATGCTGAATGCCTGTTTTTGTTTGCCTGGGGCCCTGGGTCACACCACATCAGTTTGTCCTCTGGGGCGGCCGGGGTGCACTGCAGACTAACTGTGGGCACTTCACACCTACGTGCTTGACCCCCAGTAAAAACCCTGGACACCAAGGCTTGGGTGAGCACCCCCTGATTGGCACAATGTCCTACGTGTTGTCACACATGGCTCCTGCGAGAAAGAATGCTGTCCTTGAAGCCCCACTTGAAAAGGACAACTTGTGCCTATTTTCTCCCGGACTCTGCCCTTGTGTGCCTTGTTCTCTGTTGATACTCATCTGCATCCTTTCACTGAAATAAACTATAACCATGAGTATAAAAGCCTTCCTGGGTCCTGTGAGTCATTGTGGCAAATCATTCAATTCGAGGGTGATCTCGGGGACCCCCAGACACAGGATTCTATCATCTCCACTCCAATGCAATACGTTCCTTGTATGAGCTGTGGCGGTTACCCAGACTCATCCGAGGGCGTGAAATTCCCATTACCCCACCCAAGAGGAGAAAGAGCCGTGCGTACTTTGACATGGAGGTTCTCTACCCTCTCTTGGTCCATTTCTTCATCCTCTAGGCCGGTGGAAGGCTGAGGTACGGAATACGTTCTCAGCTGCAAATTCTTAGCTGCAAAACATGATTCAGTGCGTGAGATGAAATACTTGGAAAATGAGGTTTCCTGCTGTCAAGACCAGACCTGCATCTTGGACGACAGCATGTTTCATTCAGTTGGCGTGTTATCAAAAAGCTGAATGTCCATTTTTTACAAACGAATCCTACTGAAGCCTTGACTTCCATTACCATTAGGAGAGTGGTGCTGCAGTTTTGATAGGTCTTCCGTTGGAAATTTAACATGTGCGTGTGTGCATGTGTGTGTGTGTGTGCGCGCGTGTTCCAGCTACAGGGTCCAATGAGTGACTTCTCTGAGATTTTTACTTAAAAGGGGGGGGTTATCCTTAGGATGAGACTTAGAGTTAACGTGTTAGCATCTACTCCTTTTTCACTATAAAACTTGGAACTGATGGGGGATGGAAAGAAAAGTAATCTAAATAAAATGAACGTATGTACGCCTTGCAAGTCTACAGTTATCGATGTGGACTGGAAACCTCACAGCCTGCCAGGAACAGCCCTGAGAGCTGCTGACGAAGCCTGCAGAGAAGGGGGAGCTTTCCCGAACTGTGTGGGTCTTCCTTCGAAAGGCACTGGACAAAGTCAGTGCGACTCTGGAATCAAATCAACGCGTGGGGTCGGAATCCTCTCTGCAATGGGTTTTCTCATCCATCAACTGGGACAATAACATCTACTGGGTCAGACTCAGGAGGACTCGATTATAAGTTGGCTGAGTGTCAGGCATGCTGGCTGGCAGAGGAAACAGTCTGCGGCCGGGAGAAGCAGCATTATTACAGCAACAGCCTGGACTCAAAACTACACTGATGAGTGCACTCAATGCCACCGAGCTGTATGCTTAGAAATGGTTAAAATGGTATTTCATGTTACATGTGTTTTACCATGATAAAAAGAAAAAAGAAAAACATACACTTGGAAGGAACGTTAATTTGCTGTGTCAGAGAAGAGTTTCCTGACCTTTTCCTCAAGCAGCCTCCTCTCTCCCAAGTCTTTCCTGATCACGGATTTATTGGTGCCAAAGCAGGAAGCCATCAGTAACCATGGCTGTGGCCCTCATGACCACCGTCTGTCTTATCAAAATCCAACCTAGACAAGTCTCAGTAAGAATGGATGGTCAGGCTTCCCTGATGGCGCAGTGGCTGAGAGTCTGCCTGCCGATGTAGGGGACGCGGGTTTGTGCCCCGGTCCGGGAAGATCCCACATGCCGCGGAGCGGCTGGGCCCGTGAGCCATGGCCGCTGAGCCTGCGCGTCCGGAGCCTGTGCTCCGCAACGGGAGAGCCCACAACAGTGAGAGGCCCATGTACCGCAAAAAAAAAAAAAAAAAAAACAATGGATGGTCTGTATTTCTAAACCTGTAGTTCTCCCTCTCCCCTCCCCCAATCTTTACTAGGGAGGGGATTATTTTGTGGTTAAAAATAAATTCTTCTGAAAAAACTAAGATGACTATAGGAAACACTGCACATCGCCCCAATCCTTTTTCCCCTCTGGTTTTCAAATACTCAGGATCTTGGTAAAGTGCGGTGTCTAACCCACAGCTTCTGCTGTTGTAAGTGAAGGTGAGTTACGGGAGAAAGGGGGCTGTTTAGCTCTGCTGGTGACGTGATGGTCCGGAGCAGGGTTTCAATCTCAGCACTTCCGGCACTTGGGGCTGGATCATTCTGTGTGGTAGGGCCAGAGCATCGTAGGACGTTTGGCAGCATCCCTGGCCTCAACCCATGAGATGCCAGAAGCCCCTGCCCTCTAGTTGTGACAACCAAAAATGTCTCCAGACATCACCAAAGGCCCCTGGGGGCCAAAATCACCCCTGGTTGAGAACGCAGCCCAGGGCCAATGCAGGTAGCCACGGCTGCTTCATCACTACAGGAAAGTAACTCAAAGCCTGCAGGGGACCGAGTGTCACGGCCCAGCCAGGAGTGTCACAGCAAGCTCTCTAATGTAGACATTTCAATTCCTTAGCAGCAAAAGCCTTGACTCGCGCCTCTGATTCGCCCAAAGAGATGGCATCTGTAGCTGGCACAGTGGCAGCCTTCTCTACACAGCCCACACTGTGCACTCTTGGCTGAGCTGTCAGAGACACTGCCGTACAAGCCTGGGTGTTTTTATGTTATGTGCTGTTCTGCGTGGAAGAGTGCCACCCCCCCCGCCCTGAATTCGTGTCCACCCAGAGCCTCAGAATGTGACCGTATTTGGAAGCGGTGTCTTTGCAGATATAATTAGTTGAGATGAGGTCTGATAAAAGAAACGTTCACATATTGAGATACAGAGAAGAGAAGTCATTCTGGCTTCTACGTGAGTTCACTTGGATTTGATGCTAATTTAAATAGCTTGTATGTGGCCTATCAGACCGACATTGTACATCTGCTTTAATTATTAAAGAAAAGGGCGCACTGACCAGAAGTAAGGAATGTCCACGTGGAAAATAAAGACTATAGAGTTACAGATGTAGAAAATAAACGTATGGTTACCGGGGGGGTGAGGGAGGGAGGGATAAACTGGGAGACTGGGATTGACACATACACACTACTATATATAAAACAGATAACTCATAAGGACCTGCTGTAGAGCACAGGGAACTCGACTCAATACTCTGCAATGGCCTATAGGGGAAAAGAATCTAAAAAAGAGTGGATATACGTGTTTGTATAACAGATTAACTTTGCTGTACAGCAGAAACTAACACGACATTGTAAATCAATTATACCCCAATAAAAAAATTTTTTTTAATAAATAAAAAATAAAGATTAAATGCCTCCCTTCCTGGGACACCAATGCTGGTCCTCCCTTGATAATACAACTCCCTTCCCAGGTGCCAAGGCCTTGCTGTATGTGCTGTGCATGTACGTGCTGCTCTGTTGTTTTTTTTGTTTGTTTTTTGAAACCTTGAAGAAAGGTTTCCTGACTTGTTTAATGTTCTTTGTTCTGACAGGATATAAAACTGTGCTGAAAACCCTGCTTCTCCAGAGCAGCTTCTCAGAGTAACCTGGGAAGCTGGCCCCCAGGCCGCAGTCCTCAGTTTGGCTCGAATAAAAATCTTTTCTATTCTTATTATTGATTGTTTATTATTTTCGTCAACAGGTCATAGTGGAGAGGGTGGTCCCTGAATCCAATGACTGGTGTTGTTATGAGAGAAAGGAGGTGATTCAAACACACACACACACACACACACACACACACACACACTATATAAAAACACATACACATATATACACACACAAACATACACACACACGTATACACACAAATTAATACACATGTACACATGCGTGCGCACACACATACACACACACACACACACACACACACGGCAGAAAGCCATGTGACGACAGGGGCATAGATTGGAGGGATGTGTCTACAAGCCAAGGAACATCAAGGAAGCCTACAGCCACCAGAAACTGGGAAAGGCCAGGAAGGATCCGGCCCCAGGGCCTGCCCACACCTTGATTTTGAACTTGTAGCCTCCGGCACTCCTTCAAGGCAGTGCTGTTGTTCTAAGCCACCCAGTCTGTGGTCCTTGGTTATGGCAGCGTCAGGTAGTTAATAATGAACCTATGCACACCCAGCACTTTCTCCTTGTACTTCTTACCAAGTCGCAGCTTCACAAAAGTAAAAAGCAGGAACTGATTCTTGTCTGGGCACGCGGGCCCCTCTCCCCAGTGCCGCTCACCCCCAATTCCAGACCTGATGCTCTATCCACCGACTGGGTCTCTTCTTCCTCTTCTTCCTCCTCAGACGGGCCAGGAATCTCGCCGTCTTTATAGCCACATAAAGCAAAAGAAACAAAAAAAACGTAATTGTTCCACTGCTTTCCTTGGCACTGAGGGTTGGTCCATGGCCCCGGGAGAGTCGTGCCTATTACAGTCGGCTGGAGGAGGTCATCGAGAAGACAGGACCGCTGCCCGACCTGCGAGCTGACCCCGGGCAATCGGAGGCCCCTTGCCCCTGCCCTGTCCTGGGGATGTCCACCCTGCCCACCATGCCCACCGTGGAAGCCATTTCAAGAATGCACCTGGAGAGATCAGGTGTGGCTGAGACTGCCAGACAGTGTGGGTGCCTGAACCCCGGGAAGGCCTCTCTATAAACTCTTAGATGCCGGCGGGCGGGCAGTGATCTCGGCCAGCCACGCCCAAGACCGCCACCTACTGGTCCGGAGTGGCTGGCTGCCTCTTTCTCTGGTCTCTCCTTGCCCTCCGTTGTATGGGGGTGCTTTGCGAACCAACACACAGTCCCACAGAAACATCCCAGTTACTGGAAACAGCCTTAAGGGACATGAAAGAAAGATTTGTGCAAATTCCCCATGAGATGAAGGACAGAGGATGATCACATAGTTACAAGCACCCCGAAGAAATATAAATGACCGTCGTGCATAAAAAAAGAGGCTCAACCCCACTGATTATGATACAAATGTACATGAGAACGACGAAGTGCATCCACCTTTCATCTATGGGGTTGGCAAAAACTTTAACGATAATACCCAATGTTGGCAAGGATGTTGGCAAACGGACACCTCATCACCGTTGCCAGGTGTGGAGTGGGAGGGCCATTCTAGAGAGCAGTTTGGCAGGACCCATCCAAACCGTAAATGCACACACCCGCCAAGCCCACAGTTCCACTTTTAGAAATCTCTCCCACGAAATACCGAAAGAGTACAAAGGTAGACGCACATTGTGACGTGTGTAAAATAAAATACTGTGGAAAGATAAATGTCCATTCGTTAGGGAATGGATAAATAAAATATGGTACATCTATAAAGTTACATAGATCTATAGGTACTGACATGAAAAATTCTGCAAGATATCTTTGAGGGAGGACCAGTCACAACATACTATATAAAGAGTGATCTTATTTATGATTTCAGGAACTCTATATATATATATCTACATATTATCATTATATACATACCATTATCTGGAAAGATATAAATGATGATAGATAGATAGATAGATAGATAGATAGATAGATAGATAGACAGATAGATCTGAGAAGAGATCTGGCAGGATATACACCAAACTACCACTAGTGGTTACCTACAGGAATGGGAACAGGGCTGAGGGAAGAGTGAAGGATTATTTTTTCACTTTTTATTTTCTGTGTTTCTAAATTCTATGTTATGTGAATTTTTAAGAGAACATCTTTCAGTGATACTTACTGGAAGTAAGTATTAATTACTTAATACCGTGTAATTTTTAAATTACTGTGTAAGTTTGCAATTTCTAAAAGTTACTGTGTAAAAATGTAAGCAAGTTATCAAGTGATATGGACAGGATGGTTCCATTTTGTTATTTCAAGAAACAACACATGCTTAGCTATTAGAACAGCATCTTGGACTAGCTGTTGCTGGTCTAGACACCCCTCTTTCCTCAAGACCACCCTGCCAGCATCTGTCTCCAAACTAGGAGCAGAGAGAAGTCTTGACCAGGAGAGAGGCAGAAATAGAAAGAAAAGAGGGATGAAGGGACATGCATTGACCCCACTCCACGTCCTCTGGACAAACCAGAGACCCCATAAAGGATCCAATAAAACTGACCAAGGGTCTTTGTGAGTCTGCAGGCTTAATAAGCACAGGGTGGGTGACAACTTGAAACCCAGAGCTGGGGAGGAGGTCCCGTCTCCCCACCTCTGCCCAGAACCCAAGCCCCAACACTCAACACCATACTAGTGCCCCCAGGAGCAGTAGCTTTGAGTTTCTGGGGACGGCATCCTCAGCAGGGAATACATTGCCATTCTCAAGATGTGATGACAGTGAGAAGACCCAGAAAAGGAGGGGAAGAACGTTGGGGTGGGCTGAGGGGTGGGTTAGAGACAGACCAGAAACAGACATAGTGCTCGGGGCATTTCCGAGGACGCTTTGGAGGAATTAAGCAGGAGGACCCTTGGAAGTGAGACTAAATTCTCCTTTCACATAGAACAGGGGCATCCTGCCAGGAGACACTGGGCTGAACATGTGGTAGTATACACAGCACAGAAAACAGCCACGAACTATTAACAGAAGCCCTCAGAGGTCACAAGAAGTCCAAGTTGCATTCATTTCTTAGGGTCTCGGTATATATATATATGTTCAAGTATACAAAATCAGGGTTACTGAAATATGGTACATGTAAAAGTCAATCCTGTTAGTGTATCTTTGTATCCAGAATTTCACTTGGTGATCATGAGAGTCTAAATTCAAGGTCCTATTATAATGTAACATCCAGGTCCAAAGGTCTTCCGGGGAAGGGAGGGGGGGATAGAGTTAGATTCCAAATGTTACAAGGGTCATCTCTCTGGGTGTCATTTGCAATTTGTTATTGTTTGTTTATGGGCTTGGATTTTTCTACAGTGAAAGGTTTATTATTTTGTGCAAAGAATGTACATTTAAAATAAATGTGCCTACGACCTTTTAAGAAAAAAAAACTTCTGCCTGGCTCTGCCATCCCACCCTGTGAAAGGTCCTGTAGGGGATCCAGAAGCCTCGTGAAGATGTGACACTAGCACAGGAGACTGACATTGATGGGACACATCACACAAACCCGGTCCGTGACAGCTGCACTGACACTGGTGTTCCTACTGGGAGAGAACTTGTGTGTCTCTCAATCTCCTTTCTGAGTGTCTCCTGCTCTCTGTCCTGTCTCCCCCTCCCCCCACCCCAGGCCGTCTCTGTGTCCGTGGGCTGGACCGGCCACCTCCACAGAAGGTTCTGGGCATCAGTCACTGTCATTATTTTTATTTAAAATGCTAAATTGTTCAACATAAACGTTTAAATCTACTGTAATCTTTTTAAATTGTTTTGGTGTTACTTTACAATAGCACGTCGGGAGCCTGGGAAGATAGGAAGGGGCACTCTTCTCCACCTCTGGGAGACCCTGTCACCATCTGAGAGAGTGAGGATGAACTGACCCTCTCAGCCCCTGGGCCATTTCTCTATCCGTCTATGACACGTCATTGGACAGCGACACATGTTCTTCTGAGTCTTTACTACGGGACCTGTGTGGATGAGCTAGTTAACCCTCTCTGTGCCACAGCTTGCTCATCTGTAAAATGGGATAACAATACACCCACTTCATGGGATTAATAGCTGATATACGCGTTTGGAACTGTACCTGGCACAGAGTAAGCGCTTAATGAGTGTTTGTTGTGATTATTCATTCAAGGTCTGACTTTCCAAGTGGGCTTGTCCAGTTCACCCAGTGCCTGGACTGTGCCTGCACACGGTGGGCGACAATAAGCATTTGCGGACTGCACGTGAGGCCAAGAGCGGGGTGGGCGCGGGTCTGCAGTCCCCGCGGTGGTGAGGTGGGGAACGGGGCAGGAGGGGGCGCGGCGGGAGGGCGGCCGCGGGGCTCACCGATCTCCACCTCCACTTCCTCGGGCACCACCTTGCGGTAGAAGAAGAGAGTCGAGGCGCCCTCCTCGTCGCTGGTCTGGTTGAGGAAGTACAGGATGAGGTCCTCGACCTCGCCGTCGTTGCGGTTCAGCAACTCCTCGAAGAGCTGGGGGTCTGTGATGCCGAAGGCGGTGTACACTCGGTCACGCATCCACAGCACCCGTAGGTCGTCCATGGCGCCGCAGAGCCGGCAGCACCGGGCTCAGGGAGTGTAGCGCCGGGCAGGCGTCTGTGGTAACGGCGCCCCTAGCAACGGGCGCCCCGGCAACGGCCGCCGCGGGCACGCGGCCCCACGGTCCCCGGGCGCCCCTGCCTGCACCCCGACCCCGCGCTCTCAGAGGCGCGAAGCGGGACCCGGGAGGGTGGCGCGGAGCCCCTGGGGAGGGGCCGCGGCGCCCCAGCCTGTGCGCGGCGGAGGGCCGGGGCTCTTCCCCCGGTTGGGCGCCCCCTTCCTCCTGGGAGGACCGAGATGAGCTGGACAGCCGCACGCAAGCCCCGGGGACGGCAAGACGTGTAGGAAGGCAGCCGACTGCAGACCTGGAGGTGCGCCACGATCCTTATAAGTGCTGCATGCGCAAGGCCTCCTGTGATTCTTAACCGCCACGGCGTCTGGGACTGTCCTGCCCGCTTTGTCGATAAGGAAACAGTGGCAAGATACGTGACAGACAAGGTCACGGTATCTCGGAGGTGGTAGAGGCAAAGTTGGACGCGAGGCAAAAGGACTATAGTCTGAGCCCTCGGGTCGCTATGGATCAAAGGGCGTCAGAAGAGCAAATACACAGCGAAGATTCCCAAGAAGGGGCAAGCTCCTTCCGGTGTACCAGGATCAGGGAAGGGGGAGCCCCAAGAAGGGACACTGGCTACAGAGTAGGAGAAGCCGAGCTCTTCAGCTCTGTAGCCAATCCAAAGCATAATAAAGCAAAACACCCATGTTTCAAAAATAGAGATAAATTTATTTTTCATTAATAAAGGGAAGTTCAATACTGATAGGAAGATGCAAATGTGTCCCTTCATACACTGTGGTTCTTTAACTTGTTCAGTCATTTTCCCTCACTGAGCCCCTAGATTACTGGGCTGACCCTAAGAACCTAGTCTTCTTATTGGATTTTCCCATCAAGGAACAGGTAGAATATTCTAAGTATTTCTTAAAATTCTAAACCAAAGTTCAGCATCATTGGCCTGGCTGTTGGAAAATTACTACTCCGACCTGTCTTATTTTCATCATCTTGAATAAGATTTCTTAATAACCTTGCTGGAGATATACCAGATGGCATGCAAGCAAACCTGGCTTTAAATTTTTAATAAAGTTGTTTTTAAATGCAGACTGCAGAACAGTTGAAGTTATTTTTATTTCTGTTTTCCAAAATGAATCAGGCCCTAAAGTGTCTGAATTTTTAATTCGTAAACATAAGTTACCTATCCTATAGTCTACGCCTTATTAAACTGCTGCAGAATGAAAATTCAGATCAGAATGTTGTTATAAAATACCCATTCCAGAAGTGAGGACAGAGTGGCACTCAGTGAAAGGCGAGTCCCCTCAAAGTCCTAGCCGCAATAAGCTGCCAGGCCACGGGCTCAGCGTAACCCCCATCAAACCCCCTCTGCACTCCTTAACTCAGCACAATCACATCACCACGAGGACCTTCTTCACCTTTGCAGGCCGAAAGCAAACTCTATTTTTCTGCAGAAATCCCTTGGATTTCTATTTTAGGATGCACACCTGAATGAAAACCGGAAGACGTGGCAGTCGTGACTTCGCGTTAGGAAAATAAACGGGTCAACTTAGCATCATCCAGACAACTGAGCATTCTTCCTCTGGATGCTTGCTATCAAGGGCATGAAGTTATGTCTTAAAAACTGTACACATAATAGTTCTACCAAACAGCTTAACAAACAAAACAGAGCAACTGCTCTGGTAACATGACACTGGAACCAGCAGCTTTATATTAACAAAGACAATTTACCTTGGTGCCTAAAAGACACCATCAAACTGTAATTCTAGAGAGTTCTTTCACAAAAATTAGGACTGACAGTCCGTCTTTTATACCATTATGTTCTATAGTACTACATAGGTTTCAGTTGAAAAGTGACTCTTCACCCTCTGTTCTATGCCCTGAGAGAGGTGTTCACTGGAATTAAAAAGTGGCCCCCGTGACAACTGCCAATGGGGACAGAAAAGAATTCTAGCAGATCCTGTACGTCTCTTGTTTACTAGTCAGTTAACTAGTCAGTTTACTAGTCAGTTAAAATGGTGGGTTTCCTAAGAATGAATTAGTTACCATCTTGGAGTAAAATAATAAAAATAAGAACTTGTGAGGGACACATTTGAAACCTGGAAGGCATTATTCAGATTTCATATTCACCCAAAAGAAGTGTCCAAGTGCCCTTCTGAAGAGACTTCACGTTGACAGCAGTATCATTTTTTTTTTTTTTTTTGCGGTACACGGGCCTCTCACTGTTGTGGCCTCTCCCGTTGCGGGGCACAGGCTCCGGATGCGCAGGCTCAGCGGCCATGGCTCACGGGCCCAGCCGCTCCGCGGCATGTGGGATCCTCCCAGACCGGGACACGAACCCGCGTCCCCTGCATCGGCAGGTGGACTCTCAACCACTGCGCCACCAGGGAAGCCCAGCAGTATCATTTTTAAGAGTTTCATCAGCATCATTTTATGTTTGATATTATGAGGGATAGCATCTCATATGAGAGGAGTAGCATGGAATCTTTACTACAATTTAAAAGGTTCAGGGCTTCCCTGCTCAGGCGCAGTGGCTGAGAGTCCGCCTGCCGATGCAGGGGACGCAGGTTCGTGTCCCGGTCCGGGAGGATCCCACATGCCGCGGAGCGGCTGGGCCCGTGAGCCATGGCCGCTGAGCCTGCGCGTCCGGAGCCTGTGCCCCGCAACGGGAGAGGCCACAATAGTGAGAGGCCCGCGTACTGCAAAAAAAAAAAAAAAAAAAAAAAAAAGAAAGAAAAAGATCTAATGTCAGAGTCACAGTTATGTCATGATGTTCAATTCATGCCTCTCAGCAAATAGGCCTTGAAATTACCTGAAAAGATACGCTTAAATTCAGGGCTACCATGATCTTAACTTGTAATGAAAACACCAAACTCTCTACCACCAGCCAAGGTGAAGGAGACAAGCGGGCCTCTTCATGTGAGTTACTCAAAATGTTAAGAAAGCGAAAATACTGCAGGTTTCTTTTTGAAAATAATTATCTAAAATCAGTTACAGTAAAATATGAAAAACGAACATAATTTACAAGAATACAGGACAGATCAAAATGTTCAACAGGACTGACTCAAATGTCAAGTGAAAAGATGAATTTAATCTGAAGATTATATACATTAATGGCTTAGTAAGAATTGGTTTTCAACTGATCTAAATAGTTTTTAAAAGTTTAACTCTAAATGCCTTTATTAGACATTTATTTCGAATTAGTCTGAAACGGAATCATTATAATTATGCTGTTCTCAAGGACAGGTGCAACCTCTTCATGGTAAAATACCTTAATTTACATTTTATTATAAAAATATACAAAATCCCACTTCTTACCTTTCCTTCACTCAGAATAAACCCCTTTTGGTTCCGGGACATCAGCCAAGCTGGTCACTAAGTTCGAATCATATCCATATTACATCGTCTACAGTCACACTGGATTTTAAGGCTCAGTACACAGTTTATCTTCCCAAACATACAATTATCATAATTGGTTTTATGTAAGGATAACAAGATAAGAGTCTTTAAAAAAATATACAAGTGGGATAACCATTTGTTGTATGTTATTTTATCCCATTTTCTCCAATTATTAAAACAAGACAAAATCGTAGAAACAATTCTACTGGTAATTCTAGATAGCATACGATAAAAAAAGTTTGCATACTTTTAACCAAGCAAAATAAATGTGAATCTTTTGATTAACCATCATTGAATTTTTTTAAAAACTACTTAACTTCAGCTGTTGGAAAATATTAACTGACAACTTCAGGTGACAGAATAACTCTAGTTTTTTTTTAAATAAGTTGAAAAGGAATCAAGTATTTAAGACCATTTTCAATTAGCCATTCAAAATTGGCTTCTCTTCCCCAAGCCTATATTTTTAAAAATAACTTTAACATAACTTTTGGCATTAACTTATATTTGCTCATCATAAAAACTGAAAGAAATTTATATATCTGAAATTGAGAAACTTTACAAAATTATTTAACATATGAGGAAGAGGTATATCTTACAGAATCATTTGGCTATCTCATAAGGCAGTTAATGAAGATGGAATTTTTCCTATCATCAATTTAACATAAGGAAATTCTACAACATGATAATTCTCCTTAAATCTGAAAGCTTGTTGGATACGGCAATATGATCATGCCATGTCGTCACTAAACTTCGAAGAAAGTAATCTGAGTGAGAAAGGAACAAATTTGGTGCCTGCACCAACGTAGAATTTGTTCTGAAATTCTACCCTAAAAAAACAAAACAAAACAAAACAAAACCATGTATTAATGAAAGATTCTGAATAACACTTGCTACATTCCTTAAAACAACATTTATAAGATAAAAAAGAAAAAAGTTCCTGTGCTTCTGAAGTTGCTTCATTGCATACATGCTCTTGGCACAAATACTTTTGCTTAGATAAAATACACACACACGCCGGCCCTTTGCTGGCTTTCTCATGAAGAAAATGCTGACACCTCACGTCACCTCCCACCCTATGGACATACACATGAGCACTAGGAACCTCTCTCACCCCAGTAACTGGATACACAGACAAGTAATCTGATATACACTGTAAAACATTAAGAAATATGGTTTACAATAAGATAAAGCAACCTGTCGGACCCAAAGTGAATCGAAAGTATGAAATACACAAAATTATTCAGCAAGCGTAAACTTGCTTTTATGTGTCGGCGACAAAAGCTCAGAAACAAAATACAATTTTAACTCAGGGGATCGGAATACAGATCCCAATCCCGGGAAGGGGAGAAGTAGCCTAAATAATATATGTATAAGTATACATATCACTGGAACTGTTACACATATATGTACGTACTGGGGGAGTAGGGTGTTAGATTTTTGTTAAGTAACAGTTCCAAAGCTAAATTCCAAACTCACCAGTGGAGGCGGATGGCGTGAAGAAATGCAGAAAGCCCTTCCATGATCAAAAGGATGAAAATGGTCAAAACCGCAAAGAGAGCGATGACCGGGAGAAGCAGCAAGACCCCGTAGGTCGTGTCTACGCGGAGGCCGACCCGCATCAGCATGGCCCACAGCACGTCAGATAGCTCTGCAAGGCAAGCATTTTGCAAAGTTAACTTCTGTTCACCTTCAGTGAGTCACTTCAATTAGCTAGTTAGACTGGGTTTCCTTCTGAAACAATTTTGAATTGTTATCCCTAAAATAAATACACACCCATATAAGACAGACGTAATCGGCTTCCCACGTAAAAGTTAACCAGCAACTTGATCATCTCAAACACGGAGGAAGACTTGACATTCCAGAGAAATCAGAGCCCTGCCTGCCTGCCAGTGAGAGATCCTGACCCAAATAGGGGTCCGGCTGGCTCTGTCCCAACGCAGCACTGGGCCAGGCAGCGGGAAGCTGGGCGTCAGTCCTGACTCGGCTACTGACTGGCCAGGTGGGTGACCCTGCGCCAGCATCAACCCTCACTGGGCTTCAGTCTCCTCCTCTGTAATATGAAGATGATGGACCCCCTCCCGCCAGCAAGTTCTAGACTTGCGGCTATGCTTACAAAAATATCAATGTAACAACAACCAAAAAAACCCCTATCATCTGGTAGTTTTCCCAAGTACAGTCTTTGCACAGTAATGCAGGAGCAGAGCAATGACCGTCCAAAGCATCCTTAATGGTCAATGGGAAAAATTACAATTGTTCTGGGACCTTTCAAAATTTTTGTCAAAACTTTAAAAAAACTCTTACTGTTGGCTATAAATGCACAGAGAAATGAAAAAAAAAGAGTAAATCTGTTCTTAAAACATTAGAAACATTGAGCATTCAATTGCTGGGGGTTTTGGTAAGAACTTATCAAGGGTGGTTTGAACAGCCTTCTTCTCATGTGACTTGGGCTTGCTGGGCACCTTGACACGGAGTGAGCCTCTTCTCTAATGCTTGGCATCCTACTTGGCTGTCCGACTCTTTTCTGAGTTTGGATCAGCTTCTAACACAGTATGCTTTGCACCTTCAACGTCCTGAAATACCTCCTAGAGTTCCTGTGGCACCACTTCTGGGACACCTGCATCTTCTTTCTGCACATCGCCAAGTGCCTCCGGCTGCAGATTTCGCCTCCCGAACGGCACCAGTGTCACCACTCCCGTGTCAGCTCTTTCTCCTAAACTTCCAGTTACATTCCACCTGCATTTCCCGCCCAGCGTGTCACTGTCTGCTCCTCTGCTGCACTGTTTCATCTCTGTTGGCCAATTCCCTCGGTTCAGCGATCCGCTTTTAAACGCCATGTGGGTTTACCACCGGCCCGCAAGGAGCCAGCGCCACCATGCGCCTTGCTGTCTGCGCACGAACTGAGCAGCAGGTGCACAGGGTCCAACCGCAACGGACTCCGAGAAGTGATGCGGCTGGTCCCCGATGGTGATGCGCGTCGTGCTATTTACATAGCGGCTTGCGGGCTGAAGGGCCAGCAGTGAAGCCTGCACTTCGCACCCATACACACAATTTTTACTGTGGTAACTGAAATTTCAACCATGTTCTTGGGGGACTGCTGAGACTTAACTAAACGCAGGTAGCTGAAATCCACGCATCAAAACTATTAATCAGCATTGTTTTAGAACTTGCTTGACATAACTAGACATTCACACTTGGTAAGGCAGCATTGAATACAATAATAGTAATAACAAAAACAATAATGGTCAGAGCAGAGGGAGCGAAATGCCTACGCCAGACGTTCCCAAGCCTTCTCGGTCCTTGAAGCCCCTCGTGTGTCCCAGTGATTTTTTTCACAGCACCCTGAGGCCAAAAGAAATACCCAGGAGACCAGTGCAGTAAGTAGTCAAGTCCAAACAACTTAACAGTCCCTGTTCACACAGTATCTGAAAAATAGTGCCCTTTCCATCAAAATTTTTCAATGTCCCATGGTGCCCCCATGAGTTAACCGAGGCGCTGCGGGGTGTCTCGACACAGAGTTTGGGAGCTACAGGTCTAAGCAAAACTTACGTGCGTGAGCCAAACTGAGTGCCCAGAGCCTCAGGTACGAAGCAGTGTTGGAGATGCATCCCAGACAGTACTCGATGGAATGAATTACTTGGGTCATTAATATTTCTCCAAAATTAAACTGAGAGAGATGACACAACATGTGTTAGACTCCACCCGTGACATGCTTACTTCCACAAGCTACAAGTCTGCTCCACTTTCAGGATTACAGTGAAAGGACTGGCTTCTGGAATACTGGTGAGGATGTGCTGGCGTGTGAGGAACAGAGCTCTGCTCACAACTCCGCCACTAACCAGCTCCCCGACCCACAGAGCTCCCGCCCCCTTGTTCCCAGGCCACAGTCCTGCACGTAAGGCGAGTGTGGCTGGACCAGAACTGTGATGGCACAATGCCCACGGCCCTCAGGCAGCCCAACGAGGTTCTTGAGGTACTCTTAGTAATTACAAAACGTGTAATGAGAAACAGACATCTACCAACCACAAGATTAGGAGACTGTGAACGCGTGTGTGTGTTTAATAGATAAGAGCATCTTAATACAAGTCTGACAAGGGGAAATTATAAAAGAGTCCCTGATAGTGAAAAGGCTGCAGAACACTGGGCAAGATGGCTCCCACATTCTTTCCAGCTCCGCTTTCTGTTTCTTTATGATCTTAAAAACTTAATTATTAATTGTCCCAAATTAAAACACTAAATTACATAATAATTACAAAAGGTTGACTAAGAAATTCTGTTTCGTCCTCATCGGACAGCCAAAAAAGTTTCCAAGAAAATAAAGCAGACCACAGTAACAGACGTGCTCTGTTCTGTCTGCCAGGACTGTGCTTCCCTTCTTTGGGAGGAACTGCTTCTTCTGCCATCTAACCCTGTATCACACAGTTGTTATGGGCTGAATTGTGTTCCCCCCAAAATTTGTCTGTTGAAGCCCTAATCCCCAATGTGACTGTGTTTGGATATGGGGCCTTTAAGGAGATAAGTAAGGTTAAATGAAGTCATAAGGGTGGGGCTTATGTCCCAATAGGACTGGTGTCCTTATAAGAAGAGGAAGAGACACCAAAGAGGCACGCACAGTGAAAAGGCCATGTGGGGACACAGCGATAAAGTGGCTGTCCACAAGCTTGGGAGAGAGGCCCCAGGAGAAACCAACCTGGCCAACATCTTGACCTTGGACTTCCAGCCTCCAGAACCGTGGGAAATACATTTCTGTAGCCAAAGCCCCCGAGTCTGTGGTCGTGGCAGCCCATGCAGACTACTGCAGCAGTCACTGGTCTAGGGATGGCAAGTGACCCCAGCCAGGCCAATCAAAGCACTTCCCTGGGATTTTTCCTCATGGTAACAAGCAGGGAAGTGCACTTTTCTCTGATTGAAGAAAATAAACCCAGTGCTCACTGTGGCCACGGTTCCAACACCAAGGGGCCAATTGGCTTCAGAGTATGAAGCAAACTTGCAAAGAAAAACTAACTCAGACTTGCTGGGATTGGAGATCCAAAGCCCCACCCTCCAGGGGCCCACTCTGCCCCATCCTGATGTGGGCCAGCAGATTCCCCTTGAAGCCAGTGTGAATTGGGTCTCTTTCTTACAACTATGGGCAAGTTCTAATGAAGACGAGAGTCTTCTCAAAGCAATGTTCATGGCACCTTAAGTCACTCAGCATCACAACTTGTAATGTTAACACTATAAATCCCACTGTAAGACTGAAACTCACAAAATGTTAACCCAGAATCATTATATTATGATGCCAATTGTATGACCAGAACAGCATGTGGAAACCTTGGCGTAACGGTTGTTTTGTTTGAACTTTGTTTTCTAAGATGATTCTTATCACTCTCATAATGACGATCATCTCTGTGCGAGCCTGGCTCCTTACCTAACATCACCAACAGTAACTGAAAAGGTTACCTCTTCACACGTCACTTCTCTACAACCATCTTCCATTTGGTTGTTTCCCTCTTCTATGTCTTGGCTTCCCAGCAAAGAAACTTCTTCCTCGCTATCTTTCCTTACAAGTGTGTAACCACTCTAAAAAGACAACCCAAAGAATACAGAGTCAGTGCCTTTAAAATCACAAGGTTGTGGGGCTTCCCTGGTGGCGCAGTGGTTGAGAGTCCGCCTGCCGATGCAGGGGACACGGGTTCGTGCCCCAGTCCGGGAAGATCCCACATGCCACGGAGCGGCTGGGCCCGTGAGCCATGGCTGCTGAGCCTGTGCGTCCGGAGCCTGTGCTCCGCAACAGGAGAGGCCACAACAGTGAGAGGCCTGTGTACCGCAAAAAAAAAAAAAAATCACAAGGTTGTGACAAAATCAAAGTTAGCACCCCTTCGATTCTTTTAAAAATTCAGCTCTTTAGGAATAAAGAAAAAAGTCCTTTAAAGAAAATAAGCATATCATACCCACTAGGATGGCTATTGTAAACAAACAAACAAAAAAAGAAAATAAATAAGTGTTGATTAGGGTATGGAGGAACTGGAACTCTTGTGCATTGCTGGTGGGAACATAAAATGGCACAGCCACTGTGGAACGTTTGGTGGTTCCCAAAAAATTAAACAAAGAATTACCATTTCTAGGTATATCCCCAAAAGAACTGAAAGCAAGGACTCCAACAGATATTTATACACCCATGTTCTCAGGAGCATTATTCACAGCAGCTGAAAGGTGAAAACAACCCAAGTGCCCATTCATGGATGAACTGATAAGCAAAATGTGGTCTATCCATATGATGGAATATTATTCAGCCTTAAAAAGGAAGGAAAATCTGACACAAGCTACAACATGGAGGAATCTTGAGGACATTAGGCTAAGTGAAATCAGCCAGTCATAAAAGCAGAAACATTATATGATTCCACTTATATAAGGTACCTAAAGCAGTCAACTCCATAGAGACAGAAAGTAGAAGGGTGGGTGCCAGGGGCTGGGTCGAGGGGAAATGGGGAGTTAATATTAATGAGTAAAGAGTCTCAGCTCGGGAAGACGGAAAAGTTCTGGGGGCGGATGGTGGGGATGGCTGCACAACGTGAGTGCACGTGATGCCACTGAATGCGCACCTGAAAACGGCTAAGATGCAAAATTTATGTCATGTATCTTTTACCACAATTTATAAAAAATAAAATAAAATGAGAAACTAGACACACAAGAAAACAGTCTGGAAAGAAACTCAACAAATGGTTAACACTGGTTATAACTGAGTAGGAGAAATAGTAGGCATTATTTTCTATATTTTCCACATTTCCTTTAGTTATGTTATTTAAATTCAACAAAAAAACCTTGAAAAATCAAGAGGCAAGAATAAGGAACAAAAATGCTTAATGACAAGCAGTACTGAGGGATTCAGTTCCATCTACTGATAGGTTTGTGGTTCATTACCAGAGGACCTGTCTCCCGTGCCCAGACATGGCAGGCTCTTTGCACCACGCTTCTGCAGAACAGGCAACGCAAAAGTTCTCGATAAAGGAAGCTTTGGCTTTTAAATCAGAGTCTGGGACCCCTTGGAAGGAGTTTTCTTTACAAAACCTTTCACAACTAAAAACAGACTTTGCTCATCATTTACAAACATGCAGCCAAACCCACACTTACCCTGCTGACCCCAAAGCAACTGCGCCCACGGTGAAGCCACAACAAGAAGAGTGGCTTTCCCAAGAAGAGCACAGGGACAGACAACGCTGTGATAACCAGAAGCAGCCTCTGGACGTGCTCCTGTCGGTGCAAAAGGGGAGGAAGCCAGTTAAAACGTGAAGATGTGCTAACAATATCATTGGTGTACTTAAACTAGTGGAAACCAAGTAAAATGTCTCTTTATTGATTAACAAGGAACATAAAGTAAACGCAAGCTAAATTACATTCGCCAGGGTGTCTTTTCCTTTCGTTTCCTAAACTCACAGCTGACGTGCATGGCATCACACAAATGCACAGTTATAGAAAAGCCATTTTTGGAGAGGGCCAGTGTGCTGTGGTCCAAGTGCCAGATCTCTGAGGACCTGGCTTAGTCGGGGGTTGATTTTAAAGAAACTGGAAAAATGGATGGATGGACAGCCCTCAGGAACCCTCCAGTAATACATTCTCTTCCCACCAGTTTTCACAGCTACTGAGGGGCAGCGAGTTTGGAATACACAGTCTGACCAGGGCCCCCGAGACAGCTCTCAGAGCAGGATGGCACCCTCTTGTGATAACACACAGAGGAGCAGAAAGCCCCTCTGGGCCTGGGAGGCCTGTGGAAAGCACCTTTAATCATTCTACTGATGAAAACAAAAAGGCTATCAGGAGGACTTCCTTTGAGTTCTTCACAGTGGAAGACACAACTGCTTACCTGTCCTGGGTAAAGACCACCTGTGTCACTAGCCGGGAATAAAAACATATTAATAAATTCAATCAGAATGCTAGGAGCGACTCTGGAGGTTTCTGCTGAATAAACCAGCCACTTATAGACGATCATAAAGACAAGGTAGCCAAAGATGCAGAGCATGAAGAGAAGTTCCGGGATGGAGACCAGGTAAATGTTGAACTTCTTCCTGAAATGTCTAGGGAAAAAAAACCAAAGGAATCGATCAACCCATGAACAACATTGGACTAAGAGAAAAAGGAAAGAGTAAATTAATCTTAAATTCTCTGTGACAAAGTCTATCTCAGCATAACGTCATCTGTCTTACAATTCAGATGTAACCACAAAGAAAAGAGATGTGAGGACAGTAGAGATGATTAGTGTTTCACTGTCAGATCCAGCTAGAGAAAAAAGACATAATTTCTTTCCCCTAATATACCAGCTCTAAGAAACAAACAAAAGTTTTCTGATTTAGAAAATGAAAAAACGATATGACAAAAATCACCTCTGGAAATAAATACAAATGTACATGTTGCATGTCTCCCTCACTTGAAAGTAAACTCCATGCGGGTGAAAACTTTTTTCTGTCCTCCTCACTGTTCAATCCCTGGTGCCTAGAATAGTGCCAGGCACCTTCTATGTGCTCAACAAATATTTGCTGAATCAATGAAGCTGACAAAAACCTTATCATCAAAACAGAATTGGGGCCCCCTGGTGGCGCAGTGGTTAAGAATCTGCCTGCCAATTCAGGGGACACGGGTTCAAACCCTTGTCTGGGAGGATCCCACAGGCCACGGAGCAGCTAAGCCCGTGCACCACAACTACTGAGCCTGCGCTCTAGAGCCCACAAGCCACAACTACTGAGCCTACATATCACAACTACTGAAGCCCACGTGCCTAGAGCCTGTGCTCTGCAACAAGAGAAGCCACCACAATGAGAAGCCCGCGCACCACAACGAAGAGTAGCCCCCACTCGCCACAACTAGAGAAAGCCCGCATGCAGCAACGAAGACCCAATGCAGTCAAAAATAAATTAATTAATTTAAAAAAAAAAAAACAGAATCATAGAACTTCTCTGGTGGCTCAGTGGTTAAGAATCCGCCTGCCAATGCAGGGGACACGGCTTCAAGCCCTGGTCCGGGAAAATCTCACATGCCACGGAGCAACTAAACCTGTGCACCACAACTACTGAGCCTGTGCTCTAGAGCCCAAGTCACAACTACTAAGCCCATGCGCCGCAACTACTGAAGCCCGCGTGCTCTAGGGCCCACAAGCCACAACCACTAAGCCCGCGTGCTGCAACTACTGAAGCCCACATCGCCTAGAGCCCACGCTGCGCAACGAGAGAAGCCACCACAATGAGAAGCCAGCACACCGCAACGAAGAGTAGCCCCCACCCGCCGCAACTAGAGAGAGCCCGCGTACAGCAGCAAAGACCCAACGCAGCCAAAAATTCTTAAAAATAAAAATAAATAAAAAACAGAATCATATTAATACAACAAACCACTATGCTGGCTGCCTTTAAGATCCATGTAGTCTACCATCAAGAAGCAAAGTTTAAGAAATAACAAATACTTGGCTTATAAATACTGGTTAAAAAATAATCTGTACTTACAAGTGGTTAAATATTCCCAGAATGACTCCAAAAGTCATGTGAATAATTCCTAAAATCACAGACATTTTCATTTTGAAAGAGTTCAGAAAAGTGAGACGATTTGTGGCCAAGTTCCAAATCTAAAGACAAAGCAAAAAGAAAACTTTTACTTCCTTCAACTGCCTCAGGAGAAAAGTGCTGTTCCTTAAGGAGACTGTTGTCAGGTTTTTTCAAGTTTCCAATTATATTCACAACATTAAATTATACCAATTATGTTTAGAGATGAGAATGTACATTTAGGAGAGAGCTACCTTGGAGAGCTCAGATTAGGGAATGCTAGACTTTTGTCACAGTTTTTTCCACTACTGTATCGCATCACTCCAAACAAATTTCGAGGTAGTTTCTAAGCTTTGCTTTTAAGGCTGAGGTTCCTCGTGAAGACCCCTGGGTCTAGGGAAATGCTACCTGGGCCTCATAAGCAGCAGCCTGGTGAGCCATGCTGGGGGCAGGACAGGGGCAACCCCGGCCCTGGAGCCCCAGCTTCACTTTCCTTCTCCCCACACTTTTTCCCTTTCAAACAACCACCTCAATAAGCACCATGATAAGCCTAAGTTCCCTTTCCACTCTAAAATTCCATACTATTTCTTTCTACATCAAAGGGTAAAAAAACAGTTCGCCTGTACAAAGAAGAAATCGAAGAAACAGTGCACATTACATGGCTCCGGAAGTGCCACTTCTCACTAGAGTAAAACAGGTCAGGAAGTAGGACAGACCATAGCCCCAGCTCCCCGTGGTCTTGTATTTGGGCACTGACCGTCAGCTTCTTCTGTACAGCAGCCTGACTCAGAACACACAGTGAGCCTCTGGCGTCCAGGCAGAAACCCCCAGAGTACCACCCCCTCGCGTACGACCACCTGAACCGTGCTGAGCAGTCTGAGAAACCTCTGTGACAGTTAAAGCGAGGTGGCACTGGGAATTTCCTGGAGGTCCAGTGGTTAGGACTCCGCGCTTCCACTGCTGAGGGCACAGGTTCGATCCCTGGTCAGGGAACTAAGATCCCACGAGCCGCGCGGCATGGCCAAAAATTTTTTTTAATTTTAATTAAAAAATTAGGTGGCAGCACCGAGGAACCCGAGATAATGGGGAGGGGGGGACACTCACGGGATCGATGCCAAGAGGATAAGGGCCTCGGAACACTCCGGGAACGCTGGGATCCAACTGCAAAACCCTGTTGTGCCTGACGACGCTGTCACTGTAACAAAAAGCAGGGTGAGGGCCTCCTGCGGAGGGGGAAGGAGACTCGGAGAAACTCCCTCCACCTAAGACACTGTCTGGCAGCAGGACACTCACTTCCAGAGCATCACCTTCCTCTGCTCCGCTGCGCTGTGACCGGAGCTGTACATGGCAGACACGTTCCACCCGGAGCCGAAGAGGTTGACCGACTTGGAGAAGCAGTCGTTGTAGATGAGGCCCGTGTACACTGAGAACAGCCCCATCAGCAGGAGGATGTAGCGGCCGTTGAAAAACATGCGCACAATCTGTGGGGCGCAAAGCGGGGCCACCGGGAGAACGAGCCAGCGTGACCGACCGGGTTTGGGCACTTTCTTAACCGCTCCTCTCAGGGCTGCTCAAAAGCAAGCTCACGGCACAGACGCCCCCATCACACAGGGGTGAAGGCCCACCCGCCCCCAAAACCATGTCTCAGGTAGGTTACGGTTATGGCCCAAAACTGAACAGTTTTCTTCTGCGGTACGCGGGCCTCTCACTGCCGTGGCCTCTCCCGTTGCGGAGCACAGGCTCCGGACGCACAGGCTCAGCAGACATGGCTCATGGGCCCAGCCGCTCCGCGGCATGTGGGATCTTCCCGGACCGGGGCACGAACCCGCGTCCCCTGCATCGGCAGGCGGACCCCCAACCACTACGCCACCAGGGAAGTCCCTGAACATCTTTAAATGTCTCTTTTTCTAGTTAAACAGAAGAGAATCACTACTAATACTGCCCAAACAGATACAATGAGCCCGAGTGTTTATGTTTTTACCTCTTGTGACTGACTTAGTCTGGGATGATCTTCATTTAACACCAACAGGAGGGCAAATAAGAACATCACAAAGCCATGTCCAAGGTCTCCAAACATCACGGCAAATAAAAAGGGGAAAGTGATGATGGTAAAGAGAGCTGCGGGAAAAGCAAGCGATTTCTGATTCGCAGCAAAGGCAGAAAATTCTAGTTAATTCAAACATGACCACATACTGTATAATGATCTTGACTTTCTCCCAAATTCTCAGGAGAGAACTGACAGGTTAAAATTAACACTTTATACTAAATAAGATAACAAAACAGTAATAGTGGGCCTATTTTTCCAAATATCTATTATATTCTTATAGGGAAAAAAAGCAGCGTGATGAATAAAATGTATAAGACACAAAGACTGGCAAATTCAGGCTTCCAACCTGGGTTCACTTCTCGGTAGCTCCCAACCCCGTAGGCATCCACGATGTTCTGAAACCCCTCGGTGAATTTGTTGGTGCGGATGAGAGTCGGGGGTGTTTCTTTTGTTGGGATTGTGTTCATGAATGAGGGGATCGAAGCACCGCTCTCTCTCTTTCACATGAAAAGAGACAGAGAAAGAAAAAATTACCACCCAAGAGCTCTTTCAACAAATCTTCGTTGGCTGCCACGGAAAGGCCCTGAGCACGTGGGGAAGTACTGACCACCCCGCTGGAGGTTCAAGTACAGCAGAAGTGACAGGAGGAAATGAGGAAGGCTCCTGGGGGACGTGGTCTTGAAGAAGGAAGAACCTAGCAAGGCTGAGTGGTGGGAAGCAGGCAGGGACAGGTATGCCAAGAAAAACACAAAATTTTGCCGTACTGACATTTTGGTTTATTCTTGCCCGTTTTTCAGTTTTATGAGGTAATACTGTAGCTGCCTCTAAATTCCTCTTGAACATTTTTAGGAGCTAAACCACTAAGTTCCAGTTGTATGTTGGCGATCCTGGGACTACTTATATATACTCACACACACAACAAGAGTATTAGTCATGTGCCTCAAAACTGATGTTACCTCAATAAATAAGAATCATCTAGAGCTTTAAAATATATAAATAAAATAGATGTCCCATGCTCCAAAATAACTAATTTATGTATTTCCTTCTTTCTCAGCACTGCGTGTTTTACGTTTGTGCCGTAACAGAATTATGTAATGAGACAAGGTGATAAACCAAAATCTCCTATGAAAACTTGTTTCCTTAACTGCCACTTGAAGTTTGTAAACCTGCTATTTCCAGTAAAGAACTAAGATTTTTTTTTTTTATCTTATATTGGAGTAAAGTTGATTTACAATGTTGTGTTAGTTTCAGGTGTACAGCAAAGTGATTCAGTTATACACATCCATCTACTTTTTTTCAGATTCTTTTCCCACATAGGTTATTACATAGTATTAAGTAGAGTTCCCTGTGCTAAACAGTAGGTCCTTGTTGGTTGTCTATTTTATATATAGTAGTGTGTATATGTCAGTCCCAACCTCCTAATTTATCTCTCCAGAACTAAGTTTTGATACAGAAAAAACCCTCACAGGAACGTGGGAGACTGACCCCATAGCCCAGGAGTGGAAAGAAGCTATTATTCAAAGTTCAGAGGCTGTAAGAGCAGAGGTGGATGGGTTCAACTATATTTAACAAAAAACTTCTGCACGACCAAAGCAAACAAACAGAAAGAAACACCAAAAGACAAGGGACAAATTGGGGAGAATATCTGTTCTCGTATCACAGACAACGAGCCAAGGGAATTAATAAGAAAAAGGCCAACAACCCAGCAGAAAATGGGCAAAGCATATGAACACAGCATTCACCAAAAAAGTGGAAGTTCAAAGGCTCTTCTTAAACGTACAAAAAGATATTCAGCCTCACTCAAAATAAGAGAAATGCAACAACTGGCAATATTTGCCAAAACTGATCCAGCAATTCCATGCTGGGCATTTACCCGGAGATAGGTTTGTGCATGTCTGAACCGTCAAAGGTCAAGTGCTAGTCACTGCACTGGTATTCATAAAGTTAGAAACCACCTAAATGACCAGGGAACTGGTTCAATAAGCCACGGTACATCCATTCAGCAGGATATTAAATAGCTATTAAAAAACAGGGAAGTTTTCTTATGAGAAAAGAACAGTATGAATAGCGCACAATCTTTTGTGAAGGAAGGGAATTCTCTCCCTTTATATATTCCTATCTGCTTATCTATGATTAAGAAACTCAAAGACATAAGAGAAGTAAAACAAGGGTTGTCCCTGAGCAGAGGAACTGGGCATATGAGGCTCTGGATAGGAGGAAGACACTTCACTGGGTCTTTTATATTTTTTAATTTTTTTTTTTGACTTTTAAACCATGAGACTGAATTCCTTACTCTAAAGAGCAAATTAAAAACGCCTGTGCAAATCACTTTGCTGCATGCCTGAAACACTGTAAATCAACCACACATCAATTAAAAAAACACTGTAAATCAACCACACATCAATTAAAAAAACACTGTAAATCAACCACATATCAATTAAAAAACACTGTAAATCAACCACACATCAATTAAAAAAACACTGTAAATCAACCACACATCAATTAAAAAACACTGTAAATCAACCACACATCAATTAAAAAAACACTGTAAATCAACCACACATCAATTAAAAAACACTGTAAATCAACCACACATCAATTAAAAAACACTGTAAATCAACCACACATCAATTAAAAAAACACTGTAAATCAACCACACATCAATTAAAAAAACACTGTAAATCAACCACACATCAATTAAAAAACACTGTAAATCAACCACACATCAATTAAAAAAACACTGTAAATCAACCACACATCAATTAAAAAAACACTGTAAATCAACCACACATCAATTAAAAAAACACTGTAAATCAACCACACATCAATTAAAAAACACTGTTAATCAACCACACATCAATTAAAAAAACACTGTAAATCAACCATACATCAATTAAAAAAACACTGTAAATCAACCACACATCAATTAAAAAAACACTGTAAATCAACCACACATCAATTAAAAAACACTGTAAATCAACCACACATCAATTAAAAAAACACTGTAAATCAACCACACATCAATTAAAAAAACACTGTAAATCAACCACACATCAATTAAAAAAACACTGTAAATCAACCATACATCAATTAAAAACATGCACGTGCACACAGAGCCTCGAGGGACCAACTCTCCATAATTTCAGTTCAAAAGAGTCAACACGGTGTCCTCCCCTCCTCTATCTTATCTCCTGCGGGGAAGGGCTGGCAGGGAGGGGAGGGCCGCCTCACCGAGCCCTCCTCCAGAGCAAGGCGCAGCTCATGCAGATCGGCCTCGGGACACCAGACCTCGGCGATGAGGCACTTGTTGGTCACGTCGAAGCTGCACATGTTCAGCATGTGGTAAATGGCTTTCATCTTCTTCACCTGGATGACGCGGCTGTAGACTGACTCGGCGGCTTTACAGAGCACTTGCCTTAAGTAATCCTCGGTTTTGTGAAGCACCTGGGTGAGGACAAACATTGACTTTCAGCAGAGTGTCCACTGGGCACCTGACCTCCTCTGAGGGACTTTCTCCTCAGTGATGGGTAGGGGGGTGAATTCCAGGCACCTGCCTCTCTGGGGACAGTTAAGGAAGTTCCGTCCTTCTCCTCCAGGCCCTGGAGCTGCCTTTCCAGAAAGGACCCCAGGGCACAGGAAATGGTTAGAAGTCGTGGTCCCTGTGGCGGCATGATGGCCTGGCTGGGTCCAGAGAGCTGGGGGCCTGGGTCTTACCCACTCCCAGCCTCGGCCCAGCTCCCTGTCAAAACCCATGAGCCACCAACTCCCATCCCATCCCATCCTGCCAAGAAATCCCCTTTCACTCAAGTGGGTCAGAGTCCGCTTCTTGTTACCAAGAGCCCTCGCTGACCTAAGGAGAAATGGGAATTGAAATAGTGCAGGTAAAATTACAGCCAGCACTGTAAATGGGGCTCGCTTGTCCTCTCTGACCAAGAATTACACTCCGGGACTTCCCTGGTGGCGCAGTGGTTGAGAGTCCGCCTGCTGATACAGGGGACACGGGTTCGTGCCCTGGTCTGGGAAGATCCCACATGCCGTGGAGCGGCTGGGCCCGTGAGCCATGGCCACTGAGCCTGCGCGTCTGGAGCCTGTGCTCCACAACGGGAGAGGCCACAACAGTGAGAGGCCCGCGTACCCGCCAAAAAAAAAAAAGAATTAAACTCTGACAGATTAAAGATGACCAGACTATTCTTTAAAGCCCCATCATTTAGAAACCATCTAGGTTTCTAACAGCCTGCTAAAATAAAACTCCCACGAAGAGGAGGGAGGTGCCATTCCAAACTCCCTAAAACACCTTGATTTGTCCACAACCAAAATTTTCCACATTAAAAAAGAAAGTAAATGGATTTGTAAATGTTTTACAAACCCTTGGATAAGGAGGCAAGTTTCTGGTTTACTCACAGTATACAGATCTTGAATCCGGGTGTTCAGGCCCTCCTGAATCTCTCTCCGCTCCTCGGCGGTATTCGGGTAGGGGTAAACGTGGCAATGGTAACTAGAAGACAGGGTTCAACACAGTGCCGCAGCTGTCAGAACTGCAAGAAGCTAGGTCAAAAACTAGAGCTAAATTCAGTCTACCGCCTGGGCGTATTTCCTCCCAAACCAGAATACAAGCAGCCCTCTGGGACAAAAAGGTGCAGACACAGGCACCCAGCCACGGTAAGGCCTTGCACACGGACGCTCAACAAATTTTCTACAGAATTCCACAGATTTAGTGAACTCTGTCGTGGCTCCACATTCCATTCCTACCCTCGATGATTCCCAAAAGCTCATTCCCAATTCCAACTTTCTGAAATTCACCACCACCCTTGGGCTGGAAATCATTAAACAAGTGTAAAATATAAATCAAAGACAAAGAACATACAACAATAATTACCTTTTACAAAAAAAGAGGAAATCGGGGGAGGAGAAAACTCTGGATGCCTAGCAATCGCCTCTGACATGGGCTTCAGTAAACATCCTCTGGGGCCACCCACGTGTGACACCAGGACGCAGGGAGGCAGAGCCATGCCCCCCCAGATGCAGCTACACCCCCTCAGCTGCTGCGACTCCCATGCTGCCTTAGTGTTTTAATGCCATGCTTTATGCTCCTCTTTAAGCTCTGGCTACTAAAATTAAGTTCTTACTCCAGCCTTACCCTAAGCAATGATATCTGTGAAGTCACAGATTTGTGTGCTGGCTATAGTTTTTCTAATCTACATAAAAAGTAAATATATACCTATTAAGTAAGAATAGGCTAGTCCACGTATCACCTAAAGTTACTTTCCATAACACCAGTGACTGAGTATCAAACTCTGGTGAACACTGAATCCGAAGGAAATAACCGAACCCCACCCTTACTTACCCCAGCAAGAAGAAAGGCCAGCTAAAAGTTCCCCAAGTATAAGAAAACAAAAGGCCATTCTTGGGCTTCCCTGGTGGCGCAGTGGTTGAGAATCTGCCTGCCAATGCAGGGGACACGGGTTCGAGCCCTGGTCTGGGAAGATCCCACATGCCGTGGAGCAACTGGGCCCGTGAGCCACAACTACTGAGCTTGTGCATCTGGAGCCTGCGCTCCGCAACAGGAGAGGCCGCGACAGTGAGAGGCCCACACACCGCGATGAAGAGTGGCCCCCGCTCGCCACAACTAGAGAAAGCCCTCGCACAGAAACGAAGACCCAACGCAGTCAAATAAATAAATAAATAAAATAGATTTATAAAAAAAAAAAAAAAGGCCATTCTTTTGAGTTTTCATGTGGTTTTGCGTGTTTTCCCACTGGTGACAAGACTAAGCCACAGACCGATTCTTGCTGTGATACTGCTCCACGTTTACCGAAGGCTTACGCGGTACGGGAGCCTTTTACGTGTACCATCTCGTCTGGCAGGCAGGCCTCTCCGAGCCCACACTCTCCACCACCTGCCAGGCCCCCTTCCCCAGGCTGCAAAGAAGGTAACTGCAGAGGGCTGGGGAAGGATGAGCCATACGCTCCATGAGGACAGATAAGCCTACGCGTAGCTAAAAGCAACAGAAAGGCACCAAATATTAAAACTGGATTCCTTCCCCAGCCTTCATTCCTAAGGGAAAAAAATCAAATCTGGGAATGTTCTTAACATGGTGTCTATTTTTAAATTATTTTAAGTATTACACTGGCAAGAGAGATGACAAATTAAATGTTTTAAAACATGGTATTACAGCAAAGAAATCATGTAACAAAACTCAGCAGCCTTTGTAACCACTGTATTTCTCTTCAGAGATATATTTTAAGAAAACTAGAGGTTACTGAGGATAAAGAAATAAATGAAATAAAAGGTTTCTTTTTCTTACCAGTCACATATCTTCTTAACCTTGTGGCCAATCTGCTCTCCCCAAAAGGATATCAAAAACACATACCATTTTATGACTTCTCCCTACAAAGAATAAAGATAACTGTTACTTCTCTGTCTAGAACTTTGAAAACTCTGGCAGCTCGCACTCTGTCAGAGTGAGTTCATTCATTCATTCGTTCAACAAACACTAAGCACTGTCCATCCTCATTATCTGCAGATTCCATAACTGCAAATTCACCCCAGAAGTCATTCATAACCCCCAAATCAATACTCAAGCATTTATTCACTTGTGGACATGCAGAGCGACAAAAATTGTGAGTCACCCAGTGTGCATATTCCTGCTGAGGTCAAACGACGTGACCCTCTGCCTTCTTATTTCAGCTCATACTACAAACAAGTGTCCTTTTTGTGATCTATTTAGTGCCAAGTTTTTCACAGTTTTGTGCTTTTTTTGGTGATTTCACTGTTCAAAATGGTCCTCAGAGCTGTCTAGTGTTTCCGAGCACATGAAGGCTGTGACATGCACTTACGTGTGTCCCGTAAGCTTTGTTCAGACAGGCGTGATGGTGCGGTTGGCAGTGAGTTCAATGTTAATGAATCAACAGTATATATTAAATAAGGTGTCTTTAAATAAAACAAGGTTATGTAGTGATTGGCTGACAAGAACGTTATGACCAGAGACTCACAGGAACCTAACCCTGTGCTTCCCCTAAGAGCAAGGGTTCAGTTCTCACGGAGACTGTACAATGTTAACTACTACAAATAATGAGAACTGACTGTATTTACAAATATTCTACAAATAGAACTGAATAGGTTTTTGGCCAATTTGCCAGGCACTGGTTCCCAGTGCTAGGAATACAGCAGTGAACAAAACAGACAAAAATCCCTGACCTGGGAGGGAAGGGAGGGGAGGGAAGCTTATATCAAGTTAGCAGCAAGGGACACTAGGAAAGTTCATAATATGCCAAATGGAGAGGAGGGCGATAAAGACAATAAAGCTGGGAGGGGCGACAGGGACAAAGAGGCTGGGGGTTGAGCTTTTAAATCAGGCGAGGAGGGAAGGCCTCCCTGAGAAGGGGACATCTGGGCCTAGAGGAGTGAAGGGGGTGAGGCAGCGAGCCACGTGGATCCTGGGGAAGAGCCTTCTGAGCCCGAGGAAAAGCTCGTGCAGAGGCAAGATGAGGGGAAGCGAGCAGGCCAGCCTGGCTGAAGAGGAATGGCCACGGGGTGACAAGATGGGACGCCGTGAAGAGGAAGCCACAGGAGGGCTTTGAGGCGGGACGGGGGTGTGGTGGTGAGACGCTCCGGCTGGTTTTACAGGGATCATTCTGGATGCTGGGCGGAGAAGAGCTGAGCTGGCGCTTACTGAGACAGGCCAGCCTGGACGGGCAGGTCTGGGGGGGAAGATGGGCAGTTCAGTTTTAGGTGTCACATGGAAAGGTCTTCCAGAAACTTCAAAGGTATGGAGGAGCCAGTTAAATAGAAGTCTGGTATTCAGGGGAGATGTCCAAGCCAGATGTATACATTCGAGGGATGGTATTTAAAGCCATGAAGTTACACGGGATCCCTAAGGGCACAGAGGAGAGAAGCAATCCAAGAATTGAGCTCTGGGGCGGAGGGGATGGGGAACAGGTTGGGGAGCTTCAGGCAGAGCAGAGGCACTTGGGTCCCGAAGGGAGGGATGCAGGGCGGCCGGGAAGGGGAGGCCAGGGAGGTGGCGGGCGGAGGAGATGGCTGAGGTGTCTGGGAGGCTGGTTACGTGGGATAAGCAAGCGAATCGCACAGTCCATGAACCGCACTGAGGATGAGGGAGGCCAGATTTCTCGCTGTCAGAAGAGAGTGCAAAACACCGAAGAAGAGACGTCCAGAATCGTAGGTTAGAGTCTGAGCAAACGGTTTTATAATAAATGTGCACAGGTGGCTGCAGAAGCGGATACAGCTCTGTGCGTGCGTGTGTGTGTGTGTGTGTGTGTGTGTGTGTGTGTGTGTGTGTGCCCGTGTTTTGACTGCTGAAAGGGCCCAGAAGCAATGACACTCCAGTACATGATGAGAACTCAAACACCCAGATCCTTGTTTCTAAATTCCATCCTCTACTAAAAGGAACCAGCGGCCCTTGAAGGAATGGCTGACTCCAGACAGAGGCAGGGACCATCCCGTGGTGCCAGGAAGGAAGGGGCTGCTCAGTGAATGCCGCAGACGCGCCAAAGGCCAGGGGAACATGCACGAAGGGACTCCCAGTGGCCAAATCAGGGACAATTTGGGCATCAAAGTAAAAAGGACTGGGACTTCCCTGGTGGCGCAGTGGTTAAGCATCCGCCTGCCAATGCAGGGGACACGGGTTCGAGCCCTGGTCCGGGAGGACCCCACATGCCGCAGAGCCACTAAGCCCGTGCGCCACAACTACTGAGCCTGCGCTCTAGAGCCCGTGAGCCACAACTACCGAGCCCACGTGCCACAGCCACTGAAGCCCACGTGCCTAGAGCCCGTGCTCTGCAACAAGAGAAGCCACTGCAATGAGAAGCCCGTGCACCACAACGGAGAGCATCCCCCACTCGCTGCAACTAGAGGAAAGCCCGCGCACAGCAGCGAAGACCCAGCATGGCCAAAAATAAATAAATAATTTTAAATAAATAATAAAAAGGATCGTAACAGATTACAAGTCATTAAATAAATAGGAATGCCTAAGTCCGTGGATGAATGAGCGAGTGACTGAGAGGGCAGGGAAAGCACGGCCTCCTGCAGGACGGTAACTAGTAAGTACAGAAGGAAGGATGGGAACAGAGTAACCACCTGGCAACCGCAACAGAGGTGATGGGTTCAAGAGAGTCATCGTGGAGGCTGAGGCTGGTGGGCAGAGGTCTGCTGAGGAACAAGCCCCCAGTAACCTAGGAACACCTCCTCACCAGCTACTGATCAATTAAATAGAGCAAGATGGTGACATGAAGGTGGAGAAACCTGGACGACACCAACATGACCAGGCCGATATTACGTGCCCCCTGGCGGGAGGTGCTGAGAGGACCAGATAATTGACTCCGTGGTGCTCCCACCAGCAACGTGTGATCCGAGCCTGGTCAAGAGGAAGCACAGAATGGACCCCAAGGGAGGGTCATCCTGCAGAATGTGACGCCTGCCCCGAATGCAAAGCACAGTCCCAGGCAGGGCAGTGGACCAGAAAGGAAACAATGCAAACTGTGAGGAATTTGAGTGGCATGTTTATATTGGACCAAGTGTTGCATCTGTGTTGATTTTTCTCATTTTGAGGGTTGTACGGTGGTTATATAAAATAGCGTCGTTATGAGGGGGCAACACACACATGTCCACGGCTTCCTCGCAGAAGGTCTGGAAGGAGCCTAATGAAAATGGGGATAGATATGCAGAAAGAGTGAGTGGAGTATATGTGGCAAAATGTTAATAATTGGGAAATCTGGGTGAAGAGACAGAAGACTTTGTTCTCTTCTGGCAACTTTTCTGTAAACTGAAATTATTTCAAAATAAACTATTGAAGAAACTACACAGGGGGGACTTCCCTGGTGGCACAGTGGTTAAGAATCCGCCTGCCAATGCAGGGGACATGGGTTCGAGCCCTGGTTTGGGAAGATCCCACATGTCGCGGAGCAACTAAGCCCGTGCACCACAACTACTAAGCCCACGCTCTAGAGCCCATGTGCCACAACTACTGAGCCCATGTGCCACAACTACTGAAGCCTGCGTGCCTACAGCCTGTGCTCCACAACAAGAGAAGCCACCGCAATGAGGAACCCGTGCATCGCAACGGAGAGGAGCCCCTGCTCGCCGCAACTAGAGAAAGCCCGTGCGCAGTAACGAAGACCCAAAGCAGCCAAAAATTAAAATTAAAAAAAAAAAAAGTAATGTTTGTGAAATTCTTACCTAATAAACTAGGATATTCATGTCTAAAAAGTGTTTAAAAAAAAAAAAGAAAGAAAGAAAATACCCAGGGGGAAGAAAGAAATGGTATTTATAGTGCATCTGAATTTGAAGATTCCTTAACAATTTTAAAAATAGTACTGTGCCAGGGAATACAACCACCTAAGACATCATATGGAACACGGATGTATGCAACATAAAAAATACAAATCATAAAACCACATGAAACTGCCTGAGCCCAGCTCTGACAGAGAGACTGGTCAGCATCTAGAAACGATACTGACAAAGGGGAAAATGGCTAGAGATACGCTCTGGGGTCTGTAAGGACTTCAAGGGGTCGACCCAAAAGGTATTAAACATGACACTATAAATAAATCCTCGAACCTGAGTAAAAGTTACCAAATCAAATCTCATATCCTCCCCAGAACAAGGACTAACAGAACGCACACTGAAACATAAATAGCGACTCTCTCTAAGCAGGAGGATTACAGGTGACTGATTTTCTTCTTCATGTTTTCTATATTGTTCCCAATTTTCTAACAACGAGCACGCATTTCCTTTGTAATCATGGGGGAGGGAGGAGTTGTAGTTTCAAGAGAAAATCTGCCAATTATACTTCAACAAAAAAATTAGAAGTGAAAAAAAAGTAAAGAATTTTTAAAAAAAAAATATATATCTCTAACCATGTCTCCATATTTCTTCACAGACATTTAATGCCCTTTAACAAATCCGGTAAAAACTCAGCACAAAAGAGCTTAGACACTGTATAGAAAAAAAATTTTTTTTACAGAGTAAATGCTCTGCATGAGAATGATGGATATGTTCTTTTAATTAAAGAAAAAACTCAAAGAACATGTAAATGCTACTTCAGAACAGTTTTAATCTTCACCTTTACATAGAGAGGTCGTAATGGTCACAGGTGAAGGATAGTCAACATATTGCTACTGGCAGTTTCAGGAGCCACAAAAAATATTACAGGTGTATGGTTAACGAACAGCTTGACTGATTAGATTTTCCAACGTGTGTGGTTTACTTAGGCTGAACCTTATGAAAATTATTTCACAGCCAAACTCCTTTAGGTGTCAAAACTATTAATCTTATAGCCAAAAATCCTGAGGCAGATCTAGGAAAGAAAACACGAACACTTTTCTCAAAATTGAGAATCCCCAAGTTCCTTTCCTACCCTTAGTAGATCAGTTCATCCTCACTTAGACCAATATATAATAGTTATTTTTATGGTGAAGTCTTTAAAAAAAAAAAAAATCACAGCTATTTTAAAAGGTAATGATGGCTTTGGCTGCCCTGCTTCCCTTCCAGAATAATTCATTCCTGAAGCCTTAGATGTGCACTCGGGGATGGACCTGGGGGCGGGGGGGAGGGCAACAGTGGCCCAGGGCAAAGTCAGAGCCCAAGCAAAGTGAGGAGGCCCTGCAGTCCACACTAGGGGACAACCCGGGCTGGGGGCTGGGGAACTCGGAGCTCCATGCAGAGAGAGGAGCAGGGCAGCAGAGATGGGAAATCAATGGGCAGACTGGTCACACACAAGGGGACTGATCAAATCAGTACATTAACAATAATGGGAGCCAAGTTTCCCACCACTGAAGAAAGGAGTTACAAACACAGAAAGAGAACAACTTAGAATGAACCCTGTGGTGTTGGACTGGAACTGGATGTAAACTCACAGTTTTCATATATACACACAGGTACAGAAATAAAGCTGTGAGTGTGTGTGAGCCGTGTGCGTGTGTGCGTCCTAGAGCTGTCCACTGACAGAGCTGGGAACAGCGACACCTCAGTCCCCACGGGCACACCCGGAGACCGCATCCTGGCTTCTAATTACCGCTCTCCACTAAAGAGAACCAGGTTCCTTGGAGAAATGGCTGATTCCAGAACTGCGTGAGGGAAATTACAAGATGAATCGGGACATCTTGTTATGCAGGAAAGCAAAGAAGCATTCAAAAAATGATGGGAACATGTAAAAAGAAGATAAAAGCCAGCTAAATGGGCTCCAATGGCCAAATCTAGAGCATGTGAATATCAAAATAATTACAGTAACAGAGTATAACTCATTGAATAAAACAGGAAATAAATTAATGCACTGAAAATCTGACGAGAAATTGAGTACTTACAGAGTTTCAAAGCACCTCCCCCAAAACATGTACTAAATACAAAGGAAATGGAGTAATAAATTCACAGTGGAGAAGCTTAAGAGTCGCTACCTTGAGCAAGTGATCAAAGTGAACATGACTAGTAATGGGACAAAGGAATTGTGCACCCCTGATGGGAAGCAGCATCACTTCCTGCCCAAGACACATAACTTGAATCTAATCATGAGAAAACATCAGACAAACCCAAACAGAGCGGCATTCTACCAAAATAAAAACCACTGGTCTGTAATAATTTTTAAAGGTCCAGGTCACGAAGGTCAAGGTAAGACTGAGAAATTATCCCAGAATGAAGGAGACCAAAGAGACATGACAATTAAGTCTAAGGCCTGATTCTAAACTAGATCCTTTGCTATAAAAGACAGTATTGTGGGAATTCCCTGGCGGTCCGGTGGTTAGGACTCCGAGCTTCCACTGCAGGGGGCCCGGGTTCCATTCCTGGTCGGGGAACTAGGATCCCGCGTGCTGCGCAGCCGCAAATAAATAAATGAATAAATAAATGCCAAAAAAGAAAAAAACAGACAGTGTTGGGACGGCTGGTGAAACCCAAACAGGATCTGAGGCTGGGAGGGTGGCGACGTATCCACGTCAACATCCCAGGCATACTATGGCGGTGTGGGAGAGAGTCCTCCATGTTAAGAACTACCCCCCAAACGCATCCAAGGATGCCAAGGCACGTGGTGGACAGCTCACTGAAGTGCTCTGCTCTGCGCTGTGCCTCCAGCTTCAGCACGAAGTCCGCCACTGCTAAACGGGGAAGGGGTGCCCACTCACCGTTTCAGGGTCTTCCAGGGGCCCCTCCAGCTCTGCGTGCGTCACGATGCTGTGCCCTCTGCAGGCTCGCCACAGCGTTTTCCCGAATGCTTCAGCTTTCCCTTGGTTAATGAGGCCAGACACAAATCTGTGAGACACCAAAGGCTGTGGTCCAGTAAGCGCAATGAGGATTACCAAACCGCATGAAGAGGGCGGCGAAGCCCTTCACGCCTGCCCAAGTGCTGGCGATATCCTCAAAGCCCTCCAACTGCAAAATATCTGAAATGCTGCATAAAATATTTTTGAAACGTCCTCTTCGATGTAGACCTGAGCCCATAATTTCAAGAAATTCTTGGACTCCAAAAATAAAACAGGACCTCGTAGCTGTGCCCTGATGTATTATACTGACCCAGTATCTTAAGGCCTTGGGTTTCAATGCCAGCAAGGGAGACAGGAGATGGGCTCTGGGTCGATATCAGGTGAAGAGATGGAACTGAACCCCCAATCCCCACAAAGTTGGGACTCTTGCCCCCCAACAAAGGGCTACACCTTAAGTGAATGGGTGGACTAGAAAAAAATCCACCTTGCAAAGGAGCCTACAAGCAAACTTGTTTATTTCGGCTTTGGTTTTGGAGAGAAGGGGAAGAGTGTCACTTGAGGACTTACAACCACATGTTAGGATGCATCAGGCAGAGAGAAAACAAACAGAAAAACAAAGAAACTCAAGCTGGGAAATTAACGTAAAATGATTCCAGGTAGGTAGAGTGCTCCCAAGTACCTGACATACATAAAAATAAGTTCTCTCTGAAAGAATACAGCCTCAAACTAAACATCACTGAATTCCTACACATAAGGAATAGAGGAACAGTTCATAATCAAAAGAAATCACAAATCACATGAGGAAATAAGTTACCATTAGTTCAAGTAAACAGAGAGAGTGAACAGTAGAAAGACACCCTTAAAATACGATTAATAAATTAACCAACTCAGTTTAGCCCCTATGTTTCCACCAAACGAAACAGGACTTGACGCTTCAATGACCAATTATTTTAGGCTATGGAGTAACAAAGAATGGCAAAACTGGCATAAATTCCTTCTTTCCACCTCATTATACCGAAAGAAGAAATTCCCATCGTATTTAGCTAAAAAGTCAATACAGCTGAGTGATTCAACTCAACAAATACAGGAGTACAGTGTTTTCTTAAACAAATATTCACTTTCTTTCATTCCACCACAGGCTTTCAGATGGTGGCCGTGCTTCCACTCAACACAGCTCGTCTCCCACTGACACGAAGGACAGTGTAAAGCTCGACCCGCCAGTTGTCACTTACCCCAGTTTTGCTCCCAGCCTCTGCATACAGCTGTAGTCCAACAAAGAATCGTTCTCCAAGGGAGGGAATTCTTCGTAAGTGGGTTCAAACTACAAAGAGATATGAAACCAAGTGTGTCTCACTGAAAGTGACACTTTAATTCTCAAGTCGTGTTTCCAAACAAGTTTGCAGGGCATGGGAACTCAGATCTGGGTGCCAAGGCCCCAAGGTAACTCAGACACGTAACTCAGCTCTGATAGATAAGGAGCATAACTTCCCTGTCCCTTATTTGTAAGCTAGCTGAAGACATTTACTTAAAAGTATAGTTATAATTTATGTCATTGCCTTAATCCAAAACAGAGTAACTGTATCAGAGGTCACCGCTACAGGAAGTGAAACAAAGTCCATAAGGGACATACTTCTCCCCTCTCTGATACTCAGCTGAGTGCTGTACTACTGCATAGGCTGTTCTTTATTCCCATAGAGATTTTTTTTTTAATTCCATTACTCTCAGCAATTTGAGAAGGAAAAAAAAACAAACTAGATTTTAGAGTTTGACTTCCAGTGTTCAATTTTTTCTCATGATCATAAGATTTTTTCAACTGCAAACGAAAGCATTTCATGAATAGGAAGTGGTTATGTTTAAAACCAAACAACAAAGAAGAGGCTTAAAGCTTCTTTTAATGTCATATAATCCAATTGAAAGATAAAGGTAAGATCAAAATGTATCTCATTTTTTTAAAATGTATCTCTTTTTTTTTTTTTTTTTTTTTTAATTTTTAGCTGCGTTGGGTCTTCATTGCTGTGCGCAGGCTTTCTCTAGTTGCGGCGGGCGGGGGCTATTCCTTGTTGAGTAAGGAGTATCTTTTCCAATGAGGAAGTCCCTCTATCTCTTTTAAAAAGCAACACCTCTACAGGAGTTGATAACAAAACCCGAAACTTTACGGGAATGAGAATTTTATAAAAGAAATATACTTCTGGGACTTCCCTGGTGGCCCAGTGGTGAAGACTCCACGCTTCCACTACAGGGGGCACGGGTTTGATCCCTGGTCAGGGAACTAAGAACCTGCGTGCCGCGTGGCGCAACCAAAAGAAAGAAAGGAAGAAATGCACTTCCTCCCGAGCATCGCCAGCACCTGCACGTCGCGCCTGACGAAGGCCTTGCTCACTCGCAGCACGTGGGTGTACTCGGTCAGCTCCAGAAGGTTCTTCCTCAGCCTCTCCTTGTTCTTCGTGACCTCCCTCAGCTCAGCCTCCAGCTTCTGCAACTGCTCCTGAAATGAAACGGCAGCAGGGTTAGTTCCAAGTCTGGTTCTAATACGCTTTTCACAGTACCCCAGAACTAGTAGAGGTTTTAAAAAGCCATAATGTATGAGAGTTTGATAGGGATATGAAAACAGCCACAGGTTTTTTGTTTTTTTTTTTTTTTTGCGGTATGCGGGTCTCTCACTGTTGTGGCCTCTCCCGTTGCGGAGCACAGACTCCGGACGCGCGGGTTCAGCAACTGTGGCTCACGGACCCAGCCACTCCGCAGCATGTGGGATCTTCCCGGACCGGGGCACGAACCCGTGTCCCCTGCATTGGCAGGCGGACTCTCAACCACTGCGCCACCAGGGAAGCCCCACGCACAGGTTTTTAAAGTCCATCATCTGCTGCTTCATATTAATTCAGGTACCTGTGATGGCAAGCACGCAGATGCCGTGATGACTATGAGTGCCCTACGGCTGGACCCAATCTCTAATCGCAGGTCCTGTCATTTCTTCTGGTTTCCCTCCATCTGCTTATCCATTACCAATACACCAAAGAGTTTTCCTTTTTCAAGACTACATTTCCTTTTATTCGCAACACAGAAAAATTTTAGGTAATCTTTCCCAAACATATTATTCCTGGTCTCTAGCTTAAGAGTTTCTATGCAGCTTCACTTAACACAATTAATTAAGCATAAAGATACTTGAGAACAAATCTTCTTTAACAATTAGTTATATACCAAGCATCCTTAACAATCCTTAAGTATTAAAATGATAGAAGCAGAAATCTGTAAAACAACCCACGGTATTCAGACAAATCACCTGACACGCTACATTCAGTACTTGTGTTCTGCCTTATATAGACGATAAGCAGCCGGTAATCACTACATGTGTAATTACATCAAAAGCAACACACCAGACAGGCCAAACCAGATGACTGCTCTCATCTGACTGTACAGTTCTCTCTAGAGTCCATTCATACACCAACTGTTAAATGACATCCTCCCAGAAAAACAAACAGAGCAGCCAGCAATGGAACGGTCCTAATTATACAGTACCAATTGTTTTAGAAGAGCTGTGAAGGGCTCTAGTCTATTTCCCAGTGTGATGAATTATCAGATGACTAGAGCAAAACCTCAGGAGATAATTCATGGGGGGAAAGGGGGGATGCTAATGTACAAGCCTGTGCTCTCACGGTGGTGGGGGACTCCAGAAGAAGGAATCTCATTTGCTGCCCCTGGGGAACCACCTGGCACCTTCACACGAGCTTCTGAAAGTTAGAGGGGGAAGGGTCAGGGTGAACTGGGGAGAATGCGAAGGGCACAGGCCTGAAGCCTCCATGACTTGCAGCAGGAGAGGCTTGCTAAGGCCTGCACAGGCCCGGAGGTCACATCACATGAGCCCAGATCTCACAACCTAACTCTTGTTAGTCTCTGTTCCATACCACCTGTCTTACATTTTTTTTTTCTAATATATATATTTTTTTAATTTATTGTTATTTTTGGCTGCGTTGGGTCTTCACTGCTGCGCACGGGCTTTCTCTAGTTGCAGCGAGCGGGGGCTACTCTTCGTTGCTGTGCGCAGGCTTCTCATGGTGGTTTCCCTTGTTGTGCAGCACAAGCCCTAGGCGCGCGGGCTTCAGTAGCTGTGGCTCGGAGGCTCTAGAGCACAGGCTCAGTAGTTGTGGCACACGGGCTCTACAGCGCAGGCTCAGTAGTTGTGGCGCAGGGCTTAGTTGCTCCACAGCATGTGGGATCTTCCCGGACCAGGGCTTGAACCCGTGTCCCCTGCATTGGCAGGTGGATTCTTAACCACTGCACCACCAGGGAAGCCCTGTCTTACATTTTAAAAGAAAACCGAATTCCAGTTAAAATTTATCACATATAACCTGTCACTGAGAATTAACCATAATACGGTCTTTTGCTTTTCATTCCACGGTTTTGAGAAGAAAGGCAGAAAAGCACAAGACAATATAAAGTAAGTGAATAAGCAGTCTCTGAGGTTAGTGACCTAAAACTGCTTCTTCAGAAACCAGTTACCTGCATTTCAAGCACTTGTTTCAGGGGTGGTGCAGGAGGACTGGTCTCTCCCTCAGGGAGGGGAATATCAGCTCTATTAATTTCCTGCACCAAATATGCTGTGGAAATAAAAGTTAAACAAATTAGACTCAAAAACTTACTACAGCACATTTCAGTGAGAACATTTTACATCCCAACCTTTCCCAGGTCATCTAAAAACTAATGTCTAAATGCATAAAATCTTGCCTGTCCCAACTGACTGACAGGATGCCTTTTGCAGCCTTGTTTCCAAAGATCTGCAAAACAATGCTGCCTAGAGAGATCAGCGTGCAGTGACAAAACAAACAGTAACCTGGATACACATTTTCTGAAATTCCCCACGTCCTTCATTTCTAAAACTCTAGTTAAAGAACTTTGGAGTCACAGTTGCCTCTGCACCTGTATAGGAAGCAGAAGGTTAAGGACACACTTGGAAGTGCAGGAATAATCCAATGATGGACCTATAATCGTCCCCACCAGAGACGTCAGTGCAACCTCCCTGCAGACACCATTAGGAGGAAATACACATCCATCAGGAAAAACACATCCTCTATCAGTCTCCTCTATAAGGAGGAGACCACAGGACAGAAAGTCAGGTTCTCCTGAGTCCCCAGTTAGCCGTGATGTTTTAACTTAGAGCAACTTACACTGCCTTCTCTACTTACATTAAAAACTAGATTCATGAAACTAATAATGAACCAGCCAAAAAAAACTTAATTTCTTTAGTTTACATTTTCAATTCCATGAAGCGTTCTTTTCCTTAGGATAAAAGTCATAATACCTGGTAAAGTCATTACCAGATATAATATTTTGGAGAAATGTTAACTAGTTATTTTATTAGAAAGAGAAAGAAAAAGAGAAAGAAAGAAAGGAAGGAAGGAAGAAAGGGAGAAAGGGAAGGAGGAAGGGAGAAGGGAGGAAGAAAAGCGATGATGTCTTACCCATAAGATAGCAAAGGAAGCACTGGGTTTAACAGCTTTCTGGAAATGGATGTAAATTTTTTTAACCTATTTTTTATACCTAAATTTACTTGAGAGTTCATTTTCTTTTTAAGTCTGCATTCTTTTTGAAATAGTCTAAGCTACAGGAAGTCCTGGACAAGTCTAATGTGTTGTCACTCCTGCCCCGCCTTTGAAAACTCATTCCAAATATACGACCTGTCCAATGACTTATATATATGGCAAGGATGGGGATGTGGTATCACCCTACCCTACATGATCCACACAAATAACTGGGACCTCAAACAATATGCAGACGACTAGACTTCAGATGACTAACAGGTTTCTTTCGATCTTAAAAATCCCCAATTAAAAAATATAAAATCCACAATAATTAACTGCTATTAGAAATCATTCCAAAAGTCATCTTCTCTCCCCTCCTCAACACTCTCACTTCCAGGTTTTTCTGTTCATCCCTCTAAAAACAAATTTGGTACTTTAGACAATTACTGGCATCGTTCCCCCCTCTCTATTTCAGTCAGAATTTCAAGGTTTGAATTGATAAAGACTATTTTATTTTAGGCTAAGATTTAGTTAAAGGTTTTACGGCTGAGTTTTAATGGTTAACAGTCAGAGAACGCTGATCTCTGCAAAGGAAGCCCTGAAAAAAAGGAAATTATAACCAATGTATCTGCCATTTCCTACCTCCCCTGTTCTCTGATATAATTTTAAGTAATCTATTAATGTGTATACAATGTTTTTAAGTTATAATAGATTACAAGGGATTGGTAAATAAATTATAGCACATTAATACCATAAAATACTATGCAACCATTATAAACAATGATGAGTCAATCTGTTTATTGACATGAAAAGATGTTAAAGTACCATCAAATGAGAAACAAAGCTAATAACAAAATAACCTGACCATTATGTATGTAAATCCTTACTTTTATAGATGAACAGTAAAAAATTATATAAACCTACATAATAGTGAATACATGAATGGTGAGAATATGGATGACTTCTTTTTTCCTTTCTACTTGTCTAGATTTTCTAATTTTTCTAAAGTGAACAAGGTTTACTTATATAACAATAATTATTTAAGTTATTAAAATAAACTTACCCAATATTCGCTCCAGTTCTTCACACCTCTTCACCTCACCAACAAATTTTCTTTGGAAAGAACTTACATTCTGGTTCAGCTGAGAAAAAGATGAAAATTTTGCTTTGAATTTTCTACAATTTAAAAATAAACTTGATTTTATAAATAAAATATGATAGTCAAGGGTTTGGGGGGAAGCACATCCTTGTATACTACTGAATAGGAGTATAAACTGACACACCTTTTCTGGAAAGCGATTTGGCAACTGTCACCAAAAAAAAAAGCCTGAAAAGTATCCTCTGGCCCAGAAATACCCCCTGAAGAAATTCAACCTAAAGGAACAAACTATGGATACGGACCAAAATGTATCTAAAAGAGCATCCACCTCAGGGATAGAGAAAAAATGCGTAACAGTGGAAAACTGGTTAAAGAAATCACAGTCTACATCCACACTGGGGAACACTACTCAGCAGTAAAAAGGAACAAACTGACAAAACAACAGCACAGAGGATGTTCAGAAACATGATGTAAATGAAAGACACAGAAGACCACATATTGTGTGACTCCATTTCTATGAAATGTCCAAGAAAGGAAAACCTAGAGGCAGAAAGTAGGTTAGTGATTGCCTGGGTCTTGGGGTAGGGAGGGGGATGACCTGTAAATGAGCATAAGGGACCTTATTGGGATGACGTGACGGCCTAAAACTGGATTGTGGCAATGGACGTGCTACTCAGAAAATTTTCTAAAAACCAATGAATTGTACACTTGAAATGGGAGAATTTTATGATATACATCAATAAAGTTGGATAAAAATTATGGTTCGGTAATATAACTGATTACTATGCACTTATTAAAAAGTATGTTTTAAATGATGAGGTATTTGATTATATTAAGAAATTATTATTAAAATTTTTAGGTATGATAATGGTATTGTGGTTATGATTTTTTTAGGGTCCTTACCTTTTAGAGATACTTATTGAAATATTTATGAGTGAAATTATACAACTGGGATTTGCTTCAAAATGATCTTGTCTGATGGGTGGGGTTTTGGGGGGTTTTTTTGGACCACACGGCTTTTGAGATCTTAGTTCCCCAACCAGGGATCAAACCCGGACCCAGCAGTGAAAGCGCCGAGTCCTAACCACTGGACCGCCAGGGAAGTCCCACCATTGGTTTATAATATGGGTCCACAGTTCACTGTTCCCATATACTCTCCCTTTTACTTAACATCTTATCAGGACTTCCCTGGTGGTGCAGTGGTTAAGAATCCTCCTGCCAATGCAGGGGACACAGGTTTGAGCCCTGGTCCGGCAAGATCCCGCATGCAGCGGAGCAACTAAACCCACGAGCCACAACTACTGAGCCTGCATTCTAGAGCCCACGAGCCACAACTACTGAGCCCCTGTGCCACAACTACTGAAGCCCGCGCACCTAGAGCCCGTGCTCCGCAACAAGAGAAGCCACCGTGATAAGAAGCCCGCACACCGCAACAAAGAGTAGCCCCTGCTCGCCACAACTAGAGAAAGCCCGTGCGCAGCAACGAAGACCCAACACAGCCAAAAATAAATAAATTTATTAAAACAAAAACATCTTACCATATAAAGCTTAAAACCATAAAAAAATTGTAAAACAATATTTAATAAAATGAGGAAATTAGTCATGCATGATTTGTGTGTGAAAAAAGACTAAAGATATTATCAGTGTGGCTCCAATTATCTAAAAATACCTATGTACATACATTTTAAAATATTACTAGAGGGATTCCCTGGTGGCGCAGTGATTAAGAATCCGCCTGCCAATGCAGGGGACACGGGTTCAAGCCCCGGTCCGGGAAGATCCCACATGCTGCGGAGCAACTAAGCCCGTGCGCCACAACTACTGAGCCTGTGCCCTAGAGCCTCCGAGCCACAGCTACTGAAGCCTGCGCGCCTAGAGCCCATGCTCCGCAACAAGAGAAGCCACCGCAATGAGAAACCCGCGCAGAGCAACAAAGACCCAACGCAGCCAAAAATAAATAAATTTATTTTTAAAAATTAATAATAATATTAGAAAAATAATGTTTGATTGGACAATATGAACCAAAAAGGTAAAGTGTTTGTTTCTAGGTAATGGGATCATGGAAATTAGTATCTCATGCTTCCCAAATTTCCCACAATGGACGTATATTACTTTCACAATTTTTTAAATTACAGTAATCATTCATGTTGAAAGGCATTTGGGGCAAGAATTTTACCTTCACTCCGTGCAGCATTATACTGGGCACTCTCAAAAAGGAGAATTAGAAACAGCTTGGCATGAAGCTGCTTGAACAACCTGAGAATGTCTATCCCAAAGGCTTGGTTCTTGTTCAGTTTTTGGAAATTTTTTTTAAAGAGTTAACCAGAAGAAAAAAATTTGAATTTCACTTGTTTGTCACATTCGCATTCATTTCTGGAAGTCATATTAATCCAAAGTAGTAACCACTTTCGAGTCCTAATGATTCAGACACAATCTATCTCAATAGAACTAAGAATGAGCAGAGGAAGCTACCCATCAAAAGCTGTCTATTAATGACATGACTTCTCAGTTTCACTGTCTTTTTCATCAATATCAAACACTAACTCAAATTGGACCCTATGGTTCCACATATAGAATCTTCAGGAAGAGGCAAATTTCTGTGGCAACAACACACACGATTGGATCTGACATCCACCGTCACCATCTTACACAGTACGTTAACTGTTTTTTTCTGTTGCATGGTTTCTTTTATAAAATTTTGCTTCTATTTTCTTTTTAGGGAGGCAACAGCACCTTTAATTCCAGGCTAACGCTATAAAGTACATTTTTATTTATTTATTTATTTATTTTTGGCTGTGTTGGGTCTTTGTTGCTGTATGCAGGTTTTCTCTAGTTGCCGCGAGCGGGGGCTACTCTCTGTTGCGGTGCGCGGGCTTCCCATCGCGGTGGCTTCTCTTGTTGCGGAGCACAGGCTCTAGGCGCGCGGGCTTCAGTATTGCAGCACGCGGGCTCAGTAGTTGTTGCTCGCAGGCTCTAGAGCGCAGGCTCAGTAGTTGTGGCGCACGGGCTTAGTTGCTCCGCGGCATGTGGGATCTTCCCAGACCACGGATCGAACCTGTGCCCCCTGCACTGGCAGGCGGATTCTCATCCACTGCGCCACCAGGGAAGCCCTATGAAGTACATTTTAATGCAGATTCGTTTTAACACTAACATTTAACCTAGAAAAACCAGCAGAGGCTGCCTGGTGCTGTTGTGACTGGTATGCACGCCACCCATCTTCCCACTCCAGCAGCTAATGGACAAAAGGTGAACGCTGTCCTCAAATTCCAGACCCTTAGAAAAGAGAGATGGACTTGCCCTTCACTGAGTCCTACTGGTGAGTTGAATAACCTTTCTTTTCCAGGTCTTCTCTTTGGCTGTCACTACAGAAACCCTTGCCCTGCCTCCTCTCCCTTAGAAGGATCACTAAAAGGAAAGGCGGAAACTCTCCAGCCTGTGCAAATCAGAAAAGACGGACGTCAGGGATCCCACCTGGTGAGCGCAAAGTCAGGAAGAAATTCCAGAAGAGCAGAAGTGTCAGGTGACAGAGCTTTCTGCACTAGCACCGGTGCTGCTTGACAGTCATCCCAAAGACAGACAGACAGACACACACACACACACCCCTGAGCTCCGAAAACCTAGCATCACACAAAGAAGAGCTCATTTTAACACGGCAGCTTTATTTTACTTCTGGAAAAAGATGAACTGCACTTTCTTTTTCTTTCCCCAATTTTCAGTTTAAAAGAATCCCAAGTGTCCCCTACTACCTAATGTAATGGCACTCAATGAAACTTGCACCTTTGCGGTAATTAGGGTGTTTGTTCAAACCTCTCAGATTTAAGCTTGATTTAAGCCTCTTGGCCTGAGTACTAACAGGATGGAAGAAATCTACCTGTTATAAAGAAGGAAGCCCATTTCTCTCACAACTGTTTCCTGAATCTTTCGGGTGCTACGAAGTCACAGCTCAGCACAGCAGCACCTGCCAGCGAAGTGGGCACCGCGTGCTGAAGCCCAAATGGCTCCAGGAACCAGGAAGAGCTGGGCCTTCTCTGCAGCCTCACCTCCCACTCAGGAGTTTCTCTCTGACCTGGCAGTTGCCTTGTGAGGCCAACCCAGGGATCAACGACACCAGATCTTAGGTACGGGTGGTTCCCTCTTGAAACTAAGGAGCCCTCAGAAAGACGAAGGGAAACCAGAGGAGATGAAAGCTGGGTCCCAGGAAATAAAATGTTCATCCAAGTGAATTCCAGTTCAATTAGCAAAGGTCCTGCTTCATAATCTCCCTTTCACACTGCTCTTTTCCTTCAGGGCACTTATCACAGTTCATAATCAGTGTGTCTCTCCTACATTGTGAGCAACAAAAACACAGGGACTTTGTCCACCCTGCTCACCCCTGAGTCCCCAGCACCAAACTCAGTGTCTGCGACAGAGCAAGCACTCAATGAAAGCTTGTTCATTCATTCCACAAAGGCATACTAGTGTCCACAAAGTCAGGGACTGTACTCAGGAATCAGGAATAAACAGGGCAGGCAAGGCCATTACCCCACACCCCGGGGGGGCTGACAGTCCACGGTGGAGACAAACAATAAATAAACAGATATATAAACAAGGGTTTATTACTACTTGCTGGGAAGACAGGTCTCATTCAACAAATTCTGACTGCACTCCAACTCCTTCCTAGGCAGTGCTGTGTACATCATCAGGTATCGGTGACCAAAAACGACAAAAATCCCGCCCCTCAGGAGCTTACGCCAAATTCATTCCCAGTTCAGGCTCCTGGCTCTTCCAGTTCCCTCCACCTGGGACCTTGTTCCCCCACATCTTCCCAGCGCCGGCTCCTGCCCATTCAGGTCTCAGCCCAAGAACACTTCCTCAGAGAGACCTCTCTGACCACCCCCAACTGAGGCACTATCTCATCCCCCCGTTTTATTTTCTGTATAGCAAACATATTCCTGTTTACGTATTCATTTGCTTAATATTTCTCACGTTCCCCCTGCCCCGTAAGTTCCAGAAGGGCTCCAAGAGGCCTTATCAGATTTGTTCTCCCGCTTAGCCCAGTGCCTGGCCCAGAGTCGGTGCTCCGAAGCATCAGATGGCACGACCCGAGTGGACGAAGACGACGCGGAGCGTTCCTAACTAACCCGGCCTGGGCGGCCGCGGACCAAACATTCGGCGACCCTCGGCTCGGGCCCCGCTCTGCGGAAGTTCTGGCCGGAAAGTGGACCTCAGCTTCCCCGTATGGTAAATGGGCGCCCAGGCGCCCACGGAAAGGAGGCCCGAGCGAAAGCCTCGATGCGGGAGTTCCGCGGGCAGGTGCGGCCCGCATCTCCCGGGCGACACTCACGTCTCGAAACTGGACCAGGCCCTTCTCGCCCAGGGCGCTGAGGCACTCGTAGGCCGTGCCGGACTGCAAGAAGAGCTGCGCCAGGCACATGGTCTCGCTCCGGAACAGGGACCCCATGGCTGGCCGGCCCGCGCCCCCGCGGGGCCCGAAGGGCGGCAACGGCTCCGGGCCGCGCGGGCCCGCACGGTCAGCTGGGGCGGCCCGGAGCTCGGGCTTCTCCTGCGGCCTGGCCGTAGCCCCGCACCATGGGACTCCGGTCTGCACCAACCAGCCCCGGTCCCGCCGCCGCGGACGCCGCTCCAGGCGCAGCCAGAGCCGCCCTCGAGGCCCCGCCCCCTGGCTACAGCCGGTTCCGGTTCCGCCCCCCCCCCCCTCCGCGCTCTTGCCCCCACCACCACCACCCACCCCGCCGGCCGAGCAATGGCGCCCGGAGTTGCGGACGACGGCAGCGCAGGCTGCGGGGCCAAACGGCGCAAACCCGGCGGCATCGCGGGGGGTCACGGAACCTGTCCGGACTCCGACCAAAAGCTGCCACTCGCTCCGCTGTTCACAGCTTTTTAAAAGGAGTTTTACTGAGTTTACGTGCCATAAAGTTCACCGGACTAGAGTATACAATTTTGTGATATTTAGTAAAGTTACAAAGTTGTGCAGCCATCGTCACGATCAATTTTAGAATATTTCCATCAACCCCAGAAGGATTCCTCCTGCTCGGCTGCAGTCAATCCCCTTCCCGTCCCCAAGCTCCGGGCAATCGCTAAACAACTTCTTCTCCATAGATCTGCCTGTTAGGATATTTCCTATCAACAGAATTACACCCTGTGCGGTGTTTGCAGCTAGCTCCAGCCGCTGGCTTTTCTCTGGGGTCCTGGCCTGTGTGCGGACCAGAAAGCAGGGTCTGATGCCAGGCTGCTCTTGCCTTATACGCTCCTGCACACAGCAGCTACAGAGATCTCTGGCAGGACGAAAATGGCATGTGAACCTACTGAAAATCCTCTGGCTTCTCCCACCGCGTTCGGAGTAAAATCCAAACTTTTCACTACGGCCAGCAAGACCCCAGCGGGTCTGGCCTCTGATTTCTACAAGCCCTGGTCTCCACCTGCCTGCCCTGGGCTCCCTTTGCTCCCCTACTCCTTCTTTCTTTCTCTTTCCAGGTGGGTGCACTTGAACTTGCTGACCCTTCCCCTGTCTCTGCCTAGAATACCCTTCTCCCAGACCTCAAAATTAGCTCCTACAAGTCTCAGCTCAAATGTCCCTGCCTCTGAGGGGCTGTTCCTGACCAGTAGCGGGAGTAGCCCTACCACCCCACTCCACCACAGTCCTGTTTTATTTTCTTCATAGCACCTACCACTGTCTGACATTATCTTCCTTTATTGCGGGTTTTCTCCCACTGGAAATGTAAACTCTGGACAAAACAAGTTGCCTGCCATTTCAGTAAACAGAGGATGTTGCAGCCATCAAGCCCTCAGCCACTGCAGCTGCCCCCAGTCGTTCACCCTGCGGGGATTCAGAATGGAGAGAAACAGGATACTGACCCTACATAGTTAAGATGCATGTCAAAGGAAAAATTTCCATGACCCCAGACTCTTGCATCTTCCCATACATAGAAAAGCACTAAAATCCTTAATTTGTGATGACTGTTTTTTTATGATTAGCAGTAATCTTTTGACGTTCAACTACTTGTTTTTTTTTAAACAGAAACTCCTGGCTCTTCCTTTACCTCTTCCAAACAGCTCCTCAGCTGAGAGGCTGCCTTCCAGAGCTGTAGTCCTCAGTAAGATCCCCGAATAAAACAGAATTCTCGGGACTTCCCTGGTGGCGCAGTGGTTGCGAGTCCACCTGCCGATGCAGGGGACACGGGCTCGTGCCCCGATCCGGGAAGATCCCACATGCCGTGGAGCGGCTGGGCCCGTGAGCCATGGCCGCTAAGCCTGCGCGTCCGAAGCCTGTGCCTGCAACCGGACAGGCCACAACAGTGAGAGAGGCCCGCGTACGGCAAAAAAAATAAAATAAAACTCTCAACTTTCAGATTGTAGGTTTTTTTGTTTTTTTTCAGTCAACAGCTCCACTGGACGAGGGGCACTGTCTTGGTATCTCCAGTGCCCAGCACAGTAGCCACTCAATAAATACTTCCCAAATGCATATATGAATGTATAAGCTTAGAAAAGGCAAAACCATATAGTATGCTCCCCCCACCTCCACCCCGTTCTACTGCCAGAGTTTTTCCCTTCTTGCGTACAAAATCACCCTAACAAAGCCCACAAAATCAGGCTAAATTACCTGTCATTTGGAAATTTTAAGTTAACTTTCCAGAGCTAGTTATACTAACTGCCATAGAAAGACTTTCTGAATCTCTGCAATGAGTCAGTTGGGTATTTCGTTTTCTTTGACAAAAAAAGACAATTTCAACTCCTAGTGGGTGTAATCACCTCAACCCACAGAGATCCACATCAAAGAAAGAGGCAGAGGGGGGAGAAATCCAGTGTTTCCACGGTGCGATACAAACAGTGGTACTTGGGGGGAGGGATTTCTTATGTCATTTGTTACATGTTTAATATGAATTAGGAAAAAATAGAACTAGATTTGTAGATTTAGAGGGGAAGGAAGATTTGAAACTCCTCTGGGCAAGAATGCTGAGCGAAGATGCAACAGCCAGGAATTCCCTAGAGGTCCAGTGGTTGGGAATCTGCACTTTCACTGCCGAGGGCCTGGGTTCAATCCCTTGTTGGGGAACTAGGATCCCACAAGCCGCACGGTGCGGCCCCGAGAAAAACAAACAAAATGCAACAACACAACGTAGGTAGCATCGGGATGTCAGGAGGCACTCAAAATTCAATCAAGCAGAGTGAGTGGGAAGAGACCCGCTTTTCAAAATTCAGTTTATCCACGGTGCACAAAGTCCATGTGAAACGATGACTACGTTTATCTGGCCCACAAAGAAACCTCACTGGACGTGGCCGTGTGGCCGCTCTTGGGCTGTGGTGGGAGACGTCCGTTCTGCTTCCCTGCTTCCCTCCCCCCCGCTGCCTCGTGCTGTCTGTCCCCCAGGGGGCCCCAAGAGGAATTTCTCTCAACTAGGAAAAACTGTCCTTCCTTGAAAGCCAGCTTGTTTTTTAATCGATGGGCCCCATGATTCCTATAGCTAATCATATTTTGGTTTTTTGGCAAACTGAACATTACATGAGGGACCTGCCTTTGCTAAATGCAAGGTCTTTGGCGTACTGTCTCGGGGGCTTGTGTTCTCTCCTAGTTCTGTTTACTTACCTAGTCATGTCCCCCTCCTGCAGCCACCCCCCATCTTGCCTCATCCATTTTCTTAGACTTTTGCACTAATATACACTTTTAAAGGCTTTAATGCATTCTTAATCCTGTCTTTGGAACAGTGGGAACTAACCGGATCAACATAAATATATTAAAAATTAAAAGACTGACTCTCTATGGTGCAAATAACATTTGGACCAAAACTCCTATGACTTTCATCATTTGTGAAAAAACTAAAGTTCCTAATAACGTTTATTGACTCGGTTGACCCTCTCCTGCATTTTGCTCAGTCTGGTATAGCGGTGAGGACGCCCGTTCTGCATTGCTTTGAACGTCTGGCTAGCTGTATATGTGAAGTAAATTTGCAGAGCACCTAACAAAATCTTCTATAAAAATAAAACATTTATTAAGATTTTATAGAGAGGCACACGGGAGGACAACAAACCCCTGAAGTAAAAGCTGATGATCTGTAAGAGGTCAGATGGTAGCTGAATTCCACGCTTTGCATATTCCAGTCCAGGGGTTACTGAGGAACACCGCTAATGTGATGAAGGATGCCAACAGTAAGCTCTTGGCAACACACTGAGAATAAGGTTCCCCTGCAAGGCAATGAATCAAATTAAGCAACGTTCCTATTTCTTAACTTTTTGGGTAATTATTTAGGTAGAAGTAAGCCAAAGCATAAATAGTGATCCTTTCTAAGTGGCAACATGATCAGTAAATGTTTTCTTTTTAAAGCTTTGCTATATGTTTTAAGTTTTCTGTGACATTTACACTTTTTTTAAAGTTTTTTAATTGATACAACACAATGATAACCATTTCAGAAATGTTCTTTACCTTACCTTGATAATACTGGGTCAGCGGATATAGAAGTTGCGGCCAACAAACCTCATTTCTGTTACAGTTGTACTCTGTAAAATTGATCTGGAATCTACAAAACATTTTAGGAAGTTACAGTAGCTACAGCAAAGCACATGCATTTGATGAGAAGCATCAAAACCTAATTAAAGAAATAAACTTCTTACTTTGGAACATATATTTTTCTGCTTCTTACTAATGTCACTTAGGTCAGCAACTGTATTACCTTGTGAGTGGACGGGGTAACTGTGCAGGTATCTTAATAAACTGGACAGATGCACTGATGGGGAAAAGGTTGACCTCATCCTCACAAGTCAGCCCACACTGGAACTGCCAGGTCACCGAGGAGAACCTGGGAGGGAAAGGTTAAGCAGACAACAAAGCCACCGCTCGTTTCCGGTCTGTTAAGAACATCGGGGACTTCCCTGGTGGTCCAGTGGTTAAGACTTTGCCTTCCAATACAGGGGGTGTGGGTTCGATCCCTGGTCGGGAAGCTAAGATCCCACTTGCCTTGCAGCCAAAAAACCAAAACATAAAACAGAAGCAATACTGTAACAAATTCAATAAAGATTTAAAAAAGAAAAAGAACTTCAGGTAACTGACAACAACAATATGAGCTGAGATTCTCCTAAAGAAGTTTCCCATATCCTGCTGGTGCTATTTTTCCCCCTTTGTATTATATAAATTTTCAAACGCACAAACAAGCAGAGACAGAGGTATAATGAACCCTCATGGCCCTATCACAGGCTGCAAGAGCTGCCAGCATTTTGCCAATTCTGTTTCATGTCTCCTCCCCCCTCAACTCATTTCATACTGGTGCTTTTAAAATTCATTTGTTTTATCACTTGTTTGTCTCAAACAATATTATAATAATAGTAATAACAACAACAATAATAACAACAGTAGCAGCTAATGATTTTTAAAGGCTTTCCATGTTATTTCTGCCTACCCAGCATGCCTTTGCCTTTCTTCTGGTAATTGCACCCCAGTTTTCCCTGGCGGAACTACCCCTCCCCACTCTCAGTTGAGTGGACAAGAAGGGACCCACCTGAACCTAGGGATGTGCCCATAACCTGCGCCTGGCCAATCAGAGCTATGCCCCTGGCCATAGTAATTGGTTCAGAAAGGAGCACATGACCTAAACTGGACCAATAAAAGTCTTCCCAGAACATTTTTGAGAAAGATGGGGAAAGGAGGCACCCTCCATCCATTGGACTTGCTAAACTGGAAGAGCTTTTTTTTCCCTAACCACTAAATCTCTAGGGAATTCCCTGGATTTGCTAAACTGATATAAGCCTGGATTTGCTGGTGTTCATCTTTGCCAGCTCTTGAGGAAACCCCCCCCCCCCCCGGAGAATGAAGCCCACCCAAAGAAAAGAGGAACCCAGAGATAAAGGGGGAAAGACCCTTGACCACATGGGAACCATGAACCATGAACTCACTGTGTATGGACTTTTCATAACTTGAACCAATAAACCCACCTTTTGCTTAAGTCAGTGTCAGTTGGGACCCTGTCACTTAAAGGTGATAGAGGTCTGACATGTAAAGGTACATCACCATTTTACAGATGAGGAAACTGCAGTTCAGAAGAGGTTGAGTAACCTGTCCAAGGTCACACAGCTCACACTGGAATAGCCATGATTTGAACCCACACATCTGCCACCAAAATCTCTAACCACTGGGCAATATTCCCTGATCAGTATGCCAATGGTATTCATGAATTTCAAAATATGCCGAGCACTAAGCAGCCCCTTACTCATCTTTGTACTCCCTGAAATACCTGGCAGACTCCCTTATACGTAGCTTTACGGATACTTGTGAGTGAGAATGAGTTTCCATTACAAACACAGTTTATCCATATTCCATTTATACATGTAATCATTTGCTAATCATTGCAATTTGTAAATAAACCAGTCAGATTCTAAATTAGCATTCCCCTGTTCTTCGGAGCGCCCTCAACTTTCCTGTCTCTAAACCCCACTTATCCCCGATATGATCACACCGTGTTTCTATGCCGAGTATCTCCTGCTGAGTCATCCCTTCTACGGCGCCAGCATCCGAGAAGAGGACGCGGATATTCAGCTGAGCGGGAACACCCAGGCAGATGCCGCTCGCGTTGCCGACAGGTGGGTCTGCACCTGCATCGGGGGCATCTGCACCTGGAGGAATGGTAAGTTGTGCATATTGGAAAGAATTATTTAATTCTTTAACAGTTTAATTATTTTTATAACAATTTATATATTTTTTTAAATAACATTTTATATATATTTTATATATATTTTAAATAACAATTTTTAAATAACAATTTAATTATTTAACAGTTTTCCTACAATGCTGTGATACTCCCAAAATGGGAAATATTATCAGACAGGAATCACAACGAATGAGGCTTTAATCTCTAACAGGCTCTAGTTACATGTCACTCTGTAACTGTGTTACCCCTGGTGTTCAAAATGTTCCCTTGGATGCTAGGTCAATCACCGGAACTTTAAAATCCCTGACCCACATAATAAAACCCTAAATCATGAATCAGTTCCCAAGCCCCTCATTGAAATCCACCCAGAGTTTTAACAGAAATACCATATACTTGCAGTAAAATGCCATGAGACTTATCCCATGCAGTCACTATTCTAGTAAAAGCTGTATAAGACATTTAAAGTCTATACTAACAACTTTAGTTACTACGGATTAAATAGTTCAAAAGCAATTTCCTGATGTGTTGCCACAGCAGTAGTACAAATGGAAGAGAATAAAACTGAGTAAGAGATTCATTTTCATTCATCTTGAAAACTGGCCCTTATGGGGGAAAAAACAGCAAGGTCAGTTACAGGATGTGGATGGCAAGTCCTATGAGACTCTGGAGGGGATTTCTTTGTTCCTTCAGGGATTTGGAAGGTTGGCAACACTGTTTCTAGTTTCCTCCTCCTTGATATATGTGTTCAACATCATTTCTCTTCTATCGACCAGGATCAGGATTGATTTTAATCTTAGACATGAAATAGAAGCTAACAGCTTCCACCTTGAAGGCAACAGAACGCCACCACCTCTGATTTCCCACCTCACCAACTCCGGTTCTCTGTCTTGAAATTTCCTACGCTTTTTACTTCTTAGATGCTTTACTGACCCCTTCCCGCCATCCCTCAGGCACTCCACGGCCCACCTGGCTGGCCTAGAGGTTCACAAGGGGTTGACAAGCCCAGACCTCTGGGTTCTGTTTCCAAATAAGGCCATAACTCTGCGCCTAGTGACTTGAGCGCAGACTGTGCTGGCAAATCGTGGCCAGCAGGACTCCCTGCCTGAGTCAGAGGGCGGTCGGGGCACCTCAAGCACACAGACATATTACGTGATCCGTGGCCACCCCACGGGGCAGGGGAGAGGCCCGCAGACCACAAAAAAAAAGGAATGCAAACTGACATGCCCTGAAAATCCTCAAACTTCATTAAGACTTCCTTTTCCAAAGACCGTTAGCTTGTAAAACAACTGGGCAATTTGAACTTCCTGTTGGCATCCTCTTTAAAAAAAAAAAAAAGCCATCATGAATAAGAGGTAAAAGACATGAAAAGCTTCCTGCCCGGAAAGCTAACCTCTAAACAAATGTCCGTTGGGCCACAGCAAAGAAAGACAACCTGTCAGGTCAGGCTGTAACACTACACCTGACGCTATGTAATCACAGCAACCAAGGTACACATTTTACACGTGTGCAGCTTTCACTTACGTATTATTTCAAGCCAGCCATCACTAAGATTGTCGTAATTGGAGTTGCCTCTCATTGCAACATGAGTCACTTGTATTAATGAATCAAGTAGTTCAACAGCATTCTCCCTACAAGAGAGGAAGACATTTCTCAGCGCATGGCCAGCAGGTCTCGTCCTGAAGTCCTTACAAAGAGTGTCCAGCGAAGTGAGAGAGTGGCATGGACTTATATATACAACCAAGTGTAAAATAGATAGCTAGTGGGAAGCAGCCGCATAACACAGGGAGATCAGCTCGGTGCTTTGTGAGACCACCTAGAGGGGTGGGATAGGGAGGGTGGGAGGCAGATGCAAGAGGGAGGGGATATGGGGATATATGTATGTGTATAGCTGGTTCCCTTTGTGATACAGCAGAAACTAGCACACCATTGTAAAGCAATTATACTCCAATAAAGATGTTAAAAAATAACAAAACAAAAACAAACAAAAAAAGAGTGTCCAGGCTGTGCTTGCTGGATGTCTAAAACAAAAAACTGCCAGGGGATCTGGCTGGGAGTCTTGCCTCTTTCGGAGGCTTTCCTGGGATGAACTTACACAGCAAGGGGAGGACACATAGAAACAATCTTTCACTTTGGCCTTAAAATGTTAGTAACTTATGTTGGTATCATGTGGTTTACAGGTTCCTTTGAGTGTCACAAAACTTGGGAGGTGGGTAGATCACATATCAAGTTACCAGGATAAATTCATGGGATAAATAGTAAAAGGAACCTAAATATTTAGTTAGAATTTTGAGCTATAAAATTAGGTGAGGGTTAAGAATTGGAACTTGGCACCTCTCTGTTCCAGTAACGTCACTGGAGGGTACAAATCTTACAAACCACAAGGGAGAGGCTCTGACTGTCCCGCACCCTGCAACCAGGAGCCGCCGTGGGTGACGTATACCCACAGTTTTTCTTCCCTTCACAATGTGCCCCCACCTTTTCCCTGCTCCCCAAAGAACTGCACCACTTGGGATAGGAGATACCACTTCACACCTGCTAGGACGGCTATTATTCAAAAAATGGAAAATAACAAGTGTTGGCGAGGGGGCCTTCCCTGGCAGTCCAGTGGTTAGGGCTCCATGCTTCCACTGCCGGGGGCACGGGTTCGATCCCTGGTCGGGGAACTAAGATGCCACATGCCGAGTGGCACGGCCAAAAAAAACAACTGTTGGCGAGGATGTGGAGAAATTGGAACCCTTTTATGTTGTTGGTGAGACTGTAAAATGGTACAACCACTGTGGAAAACAATATGGCGGTTCCTCAAAAAAATTAAACGTGGAATTACCATATGATCCAGCCATTCCATTCCTGCATATATGCCCAAAAGAACTGAAAACAGGTATTCAAACAAAAACTGATACATGAATGTTCAAAGCACTATTCACGACAGCCAAAAGGTGGCAATACCCCAAATATCCATCAACTAACGAACGGATAAACAAAATGTAGTATATCCATACAATGGAATAAAATTCAGCCATGAACAAGAACGACGTATTGACACATGCTACAACATGCATGAACCTCAAAAACAGGATGCTAAGTGACAGAAGCCAGACATAAAAAGTCACATAGTGTATGATTCCATTTACATGAAATATTCAGAGTAGGTGAATCCAGAGAGACAGAATGCAGATTGCCTGTTGCCAGAGCGGAGGGGAGGGAGGAATCGGGAGTGACTACTAAAAGGTACAGGTTTCATTTTGCAGAGACGGAAGTGCTCTGGAACTAAACAGAGGTGGTGGTTGCACCACATTATGAATGTACTAAATGCCACTGAACTGTTCACTTTAAAATGATTATGTTGTTTGAATTTTACCTCCATTTAAAAAAATGCATATGCATATCCATAAATTTTCTAAATGCCACCCAGATAATTAAGTGGAAAATACTTTATACATCATGTTACACAGCTTAAGAATTCTTTAAATGTTAATCACTGACAATACTTGGCTCCAGCCCTCCTTCTATTTCATGGGTTTCCAATGATGTGAACAAACTTCCCAGAGAAATCTACATAAATATGGATGAAATAGCTTTAGTCCCAAGAATGTCTATTTTCACTTATATTGATGTTTGAATCAACTCTAAACTGTATTGGAAGTTTGTATTATTTACTATCACTTTTATATGTTTTTATTCAGACTGAAATTTTTCACATTCATGTTGTTGCTAGTATTCATGTGAATTAAATTTAAGCAAACCACTCAAAATGTAGATAAATTCATCAGTGAGACACTCACCTGAGCTGAGTACAGTTTTCATTAATTCCAACTTCTAAAAGGCACCCAGACAGTGCATTTTCTCCAAATAAAATGGGTTTGAACGTTGCTGATATACACAAACCCCTTCCAGCTATAAAATAAAAAGATTATCCTATTTTTGCAAAATAAAAGTAAGTAAAATATTTACATTAAAGTTTTTCTTACAAAACAGAGAGAGAACAAAAAGCATAAATAAAGTTTCCAGGGACTTCCCTGGTGGCACAGTGGTTAAGAATCCGCCTGCCAATGCAGGGGACACAGGTTCGAGCCCTGGTCCGCGAATACCCCACATGCCACAGGGCAACTAATCCCGTGCACCACAACTACCGAGCCTGCGCTCTAGAGTCCGCGAGCCACAATTACTGAGTTCTTGGGCCACAACTACTTAAGCCCGTGTGCCTAGAGCCCGTGCTCCGCAACAAGAGAAGCCACCACAATGAGAAGCCCGGGCACCGCAACGAACAGTAGCCCCTGCTTGCTGCAACTAGAGAAAACCCCACACGCAGCAGCGAAGACCCAATGCAACCAAAAATAAATTAATTAATTTTAAAAAAGAAAAGAAATAAAGCTTCCAATTTTCGAGAACTGAGGTCATTGTTACTCTAATCCTTTGAAAGCTGAACAAAAGGCTCTTTCTGTATCAAAATACCTGGACAGGGATCAAGGGCTTACTCTGAACCTGAAATTTAATGCCTTCTGGCAGATGTGGGTAATTACCACTGTTGCAAAGATTTTCCATAGTTTGGAATAAAACTATTCTCATGTCTCCGATTAGCACCATCTTGGGCTAATCAATAACTACAAAGACAATGGACTCTCCAGCCACTTTCATATTTAAATCTCTATTACTAAAAACCAGCACTTCGGACTTTCCTGGTGGCGCAGTGGTTGAGAGTCCGCCTGCCGATGCAGGGGACGCGGGTTCGTGCCCCGGTCTGGGAAGATCCCACATGCAGCGGAGCGGCTGGGCCCGTGAGCCATGGCCGCTGAGCCTGCGCGTCCGGAGCCTGTGCTCCGCAAGGGGAGAGGCCACAACAGTGAGAGCCCCGCGTACCGCAAAAAAAAAAAAAAAAAAAAAAACAAAAAAACCAGCACTTCAAGTGCAAACAATGTGAACATTTAAAAAAAAAAAAGAAAGAAAAGAAAGCTGCAGAAGGATGGAAAACCACCCCCCCACACACAAGCTAAATAAACAAACTCGGCTTTAAAGTAATTGGTTCCTTAATCGGATTCAAATATGGTAATATTTCCAATTCTAGTTCACCAGAGAGCTAATCATATTACCAAACCAGATTACCGGATTGCCAAAGGTGTAAAGTCGTGACATTATTCATCCTGTTGGTGTTTAGAGCTCGAACAGGCTTGCCAAGTTGGTAACCTAGACAAACACAATGCAGGAGAGTGAGCATCTTTCCCTCTAAAGTTATTTTAATGCAACAGACGTTAGCTCATCAAATAACGGAAAGGAGGAATCCACAGTAAAAGGAAATATGCAGGCAAAGCTTTTTCAGAATACCCTCGAGAAAAAGGACGTCACCTTCATTTGTTTTTGGTTTTATTTTGTTTTTTATTGAAGTATCGTTGATTATAATATTGTGTTAGTTTCAGGTGTACAGCAAAGTGATTCAGGTGTCACTGAATCAGATTCTGAAACAAAGATGTCCATGTGATTTTTTGGAACACATTTTTAAAGTAAAAATCTGAAAAGTGAAAAGCGGGCAGGAGTTGATCTTGGACCTCTCACCCTGGAGAACAATTAGCTGCTGGGCAGGCCGGTTCATGCACACTTGCTGAGTGATTAATACCACTTATCACAGGGGCTCGTAAGGGAAACTTAAACCAAAGTTACCTTCTCAGGGAATGATTTGCCGGTAAACCAATCCAACCCCAAGATCTGATTTAGATCCTATTCCCATCCATCTCCTAGTAATCCAGTTTATTGTTTCCACCTTTTTTTTGTTTGTTTAATTTTAATGTCATCAAGTGCTTTTCTTTTCTTATTTATTTATTTATTTTTGGCTGCGTTGGGTCTTCGTTGCTGCGCATGGGCTTTCTCTAGCTGCGGTGAGCGGGGGCTACTCTTCGTTGTGGTGCGCGGGCTTCTCATTGCGGTGGCTTCTCTTGCTGCGGCGCACGAGCTCTAGGCGCGCGGGCTTCAGTAGTTGTGGCACGTGGGCTCAGTAGTTGTGGTGCACAGGCTTAGCTGCTCTGTGGCATGTGGGATCTTCCCAGACCAGGGATCAAACCCATGTCCCCTGCATTGGCACACGGATTCTTAACCACTGCACCACCAGGGAAGTCCCTCTACCTTTTTAATATGAAAAAGTTCACAAGTACAGAAAACTTGAAAGTGAGCCTTATTCAATACAGCCAACACCTAAAATCAACAACTGTTAATATTTAGCCATATATGTCTTATCTATTATAAAAGCATATATACATTGGAGGGGAGGGGCAGGACCATGTGAAAATAAGTTGTAGACATCATGACACCTCACCCCTAAAACCTCCATCACACATCTCCCCAAATTAAGAACATTCCCCTACAGGGAATTCCCTGGCGGTCGAGTGGTTAGGACTCCACACCTTCACTGCCGTGGTCACAGGTTCAATCCCTGGTCGGAGAACTAAGATCCCACAGGCCAAGGGGTGCAGCCAAAAAGAAAAACAAACGAACAAAAAACATTCCCCTATATCACCATGATGCCAATATTTCTCCTAAGAAAATTAATAATAATCCCTTATAATCATATCATATCCAGTTCATACTCATATTTCCTCTTAGATTCCCTCCAAAAATGTGTTTTAGCGCTGTTTTTACAAACTGGGATGCAAATGAGGTTCATGCATGGTGTCTGTGTTTCCAGCACTACGCCCCACCGTTCCTGAATCAGAGGCCTCCCCTCTGGCCACAGGTCCGACCCTGCCCGCATACACATCACACTCACGTCTTCCTCCTTGGCTTCCGCCAGGTTATTCCCGTTCCCAGCACCCTTTCCAATTATCTGCTTCTCAAGGCGCAATCTCCTCTTTGCAGCCCAGCGAGGAAACCCGCCAGGGGCAGGGCTCTGACTCGCTCACTGCTTTTCCTCCAGCACCGAGAACAGAACCTGGCAAGCGCTGGACACTCAACACTGCTCCTTAGTGATGCAAAATCTGGGAGAGCGGTCAACATTCTACTCCTCTGAATCCTGGAGTAACTGTCCCTAAGTCCCTCACCCGTTTATTAATTATCTTGGATTGTTCACTGTTGTTTCCTGTAACTTGGTGCTGTCATTCCAAATGAGAGAGTGAATTCCTTGAGGACAGGGCCCATGTCACATAGTCCTCTGAAAACCCCGTCCTGCCTCAGAAAGCGCTAGAGACAGTGGCTGTATCTATTCAAGCTGTCTCACTGCCTGATCAGTTCTGGCTCTTAATTTATTCGTTTTTGATGACAGTGTCAACATTTTTCACATATTCTGATGGTGCTTCTCAGAAATCTTGTCAAATTAACTCAGTGAAATGAAAACCCTTAAATTCCAGGAGTCCGCTTTTAAAGCCAACAATAAATCCCAAGCTCCACATTAATAAGTACATTAAAATCCTATTTAAAAGAAAAAAAAAATATATATATATATATATAAAATGGGTCATGTATGATTAAATCAGTATATATAAGTATTGAAGATCATGCAAAATAAAAACTTATTTAAAAGTAAAAAAAGGATAGCAAAAGGACGGAGAAATTTTTTTAAGAAACAATGACAGGTTTATCCAACAAGTATTTACTGAACACCTACTATGGTCTAAGCCACAGCTGTCCCATAGAAATATAATGCAAACCTCATATTTGATTTTAGAATAATATGTATCTTTAGAAATTTTTAGAAATTAAATTTTTTTCTAGTGTCCCCATTAAAAAAGAGGAAAAGAAATAGGTGAAATTAGGGACTTCCCTGGTGGTGCAGTGGTTAAAAATCTGCCTGCCAATGCAGGGGACACAGGTTCGAGCCCTGGTCTGGGAAGATCCCACATGCCGTGGAGCAACTAAGCCCGTGCACCACAACTACTGAGCCTGCGCTCTAGAGCCCATGAGCCACAACTACTGAGCCCATGTGCCGCAACTACTGAAGCCCACGCGCTGAGAGCCCGTGCTCCACAACAAGAGAAGCTACCGCAAAGAGAAGGCCGCGCATCACAACGAAGAGTAGCCCCCACTTGCCACAACTAGAGAAAGCCCATGCACAGCATTGAAGACCCAACGCAGCCAAAAATAATTAATTAAAAAAAAAGAAATAGGTGAAATTAATTTGAATAATGTATTTTATTCCACCCAATATATACAAAATATTATTTCCACATATGACACTGGCCACATTTCAGGTGCCCAGCAGCTACACGGGGCTAGTGGCTAGAGTACTGAACAGTGCAGTCCACATACTGGTTTAGACCCTGAGAAGGCAGCAGTGAACAAAAGAAATAAACAAATACATGACAAAGCGGGTGGTGATATATTTGCACATAAATACAAAATGCGCAATATGACCGGGAGTTCACAGTCCCCGGGAAGTCTCTCCACAGATTCCAGGTTAGGAACCCATCATCTGCAGCTTATTTCTTTAAAAATTAATTTTACCAACACTTTATTTTTTATTTTTTGGCCATGCTGTGCGGCTTGTGGGATCTTAGTTCTCCAACCAGGGATCAAATCTGGGCCCTGGCAGTGAGTGTGGAGTCCTAACCACTGGACCACCGGGGAAGTCCCCCTTACCAAGGCTTTAAATGCCTTATTTTCTTTTTCAAAAGATGAGAGTTCCCTGGAGATCCAGTGGTTAGGACTCCGTGCTTTCACTGCTGAGGGTGTGGGTTTGACCCCTGGTGGGGCAACTAAGATCCCACAGGCCGCACAGCACAGCCAAAAAAAAAGAGAGGGGGAGGGAGGGATAAATTTGGAGTTTGAGATTAGCAGATACAAACTATTATGTATATAATAGATAAAGAACAGGGACCTACTGTGTAGCACAGGGAACTATATTCAGTGTCCCATGACAGACCATAATGGAAAAGAATATGAGGGGGAGTATATATAAATGTATATATAAATGTGTATAACTGCGTCACTTTGCTGTGCACCAGAAACTAACACAACATTGTAACTATACATCAATTAAAAAAAAAAAAAAGACCAGTAGCTAAAGAGAAAGGATGTTTTAGGTTTACAACAACTTGTTACAATATACACTTTATGTAAAAAATTAAGCTGTTATCAGGAAAAGCATACAGTATCACAAAAGAAAAAACAGTCAGAGTCACAAACTGACGTTGGAGCTATTTATAATCATCGTTACAGCACAGGAGTGTTGAACTAAAATATGTCTGTAAGATCAGTGACTGACATATACTATCTCACCTGGATTTCCAGACAATTCCTTTTCATTACCACTGTTATAGCTTAAAAATTTCACTGTAAATCTCTGTGTCATGATCCCTAGAAATAAAACAAAATAAAAATATGTCACCACATCACTAGGAAAAGAAATTATCCCCCATAGTGTTTTCTTTACCTTATAATTGCATTTTGACATGCAAAAAAAAATACTGTTTTCTGATTAAATCATAAATACAAATAAAAACAGGTCTGAATTAATCTGTTATAATTATGAAAATCATGAAGAAAGGAGAAAATAGTTTAAACTGAAAGCATTCTCGCTGCCCTCCACCAAGTTACCTTTCTGGTGGGCGTTAATTTTTGCCCTAATGATTCTGACATTTATTTCACTGATTGTATTATTATTCCATCTGAAAATATAATGTTCTTCCACATTCACATTCCTGGGGGCTGATCCAGTACTTAAAAGTGTTTCTGCAAAAAAAAAAAACACACAAGAATAGAATACTTTCATAAATTAAAGACCTAAAAAAAAAAAATTAAAGACCTTCTTTGGGCTCAAGTTGGTGGTTTTCTCTGCTTGGGTGGCCTTCCCCCCACACCCCACCCCTGCCCTGCCTACCCAGTTCCCTTACACAGCAGGGTCATGACTTCCTCCAGAAGCCTTCCCCATTCCTCTGCCCAAGTCAGCGTTAGCCACCTTCTCTACACCATCCTCATATCCTGAGTGAGCTCTGTCCTTTTCATTTCAGCATCCCTGGTCCCCGGCTCATAGCTTGATGCAGAGCACATGCTTGGAAGAATGTTTGTTAAATGAAAGATTACAGAATGTCAGCTTTTTAAGAGCAGGGGCCTGCTGTCTAGTTCACTAATATATTGTACTAATATCCGATGAAGTAAAGAATAAGTTCTAGAATTACAGCACGTTGAAAAGAACCACTAGTAGTATCCTTCATTAAAAACAAAAGTCCTGGAAATATCGGCCAAACTCTACATACCTTATTTGGCTGCCTCACAAATGCAAAGTTTAATGATCAGAAAAAGAAGAGCAAGCGAGAAGTGAAAATGCTAGGTCCTAAAGAACTCTTTTTTTAATTTTTTTAAATTTATTTTATTTATTTATTTTTGGCTGTGTTGGGTCTTCGTTGCTGCGCGCAGGCTTTCTCTAGTTGCGGTGAGTGGGGGCTACTCTTCGTTGCGGTGCGCGGGCTTCTCATTGCAGTGGCTTTTCTCATTGTGGAGCACGGGCTCTAGGCGCACGGGCTTCAGTAGTTGCGGCACGCAGGCTCAGTAGTTGTGGCTCACGGGCTTAGTTGCTCCCCGGCATGTGGGATCTTCCCAGACCAGGGATCGAACCCATGTCCGCTGCACTGGCAGGCGGATTCTCAACCACTGCACCACCAGGGAAGTCCCTAAAGTACTCTTTAACTCTCTAAAAAACATCTAAGAAAAGGCCCACAGGCCCTGAGAATGAGGAGGGACCGTGGAACCCACGTCATCCAGGACTGTGAAGGGTCTGGCTCAGGTCACAGATGTTACTCCAAAAAGGCAAGACGGAACAAGGAACAAGCAAAATGGTAGTGGGATATCTTTCTAACGGTTGTGAACCTCCTAAAATTCTCAATAAAAGTGTATTTTACCCTGGGACTACATATTACTTGCAAGAAATGACATATATTCCCATAGAAATGATATAAAAGTGTAACATTAAAATACCTGTATTGGTGATGAATCTGCCTAGGTCAGTTGCTTCCTCATAGATTACTTTTGGTGTAACTATGCCTGAAAAGATACATAAATGAACTTCCACAGGAGTACGTGACCTAACACGATCACATTTATCTATGAAAATGAAAGCTTGCCAAGCAAATACGGTAACGGTGCCCGCCCTGTATGCCAACTACTCAGCTCCCCCCAACTCCCCAAACGCCATCAAATGGGAATCCCACCATTCTTGGCATCTAATTAGAACTGAGAAGGAGAATCTCAAAAGTCAGTGAAAATAATCTGGAGAGTCACTCTTGTATAAGAACCAATATGCAGCACACTGCTGGTCTGGAACGTAAAATGGTACAGTCACTGTAGAAACCAGCTTGGCAGCTCCTCAGGAAGTTAAATTACCCTGTGACTCAGCAATTCCGCCGCTAGGTATCTACCCAAGGCAAGTGAGAACGTATGTCCGCACAGACACTTGAACACGAGTGCTCACAGCAGCGTTATTCACAATAACCAATAGCTGGAAACAACCCAAATGTCCATCAACTAATAAATGGTAACAAAGTGCAGCATATTTGGCCACATAAGGGAACCGGTGAACCGGTCTGCAGGGCAGAAGTTGAGACACAGCTGTAGAGAACAAACGTATGGACTCCAAGGGGGGAAAGCTGTGGGGGGGAGGGGGGGATGGTGGTGTGCTGAAGTGGGCGATTGGGATTGACATGGATACACTGATGTGTATAAAACTGATGACTAATAAGAACCTGCTGCATAAAAAAACAAATAAAATTTTCTTTGAAGAAAGGAATGAGGCTTTGACCCGTGCTACAGTGCAGATGAATCTCAAAGCCACGGTGCCGAGTGAAAGAAGCCACTCACAAAAGGCCACGTATTGTATGAGTCCATTTCTACGAAGCGTCCAGAACAGGCAAATCCACAGAGTGGCTGCCAGGGCTCAGTGTGGAGGGAGAAGGGGGAGAACTGTTACATGAGCGCAGGGTCTCCATCTGGGGCGATGAGAATGTTTCGGAACTAGGTAGAGGTGATGGCTGCACAACACTGGGCGTGTACTAAACGCCACTGAACGGTACACGTTAAAATGGTCAATTCTGTGTTATGAGAATTTTAGCTCGATTTTTTAAAAAAAAGAACAGATATGCAATATGCTTTCTTAGGGAACTGAACTTTTTCCAAAGAAAACACCTTCCTCAGTTGGCAGGTGAAATGTTATTCTAAGTTGATCCAGTAGAAGTGAGATCAGAGTTTATCTCAACACTCAGGTCCATGCTCTTATTCTGAACAAACGTCACTTACCTCCCATAGTACCATTCTTTACCTTCACGTTGGTGATTCTGTCTCGTTCTGGGTACACCTCCAGGCTAGTAACGCACTGAACGTCGAAATTCTGAAGGAAGGCCACCGGGGCATTCTGCATGCACTGCCCAGCCAGGGATACCTGAGGGCCAGGGGAAATCCCGACAGATTTACGACCTCCCTTCTAATCATAAAAAAGAGATCAGTGTTTTGTAAAAGTACTCTTTTTGCAGCCTGCTCCTACTGCTGGGTTAGCTTCAGCAAAGGCTAGGACATTGACTAACTGACCAACTTCAGTAAAATGTCTAGCTGACTTGCTACTCAAAGTCTGGAAGCCACTGGCTGAGGGGTCACAGTAAGTATAGTTGCTAAAGAAAATTCCCTGCTGTGCATCATTTACTTTGCAGAAACATGATTATACTCAATTTCATGTTCTCTCCCTCATTACAACCAGATTTTTGTTAAAACCATAAAAATGGATTCTGGGAATTCCCTGACAGTCCAGTGGTTTAGGGCTCTGCGCTTTCACTGTTGAGGGCCTGGGTTCAATCCCTAGTCGGGGAACTAAGATCCCACAAGCCGAGCGGCAAGGCCAAAAAAATAAATAAATAAAAATGGGAACTTCCTAGTGGTGCAGTGGTTAGGAATCCGCCAGGCAATGCAGGGGACACGAGTTCAAGCTCTGGTCCGGGAAAATCCCACATGCCGCAGAGCAACTAAGCCCGTGTGCCACAACTACTGAGCCTGCGCTCTAGGGCCCCTGAGCCACAACTACTGAAGCCCACGTGCCACAACTACTGAAGCCCACGTGCCTAGAGCCCGTGCTCCACAACGAGAAGCGACCGCAATGAGAAGCCTGCGCACCGCAACGAGAGAAGCCCCACTCACCACAACTAGAAAAGGCCCATGTGCAGCAACAAAGACCCAATACAGCCAAAAATAAATAAATACATTTTAAAACAAATAAATAGATAAATAAAAATAGATTCCTATGGATAGTAAAGAAAAATGGTTTAGCCTCCCATGTTTTCTTCCCATAAATATTTTCTCCTAATTTTGAACTTTAAAAAAAAATAAAGATTTCACATAAAACTCTATAGTCTTAAAATATTTTTCAAAATTCTTTAATATTATATTAAATACTTAACACAACGTTGTAAGCCAAATATATTTCAATAAAAAATAAATAAATAAATTGGGCTTCCCTGGTGGTGCAGTGGTTTAGAGTCCACCTGCCGATATAGGGGACACGGGTTCGTGCCCCGGTCTGGGAAGATTCCACATGCCGTGGAGCGGCTGGACCCGTGAAACATGGCCGCTGAGCCTGTGCGTCTGGAGCCTGTGCTCCGCAACGGGAGAGGCCACAACAGTGGGAGGCCCGTGTACCGCAAAAAATAAATAAATAAATAAAATTAAAAAAATATTTATAGCTTACTAGAAATTGGCTATTAAATTAATAGAAGTGAAAAACGACAGTTACTTCCATGGAAATGTCTAGAAAGTCTTTTGGCTTTATTTAGTAAGTTCACTCTGAGATTTAGCAAAGACAGATTAATTTAAGAGTGACTACTGGGGGCGCAGTGCTTAAGAATCCGCCTGCCAGTGCAGAGGACACAGGTTCGAGCCCTGGTCCAGGAAGATCCCCCATGCCGCGGAGCAACTAAGCCCCTGCACCACAACTACTGAGCCTGCACTCTAGAGCCCACGAGCCACAACTACTGAAGCCCGCGTGCCTAGAGCCCGTGCTCCGCAACAAGAGAAGCCACCGCAATGAGAAGCCTGCGCACCGCAACGAAGAGTAGCCCCCACTCGCCGTGACTAGAGAAAGCCCGCACGCAGCAACGAAGACCCAACACAGCCAAAAATAAATAAATTAAAATTTTTTTTTAAAAAAGAGTGACTATTAAAAGGAAAAATAAAATCCAGAGGCCTTAAATATTTGAGTGCCTGAAAAATCCATAGGAGAAAAATAAGTAACTTAGGAAGCGATTTTTTTTTTAGAGTAATATGAGTTAAATTAACAAGAGGAAGGGGAAAATGAGAAAAGCCTCTAGCATATTAAAATTGAAATGATTACCTGCGGAATAGTAAAATACGCCTTATCTACAGTCATAACTGGATCTCCTTGTTTGTAACCAAAGTCTGATAAGTCTTTTAGATCAGTATGCAAATACATGTCAAAGGGAGCGTGTTGTCCAGAGGAACTGCAAATCAATGAGAGAAACCATCACTAATGTGCTAAAAACAATTCTTTTAAATTTTTTCTGTTTTTTTAATTATAAAAATAATATTTGTACTAAATGCCACTGAATTGTACACTTTAAAGTAGTTAATGGTTAATTTTATGTTCCATGAATTTTACTTCAATAATAATAATAAAGTTGTTGTAAAATTTCAACAAGACAGGAATGTAAAAGACAGAAAGTTAAAGTCCCCCATGAGCCCACCACTCTTTCCCCCAACCCAGAGAATCACTATTGACTATCTGTGGTATCAATCAATTTCTTTTCGGTGATTCAATTGATTCAGTGACTCAACTTCTTTTCCAATTCTTTCAAATACTTAACACAATATAAAGTTACTAATTGAAATCTAGAATTGAATCTAGAATGGAGGAATTGAAGCATGGAGCCTCTGGAGAGGTCCCAAGAAGGATGTGGCCCATATTCTAGGGTCCCCTTGGCGCATGGCCCTCTCCTGGGCAGCCCCTTGGACGCTTACACGGAACCGTGATAGAAGTACCCGAGGAAAGGCGAGTTGGCAAGCTGCACACACAGGAACGGAAACCAGTCGGGGACTCCACGTGCCGTCTGAACAGAGCAGAGCTGATCCAAGGGAGGATTAACGTCTCCTCCAAAAACGCCAGGGAAACAGGACTCCCTGAACAGCGCTGTTAAATCTGATGAGCATTCCTGGAAAGAAGATGTAAAGGAGAAGTGAAAAGAGGAAAGTTTCCCCTGTGCCCGCCATCAGGATCTCCTGGCCAGTGTGATGAACATGTGGCTTGAGGCCAGCAGGACCCCCCCCCCCCCCCCGGCCCCCGAGGAAGCAGAAACAAACACAGCCTGCATCCAGGCTAAGGGTGCTTTGTGCTTTTTACAGGAAGTAAAATCATGCTAAAATTTTAGTCAGCGCCCTACAAGCCTCCAAGTCAGGAACTTCAAACCTTCAAGGAAATCACATCTTAACTGGGGACCTAAGATATACCACACACAAAAAAAAAACAAGATGGGAAAAAGAAAAGATAATATGGAATAGACAACAAATGGAGAATTTTCAGTTGTCATCACCATTCAAATCCCTAGCCCAGAGAAACCTAAGGACATTTAGAGTTAGGCCAGACAGTCCATATTCCATAAGAATCCTTGAAGCTCTCACTATTGTGATATCACGACCCAATTAATGTCAAGAAGTCACTTTATTCACGCTTTCATTTACTCATCTGTATTCTTGTTTCCCAAAGGACTGAGAGAGCTAAAAGTTAAATACGTTCTAAATCCTTTGTTTACTGAAGGTAGAAAAGTAAATGATCTGATTGTTTTAAACAAGGGCAATTCAAATTAAAAATTGATCATGTCTAAAGTGGTAGGTAAGTTGAAGCTGTCTGAAGATGTCACTGACCCAGAATCCTGAATGATTCCAGTGGTTGGTGCTATAAGTATACATATACACCATATATAACAAACATGAAGGAAATTAGAAATAGGGCACAGTGATGCACTCTGAAAGAAAGAGGGAGAGAATACATTTGACATTTCTGTTGATACCTGAACAGATTTATGATGTGCTGTATTTTTAAAATTAAACATGATTGTTATTATAAATACAATTGCTAGTATGAGTGCTCCAATATAGACCCTAAGCTTTCTTTTTCCGTTTTGTAAAACCAACCATGACATAAATAACTGCACTCATCCAAAAGTGGGAGTGACTGGGGTCCTCGTACATGTGCCTCTTTTGCATCTCTTATTCCCCTTCAATCTAAAATAAGGATTAAAAATATGTATTTGACCTGGGATTGGCCAATGGTTTCTTAGATATGACACCAAAAGCACAAGCAACAACAACAACAAAAAAAAGTGGGGTGGAGAGAGAAGGAACTGGATGAAGGTGGTCAAAAGGCACAAACTTCCAGTTATAAGATAAGTAAGTATTAAGGATGTAACTACAACGTGAGAAATATAGTTAACATGCTGCAGGTTACATATGAACGTTGTTAAGACAGCAAATCCTAAGAGTTCTCATCACAAGGAAAATTTTTTTTCTATTTCTTTAATTTTGTATCTATAGGAGATGATGGATGTTCATCAAACTTATTATGATAATCACTTCATGACGTATATAAGTCAAATCATTATGCTGTACACCTTAAACTTGTACAGTGCTGGAGGTCAATTCTATCTAAATAAAACTGGAAGAAAAAAATGATAAACTGGACTTCATCAAATTAAAAAACTTTTGGGCTTCAAAGGACACCAACAAGAAAGTGGACAACCTACACAAGAGGAGAAGTTTTTTGCAAATCATATATCGGATAAGGGACTAGTAGCCAGAATGTATAGTGAACTCTTATAATTTAACAACAAAAAGACAATCCAATTGAAAAGTGGGCAAAGGGTCTCAACAGACATTTCTTCAGAGAAGATATACAAACAGCCACGAAAAGATGTTCAACACCATTTGCCACTAGAGAAATACAAACCAAAATCACAATGAAATACCACTTCACACACTCAAGGATGGCTATAATCAAGATTATTCTAACAGTTGTTGGTGACGATATGGAAAATTACAACACTTATACACTGCTGATGGGAATGTGAAATGATGTAGCCGCTTTGAAAATCAGTTCCTCAAAAGGTTAAACATGCAGTTACCATATGACAAAGCAATTCCACTCCTAGGTAACATAACCAAGAGAAATGGGAATACACATCCAAACAAAAACTTGTATACAGATATTCAGAGAAGTATTATTCATAACAGCCAAAAAGTGAAAACAATCCAATGTCCACCACCTGATAAATGGGTTAAGCCCTATGTGATATATCCATTCAATGGAATATGATTCAGCCATAAAAAGGAAGGAAGCACTGATGCATGCCACAACACGGGTGACCCTTGAAAGCATGACGCTAAGTGAAAGAAGCCAGACACAAGTCCTCCAGACAGACAGACTGTAGGATTCCATTTATATGCAATGTCCAGAAGAGGCAAACCCACAGAGACAGAAAGTAGATTAATAGGGGCCTGGGAAAACAAACTAGTGAATATAACAAAAAAGAAGCAGACTCACAGATGCAGAGAACAAACTAGTGGCTACCAGTGGGGAGAGGGAAGTGGGGAGGGGCAAGACAGGGGTAGAGGATGAAGAGGCACAAACTACTATGCATAAAATAAATAAGCTACAAGGATATTTTATACAGCACATGGAATATAGCCAATATTTTATAATAACTATAAATGGAGCATAACCTTTAAAAATTGTGAATCAGGGCTTCTCTGGTGGCGCAGTGGTTAAGAATCCGCCTGCCAGCACAGGGGACATAGGTTCGAGCCCTGGCCCGGGAAGATCCCACATGCCGCAGAGCAACTAAGCACGTGCGCCACAACTACTGAGCCTGTGCTCTAGAGCCCGCGAGCCGCAACTACTGAAGCCCGTGTACCACAACTACTGAAGCCCGCACGCCTAGAGCCCGTGCTCCACAACAAGAGAAGCCACTGCAATGAGAAGCCCGCACACCGCAACAAAGAGTAGCCCCCGCTCACCTCAACTAGAGAAAAGCCCACACGCAGCAACGAAGACCCAACTCAGCCAAAAATAAATTAATTTTTAAAAAAATTTGTGAATCATTATGTTGTACACCTGAAACTTACGTAATATTGTAAATCAACTATACCACAATAAATAACTAAGCAAACTTAATTTCTAGTGAAAACTGAAAAAAAAAAAAAAGTGGCCTGGGGATGAGGGACAGGAATGGGAGTGATTGCAAATGGACATGAGGTTTCTTTTTTGAGGGAGATGGAAATGTTCTAAAATTAGATTGTCATGACAGTTGTACAACCCTATAAATTTACTAAAAATCATTGAAAAAATATATTTTCTTTCCTTTTTATATTTTCTTAAAGGCTTCTAAATAAGACATTAAAACCATCCTCCCAGTATCATCACAATCAGGACTTTATCCAAAGAGATACATTTTTTTCATCCATAAACTAGGCTGAACAGGCTGGATAAGGAAATACTCAATTTCAGGACTCCCCCGGTGGTCCAGTGGTAAAGAATCCATCCTGCAACGCAAGGGACGTGGGTTCGATCCATGGTCGAGGAACTAAGATCCCACATGCCGTGAGGCAACTAAGCCCATGCACCACAACTACTGAGCCCATGCGCCTCAACGAGAGAGCCCGTGTGCCCCAACTAAAAATCTGATGCAGCCAAAAAAAAAAGAAAATACTCAATTTGAAAACAATGTAAAATACAATCTCAGTTTTTTTTTGTTTTTTTTGATGTGGACCATTTTTAAAGTCTTTATTGAATTTGTTACAATATTGCTTTTGTTTTTATATTTTGGTTTCCTGGCCAAAAGGCATGTGGGATCTTAGCTCCCCAAACAGGAATCGAACCCGTACCCACTGCAATTGGAAGGCAAAGTCTTAACCACTGGACTGCCAGGGAAGTCCCCATTCGTTTTGTATTTTAAAAAGGTTTTAAAAAGCTGTTGATGGGGAACTGTTGGTGCTCTTCACATGCCAGCTGGTACCATAGCTTTCGTGCCCAATAATCAGAAAGACCATACCTGGTCACAGCAGCAGCGAACGTCACAGGCCCCGGCTGTTAAATTACAAGGGCAAGGACCGAGGGGCTGATACACCTGATTAGGAATAACAGTCACGTTCTCTGAAAAGTACAAACAACAGAGAAGTTCAGCAGTGAAACACTGACAAAACACTGCCACAGTTTTGACATTCAAAGAAAGCTGAATCGCTGTTTTACCAATCACCATTACCAATATTCCACATTAAAGAATCCCTGAAATGAGCTATGCATAGAGCATAACTGAGGCTTGTATCTACTCCTCCAACAAAAACCCAAATAGAAGAAAATACGCTAGTTATACGAATTAAAAAGAAGTCACAGTTGAACTTGAAAATAACCAAGTGACTAAAATTTACGAGTTAAGATAAATGTAATGCACTGCTTTTATTTTTCAGTACACTGAACGATCCCTTTCATAACACAGACTGATTTTAAGCATTTACTCCTTCAAATTCATTACCCCTTTCAGCAGATAAAACTGAAGCCATGGTGACATTTCAGACAGCTTATCAGGAAGCCATCTGACCACAAGATCACATTTATTTATGCTACACGCTCAACCTCAAGTCCCACCACACTGTGAATCCAAATTTTCACATCCTGATTCTAGTTCACGTGTGGGGGAAATCAGTAATCTTTACATTGACTGGAAAATGAATACATTATATTACATTTCAGCCTCCTAACTGGGAATCCAGAGACTAATAGTTGGAAAACTATGTAGCGATTATTTGTTTAAACTCTATGTAACAGTCAACTTCAATGACACAACAGCTGAAGCATCCAAAGAACTATTATACATTCTATGCTATAAGGAATAAGAAGGTCCGAGTAACATACCGTGTCACAAGGGTAAGGGTCTGACCCTCAGTTTAATCAAACCCGTGTGACATAAGCAAGGCATTTTAGAATAGGGTTTTGCTATGTGATATATAGACAGATGTTTGTATATCTATCTATATGTCTCCCACGTTGTTTGCTACTGTCCTTGTTACCAGGCATACCACTTACCTCCTGGCTGCCCTTCCACACTTTTTCTTGTTCGGAACTCTGTCTGACTGGGTACAAAATTTTTTATACCTTCGTGGGTCAGAGTGGACATCTCATAATTACCAATATACAGATACTCTAATTTTCCTAAGTTTGGCTATTTGTACAAAGACATTCCGAAATATTACCTAAATATAGTCAAGCATATTTTTTAAAAGAAAAAAAGTCACTGCCTTGAGTGATATAGCTACCATTAAGCCCTCCTGTCAGTTTTGGTTTTCGTTTTTTGTGTTTTTTTGGCTGCCCCACACAACTTGTGGGATCTTAGTTCCCCAATCAAGGATGGGTGAGCCCCCTGCAGTGGAAGCACGGAGTCCTAACCACTGGACTGCCAGGGAAGTCCCCCTCCACAATTTCTTTATGCAAATATAAATATACATATTCTTATTCCATGCTATATGCACCCATCTGCACCTGCTTTTGGCACTTAGCAATATAGCTTGGAGATCTTTCCAAGCAAATACACCGAGGGCAGAGTGGCCCACTGAATGTCATTACCGTAACTTACCTAATCCTTCTAAACTTCCAAAACCACAAGGAGGACCACAGTTACAGGATGTGATGTGCGAAATGGCACTGTGGGAGTCTCAAAGTGGCAGACCTTTGCTACTAAAGAGGAACACTTCTCCCTTCATCCCGGGTGACCATAAAGGTAAGAGGTGTTAGCGTTTTTCGCAGGCAACAGGGGACATGGTGGTGGCACCTAGCGAAGTGGACCGATCAACATCAGCACACCTTTTGTCCTTAGGACACTGCCGTGATGTGAAAGGAAGAGCAACACAAAACCGTTTTCTCATGTCCAGAGATGTATGTGCACAACGATATTTGCTGTAGCACTAGTTACAGTATCCAAAGCTGGAAAACTTTTAATTAAATAAACAATGGTTATTTAGCAAAGAAACAACGGTGTATCCACACAAGGGAATGCTATGCAGCTATTAAAAAGAATATAAGAATTATATTATATTAAAAAGAATAGAAAAAGAATGAGGAGAACTTACTTGCATTCCTATGAAAAATTTTCTAACTTATACTACTTTTTAAAGGTATAGAACAACAAATTGTACATTATTATTGGGTCTGTTCTTAAAGAGAGGAAAATGTGCTCCTATAAGCATAATTAAGCAAGCTGCCTCTGGGAAAGGCAGCTGGCTGTCAAAAGCGTTCACTGAAAATCTGCTGTTTTTCTATAAACTCATTCATCTGTCTCTCCCTTCCTTCTGTTTTGTTTTGAGATGGAGTCACAGGAATCAATAGAAGGAAAAAACTTTACTTTCTCCCAAAAAGTATTTAAAATGGCTTACAAAGATACACACAGTAGATCCAAATACAATACATCTTTTTTATTTTTTTATTTCTCTTTGGCTGTGCTTCAGCTTGTGGGATCTTAGTTCCCTGAGCAGGGACTGAACCCGGGCCTGTGGCAGTGAAAGCGCTGAGCCCTAACCACTGGACCACCAGGGAATTCCTAAGATACAATAAATCTTAACTAAAATAATACAAAGTGGAAAATTTTTAAATAAGAAAATTAAACAAAATGAAAATAAGTTTAGGAAAGCAAGACACACTCATGATTGAAGCACACAAATTGCATGGCACACACAATCAAACAATGTTTGCAGGGACTTTCCTGGTAGTCCAGTGGTTGGGACCCCAAGCTTCCACTGCAGGGGGCACGGGTTCCATCCCTGGTCGGGGAACTAAGATCCCACATGCTACGTGGCGTGGCCAGAAAAAAAAATATGTTTGCAGTAAACGTTTTGATAGTCAGAGACTTTACTTGCCTGATGCATTTTGGGCCAGAGAGGAGTTGGCATAAATTTCCACTTGAACGAGTAGATGTGCTAAACAGGATGAATGACGAGAGGCTGAAACCAGAAGAGTCTGGACAATACACGGGGCCTCCGGGAACGGATCTGTCTCATTAGACAAACATGATGGCAGACCCCTCTTCAACCTCACAGTCACTTCCAAAGAATTCTGAAAGGAAAATATTGCTGTACTTTTTATAGTGACTCAAAATGGCATCTATAAGAACACAATGGAAAGCGCAATCAGCCTCCGTTCATTTTACAAAAGAACTGTACATAAGAAAGACATCACTCTGCTCAATTCTACCCTGTAAACCTACAGCAATATGCAAGCCCTGATTCCTAATCCTCAACTGAACATAAAAGCAAGCAAGTTGTGGCTGCTTAGAGAAAGCTGAACACAGGTCTGATAAGGTAACTCAGTTTGTCTAGCACCTTTATCATCCTTCCAGCAGAAGATTAAATACACACAAAAAAGTCCATGAAAACAGGTCCTGGTTCCTGGGGTGCAAGCAAAGTTTGTCTTTCTCATCCTTTATCTCCAGAGTTGATGCTATGCACATACTGGGCACTCAATAAAATATTCATTAAATGGAAAATATTTCATCTCTCCAGGCTTGAGTGTCCTTACACATAAGCTCAAGAGTTGGGTGAGATCAGTGGTTTATGAAGCTCTTTTGAGTCACAAATCCATTTGATAATCTGACGGAAGCTGGTAATGCTCTCACCAGAAAAAATGCACACACGCATAATTTTACACACAGTTTCAGAGGGTTCACAGGCTTCTTGAAACTCATCCAAGGACCCCTAAGATCCTCTGGGTTGGATGGACGTCTATGAGATCTGATAGTCCACAGTTTCATGGTGGTTCCAAGTGCTCAGAAAGCTTTCTGTCTGCTTGTTTGCGATGCGCGGGATGTGGGATCTTAGTTCCTGGACAAGGGATCTAACCCGTGCCCCCTGTAGTGGAAGCACGGGAGTCTTAACCACTGGACTGCCAGGGAAGTCCCAAGAAAGCTCTATCTTGTTCGATTAAGAGAACACTGCAGGGCTTCCCTGGTGGCACAGGGGTTAAGAATCCACCTGCCAACGCAGGGGATATGGGTTCGATCCCTGGGCTGGGAAGATCCCACACGCCACGCAGCAACTAAGCCCGTGTGCCACAACTACTGAGCCTGTGCTCTAGAGCCCGCGAGCCACAACTACTGAGCCCACGTGCCACAACTACTGAAGCCCGCGCACCACAACGAAGAGTAGCCCCAGCTCGCCGCAGCTAGAGAAAGCCAGCACACAGCAACGAAGACCCAACGCAGCCAAAGACAGACAGACAGACAGACAGATAGATAGATAAATAAATAAATAAATGTGTGTTCTTAAAAAAAAAGAGAGAGAACACTGCAGGGGGAGTTCCCTGGCGCTCCAGTGGTTAGGCTTTCACTGCCATGGCCCCGGGTTCAATCAATCCCTGGTAGGGGAACTAAGATCCCGCAAGCTGCTCGTTGCAGCCAAAAAAAAAGAATAAAAAAAGAAGAGAGAGAAAGAGAGAACAACACTGCAGGAACACTAGATGTGGGCTCCGCAAATGCTACCCAAACGGTTTTCACCTCTGGCCTTACCACAGTGGGGCTGACAGTCAAACTCCAGTCTCCGGTCTCATTGCTCAGCACTCCGCAGGCAGGAACTGGCAAGAATCCTACGGGAGAGAAGATCAGAATGCAAGGCACTATTGCCCAGCCACTAACAGGGTGCACTCTTGAGTCAGGAATCCCTTTCCAAGCCTAGGATTGGACCCTTTACAAGCTGTGTGACTTTGGACAAGTGACCACCTCTCTGAACTTCAGTGTCTTCATTTGTTAAACGAATTAAAAGGTATTACTGTTCGTATTAGGAAAATGAGGTGATGCATTTAAGTACAGCGGATAGCTCAGCGAAGGCTAACTAGTAAGATTTCAAGCTTTTACTGAACCTGTCCTTCGGTCCTCTGCTCCACAGCAGCCCGCCATCCCGACTTTGAAGTGGACAGCGGCAAGGGACCCAGGGGATGCCACCTGGCCAAGCTTCTTGGGCGGCCTGGACCTGACCCAACCTCCTCCCTCCCCACAGGAAGGGCCGGGCTCTTTACCCATCTCGTCCCGCAGCTGGGTCAGGGACACGGTCACATCCTCGGTGCCTCCAACCAGGGACGCGCTGACTGCAGGGCCGGACATGCGGATGACAGGAGGCATGAAAACTAGCGGGAAGAAAGGGACAAAATGGAGTTAATAGTTGCAGAGCCCCTGCCTACGCTGGGTGGTGGCTTCCTTTGGCGGGGTCTTCCGCAGCTCCCGGAGGAGTCCCAAATTTGGCCTCAAAAGCCTCGTCCCCTCCCTCAGCCCCGGTCCTGCAGGCCCGTGCCCCGCCTTACGCACCCAGGTCCCCCCACAGAGGCCTCAAGACGCTCTGCAGAAGAAGGAGCCTCAAGAGTAGAGGGACCGGCGGCGGCAAACGCATGCCTGGGGTCTCGCTGGGCCTGCACGGCAGGACCGCGCCCGTCTTAGAAGCCTGGAAGCGCGGGGACGCCAAGACACGGCCCCGTCTAACTCTCCGCCATCTTGTCAAGCGAACACCCGGAGCTATGGCAACCACCAATCGGTCGCCGGTCTGGCGGAGCGGCGCACCGTGATTGGGCCAGCAGCAGAGAGCGCCCACCCTCAAAGCCAGCCGCCGCATCTCAGACCAGCCCACGGGCCTTAAGTCCTTCCGCCGCCTTCACTCCACGCAAAGGATCAAGAAAAAGTAGGAAAGCGCGCTCGTTTTAAAAGCCAGAGTTCCTCCAACCTGCAGTTAATTCAATCAACCTGGAGTTAATGCAAGAGCGAGCCTGCAGACACTGGATTGTAAACAAGCAACTTAACTTGATTTTTATGGTGATTTGGGGGGACAAAAAGAGGGTGAGGCTGCAGTGCTATAATTGTGTTGTTGAATTGTTTTTATTATTCTCCCAGTTTTTTGAAGGCTTTGTTTGTACCAGACAGAGCTCTCAGAACTCCGAAAGCAGGTCTTATCAAAGAACACACAAGAGGTTTTGCCCAGCATTAGGGAGATGCAAAAGCATCAAAATTCTGCCTGAAAAAAAAACTCATTTTTATGTCGGTAGCCTCAAAGTATCTCAAGCGTTATTATAGTTCGGTAACTAAGGGTGCAGGCTCTGAGGTCGGACTGCCTGGTTTGGGTTTCACCTTCCTTCTACATTAAGTGACCTTGGGAAAGTCACTTAACCTCTCTAAGCTTGGGCTTCCTCATCTTTATTATTATTATTATTTATTTTTGGCTGCGTTGGGTCTTCGTTGCTGTGTGCGGGCTTTCTCTAGTTGCGGTGAGCAGGGTCTACTCTTCGTTGTGCGGGTTTCCCATTGCGGTGGCTTCTCTTGTTGAGGAGCATGGGCTCTAGGCGTGCAGGGTTCAGCAGTTGTGGCTCACGGACTCAGTAGTCATGGCACGTGGACTGTAGAGTGCAGGCTCAGTAGTTGTGGCGCATGGGCGTAGTTGCTCTGCGGCATGTGGGATCTTCCCAGACCAAGGCTTGAACCCGTGTCCCTTGCATTGGCAGGCGGATTCTTAACCACTGGGCCACCAGGGAAGCCATTCATTCATTCATTTGGCTGCGCCAGGTCTTAGTTGCAGCACTCGGGATCTTCATTGAGGCATGCGGGATCTTTAGTTGCGGCATGTGGGATCTATTTCCCTGACCAGGGATGGAACCCTGCATTGGGAGCATAGAGTCTTAGCCACTGGACCACCAGGGAAGTCCTTCCTCATCTTTAAAAAGGAGATAATAGTCTCTCCCAAATAGGATTGTGTGAGAATTAAGTGAGGTAGCACATCTAATGAGCTTAGGCTAATGCCTGGCATATAGTAAGCACTCAATAAATGTCCACTCATTTTGTTAGCCATCAGAGCAGTGGTGAACCAATTCACTGTGAGAATCCATGTATGGTGTGTAAGAAATCTTGTATTAAAAACTTCATACCAATCTATAATTGTATAGTATTTGTAACAATATTTTTGTGAGAGTTTTGGCAAGATTTGAAATTAAAGTTCTTCAAAGTTGAAGAAAAAACTGTCTGACATGTGACCAAATCCAGGTAAAAAGTACAGAGTTGAAGATGAATTGAATGAGCATGAAATAAACAATGAATGAGAGGAAATAAGCAAATATGAAAGTTTAAATTATTTTATTATAAACATTTATACAAAATAAACAACAAACACAACTGTTAAAAATAAAATTTAAACAGAATTAGGCCAGTTCATAAAACATGTCAAATGAAATAGTAATAACAAAAACCTTATCAGCTTGTTTGAAATTATTCATATTTAGATATATGATTCTTTGTTTCCTAGACTTAAAATAGAGATCTCCATTATACATAGTTAGGCTGTGAAATATTAAATATTATTTTTAAAAGACAAACAGATTCTTAAAGATTAGCAAATACTTGCAAAGTGATCACCAAAATCTTTGTGTATTTGTTAACAAAATTATAAATGCAGAATATAAAATCTACTTGAAATAATCCAACCAAACACCAAATTGCTTAAATGAGACTCAGTTTCTGAGATGGTATCAAGAGAAAATTAAAATCTTATTTATACACAAGGTTGTATACACAAATAGGTCTTTGTCAATTTACTTTAAAAAAAAAATTAAATTGGCCACCATTCCTAAAAATGCTTCCTACACTCTGCTGGAATTTAAAAGGTCTTTTAATAACTTCAAGGTTATATAGAAAAATACGTTTTTTATTGTTGCAAATAATTTTTCTTTTGAACTTATAGAATTTTTCAGTATTAAGTCCAAAGCTTCTAGAGAACAGTTCTCCAGTATTAATGCTTTCCCCCTCCTCATTAAAAAAGGGATGAATTCTATGTGGGGCAACACTTCACTGTACAGAATCCATTCTCCCCAAGAAATTCCCCCTCAGAACCCAGACCCTGGCTTTCACAAATAAGCTCTTCACACAACTGTTCTTAAAGAAGAAGTTCCCACCAGACTACTGCACTCACCCTCCTTACTCATTTAAAATCAGATTTTAGAGATATTCAGTGACAAACTATCATTTGGATAACTCTGACCAAACATGTACTAATGTCAGACAAAAGAATAAGTATCTACTAATATCTGGAGCTAAATCTCAATCTAGAAAACAAGGATTTTATTTATGTGACTACTGTTGAAGTGTTGACTCAAGTAACATGTTCTACCTTGATTAATGCCATTACTCCAAAAACAGTCACTTTTTCTAACACTGTGTTCAAATTTCACATCATACATTTCACAGTAAGAACCTAGACTTGGTAGGTTCTGACGCTTATAATCAGTCAGTACAGAATAGCTTTGACAAACGATCACCTCCTTTAAAAAAAAAAAAATCACAAATTTGTGCTTTCTTCCTCCATTTCTGGACAAAAACCAGTCAGAAAAAATTTTAGGGTATATTGCATAGAATGACTCCCTCAAATAAATCAGCCCCCAAGAAGCAAGGGATGAGGATGATGTTTTAGTATATTTCCTATAAGAAAGTTCACTAAAATTTATCTTACACATATCTCTATTTTTCTCAGAGCCTTCCTAACAGTGATTCTGCAAATAATTTCTATTAATAGCTCTAAGTGATGGGGAAACAATTTTTACTGTCATGCGGACATTTTCAGTTTCTTTTTCTTGGCCTTCAGTACAGGAGGGAGAGAAATCTTAAAGGCTGTCCTGAAATAATACAGAGAAGGAAATACTTTTTAATGCTCTAAATCTCTATAAAGGGCAAGCCAGCCACACAGCCTCAAAGATACTTACTCGCATGTAGTGCAGATAGGACTGAAGTTGCAGAATACTGCAAATTGAAAAAACGAAAAATGAACAGGACGGTCTAACAGCCACACAGTTGGAGATGTTTTCTGCACACTCCTCCACAACATAGAAAAACTCAGCGCTACGTGAACTTACTTGACAAGCACACAGAACACACATAGCCGATTTCAATGAGATTTCGATGGCAGAAGCAAGCAGCCCGGTAGTCGACATGAACTGGGGGTGGGAGGGTTAACTGAGACCTCTGATCTTGATCAGGAAGAAAAACCCACTGTTTAAAAAAAAAGCAAGGAAATTTTATTTAAAACATGGGGGAAAACAACCCGAAGCCAGGACATAGATATCAGATATTAGACAGTAAACACTGAGAATACTAAATTAGATTTTCCTTGAAAGTCTATTAGAAATAGACTATTAGAAATGTGTTTCTAGCCATTCCACAATTATTGAGCACCACCACACAGGCATACAACATTCTGCATACAGCTTACAGGGTCCAAAGACTCCCTTAGGTTCGAATTCCCTAGGTCACCCCTCTGTTCCTTTCTTCCAGTTACTAGGCATCAGCCATCTTACTCCCGTTCATTCCCCAGGAAACAGGGGTCTCACTGGACTCAAGGCATTAGGTTCACTGTTGACATTTCCTTACCAGTAAATACTGCAGAAGGGAGGGCATCTGAGGCACCTTCAAGTACAGTCCCCCTGTGATGTCACAAGCCTGCAAGACAAAGGGCTCTCAGCCAAACTAGCACTCACTTAGCTTTTCCAACAGGAGGTCATTCTCACCAGCAACTCTTCAGGTCTCCGGAAGGAGAGGAAGATACGACACAGCAAATTAAAAGGGAATCTCTTCCCAGAGTGCAGGAGGACCAGAAAGTTGCAGCTACCTCTTCAGATGTTCAAATATCTTGCGTTTTCCCCTTGGCCCACACCCTTTCACCCTTTGAAGACTGTAGTATAAGAGTACAAGCCCTTTTTCCTGTTAGTTTGCTACTGATAAGTTTCTATTCTTGCCATGTTTATTCATTCTCATTGTGTCTTTTAGTAACAGTTTGAGATGTAACTCACATGCTATTAAACTCACCCTTTTAAAGTGTACAATTTACTAGTTTTTAGAACATTCACAGAGTTGTGCAACTGTCACCGCTATCTAGTTGCAGAACATTTTCATCACCCTAAAAAGAGATCCCATCCCCATTAACAGTGATTCTCCATCCCTCCTTTCCCCTGGCAACCACTCATCTGCTTTCTGTCTCTATGGATTTGCCTATTCTGGACACTTCATACAAATGGAATCAGACAATATGTTTCCTTTTACTTCTTGCACTCAGGATAATGTTTTCAAGGTATATTCATATTGTAGCATGTATCAGTACTTCATTCCCTTTTATGACCAAATAATATTCCATTGCATGGACAGACCACAATTTATTTATCTGTTCATCTACTGATGGGCATTTGAGTTGTTTCCACTTCTGGGTTATTATGGATAGCACAGCTATGAATATTCACGTACAGTATCTTTTATGGACACGTTTTCATTTTTCTTAAATATATATATCTAAGAATGGAATTGTGGGCTCAACTGTTAATTCTATGTTTAACTTTCTGAGGAAGTTTCAGACTGTATTCCAAAGTGGCTGTACCTTTTCACATTCCCAACAAACACCATGCACTTACAATCAAGCTTAAGAAATAGGATAATTCTAGAACCTTTGAAGCTGGTGTACTTTCTGGTTGTATCTCCCTTTCCCCATGCATCCCCAGCAGTAACCTAAACTCAAAGTTTTCTACAATTTTGTGCTTTTAACTAATCTTTTAGGAAATAATATTTCTTGCGGTCAAAAAACGTTTATCAAAAGTTTAGTAATTTCTTCAGTCTTATTTCTGTTTTTTTTTTTTCTTTTCCCTTTTTAGTTAAAGTAAAATTCAGTTTCATATTTTGATTAAAAATAACATCTGGTGGCGCGGTGGTTAAGAATCTGCCTGCCATTGCTGGGGACACGGGTTCAAGTCCTGGTCCGGGAAGATCCCACATGCCACGGAGCAACTAAGCCTGTGCGCCACAACAACTGAGCCTGCACTCTAGAGCCCGCGAGCAAAAACTACTGAGCCCACGTGCCACAAATACTGAAGCCCGCGCACCTAGAACCCGTGCTCTGCAACAAGAGAAGCCACCACAGTGAGAAGCCCATGCACCGCAATGAAAAGTCGCCCGCGCTCACCGAAGCTAGAGAAAGCCCACGTGCAGCAACGAAGACCCAACGCAGCCAAAAATAAATAAAATTAATGTAAAAAAAAAAAAAAAGGAACATCTGGGGAGTGGAATGAATTGGGAGATTGGGACTGACATATATACACTATTGATACTATGTATAAAATAGATAACTAGTGAGAACCTACAGTATAGCACAGGGAACTCTACTCAATGCTCTGTGGTAACCTAAATGGGAAGGAAATCCAAAAAAGGGGATATATGTATATGTATAGCTGATTCACTTTGCTGTATAGTAGAAACTAACACAGCATTGTAAAGCAACTACACTCCGATAAAAATAAAAAATAAAATAAAAGTAACATCTAACAGTGCTGTCCAACAGAAATATAATGTGAGCAACGTATGTAATTTTTTATTTTCTAGCCACATAAAAAAGGAAAAATAAAGAGATAAGAGACTTCCCTGCTGGCGCAGTGGTTAAGAATCTGCCTGCCAATGCAGGCAACCTGGGTTCAAGCCCTGGTCCGGGAAGATCCCACATGCCGCAGAGCAACTAAGCCCGTGCGCCACAACTACTGAGCCCGTGTGCCACAACTACCGAAGCCCACGCACCTAGAGCCCGTGCCCTGCAACAAGAGAAGCCACGGCAATGAGAAGCCCACGCACTGAAACAAAGAGTAGCCCCCGCTCGCTGCAACTAGAGAAAGCCCGTGCACAGCAAGGAAAACCAAATGCAGCCAAAATTAAATTTATTTTTTAAAAAGCGATAAAATTAATTTTAAGAGCATTTTTATTTAACTCAATATATCCAAAATGTTATCATTTTAACATGTAATCAGTATAAGTATCATTAATGAGATATTTTACATTGTTTTTTTCGATACTAAGTCTTTGAAATTCAGTGTGTATACTTATGCACACCTCAATTCAGATCAGACTCATTTCAAGAGCTCAACAGCCATATGGCTACCATAAAGAATAGCGCAGATCTGGCATATGATCCTATTTTTATAAAAGTCTTTGCTTAGTGACCTATTCTTCCATCTGTATGTATAGAGAGATCTGTCATGCTGTTCACAGTAACTTTCAGATGATAGGATTTGAAGGGAATTTTTTTTTCTTTTTTTTGTGGTACGTGGGCCTCTCACCATTGTGGCCTCTCCCGTTGCGGAGCACAGGCTCCAAACGCGCAGGCTCAGCGGCCATGGCTCACGGGCCCAGCCGCTCCGCGGCATGTGGGATCTTCCCGGACCGGGGCACGAACCCGTGTCCCCTGCATCGGCAGGCGGACTCTCAACCACTGCGCCACCAGGGAAGCCCGTTTTTTAACTTTTAAAAAATACTTTTCTGTGTTGCTCGAATTTGTTTAAATGTGTAAATTACTTTTACAAATTCAATCAAATCATTGTGTAAAATGTAAATAAAAATATCAAATAAACCAGAGAGATGTTGGTGCTCTAATCTAAAGCATCATACAGGCTAATCCCCAAAAATGTGTGGGGACTTCCTTGGTGGTCCAGTGGGTAAGGCTCCGAACTCCCAATGCAGGGGCCCAGGTTCAATCCCTGGTCGGGGAACTAGATCCCGCATGCCGCAACTAAGACTCGGCACAGCCTAAATAAGTAAATAAATAAATAAATAAATAAAATATTAAAAAATAAAAATGTGTGAAGACTGGTAGATGAAAAGCATTTAACAAAAAGTAAGAGAACACACCACGCTTTCATAACCACCAACACCAAGCATTCATTTAAAATATACCTTTTGGGCATCCCTGGTGGTGCAGTGGTTAAGAATCCGCCTGCCAATGCAGGGGACACAGGTTCGAGCCCTGGGCCGGGAAGATCCCACATGCCGTGGAGCAACTAAGCCCATGCACCACAACTACTGAGCCTGTGCTCTACAGCCCGCGAGCCACAACTACTGAAGCCCGCGCACCTAGAGCCCATGCTCCACAACGAGAAGCCACCGCAATGAGAAGCCTGCACACTGCAACAAAGAATAGCCCCCGCTCGCTGCAACTAGAGAAAGGCCGTGCACAGCAACGAAGACCCAACGCAGCCAAAATAAAATAAACAAATAAATAAATAAATTTATTTTAAAAAATAATAATAAAATAAAATATACCTGTTGGAGGAGTCCTGAATCGGAGTCTAACACACAGGCATCAATCAAAATATTCTGAAATGAACATTTCAAAAAATATTATAGGAATAACAATGACTACCTTACAGTGAGAACCTACTATATGCCGGACTCTATTCTTAAAATGGCTCATTTAACATGAATAACTTTGCAAGGTAGATATTTGATTTTCATTTTACAGCTGAAGCACCCAGGCCTTGGCCGGGCGGTGGTCACAGAGCCAAGGGGAAGCAGTGCTGTCACCCCCAGTCTGCCTGTCCCCAAAGTCCATTGTCTTTTCACTATATCATGCTACCACTCCAAGATGGAGAATATTTTACATGGCTATAGTAGCACTTTAGGTTAAAACTGAAGTTTTAAGGAAGTTTTTTTTTTAACATATCAAAGAAGAAAACGTATTAGTGATAACTCATCTGAACACTTCGGTTATTTGCAAAGTAAAAATATCAAATCTTTTTAAGACCTCCCTGAAGCAAAGAGACAGAGAAATTGAAGCAAGGTATGCAGCAAACTATAAAACCTAGAATTCTTAGCCTGGGGTCCAAGGATGGGCTAAATGGTTGCAGGAATACCACAAAACTATCTGCAAAACTGTTTGAGTGCATATTTTTCTGGGGACCCATCAGATTCTCAAGGGTCCAGGACCCAAAATAGAGAAATGACTAGTATTGTACAAAATATGGATTCCAGATTCCCAATCCCTTAATAAGTATCTAGTCAGAATACCTCTCTAAGTAGGTCATTCAAACAATAAAATTAACTCCTTCATTATGAAACCAATATTCTTTAAAAAGAAGGCTCTCAATTCACCTGCTTCTGTGCTGCAAAGATGACATTCATGAAGTTCATATACTGCAACGTGCTGTCTTCTGCAGCCTTAATAACCTAAAAATCACATCCATGTTAATACCTTTCAGCCACATCCTAGCATTCTCACTCAAATGTCATCACAATATACTACAAATTACAACCAATATCATCTTTCTAATTTGTCTTTGAAGTTATTATTAAATAATACCTAAAACTGTAAAGATGACTGCAAAAATCTCCCCCAAATCCTATCCCTCAAGAAATAACCCTTGTTAATAGTTTCTAAAGAACACTTACGTGGCCATGTATATATACTCACACATACACCCCCCAGGATGATACTCTATCTAGTGTTCTGCAACCTGCTTTTTCAGTCCACAATATCTGGGGGGAAAATCTTACATCAATAAATCTGGATGTAACCATCCTTCATGCTGAGTTCATAGATTTCCACCGTTTAACCAATTATCTATAGAAGACATTGAAGCAGTTTCCAAACTGCTCTAACGAATGCTCTCATCTACCCTTTGCACAACTCTCCGATTAGCTCCTAAAATCATCAGTGAGATTACTGAAGTGTCTGCACATTTAATTTTGATACATATTACCGAACTGCCCTCCAGAAAAGCTGTACCAGTTTATCCTCCCATGGGCGATGCAAGGGAATAACCACTAGTAGGGCTGACCATATTTCCGAATGCTAACTGGTCATTTTCATTTCCTCTTCTGCAGATTGCTCGTTTCCCACTTGTTTCTTTAGAGTCAACCCTGACTTTTAAAAATTAATTTACAAGAGCTCTTTTTTATTTTAGAAAGATTACATTAATCCTGTCAGGTAGCTGTACTGAAAGTACTTTTTCCTAATAGTTTTTTTTTTCCCATCCTTGTTTTGGGGGGTTTATTTTTTTGAGGTCTTATGCTTCCTTTTAAAGTTTCATATCATGCTTAGCAAGATACTCATCAACACAAGACTATAAACAGATATTTTCTTCTAGAGCTTTTATGACTTGAATTTTTACATTGAAGTGTTTGATCTTTACTAGAACGTGTTTAGGTATAAGCAGTGAGATCTAGCTTTGCTTTCCCGCAAATGGCCAATCAGCTGGCCCAGTACCTTTTACTGAATAATCCATTTCCCTCCCACTAACTTGAAGTGTTTCGTTTATCATATGTCAAACCCCACTGTACCTGGTTTCTGGACTCTAGTCCTTTCCATTATCTGTTTGCCTACTACTATACCAGAACCACAGTTACTGTAGCTTTATAATGTGTTTTAATGCCTAAAGGAGTGTGCACAAAGAAGAACAAAGAGAACTGCTCACTACCCAGTTCTACAAGGGTTAACGGGGAACTCACTGCAGCTGCCCACCGACAGCGCACCCTGAGAGGAGTTCAGGATGAAAAACAGGATGAGGGACTCTGTGCTTTGGATAAATAGGCCTTTAGATAGTTAGATGCATATCTCAGGAAGAATTTCAATGACCCCAGATTCTTGCCTCTTCGCAGACAAGAACTGAAAAAAGAAATAGAAAAGCACTAAAATCACTAACTTGAGATATCTGTTCTTCGTGATTAGCAGTAATCTTTTACCAAGATATATGCTTGACTGCATGAATTTCCTAGCCAAAAAAATCACATATAAACTGGCTTCTCCCCTACCTCTTTGGGGCAGTTTCCTCACAGCTGACTGGCTGTCTCCTGGGCTATAATCCTCAGTAAGACTCTGGATAAAACTTACAACTCACAACTCTTATGTTGTGTGTCTTTCTTTAAGTCAACTGGAGCAAGTTCCTGCCTACCATTTTCTTTCAGAAAGCTCCTGGCTATTCTCATTGATTTATTCTTTCAGATAAACTGTTGACTTTCTTAAATCCCCCCACTCTGCCAGGAAAAAAAAATCTGATTAATATTCTGAGATTGCATTGAACTTACAGTTTAATATTGGAAAAATTGACATTGAAGAATAAAGTATGGAGCTCCAAAAACTAGTGGTTACCAGTGGGGAGAGGGAAGAGGGGAGGGACAATATAGGGGTAAAGTAGTAAGAGGTACAAACTATTATGCATAAAATAAGCTACAAGGATACACTGTACAACTGTACAAAAATATGGGGAATATAGCCAATATTTTATAATAACTATAAATGGAGTATAACCTTTAGAAATTGTGGATCACTGTATCATACACCTGTAACCGAAATAATATTGTATGTCAACTATACTTCAATTTAAAAAAAATACAAATTTTATTGGAACCATACAGAGAAGATTAGCATGGCCCCTGCGCAAGGATGACACGCAAATTCGTGAAGCGTTCCATATTTTTAAGTGAGACAGTGGCATGGACATATATATACCACCAAATGTAAAACAGATAGCTAGTGGGAAGCAGCCGCATAGCACAGGGAGATAAGCTTGGTGCTTTGTGTCCACCTAGAGGAGTGGGATAGGGAGGGTGGGAGGGAGGGAGACGTAAGAGGGAGGAGATATGGGGACATATGTATATGCATAGCTGATTCACTTTGTTATAAAGTGGAAACTAACACACCATTGTAAAGCAATTATACTGCAACAGAGATGTTAAAAACAATAATAATAAATAAATAATAAAGTACGAATTTTAAAAAGAAAAAAATATGGCTCTCCATTTATTCAATTATTTCATGTCTCTCAGAATTTTCGTTTTTCATCATAATCAATTTTACGTATTCCTTGTTAATTAATTCTGGGTACTTAATAATTATTGTTTCTATTATAAATGGGTCTTATTTCCCATTATGTTTTCTAATTGGCTTTAGCTGGTATAAAAACATCGTTCTGATATCTTTTTAATCTTACCAATATCCTTGATTTCATTTCCTGATTATCTATAAAGAGATAAAAACAGTGTACAATTTAACTGAATCTTATTAAACATATTACATATAAGGTTTTCTCACCAATTTTTAAACAGTACCTGAAAGTTATAGTAGTAAAATAAAGATTACAGTCTCATAGAAGAATGTAGGCGCCTACCTTTAACATCCTTGCTCATTCTATGAATGTCTTATTTTCTTAGCATTAAGGAATTTAAAAATATTATTTCATAAATACTAATAGTAAACAGAAAAATAACCTCAATTTTAGTTAAATAAATCCAGCATCCACCCAGCTGAAAAAAGGAAAAGCTCCAGGGCCCACAATAAACACATAAAACAAGACTGATTGGGAGCTTCCAATTACTAACTCTGTAATCAAGTGGGCTTTGTAACCCGACCAAAATATGATCTTTATCCCAGAAAATTAAAATTAGTAGATTTGATTGTTCTTTGATTATCCACCTGCTTGTTCTATGATTATCCACCATGTCCTGGATTTGAATACTGGGAACACAAGTAAATCAATACACCATCAAATGAGATAATGAATTTGAAAAGCATACCCAGATGATCAGACACCCCCAATCAAGGTCTGGACAGACTCAATATTGTACAAAACTAACAAACTAAATTACTTAAGACTGAGAAAATATCACACAAACATAATCAAAATGCTTATAAAGGTGTGCAAAATAATGCATTCTCCCGTAGAGAAGCAGCTACTCATTTAATAAGCCCCAGGGTTAGTAAATGGCTTTTTAAATCAAACCCTGCTTCCAACACGAGAGACGAAAAAAAATTTTTTTTTGAATTTGTCTAATAAGAAGCAAAGAAGCATCCTGAGGAACAATGCATTACGAGCAAGACATGCCGGAGAAACTAGTCTTCTTGCTCTTAGCTTGTCCTAAAAACATGTCAAAGCCAAGATAAACTACTTTTTGATTATCTACCACTTTAGAATACTCATGCCTTCCATTAACATGGGCACCCAAGGTTCTGAGAACTATCACAAGTTCAGATCTCTTTATTACAAGAAAACACCTTCTGAATGATTAAAACACAAAGGATACAGCAAAGAGCTTTGGCAAGGGATCCTGCCAGCAGAGTTTCTGTATGTTGACCCTCTATGTCACCTGTAGATAACAAAAAACATTAAAAAGGGAATTTTTAGGTCCTTTCTTGACCTAAAATCATTTTCAAACCAAAGCATTCTTCTTCATGAATGAAATCAGATGACATCTTCAAACTGGGTTTAAAAACATAGATAAGCAATTTTTAAACATTTTCTCAATTTAAAATACCCCGGTGGTTGGGGGCTGAAGGGGCAGGAATGGGGGGTTGTTGTTCAATGGGTATAAAGTTTCAGTTTTCGATGATGAAACAGTTCTGGAAATGGACAGTGGTGACTTTGCACAACAGCACGAATGTACTTAACGCCACTGACCTGTACACTTAAAAATGGTCAAAATGGTAAATTTTATGTTATAAAAAACAGATAATAAAAAATATCCTGGTGTTACTGGGGAAGGTTGTGGTTGCTCAATGACCTAAGCGGTAGCAGAGGCCCTGTGCAACTGCAGGCAGCCTGGACAGTGGCCCCTGGCCAGGCCCCAAGCCCTTCCCACTGCCTCCCACCTGCCTGGGAAAGCCGTGAAAAGAGGACTGGAGAAAGTGCCCTGGCTGTGGGAGGCAGGGACAAGGTTTACAACTTATTCGGAGACTTGAGTGAAAAACAGTCACTCTCATAAAAATAAAAATTCTATACCTTCAGCACAAGAAGGTGGGGAGCCCAGATTGACACGCTGTGCGAACAGGGCCTGCAACTGGTCCAGGAGCACTGATACCCCATGGGGAGGTCAGACCAGGAAAGGTCTGGAACACTATACTGAGAAGTTGGGACTTTGCCCTGGGGGCCAGTGGTTGCTCAAAACATGATTCGAGAACCAGCTGTAGGAATATCACCAGGGAACTCAATAGAAACACAAATTCTTGGGCCCTCCCTAAACCCAGTGAATCAGAAACTATGGAGTGGGGTTCAGTATTTCATTTTAACAAGCCCTCCAGGTGATTTTTAACATTTTTATTGGGGTATAACTTACAGATCACAAAATTATCTTTTTAAGCACACAAGTCAATGATTTTTAGTAAATTTATAGGGATGTAAATCCTCGCCACAATCCAACTGTAGAACATTTCCATCACCCCGAAAGATCACTTGGGCCCATTCCCATCACTTCTCTGCTCCTCCCCAGCCCCAGAAGAAATCATTAATCCACTTTCTTTCTCTAGAACTGCCTTTTCCCTACAGGTGATTTGGACACAGGAGACAGATTGAAACCACTGCCTGCAGGCAACAGGGAATCAGCAAAAGGTCTTTAAGGGCAGGAACAGCAGCTCTGATATTTAAGATGATACCTCTAGAGGCTGAGTAGAAAGACTGGAACGGAGAGAGACAGGAGTCGGTTAAGAAGTTAGTAACAACGATCTAGAGCAAAGGCTCTCCACCTGGGCAACTGTGCCCCACGGGAGACATTTGGTTCTCACAACCGGGGGATATTACAGCATCCAGTTGGTTGAGGCCAGGGATGCTGCTAAGTATCCTTCACAGCACAGGAAAGCCCCACAATAAAGAATTACCCAGCCCAAAATGTCGGCACTGCCAAGGCTCAGCTAGATGGCAGGTAATAAGGGGTCAGACTTTGGAGATACTGCTGAGGATAGATTAATAGGATCTCATAGCTGACTAGATGTTGGATGAGGAGGAAGGAGTCAAAACAGAAAATTTTGGAAAAGTAGGTGGCTGGGGGGGTGACAGAAATAGGAAATGGAAATGGTGGTCTGAGAGAAAAGACAAACTGGTCTGGGCCGTGTTAATGAGACTGTGGGACATTTAGGTGGAGACATTTGCAAGTTGAAAGAAAGGCTAGATTAGAGACAAAAACTGGGAAGTGTTCATAAATAAATGATAATTAATGACAAGAGTGGATGAGAACACGCAGAGGGAGAAAATAAGAAAATAACCCGGCAGAATAAAAAAATGAATATATTTTTAAGAAGAAAGAAGAAAAAGTCAGAAATGGAAGAAAGAATGGTCCAAAAAAGAGGAAAAATAGGTCAACAGGCTATCCTCAGAAACCAGAGTATTTTAAGAAGCGGAGGATGGCGAACAGGGTCAATGCTGCAGAGGTCAAGCAGCTAATGCACAGGCTTTGATGGAAAAGATTTTTTAAAAGAAAAGAGAGAATGAAGTAAATAGTATCGAGATCCTCAAAGTTTTGGACTCAAAGCCTCAAGGACCTCCACACTCAACTCCACTTGCAAACAGCAATAATGGAAGAAAAAAAAAGCTGAAAGCAGTTACTCTTGGTCATTAGATCTTTGATCTCTTCAACAATAACTTCATTTGCTGCTGTTAGCAACTCATATTTTCCATCTTTGCTTCCTGAGGGAGTAAATTCAGAAGAAGCGTTGCCAGGGTCTCCAAAGAAGTCTCCGAGTCTGCCATTCTTTCCAGGATATAAGAATCGACTGAAACAGAAAAACAAAACACCAAAAAGAACCTAGTTACACCAGGACTTGAAGCCCTCACTAAACATCAAAGTGAAATCCAGCACACATAACAAAAACCACACCAATTCCAGACTCTCAAGATTCCATAATAAATTTCAGTTTTAAAGAATGCAGAAAATAGGCAAGTGGGCAAACATGAGTCTACCACCACAGAATATCTTGATGATTCCACTGTTTTCTTAAAGAACGAGAAGAATAAAGAAGGTACTGGGTTACCGTCTCTTGAAATGCTTCATACCAAATTCTTACCTACTACTAGTTTATTATTTGAGGTATATTTATCTACCCCAGTAATAACTGGTCCAAGGGTCCCTAAGCACTGAACAGGAAGAGTAATCATAATGGTCATACCTTTCTTGAATGTGACTTGCTATCACAGCAAGTTTGTTGGAACGATTCATGAATAAATGAGAATTTCCTAGCACCATCACTGCATCTATGCATTTTGATAAAGTAAACTGTTGAAAAACAGAAGACAAAAGAAAGGTAAATTAGCTATCCAAATAGCTATGTCAGGTCTTGAAATGATTAAGATTTCATTTAAATTTTAGACAATTATTCACTTCTAAAAATTTGCTCTGGAGCTCCCCCGCTCCAAAGTCATATGCAAAAACATTTGAAACCTACAGTTTTCCAATACTGAACAGCACAGACTTGCCCATTTCTGACTTGCTTAGAAAAACAACACATGGTAGGTCAGATCCCACAGAGCAGAGCAAAATGAAGGAAGAATTGCTGTTGGGGGATGGGACTGAACTGGGGAAGTAAGGAGATATGGTCCTTTTTTATAAACATGATGACTGATTTGTGCTAGAGATGACCTAAGTATAATTTAGTCAGTAGCATCAATCTTTACTAATACCGGTTATAGAGAATTGCCCTTACTTTTTCTCCTCCCTTACATAACTGTCTACCTGCTGCATTTTCATCCTCCACGATAATGAGAACAGTCCAATTTGAAATATAAACCCAAGAAAGACAAAAATTCCAACTGAGACAAGAAATCATATGCAAAGACATTCATTTTCACTGTTATTTTTCCAGCTGTTATACTGTTAATTGATACAACCTATTTATTCATAAATAAATATATTCATAGCAAAAATATGGATAAACCTGAAAAAAAGAAACTATAGTTTTCTAATTTTACTTATGAAACCAATTCTACATCACTACAATATTCCACAAATGTTTTCTGCATAACATTCAGGGAACAGCAAACATATCACAACTTCTATGATAAAATTACTAGCAAACTATTGCTACATACGGAATAGACAATTAATACATACTGATTAAATTGGTAATTGTAAAACTTCTGAATTCATTCATTAAGTATCCTGAGCACCTATTATGTGCCAGGCGAAGACCCCTTCTTTCATGGAGTTTACATTCCGACAAGTACTAATATTACTAAAAAAACACAGGTGGATATTTTTATAATCATGTAATAAAGCATGTTTCTCTTAAAGAAATACTTCAAGCAGAAAATAAAACTGATAAATTTCACTCATTCTATTTTTGAAAATGTAAAACAAACCTATTAAAATTTCTGTATGGTAAAAAAAAGACTAAACAAAAAAAGTGAGGGCTTCCCTGGTGGCGTAGTGGTTGAGAGTCCGCCTGCCGATGCAGGGGACGCAGGTTCGTGCCCCGGTCCAGGAAGATCCTACATGCCGCGGAGCGGCTGGGCCCGTGACCCATGGCCGCTGAGCCTGCGCGTCCGGAGCCTGTGCTCCGCAAGGGGAGAGGCCACAACAGTGAGAGCCCCGCGTACCGCAAAAAAAAAAAAGTGAGAGGCAAATTACAAACCGGAAAAAAATAATTGCAACGTATGACAGATGAGTTAACCTTTAATATAAAGTGTCCACAAACCATTAAAAACAAATAAACAAAAGGAATATGCAAAGAGAAAAATGGGCAATGCCCCAGAGGAGAAATACAAAGGACCATTAAATATACGAAAAGCAAACTGAGATCATTTTGGTACATCATACTGGCAAAAGATAAAATAAGGAAGCAGAGAATCTTGTGTTGGTACCAAAAAAAAAAAAAAAAACCCAGAATCCTCATACACCACTGATGAGAGTTCAAAATAAGACAGTCTTCCTGGAGAATATGGTAATATGCAGTGATATACTGGTCTCGCTGTACAATGAAATTCTACTCAGCAATAAAAAGGAATGAACTACTGATGCATGTAGCAACATGGACAAATTTCAAAATAATTATGCTGAGTGAAAACACCAAACCAAAAAAGAAAAAACAAAAACAAAAAACTCTTTCATTCCATACATATAAACACCTAAAATACGCAAACTAATCTATAGTGACAGAAAGCAGATCACTGGTTGCCTCGGGAGGGGACAGGCAGAGAGGTGGGTGGGATGAATTCAAAGGAACAGGAAGAAACTTTGGGGGTGATGGATCTATATGTTCATTATTTTGATTGTGGTGATAATTTCATGAATGTATACATAAGTGAAAACATAACAAATTAAACATTTAAAACATAACAAAGTAAACACGTGCAGCTCATTGTATGTCAACTCTGGCTTGATAAAGTTATTTTTTAAAAAGACACCATTCAGAAAATGTCCAACTTAAAAATTTTTAAATTGGGCAAAATATTTGAATACAAATTTCACCAAAGAAAATATATGGATGGCTAATAAGCCTACGAACGAAATACTCAACATCATTAGTCATTAGGGAAATGCAAATTAAAACCACAATGAGATATTACCACCTACACTAGAATGACTATAATCAAAAAGACAGACAAGTGTCAGCAAGGATGTGAAGAAAAGACTGGAACTCTCATACATTTCTGATGGGAATGGAGAAGAGTGTACCAACTTTTTTTTTTTTGGCCACTTCTTTTTATTTTATTTTATTTCATTTATTTATTTTATTTTTTGGCTGCGTTGGGTCTTCGTTGCTGTGGGCTGGCTTTCTCTAGTTGTGGCGAGTGGGGGCTACTCTTCATTGCAGTGCATGGGCTTCTCATCGTGGTGGCTTCTCTTGTTGCGGGGCACCAGCTCTAGGTGTGTGGGCTTCAGTAGTTGTGGCTCATGGGCTCAGTAGTTGTGGTGCACAGTCTTTGTTGCTCTGCAGCATGTGGGATCTTCCTGAACCAAGGCTCGAACCTGTGTCCCCTGCAGTGGCAGGCGGATTCTTCACCACTGTACCACCAGGGAAGTCCCAGGGTGTACCAACTTTTGAAAAGTTTGGCAACGTCTTAAAAAGTTCAGTCTAAACTTACCATATTACCCAGTAATTCAACTCATAGGTCTCTAACTATTCAAGAGAAATGCAAACATATGCTCATACAAAGACTTGTTTGTGAATTACCAGCATTATTCATAATAGTCAAAAAGGGGAAACAATCTAAATGTCTGTGAACAGATAAACAAGAGGTATATTCATTCAAAGCAGCTTTTTTTTTTTTTTTTTTTTTTTTTTTTTTTTTTTTTGCGGTACGCGGGCCTCTCACTGTTGTGGCCTCTCCCGTTGCGGAGCACAGGCTCCGGACGCGCAGGCTCAGCGGCCATGGCTCACGGGCCCAGCCGCTCCGCGGCATGTGGGATCTTCCCGGACCGGGGCACGAACCCGTGTCCCCTGCATAGGCAGGCGGACTCTCAACCACTGCGCCACCAAGGAAGCAAGAGGTATATTCATACTATAAAATACTGTTCAGTAATAAAAAGGAACCACCAATATATGCTACAACATGGATGAACCTCAAAAATATTATGCTAAGTGAAAAAAGCCAAAATCAAAAGACTACCTATTACCAAAACTCACCCAATATGAAAAAATCATTCAAATAGTTTAATTACTATTAAAGAAATTTAATTCATAGTTTAAAACTTCACCAAAAAGCAATCTCCAGGTCCAGACAATTTCATTGGAGAACTATACCAAAAGTTTAAAGAACTGATACCAATTCTAAATAATCTCTTCCAGAAAACAGAAGAGAACACTTCCCAATTCATTTTATGAAGCCAGTATCACCCTTAAGCCAAAATCAGCCAAACACAGTACAAAAAAGAAAAAAAACACTATAGACCAGCATCTATCATAAAATAAATAAAAACTGAATCCAAGTGGGGTTTATTCTGAGAATGCAAAGCTGGTTCGATATTTGAAAATCAATCAGTGTAATCCACCATATTGACAGGCTAAAGAGAAAAATCATTAATTGATGCAGAAAGATCATTTGACAAAACTTAACATCCATTCATGATAAAAATCTCCAAGCAAAACTAGGAAGAGAACTTCCTGAACTTGATGAAGAGCATCTACAAAAAAAAGCTACAAATTACACCATACTTAACAATGAAAGACTGAATGCTTCCCTCTAAGATCAGGAGCAAGGTAAGGATGTCCACTCTCACCACTCTTCCTGAATGTAGTACTGTAAGTCTTATTAGTACAATAAAGCAAGAGAAGAAAATAAAAGGTATGTGCATTGGAAAGGAAAAAAATAAAACTGTGCCTACTTGCAGATGACATGACTGTCTATTTAGAAAATCCCAAGGAATCTACAAAAACACTGCTAGGGGGGCTTCCCTGGTGGCGCAGTGGCTGGGAGTCCGCCTGGCGATGCAGGGGACACGGGTTCGTGCCCCAGTCTGGGAAGATCCCACATGCCGCGGAGCGGCTGGGCCCGTGAGCCATGGCCGCTGAGCCTGCGCGCCCGGAGCCTGTGCTCCGCAACGGGAGAGGCCACAACATTGAGAGGCCCGCGTACCACAAAAAAAACAAAAAACAAAAAACAAAAAACACTGCTAGGACTAATAAATAAGTTAAGCAAAGTCCCAGCATATAGGAGCAACACACAAAAATCAATCATATTTCTATATACTAATATTAAACAGGTGGCAACCAAAATTTGAAACATACTAATTTACGATTGCTAAAAAACATGTATTTAGGTATAAATCTACAAAACTTGTCTGATGAAAACTGATAAAACGCTAATGAGCAAATTCCCTGGCGGTCCTGTGGTTAGGACTCTGCGCTTTCACTGCTGAGGGCCCAGGTTCAATTCCTGGTTGAGGAACTAAAATCCTGCATGCTGCAAGGTGCGGCTAATAATAATAACAGCCAACATAAAAAAGTCACAACAGCAAATGCTGGTAAAGATACAAAGAACTGGACCTCTCATACTTTGCTGGTGGGAATGTAAAATGGTATAGCCACTCTGGAAAACGGTAAAGCAGTTTCTTATAAAATCAAACATGTGAGTAACGTAAGACCCAGCAGTTGCACTTCTGGGCATTTATCCCAGAGAAATGAAAGCTTACATCCACACAAAAACCTGTATATAGATTTTCAGAGCAGCTTTTTATGTAATAGCCAAAAATTGGAAACCGCCCAAATGTGCTTTGATAGGTGAATGATTATACAAACTATGGTACATCACACCATGGGCTACTGGTCAGCAATAAAAAGGAGAAACTTTTGTACATGGAACAACTTGAACAGATCACGGGCATTATGTTGAGTGAAAAAAAGCCAGTCTAAAGGTTGCATACTGTCTGATCTATTTACATAACAAAATCCTAGAGATGAAGAACAGATTAGTAGATTAGTACCAGGGACTAGAAAGTTACAGCAACCATGAAGGATGCCTCCACCAGGGAGCTCCTGTGCGATGAAACAGCTCTGTATCTTTTTATTTTTATTTTTTTCCAGCTCTGTATCTTGATTCTGGCTGGGGTTACACAAATCTTACATGTGATAAGACTGCAAGAACTAAACATACACACAAGTGGATGCAAAACTGCTGTGATTTGCATAAAGGCTGTAGATGGTACTGATGTCAATTTCCTGGTTTCGCTATTGCACTACAGTTATATAAGATGTTACTACTGGGAGACGCTGAAGCCAGGGCACACAGGACCTCTCTGTACCACTTTTATAATTTCCTGTGAGTCTGTAACTATTTCAAAACAATATATTTCAAAATAGAAAGTGTTTTTTAAAAAAGACTACATATTATATGGAATCGATATATGAAATGTCCAGGAAAGTCAACATAGAGACAGAAAGTAGATCAGTGGTTGCCTACAACTAGGGGGTAGAAGCAGGGACGGCAAACAGGCACAAGGGAACTTTTGGGGGAAATAGAAATGTTCTAATATGGAATTGTGGTGATGGTTAAACAACTTTACTGTGATTTTTACTTTAAAAAAACACTGAACTGTACATTATAATGGGTGAATTTCATGATATGTAAATTATACCTTAATAAAAAAGCAACATAAACATATACTCAGTCAAACCAGAATTATCCAAAAGCCTTCTCAAGCAATCTTACCTGAGATTCCTTTAATGCTTGCTTTCCCCACCAAATTGGGTTGGTATCAACTATGATAACCAGAAGATTCAATTCATCTTCTGAAAATATTAACAAAAAATAAAAAACATTAGCCTCGTAAAAGAGAAACAAAGCTAACATTCTCGATTTGTAAATTAGATCCAGAGCAAGAACCACTACGTGCCTTTACATGTTTATCATCCTACAATCATGAAATTAACACAAGGCCAAGTTCTTTTAAAGATTTAAAGCTCTGGGGGCCCTTAGCAAGCTCTTGCTTGCCTCCTGTACATCTGTACCTTTCATGCACTAGAATGTAAGCGTTGTGAGGTGGGATTTTTGTTTCTTTTGTCACTGCTTATCCTCTGCTCCGAGCACAATGCCTAGCATGTGGTGGATGATCAATAAATATGTATTTTATGAATCCAAAGACATATGCATTTTAAACAGCTGGTCAAGGACAGAAAGCACTGATTAACCAGTAGTTAGAATCACTAGTAGAATTTCAGGCATGGAATGGCGCGGGGAGGGGGGTAGATTTCAAGGGAGACACAGAATCAGTTTGGCTCCAAGTCCAACAAATCACCTAGCAGCAAGGCCAATTATACTTAGGAACCAATCTTTAAAAGGTGAAAACGAGGGGAATTCCTGGCGATCCAGTGGTTAGGACTCTGAGCTCTCACTACAGAGGGCCCGGGGTTCGATCCCTAGTCGGGGAACTTAAATCCCATAAACCGTGAGGCCAAAAAAAAAGAAAAAAGAAAAAACAGGTGAAAACCAGAGTGGAAAGCACTTGCTATGTCAAGATTTTACTGTGAAAAAAATTAGGCTACTCTCTACAAAGTGACAGACACAACTAAAGAGGCTAACTTAACATATTATTCAACAAACATCTACACTAAGTACCAGTGTTAGGTGTTGGGGATAGGTGTTGAGGATACTGAGTCCAAGCCCTCAAGGAGCCTACATTCTGAGGTGACAGACATGTGAACCCATAAGCACACACTGTTACAAAAAACCCAGGATGTTCATTTAATAGCAAAAAGCAACAATGCCTTTCCTGCCCCCATACTTTCCACCCTCCAGTTCCCTGTTCCCTATATCAGAATAATCCCACCCCGTCTTTGATGTCTGCTTACATACCCAAATCCTATTTACTCTCTAAGGCCCCAAACCAATGCTACGTCTTCACCCAGAAGTCCTCCCTAGGTCTTCCAACGGGTCCTGGTTCCCCCATCTCAGGAGACTGGAAATCTCAGCCCCTCTGCATCAGGTGCGGCACGTGTAATCCTATCATCCCATCCCATGCTGACAACTCAGCAAGGGACTTATTGCTATCTTTTGCTATCTTTCACCACTTATAAGATGTACTCCTTCCTTTCTATTCTTTTCTTTTTTTTTTTTTAAGTTTGACAGATGCTGAACTGAGGATGGTATCTTACCCTTATGACTGATCACATTTTATTTTCTCTTAGTGGTATATTAAATAAAATAAAAGCACGTTTCATAATCAATACTATCTTAGATTAGGGGAAACATGGTATTTCTCTTTTGCAAGAGAAAGTAACTTTCTCTAAGTCACATGGCCTGCTAGCAAGTAGCAAAGCTAACACCCAACTTTGAAGACAGATCTGCTTGACTCTAATGACTGTGGCTTTTCAAAGCCCCACTGCCTACTTCTCAACACCAACAGCATCACTTCTCTTCTCATGACAGCACTCACTACCTCATTTTACACTTAGCTGTGTTTCTGATCTCTCTTCCCAGCTCTGCCCTCTAAACCGTGGACTCCTCAAAGAATGAGGAATGAATAACGTAATGTTGCATAAATCACGGAAGAAAGCGCCTGGCACAGAAGAGGCACTTAATTGTGTCTCCCACAGGCCCTCACTCCTCTACCCAAAAGCCTTTGGCCTTATTCTCCATCAGGTCCCACCTCCCAACTCTCAGGGCCTTCCTTGCTACTATCAAGCCTGAGAAAAACAGAAAGTGCCGCCTGTCAGGAGAGGTGTGTCTCCATATACACATGGAATGTCCCTATGAATCTCCTTCTTTGGGTCTCTACCTCCGCATTTGTAGACAGGGGCCATACAAGATCTGCGCCCCTCGCAGGGCTGTGATATTGATTAAAACAGATGAAGGATGCGTGCACAATTGTTATGGCCTCTGAAAGGACCTATTTCTACTCTTGCTCTCCGCAGTCCATTTCCCACACAGCAGCCAAAGTAATCTTTTAAAATCATAAATCAGGGACTTCCCTGGAGGTCCAGTGGTTAGGACTCCACGCTTCCACTGCAGGGAGCACAGGTTCTATCCCTGGTCGGGGAACTAAGATCCCGCAAAATACTGCGTGGCCAAAAAAAAAAAAAAAAATCGTAAATCAGATAGTAAACCTACCTTGCTTAAAGCCCTAAAACGGCTTTGTATTACACTTAAAATACAGATCAAGCCCCACAAGGGCCCTGCTCCCTGATCTCACCCTTCTAGCCCACCCTGGCCTTTTTTCTCCCTTTAAGATATCAGGCTCTATAACTGGTAGCTTAATGTATGAACGAAAGTCTCTCCACCTTCCTCTACCCCCGGGTGCCCCCTTTCCGTCTTCCCATTGCAATGTAGTGGCTCAACTTGCCACAGGGTCTTTATAAAATCACTCAAGTCTTAGTTTCAATATCACTGGTCTTCCCTGGACCCCTATCGAAAGCAGCTCCTTCTTGATCATCCCCTAATCACAATCGACCCCATCATCACTTTATATTGTTGTCACAGCTCTTGTCACCCTTCGAAATTATTTTTATTTACTTGCCTACTGTCTGTCTCGCTCACTAGACGGTAACCTCCACGAGTCTGTAACGTTCTCTATGTATCTCCCAGGGCATGAAATAACGCCGGGCACACAAGAGGCGCCCCCAAAATATTTACTGAATGAGTACATTCGCTACTCCTCTAAAGACCAAACAAGCTCCACCCAGCCCCCAGAATACATTGATACTCCATTTGGCCGGTCCTGGCCGGGTAAAGTCTGCTCAGCCCCGGGGTCCGGGTCCCGCCATCGCAGCACTCACCGTCTGAGACCATAGCTGCCCGTGTCCCTCAGCGAACAGCCACTTGCAGTCAAGCGGGCCTCCGGGGTACGGCGCACCCCAACTTCCGGCGCCTCCGAGTGACGTAAGAGAGTGCTGGCTCGGGCCGCGAGCCGTAGCCACAGCCCCGCCCCCAAGGCGCCGGAAGTGGAGTGCAGAGCCTTGCAGAGCCGTGCTGTACGCTCTCGGTCACTGTGATTCGGAGCCCGCGCGGTCGCTGGGCCCATCCAAGTGGCGCGAGCGGCTCTGGGCCCCTCGGGCCCCGCGGTCCAGAGGGCACCATGGACGACAAGGGTAAATTGGGGCGCGACGGGCCTGCTGGGCCTAAAGCGGAGCCGCGCAGGGATCCCTCCACCTCGCACGCCCAGACTGGGCTCCGGGAGAGGTCACTTTCCAAGCTCAGGCTGTTTGGCTGGATGTGGTTCCTCTAGTCACAGCTAAAACCACTCGCTGCTCCTGTATCCAGGGAATGGGTCCTGGGGGTATCCCCGGACACCCCTTCTCCCCACGCTTTCCAGTGCCGTCCAAAAAAGTGAGATTTCGGACGCATGTGCAGGTCTTCGCAGTCTTGATTTCCTCTTATGTGAAGTACGAGTAAGACTCCCTGCCCTGTTGGATCTGGTACTAGAATTAAAAGAAAGGCGTATTTGATTTGCTTGTCTAATGTGGTTATCAAGGTGTTTTATTAAGTGTAGAGCAAGGGCAAACTAATGTGTATACAGTACCTTTCATGTAAAAAAAGAAATAAGAGCAGGGTGGACCTCTGCATCACATACATGTACATATGTATGTAGGTGAATACGCTTGACTTGGCATAGACTGGAGGGTGCAGGAGAAATCGGTAAGGAGATGACTCTGGGATTCTTTCCGGACTTGGGGTCTAGGATAAGGGGGAGAATGACCTTTCACTACCTTTTGATGGGGCTTAAATTTTATGCCATTGTACATGGCTAGCTTTTGCAAAATGAGAGAGAAAGAGTTTGCAAATAGTAGAGTGATGTCATATCTATTCCCGTCAACATTTATGGTGCCCCTGAAGCCAAACACCCTGCAAAGAAAATATTTTTTAAATTAGTTTGCTTTTTAAAGTCAACAGTCATTGATAAGCTCTCTGGTCGTCTATCCTGCTAAATGAATTTGATGAATCACTTTTTTCTCCCTTCCCAGAGTTAATTGAATACTTTAAGTCTCAGATGAAAGAAGATCCTGACATGGCCTCAGCAGTAGCTGCCATCCGGACTTTGCTGGAGTACTTGAGGAGAGATAAAGGTAAGGACGGTCATCCTCCATCACTCCAGGTGTTAGGAAAGTCTGCTCATAACTGTTAGAAGTGTAGCAAGTGAGAGACGGATGTGTGCCTACATAAGGTAATGCAGCCCCAAACTCAGCTCCTCCCTCTTTTTCTGTCCTTTTAATGTGAAGAGAGCCCTCAAGTTATCATTGAATGGGTCTCCTTTCAATGAAATATACTTTGAATCAGGAATGACCTTATTGGCCTTTCTCACCTTCTGAGATGGCCCACGCTCTGTCTGTGGAGTGTGTTTCTCTCTAAATAAATCCACTTCGTATCCATCACTTCGTCTCTCACTGAATTCTTTCTGTGATGAGACATCAAGAACCTGAGCTTCATTAAGTCCTGAAGCCAGGTGTGTGATCTCAGTTGGAAGACGGTGCGTTTTGGCTGGGTTTGAGTCCCGGCATGTGGGTTCAAGTCCCAATCTGAGGTGCACCGTCTCACTTTGAGAGTAGCAGCTGAAATTGGGAGGATGCTGTGGTTCTACTCACTACAATAGCAGGTGAGTGCAGGGAGCCACCCAGATGGACTGAAGGGGCTAGACCAGCATAGATCCTGCCAGGGTCCCCACTGAATAGTGGGGAGTGGAATCAACATTGCAGAAGGTTGGGGTAATGAAAAGAAAAGGAAGAGAAAGAAAGAGAAAGTCCAGAAAAGATTTGGGGAGGAGAACAGAACCAAGAAATCTCAGAAAGCAAGCTACTGTATTTTTTAACACTACATAAAACAATGGAAGAGGGAGCTCTGTGGGGTTAGAAAAGACAACTGAACGAAGTCATTTTCTAAAAGATCAGGAAAACTCATTTCACTTAAAAATGAAATGATTATGTCCAAACCCCATTAAAGTTACTGTAAGGAAGACAGAATGAGAATAACATCCCTGCAGACAATGAAATCACACCAAAACGTAAATAAATAAATAAATAAACCCCCCAAAAAAGAGCAACAACCAGAAAAAAAAAAAAAAAAACATGCTATTTCACAATGAGCTAAATTTTTTTTAAATGGTACAAGACATGAGACATAATATAAATCAGATTTAGAAAAACAGAAATGTAGTGATAGAATTCAAGAAACAATTAGAAATAAAAGAAAAAAAAATTAAAAAAAAAAAAGAATGACCATATTATACCAGGTTAACTTTGAAGCTTAAATTATAGCAATAGTTGAGCTTTACAAGGATTTATTGAGCTTCTGTCTTGTGACAGTTTCTTTGCAGTTGCTGTAGAGAATGTTCCAGTATAAATTCTGGTTTTAATGTCATCGTGATTACTACTAATTCAGACATCCTAAATATAAGCATCTGGGTATAAACAAAATAATAACAATAAAAATAATAAAGCGTTCTTCTGTTTTGTTTTGTTTTGTGTTTTGTTTGTTTGCGGTACAGGGGCCTCTCACCGCTGCAGCCCCTCCCGCCGCAGAGCACAGGCTCCAGACGCGCAGGCCCAGCGGCCACGGCCCACAGGCCCAACCGCGCCACGGCATGTGGGATCTTCCCGGACCGGGGCACGAACCCGTGTCCCCTGCATCGGCAGGCAGACTCTCAACCACTGGGCCACCAGGGAAGCCCAACAAAGTGTTCTTTAATCTGAAGCGCTGGCCTAGAGATGCATGTCTCTAAGGCAACCTCCAGCATCTTCCCATTGCACTTACAATAGCATCCAAACACCTGGGACTTCCCTGTGGTCCAGTGGCTAAGACTGCACTCCCAATGCAGGGGGCACGGGTTGGATCCCTGGTCAGAGAACTAGATCCCACAAGCTGCAACTAAGAGTTCATATGCCACAACTAAAGACCCGGGGCAGCCAAATAAATAAGTATTAAAAAAAAAAAATCCAAACACCTAAGCCTTACCTACCCCACCCCGCAGACCTCTTCTGTCACTGCTACTTAATTTCCTTCTATGCTATCCCTCACTGAGCTGTGCTTCACTCTGGCCTCTCTTTGTTTCTCATACCAAGTTTATTCCCTTCTTGGGACCTTTGCGTTTATAGTCTGCATCTGAGACTTTTCCCACTGGATCTTTACTCGGCTGGATCCTTTCTTACTCAGGTCTCTGCTTAGGCCTGCACTCCAAGAGACCACCCTTGTTAACTCTGTCTAAAGTAGCTCCACCTTTCTCATCATTCTGCTTTTTTCTGTCCTCATTTCAGTCTGTAATTAACTTGTTGATTTCTTTGTGTGCTTGTTTACTGTCTGCCTCTCCCACTAGAAAGGGAGTTCCGTCAGCTGGGACCCTGTCTGTCACGTTCACTGATGTATCTCTACAATCTAGAACAGCGCCTGGCATACAGCCTGCACCCAGTAAACACTGGTTGAATGAGTAAGTGAATCACAGACCCATCAAGGGTCAAAAATGAACGTCACATTCCTCGTGTGATCATTCCAGGGGAGACACTCCAAGGCCTGAGAGCGAATCTCACCAGTGCCATAGAAACCCTGTGTGGCGTGGACTCTTCTGTGGCCGTGTCCTCGGGCGGGGAGCTCTTCCTGCGCTTCATTAGCCTTACCTCCCTGGAATACTCCGTAAGCCCCTGCCCTCCTCGGTTACCTCTCCGTTTCTCTGTTTGGCCACAAATATTCTCAGCTTTATCTGGATCCTCCCCTTCACCTCATTTTGCTCTTTTCTTCCTAGGATTACTCCAAATGTAAAAAGATCATGATTGAGCGGGGAGAGATTTTTCTCAGGAGAACATCACTGTCGAGAAATAAAATTGCAGATCTGTGCCATACTTTCATCAAAGATGGGGCGGTGAGTAGATCTTGATCATGTGTGGTGATTGGGAGCAAGGACTTTGGAGTTAGACTCCTGGGCTAAAATCCTGCCTCTGCCACTTACTTGCTGTGTAACCTTGGACAAGTTACTTAACCTCTCTGTGCTGCAGTTTTCTCATCTGTTAAATAAGGGTAATAACAGCACCTACCTCATAGGGGTGTTGTGAGGATTAATGAGATGGTATGTGTAAGGACTCTGCACTATGCCCGGCACATAGTAAGCACTGTCTAAATGTAGATATTATTATCATAGGTGGTTGTCATTTTAAACAGGCAGAGAAAAACCCTGGACAGCATGGATGATTCTTGATTTGATAAGGTGTCTTACTAAAAAAAGTATTTTTTATTACTGGATATGTACTAAATTAATCTGAATTAAATTAACACAGCTCTTGTCATTGGTTCATACTGACCGTCTTCCTGCTGAATGTTAGCACTGGATTGAGATTTTTTCATCTTCATTCCAAACGCTCTTGCAGAGATACCACCAAGTGTTTATAAGCCGAGTGAGGAAAGACGGGAGCTGCACATCAAGTCAGTCTCCCAGCAAAGGGGTCGTAAAACTTTTATGACATCTCTCCCGGCAGCACGCCTCCTTTCTGCCATCTAAGCCTCCATAGACCATAAAAGTATTCACTTGCATCTGGACTCTTGTCCACTGTTTAGTACCCCTTTCCCAATTTTTGAAGTCTTTTTTTTTTTTTGGAGTATGTTATTAAATAAATGACGTAATAGATGCGAGTGGAACTTGTACACAAGCCAGCTGCAAACAAAGCCATCTTGGGGCCAAGTGGAGGCAAGCCTGTGACTGCCTCTCGCCGAGGCCTTCTCCTTCGGACAGACTCGCTGCAGGATTCATTTGCTCTAGTGGAGTTGAATGTGTAATAACCACCCGCATCAGTGCTATTTTGGCTAAATTTCCAGCACAGCTGCTTAAATTTGAAAATGCAGATGAACCACCTGGGGATCTTTTAAATGAAGATTCTGATTCAGTCGGACAAGGGTGGGGCCTGAGAACCTACATTTCTAACAAGCTCTTGGGCGAGGCCCAGAAAGGAGCTAGGGAGCTACGTCCCTCCTCCTTGCTTACACTGTCGTCTGCACTCTGTTCCCCAGAGCGGAGATTATATCTAAGTATCTGCAAATTGTATCCAGTCCACAGATGGGTTGTGTTTACCCCAAACAGCGTTTATAAGTTTTTAAAAATTAGTTAGCTAACATTGAAATATTGGATTTTCAGCGCCTCTAGAAAAACCAGATGATCTGACCACAGTGGGCCCACATGACAACAGCTGGAGCTCAGCCTTTCTACTCTGCTGCTGGCCCCAACCGGCCCCTTGCATTCCTTTATGCTACCTGCCTGGTGCCTGTATGCCCAAGAGTGCGAACCATGTCTTAGAATTAGGGAAGCCAACCCAAAGGAACCTAACAGAGCCTTCAGATATAAAGGCTTTTGTATCTGAGTAACACCACGTGGAGATGTCACTTCTGCGCTTGCTACGGGAAGAGGAGACCCATAATATATTCCTCTGGCAGAAAACTTTTTCAGCTTGTATATGGGCTTAAAGTCAGTGTACTATCAAGGATCTCCTTTCTGATTACAGCTGATTTGTGAGAAAGCATATGGAGAAGCTTTAGGGTACCAGGAACACGCATCAGAGGGTCATAGAGTATGGGTGATCGCCAGAAGCTTGCCCTTTTGACAGAGCTTTCTGTGCCCACAGAGAATATTAACTCACGCCTACTCCAGAGTGGTCCTGAGAGTCTTGGAAGCAGCCGTGGTGGCCAAGAAGCGTTTCAGTGTGTACATTACAGAGTCACAGCCTGACTTATCAGGGCAAGTATCCTTCCATTTGGTTATGAGCCCAGCAGTCCTTTTAAAGAGCGAACTGAGGATTAGAATCCATTGTAAGAGGAGCCAGAATAGGCCCCTGATTTGCCAATCAGTCAGCATTGCCTTTGACAGTGCCCATTCCTGCCCCTGGAAGAAAAATCACCGTGAATTTGAAGTAGGTCACAGTACAGGATCTAGGGGTTTTAGTTAGTACTTAAGTCAGAGGAACAGCAATTGAAAGATTTTTATCAAGGAATAGATAATTCACCTCATATCTAGCCAGAACATAGTAAAAGAAAAACCCTTTTTTTCTGAATTTACATATCTTTTTGTATCCCCAAGAGCGTAGTTCTCCTAAAACAAATACTTCCTTCTAAAGGACCCAAATTCTTGTTTCCTTAGTCCAAAGTCTCAGGATGTGCCCCTTAATCCATTAATGTGAACTGAGTTTCCAGCTAAAGTGATTTATCATTGTCCAAATTAAGTGACTCACCATACACCACTATGAGACTTTCCTGGACTTTTTTCTAATGTTCTCAAACTGTCGCTTTCAGTAAGAAAATGGCCAAAGCCCTCTGCCACCTCAGTGTCCCCGTCACCGTCGTACTGGATGCCGCTGTTGGGTAAGTGCCTGGCTTCCCCCGCCACAATTACTCTTCCTCGCCCACTCCCAGGGGTGGCTTGGAACAGCACTTCCAGTTGGAAGGTTTGAGTCTCGTTCATAAAACTGGACTGGGCAGCGTCCTGCCTCTTAACTGATAGCTGGGCTAAACCAGCAAGCTCATTATAAGGCCTTGATAGTGTACAGACAGGGCTATAGGATGTCAGGGAGAGGGGGAGTCATTTACATGGCGGTATCATAGTGCATTTTAAGAGCAAGGTGCAGAGGTCAGGTCAGCACATGTGACCAGTGCTCCCTCTTCATCTGAAGACACGGGCTGCCCTCAGTGGCACTCTGGGATTCTTCGTCTCACCTGTGCAACTTCACTCCTAAAGCCCAGGTGACATGCTCCATGGATTGGCAGCGTGCCTCCCAAGAGAAAACAGGAGTAAAAATCCCTTGGAAAGGAAACACATAAGGAGATGATTAAGGAAGTTAGGAATGTGTGTAAGAGTAAACATTTTAAAGAATTCTACTAATTGCTCATTTTATTTTCTTTTAAGATTTATTATTTATTTAGTTCTGGCTGCGTCAGGTCTCAGTTGCAGCACGTGGGATCTTTTGTTGCGGCACACGGGCTTCTCTCTAGTTGAGGTGCACGGGCTCAGTAGTTGTGGCGCACGGGCTTAGTTGCCCCGCGACATGTGGGATCCTAGTTCCCCGACCAGGGATCAAACCCACGTCCCCCACATTGTAAGGTGGATTCTTTACCACTGGACCACCAGGGAAGTCCCTAATTGCTCATTTCAAAAGGTAGATTGGCCTTCAGCCTACCTGCAAGATTCTTGAATTACATAACATTTTTTCCAACTTCAGATCACATCAGGTCTTTAAATTTTGTTTGTATTAACGTAGAAAGGAAAATAGAATGTGCCACATATAGTAAGGATAAATGCCGGGTCATGAAATCCTTGCTTCAGCTACACACGTATGCATGTACATTACTGGGTGGCAGGATGAGTTACATGTCTTATTGTGGTGTCGTGACCAAAACAGGTCTTGGTGCCCCTGTAGCAGAACCGGTAACGGTGCCAGCGGTTGTCTCATGAGTTCAGTGCTCTTTGGAAGACAGTTATGAGAGGAACTTACCTTGGTGAAAATGGAGTATTAATCTTTGCAGGCGATGTTGCTACTAAGAAGAGCAAAGACAAGGGAGCATTAAAAAATTGTTTTTAATTTCCTTAGCTACATCATGGAGAAAGTGGACCTTGTCATTGTTGGTGCTGAAGGAGTTGTTGAAAACGGAGGAATCATTAACAAGGTAGGAGCATCAGTTCTCCACAGGCCCTTGCTCAGGGCGTGGAGCTACATCACTGACCTCAGACATCCAGCTAGCTCTGTATTGTTAACGATTCGTTCCTCTAACCCTGCTTAGCTTCAAGACTCCACCACTGCAGCCAATGGCTTCCCAGTTCCCATGAGCCATTGCAGCGGTCAAATTTTGTTCAGATTTCTTCCTGCTTTGGAGACTGATTTGTGTAAATTAGGAGAATGTAATTTATATATTTTCAAAACATGCTTTAACTGGAATTGAGTTTTTGGTTGGTTCTTCTTTTTACTGGAGCATATTTGACATCAGTATAATGTTTCAAATTTATCTGTTGTTTAACATGGAAAGATTTCACGATAGTTTGTTGTATGTGGTAATATATAACATAAAAATTTGCCATTTTAATCATTCTTAAGTGTACAGTTCAGTGGGATTCATTACACTCACATTGTTGTGTGGCCATCACCATTGTCTGTCTTCAAAACTTTTACATCACCCCAAACTGTCACCATTAAGCAAAACTCCCCATTTTCCTCTCCCCATCCCCTAATCTTTCTCCTTCCATGATTTTTGCCTATTCTAGGTACCTTATATAAGTGGAATCATACAGTATCTGTCCTTTTGAGTTTGGCTTATTTCACTTAGCATGATGTTTGCAAAGCTCATCTATATTGTAGCATGTGTCAGTGCTTCATTCCTCTTTATGGCTGCATAATGTACCACATCACATTTGTTTATCCATTCATCTGTTGATGGATACTTGTTTCTATCCTTTGACTATTGTAACTAATGCTGCTGGGAACACGGGTGTACGATTACCTATTTGAGTTCCTGTTTTCAATTCTTTGAGGTATATACCTAAGAGTGGAATTGCTGGGTCATATGGTATTTCTGTGTTTAGCTTTTTGAGGAACTGCCGAACTGTTTCCCATAGTAGCTACAGCATTTTACGTTCCTACCAGCAACGTACAAGGATTCCAAATTTCTCTACATCCTTGCCAACACTTGTTTATTTAACTATAGCCACCCTAGTAGATGTGAAGCGGTATCCCATTGTGGTTTTGACTTGTGTTTCTCTCATGACTAAGAATCTTGAATATCTTTTCATTTGTCTGTTGACCATTTGTATATCTTTGGAGAAACGTGTTTTCTTTTTTAAAGGTCTTCTGTAATTCCAAAGCCAGAAGTACATATATTACGTTCACTCACATACTTTCTGTTGCTTCCACTTCAGATATGCCATAAGATCTCACCCTTCTCCGCTTTTCTCTGACTTCCCAGATTGGAACCAACCAGATGGCCGTGTGTGCCAAAGCACAGAACAAGCCTTTTTATGTTGTTGCAGAAAGTTTCAAGTTTGTACGGCTCTTCCCACTAAACCAGCAAGATGTCCCAGATAAGTTTAAGGCAAGAGTTTTACATATTTGAAGGGGTATTTGAGTCTAAACTGAAACCTTTGAAGAAAAACGCAGTGCTAAGAATGTTCCATTAAGTTACTCACTTCCCACTATTTTTTCCAGTACTCAGGATACAAAGGTAAGTTGGTGGCTGTTGAACAGCCTAATTTGTCCCCAGAATTTAAGTCTTTGTCTCTCATTCAATTAAGCACTAGATACAGGCCAAGGAGGCAGGGGAAACTGGTAATAGTCGAAGTTTTGGCTCAGCTGTCTGGGCTCACTTGCCATCTCCACTACTTACTAACCATGTGACCTTGGGCAAGTCCTTTCATTGTAAGCTCTGTGAACTTCAGTTATCTGTACAAGGGTTATGACAATTCTGAGATAATCCATGGGAAGAACTTAGCACATGCCTGGCACTTAGTAAGCACTCTATAAATGCTCTAAATGGTTGTCTTGAGAGGTCTGGAGGAGTTAATCCAGCACACCAGTGAGGGGACACATGGCTTAAGTTTTTCTTTAATGATCTGCTCACCCAAGCCACACTCGTCCCCCTCGCCAGTGTGCCGCACAGCTGGCCTCCCCCCGTTTCCAGAGAGCACTCTGAGGCAGGAGCACACTAATTGCTCAGGCCAAGGCCTCTCCAGTTCAGAGCCCTGAGCACATGGGGCAGACTAACGTATGCTTCCTGTCTCCTCAGTACAAGGCAGATACTCTGAAGTCCACACAGACTGAACAGGATCTCAAAGAGGAGCACCCGTGGGTCGACTACACCTCCCCTTCCTTAATCACACTGCTGTTTACAGACCTGGGGGTGCTGACGCCCTCAGCAGTCAGCGACGAACTCATCAAGCTCTATCTGTAACCGCCGGGCCCTTTCCTGCCGGCGAACAGCTGATGCTGGGAGCAGCCTCTTGGCCCCTCAATGAGCCAGGCCAAAACTGAATTGTTTTTTTATGAAATTTTATCGACTAAGGACTTAAAATCATACGTCTTGGAGAATTTTTTATTCATTTCAGTCCCATCTAAAATATGTTCATGGTTCCCCTAGAACCCAACCTAAATTGTGCTTATGGTTTCCAGACACTTTCATTCATTTCCAGTTTCCAGAAATACAAGTTAGATTATTGGCTACTTGACTGATGAAAGAAGATGTGCCCCGTCCCCCTCCCTTCATCTTCCCCACACTCCAGACTTTACCTGCCAGAAGCATCAGTGAAAGCCATGCAGGCCTAAGAGAGCAGGGGTCCTAACTGCGGCCAGGCGCCCCTCCAGCGACCAACAGCCACCCAGGACGCAGGCTACACGGTGCCGTGTGAGAAAGGCAGGAGACACTTGCTGAACCTGCATCAGGCTTCCAGCAGTGGACGTGAGAACCCAAGACAGAAACAGCGTCTTTGGCAGGAGTACCCTGCACGCCTCACCACTTACGAAGACGCCTTCCAGAATATTTGCAAACTTTAATTCTGTATCTGGGAAAGATGTGAATTTAAACATGTTTGGGTCCTGAACAGCTTTTTTAAAATTGTTCTTGGGAACAATTCAGCATCTTTTCAAATTGTATGAAAGATTTTGATACGGCGTTGTATCGGTACTGCAAGCTGACCCCAGGCCCAAATGTATTGTCCATCTTGGTAAAGACACTATGCAGCCACCTTCACACACTTTAGGCACAATTAGAATGAAATACAGTTTATTCAACAGAAGGCATAATAATTTTCTTTTCCAGAATGACTTGCTTCCTCTGTTTTTCAGATACTCATCAATAAAACAGTACTAGGGGCTGTGCAGGTGTTCTGCACAGTACATCAAAGAGAGAACTGAAGTCCAGGGAGAAGGACATCCAGGGAGATCAGGTGCCTGAAAACACAGGAATTTTAAAAGGCCTAAAATCAAGTCTACATCAGTATCTCTATGTTAAAAAAGAAGTATAAAATAGCCACCAAACAATGAGCTCTTTGAGTAACCCATCAAAATAAATATTGACATCTGTTATTTACACTCAGTTAATTTACGTTTTCTTCTGTTAGGCTCCAAAGGCTGGTATGTTTTTCATAAAATATTCATGAGCGTGAAACCCCTCACATCTCTGCCGTCTGCAACAGCAGCTTTGGGAGATGTGGTTCTTCCCGGACGTCTGCTGAAGTTCTGCTGTTCAGTAGACGCGAGCGCAGGCTATCTGCGAGCGCAGGGCAGCTCGTGGCATTGCCGTTGCTCTCATGCACTTCGCCTGAGCGGCAGGAATCAGCAGTCATCTTCCAAATCTGAGATCCCCAAATCTGCTGTCTCGACTGATCTTGTGCCACTCGTCAACAGCCCCTTCTCGAGTTCTTCTTCAGTAATTTTGCCTTTTTTAAACTTTTTCAAGAGCCTTGTGTCATTAAGAAGTTCTTCCATGTCTTCATCTTCGATATCAGAACCCTGAGTGCAGAAGAGACCAACAAGCTACTGAATTTCTCAGCAACAGTGTTCTAAGTGAAACCAGCAATTTTTAATCGGTAACTACTTGCTCTTAGATCAGCTTCCACAAACACAGCGCATTCCCCACCCAAGCCACCAAGGGAGTATAGAAATCGGAGAGTCCTACGCAATTCCTATTAGAAGATAACTATACACGACACTTCAGTGAAACTTGTTCAGAATTCTAAGTTGAGTATTTAAATAATAAAAACGCAAACTTTACCTCTTCCCTTTTCCTTTTTTCACTCCGTTTTTTCTTCTTTTCCTTTTTGGCCTTCTGCTTTGACCAAGCTTTATTTTTTATGAATTTTCTTCTCCCTTCATTTTCTGTTTTCTCTTTTCTTTGTTGCTCCAATAGCTTCTGCCTCTGCTTTTCTCTGATTTTATCTTTAAATGGAATGCTGTCTGTACTGACATCCACAGGCACGAAATCTGGAAACGGCTTTCCTCTCAGCTCTGGCATCCTGGGCATCCTCAGCAGGCCAAAACCTCGAGCAAGACTTGCAAAATCGAGGTCTGATAAAACCGAAACACTGCGGTTAGCACGCCCAAAGCAGGGTTACTGGCATCAACCCACAGAACATTCGTAACAATATAATTTTGTCTACCTAAATGATCTAACAGGCTCATTTTAATTAGAATTAAGATACTTACATTTTTACTAAAAAGGAATACTCGACAGCCAGCGTATTCTCTGTCTACTCAAACCCAAGGAAGACTCTTTCATTTTATTTTTATTTATTTTTTTGACTGCGGCTGCACAGCACATGGGATCTTAGTTCCCCGACCAGGGATCGAACCCGTGCCCCTGCAGTGGAAGCTCGGAGTCCTAACCACCAGATCACCAGGGAATTCCCAGGAAGACTTTCTTTTAAATGTTTAGAATACATTAAACCTGGCATAGGTCTGACTTTTTTTTTTTAACATCTTTATTAGAGTATAATTGCTTTACAATGGTGTGTTAGTTTCTGCTTTATAACAAAGGGAATCAGTTATACATATGTCTCCATATCTCTTCCCTCTTGCGTCTCCCTCCCTCCCACCCTCCCTATCCCACCCCGCAAGGTGGTCACGAAGCACCGAGCTGATCTCCCTGTGCTATGCGGCTGCTTCCCACTCGCTATCTACCTTACGTTTGGTAGTGTATAAATGTCCATGCCTCTCTCTCGCTTTGTCACAGCTTACCCTTCCCCCTCCCCATATCCTCAAGTCCATTCTCTATTAGGTCTGTGTCTTTATTCCTGTCTTACCCCTAGGTTCTTCATGACATTTTTTTTTCTTAAATTCCATATATATGTTAGCATACGGTATTTGTCTCTCTCTTTCTGACTTCACTCTGTATGACAGACTCTAGGTCTATCCACCTCATTACAAATAGCTCAATTTCGTTTCTTTTTATGGCTGAGTAATAAGGCCTGACGTTTTTATAAAACAAAGCAGTTTTCATACTTGTAATACTTCTAAAACCACCAGATGTTTCAGATGGAGATACAACTATGTGAAGAAGTCCAACTTACCCTTTAATCTGAAGATGAGGTTACACTCATGCTTTGCATAAGCCTGGACGAACGACACAAAAGCTTTCATGCCCTTTTCAAACACAGCTCTGTCGGCCAGGGCCATGGACTTGAGCTTTGGAAGGAGGTCTACTGTGTTCTTCTGGACTTTCATCTCCTGCAGGGGGCACTGCACAGGGACCACGGCATCACTTCTGGCTGGAATCCCCTCATCCCCAACCAAGGCTACCCCATAAAAGCCAGTGCCAATAAAACCAAAGGCAGAACAATCCATTTTAATCTTAAAGCGGAGGCCTGGAAGCCCAAATCCAAGCAAAGTATTTTACTTGGTCCAGAAAGTATTTTAAAGCAAAGTTTAAAATGAGATTTTACCTAATAATCCTGATTTCTGGTTGGAAAGTATGGTAACATAGGTCTATGTTCCCAACTAGTGATACTTAGCTGGGGCCGAGCAGCGGCCGTACCCCAGAGCCTCTCCACAGCCATAAAGCCAGCCAGGTTCCCGCACGGACATCACCAGCCTGGCCCCTGTGTGTCTGCAACCCCTAATCTAAGTTCTGGACCCCACTTGCTGGAAAAGAACTTTTTCAACTACCCCAGCATTGGACATTCCATAGGAAAAAGGAAGACAGCTTACTTTCTGGTTAATTGCAAGGAAATTGACGTACGACTCTTCCATGGGAAGGAGAAACACAAGTGCGCTGCCGCCGTGGCCGATGCGGGCTGTGCGGCCACAGCGATGCACGAAGGCACTGTGAACAACAAGGGGCGGGAACATGGTTACCACGTGACGGTGGCCGAGCAGAGCACAGGCCTGCAGCTGCACGGCTGATGCACCTAAAATGACCCGAGGAGCTCCATACCAACCCGCCGCTTATTAGTGCTATAGAAGAGCTGGCTATTAAAGTACACGTGCAAACCAGAGAGGGTTCTGTTAGACATTTACTATGAACTATAAAACTTTTAAATTTATGCCTATCTGACGGTACAGGTAGGAGGAAGCAGTCTCAGTAGAAAATTTGAAAAACAATGAAAAGTGTAAAAAAGAAAATAAAAGTGACCTATGAGGAACCGCACCCCCGCCCCCCCCGGAAGTAACAACTATTGCTTAGGAGTTTGTATTTACAGGTGGTTTCCTATGTTTGGAGGCATTTATCAGGAATATATGCTTGCTTTCAGAGAATAACTGACATCTTCATATATGGTGTATATATTGTTCTCCTTTAAACACTCTATCCTGTGCAGTTCTGCAAGAACTTTAAGGGACTTCCCTGATGGCCCAGTGATTAAGACTCTGCACTTCCAATGCAGGGGGCATGAGTTCCATCCCTGGTCCAGGAAGTAAGATCCCACATGCTGTGCGGCACAGCCAAAATATTTAAAAATCAATAAGTAAATAAAAAAGATCTATTAAAAAGTATTTGAGGGGGCTTCCCTGGTGGCGCAGTGGTTGAGAGTCCGCCTGCCGATGCAGGGGACGCGGGTTCGTGCCCCGGTCCGGAAAGATCCCACATGCCGCGGAGCAGCTGGGCCCGTGAGCCATGGCCGCTGAGCCTGTGCGTCTGGAGGCTGTGCTCCGCAACGGGAGAGGCCACAACGAGAGGCCCGCGTACCGCAAAAAAAAAAAAAAAGTATTTGAAAATGACTGAAATTTCAGTGATAATATAGTATCACTATTGACCTATCAATGATAACTCACCAGTTCCCCTATTTTTGCTATTTTGTAATGTTTTGACAACCATCATTATGTCTTCTTCCTCAGGATTCCTATTTCATTAGCCTAGATTCCTAGACAGAGTGGGTAACATTCTCTCATGCTGTACCTGGCATTGCTGGGAGGGTCGTACTGCAAAACCCAGTTTACTTCAGGAATATCTATTCCTCGGGCCATCACATCAGTGCACACTAAAATCCCACTAGAAAATGAGAAAACACCACACTGAGTAAGGAGGCCACTGTTTCCCTCACCATCAAGCAGTCTTTACTGAGGGATGACAGTAATAACACAGGTTGCAGAATCTCTCACAGAAGCAAATATATAGGAATAACATTTTGATTTTTCTTCCTCCTAAGAACCTCTAGGACTTTACAAGTTGTCAGTGAAATCTGTAAAGAGGTGGGGAGGAAACACTGAAGAGATTTTTTTAAATTAGCATATTTCCATTGAGGGAAAAGAAAAAAAAAAAACCCACAGTATTTGGTCTAATCCTTTGCAGCCGTTTAAAAAAAACAAATGAAATTTTCCCTCCCAGACTGTCATGTATCCATCAATTCTATCACTTTGCCTAAAAGATTGCTTTTAACATAGCCAGAAGGCTCAATGATTAAGAAACACAGAGAAGTATTACTTCTATGCACAAACAGAATCAAGTTATGATCACTAGAGCCACAAGTTCCCTACAGCCTAGCCACCAACTGACAATCTACAGCCTTTAACGGGTTGCTCCTGTCTGTTCCGTCATTCAACAAACAGCTACCAAAGCCCCACTGGGGGAGCGAACACAACACACAGGTTCCCGTTCTTATGGAGCTTACAACCTAGCAGGGAAGTTGACAGATAAGTAAGGAAGTCAGTGTAGCAAAGTGTAATGGGGTCAGGACAGAGGGCAGGGGCTCTGGATGTTTATACAGAGAAGATGTGATAACCAGGTTGAGGAGGAAGAGAGTTCCAGGCAGGGAAACACATGTGAGGTTTCGAGGCAGAGCAACCTGCACAAGAGCAGAGTGGCTGGAGATCCGCCATCTCCAAGGAAGCCAACCCACCTTTGCAATTTGCGGAACTCCGTGAAGATCTTATTGCGCTTATATTTCATCTTTCCGTGAATGCACATTACCTTCACGCCCTTCACCAGGGCCTCCAGAGCCTTTCCATAGTACTCCACGCAGGCGCAAGTGCTGCGAGAGGGGACAGAGGGCTTAGAGTCGTAGGCCGCCTTGGTCCTCCTGCGATGGGGGAGGGAGGCCGCAAGCACTAGATGCAGTGGGGACCACCCAGTCGTCCCGGGAGACTGCAGAGGAGAATGCCTGTGCTTATCATCCACGACTAAGCTCTCGGCCAGGGGAAGGCCAATCTTCTGACAAAACCCCTTCAGCAGGAGTTAAAACCCAAACAACGTGTTCCTCCTGTCTAAAGCTGTTCTAGCAAGGGGATCTCCCTGGCTCCCGGAGGAACTAATTAAACGGAAGGAGTCCTTCACAACAAGAACGATGACGTCTTAAATACAGCTTTACTCCTGCTTTTCTTTCAGGGAACTGCTTCTTCCCCATTCAGTGCAGTTCCCAAGGGCTCAGCAGAAGTCAGACCTATCAGGTCCTCTATCCTGGATATTGGACTTGGAGTCAAGGACAAAAGGGGACTGGAGCAAGGTCATCCCAATGAGGCTGTGCCCTAAAGAGATGGCCATCTGGGTCCCCCAGATCCTGTCTTCCCTAGAGGCGGTGCACCCAACTTTCTCTTTGAGTCTGTGAGCTCCCTACACAGCCCCCTTCTAATAAAGTTCACCTTTTTTATTTGAGGGATCCCAAAGGGATGTCACATCCTTTTGTAGATGAGGGACCTGAAGCTTCCAGAGAAGCAGTACGAGTGAGTGGCAGAGGAGAACCAGAGGAAGGTGTGATTCCGTCTCCCATGTTCTCCCACTACACCAGGCTGCAGGATTCCAATTCGGGCTAACTCCTGTCTAACTCTCCTGTCTTAAACACCTGTGCTAACTGACTGCTGCCAGATTCCCCAGTTTCCACCAAGAGTCACATCAGTACATAATAAAGCAGTTTTGCACACTAGGGTCACAACCCACAGATCCTGAAAGCAATCTGGTGGGTTCTGAAATCAATTTAGTGAGTCTGGACCAGCATTTTTTAAAAATTAGAGCAGAACAGAACAGAAAGCATCAGAATGCATCCCACCTAGTCAAACGCAGTTTTATGAAATCTTTGTTTCAGTTTCGTGTGCGTGTGCGTGTGTGTGTGTGGTGTGGGTACCAGGTTGTATTTCTAACTGTGGGACAGTACAGCTAATGCATTTTATTGGTGACATGATGGATGGAAAACAAACATAAAATTATTTTGGTATTGCAAAAAAGACAACACCACAGGTATATCTGGAGGAGGAAAAAAACAGCCCAAAGGATGCACACAACTGTTCCTATCTTGCGCTCTGACAACAGGACACACCCAGTGTGGCAGACACTAGGCTGGCGGATCAAACGCCCTCCCAACCACTTCCTCCTTCACCTCCCTCTACTACAGAGGCTGGGACAGCTACCCACTTGTTTTTTTCCCATCTCCTAAAGTGAGGGGCTGCTGGGTGACCCACCTTTGGCCCATACAATGAAAGCAGAAGTCAGCTTGGGAGGGGGCTGCCTGAGAAAGTCTTTTGCTTTTCTGATTAAAAGGGTCGGATATAGCAAGCACTGCCCTTCCCCCTCTCCCTGCTTTTCCTTTTATCTGCTTTCAATGCAAACGTGGCAGCAGGTGTCACAGTGGTCATCTTAAAACTAGGAGGTGACCTACAGGAAGGAAAGGCCAAGACAGTTAAAGAAACACTGGTCTTGACGTTGCTGAGACAGAAACCAATGTCAGGAACTGCCTACCTCTGGACTTCTTTTCACAGGAGAAAAATAAACCCCTCCAGCTTGAGCTGCAGAAGTCATTTGCAGCAAACACATTCCTAACAGACAAACAACCTGAAGGGAATTCCAAACCTGAAGGTTACACACATGTGCACGTTCTGGGTGTGGCTGAACCCCAGAAGTATTACCTGAAGAAGACCAGGTGTTTTTCCTGCTTATGATTTCGAAGAAAATGTACCAGCTGATTAAATTTCTCATCTGCCTTACATACCTATAAAATAAAAAGGAAAACCAATAAAATAAAAACAAATTTGCTGACAATAATAACCCCATAGCTATTTTCAGTTTCGGCCTTAAATTTTTTTTTTTTTTTTTGCGGTACACAGGCCTCTCACCGCTGTGGCTTCGCCCGTTGCGGAGCACAGGCTCCGGACGCGCAGGCTCAGCGGCCATGGCTCACGGGCCCAGCCACTCCGCGGCACGTGGGATCTTCCCGTACCGGGGCACGAACCCGTGTCCCCTGCATCGGCAGGCGGACTCTCAACCACTGCGCCACTAGGGAAGCCCGGCCTTAAATTTTAAGGAATCTAATTTCCTCCATGAAAAGGGACAGACTTTCGTCAGAATGTCACTCAGTCTACCGAGATGAGAATAAACATCAGCCTGGGCTGCTGACACACGTAAGTCACAAAGTCATGTAACTGAGGACAGGGAGTCACCCAGTGCAGTAAGTACCTCCCAAACCCCAACATGCAGACAGCGCCATGCCGGCCACCACCCCCGGGGAGGTCTTTAAAATGCAGATCCTTGGACACAGCATACAGATTACGATTCACAGCTGTGGAATTGGACCCAAGGGTCCATAATACTTAAGAGTGTCCAGGGGCTTCCCTGGTGGCGCAGTGGTTCAGAGTCCGCCTGCCAATGCAGGGGACAAGGGTTCGTGCCCCGGTCCGGGAAGATCCCACATGCCACAGAGCGGCTGGGCCCGTAAGCCATGGCCGCTGGGGCTGTGCGTCCGGAGCCTGTGCTCCGCAACAGGAGAGGCCACAACAGTGAGAGGCCCGCGTACCGCAAAAAAAAAAAAAAAAAAAAATGTGCCACAGGGTATCATTTTATAGATTTAGTTTCCTAGAAAACTGAAAGCCAGTCTCTAGAGCACTTATTTTTGGCTTGCTTGTTTTTTTTTTTTTTTGGCCACGCCACACAGCATGCAGAATCTTAGTTCCCCAACCAGGGATCAAAGCTGTGCCCCGGCGGTGGAAGCACAGAGTCTTAACCACTGGACAGCCACGGAAGTCCCATTTGCTTATTTATTTGTTTTAATTGCTAAGAGTTAACATATATCAGTGGGAACACTGTACACCATATTGATAAAACTTGGAAAATCTAATAAGTTGTTAAAACAATTATTATAGCTGATCATTTAGAAGGAAAACCAGGACTTCCCTGGCAGTCCAATGGTTAGGACTCCACGCTTCCACTGCAGGGGGGTGGGTTCGATCCCTGGTCGGGGGACTAAGATCCCACGTGCTGTGCGGCGCAGACCCCAAAAAAACATAACTAAGCTTACTGAAAGCAGTTCAAGTCAAAAAAAATTAGTAATTTTTTTCAGTAAATTGCTTTGGCTTTTAATACTTGTTTTATTTTTTCCAGCTTTACTGAGGTATAATTGGCAAATAAAAATTGTATATATTTAAGCATATTTACACGTTAAAAATCTATACATGTATACATTGAAGGTGTACGAAGTGATGACATGCGCGTACACTGTGAAATGATTATCATAATCAAGTGAATTAACACACCCTTCACATCGTTCCCTTTTGTACTTGAAGAACTACTCTGTTAGCAAGTTTCAAGTACACGACACTGTTAACCCCAGTCCCCACGCTGTACCTTAGACCCCTACAGCCTCCTCGATGGCCTGCAGGAGTCAGTGAGACCACCGAGCACTCACCATGTAGTAGTTCTCCAGGCGGGAGGGGGTCTTCTGCGTGCTGCTGGCCGCCGCGCCCTTCTCCTTCACCGAGATGCGCACAGGGTTCCGGAGGCCTGCTCTCACCAGGTTCTCCACTTCTTGTGTCTGAGTGGCCGAGAAGAGGCCCGTTCTCCTCTGCTTCGGCAAAAACTCCAAGATGGTGTTTATGCTAAAAAGAGAGGGCTCATCTTAACCCCTCAATTAACAGCATAATCAACAAATGGTGTTTTATGATACTAAACAGGTTATTTTAAAAGACTGAAAACCATCACAATATTTACAGTAGCTACTACTGGGAGGTGAGATTATGGGCGATCTTCATTTCTTCTTTATACTCTCATTTTCCCAAGGTTTCTTCAATGTGAGCATATAATTTTACTTTTACAATGGGGGGCAATTAAAAGAGTGAAATTAAGACAAAACTTTTTGAGACTAAAAACCATGAAACTGTACACTTTACATGGGTGAATTGTGTAACATATGAATTATATCCCAATAAAGCTACTTACTTTTTTAAAACTCACAGAAACTTTTAAAGAAGCCATGAAGGAAAACACATCTTAAGAACATCAAAGACATAAGAAATGGAATTTAAATTGTGTGGTAGAATCTGAAGGATTAAACAACCTAATGATTTGAAATTCACATGTGGGGACTTCCCTGGTGGCGCAGTGGTTAAGAATCTGCCTCCCAATGCAGGGGACACAGGTTCGAGCCCTGGTCCGGGAAGATCCCACATGCTGTGGAACAACTAAGCCCGTGCGCCACAACTACTGAGCCTGCACTGTAGAGCCCGTGAGCCACAACTACTGAGCCCGCGTGCCACAACTACTGAAGCCCATGTGCCTAGAGCCCATGCTCCGCAACAAAAAAAGCCACCAAAATGAGAAGCTCGCGCACCTCAACGAAGAGTAGCCCCTGCTCGCCGCAACTAGAGAAAGCCCACACGCAGAACCGTAGACCGAAGGCAGCAATCAATCAATCAATAAACAGAACCCGCCTGCCAGTGGAGGGGACACGGGTTCGAGCCCTGGTCCAGGAACTGTGCCGTGGAACTAAGCCCGTGCGCCACAACTACTGAGCCTGCACTCTAAAGCCCGTGAGCCACAGCTACTGAAGCCCACGCGCCTAGAGCCCGTGCTCTGCAACGAGAGAAGCCTCTGCAATGAGAAGCCTGTGTACCCTATGAACAGTAGCCCCTGCTCACCACAACTAGGGAAAGCCAGCACGCAGCAACGAAGACCCAACGCACCCAAAATATAAAATAAATAAATTTATTTAAAAAAAGAAATACACATGTGGCTAACAGAGACAGTCATGGAGTAACAAAGGAATTCCATCTTGAGCTCCCTTTCATCCTGTGTCACCCGAAGCCCACGAAGTCCAAACTCCAGTACCTCGCCTCGAACCCCATATCCAGAAGCCTGTCCGCTTCATCCAACACCAGGACCTCCAGGGACCTCACGCAGCTGGCCAGATCCAGGCCCTCTGCCTTCCTTCGGAACATGTCCTCCAGGCGGCCTGGGGTTGCCACAATGATGTTCCCACTATGAAAACAAAGTTAACATTTACCGCACTCGCTGGATCTCAGAGACCTCTGTGATTCCAAACACCAAGTTTTGTATTCCCCCCAGCAAAAGTCATCTAAAATGCCAGTGAAGAGAAGGGAGACCACCACAGCGGGAAGACAAGGCTGCGCCGTGAGGGGACAGGTCTGGGTTCCAGGCTGAGATCAAGGGCAGGGCTCAGCAAACTGGCTCTTAGGTCACGTATGGATTCCGCTACTTTCATGACATTTTACTGGCACGTAATTACACATCCTCTTTCATTCATGGGTTGCCTCTGGTGGCTTTCACACGATAACAGCAGAGGTGAGCTGTTATGACAGACTGTGTGATCGACAAAGGTAAAATAATTACCATCTGGTTCTTTACAGAAAGGGTTTGCTGACCCCCTGACTTTACTCAACCACTTTAGGTCCCAGGTCACTCATCTATAAAATGAGAATGTGAACAGAACTAGAGATAATTTTATGTAAAGATCACAAACTGGCAGACTGAAAGCCAAACATGGCCCCCACACACTGGGTGACCTGCAGGAAAGTTTTGTTGTTGTTGTTTTTAAATGTGAATTACATGCCAACAGTTAAAACAATCTGGAGATAACACACAGAAATCTGGAATTCCATATTCTTGTAAAACATTCAAAACCTGGAGAACTGAGCCCAGAGTTCTGTGGGCAGCGATCAGTGGGAGGTGAGTACTCAGGCGTGAACTAGCCGGTCCCTCCCACTCCCCGCCCACCCCCTTCACACGTTTATATTATCCTCTGAGCCCTGCAGCAACTCGAGTCTGTGACCCCTGCTGCAAAGTATCTCCCATTGTAGCTGGACACAGCAAGTGCTCAAGAAAAATAGTTTTCTTTATGGAGATTCACTGACAAACTGGGCATAAATTCTATTGCTGCTCATTACAAACCTTATTCATCGTGGTACAATAAAATGCCAAGGAGTGATGGCCATCGCGTATTCAAACACGCATTCCGAATGCTTATTAAACACCAGCCGTGTGCTCAGCGCCTCACTAGGCTCTGAAGGTAAAATGCTGCCGGACAGACACCACCCCGACTTTCCCGAGCCTCCTGGAGACATGGAAGAGCCTGGCACGTGCAGTACCTGGGAGAACGCCAGCCCACTGTGGCAGCAGGGTGGGCTGTGAAGCGGGCAGCGGTGGAGAGTGGTGGCTCACAGGCCCTAGGCAGACACTAGGATCTACCCCAAGGGCCAGGAGGAGCCACTGAAAAGCTTTCAGTGAGTGACATGACCCGACTGGCATTCTGGTTGCTACGCAGAGTGGACTATTGGGGGCAATAGTAGACACACACAGGAGAGAGAGAGACAGAGAAGCCACTGCAGGAGTCCGGGGGGGAAATGAGTAGGAGAGGTGGCGATGGGAAGGTTGACGGTTAGAGACGCGCTCTGGAGAGAAAACGCAGAGGACGTGGTGTCAGCTGGCTGTGAGGGGGAGTGGAGGGGCCGGGACGAGCTGAGGCTGGGCCCCTGACTTCAGGAGAAGCAACGGGGGCAGATGAACAGGAAGCTCCAGACGAGGTGCAAGTCTGGGGATGAAAATTCCAAGCTCCTGTTGTAGACGCATTTGCAACAGCTGTGAGATGCCTGGGGAGATGCCAAGCAGACAGGTGGATCATCTGTGTGTCTGGGGCTCGGGGAGAGGTCAGGGACCACCACGGGAGGGACGAGATCATGAGCCCGTGAGCAAAATGGGAGGTTGGCCTGAAGAAAGAACTTTTTGTGGGGAGGGGGCTTCTGAAGCGGGGGGTTTCCGGTTAAGCCTAGATCATGTGTCGATTCCTCTTGGGTTCAATGCCAAGAGCAAGCAAGGCAACTTACCCGTGTTCCTTAAACCTCGCAACATCCTCTCCAGGATTCCTGCCTCCGATCCAGAGAATCTGGCTAAAACAAGAAAAGCGTCTTTGAGCAGGTCAGGCAAAATCACAGCCCATGGCTGACAGGGACTCTGCCTCCCATTTACCTGAACTGTGGGAAGGGCTTCGTGAAATGCGACAGGACCTCATCTATCTGCACAGCCAGCTCTCGCGTGGGTGTGATGATTATGGCGCCAACCTGCCCACGCGGGGGAAGGCACGTGATTAGCAGAGCCCAGGGCTTGCAGAGCTGAACTCACACGAGACTGCACCCTCCACCTAATGGACGAAGGTTCCCAGAGAAACAGCACTTCCTGGGCTTTTTCAGCAGTGCCCGGTCATGCCCGGTCACAGTACACATCGAGAGTTGACCCTTGAATGATGTGGGGGTTGGGGATGTGAACCTTCTGCGTAGTCGAAAATCCGCAAACTATTTATAGCTGGCTCTCCATACAACCGGTTTCGTTCCTCCATGTCCCAATTCCGCATCTAGGGATTAAACCAACCTCGGCTGGTGTAGACCTATAGTTATTCACTACTGAAAGAAACCCGCGTTTAAGTGGACCTGCACCATTCAAACCCCTGCTGTTCAAAGGTCAACTGTAGTTTGAATTATAGTCAGTCCTCGTTCTGTTCTACAAAGTGGCCACATACGCTGTTAGTGAACACTGGACCATTGCTCCTGGGGAAATGGGGTTAGGTTCCTGCAAGCCTCTGGCCACATCTGTGTCGACCTATCAATACATAAGCTTGTTTTACATATATTTCTGTTTAAAGATACCTTATTTTGTAAGTCAACTATACTTCAATTAAATTATTAAATAAAGACACCTCATTTAATATATACTGTTGATTCATTAACATTGAACCCATAGCCAACAGCACTATCAAAAGAAGCTTATGCAACATGTATTTTCTCCGTAAGGCACATCACAGCCTCTCTGCACTCAGGAACATTCGACAACGCTTCGGCACTATGTTTGGGGGTCATTTTAAACAGTGAAATCACCAAAAAAAAAAAAAAATCACAGCAGCAAGTTGACCGGGAAAAGGACACGTGCTTACAGCCTGAGATCTGGAACGAGAAGGCAGTATCGCCCTGATCAGACTCGGCTGGGAAAGTGCCATAAGGCGACTCCCATTTGTCGCTGCCCCATATAGGTGCAGGCACGAGCATGACAGCACACTGAGTGCTGCTCTGGGGAGCTACAAATGAACGTTAAGCAGTAGGCACGTTCATAAACACAGAGCCTGCAGGTAATGAGGACAGACTGTACTTTTTCCTTCTTATTTTTTCAAGCTTTTGACCAGCTTCTTCCTCAACTGTGAACTCTCTGATGACTAAGTGAAAATAAACCATTTAGCTATCCTCACCTGACTCTTTTTTAACTTCTCTTCCCTTCTCAGGAGAATCTCCAGGATGGGGATGATGAAAGCGAGTGTTTTGCCACTACCTGTGACCTGCAAAGGGCAGAAAGTTTCCGTTTGCTTTTCCTCACAGTTCATTTTGGAAGGAAAACAGGAAGACAAGCTGCATTTACACAAGGTACTCACCGCTTCTGCAGCAACATCTTTGTTTTTCATGAACAGAGGGATGGTTGCAGACTGAAGAGAGAGATGGCAGAGCACTGGTTAGGGGATGCTGTGACTCCACCGATGAGGCCCAAAGCCCAAGGAACACAAGGCTGGCCTTGGTCACACTGGACCCCACCACAAATTGGACTCCGATTACAGTCACCCACCGGGGCCCCAGTGGGGTCAGCTCACAGGTAATACAGCAGCGGTGTCTACACAGATGGCATGGAGGGGAAGTGAGCCAAGCTGGGATTTGGGGGTCCTGAGTTCTAGCCCTGCCTCGCCTACTCTTCCTCTCTGGACCAAGAAGGGTTTGAAGACACTGTGTTCCTTCCAGCTCTAGTATCACAAAACAACGATTTAAATAGGCCCTCTAATTATAAACACCGCAGAAAACCCACAGGGTTACAAGAGGCCTGGCCCTTTGGTTGCAGCAACAAGCAGCTGAACCTGAAGCAGACTCAGGTCTTGGCTTCAAGGTCGCCCCCTCCAGGACCACACTCCACTCCTGGTCCCCAGAGCCTGAGCTCACCCATTGCAACACGTGTAGCACTTTTCTAACTGCTTCAACACAAGTAAGTCTCAGCCTGGGTGATTTCTGTGCCCGCAGGGAATATTTGGCAATATCTGAAGACATTTGGGGTTGTCAAACAGGGTGGGGGGGCTTCCCTGGTGGCACAGTGGTTAAGAATCCGCCTGCCAATGCAGAGGACATGGGTTCGAGCCCTGCTCCAGGAAGATCCCACATGCCACGGAGCAACTAAGCCCGTGCGCCACAACTACTGAGCTTGCGCTCTAGAGCCCGCATGACACAACTACTGAAGCCCACATGCCTAGAGCCCGTGCTCTGCAACAAGAGAAGCTACCGCAATGAGAAGCCCGCGCACCGCAACGAAGAGTAGCCCCCGCTCGCCGCAACTAGAGAAAGCCCGCACGCAGCAAAGACTCAACACAGCCAAAAATAAAATAAATTTATTAAAAAAGAATGAGATTTTTCATTTGTTTTTCACACTAAGTCCTCAAAATCCACTGTACATTTTACACTTAGAGCACATCTCAATATGGACTCACCATGTTTCAAGTGTTCAACAGCCACAGGTGAGTGACTACCATAGTGGACGGCACCTAGACCATCGACTCCAATGGCAGACACTGGGTCTTGTCTGCACTACAGTCCCGAGGCATGGCACAGAGCACTGCCTGCTTCCTCCACACCTTTCCTGAGGAGCCTATGGACATCTCAACTTAACATTTCAAAACAGAACCCTCTTGATTTTCCCTCTGAAGCCTGTTATCCTTCCCAGCTTTCCTCATCTCAATAAATGATACCACCATCCACCCAGCTGCTAAGTCAAAAACCTCAGGGTCCCTGTAGATTCCTTCTTCATGAACCCCACATCTGGCCCCTCAGGAGCCCTAAAGCTATCCCAACATTGACTTTTCAATATCCACTGCGTCCTCTCTACTCCACGCCACCATCACCTCTAACTTGACAGTGGCCTCCTAATGGACCTCCCCACTTCTCCTCTTATTCCTCTAAAGTCTATTTTCTACGCCGCAGTCACATCCCTTCCCTCTCTGCACAGTTTCCCATGGAAGACAGCTTCCCGCTGCATTTAGAATAAAATACAAGCTCCTACAAGGAAGATCCTGCACGATCCAGCACCCGGTTTGCTCACCTCTTACACTACTCATGCTGCTCCAGTCACAGAGGCCTTCTTTCTGTTCCTCCAAGCTCATTTCCAGCCCCAGGGCATTTGCACGGGCATTTCTCTTTGCTGGAATATCATGCCCCCAATCACCCCACAGCCAGGTCCTTCTCATTCAGGTAGCAGCTTAATGACACCTCCTCCGAGAGGCCTCCCCTATCTTATCTCCTATCCTGTACCTTCTTGTCACTGTCTCCTCCACAACACTTATCACCAGCTGAAATTACCTTATTCCTTTACCCCTTTCTCTCTCTCGGGCATTAGAAAACAAGGCCCATGAGTGGGGACCAACACTGCAAAATCCCTGGAGCCTAGAAAAAATTACCCAATACGTAGTTTGTCCTCAAGAAATTTCTTGAATAAATGAATAAACTGGACCAGGACACTTCACTTAGCCCAAGTAATAAAAACAATGACAGCAGGTAACATTTACTGAGCGCCCATGATGTGCCCCAAATTGTCTTAGGTAATCTCCACAACAACCCTCTGGTAATACTATTTTCGTCATCTCACAGAGAAAGGAAATGAAACACAGAGAGGTTAAGCCACTTGCCCAAGGTCTCACAGCTAGAGGGGGTAGGGGGAGAATACGAACCAGGCACTTGGGTCCCAGCACCTAAGGGCGGGGTGGGGGGCGGTGAAGACCCTGGCACAGGTGAGCCGCCGCCTGCCGCCTCTGCCTGGCGATCATTAACCAGCTTGGCATCTCCCGAGTCGGCGCAGCAGAAAGACGTGGCAAAAGTCCCAGCCGGAGGAGTAAAAACTCCAGGATGCGAGTCCTAACACCTACCGGCCGCATCCAATTCAGCGGCTGCCGGGCCCGCCCTGAGCCTCCCCTTCCCCAACTGCCCCCTGCGTACCGAGGGCCCACCTCCCCGGCCCCGGGTACCTGCACCGGCGTCATGTACGGGAAACCCAGCTCCCGCAGGACACCCAGCACCCGCGGGTGCAGCGGCACCGGGAGCGACTCCCAGGAGCCCTCCGTCACGTGCTCCATGGCTCGCTCCGACACCGCAGCTACCAGTACTACGCCTCCCTGGCACACTTCCGTTTCCGCTCGCCAACAGGCCCCGCCCGGAACCGTGCTCCAGTCGCAAAGTTCCGGAGGGCAGGGGAAGGCGCCCTCGCCGCAGGAGAGTGGAAAGCCGAGAGCTGGCGGGTGAAAGCCGGCCGCGGGGGCCCGGCCATGGTGCCATTCGTCCAGCGCAGACACCTGGGCTCGGAGCGCCTTTCCACATCGGGCAGGCATTTGGGCGGGAGGGATTTTGCCCCGGCTCTCACACTTTCCCTGCCAGTCGGAAGCAGGTGGCTGCACAACACCGCGTCCTGGCCAAAGGACAGTAGTAGGTCTGGAGGGAGTTGACAGAAATGTACCCCAGCCCGGGAGCCCCAAATATGCAAAACAGGGTCATGGTGGGGATCCACTGCCTACTACACAATAAATGTTGGTTTACTTCCGAGGAAGTGAGGTCAGAGACCTAAACGGGAACACTGCAGCTTATTCCTGTGTTCACCACTGGATTGACCACTGGATTGACTCGTGCACGTGTCCATTCATTCAGCAAGCTTTTACTGACCAGCTGTTATGAGCTGGGCCCATACCTTTAGCTTGGCTTGCTCCCTTACATCCATCAGGACTTTTCAAGTATCATTTCAGTGATGCCTTCCTAATCCACTTACCCTGCTTTATTTTTCCGCCATATCATTATCATTAATATGCCATATAATTTCTAAAAGGTAAATCCTAGGATAATGGGAATTTTTCTGTTCTATTTATCTCAGTGCCTACAACTGGTTACACACAGCAGTCACCCAAGTATTTTAGGAATGAATAAATGGGGACAGTACTTAGGCAAACTCCAGTCATCTCAAACTAGAAAGTGAAAGAGTAAAGCCTAAGGCAACATTTTCACTTTAATGCCATCATCACATCCTCAAAACGTCTTTGACAACTGTTTTATAAAATAGGACTTCCAAACAGGTCTGAGAGCAAAGAGAGAAGGAAAACGCATAGCTGCATTTTCATTTTGGGGTCTACTTACTAATTTTCTGATCTGGGGACCCTTTCCAAGCCTGCTTATTTCCATAATGAGGATTATAATAGCACCCAAGGTAACAGATGTTTTGAGAAATAAATGAGGCAGACCATGTAAAGCGCTTAGCGTCGGGCCAGAACATTACACAGTGCTGGATAAGCCATAGTTTCTTTTATTACTAGCAGGCCCTTTGTGTAATAGAGGAAGAGGAAACATTTCTAAAGGCAGAGATCTAGATTCTGGTCCCATCAATCACTCTTCATCTGGGAGCCTTGGGCAAATCATTTGATCCCTTTTAAAGTTATTTCCCACATCCACAAACCAGGTGGTTGAGTGAAAATAACTCAAACTTTTTTTCCAATGAAAAAAATACTCAAGATGTTAATAACACTAACCCATCAAAGGAATCACACAGGGAAACCTAAAATTGGGTTCCTATTTACTATCCTCAAGTTTACAGACATAAAAAGTAACATATTTATAACAGGCATCATTACTCAGAAAACATGACATGTCTCATTTCAAATATGATTAGCAAGTTGGTATTTAACAAATGTGAATTAATCGTTAATATATAAAACACAGAATACCAAGACTGTTTTTAAAAAGAATTGTTTATTTACTGGACCTGGGGCAGATTAGATACACAACCAATTTTAAATGTACATCTTTTAACTCAATTTTGAAGTGTTTTCACACACACGCACACAAATTGGCATGCAACAGTTGTCCTAAGGTAAAACACAGTCACCTTAAACTGTTGCAAGTATTTTCACCCAAGGTTGAAAAATTGTATATCCTGAACATGAAAACCTGTAACAAATTTAAATTAATTATATAAAACTCGTTACTTGTAGTTTTCCCCTTGCAAAGATCCAAAACAAATGTACAAGTAATCAATATACATCAGTCACAACATAATCCTGGATCATCCCCACACCAAAACTAGATGCTCCTTTAATTTTAAACCCATCATCAGAGGCCAAGAGAAAGTCATTTCGTTTTATACAAAATTCACATGTGCCAAAAAAAAGAAAGACCCAAGAAAAACAAACACCCTAGTACTGACAGGAATGCTCAGTACACTAATTAAACAGTGGCCAAAATGCCACTGATCAAAAATAAAATAGTGGCTGTATATCACTGCAAAGAAATCCAAGAGGCTTTTAACCCTTTGGCTTCAGAAATCCAGATTTTTCCAATTATGTGAATGCATACCTCCTCCGTGCCAAGAGTAGAGAAAGTGGATGTGCCAGCATAGAAAGCAAAAGAACCACCGTTCTCTGCAACACCCAGAGAACTGGCTTTAATAGAGACTTCTTACAAGGTTAGGCAGAAACCAAAAAATGGTTATTAGCTGCTTGTGTCAACAATTTTAAGTGGAGGTGATTGACTTCTAAGCAAAGTAAAACTTTAAAGGGGAAAAAGGTTGTTGGTTTAGGTCTTATCTTTAAAGCAAAAACAAGACAGACAAAGTATAAAAGTACCAACCTGGTAGCATCCTCTAGTCACAGAGCTCTGCCATTAGGCTGGACAGAAAATGTCAAGATTCAGATTGTTGTTTCTGATAAGGACTCAACAACAAAATGAACCTTTAATGACTTCAACTGCAGGATAAGGGATCCCAAGAATGCAGTCATTTTTAGTAAAGTACTATCAGTAAAGTACTATCCTGAACAAACTGCATTTTACTATGAAAACTAAAGGAAAGAAGATATCATAAGGACTATACACCTAATTCCACTTACAGTGTTTGAGTTCTGGAAGGACCTGTATATGGAGAAAGAACTGAAATATGAAATCATGCCAATCACATGTCAAATTTTCACTATAACTTTCCTAAAAAAGTGTTTCCCCCCAATATCTATTAATCACAAAGAAACAGAAGCTGTGAATGTACAGTTTAGAAAATAAAAACATAGAAACTAATGACATTATTATGACCAAAATGTCTGGTAAACAGTGAATTATGAGTTTCAGATCATCAGGAAAAGGCTTTTTAAACAACCCTCCGGACTTCAAAAAATCTCTTCAGGTAGTAGATCTGTCCCAATGTCATGGCAACTAGAACAAGAGCTTCAAAGAAGGACCAAAGGACCACTCTGCTGTTTGTGTTGTCATTGACTGTTGAGGACAAACAAACAAACAAAATTTAACAAAAAGAAAGAAAGAAAAAAAAAACAGCATAGGCATCATAAATTATCCCCTAACCTTAACTCCATGTGAGAGTAATACTTCACACAACACTCACAGTACTCTAAATACCTCTGTCTTTTGTCCCCAAGCAACTTAACGAACTTAGAAGCAGAGAACTTTAGATTTAGATGAGACCTTAAAGATTCATGGAGTTCAGTCAAGCCCAACCTGATTATGCATGAGAAAAGAGAGGACAAGTGACCTGCCTAAGGTCACAGTCTAGGGTTAAAACCCAATCCAACACATTAGAAAGTCCCTGCATTACAATCCTTTTTGCTGAATCAGAAAATTGACTTAAAAAAAAATCAAGAGATTATTTCAAGATCACAGAGTTAACCAAAAAGCACTACCTACCAAGTCAAAATGTGTCACTCTAAGTGTCTTTCTCTTCAAGCATTTATCCAATAAATATTCACTGAGCACTATGTACAGTACTTAGCATCTGCTCTAGATGGTGAGGTTTCTCAGTTTCATGGACCAGTACTGGCAGCTACTACTAGACAAACTTGAACTAGTCTCATGATTTACCCCATTTTTAAGCTAAGAATTTGATCATCAAAGGAACAGCCGTGACTACATTATTTTATTCCACTCAATTTATATCACATTCTTTCAATTTCCTGATCAAATTCCTTAACTTTTTAAAAGTACTGGGTAGTTTCTGATTTTTCTGCAAATGGCCAATACTAAAAACAATAATAATGAGCAATACAGTACTATAGATGAAAAACTGTCCTATTTTTAGATGTATGTATACCATTTATTAAAAGATAAACTAGAATTGCAATAAATACTGGACTGATGATCACTCAAAAAGAAGTGAAAAGCAATTAAATGTTTCCAGAAAGATAACTTGTACTTGTTCAAAAGAGTGGGTTTTTTCCCACAGTAAAAACAGACACACGCCCAAGAACATTAACTAGAACTCTAAAAACCACCAACACTTACATTTTAGTGCTAATTCCATGGCATGAAGTTTATTTCTGCTGCAAACTTAGTAACCAATTTCTAGCATAACTGAATGACTAGCATCTTAAAATTTTTGTCTAAAAGGGGATGGCTGAGTAAACACTTCAAAATATTAAGCAACCACATAAAAAGAAGTATTTATCTCTCCCTTCACTTATAGAAAAATGCATCTTTAAGCTTAAATAGAACACACTGAAGCATACTAACATAGGAAAGTAACCATCTAGGAAAATGTGTGTATATAAGACGCTGTTCTCATGCCATTCACACATTAGCCTGATTTAAAAGCAACACAGAGCTATTACAATACCGTAGTGTAAAAAAAAGTCTCATTAGAGCCATCTCTGAGAAGCCAGTGTTATAGGAAGATGTACAAATAACAAACAACATTGTGGGAACTATTTGATTTGTGAAATTAACCTGAATGTCTAAAATTCTATTTTGTTTGTGAAACAAATACAAGAGTATCTCCATTCAAATTAACGACGAGAGAATAAGGTTGGATGTCCCCATAGACTGGAAGACTGGTGCTTCCTCTGGCTGCTGTGTTCCCAAGAACCTCCTATTTCCTTAAAGCCACCTGGCCTGAACTACTTAAACTACAAAGCAGTGAAAACTCTGAGTCCTCACACTTTGTTCACTGCCCTTCTCATCCCAGAATGGGCTGGCCCCCACCTGGGAGCAAAATAACCAACAGGTGAGGGAGAGAAGGTAGGGATTCCAGAGGGTGAGGAGATCAAGAGTGCAGGCAAGGAGAAGGAATCATGGAGGAAGAGGCAAGAGAGTATGCATAAAAGCCTTGGTCCATCTCAGGCCCCATTCCATCCCAAAAAAGGGAGAACAGAGGCACTTCTCCAGTCTGTTACATTTACTCATTATTCTCCCAACGACAGGTGAAGTCTGCACTCTAGGTCTTAAAGGGGCCTTTCCATCAGCAGCAAGAATAGATGTAAGAGGGTGGGAAGAACAGAAATCACATCTTGAAGAAATTCAACCTGTTCTTATCTATTTGAGTCGCTCTTCTCTCCACTCCCTACCCCAACTTCAAAACAAAGATTCCAGACATAAGCCACTTTGCATTTACAGACGAGCTTGCTCCCAGTGAGGTCTATCCCCAAGGACAACCTGGAGGATGAAGATACTGAATGGGTGTGGACCTAGATCTAAAATATGGTCATCTGGTCTGTGGGTCAATATGGTATCTCTTAATTTTAAATGCAAAACCAACATAATTAATGTTACATCCTGGGCTAAAACAGGCTTTTGCAACCTAAGACGGGATTCCAATTATCAATGTTTCTGAAGACTAATACATTCTCAATTCCCAGTTTACAAACTTGGGAGCCCAAACTGATCTTCACCTGGTGAGTACCTCTATTCATGGTTTAATGCTTTCTATTTTAACTAAACATTAGGTTTTAGAAAAACAGCTAAGCCTCAGCATATAACATTTACCACACTGGCACAAAAGTTTCAGATGTGTGATTTAAAACCAATGCAATACCACAGGGAATTCTGTTCAATGTTATGTGGCAGCCTGGATGGGAGCGGAGTCTGGGGGAGAATGGATACATGTGTATGTATGGCTGGGTCGCTTTGCTGTGCACCTGACACTATCACAACTTTGTTAATCGGCTCTACTCCAATAGAAAATAAAAAGTTAAAAAAAAAAAAAGCAATATCCATTTTTCAGTGTTTTTCCCTTCTGCTTTACGAAAACCATTAGCTTACTCCCTAGCTTACCACACATTTTTCTAAACTCTTAAGGTTTGGTTCAGAATGAATGTCCCAATAATAAACTAGTCTAGTACAAAGCTCTACAAAGAAACATGTATACTCAAAAAATATCTTTGCATAGATGTTTTTTTAAGTCAATATTTTAGTATGTTTATGTTTGCAAAATTTCCAAATGAGGAAAATACAAGCAAGCTCTTGGGTAATACACCATCACCAATTCACGGCCCCCAGTCAAATCATTAACTTACTTGCTCTGTGTATTCTCTCCCGAACTTCCATGTATTCCTGTTCATGCTTTACAGCTGTCATCGCCACTGCGAGCTCATTAATCATTTCTTCTAGCTTGTTCTGGTGAGCTACAAACGGATTTGAAAACAGATTAGCACATACTTGGCAATCTCTTTCTGAAAAACACTTATAAAGCAGTAAAAAAAAAAAAAAAAAAAAAAACCAAAAAATTCCTCCAGAGAAGGCATACAAAAGAAGCTATTTTTTTTTTTTAATTTATTTATTTTATTTTATTTTTGGCTGCGTTGGGTCTTTGTTGCTGCGTGCGGGGTTTCTCTAGTTGCGGCGAACTGGGGCTACTCTTCGTTGCGGTGCACGGGCTTCTCATTGTGGTGGCCTCTCCTGTTGCGGAGCACAGGCTCTAGGTGCGCAGGCCTCAGCAGTCGTGGCACACGGACTCAGTAGTTGTGGCTCACAGGCTCTACAGCACAGGCTCAGTAGTTGTGGCGCACGGGCTTAACTGCTCCACGGCATGTGGGATCTTCCCAGATCAGGGCTCAAACCCGTGTCTCCTCCATCGGCAGGCAGATTCTTAACCACTGTGCCACCAGGGAAGCCCCAAAAGAAGCTATTTTTAAGAAATGGCTCAGACATCATTTTGGACCACTGATGACAATTTAATTCTCAACGCATTTTTTCAAGTTCATTCCCAGTAGAGAAACCCTTTTCAGAGTAGGAAACATACTATACAACGTTTACTAACTAAAGGACTACAACCCTAAGAAATGTCTTCCAAGGAATTCTTAAGTTAAGTTCACTAAACTCACTGCTAACCATAGTGGAGAAAATAAAAAGACTGGCGGGGCTGGGGGTGGTGGGGAGGAGGTGCCACAAAACATAAAATAAACAAAACCCTAATAATAATCCTATAAATAATGATATTTAAACTAAATCAAAATCTACTCTTAAAAAATCATATAACTCTAATGTTAATTTAGGAGTAGTATCAAAACTGACTTTTAATCTTTATGAAGCTGAGCAGAGAAAAACATGAAGATGTTCTGAGGAAAATCCACACCAACTCAACATTCTTCTATTACAGTCAAAGCAATAATTTCACTACAAGTGGGAAACAGCAGGCACTGCAAGTGAAGAAACAAGCTCTCAGCCACGCAAGGTTTAAAAGCAGGTATTCTCTTTAGCAAGGTAAACTAACAGTTCTGAAACATAAGTGTATGCTTCTACGTAATGCTGTATTATGAAAATGAACAAACAGGTATGAAAAAAATATACCACAAGGGAAGACTGCATCGGAGGGGTTTCTTCAGGACTGCCCAAGATTGGGCCTCATCTTGAATTCCAAATTGCCACAGATAATCCTACATTTCTTAAGAGAAACCAAGAGCCTCTACCATTTTAAGGTAGTTGGGCTGGAATCACAAATGATCTCTCACTAGCTTCATGTGAGAAGCCCATGCACTAGGTAGAACCTTTAGAGCAGGGTTTCTCAGGAGGAGCACTGTGGACATTCTGGACCACATAATTCTTTGTGGTGGGAAGCTGTCCAATGCATTGTACAACCACCAACCCAGCCATGAGAATCAAAAATGTTTCCGGATACTGCCGAATGTCCCCTGGGGGGCAAAAATCATCCTAACCTGAGAACCACTGCTTTACAGGAAAGCTTGATTTTATAGCTGCCATTCACTGATATAAACAAGCAAAAGTGAGAATTTTAAATATCGTGTTAAAAGATTTAAGAAGAGTATTCACATTCATCAGCCAACATTTTCTGACTATTTAGAAAGGACTAATTTCCAGAAAATGAACACAGTCAAAGCCCTTCAAAACTCCTAATTCTCCTTGAGAATTAGCCAAGTCCTGAACTGCAAACAACCGTGGAAAGCAAGCACAGAAATTTCTTAGTAGTATGATTCTCTAAATTCTATAGATTTCAACACCTAAAAACAGTTCACCTTCTTTATGTAAGTACTCTACTAAGTGCTCACTATCTAGGGCAAATGATTATCACATTAATACTAGGAAGTACTATTAAAACTACTACTACTACTAGTTTCCAAAAATGCTGAAATGTACTGTGCCCAAAAAAGAAAAATCCTTACGTGCTGGTTCCTGGTAAGCAATTTATCCGGAAGAGTCAATTTAGGGCTCACTGCTGGTCAGCTGAGGAAGAAACATTAATCCAACTGCAACATATGTCTGACAAAGCTTTTGTCACCTTATCTAGACACGGCTCCTAGAACTGCATTTCACATCTAACCAAGTTTCAAATGACCTAACCTGTATCTCCTGTAACCAAATAGAAAACCACCAAAAAACAACCACTCTAAAACTCTAAATTAGCTGTAGGGTTTTTTTTTTTAACTAAGAGAAAAAACACTCTCATGCTAACAAACTGAGGTTAGAAAGAAGGAAAGCAGAAATTAGACAGTAGCCAACAAAAATATGCAGAAAGACAGGATGCTGTCAAAAATCAATCCACATACCATCCCAGGTATCTCCACCACCTGAAGAAAAGTGTAAGATATAAACACACACATACAAAAAGTTTAGCTAAACTAGTCATGTATACAAATGAGCAACTAAAAATGTATATACCAGAATAAGCAAATTAACAGAACAAACAACCTAAGACACATGTAACCTACATGCTTACAAGGGCGTAAGTGACTAAGCTGCCTGAAATGGCAACTGTAAAGAAGTAAAATATAAACATGAACCTCCAATAACTTCTTTTTGTTAATTAGGAGATTTCGATAAATAAAAAGTATATTTCACAAAAATTTGGTCATAAATACAGTCAGAGAACTTAAATAAGATATCAAACACTCCACTCAGGTGGATAAAATGTACAGAATTAATATTAACTCTTAGAATGTGTTATCAATCTTCTGAATGTTCATCTCACCTTCTGTTTCCATGTCTTGTCCTTTGGGGGCCTCCCCAATATCAATGGTGAACATCACTATCTTTGGAGTCATGGTGGACATCCTATTGCTAAAACAAAACTTATATGTTCCATCCATGTGAGCAGCAAATGTGTATTTCCCACTGGACTCCCGGTCTCCTTTATAAATTCCTTTATTATCAGGCCCTGTAATCTGGAAGCAGGAGAGAAACGCGTGAGATAGCTCAAAAGATTTAAAATCGTAAGTGATGTCTGTTGGCAACAGAACATTCTCTAAGAAAATGTAACCTGCCGTTGGCTCCACTTCAGTTACTGACAGTAACCTCTTTGGGCTGCAGTTCTCCCATTTAAGAAACAAGGCTCTCTGAACACCTTTCAACTCTACATTTGTCTGTGTGACAACATCTGTCTTATTTGTCCAACTTAAACGTAAACCCCTCAGAAACACACCTTACACTTGTCTTCAAGTGGCCCAACACCACCAACAAACAGGCAAATATGTAGCTGTTAATATCAAAACCAGAAAAAAAGAAACCTCTTTAAAACCAAGAATTTTGAGCAAGCTACACGTCTAGGTTTTCCTGATTGATCTGCAGGTAAAGGCATCTGCTTCATCTGAGATGCCTAAAGGCCTAAGGGAAAGGACTAGGTTGGAAATTGGGAGCCCCATGTTCTCATCCCAGTGTGTTACCCCACTGTTAGGCCTTGCTCAAGTCAGTTCCTCTTATGAAGCCCGTGCCACCTGTAAAACTTGCAGACTGAAATAGTTGACGTCTTAAGATCTTAGCTAATTTTAACAGTCATTCCTTCCGTCATCTCCTTATTTCTGGACTTCACTTGTTTTGTGCGATTTATGTCCCACTCAGTTGATGGTCACTGTCAGATGGAAAATCCTTAGACCCAATTAATCATACTAACAGGTGAATTTAAATAGTAATTACATCTGGTTTCCTAAAAAGAAAGTCAGAGGCGAGTCATTCCCTGGACTTAAAAATAGACACAGGAGAAATTTTAGGGACTGCGTTTCTTAAAATAACTTTCCCTTTTCTCCAGATACTACGCTGCAGTCACTTCTAAACTGCATGACCCAACTCCACTCTCCTACTCATGAGATGGCTAAACGAGGTATCCGGAGGTTTGTGTAAGAACGAGTTAACTCGAGTGAAAAAAAATAAAGGCAAACACAACGTGAACGTCTGCCTAGCACTCCTCCATAGCTTCCGATTTACTTTTTCAGAAGTTTCCATGCCACGTCCCAACTTTAATTTGCACTATGAAGGGAAGCAGCTGATGACCGGATCGAGACCTGCCACCAGCTAAACGCGACTGTGAAAAGCCTCCTGGGCCCGGAGCTGACACGCGGCGCCTGGTCGACAAAGCTTGGCGAGAGATTCCAAGGGGAACACGCCGTTCAAGCTGAGAATCCAAAGCAACCACGCAACGGCTCCGTATCCCGAGCGGAGCCCGGAATCCGGGCGGGCGCGGGGAAAGGGACCGTTAGGGGGTCGCCGGGTGGCGGCTCAGGCCCCTCCCAGTACTCGGACAGCGGCCTCCGTGTCCCGCTCCCCCCGCGGGCCCCGGGTGCCGACAACCCCCGAGCGGCCGCGCGACCCCGCCTCGGCCGCGGGCAACGCGCCCGCACCTCCACGTCGATGTCCAGGAAGCCGCCCTCGGCCACCTCGAAGATGAGGCCCATTTTGGTGCCCGAGGTGACCCGCTCGAAGAAGCACTCCTCGGCATGCGCGTCGATGCTGACGAAGTAGCCCGAGGCCGTGGCCAGGAGGGCGGCCAGGAGCACCAGCAGCTCAGCAAGCGTCACCATGGTGGGGCTGGGGCCGAAGCCAGGACCGGGAGTGCGGCCTCCAGAGCCGCCGTCGCCGCTGCCACCGCTGTCGTCTCAGCCGCCGCCACCTCAGCTCCGCCCCTTCCGGCTGCGCCACCCGAGGGGGCTGATGCGGGCGCCGTGGATTGGTGGGCGCCAGTTGCTGCCACGTAACGGACGCACGGCGGCCGCCGAGGGACAAGGCGGCTCTGCGCGGCCCGAGCCTGGACGGTGGCTCCGAAGGACCAGAAACCATCGTCCGTATCCCTATCCCCGTTCGCGTACAGCCTAAGTTTCCGTGAAGCACACTAGAAAGCGGTAGTATCAAGAAACCTCTTCCGCCCCATGCACGACCTTCTTAGGATTATCCATGAAGACGGCGAAAGATTTGGAGGCAGCAATAGGAGTGGAAGGAGGAATGGGGCTGAAGCCAAGGACTTGAGATTTTATGTTAGCCTCCCCTCACCTCGCAACAACCGACTGGGGAAGGATGGGGACAGGTATAGACTGGGAAGGGGCACGAGGAAACCTACTGCGATGTTGGAAATGTTTTATATCGCCACCTAAATGATGGGTACATGAGTGTTTACGTACGCTTTTTTAAAACTCAGGAAGCTGTATACTTAACGGTAACGCTCCGTATTTTACTGTATGTATATAATACAACTACAAAAAAACAAAAAACAAAAAAACTTTACCTTGTCTACATCCTCCAAAATTAGAAGTCTCTCACCTCCCCAAAGTCTTGCTGACACCCCACACCCCTTTAGCTCTTGCCAGCTACTAAGACAATTTTTTCCCAGTCTTTGCCTCCTGGCATACTCCTACTCATCCCTCAAAACCCAACTCAGATGTCCTCTCCAGACCTCCTTCTGCCAAATACTAGACCCCTTCCTCTGTGTTTACAAGGCAGATTTGTGCCTACTGAGTTATCGTTATTTACCAGTCTGCGTCACTCTTGAGGCACTAGTCCTGGCATGTCTGTACTATGCTCTTAGGCTGTAGCATAGGGCCACAAAAAACCTCACTCATGACATGTTAGCTGACATATCAAGTTCACTGAACTGGCCTGAAGATGAGATATGGGTTGTTACTCCAGTGTTGCACATAGCTGTGTGACCTTAATTATGTTCCATCACCTCTCTGAACCTTAATTTCCCTATCTATAAAAAATGTGCCACCACATTCTTTGCTTATCTGGTAAAGTTATCATGAGGATCCGGTGACGCTATGTACATAGATGTGCTGTGCAAGTTTGAGGGATTATTTCTTCAAAGGCTATCAGGCAATAGGGGGCAGTAGTGGCCCAGTATCCAGTTTCCCACTCAGGTGTCAAGAAACAGGTGCAGCTTGGGTGATGGAACGTTCCTGGCTGTGACAATGTGTTACTGAACTCAGAGTTCTAGTAATGGTCCCCTGATTCCCCACCTTGCAAAAGGCCCTGCTTTTCCTGGCAGGTCAGTTCCATAATGTTATCCTGGCAGGCTTCACTGGAGGGAGGCTCAGCCTAGAGCTTGCTTCTCCAGCCTCACCAGCCCCTTTAGAAGCCACTATTTCCCTATAGTAAATCTCCTTCTGCTTGTACCTTAAGAGGTTTCCTATTAAAGTGAATTAAACTGACAAATATAGCCTTTTGTACTTCCCAAGCAACCCAACTCTGTAGAAAAGTACCAAGAACAATTCTGTTTTTATCTGGATGTTAAATGTTAATTTTCATTTTCAAACTGATTAAATAACATTCTAACTCCACTTGTCAGGGATTTAAAATGGGGACACTTAGCATCTCAGTGGACCACAGTGAATTGTATATTATGGGGGTTTTATTATGTAAGTCATGGGACCCAAATCCAAATGCCTTCAGGGATCAGGCAGTTTATATGAGATGGCATCAGCTTAAGGCAATAGGGAGTAGGGAGGAGTGTGGCAAACTGAAGCGTAGATGCTGTATCTAAATACATTCAACTCCAATTTTTGAAAACATGGTGGTAGCCAAACCAAAGATGCAGCCAGAAGTCATCTATAAATTTATATGTTATATTATAAAAGTAATGGTGCTATCAAAAATTGGAAAAGAGACAAAAGTAACTCTAATCACAAAACTATAAAATCTATCAACTACATGGTATATTTTCTTCTTTGCCCAGGTTTTTCTTTTTAGCACCCTTGTCATAATTACTCATCAAGTATCTTTCAACAATATTTCAGGATCTGAAGACAAATTAATTCAAAGAACTACAGGCTCTCAGGATTTGTCAGGTCACCCGCAGAGTTGTTCAGCCATCACCACTGTCTAGTTCCAAAACATTTCATCACCCAAAAAGAAATGCTGACTTATTAGCAGTCATACCCCATTCCCCATACCGCCCCCCACCCCAGGCTGATCTACTTTCTGTCTCTGTGGGAGGAAATCATACAATATGTGGCCTTTTGTGACCAGCTTCTTTCACCCAGCATAATGTTTTCAAGGTTCATCCATGTTGTAGCCTGTGTCAGTATACCATTCCTTTCTATGGCAGAACAATACTGTATTATGTGGATAGACCATATTTTGTTTACCCATTCACCCATTGATGGACATTGGGTTGTTTCCATTTTTTGGCTATTATTAGGAAAGCTGCTATGAACATTCACGTACACATTCTTGTATGGACATAGAGTGGACAAGATAAATTATTTCTTCGTGGAATCAGAGGCTTGTTGTGGCAGAGACTAGGAAACCAGGTTAGAAAGTGATGAGGGATTTGTATCCGTTGCATAGTCAGTTCTCCAATGCTGACAAGTTTTAAAGAGAAGAACAAAGGCTGTTTCCACAGAAAGGCTAAATCAGCTTTCTCCTGTCTGGGCATTAACATTCCCCTTCCCTTCTGGTCCCACAGAAGTCTTTTTTAAAATTAGGAAAGAGTAAAGGAGACTGGAGAATTTTCTTTGATTTTTCTTTTCTTTTATCAGTTTTTTTTTTTCCACGCTACACGGCGTGTGGGATCTTAGTTCCCCAACCAGGGATGGAACCCGTGCCCCCTGCAGTGAAAGCACGGAGTCTTAACCACTGGCCCACCAGGAAAGTCCCTCATTTTCAGTTTTAAAATGTCACTTTAGGGACTTCCCTGGTGGCGCTGTGGTTAAGAATCCGCCTGCCAATGCAGGGGACACAGGTTCAAGTCCTGGTCCGGGAAGATCCCACATGCCACGAAGCAACTAAGCCCATGCACCACAACTACTGAGGCTGCACTCTAGAGCCCCCAAGCCACAACTACTGAGCCTGCACGCCACAACTACTGAAGCCCATGCGCCTAGAGCCTGTGCTCTGCATCAAGAGAAGGCACTGCAATGAGAAGGCCGCGCACCGCAATGAAGAGTAGCCCCTGCTTGCGGCAACTAGAGAAAGCCCATGCGCAGCAACGAAAACACAACCAAAAATTTTTTAAGTCACTTTATTAATAACAATATTGATATACAAAAATTATGAAAAATCAATACAAGTTTGACCACAACATCAGCACTTAATCAAATAAGCTGTTCTGGGGGACTCTGTGCTAGGCCTTTAATCTCAGACCCATCCCAGACCTCTCTGCTCACCTCTGCATCACAAGGAAATCTGTTTCCCAGGCTCCCTTTCACTCTGCTTCCTGGTAGGTTCAGCCGGTTCCAGGCACTGGCGGAAGATTAGAGGGCGGAGGAAGGAAGAAGCCAGAGCATTTGTCTCCCTCACTGCTTTGGGAAGCACCTCCGCTAGTGACTGCATGTTCAAGGCTCCAGCTCCTCTGAAGGTCCCGATTCCACTGGGTGGTCCTGGGTCCTGAGCTTTGACAGTCCTAATTCGTCCCTTCCTTTCTCTAGTCCTAAATGGGTTGGTGTCTTTCTGCTTTTGTTAATCTGTGCACTGTCTCACCATCCTGTTGGGTTCCTCAGCTCTATCACTGCCTGTTATGATGGTTTCAAAATATATCCAGGAATTCCGTGATCCTCTGCCCTTCAAAAGGTGGAGCCTAGGGAATTCCCTAGCGGTCCAGTGGTTAGGGCTCTGCGCTTCCACTACAGGGGGCACGGGTTCGATCCCTGGTCGGGGAACTAAGATCCCACATGCTGCACGGCACAGGCAAAAAAAAAAAAAAATATATATATATATATAGGAGCCTAATTCCCCTCCCCTGGAATGGGAGGCAGAATTGACTTAGTGACTGACCTTTACCTAAGAGAATGTGGAAGATGTGACAGTCTGTGACTTCCAAAGCTAGGTCAGAAAAGGAACTGTTGTGCTTCTTCCTTGTTCTCTCTCTCTCTCTCTCTCTCTCTCTCTCTCTCTCTCTCTCTCGACTTTTTCTTTTTTTATTTTTTATGAATTTTTGAATTTTATTTTATTTTTATACAGCAGGTTCTTATTAGTTATCCGTTTTATACATATTCATGTATATGTCAATCCCAATCTCCCAATTCATCCCACCACCACCACCCACCACCCACCACTTTCCCCCCTTGATGTCCACACATTTGTTCTCTACATCTGTGTCTCTATTTCTGCCCTGCAAACTGGTTCATCTGCAACATTTTTCTAGGCTCCACGTATATGCGTTAGTATACGATATTTGTTTTTCTCTTTCTGACTTCACTCTGTATGACAGTCTCTAGATTCATCCACGTATCAACAAATGACTCAATTTCGTTCCTTTTTATGACTGAGTAATATTCCATTTTATATATGTACCACAACTTCTTTATCCATTCGTCTGTCAATGGGCATTTAGGTTGCTTCCATGTGCTGGCTAATGCAAGAGTGCTGCAATGAACATTGGGGTGCATGTGTCTTTCTGAATTATGTTTTTCTCTGCATATATGCCCAGTACTGGGATTGCTGGGTCATATGGTAATTCTATTTTTAGTTTTTTAAGGAACATCCATACTGTTATCCATAGTGGCTGTATCAATTTACATTCCCACCAACAGTGCAAGAGGGTTCCCTTTTCTCCACACCCTCTCCAGCATTTGTCATTTGTAGATTTTATGATGAAGCCCATTCTAACTGGTGTGAGGTGACACCTCATTGTAGTTTTGATTTGCATTTCTCTAATAATGAGTGATGTTGAGCAGCTTTTCATGTGCTTCTTGGCCATCTGTATGTCTTCTTTGGAGAAATGTCTATTTAGGTCTTCTGCCCATTTTTGGATTGGGTTGTTTGTTTCTTTAATATTGAGCTGCATGTGCTGTTTATATATTTTGGAGATTAATCCTTTGTCCGTTGATTCATTTGCAAATATTTTCTCCCATTCTGAGGGTTGTGTTTTCATCTTGTTTGTAGTATCCTTTGCTGTGCAAAAGCTTTTAAGTTTCATTAGGTCCCATTTGTTTATTTTTGTTTTTATTGCCATTATTCTAGGAGGTGGATCAAAAAAGATCTTGCTGTGATTTATGTCAGAGTGTTCTTCCTATGTTTTCCTCTAAGAGTTTTATAGTGTCTGGTCTTACATTTACGTCTCTAATCCATTTTGAGTTTATTTTTGTGTATGGTGTTAGGGAGTGTTCTAATTTCATTCTTTTACATGTAGCTGTCCAGTTTTCCCAGCACCACTTATGCAAGAGACTGTCTTTTCTCCATTGTATATCCTTGCCTCCTTTGTCATAGATTAGTTGACCATAGGTGCATGGGTTCATCTCTGGGCTTTCTATCCTGTTCCATTTATTTATATTTCTGTTTTTGTGCCAGTACCATATTGTCTTGATTACTGTAGCTTTGTAGTATAGTCTGAAGTCAGGGAGTCTGATTCTTCCAGCTCTATTTTTTTCCCTCAAGACTGCTTTGGCTATTTGGGGTCTTTTGTGTCTCCATACAAATTTTAAGATTTTTTGTTCTAGTTCTGTAAAAAATGTCACTGGTAATTTGATAGGGATTGCATTGAATCTGTAGATTGCTTTGGGTAGTATAGTCATTTTCACAGTATTGATTCTTCCAATCCAAGAACATGGTATATCTCTCCATCTGTTTGTATCATCTTTGATTTCTTTCATCAGTGTCTGATAGTTTTCTGAGTCCAGGTCTTTTATCTCCTTAGGTAGGTTTATTCCTAGGTATTTTATTCTCTTTGTTGCATTGGTGAATGGGATTGTTTCCTTAATTTCACTTTCTGATCTTTCGTTGTTAGTGTGTAGGAATGCAAGAGATTTCTGTGCATTAATTTTGTATCCTGCAACTTTACCAAATTCAATGATTAGCTCTAATAGTTTTCTCATGGCATCTTTAGGATTCTGTATGTATAGTATCATGTCATCTGCAAACAGCAACAGTTTTACTTCTTCTTTTCCAATTTGTATTCCTTTTATTTCTTTTTCTTCTCTGATTGCCGAGGCTAGGACTTCCAAAGCTATGTTGAATAATAGTGACGAGAGTGGACATCCTTGTCTTGTTCCTCATGTTAGAGGAAATGCTTTCAGTTTTTCACCATTGAGAATGATGTTTGCTGTGGGTTTGTCATATATGGTCTTTATTATGTTGAGGTAGTTTCCCTCTATGCCCACTTTCTGGAGAGTTTTTATCATAAATGGGTGTTGAATTTTGTCAAAAGCTTTTTCTGCATCTATTGAGATGATCATATGGTTTTTATTCTTCAATTTGTTAATATGGTGTATCACATTGATTGATTTGCATATATTGAAGAATCCTTGCATCCCTGGGGCAAAATCCCACTTGATCGTGGTGTTTGATCCTTTTAATGTGTTGCTGGATTCTGTTTGCTAGTATTTTGTTGAGGATTTTTGCATCTATATTCATCAGTGATATTGGTCTGTAATTTTCTTTTTTTATAGTATCTTTGTCTGGTTTTGGTATCAGGGTGGTGGCCTTGTAGAATGAGTTTGGGAGTTTTCCTTCCTCTGCAATTTTTTGGAAGTGTTTGAGAAGGATGGGTGCTAGCTCTTCTCTAAATGTTTGATAGAATTCGCCTATGAAGCCATCTGGTCCTGGACTTTTGTTTTCTGGAAGATTTTTTTTAAGCCATATTTTAAAAAATAAATTTATTTTATTTATTTATTTTTGGCTGCATTGGGTCTTTGTTGCTGCGCAGGGGCTTTTCTCTAGTTGTGGAGAGCAGGGGCTACTCTTTGTTGCAGTGCACAGGCTTCTCATTACAGTGTCTTCTCTTGTTGCAGAGCATGGGCTCTAGGCGCGCGGGCTTCGTTAGTTGTGGCTCATGGGCTCTAGAGTTCAGGCTCAGTAGTTGTGGCGCACAGGCTTAGGTGCTCCGCGGCATGTGGGATCTTCCTGGACCAGGGCTCGAACCCGTGTCCCCTGCATTGGCAGGCGGATTCTTAACCACTGTGCCACCAGGGAAGCCCCTGGTGGAAGATTTTTAATTACAGTTTCAATTTCATTATTTGTGATTGGTCTGTTCATATTTTCTATTTCTTCCTGGTTCAGTCTTGGAAGGTTATACCTTTCTAAGAATTTGTCCATTTCTTCCAGGTTGTCCATTTTATTGGCATAGAGTTGCTGGTAGTAGTCTCTTAGGATGCTTTGTATCTCTGCGGTGTCTGTTGTAACTACTTTTTCGTTTCTTGTTTTATTGATTTGAGTCCTCTCCCTCTTCTTCTTGATGAGTCTGGCTAAAGGTTTATCAATTCTGTTTATCTTCTCAAAGAACCAGCTTTTAGTTTTATTGATCTTTGCTATTGTTTTCTTTGTTTCTATTTCATTTATTTCTGCTCTGATCTTTATGATTTCTTTCCTTCTGCTAACTTTGGGTTTTGTTTGTTCTTCTTTCTCTAGTTCCTTTAGGTGTAAGGTTAGATTGTTTATTGGAGATTTTTCTTGTTTCTTGAGGTAGGTTTGTATTGCTATAAACTTCCCTCTTAGAACTGCTTTTGCTGCATCCCATAGGTTTTGGATCATCGTGTTTTCATTGTAATTTGTCTCTAGGTATTTTCTGATTTCCTTTTTGATTTCTTCAGTGATCTCTTGGTTATTTAGTAACGTATTGTTTAGCCTCCATGTGTTTGTGTTTTTTACATTTTTTCCCCTGTAATTCATTTCCAATCTCATAGCGTTGTGGTCGGAAAAGATGCTTGATATGATTTCAATTTTCTTAAATTTACCGAGGCTCGATTTGTGACCCAAGATGTGATCTATCCTGGAGAATGTTCCGTGTGCACTTGAGAAGAAAGTGTAATCTGCTGTTTTTGGATGGAATGTCCTATAAATATCAATTAAATTTATTTGGTCTATTGGGTCATTAAAAGCTTGTGTTTCCTTATTAAATTTCTGCCTGGATGATCTGTCCATTGGTATAAGTGAGGTGTTAAAGTCCCCCACTATTATTGTGTGACTGTCGATTTCCTCTTTTATAGCTGTTAGCAGTTCTCTATATATTGAGGTGCTCCTACGTTGGGTGCATATGTATTTATAATTGCTATATCTTCTTCTTGGATTGATCCCTTGATCATTATGTAGTGTCCTTCCTTGTCTCTTGTAACATTCTTTATTTTAAGTCTATTTTATCTGATATGAGTATTGCTACTGCAGCTTTCTTTTGATTTCCATTTGCATGAAATATCTTTTTCCATCCCCTCATTTTCAGTCTGTATGTGTCCCTAGGTCTGAAGTGGGTCTCTTGTAAACAGCATATATATGGGTCTTGTTTTTGTATCCATTCAGCAGTCTATCTATGTCTTTTGGTCAGAGCATTTAATCCATTTACATTTAAGGTAGTTATCGATATGTATGTTCCTACTACCATTTTCTTAATTGTTTTGGGTTTCTTATTGTAGGTCTTTTCCTTCTCTTGTGTTTCCTGACTAGAGAAGTCCCTTTAGCATTTGTTGTAGAGCTGGTTTGGTGGTGCTGATTTCTCTTAGTTTTTGCTTGTCTGTAAAGCTTTTGATTTCTCCATCAAGTCTGAATGAGATCCTTGCCGGGTAGAGTAATCTTGGTTGTAGGTTCTTCCCTTTCATCACTTTAAGTATATCATGTCACTCCCTTCTGGCTTGTAGAGTTTCTGCTGAGAAATCAGCTGTTAACCTTATGGAAGTTCCCTTGTATGTTATTTGTCATTTTTCCCTTGTTGCTTTCAATACTTTTTCTTTGTCTTTAATTTTTGTCAGTTTGATTACTATGTGTCTCAGCATGTTTCTCCTTGGGTTTATCCTGTATGGGACCCTCTGCATTTCCTGGACTTGGGTGGCTATTTTCTTTCCCATGTTAGGGAAGTTTTCGACTATAATCTCTTCAAATGTTTTCTCGGGTCCCTCCTCTCTCTCTTCTCCTTCTGGGACCCCTATAATACGAATGTTGTTGCATTTAATGCTGTCCCAGAGGTCTCTCAGGCTGTCTTCATTTATTTTCATTCTTTTTTCTTTATTCTGTTCCACAGCAGTGAATTCCACCATTCTGTCTTCCAGGTCACTTACCCGTTCTTCTGACTCAGTTATTCTGCTACTGATTCCTTCTAGTGTAGTTTTCATTTCAGTTATTGTATTGTTCATCTCTGTTTGTTTGTTCTTTAATTCTTCTAGGTCTTTGTTAAACATTTCTTGCATCTTCTCAATCTTTGCCTCCTTTGCTTTTCCGAGGTCCTGGATCATCTTCACTATCATTATTCTGAATTCTTTTTCTGGAAGGTTGCCTATCTTCACTTCATTTAGTTGTTTTTCTGGGGTTTTATCATGGTCCTTCACCTGGTACAGAGTCCTCTGCCTTTTCATTTTGTCAATCTCTTTGTGAATGTGGTTCTCCTTCCACAGGCTGCAGAATTGTAGTTCTTCTTGCTTCTGTTGTCTTCTTTCTCGTTCTCTTGACTCACTTCCTCTGGGGGAAGCCATCTACCATGTCATGAGGACACTCAAGCAGCTTTCGGAGATGCCCACACAGAGAGAAACTCAGGCCTCCCATCAACAGCAATGTGAGGGCACCATCATGGAGGTGGCTCCTCCAGACCCAGTTAAGTCTTCAGATGCTGCAGTCCCTGCCAATATCTTGACTGCAATCTCCTGAGAGATCCTGTAACAGGACCACTCAGTCAAACTGCTCCCAAATTCCGGATCTACAGAAAGTATGAAAGATAATGATTATTATGAGCTTCCCCGGTGGGACAGTGGTTAAGAATCCGTCTGCCAATGCAAGGGACACAGGTTCAAGCCCTGGTCCGGGAAGATCCCACATGCTGCAGAGCAGCTAAGCCCATGCACCACAACTACTGAGCCTGCGCTCTAGAGCCTGCAAGCCACAACTACTGAAGCCCACGTGCCTAGAGCCGGTGCTCGGCAACAAGAGAAGCCACAACGAGAAGCCCGTCCACTGCAACAAAGAGTAGCCTCTGCTCACCACAACTAGAGAAAGCCCGCGCGCAGCAACAAAGACCCAACACAGCCAAAAATAAATAAATAAAATAAATTTATTTAGTTTTTGAAGAAGAAAGATAATGATTATTGTTGTTTTAAGCCACTTAGTTTTGGGGCAACTTGTTACACAGCAGTAGGTAACTTATTCATCTGTTTAACCGGTTTCCTACATTAAAACTTTCTGTTGGAAAGACCTCAAGTGAGTTCTATTTTCTGACTGATACAAACTCCTGTCCTGAATGGTGAACACAATGGCAAATTAACTTATGTAAAAATGAAAAGTCTAAATGTGAGGCTGTGGCTGAATGTGAAGGCTGGGTCACATGACCCTGGGCCCCTGTGATGGGTTCTGCATACACACAGGGAACAATATGTGGAAGTAATTAATTACAGGCTGAAGGGGGTAATCCAAGTAGAAAATGCTACAGAACAGAAGGGAGCCATTCTTTTTATTTTTTTTTCATGGTCATGCCACGTGGCATGTGGGATCCCAGCTCCCCAACCAGGGATTGAACCTGCACCCCCTGCATTGGAAGCAGAGTCTTAACCACTGTACTGCCAGGGAAGTCCCAGAAGGGGGCCATTCTTGATCCTAGGAGCCACTGGTGAGGATATTAGTGAAGAGAGAGGAACAATACTTGAAGATTTGGATAATTAAGTGAAAAGAAAAGGATAGTCCAGGTCATGAAGGGGAAATTGAAGTATTAAAAAGAAAGTTTTTAATATCAACTTAGTTAGATGGCTATTTTTCTACAGTGTGAGCAAGTACTATCGGCTTCCTGGTCCCAAACTAAATACTGATTTTGACTTTGTCTGCTCAACATCCATTCTCCCCTCTGTAAGAGGATTCTCCTCCCTCCTATCTTATCCCATGCCACTCAGGTGGACTGCCCCCAGCCTCTAGCACTAAGCCTGACCAATCAGCAACATCCACGTCCCTAAGTACAGTGATTGGTCCAGGGGTGGGCATGTGTCCCAAGCTGAGCCAATAATACGCAATGGAAATCCACTGAATTTTCTGAGGTCACTGAACAGGTAGGATGTAATCCTACAGGTCCTGAATGCCACCTTGGCCACCATGTGTCGAGAGCCTGCACGAGAGTGACATCAACATGGTGCAAACCTGGAGCTGAGGGGCAGAGAATAGCAGAAGTCAGACGACGAAGCTGAGCCCCTGGATCCAGCTGTGCTTGAAGTCCACATGCTGGATTTCTTATTTATATAACTTTTTTGCTTAAGCCAGTTTGAGCTGTGGAAGAGCTTTAACAAACTCTGGAAATCCAAAACAAGAGACATTACAGCTACAAAGACTTCCCCCATGTCTGTTTGGAGATGTTTGTGGTGAGCAGGCTCGATGCTATAAATGCTTTAAAATAATTTGGGTCCATTAATTGGTGGCATGGCTTAGAAATTTTGACAGCACATAAGTAGAGACTATGTTTTCAGAGAGTAGGTCATGGGCTAGAAAGTACTAATCCCTTTAATTCTTAGCCCTGTCACTCACTCAAATGCTCACACTCAATTCCTTTCTGGGAGGGTCTTTAGTTTCCCATCTGTAAAATGGAGTAATATTTCCTCAGGAAGGCTGCTTGCCTTCTCCTTTCCCCAGACTGATCTGTTCTTACTTTGGGTTTCAATCCTGTGAATGGTCCTATCATAGTCCTTACCTTGTCTTATTTTATTTTTTTATTATTCAGATATAATTTATATACCATATAATTCACCCATTTTAAAGTGTACAATTCAATGGTTTTAGTTATAGTCACAGAGCTGTGCAACCATTGCCACAATTAATTTTTTTTTTTAGTTCTTAAAAATTATTGGTTCATATAGCTGAAAAGCCTAGAGGTAGCAAAAAATAAGGCACAGCTTGACCCAGCTGCTCAAATGACATCCCAGGATGTGGTTTGCTCTCCCATCTCTTAGCCCTGCTTTCCTCCCTGTTGACCTCTTACCCATACTGGCTCTCCCCAGATCATGGCAAGATGGCCACCAAGAGCCCCAGGCTTCCAGCCTATTTTCTCAGCAACCCAATAGGAAAAAACAACCAACCAAAACAAAAATTTGCCTTTTTCAAGAGGTCCAGTAAAAGTGTGATGGAATCTCATTGGACTGTCTGAAGTCAATGCCCACCCCTGAGCGAACCACTAGCCCCACGGGTTGGACGGTGCTGATTGGTCAGGCCCTGGTTTCTCCTTCCTGGGAACCAGAGAGCAAGAGAAGGGTGGTTCCCCCAAGGAAAATCTGAAAAATAGGATGGATCCTGACAGGTAAAACAACACATGTACCCTCTCTACTCACTAGACTACGAACTCCTTGAGGGCAGCGTCTCCCGTCCTAATTTATCTTTGCACTTTGGACTGCACTTCATCTTTGCAGGTGGGACTGGCACACAGAATGGCTGTGAGCTTCTCGGCTCGATAAAGCCCTTTTCCCTTTTCTTTTTTTTTTTTTTTACTTTTGGTCACACCTCACAGCGTGTAGGATCTTAGTTCCCCGACCAGGGATTGAACCCGTGCCCCCTGCAGTGGAAGCGTGGAGCCTTAACCACTGGGCGGCCAGGGAATTCCAGCCCTTTCCCCTTTTCTTTCCCACTCTCTTCTGGAGCCTGGTTCAGCTCTGAGAAACAAGGAGTTCTATGAGGAGGTAAATGTTCCTACAAAGTGACTTGAGCTTCCAGAAGGAACGTACTGTTTTTACCACAAGCAAACCACAGGGAAAGCCCATTGACCCCAGGAGTTCATTGATAGATGAATGGATAAACAAAATGTAGTCTATCCCTCTGATGGAACATTATCAGCCATGAAAAGGAATAGAATACTGATTCCTGCTACAGCAAGGATTGTCCTTGAAGACGTTAGGCTAAGTGAAAGAAGCCAGTCACAGAAGGCTATGCATTGTATGATTCTATTTATATGAAATGTCCAAAATAGGCAAGTCCATAGAGACAGAGAGTAGATTCGTGGTTTCCTCGGTCTGTGGTGGAGGAAATAGGAAGTGACTGCTAACAGGGCTTCTTTTTTTTTTTTAATTTTCATTGGAGTATAGTTGATTTACAATGTTGTGTTAGTTTCTGCTGTATAGCAAAGTGAATCAGTTATTCATATATGTATATCCATTTTTTTTAGATTGTTTTCCCATATAGGCCATTACAGAGTATTGAGTAGAGTTCCCTGGGCTATAGAGTAGGTCCTTATTCGTTATTTTTTATTTTATTTTATTTTATTTTGCCACACCTCACGGCGTGTGGGGTCTCAGTTCCCCAACCAGGGATCGAACCCATGCCCCCTGCAGTGGAAACACAGAGTCCTAACCAGTGGACCGCCAGGGAATTCCCAGTTATCTATTTTATATATAGTAGTGTGTATATGTCAATCCCAATCTCCCAACTTATCCCTTCCCCGCCTTCACCCCTGGTAGGGGCTTCTGTTTGGAGCAATGAAAATGTTCTGGGAATTCCCTGGGGGTCCAGTGGTTAGGACTCAGTGCTTTCACTGCGGGGGCCTGGCTTCGATCCCTGATCGGGGAACTTAAGATCCTGCAAGCTGTACAACTCAGCCATAAAAAAAGAAAAGAAAAGAAAAGAAAAGAAAATATTCTGGGATTAGATAGTAGTGACGGTTGCACATTATCTGTGAACATACTAAAGCCATTGAATTGTACCCTTTAAATGTGTGGATTTTATAGCATATGAACTATATCTCAATGAAGCTATTTAAAATAACAGGGAAGAGTTCTCAGCTGTCCAAGATGTAGTCCAGAAACAGCCAGGTCCAGGCATAAAGGCAGCCAGGAGAGGTTGTGCCTTTGACATTTGACCACGTTCTGAAGCTGGTCAGGGTCAAGTTTTGCTTTTTCCTAGACCCTACTTCCACCTTGAATATCAAACAACCTTCACAGCTTTGAGAAAGAGAGGAGCAGCACCAGATGTACACTTGCTGACCTGGCACAATCAGCTGGCCTTGCTGTTCTCCCGTTGAGATAACAATTTCACAGAACAGCAACATCGGCCGAGGTCGCTCCGGGATGGTGATGGAACAGGACAACAGAAACGTGGTCCAGGCCACAAGATGCCAGATCTATCCCTCTCTTCGCGAATGTGAGTGACGGCTGCTTCTGTACCAATTATAGCCTTAGCTTCTCTCCAGTCTGTCCTCCGTATAGATAAGATTTATTAAGAGCCTGGATCCTAGAATTGTCCCTGCTTCCTGACAGCACCCACTCTAGAGCAAACTCCCAGATCCTTAAACTCTCCCTGGAGCCACCCAACCAAAGCCCAAATCCTGTAGTAGTTTCTTCCTAACACTACAGTCTACACTTTAGAAAGATGCGTGGCTGCAGTGGGGGAGGGACCCCCTACCCGCTCCCCCCAGTACCCACCCCCACCCCCACCCCGCACCAACATAGCCCGGGGCTGGCTCTCTGCAGGGTGAGCTGTGGCCTGCAGCCTCGTCCTTACTGCCTAATCTATAGGCAGGAATGGAGGTGCTGGGCAGATGAGGATGTAACGTATTTTAGCCACTCACTTCCCATCAAATCGAAAGAACCAAAACTTGCCTGGACTTACACAGCAATGTTGTTTAAAATAGCCCAAACTGGGAAATAGTGTGAATGTCTATCAAGGGAGAAATAATCAGGTAAATTACAGTACATCCATAAAACAGAAAACTATACAATCATTTACAAGAATGAGGCAGGATTATCTATTTAGAAAGAAAAAAAGAACGAGGTAGATGTATATATGCTGAGCTGGAAAGATAATTACAGGGTAATGTTAAGTGGCAAAAGCAAATTGCTTACTAATATGTATGTCATGCTTCCATTTAAAAAATAAATGTGTGTTTAGATATTCTCAGGAAAAAATCAGGAAGCGCATGGATCAAACTGTCAACAGTAGTTACCTGGGAGTGAAATGGGATGGGACGAAGCCTACTGCATCCATAACTTTGTTTTTTGTTTGTCTTGTTTTGTTTTTTTGCGGTACACAGGCCTCTCACCGTTGTGTCCTCTCCCGTTGCGGAGCACAGGCTCCGGACGCACAGGCTTAGCGGCCATGGCTCACAGGCCCAGCCGCTCCGCGGCATGTGGGATCTTCCCGGACCGAGGCACGAACCCGCAACCCCTGCATCAGCAGGCGGACTCCCAACCACTGCGCCACCAGGGAAGCCCGCATCCATAACTTTGTAAATGGACGGATTATGGGTGTGGCAGACCCAGAGCCGTTTGTCCCACCTGTACCCTCCCCCACCTCCACCTGGGATACTTGCCTCTCTTCCCGGCATGAACAGCATCAGCTACAGCTCACACTGTTCCTGTGGTGCCAGAACCTTGTGCAGTGCCAGGGTCACCACAGCTCCTACAAGTTCTGATGGTCTTAGAAGACCACAGGGGTAAAGGCTGCGGCTGTCTCAGTACCCAGGACCAACCCAACTAGGGGAGATCTGCCTAGAGAAGCGGGGAGGTTAATGCCCCAAGGGGAGGACTAATGAGAGACATAAAGGAGCGGGCAGATAAATCGCTCATCTTCTCCCCACCCTCCATATACCCTCCCAATACCCCTGTCTGTGCTATTGGACAGTTTTGAGATTCAGCGGTTTCACACGTTCTCCCCAGAGACCTCCCATGAGATTAAGCATCCGGCTGAGTGTTCCTGCAAAGCTGGACCAACTTCGGTAATATTCCACCTTGAATTTGCTCTCCCTCCTTTTCGGCCTCACTTCCCTTCTTCCCTGACTCTTGCTTCCCTGGTATCATACCCTCCAGTAAAGCATTAGCTCATAAGCTTTTTAAGGAACCCTTACAAAGGCAGTGGGTGATTTTTTTACTTTTTAAATATTTTTCTTTAAACATTTTATTTAATTAAGAGGCCAACCATTTAAGTGGATGAGACCCTCAAAGCAGAGAAGTGCTACCAAATTAATGTAACTGTAATGGAAAATCTACACCGATCCAGTATTTACAGGTGGAAACAGACATTGAAATTCAGAGAGCGTGCCCAATGCACTTTAAAGTCTCTTGTTACTAAGGTTTTCCATGATGGGTTTGGGGACATTATTATCTTCCATATAATGTCCTTGAGTTGGGGGGCGGGGGTTGACCATTAAGTAGAATCACTGCAGAACAAACTGAGTCTTGCGTGACGTTCTGGTGTTTAAAGATGTAATGACGATATCAGAACAGCTCATGACCATCTCAAGTCTATCAAATTAAAGGAGGAGGAGGAGGGCTTCCCTGGTGGCACAGTGGTTGAGAGTCCACCTGCCAATGCAGGGGACACAGGTTCGTGCCCCGGTCCGGGAAGATCTCACAGGCCGCGGAGCGGCTGGGCCCGTGAGCCATGGCCGCTGAGCCTGCGCATCCGGAGCCTGTGCTCCACAACGGGAGAGGCCACAACAGTGAGAGGCCCGCGTACCGCCAAAAACAAAAACAAAAACAAAAACAAAAAACAAAATAAAGGAGGAGGAGGAGGGAGTAAGGAAGAGGAAGGATAATCTACATCAGCAACCACGGGAAGTCAAGGTTGTCATGGGTAGAAGAGAGGGTGTGAGGCTATTTCAGGTGGTCAGCCCTTGGGATTGAGCCCAAGGGACAGGGCAAGTAGAGCAGAAGACTACTCAGTCTCCTGAAAAATAAGGGTCCTCGTAAACTAGTCTGTTTTCGTCAGCTTTGGCTGCTATAACAAAAAAACATAGACATGCAGATGTCAGCTAATGCTACGGTGGCAGTCATACCGTGATACATAAAGGGATCAAATCAACACGTTGTATGCCTTAAAACTTACACAGTGTATGTTAACTATACCTCAATTTTTTTAAAAAGGAGGTAAAAAAAAAAAATGTACCGTAGACTGGGTGGTTTATAAACAACAGAAATTTATTTCTCACAGTTCTGGAGGCTGGAAGTCCAAGATCAAGGCACTGGCAGATCTGGTGTCTGGTGAGAACTCCCTTCCTGGTTCACAGACCTCTGTCTTTTCACGTGGTGGGAGGGGTGAGGAGTTTCCAGCATTTCTTTTATAAGAGCACTAATCCTATGCATGAGGACTCCATCCTCATGACCTCATCACCTCCCAGAGGCCCCTCCCCCTAACATCATCACATTGCAGGGTTAGGTTTTCAACATATGAATTTGCAGGGCCTCAATCTATCAGACAGTCTATGGCAACAGCACAGGGGAGCTACACTCTAGCGCCCCGAAGTTCCCTCTCCAGTCCTAGTGTGCTTTCTCAGGCACGGGTAGCCTGATTTTCCAGGAAGCAGTAACTTCTCCTTCCACATAATCACTGCTTCTCTCTTCCACGTGCCCATGCAACTGGCTCTTCCTCCTGTCCCTATAACCATGGGAGGTCCCAGCACCCACTCATCCTTTCTCCCCTCCCCGCCTCCAGATCTTCTGTTCCTGTTGGTGGCATCAAATCTCTCTTCTTTTACCCATGGCTGAAACAAAACTCATCCAAGGAAAGCTAATATTTTGCCATTCACTCAAGTCCATAGTCTATATTAATTTTTTTAATTTCTAATGAAAATTTTCTAATATTACAGAAGGAAGAAAAATAGTATGATGAAGTTCCATGTACCCATCACCCAGCTTCAACAATTATTAACAAAAAGGCCAGTCTTCATTTTATCCATATTCCCAACCATCCCACCGACCCAGTGGGTTATTTTAAAGCAATTCAAAGACATTATATCTTTTTATTCACAAATCTTTCAGCAAGCCCATAGTCTTTAGATAGCTGTTCTGTGTTATTGGGAGGGGAGGTTGAACGCTGTGTGTGGAATGGATGGAGAAAGAGGCCCTCTAGTGGACTGATCTTTAATTCCTTTCCTATTGTTTCCCAACAGTACAGCTCGGACCCAAATTTGCATGGGCCCCTCAACAAGTCATGTGTTGTTTCCTGCTCAGCATCTGAACCCCCTTTCTAAGTTTGGGCTGTCCACCCCTATGTGATCCATCCCTGTGTGATTCTTGGTGAAAGCAGAGTTTTATTCCTTCGATGGAAGCTGAAAAAGTTAAACTTTGCTTCGTCTGATCCCAGGGCACTGGCTATGACCCAAGCTCAGCCATTTGGATGCTCTTACCAGGGATTTGAGTTTGGAATAGATAAACCATGGTACGTAGGAGGACTAAAGGAATAGCAGGGTGGCTGGTGCTTAGAGAGTGAGCCAATTAAGTGTGAGATGAAGATGGAGAGGTAGACACGGATGACACTATGAAAGTCCTGTCGGCCATGGGAAGGACTTTGGGCTTATTGTAACTTGGCATTGATACCTGGAGTGATAAAAAGTACGTGTATATCAAGATTACTGGCTGCTGTGTAGAAGACAGATTAGAAAGAAGACAAGATGAAGCAGAGGACTCGGTTAGAAGCCTACAGTAGCCTTCCAGGAGGGGAAATGATATTAAGTGGGGCTAGAGTGGTTTCAGGGAGGTGAAGAAGTGTGGAAGAATTTGAGAGATATTTTGCAGGTACAATCGATGGGACTTGGTTTCCCTAATTTCCAATTCCTCTAACAGTCACACAACAGTGTTGATTCCATGATGTCATTGTTCTGAACTAAATGCTTCAGGGGTAACAATAAAAGCAAATGTAATAGTAACAACAGCAACAATAATAATATAAATAGCAATAGCTAACATAAATGTAGCTCTTACTACGTGCCAGCCTCTGATCGAAACACTTTACGTATTTTAACTCATTTAATCCGCACAAAAATCCTGGAGGGAGGTATGATTGGGGTTATTCCCATTTTACAGATGAAGAGCTAAGACAAAGAACGATTCAATGACTTGCAGAAGATCATATAACATACTTACTGCATCAAATTTGAACTTGGCCCCAGAATCAATTTCTGGTCCTCTCTTCAACCTCTTTCCCCACCGCTCCCCAACTTGCCCCATCCAATCCAGTATGCTGACTCACACAAATAGAGCCTATTTTTTACCTGGGATTCACACACATGGCCTATGGTCTTCTCTTATTCCTGCACATATGGTATGATTCCATTTTTTCGAAATGTCCAGAATAGGCAGATGCACAGAGAGAAAGCAGCTTGGTGGTCGCAGGATTGCCCACCTGGCACACAGAAGGTACTCACTCAATAGTTGTGAGCTCCCTGGTTGGATAAAGCCCTTTTCCCATTTCCTCCCTACCCACTTCTGGAGCCTGTGTCATCTCCCAGAAACAAGGAGTTCTGGGAGGAGAAGATGTTCCTACAAAGTGATCTGAAGAAAAGTACTGTTTTTACAACAGGCAAAACAACAGGGAAGGTGGAAACAACCTAAAAGTCCATCAATGGATGAATAAACAAAATGTGGTCCATCCTTACAACGGGACATGATTCGGCCGTAAAGAGGAATGAAGCACTGACACAGGCTACAACACAGATAAACCTTAAAAACCTGAGGCTAAGTGGAAGAAGCCAGACATAAAAGGCCACATAGTCTATGATTCCATTTATATGGAATGTTCAGAACAGGCAAATCTGTAGACCCAGAAAGCAGATTCGTGGTCACAAGGGGCTGGGGGCAGAGGGGAATGGAGGGTGACTGCTAATGGGTACAGGGTTTTATGGGGAGGTTAATGAAAATTAGAGAGTGGTGATGCTTGCACAACCTTGTAAATGTACTAAAAACTACCAAATTGCACACTTTAAAAGGGTTAATGTCACTGTATGTGATCTATAGCTAAATAAACAGAACAGAATCCCTCCAAAATAAAGAAAAATGCCAGAATGCATCACCACCAAGTAAACTGAACTCAAATCAAACCAATCTCTCCATCCAACACCAGTCTAAAGAAAACATAGGGAACAAACATACTAAGGGTGAAATTTCACAGTGGTGAAATCATCAGAATCCAGACTGAGAATCTCTAAAACGCAAATAATCCTGTTTCATCAACTAATAGATTTCAAAGGGAAGGAGACCAAAAAATAGAGATGGAGGATTAAAAGAGACTAAGGGACATATCAACCAATTGCAATATGTAAACATTATTTGGATCTTGGGTTAAACAAACAAACTTTAAAGAAGTAAACTGATGAGACAATTGAAATTTTGAAGACTGGATATTGGATATGAATAAATTAATTTTTTCAAGTGTGATCATGATACACCCAGTCAGTGACTAGACCAAGGTCACAAAGCAGAGAGGTCTGGATGCTTAAGCGTCAGGATCAACTGCCTCTCCCTACATTTTTTAAGATTGTAAGCATTCTCCTAAGCGCTCAGGCCCATCATTTGTGGGGGGGGGTCACCTTGGACCCTTGCCTCCTCTTTCCCTTCCTAAAGTCATTTTCATCCCTTCCACTCTCCCATCCCTTTCCTGCCTTGGTCCCGAGGCTCAGGCTGCAGGCTGGCACTGTGGCTCCTCTTTCCTTGTCCCCTCCCAGCAGACTCTCAGTACATCTTTGCCACCTGGAGGGTAAAGTTGCCCCAATCTGGGCATTCATTATTTATCCCTTAGTTCACCATGGGTACCCACTGGGTTCAGCTCCATCCCTCCCAGCTGTGGTACCCTAAGCAAGTTACTTAACCTCTTGTGGCGAGTTGAATGGTGCCACCCCTCCTGACACACACCCTCCCCCCCCAAAAAAAAGCTATGTTCACATCCTAATCCCTGGAACCTGTCAATGTGACCTTATTTTTCAAAGTGTCCGTACAGATATGATTAAGAATCTTGAGATAAGATCATTCTGGATTGTGTGGGTAGGTCCTAAATGTAACGATAAGTGTTCTTATAAGAGATTCAGAGGAGTAGACAGAGCTGCAGAGAAGGCCACGTGGAGACAAAGGCAGAGATTGGAGCGATCCTGCCACGAGCTAAGGAAGCCGGCAGCTGGAAGAGGCCAGGAAGGATCCTCCTCTAGAGCCATCAGAGGGAGCAGGGCCCTGACAGCACCTTGATCTCAGATTTCCCGCCTCCAGAACTGGTGGAGAATGTTTCTGTTGTTTCAAGTTACCAAGTTTATGGCAAGTTCTTAGAGTAGCTACAGGAAGTTAATGTCCCTCCCTATTCCTCACTGTTCTTGATTTAGGGTGGGGATAATCATAAGTCCACTTTATTGGATTGCTGTGCACAGATCTGACCCCAGTTTTAGCACTTACCAGCTTGCCTGGCCTTGGGCGAGGGACCTGGCTTCTCTGTGCCTCAGTTTCCTCTTTCGTAAAGTAGGGAGAATAATACTTCTTTGGATGTTGTAAGGCAGCAGTTCTCAAACTTTTTGCTCTCAGGGACCTTTTTCCGAGGGCATTCTTAAGAACCATTGAAGACCCTAAAGAGATTTTGTTAGATATGTTATATCTATTGATATTTACTGTAACTAGAAATTTAAGCTGTTTTTTAAAAATTAATTTAAAATAGACACATGACATGTTAACATGAATTTTCTTTTTAATATTTATTTTTATTTATTTACTTGGCTGTGCCAGGTCTTAGTTGTGGCATGCAGGATCTTTAGTTGCAGCATGCAAACTCTCAGCTGCGGCATGCGGGATCTAGTTCCCTGACCAGGGATCGAACCCCGGGCCCCCTCCATTGGGAGCACGGAGTCTTAGCCACTGGACCACCAGGGAAGTCCCTAACATTAATATTTTTTAATAAAAAATAACCATGCTTCAAAACAAACAAACAAGTACCAAGGACAGTGGCATTGTCTCATACTTTTGCAAATCTCTTTAATGTCTAGCTCATCATCAGAGAGCTGGACCCTCAAATCTGCATCTACATATTCAGTCAATTACGATATGCTGGTCTGTGTTTCAGTATATGAAGAACATCTAGCCTCTCACTGATACATAGCCGGCAAAAGGGACCTCATAGAGACCCTTTGGGTATTGGGGAACCCTGGTGGTCTTCAGGCCACACTTTGAGAAGTAGTGGAGTAAATGAGGAAATATTTGTAAAGTACCTAGAATAATGCCTGGCCATAGTAAACACTCTGCATTTTTAAACTAAATGTAAAGCCAAAGCTCGATGCATTTTAAACTTTAAAAAATTTTAGTTTTAATTAACATGTGTCAGGTTGGGGTGGGTTTTTACAGCTACAAGGGCGTTCAGGGTTTTTTTCTGACTTCAAGGAGCTTACAGTCTGACGGGAGGAGGAGTATGTGTAACCACAGTTAAAACTATGCAAAGAGCAGTTTTATGGGAGTAGGAGGCAGATGTGGGGATGCACAGGAGGGCGCCTAATTACGCATGCGTGGGGTGGGGGGCTGTTCAGGGAAGGCTCGCCTGGACGCGGAGGGGTGGTCTGATGGAAAGGTGGATCTAGCCAGGTCAGAAGGACAGAGGGCTTGGGACAAGAAAGCTGAAATCCAAATCCCGGCCTCACCTTCTCTGTAAAGTGGTTTTTAGGCCACAAGAAGCCGCTAATAGACGTGGCTGGCGGGCAGCGCAGCCCGGCCGCTTAAGGACCAGAGGACCCCTCGACCCTTCTGCCCCTCTCCCGGGCGCCTCTCCTGGAGCGCAGGGCCTGGCGCCGCCAGGTCCGCCCGGTGACCTGGTCGGACGGGTCTACGAGCCGTGGGGTCCTCGACTCTTCCCCAGGATGGGCCGCATCCCGGAGTGCACCTCTTGAGCCCTCCATTTCTCTCCAGCGCAGGGGCTGCCCCAGACACTGTGAATCGTCCAGAGAGACCAGCAACCCACACCCCTACCACCTCCTCCCCTTCTCTTCTGGGCTAGTCTCGACTCCGCCGGGGCGGGAGTGGGAGAGGAGGAGCCAGGACCTGACTGGAGGAGGGGGCGGCGCGTCCGGACGCGCGGTGGGGGGGGGGGGGGACCGGCTGGAGCGGGGGGTGGCGGGGGGAGGGGAAGGAAGGTCCCGCGGGTGGAGCGGCGGGGCGGGGGGCTGCGGAGCCGGTGGGTGAGGGTGCAGTGTCCGCGGGGACGCCGGGGCGCCCTCGGGCGGCGGAAGCCGGGCGCGCCCCTCTCCAGGCCGGGATCGGGGCGGGGCGTGCGGTATCCCCGCGGGGGGAGCTGATCAGCTGGCGTCGCCGCCGCCAAAGTTTCCCGGAGGAGCCACGGCCGCCCTTCTTTGCCAGGCCCCGGGCGTGGGGACTAGCCGCCGGCAAGGACTGTTTCAGAGGGCAGCGGGGCCCGCTCTCCAGCCAGACCCCGCGCCTCCATTGCGCCCAACTCAGATTCCCAACTTGGGAGGCGCCGCGGGCCTGCGCACGCGCGCGCCTTCCTCGCCTCCTCCTCCTCCTTCTCCTCGTTCTCCCCCCACTGGGGAGCAGGCTCCGGGCCGAGCCGGGCGCAGAGACCCGCGCCCCGCGCGCTGACCCCCGGGTCCCGGCCCGCCGCCTCCGCCCATGCCGACGCCTGCCGTCCCCCCGGTGCGCCCTCGCTCGAGGGCCAGCTAAGCGCGGGCCGGCGGCGGCGGCGAGAGGTGGGCCCGGCCCGGCGCTGCCCTCGACAGCGGCAAGTTTGGGAGTTGCACTAGTTTGTGGGGTGGGGGAGAGGCCGGGCGGGGGGCCATGGAGGAGGACCGGGGGTCGGCGTTGGCGGCCGAGTCGGCGCTGGAGAAGAACGTGGCGGAGCTGACCGTCATGGACGTGTACGACATCGCATCACTCGTGGGCCACGAGTTCGAGCGGGTCATCGACCAGCACGGCTGCGAGGCCATCGCGCGCCTCATGCCCAAGGTCGTGCGTGTCCTGGAGATCCTGGAGGTGCTGGTCAGCCGCCACCACGTCGCGCCCGAGCTGGACGAGCTGCGCCTCGAGCTGGACCGACTGCGCCTGGAGAGGATGGACCGCATCGAGAAGGAGCGCAAGCACCAGAAGGTGGGCGGTGGCCTCAGTCTGCCCATCCCGGCAACGTGGCCGCTGGGACCTAAGGGGTCCTTCAGCACTGGGCAACTGTAGGTGCACACGTGTGTATACAGGGAATAGACGAGAGACGATCGGACTGGGTGAGGGAAGGAGGGAGGCCGCTGGCCCTCTTTTGCCCAGGCTGCGCACCCCCAGAGATTAAGAGTAGTTCTTTGGAGTCACACCTGAGTTCCAATCCCACCTTTACCACTTAATAGCCGTGTGACCTTGAGTAAGTTATTTAACCTCTCTGTGCTTTATTTCCTCACATATCAAATGGTGATACTAATAGGACCCGCCTTATGAAAATTAAATGGGATACTATCTAAAGTGCTTAGATAATATTATTCTTTTCCAGAAATGAAATAAGCGCCCCTGCCCTTCAGTGTTGCCCGAGAAGATGTGATACCGGGCCGCATTCTTCATCCCACTCCAGAGCCCTCCAGAGAGCCAAGGGGATGTGACCTCCAGTCACTGGGCTTATTGACCGCCAGTCTCTGGGTTCTAATTTACAAAAAGGAACCCTGAACCCCAGTCCAGGGTTCCTTCTAGTTTATTAACCTGAAGTGGTTTCCCCACCTCGATTTTACTCTGTGAGGTAGGGATTATTCTCTTCATTTTACAGATGAAGAAACTGAGGATCACAGTGGGGCTGGGGAGAATTTGTCCCAAGGTAGTGCTGAGAGTCTCAGCCCCAGTGGAGGTAATTCTAGTGCCTCTTCCCCACCTTCTTTGAATTGGAGGAAGATGATTTGGGGCAGCTTTAAGGCTAAGCCTCTGCCTTGTGAACAAGCGCTGGGCTCATGAGTCAGGGACTCCTCACTGGGCCGGGAGTCCAGACAAGGTGCCTGGGGAGAAGGAAGTGGGAGACGTGTGGTTTCCTGCCCCAACCTCAGCCCAGGGACGCTCCCTTCAGACTGAGAATGGGAGGAAACGCTTTTCCTTGGGGGATCAGGGCATCTGAGCAGACTCTGACTTGCTGTGTGGCCTCAGGAAATCCAGTTGGCCTCTCTGAAACTCTCTGGCCAGCCATCACATACTGTGTACTTTGAGGTCTGTGTCTTTTCAAGGAACAGAGCCCCGGCTGTGTTTGCAGTCTTAACCTAAGGGCAGACCCCTGGGTGATTAAGAGAACTAGTGTTTTGGAGGTTTGATTGTGTTTGCCCCCAGAGGTCCCTGTGCGCTGGGGTCAGGTAGGAAATTCAAGCTCCCAAGCCTTAGGCAAAGTTTCCAGGATCACACTGGGAGCTTGAAAATGTCCCTGCCCTGTAATTAATGTCAAGATTCCCAGGAGCAGCGACTTGGGAGCTAGATAGCCTGCTTTCAAGCCCTGTCACTCATCGGCTGTGTGATCTTGGACAAGTCACCTCGTCTCTCTGTACCTCAATTTTCTGAGCTGTGAAATGGGGATAATAATAGTACCTATCTCATAGGATTGTGGTGAGAATTAAAGCGCTCAGGACAAAACTTGGGCCATTTCGAGGGCCTTACCACTGTTAACTATTGTTTTTAGGCCGGGAGAGTTTTTCACCGAGGGCTCTTAGGCTGATACTGGAGACACCACTCCCACCCCAGATACCCCTACTCCTACCCCAGATCCTTCCATCTCTCCCGGGGGGTTGCGGAAGGAAGGGACCTTGAGATCCTGTCATCCAACTGCCTCTTATTGACAGGGACTAAGGGACTTAGCCCAAGTCACACAAGAAGTCCTGGCACCTATGTCCCCACCCCTAGCACTTTAGTTCTGCCGCAGCCGGACTGGAAGACACCCTTGAGAGCCATTGGAGGCCACTAGGCCTGGAGTCAGGTGGAATTCCCAGCCAGCTGCACTTATCACTTCTGGAATGCTATCAGCCAGGAAGTAAACACCAGTGTGTTCAAAGCCAGAGCTCATTTGTCAATACAGAGGACGATCTTTTCTAATTCGGAGGACAAAACCCTTTTTTTCCCCATCCCCGCTTCAGTCCCCTTTACTTCATATTCTTGGGATCAAGAATACGATCCCAGTCTCTCTTGGGATCAAGAGAGACTGATCCCAAGAGTCTGATTCCCCTCACCCCGTAAGCCTCGAAGGCTCTTCAAGGTGCTAATTCCACAGAAATCTTAGCATGTCCTTCATCTTATCTGTCTATCCATTCATTCCTCCCTCCCACCTTCCCTCCCTCCCTTCCTTCCTTTTTTCTTCCTTCTCTCTCTCTCTCTTTCTCTTGACAAATATGGCTCCAGTAAAGCATGCATCCTCTCTTCCACCACCTCTTCCTCCCAAAAGATCCCTGGACTCAGTTCTGTTCATCACTCAGACCTAGGCCACAGTCTCATCATGTTCTACCTGGTTACTCCATCTGCAGCCTTGTTGACCGACTGCAGCTTGCAAAGTGCCTTTCGAGGTGACTTGGGTGATGCAAAGGAAAGGAAAACCAGGTCCTCATCTCAGGCAGTGGGTGGGTAACAGGGAAGACAGGAAAAACACGCGAAGAGACTTTAGAAAGCAGTGGCTGTGCAGATACAAGTGCATATAATATAAACAGCATACGTTGTTCATTTATTCATTCAACAGATATATTTATTGAGTACCTACTAATTGCCAGGCACTGTTCTGGGTGACAGTGGCGACCACAACAGGTGAGGTCTTTGCCCTCAAGGACCTGACTTACTAGTGCAGTGCTGTCCCATAGATATATAATGTGGCACGTCACATTGATAAAATGACACAGATGAGGTTAATTTTTATTTTTTTGGCCGCACCAGCAATTGAACCCGGGCCCTCGGCAATGAAAGCGCAGAGTCCTAACCACTGGACCTCCAGGGAATTCCCCAGATGAGGTTAATTTTAATAACATATCTTATCAAACCCAGTCGTTCCAAAATATTATTTCAACATGTAATCATGTAAAAAATTATTTCTTATTGAGATATAATTGACATACAACATTGTATTTGTTTTAGGCTTACATTATGATTTGACATATGTACATATTGCAAAATGATTACCACATAAGTTTAGTTAACATCCATCGGCACACATAGTTAAAAAAAAATTATTAATAAGGTATTTTGCATTCTTTTTTTCCTATTATGTCTTTGAAATTCAGTGAGTGTTTAACCCTCACTGCATGTTTCAATTCAGACCAGCGGCATTTCAAGTGCTCAGCAGATACATGTGGCTAGTGGCTACTCTAATGGAATGGTGTGATTCTAGTGTGAGGAGATAGATTTTTTTTAACTTCTAAAAAATTTCAGCTTATGATAAGTACCATGAAGAAGATAAAACAGGGAAATATCAAAGAGACTGGCCAGGGATGGTGTCTAGTTGACAGGGCAGTCAGGAAGGCTTCCCTGAGGAGGTGGCATCTGAGCTGAGATCTGAATGAAGTGTAGATGCCAGCCATAGAGAGATCTGGGGGAGGGGCATTCTGGGCAGGAGGTGCAGCAAGTGCAAATGCCCTGAGGTAGGAGTGAACTTGGTGTGTGCAAGGAACACAAAGAAGGCTGGTGTGACAAGAGCAGAGCGAGTGAGGAAGAGGGGTAGGAGGTGAGGTCAGGGAGGTACAGGGGTCTGCTAATGCTGGGCCTCACAGGCCAGCGTAAGGAGTTTGAAGACAGTGCTGAGAGGAGGCTAACGAGGTGATTGGTCAGGGGCCACTTCCTGGAAGAGCCTTTTTAGCTGGTATCCAGGCAAGATCAAATTCTCCATTGTCAGCTCAGAGGCAAGAACCAGCTCCCCCAGCATCAACTTTAGTTCAATGAGAGAAGAAAAAAAAGAACTGAGGATTAAAGTCTGTATTCATCTATTGCTGCTATAACTAATTACCACAAACTTACTCAAAATCACACAAATTTATTATCACATTGGATAATATGATATTATGAATAATATCAATATGGGTAATACTGGATAAAATTCTGGAGGTCAAAAGTCAGAAATGAGTCTCACTTGGGTTAAAATCGGGTGTCAGGAAATTCATTCCTGCGGGCAACTTTAGGGGAGAATTCATTTCCTTGCCTTTTGCAGCTCCTGGGAGCCAGCTGTATCCTTTGACTTGTGACCCCTTCCTCCATCTTCAAAGTCATCAGTGTAGCATCTTCAAATCTCTAACTCTGATCTCTGCCTCGCGACCCGGGGAGCCAACCCTCGCCCCCTGCAGTGGAAGCACAGAGTCTTAACCACTGGACCACCAGGGAAGTCCCCACGTGGTCTCTGATTCTGCCCTTCCTGCCTCCTTTCACTTTTAAGGACCCTTGTGATTACATTGGGTCCGCCTGGATAACCCAGGAGCATCTCCCCATCTCAGGGTCCTTAACTGAATCACATCGGCAAAATCCCTTTTGCCGTGTAAATTCGCATATTCTCAGGTTCCAGGGATGAGAATATGGACCTCTCTGGGGACCATTGTTCCGCCTACCCCAGCCAATTACACCTGAGATAGCACTGGGGCCCTCTGTGTGCTCAGCCTGTGTCAGGTGGGAGCAGAGAGGACCAGGGCAAGAAGAGCCTGATTCAGCTGCCAGCCCACACCTGCCTGTGGGAAGGTCCCGTGGCCACTTACTTCATCATTCCACCACCACTTTCGCCCTCTAGCCCCACCCTTCACCTCCCCTGGTGACTTTGAAGCAGCTGTGCGAATACTTAGTTATTACCTCTCATTTCCCCAGTGCAGCAGGCTTCCTGACAAAGGAGATGGGATTTAGGAACTTATTTAAGAGATGAAAGGAGGCGATGCTGACATCCGGCCACCTGGGCCGGCTTGGGATGGGCTGTAGGAGGACCAGAAATCAGCAGACATATGTTTAGCACTTTCTGGGTACTGGGCCCTATTCCAAACATCTACATATATTAACCATTTAATCCTCATGACACCCCATGGGGGTAGATATAACACTGTATTCCTCATTTCCAAGGCACCCTAAGGTTGAATAACTTGTCCAAGATCAGCTAGTAAGTGGCGGAAACAGAATTCAAACTCAGGTCAACAGGCTCCAGTATCCACGCTTTAAACCAGCATTCTATACAGTTTATGATTTTACAAAATACCTCTTTTTTTTTTTTTGGTAACAGCTTTACTGAATATAATTCACATACCATACAATTCAGTGGCTTTTAGTTTATTCACAGAGCTGTGCAACCATTACTACAATCAATTTTACAACATTTTCATTACTCCGAACAGAAAACACAGACTCATTAACAGTCATTCCTCACTCCCTGCCAACCCTTCTGCCCCTAGAAAGCTGCCAGTATGCTTTCTGTATCTATGGATTTACCTATTGTGGACATTTCCCATCAACGGAGTCAAGCACTGTGTGCCCTTCTGTGACCAGCTGCTTTTGCTCACCATCATGTTTTCAGGGTTCATCCAAATTGTAGCATATGTCAGTATTTCATCCCTTTTTGCCTGAATCATATTCCAGATACACCACATTTTATTCATCTTTTCATCAACCGATGGACATTTGGGTTGTTTCTACCTTTGGGCGATTATGAATAGTGCTGCTATGAACATTCATGTACCTGTTTTTGTGTGGACACGTGTTTTCATTTCTCAGACCCTACAAGTGGAATTGGTGGGTCATATGGTAACTATGTTTAACTTATTGAGGAGCTGCCAGACTGTTTTCTACAGTGGCTGCACCATCTTACATTCTTACCAGCAATGCACAGGGTTCCAATTTCTTCACATTCTTGCCAACACTTGTTATTATGTGTTTCTCTGATTACAGCCATCCACAAAGTAATTTTTACAGACATCTTATTTATCATCACATTCAACACTGTGAGCCTTTATTTTTTTATTTTACTGAAATACAGTTGACACAATATTCTGTTAGCCTCAGGTGTGCTATACAGTGATTTAACATTTGCATACATTATGAAATGATCACCAAGCTAAGTCTAGTAACCATCTGTCCCCGTACAAAGTTATTACAATACTACTGACCACATTCCTTATGCTGTGTATTACATCCCTGTGGCTTATTTATTTTGTAACTGGAGGTACCTCTTAGTCCCTTTCACCTATTTCACTCCCCCTCCAGCGCCTCCCCTCTGGCAACCACCTGTTTGTTCTCTGTGTCTAAGAATATTTTCATTTTGTTTTGTTCGTTTGGTTTGTTTTTTAGATTCCACAAATAAGTGAGATCATATGGTATTTGTCTTTCTCTGTCTGACTTATTTCACTTAGCATAATACTCTGTAGGTCCATACATGTTGTTACAAATGGCAAGAGTTCATTCTTCCTTATGGCTGAGTAGTATTCCATTGTATATATGGACCACATCTTCTTTATCCACTCGTCTATTGATGGACACTTAGGTCGCTTCCACGTCTTGACTATTGTAAATAATGAATGCTACTGTAAACATAGGGGTGCATGTATCTTTTCAAATGAGTGTTTTTGTTTTCTTCACTGCGAGCTTTTATAGTAGGGCTCCCCAACTAAGGGAAACAGCCTCAGATTTGTAGAGTGAGTCGTCCAAGCCTGCTTGAAGAGATTCCCATTTCCGATGTACAGGGAGCTCCGGGGCCAGGTGGTATCCCTGGGATCTTTGCAGCCCCTTTCTCCCTTGGAGAGAGGTTTGTCTCGATGGAGGGTCTGTCCAAAGATCAGGGACGTGACCTCCCTAGAGAGATTGGTATGTCTGGGTCCCTGCAGCCTGGGGCTGCCCCTCCACCCTCTCTCTCCTGTCTAGACAGTTAGAAGGTACAGTTCCAATGCCGTTGTTGTCTTCAGGGCATTTCTAACTTGGCCAGGTCCTAACGGCATAAATGCACGCCTTGCCCAGAGGAAGGACACCTTCTGTTTTTCGTGAAGTTGCCATGTGGGCTAGTGATGGCCTGATCTGCTCACCTGCCGATGCTTGGTTCTCATGGAGAAGGGAACAACCCAAAGCCCCAGCAGCCCTGAGCTGCTCCCGAGGGTCAGGGGGGTAAGGCTGCTGCCCTGGGAAGGCTGTGACCCCACTCCGGCCCCTCACCCCCGCAGGAGCTGGAGCTGGTGGAGGACGTGTGGCGAGGGGAAGCGCAAGACCTCCTTTCCCAGATCGCCCAGCTGCAGGAGGAGAACAAGCAGCTCATGACCAACCTCTCCCACAAGGACGTCAGCTTCTCCGAGGAGGAGTTCCAGAAGCATGAAGGTAAGAGGAGGGGCCAGCATGGGTGGTGAGGGGAAGGCTCTCCCCACTGCCATCACCGGCATCACCAGTGACAGGAGCGTGGTCCCCAAGCAATGGTGTCTCATGCCATGTGGATTCTCACCATCACTCTGCCTGAGAGACATTGTGTAGCCTGGTGTACAGGTGATGAAACCGAGAGGCTCGTTTGACAAATTGTTCGAGAGTCCTCACTTTTCCAGCCTCTTCTCTAGGCACTGGGTGTACACATTGGGCAAGACAAAGCCACTGCCCTCGGGAAGCTTATGCTCTAGTGCAGAGGAGATAGGTGATAACTATGTAAACGGACAGATGACACAGTTCCAGATTCTGACCAGGGTTGTGGAAGAACTAAAATCTGGGGGGGATATGCTAGAGGTGACTTGGTGGGGTGCTTCTTTGGATATGGGGATCAAGGAGGGCCTCTCTGATGAGGTGACATTTGAGCCCTAATGAAGTCATGGAGTGAGCCATGCAAATATCTTGGGGGGAAGGCAGGTGCAAAGGCCCTGGGGCATGACTGTTTATGGAAACCAAGGAGACCAGTGTCACAGAAGATGATCAAGGCCAAGGGTGGTTAAAGATGAGGTCAGTGGGGTCAGCAGGGCTCAGATCACATAGCCCCTTAGAGGCCAAGATTTGGACTTTATTCTAAGTGTGCTGGGAAGAAATTTGAGGTGCTTGTCACGGGTGCACGTTTAACAATGAGCAACCCAGGGTGGCCACCCAGATCTGATCGGTGCTGGAGCCCCCCGACTGCCATTCATCCTACGAACAGTTATCTAGAACCTTGTCTCCAGGCCTTTGCTGGTGCTGGAGAAGCAAAGACAGACAGAGGGGTTTGGTCTGGGCCCCCGTGCGCTGCATCAGCTGTGGGCCCCCCAGCAGCCTCCTTCTCATTCAGAACCTGGCTCTGATCGCAAGGAATCTCAGGCTCAACTCTTTAGCCTGGGTAAACTTCCTGGGTCCCTATACAAGCCCCCTCCTTGTTGGGAAGGGTGTGGACTTCCGTGGGGGCCTGAAGTTCAGAACTCGTGTTTACCACTCCGTGAGAATAAAGTAGCACACTGTATAAGGGCCGTAGGGACCAAGGAAAAAGGAATTGTTTGACCTGGGTGCTGGCATCCTCTTTCCCGTGGGTTTCCTTTGTTGAGATCTGAGTCATGCAGTGAAAACAAAAGTCGCAGTGGTGATAAGTGTTGGTGCTAGAGCCAGACTGCCCAGTGTGAATCCTAACCCAATACTTACTGGCTGAGGGACCTTGATCAAGTCACTTGACCTTGGTGTGCCTTAAGTGCCCCCTGTAGAAATGGGGGCAATAACCATATCTCCCTCACAAAGTTGTGAGGATTAAATGAATTAATACGTGTAAACTGAATAGTACCTGGTGCCCACACTCAGCAAGTGTTAACTGTTGTTACTATGAGCTGTTGTTATCGAATCCAATCTCCTTTTTGAAAAGAGGAGGAAAACAGGCTGAGAGGGTGCATCCTTCCTCTTTATGGCTTAGCAACACTCCGTTGTCTGTTTGGACCACGTTTCGTTTATCTATTCATCCACCGATGGACGCTGAGTTGTTTCCAACTTTTGCCTGTTGTGAAGAGTGCCGCTGTGAAGGTTCTGGTACCTTCATGTTTTTCTGTGGACATGTGTTTTCGGCGCTTTGAGGTATATACCTCGGCATGGAATTGCTGAGTCCTGTGGTAACTGTGTTGAACTTAGTGAGGTGCCCACAGCCATCTTTTGTTTTTTTTTGTTTTTTTTTAAATGTTAGTCATCTCCCTAATTAATATCGTTTGGAATCCTACCTTATGGTCTGGTGGGTTTTATTTTATTTTGTTTATTTATTTATTAATATTTATTATTTATTTGGTTGCGCTGGGCCTTAGTTGCGGCTTGCCGGCTCCTTAGTTGTGGCATGCGAACTCTTAGTTGTGTCACACGTGGGATCTAGTTCCCTGACCAGGGATGAACCAGGGCCCCCTGCATTGGGAGCGTGGAGTCTTATCCACTGCGCCCCCAGGGATGTCCCCATAGCCATGTTTTGGTCTGTGACATTTCTGCAGGGCACCCAGAGGCCTCCAGGGGTGACCTTGGAACTCCCCCTGCCTACCCCAGTGATGCCCTAGAGGCCGCAGGTCCCCCAGGCACGGGCCCGAACACCCTAAGCCGCTTCCTCGGCGCTCGGTTGCATGTGTGTGCACACGGCACCCCCCCGTGTGGGAGAGCTTGGCCTTGGCTCTCTGCATCCCTGCTGGGCTCTTCATCAGACAGCCCACACGGGTGCCATCTGAGACGCACTCCATTGGCATCTCGCGTGGGTCCAGCTCCCGGGGGTGAGCTCGGGGAGCCTCTGGTGTTCAGCTCGACAGCAGCCCTCACCCTAGTGGAGAAGCTGGGCAGATGCCAGGCATGCCTTTCACAGTTATTTTTATTCTGCCTGGGAAGCCATGGGAACACAATAAGGGCAAAAGCATGTCTTCCACCTGTGAGGGGAACAGACACTGGGCCAGGGGGTCCCTGGGAGGAGGTGCAGCCCATGAAGTTAGACTGTGTGTCTGGCACCACTTTAGGCAGTGGGGCAAGGCCTAGGGGCAAACAGGATTTAGGGGGTGAGTGGGCTGGGATGCCCGCTTAGAAGAGCCAACCCTGCCCGGAACAGTGCTGCTTTCCCAGCCATTAATACTGGGCACTGCGACGTAGAGAACAAACGTATGGCTACCGAGGGGGGAAGGGGGAGTAGGATGAATTGGGAGAATGGGATTGACACATATACACTACTCTGTATAAAATAGATAACTAATGAGAACCTACTGTATAGCACAGGGAACTCTACTCAGTGTTCTGTGGTGACCTAAAAGGGAAGGAAATCCAAAAAAGGGGATATATGTGTACGTATAACTGATTCACTTTGCTGTACAGCAGAAACTAACACAACCGTGTAAAGCAACTATACTCCAATAAAAATTAATTTAAAAAAAATACTGGGCAGTGCGCTCAGAGCACCTGCCAGTCTCCTGTCTCCCCCTCCCTGGAAGTCTCCAGATTAAAAAGCACTTCCCTACTTCTTGTATTTGGAAATCATCTTGTCAGCACCTGGAAACTACTAGTTAGCACATGCGGAGATGAATTACAGATATGGAAGCAATTGGACTGGGGGCATGGGGGTGCAGAGATACACTCAAGCGTCTGGAAAAAAATCCTTGGGCTCTGGACAAACAACTCTGTCACCAGGAGAGGATGAAAACTGACCACGTATCCATTTTCTGAAGGGCAGCTGAGAACAGCACTGTCCAAAAAAAATGTAAGGCAATACACTGGTTGCTCTTCCAGTTGTGTACGTATTTCGCCTTTTACCAAAAAATGTAAGGCAAGCCACAGATACGACTATGATTTTTCTAGGTGTGGCATTAAAAGAAAGTAAAAAGGACAGGTGAAAGTAATTTCATTAATATTTTTATTTAACCCAGTAGATCCAAGATATCATCCTTCAACATGTAATCAATTTAAAAATTATCAGTTGGGGGGAATTCCCTGGTGGTCTAGTGGTTAGGACTCTGTGCTTTCACTGCTGAGGGCCTGGGTTCAATCCCTGGTCAGGGAACTAAGATCCTGCAAGCCTCATGGTGCAGCCGAAAGAAATAAATAAAAATTTTAAAAATTAAAAATTAAAATTATCAGTAGGGTATTTTGCATTTTTTTCATATTAAGTCTTTGAAATCTGGTGGGTTATTCATTCATATATAATATATATGTATGTTTTACTGTGATAACATACACGTAAAATTTCTCATCTTAAGCTGGGACAAAGTGAGAGAGCGGCATGGACATATATACACTACCAAATGTAAAATAGATAGCGAGTGGGAAGCAGCCGCATAGCACAGGGAGATCAGCTCTGTGCTTTGTGACCACCTTGCGGGGTGGGTTAGGGAGGGTGGGAGGGAGGGAGATGCAAGAGGGAAGAGATATGGAGACATATGTATAGGCATAGCTGATTCACTTTGTTATACAGCAGAAGCTAACACACCATTGTAAAGCAATTGTACTCTAATAAAGATGTTAAAAAAAAATTCTCATTTTAACCATTTCTAAGTGTATATAGTTCAGCAGCGTTAAGAACATTCACATTGTTGTACAACCAGACTCCGGAACTCATCTTGCAAATGTAAACCTCTGTCCGCATTAAACAATAACTCTCCATTTCTCCCTCCCCCAGCCCTTGGCAACTGGCCTTCTACTTTCTGTCTCTATAATTTTGACTACTCCAGGTAGCTCACATAAGTAGAATCATACAATATTTGTCTTTTTGTGACTGGTTTTTTTCACTGAGCATAATGTCCTTGAGTTTCATCCACGTTGTAGTTGTGTCAGAATTTCCTTCCTTTTTAAGGCAGAATAATATCCCATTGTATGGATAGAGCACATTTTGTTGATCTACCCATCTGTTGATGGCTGATGTGTATTTTACATTTTCAGCACACGTCCATTTGTACGTGCCCTATCTCAGGTGCTCCATTGCCACTAGTGGCTGCTGAGTTGGACACACAGAGCTAGAATATTCTTGGAGATGTGCCTGGGTAGAGCAGTCTATTATAAGGGGAATGGGCTGTGGAGTGAGGTGGACCTGAGTTTAAATCTCAGACCCACTCTTACCAATGGGTCACCTTGTTCCCATCCTCAGGTTCCTCACCTGTAAGGTGGGGTGTGGCAACTCCTAACACCCAGGACTGTTGAGAAAAATATATACAGCATCAAACGCAGAACTAGTCAATAAAAGATAGCTCTGGGGGGCTTCCCTGGTGGCGCAGTGGTTGAGAGTCCGCCTGCTGATGCAGGGGACGCAGGTTCATGCCCCGGTCTGGGAGGATCCCACATGCCGCGGAGCAGCTAGGCCCGTGAGCCATGGCTGCTGAGCCTGCGCGTCTGGAGCCTGTGCTCTGCAACAGGAGAGGCCACAACAGTGAGAGGCCCGCGTACAGCAAAAAAAAAAAGATAGCCCTGGGCTTCCCTGGTGGCGCAGTGGTTGAGAATCTGCCTGCCAATGCACGGGATCCGGGTTCGAGCCCTGGTCTGGGAAGATCCCACATGCTGCGGAGCAACTGGGCCCGTCAGCCACAACTACTGAGCCTGCGCGTCTGGAGCCTGTGCTCCGCAACAAGAGAGGCCGCGCGACAGTGAGAGGCCCGCGCACCGTGATGAAGAGTGGCCCCCGCTTGCCACAACTAGAGAAAGCCCTCGCACAGAAACGAAGACCCAACACAGCCAAAAATAAATAAATAAATTTATATATTTTTAAAAAAAGATAGCCCTGAGGGCAATTACGTCGCTTTTGTCCTGCCAGTTGAACCTTTTGTGGGATCCGAGAGTGGCTGGTACGAATTTCACCTCAATAGAAATCGTCTGTGCACCTTATATATAGGACTTTCTCCGTATGCTTGCTGTATTAGTTTCCTGGGGCCACTGTAACCACAGACTGGGAGGCTTCAAACAAAGAAATGTATTCTCTCACAGATCTGGAGGCCAGGGGTCCAAAATCAAGGTGTCAGCAGGGCTGTGCTCCCTCCAAAGGTTCTAGGGGAAGAAGCTCCCGCCTCTTCCAGGTGGCAGCTCTTGGCTTGTGGCTGTATCACTCCAACCTCTGTCTCTGTTGTCACGTGGCCTCTGCGGGTCTGTGGGTCTGACTCTCCCTCTCCTTTCTCTTATAAGGACCCAGTCATTGGATTTAGGGCCCACCCTCACTTAGCCTGACCTCCCCTTAACTTAATTACATCTGCAAAGACCTATTTTCAAGTAAGGTCACATTCTGAGGTTCCAGGTGGATGTGAAGTTTGAGGGGACATTATTCTCTCCGGTACACTCGCTGATAACATAAGGAGCTTGGGCTGTGAGACTTTGAGCGGCAGTAGAGTGGTCGCAAGCGTGTGGATTCTGGGGACTTCCCTGGTGGTGCAGTGGTTAAGACTCCTTGCTCCCGATACAGGGGGCCCGGGTTTGATCCCTGCTCAGGGAACTAGAGCCCACATGCTGCAACTAAGACCCAGTGCAACCAAATAAATAAATAAATATTTTTTAAAAAGTACTATGAACAAAAGATGGTCTGTCCATGTAATGGGATATCATTCAGCCATAAAGAGGAATAAAGCACTGATACACACCACAACGTGGAAGAAAAAAAAAAAAAGTGTGGATCCTAGAGCCAGACTGCCGGAGCTTGAATCCTGGTATTAGCTGTGTGGCCTTGTGAAAGTTAACAAGCTACTGTGTACCCGAGGTTCATCGGCTATACAAGGCGGGCAGCAGGGGTCCTACTTCGTAAAGTATTCGGGGGATAAAATGAGTTAAGTTCTGCTTATGTCAGCATCTTCTAGAAGGAGACCTGAGGCGAAGATGTTCCTCTGCAGGTGATTCATTAAGGAAGCAGCCCTAGAAAAGACTACTGGGGAAGTGGAGGAATCAGGACAGGGAAAGGAGGAAGCCCAACAGAGTCCATGCAAGGCAGCGAGCTCTGGGATGTGAGTTACTCCTTAGAGTTGCCCTGCCCTTAGGCTTGGGGCCTGTACTTTCTTACAGAGCCTGCCAGCCAGGGAGCCCAGGGTGCCTGGTCAGTAGCAAAAGCACACTGAAGGGCTTCCCTGGTGGCGCAGCGTTTGAGAGTCCACCTGCCGATGCAGGGGACACGGGTTCATGCTCCAGTCTGGGAAGATCCCACATGCCGCAGAGCGGCTGGGCCCGTGAGCCATGGCCGCCGAGCCTGCGCGTCCGGAGCCTGTGCTCCACAACGGGAGAGGCCACAGCAGTGAGAGGCCCGCGTACCGCAAAAAAAAAAAAAAAAAAAAAGTACACTGAAGAGGGGCGAGGGGTGAACACAGGGTTCTGAGGGGGTCTGAGCACCGCTTCATCCGTGGTGAGCGCTGAGCCCAGTAGCTGGTGACGGCAGGTGCTTGATAAACATTGGTGATCATCACCATCCAGTATCAAAGGCGCTTTTCTGACTCTGGGGGAGTGAAAAACGTGTGGGTCTGGTACTAAGAGACCTGGATTATGCTCCCAATGGCCACTAACTAGCAGATTTGGGGCAAGCGGCTCAATCTTCTCAGGGTGTTTTCTTCTTGTAGAGACTGAGGGGCACAGACAGTATGGGTTTGTGGGTGTTGGTGGTTGTTTTGGTCTTTAACAATGGAAACTATTACATGTATTTATTCATGTTGTAAAAGTTGAAACAAAACTCAAGAAAAACGTGAGAATTCCCTTTGCCTCCTTTCTCACTCACCAGAGGGAAGACCATCCCTTTCTCTGCATTTACACATATTCCACGTGCGTGTTGCTTTTAAATAAGAAAAAGCTCCTACAGTGCTGGCGTTGACATTGCAGGGAATGTGTTTTGTTTATAAAATAAAAGGGATTATGCTGTATGGATTGTCACTTGCCTTTTTTTTTTTGCGTTATGCGGGCCTCTCACTGTTGTGGCCTCTCCCGTTGCGGAGCACAGGCTCCGGACGCGCAGGCTTAGCAGCCATGGCTCATGGGCCCAGCTGCTCCGCGGCATGTGAGATCTTCCCGGACCGGGGCACGAACCCGCGTCCCCTGCATCGGCAGGCGGACTCTCAACCACTGAGCCACCAGGGAAGCCCTGCCTTTTTTTTTTTAACAAATTATAATTATGTGTTTACTGTTTGGATTGCCCTTTTAGAAAAATTGACAAGCGAGTCACAGAACATAACATTAACAGTTTTGAAGTGTACAATTCAGTAGCATTTAGTACATCATTTAATGTATTTATAACGTTGTGCCATCATCACGTCTGTTTAGTTCCAGAACATTTTCAACACCCGCAAAGGAGACCCTGCACCCATAGCAGTCACTCCCCAATCCCCCCTCCCGCCTGCCTTTGGTAACCTCTAGTCTACTCTCTGTCTCTATGGATTTGCCTATTCTGGACATTTCATATAAGTGGACTCATAGAATACGTGGCCTTTTGTGTCTGGCTTCTTTCACTCAGCATCATGTTTTCAAGGCTCATCCACATTGTAGCCTGTGTCAGTGCTTCATTTCTTTTTACGGTTGAATAATATTCCATCATTCGGATAGATCACATTTTTTTAATCCATACATCTGTTGATGGACATTTGAGCTACTTCCATCTTTTGGCCGTTGCGAATACTGCTGCTGTGACTTTGTCACTTGCCTTTTGCTTTTTTTTTTTTTTTTAAGGTCAAGGTTTTTTTTGTTTTTTATAAATTTATTTATTTATTTGTTTATTTTTGGCTGCATTGGGTCTTCGTTGCTGCGCGCGGGCTTTCTGTAGTTGTGGCGAGCAGGGGCTACTCTTCGTTGCTGTGCACGGGCTTCATATTGCGGAGGCTTCTCTTGTTGCAGAGCACGGGCTCTAGGTGCACGGGCTTCAGTAGTTGTGGCACACAGGCTCAGTAGTTGTGGCTCACGGGCTCTAGAGCGCAAGCTCAGTAGTTGTGGCGCACAGGCTTAGTTGCTCCACGGCATGTGGGATCTTCCCCGACCAGGGATCGAATCCGTGTCCTCTGCATTGGCAAGCGGATTCTCAACCACTGAGCCACCAGGGAAGCCCTTGCCTTTATCTTTTAACTGGCTACATAGTGTCCCATTGTGTGGAAAGTACTTGTTTAATCATTTCCTTGCTAGTGCATGTTTAGATCATTACCAGTTTTCACTACTACAGACTCGGGACCTGGGACTGACCTTGCACTTGCTTCTCTGTGCACTTGCCCGGATGTCTCTTTAGTTTAGATCCCAGGGTCTTGCATTGCTGGCGTGACTAAACAGTTGCTCAGAACTCTCCTGGCTTTTGTCTATGTCTGTGAGTCTGTTAAAAACACTTAACCTTTTAATTTTTCAAAGCACTTTCGTAACGACACTTGGACTTAGCAGCAACCTTTGGAGCAGGGAAAACTGGTATTTCTATTTTATAGATAAAATAACAGCTAACACTTAGAGACTCTTACTCTGTGCCAGGCCTGTTGTGAGCACTTCATGTAGATTAACATATGCAGCCTCACGAGAGCCCCCCAGGTGGGGCCTCCACATGATCCCCATTTGCAAGTGAGAAAACAGGCACAAGGCACAAGGCACAAGTTCAGCTGCAAGGGAAGTGGCAAAGCCAGGAATGAGTCCAAGTAATCTAGCTCCAGGCGCTAAGCTCTTTACCGTTTGTTCTCTAGCTTCTTAGTCCTACAGCTACTGACACCCTTGACAGATGAGGAGTTCCCTGGCGGTCCAGTGTTTAGGACTCGGCACTTTCACTGCGGTGGCCCGGGTTCAATCCCTGGTCGGGGAACTTGGATGTAGCTGGGCTCCAGATCCAGGTTTCCTTTCTCTGGGCTCATGCTCCCCCGCGCCCACCCCACGTAGCTGTTCTGCTCACCTGATTTCTCCAGGAGTGGAATCTGCCCCCACCAAGGATTAAATTTTACGAGTTAGGCCCTTGATGCCCCTGCCTGGAGCCTTTGCGGGACAGGTGCTCAGAGAGCAGTGAATACTTTCGTGGCTTTTTCACAGACTCTGCCTACACCTGATTTCAGCCCTCCTTCTCCACACACACACACACACACATACACACACACACACTCACTCATGCACTGTGTCTAAGGAGCGCTTTTTCGGGAGATGTTAGCAGTGTCCTCTTGTCACACTAGCCCAGGCCCAGGCCCTGCCTTGCAGCAGTGGCCCAGGAGTTTTGGGAGGGGGACACCTGGTGCCCAGAACCCCCAGATGGCCCTGTGTTTCCCCATTGCAAGTCTGGGGGCCCTTCAGCTCAGGACTCCAGCTGAAGAGCATCCTTTGAGGAGCAAGGAGTGTCTGAAGAAATAACTGACTTTATAAACTCCAAGTGGAACGTGTAGTTATTCTTTTTCATAGCTGTATAGTATTCCAGTGCTTGTTAGTATCGAGGTTTATCTGTTCATTCTACTATTTCTTAAATATTTATTTTCCTTATTTTTTTGGCTGCGTCGGGTCTTAGTTGCAACACACCAGGGAAGCCCTTGGTTCCCTGATCTTTGTCGGGGCATGCGGGATCTTTCCTTACGGCACAAGGTCTCTTTGTTGCAGTGCTTGGGCTTCTCTCTAGCTGTGGCGCACGGGCTCCAGAGCGCGTGGGCTCTGTAGTTTGCAGCACGCGGGCTCAATAGTTGTGGCACATGGGCTTAGTTGCCCCGAGGCATGTGGGATCTTAGTTCCCCAGCCACGGGTTGAACCCACGTCCCCTGCATTGGATTCTTTACCACTGGACCACCAGGGAAGTCCCTATTCGTTCTACTATGGATAGGCGTCATGGCAGTTTCCAGTTTGGGGCTATGATGAATAAAGCTGCTGTGAACACTTTTGCACGTCTTGTGCTGTACAGATTGTCCCTACTTTACTTACCAGTGTATCTGTCTTTTAAATAGCCACGTAGTGTCCGATTTTCCTGCAGTTTATTGAACCATCCTTCTACTGGCGGTCATGTGCACTGTGCATGAAGGCCTGTGGGGGCTGATGCCCAGCAGCAGCTGCTGGTTCACAGAGGATGTGTAACAGCAGTAGTAGGTGATGCCTATTGGTTTTCCCAAGTAGCACCACCGCCCCCCCGGCAGCTCAGACGAGCATTCCTGGTGCTCCGCCTTCTCTCCAGCACTTACATTGACAGTCCTTTTCAGTTTAGCCATCCTGGTGAGGATGCTTGCCCCTTCTCTCCATCCCTGCCTCTCCACTCCTGCTTGGGCTGGCATCTCTGAGGGACTTGTGCAGCTTCTCTGCATCTCTCAGCCTTCTAGCTTGGTATGAGGTCCAAGGAGGAAGCTGAGTGGTCTGAGGGGCAGAATGGATGCCCCAGGCCCACCAGTAGGAAAAGATCCTATTTCATGGCCTTGTGTGATTTCCTAGTGTACTTATTTTATATGTACAGCATTGTCAGAGAGGTGGAATAAAGAAAAGCATCGTGGGACTTTCCCTGGTGGTCCAGTGTTTAAGACTCTGTGCTTCCACTGCAGGGGGCACGGGTTCGATCCCTGGGCAGGGAACTAAGATCCTGCATGCCAAGTGGCGTGGCCAAAAATTAAAAAAAAGAAAGAAAGAAAGAAAAGAAAAACATCAGCGTGTCCCCACTTTGCAGGTGAGGAAATGGAGGTTCAGAGAGGTTAACGTCACTTCAGAAATCAGAGGCCATATGCTGTGATGGAACCCAGGCATTCAACGTCATCCTTATTGCCTCCGGGGCCTCCCAGTCACTCAGCTGACAGCTTTTCTCATCACAATTCCTTTCCTTCCAGCTTGTCTCATTTGCATACCAGGCACCCCTGCCCTCCTGTAAGTCTTTCCTCTATGGCTGTCCCTTCCTGGTCTCCTTGGCCTGACCCTCCAGCTCCGTGCAGGCTCTACGTGTTGAGATCCTGAGGTTCTTTTTGCCCCTTTAGAGGAAAATCCAGCCTCCTTACCTGGCCTCCGAGGCCCCGCATGGTCCAGCCTCACTCCCAGCTCAAGCCTGTATCACCCCCTCAGCCACTGTGCTTCGGCCACTGGCACTGCCCTCCAGTGCCTCAGATGCAGGGTCTCCTCCCATAGGGCCCCTGCCTGGGAACGCTCGTCCGCGTCACCTGGCTGCCCTTCCCCCCTTCCAGTCTCAGCATTAATGACCCTTGTCCAAGAGGCCTTCCTGCACCCGCAGTCTACATTGGGTCTCCCTCATCATTCTTTCTCAGCCCCCGTTGAGTCTTTCACAGTACTTGTTATGGTCTGTAATGACACACACATCTGTCTAATGCCTGTAAGTTGGTGAGAGCAGAATTGTACCACACTTATTTGCCATCATGACCCTAGCGATTAGCTCAGTGTCAGGTATACAGCAGGTGCTCGATAAATACTTGAGGAATGAATGTCGAACGTGTATGCACAGTAAAATGTGAGTACTCCCAGCAGGTGGCCCTGTCTCGAACAAAGTATGGGCTGGAGTCTGCCCCATGGTGACACATTCTGGTGACCTGCCAGGAGCTTCTGAGTCTTGTCCCCCAGTGGGGAGGCAGCATGGCATCATGGAGAGGACACAGGACTTGGAGTCAGAAAACTTGAGTTTGAGCCCCAGCTCCACCAGAGCCTAGCTGTGCGACTTTTGAACAAGTCTGTCTCTGGGCCTCAGTTTTCCGTATCTGTAAAATGGGACTCATGTTAAGACGGCCACAACAATAATACCCATTTCCAGTGGTTGGGAGTGAGAATGAAATAGGGTCGAGGGTGTAAAGCAGTTTATCCTTACTGGGCTTAGTAGGAGTGAGCTATACATTGGGAACGTGGAGGGGAACTAGTCCCTCTTCCATCAGCCAGCCTGGAGCATCTACCGCATATGAAGCCCCAGACTACAGAGACGATTGAGACAGGATGGCTGCCTTCTGGGACCGTCCTGCCTTTGTGCCTGTTACATAAAGCCTCCAGCTCATCAAGGGCAGGGTCTGGGTCTTCTCTGGGTTTGTAGCCCCAGCAGCATCACACACCGTTCTAGACACGCACCATGAATGCTTCTTCATCGTGGTGACTTCCTGCTTGGGAATATCCAGGACATGAGGAGGGCGGCCAGTGGAAAAGCTGGGATGGAGCGGCTTAGAGAAGGGAGTCCCATGGGGAGAATAGCTGAGGAATCACCCACATAGTTTCTTTTCCCCAGGGCCTGGTCATCTAGTGGTATGTCCCCTGAGTCCCATAGGGGAGGAAAATTGGAGAGAAGCAATGGTTTCTCCCTTGTTAATCTGTGGTTGAGCCTGACTACCACTCTCCCCAGCTCTGGTCTCCTGGGGAGCAGGGATTAGCTCTCAGGCTTAGTGCCTATGAGAGGCTGAATAATGGGCCCCCTAAATATCAGGTCTTAATCCTTGGAACCTGTGGCTGTTACGTTCTATGGTAAAATATTTACAGATGTAATTTAGTCAGAATCTTCAGATGGGCATTTATCCTGTACTATTTGGGTGCACCCTAAATGCCATCACAAGTGTCCTTATAAAAAGGAGGCAGAAGGACTTCCCTGGTGGTCCAGTGGTTAAGACTCCATGCTCCCAATGCAGGGGGCATGGGTTCAATCCCTGGTCAGGGAAGTTCCACATGCCTCATTGTGTGGCCAAAAAAAAAATTTTTTTTTGAAAAGGAGGCAGAGAGAGATTTGACACAGACAGAAGAGAAGGAGGCATGTGACCACAGAGGCAGATACTGGAGTGATGGGGCCCCAAGCCAAGGAATGCTGGCAGCCACCAGAAGCTGGAAGAGGCCAGGAATAAATTCCCCCCTAGAGTCTCCAGAGGGAGCACAGATGTGGTGACGTCTTGATATTGGACTGATGTTTGATTTTTTTTTTTTTTTTTTTTTTTGCCCGTGCTGCATGGCTTCCAGGATCTCAGTTCCCCAACCAAGGATAGAGCCCAGACCACGGCAGTTAAAGCCCGGAATCCTAACCACTAGGCCAGCAGGGAACTCCCAACATTGGACTGATTTTAAACTTCTGCCTTCTGGAACTTTGAGAAAATAAATTTCTGATGCTCTTAGCTACCAAAATTTGTTGGTTATTTGTTACAGCAGCACATGAAACTAATACAGCATCCATCCGCGCGTTCCTTAATTCACCAAAGCCCTGAGCAGACACCTACTGTGTGCCGGGCACTATGCTAGTCCAGGGAATACACAGTGAATAGGTTAGGCAAGGTCCTGCCTCCTGGGCTGACCATATACTTGGGGGATGAGGGGCAGGGAGAACAGACAACACCCTTTGAGCACCTGCTGTGTACCAGACCTCTTCTTCAATATTGGCTTCATGTGTATTAACAAGAGCAATCCTCGCAGCAGCCCTATGGGGTAGGTACTGTTATTCCCATTTTAGAGATGTGGAAACTGAGGCACAGGTTGGGTAGCCCAAAGCCACACAATTAATAAATGGGAGAACCGGTGTTTGATCTCCAGAGCCGACCCTCTGAATCACTATGCAGTATCACCTTTCATTAGATGAAAGGATGTACCAGACACTTAGCCATTGTAAAAAGTGAGGGGATGGATGAGGTGGGAGGAGGGGGCTACTTGGCGGGCGGTGGTCGGGGAAGGAGAGGCCTCTGTGAGGAGGTGACTTTGAGCTGAGGCCTGAGAATCAAGGGGAGCCAGCCTGGGGGAGGTTGGTAGGAAGGGACTTGCGGAAGCTGGAAACAGCAAATGCCCTGCGGTGGGGATGAGCAGGGGAAGGGTGGAGGGGCAGAAAGCAGGCGCTGGGGAGGGGCAGACGAGCAGAGGTGAGTCCAGGAGGAGGTGGGGGGCAGGTTCATCTCGGTGGGGAGCCGCCGGATTGTTTAAGCAGCGGAGGGAGGTGGACACACCCACGGGTCCCTCTCACCCCACCCCAGGCATGTCGGAGCGGGAGCGGCAGGTGATGAAGAAGCTGAAGGAGGTGGTGGACAAACAGCGCGACGAGATCCGCGCCAAGGATCGGGAGCTCGGGCTGAAGAACGAGGATGTCGAGGCTGTAAGTGCTGAGCCCCAGCCCTGTGTCCGCCCTCCCGGCCAGTGGGTACCAGCAAGAGACGGGATCCTCCCCTCAGGAAGCGCCCCTTCTCCCTGTCGGTCTCACTCCATGGGCTCCATGGGGTGGGGATCCTGCTTACGGCTTGAGAGGCCCAGCCCTGAAACAGTTGCCGTGCGTAGGACCCTCGGCCGAGTCTTCACTGGAGCAGTAGGAGGGAACATGGCACTGCCCAGTGACCTGACTCTTTCCACACACTGAGGAGGTCCCAGGGCCCGGTCAGCCTCTGCTCTGACTCTGAGGCTTCCTCCAGCCCATCCCCTTCATGCCCCAGCGTGGTCCAGGCTGCTCCAGGAACCTATACGGTGTCTCTGCCTAAATTAGAAAAAGATGCCCCTTTCTCAAGGCATGTTACTTCCCTCTGTTGGGAAACTGTCATAATATACTAACAAGACACTTATCTTCCATCTGTCATAAAATTATCATAGTAAATATACACATTGCCCATCTCTGGCATCGACAGAGTTGTAAGAACGTGAACAAATTTCAAACAAATCAAGGCATCTGCAGTATGAATGGCACGCCTGTAGATGGTTTGCTCTTGTGCAGTACACAACATGAGCTACTGGATGTGGCGGCCCCATCCAGTAGCCTTCATCTCTCTACAGCTGCAGCAGCAGCAGACCCGGCTGATGAAGATCAACCACGACCTCCGGCACCGCGTCACAGTGGTGGAGGCCCAGGGGAAGGCCTTGATCGAACAGAAGGTAGAACTGGAGGCAGATCTGCAAACCAAGGAGCAGGAGATGGGCAGCCTGCGGGCGGAGCTCGGGAAGCTGAGAGAGAGGCTGCAGGGCGAACTCAGCCAGAACGGAGAGGAGGAGCCTGTGGTGAGTGGGAAGCTGGCTTCTGCAGGCTGGCTTGAGGGGGGCCAGGCTGCCTTGCTTTTTCCTCATTACACTTGAGAGAAATAGGAGGCCGAGGGAGGGCCAGCTGCTGGCTAGAAGACACACAGCTGGGCAGAGGCAGGGCTGAGCCTGGAACCCAGGACTCCCAGCATTCTAGCCCAGGGTATCCAGCTCGGTGGTGGTTACTGGGCATCTGCCATTCATTCATTCATTCATTCAAATAATTGTTGACTGTGTTGCAGGCATGGGGGATAAAATAGAGAACTGGTTCCTGTCCACATGGAGCTTACAGCCAGTATGGGAGACAGACATTAGTCAAATAATCACATAATATACCGTGTGACCCAGCAATTCCAATTCTAGGCATATGCACAAGAAAACTTAAAATGTATGACCACATAAAAACGTGTACACAAATGTTCATAGCAACACTATTCCCAACAGCCAAAAGGTGGAAACAATCTACATGTCCATCAACTGAAGAATGGATAAACAAAATATGATCTCTGCACACAGTGGAACATTATTCAGCCATAAAAAGGAATGGAATACTGAGACAAGCTATAATTTGGATGAACCTCAAAAACATGCTAAGTGAAGGTAGCCAGACACAAAAGCCCCCATATTGTATGAGTCCATTTATTTGAAATGTCCAGAATAGACCAATCCATAGAGACAGAAAGCAGACTGGTGGTTGCAGGGACTGGGGAAAGGAGAGTATGGGGAGTGACTTCTGGTGGGTACGCAGTTTCTTTCAGGGTGATGGAAATGTTCTGGAATTAGATAGTGATGATGGTTGCGCAACTCTGAACGTACTAAAAATCTCTGAATTTCTTTAATGGGTTTTTTTTTAACTTTTATTTATTTTTTGGCTGCGTTGCGTCTTCGTTGCTATACACGAGCTTTCTCTAGTTGCGGCGAGCGGGGGCTACCCTTCGTTGCAGTGTGCAGGCTTCTCCTCTTGTTGCAGAACACGGGCTCTAGGCGTGCCGGCTTCAGTAGATGTGGCACCTGGGCTCAGTAGTTGCAGCACGCGGGCTCTAGAGCACAAGCTCAGTAGATGTGGCACACGGGCTTAGTTGCTTTGTGGCATGTGTGGTCTTCCCGGACCAGGGCTCGAACCCGTGTCACCTACATTGGCAGGCGGATTCTTAATCACTGCACCACCAGGGAAGTCCCTCTCTGAATTTTATACTTTAAAAGAGTGGATCTTGGGAATTCCCTGGTGGTCCAGTGGTTAGGACTTCATGCTTCTACTGCAGGGGGCATGGGTTCGATCCCTGGTTGGGGAACTAAGATCCCACAAGCTGCGTGGCACATCCAATTAAAAAAAAAAAAAAAGAGTGGATCTTATGGTAAGTGAATTATATCTTGATTTTATTTTAAAACGGTGATTCATGCTAAAGGAGAGGGATGGTGCCAGAAGGTCCCATAACTGAGGGAGGGTCTGGAGTGCGTAACTAACTGTGTGGACTCTAGAGCCAGTCTGCCTCGGTTCCTTACTGCCTCCGTGTCTTTGGATAAATTATTTAGCCTCTTTGCGCCTCAGTTTTCTCATCTCTAAAATGGGAATACTAATAACAATACTTACCCCCAGATTGGTGTTCTGAGAATTAAATGAGTTAGTTCATTTAAAGTGTTAGCTGTTGTTATTATTACCATGATAGTCTGGGGGAGTCAAAAAGGCTTCCTCAAGGAGGTGATCAAAAGAATGAGTGCAAGTAAACTAGGTGAAGCGGTGGGGGGGTGGCATGTGCAAAGGCCCTGAGGCAGGAGAAATTGCAGTGCAGTCAGGAAAGTATAAGAAGGCAAGGGTGCCTGTTGTGCAAGCTGACAATGAGGGAGAGGGTCTGAATAAGGTCAGAGAGGTCGGCAGGGGCCAGTGATGCTGGCCAGGTAAGCTGCAGAGGGAAGTCTGCTTTTTTATCTGCAGGCACTGCGCTGAGTGCTGTGGAGGTTCAAGCAGCTTACAGCCCAGTGCAGGAGACAGACTTGGAGACCAGCAGCCACACTTAAGGTGGAAGGGGGTTGTCTTAGTGGTAAGGGGTTGTCTTAGTCTGGGTTCCCTTGAAGCAGAGCTTGAGAAAAGGACTCTGGGCAGGAGTTTAATTTGTGAGGTGATCCCAAAGACCAGAGAAGTGAGGGAAGGAGGAAAAGGGAATTTGAGGGTGTGTCATTGAGGTCACAGTGGGAGCTCAGTCCCGCTGGGACCTCTGAGAAGCACCATAGAACACCTCCCGGAACTGTCTTTCTGGAGAAGAAAGGCTTAGAACAGTTATCCACAAATGCCTGTCCCCAGTTAGCTAAGAGTGGCCCCCGGAGGTGTCATCTCCCCAACACTCCTGGGCAGAACTTATGGAGCAGAAATGGAAAGACGTACAGCGTGTGCTTGAGGTGGGCCCCTGTCCACATGGATGGAACTGCACCACAGCTGCAGCAAAATCCAGGTGGGCCCAGGATGTGACACGGGGCACCAGAGGTGTCTCCCACGTAGATGTGCCCCCAGAATGTGCCAGGAACACAGAGAGAGTGCAGTTAATCCTGATGGGGGTGGCGTGGAGTTTCATGGACGAGCTCTTGCTTCAGCTGGATGTCAGTGATAATAACGCTAAGATTTTGACAGGTAGGTGTAGAAGATGGAGGTGCCGTTTCAGGAGAGTATAATGAACCATCACAGGAAAGCTCCGCCCTTGCCATTTGTTCCAACAAATATTTATTGACTGTTTCTGGTTTGCAGGCACTGTGCTGGTCTCTTGGGTTACAGGTGGGGGAGGTTAGACAGAGGAGCTTACCATCAGGTTGGCTCTAGTCCGAGCACAGTCATTAAGTGTCTTGTGAATTCAGGCCATACACTTCTAGGTTCTTGGAAGGACAAGAACCTCTGGGCTACAGATAGGGAGGTAATGGAGAGAAGACTTAAAAAGGAGAGGTTAGAGTCTGCTTTTGGCTAAAAGTGACAGAAGCCTAAGTTAAAATGGTTTAAGGATTTTTTTTTTTTAAGGAATTTTCGGCTGAATAACTAAAAGCTTTGAGTTAATGATGGCTTCAGGTATAGCTGGTTCCAGGTGCCCAAATGATGCTGTCAGGAATTTGTTTCAGACCTTCTCTCAGCTTTGCTTTCCTCTGTGTTGTTGTCATTCTCAAGCAGCCTCTTGCCATATAGTGGCCCCTGGTACTCAGCCAGCTTTGCAACCCCAGCAGAAAGAAATTGCTTCTTTCCCAGATTCTCAGCGAGAGTCTCAGGGAGCCTCTCATTAGCCCACCACTGAATCAGTCTTTGTAGTCTGAGGTTAGAATATGCATGTCGTCCATTCCTGAGCCACATGGAGATGGCACCTATCTAAGCCACACTCACAGAGAGTGGGAAAGGGAAGTTTCTCCAGAGGAAAATTGCAATGACTCAGCCCAAAGATGTGTGGGAATGGATACAGACCAATCGGAGACAACAGATGTTAATCGTCCGTGCCAGAGAGTCGGGGCTGAGAATGCCACACACAAAAAACACTGAGCAGTGAGGGATGTGGATTCTTTCACAGGGTTTCTGCAGGGGAGTGACAGGATCAGCTCTGAGCTTACGGAAGAGAGTTTGAACAAGGAGCTGGTGGCAGACGTGGCTGTTGGGAACCTTTTGCAGTAGTCCCGGCAAGAGAGGTGAGGGCTGGACCAAATCTGTAGCAGGGGGATGGAGAGGAGGCGCCAGGGGGAGAAGCTTGGCGCCATCACACCCCCCCCCCCAGCCTTCCCTGGGTACCCCTTCCAACCTCCTGAGCCCCACGAGAGCTCAGGCCTGTCTCCGGCTGGGCAGGTGGGGCCTGGTCCAAACCTGGGTCCTGAGGACATCACCCCAGCCACAAGACTCTGAACCCCGCTCCAGGTCTCTTTAGGACAAGGACATTTCACACCTCCATGGCACGGCTGCCAGTCGGTTGCAGTTTCCTTTCTGGCACGATGGGGGTGGGACAGAAACAGGGAAGTAAAATCCGGTAGCAGTTATGACTGACCCACTGAGCTTCTTTGCAGCGTCTGTTCCCAAACCCAGAGCGTCTTTGCGGGGTTTGACGGCATCCCTTGGAGCTGAGTGGCATTCAGGATGCTTGTCACTCAAACAGGGAAGCCGCGGGTAGTGGTGGCTTCATCACCCGCTGCCATGTGACTTGGGGCCTGTCCATCTCTTTGATGGTCAGTTTCCTATCTGACAAATGAGGGACATGAAATTGACTTGATTCAGTCGGTCTAAAGGTTAGTGTGGCACGGATAGAGGGTGGTGGGATCAGAGGAGGACACAGTGAATTCTGAGTGGAGAGGAGAGGGCAGTGCAGCTCTTCAGGGCCTTGAGATGGGTCTTGTGGGATGGGTAGGATGTCCAGGGGTAGAATGTGGGGCAGGCCATTCCAGGCAGGACGAACAGCATGATCCAGACTAGAGAACGTGCAGGGTGTGGCTGGGGTTGCGGTTAGTCCTGGCACCAGGTTGGTGAGGGAAGGTGGGAGCTATGGAGGGATCCAGAGCGGGGGAGGAATCCATTCTTATCATTGCCTCTTGATTCATATGATTCTTTCTGAGATGCATCACCATCATTTCAGTGTGATCTCCAGTAGGCAAGACTCTTTGTATATTTTTATAACATATTTATTGAGGTGGAATTTATTGAGATGTAATTCACAGACTATACAATCCAACCATTTAAAGTGTACAAGTCAGTGTTCTTTTGTTGGGTTGGTTGGTTTTCGTTTTGTGTGGTTTCTTCATTTTTTGGCCGCGCCGCATGGCCTGTGGGATCTCAGTTCCCTGACCAGGGATCGAACCCGCGCCCCCTGCATTAGAAGGGCGGGATCTTAACCGCTGGACCACCAGGGAAGTCCCCAAGTCAGTGCTTTTTAGTATATTCACTGTATTGTGAGATCGTCACCACTATCTAGAACTTTTCCATCACCCCAGAAAGCTATGCCATACACATTAGCACTCAGTCCCCATCTCTGTCTCCCCCCAGCCCTGGCAACCACTAATCTACTTGCCGTCTCTATGGGTTTCTCTTTTGGACATTTCAGAAATGTCCAGAAATGTCCAAAATGGAAATGGAATCATACAACAGGGGATCCTGACTGCCTTCTCACTCAGCATGTTTTCCAGTTCATCCAGCTTCTCATATTTTAACTGACGGTTTTCCTGCCTTTGACAGTTAGACATATAAACCCTTAAGAAAATGAGGCTGGCTTCCTGTCTAAGGGACTTTATATAAAATCAATAAGAAAACTGTAAAGTTAATAGTACCTCCTTGATGTCACTGTCTCTGCCTTACAAGTTCTGATTTCCTAGTAAGTGAAGGTTTTTTCTTTTTTAAGTGTACAGGGAAAGCAGATGGGGTCCTGGTGGCTGGCCTGTGAAACAGGCCTGGAGCCTGGAGCTACCAAGGGTGACCAGAGCACAGTCATTCCCCATTGCTGGCCCAGGGGCTGCTCAGAAGTCTGTTCAGTGGCCTTCAAGAGCACAGGAAGTGGCCTTGCTGTGCCCAGGCAGTGGGGAGTGTGCCCAGGAGGCCAGGCCTCAGGATGGAGAGCCCTGGTGGAGGGTGTCACCTCCCTCCACCAATGACAAGGCCCCATTGCTTGTCAGCCGGTCTCTGGGGCCTCCCTAGGGAGCACCTGGGGCCTCGGGCATCTCCCTCAAGCTGTGCCCAGAGATCCTCAGGGGACCAGCAGACAATCGGCGATAACCCGAGCCACCTCCGCGGTCCCTCGTGGAATAAGCCTAGAAGGCTCGCTTCTGATTAGCCCGATTGCCGTGTTGGGAAGAGCCTTCGCTGTGTCTCTTGAGGACTGGCCTGCATCAGTGCCTGTGCTGGTCGCCGAAGAGCTGGACCCCCAAGCTTACCCTCTTCTGCACTTGCAGGCAATGGTCCCAGAAGACAGGACTTTTTTTGCAAACCTGTCTGGGAATCCCCCAAGCTATAAGGGAATCAGGTTGCTCCTCTGATAGAAGAGCTGTCCCTGGGACTTCCCTGGTGGTCCAGTGGTTAAGACTCTACGCTTCCACTGCAGGGGGCATGGGTTTGATTCCTGGTCAGGGAACTAAGATCCCACAAGCCGCTCGGCACAGCCAAAAAAAAAAAAAAGAGAGCTGTCCAGAGGAAAAGAACTCAGGTTCTAAGGAAGCCCTTTGACGTCCTGGGTGATGTCAACCCATGGGAACTGCTGCGCCTTGAAAGCCTGTATTCATAGGAATCCCCGGATGTCAGGGTGGGAAGGGCCCTTAGAAATATTATTGGGTTTTTTTGTTTGTTTTTTTTTTTTTTTTGGTCCACGCTGCACGGCATGTGGGATCTTAGTTCCCCGACCAGGGATCGAACCTGCGCCCCCTGCGTTGGCAGCATGGAGTCTTAACCACTGGACCACCACAGAAGTCCTTATTGGGTTTTTGAGGGCTAGATGGGGAAACGAGGGCCCAGGGAGGAGCAAGCAGCTTGCCTAAAGTCCCCTTGGAAAGTGAGGGGCGTGTGGACCCTTCAGCTGGCCCTTCCCAGAGAGGCCGAAAGTCAGGGGACTTGCCCAGTGAATGTCAGGGCCTGAGTTGTTTGGGGAGGGTGGGGCTGGAGGGAGTGTGTGAGCCTGAGATTAGAGTCTGCAGCCGCCAGCACCTATGGAGTCCACAGGCAGGGAAGGAAAAAGGGGAGGGCAGTGGGCAGCCATAGAAATAGCATGTAAAAGGGAGCAGCTGCTATGTAAAAGGCAGCCCAGTGCTGCCATGTGGACCCAGTGGGATCCAGTCTTCCAATTTTTTTCCCAAAAGGAAGCCCCAGACCCAAACTTCAGTGTGAAATCTCCTGATCTAAAACCATTGGCAACTAATTCAAAAGAGTTTTAGAACACAGTGAAGGCCAAACAAAATGGGGGAGGGTGCCCCCGCCAGGGTGGGCCCAGAGTTCTTGGTGAACTCCTACACATTCGTCAAGACCCCATGCACAGAGACCACATCTGCAGTAACGTCTTCCGTGATCCTTCTCGGAGCCTGTACCTCTTTAATTATATTACCTTGTAAATTTGTGTGTATCTTTCCTCCACCACCAACTGTCCTATTTGTCTCATTAGCTCAGTGACCAGCAGGCAGAAAGTTGATGCCCAGTAATGTTAAGTAAATGCTAGACATCCGGGCTTCCCTGGTGGCGCAGTGGTTGAGAGTCCGCCTGCCGATGCAGGGGACGCGGGTTCGTGCCCCGGTCCGGGAAGATCCCACATGCCGCGGAGCGGCTGGGCCCGTGAGCCATGGCCGCTGAGCCTGCGCGTCCGGAGCCTGTGCTCCGCAACGGGAGAGGCCACAACAGTGAGAGGCCCGCGTGCCGCAAAAAAAAAAAAAAAAAAAAAAACTAGACATCTGAGGATGCTCTGAGATTAACCTGGGCAGAGGAAGAGAAGGGAACTGGCATTAGTGAGTGCCTGCTGTATACTAGGCATTTGCACTACGGAGCTTGGGTAGGGGGTACCATCTGAATGTGTGGCCATCAGGTGGTCCAAGGAGCAGCCCCCAAGGCTCTGCAGAGGGAGTCAAACACTGAAGACGCACCCTGAGGACACAGCCCCCCGAAGGTGTGGCATCAGCAGATGCCTTAGAGTGCCTTCTCGGGAAGTTAAATCCTCCACCATTTCCTCCCCAAGTTCGTGGGTGGAAAGAGGCCCCACTCCGATGCCCAGCCGGTCTGAGGGGGCGGCATGTGTCAGGTTTCAGTTTCCTGCTGCCACGAGGTGCCTCCCCTGCTGCCTGCTGCTCAGCTGCTGACCTGCCGGGTGGCTCTTCTGTCACCTGATCTGCCCTGGTGGGAGGTGTCTCCTTTCAAGTGTCCTTTCCCAGAACAGCACGTCCCTGACTCTCCCAGGACGGGAGGCCTCTCAGCTCTGTCTTCTGGAGTCCTTCAGCATCCTGGCCCATCTAGGTGGGAGTCCCTTTCTCCTTGTGCTTCTGTGGGATTTTTTTTGGGGGGTGGGGGCGGGGGGCAGTTCTGTATTTCAGTCCCTCCTTCCCTTGTTCCAGAGCTTTCCCACTGTTGTCCTAAGCTTTTGTCCACTCCTTCTAGACGATCACGAGACATTGGCAGCTCAAGGGTGTCAGGAATAGTACACTGCCTGGAGAGTGTGGGCCACCTGCAGATTTGGCCAGCTGACTTGGAAAGCTTGCAAAAACTTCCTTGCTATCAAAAAAGAAAAAAATGTTGGCAAGGATGTGGAGAATGTCAAACCCCTCCTACACCGCTAGCAAGAATGTAAAATGGGGCGGCCACCGTGGAAAACTGGCAGTTCCTCCAGAAGTTAAACATAGAGTCACCATATGACCCAGCAGTTCCACTCCTAGGTGTGTACCCCAGAGAACTGAAAACAGGTGTTCAAACAAATCTTCATACACAGATGTTCATGGTAGCATTGTTCCCAATAGCCAAAAGGTGGAAACAACCCAAATGTCCATCAGTGGATAAAAGGATAAATAAAATGTCTCTTCACACAGTGGAATAGTATTCAGCCATGAAGAGGAATGAAGCACTGACACAGGCTACAATGTGGATGAACCTTGAAAACATTGAGTGAAAGAAACCAGACACAAAAAGCCACATATCATATGATTCCATTTCTAGGAAATGTCCGGAAAAGGCAGATCCATAGAGATGGAAAGCAGATGGTGGTTGCCAGGGGCTTGCGGGGGGTGGGGGAGGGGTGGATGGGGAGTGACTGCTAATGGGTGTGGAGTTTCCTCTGGAAGATGTTTTGGAACTAGGTAGAGGTGGTACTTGCGCAGCACTGTGAATGTCCTAAACACCACCCACTGCACTACACATTTTAAAATGGAAATTTTATGTCAAGCGAATTTTATCACAGTTTTTTTTAAAAAAGCTCCTTGCTGTGGAAGAGGGCAGGAGGATGGGATTTGGGTGTGGAGCAGGCGATTTAACAGGCTAGGATCCATCTGTGTGACCCGTGTGGAAAAGAAATAAATGCCCTGCGTGTGAACATTGGCTGGGATGTTACCCACCCCGCCCCCGCCCCAACCAGGGCTTCCACCAAACTCCAGTGAAAAGATGCTCACAGCCACTGGGGAGGAGCAGGCTTGACCAGAAGGCCAGTAACAAATGGGAAACTGTATATGACTTAATATCAAATGGAAAGGAATAGAGAATTGCACATTGGCTCTGATTCCAACAACTTTGGCCAAATTAGCAATGCACTTGGCTAGAAAATGAGTCAAGAACGTGGGAAAGGGAAAGCAGGCAGATTGAAGAGGGTGGCAGCATTGGGTAGTACACGGTTTCTTCTCCTCGGACACCTTTTCATGTTATTTGTCATAAAACCCTGGGTCAGGTGGGGAGGCGCCAGGACTGCAGGTCTGGCTATCGAGAAGTCAAACAATGCGCAGGTGGCCGCTCGCTTTGGTCTCCCGAGGGATGCTGACTGCACAGAACATGAGCAGAGGCCACCCTCGAGTTCTTAAAATAGCGTCCTCAGCAAGCTGCTCAGGCCCCGGGAGGGTGGGAAATTCGGGCTCCGGCAGGATGCGGAGTGGGTGCTGGTGGCGGCGGCCAGGAATTCATTAGCAGCATCTCTGCCCTCCTCCAGATGGAGCTGGGTGGAGACGGGTGTGTCTCCGAGGCAGAGAAGGTGGCCATGGATCTCAAGGACCCCAACCGCCCCCGGTTCACACTGCAGGAACTGCGGGACGTGCTGCACGAGAGGAACGAGCTCAAGTCCAAAGTGTTTTTGTTGCAGGAGGAACTGGCATACTATAAGAGGTGAGTGCCCCTGGGAGCTCCCAGGCTGGCTCCTTTGTGAGGTTGTGCAGAGGCTGGGGACAAATTCACACCTGGAAGACAAGGATTGCATCTGTGTTCGTTGTGGGGACCATCTCTGGCCTGAAGCACATACATACCAACTCATAATTCCTTTCTGAAACTCGGGCTCAGGTGCATTCCTGTTAGAAAAGAATATTATGTATACTGTATTACCTTATTACCTTATACTGCCAGCGAGCTCTGGGGCAGCTCTTCCAAAATCAAACACGTGAATATTTTCGCAGCAAAAGATATGAACATTCCTACTAAATGGGATAAATAAAGACTGTAAACAGCCTCACGAGATTTCATTTCAGGTGTTGCCACCAAGTGAATGACCAAAAATAAAAGAAAACAAAACGAATTTTGGTTTTTAGAGCCTTTTGGATTTTGGAATTAGAGATAAGAGATGGTGGAGCGATAGAGCCTAATATTTGATCATTTAGTCCATCCGTGGCCAATGAACTCCTTGTACATATTAGAGCCACACTGTCTGATACACTAGCCACTAGCCACATGTGGCTATTTAAATTTAAATGAGTTAAACTTAAGTAAAATGTAAAATTCGGTTCCTCAGTTGCACTCGGCACATTTCAAGCGTTCCACGTGTGGCTAGTGGCCACTGTATTGAACAATGAAGATATAGAATATTTCCATCCTCGTGGAAAGTTCTGTGGACAGCACTGCACCTGGCTTAGAGCACCACCTAATACCATGCCACCTCACACTTGTTCAGCTTTGTACACACTACCCTGCTATTGGTTCCTCAAAACACACCACGCTCGGTTCTACCTCAAGACCTTTGCACATGCTGCTCTTGCAGCTGGGAAAACATTCCCCTTGGTTCTTCCCATGGTTGGCTCCTGGTCATTCAGGGTTCGGGTCAGATGTCACCTCCTGAGAGAGGCCTTCCTTCTCCATCAACACCCCTCCAAAGGAGCGCTCTGTCCTAGTCACTGTCTATCACTTTACCCAGTTTTACTTTCTTCATGGCTGTTTTCATCGTCTCACATTATCCTGTTTATGAACATGCTTGTTTTATTGTCTGTTTCCGCATTAGATGCAACAACATGAGACCAGAAACCTTATTTGTCTTGTTCATGACTAAGTTCCCTGCACTTAGGATGCAGCTTAGCTCAGAGTAGACGCACAACAACTACCTGTTGAATGGAAAGCTGGAAGGAAGGACAGATGCACCAGATGTGGTCCCTGCCCCAGTAGGGAAGATAAGACATCAGAGAAAAAACAGTGCCACACATTTTTATTGAAAACCCACTGTGAGTCTGGCACATAAGAAAGTTTTATGACAGTCTGTGCACTGGCTGTTCGAAGAAGAGAGAAATCACTTCTGGCTTGGGAATGGGGCAGAAATCAGGAAGGCTTCATGGAGGAGGTGGCATTTGAACTGGGCCTTCCCTAAAGGATAGGGGGGTACGTTTCAGGTATGGAAGATGTTGTGGGTGGCATATTCTAGGCAGAATTAACCACAAAGGTGTGGAGACAAGGAAGCATTTGGCAAGAACAGAAAATAGGAAGCCATTCTTTTCAGCTAGAATCTCCAAAGTAAACTTAAAATAGAGATGTGGGTACCTTCCTGAAATTTCTCACATGTGACCAACTGGGCCAAACGGCCTGCAGGCACCTGTGTCCGTTGCCTCCAGGACTGATCCTTCCTCTTAACTGGCCATTCCAGAGGCCAGCCTCCGAGGCAGAGAGCCTATGGGGCAAAGGCCACCGTTGCTGGTCCTCCTGGGTCCCTTATTTTCACTCCCTGAAAAAGTACATGCCCTCCCAGACCATCAGAGAGAATATTCCAGCTCTCATGGAATTTTTGACTCTTATCTCACACCTCTCAACTCCTTCCAGTGAAGAAATAGAAGAGGAAAATCGAATACCCCAACCTCCACCCGTCACCCACCCGAGAATGTCCCCCCAGCCGGAGTCTGGGATCAAGCGACTGTAAGTGCTGCGCTCCCGGCGTCTGGGGCTGCTCGCTCGCGGCTGAGCTGGCGGCTCACACGGCTTCTTACTTCTCCTGGGCACCTGCTCCAGGGCTGGGCTTGTTACTAACCACCTCCCACGGGGCTCGGCCTAAGCCCGGGGCACGCTGGGCCTGGCCCTTGACTGCAGGGTCACCTCTGTACATTGAAGGCTGAGTTCCTCCTTGCGGGGGGTCCCTGGGCAGAGAGGTTTGGGGAAGGCCTAGGGGGTGGGAAAGGGCTGGGGCCTGGGCTTGCTTGAGTGTGTCAGTCGGGGCATGTCTTTGAGGACAGCAAATACTGCATGGTGGGAAAGGTTCACGCATCTTAAGGCCTTGAAACCCCAGCTCCGAGGTGTCTGAATGGCCGCGGGTCCACCCCATATATGCTTTTCTGTGATGACTTCACCTATCCATCTGTCTCTCCACTAAGTATTCACTGGTGTATAATACAAGCAGCACTGGGCCCTGGTGGCTGTGGGGGACACACAAGAGAAAGAGCGGCCTAGTCCTAGCCCTCAACTAGACTTAAAGCTACTTCGGAGTCCTTGCGTCAAAAGACTCCTCTGAGATTTGAATGAGAGTTTGCAGACCCTTTCAGCGGCGGTGGGGATGGTGGGGGTGTGAGGGTGGAGTCATACAGTCTTGCAAACAGTTTTAGGTTCGTTGACCCCTGTAGCCCTTCAGATAAAGGGTTAAAGCTCTGGTCTAGTTAGCTAATATCTAGTAAGAATCTACTATGTGCTAATATCTACTAAGAACCTATCTGCCGGGTACCGTTCCTGCAGATAATGGCACTGAGTCCTCACTATAGCCCTGTAAGGTGAGGGCACTGTCATCCCCATTTTACAGTTAAGGAAGCTGAGGCACTGAAGTCAATCACCTGCCTAGGGTCATACAGCTAATAAGAGGCAGAGTCAGGGTTCGAACCCAGGCAGCCTGGCCCAGAGCCCACGTTTCAAACTCTGCAGGAGGGCCTTCTGCTCCCAGTTGTCTTGTGGCCTCATTTTGTCCCCTGAGAGGGTCTTCCTGACTCTCAGCCTTGCACCTTCTTAGAGAAGAGGCTTCGGTTCTTCCCCCCAAACCCTGGTAGAAGCTTTGTGAAGGCGAGTGGCATGGGTTGGAAAGCCAACTGGGGTGTGTGGGGAGAGGAACTGGGGTGTTACTCAGATGCCTCAGCCTTTTTTTTTTTTTTTTTTTTTTTTTTTTGTACGCGGGCCTCTCACTGCTGTGGCCTCTCCTGTTGCGGAGCACAGGCTCAGCGGCCATGGCTCACGGGCCCAGCCGCTCCGCGGCATGTGGGGTCTTCCCGGACCGGGGCACGAACCCGTGTGGCCTGCATCGGCAGGTGGACTCTCAACCACTGCGCCACCAGGGAAGCCCCGCCTCAACCTTTAAATTCCACTTTTGTTTGGAAATTCTTGGCTACTTCTTGTCCTGTGAATTGACGTAATCCACGGTGTTGGGGGATAGGAAGGGAACGCAAAATGTGTGTAAGTGCTGGACCCTCTGCCCTTAGAAAGGGGCGACTTGTTCAGATACCGGGCCCTGGGAAAGGCTAGCCGCCCTCTGGAGTGTGTGGATTAACACGTGGCTCCTTTCCAAGCCTCTCCTGCCAGCTTCACGTTGCTTGTTTGCTTGGCCCTCGGTCAAGCAGATCCGCTGGATTTGGGAGGGGCTGTGGTCCCCAGTTCTGGTTAAGGATAAATATTTCCTGGGGGTGAAGCTTGGAACCAGATAGGCTTCCTCTGGATCCCAACACCATGTTGGCCACGTATTCGTTTGTAATCTCCCACTGGCCCTTGAAACGCAACTCAAAGTAATTTAAAGAAAGAAAAACTGTTGGCCAAGCAGCTAGAGATTTTCAGGTCATCCTGGCTTCAGGCTCAGCTGGACCCAGGTCTTGTTCTCAGGGCTCTGCCTGGTTCCTTCTGCCTCAACCTGTTTTCCTTTCTGTGGGCTGTATTCTTGGGCGTGCTGTCCCCTCAGGGTGGCAGTATGGCCGCCATCAGCTCAGGCTTCTGCTTTCTTGTCTGAAACTCCAGTGGGAGGAGAGAATCTCCCACAGAAGTCACAGAATTGAGTCTCCTTGGCTCTGATTGGGTCACATGATCACCCCACAGGGCAGTGCATCCATAGGTCTGGTCCGGGTCTCATTCTCACGCCTGAAACTTAGAGTAGCTTTAACTCTATCCAGTTCCCATGGACAGGGATTTGGGGAAGGACAGACCCCAAGCAAGATCAGTTTGCTGAGCAGACGGAAGTAACCGGCGTCCACTGTAGCCTCATCCTGGGGGAGAGGGAGCCCTTTGGTCTCAATTCTATGATGTACTCAGTATCCTTGGTTAGGCTTTCCCATCCAGTGCTTGCTAAGAAATGGGATTGACTTCGCTTAGACCCTGATCTGTCCACCAGCCCCACTCGCATGTAAGGATGAGCAGAAGTGATCTTAAATGCTTTGGGTTAAAACCTGGGGAAATTGAGAATAAGTTCGCGAGCCCACACAGTTCCTCCCTTAGCTAGGGGAGGGGTGAGACCAGGAGACCAGCATCTATCTTCTTCTTTCAGCAGTTCCTTCCCTTTAACAATCAGACCTTTCTAGCATCTCTGCTCCAAGTGTGCTGCATTTACAGCATGTCTGGCACTGTAATTCCAAGTCATATGGAATTCTAAGACTTCCTTCTGAAGCGGGGATGTTCTGACTTTCTAGTTTTCCACTCCAGCCCCCTTTCTCTAAAACAGGTACTTAAGAGTTGGTTTTTGCAAATCTCAAACTGGGTAAAATCCAGAGGAAAGTTGTCAGAATTAACCAACAACGTTTTTCCCACTAGTTCTTCTACCCACACACGAGTAGGCTGTGGTGTCTGGTCCTCTTTTCCAGATTGTTCCAGAAAGGACCCTGGGGCCCTGTTCTCAAACCCTTCTCCCCTTCAGTTTGGCCTCTGGTTGCTCAGCAAGACCTGGGGCTCTGAGCCCAGCAGGAGAAGCAGATGGAATCTGGGAGTCAGAGACAGAGAGGGAGAGAGAATTCAGAATCTCTTGTCCACAGGGTGCAGGTGGCCAGTCCCATGGCCGCCCCAGCCTTGTAGGGGATAAGTGGAAGATCCAGATGGCACAGAAGGCTTTTGACCAGCCCAGACAGGACACTGGTCACTTTGTCCACCTTGGCCACTGACCGGAAGCTGCATCAGTGTGGCCAGGAGCTTAGAGCCTGGGACAGGGATGGATCTTCCCTGGGGACCGGGGCAAGGGAATGACAGTTCTTAAGACGGTTCCATGCCTGTCTCCCTCTCCATCCTTCACTCTCGGGCACCGGTCTGGGTCTGTCTGGTCCCTTTGTCCTTGCTTTTATGGAGTATTAGTCACACAGCCTCTTTAGTACAGCTCACAGCCATGCTCCAGCTCAGCTTCTCGCCCTCGACCACTTTTCCCCACCCTCCAGTAAGTAAGCAGTAGCTACCGTGGAGGTTCGAAGGGGCTTCACCGGTTTGGAGCACTTGAACTAGGGTATCTTCCACCCTGTCAGAGATTCAGGGCTGGGACAATTAGCCCCATTTCTCAGATGAGGAAACTGGGGCCCAGAGAAGCCCGCTGACTTCACTGCGATCACCTTGCTGGATGGATCAAAGTCGGGATTGGAACCCATGCCTTTTGATTGCCTCCTGGCCAAGACAAGACAGTGCTTGCCCCAGCTGTCTCGTTCAGCCTCCCCACCCACCTTTTCCTCACCCCATTTCCCGAGTCACCAGCTGTGGGCTGGCTGCCCAGTTCCCTTATCTCTCAAATGCACCACCAGCCAGAGCCACCAGAGTCTACGTTTCTGGGCTGAACTGGTCAAGGGGACCAGAAACTCCTGCCGCCTGTCAAAACTGTGCCCAGAAAACCTTCCAAGAATAGCTTGTGACTGAGCAGCTGCTGGCCAGTCTGGGTTGGCACTGGCTGGGCAGGTCACGAGGGAGCGCCTGAGTGGCTCCAGCCTCATCCCCAGTGGACACCAGGCACCAGAGCCCCCTTTGTGTGGTGCCCGGCTCTCAATCCCGGGCTGACAGGTATACACACAGCTGCTCGCTGCTGAGCAGGGGCGGGGGGCTGACCTGAGAGGCAGGCAGCTGGCAGGGGGCGCAGAGGCACAGCCAGGGAAGCTGCGATCAGAACAACTGGCCTCACACACTGGAAAGCTTGGCCTCGAGCAGGCAGCCACCCAAGTATCCGACGGTAGCAACAGCAGGGCATTCTCTCCCTGTCCCCCTACCCACCGCCCTGCTCACTGCAGCCCAGAAATAGCTTCTTTACAGCCACCCATCACACTGCCTGAAATGCCACTGTTAGAACTTCATTTGGTTTGATTTTTCCAGAAATAATTTGTCGCAGGGCGGGGTGGTGGCAGGGGAGTTTGAAACCAGCTACATCGTATCCAGGAGACAACTTTTGCCCAAAACAAGCCAGTCTTTCTCCATGGAAGTGGCTGTCCCTCTAGAGCAGGCGGCTCCTGCAGCAAGGCACCTGGAATAGAGAGGGAAGGGGGTCGTCCGTTCCATGATCCCAGCGAGACGCCCGGAGAATAGCTCGGCTGGAACACCCCAGGTGTCCCAAGGCCCTGGTTCATCAGTTTGGCCCCTGATCGGGCCCCAAAGGAAGTCCAGCACTTCCCAGTGGGCAAACATCTGTCCAGGCAAAATACCCACCCCGCGCATCTGGGGCCATCCCCCAAACAACGACTTTGTCTCTGGGGGCTCCGTGTTACGCTAGAGAGGGGTCCTGGTAGAGGTGAGTGCAGTACCTTGTGGCTTAGAGCCCCTGGAAAGCTAACGGTACCCGCTAGCCTGGCCCCTGGGGATTGGGCCCATTCATTTACCAAACGGAACCCCTTCTCGTTGTCTCTGAGAAGCCATCCAGGTAGTTTTGCCAAGGTGCCAACACCCAGCTAGTCTGTGAAGTTGCGTCAAAGGTGATCCAGACGCAGAGAATTCTCAAACCTCATTTGAGATAATTATATCTTTTCTCAGCCAAGCTCTTTAAAAAAAAAAAAAAAAGAAATCAGAGCTGTTCAAAATCAGCTCTGGAGGCTTGGTTGGAGTTTCTTCTTCGTTTTCCTTGCCAGACAAGGAACCGACGAGCACTCGCTGTCAGCTCTGACTTACCAGGCGGGTGACGATGCAGGCCATCTCCTGCCCGGCCCATCCTGGCTGCCTCACCTTCTCTCCTGGGTCTCCCCTGGCTGCCTTCAGGGCACATAGCCTACAGCTCATGGCATCTGGGGGAGACGTGCTGGAAGACACCCAAGAGTAATCCCACGGCAGGTTTTGACACTTCCTTCCCCACACCCAGGCCTGCGTTTTCAGCCCTTGAGGCCACCCTGTCTTCCCTACGTGGTTATCACACGCTGTATCCGTTTGCTAGGGCTGTTGTACCAAAAACTGAGTTGGCTTAAACAACAGAGATAGGGACTTCCCTGGCGGTCCGGTGGTTAGGACTTCACGCTTTCACTGCCGAGGGCCCGGGTTCAATCCCTGGTCAGGGAACTAAGATCCCACAAGCCAAGTGGCATGCCCCAAAAAATACAAAAAACAATAGAGATGTATAGTCTCACAGTTCCTAGAAGCTACAAGTCCAAGATCAAGGTGTTGGCAGGGTCAATTCCTTCTGAGGGCCATGAGAGAGAATCTGCTCCACACTTCTCTCCGAGCTTCTAGTGGTTTGCTGACAATCTTTGGCCTTTGTTCACTTGTAGAAGCATCACCCCAAACTCTGCCTCCATCTTCACATGGCCTTCTTCCTGTGTGCGTGTCTGTGTCCAAATTTCCCCCTTTTATAAGGACACCAGTTGTATTGGATTAGGGCCGCCCTACTCCGGTATGACCTCACCAAAACTAGTTACATCTACAAGGATTCTATTTCTAAATAAGGTGACATTCAATAAATAAATAAGGTGACATTCTGAGCTCCTGGGAGTTAGGACTTTTCAAAATATGAATGGGGGGCGTTGGGGGCCATAATTCCACATCAACCATAAGCAAACCCTTCGGCTGACCTGTCTGTGGAGTGTGTTTCTTTTTCATGCCGCCCCTGTTTTTATCTTCTCTGTGTCTATCTGTACTTTTCTAACCAGGATGTTTACAGCCATAATGCCCATGGTAGCAGCCGGACTGATAATAGATGACCCCACACTGCAGCCTGTCCGACGACTTGTGTCCCTCGTAGGCACTGCATTTTTCTGGTTTCCTTTTGAGCTGTGCCTTTGGAATGTCTGCTGCAGCTACTGCTGGGGCTGGCCTGTGTCCTCTGGCCCCTTTAGCTGCATGGCCGTCACCTGCGTGTTCCCATTTGAAGTGGGTGTGGAGTGCGATTTCAAACGTGCGGCTCATGACGCTGCATATGCACGAGTGAAGCCTCGGAATTCTCGGCTCTGTCACCAATAATTCTTTCTGTCTTTTCTGTTTCCATTCTAAAACCACCTTGTCCATGATCCAGTAAAGAAGGTCCTTTAAGTGACGGGTCAGTAATCAACGCCCACCGTGACCCATCCCTGCGCCCCCCCAAGTGACACTAACGCTGTGTTTTTGATCTTCACACCCTGGCTTTCTAAACCGCTTTGTTTTGCCAAGCCATAGTCAGCAAGCCATTTGATCTTGTTAAAACAGGAAAAGCAGAGGAGGAGACTTTTGTCTTGATTCTTTCTGTGTCCCCTTGGACAGGAAGTGGCAAGTGGCTTTCCTGCTTGAATCATGTAGACATGACATGTAACAGTGATGAGCGCTACTGTCTTTCTGGCCAGCTAATTGCTTTGATTACCCTATGGAAAGAGCTCACAAATAACCCAGAATGAGAAGAATGCCTTCATTTGCCAGTACACGTATTGGCTGCAGAAAAAAGAGACTTTAGCTGGTAGGGAGAATTTCTCTAGACAAACTTGGCTTGCCCCAGCTTTACAATGAAAGACCACTTTATTCCTGCTAGGAAGTTATTGTAGGATCCAGTAACCACGGAATAGGAAGATCATTTTCACTCAGATGTGATTAAAACTGAACTCCATAGGCCACAGCACTAAAAAACAAAAACAAACCAAAAAACGAATAGGTAAACGGACAGAGGGAACTGAAAATAGTTGATCTGAAGCTTTGACTTCTTCAGGGGTTCCTTCCTATTCCTGCCCCTGGAAAACATAACAGAGCTACTATATTTCTTACCAAGTTCAGAAACCAAAATTCAGGAGTAGGGGAACTTGGTAAAAATAGAAAGAATCTTTAATTAGAGGCGGAGAGTACAGAAGGACAGCTGGCAGCTTAGAGAGGGCTTTGGGGAAGCACTCAAAATAGGCCAACTCAGGTCTACTGGCCAGGGTCCTAGTCTCTGTTTAGGTGGAGTTTAAGCTGACTTTGTTTTAAATGGGCCACATTATCAGCTTTTGGCCTGAGATTTCTACTTTCATCTTTAGGCATCAATCAGATGGTTCACTCAGATTGATCAATGACCAATAGTCACAGCTGTTTTGAAAAGACCTCTTGGTCTACTTTAGCTGTCGCTATGTAGATAGTTACTGTGATAACTTCTAAAGGCTTTCACCTTTAAACTAAATCCGTTTTAATCACCATTAAATCAGTTCTTGTCACTTGTCCAAATTAATATTTCCCAAATTTCATTCACATACTATATTCGTAATGTCCATCTAATCAGAGAACCGTGTATGCTATTCCTTAATACATATTTTAATTGCCTCATTTTTCTTAACTACCTACTTTCACCTCATCCTAAGCTGTAGTAATATCCATGAGATTTGGGCTTTGATGTGCTACTTACCTAGTTTCCCAGTCCACATGCAATAATTACTTGAATTTAAAATATTCATCTCTTTACATCCGAATCGTCTTACGTACCATATGGCTTTCAAGTATTTCTTTCTGTGCATCATTAAGGTAAAGAAACCCATAATGTATGTTTCCAGTAGCTTTTTATTTCCACTGGTCATGAGAAGAAATCCTCAGTAGTGCTTAAGGCGGGAGATACATCACCTATGTGCACACCCTGCTCACACTGTGTCACCTCCAAGGTACTGTGACAGTGACACGCAGAATGCCCTGCTGCTTTCTGACCTGCACCCCGAACTTTTTCTTTCACACCTCGAGTTGATTTGCTCCCTCACGTTTGCTGCTGGCATTGCAAAAACTGTGATGTGCATGGCCAAGGGCAGCCTCTTATTTCTTTCTTTCCCTTCTCAAAGGTTTAGCTTCTTCTCCCGAGATAAGAAGCGTCTGGTCAACACGCAGAGAAACGTGCGCATCCACGAGTCCTTTGGCCAGTGGGCCAACTGCCACCGCGACGACGGTTACACGGAACAAGGACAGGAGGCCCTGCAGCACCTGTGACCGTGACCCGCCTCTGTCCTTGGACCTGAACCACCAGCGCCTGCAACAGAACCTGGCCGCCTTGGGTGTCACACCCTCAAACCTGATCCCTCCAACAAACTGTCTGCTTTGAGGGAGCACGTCAAAAAACTGATGCCAAACTCTAAAGAAACGTTTATTTATACCAGGGCTATCACCGTTTCTAATAGATGACTCTGATCCCTTAGGATATATATTTAATAAGACCACGAGCGGAAGCTGACTTTTGCATTAACTTCAGTAACGCAAGCTTCGCCAGATACATCACATGCCGCTATAACTGCTGTTTGACATGCTTTGTATGAAATTATCTGTGTAGAGGTTTTATGATCACCTTTGTCATACTTAAATGGGAGGCAGGGAAGTGGTAGGTCTTCATTAGTTACGTTCATGACATTGTCATGGTGGTAGCATAATATATAGGACGCATCGACTAGACAGGCAGGGCTTCCAAAGTCACAGGGTGAGCTGGCCCAGCTTAGGTACAAAGCAAACAGAAAACAGGGAGGACGGTCCTCCTGCCCAGAAACTGGAGACAAGTTTGCAAGAGCCTGTGGTTCTCTATTGCATCTTGTTACTGATAATGCCTAGAGCATGTAGCAATGTTCAAGGCCAGTGCCTTGGAATGTGCTATGAGTCATGCAGTACTAACCAAACAAAGTTGCTAAGGATGAGACATTGCAACGTTTCGTGTGGATTCTTTTTTTCTTGGCATCTTGTTTCAGCATTCACTGTGTCAAATACTTAAGTCCCCTGCGAAAAAGACAAATGTCCCAAAGCGGATTGAGTGTGATGTGCGGAACCCTCGGGGATGCCAGATGGTGGGTAGGGTAGACTCGCCAAAGCAATGGTGGTGGGTGAAAAGATGGCTTGGGGACCAAACGTCTGGCTGACTCATGAGGCTGCAGTGGAGACGGAGAGCCACATGCCGTCTGCAACTGGCAAGTTGGGGGGTTACCCAAGTAATGTTTTCTCTCCACTCACGGAGCACCCAGAGTGCAAGACTGCGCGCTCACGGATTGAGAGAGGTACCATTTCCTAACAGGGCACTCAAGTACATCTGACTGGGCTGCTTTCTACACATTTTACTATGGTTTGCTAAGAAACCATCAAGTCGGTTTATAGAATCGACATGAACTCTGTTTCCAGATCGCTGAGAAAAATCACCAGACACGAAAATGTTGGTTTAGAGCAGTGGTTCTCCAACCTGGCTGCCCATTAGAACTATTAGAGTTTATTCTCAGAGAGTATAAAAGCATTTGTGCTGAGGAATCCCCCTCCCCGCATCACCTTTGGTTGTCTTCCCCCTGGGGTGACCAGTGTTGGTAGTTTCCTGGGTGTCTTTCCTGAAGTAATTTATAAATATACACGCAATCATGTAAAAAATACAGATATATTCCTGTTCTCTTTCTACATAAATGGCAGCGTGTCATACACATGCTATCCCATACCTTTCTTTCCTTAGAATACCCTGGACATGACTTCACACCGGTATAAAAGACAGTGGGTCTCAACCAGGGGTGATTTTGGCCCCCAGGGATATTTGGCACTCACCGGAGACATTTTTGGTTGTTGCAACTGGGTGGGTGCTACTGCCATCCAGTAGGCCCCAGGGACGCTGCTAAATACCCTACAATGCATAGGACGGCACCCGATACCAAAGAATTTTCCAGCCCCAGATGTCAATAGTGCCAAGACTGAGGAACCCTGGTCGACCGAGTGTAATTTGTTCATGTTTGTCCAGGCCCCACTGGTGGACAGGTAGCTTCCAGTCTTTCTAAAACAGCGCTGTACACTCACACACGTGCATCAGTCTGCAGAATAAACTAGCAGCAGAATCGCCGGGTCGGAGGGTATCCGCCTTTGCCATGTTGACAACTACAGTCCCTGACGGGGGGGGGGGGGGGGGGGTGGGGGGGGGGGGGTGGTTCTACTAATTTTTTTTTTTTAGTTACCAGGGTCATTGTAAGACTAAGCCCGAATGTCCAGGGGTGGGGACTGAATGTGCCTATTTTTTCCATCCATCGGTATTCTGGTACTCAGGGTCGACAGCCGCCAGCTTAGACTCTGTAAACACTACGTAAACACTGCTGCCCCTGTCTGTGTTTCTTCTGAAGCTGTCTCACGACTCAGCTTCCCTGATGTGGAGCAGCTTGATTACCTAATGTACCTACCAACTCTAGCCCATAACACACGCTGTAAATGAAACATGGGTGAAATCATAAAGGTGTTCCTGCAAGGTGGTCTTCTGAGATTTAGGAGAAGAGTAAAATTCTGCACTGGAAATGTACAAAGGAAAGAGCATATTCTTCTAAAACAGTTCTAACAGCTGACAGCACTTTTAAGATATCGTAGGTCCCCTATGTAACGATGAGATTTATACTCCTGATGCAAAAACCTAGTAATGAATGTGTGAGTCTTGCTACTAAATCAGACATTTACTTTACATGAGACATCCTGAATTTTAAGAACCTGAGCTTTCAAAGACACAGCCATGGATAAAAGAAAAAGGTTGAATGGCACTTTCTTGAAAAATCACATGGACAGTATGGTACTTATTCAAAGCTCTCAGAAGTTCAGGTCAATATATCCAGTTTCAAACAAACCAGAGGCTGGATGATGAAGAGAGAAAAGGCAAATCAGTCCATCGGAACTAGCTACTAACCTTTCATTGATTTCATTTTCATTTCACTCTCACTTCTTTTGAACTTTCTCTTTTCCAAGGGCTGGAGGATTGCCACAGACCATAGCCCCAAAGCCCTGCAACTCTGGGTTTTCATTTTAAATGCCAGCCACCCCGCCAAAAAGAGAAAAGGAAAAAAGGTAGTCAGCATTTGGCTCGAGAATGGAGTTATATTTGTTCAAGAGAAGCTGGTTGCTGACCCAGATCACTGCTAAGACTGGCTTTTGGTACTAAGTCTCTGGACATTCTCCTTGGATTCATTTTTCTAACCCATTTTTATTTCACTGCAGCAAACCCTGCACTATGGACATAAAGGTGGAAAACACACAACTTAGATTCTGATCAGATTTGGGTTCCCAGGAGTCACAGATCAATGCAAATGGTTTTCAGCCATCACCTCTTTCTGCCAAGCCCTCAAAATGGCCATTTCCAATAGATGGGAGAAAAAGCAAATTCCGTACTGCCAAATTAAATGAGTCGTGGCTCCTTACATAGGTCTTTCTGTACAGATGCTGGTGACTGCAAAATTGTTTCTCAAGCTTATCAAATAATGGGTCCTTACAACTATAAGATGAAGGGAGTTCCCTGGTGGTTCAATGGTTAGGACTCTGCACTTTCACTACTGAGGGCGCGGGTTCAATCCCTGGTCAGGGAAGTAAGATCCCGCAAACCACCCAGGAGCCCCAAAAAACAAAAAAACTATAAGATGAAGAAGAGAAAATTCAAAGTATCAGCGTGTTCATCTTGAACCTGCATTCCAGAGTCGAAAGAAAACATACCCAACTCCATTATCATTAGTAAGTTTTTTCTGTTTCGTTTTTGTTTTCATCAGTAAGTTTTATTCAACCACCGGACTTGGATTCTGTAAACAAGCAGTGCAGGTCTCCCTGCGCTTTTACTGGTCGGGTACCTTCGTTTGGGTTTGGTAGGGGATGGAGTCTACTTACTTCTGTCCCTCTTCTCCCTCCCCTTGATCCTGTCATCTCTGAAGTCCCTCTCTCTGTCCCAGTCACCTTCTGGCCACACCCTAGTTGATTCTTTTTCCTGCCACCTCTTCTCCCGGCCCCTGTCATGGTCCCGATCCCTCGTCCTGGAGTCCCAGTGTCTTTCTCGGGATCGAGATCGCTCCCTTCTCTCCCTCTTTCCCTCTCGAAACTGGTCGCTTTTAACAACTGGCAGATTAATGGGTTTTCGGAAAGGCCGATCCCGCCCCCCAAATCTCAGCTGCCCAGATTCCTTTTTCCCCCCGAGGCCTCCTCCAAGTCGCCGAGGAATCCACCCTTTGAGAGTCCTTTCCAGTTCATAGTCCACGAATATCTCGTGTTGGTCAATAACCAGGCCATCGGCGTCCCGGTAAGCTTTGAGCAGAGAACGCTCCTCTTTGTATTCGATGAAGGCGTAGCCCTTCGAAAAGCCCGTGACCAAGTCCCTCACCAGCCGAATCCGCCGGATGTCCCCATAGCGGGAAAATACTTCCTTTAACTTCTCCTCTTTGGTCTGCAGGTTTAGTCTCGCCACAAACAGGGTGAGGAGGGGGTCTCCTGTGACGCCTTTGTTGGGGGCATATCGTGCCAGCATCGCCCTCCAGACAGCTCGATCATGTGGGTCCTCGTCGGTGCCATCAATGCTGCCAGCTTTAAGCGGGTCATACTCCTTGGCGATGGGCATCCAATCGTTCATGTTCTAAGGAGAAGCACGGCAAGCGTTTATGTAGCATCTACTGTGAGCTGCGTATTCAATCCTTCCAACAACCCCATGAAGTAGATACTGCTTTTCACCCCTTCTTCCCAACAGGGAAGGAAGAGGATTTTTCAGACGCTGTGGCCTCCCAGCTAGAAAGCAGGGGAGACAGTATCAGAGCCAGGCAGTGGGGCTCCAGAATGCTTGCACTCACTCCTCCACCAACCCTCCCCGGAAGAAGCAGAGGGCAACGTGCCTGAGTTTGATGCATACGTGTATCATCCAGCTTAGCCACGGTAGGCCACACACAAACTGTTATAACGTGGCAACACGGATCACAATCCAGAATCAAAACCCAGGCTCACCTTTCAGAGACTTTAAAATGGTCATAGGGAAACTAGCCTGGGAACTTCTGTGGAAAGGGCATTTTAAAACACTCTTTATGGGAGTTCCCTGGCGGTCCAGGGGTTAGGACTCGGCACTTTCACTGCCGGGGCCCAGGTTCAAACCCTGGTTGGGGAACTAGGATCCTGCAAGCCACACGGCTCGGCCAAATATATATATATATACATAATAATAATAATAACATTAATAAAAATTAAAAACTCTTTACTATCAAGAGTTTCAAACACATACCAGTGTAGACAATGGCATAACCTTCCATGAATTTCTCACCCAGCTCCAACCATGACCAACACCTGGCCTGTCTTATTTCATCTGTGCTCCCCACATTCCCGCTCCCAGATTTTTTTTTTAATTTTTAAATATTTATTTATTTAGGCTGCACTGGGTCTTTAGTTACGGCATGCAGGATCTTCGTTTCGTTATGCAGGATCCTTAGTTGCGGCATGCGGGACTTCTTAGTTGCGGCATGTGGGATCTAGTTCCCCGACCAGGGATCGAACCCGGGCCCCCTGCATTGGGAGTGCGGTGTCTTACCCACTGGACCACCAGGGGAGTCCCTCCCAGATTATTCTGATAAGGACTTTTTAAAAAAACAAAACTACATGGGAAAATGGTGCTCTGAATGCAGCCTTTTGCATCTGTCAGTAAACAGGGAGCAAAGCCAAAATGACAGTGACCCAGCCGCAGGCTCTTTAGTTCAAAAGGAAGATGGGGGACTTCCCTGGTGGCACAGTGGTTAGGAATCCACCTGCCAATGCAGGGGACACAGGTTTGATCCCTGGTCCAGGAAAATCCCACATACTATGGGGCGGCCAAGCCCGCATGCCATAACACTGAGCCCACAAGCTCTAGGGCCTGCGTGCTGCAACTACTGAAGCCTGCGTGCCTAGAGCCCGTGCTCCACAACAAGAGAAGCCACTGCAATGAGAGGCCCACGCACTGCAACGAAGAGTGGCCCCCACTCGCCGCAACTAGAGAAAGCACGTGTGCAGCAACGAAGGCCCAACGCAGCCAAAAAATATATATAAATAAATAAAAAGAAACTTTATATATAAAAAAAAGGAAGATGGGATTTCTTCCCACTTCCCTAGCTCATAATCCATTTATGCTTTGGAGCTTGAGAACTGATTGCAATGGTAATTTTAGTTCAGCAAGCACACTGCAACTGTCATTCATTCCGATAGATCTTTCTAGTTTGTTTGAAAGAGGGTGGGTAAGTTTAAGTCTGACACATGATAATTGATTCATGTGAATTTGCTGGAATAATTCGGTGCTTGCCAACATTTCAGACCCTGCTGGTAATCATGTGACTACCTCTGTAAAGCTTTAGAGCCAAGGCTGAAATATGTTCCTTAAAACCAGGGCTCTGTCAAATATATCTGGTGATCTTCATTCCTAACAGCATCTTTCCATGATATTTATTAAAATGGTATCTATAGTTTCCCCCCCTCCTCAAATTTTCCTCAAGGATCTTTTTTGGTTTTGTTCTTCAGTTTACAGGTTATGTAGGGGGAGTGATCACAGTGGAATTTCTTTTCCCAGTAAAATAGTAAAACACCTACAGAATAAAACCCAAAGTCAATGAACTCAAGAATTCTGACTCTCACTTAGCCTCTCCCCAAATTCCACTGCAGAACCTACTCTCCCCAGGACTGCTCCTCATTCTTTGAACGTGCCCTAATGCCCTGGCTCTGTGTCTTTCCTGGTGCAATTTCCTCTGCTGGGAATATTCCCTTCCTTTCCACCTCCCACATCTCCACTTGTGGAAATTCTACTGGTCCTTCAAGTCCAGCTTCCAGCCTCTTCCCTATGAAGCAAACCCGTTGGTCCCACAGCTCATGGTACCTCTTCTGTCATACTGATCACGTTTTGCCCAACACACAATAAACACTCTTCACAATAAACACTCTTCAACCCAGTGTCTCCAGATCCTAGGACACTTCCTGATAAATGTTGGGGAACTGAACCAACTCCAAACAAAATTCACTGAACTTATTTTGGTCCAAATCAGACAAAAAGGACCACTTCATTGAAAATTGAAAGGCAGGGACTTCCCTGGGGCGCAGTGGTTAAGAATCCACCTGCCAATGCAGGGGACACGGGTTTGATCCCTGGTCCAGGAAGATCCCACATGCCGCGGAGCAACCAAGCCCGTGCGCCACACTACGGAGCCTGCGCTCTAGAGCCCACGAGCCACAACTACTGAAGCCCATGTGCCTAGAGCCCGTGCTCCGCAACAAGAGAAGCCACCGCAATGAGAAGCCCGTGCACCGCAGCAATGAAGAGCAGCCCCCGCTCGCCCAACTAGAGAAAGCCCACACGCAGCAACGAAGACCCAACGCAGCCAAAAAATTAATTATTTTAAGAAAGAAAGAAAATTGAGAGGCAGGACATTACACCATCTGCCACCAAATTGTAAAAGGAGGACATATATGCGTCTCATCATTAACAAGCAACTTTGGAGAAGACACCTCTCTGGTATCCTTATCAGTAAAAGGATGATAAACAACTAGAACAAGGGAAGGAGCACGAGAAGAGTGAGACGCTTTTGGTCCGGTCTGGGCTCTGCCTCTAACTCACTTTGTGTCTTTTGTCTATTATGGCTGTAATTTCTCCACATGGGGTAAAAAAGGAGAGAGAGATCACTGTGTTGTTTGGATCTCTGCTCTGGTATTCTCTAAATGGACCTAAAATTCTTAAGATTCTAATCGTACTATCGCAAGGTTGCAGGAAAAGCAAACAAACAAAAAAGAGACCATAGTATAGTTAACCTGTATTGAACACTTAGGAGGTGCCAGGCACCGCGCTAAGCACTGAACTCCCCTCCCCTCTCAACAACACCGGGACACACCCACTTCTATTACTGCCATTTCAGATGCCAAAGGTGAGATGCAAAAAGATTGTCTTTTGGCCCAAATCACAGAAGTAGCCCAGAGGGGGAGTTAGAACCAAGGGCTTTTATTGACTCCAGAGCTTGAGCTCTTAACTCTTTCCTTAGATAGCTGTCATAAAATATAAAGCTTGAGATGGGGATAGGAAAAAGCAGGCCACGTCTGGGTGTCTGAGGCTGAGAACCCCCTCGCAGCCAAGTGGGAAAGGAACCCGTCCCCATTCCACAGGAAAAGATCACAAAGATCCACCAAATAAAGCTGGCATTGCTGTACACGGTCAGAGCTCCTGTTCAAAGCTTTAAGAGTTCCTCAAATTAAACTCTGGAAAAAAATTACAAAGGGATAAAAGATGAGTTTCCGGTTTTCTCCCTCACCTGCATGCTCCTATCAATACTCAATACCAAGAGAAGAGCGGGCTTCACAGCTTCTCGTTAATCTTTCTAGGTGTATTTCCTCCGTTGCAACATTGCATCGAGATTTTCTACCACCATCTCTCTGGATGTTTAGATTCTCGTCATTACTTCATAAACGGAGATGGGATGTGAGAGATGAATCGTCGGGGGTGGAGGTGAGTGGGGCAATGAACTATTAAAGACAAGTGTGGAAAGTGAAAAAGCACTGGATTGGGAGTCAGAACACCCAGGTGTGAGACCTAATGTTAGCTTCGGCAAAATTTAAATCACCTGTTAAATGCTGCTAAGTGCCTCTTCACCGCGTTTTTTTGTGAAGATGAGAGAAGGTAATGTCTTTGAAAGCGCTTTCTAATTATGAATTATTATACAAATAAAAACTATTCTTGGGCTTCCCTGGTGGCGCAGTGGTTGGGAGTCCGCCTGCCGATGCAGGGGACACGGGTTCGTGCCCCGGTCCGGGAGAATACCGCGTGCCGCGGAGCGGCTGGGCCCGTGAGCCATGGCCGCTGAGCCTGCGCGTCCGGAGCCTGTGCTCCGCAACGGGAGAGGCCACGGCAGTGAGAGGCCCGCGTACCGCAAAAAAAAAAAAAAAAGCTATTCTTAAGCAAACAAACAAAGCACTCGTCCCTGCAGCACTGAGTCTGCAGAACAGAACAACCGGCGCTTCCCACCAGGTGGGAAGCAAACTGAAGGCAGGCGCCCAGAGCCGTCCGAGCACGCGCAGTGAGGCCGTGGACGCTAACGCGGAAGTCTCCGTGAAAAAGTCTATACTTCCGATCCGCCCCCCGCCCCGCAGCGCCTCCGTCTCGGCCGCCGTCCCTCAGGGATGCCTTCCCCAGCCCGTCACCATCTGAGGGGGCACAGGACGGAAGGGGCCATCCTAGCAACCCAGCTGTCGCCCCCGCTCCCGGCAACACAACCCCAAAAGGTCCCCCTTTGCCCGCTTTCAACATGGCGGCCCACGCACGCGCCGACATACCGTCCAGGCCGAATTCCTTCGTCCTTCTCGCCAGGGTGGGCCCTACTCCCACCAAACCGCTCCCGCTCACCTCAGGAAGGCTCGGGCTTTCTTTCCCACGGGGCCTGGTGCCGAGCTCGAAGCGACGGAAGATTCTTCCTCCTTGACTGACAGGACCTTTACATCGGAAGTAGCAGATTCGTCACGGGCCCTGTTTCCGTTTTTGCTTTTATTTTAAGAAATTTAATCACATGCCTTGAGCATCGACTGCATATCGTCTCCGACGAGAATGAACTTTCTGTTTCTGTAAAATTTTTCACGAAGACAGAAACTGCTAAATTGAACAAAAGTTGAAAGACGATCGAATGTGCAGCTAGTTGTCTGGGAGCCGCTGGATTTCTCTCCGTAGCAAAGAGGTGTTTCAGCGCGATGCGAGTTTTGGTTCTTAGGCTCGCTTTGAGAATTTGCTTAATATTGTGGGGTTTTTTTACTCAAAAAATCCGTATGCCGGTTCACAAGGAAACTTTGTACGTATGTTTTGCCAGAGTTTTTCTAACCCGTAAATTTAACACGTTCGCTTTCCACACAAGCAAAACAGTTCTTCACAGTTTGGAGAGTTTACTTAAGAATCGCGTAGAAGCTGGTTTAAATGCCGTTTCCTGGGCCCCGCAGGGAATCAGTGAATTCAGAACCGCTGAATGAACCTCAAAATGACTTTGAGGACCCCTGCCTTTAGAGTCACGGTTAAGAAACCCAGATTTAAAACCTAAGTGTGGGAGGGAGAGGGGAGAACGGTGTGGTCAGTAAATCTGTGTAGAACGGGTAGATGTATGCATTCAGATTATGCTGTGTTTCTTTTTTGTTAGGTCAAAATATTCGGGTAGATTACGACTTGTGGTACAGCTTGAAATGTCTTGAGACAGTTGTGCTTTTCATGATGAGTCTCGTGATTTCTTCAGCCAATCATTTTCTGATTAATTCTTACAAGTGGGTCATTTCTGCGAACAGCTGATCTCATTTTGATTCCAGTCCTATTCTTAGAAGGTAAGCCAATGACCAGCTACTAAGGATGTATTACGGCTTCCTAGTTTTTATCAAATCTTTATTATGTAGGTGAAGCATAGGTTCTGAATATCTATAGCTTTCTTTAAAGTACGTCCTCTTGAAATATATTAATAAAATGTATTGAGCAAAAAAGTGAGCAATATCTATAGTTTAAAATTTCATATTTAGGACTTCCCTGGTGGCGCAGTGGTTAAGAATCCACCTGCCAGGGGCTTCCCTGGTGGCGCAGTGGTTGAGAGTCTGCCTGCCGATGCAGGGGACACGGGTTCATGCCCCGGTCCGGGAAGATCCCACATGCCGCGGAGCGGCTGGGTCCGTGAGCCATGGCCGCTGAGCCTGCACGTCTGCAGCCTGTGCTCCGCAACGGGAGGGGCCACAGCAGTGAGAGGCCCGCGTACCGCAAAAAAAAAAAAAAGAATCCACCTGCCAATGCAGGGGACATTGGTTCCATCCCTGGTCCAGGAAGATCCCACATGCCACAGACCAACTAAGCCCGAGCACCACAACTACGGAGCCTGCGCTCTAGAGCCCGCGAGTCACAATTACTGAGCCCACGTGCCACAACTACTGAAGCCTAGGCGCCTAGAGCCCGTGCTCCGCAACAAGAGACGCCACTGTTTGAAGCCCGCGCACCGCAACTAAGAGTAGCCCCCCTCACGGCAACTAGAGAAAGCCCGCGCTCAACAACGAAGACCCAGTGCAGCCAAAAATAAATAAACATATTAAATAATTAATTAATTAAATTTTAAAAAGAAATATTGTGGTCCCAGTATCTCTGCTCTGCTGGCTTATCAACGGAAGGCTTCTGGGAAAAGTGCATCCACAGCATGAATGCTTCTGCAGACTCTGAAGGTGCTGCAGACATCTTTTAATATGCTTGGTGGCCTCTTGAAGGGTCATCTGAAAGGCATCTCCACGGCTGCCACATCTATATAGTTAAAGTTTAATTATATACAAAATTACTTACATAACAAAATACTTTATAAACCAAGCAGAAGATCTGAAGGGCAACGTGAGCAACCCTACTAGAGATTTCTATAGAAGTTTCATATTTATACAATCTTTTTTCCCTTTTTCCGGTTTTATTGACATACAGCACTATATAAGTTTAAGGTGACTTACATACATCATGATATGATTACCACAGTAAGTTTAGTGAGCATCTGTCATCTCGTAAGGATACAAAATAAAGGAAATAGAAAAAAAAATTCTTTTTCCCATACAGCAGTGTTAAAAAGATATTTATCATATCATACATTACATCCCTAGTACTAATTTATAACTGGAAATAAGTACCTTTTGACTGCTTCTGTCCAATTCCCCCACCCCCAGGCCTCACCTCTGGGAACCACAAATCTGATCTCTTTTTCTATGTGTTTGTGTGTTTGTTTGTTTTGAAGTATAACCGACCTACAACACTATGTTAGCTCCTGGTGCACAAAATTATGATTTGATATTTCTGTACATTTCAAACTGATCACCACCATCTTAAAACAAACATCACCATCTTAAAACAAACATTTAAACAAACAAACAAACAAACAAACAGTTAGCATCACCTGCCAGACACTGGGCTAAGCTCACTTCACTCTCTCAACAACCCATTGCAGAGTGTATTGTAACCTTCCTGGGTGGAACAGAGCTGGCCTGGAGAGTAGGGTGGAGGACATTAGTCCCTTGGCTGTAGTTTCCTTTAATGCTTCCCTCACCCACCTACACCACCTCCCCACACACACACCCCACCCTCCCACTCATCACCCTGAATAAACATTTCACCTAAGTTTAAAAAAAAAAAGTGTGCTGTTATGCAAACACCGACTGAAAACAAGTGCTCTGGGCACCACCCTTCCTGCAACCAAATTCTTTTCTAAAGACTTTCAGCTCCTAGAGCTGAAGTCACTGACCCAGGATTGCAGGCATTTAAGCCAAAAGAGAACAGGAAGAAAGACATACTGAATGTACCACTCAGGAAATTAATGGTGCCACCAGTATTCAGAAGAGCATGAGACCTACTCTGCTTGATGTACCAAAATAGGACCACCAGATATTTGCTAATGGAACTTTCCTATGGGTGGAATTAACCCCCAAACACTTATGGTTCCATTTTTATGAAGCATGATCCACCCACTACTTTTGTTTCCTATGTCATGTTTTCCTTTGCTTAACAGTGAGTTGGGCGATACCTTACTTTATTCTCCTTTTTTTTTTTTTTTTTTTTTTTTTTGCGGTACCTGGGCCTCTCACTGCTGTGGACTCTCCCGTTGTGGAGCACAGGCTCCGGACGCGCAGGCTCAGCGGCCATGGCTCACGGGCCCAGCCGCTCTGCGGCATGTGGGATCTTCCCGGACCGGGGCACGAACCCATGTCCCCTGCATCGGCAGGCGGACTCTCAACCACTGCGCCACCAGGGAAGCCCCACTTGGACTTTTTAAAAAGCTTTGTTGTAGACATATTCTATGTGTGTTACTGATCCAGCCTTTCATAGCTTGTACCCAAATAATCATATGAACTTGGGGAGTTTCTCATACTTCATATTCTGGAGATAAAGTAGTTTATAATAGGCATAGTAATAATAATAGCCAACATGTATTGTGCACTTACCGTGTGCCAGATGCTGTTCTAAAGCACTTCACGACAATCTTATAAAGTGGCTTCTATCCTTATCCCCATTTGATAGCTGGGAAGACTGAGCCCCAGAGAAGTAATTTCCTTGCCTAAGATCACACAGCTTGCAAGTGACAGAGCCAATCAAGATTTGAACTGTTGTGGTCTGGTCTAGAATCCACCTTGAACACTGTGGTAGCACTCATACTTTTTCAAATTTCAGGGTGCATGTGCATCAGAATTACCTAGAGAGCTTGTTAAAACACAGATTGGGGCTTCCCTGGTGGCGCAGTGGTTGAGAGTCCGCCTGCCAATGGAGGGGATGCGGGTTCGTGCCCCGGTCTGGGAGGATCCCACATGCTGCGGAGCGGCTGGGCCCGTGAGCCATGGCCGCTGAGCCTGCGCGTCCGGAGCCTGTGCTCCGCAACGGGAGAGGCCACAGCAGTGAGAGGCCCGCGTACCGCAAAAAAAAAAAAAACAGATTGCTGGGGCCCACCCCTAAAGTTTCTGATTCAGTGGGTCAAGAATTTGCATTTCTGAAAAGTTTCCAGGTGATGCTGATGCTGCTGGTCTCGGAAACACACTTTAAGAACCTCTGCTGGGTGAGAAAAGAAACCAGCCCCAAATGGAATCACTTGTGCTAAGCCCTTAATATATAACTTCAGTTTCAGCCTCTCCCGGGGTGGAATTTTAAACCAATCAATCTGGAATTTCCTGATCATCCCTAGTAAGGTAATCTGCTTGATAGACTCCCCACCTTTACCCCCAAGGGAAGGCGACCTTACCTGAAATAATCCTTTCTTTTGTTTATGACTTCCTTGTCTTATCCCCCTTTTCTGCCTTTAAAAACCTTCCATTTGTACAGCTCCTCTGAAGCTCTTTTCTACTTGCTAGATGAGATGCTGCCCAATTCATGAATCGTCAAATAAAGCCAAGGAGATCTTCAAATATACTCAGTTGAATTTTTTTTTTAATATTTATTTAGGGGCTTCCCTAGTGCAGTGGTTAAGAATCTGCCTGCCAATGCAGGGGACACGGGTTCGAGCCCTGTTCTGGGGAGATCCCACATGCCGCGAACCACCTAAGCCCATGTGCCACAACTACTGAGCCTGCACTCTAGAGCCCACAAGCCACAACTACTGAGCCCGCGCGCCTAGAGCCCATTTCAAACTGATCAAACTGTGCTCCGTAACAAGAGGAGCCACCGCAATGAGAAGCCTGAGCACCGCAAGGAAGAGCAGCCCCGCTAGCCGCAACTAGAGAAAGCCCACACGCAGCGACAAAGACCCAGTGCAGACAAAACTAAAATAAATAAACTTAAAATATTTATTTATTTATTTTTTTAATTTAGTCTGCTCCAGGTCTTAGTTGTGGCTCACGGGATCTTCATTGTGGCATGCGGGATCTTTAGTTGCGGCATGCAGACTTCTTACTTGCGGCATGCATGCGGGATCTAGTTCCCTGACCAGGAATCGAATCCAGGCCCCCTGCACTGGGAGCATGGAGTCTTACCCAGTGGACCACCAGGGAAGTCCCGAATTTTGTTTTTGTTTTTTTTTTACGGTACGCGGGCCTCTCACTCTTGTGGCCTCTCCCGTTGCGGAGCACAGGCTCTGGACGCGCAGGCTCAGCGGCCATGGCTCACGGGCCCAGCCGCTCCGCAGCATGTGGGATCCTCCCAGACCGGGGCACGAACCCGTGTCCCCTGCATCGGCAGGCGGACTCTCAACCACTGCGCCACCAGGAAAGCCCCCGAATTTTGTTTTTTAACAGCTGTAATTCAGAATTGTTTTCATAATTTCCCAACGGAGAGAGAAGGGTCATGATTATCTACCAACAGATTGTCCAATTCTATGAGGGATGTATGAGTTAAGATCATTAACACTTGATAATAACAACCAGTGTCCATTGATGCTTATGATGCGCTGGACACTGGATGAGGCACTTTTCACAAATTAGCTCGTCTAATCCTCACACCAGTTTTGGGGAATACTTTTATTTTTCCAAGTTGACTGTAGGAAATGGGGATTTGGACATTAGAGAATTTGATCAAATTTATGTACCAGGAAGTAACAATTGTGAGGTTCAAGTCAAAACTACTTAACTCCACAGCCCTGTTGGCTACTACTTTACAGTCCTGGCACATAGTAGGCGCTCAGTAAATAAGTTGTCAAATGAATGAACAAAAGAATCTTTTTTTTATATATCAAAATCCTAGTTACTCAATGGAAGACACTTTGACTTTTTTTTTTTTTTTTTTCGGTACGCGGGCCTCTCACTGCCGCGGCCTCTCCCGTTGCGGAGCACAGGCTCCGGAGATGCAGGCTCAGCGGCCATGGCTCACGGGCCCAGCCACTCCGCGGCATGTGGGATCTTCCCAGACCGCGGCACGAACCCACGTCCCCTGCATGGGCAGGCGGACTCGCAACCACCGCGCCACCAGGGAAGCCCACTTTGACTTTTTTAAAGTGCGATTTACCAGGTTTCACTGTGTAACAAAAAAGGAAGAAAGATATGGTGCCTTAGAGGATCAATTTCTAGAGAAATTTCAAGGCAGAAGGAACTTTTGAAAAGGACAGTGGCGCAGAAGAGATTCATACCAGCAGTGGTGGCTGGGGATCCTGATGGTAAAAAACAAATGCAGCAACATTAACTTCTTTCTGATAAGCATTGCTCTGCGAAGGCTACATTCCAACAATGATGTTCGGTGCTTTTTAGTCTATTCACAGAGTTGTGCAACCATCACCACAATCTAATTTTAGAGCATTTTCATCACCCCAAAAAGAAGCCCTGTCTGCATTAGCACGTACTCCCCCTCCCCCTCCCCCAGCTCTAGACAACCACTAATCTACTTTCTATCTCTATGGATTTGCTGTTGTGCACATTTCATATAAATGGAATCATACAATAGGTGGCCTTTGTGGCTGGCTTCTTTCACTCAGTAAAATGTTTTCAAGATTATCCACATTGTAGCGTCCGTCATTCCTTACCTCCTTACCAGCACTTTGCTGAGGTATAATTTACCCAAAGGAAACACACAATGTTAAGCATACAGTTCCGCAATGCTTCACCTATGTATATACTCATGTGACCTTCACCAAGATCAAGATGTAGCACATTTTCATCACCCCGTAGAGCTTCCTCACATGTTAAAAGAAGGAAAACTGGTCAAGTACACATAGGATAACATTTATTTTACAAGCTTAACCGTTTTTAAGTGTACAGTTCAGTGGTGTTAAGTACATTTGTATTGTTGTGCAACCAAACTCCAAGACTTTTTCACCCTACAGAACTGAAACTCTATACCCACTAAACAACGGCCCTCCATTCCCCCCTCCCCCCAGCCCCTGGCAACCACCATTCTACTTTCTGTTTCTGTGAGTTTGTGCACTAGATATCTCATATAAGTGAAATCATATAGTATTTATCTTTTGGTGACTGGCTTAATTTCACTTAGCATAATGTTCTCAAGGTTCATCGATGTTGTGGCATGTGTCAGAATTTCCTTCCTTTTTAAGGCTGATTAATATTCCATTGTATGTATACACCACATTTTTTTTTATCCATTCATCTGTGGATGGACATTTGGGTAACTTCCACCTTTTGGCTATTGTGAATAATGCTACTATGAACATGAGTGTGCAAATATCTCTTTGACACCCTGCTTTCAATTCTTTTGGATATGTACCCCAAAGTGGTATTGCTGGATCATATGATCATTCTATTTTTCATTTTATTTATTTATTTTCTTCTTCTTATTTTTTTTTATACAGCAGGTTCTTATTAGTCATCCATTTGATACACATCAGTGTATCCATGTCAATCCCAATCGCCCAGTTCATCACACCACCCCCACCCCCACGCCGCTTTCCCCCCTTGGTGTCCATACGTTTGTTCTCTACGTCTGTGTCTCAATTTCTGCTCTGCAGGGACCTCCCTGGCAGTCCAGTGGTTAAGACTCTGCACTTCCACTGCAGGGGATGCAGGTTTGATCCCTGGTTGGGAAACTAAGATCCCACATGCCGTAAAGTGTGGCCAAAAAGAAAAAGAAAAAGAAATGCAATTGATATTTTATATTGATCTTGTAATTGATCTTGTATGCTGCAACCTTGAGCTCATTTATTAGCTCTAATAGTTTTTTTGTGGATTCTTTAGCCTGCTAATATGGTGGATTACATAGATTGATTTTTTTTAGTATTTATTTATTTATTTTTGGCTGCATCGGGTCTTGGTTGCAGCTGCGGGATTTTTTTTTTTTTTTTTTTTTAATGGCTGTGTTGGGTCTTCGTTGCTGTGCGCGGGCTTTCTCTAGTTGCGGTGAGCAGAGGCTACTCTTCGTCGCAGTGCGTGGGCTTCTCATTTCGGTGGCTTCTCTTGTTGCGGAGCACGGGCTCTAGGCACGCAGGCTTCAGTAGTTGTGGCTCGCGGGCTCAGTAGTTGTGGCTCATGGGCTCTAGAGCGCAGGCTCAGTAGTTGTGGCTTAGTTGCTCCACGGCATATGGGATCTTCCCCGACCAGTGCTCAAACCCGTGTCTCCTGCATTGGCAGGCGGATTCTTAACCACTGCGCCACCAGGGAAGTCCCTAATTTATTTATTTTTTACTTTTTTGGCTGCATCGGGTCTTAGTTGTGGCACATGGGATCTTCGTTGAGGCATGCGGGAGCTTTTGTTGCAGTGCGCAGGCTTCTCTCTAGTTGTGGTGTGCGGGTTTTCTCTCTCTAGTTGTGGTGCTCCGGCTCCAGAGCGCGTGAGCTCTGTAGTTTCCGGCACGCGGGCTCTCTCGTTGAGGCGCGCGAGCTCAATAGTTGTGGCGCGCGGGCTCAGTTCCCCGACCAGGAATCGAACCCACGTCCCCTGCATTGGAAGGTGGATTCTTTACCACTGGACCACCAAGGAAGTCCCAAAAGATAATTTTACTTAAGTCAAACTGAGGATTATAACCCAAGAGACAGACTCTCAGAAGCTCTGAGAACTGTTCTGCCTATTAGAAGTCAAAGACACAGTCATAAGCCTTTTTGAGACAAAGGATCATACATCAAAATGACATACAGGCATTTTACATAAACTTCACCAAAGATACAGAGTCCAGGTAAGCAAGCAATTAAGTCACCATGACTCCCTACAGAGTTTGGAAAGAGTGCTAATCTTTTAAGCGGTTACATTGCTAGCATCAGAAGAAAGGGGAAAAAAAGTTGACCTTTGTGGTCAAGCAGGCATTCCCACCTTTGAGGAGGTCTGGTTAATGTATAATGCAAATGTACATTGCACATGAGAGAGGGAGGGAGGAGGCCCAAATGTACAGAGAGAGGATTTTATGTTTACATTTTCTTGTCCTGCCTTAAAATATAAATTTTATTTCATTAATGTAGTCCAGTTTATCTATTTTTTTCTTTTGTTTCTTTTTCTGTGTTTTTTAAAAACTCATTGCCAAATCCATTGACATAAAGCTTTTCCACTATGTTTTCTTCTTAGAGTTTTGTAGCTTTAGGCCTTTGATCCATTCTGAGTTAATTTTTGTATATGGTGTAAGGTAAGGTACGTCACACTTTTGCATGTGGGTATCCAATTTTCCCAACACCATTTGTTGAAAAAACTATCCTTTCCCCAATGAACAGTCTTGGCACCCTTGTTGAAAATAATTTGACCGTGTTTGTGAGGGTTTCTTTCTGGACCCTCTATTCCTTCATTCCTTTTTATGAGTGAATAATAGTCCATTGTATGGATATGCCATATTATACTTATGGTAAGCCTAATATTTCTCCATATTTAATCACAGGGTGTCGTCAGGTCTGTGACTAATGGATTACTGAGCCCTTGCCCGGGGCCTTGTTTGATCATTAAAACATTGTACCGTTTGAAATTAGTGTCTGTTTTGTTCGTTTGCTTTTTGTTTGTTTGTTTTATCCTTGTCCACTCTCCATTTTGACTCCACAGCTTCACTGTGGAGAAAATCTGGTACACCTACCACGAAGAAAACTGCCAATACGTTCCTGGGAAAGACAAGCTCCATTGCTGGATTGTCTGCCTATGACTATTACAAACCCTGAATTAAATCTAAAATAACCCGTTTTGTAATCCACACTGCTAATATTCTCAGTCATACCCTGTGTAGCTGCAGAATGTTTTCTAATTTCAAAGCGGTGATTTTTGTCTTATCTATTACTCCTCCCTTCCCAACCCAAGTGCCAAGCGCGCGGCACACAAGCTTAGTGTTTGTTGGAGGGAAGAATCCAGAATACCCGCTAATATTTTTTGAGCCTTTCCTAAGCGCTTTTTGTCACAGTCATTGTCTCATGATCTCATATATTCCTCACAACGACCCTACTCCGTAGGTACGGTTATTTACCCAGGAGTAAAGTGAGGCTCGGAGGACTTAAGTAACTTGCAAAGGCCACACGCTGGTCAAGTGGAGGCACCCAGGATAGAGCCAGGTGCATAGCGCAGGGAATCTCCATTTAACTGAGGATCAGATGCCGCCGGTCCCGGTGACCATAGGCCTGGAAGCTCTGCGCAACACAGACCACTAGACTCCCGCGCGCTGCCACCAACTGCTGTTTTCCGCTTTGCCGCACGCTTCAGGAAATTTTCTCAGAGACCGGATCTGCCTCCCCGTACCATGCAAATTCTATGGCTGGAACACCTGAGTGCAGAAAGGGAAGAGTTGTGTGCTTTTTAGCCTCCTTCCCAGAATGCGGTGGAAACTCCGCCCCTGTCTCCGTGGACACCCAGCTTCTGCGGTGGCTGTCACCAAGGGCGGAGCTGGGGTCTGGGCCCCTCCCCGTCTGCAACAGCTCTCGGGCTGGGAGCGATCACTGTCACCCCTTAACCTCTCTGTTCCTCTTCGCGGCGGCCCTCCCTTTCCCTTGTCCTTTCGTGCCCCAACCACATCCTGGAGCCCGCACTTCCGCACGGGCCTCCGCTGGGACGGTGCACCGGGAGTCCTGGCCTGAGATCTGCCCTGCGTGGCCTCCTCCTACAGCCCCTCTCCGGGCCCACCCCTCGGCTGCGCTGATTGGCTGCTCCTGCCCCACCCTGAACAGGCAGGGTCCACTGACCCGCGGAAAGTTTTCCGTGCCGGGAGGAAGCTGGACGTTCGGAGACTCCGAGAAAGCAGCAGCTCCGGAGGCTGCAGGGGTCTGGGCGGCCATGGAGGAGCCCCCTTTGCGAGAGGAGGAAGAGGAGGAGGGGGACGAGGCTGGGCCCGAGGGGGCCCTGGGCAAGAGCCCCTTCCAGCTGACCGCCGAGGACGTATATGACATCTCCTACGTGATGGGCCGCGAGCTGATGGCCCTGGGCAGCGACCCCCGGGTGACACAGCTGCAGTTCAAGATCGTCCGCGTCCTGGAGATGCTGGAGACGCTGGTGAATGAGGGCAGCCTGACGATGGAGGAGCTAAGAATGGAGCGGGACAACCTCCGGAAGGAGGTGGAGGGGCTGCGGAGAGAGAGCTCGACGGCCGGCAGGGAGGTGAGTGCGGGGAGCGGCCACTGGCAGGGGGGACGCTTTCTTCTCTTGAACATCCAAGCCCCTCAAAACAAATCACTACGAGTATGCAGTCCTCAGATTAGAAGGGTTAAGATGGTTAACATTAATCGAGCACTTGCTCGGTGCTGGCCCCTGTGCCGAGTGTGTTCTAAAGCAGCGGCTTCCAGCATTTTTGACCAGGACCTTGAGCAGTGGTTCTCAAGCTTTAGCCTTGAGTGTTCGTTAAAACACAGATTGCCCGGCCCCAGCTGCAGAGTTTCTGACTCAGTAGGTCTGCAATGGGACCTGAGAATCTGCATTTCTCACAAGTTCCAAGATGATGCTGATTCTCTTGGTCCAGGTTTCACACTTTGAGAAACTTTGACCTAGAGTAAGAAATACTTTTTAACTAAAGAGAAATTAGTACTTATGACCACAAAAAGATACATATAAGAATATTCAGGGCTTCCCTGGTGGCGCAGTGATTAAGAATCTGCCTGCCAATGCAGGGAACACGGATTCGAGCCCTGGTCCGGGAAGATCCCACATGCCACGGAGCAACTAAGCCCGTGCGCCACAACTACTGAAGCCCACACGCCTAGAGCTCCGCAACAAGAGAAGACACCGCAATGAGAAGCCCGCGCACCGCAATGAAAAGTAGTAGCCCTCACTCAGCGCAACTAGAGAAAGCCCGCACACAGCAACAAAGACCCAACTCAGCCAAAATTTAATTAATTAATTAAAAAAAAAAAGAGGGCTTCCCTGGTGGGGCAGTGGTTGAGAGTCCGCCTGCCGATGCAGGAGACGCGGGTTCGTGCCCCTGTCCGGGAGGGCCCCGTGTGCCGCGGAGCGGCTGGGCCCGTGAGCCATGGCCGCTGGGCCTGCCTGTCCGGAGCCTGTGCTCCGCAGCAGGGGAGGCCACGGCAGTGGGAGGCCCGCGTACCGAAAAAAAAAAAAAAAAAAGAATATTCAGAGCAGCTTTATTCATAATTGTGTCAAACTGGAAACAATCCAAATGGAAAAGAGGAATCAATTTTTTAAATTGTGGTACATTCATATGATGGAATACTACACAACAATGAAAAAGAGCAGAGTAGTGATACACACAACTGTATGGATGAATCCTGCAGATACTACATTGAGAGACAGAAGCCAGGTACAAAAGAGAGCATTCTGCACGTGGAATTCAAGAACAGGCAAACTAATCTTTACTTATAGAAGACAGGTTGATGGTAGCCCTGGGATGGGAGAATGGTGGGGGCAGGAGGTACATTTATAGAGAATTAATCCAGGTGTGGTTACATGGGTGTACACATATGGTAAAAATTGTCAAGCTATAAACTCAAGATTAGTGCATTTTTCTGTATATATGTTATACCCCCATTTTACAAAATTACATTTTACGTTGATATCCAGTATTGATGAAACAGAAGTTCAACAATTTACCCTAACTCTCCCTTACTAAACATGATGTACAGTCATACTTTCCTATTCTATTTTTATGAATTTAAAAATTATTTTGCAACTCACTGAATTAATATCATGACTCACTAGTGAATTTCCAGCTACAGTTAAAAAAAAAAAAAACTGCCCCAAGGGGATTATCTCATTTAATCCTCATACTATTATTATTCCCATTTTACAGAAATGGAGGCATAGAACAGTTAAGTAATTTGCCTGAGGACTTAACAAGTAAGAGGTGGAGGCAGGATTTGAGCTCAGAGATGCTAGTCATAACCACACTGTAATAAAATACAGACCTATGACCTTTCTTGTAGTAACATTTGATGAGTGACTGCACTGTGTGGGCTCTGGAGCTATGGCACTAAATTAGACAAGGTCCCTGCCTTCACGGAGCTTCACATCTAGTGGGAGAGGCAAGACACACAGACCTCCAAAACTAGACCACAGGATTACAAACAGAAGTATGCCATGAAAGGACAGCAGGAACTGGGTGGCTGAAACTCATAGGGAAGAGTGAAGGTTTCCGGTAGCTTCCTTGGTACTCTTTTATTTCACCTACTCATTGCTCACGGTGACAATTATATTTGTAGATAAGGTTCTTCTTTAGTATCCGTCGTATGAGATGGTTGAGTGTCATGATTAGTAGCCTGACTTTTGAGATTCAAGAACAGTTAAATGACTTGCCTAAGATCCCTCAGCTCACATTCTGTGCTCTTTTCCTGTCACCTCCAGCTCCAGGTACAAGGATATGCAGAAAGCCCCATCATGGACCATGAACAGTGTGGTCTGCACGGGGGCCGGGTCATTTCCTGTCTGGGGCATAGCGGACAAGCTTGTCAGCCAGCGGATGAGCTGGCACGTTTTCCTCCCAAACTGTAGTCTTAAGAACAGGGGTGGGGCAAAAGGCAGAGAAAATGAATATTTAGTGTCACTAGCAGTTTATAAAAATATGCCCTAGTGTTGTTTTTTTTCTTACTTGTTTTTTTTAGTTACCATTTTTAGTTGCGGTAGACATAAAAGTTACCATCTTTTTAAGTGCAGAGTTCAGTGGCCTTAAGTACATTCACAGCCATTATTATGCAACCATCACCACCATCCTCTCTAAAACTCCTGTCTTGCGAAACTGAAACTCTGTACCCACTAAACACTAACTCCAAATGCCCCCGCTCCCTCAAGCCTCTGGTAACTACTGTTCTACTTTCTGTCTATATGGATTTACCTATTCTAGGTACTTCATATAAGTAGAGTCGGATAATCTTTGTCCTTTTGCCACTGGCTTATTTCACTTAATGTCCTCAAGGTTCTTCCATGTTGTGGCATGTGTCAGAATTTCCTTCCTTTCTAAGGCTGAATAATATTCCATTGTATGGGATCCACCACAGTTTGTTTATCCGTCTGTTGATGGACGCTTGGGTTGCTTCCACCTCTTGATTTGTGTGAAGAATGTTGCTATGAACGTGGATCCATAAATCTCTCTTTAAGTCCCTGCTTTCAAGACTTTGGGGTATATACCCAAAAGTGGAATTGCTGCATCACATGATAATTCTATTTTTAATTTTTAAAGGATCTGCCATTCAGTTTTTCATAGTGACCACACCATTTTACATTCCTACCAGCAATGCACAAGAGTTCCAATTTTTCCACATCCTTGCCAACACTTACTTTCTGACTTGTTTGTTTGATTACAGTAGCCATCACAATGGGTATGAGAATAGTTTGTTTCCTTTCTTTTTTAAAAATTTAAGTTCAAAATTCAAGTGTTACAAAAGTGTTTGCCTTGGAAAAGCTCCCTCCCCATCTCTCTCCACCCCTAGCCACCACTTCCCCTCCCTAGAAGAAATTAAAATGATCAGTTTCTTAAAGTATCCAGAGATACTTTGTGCAAACACAAGCAGATATGAATATATTTTTCCGTTATTCACACAAATGGTATTATAATATATACCCCGTCCTGCCTCTTGCTTATTTTCACTTAACATGGCATGAAAGTTGTACTAAATCAGAATATAAAGCGCTTCCTCACCTTTTAATGGCTTTTGAAAACTTCCACTGGACAGTGTTATCAAGTGCTCAACATGAGGGTTCTTAACTTGGAGTTTTTGAAACCCCCAAGAGGACCATGATTCTAATCCGCAAAATCTATGAACTTGCATGAGAAGAAATGGTATTTTTATTTTCACCAACCTCCATCTGAAATATAACACTTTCTTCAATTATGACTATAGACAACAAACCACAGTAATATTAGCAGTACCTGTGACAATCACCAATGGAAATCACAGATGTTTTCATATCCCATTACAGTGTAGTGCAGATCTCAAAACTTTGTTTTCCTTCTGTATCTTATTAGACCTGTGGCTACATCGTGTTATTTAATAAAGAAGCAGGTCTAGGAATGACAGATTTATTTTTAGAAGATTTTGATGAGTGTGTTATCTTAGTTGGTTTTCTTGTAATTCAATGCCTTTTATACATTTAAAATCAGTATTTTGAGATGGAATCCATGTGGGCTTTACCAGGCTGCCGTAAGGGTCCACGGCACACACAAAAAAAAGGTTCAGAATCTCTGCTTTAACCAGTTTCCTATCAAAAGACCTTCATGTTCCAATCGTTTGCTCCGACCCCATGCAACAGCGAATTACTCTGACCTATAGCAGTTGGCCCCCTCGGTATCTAGGGGAAGTGGATTCACTGGGTCAAAGGAAAGCCACATTGGAAGTTTTTTTTTTTAATTAATTAATTAATGGCTGCATTGGGTCTTCATTGCTGTGCGCGGGCTTTCTCTAGTTGCGGCCAGTGGGGGCTACTCTTCGTTGTGGTGCACGGGCTTCTTATTTTTTTAATTTTTTTTCAAAACCAGAACATTTATTGCGTGACTAATGATTGAAATCCTTAAGATGAACTGGATGCTGCAACAGCTGCCCTCTTGGGTTTAGGTGTTGCTCCTTCACGGAATCCATGCCTGAATCGGCGGTATACAATTTCTAGGTGCCTCATTCGACCAGTCCCGGTGGTATTTCGTCTTTTAGCTTTAGCACTCCAGTTATACTTCCTCTTCCGCTTGGCAGGGTAGCCATATTTACCACAGGTCGACTTCTGAAGGTGGTAGGCCTTAGAGCCACAGCGGCGGCACAACGTGTGCGTCTTATTCCGAGGCTTTCCAAACGAGGACGTTCCGTTCGTCATTTCGCTTCTGCCGCTGAGACCAAAGAGCTCGGGCTTCTTATTGTGGTGGCTTCTCTTGTTGCGGAGCACGGGCTCTAGGTGTGTGGGTTTCAACAGTTGCAGCTCGCGGGCTCTACAGCGCAGGCTCAGTAGCTGTGGCGCACAGGCTCAGTTGCTCCGCGGCACGTGGGATCTTCCCGGACCAGCGCTCGAACCCGTGTCCCTTGCATTGGCAGGCAGATTCTCAACCACTGCGCCACCAGAGAAGTCCCCCACATTGGAGGGTTTAATAAGTATTGTCAAGTTGCACTCCAAAGGGGTTAAAGAGATTGGCTCCCTCTGCAATCAGTGAAGGAACCGGTTTCCCCACAGCTTTTACAACACAGTATGTTTTCAAACACGCTGATGTTTATCAATCCGAGAGTAGGAATGTGGTCACTATTGCATTTCTCTTTATAGTGTGGTTTATTCTCTTTACCAACTGTAGAATATTCCAGAGTGTGGTTGTGCCTTAGTTTGTTTAACTAGACTTCTGCTAATGGACATTTAGGTTGTTTTCAAATATTTGTTTTATTTTAACTTTAGTTTGAAAAAATGTCAAACCTATGGAAGAGTTGCAAGATAAGTACAATGAACACTTGTATATCTTTCACCTCAATTCAGGTGTTATATTCAGGTGTATGTATGTATGTGTTTGTGTGTGTGTATAGTATGTCTTAAGAGATACACACTGAAGTATTATATACACACATATACATACATGTATATATGCACATATGTACTCATATTTAACAAATATTTATGTCTATATATTATTTATTCGCTCAGAATCTTCAGACATTATGTTAGCTGCAGAGTTAGTAAAAGATTAGGATCTTTCACCCTAAATACTAAATACTTCAGTGTGTATCTCCTAAGACATATTGCTACATAACCACAATAAATAATTGAATTCGGGGGAAAAGTTGGTAGAATACTAAGATCTAATATGCCATCCCTATTCAAAATTCATAATAATATCCTTTATCGCATTTTTTTTTCTGATGCAAGATCCAATGCAGGGTTATACGGTACCTTTAGGACATATCTCTTTAGTCAGCTTTAGTCTGGAACAGTTCCTCAGCTTTTCCTTGTCTTCCATGACCTTGACATTTTTTGAAGATTGTATATCAGTTAGTCTGTAGAATGTCCTTCAACTTGGGCTTGTTCTGATTCTGATGTCTCCTCATGGTTAGATTCAAGTTATACATGTTTAGTAGGGACACCACTTAAGTGATGCTGTGTCCTTCTCGGTGCCTCATATCAGGAGGCACCTGATTCAGTTTGTCATTATTGGCAATAGTAACTTCTATCACTTGGTTAAGGTGGTGTCTGCAAGATTTCTGCACTGTAAGGGTGTCTTTATTCCCTTTGTAATGCATAAGTAACCTATGGGAAAGTACTTTGAAACTGTGAAATATCCTGTTCCCCAACAAACTTTCACCCAAAAGTTTTAGGTCCATTCATTAGTCTTGCCTGGATCAATTATTACTGCGTTGGTTGCAAAAGAATGATTTTCTGACTCTATCATCTTCTACACTTATTAATTGGCATTCTTCTGTAAAGTACAGATCCCCCTCCTCCTTTCTGGTATTAGTCCGAGTTCTCCAGAGAAATAAAACAATAGGTGATATAGATGTAGGTATAGACACAGATGAGAATATTTATTATAGGAATCGGCTCACGTGGTTATGGAGGCCGAGAAGACCCACAATCTGCTGACTGCAAGCTGTAGAATAAGGAAAGCCGGTGGTGTAATTCAGTCCAAGTCAGAAGGCTTGTGTCAGGGGGCTGATGGTATAAGTCCTGGTCTAGGTCCAAAAGCCCAAGAACCAGGAGGGTTGATGTGCACTGTCCAAGGGCAGGAGAATAAGGATGTCCTGCTCAAGCAGGGAGTAAATTCACCCTCTCTCCACCTTTTTGTTCTATTCAGGCCCTCAATGGATTGGATGAAGCCCACCCACACTGGGGAGGAGCCTCTGCTGTACTCAGGTCACCAAGTCAAATACTAATCTCTTCCAGAAACACCTTCACAGACACACCCAGAAATAATGGGTTAACCAGCTGTCTGGGCATCCCTTAGCCCAGTCAAGTTGACACATAAGATTAGCCATTACATCCCCATTAATTAGTTAATTAATTTAAATTTTTATTTATTTTATTTTTTTGGCCACGCCACTCAGCATGTGGGATCTTAGTTCCCCGACCAGGGATTGAACCCATGCCCCTCTCAGTGGAAGCTTGGAGTCCTAACCACTGGACCACCAGGGAATTCCCTAAATTAAAAATTTTAAGTATGGATTCCTGAATCCTGTTTTTATTTGATGGGTTATTATCCATTCCTGTTACTATTCACGCGGATACTCAAGTCGTTCAGTTTGGCCAGTAGGAGTGCCTTCAAACTGTGTCCTTTTGATCTGTCTCCATCCCTTACACAATGGAATGTTCCAGACTCAACTTGGACTTTCCCTGTTCCAGCCCTGGACTCAGCTATTCTCCAAGGAGCACTGGCTCCTTTCTTGGAGAGTGGTACTTGGAATTCTTGCCTCTTTACCATCAACCAAACACTTCCAACAGGCAACGTCTCATCTCATCGGGTCCCTGGGAGTAGTAACAGAACAAGAGAACTTTCCTTTCTGGGATGGACAGTCCATCCTCATGAGGGAAACTGTATAAGTGATATCTTTTCTTACAGGTGAACCTGGGACCAGACAAAATGGTGGTTGACCTGAAAGATCCCAACCGACCACGCTTTACTCTACAGGAGCTGAGAGACGTGCTTCAGGAGCGCAACAAACTCAAGTCGCAGCTGCTGGTGGTGCAGGAAGAGCTGCAGTGCTATAAGAGGTGGGCTGTGCTGCCTGGGGCTCCTACACCGCAGAGCAAGACACTGCCTAGAATTCCTTGATATATTACATATCTGTTCTTATGTTCATCCAATCTACTTATTGAAGACCCACTATATGCCAGACACTATTCCTGGCACTGGGGGTAGAGCAGGAACAAAACAGAAAGTCCGTGCTAGTCTAGGGGGAAGACAGGCAATCAGCCAGAAGGCCTGCAATGAACACACAGGATAATGGTGGTGAGTGCTGAAGAGAATGTAGATCAAGGTGACATGACAGAGAGCAGAGTGCTGGGGGGGCCCTGCTTTAGACTGGGTGGTCAGGGAAGACCCCCGTGAGGTGAATGACAAGAAGAAGCCAACCATGTAAAGATTTGGTTGCATAAAAGTAGAACAAGAAGTGCAAAGGCCCTGAGGTAGGAACCCATTTGGCCAATTTAAGAGGCCCACCATGGTGGAACTTGGAATGTGAGGTAGAGGATGGTCCAGAAGAGACCGAGGGGTGGCCTTTTTGGACACAGGAAGGAGCTCTAGTTTTGGGGTTTTTTAAAAAATAAATTTATTTATTTATTTATTTTTGGCTGTGTTGGGTCTTCATTGCAGTGCGTGGGCTTCTCATTGTTGTGGCTTCTCTTGTTGTGGAGCACGGGCTCTAGGCACGCGGGCTTCAGTAGTTGTGGCTTGCGGTCTCTAGAGCTCAGGCTCAGTAGTTGTGGCGCATGGGCTTAGTTGCTCCATGGATATGGGATCTTCCCAGGCCAGGGTTCAAACCTATGTCCCTTGCATTGGCAGGCAGATTCTTAACCACTGCACCACCAGGGAAGCCCAGGAGCTCTAGTTTTATTGTAAGCGTAATGAGAAGATTTTGGGAAATCTTAAGGGAATGACACAGTCTGATTTACTATTTTAAAAGATCAATGTGGTGATTTTGATAACTGAATGACTTGGTTATGTGAGAGAATGTCCTTGTTCTTTGGAAAGACACTTAAGCATTTAGGAGTGAGGGGGTAAGATTCTTGTCTCCAGTTTACTCTCAAGTGGTTCAGGGAGAAGATGGTTGCATGGGTGGATGGGTAGGTGGATAGGTGGATGGATGGATGGATGGGTAGGTAGATAGATACACGGATAAGCATTTGAGGGATCTGGCTAGATATATGGGAAGTTTTTGTACTAGTATTACACCTTTTCTCTAAGTTTGAAATTGTATAAAAATTACAAGTTAGAAAAGATCACAATAATACTGGGTAGAGGAGGAACTGTAGGACAAGCAAGAGAGGAAATAAGGAAGCTGTTGACATAGCAGGTTTGGACTTCACTTTATCCTTCTGCACCATGTTTCCCCAAATAGTTTACTTTATGGAGGTATTTCTTGAAAAGGGAGCTCTAGGGAGTTCCCTGGTGGTCCAGTGGCTAGGATTCGGCGCTTTCACTGCTGTGGCCCGGGTTCAATCCCTGGTCGGGGAACTGAGTTCCCACAAGCCACACAGCGCGGCAAAAAGGAGCTCTGTGGTTGAATAATTCTGGGAAACACTGAGTTAAACAAAGCAGGTTTCCTTAGAGGCAGGAGAAGGAAAGATCAAGAGAATAAAAACATGGTGCCAGGACTTCCCTGATGGTCCAGTGGTTAAGACTTCGAGCTCCCAATGCAGGGGGCGCAGGTTCGATCCCTGGTGGGGGAACTAAGATCCCACATACCTCAGGGTGCCGCCAAAAAGTAAAAACCAAAACAAACAAAATGTAGTGCCAACTAATATTTACCAATGCTTACCATGTGCGAAGTGTATCCCGAGCATCATCTCAATTAGTGTTCACAGCAAGCCTATGAGTTAGGGTAATGTCATCCCCAAGATGATCTAAGGGTCAGAGAGGTCAAGTACCTGCTTGAAGTCCCAGGGCTGGTGGTGGCAACCTTGAGACATGGCGTCAGACAGCCTGACATTAGAGCCTGAACTTTTAATTATCATGCCACATTTGGACTCGGAAAGTTTGGAAGTAAGGAAATACTCTAATTCAAAACAAAACAAAGCCCCAATGATATTGTTCCTTAAATTCATTCCATGTGGCATCATTAAGAGAGCATCAAAGTAAAAATGTCCTAGGAAGCTAAATCCAAAAGAGCTGAGTTCTGCCAACAGGAATTTAATTGTCTTCCTTCTGCTGAGGTTGGAACGCTGTTAATGGAAAGACCTGTCTTCATCTCATTTAATAAGTACTCCAGACACGGTTAATTAAAAAGAGGAACTCTTAGACTGCTGATGCCATGAGCAGCTTGCTAGTGAATAACGCAACACACGTTAGTTCCAGTTTTGAATTCCCAGAGAACAGCAGATGTGCACTTCCCGTCTGGTACAGGCCAATAGACAGACAGCAGGATTCTGTTTAGTCTCCTGTGTTATATATTCTGGAGAAACCAGCATGTCAACTGAGGTGTTCTCTTAGCAACTGCATCAATTTGGAGGCTGAAGCTCATACTAATGATAGTTTTAACTGAAAGCAGATACGCTCGACTTTTTCCAAAGATGGTCACAACAGTTTTTCCCATCCTGCATTCCTTTTTTTTTTTAATTAATTAATTTATTTATTTACTTAATTTTATTTTTGGCTGCATTGGGTCTTCGTTGCTGCGCGTGGGCTTTCTCTAGTTGCAGTGAGCTGGGGCTACTTCATTGCGGTGCGCGGGCTTCTCATTGCGGTGGCTTCTCTTGTTGCGGAGCACGGGCTCTAGGCACGTGGGCTTCAGTAGTTGCGGCACATGGGCTCAGCAGCTGTGGCGCACAAGCTCTAGAGCGCTGGCTCAATAGTTGTGGTGCACAGGCTTAGTAGCTCCGCGGCATGTGGGATCTTCCCGGACCAGGGCTCGAACCTGTGTTCCCTACATTGGCAGGCGGATTCTTAACCACTGTGCCACAAGGGAAGTCCACCTGCATTCCTTTTCCAATGAGATTTTTCCACTCCTCTCATCGGAGTAGAGGTAGAGTCTATTTTCCGTCCCCTTGAATCTGGACGGCCCTATGACTTGCTCTGACCAATCGAATGTGGTGGAAGTGATGCTGTTTGGCTTCCTAGGTTAAGGCTCTAAAAGGCCTAGCAGCTTCCATGTTTGTGCTCTCAGATTGCTGCCTTGAGACCACCATGCTACGAGGAAGCTCAAGGTAGTCACATGGAGAGGTCACATGAAGAAGAACCAAGGTGCCCCATATGACAGCCCCAGCTGCATCCAGCCCCCAGCTGATCCACCAACTGAATGCAGCCAGTTGAGAACCCCAAACTAGACCATCAGGAGAACCACCAAATGAACCATAAGAAACAGAGCCATCATGAGAAGTCATAAATCATCATAGTTTTAAATCACTAAGTTTTAGGGTGTTATGTAATGGTAGATAGTGGGAAAAGGTAATTTTTAGATGATTCTCATATGAATATTATTATAATAAATATATATAATAAAAATAGAAATAATATTAAGTAATAAGAGCCTACTCTTTGCAAAGAAAGAGAGAGAGGGGTAAATTCTGCTATCTGACATTCATACCTAAAGGGGTATCTCAGTCAGCTCAAGTTGCCATAACAAAACACCAGAGACTGGGTGGCTTAAACAATAGAAATTTTTTTTCTCACAGTTCTGGAGGCTAGAAGTCCAAGGTCAAGGTGCCAGTATGGTTGGTTCTGGTTCTTCCTGGCTTGTAGACAGCTGCCTTCTTGCTGTGTCCTCAAATGGTGGGGAGAATGAGAGAGCAAGCCGTCTGGTGTCTCTTCTTACAAGGGCACTAATCCCATCATGAGGGCCCACCCTCATGACCTCATGTAAACCTAATTGTCTTCCAAAGGTCCCATCTTCAAATACCATAACATTAAGGGTTAGGGCTTCAACATATGAATTCAGTCTGTAGTAAGGGGAAAATTGATGCCTATAGCATGGACATAAATTTACCAGTAGGTACTACAACAAAATACCTAAGTGGATCTAATGAGCTTACTGGGTCAGACTTTTTTTTTTTTAATATTTATTTATTTATGTGGCTGCATCAGGTCTTAGTTGCAGCACGTGGGCTCTCTAGTTGTGGCGCCCTGGCTTAGTTGCCCCACGGCATGTGGGATCTTAGTTCCCTGACCAGGGATCGAACCTGCATCCCCTGCATTGGAAGGCAGACCATTTTTTAATTTTTTAATATTTTAAAAATTATTTATTTATTTATTTATCTATGGCTGTGTTGGATCTTTGTTGCTGCATGCGGGCTTTCTCTCGTTGCGGCGAGCAGGGGCTACTCTTCATTGCAGTGCACAGGCTTCTCATTGCGGTGGCTTCTCTTGTGGAGCACGGGCTCCAGGTGCCTGAGCTTCAGTAACTGTGGCACGGGGGCTCAGTAGTTGTGGCTTGCGGGCTCCAGAGTGCAGGCTCAGTGGTTGTGGTGCAGGGGCTTGGTTGATCCACGGCATGTGGGATCTTCCCGGACCAGGGCTTGAACCCGTGTCCCCTGCATTGGCAGGCAGATTCTTAACCACTCCGCCACCAGGGAAGTCCTATGGAAGGCGGATTCTTAACCACTGGACCACCAAGGAAGTCCCTGGGTCAGACATTTAAATGCTTCACTGTGGTCAGGCTTCTTTTGGTTGCAGGTGACAGAGATCCAATTCAAACTAGCTTAAGCACAAAAGGGAGTTTTATCTGTCACATAGCTGGGAAGGATCCTGGAACTGGTCTCAGAAATAAAGAAAACACTGCAACTAAGGCCTCAGTGTTGGAATCAGGGACTGTGTGCCTCTTTCTTTCCTCTTTGCTTCTCTTTATTGGCCTTATTATTTTGTATTAAAGACAGTCCTTCTCTGAATCTTAGGAAGCATGGCTGCTGGCAATCAGCAAGTGAGAGAGAATAGCCTTCTTCCAACTTCTGTACATCAAATCCAGGGAAGTACTCTGGCCCTCTCTGGGTCACCTGACCTAAATATCTTATTGATCAATATCAATCTAGCCCTTATCACCATCTGACTTACTATATATTTTTAAATTTTACTTATTTATTTGTTTCTTGACTGTTTCCTTTCCCAATGGGATATAAATTGCATGAGAGAAGGTATTTTATCTATTTTGTTAATTGCTATATCTATATACATTGGTACAATTTGTAGCTTAATAATATTTGTTGAATGAATGAATGAATTCCATTTATTATCTCGCTTAATCCCTCAATCCTAGGAATTAGGTATTTTCATTATCCTTATTTTACTAATTAGGAAACCAGAGGTTAAGTTAGAGGATTTATACATGGTTATATTTCTAGCAATTGGAGAAGCTTAAAGTACCAGCCAATGGAATTAGCCAAGGGAAAGAAAGAAGAGGTGTCAACAGTGGAAAGGCGGAAGGAAGATTCTAATCATCTGAGTCAGAATGTCTAACTGTAGCATTTCAATGATAATATTATTAATATAATAAAAATTATTAAGCACCTTCACTTTCAGAGCTGCACAGATAAGAGATCTGCAATAAAACAACCCACTTGGGGGCTTCCCTGGTGGCGCAGTGGTTGAGAGTCTGCCTGCCGATGCAGGGGACACGGGTTCGAGCCCTGGTCTGGGAAGATCCCACATGCCGCGGAGCAAGTAGGCCCGTGAGCCACAATTGCTGAGCCTGCGCGTCTGGAGCCTGTGCTCCGCAACGGGAGAGGCCGCGATGGTGAGAGGCCTGCGCACCGTGATGAAGAGTGGCCCCCGCTTGCCACAACTGGAGAAAGCCCTCGCACAGAAACGAAGACCCAACACAGCAAAAATAAATTAAATAAATTAATAAACTCCTAACCCCAACATTTTAAACAAACAAACAAACAAAAAAACCCACTTATTTGTCTCCTTTTTCCTAGTGGCCTGATCCCAGCAAGAGAAGGCCCAGGAGGAAGAAGAGAAAAAGATGCTCTGGTTACTAGGGCCAGCAATGCCAGCAGTAACAAGGAGGAGACAATCATAAGGAAGCTGTAAGTCACCTGGCTGCCCCCTGTTGCCACTAAATAATCACTAAAGGAAGGAGTGGGGGTGAGAAGGGGAGGTCCTGCTCTCCTGGTGGTGGTCTTGCAGCTGATATGAAAACTCATTGCCGGTGTATTATAATATCTGCCAGGCAGTAGCGTAAGCACTTAACATATATTAATTCATTGACTCTTCACAGTGACCCTATGAGGTAGGAACTATTACAATCCCCAACTTACAGATGGGGAAGTAAAGACCAAGAAGTAAAGTTACGTACCCAAGGTCACACAGATAGTAAACAGTGAAGTCAGGATTTGAACCCAAGGAAATCCAGATTCTACGCTCTACTGCCTCCCTATGATATAATAACAATAAACAAATAATAATAATATTACAACCACAAGAAAAACACAGTAACAATAATGATTGGAGTTTAAGGGGGCTAGTTCATCACCAACTTTGGAGGACCCTGGGTCTCCCAACGCTGGGACCCATAATGCAGTGTCCTCTGAATACCCCCTCGTGTTCACGCACCATTGTTAATCCCTTGTTTCTTTGGTTGCTGTGCCTCAAACCATAGAGTGTGGGACACTAGTTAAAATTCAGATTCTCAGATATCAAGTCATTGGTTCTAGGATGAGGCCCAGAAATCTGGATTTTTACTAAATTCCCAGACAGTTCTGATGTGGGGAACCCTTGGACCACACCTTGAGATGTGCCTTTTCTGTCTACAGATGTCAGTACAATTAGGCACACCTTTCCTCCACCCCAGGCTGAAGGGAGCAGCTGGTTTGCCTTGGTTGCTTTGAGAATGTCCTGCCTGGTGACAGTTTATCAGCTCCTGGTCTTTTGGATCAAAAGTGAGAAACAGCCTCGATCAAACTAGAAAGCCTACGGGGGGCCAAGCACTTAATGTGGATGAGTGATGGGGCTGTGGGGTGGGGTAGGGGACAGTTGCCCCTCAGTTCTGTCTGGCCTAGGAATAACATGTTACTAGAGCTTCCACTTCTTGAGTGAAGCCGAGAAGCCGGATTTGTTCATGGAATCTGATTTCCAAATGCCGGCAAATAATTTAAGATTAAAAATAAAGACTGTACGATCCAAACGACCCACCATCGCAGGCTGTATCAAGTCTTAGGCCGCCATCTGGCTCTTGCTCCATTATTCCTGCTTCTCAGGGAGGGCTGAGGGGACCTCGTTTTCTTCCATTCATTCGGTCATTAGTCAGTCAACAAACCCTCACTGAGTCTATATTGTGCACCAGGTGTGGTGCTCAAGCTGGGGGTGCTGCAGTGACCTATTTTGCAAGGACTTCGTGGACTAACTTCACAGGGAAATAATTTTGAGGGATCAGAGATTCTGAGTTACCTTCCAGGACAGGTTTAATTAAGATGCCTTTGTTTCAAGAGAGAGGAGAAAAGTTTATTTTTCTGTTTTTGGATCTCAGGAACATAGGGTTGCGTTAGTGAGTCTCAGCTCATGGCACAATGCACCTCGCTGTGAGTGTAAGACCCCTTCCTTCTTGGTTTTATTTGTTCCCTCTTTATCCCCATCCCCCATTCCCATTCTGCTTCCCAGCTCCCCTCCCCCTCAGCCAGTCTCCTATGGGTATTTATTTACCATGTTCTAAAAATTGTATATTGTCTTTTGCGGATGTATTTTCAATAGTAACTAATATTCTGTTTAACACTTCATTCTGTTTCCTCGTATTGTTTTTTTTTCTTCACTAAACACTGTTGTTGTTGTTTTCTTTTTTATCAGGCACTCTTTTTTTTTAGAAAAAGAAATATATATTTAAAAAGTTTTTGGCTGCACCGTGGCATGCGGGATCTTAGTACCCCGACCAGGGATGGAACCCGTGTCCCTTGCAGTGGAAGCGCAGAGTCCTAACCACTGGACTGCCAGGGAATTCCCTCAAGAACTCTTTTTAAAATTTTAATAATATATTTTACTAACCCAACACATCCAAAATATTATCATTTCAACGTGTGATCACTATAAAACATTATTAATGAGATATTTTACATTCTTTTTTTTAAATAGTAAGCCCTTGAAATCTGATGTGTATTTTACACTGACAGCACATTTCAGTTAAAGACTCGTTATGGGGCTTCTCTGGCGGCACAGTGCTTAAGAATCCACCTGCCAATGCAGGGGGCACGGGTTCGAGCCCTGGTCTGGGAAGATCCCATATGCCGCGGAGCAGCTAAGCCCGTGCGCCACAACTACTGAAGCCCGCGCACCCTAGAGCCCGTGCTCCACAGCAAGAGAAGCCACCGCAATGAGAAGCCTGTGCACCGCAACAGAGAGTAGCCCCTGCTCACCGCAACTAGAGAAAGCCCGTGAACGGCAATGAAGACCCAACGCAGCCAAAAATAAATAAAATTAATTAATTAATTTAGAAAAAAAAAGACTTGTTATGTTTCAAGGGCTCAAAAGGCATGTGGCCGCTGTATTGGACAGCATAGCTTTAGCCGATATATGGTCAGATGCCTTGGGCTTTGAGAACTGCGTTTGAATGATCTTTTTTTTTTTTTTTTTTTAGTATTTTTTATTTTAATCATACCTAACATAAAATTTACCATTTTAATTTTTTTTTTTTTTTGCAGTACGCGGGCCCCTCACCGTTGTGGCCTCTCCTGTTGCGGAGCACAGGCTCCGGACACGCAGGCCCAGCGGCCATGGCTCACAGGCCCAGCTGCTCCGCAGCACGTGGGATCCTCCCGGACTGGGGCACGAACCCGCGTCCCCTGCATCGGCAGGCGGACTCACAACCACTGTGCCACCAGGGAAGCCCTTAATTATTTTTTTAAAAATTGAAGTATAGTTGGACTTCCCTGGTGGTCCAGTGGTTAAGACTCCACACTTCCAATGCAGGGGCTGCGGGTTTGATCCCTGGTCGGGGAACTAAGATCCTGTATGCCGTGTGGCGCAGCCAAAAAAAAAAAATAATAATAATAATAAAGAAGTTGTAGTACAGTTGATTTATAATGTATTAGTTTCGGGTATACAGCAAAATGATTCAGTTATACATATATATATATTCTTTTTCAGATTATTTTCCATTATAGGTTATTACAAGATATTGAATATAGTTCCCTGTGCTGAACAGTAGGTCCTTGTTGTTTATCTATTTTATATACAGTAGTTTGTATCTATTAATCCCAAACTCCTAATTTATCCCTCCCCGCCACTTCCCCTTTGCTCACCATAAGATTGTTTTCTCTGTCTGTGAGAACATTTTAATCACTTTTAAGTGTACAATTCAGTCACATTAAATGCATTAAGATCCTGTGCATCCACCACCACTATCCATTTCCAGAACTGTTTCGTCATCCCGTCCCGAAACTCTGTCCCCATTAACCATTAACTCTTCTGTTCCCCTCCTCCAGCCCCTGGCACCCACCACTCTATTTTCGGTCTCTATGAATCTGACTACCCTTGGGACCTCATATACGTGGAGACATGCAGTATTTGTCCTTTCATGACTGGCTCATGTGATTAGCATAATGTCTTCAGGTTCATCCATGTTGTACCATGTGTCAGAATTTCTTTCATCTTTAAGGCCCAGTGATATTCCATGGTATGTATAGACCACATTCGATTTATCCATTCACCTGTGGATGGACATTAAGCAGTTTTTAAGAGCTGTCCATATAGCAGCGTAGACATCCAACTTGTTTCTGACCCCAGCAATGGGATCGCAGTTTGCCTCCCCCACTGTGGACAGTGCTGCAGTGAATATCTCCATGCTTCTTCATGTCCTCTCCTGGACCTGAGTGTGAATTTCCCAGGGATATATACCCAGGAGTGATATTGCAGGGCCGTGGGGCCTATCATCCAGGGTTCTTGCTTATCAACAAAGGCTCACACAAAAGGAGTGACTGAAAAGATTTAAAGAAGGGACATTTTACAGACGTGGGAACAGAGATGCGGGATGGAGAAGCATGGAGAAGCATCCTGGGGCGGGCAGCAGAGGGGCGGGGGGAGGGTCATACAGGCATGTGGCCTTCAGAAGAGGAGCACACAGCAACTAGTGAAACAAAGCCTGGCAGGGACAGAGCAGGGAGTGAATGCCCTCATCTCTCTCTCCTCCCACCCTCCCTGCGCCTGCAGGTGCTTCCCATTGGCTGAGCCCAGCCGGAAGCTAGAGGACAAGGGAGCTTGTTGAGATCCCCCACAGAGCTCAGCCTCCTGGAGCCTCAGGCTAGAGAAGAGAGGAGATGCTTCTGCGGGGGCAAACAGCCCACAGAGTGCGTGTCTACTTAGTTCAGTTAAGTATTACGCGCAGGCTCAGCGGCCATGGCTCACGGGTCCAGCCGCTCCGCAGCATGTGGGATCTTCCCGGACCGGGGCACGAACCCGTGTCCCCTGCATCGGCAGGCGGACTCCCAACCACTGCACCACCAGGGAAGCCCTACCAGGCTTTCTTGAATGGCTGCATGAAACAGCGTTATCAGACAAGACCACCTGAAACCACATTTACTTACTCTTCCAACAAATACTTACTGAGAGCCTACCATGTGCCAGGCACTGATCTAGGTGCTGGGGATACAGTGAGCAAGACGGATTCCCTGCCCTCATGGCGCTTACGTTCCAGCAGGGGAGGCAGAGAGTGAACCGGTCAGGAAATGTCCTAACGGGACAGCTTCAGATGGTCCTACCTGTGCTGAAGACCATTAAATAGGGTGCTGAGAGAGAGGTTGATCAGGAGCTGCTTTTTTTTTTTAAGTTATTTTTTGGCCGCGCCATGCGACTTATGGGATCTTAGTTCCCCAAACAGGGATCGAATCCGGGCCCTGGGCAGGCAGTGAAAGCATGGAGTCCTAACCACTGGACAGCCAGGAAGTTCCCGATAGGGAGCTACTTTAGATTTGGGGAGTCCCGGAAGACGTCTATGGAAAGGCAACATTCAAGCTGAGCCCTGGAAGGCCATAATGACCTGAGTTTCCCCTGCCTTCCTGGCAGAGGGAACAGCAGGTGTAAAGGCCAGAGGCTGGAGAGAGCTTGTGCAACAGAGATCATGGTGGCTGGAGCGGCAAAGAGAAGGGAGGTGAGGTTGGAGAAGGGGAGGGAGTGGGTCATTCGGGGCCGAGTGGATCCCGGTGACGACTTTAGGTTTCATTCTAAGTGCTTCGGAAAGACCTTGGAAGGTTTGAAGATGGGGAGTGACATGTCCATAGTCACCTATAAGAAGGTCACTCTGGCTGCTTTGTGAAGAAGGGTTGAGGGGACAAGTAGGGCCAGTGGGAGTGTTTCTTCCCCAAGAAAGGGTCTCCTAAGGTAAGATAATGAATGAAAGAGCATCTCCACCCTACAGCAGGTGTCAGATCTGAAGGTGTTTATGTGGGACATTCATTGGCTGAGGATCTCACTGTAAACAAGACTTCCAGACCCATAAGCTACCCATAAGTTTCTTTCCTTCTTTCTTTTAATATTTATTTATTTATTTTATTTTTGGCTGTGTCGGCCCTAGTTGCGGTGTCCGGGATCTTTTTGCAGCACGCGAGATCCTCTGCTGAGGTGCATGGGCTTCTCTCTGGCTGTGGCCCGCATGCTCAGTGGTTGCGACACACGCGGGCTTAGTTGCCCCACGGCATGTGGGATCTTAGTTCCCTGACCAGGGATCGAACCCGTGTCCCCTGCATCAGAAGGCGGATTCTTAACCACCGGACCACCAGGGAAGTCCCCATAAGCTACTGGTTTCTTTCTGCCTCTTCTAGGGGAGTTCTTTGGGTTACTTAATTGGAGTTTGAGCCTGATACGGCAAAAATACAATGTTTGTAAGCCAGCCTGAGGACACAGGTTTAAAGAGCGTGAGACCACAAATTCATGTCAGACGAGATTACTGAGCTAATGGAATGAATGAGTGAATGAATGAATGAACGACTCTCCGAAGAAGTAGGTCATGCTGAGAAGGATTTTTGTCTTCGTCCTGAGGACAGTGGGGAGCCATGCAAGGGTTTAAGCTGAGGAGTGACTGAGCTCTGCACAGTGACGCGGTCATTCTGGCGGCCCCGTGAGTGGATTGTGGGAGGGGAGGCTGTTATGCTCCTCCTGGTGGCTTGGCCTGCGGGTGGCAGTGGAGGAGATGAGAAGTGGGGGGATCAGAACATAGCTGGGGCGTGGTGACTAAAATACAGCAGGTGGGCTGAGGGGAGACGAGTTGAGAACAACTCCCGGTTGCTGGCTTGAATGACGTTTCCTGAGACAGGGAAGTGGGGTTGGCGGGGTATGCACAGGCTCAGGGTGCGGGCGGCTGAGCCCTCACGCCTATATCGCATGTGAGTCAAGGGCTCGTCCTGCTGTTGCTGGCAGAGCTGCTAGCTGTGCTCAAGAGGTTTGTCTTTGACTGGAAGCAAGAGCCCGTATCCCCATCACTGACTTTTCAGCCCACCAGCCATCTTTCCTACAACTGGAAATAGCATTGACACTGTACTTTGTGTCACTGTACTTTGATCAACCCCAGATGTCATTCCGTTTTTAAATTTTTATTTATTTTTGGCTGCACTGGCTCTTCGTTGCAGCGCGGGCTTTTCTCTAGTTGCGGTGAGCGGGGGCTACTCTTCGTTGCGGTGTGTGGGCTTCTCATTGCGGTGGCTGCTCTTGTTGCGGAGCACGGGCTCTAGGCGCGCAGGCTTCAGTAGCTGTGGCACGCGGGCTCAGTAGTTGTGGCGCACAGGCTTAGTTGCTCCGAGGCATGTGGAATCTTTCCGGATCAGGGATAGAACCTGTGTCCCCTGCGTTGGCGGGCAGATTCTTATCCACTGCGCCACCAGGGAAGCCCCCAGATGTCATTCTTCCTTTTCAAAACTTTGCATGAGGGGGACTGAAAGTTTGTTACTCATGCCTCAGGGGATATCTTTATATGTTTTGTCTGTTATATCCAAGAACTTACGTGTTACTCTTTATTCATTGCAAATATCTATTTTATAATTGTAGGTACCATTGAGAAGTTACCACTTCCTCTACAATAAAAACCACTTAAAATCAGAAATTAAAAAAAAAAAAGGTTCCAGACTCCATCTGTCAGTCTAGCACAGTAGTTATGTGGGCTCTGGGCCCAAGTCCCAGTGGTTCCAAGATATGCTGTGTGACCTTGGGCCTGTTACTTCACCTCCCATAACCTCAGTTTGCTCATCTATAAAATGGGGGTATTGATTGTACTCACCTCCTCATGTTGTTATGAGTTTGAAATGAGCTAGTAGATGGAAAGCCCTGGAACAGTGCCTGTCCCATAATGAGCCCCAAGGAAATGGCCTGCAGGAGCTGCTTACAGATTTTGCAGGAGGTTCTGCACCTCCCACTTCAGAACTCGGTCTGTTTCCTCTGACCCCTCTCTTTCTCCACCCAGGTTCTCTTTCCGATCGGGGAAGCAGACATAGATCTGGGACCATGGCTCAGTTCTCAGAAGACGACTTCAAAAATCATCTCTCAGTGCCAGTGCGTACCCACTGCACTTGCTCCTTTGTTTCCCCTCAAAGCCGTCTGAGGAGGAACGGATGAGGTTTCCTCCCCGACTGCAGAATTGAACACCCCCGAAGGCTGGGCCAGGGCGAGTGAAGCGGCACAAAGAAACCGAGAAAGCAGAAGGAAAGCGAAACGGGGCCACCTGCAGCCCCACTTCAACCCCCCAAGAGGCCCCCAGCGTGCGGATGTGCTTTCTGCTTCTCAGGGCTCACAAACGACCCAGGTCTTCACCGCGTAGCTGCGAAATACACCGGCCCAAATCGGGGTGGGGAGAACAGGATGCAGGACAAGCTGGTATGGACTTTGCAGTGATGACTTCACTGATATTTGGTGACTATTTGGTTTTGCTAACGTGACTTTCTTTACATGATTTTTTTATTAAAGTAAAATGACTTTTACACTTCCCGTGTTTTAGAGTGGCCTCTTAGAGTTACGTGACCTTGTGTAAGTTACTTCAGCTTTTTGGAGTCTTGGTTTCCAAATCTGTGAACTGTACACAGTTGACCCTTGAATAACAGATTGAACTGCGAAGGTCCACTCACACACAGATCTTTTTTCAATAGTAAACACTGTAGCACTGCACGACCTGCACTTGGTTGAGTCTGCGTATACGGAGGAAACTCGAATATGGAGGGCTGACTATAAGCTGTGTGCAGATTTTTCGACTGTGGAGAGGGTGGGTGTCCATAACTCCCTGCATCGTTCAAGAGTCAAATACACACACACACACACACGTATATATACATATATAACGTATGTATACCTACATACATATATATATACATGGTGCACATACATCTCATTGAATCTAAGTGAGGCACCATTAGTGTGTTGCTATGACAGGAAAAATGCTACAAATTATAACATTAAGAAGCTATGGATTTTAAGGCTCATCCTGATTTCAGCCATGTTAAAATGTGGGAAAAAATAAGTGCATTTAGGAATCAATGAAATACAGTCTGTAGATAGCGGGAGACTGTACTTTGCAAAGAAACTAACGAGCCTGCTGAACTCACCCTATGAGCCTGCCTTCTTAGTGAATAACACTGGCTTACTGAACGCGTTTCCCTGCCGCCCGGATTATCTCATTTATTCCTATAACATCTGAGGAGACGGGGACTAATACTAATCGTCCAGTTTACAGATTTGGAAACCAAGACCCCGAGAGGTTAGAGTACTTCACACGAGGTCACGTAGCTGGGAAGTGACTGCCCAGAACGCACACGGAGGTCTGATCCTAAGGCCTCGGTTCTTATCTGTGACGCTCTGTGTACCCTGATTCTCCAAAAAGTGCAAATATTAGTAATGAGTACAGTTTACTGTATGCCTTACCCACACCTATGTATGTTGCCTCACCTCATCCTGTACACCTATGTATGTTGCCTCACCTCATCCTGTACACCTATGTATGTTGCCTCACCTCATCCTGTACACCTATGTATGTTGCCTCACCTCATCCTGTACACCTATGTATGTTGCCTCACCTCATCCTGTACACCTATGTATGTTGCCTCACCTCATCCTGTACACCTATGTATGTTGCCTCACCTCATCCTGTACACCTATGTATGTTGCCTCACCTCATCCTGTACACCTATGTATGTTGCCTCACCTCATCCTGTACACCTATGTATGTTGCCTCACCTCATCCTGTACACCTATGTATGTTGCCTCACCTCATCCTGTACACCTATGTATGTTGCCTCACCTCATCCTGTACACCTATGTATGTTGCCTCACCTCATCCTGTACACCTATGTATGTTGCCTCACCTTATCCCTATGGGATGGGCGTTACTATTATGCCCGTGGTTCACCCAAGCACGTGCCAGCACAGTGGGGCTAAGGGGCTTGTCTAAGGCCCCAGCTGGAAAGTGATAAAAGTGGGACTTGAACCCAGGTGCCAAGGCCAAGACCACTCTGCCTCCCAAGAAGAGTCGGCAGTGTTCAAATGTCTGATCCAGAATGCCATCTCAGCAGCATCTTAGATCGGGGGGGTCCTGATTCCTGTTAACGCTGCAGCCCTGACTGGTTGCTGCCCTCTTAACAGCAGGGAGGGAGGAGGATTTCTGCACCTTGGAGGAGAGAGCTGACTTCGGAAACGAACCCAAGCATCCTGACTTCAGAACTGCAGATGCTGGGGTGTGGCCGCAGGAGCGCCAGAAGCTGAGTTCTTGGAGCCGGGCCCAGTGTGACCACAGACAGCAGAGACACGGCCGCTCCCACACTGCAGGCTTCCAACTCCAAACCCAGCCCCAGGAGGAGCAGGCTTAGAGGCAATATCTATCAGTCCTGGGCACTTGTAAACAGGGAATGATAGAAAACCACCCAAAATTTTCATCCTAATAATAGCTAACATTGATTACTGAGGATCATCTATGCGCAAGTACTTTTTATGTCTTAAACTCATCCAGTCCTCACCATCACCCCGACACAAGCACCAGTGTCATCTTCGTGTCACCGGGGAGGAAGGTGGCACGCAGGGCGGTTAGGTAACCCGCCCAAGGTTACACAGCTGCTAAGTGGCTGGAACCTGAGGTTCTGTTCCAGGGCCGAGCACTTGGCCACCAGGCCACACTTCCCCTCCAACGTGAGGAGGTAGTAATACGTGACGACTGAATCCTGTGGAAACCCCTGCAAGGCAGGTGGGCAGAGGCTGTTCTGAACCTGATGGACAAATTTCAGAGGGTAAGTGATTTGTTCAGGGTGACAGCTGACAAATGCTTAGAGCCGATCGATGCTGGGAATGGATCTTCCACCTGTAAACCAAGGACTCTACCCACCGTCCCAACCTGCCTCTAGTGCCTGGGGCTGGGGGAACTAAGCCTCTCAGGGGCGGTTGGTGGCGTGTGCGGTGGGGATGGCGATCTGGGCTGGCGGTGGGGCGGGGGACAGGACGACTTCCAGCACCACTGAGACGCCTACCTGAGAATCAACTCTAGCACGTTAGAAACAACAATGACAGTTACAACAGCTAAAATGTATGCTACTTGCCAGGCATTGTTCTAAGGGGGCAACATGTTTAACTTTTAATCTCCACAAGCAACCTCTGACCGCCCCCCATGATAAAAACGAAGAGACTGTCCCCTAGGAGGACAGTCACCAAAACTGATTCACACTGGTGCGTAGCCCTTTGTAAAATAAAATGGGAATTCCCTGGCAGTCCAGTGGTTAGGACTCCGTGCTCTCACTGCCGAGGGCCAGGGTTCAATCCCTGGTTGGGGAACTAAGATCCCACAAGCCGTGCAGTGTGGCCGAAACAAAAAGCAATACAAAACCCAAAAAATGCAACCTTTTTTCTGCCTCTGCCTTGTAAAAAACAAACAAAAAACACAAAAAACCAGAATGACACACGTAGCCTCGCCTGGCAATAAATATTTTAATTTTCATTTCATTTTTATGATGACAAATAATTTTCAAGTTTATTTCCTTTTTTTTTTTTTAAATACAAAGCTAAACCACAAACAGGTACAACCAAGACATTTTATCTCACATTTACACACTCCCATCAGATCCTCCTCCAATTCACTGACCACTGACCAGGCAAGTGTGGGGTGGGGGGAAGACTTTCTTAGGTAGCACCGTCGTGAGACCGGGACAGGGGCACTGAAGTTGAGGACAGGCTCTCATACCTGTCTCCATTCACATTTACCTGGGAGCAGGGGGCCAGGAGACCCCACGTCACAGCTCCAGAGCCCCAGGCCCCTGAACTACAGGTTAACAGAAAGTGGGAATCGGTTGCCCTTTGGGAGGAAGCTACCTGCTGCTCTTCCTGCTGTCACAGTCGAGGTGAAAACTTTACCCTTAGCCGTGATCCCTGGGCCGCTGGGCCCGCCCGCTCCCCTGCACTCCAGCAGCTGGGGTGGGGACCCTGCATTTCGGGGCTCGTAGGCTCACCCTTTGGTTCATGGCTGCATCTTCACAGGAAGGACACCAGGGGGTCTGACAAACAAAAGCCTTGACAGCAGGTCTGGAACTTTCAACCCAGCAGAATCAGGTTGGGGCGGGGGTGGGGAGATGGGGGATTGGGTAAGTAATTTCTGGTCGCACTACAAAACTTTATTTTTGATTAGAATAGTGTACCATCTCAAATCTCTTCTACAGAAACAAAACCAAAGGGGAGAAGAAAAGCCAAACTAAAAAAAAAAAAAAAACCCAAACAAAAACGCAGCCACATCACTCACTTCAAGACCTATATACATGTAAGTTGTCTTCTGTGGTTTCTTTTTTTTCTTTTTTGTTTTTTGATTTTTATTATTTTTTTTTAAAATAAGCTCAGTGTTCACATTTCTATAAAGAAATTAACCCAGTTTCGGGAACCCCTGCCCGGCAGGGCTAGGTAAGCAGTGCTTGTTCCTGCCCACATCTGCTTTGATTCCCCGCCCTGATGATTCGAGGTGCCCAGAAAAGCGGCAGCCCGTGGAAGAGTAAATCTAGGCCCGGCCCGTGAGCCACCGGGTCAGTAAGCTTTCGAGAAAGCAGAGGGGAAGACTATCTTACTGTGAAACCTTTTTAAAAAATATTCATACACTTCCACGTGCGCCTGTCGAGATGTCAGGAAAACAAGAGCTTGGGAACATCCCGTCCAGGCCGTGGGGAGGCAGTTCTTCCTCGCGCCCGCCTGGCACTGGGACGTCAGGGCTGAGGAGGGGAGAGAGTCCCGGCTCCTCGGGTGGACAAAGGCGCATCGCCCAGCTTCCTAGTTCGTGTTCGACTCTTTCCTCTAAAACCTGTGCTGAGTCTTTGACTGCATGCACGGGAAGCACAAACGTTTGACTTGTATGCAAAAAAGGTACAAAAACAACCAGAATATAAAAGTTTTGGTAATATAAGGCCATCTGTTCAAGTCCACCTTGGAAACCTGTAACAGATATTTAAATACTACAGTGAAAAGGCATCTTAATATACTTTTTTAAAAACATCTGAAGTAATCTGCTAAGATTAAATGTGTAAAAAAAAAAAAGTCAATTCCCTTTGAGGGCACTTTGTCCATTGAAGAAGGGAGGGGGGAGGGGCGGGGCCGTGGGGTTAATGCTTCAGCCAGGGGTGGGCTTCGATGGAAGCCCGGCTGCGGTCCCCATAGTCATACAGGAGCTCCTCCCCAGCCTCGATGTCGCGAGAGGCAATGAGGATGAGGTGAGGCACGCCGTCGATGTCGTGCAGTTTGGTTTGGCAGTTCCCACATTTACTGTGATTGATCAGTCTTCCCAGGCGATTTGTCTCTCTGGTTGCATCCACGCTGGTGGGGAGGGAGGGCGACAGAGGATTAAATTGATAAAGAGGGTTCTGAACCCAGTCAGAGTCATGCTTGCTCTCAGCTCTGGTGGGACGGTTATTTAGGGCCACGTTTTTGGGAAAGCAAAGTAACTCAAAAAAAATATCTTTAAGAGCTCAGAGAGGTGCTCGGTGTGGGGGATCCGAGGCAGGGGGCAGGCCTAGACGGGAATGCAAAAGGCTCTTTGTGGAAGTTCTGCATAATAAATAAGTGAATAAAATTCAACTATGTTGACAGTGGGGGGAGGCCGTGCGGGTGTGGAGGCAGGCAGTACATGGGAACGCTCTGTACTTTCCACTCAGTTTTGCCGGGAACCTAAAACTGACCTAAAAAGTACAGTCTATTAAAGAAAAAGCAATCAATGACACTGCCACACTGGGGACAGAGAAGTCAGCAATTCCCAGAGCTGTTCTGGCCACGGGTCCCAGAGGAGAGGCCAGGTGAGCCCCTACGCAGGCTTTCATGAGACTGGTCTACGTCTTGTCCCACGAGACGGCATCCAGAACCGCTCCGATCCCCAAAATTAAACATGGGAAGCGGGGGAGTGGGGGAGCTGCATCCCAGCTTTGAAAAAAGGCAGCAAGGACTAAACAAGAAGGGGGAGCAGGAGAGTCAGGATGCCCTCAGTGGCCCTCTGGCCGGACCTCTGCCGGGGCGGGGAAGAGCCACTCGAAGCACTAGGGGACTTACCAGTAGGTTTTGCTCAGATACTGAAAATAGTACATGTAGCAGCCCGTGGAGGGGTCTTGCGCGTACAGAGCCTCCCGCTTCTTGGCGTCGGTGATCTCGATGAGGTCCCCGTGGTATTCCACCACAAACTCGCCCCGGGAGAACTGCTTGGTGGCGATCACGCCCCTGCCTTTGCCGTCAATGAGGTCGATCTGTTGGGTGGTGCCAAGAGGGAGGGTTGGTTCATAACAGCAACAAACGCCACAGTGCCACGCCGGCTTCCAGGGGGCGGGAGGCTTGCACCGCGTTCTCTGAACAGCTTTACTGCGGCAGGCCATAAAATTCACTCATTTCACATGTACAGTTTGATGGGTATTAGTCAACATATACAGCTGTGCAACTACTGCCACAATCCATCACCCCAGAGTTCCCTCGTGCCCACCTGCAGAGCCTTGTCACGCCAGATCCTGAGAGATCTGCTAGGTGGGTGCTGCCCCATTTTGCAGGTGAGAAAACGGGATTAGAGAGGCAGAGTTGTGTCCATGGCCACAAAGCTAGGAAGCTGTGTAGCACAGACTCAAATCCACGTCCTGGCCTCTTCGGGGGAGTAGTAGGACCCAGTGTTCTGAGTCTCTCCTTTATCCCATAATTAACCCTCCTGGGTTTCTCCTCAGTCCATTTTAAATGGAGATGGAGGGTGATTGCTTGAGGAGTCCAGACTTAAATTCAGATCCTCCTAGGGCAGCGGTCCCCATCCTTTTTGGCACCGGGGACAGGTTTCGTGGAAGAGAATTTTTCCATGGACGGGGGTGGGGACGTTCAGGAGGTGATGCAAGCGTTGGGTAGCGGGGATGCGGCTTCGCCCGCCTGCCCGCCCGCCCGCTGCTCACCTCCTGCTGTGCGGCCGGGGACGGTATTGGTCATGCAGCCCAGTGGTTGGGGGCCCCTGCCCCAGGGGACTCCCTGGCGGTCCAGTGATTAGGACTCTGAGCTTCCAATGCACGGGGCACAGATTTGATCCCGGGTCAGGGAACTAAGATCCCGCAAGCCGTGCAGTGTGGGCAAAAAAAAATTTCAGATCCCCCTCAATGGTGGGTGGAAACTGAAGCTTTCCAACCCCTGGGTCCTAGTCCAGGGCCATCTGGCCACCACTATGGAGACTTGCTCCCCTCTCATCCACCCAGTGTGTCTGAAATATACGAAGAGAAAAGCAAATCTCCTGGGCATTGCCATTTCCCAGGAAAACAGTCTAGAAAAATCTGATCAGTTTGTCCTTTTAAAAGTTTCCCTAAGCATCATGCTAAATGAAAGAAGCCAGATAAAACAGGCTACACAGTCTATGATTCCATTTGTATGAAGTGTGCAGAACAGGCAAACCCATAGAGACAGCAAGCAGACCGGTAGCTGTCAGGGGCTGAGGGCAGGGAACGCCGAGTGAGTGCAGAGGGGTTCGGGGTTTCCGTTTGGGAGGATGAAAAAGTTCTGGAACCAGACAGAGATGATGATCGCACAACTGTGACTGTAGGATGTTCTTAACTGTGCACTTAAAATGGTTACAGCAGTAAATTTTATGTTGCATGTATTTCATAACCTTTAAAAAGTTTCCTCAGGGCAACATCTCATGTTTCCTTCGTGAGGCCTTCCCTTCAACGATACTTTTAGCATTTGGTCCCTCGACAACCTGTAACAGCCCGCCTGGTCACAGTGACCATCAGAGGGTTAAAGCAGCGCAGCTCCTATGTGAGCCTCTGCACCAGGGAAGGTACGACTTCACAGCCTTAACTTCCACGCAGTGGGCCCTGCGGCCCCTTACCTTCATTCCTTCTTCTTTCCCACTTTCAATCAATTCGTCTATTCTTTTCCTTTCTTCAGACTGGGTGCGGAGGAAAGAAAAAATGCGACGTGCATCAGCATTGTCTCCGAGGCCATTCCAGGAGCCCCGGCCGCCCGCAGGTCACTTGCAGTTGGCCTCCAGGGCATTGGTCCCAAAGGATGCCCAGGCCCCCAAGCCCCCATCCTTTCCTCAATGCCCATCTGAGGCGGACCATTCGCCACCTGGGGTTTAAAGAGGCCAAGAGGGAGACAGTGGTGGCCCCAAGGGCAGAATCGGGCTTGTGGCTATGTTCTGTTTGGCCCACGCAGACTTCTAGAAAATAGCGAAATTGCTGACATTTAAAAATCAGGACTCTGACTTCATACGGCAGCAGCCAGGGCCGTTCAGAGGCTGCGCCCTTTAGACGGGGGGCGTGTGCCCACCGCCTGCTCACTGCGGAACCTTCTGGCCTAGAACAGTGCCTGGCACACAGTAAGCCCTCAAAGCAACAACGGCCCCCCGCCACCCCACATGCACACACACAGCTACCTTGTTAAATGATGAATCAGTTACAAGTGTGCAGAGACAAATGGGAGTAATCGTGGGAGAACTGAGATGGGCGACGGGGGACTTTCCTGCCGTGACAGAACAAGGCAGAGGAGACAAGCTGAGGAGAGCCGGGGCCGTGGAGGCCCTGAATGCACGGCCCTGAGTTTCACTCTTGGAGGCTCGGGGGTTTGGGGCATGTGAGCCACCAGCTCTGAGCGTCCTAAAGAGGATTCTGGCAGCAGCCCACAGGGGACCCAGGGCCTGAGTGGGCGGGAAGGGAGCAAGGTGTTGTCTGCAGAGCTCTTTGTCCGTCTCACCCCCGCTGCCCACACCCAGCCCCGGGCCTCTGTTTCGGCCGGCCCCGGAGGGCAGGCAGGTCAGGCCTGACCTCACCCCTGAGACGAGGCCCAGCTGCCCCGCCCTTGGGCTTCACCTCTGCGGTCAAGAGCCGCCGCCACCCTGGCAGCCGCAGCCCAGCAGCCCGGCAGACAGCTGCCTCGCCGTCCTGGCCGGCGACCACCTGGCCGCGGTGCGCGCGCGGCAGAGCCAACACAAACGGCGGCAGGCACAGCGTGTCTCTCCCTCGCCACTGGCTCTGCGTCCGGGGACAGTGTGAGCTTCACTGTGCCGCCCGCTGCTTGCCGCCCGCCTGCTGCAGGGTCCGGCAGACCTGCGGCGCACCCTACTGCAGCCTCCACTGCCCCGACAGAGAGCCCCCGTTGTTGTTGTTTTTAATTAAAAAGGCCAACTCAGCTGCCGCCCCCCCCCCGCCCCGCCCCACAGCCCAGAGCGGCGCCTGGTGGAGCCCCAGCCTCCCTGTGTGGGCGCGGCGGCTCTGAGCTGGGCTGGGCGGCGTCCCGGGTTCTGGGGGCTGGCACCGCCTCGCCCTCTGCAGTGGCGTCTCTACGATGACCTCACACCGCCTCCCGCTGCAGGCAAACAGCTTGCAACAGCTTGTTCTTGGCTGAAATACGCTGCCTTTCTAAGGAAATAAAGCCAAAGCTTCTCTCTAGGGGGAAAGATGGACCTCCCCCACTTTTTAAAGGAAGTCCTGCCAGTTCAGAGGTGGGGGGGCGGAGAGAGGCTAGATCACCATCTGTACAGCCACAGCTCTCACATCAAAAGGCTGAAGGGGTCTGTTCCAGTTGAAAGGCCAGGCCCCCACCTCCCTCGTGGGGGGCAATCCTGAGCGCTACTCCCAAGCCTGAGGGTTATTCTGCCGCTCCCGGGGTGGGAGGGTGGACAGAAGCAGCCGGGGGCTGCAGGGCCCGGCCATACCCTGGGTTTCCCTAACAGAAAGGCAATAACCACACCTCACTGCATCAAATATTGATCACCTGTGCACAGCTCAGCACTCTGCAAACACGGCAGGCAGGGGCCTCACAGCCCAGTCAGCCTTCCTGCCTGGTTTTCTCACGTTCTGAGGGACAGTGGCTGGGTAGGAAAGAGCAGAGAGGGGCCCCAGGAAGGGACAACACGGGGGAAGCAACAGTGACGATAGTTAACAGGTGCTCAGTGCATACCAGGCACGGTTCTAAGTGTTCTACGTGCATTAACTTAAGAATGTAGCCCTCCCAACAACCGCACACGGTACTACTTTATTATCCCATTTTACAGACAGGACAGAGAGGCACAGAGCGGTTAAGTAACTGGCCCGACGTCATACAACCAGGAAGCGGTTCCCAAGCCACTGCTCTTCACCACCTCGAGACATGAAACTTCTGGACAGCAGAAAAACAAGCCTCCCAAGAGCACGCAGCCCTCATGGTCCTAGGCTCCAATGGCCCTGCCAAAGCCACTTTCATGGTGAGTCCTGACTTTCCAGGCCACATGCTACAGGCGACAAGGCTCCTTCACAGAGGCATCGTAACTAAGCTTCCTGGTGACCCAGAGCGTTATGACGGCCCCCACCAGATCAAGGAGAATATCGAGGCCATGGAGGCCAAGAGACTTGTCCCAAGATGATACAAAGCGAGCTCAGGCTGTGCACGGCAAGCACTGCCCACTGGGATGCCCTGCCCCTTCCGAGAGCCGGAATCAAAACCACGTGACTCTACCTGCAGCTCAGCTTTGCTCTTCCTGGAGCTCCTTCGAACAGGGTAGAAATCTGTGAGCTTACGATTCTGCTGCGTTTTTCCTTGAGCTCTGGGGTGAGAAAGGAAGAGGAGAAAACAAGTATTAGCACCGAGACCGCATTCACGTCCAGGAGGCACACAACCCCTGAGCAGCAGGCACCTTGGAAGCCATGTCACTTCAACACCTCTGTCCACCGTGGCCCAGGGTCACTCAGGCTCACCTGCCCACGGGGGCCTCAGAGAGAGTGTCAAAGACAGGCTGCCTACTCTCGGCGGGGAGCGGGCTCCTGAGCTCTGGTCCCATGACAGACCAAGATGCTGACAAACAGTGGTGTCCCCGGTGGCGACTCAGGAATCTGAGCCTTGACGGCTCAAGGGGCTGAGAGGGTGGGCGGCCTCACCCCTGCCGGCACTAGGCAGGCTGCCCTGTGTTAGGGGTGGCCTCCAGGGGGCACTTACTTTTTCCTGGGAGCCTGTTTGGCCCTGACGGGCTTTTTCAGGGCTTGCTTGGCAGCAGCTGCATTGGGAGAATCACAAGACGAGGTCGGGGTTTTGGGAGGTTCTGTTGCTTCAGATTTTTGGTTTGGAAAAGGGGCCAGGGGACCTCTCCTGGCGTCTTTGATCTTCTGTTCCTCGGCCTTCATGGAGCTTCGTATTGCATTCCCAGAGTTTCTTTTCTCTGTGGGCAGAAGGTGGGGGGAGACAGGCTGACTCTGGACCCGCCGGCTCCCGCTTTCCAGCCCTCAGCCGCATGCTAAGACAGGCTTGGAGAGAAGAGAGGGGTGGGGCATGTTGGGCAGCCGTGCCCTTGGGCTGTTAAGCCTGGTGTCCACTAACCAGTATCTTGGGCAAAGCATCTGGCTTTACTTTTTGACCCAGACACTGGGTGCAGCTTTTGGTCTTCTGCATCTTTTTTTTCTTTTTCTAGCTTTGTTGAGGTATAATTGATAAATACAATTATAAGATATTTGAAATGTTATACCATGATGAGTCAACATATACATTGTGAGTGGATCCCTCTCATCTAATTAATCAACACATCGGGCCTTCTGCATCTTGAGGGAAAGAGCCCTTGAAGCAGAAGCACCACGGCCAGCAACACTGGCCTGAGGGCTCGACCAATGGCTTTTCAGGAAATGGGCTGCAGACCCCAGGGAAAAAAGCTAAATTCCTAAAGGGTGGGCCAGTGTTGGTGGACAGGAGTAAGGCAATAAAGCAGAACCTCTCCCCAGCAAAGACCTCTTCCCCAAGAGCTAGCTGCCTAGAGTGATTCATTTCAGACTCGTTTTCTTTCTTTTTTTTTTTTTTAAATTCCCTGTTCTAACAGGGTCGAAGCCCAGTGTTCACAGTGGTTCCCAGCACGGTGCCCCGACACCAGTCAGTGTGTTGTGAGGGACGTCACCAATGACTTGTTACTAAAAATAGTTGTGGAGCACCAGTGTTGGACTATTTTTTTTCAAAAGAGATTTTATTTTTAACAGATAATTAAATAATACATTGCTGGTGGGAATGTAAGATGGTGCAGTCACTTCGGAAAAGAATTTGGCAGTTCTCCAAAATGTTAAACATAGAGTTACCATATGACCCAGCAATTCTAGTTCTAGGAATCTATCAAGAGAATGAAAAGCAGATTCTACACAAAAACCTGGATATGAACGTCTGCAGCAGCTTATTAACAGCCAAAAACTGGAAACAACCTGAACGTCCATCAAATGATGAATGGGTAAAGAAAATGTGGTACATCTGCAGGATGGAATATTATTCAGCCACAGAAAGGAACGAAGTACCGACACAGGCTACAACATGGATGAACCCTGAAAACATTATAATGAGTCAAAGAGGCCAGACACAAAAGGCCACGTATTAGATGACTCCATTTATAGGAAACGTCTGGAATAGGCAAATCCATAGAGACAGGAAATAAATTAGTGGCTGCCTGGGGCTGGGGCAACGGAGGAATGGGGAGCGACTGTGAATAGGTACAGGTTTTCTTTTTGGGGTGATGAAAATGTACTGGAGTTTAACAGAGGTGACAGTCGCACATATCTGTGAATATGCTAAAAACCACTGAATCGTACCCTTTAAAATGGTGAACTTCAGGATATCAGAATTATATCTCAATAAACAAAAGAGAAAAATAAATACATCAGCACCCATCCAGACCATTCTTGCTCCTTGTACGCCCTCCTGGGTGGAGGTAAGGCGTCAGGCGTAACCCTACAAGTGGGTGGTGCTCGTGAACATCAGCAGTCATGTTGAGTCTGCACCAAGGCAGGAAAAGGGTCTAGAATCATGGACAAGAACCTGGACCTTGGGGTCTCCTCCAATGTTCCTCCAGCCCCCAATTCTGACTGTCACCATGTAGTAACACTACGAGTCACATCAGCTAGCTTGTGCCCCGTGTCCCCATTTAGGACAATCTACATCCTGCCCCGTTCCAGAGGGGACGTGAGACTGGCTGAGTGCCATCTCAAAAGAGCCCCTTCCCCAACCCAGTGTGGTGAGTGCTGTCCTGAGTGCTGCCTACGCTGAACTGCGGGGAGGGGCAGGCCGTGATGCTCGCAGCCCAGTGGAGAACAGGCTGACTTATGGAGCACTCACAAAGCTGCCCCCCACTCCTTTTTTTTTGGCCGCACTGCACGGCTTTTGAGATCTTAATTCCCCCGAACGGGGACTGAACCCGGGGTCCAGGGCAGTGAAAGAGCCGCGTCCTAACTACTGGGCCACCAGGGAATTCCCTCACAAAGCCCATCTGCACCTGCTCTTTAACTGACCTTCAGAATGGTCCTGTAGGACTCCTCTCTCTCACACTGTACAGAGAGAACGGAGGCTCAGAAAAGAGTAGCAAACTGCCCACGTCCCTTCCTTTGATAAATGGCAGAGCTAGGATTGGAACCTTTAAGTCATATGAAGTAACATCACCCTGTGTACCAGGGGGAATCAGGCAGAGGGCTGGCTCCTGCCCCTGGGTCTCAGATCTGGCCCAGAGGTTGGGCTACCCCATCCCTTACGGCACTTTCTGTTAACGAATACAAAGCTTCCTTGTACGGAGCTGCTGATAGCCAGAGTTTTGCTTCTCTAAGGCAAGGTTTAATCAGAAGGGAGCACGGTGAATTGGGGAAAGCTCACGTGCACTGGCGCCCCCGCCCCACCCTCAGCTTTAAAAGGGAATATTTGGGTTAGATCAAGATGTGTAAGAGGTCTCAGCGTGTTTTGCAGGGCCAGACAGAATTTTCAATAACCATTAATTTTCTTGCTCAATATTTTAACCCCAAATCTCATTCCAGAGTATGCTGCTCCAGAGACTAGCACTGAACACTTGAGTAGAAAGAAACTTCAGAACTGAGGTCAAGGCCACCTCATAAAAGGGAAGGAAATCAGGTCCTTAGGTTCACACGACTCGGCGGGAGTGCAAGCGCCTGGTCCGGACAACCTAGACTCATAATTTCTGTACTTTCAGCACCTGTGAGCCTCTCTAACAACAGGCCAGGTGCCGTATTGTTGCAACTTGGCAAGATAATCAAGCCTGAAGGACACGCTAACTCTTGTGAAAGCAGGGAGAACCTGTCAGACCAACAGGGCACACGCCCTGGAACAGGCAGCTCTTTCCCCCTTGTCTGTGTTTCCCAGCAGCAAGACCAAACATGGTTCAAACCTCTTGAACTTTGGCTTGAAAAGGCTGGATAAAAATTTAGCACATTTACATTATTCTGCAGGATGCGAGCGGGCCAGCTACGGTCAGAACAGGGCCATTTCAGAGGCTTACCGTCGCGTTTCCTGTAGATTCCGGCTAACGGCTTCCCCTGGCATTTGACTTCGTGATGTGCAACTGAGTTCTCTTCCTGAAGGGGGGAACGCATTCCAGAGCATTTGTTCGGGCTCATGTAGGTATAGATCTTTGACTGCCCGGTAAATACATTCTCCTAAAACGACAAATGCATATTCTGAAAGAGGCTTGAAGAAGAAGATCCCACAAGATTTAGGCAGCCAAGGGGGCAATCAGAATACAAAAGACAAAAAATAGACAACATCTCTCAAAAACTGGGCTACTCCAGCCCCAGCAGAGCAGTGGAAGGTTCAGAATCCCCCAGGTCCAAGTCCGTCTCTAATTCCATTCGCTAAGGGGGGACATCTGGCCAGCAGAACCAGCCGTCCACAAAAGTCTATGTAAGAAGGAGGCAACCTACCCGTAGCAAGGAGGTCAGAAGGACCAGGGTAAACAAGGCCGGGATGGGAAGGGCTGGCCTAGTGCAGGAGCCGACTGCCCTGGCAGGAGCTGCAGGGACTCTGGCACAGAAGCGGGCCTCAGGGAACCTGATCAACCACTTCTCAGTCCTGAGGTCAGCTGGCAGGACCTACCATTACTGCCTGAACCTTCTGTGTGCCCAAGCCTGGCCCCTCACAAAACATGCAGCCCAGCAGCCTCCAAGGACTGCGGGACTGGGCTGCGGTTGGGGTAGTTCTCTCGGGCTAACTGGGGGGTGCAGAGCTAGAGGAAGAAACGCCTAGAACCGTTGCATTTAGGGCGGTTACTCGACTGCGGTGGGCAGACCGGTGGGGCGGACAGGTCACTGCTGGTGTCTCTGGGTGTGCGGCCTCTCCTCTGAGTAAGCACAGACAGGAGGAGGGCCTTCCCAGAAACCCTACTGAGCCTTTCTGCCTGGTGAGCCATTCAACACCAAGTCAGCGAGACCCTGTGACCTCCCCGAGGGCCCCGGGCAGGCCCCGCACACTCTGGGAAGGCGGCCACCACAGGAGTGGCTGGGTCTCGGGGCCTGGAAATGCCATAAAGACACAAACTTTTACGAGGTCAAACACTGCCAGGGTCATGGCGGAGCGGGTGTGGGCGCCACTCCCAGGCAGGCAGCAGAAAAGGAAGCTGCCCGGCCGGGCGCCCCGCCCGCACCCCCGCCCCAGGGCCGCGGGGGCGCCCACGTGCTCTCGGAGCGGGGTCGGCAGGGGCGCCCGGCCGCACGGCCCTTCGGGGCGCGCCGAGCGAGTGCGGGGAGGGTGCCTGCTTACCCCGTTGGTGCGGGGCCTCCCCGGGCCCCTCCGCTCCACCATCTCCGGGCCCGGGGCCGTCGCTGCCACCGCCGCCGCCGCCGCCGCCGCCTCCACCGCGCGGGGCTTGGACATCTTCCTGCCTGGAGAGGGGGACCCGGGGGAAGCGGGGGAGGGGGCGCTCAGGGCGCGGCGGGGCGGGGAGCGGGGCCGCCCGGGCCGGGCGCCGCGGCGGCGCCTCCCGCCGCAGCCATGTTCCGAGGGCCCGGCGGCGGTGGGCCGCCCGCGCCGCCGGGAGGCCGGGGCCGGCCGGCGGGGCCAGGCCGGGGCCCGAGTCGCCCTCCCGCCGCCCGGCCCGGCCGGGCCCCGCGCGCCGCCCGCCCCCCGCGCGGCCGGGCCCGACACACCCACCTGCAGCCCGGCCAGGCCCATGGCGGCGCGCCCCGCGCCCTCGCCCTCGCCGCCGCCGCGGCCCGGCCACCAGCGCTGCCGCTGCCGCTGCTGCTGCTGCTGCCGCCGCCACCAGCGCCGCCGCGGCGCCCCGGGGAAGGGCCGGCGGCGCCCCACGGCGCCCCCTTCCCCCATGGCCTGCGAGGCAGAGCCCGGCACCCGCGCGCCGCGGCAGCCCCGGCCGGCCCGGGACCGAAGACGCAGGGAGGGAGGCGCTGGCGGCGCGTCCTCCGCGGCCCGCCCGCTCGCCGCTGCCGCCACCCACCGTCCGCTCCCGGCCGGGGAGGGGGCTGGCAGGGGCGGCGCTGCGAGGCTCCTCCGGAGCGAGGGAGGGAGAAGGGGAGGGAACGAAGGAGGGCGGGCCCCGCGGCCGCGAGGAATCCCGACTCGGGCGCGCCCCCTCTCGCGCGTCCTCAGCCACTCGGGGAGGAAGGGGTGTGAAACATGATAATGACAGTCCGGGCTCTCGGCCGGCCAGGCTCCTACTCTCGCTGGCTCCAATGGCTATTTCGGGAGACCCGTCCGTGCCAGGCGCAGTCGGCAGCGGTGAACGCGACAGGCGAGAGCCCTCTTGTGTGCCCGAGCCTGTGCTCACGGAGTGTTTTCCTGGGCGTTTAACCTTCCCGGCAAGCCCCTGGGGGCCAGGTCCTGTGGCTAACCCGTTTATGATGAGGGTACTGAGCTTCCAAGGAGGGGCAGAGGCTTGTCCAAAGCCACAGAACTAGAAAGCGATCAGGTTAGGTGTCAAACCCAGGCGGTCTGCACCTGACCGGTCCGGACCCTGGGGAAATAGAGCCAGGAATTATAACGGTATGTTTGCTGGGTGCTTCTTTTGCATACCTTATGCCATTCAGACCTCACAACAGCCCTTTGAAGGTAGACACCATTATTTTCTCTTCCACAGACAGGGAAAACAACCTCGGAGAAGTGAGGAGCTTGGCCAAGTTCTCAGAACTAGAAATAGATTACCAGGCCAACAGACCAGAGCCTACACTCCTGGCCACTAACTTCCAGGTTACAGGTGAGGAAATAAACATAGAGGAGCAAATGGTGTTGCAGAGGGTTTAGCAAGTCACCCAAGTCTCCTGTCCTCGAGGAAATGTCCTGGGAGGCAGGGGTTCCAGTATACCTTACTGCCCTGAACCACTGTGCTGTAGCCATTAGGGTTTGAGGGCCCATGGCCAAAAGAGTCCCTGTATTTGTTCAAAGTCATAATGCAAACGAGACACCGCGGGGCATCTAGCCTTGGGTTATGGCCTGAGAGGCAAAGATTGGGTATCTCTCCCTGCATCTGCCCCAGAGGTGCTTTGTGACCATAGCCAACTCCCTTACCCAGACTAGCCCTCAGCATCCTCATGGATAAAAACTGAGAACTATGAATTCCACAACGTACCCAGGGCACCTTTGACATCCACAGATAAACAAATGGCTGTCACTTTAAGTAGCTGCCTCCCCTTAGAAGGGATAAGACAGTGGATTAAATGGCAAGACACTGCTCAGGACAACACCTCCCAAATCAGCTCGTGCTTTAGAATCCTTCAGAGCAGGGCTGGGGAGCCCCTGCCATACCCATCCAACCACTGACTCCAGTGGGGTAGGCTAGTCTGCCCACTTGAATACCCAAGAGACCATGCAGAGTTAGGATTCTAAAGTGACACTCTGACACACAGGTTGAGCCATCTGAAACAGTGTCTGTTACCTCTGCAGGGCAGAGAAGGTTTGTAGTTCGTTGCCAAACTATCATGGGAATCATGGTCTGGAGGCAGGAAGCAGAAGCTCAGATCAGCTTGTCCATTTCTCATACTATTTTAACTCCCTCGCCCCCACTACACACACCTACTCAGGGCTATAGCTTTCTCCATCATAGCCCACAAAATGCAGGGGATACATTAAAATACAAGTCTAGCACCCATTTGTCTCAACTCTGCAGCTCTAGTAGCTAGAAAATTTCGTTCAAATCCTTCAGTAAAGTTTCAAAACACTTTGTTTTGTCTGTACGTGAGGTGTTCATATGTGTATAACAAATACATATACCCAGTCACAGAAATAAAAACTCTTAATGTTGCCCAGGGTCTCACAGAAATAGAATCCAACAGCAATGATGCTAATAGCTTGCACTTACTGAATGTTTACTGTGTCAGGCCGTACAATAATGCATTATTTAATTTAACCTTCCCAGCCATTTATGAGAAGGTACTATTCTATTTCACAGATGTAGAAATCGAGGCTTGAGGAAAATAAATCACTTGCCTAAGGGTCACATGACTGAGATACTGATGGATATGAGGCTACTTCAGCATAAAAAAATGTATATTGCTTTCCTCAAACTCAGACACTAAAATACCAATTCATTCATTCAACAAGCATTTATTGACTACCTACTGTGTTCCAGGCCCTGTGCTAAAGACGCAACAATGAACACAGACAGAGATGGAGCACACTGAGGCCAGAGGGGTGGGTAGGCCCCTTACAGGCCAGGGTGAGGACTGTGGATTTGATCCTAAGAACAGAAGGGGAGGTTAGGGGCAGAAGGAGTGGTGAGAGTCACATGATAAATATCTGTGTTCTTGGGGACCACTCTAGCTGCTGAGGCACAATAAATTGGAGATGGTCACAGTGGGAAGAGGGAGACCAAGTATGAGGCCATCTGACAGTGGCAGTAGAAATGGGGAAAAGTAGATGTACGGATCCTGCCCAAAGTAATATCCTTGAGGCTGTAAATATTTACATGATTGTAAAACTTCAAAACCAGAGAGGAGTTACCCAGTATCTGAACATTTTGTTCATGTGACTCCACAGGGCTCTCAAAGTGAACTACAACTTAGGAACAAAGACCTCTTTTCTAGAAGAAAAAGACTGACCCTTCATTGGGGGGGCGGTCATGTGAGTCACTGAGAATCATTAACCAGTGCATTACAAAGGTGATTTGTAACCTGTTATGGTAGAAGCTGGGTACACTCATCTTCACTTTGGCTAAAAAAGGGAGGTAGAGTGGAACAAACAAAGACACAGAATGGCCAGAGTCTGGACAGTGACTTTGGACTTCAGCTTCCACCTCTGAAAAATGGAAGTAATAGTTTGTAAAGATTAACTGACATAATAAAGCACCTGGCCCTCAATGGTAATTATTACTTGCCTATATTGAGTATTCAAGTATTTCAATGGCAAAGTGGTTCACTTTGTTTCCCCCAACACATTAATTAAAACAAGCTATTTTTATTTTAATGCACTACTGTTAAAACAGGTAGTTTAGGGCTTCCCTGGTGGCGCAGTGGTTGAGGGTCCGCCTGCCGATGCAGGGGACATGGGTTTGTGCCCCGGTCCGGGAAGATCCCACATGCCGCGGAGCGGCTAGGGCCGTGAGCCATGGCCGCTGAGCCTGCGCGTCCGGAGCCTGTGCTCCGCAACGGGAGAGGCCACCAACAGTGAGAGGCCCGCGTACTGAAAAAAAAAACACACACACACAAAAAACAGGTAGTTTAAATGATTTTGCTGCTGTGATGGGAAAAATGAATCAGGGAAGCACAGCTTTATTAAGATATGTCAGATAAATTAGATATTATTAAATATACTTTTAGATGCTTAACCCTTTTCTGAAGAAAAATATTTAAGGCATCTTACTTTTCTGTGTGGACTGGGTTACGAAGCTCTTTAACATGAAGTTCACTATGCCTCATTTCTTAATCATAATCTAGGTAAATCTTGTCCCAAAAGACCGTAAAGGGATGCTGGGAGAATAAATGATGCACCTTGGTGCAGGGGCTGAAAACAAAGAAGCCCAATAAATATTTGCTGAACGAATCCTTATTTTATTCATTACGATCGCCACAGGGAGCATACTGCATTAACGCAAATTCCTACTAATACGTAATAGCCTGAGAATTTTGAGAAAAATGTAAAACCTCAACTTATTTCTTTTAAATAATAATTCAAGTGAACCATCACGCTGAAGTTTTTGCATGAAGGAGACACAGCGGCTGGAAATGACCAGCGGTTGGAGATCACTTTGCCGCATAACGTGGGTCTTACTGTCCTGACAGCCAACTAACTGCGAAGAACTTCAGGCAGGGACATCGCCTCCCTCGCGGCTGCACAAACCCACCCAAACCATCTCCCGTGGGCAGGAGTACTGATCAGCTGCGGCGCGAAGGGCCGCCCCGGGAGGTGCCAGGGGACCTGTTTCACCCCAAAGTGGGCCAGCGGGGCCCGTCCCCGCCCCGGCGGCGCAGAGCTGACTCAGGGAATGGGGAGGGAAAGGAAGGCGCCTGCCGCGGGGTCCACTCCGACGCGCTCCCCACCATGTAGGTTACCGATCTGCGCCCTCGCCTCGGGGTCACCTCCTTTCCTAACAAGAGAGAGCCCTTAAGCAGGCGAAGCCTCGCCCTCCCCCCATTTGTATCAATGACAACCATTCCCTGGAGGTGCCCTGCGCTTTAGTTTCCAAACAGCTTTGACATATGGCCCCATTGCGTCGGGAGAGGCAGGCCACCGGGTGCCCACACTTTAAAGAGGGGAAACCGAAGCACGGGAGTGGGAGGGGTTTCTGGGGGCTTCGGAAGCGAGGGTGGGGACGAGGTGGGGAAGGTTCCGCAGCCCCTCCCCCCCGCAACCCAGCTCGTCCCCGCGTTCCGTGCGAGCAGCCGGCGGGAGAGCGCCTCCCTGCCGCAGCTCCCGCCACCTCGGTCCCGCCTCCAGCGCGACCCCCTATCCCAGCTGCCCCGGCGCTGGCCACCCGGGCCAATACCTCTAGCCATGGCCGCGCTCTGTCACCGCCTAGGATCTCCCGGGAAACGCAGCTTTCGAAAAAAGTTACAAGTGTAGCCAACTGCTCCGCCGGACCCCGGCTGCTGCCCTGATTGGCGCCGCCGCCCGCCTTTCCCCAGGTTGCCCGCCGTGATAGGCGAACTCGAGAGGAAAAGCCCGCCCTTCTCCCCTCCTCCCCGGAGGGGGCGGGGCGAGCGGCCGCACTTCATACAAACGCTTTCAGGACAGGTCCCAGCGGAGGACGTGGGAGGGGGTTTAAATTTTACCGTCTTCCCACGTTGATTGGCTGCGCTGGAAGGACATCCGCGCTGCCATTGGGAAGCCCCAAACTCCGCCCTCTCCGGGTGCTGCAGCTCCGCCCCGGGGAGATTTAGTCACGCGGCTGGAGGCCCGGACTAGGATTAGACCCACTCGGGACTTCCGGTTTTTCGGGCGTTTGACCGGAACCCGACCTTTGACCCCTCGACCTCCCCTTTTGACCTGGGAAGCCTAGGTCCCAGCAGTTTAACATCTGCACCACCTTGACCATTCCAGCAGTTTAATCCATTCATTCCTAAATTGAAAGGTTTATCGAGTCCGCTTTTACAGTATTCAAAACCCGCGGGCACAGTTCTTAACCAACTGAGTCAGCCTCGCTGAGCCACAGCGATCCCAGCCCAACATACCCCAACCGTTTTACAGATGGGGAAAGAGAGGACCAGCCGGAACATGTAACTAACTTGCTGCCCAGTGTCACCCAGCAATTTAATTGCAGGTCCTGGATCAGTCTTTTGACTGTTAGTCCACTAGAGGGCTACCTTAACCCCACGGAAACAACCGGGCACCTTTCTCCACCCAGGGGAGCTCGGTGGTAAGGTCCCAGAGAAACATAGGTGTCCTGGATATTCTTTGCTTTGAACACAGGTAAGGTGTCCAGTTACAGCTCTTCCCTGGGGATCCCTCCTGGACATAGGAGGAGAGGTCACTCATCCATTCTCTCTCTTCGGTCCCCAAGAAGATTTTGGAATCCCCACCATTGCCCGAGTACCCTACCATTGCACCAGGAAAGTAGGAGAGCAAAATAAGGTGATATATGTGAAAACACTGGGAAAAGTAGGAAGCAACACTTTTCTCACTCACTGTGTGCCCTTTGGTATATTATTTCAGCTCTCTGTCCCTCGGTTTACCCAGCTGTCAAATGATGGAGTCAGCTGTGATCTCCAAGTTTCCTTCCAGCTTCCATAAATACATAGAGGTTTGTACTTTCTCTAAAATGCATTAATTCAACATTTATTGAGCTGTATACCTGACACTGTCTGGTCCCCCAAGGATACAGTGGCAAATAAGACAGATCCCTACATTTTTTAGGACAGAAACAAACAAGAAATCACTTTTTAAATATTGAATAGTGATTAATGTTATGGGTGAAATGAAAACAGGGAATTTTACAGAGTGTGAGTGGGGAGATCATTGCTTCTATGGATTGGTGAAGTCAGAGAAATCCTCTTTGAGTTGGTGGCTTTAGGTTATACCCTAAATAAGTGAGTCCCAAGGGAGAAGGTACTTGTAGGTAGAGGGAATAGTGAGCGCAAATGCCCCAGAAGTGGGAATAAGCTTGGTTGTCTGGGGAAAGAAAAAGAAACCCAATGTGATCGGAACTGAGTGTATGATGAGAATGGAGGACATCAGGCTGGGAAGGCAGGCAGGGGCTAGATCACATAGGCCCTTGAAGGCTGTGCTGGTCTCTCAGCTCCAAATTCACTCTTCTCCACCCTGCTCTGCAATATTTGGGCTGCAAACTGTAGTGCACCTTTGTCAGCTAGTGTTAGGTTCTGTCAATAGGCGAGGATACAGGGAGACTGGAAGGCAGGGGGAGGGACTCACTCCTGCCCGTTTGCTTGCTATTCCTGTCAGAGTAAGTAATGACATTTTGCTTCTGACAGGCCATTTGGTTCATTCTCCAGGCTCTTTCCAGAAATAGCCTCAGCGTGCTACCTCAGAAGTACCAGCAGCAGCCCCTCTTCAGAGTTCTGAGCCCCAGCTTTGCAGGGCCCCTCCCGTAAGCTCTTGAAGGGCCAGTGCCAACGCCATGGTGCCCCTTTCTCAGCGGCATAAGAACCAGCCCTCCAGGAATCCTCTTCTGATTCTTATTCTCTGTTAACGCCAACGGATCTCTTTGTTCTTCAGACCTAGAAATGGGAGCTGCTTCCTGCAGTTATTATTAAATGACTTCAGTGTTCCCTCTCTGCTTGTTCGATCCTCCACCACCTGTTTAATGAACTTCCTATTTTAAATTCTGTTTTCCTGACCGGACCCTAATGGACACAAAAGCCATTAGTAAGGACTGAGACTTTTATCCCAAATCTGATAAGAAGCCATTACATGGTTTTAAGCCAAGGGTAGATGGATAGATTGGTCAATCTGAACAGCAATTTTGCAAACAGTTATGCAAACAGAAGGATTGCAAATAGCTACAGTTACAGTAATCTGCATTGAGACTCGGGATATTGGGAAAATGTGACATGCTTCAGGACTGACTGCCTGCTTACTGATCTCCATTTTCCTAAGATGCCGTGGGTGAAATCACACCAGTGCTGAGATGACTTTCCTTACTCTAGGGTTATCTTTGAATCAATATTGGCTCCAGGCTTTTGCTATTGTTTAATACTTTTTTATTAGCATCAGTTCTTTTTTTTTTTTTTGCGGTACGCGGGCCTCTCACTGCGGTGGCCTCTCCTATTGCGGAGCAGAGACTCCGGACGTGCAGGCTCAGCGGCCACAGCTCACAGGCCCAGCCGCTCCGCGGTACGCGGGATCCTCCCGGACCGGGGCACGAACCCGCGTCTCCTGCATCGGCAGGCGGACTCTCAACCATTGCGCCACCAGGGAAGCCCAGCATCAATTCTTTTTTTTTAATGGAAGAGGTTTTTAAAATTTATTATTTACTTATTTATTTTATTTTAATTTTGGCTGCGTCTGGTCTTAGTTGCGGCACTCCGGATCTTCATTGCAGCACACAGGCTTCTCTCTAGTTGTGGCGCTTGGGCTCTGTAGTTTGCAGCACACGGGCTCTCTCACTGAGGCGCGCAAGCTCAGAAGTTGCGGAGCGCGGGCTTAGTTGCCCCACGCCATGGGGGATCTTAGTTGCCTGATCAGGGATTGAACCTGTGCCCCCTGCATTGTAAGGTGGATTCTTTACCACTGGACCACCAGGGAAGTCCCAGCATCAGTTCTTAAAAGGTTCTACCGAATGGGACATGTATTCCACAGCTGGTGACCACTGTGATCTACTAATTTCTTCCATTCATCTGTGAGTATAAATAATATACATACCTTTTCCTATTATATGTATGTGTGTATATATATATATATATATATATATATAAATATGTATGTATGTATGGATAGATAGATATACACAGGTACATAAATATATAAACTTCCCCATATGTATATATACACGTATATGTTAATATGTGCAACATGCATATATACAATATATGTAAAATACTTGGAATGCAAGCAAGTGAGAGTAAAACAATACTCATTCTACCTCATAGGTTTATTGTTAGAATTAAATGAGAGAGGGGAATTCCCTGGCAGTCTAGTGGTTAGGACTTCGCCTTCCAGTGTGTGTGGGGATGCGGGTTTGATTCCTGGTTGGGGAGCTAGGATCCCACATGCCTCGGAGCCAAAAAAACAAAACATAAAACAGAAACAATATTGTAACATATTCAATAAAGACTTAAAAAATGGTTTACATTTAAAAAAAATCTTAAAAACAAAACAAAACAAAACGTTTAGGGACTTCCCTGGCCGCCAAGTGGTTAAGTTCGCGCTTCCACTGCAGGGGAACATGGGTTCAATCCCTGGCCAGGGAACTAAAGATCCTGCTTGCCACATTGCGTGGCCAAGAATATATAAATAAGATAAAATAGAGAAGTTAAAAAAACACTTTAAAAATTAGTTTAAATATATACATAAACCTTTCAAAATTGCATTTTAATTAGTATCTGTATTGGTCAAGATTTTTCCCTTTTAATTTAAAAAAAATTATTTATTTCATTTATTTATTTTTTATTTTTTTTTAATAAATAAATTTCTTTATTTATTTGGCTTTGTTGGGTCTTCGTTGCTGTGCGCGGGCTTTCTCTAGTTGCGGCGAGCGAGGGCTACTCTTCATTGCGGTGCGCGGGCTTCTCCTTGTGGTGGCTTCTCTTGTTGCAGAGCACGGACTCCAGGCACGCAGGCTCAGTAGTTGTGGCGCACGGGCTTAGTTGCTCCGTGGCATGTGGGATCTTCCCAGACCAGGGCTCTAACCCGTGTCCCCTGCAATGACAGGCAGATTCTTAACCACTGCGCCACCAGGGACGCCCGGTCAAGATTGTTTTGGATTGCAAATGAGAGAAACAAAGCTCAACCTAGTTTAAGAAAATAAGGGAGGAGCTCCCTGGCAGTCCAGTTGTTAAGACTCCACACTTCCACTGTAGGGGACACGGGTTCGATCCCTGGTCGGGAAACTGAGATCCCAGTGCAGCCAAAAAAAAAAAAAAAGGGAGTTTATTGTCTCTCATAACAGAAAAGTTCAGGGTATGAGTAGCTTCAGGCATTGCAGGATGATCCAGGGACTCAAAGGATGTCATCAGAAGGTCATCAGGGTTTAGTCTCTCCCTCTTTCTCCCCATCCTGCTCTTTGCACCACTGATTTCTAGGTTGTCTTCACAGACTGGTCTCCAGCTCCACATCATGGCCTCTGCCCCTACTTCTCAATGTTATTTTGGCAAGGGAGTCTTTTTCCTATTATTTTCAGTACAAAGTTCTAGAATTGAAACTCACTGGCTGGCACTAAACCAATCAAAGCGGCCTTGACAGTGGATCCAGTATTCCAATTGGCCAGACCCAGATTACATGCTCTACCCTGGAGTGATGTATGTGGGAGAATGTTAGTCCTTTCCATACCACATGGACTTTGAGAGGGCATGATAAATTTAAGGTGCGGTTATCTGAAAAAAGGGAGGTGGATTCTAGGGACTTCCCTGGCAGTCCAGTGGTTAAACCTGGGGCAAGAAATACACAAGATGGGACTTCTCTGGTGGTCCAGTGGTTAAGCCTGTGGCAAGAAATACACAAGATGGGACTTCCCTGGTGGTCCAGTGGTTAAGAATCTGCCTTCCAATGCAGGGGGTGCGGGTTCGATCCCTGGTTGGGGATCCCACTTGTTGTGTGGTGCAGCCAAAAAAAAAAAAAAAGAGAGAGAGAGAGATGGATTCTGGGCAGTCAAAACAACTGCTGTTACAGAGCACAGAGGATTTTTAGGGCAGTGAAAATACTCTGAATGATACTGTAATGACAGAACATGTAATTACACATGTGTCCAAACTCATACAATGTACACCACCAAGAAGAAGTAAACCATGGACTCTGGGTGATAATGATGTGTCCATGTAGGTTCATCAATTGTAACAAATGTATCATCTGGCGGGGGCTGTGTATAGTGGGGGAGGCTATGCAAATGTGGGGTCAGGGGGTAGATGGGAAATCTCTGTTCCTTCTCCTCAGTTTGGCTGGGAATCTAAAACTTCTCTAAAAAATAAAGTCTTCAACAATAACAATACCGCTACCTGCGATTATGTCTACCACCTTCTAAAATCCAGTACACGCTTCAGCCCACATTCTGGTGCTCTCTGCTGCATTAGATACTGCTTGATCACTCATTCCTTAAAACTCTACTGCCTTGGTTCTGCTTTGACCTCTCTGATTGATCTTTCTAAGTCTCATTGCATATTCACTTTTTAGATACAGGACCTCAGGTTTCTGCCCTTGGCCCCCTGCTCTTCTCTCTGCATTCTCTGAGTACAGTTTTCTCCTCTCTCATGTTTTAATCCCCATCTGGATCCTCAAGCTGTAGACTCAACTGCTTGCTAGACATCTCCACTTGGATTCCCACAGGCCTCTCAAAATTCCTTATAATAGACTTACTTTGATAGCCTCCAGTGAACAGCATCTGCCACTATTCATACACTTGTGTGACTTTCCTTGAGTCCTATTTTACCTTGTTAACCAACAGAATATGGTGGAAACATCACTGTGTCACTTGAAAGCCTAAAATTTAAGAAAGGCTAGAAGCTTCTGCTTTCGTGTTCTTGGGAGTCCTGAGCCACAGTACAAGAACCATAGAGAGGCTGCTGGAGAGACCACTTTGAGAGAGAGAGAGATACAGCTGTCCCAGCATCCCAGCTGAGCCCAGCCCACAGCTGATCCACCAGCTGATTACAATCACACAAGTGACTGTTAGCAAAAACCAGAAGAACTGTCCAGCTGAGCCCAACTTGCAGAATCATGAGAATAACATTGCAGTTGTTAAGTCATTACATTTGGGGGTCATTTTTCCCCTAACAATAGGTAAGCAAAGCATTCCTCATACCTAAAGCCAAACTCATTGTCTTCCTCTTTAGACCTGTTTGTCTTCCTGAGGTCAGCGTTTCAGCAAATGGCACTTGGCCTTCTATTGCTCAACAATTTTGCTCCAGTTCAGGTTCTGTTCTTCTCTCCTCTCAACCTGTCTGGTCTTTGTACCTGCAGCCCAGTTTTTAGATCCAACTGCTGCACTGCTTCCAGAGTGATTCTTCTAGAATGCATACCTAACCATGGCAGTTTTCTGCATAACAGGCTTCTGAGTTCTTTGTAGCTTACAGAATAAAGTCCAAACTCAGTTATAAAAGGCTCTTTGAGAATGATCTTTATCTACTTTTTGCAATCCTCCTAGTAACTCCTTTTTACTTGCTATATCAAGGTACAGAAGGCAGACACTACACCAGTTATTTAATGATGAAAATTTAACATAAGAAATTGTTGGGCATTCCCTGGCCGTCCAGTGGTAAGTACTCCGTGCTTTCACTGCCGAGGGCCCGGTTTCAATCCTGGTCGGGGAACTAGGATCCCACAAGCCGCGCAGTGTGGCAAAAAAAAAAAAAAATTGTTAACTAGGTATAAACTGGTGAACTAGGTAACTGAAAGGGTAGAGAGAGAACTTGAAGGCATCACAGAGGTTGCAACTGTGGAAAGCAATTCTCACCACTCAGGCTAAGGGGACAAAGGGAAGGGGTTGGTGTAATTTAAACTTATAAATGGGACTTCCCTGGTGGTCCAGTGGTTAAGACTCCATGCTCCCAGTGCAGGTGGCAGGGTTTGATCCCTGGTCAGGGAACTAGATCCCGCATGCTGCAACTAAGACCCGAGGCAGCTAAGTAAATATTTCGAAAAAAAATAAACTTAGAAATGTAGAAGAGGGGCCCCGTGTTGCTGAAACCGAATCTCCAAGGAGGGGGTTCTGCTCAACTGGTGTTAGTGTCTCTGAGCTTGGAGGGTGACCCTGTGGATGCTGTCACTGGTCCTCGTGTCTGAGAGGAGAGTTTGGTGTGATGAGGCCAGCTTTGTAAGTGTGGGAAAAACTGCAAACTGGATATAGCTGCTGCGGTATCACTTTGGAGGGAAATGCACGTGCCAGGGTGAAGAGGTGTTGCTGGGATGACATTCACAGGAAACTTTTTCCTGCTCCAGCCTAGCAGCACTGAAACAGCTGGCAAAGCAGAAATGTAGCTCTGCAGTGCATCACAAAGCAGAGCACAGACGCTTGGGTTTGGAGCTGAGAAACATTATGTTAACAACTGGTGCACTTGCTTTGTGTTTTGTTTTGTTTTGTTTTGTTTTCTGGCTCCATTGTGCAGGATCTCAGTTCCCTGACCGTGGATCCAACTCATGCCCCCTGCAGTGGAACTGTGGAGTCTTAACCACTGGGCCACCAGGGAAGTCCCTGGTGCACTTGCTTCGTTACTGTCCCTTCTCTTTGCTTCGCTCCTGTTTCAGGACATTTGCATGTGCTGTTTCCTCTTTCTCAAGTGCAGTTCTCTCTTCACTTTGCCTAGTTAACACCTACTTTTCCAATCTTATCTGGGTTATAGCTCCCTCAAAGAAGCCTCCTTTGACTTCCCTGATGAGGTCAAATTACTCTATAATAGGCTCTGTTAGCTTTTATGTAGCCTTGTCACAGCTACAAGTTTACATTTTGTGTAATTTTGGGATTAATGCCCACTAGATTGTAAGGGCATTTATCTCAAGGGCAGGCACCATCCCTCACATCCCCCTTGATTTGTTTTTCTTAAACTTGTGTCCCTAACACAATACCTCTAACATGGTATCTGGCTCAAATATTTGTTGAATGAAATGAGAAGTGTAGTGTAAATATAAATAGCCCCCCCCGAGTTGGGGGGAGTCAATACCATGCTTGAATAGGGATTTTTCTGAATTATCTGCTTCCAGTAGTATCTCTGTTCTGGACGCAGCTCGTAAGTCTTCCTCCTGCCTCTGACCCTCAGTCTCTCAGTTCCCATCCCCTGATAACAGCTGCTACTTGGGTTGTCATTCTGAGATGCTCCACGCGAACGTGCAAGCAAAATATATATTCTCACAGACAGAAGTGCTTCATTCTATTTTTAAAAATTTTATTTACTTATTTTGGCTGGGTTGGGTCTTCGTTGCTGTGTGCACCCTTTCTCTAGTTGTGGCGACCGGGGGCTACTCTTTGTTGTGGTGTGCGGGCTTCTCCTTGTGGTGGCTTCTCTTGTTGTGGAGCACAGGCTATAGGCACGCGGGCTTCAGTAGTTGTGGCACGCGGGCTTCAGTAGTTGTGTCATGCGGGCTCTAGAGTGCAAGCTCAGTAGTTGTGGCACACGGGCTTAGTTGCTCCACGGCATGTGGGATCTTCCTGGACCAGGGATCAAACCCATGTCCCCTGAATTGGCAGGATTCTTACCCACTGCGCCACTGGGGAGGTCCCAGAAGTGCTTCATTCTTTTGAACAACTGTTTCACTGTAGGAAAGTACCATAGTTTAGTTAATTAGTCTTTTCTTCAAAGACATTAAAGTTGTTTCCCATCTTTTCCTTCTACAAATGCTGCTGCAATGAATGACCTTGTGCATAACATTCGTGTGCATATGTGCAGTTATATTATAAATATCCCCTGAAACACCTTTCACTTTGGTTCAAGGTAAAGAGATTATGCAGAGATGGCAGCAAGGATCTGGCTTAGATGCTCAGAAAGTACCTCAAAAGGTGGGAGTTCCTAGGTTAGACCTCTGTCTTCAGAATCTAGGACTCATCTAGTCCCGGTGTACAACTAGAGTTTGGGGGCCACTTGGAAACTGAATTGCTCCAACCAAGCTCCAAAGACACTGATGCATTAACTATCAATACAATGTCTTAGTTTTTTTTTGCTGTATTCTTTCTCTTTTTATAATGTGACAATTGCTTGTTTGCTGTCATCTACACTAGACCATAAACTAGGCTAGGGGAAAGTAGTGAAAAAGACAGATGAAGGCCTTGGTCTCCCATGGTTCTTTTTTTTGGCCACGCCAAGCAGCATGCGGGGTCTTAGTTCCACAACCAGGAATTGAACCTGTGCCCCTGCAGTGGAAGCGCAGAGTCTTAACCACTGGATCTCCAGGGAAGTCCCCAAGGCCTTGTTCTTATGGAACTATTTTTATTTTTTTTACCTTTATAGGTTTGTGTGTGTATGAATTAAACGAAATAATGGAGGTACAGTGATTAGCAAATTTGCAATTTAAAATGTTTGTTTACATGTATACATATATAATACATATTCATGTATATAAACAGAATATTGGAAGAGTCATAATTATTCTTGCCACGACTACATTTTTTTTCCTCTCCCCCAGCCCCACACTGTCTCTTGAAGAGCTCACACCTTAACCTCCAAGTTAACCAAACCAGTAGGTTTGCTTTGAGCTCAAGGCGAGTGCGAAGCGCGGCCGGTAGGGGGCAAGAATCACCAAGGCGTGCCCATTACCTAAGCAAGGGATTCAAACAGCATTCTCAGAATGACTTTACAAAAGGGTTACCAAGAAGTTAATTTGTTTATTCTGTGTCAGGTCACTTAGTAGTAGTAGCAATAATAATGATCATAATGGAGAATATGAAAATAAGGAAGTGAGAGGTAGTAGCGACAGATCTGCAGCAATCATTAATTGAGAGCAATAGTTTGTTCAGGTTACCGGGTGTGTGTGAATAAAAAAGAAGTGGGGCTGATTACGCTCACTCCTTAGGATCTGAATATGGCAGTGGACCAGCCGAGGGGCTCCGAGTTACTTGCGGTTTCACATTGAATAAAGTGCTTTGAGCAAGCCTAACAAGCAATGAGTAGGCGAATATTTTTTTCTAGAATTAACTAAGGTAACGAGCTTTTCAAAGTGACGGAGACGCCACTAGGTAACTTCCTGGTCCAGAGCCACACACCAAAAAGGTTTTGAAAACAGCTTCGGGCCCCTCCTAGCCTGACTTTGAAAGCAGGTGTGGGACGCATGCGCCCGGCCCACCGGTTGACCTCCTGGTGGCAACCCAGATCACGGACCTTCTTCCCGACAGCCCGCGAGGAAGAAAGGGAGGGGGGGAAAGGAACTCTCGCGAGGTCTTTCGAGCGCCGGCGGAAGCAGTAGACACGTGACTCTCCTAGGCGGCCTTCGTCTTCCCCCCTCCCCCTTCCTCGGAAACCCGGCCCCCTCACCCCTCGCCCACCCCGGAGCCGCGGTAATGGACTGTTTGGGTTCCGGAATTCCCTTGGATCCAACCACTGATACCGGGTCGGCAGGAGCGACGGAGTCCGTGCTTAGCGGCGAAGGCAGGGGCGGTCAAGATGGGGGGGGGAGTCATCCTCCTTCACCTAGGAGGGAGGCGGGGCGGAGAGGGGCGCTGGGGAGTGGGGTGGGGGGAGGGAGGAAGTCACGTGGGGCGTTCGCGCGGCGCCTCATCCGTTGCCCCACCCCCTCCCGGCGGGGCGGGGCGGGGGGGCTGAGGGGGAGGGGCGTCAAGATGGCGGCGGGGAGGTAGGCAGAGCCGGACGCCGCTGCTGCTGCCGCCGCCACCGCCGCCGCCTCCGCTCCAGTCGCCTCTGGTTCTTCAAGCTCTCGCCACCCGGAGAAGCTGTTCCGGCGTCCGATCCCGCGGGGAAAGTAAGTCCTCTCCTTAGCCCTTTTCTACCTCTACACTCCCCCTCCCGGACAGCCTCCCACTCCCACCCTCCTCAGGGGGCCGTGCGGGGCCGGGCTGGGGGGGGGCCGCCACCTCACCCCGGCTTGGGGCCTCCCTCGCCCCTCGCAGCCCCCTCAGCTGCGCGCCCTGGGGGCCCTCGGGGGCACGGTCCCGGCGGTGGCCCCGCCGCGCTCGCTTCCTCCGCCCGTCAGCGCCGGGCCCTGCGGTCGCCGCGCGGGGGGCTCTCGGGCCCCGGGGGCCCCGCTGTCCCGGGCCGGAGGCACCCCGTTTGGGCGAGGAGGCAGCGTCTGCGGACGCCGGTTCCGGCTCCGACTGGGCCGTACCCCCCCTTCCTTCCGTGGCTCGACCCGGGGGCTGCGAGGTCCCGGCCTCTCAGGAAAGTGAGCTCCGTAATCCTTCAGAAGTCCTCCTGCCGGACGATTGTTCGGGTTCAGGGCGAGTGCGGGAGGCGACAGGGTCGCCCCAGATCTGAACCCCCGCACCTGCTGTTTGCTGATTACCTCGCTGTCGGGGCGATGGGGACGGTGCGTGGGGCACGTGGGGCCACCTTCACGCCTCACCCGGTGATTAGGTTAATTTTGCCTCGAGCTCGCTCGCTCGCCTCCTGGACCCTAAGTAAGCATCTATGTGGAGGGGAAAGGTGGTTGGGAATTGGCTTACTTTGAGAGTGTTTGGCGTAACGAGCATCTAAAGTTCCCCAAACCAGTGTATGCTGGTGGTTTCCCAGAAGTGATTTGGGGTCGGTTTAACCGCTGAGGAGGTTTGGATGTGCCTGAACCCTTGTGATTGTTTCTTTCCTGACCCTGGCATCCAGCTCCTCCCCTTTCCACCCCGGCTTTGTGTTTCTGTTTGGTTAATGTTTGCGGACCACTAACTTGATTCTCGCACAGAGAAGCTCTTTTTATGTGCGTGCTCCGTTTACTGTGGGAGGCTTTTGTTTTGGGGAGTCGCTGGTTGAGAAACGTGGGAAACGAACGGGCGAGAAAACGAGAGTCAAATAAAGCAACGTTTTTAGCCATTGAATTGCCCAGCCAGTTGTAACCGCACCCGGAAGTTTGTACTAAACACGTGTTGATGAGAAGAAGGTTAAAAACTGGGTCCCCTTTGACCTTTAAAAGTTGATTATTAGCAGTTTGTGTTGAGTTAAATGTGTCATATTCTCTAGGCAGCCAGAATTAGAGACGGAATAGGGTTTCTAAAGTGTCGGCAGGAGTGTCCAGAAAGCTGTCAAACCCCTAGTTGCTCTAGCGTGGTTCCTCAGAACAGTTGCAAACAGTTAAACAAGGTAACAGTGCGGAGGGATTCCATTTTTTCCCAGTTATTTACCGCAATCAGAACTGCTTTTCATAAGCAGTGGGGAAAGCCTTCATCACTGCACAAAAGATAGTTTGTACAGAATTTCTAGGATAAAATGTAGAATTTGCTGCTGCTGCCTTGAGTGGGACATTAGTTTTGCAAGCAAGGGAACATTTTATTTTCATGTTTAAAGAAGTTGTTTCCAAAGTTTACCTTACCAGAGAAGACATCTTTACTCTTTTCCTGTGGATTCTGCTTTTTATCTCCCAATATAACTTTATTCCCAGATCTAATTTTGTTCCATACAATCCTCCAGAATTTTAAATAAATTTTATTTTAGTTGCTGGGTAAATGTTAAAAAGGGAGGCTTAGTGAGTGGCTTACAGATCGTAAATTCATCATCCATTCATCCATCCATTCATTCATCCATCCATTGAATGCTCTTATGTGTCAGTTTTACATGTTTTAAGGGTTTTGCTGAGATTACTATTTAAAAACGTGCAGTATGGAGATTCTTTTCATGCTTTTTTAAAGTCTTTTTTCGCCTCAAAGACTTTAGGTACAGATAACATATTGGCATTTCTTAGTCTCTGAATTGAGCTTTGATTTGAGACTTGCCGCCTTGCCTGTGAAGGAAGACAGCACACAGGTCTGAGGTCTGCTCTTAGCAAGATACCTGACTTTTCGTGAGGCTCTGTGGGTTTGTGCTTTGCCTGCCAAAAATTGGTGTAAAGATACTTTCCGAGAGGAATTGTTTTCCATTAAATAGACAATTAATAACCAAGATGATGTAATCCTTAAGTTTTTGCAGTTGTCTTTTTTCATGCTAATTGACAGATCCACTTTGATGTGGTTGAGCTTTACTAAGTAATAAGGACAACCTTGTGATACCACTGAAATTTTCTGTAGATGGAAAGGATAGGCTCTTGAAGAGCAGGAACTCTCTTTTATGAAAAAAAATATGGTATAAAACCCGTCAAATTAACTTGCTTATTTACCTCTTGGGAGACAGTATATAGCACAGAGCAGTGATTTTCAAACCTTTTTTACTGCATTCCACAGTAAGAAATGTGTTTTACGTTGTGACCTAGTACATAATGCACGCATAGAACTCAGTTTTGTGAAATGTTTACCCTCTCTGTGTGTGCTGCATTAATTCTGTCTGTATTTAAAATATTTGAATATTCTATATTTGAAATATTTAAAAATACTGGTCACGACATACTTAAATTATTTGACAGCATTGTTGTGACCAGCAGTTTGAAAAATACTGGTATGGAGTTAATAGCACAGAATCTTGGGGTGGGCGGGCAGGATGCAGGGCGCAGGTATCAGCCCTCCTAGGTTTGTAATTCTGCTACAAGCTTGCTTTGTTGTTACCTTGTTACAGTTCATCTCTCTAAGCCTGTTTCTCATCTCTGACAAGGGAATAACGGATAGTTTTTACTCATGGATTATTTTGAGAGTTAAAGAATTCCAACCATATAGTGAATGTCGAGAAGACTAGCCATCTGATTTTGATGTTGTGACGGAGAAAGTAGTCCCCCCCACCCAAATCTTTCTTGGGTTTCTTTTTCAAAGCATTTTTGAAACTTGTATATAATCTGTACATTCCTTTGTGATTCCATTCTTCCTATAGGTTTTGCAATGAGAGTGAGGGGAGGGGCACTTTACTGAGCAATCGCTGCTTGGGGAAGTAGGTGTTAAAAAATACAGATTATATCCTTTTAGGTAAAGAAAATCCTTTTTAGCAAACTTCTTCACACCTACCTTCCCTTCCTCCTGATACTCTTAAGGAACCAGCACTCAGTAGACACTTAATGAATACTTGTTGATGGACTTAACCAGCTAAATTCTAAGTGGATCATCCTTCAAATTCTTAAGCTAAGTGCCAGTCATTGACATCCAGGCTACATAAAAACAGAGTTGGGTCAAAAATTAGACATGTTTAGCACTATTAAGTAAAGAGAAAAATCCTTTTCAGGCAAAGATATTTCTTTCTTTTTTTAATAAATTTAAATTTATTTTATTTTTGGCTGCGTTGGGTCTTTGTTGCTGCGTGAGGGCTTTCTCTAGTTGTGGCGAGTGGAGGTTACTCTTGGTTTTGGTGCACGGGGTTCTCATTGCTGTGGCTTCTCTTGTTTCGGAGCTCTAGGGTGCGTGGGCTTCAGTAGTTGTGGCACGCAGGCTCAGTAGTTGTGGTGCACAGGCTTAGTTGCTCCACAGCATGTGGGGTCTTCCCGGACCAGGGCTCGAACCCGTGTCCCCTGCATTGGCAGGGGGATTCTTAACCGCTGCACCACCAGGGATATCCGGCAAAGATATTTCTAAAATGATATTATATGTGCACATTTAAATATGTCTACCAGTTTCCTCTAGATATGCTAATTGATTAGATATATTGGATGTATGACACTTGAGTAAAAAGGGTGCTAATATTTTATAGAACTAATGTGGAAGTTAATTAGTGAATAAATTGCCAACAGGTAAAGTTTGTATTCTAGATATAAAGTGTTATATCAGCAATTTGAAGGAAAACATTTTTTGAACATTATAGTAATGTTTATCAATATAATGGTTAATAGTAGCTAATATTTATTCCACGTAGTGTAATATTTACTCAACACAGCAATCCTGTAAAGTAGGTTCTATTTTTATTCCCATTTGAAGATGAGGAAACTGAGTCACAAGTTATTACTTAACTGTGTTACACTACTTAGCAGATGGTGTAGTCAGTATTTGAAACCAGGTTTTCCCCTTGACTTCATAGTCTCCTCAGCCTCTGTAGTGTACTGCTGTTGCTGCTGCAGGTACATCTCTTGTATCTGCCCAGAGCTATAAAGATCTGCTTCGGTCTCAACAAGAGGAACCTTGTCCTTGTTGATAGGTTTCAGTGTTGGTGTTCTCAGTGGGAACTGTATCCTTTCATTCTTCTGATTGGCTGTTGTTTCTCAGGATTCTCTTCCTGCCAAGGATGTCTCTTAGTTTCTGTCTACTACTGTGTCATTAGTCCTTATTTATCATAGACGCTTTCATAGGTGTACTATTTTGAATATGTGATATTTTCAAATGTATTTATGATAAAAATGGAACCTTTTTGTTGTCCATTGTTTGAGATAGAATCACTCTGTGGTTAGTAGTTAGCAGTTCTTTTGCATCTAACAGTGTTTGTGTTTACATTATACTTAGTGGGTTCAAAGTGAAAATGTTTTTTTCCCTCTCAGGAATAAATCTTACTTGTTTGTAAAATGTGGGGAAGGTTGCATAATATAACCTTTTAGGGGCTCTGTCAGCTTGAGCACTGAAATTCTGTGAGTCTGTAATATTGATAGTTTCAGAATAGGAATATGATTAAATATTAAGGATTTTGCTTAATGAAGTTAGAGAATGGCATAGATGTGTCCTCTCTATCCCCTCCCCACTTCTCATGCAAAAAAAGTGCAAGTAGGGAATTTGTGCCCAATTGGCTTGAGAGAAAGGATCCCTTGATTTTGTTTGTGTATAAGATGTATATAAAATTAAAATCTCTTTCATTAATAGCTCATAAAAGACAATGTCTCTTACAGGCATTGTCAGTGCTAGGCCACTGCTCAGATCAGAGCGTCTCAAATTGTGATTCCTATGCATTTTGAGTAGGTCACTGATAATGTTACTTGTAACTGTTGCCATCATTTCTTATGGACTCCAACAAGTTTACTCCCCAAATAACTCTCTTCCATGATATTTTTGTACTTATAATGCTAATTGTTCAGAAAATATATTTCAGAAAGCTCTCGTGAATTCAGTAACACATGGATTAATGGATCCCTTGGCCTCTAAGCTTTCTGTGGTCTGTAGTTTAGGAATCATTGGTTTAAAAGAATGTGCTTTTGTTTCAAAGGTAAATAATTATTTCCAATATTTACTTTTAAAAAGATGACATTTTGATAGTCTCAGGAATTATTAATCTAGGTCAAAATAAGCCATAGCAAGTGGGCTAAGACCCTGTATTCCCATAGGTCATTGGTCCTAATGCAGTATTTTATAGATAGAATTTTTTTTTTTTTTTTTGTGGTACGTGGGCCTCTCACTGTTGTGGCCTCTCCTGTTGCGGAGCACAGGTTCTGGACGCACAGGCTCAGCGGCCGTGGCTCACGGGCCCAGCTGCTCCGCGGCATGTGGGATCTTCCTGGACCTGGGCAGGAACCCGTGTCCCCTGCATCGGCAGGCGGACTCTCAACCACTGCGCCACCAGGGAAGCCCTGAATATATTTTTAAAGCATTGGTTTGCTCTCTTGGTACATATTTGTACTATGTACTAGGATAGTAGTTTGTAAAGTGTGGTCAACTATGTATTAGAAAAATGGATCAACTTTTTTTAAAATAAATTTATTTATTTTATTTATTTCTTTTTGGCCGTGTTGGGTCTTCGTTGCTGTGTGCAGGCTTTCTCTAGTTGTGGCGATCGGGGGCTACTTTTCGTTGTGGTGCATGGGCTTCTCATTGCAGTGGCTTCTCTTGTTGCGGAGCGTGGGCTTTAGGCATGCGGGCTTCAGTAGTTGTGGAACGTGGGCTCAGTAGTTTTGGCTCGCGGACTCTAGAGCGCAGACTCAGTAGTTGTAGCGCACGGGCTTAGCTGCTCTGCGGCATGTGGGATATTCCTGGACCAGGGCTCGAACCCGTGTCCCCTGCATTGGCAGGTGGATTCTTAACCACTGTGCCACCAGGGAAGCCCCCAAATGGATCAATTTTATATTAAACCCATATTTTGACATTTCTCCTTGTCTCCTCTGTCATCCGGTTCTTTCATATTTCCATCTTGTTGTTTAATACTAATTCTCCCCTTTCCAGTTTTAATCTCAGACAGGCTTTTATTCCGAAGTTAAGTATTGAAACTTCACAGGTAACCAATATTGACTTCTTGATCTACTCATTGGAAAGAGAATGCATGGGCTTTGGGAATTTGAACAGTCTAGATTTGGGTGTGACCTTGGGCAGGTAATTTAAGCTTTTTGAGCCTCAGTTTCATTTCTAGAATTATAATACTTATCTTGCTCAGGGTTGTCATGGGCTAGTGATGGACATGAAGAGCCTGACACTGTGCCAGGCTTGTAAAAGATAATTAGTCACTGTCAGTTCCCTTCCCTTCCTCCTATCTGCTCAAAATACTTTCTTCCTTAGACTTCTTTTCTTTTCTCTAAAAATTTTGGGGAAATCTCCTTTGGGCTATCCTTCCTCTCATCCTTTAAACAGTAGGTCTGCCCTTCGTTTCATTTCTGGATATCTGGATGTCTGGATGACTGAAGCAGCAGTTCCTGTTAAACAAGAACCAGAGACGCTACCTACTCCAGCACCATCTTTGTAAATCACATCTTTGTAAATGATGTACAAGCGACGTAGACCTACCTAGTAGAGAATTTCTCTATGAAATGTCCTGCTTTGATCTAAAACAGTGGTTCTTGTATGTTGGGAAGTCGTGGTCATGGTATTCTTGGCTAACAACTTTTTTTTTGTAGGACATAATGAAACATTTAATTTCATTGCACAGTCTGAGAATAAATGGACTAGCTGAAAATTAGTATATTTATGTAATGTGAAGTTAGTTCTTTGATAAAAACAAGTAGTCACATTTCTCATAATTATGTTTGTGTATATAAATTGGTTATTTCAGATGAATTAATGAGAAAAGTTAAAATTAAGAAAGCTCTGTTAAACTTTTTTTTCCCTACAAAATGGATAAAAATCCATCTTAGTGGTAGAATACTTTGATTTGGCTCCTATGAGTACAGTTGGAAAACCCCAGCTGAAAGTGTATTTGTCTGCTCGAATTAGGCATTTTCCCCCTAAACTCCATATATCTCATCTTTTAGGTCTCCTGGGCTCAACCTTTTTCATTTTCTCTTGGCTTAACTCTAATTATCCATCAACTCATGCTTTTTTGTGTGTGTTTCATGTTCTCCCTTCCATTTTGAGCTTTTATTTAAACTTAGTCTTATGGATTCTCCTTCTTAAATATCTTGGAATCCATTCCCCCTTCTTTCTCTTTACATCTTACTGTTATAGCACATCATCTTTTCCCTGATCTGCTGTAGCAGTTTCCTAAGATGTCTCCCTGCCTTGGTCTTACTCTACCCATTCTCAGTTTGCTTCCATACTGCTGTGGAGTAATTTTTCTAAGTCACAAATCTGACTATGTCTTGCAGTCTCCATCTGAAAACCCTTTAGGGACCCCTGATTCTCACAGGATTAAATGAGCTCTTAAGCATGGTGTTCAGAGGTGTGGGCAAAAACTTCCTCGTCTCTTGCCATCACCTTTGTGAACCTCGTATTTCTGTTCTGAGCTTCCATACCCATGTTGAACTACTCTAGCCATCTTTCTTAGAGTGCCAGCATCATTCGTGCCCCCATACATTTGAATGCACTATCCAGAAGATCCTTGTCTACCTGGCAATTTCTTACCTGAGACTTGGCTCCATTGTCATCTTTGTAATCTCTCTCCCCAGGTGAATTCAGCATTTCCTTCTCTGTTCCCACAGCATTTTGTAACATATACTCTTTCTGTGATTTGCATACTTTTCTGTCCTTTCCATCTTAATGTGAATTTCTTGGGATCAGAGACTATTTCTCTTTCATCCTTTTTTTGCCTGCTGTGTAGCAGGTTCTTCATAAATATTGGATGAATGGATCCGGTAGAAAATGTTGGTTTATGTTTAGAAGAGAGTTGTCATTTTAAGTTTTTAATGTTAATATTTAATATTTTGTCTTAAAGATGGTGGAGCCAGGGCAAGATTTACTGCTTGCTGCTTTGAGCGAGAGTGGAATTAGTCCGAATGACCTCTTTGATATTGATGGTGGAGATGCGGGGCTTGCAACTCCAACACCTACCCCTCCTGTACAGCAGGTAAGAGTTTTCCAAAGCCTCTGTAAAAAGTGAGTTTTTTCTTAATTTTATTTTCTATTATAGAAATAGGTATTGTTAAGCCTTAATTTTAAATATGCATGTGAATATTACTTTTATGTTGATTATTAGTCTTTATTCACAAAGTGGAAAATACTTGGCAGTGAAAATCAAGACATTTTCTGCTTTGATATATAACGTAAGAGATGAATTGCTTAGAGTTATTGTGGGAGGATCACTAATCTCAATAATTTGTCTTTGTACTTTATAGGAATATTTTTCTGAGGTTTCACTATACACATTCTCTGAAAGCAAAAATAAGATTCTTGTGTTAGCGTAGTTTAGTGACGATGTTATGCTTGCAAAGATTGTTACTTTATACCTGGTATCAGTGATTTTACATTCCATTTGAATGTAAAGCTTGAAAATTTTTTTTATTTTAATAAAATAAATACTTCTCTTGTTCTTGAAACAGAATTTACTGCCGTCATTCTTTATTTCTTTCTCTGATGTTGTTTTCTCTCCAGTCAGTGCCACTTAGTGCATTAGAACTAGGTTTGGAGACTGAAGCAGCAGTTCCTGTTAAACAAGAACCAGAGACGCTACCTACTCCAGCACTATTAAATGTTAGGGTAAGAATTATTTAGATTTGGCATTACTATGAAAATAGTTTAGGGTTGTAGTAAGAAAATAACCTTTAATATGAAATAGTTTTATTTCACTAGTTCTGCTTTTTGCTGCTTCTTTCCCAGTATTCTATCTACTCTCACCTCCTACTTTATAAAACGTTTCTTTCACTCTTCTGGTAGTTATGTTGATCAAAAGATTAAGGGGAAAGAAACCCCCATTTTTTTAGGTTATTTATTGCAAGTGATAGAAAATTCATGAGGTAAAGGTGAACTACACGTTAACCCACTACACTTCATTTTTACTTGCTTATTTCAGCTCTTGTCTGTTGGTGTATATAATGTTTATGTGATTGTTATTGTGCTTTAAATGTGGAGTTCCACTGACCTTGCTTTAAACATAGCAGTTTTCATTGTTGTTGTTACTATAGGCTGGGCTGCACGGCTGTGGGATCTCAGTTCCCCAACCGGGGATTGAACCTGGGCCACGGCAGTGAAAGCCCTGAATCCTAACCAGTAGGCCACAGGAAACTCCTACACATAGCAATTATTAATTTAAGCTCTAGTGGTATAAAAGTATTGGACTGGTTAAAATTTGATAACTTTTGATAAATTATTGTTGAGAGTTACATTTAAGATTAATAGAATCTAGAAGATTCTTGTTAGAGAAGTCATTAACAAATAACTTGAAGGGGGAAAGAAGTAAAAATAGACTTAAATTTATAAAAATATCTGTGTTGGGGCTTCCCTGGTGGCACAGTGGTTGGGAGTCCGCCTGCCGATGCAAGGGACACGGGTTCGTGCCCCGGTCCAGGAAGATCCCACATGCCGCGGAGCGGCTGGGCCCGTGAGCCGTGACTGCTGAGCCTGCACGTCCGGAGCCTGTGCTCCGCAACGGGAGAGGCCACAACAGTGAGAGGCCCGCGTACTGCAAAAAAAAAAAAAAAAAAAATCTGTGTTTTACTTTAGTTGGTTGAAGTCACAGACATTTGTTACCCTCAAATCTTGACTTTTTTTGTTCATTTTTGTCCAACTCCTAACTCCCACCCCCCAACCATAAAAATAAAATGCTATGTAGCTTTGCCTTAGGCTCCAAGGAAGCATCCGCATTATCACTGATGTTTGTAATTTACCTGGGTGGATCGTTCATGGGGCACAGGAATTTAAAACTCTGGTGGTCTCGTCTAAGTTAAACATTAGTATAGTCTGTATGATAGCAGACAGAGCATTGGACAGGAATCATAGAATGTTAGAAATGGAAAATGGTCCTCAGAGACCCCCGGCCTCCAGAGGTAAAGTGATTTGCCTAAGGTTATCTGATTAGTTGGGGGCAGTGCTGGGATTAGAAATTATGTTCCTAGTCCTTGTGTTATGTAGGGTGACTATACATCACAGCTTGCTTAGGATACTCTAATTTTATGCTTGCTGCCCCCAACACTACTATTATATCTTCTTTTTCTCAAATGATGTATTTTAACTAGGTAGTTTATATCTAACGATATTTATTAGAACCAAAGTGCCAATGGTTGCGTAAGATGCTTAATAAGTCAGTTTTAGAGTTTTAAATGGCCTGTTGTGTTTGTGGATATGGGTTGCGTTAGAGAATAAAGAATTTTTCACAGGTGTGATGTATGTGGTTTTCTTTTCTAGCAGCAGCCTCCATCTACTACAACATTTGTGCTGAATCAAATAAATCAGCTTCCGACTTTGGGATCTACGATTGTAATGACTAAAACACCACCTGTAACCACGAATAGGCAAACCATCACTTTAACAAAGTTCATTCAGACTACTGCAAACACACGTCCTTCAGTCTCAGCACCAGCAGCACGAAATGCCATGACCTCTGCACCTTCAAAAGACCAGGTTCAACTGAAGGACCTACTAAAAAATAATAGTCTGAACGAACTCATGAAACTGAAGCCACCGGCTAATATTGCTCAACCAGTTGCAACAGCAGCTAGTAAGTCTTTTTGTTTTCAATAGTGTCAACTGCTTGCCTTCGTTAAGATATGTCAGTGTGTTTTTAAGGGTTTGCTTAGGTTTTAAAAGAAGTAGTCATGACAGGAGATGATATCTGCATGACTCTGTGGACTTACAGTATTTATGCAATTCAAGGGAAGCAAAAATTTAGAAGCCTTAGCCTTAAGCTTTAAAATGAAGTGTGGAATTATCAAGTGGCTACATGAACACCATGAGATCTCAGTTTTATAAATTGTGAATAACTGGTTAACCTTTTTCTCAGGCATTTAAATCAGTGCTTTTCAAACTTTATAACTCTGAGTCACTTGGGGATCTTTTTTTTTTTTTTTAAATGAGTTTTTTTTTTTTTAATTTATTTTTTGGCTGCTTTGGGTCTTCATTCCTGTGTGTGGGCTTTCTCTAGTTGTGGCGAGCATGGGCTACTCTTCGTTGCAGTGTGCGGGCTTCTCATTGCGGTGGCTTCTCTTGTTGCGGAGCATGGGCTCTAGGCGCACGGGCTTCAGTAGTTGTGGCACGTGGGCTCAGTAGTTGTGGCTCATGGGCTCTAGAGTGCAGGCTCAGTAGTTGTGGCGCACGGGCTTAGTTGCTCCGTGGCATGTGGGATCTTCCCAGATCAGGGCTTGAACCCGTGTCCCCTGCATTGGCAGGCGGGTTCTTAACCACTGTGCCACCAGGGAAGTCCCACTTGGGGATCTTTGTACAAAAACAGAGTCAGATTCAGTAGGTCTGGGATGGGGACCAAGATTCTGCATTTCTCATAAGCTTTTAGAGGTGCTGTTGCTGGTGGTCCTTGGACCATGCTTGAGGTGTAATGGGCTTTAAACTGATACTTCGCTACTGTAACTCTTACAGTTTTATGATTTTGCTTGTCATTAGCTTCATTGTATGTCAGTAGTCGTGTTTTTTAGTCAGTTTTCTTTTAAAATATATAAACTTTCATTGTAATGAAAATGAATAGTAATTCACTATATTTTCTTTGAAGAGTGAGCACTCAAAATACTTTTTTAATAATAGCTTTACTGAGATAATTTACATACCATTGTACCTTTTAAAGGGGTACAATTCAGTGGATTTTAGTATATTCACAGAGTTGTGTAACCATTACCACTAGCTAATCCATAATGCTTTAAGTGTAGGTTTAGATCTAAAGAGAAAAAGCTCAACAGTGATTTGATCACTCTTTTTTAGGAATTCATTTATGCATAAACACTATAAATTTTACAGTTAATTTTTCTTCTCTGGAGTGGCTTTTTTATTGCTCACTTATTCAAAAGATATTTATTTATTTATTAATTGCCACACTACGAGGCATGTGGGATCTTAGTGCCTTGACCAGGGATTGAACCCATGCCCCCTGCAGTGGGAGCACTGAATCTTAACCGCTGGACCGCTAGGGAAGTCCCTGTTCTAGGATTCTGAGACTATGGCTGGGAAGAAAACTATTGAAATTTCTGCCCTCATAGAGCTTGCATTTGAGTGGAGAAAAACAGACAATAAACAAAATAAATGAAGTATATAGTATGTTAGATAGGGGTAGGCACGTGGAGAAAAATAGAAAATGGAATATGGGGCAGGAAGAGGTTGTATTTAAGTGGAATGCTTAGAGGAAGCTTTGTGTTTAGTGTAGTAAGGTAATTTTAAGGGTAAAATAGAATTTTTTTTTAACTTTGGCTATATCAAATTTTAGTAGTATAGTTTTAGAAACTGAAAAACGTGAACTATTTTTTCTTTTTTTGGCTGTGCCACTCGGCCTGCAGGATCTTAGTTTCCCGACCAGGGGTTGAACCTGGGCCTCATCAGTGAAAGCGCGGAGTCCTAATCACTGGACTGCCATGGAATTCCCAAAATGTGAACTCTTAAGAGGGATATTCTTTCCTTCCTTTTTCCATTGAGCTAAATAGTATTTGACTCCCTGCCTGGTGATTTATACTAATAACTAATACATAGCATCCCACTAGGCTCTTGGAATGGGGTGCTGGATATTGAATAGAGAGTTCCTCCTTCCAAACAGCTGCTTTATTTTTCCAATTGAGAGAGATAAGTTTTAACACCTGATACATAATTTTGTAGCAGAATTGATTGCTGGGAAGTTCTAATGTGCTTGTGTTTATAGAGTAGAGGGCCAGGGACTTCCCTGGTGGTCCAGTGGTGAAGACTCTGCACTCCCAATGCAGGGGGCCTGGGTTCAATCCCTTGTCAGGGAACTAGATCCCGCGTGCCACAACTAAAGATCCCGCACCTGGCAATGAAGATCCCGCATGCCACAACTAAGACCTGACTCAGCCAAATAAATAAATATTAAAAAAATAATAACAAAGTAGAGGGCTGGGGCATTCTAAAGGAATGAGCAAGGAGTGTTTGTAGGTGATACAGAACTAACTTTGTCTTCAGTGACAAATGCAATTAAAAATATCAGATAGGGGCTTCCCTGGTGGCGCAGTGGTTGAGAGTCCGCCTGCCGATGCAGGGGACACGGGTTCGTGCCCCGGTCTGGGAAGATCCCACATGCCGCGGAGCGGCTGGGCCCGTGAGCCATGGCCGCTGAGCCTGCGCGTCCGGAGCCTGTCCTCCGCAACGGGAGAGGCCACAACAGTGAGAGGCCCGCGTAACGCATAAAAAAAAAAAAAAAAAAAAAAAAAATCAGATAATCTAATCTTTGAGTCCATACCTTTGTGCCTTTTGGCTGTAGTTTTACTCTTAAGGTTATTGTCCTGAACTGACTGGAGCCTGGCAGCTAGATGCCCATTGAGAAATTATTTTAACTGTCTCAGGATTGATTTCCATTCTGTGCCATGGAGAGCAGGACCACGGCCCTGACCTAGCTGAGGTGCAGGGCAGCATCTGGAATGGCTCCTGGGAGACTTAGGGGTGATCAGCAGTTAGTAGAAGCTGCTTTTCATTAAAGTCTTTGGATTTAATGAGGAGAAAGACTGCCGCTGTGCCATCGTGAGGAAAGAGTTTAGAGAGCAAAACAAAAGAGCTTTGGAGCTGACCGAGTAGTATCTAGTACAGTAACATCTCCCACATCCAGTGTAATACTTCTTAAAAGACAAGTCAAGGCCATCCTTGTGTGGAAGGCTGAGAAATTGTCAGACTAGACCAGGGCTGAAAAAGAAACATGGTAAGTGAATGCCGAAGATAAACCAACTTTTGTGTTGTAGGAGAGGGTCATCTTTTTACTGAAAGGGAAGAATGTTAAAAGTATCAAACTGCAAAGAGCGAGGTTTTGCATGTTCTCTCTCTCTCTCTCTCTCTTTTTTTGGCCGCCCCGCATGGCTTGTGGGATCTTAGTTCCCCAACCAGAGATTGAACCCAGGCCCTCAGCGGCAGTGAAAGCATGGAGTCCTAACCACTGGACCGCCAGCGGATTCCCTGCATGTTCTCTGCCCCTTTTGGAGCCCTTAGCCCTTTAGGTGTCTCTTTGGATTCTGATCTCTCAGTTGAGCTCCAGTCCTGTAACTCTTTCTATGAACTGTTCAGTGGCTCTCCCACAGTTATATTAAACAGATCTGTGCTCCTAAGTAAATTTATTATCTCTGTACCAGCTTCCTTATTTTGCTAACACTTTTATCCCAGCCATTTTGTAGTCCCAAGTGACAGGCCACCCAAATACTCCCTATCTTTTGGTAGAATACATAAGGTCATAATCTGTTCTCCTGGTGTAATTTTCACACTGTAATTGCAAGAATACCAGGTACTGGGAGTGCTTCAGGTATACTTGGAGGATGGAGGCTAGTTACAGGGGCTCAGAACTCCTCAACCAAGTAGTTCCTTTTTTAAAAAAAATAATTAATTAATTAATTTTTGGTTCTGTTGGGTCTTCATTGCTGCGTGCAGGCTTTCTCTAGTTGCGGCGAGTGGGGGCTGCTCTTCGTTGCGGTGCGCGGCCATCTCACTGCTGTGGCTTCTCTTATTGCAGAGCACGGGTTCTAGGTGCGTGGGCTTCAGTAGTTGTGGCTCGCGGGCTCTAGAGCGCAGGCTCAGTAGTTGTGGCGCACGGGCTTAGTTGCTCCGCAGCATGTGGGATCTTCCCGGACCAGGGCTCGAACCCGTGTCCCCTGCATTGGCAGGCGGATTCTTAACCACTGAGCCACCAGGGAAGCCCCGTAGTTCTACTTTGATTGATACTTTGATGGAGAGGTTCTTGTGCTATATCTTAAAAGAGTTTGCAAACCACTTGTATAGAAGAACAGGTTCATTCTTTGGATCTTTATTCTGAGGGAAGACAGTAGAGTTCCCCAACTTTTTTTTTCCCTTCCAGAAATAATTATTTTGCCTTGAAAGTTAGTAAGTACCTCCAGATCAGGTGCGATTGATTCTATCTTGGTGATAATACCAGGTTTTGCACCAAGTGAAGTGTCACAGAGTAATGCTGGCTGTGGGTAATTGTTTTGAAATAAACTGCCAAATAGCGTTCTGGTTAAGGTGTCTTTTTGATAAATAATTTTCAAAATTCCTGTGCACATGTTTCCTTTTAAGTTGTTTTCTAATGTTAATTCTTACCTCCGTAATGACATATAGCGTGAGTATTTTTATCCTTATGCTTAATTTAAGTTAGAGATAAGCAGATTGGTATTCTTTGGTTTGTGAAGTGGGTAAACTTTACTGAATTTTTTAAAAACTGTAGGAAAATAGATATTTTGTTATAAAATGTACATTATTTCTCCCCCTCAGCTGATGTAAGCAATGGCACAGTAAAGAAAGAGTCTTCTAATAAAGAAGTAGCAAGAATATGGATAAATGACATGAAAATGAGGAGTTTTTCCCCGACCATGGTGAGTTTCAAAAGCTATATCTGTATTTTTGTGTGGTATGAAAGTACACTTGGCTAAGTGTAGCCCTCAGAAAACTTTTTGGGGTGAAGGGGAGCTTCTAAGCTACATAAACTAATGAGCAAGCATTAAACCTCACTGGAATAAATTAATATATGCTAAACAAGGTGAATATAAGATACATATTTGATAGATAGAGTATTATACAAAGTACTGACTCTTTTCTATTGTGAATTTCATCTGGTAAGTAAAAAGGACAATGTGGAGTAACCAAAAGTATTTGATAATTATGTTCATTTTAGGATTGAGCCTTATTATATAGCTGGTTATGGGATGTCAGATCATATAATGGTTTAGTTGTGAATAATTATATGTTAACATTATTTTTACATTTAGGAAATGCTATATGCTTCAGGTAAATTGATTCGGTGCGTGTATTTAATAATTACGCAGTGTATAACCCTGCCTCTGTGTGGTGGGTTTCTGGCTCCCCATTTTAATAAACATATAATTAATGCCACATGGTTTAAGTAGTAATATAAGGTACAGCAAGAGGTAAATAGTGATGCTCGCAATAGGGCTTATGAGTTTGTAGGAAGATGAGACTCAGATGGCCTAGGAGGACTTCACTTTTTTTTTTTAAATAAATTTATTTATTTGTTTGTTTTTATTTTTGGCTGTGTTGGGTTTTTGTTGCTGCGCATGGGTTTTCTCTAGTGCGGCGAGCGGGGGTTACTCTTCATTGTGGTGCGCAAGCTTCTCATTGTCGTGGCTTCTCTTGTTGCAGAGCACAGTCTCTAGAGTGCAGGCCCAGTTGTTGTGGTGCACGGGCTCAGTTGCTCCGCGGCATGTGGGATCTTCCCAGGCTAGGGATCGAACCCGTGTCCCCTGCATTGGCAGGCGGATTCTTAACCACTGCGCCACCAGGGAAACCCAGGACTTCATTTTATGGAGGCAATGTCATGGAGTTTGGGTGTCGAGTCTGGAGAGACTTTGAGAGGGCATTTTAGGAAGGGAGCTACAGCATTAATAGGCACAGAGGAGGTGGTAGCTATATGCTTAGGATACTTGGCTTGCAGGAAGAAATTGGAATGGTTGACTGGGGGCTCTGTGGAGGGTCCTGAATTGAATTTGATGGACTTGGGACTTGGAGCAGCACCAGTGAGGCCCCTGGAAGTAGAGGGACCTGTTAGTGACTCAGGATGTGTTGGGAAGAAGAGACAGGTTAGGAGGTTGGTTAAGTAGTCCAGAAGGGAAGTGATAAGGAACTAAATGTCAGGAATTGCAAAGGTGATTGGAAAGGATGAGGGGAAAGGAAAAAAGAAAGTAAGAGGGGACTGCACATAATGATACCAGAGGATTGGTAAGACGGGGAGTGAAATACAGAATTGGAGAGACAGCAAAGCAACCTGTGCCTGAGGTTTTGAATGGGGACCAGGAGAACAAGTGTTGGCAGTATCAGTTTACTTAACAGTTGAGTGCCAGCAGCTTACTTGGAAGTTGATTTTTGGAAAATAAGAATGCATTTTTCTTTAAGATTATTTAGTGCTCAAGTTCCCAGTCCAGCCCGTGTTGCCCATAACATGCCAAAAGTTCTATATTGTCCTAGCAGTTAAGAGACATCTAACAGATTGCAAACTGGTAGCCTGTGGATGAAAACCAATTGACAGGTGTTTTGTTTGGCATCCACATTATTTTGAAAATTTTTGAATGTGTTGCAAACACATAAAATGCTGATTTCCAGGTTCTCTTGAAAAATAGGAGTACCTGATAATCCTGGGCCCACATTCCTCACCTCGCGTTAACATGCTTAGAGTTGAGTAGTGAACATCTACTTTGTATGTTGGTCACACATTCCCCGTGTACCACAGTACCCTCCCCTTCATTTATCTCCTTGACCCTAAGCTTGGTGTCAGTTGCCATTTTACATCCAGCTGGCTTAGACATAATTACTTGTCTGGTCCTTGGATTTTGTGACCGTATTGTGTTACCACCTAATCCTCCAATTATATACCTGCGGTATACATTTTTTAAAGGTAGGGAAAGACAAGGTAGAGGGAGAAAGGCGGCTGGTCATTTAGCACAGTGCGCATTCCTATTTTACAGATGAGGAAAAGGTGCAAAGGGGGATGGGCAGGACTCAGAATGTAAGTAATTTGCCCAATGCTACACAGATAACAGCAGAAGTGGGGTCTGGGTCTGTTTCTTTGGCCAGCCCCATTTCATCTCTTATTTCTGAAACTGGATTTTTATTTTGGCATACTTTCTGAGAACATTCAGGTTTTCTTTGGATTTTTTTTCTAAGGACTCCATGGGTTGATGGCTGAATGTTTATCTCACATCTCCCTTTTCTTTCCCACATTTATTGAGCATCTATGTGCCATCATATGCTGCTCTAGACTAAATAAAAATAAATAAGTAAAATAAAAATAAAAGAGGAGCCTGACCTTACATTTTATTTATTTATTTGTTTGTTTTTAAGATAAACTTGTTTTATTTATTTTATTTTTGGCTGCGTTGGGTCTTCGTTGCTGCGCGCGGGCTTTCTCTAGTTGCAGTGAGTGGGGGCTACTCTTTGTTGCGGTGCGCAGGCTTCTCACTGCGGTGGCTTCTCTTGTTGCAGAGCACGGGCTCTAGGCGCGCAGGCTTCAGTAGTTGTGGCATGTGGGCTCAGTAGTTGTGGCTCGCGGACTCTAGAGCGCAGGCTCAGTAGTTGTGGCGCACGGGCTTAGTTGCTCCGCGGCATGTGGGATCTTCCTGGACCAGGGCCCGAACCTGTGTCCCCTGCATTGGCAGGCGGATTCTTAACCACTGTGTCACTAGGGAAGCCCTGATGTTACATTTTAATGCCATGTGTCCTTGGCATTACCTGTAGGTCCTGACTAGGTTTTCTCTTTGTCCTTCTCCTCTCTTCCTTGGTATACTGGGTCCCACAGCTTCTTCCCTACATTCTTCCTTGATCAAGCCCACATTAATAAAGAGCTTCCCTTTATGGTTTACTGATAGTGAAAAGCAGCTTTTCCAGGCGCTTCTTAGTCCCCTATTCCTTCCTGCCTCTACCTCTTTAAGATTCTGTAGAGAAACACAAGGTAACATGACTATATTGACCATTCACTCACTTTGCCTGGGGCAGTCTGGGTTTACTGCTGTTTTCCTGGTGTAAGTTACTAATAACTCCTCATTTTATTCTCAGATGTGCTGACGTTTGGAGAGTAGGTGATATAGGATTCTGTATGATTGTTGTTGTGTCTGTGGAGACACAGATGTCTGAAGTAAATTCTCTGTCTTTTAGAAGAACCTTTAAACTCCAGAGTTTTCTAGGGTTTTGGTTTTAGGATCTAAGGGAAAGAAACAGATGAAGGTAACTGAGAAGAGGGTGGGATGTGAGACTTGAGAGTTTCTGCCCGTGAGAATGTAGGACGTGCTGCTGGGGCTCATCCACCTTTTCTCTCCAGACCCCTTGTTCTTTCTATTCCTGGAACTGCAATGAAGATTGAGGACTGGAGGTTAGACTTCTGGGCATCAGGGAGGCTGGCAGGTAATATTGAAGGGGAAGGTAGTTTGAGAAGGTGGTGGAGCCCTGTGGTGACCCATTTGTGTGTTTGCGATGAGAGCAGGTCATGGATTATCTCTGCTTATCTTTGGAGGAGCAGGGAAACCATAGACTCTGACCCAGATATTAGGGAATATAGAAGTGGTATGTCCTGTTTCCAAGATTGAAGATAGTGGGTATTCCTACAGAAGAGTTTTTCTGTGTGTTGGCTGGGCCTCCAGTTTCTGGACTTAGTTGATTTTGCTGTCTCTGTTACAGAAGGTCCCTGTTGTGAAAGAGGAAGATGAACCAGAGGAAGAAGATGAAGAAGAAATGGGTCATGCGGAAACCTATGCAGAGTATATGCCAATAAAACGTATGTCTTTGGGATTTGTCAAAATAATGAAAGACTTCTGGGTTCCTTTTGAACTTAAAAAACTGCCACATACATTATTATGTATTAAGATCTATCCATGTTGGGTACCTCAGAATTTGATAAGTGTGAGCTTTGTAGTGTTTTTTTGTTTTTTTTTTGCGGTACGCGGGCCTCTCACTGTTGTGGCCTCTCCTGTTGCGGAGCACAGGCTCCGGACGCGCAGGCTCAGTGGCCATGGCTCACGGGCCCAGCCGCTCTGCGGCATGTGGGATCTTCCCGGACCAGGGCACGAACCCGTGTCCCCTGCATCCGCAGGTGGACTCTCAACCACTGTGCCACCAGGGAAGCCCTGTAGTATGTTTTAAACTAGAATATGTTTTAAAATAGCTACATGAAAATTCTGTGAGTTTTTAAATTTTCCTACAGAAATTCAGAGCTTTGCTTTGGAATGAAGTCTTTTAAAACCAGGAGTGAAAAGGCTTTTTCCTTTCAAGTTAATTTTGCTCATATCAGCAGTGATTATAAAATCATAGTAAATTACAGAAATGTAAACACGTATCTTAGCTTTATAGTTTATACAGCTTATCTAAAGCAAATTATAAAAACATGGGAATCTTAAAAATAAAATCTGCTACTATTCGAATTCAGTGGTTTAAATTAACACCATTGCTTCCTTTTTTCCCGTAATGACCATGATTCATTTTTTTAGTGGCCAATGTATTAAGTTGAAAAAGAATAATTTTTAGTTTTTGTGTAAAATTTTTCACTTTTTCATTTTATGGGGGTAATAAGATGGAAAAAAATCTATGGCTAGAATTTTTCTCTCCTATCTGGCTTTCTATAAAAAGTCACCAATAAGATCACTTAAACTAAAAATCTCTATTTACCAACTATGTATGGATTCCAAGGTCCCATACTTTCCTGGTTATTTAAAATGATGTCTTTAATCTAGGATTATGTTCTGTTACTACTGGAGAACCTGGTGGTATGAACTGCGGTGGTGTTTTTCTAGATCTTTTTAATCAGCAAGTCTCTATTTAAACCATAGGTAGTTGATAAATAGGTAATTTTAGTCAAATTTAGACAGTACTTTACCATCAGTCAGTGACTTTATATAGGATCCCAGGGTGTACAGTTACTTCTTATTATATTTTCTCTGTCAGGAGAAATATTGCAATATCTTATGATAAGACTGGGAAGTGTTATTACTTAGAATAATTAAAATGAAATATTTTAAAATTTTTATTTAGTAAAAATTGGCCTGCGTCACCCAGATGCTGTAGTTGAAACTAGTTCTTTATCCAGTGTTACTCCTCCTGATGTTTGGTACAAAACGTCTATTTCTGAAGAAACCATTGATAATGGCTGGTTATCAGCATTACAGCTTGAGGCAATTACATATGCAGCCCAGGTAAGCTGTGTAATTTATAACTACATACAGTTTTTATCTTTAATTTTAGTTCACAATGTATAGTTGTTTTAATTCAAAGTTAAGTTTTCCTTGCATGAAAATCTTATGAATGTGATTTTTATAGAAGTTTTATGTGTTAGAAAATTAAAGGGGTAGTGTGGATATGGGGAATGTGTTTCTAGTGCAAATGATAAATTGTCATAACCTTTTTGGAATTCACTGGGAACATGTATTAAAATTAAAAATACCTATATCCTTTTACCTAACAATTCCATGCGAGTCTGTTTCATAGAACTATTAGATAAGAACATATATATATATATAAGGCTATCTGTTGCAGCTTTTTTTCCTCCCAGTGGCTAAAAGCTAGAAAAGATTTGAAAGCTCCCACCCTTGGGGAGTGATTGAATAACCTTTGGTATTACCATACGGGTGTTTTACCAGCTTTTATATTATGTCAATTGTCTTGAAAGGATTTCTGAAATACTCCATTTTTGTAAAATAAATAGGCAACCATCCCCCATATTTATGTTTTATAAAAAAGTTTGTATTTGGTTGTACAGTCCTTGAAAAATTATGGAAGAATACTCACCAATTTTTTAACTTTAATTACCTGCTACATACGAGGGTAGCAAGAAAAAAATACACAGACCTCAGAGATAGGGCAGGTTTGGTTCCAGACTACCACAGTAAAGCAAATGTCACAATAAAATGAGTCGCATGAAGTTTTTGGTTTCCCAGTGCATGCAAAACTTAGTGTTTGCACTGTAATGTAGTCTGTTAAGTGTGCAATAGCATTATGTCCAGAAAATGTACATACCTTAATTTAAAAACACTTTAATGCTAAAAAATGCTAACCATCATCTGAGGCTTCAGCAAGATGGGGGGAGGTCTCGCCTTGGCGTTGATGGCTGCTAAATGATCAGAGTGGTGGTTACTGAAGGCTGGAGGGGCTGTGGCAGTTTCTTAAAATAAGACAACAGTGAAGTTTGCCGCATCGATTCACTCTTCCCTGCACTAATGATTTCACTGTAGCATGCCGTGCTGTTTGATGGCATTTCACCCACAGTAGGACTTCTTTCAGAATTGGAGTCAGTCCTCTCAAACTCTGCCACTGCTTTATCAACTAAGTTATGTAATCTAAATCCTTTGTTGTCGTTTCAACCATCTTCACAGCATCTTCGTTAGGAGGAGATTCCATCTTAAGAATCTGCTTCCTCCACTGAAGTCTTGAACCCCTCCAAGTCATCCATGAGGGTTAACTCCTGTTAATGTTGGTATTTTGATCTCTTCCCATGAATCATGAATGTTCTTAGTGGCATCTAGAAGGGTGATTCCTTTTCTGGAAGGTTTTCAGTTGATTTTGTCCAGATGCATCAGAGAAATCAACTATCTATGGCAGTTACAGCCTTACAAAATGTGTTTCTTAAAGAGTAAGATTTGAAAGCCGAAATTACTCTTAGCTCCATGGGCTGCAGAAAGGCTGTTTTACAAAGCAGGCATGAAAGTGACATTGATCTCATTGTACATCTCCATTAGAGCTCTTGGGTGCATTGTCAATGAGCAGTATTACTTTGAAAGGAATCTTTCATTCTGAGCAGTAGGTCTCAACAGTGGGTTTCAAATATTCAGTAAATCATGTTGTAAACAGATGTGCTGCCTTGTTCCATTTGTAGAGCACAGGCAGCGTAGATTGAGCATAATTCTTAAGGGCCCTAGGATTTTTGGAATGGGAAATGAGCATTGGCTTCAACTTCAGGCCACCAGCTGCATTAGCCCCTCATAAGTCAGCCTGTCCTCTGAAGCTTTGAAGCCAGACATTGACTTCTTCTCTCTAGTTATGAAAGTCCTAGATAGCATCTTCTTCCAAAAGAAGGCTGTTTCATCTACATTGAAAATCTGTTGTTTAATGTAGCCACATTTATCGATTATCTTAGCTAGATCTTCTGGATAACTTGGTGAAGCTTCTGCATCAGCACTTGCTGTTTCACCTTGCAATTATGTTACGGAGATGACTCCTTAAACCTCATGAACCAACCTCTGTGAGCTTCACCTTGCAATTATGTTACAGAGATGACTTCTTAAACCTCATGAACCAACCTCTGTGAGCTTCACCTTGCAATTATGTTACAGAGATGACTTCTTAAACCTCATGAACCAACCTCTGTGAGCTTCACCTTGCAATTATGTTACGGAGATGACTCCTTAAACCTCATGAACCAACCTCTGTGAGCTTCACCTTGCAATTATGTTACAGAGATGACTCCTTAAACCTCATGAACCAACCTCTGTGAGCTTCACCTTGCAATTATGTTACAGAGATGACTCCTTAAACCTCATGAACCAACCTCTGTGAGCTTCAGAGTTCTTCTGCAGCTTCCTCACCTCTCTCAGCCTTCGTGGAATTAAAGAGTTAGGGCCTTGCTCTGGATTAGGCTTTGGCTTAAGGGAATATTATGGCTTGTTTGATCTTCTTTCGAGACCACTAAAAGTTTCTTCATGTCAGCAATAAGGCTGTTTCGCTTTCTTATTGTTTGTTCACTGAAGTAGCACTTTTAATTTCCTTTAAGAACTTTTTTTTTCATTCACAATTTGGCTGTTTGGAGCAAGAGACCTGGTATTCAGCCTGTCTAGGCTTTCAACATGTCTTCCTTATGTTGTAATCATTTCTAGCTGTTGATTTAAAGTGAGAGACATGCAGCTCTTCCTTTCACTTGAATGCTTAAAGAAGCCATTGTAGAGTTATTAATTGGTCTAATTTCAATACTGTTGTGTCTCAGGGACTGGGGAGGCTGAAGCAGAGAGAGAGAGCGATGGGGGAAATGGCCAGTCAGTGGAGCAGTCACAATACACACAACATTTATTAATTAAGTTCACCATCTTATATGGGCGGGGTTCATGGCAGCCCGAAACAATTAAAATAGTAACATCGAAGATCACTGATCACAATAACAAATATAATAATAATGAAAAAGTTTGAAATAGTATGAGAATTACTAAAAAGTGACTCAGAGACACGAAAGAGCAACTGCTGTTGGAAAAATGGCACCAATAAAATTGCATGATGCAGCGTTGCCACAAACCTTCAATATGTAAAAAATGCAGTATCCCCTGAAGTGCAGTAACAGTGAAGCACAATAAAATGAGGTATGCTTGTATAGTTACGTAAAGAAAGTATCCACACTAAGCCAACTACATGCCATTTCTATAAAAACAGAGAATGTTAATATATGACTAAAACAAGGTATGAAAGACTGATTGCCAAAATATTTAAAGGAATAGATAATTACCAGCGTTTTCTTTTTCAGCAACATGAAACATTCCTACCAAATGGAGATCGTGCTGGATTCTTAATAGGTGATGGTGCTGGTGTAGGAAAAGGAAGGACAATAGCAGGAATCATCTATGAAAATTATTTGTTGAGTAGAAAAAGGGCTTTGTGGTAAGTGCTAAAGACTGGCTGTGGAAGCTTTTGTTTGTGAATAATCCAGCATATGGGGATGGGTCTTTGTGAGTAGGTATATTTTTTTGAAGTGTCAAGGCCTGGGTTTATTTATTCCTGAATATTGCTAGAATGATGGGATTTGTATTGAATTTGTGTGTTTTTCTTTTCCCTTTTTTTTGTGGCAGGTTCAGTGTTTCAAATGATTTAAAGTATGATGCCGAAAGAGATCTGAGGGATATTGGAGCAAAAAACATTTTGGTCCATTCATTAAATAAGGTATGAAAGTTTTCTATTCAGTTGGTCATTCAATAAATATTGACTTATCTGTGAGATGGGAATAATAATAGTTTCTACTTCGTAGGGTTGTTAAGAGGATTAAATGAGTTATTTCACAGAAAGCATAGTGAGTGCTAGCCACTATTGTTGGTTTTCGGATTACTAAGTGTTAAATAATGTGCTAGGTAGGGTTATGTAGTGGCAAACAAAATAGGCATTGTCTGTTTTTATGGAGTTTATTCTCTTACTCTTCAGGGTTTTTCGTTTGTTTGTTTTTGTCTGTTTCTGAAGTTACTGTATATGGGTGAAACTCATATACTTATGAGTATAAGGGTGTAGTGTGATAAAGCTATATGGACAGGTAGTGTGCCCATCGCATCATATAGAGAGAATTGTGATTTGGACACTGGTTTAGATATTTGTACATTCAGTGGACTTGTATACCCGTACCTGTGTTCATGTTAAAACAGTTCTGTCAAATGGAAGAAAATGTGTGTCATTATCTAGAAAGCACAGTTCAGTGTTCATTTAGCAAATCTTTATTGACCTCCTACTATGCAGCAATTCCTGGAGTCACATGGGTAGAATAGACAGACCTAGTTCCTGCAGGTGCTTCCTTGCTAGCCCTTTGAAAAGAAGTAAATGTAAATCTACTTTCCATGCGAGTCCTAAGTTGCTTCAGTGTTGAGTCCTAAGTTGCTTCGGTGTTGTTGCCCTGCCCATCAGTGGCTTTTTTTGGGTGAGGGTTACTGAGTGGTTTGTTGGGTTAAGTACTGTGTCTTGAATGACTACTAGCAGTTCAAAACTAAAACATGTAAGGGGCATCTAGAAATATTTTTGATTTCTAAATCAGCATAATTGAGGAAGACCACAGTAACTATTAATCATAATTCTTATATATCCCTCAGATCTTAATTACAGTGCTTTGCATGTAGTAAATGCACAATAAATATTTGTAGAACGAATATTGTGACCTTTTCTTGGGGAGTTTGGTTTGTAATCTTTTTTTTTTTTTTTGCGGTACACGGGCCTCTCACTGTTGTGGCCTCTCCTGTCGCGGAGCACAGGCTCCGGACGCGCAGGCTCAGCGGCCATGGCCCATGGGCCCAGCCGCTCTGCGGCATGTGGGATCTTCCTGGACTGGGGCACGAACCCGTGTCCCCTGCATCGGCAGGCAGACTCTCAACCACTGCGCCACCAGGGAAGCCCTGTAATCTTTTATTGATGATAGACTTTTTTGAGACTTTGATGAAAACTGGATCCTTGTACGTTAAAGTTATACACACACACACATAAACACACACGAGAGGGTTCATGTGTGTGTGTATGTATGTGTACGCATGTGTATGAGAAATTTTGTGTATGATCTTAAGAGGTCCTTTGACTTTACTGAAGCCCATCATGGTACCACCAGTTTCCTGCTGTAGAAATCTGGGTGGGATAAATATTTTAGAGACTAAAGTGTATTTATTTAAGTTCTTCTCTTTTCTTTTTTAGTTTAAATATGGAAAAATTTCTTCCAAACATAATGGGAGTGTGAAGAAGGGTGTGATTTTTGCTACCTATTCTTCCCTCATTGGTGAAAGTCAGTCTGGTGGTAAATACAAAACGAGGTTAAAACAACTCCTACATTGGTGCGGTGATGACTTCGATGGAGTGGTATCCTTTGCAACAAGTTTTATAATTTTTAATGACACAAAATATAACACACAGGAATTCTGAGGTTAAATAAAAAGACTGCTGGAATGAGAGCATTAATGATTACATAGAGTCCAAGGGAGTCAGAAAATTGATTCTGTTTTGTAGCTGTCATATAGGAGGCCAGTATTTAAGTTCCTGCTTTAGGAAAATGTTAATAGGTATGGGACATGCTGAATACTATATTTCCTTCTTAACTTAAGTGATTTCCAAACTTATTTGCTCATAGCATACCTTTTACTATCCTGCATGAGGATCACCAGTTTTTGAAGTACTGATTAAGTTGGTTATCAGTTATGCTTCTATTTAACAAAATTTGCTCAAATTATCTGTGTGGTGGACATTTTTAGCCATAGTGGATCCTTTCGTTCATTCTAATTAAGAATTAAATATCCAGTTAAGGAGTGACAGTGCCGTAAGGTGGCAGCCACCACGGGCTCGGACAGTTTATGAAAACTGAATATACAGCCTTAAGATAGAATGTGGACCTAAATACCCAGAAGCAACCCCCTTTGTAAGATTTGTAAGAAAAATTAATATGAATGGAGTTAATAGTTCTAATGGAGTGGTGGACCCAAGAGCCATATCAATGCTAGCAAAATGGCAGAATTCATATAGCTTCAAAGTTGTCCTGCAAGAGCTTCGATGCCTAATCATGTCCAAACAAAATTTGAAACTTCCTTAGCCGCCTGAAGGACAGTGTTACAGTAGTTAATCAAAAAGAAAAACCACAGGCCCTCCGCTACCCACCTCCCATTCGATTCAAGCAGTCTTCATTTTCTGCAGTAGTAAATTTTCTAGATGCCAAAAAAAAATTAAATATCCAGTTAAGGTTAATGCCAGATTCAGTGAATGCCTCTGTGGCTGGGGGAAGGGGGCTGTGGAGATCAAGGAGAGGCACATAGAGGGCTTCGTTGATATTTGTGATCTTACAGAAAAAGAAAACCATCTGAAGCAAATATGGCAAAATGTTAAGGTTTGACAAAACCAGATGATAGGTATAGGTATGTGGATATTAGTAAAAAAAAAAAAGTTAATGCTCAGGGGCTTGTTATCAACAGCATCCCTCCCCCTAATAATCTTGATTCTTTTTTTACTCCAGCTACCATCCCAGAAATCTTGGATGTTTCCCAAGTCCTAAGTGAAATAAAAGTTAACTCTTCCTGAAAGATTGGAGACACTTGCTACTAATGTGACATGTTCCTTAATTTACTCCTTACAGATAGTGTTTGATGAATGTCATAAAGCAAAAAACTTATGTCCTGTTGGTTCTTCAAAGCCAACCAAGACAGGCTTAGCAGTTTTAGAACTTCAG